>NC_037093.1:59980883-62738383 GCF_002994745.2 Rosa chinensis
TGTGATGGTCTTGTTTAACATGAAGATTGGAAATGATCATTTGCAAAAGCGGCAAAACTGAAGAAAATTCTTTAGAATGATGTGTAACTCGTAAAGTAAAATAGGAAGCAGACACCATGTTATTTGTTGGAAATCATTCTCATTTATTTTGCTCGATGAAGTAGGAAGTACATTAACCATTCAATAAAATCAAAACTATAATACACTATGCTCGATCCCATTAGTATGCATATATTTATATCCTTATTTTCGGATTATGCTAAAACCATACTAGCTTCCCCTCTTCTCTTCCACACACAAAGTATTCGTAGCATGAACCGAGATGTTCACATATCCAAACAACCCCGCGTTCTACTAGCTTAATGGCCTCATCAGACAGCCTCAAATTCATATATTATACCCTCCACCTAATTCGCATTAGGCCATACTCGCCTCATTGTCTTGGACGGCGAAGGCTTAACAACTTCACATCATCAAGAACAGGTCCACAGAGGGAAGAGAAGTCATCACTCCTCATGGTGTAGAATGTGCTGAGGAACATGATCCGGGTGCGGTTAGAAACCGCCACTAACTTGAGCACAGCTCGCTTGAACCCGCCTTTGCCTTTGGACTCGTAAGGAACTTTCACTGTGTTCCTGCCCGCAAATGCCTCCACAATCATGGACCCTTCGCACGAGTTGCTAGCATCGCCGACGGAGAATGTTAGCACGTAGGTCTTGCCGGGGATTGTGCGGACAACTTGTGCAATTGCGCTTTCTTTTCCTGCCACTAGTTCCACTGCCCGTTTGCCTTCGGGGACGGAGAAATGGTCCGAGTCTATGTACTTCACGGCTTTGAGAGACTCCACCATCCATCCTGGTAGAGGAGAGTGATCGTCTTCGATGTTGGGTGGGATGAGGACGCCCCATGATGTATTGGGAAACACGTATGGACCTTCTTCGAAACCAGCGTTTTTGAGCAAGTTCTCTGCACAAATAGATAATGAAGCATATCATTCATAGTCTAACAACATAATATACCTAATTGTACCAAACTGTCGACTACATACAAAGATTAGTATCTAATTATCATAAAATGCGACTCTTAATGATTGCTTAGTTGTGAAACTTAGGTTTATGGGGATTGATTTCTATATTTATGAACAAGCCAGAGAGACAGGACAGCCCACAATTTTAATACAGAATGGGAAAGATATTTTGGCCCCAAAAGACACTGTGACCTAAATATTAGGCACTGCATGAGGCTCCATTTAACTCGTTGGTTTTGGTAGCCAGTTAGCCACAGCTGTGAGTGGTGGTTGGCCCCCAGTACATAATTGGACCATATAGTTTCAGACAATGACTCTGAAGTCGGTGAAATTAAACAAAAACAATTATAACATTTTGTCTGCAAAAAGAAAACAACAGTGATCCTAATAATTTTACCAATAGGCACACTTTGCTGTATATAGACCTGCAACGTTGTCCAATAATTGAACAAGAAACTAAGAAAGTGGTCCATCAAGAGGACCCCAAGGGGTATTGATTTTCATCTTTTAAATTCAAACAAATCCAAAGTTGATCTTAGGAGAGACATCAGAATATCTCTCTCCCACTAGCTCCAAGTAATTACAGGATCCAATTAAAAACTCCCATGATTCTTAATAATGTTAGGAACATCGAAATAAGATCTAGAACGAATTAAAATATGAACAAGACATGGTCACATAATTTATTGAGTAAATTTGAGGGCATGGTGTAAAAAAACTTACTGTTGGTTGCTCGAGGAGGATACAAAGTTCGGATGGCAATTGAATCGATGAGAGGACCGCAAGCAGGGTCTTCCTCCACTCCGGGGTTATGCAAAACAAGCTCAATCTCTGGAAAATCAGCTTGGAATGCCCAAGCATATGAATCCCACCCATTGCTGCTATACACTGTCTGAATTGGTAGCACACCAGAGTCTGGTGCCACAGAGATGTTCAAACGCTCCTCTTGAGCACAAGTCCTGGCTGCACTAAATGTTATGGAGTAGTACAAACCCTTGGTCACTTTGATCCTCTGCTTAATTGAGGCCTCATTTCCAAGCCTAACTGCATAGGCACCCTCAGGCACAACCAGTAACATGTCCCCTTGCTTCTGGCCCGACTTGATGTACTCGACAAACCCGGAAATTTCCCACTTCGGTATGGCATAGCGGCCGATCACTTCTGTGCCCCTGATGTCCGAGGGCTTTGGGGCTAGCTCGAAATTCCCATTTTCAAGATAACCTGCATTTGGTATCAAAAATTGATATTAACACAAATATCAAGGCCCAACATTGCAAGCAATATTGGTCACTCATAAAAAAGAGCATACCCCAAAAACAATTATTGAAATTTCATATCATATTTGTGTATATCAAACACCAAATAATTCAAGCACGGTAGGAAACTATATATGTCATACAAACAAATGGAGTTAACAACCAATTTTAATTAGCTCATAGTGTACTAATATGTGAGTCATTGTTGGCCACACATACTAATATGTGAGTCATTGTTGGCCACACATAGTTACTTCAATTTCTTTCATATGAAATTTTTTAAGAGAATCATTGTCCTTCTGGAGGAATTTCTGCAATAATTAACACGTGTATTATTACTGTTCTTTTACTTGAAATAGCTGATGATAATAAATTTGAATATTTGATGTTATCACACTTTTGTACCTATCTACAGGGTACATTTGTCACCCATGTGAGTTTTCTGGGCGCCTCTGCAAAGCTACTTAAATATTGGGGCACCAGAATAATTAATCTCAACGGTCCATTTATTTGCTTCCTTCTAGATCAAAATGGCTAAGGATACTGGATACCTATAACAAAACCCTACTAGAGCAGAAAAGCTAACTCAAAAGCTGTGAAATCTGACAAGAGAATAGAGCAAAGATATTTTTTGC
The DNA here is from genome assembly GCF_002994745.2 of Rosa chinensis. Taxonomy (NCBI): domain Eukaryota; kingdom Viridiplantae; phylum Streptophyta; class Magnoliopsida; order Rosales; family Rosaceae; genus Rosa; species Rosa chinensis. The sequence continues at coordinate 59,983,802 of NC_037093.1, forward strand.
CCGGTGGAGCTAAAAGATTGACGAAGAACATGAAGTGACCTCTATGCCCCTGATGAAATTCAAATTTTCAAGCACATAAATAACATGGTCAGTTTCACCAACCCAATTAACTGCAAAATTTTGCAGACAGTTCAGCAGCAAAGGCTGAAAGACTGAACCGTTACTTTAGTGATCACACTTTCTATATGAGTATATAAACCTATGCATAAAGACGAGTTCATTTTGGTCATGTTTGACTCAAACCGTAAGCCATGAACCATAAGATTAATACAACTATACAAGCAAGACATATGTCAAACTTTGAAGCTATGAGCAGCTTCATAACCATGAAGCTAAGCCAACGAAACTAAAGGAGCAAGTTAAACTTGAAGAAATTACAGAATCACCGCATAAAAAATATAATAATAATAAAAAAGAGAGGTAATATTTGAACTGGGCTTTTCCTGAAACCTCTGAAAAATGCAATCTTTGATCTGGGTTTTTTTACAACCCAGTAAAAGATGCTATATCTTTGATATGGGACTTGGATATATAATTTGCTTACCATCGATGAGGGACATAGCTAGGTGGCAAGTGGAGCAGAGTAGCACCGCCAACAATAAGGCAATCCCTCTCATATTTGAAATATTTGAAACTCTTATCTTAAAAGGTTTCTGTTGTTCTCTCTGATGTGGAAGATGGGGTGAATGCAGAGTGTGGGATTTAAAGAGAGATGAGCACTGGGTTATATGCATGCCAACCTCGTAAAGAGTCCTCTGATTTGGGAGATATTGCGAATATGCCATTCTTCTGGCTCTATCTGCTCACATGGGATCGATTTGGAAATGACGGATCTAGTCACTCTGGAACCAACAATCTGGGTTGTCTCACTCTCACTGGCTTTGTTGGAAGACAAAAGCTGTTCGATCTCACATGGTTTCACTCTCCCTTGCTGTTGCAAAGCATGCACGCCCACGACACCATTGCTTCACTTTTCGTACCATGCTCTTGTCACCAATTTGTTTACAACCTAATCTCGTCATTTCACAAATTCGAGGTGAACTCTAAAATTTCATGATAAAGAATCTCATGCGAGATATTTCATTAAACAAATCAATTTAGCTTTTAATTTCACTCTCTTTTAATTTCATGGCTTTGATACCTAATAAAATCAAATCCTTTCAAAAACAAAAATACAGAAATTCATCCAAACCGTTGCATTCTTCAATAGTTGAGCAAAAGTTCTAGTTAGGTGAATTTATTAATCAGAAAATCTATCAAATCCGTTAGACTTTGATAAAACTATTCTCATGTTGTCAAACGTTTTAGCAATTAAACATTTTCCATAAGAAGAAGCTGAATCTAGGTGTTCAATTATTACTTAAATAGTCTATTGGTTTGTTAAAAGATTGAGCAATGCATGTGGAGTGATGGAGAGAATTATGGCAACTTATGCTCTAAATTCTCGTTATTGTTGTAATATAATGAGAGTACTTGAGTGAATCAGCTTGTGAAGAATTTATTACCAGAATATTTATCTCCAAAAAGGCAGTTATAATTTGTTACGATTCCATGGTCTGTCATTCTGGTACTTGGAGATTGAGCTCTCCATGTGTTTTATGTCCCTTTTTAGTTGTTCTTATGCATGATAGAGCTTCGAAGATGGTCAAGCTAACTAGGTGAATATTTGAGATCACAATTATCATTTATTAAACAGATTATGATTTATGTGCGATCCTACCAACTGACCATGCATATTGCTTTTTGGTGTTTAGATCTATTTAATTGAGATAATGATGTTGGTTGTATAATCAAAACCATGATTTTGAACTCTCAAACATACTTTCACATGATCTATGTTATGCTAATCAATGTCAGAATCAAACAGCATAATTTTTTTTTTTTTGAAATAAACAGCATAATTCTAATACAAACTAAGTAATAAAAAGATTCTCGAAACCTAACTTCATACAATTATTTTGTCTAATTTCCTAATTTCTTTTCAGTATAAATGAGGCTTGTCTCGAACTATAACTTCACAAAGCTAACACCAACCCGTCTTATCAACAACACGAATCTCAATAATCATCGGTATCGTTATCTCAATTTTACGTGTAAAATAAATAATTCATAAGTTATAGATTTAACTTGTATCATTACCGTTTTGGGAATAAAACGGTTACCCTTAGACTTGGATGATGTACGATTTGATTATTACACTACATTCGAGCACCAACCCCCTGTATAATCAAGGAAAAGATCGATATAGCCCTATGACCACCGCAACTACCACTGTTCAGGTGCCGGAAAACTCCAAGGGAAACATATCACGCGGGAGGTGGGTACCGTGATTAGGGGGCTGAGCAGAGTGGGACCCACAAAAGGAAGGGGCCAAGGTCGATCCTAAATCCCTAGCCGACCCCAATGTCTTAAGGATAAATATAGCAGCACCCCATGATCCCTGGCCGGTTTCTGGGCTTGACATAAGAGAAACATGTGGGCCTTTTCTACCCTCTATAAAATTAAGTAATTTTTACTCTGCCGAAGTGAAGTGGGCCGGGTTTGATCCTCAGCCTCATCCACAGTGATCGGTCGCATGTGGACGGCCGAGAGTAGGGCGGATATCAAGGGACGCCTGTCTTTTCCATTTTTGGATTTTTCTCAACTCTCACTGGCCAAATTTTTATGATTGATCACCAACCATTTAATTTTCTTGTTTTAGTGCTTCATACAAGGGAAAAGATTTGGCCATTTCCTTCTGGATTTCATTCCTAAAAATTACGTACTTCTCTCCTTCTGTCGTACTTATCTTCATCAAATAATAATAATACTAATAATATAAACAAGAGGGCCGACGTTGATTTCAGAAAATAAAAATCATTAAAATTACAAAGAAAAAAGTGAATTTGGTCGAGTAAGTGAAAACTGTGGGAGCCTGAAAGTTTTAACGTCCTGACATTTATTTTATATGTCAAATCATTCTATAAACATCGGACTTACTGAACATAGGAGGTGCATGTTAACCGGTTTGCTAACCAATTGCAGCCCTAACGTTGGCAAGTAACAATGAATTTGATCATAAACGAAATTTTTGATGGTATAGGAGATGATGTACCACCAATGGTACTCGTTAAAAAGTGAAAAATAGCTAAACTGGTCACATACAGGTCATTTCATCAATCTTTTTTTATTATTATTTTTTTATAGATTTGGAATTGCACAAAAGTGAACTTAGAATTTAGCTTTTAAATCTTAAATAATAAATAAAGAAATAATGATTTTGTTAACAAAAGATGACGCCATAGTTTATCATGAATTAATATTAAAAATTTAATAAACAAGCTCGTGCTCGTAATATTGCTTAGATTGTCAAACATCATTCACCTCTCAAATTAATACGACGAGAACAAGCAGCTAGTTAGTTCGAGCTCGTATTATTACTTAGATTATCATACATCAATCATTCACCTCTCTAGTACGGCAAAAACTTCCTCTGCCCTTAATTGGCCGAGATAAGTATAACTGGTTGGCATCTGCTTGAAAGTCCATCTATTGATGTTGACGCAAGGTCGATATGAAAGTCATTTATCGAACCCTACCCAAACCCTAATTCATTCCTAAACAGTACGAAATAATATCGAAGGTAGCTTATGGATAGGATGAGGTTTTGTCACTCGAGTTAACAGCTCTTCGATCGATTGCCACAATGATGAACAATTAATTAGTCTTAATGTAGTTATAACGAGGTGACGGAAAGTGTGAACACGAACAAGCTAGGTCGTCTAAATGGGTCCAAAAATTCCATTTTAAGATTTAGCTGCTTTCTCTGGTATATGAGACAAGCACATGAAGCAGGAACTGCGAACTTCCACCCTTGAATGAAATGCCAAATTATCTTTAATTTGCACCTAACAGATTGACATTGAAGCACACAACCGTACCCTAACCTATTCGATGAATCTCGCTCACATTTCTCACATAATAAAACATCACCCTTTTTCCGAAAGGACAGCTACTCCAGTGTCGTTTTGGGTCCTCCAGAGCCAAACTCACGATGATGATTCACTGTCGTTGTCAAGTCATCGTCATACTCTCATCAGGTAGCTGCAAACTTTGTATCTTATGCTCGATTCCTTAGTATATAGAAGGTCTCGTTTCATCACTATTCACCAGAGTTTCAGGTGGCTATATACAGCATATTTCTTGTTCTTTCTGGTTAAGCATGCAGGAACTAGAAGAAGAAAACGAAGACGGAGTTTCTAGGGCTCGTGCATGGTTTGAAGTACGTGAAGTTGATCGAGGAGAGGAATAGGAGGTGACAGTGATGTATCACATACATGAAAAACACTAATTTTCATGGTCTTAAAATCGTATGCGGATGCATATTCGGGCTTCTGTCATCGAAGTACATATGGATATGGTTGATTTGTGGCTCTGTGATTTGGTCTGGATACATTTTCAGCTTTAAATTGAATATATCGATGCATTTTCTTTAGGTTACAATGGTAAAGTCGAAAAGGACATGCTAACCTAGTAACCTATGCTTTTCAAAGGGACAGATCGGACGGCGGCCGAACTCTCCACGTGGCGGCATTTAATAACCTTGTCTCCTGATGGGAGCATGATGCAGACTACTTCTTTGGCAAGCAAATACTGAAATACGTACCCTAAACGAAACACGTTTACTTACTTGGAATAGGAGGGAATGACTAATGGGTAAAACTATTCCTTCGTTTACTAACACATAAAGGATTCGGAATGATTCCAGGTAAAAGTATTCATGCGTTTTACTAACACATGAAGGAATCATAATTGGTGTAGGTCTCACATTCTTATAAGGAATCGATTCCTGAATACTCAGGAATTTGATTACGAAGGGGGGAGATGGGTTTGGGAATCAACTCCTCCGGAATCAATACTGATTCTTTTCTTATCCTATTCCAGTTGTCTCCGATTCATGATTATTTTTCATTCCAAGTAAGTAAACGTGTCATGGAGAACAATAATATTTATTAGGTAATAGAACATGAGATTCAGACAACAATAATTACATTAAACATATACATTAAAGGGTGGGGCTATTGTCACCATACTAACTACGTTATTTACCCTATAAGTTTTTAGTTTATTGAAAGACTAAAATACACTAATATAAAATTACAATAAAGGATAATATCTTATTATTTTTTTTTATTACACCCTACAAAACACATCGTTAAGTTTCAAATGTAGCAATCGTTATCTACAATCGTTCTCATGTTGTGCTCTTTTATGCCTCAAAATATATTATGTTAACGCTGATGGAGTCTAAAAACATCTATTATTGTGTTTTTATTTTCATATTTCTTTGTTTATGAGGCTGATTGACTGATAAACACGAGGAGAAAGCCAAAAAAAACTAAGAGTGACGTGGAGGAAGCCAAACAGAAAAAGAATTCAGTTAAATCTTACATTGAAAAAGGGTTATTTTGGTACTGCAAATGGGTGAACAAAGTAAACTTATAATTAAAAAAATGGATTGAATACTATTTAGTCCTCGAGCATTTGACTGTAAAACACTTCAGTCCCTGACCTTGTAATTTCACACGTTTAGTTCTTATACTTCAAAATTTCTTACCAATGGGTCATCTCCGTCTAAAACCTCCGTTAAGAAGCTGACGTGGCAATTTTTTGACACCAAAATGTCTATTATGCCCTCAGTTTTTTTTTTAATAATTTTTTTTTGGTTAAATACTTGTTACTCCTCAAACTTTTTCCTGAAAAACAGTTTAGTCTCTTACCTTTCAAATTAAACTGGATAGTCCTTATTCTCTCTAATTCTCACACAGCAAGTCCACAACATGTCCAAAATGACTATTATACCCTCACTTCCTCTTCTTCTTCTTCTTCTTCTTTTTCTCTATTTTTTTTTTAAATCTCTATTTTTTTTCTTCCTCTTTTTATTTTTTTATTCTCTCTCTCTCCCCCTCTCCAAGTTCGTGCCGACATCTCCGAGCAAGAGCTCGGTGTGGGTCACCGGGATATGTTGCTGGTACGTATGGTGTCGTCGGTAGTTGGGCACCAACAGTAGGTGGGGTGTTATTCACCAAGAGGCGATGAGGTGTGACAGCGATAGCAACTTGTGGACTGTCGGTAAGGGATGCCAAGTGCCTGTTTGAACGGAGGTGAAGAGACGAGGAGTTGTAGGGATGAGGATGACAAGACTGGGAGTTGGGTTGTGCAATTGCCACCGAGAGATGCCATTGTTCTCGGCGTACAAGACTAGTGCTGAGATGTGGAGTGGTGACCGGAGGAGCTGTCGGGATGGATACCTAGTGAGAGGAAATCCGGGATTTTGCTTATCTCTCCTTGTTTCTCTCTCATACATGAATCCACAACTATGAGGTTTGCAAATGTGATTAATGGAAGAAGAGATAGGCTATTGGCGGTGTTGTGTCGGACCAGGGTGTCCAAATCGATTCTAGATATTGGTTTGCCGGTGCCTGAGTTCACTTTTGGGCATTGTTAGACAACATGGAGAATGGGTTTTGCTGGTCGAGGGTCTGTGAGCATGACGGAGGCAGTAGTGAGCCACAAATATGATCGAAGTTAGTCGACCACAAAGAGAAAAATCTGATATTTTAGTCTCTCTCCACCTCCCTATCTCATCAATTAACCCAACCCATAACCATGAAATTCTTGGATTTTGGAAGTTACCGAATAGGAGAGGTGATCGTTGCTGACCAGAGAAGGAAGAAGTTGTTAGTGGCGTGGCCGAGGTTTGTTGTGCAGCTGCAGGTCATCGATCTCTGTGAGGAAGAAAAGGTTTGGGTGCCTTGCCGGACGATGTGGATAGTCCAAGCATAAGTAAAACGATAAAAATAAAAAAGAGGGAAAAAAATGGAGGGGTATAATAGTCATTTTGGACATGTTGTGTGAGAATTAGAGAGAATAAAGACTATCCAGTTTAATTTGAAAGGTGATGGACTAAACTGTTTTCAGGGAAAAGTTTGAGGAGTAACAAGTATTTAACCCTTTTTTTTCTCTTTTTTTTTTCTTTCCTTTTTATCTCTTTCTTCTTCCTTCTTCCGGCTCCACGAAACCCACCTCTATTCTTCATGTGAGAAGAAGCTCGAGCTCCCCACTTCAGCATCCACTCTCTCCTCCTCCTCCAACGGCGGCGGCGGCAACACCACCACGCCCAAAACAAGATCAAATCTTGTCCTGTAATATCTACTTCTCCCCAGATACTTCCTCGGCAATATAAAATTATAAATACCAAACTCTCCAAGCACCAGGACCCAAACTAAACACACGCACCTACTCATCACTTGCCTACCTATAACCTATTCCCTATTAATTTTCTCACAACTCACAACCACATACAGTAGCCATTAACCAATCCATACTTCCTATTTCCCACATACACAAAAGACTAAGTCTATTAGCCGATCACCTCCCTCTACAAACATGCCCAACAACACCAGAATCTTGGAAGCTCTGAATGTCCGGGTAATCGGGTCAGGTGAGCTGTACTTGGTCTTGGCCCATGGCTTCGACACTGACCAGTCTGCCTAGGGTCGCATTCTTCCTTTCTTCAAACCTTACTATCGCATCGTTCTATACGACCTAGTTTGCGCCAGAAGCGTCAACCCCGATTACTTCGATTTCAACCCCAACACCAACCTGGACTCCTTCATTGACGACTTGCTCAACATTCTCGACGTTGTGGGAGACAAAAAGTGCGCCTACGTCTGCACTGACCAGTCCGCGCAAAACCCAGCTCCCCAAAAACAAGATCAAATCCTATCCCTCCATCGCCGCAATTGTCACCGAACCACCCTCCAATCACCGATCCACCCTCAGGAATTTGAGGTGAGTTTCTGGGTTTTGAATCGAGAGATGAGTTTGATTGTTTGAGGCTTTGAGTCACCCAACTCCACCAAATCGACTCACCCCAATTCAACCTCATCCCTAAAATGAATTGGGCTTTCGCCGCTTTGGCTTAATTTTGAGGGAAATTTGGAGATTGGGGATTGAGATTTCTTAGCCGTGTTGTGTTGGAAGATGGAGAAGGGAAGCTACTTTTCCCTTTTTTGAGAACCAAGAAGAGAGAGAGAGAGGGATCTGAGGAAGGAGGAATCAAATAGATGAAGAAAAATCATAAAGAAAGAAAGGAAAACTGAAGAACAAAGGTGGGTTTCGAAGTGGGTGAACACGGGCTTCTTCTCACATGAAGAACAGAGGTGGGTTTCGTGGAGCCGGAAGAAGGAAGAAGAAAGAGATAAAATCATAAAAAGGAAGGAAAAAAAAGAACAGAAAAAAAAATTATTAAAAAAAAAAAAACTAAGGGCATAATAGACATTTTGGTGTCAAAAAATTGTCACGTCAGCTACTTAATGGAGGTTTTAGATGGAGATGACCTATTGGTTCAAAATTTTTAAATACAAGGACTAAACATGTGAAATTAGAAGGTCAGGGACTGAAGTGTTTTATAGTCAAAAACTTGAGGACTAAACAGTATTTAGTCCTAAAAAAATATATGTTGGGTGATAAGAGAATATAAGGTGAACAAAGTAGTTAGTAAGGTGGCAATAACCGCATACACTAATTACAATTCATCAAAATATACACTAAACGTAATTACATATTATGAAAAGATTGTTTTCTTTACAGAGTATGATGTACAATTAATATGCTTGGCCGGTCATGTCACAGGTTAATTTGATGAAATATTGCCCTTTTATGGTCAGTCATACTATCAGGGGCGGAACAACCTTACCCCCCCCAAACAAAAACACCATTTATCTAATCTTCACTTAATTAACTACATATGCCTCATAAAACTATATAAAACTTACCTTAATTCAATACTGGACCCCCCCCTATCAATGGCAGTAAGAAGTAAAGAAAAAAATAAAGAAGTCATTTAAAACTAACAATACTTAATGTGTATTAATTACTCAATTTATAATAATAAGTATAGAAATGTTTTTTTTTTTTTTTTTTTGAGTGGAAGATGTCAATAGAACCAACACACACACCCATGCAGTGTATCCCAGCATAGCCAGACTAATCACTGCACCGCAGACGCACGAACCATTGGGTGTTTTAACTAACCCAGGTCCCTCAAATCTGCTGGCCACGGGATGGAGCTGGGATTCGAACTCTAGACCTAGGGGTTCCAGACTAGGCAACTCGACCAACACACCACACCACGTGGTTGTATAGAAATGTTGCTTAGGTTTAGATATTTTGTAATAAATTATCATTGATGTCTAAATTGTTTAATTGTTTTATTATTATGAAATTTAATAATATGCGTTGGATTTCCTAAAATTAACATTATTATTCTTTATACCTCATGTTTTATATCTGGACCCCCTCCCCCCGTTTCAAATCCTGGTTCCGCCCTTGCATACCATTAATAACTTTTTAAATAGCCTGGTTTACATCCAGTGCATTATCAGATGTATCTTTGTTAGGGTTTTTTTTCAATACCTTTTGGTATCGTGTTTTATTTTTGTCTTTCTCATTCTTGATGTAGGTTCTACATCTGTCCACTGTAATCTTTCTTATTATTGATAGAGTTGTCATTTCCTCTATAAAAAAATAATAAAAAAATACATATGCAAAACTGATCTTGGGTTTAATTTTTTTTTTTTTTTTTGAGAATAAGATCCTTTATTGAATGAAACAAAGTTACATAACACAGGAATGACCGGTGGTGGACAAGAATTCCCCACTCTCCTCCCTAAAACCTAAACCAGTTATGGGTCCGTCACCATAAGTGACTTCCATGAGCCGAAGGGGCCCAACCCCTAACCACCTATACCGCCCAACGACTTGGGCTACCGAGAATCCCGAGAATATCGATACCACCTCATAGACAACTGCTAAAAAATCAACGCTCTCTTCCACACCGTGTCCCAAAGATGCCAGAACACGTGCAAGGATTGCTCATCAGCACATTAACCATAAGGTAAAACCGACAATAAACCAATTCGTCCCCAGGAAAAACACCACATCCATGGCACCTCAATTTGACCTAACCCTACCTCAACAAAGTAGAGACATGCTAAAAACCAGAAAAACCTAACCAAGACCTTAATCGAAACCTTAACCAAGAAAACTACTTTAAACAAAGACATAGACCAGCCACCACAAACCTCTTCCTCCTCCTCAGATGACCCGCCAGCAGACCACCACCATAAATCTGTCCCGTCGAACTCGCAACGCCGGAGACACGCAATCCACGCAGCAAGCCACACCAACCTCAATTTTTGTCGGCCAGATCCGGGCATAAAGCCAGATCTCGACAAGCCCACACCGAGTATCAGTAAGAACCTCGCCATGCCTTGTCTCCCGGCTTCATCCATTCGCTTGAAAGTCTGACACCCTGGCACTCTCCGCCTATCGACCAAACTCAGAGAGATAGCCAGCTCCATACAATCCATGACATACTGGCGCCACAATCTGGCCACTGACCACCTGCTCCAAGCCTGCGTTGATCGCCAACCGTCCATCCTGCCCACCTGCACCGCCGCCTGAGAGGAACGAAAAGTCATACATGACCAAGAAGGACGAATCGGAGACCAAAACTAGATCCTCGAGACCCCACAATCCCGTCTGGCAACACCCGCCCCTAGTCAATGAGGCCTAGACCTATGATCGACGCTGGGGAGCTGCCAGACAGACAGTCACCGCTTCTGTGCTTTTTCCAAAACCTAGTTTCTTCCTTCTATTCTCGGAGCCCTCTGTGTTTAATATGTGGGGATGTCAAAACAGTTAGCGGTCGATCTTGGGTTTAATTGGGTAAGAAGAAGGGAAAAAAAAAAAGCTATCAATATATTGAAGACAGAGACAAGGATCTTGTACATCGATTCTGAATTTAATTTTTCATAAAATTAAGCAACTTCACATATGAAGTGAATCTGCAATGGATCACATCAAATCTAAGCTAGCTAGCCGCCAGGTTGTTTTTAATCTACAACGATGCAGATGCGACACAACCCCACTTTTGATCAATGACTTGAAATATTGGACCTGCCAAAATGTTTTCATCACACCATAAATTAATATAATTGATCCAATACATGCTAATATAATTAAGACTTTTTTTTTTTTTTTTTTTAAATAAGACTTTTAGCAAGAGGGAAAAATCGGTTTTCGCCGCATTGTCTACAAAAGGCAGCTCATGGTGATATTGACAAAAGAGAGAGATCAGATAGGGAAAAACCCTGGTGAAGATAACCCTAGCTGGGGACAATGAGGAGGATAGATTATTAATATAGCAATATCAGTGTTCAATCAAAGCATGCAGGGGCTCATGCTATCACATGGAATGTTGAACAGTTGATAGAATTTTCAGTAGATCCTATTGATCTTTCGTTATCCCTCGAGAATTTGTGATAAAATACGGACTTTTAATTCTGACCCGGTGCTATCCATAAGGTGAACATCTGGAATCGTAATATTACAGGACTGATATGATCAAGGTCTGTATATCAAGGAAGGTATATAGGTCATTAGCTGAATCTCGCTTTCGGTTCCATCATCGTCGGTTCCAGCACCACCATCACATCATGGATCGACTGACTTTTCGATGGATTTGTGAATACAATACTATTGGTTAAGACAGCGGAGTAAAGTTGGTACTCAATTGTTTGGAGAAGAAACAAGGAGGGGCGTGGGCACATGCACATATTTATGAAGACATAATAATGTATAATTGAGCTAGGGGCTTTGTGGATGCAGATCGATCGAGGATTCTGTTGAAAGGGATGAGAATTCGGATTGACTAGCTAGTATACATGAAAGCGAAGTCTGAGCCACCAGTTTATGCATGTAAGTGGGCAGCAACTGTCTTTTCTAAACAGCTCCATTGAAAGAAATATTTAGCTAAATGTTTACCATCTATATATGTTTAATTATATATTTGTCTGTTTTCAAATAATGGATTTCTCCAGCGCCTTCTCCCTCATTTGGGGAGAATAAGTCAATAAACGCACCACAAGATGAGAAGGAAACATACCATACGCTGATGGTAAAACGATGGCTATGCATAAAGGGCTATTAGCGCTTTGGTGGTGGCACACGGGGAACTGTAGCTTGTTTAGGGTCAAAAGATTTCATCTTTGAAACCTCATTCACTGTAATGGAGAGAAATATCAATGTACAAATTAGGTCTTGGTAGAAACGTACATTCTGTGTTAAAAGATTAACATTAATTTAATGTTAACTTTTCTTGTTTGGTAAGGCAAAAATTCCAGGCCTGCTAGGGATTCATAAGGGTCCGATTTTGTGGAATCAGCGACCAACTAAAATTGATATTTATACATATATAGAAACCGATAGAGAGCATCCAGGAGGACTGGTCCTGGGCCAGTAATTGGGCCCTGTTTAGGAAAGTAAAGATCAGGCCGAATTCTGTATAAATCATTACATGCATAAATGCAACTCATAGCATATGAAACCTGATAGATTTTCTCAGTTTCCGCAAAAGATTATAAACTGGAAAATAGGAAGAAAAAAGAAGAAAGGGTGGTGCTATTCACACACTTTTTTTCTCGATTTACACACTCCCTTCATTTTTCTATTACTTTAATTCAATTTTATTTTAAAAATTACCCTAACTACCCTTATAATTATGTTTTTTTTTTTTTTTTCTATTTGGCAAGTCAATCATCTTCAAATCCTTATTTTCCCGCAAACACAAGGGCTTCAAAACTCTTTTCGATTCCCTTTTTTTTTTTTTTATCAAAACTTTACAACAGCCTAATAATGATGGTCTTATGATTACAAACATGATTTGTTCTACTATATTATGCTAGTAGAACATAATATTGTCCCCACACGAAAATTGCAACTCATTGCATTCAATATTATGCAGTGCATCTCCAAATTTTGTGTACATCATCAACTACAGTGTGGAAGCTTGTGGCTGAAGTGGATAAAACGCTGATTCCATACACACACACACACACACACATCATCAACTGTATTGTGGAAGCTTGTGGCTGAAGTGGATAAAACACTGATTATATATATATATATATTATTTGAGGATGATGCACCTGGATTAAGAGTCATAAACAAACAAGCATTAAGTTTGGTACTTTGCAAAGTATGAGGATAAACTTTACAATTTAGATTCAGTTCGGTTAAGGTGGATTAACTGGGAAACATATGCTTTATCTAATAATATAGGTCATTATAATTAATAAACATATTATTTTTCCTTCATTTATAGGTAAAAAAAAAAAATTATTGTATAATGATGTTTGATTCATGATTGAATTGCCAAATAGAAAAAAGAAAAAAGAAAAAGAAACAGATTTACAAGGGAGGGTAGTTAGGGTAATTTATAAAAAAAATTGAATTAAAGTAATAGAAAATTAGAAGGGGTGTATGAATAGATAAAAAAAGTGTGTAAATAGCGCCACCCAAGAAGAAATTGTATTACTCTAACTGACACAAGTATGTGAGAGAGTGCGTATGGACTCGTACGTATACCAATTGAGGCAAAGATGTATACATAGGACTAAGGAGAGTAATGTAAGGATGATCATCGAGGCAAAAATGTCCAACTACGTACTTGGCCATTTTGCCAATAAAGCTCAACTTCGGAGATAGACAATTCTGTTTAGTTCGATGTTGCCTACGTCTTCTGATTGAGTTGCCCTTACGGGGTCGCCCTGCCCAACTACTCACTTTCTCGCTTCTTGTCTACAACAATTACGTCACTCTTTGTCTACAAAGTAAACCGTCATAAACAATTTTAGGCTGATGCTACGTTGCAAGGAATAATTAAATCTTAGTCTCACACTAAAGAGCATCTCTAACAATATTAGTTATACCATCAAAATGAAACCTGTGCAGTTGTACGCAAAAAAACTTATCAAGCACGAGACAGCAGCGTCACTTATCCCGCACGTACGATTTGAAAGTAAGGTTTGAACTGTTTAGAAAAGGTTAACTGATTTTTCTTGTAAAGATCGAATAAATTGACTGAGAATGGGAGATAACCTACCTGTTAAAAACCATATACATGCTCACAACATATGCACACAATCATAAAAGGGATTAAGGCTTACCTTCAGCAATCAATGGCATGGATTCCATCTTATGCTACAAACACGAACACTGAATATGGCCTTCTGTTACTTACCAACTTGCTTCTCAATGGACAGAACAATATGCAAAACGTCGGTAGTAATCAGGGACCAATTCATCTGTATATATAGGAGACTTAACCCTCAAGAAGCTTCCCATTAAAGCTATCCATATCGGTTTAGGTTTCCTAGTTAGATTCTTAATGTAACACTTCATTGTAGTCTTTCTTGCAGACTAAGAATAGGATTACTTACCTTAATGAATAGATACACTGCTTCATTAAGTTACAAGTATTGATTTACTGTTTGTATCCATGTTAAACTAGGATTGATATTAAGCTAATCATCAATTACTTTATGATGATATGTGTTATGTCCATATTTGATCTTACAATCTCCCCCTTGGACTCACACATATCATGCTCGATGATTTGCACCAAAGAACATCAAAACCTACTTAACTTACTGAAGTGCGCGCCAGATAACAAACTCAAATCGAAAATCCATTCCAACATGGTCAGATCACAGTTACTTATGCAGAGCAAGAAACAATATACATTTTAACAAAAATGCAGAGTTTCAAAACCACAAACATAAGCTCCTGCAATCCACATATGTCAAACCAGAAGTGATACAATATATGTTAATGTGTATCAACAAGTAAACATATATTAGGTCCTACTTTATGTTTCTAAAACCAGAAACTCAAGCAAATTTACTGAACACTGATGGCTTAAAATTATTGCTTGAACCTTAGCATCATGCTATACATGATTTAAGCCATCTGATAGCAAGTATGATATTCAAAACAAGATGATAATTTCCAAAACAAAACAATAAAGCTGCAGCAAAATCATAACTGGAAATACCTCGAAATTTTATTGATAATAACAAACTGCCATTACAAATAAGTTGTGATAAACAAAAGTCAAAAATATCACAACTGAAAATACAAGAACTCAAGAACCTTAAAATTTTAAATTGCTCCAACTGCTCTAACTCTCTACTGAGCCTAAGCATCTAGATTAGCTAAAACTCCAATGCTTGTTGTATGCTTCTGGAATGCTGCTACTGACAAGGCCTTGGTGAAAGGATCTGCTAGCTGTGAATTTGTGTCAATACTCAAAACAGCTATTTCACCATGCTTTACTCTTTCTCTAACACTGTAATACTTTAGATCAATATGCTTGGAATTATTTGACCTTTTACTGTTCTTGCTAAAGAAAACTGCAGCCTCATTGTCACAATAAATCACAAGTGTTCCAGCCACAATGTGACTCAATACTTTGGTCTGCATGAGAAAATTCCTAATCCAAAGTCCTTCACACACAGTTTCATATACTGCAATAAATTCGGCTTGCATAGTAGAAGTTGAAACAAGTGTTTGTTTCATGGTTTTCCAAGCAATAGCACCTCCTGAAAGCATGAACACATATCCACAAGTGGACTTCTTGGAGTCTGGATAATTCCCTGCAAAATCCGAGTCTGAGAATCCAATGAGTTTCAGATCCTCCACTTGCCTATAAACTAGCATGTGGCTTTTAGTTCTCTGCAGGTATCTCAACACTTTCTTCCCAGCTACCCAATGTTCATGGCCTGGATTAGATTGGAATCTAGACAAAATCCCTACTGCAAAAGACAAATCCGGCCTAGTGCAGACTTGTGCATACATGAGACTTCCTACAAGTCTGGCATAAGGCTTTGACTCCATATTTTCTTTCTCAACATCACTATTGGGACTTTGCTTCTTGGTTAACTTATCTCCTTTGGACATGGGAACTTCTCCAGCTGCACACTTCTCCATACCAAATCTCTTTAAAATTTTGGTAACATAATTCTGTTGAGACAAACCAAGTAGTCTCTGTGCCCTATCTCTTTTAATCTCAATACCTAGAACATAGGATGCTTCTCCTAAGTCTTTCATGTCAAAATTCCTTGACAGAAAACTCTTGGTATCTTTAAGCAATTTAATGTTACTGCTAGCCAAAAGTATATCATCCACATAGAGTACCAGAAAAATAAAATTGTTCCCAACAGTCTTCAAATAAACACACTCATCAACAAGATTTTCTGTAAATTCAAAAGTAGAAATCACATAATCAAATTTCTTGTACCACTATCTAGAAGCTTGTTTTAGGCCATAAATTGATTTTCTTAACTTACACACTAAGTTTTCACTTCCAGCTTGTACAAACCCTTCTGGCTGCCTCATATAAATCACTTCATCTAGTTCACCATTCAAGAAAGCTGTTTTAACATCCATCTGGTGCAGCTCCATATCAAAATGAGCCACCAAAGCCATGATTATCCTAAACGAGTCTTTTGTAGAAACTGGAGAAAAAGTCTCAGTAAAATCAATGCCCTCCTTCTGTGTAAAACCTTTGGAAACTAATCTTGCTTTATGTCTCTCTACGTTGCCATTTGCATCTCTTTTGGTTTTGAAAAAAAAACATTTACAACCTATAGGCTTCTGGTTGGGGTCAGGTTCAACTAATTCCCAAACTGCATTTTGACTCATGGAATTAATTTCTGCTTCCATTGCTTGCTGCCATTGATGAGATTCACTACTTTCAATGGCCTGATTAAATGTAGTTGGATCATTGTCCTCTGCACAGTCCATTTCAATTTCTGCTTCTTGCAGATAAACAATGTAGTCACTCTCTTCCCCCCATAAGTTGGTTTTCTTGCTCTCTGTGATCTTCTAGGCTGAGCCACTGGAGGATGGTGAGGTTCAGTTACTTGACCAGTTACGTGGTCAGTTACTTGACCAGGGACAGTTACTTGGTCAGTTACATGGTCAGTGACATGGGCAGTGACTTGACCAAGCACAGTTACTTGGTCAGTGACATGAGCAATGACTTGACCAGGCACAGTTACTTGGTCAGTTACATGGTCAGTGACATGGTCAGTGACTTGGTCAGTGACATGGTCAGTGACATGGTCAGTGACATGGTCAGTGACTTGGTCAGTGACATGGTCAGTTACTTGGCCAGTTACTCGACCAGGTATAGTTACTTGGTCAGTGACATGGTCAGTTACGTGACCAGTGACATGATCAGTTACATCTTGTTCTAAAGGCAATGCTACACTTATATTCTCATCTGACACAATTTCCTCAAAATCTGAGGTTAAATCCTCAAGGTTTGTATTGTGAACTTTTTCACTTAGAAACTTTACTTGATGTGTTTCAAAAATTCTAGGTGAATGATGAGCAGAATATAATTTATAGTCATCAATGAATGTGATAAAATACACATTCCCACAGATAGTTTGATGCCTAAATGGTCCACATATATCAGTGTGTATGAGTTCTAATAAATTTTGGCTTCTATATGCAGTCTTCTTTCTAGTATTAGTTATTTTTCCCTTAAAGCATTCAACACAATCTGTTAGATCAGAAAAATCAAGTTCATTTAGGATGTTGTTTTTCACCAAAATTTTCAATCTCTCTTTTGAAACATGGCCGAGTCTTCTATGCCATAAAAATGCAGACTTTTCATTTAGTTTGGTTCTTTTAACACCTGTTAAAGTGTTAGTACTGTTTGTGTTATTTTCAACAAGTAAAATTTCTTGTTGAGCCATTGAACAATTTAACTGTAAATAATCATTCATAATAACACCAGAACCAATTTGAACAGAATTTTTAGAAATAAGAATTCCATTACTATCCATAACAAGTCTACAACCAGATTTTACTAAAAGAGAAACCGAAACCAAATTCCTTCTCATGGAAGGTACATAAAAAACATTGTCCAAAACTAACAATTTTCCTAATCCTAAATCGAGCTTTAAGGTTCCAATAGCCTTGACTGCCACTCTCATGCCATTGCCTACACACAGGTTCACTTCATCACTTTTTGGGATTCTCCTCCTTATGAATCCCTGCAAAGAATTAGTAATATGAATAGGTGAGCCTGAATCTATCCACCAAGACTGTGGTTCAACATTTATAAGATTAATTTCTAAAGAAAAAACTGTATTAGAAAAATCTTACCCTTTTTGGCTAACCAATTTTTATAGCCAGTGCAGTCCTTTTTCATGTGTCCTACTCTTTTGCAAAAGTAGCACTTGAACCTAAATGGCCTATTTTCCTTGGCCACTACAGCTGTTGAACTCTTAGTTATGGCTTTAATAGGCTTGAGCTTATTTTGGGGCTTTTTCCTTTTAGGCTTCTCAATGAGGTTGATGGTTGTAGCAGGTTCCTTTTCTTCCTTGATCCTAGATTCTTCATCCACACAGATGGATATAAGTTCATCTAGAGTCCAGTTTCCCTTTTGAGAGTTGTAACTGGTCCTAAGATGACTAAAACTGTTAGGCAAGGAATGTAGTGCATAATGCACTACCTGCTCATCCCTAACCCCCATCAAGAGCTCCCTGAGTCTGCCATTTATATTGATCATCTTCATAATATGTTCTCTAACTCCCCCTGAACCCATGTACTTCAAATCATGAAACTCCTTGGTTAGTCTAGCTGCTTCTGCCTTTTCACTTTCTTTAAACTTAGCACCTATGAGTTCTAGAAAATCTGATGCTAGCTCAGGCTCTTCTATACTTCCTCTGACAGTCTTGGACATAGAGGTACGAATGAGGTTCTTAGCCATTCTATTGGATCTATGCCACTTCTTGTAAAGGTCTGTTTCTTTCTTGGTGCTCTTTTCATTCAACTCTATAGGCTTATCCTTAGTAAAGCAATAGTCTATGTTCTCATGCATTCCCATATAGTTCTCTACAGAATCTAGCCAAGCTCTATAGTTGGTTCCAGTTAGCATCAAGACACTGTTCAAGTTCATGTAAGAGTTACCTAAGGAGCAAAACAAAAATTCGTGTGAGTTCTCAATTTGTAAAGAAAATAACTTTAAGTTTTCTGTGTTTTATTTAGCTTTAAGCAACCAAAACAAGAACATACAGAAAACCTAAACAATCCATACTTGCATTCATATCAGTCCATAACCAAAAATAATGTTAAGCAACACTTTTGAGCAGAAGCATAACATCCTGGAGTTCTTTATCAATATACCATGTTCAATGAAAACAAGTTATCCAAAGAAATTTATCCACATCTTTAGACAGAAGAAAAATTTCTAAGTATCCGTATTTATTTTCATCAAGCACGCATATTGCTGTTTTGTATTCTAAAACCATACTTGACCACTTCTTTGGAAGATAAAACTGAGGCATAGTTTTAAAACACAAAACACAATTTCAGTTTTGTTATTCGATCAGTTACTTGATTAGTTACCTGACCAGTTACTTGGTCAGTGACCTGGCCAGTTACATGGTCAGTGACCTGGCCAGTTACATGGTCAGTGACCTGGCCAGTTACATGGTCAGTGACCTGACCAGTTACATGGTCAGTGACCTGACCAGTTACTTGGTCAGTGACCCGACCAGTTACATGGTCAGTGACCTGACTAGTTGGTCAGTTACCTGATCATCGTTTTCTGCCAACATCAATGAAGAATGCTTTGTGCATCATAATCACTTATGCCAACAGAAAACCACAAAACCCATGAGCTTTTAACTTTATATTCTACCCAGATTCATCCTTGTAAGAAAATTAAGCTCTCGTATCTGTCAATTTTAATAATGTGTAAACAAAATCTGGGAGATTTTTGTTCTTCATGCAATTTTTACACAATCACAGATACAATACCATATCATCAATTAATTCATCATGCATATTCAAGCACAATCAAAATTGTTTCGATTCCAAGAAACCACAGAACAATCAAGAAATTGTAAATTTCATCCGGTCACCATCTACTCTAACCTAACGCACGCCGGGAATGCAACTAGTGTTCTTGAGCACAATCAAAATTCAATTATCATGCTATGAATCGAAATCAATTTCACAGAAAAACCTGTTTTTGCTTTTTCCCCAATTTGCTGCTAAAAATCACAGCGGAAGCATGAATTTGATATTTAACCAGATGCAGCAATTGACTTAAGTAACTTACCTTGATCAGTTACATGACCAGTTACATGGTCAGTTACCTGATCAGTGACTTGGTCAGTTACCTGACCAGTTACTTGATCCGTAAAGCAAAAACCCTTTTTTTTTTTTTTTTTTTTTTTTTTTTTTTTTTGTGTTTGTTTTGCAAAACCCTAAAACGATCTTGAAGCCAAGCAAAAACTTCATTCATATTTGTGAGCCTATGCTCTGATACCAATTGTAAAATAACCATATACATGCTCACAACATATGCACACAATCATAAAAGGGATTAAGGCTTACCTTCAGCAATCAATGGCATGGATTCCATCTTATGCTACAAACACGAACACTGAATATGGCCTTCTGTTACTTACCAACTTGCTTCTCAATGGACAGAACAATATGCAAAACGTCGGTAGTAATCAGGGACCAATTCATCTGTATATATAGGAGACTTAACCCTCAAGAAGCTTCCCATTAAAGCTATCCATATCGGTTTAGGTTTCCTAGTTAGATTCTTAATGTAACACTTCATTGTAGTCTTTCTTGCAGACTAAGAATAGGATTACTTACCTTAATGAATAGATACACTGCTTCATTAAGTTACAAGTATTGATTTACTGTTTGTATCCATGTTAAACTAGGATTGATATTAAGCTAATCATCAATTACTTTATGATGATATGTGTTATGTCCATATTTGATCTTACACTACCTACCAATCACGTACTGCATGTGCCTTAAATCTGCTTGCCTTTAATAAACTCAGTTTAATAACTAAATCATTTTTATGCAAGTCATGCAATTGAGGTGGTCTACAAGAGAAGAAGTGGAATTTACAGTTGGACGAATTAGGGTTGGGATATTATGGTCAAATTCAAATAGCCAGAAATGATGAAACTAATGTGTATCAGATGGATCATTTAGACTTGGACGAAGAAACTTCTAGGAAATTAGCTTCCTTCCCTTCATTTTATCGTCAGTGGATACTCAACACCCACATGGAAGATCCTCTTTTACTTTTCGGATTTCAATCCAGCTTAATCATGAAATGAATGCAATTTGATTGATAGTAATGCAACATGGATGTGCACATTGAAGGGCAAAACGTTGTTTTTCAGATAGTTTTTTCTTTTGTTTGTATTTGTTTTTCTTACAAATAAAACGGGAACTCATGTTTGATGCCTTTTGGCATTTGGTCATGTTTATGTTACATTCAAACTTAGATGAGTCAACTATGCTTCTTCCTTTGCTTTCTTACAGTCTGTCTTTCGATGCATTTCGCACGTACTAGCTAGTTTACAAGCATTTTCTGCATCACTTATATATCTATGCATCATATAATGTCACTGATAACATTAGAGGGCGCCCGCACACATATATAGGCCACGTTTGGTACGCTTGTCGACTGAATATGTGTGCGCTTTATAAGGGAGCCAAAGGCCTAAGGGCTGGAAAGAAAACAATCTTCTGTCGATTATGTCATCATGCATTCGCAGCATTACCCCGTCCGGAAGAGAGCACAATAACATAAGCCCGACTGGCCAAAAAGTGACCCAACTTACTTCCCTTAGATGTATCAACTAGGCTACTGCATTTTCCACCAAAAAATAATAATAATAATAAACTATGCCATCCAGCCATTCTTCTCTGCTAATTAACGATCGTAAACACATAATTACTGAATCACAATACATGCATTCATCATATACTCATATCTCCCATCCAAATTACTGAATTAGATCATCGAGACGTCAGCAGAAAACACAATTGTCAGTAGTAAGAGACCAGCTTATTTCAATCAAACATATGATAGGTATATCAGACATTTGAGATCATCGAGACGTCAGCAGAAAATACAATTGTCAGTAGCAAGAGACCAGCTTATTTCAATCAAACATATGATAGGTATATCAGACATTTTGACGAAGTGGTGTTAGCTCAGTGGTTAGAGCACCCACTACCTATGTACGAAGTCATGGGTTAGAGTCACAATGGGGATAGGAGTGAAACCCTTTGATCTTCTTTTAAAAAAAGAAAGAGAAAAAAAATCAAACATATGATAGGGATCAAGATTAAAAGTATAAACGTCAAAAGCCAGTATTTCCAAAAAAATCTACACTAAAAGTCTAAAACAAATATAATAATTGGAATCGGGATATTTTGTTTTCAAGTATTAATTAGGAATCAAATTAGTGAAAAGATAAGTAGAATCGTGAACCAAAAGCTAGGTTCTAAGTTACAACTTGCCTAATGTTCTAGACCGAATTCCTATTCCTTGTACCAAAAGTTTGCCCATTTTGAGTAAAAATTAACTTGACTAAAGTTTATATGACCAAAGATAAATTGAGAAAGTTTAGGACTCGCATGCAACTAGAATTACAAAATTACCATATTAGCTAATTTTCACTTTCCTAAAAAACAAAACAGGATCGTATGTTCGTATTACATTAATAATTTCCTAACAGAACTGAGTGCAGAGACTCATGATTTATGTGCGCAATAGGAATAAGAAAACTTGGAGTAAAAACTTTAAACTTATTTATACCTTATATAAAGGGTACCTAGCTATATATCCCCTAAGAATCCAATAGCAAAGCCAAGTTGTAAAACAATCTAAGTAATTACAAGCTGCAAATCGATCAATCGAGTTGGTAAAGACAAGGAGGATATTATGGATTATCCGGTGATCAGTGACACGAAAGCACAACGAAAGTATTCGAAAGGCGGGTCAATTAATTACTACGCAGGTGACTCCTCCAACAAAAATATGCAGAAGGACAGCAACAAAAAACCTGGAAACTGGAAATCTAATTCAAATTTTGTTGAAGGATATCCTTCTGAATGTTTATTTGAAATTCCTGGGGACATTCCAGACTTGGTGGACTTGTATAAAGACCATCGCAATGTGCCTAAGAGAAGAAGCAATAATGGCAAAAGGAGGAGTTCAAAAGAAGAAAAGCAGCGGGAAGAGGAAGATAATTTCATGCCAGAGAATATTGTAATTCCCGGGCCAATTCCTGATATCCCGTCCTTGTATAGGGAGGGTCTAAGTGACTCACTATACCACACAGGTTACTAAGAAAGGATGTCTTTATATGTATCCAGAATTGGTTAAATCTTTAGGCACCAATTTTTCATATTCTTAAAATACTGTTTTGTACGTTCAGCTTCAATTAAACATTTAGTGGAATTTTCAGACTTTTCTTGTTATTCTTTCCTATATATTTTTTTTCGCTTCGGTTATTCTTTCCTATTTGGTTCCAAACTCCCAATACACAATTCAGTGAATTCACCTCTATTTTTCAGAAACAAGTATGTTTCATAATCAAATCGCTTTCCATTATTTGCACTTTACTTGTTATATGCACTATCACTACATTTGACTCCACAATGGATTATCCTCACTGTTTTCTTTATTTAAAAAAAAAAGTGGATTAATTTCAGTTTACCCCCTTGAGGTTTGAGGGTGTCATCATTTCACTCCCTCTACTTTCAATTTTGACTTTTTACCCCCTAAACTTTCTAATTTCAATCAGCCGTGTCTAATTTTTACTATTCCGTCCAAATTGGACGTTAAGTTTGACTTTTGAGGGCTAAAATGGTCATTTCAACATAAAAAAATTTAAAAAAATTTATTTTTTTTTTCTTTTTGTTTTTTAGTTTTTTAGTTTTTTTTTTTAATTTTTTTATTTATTTTGTCTTCAACCTATACACCACAAGTTATAATAAGTTTATAAAAACAAAAAAAAAAACTCTAGGTGGTTGAAAGCCGCTCGCTGGTCTACGATATTTGTGATTTATCTCCGATAAAGTGAAGAATTTTAGGATATATCCCCAATAAAGTGAAGAAATATTTGTAAAAAAGAATTTTACACTTTATCTGTAAATAAATATCTGTATATCCCCAATAAAGTGAAAAAATATATGTGTAAAATCATTTTTAGTCTACGATATTTGTGATATATCTCCAATAAATTAAAGAATTTTAGGATATATCCCCAATAAAGTGAAGAAATATCTGTAAAAAATGATTTTACACTTTATCTGTAAATATCTGTATATCCCCAATAAAGTGAAGAAATATCTGTGTAAAATCATTTTTTACAGATATTTATTTACAGATAAAGTGTAAAATTATTTTTTACAGATATTTCTTCACTTTATTGGGGATATATCCTAAATTCTTCACTTTATCGGAGATATGTCACAAATAACGTAGACCAGCGAGAGGCTTTCAACTACCTAGAGTATTTTTTTATTTTTATAAACCTATTATAACTTGTGGTGTATAGATTGAAGACAAAAAAAAAAAAAACAGATAAAAAAAAATTATTTTTAATTTTTTTTATGTTGAAATGACCATTTTAGCCCTCAAAAGTCAAACTTAACGTCCAATTTGGACGGAATAGTAGAAATTGGACACGGCTGATTGAAATTGGAAAGTAGAGGGGGTGAAATGATGACACCCCCAAACTTCAGGGGGGTAAACTGAAATTAATCCAAAAAAAGTTGATGCTTGAACAAGAAGTGAACATGTTTGCAGGTTTGTTTGACCGTTTATTAATGATCATTTGGCTTTGTGGAAAACATGAATGAAATGATTTGGTCAAACACTCCCAAACGGTATGATGAATTCCATTCTGCTAGAAATTATGATTCAAAGCAAGAACAACAGAACGAGCTTTTCTCCCTTCAATGACCATAGGTGGAATTGGCGCGACTGCAATGGTCAATTTATAGCTGTTTTTGCTCATCCTGTTGATCATGTTACTTCAGCAAAACTCAGGTGGAATTGTTAGCTATGAGCCAAGGTCAGGCATTGATCTACTTCAAGCTTTGCAGATTGACAAGGCTATAGCTGAGAGTGACTGTTTACTTGCAGTGCAAGCAGTCAATTCCACCTCTTAATATCTGTCACCTTTTGAGTGATGTAATGATATTCAGGTTAAGCCTCAACACTATTCCTTTGGTGTCAGTTGAGCATACACGTACCTAGATCATTGGGAAACAGCTACCATCTACTTCTCCAGAGAAAAAAGTAAAAACAAACAGGTTTCCTCTCTACACTCGGAGTAATTAAGCTGGTAGAACATAGAGTAGAGACTTGAGACTTATGTGCAATAGGAATAAGTAATCTGTTTCCATGTAGAACTTAGAGTAGCTTAATCTTGTGTACAATAGGAATAAGTTATTCTACGTAAATAGAAAGTTTATGAGAGAAACCGAGAATGTCTAGGACTGAGCTTCATCACATTCTAACCGATCTCAGCATAATCCTGATTCTTCTGTTTCACTCATGGTAAGAAAACAAAAAAAGAATATAAGATCAGACATATATATATTATCCAGTTCTGTTTCAGAAATAAAAACAAAAGCGGTAACATACTAACATTAGTTAGACACTCAAACATGGCTTGTTAAAACGAGCTATATAGTTAAAGGTAGCATAGGATCATAAAATTGCCGGTTACTTTGTTACCAGAGCCAAGCTTGTCTTGAAGGTAGCTCCTGAATGGCATTCGCATGGCCTGCAAAACAGCTCAATTTAAAGATCTATTTATACAATGAAACAAAGTATTGGTGCAGATGGTGTATATAATGTGCATTTCAAAATACACTGTACACCTACTGTCAATAGTATTAACAGCAAATGAACAGATTGAGAAGAAGATCTGGTCGAAAATTTTGAGAGAGATTTAAATTAAGGGTGTGTTTGCACATATTATAATTATTATACTAGGAATGCAGTTTCCATTGCATTTGGTCTATGTTAGATGTACAAATTAATGAATTGATCAATTGCAGGAGGTGGCAGGTATAGAATCTTTATAGATCATTGGCAGTTCTTGTGTTTTGTTTTAGAATTCAACATGTAAAGTAAAGCTTGCCACGATTTTACAAGTCCAGCCTTTAAAATCAAATGTTTCATATAAACCGTCTCCTTGTTCTTGCAATTCCAGCCAATAAGGCATTTTGTGAAGAGTATAGAACAAAAACAGAAAAATTGGTTAATCTTTTACATTATGCAGTTTGATGAATCAAACTCTGTTCTTTGACACACACAAAAAAAAAAGAAGCACAAAAAACGAGTTGAAAATCTAGAAGAATAGGTTAGGATGCAGTTAGATGCAGAGGGGTTAATGGGGTCAAAACTCAGAAGAGAAGAGAAAAGGGATTAGACAAATCAGGATGATGATGGGGAGATAAGGGCAAATGGAAAATTTGCATAGATGTAAAGAAAGGAGTGTGGTTTCAAATTAACAAATTAATAGCATGTCTTCCAGAGGCTAAATCACGTGGATGGGGTTTTAAGTTACAACCTACCCTGCCGGACCACTGCAATTTGTTTTATGGATTTGATTTGCAGGTTCTTCAGTGCAAAAGAAGCAGCAACTTGGGAGTTGGCTAATCCTTTTAAGACAAGCAGTGAGTGATTCACCAGAAAACAAATCTGGCTCCACCAGAATCCTTCCACCCCATTTAACAGGGCATAAAAAAATCTTGCAGGAAAAGATCAGGGATTAAAAGCGTAATGGAAAGACTGCCACCCTTCCGCAGCAAACACAATTACTGAATCAAATAGCAAAACCAGATACATTTACAAAGTACAATAGAACATAAACAGAATGCACCATCGCAGTATAGAAAATAATCTTTGCACCCAATAGACAAATGAGCTTATTGCAATCAAGAATATTGAAGAAGTCAAAAGTTGGATCATACATTATTATTGAAAAACAAAGTACTCTTCCGGAACATGACAGCAAATCCAGGAAGTTTTAATTCTGGTCCTCAAGTGCCCAATAATTGGGAAAAACTTCTAGAACAGGAAAAGAATCCCCTTAAGGTATGGAAGCATCTACCAGAAACACTGCTATAATTTCATCCAAAGATTCATTCCAATAAAAATTAGCTACAAGAAGCAATAGCATGCTTATGGAATGGTGCGCTGATAGAGTGGCAGAGCTCCCAAAGCCTCACGCTCTGCCCTTTCCCTCTTCACCTGCAAGACAGAACAACAATTTAACATTAAAAGACAACATTCGCATAGAACATGTCAAAAATGAACTAAATAATTAAAACCTTTCTTAATATCTACTATTATTTGTATATCTTCTGTCTCGTCATATAACGAGAACAAAATTATCATGAAAAAGGGAACTGACATTAGTATGCATCAAGTATATAAGCACTAAACAAATGCTGAAAACCTTTGTATGTGAACAATAAAAATGGGAAACTATATACTTTTTTCCATGCAGTTTGTATAAGGAAAAGAGCCCCTGTCATTCTTTATACTTCAGCTAGACATTTGTTCCTAAAAAGGAGGTTTATAGCCGATCAAAGTGACACACATGTACACATGAAAAACCCAAGAGAATAACAGTGACGGAGCAAAAAATAGGAGCTCACCAGAGCCAGCATTTCTTGAAGGTAGCTTCTGAATGGAGTTTGCATAGCCTGCCAAAGAGCAAAGAAAGAGTGTTTACAGACCTTTACAAAGCAAGAGAAAATATGCTAAAGATGGCATTTAACAATATGCAACAGAAACTTCACACTCCACACCCTGACAGAGAATCCTTCAACTTATCTTACACAACTGTTAAGGATTAGAAACGCAGACCCTTTTGCTTCCAATTGATACACTCTGATTCATGATTCTAAAGATATGCAACACTTGGCACCCTAATGCAATCCTGCAACTTAATCATAGGCAACTGCTATCACAAGCATCAGAAATGCAGACCCTTTCGTGTCGAATTGATAAACTTTGATTCATGATCATGTCTTAAACCATTCTAACCCAATCCAGACTCGTACAAGAATAATTACAGCTATCTTATGACCATAAGCACTGAAAAACGCACACCCCTTGTTTCGATTAAATCAATAATCATACTAACTCGGATCACACAATCAAAATTGAAATCAAATTTCTCAGCTCTAGGGATTAAAACTTGGAAATGAATACAACAGCAAACTAAGCGAAACGAACCTGAAGATCTTCGGGGAGGTACTCGTGCTTCATGGAGAGGTCCATGGCGCGCTTCAAACGCTGGTTGCGCGCGTCGACTATCTCTCTGGGCAGCCGATGCAGAGCCTCCTTGATATCCAAATCGTAGTAGGGATCGTACAGATCGTCGTATCGAAGCCCTAATTTTCCAAATCGATTCAGCACAAAATCAAAACAAAAACATAGGGTTTTCTGAGAGAGAGAAGAACGAACCGTAATGACGGAGGCGCGTGGAGATTGCCTTCATGTGCTGGCGGGCGAACCAGTTCTTCCTTGGATCTATGAACGACTGCAAAAACGACGCCATTCTTCGCGTTTTGCTGGTCTTTCTTCGTTCGCTGCTTCACGAGACTTCAAAGGCTGAGCCTTTCTCGAAGGATCGGTGAGTTTTCTGAGGGCAAAAGCCTGGTTGTGGAGGCTATGGCTATGACGACTTCGAAAATATGCTTGCACGACGTCGTTTTGGGCTATGGTCGGGCCCAAAGAATGTATGTGTTGGACCCAATAATTGATCAATATCGGCCTCCAACCTTGGGCCCAATTGTGAACTGGACTTAGATTTTGAATGGCTGAGATTATTACAAATCCAAAGGTGGTGGGCAAAACAAACATGAATGATGATTTCACACACATTTTGGGTGCTGTTAGAGAAATTTCCTTGTGATCTGGGGGAGCTGAAATTTGCATTCCAATTTTTACATTCTGAACTCCCCTTGTGAGGTTTTTTACCAAATCATCCTTATTTGTCCCATCCTCTCCCTTTTACAGTGCGCGTAAAAGTTTAAAATTAAGACTTAGTTTGGGATTGCTGTGCTGTGAGAGGAAGCACTTCCGAACTTACTGTGAGAGAAATCACTTCCGAACTTGCTGTGAGAAGAAGAAAATGAGGTGTTTGGTAAACTGTTTTTAAAAGTGCTGTGAGAATGAAAAGCAATTCATAGGTGTTTGGTAAGTTGCAAGGCAAAAATGCTTTGGTTGGGTATAATTACCAAAATGGACATACACGCTAAGATATGTTACTAAAATACATAATTTTATTTTTTTGATTATGTAACTATACCAAATAAAAAAAAATCTCATAGATTATTCTTGTACCCTTGGTTGGACCGAATAAAAGATTTACTTTAAACTCTTCAATATGCATATTATGTTTTACTATTACACAAAATAAATCTAGAATATTTGGATTAATTTCCCGACCATAGTTCAACGGGAACCATTATACAAAATAAATTAAAGTCACTTGAAATTTGCAATTAAATGCTAAAGTAGATGCATTCATTAGACTTTGTGCAATTGCATTTCTTAACACCTCCATTTCTTGTCTTCCTGGACCATCTCCATCATGTTCATTATCCTCCATCCCTTCACTAATCTCTTCACTTGAGTAATTTCCACTTCTATCAAAATCAATATCTGGTTGAGCATATCTTCGTACGTAGTTATGAAGAGCTATAGTAGCAATAACTATCTTAACTTGTTTTTCATAAGGAAAGTGAGACATATCATGTAAAATATTTCATTTCTTCTTCCATACCCCAAAAAGTGTGCTCAATAACACCCCTAAGTGAAGAATGTGCATGATTGAATATTCAAAGGTGGGGAATCACATACTAATAGTCTTTCAAGAACCGGGCCATTAGACAAGAAGTCCTCTAGAACTTCTCCTGCCAAATCAATACAATTGAAATTAAGAACTTTGAGGTTCTTCAAACCAATGCATGCAGAAGGGCCTTGAATTGGAATATGACCATCACACAAGTGCTTCGAAAGATCATGGGGGAAAGTATACCTTGGATCACGATATCCCAAGACTGAAAAGTCCAATTCCAGCATTTAAACCAGTCCCTGCTCCATTGCCAATTGGATCCATTTATCAATAGAACCTGAGAATTCTTGATTTAGATAAGAAGGAACCCTGAATTATTCAATGCGTGGGACATTATGCTCGTCCACCTCACCATTGATCCAAGGAACAAACCTACTTATTGCATCTTCTACTTCTGATTTGTAGGTTCAACAGCACTCTTTATCAGGTACTTTACAACTTCGAGATGATATGCGCTAGAACCATGTACTGCATCATATGCTACTAGTTGCACTACCTGGAGACATTGATGGGAGCATTTGGCAGCTTTATATTTAATTTCTCTTATCCAAGGAAATGCTGGATTCAACTGCACGGAGGATACAAGTTAGTGTACACGCAACATGAATGAAAATATACCAGTGAGTATATGCTGCATTATAAAAACATACCACAAGTAGAAGACCCTCCAAGTTAGGAGTGGCTTTAAGGAAGGAAGTTAATTGAAGAAGAATACAATCATCTTCTGTGTACATAATTCCAAATGTTTGAGACTTGCTTGTGTATTTCTGAAAACCAAACAAGGAGTAAGGCACTAATATAATCCCATAAAAATAAAGGAAACGAAAACATAACAATTGGATGGACTAACCCCGAGGTGATTCAGTTTTAGAATCTTTAACTGAGAAAGACGGCATGAGAGTTGAGTGAAGGCAACCCCTTACAGGAAGGCATACTAACTGATACCTCAACAAGCAGCAGTACATTTCTAAGAAGCAAATTTCTACAATCTCCATCATATATAAATGAAACGAGGTTTGTGTCACAAATCTCAATGCTTTTGATGTTTCTACAGTATTCTATGAGTAGATACTTCAATGCAACTGATGAACCAACAACTCTTAGATTACTCAAAGATGGAGAATCACGCACTAATAGTCGTTCAAGAATTGGACAATTAGATAAGTAGTACTCAAGAACTTCTCCAGCGACATCAACACAATGGAAATTAAGAACTTTGAGGGACTTCAAACCAATGCATGCAGAAGGGCCTTGAATTGGAATATGACCATCACACAAGTGCTTGGTAAGATCATGGGGGAAAGTATACATTGGAGGAATACATCCAAAGACTAAAAAGTCCAACTCCAGTGTTTGAACACCCTTTTCCATTGCAAATTGGATCCATTTATCAATGGAACCTGCGAATTCTTGATTGATGAGAACGAACCCTGAACAGTTCAATGCACGGGACATTATGCTGTTTCACCACACTATTAATCCAAGGGACGAACCTACTGATTTTGCCTTCTACTTTCGATTTGAGGTTGTAGGACTTGGAAGATGTAGAGCTGTGTACGAAACTCCACATCGTTGGGGCACTATCAAAGTTAAGAGTAACAGTAGACGCCCACATATGGCGCCATCGCCTAGAAAGAACACTAGTAGCTTGTGCTTCCTTCAGGGCCAATAGAGAGAGTATACTTGCTAAAATTTCATCAGGCAACACACTAATTCTGTTCACCAAGTTATTTCCAATATCATTGTTTTTCTTTCTCTTCCTCATGTGTTAAACACCCTATTGAGATAATTAACGCAACAAAAAAACAAAGGTCAGCAACTCTAGCTTTTAATGCTGCAACTTACAAGTTATTAGTAATTCAGTAGTACCTATAAATCTCCTACCTTTCACTATTTCTTCAATAATTAATTCATTTACTTCCATAAAGCTTAACTATTTTAACGATTAACAGCAGAGAAGCAAACATAAGGAATCAAACAAAAATTCACTTTGATATTTAATTACTAGATATCTGGGCAAAGAAAAAAAAAGATGCAGCTTTTAAGTAGTAGATAGTAGAAAGATATCTGGGCAAAAGAAAGATACAATTTTTAACAATTTTACCTCTTCCTGCACAAATCCAGAAGTTGATCGACGTACCCTTTTCTTCACTGAATCTGAGAAAGCAATCAGATGAAGGTGTCGCGGCTCCGACGACACACCGTGGCGGTGGCAGTGGCGATAAGGGTTAAGGTTTTCAGATAAGAAAAAGGTGAAAGAGACAGCTATCTGGGTCAAGGTAGTGTTAGAAAAGATGAGGACATAATAGGAAAACAGAGTAAATTTTATTTAATCAATCCCTGTTCACTCCGTGTTTCCACAGAAGCAGCTTTCCAAAGCTGGTACTTGGTTGCTTCTCAATTTCAGATTCTAGGAGAAGCAAGTTGGACCAAAAGTCACTTCTAGACAATTTACCAAACAACATAGCATAAGCCCAAAAGCAGAAGCAGGTCCAAAAGCACCTCCAAAATCTATCCCAAACTGGGCCTAAAACTCTCTCTTCCTCCGATCCAAATCTCAGACTACCCCCACAGTAATGGCAACTAGCCCACTCGACTCAACCCTCATGCCTCAACCATCTCCGGTTCCAAAGCTTGGCACATCCTCTCCATCCACTTTGTGTTCCGGTGCCGGTGGTGATCGGGGCTTGCATTTCAAAGATCAAAGGGGTGGCCCCAGAGAGATTGGGAGACTTTGAGGCCACGTAGGAAGCTGAGCTCTTGGTGGAGCATGCCGACGTTGGTTTCTTCAACTTCGACCTATTCTCTTCCTCGGCCTTTTACCACTCGTCTTCAGACGCCTCTTTTCTTTGCCCATCCGTTTTCATTTCTTCGTTTGTAGAGGAAAAAGATTCATTCTATTTCTAAAGAGTTCCACTTTGATTCAAAGAAATTGGATTTATATGTTGTTCAACAGATTGATTCTTCTAATTTAATTAATGGTGTGAGGATAATTTGGGGTTGGATTTCGATGTAGTGGTTGAATTCATTTTGGATGGGGTTATATCGCCATATTTCTGTTATGGGAAAATGGTACTAGTTTCACCGTCTATGTTTTCTTGGTTTTATTCCAATCCATCGATGCCCACCAAATCTGGAAGGACACTCCCATGTATCTCTGGGAAACATGAAACTCTAATGCTTGTATAAAGATGCCAAAATGTGGGTGTTGGCTCTTTACTGGAGACAAGCTAAAAATGAGAGTGCAAATTTCAGCTCCCAAATTTTATATACACATAATTTTTTCCATTTCAAATAACGAATTTTCCCTCCCTCTTAATCGATTCCAAGACGAGCCCTACATTTCCTTTACTAGATCAAAGCCTCAATCTCAAGCATTAGCTTGATGCAGACAAGACAAGATATGCATCCGATCGAGTACGTACGTGTCTGATTGGCCTTCAAAAATGGTCAAATATATTCGATGCAATCCTGCCTCACATAAGATGGAAGGTAACTAATTAAAGATAACCGAGCTCTGCACATGCAGAACATAGCCTATGTACAAAAACAGAGTGATCTTTAAGAAAAAAAGAACCGATCGAAACTCACCATCAGTACAAACAGTACTGATATCCCAATCTTGCTTTGGTAAAGATTCTGATTCTCAATTTTTCTTGCGTAGCTTCCTCTCATTATGTTCCTACTTCAGTTAACATAATATCCCGAATCATAGAAAAGTGATCATTCTTATACTTTACAGTGTCCCATTCAAATCTCTTTTCAAAAGATAGTACCTAGCTTGTTCCTTTATTTTCACATCTTGTCCTTGGTAGTACCTCCTTTACTACTGCTTTCCTTAAGATGCTTTTTTTTTCCCCCAGAAAATCTTTCCTTAAGATGCTCGAAATTATGTGTTGTGCGGTAATGAGAAAATAGGGTCATTATTGAAGGATGCGTCTATTTTCACCGTACTAAATACTTTGTTCACCTTATAACCAAATTTTTTCTTTAAAATCTCAAAATTGTCCTTAACAACAATTATTAACAGAAAACAATGAAAATGAGAAATCAATTTTGTTTTAATTAAAACTTTACCCATCAGACATCCTAATTACGAGTTATCAGAACAGCTTTCTATACCCAAAAAAAAAAAAATTATCATCGCTAGCTGATCAAACAAATAATTAGACAAAATTTTCAAACTATAGCAACAAGTGAAAAGAATTGTTAGTTAATATTATTTTATTCTACTTCATGTGACTCAAGTTTGATTCTATGTCATAATAGTTGATGAAGGGAGAAAATAGACAAGAGAAAAAAAAAAGAGTAAAAAGAAACGAAGGCATGGGGTTGATGGTGTGCTAATTTTCTTTTTCTTTTTTCTTTTCTGATTTCACATTTTCAATTGTAATATCTTTTTTTTAATTTTTAAAATTATTTGAGGGTGAAATTGGAAATTTCATAATAAAAATTTAATTATAGGGTGAACAAAGTATTTAGTAGGATGGAAATAGCCTCACCCTTATTGAATCCATTATTTTAAAACTTTTATTTATAAAAGAAAATAAGATATTTGATGAAATGTGTCAAAATGTTATTATCGATTCATATTAAATTTACGTGTTATGTGTTTCATATTAGTTACTCGTCTCACTCATTTAATTTATTAAGAAGAGTTGTGGTTATGGGAATGACAAATGCATGGCTTCATCTGCATGCTCATTCATAGTTTCATACCTATCTTCACTGTTGTCACACAGTTTAAGGTGAGATTTTTGCACATGTATCACGATTTGCTTGCATCACAGGCCCTAACGGAAAGCAGAGTCACAGACCAGTTAGAACTCTCAAAAGAGAGATCAGATCAATTCAAGTTTCCCATCTCCACATGGGTGATTTTTAACCGTAGATGCGCATGGAATCCACAACGAAATTTATCCTTAGCATTCTCATTATTCTCATTGTAGTTCACAAATTAATAAAAGATTATTGACCTTTAGATCGATTTAAAGAAGCACTCGTTTTTGGTTGTTTAGTTTGACTAGGCCATATAGTAGATGATCATGTATATATCATTGACTTGGATCACAGAAACACGCAACGTGTGGAATATTGTTGATTCAATCACCTCCAAAGTAGGAATCTCATTTCCACGAAGGTAGGTTGATAAATGTGATGAGACCCAAGCAGTTAAACTTGTCCCGCACTCCTTCATTCTTACCATGAGTGTCAGAGTGGCGAGTCCATAACCTAGCTAATAACATGAGAGAAAAGCAGAAATATATTACTATTACCATGCACCATCCAATCTTACCAAACAGAGAGAAACAGAGCCAAAAACCTACAGGAGAAAATAATCACAATCATGAAGAAGATGACCGTCGGTGCTAGCGTCACAGTCACAGGCCAGAAATTAGGTGGAGAACAAAATGTTGGGAGGTTCAACGGCAATGTGTGGCCAAGAGCTGGAGCAAATGTCCAGTGTCGATCAGGGCAGTCAGTATAGCCTCTCCGATGGCATTTTGCCTTCTCTTGGTGCTGCCTCTCGTAACCACCGCAGACCGAAACTACGTCGTTTCATCATCTCCCCCTTCAATCCCCATTACAAGTCTGTCTCTCTCTCTCTCTCTCTCTCTCTCTCTGTTTTCGAATCCCGGCTTCTGAGAGTTTTGTACATCAATCTGTTTTCTGAAATGGGTTGATGAATTTTCTTTGTTTTTGGGTTTTGAACTTGCAGGTTTTGGCAGTCGTTTCTCATATTGTTGGTGTTCTACACGGCATGGGTGTGTCCCTTTGAATTTGGGTTCCTGGACAGTCCAAAAGGGCCTCTGGCTATTACTGATAATGTTGTCAATGCCTTTTTTGGCATTGATATTATCTTGACGTTCTTTGTGGCTTTCCTTGATAAAACTTCTTATTTGCTCATTGATGCCCCAGAGCTAATTGCTCTGAGATATGCCAAGACCTGGTTGGCCTTTGACATCATCTCCATTATCCCTTCAGAATTTGCTCAAGCGGTTTTGCCTCATCCTCTTGCGAATTATGGATACTTCAATATTCTTCGGCTATGGCGTCTCCGAAGAGTCAGTGGAATGTTTGCCAGGTGCAAATTATATAGGGTGGTGTTAGTCTTCATTTACAAGAAATTGATCATTAGATTATCACATTTTTTATTTGTTTCACTTTCTTCATTATTCTGTTTTTGTAGATTGGAAAAAGATCGGAATTATAGCTACTTCTGGGTTCGATGCTGCAAGCTTATCTTTGTGAGTACTAAAAATGAACTGTAAAACTGTTTGTAGCCTAATATGTTTTGTTGCAATATTGTCGACAAGTTATGTTGTGGGACTAGACTATGCGTTGTTATGTTGCAAGATTCTCAATTTTTGGAAAAAGAAGGATTATGACTAGGTGATGCCGAATTGATAACATAACCACGTTGAATATATATATTTGGAAAAGAAGGATTCTTATAAAAAAAGAAAGAAAAGGATTTTGACTAATAGCAATGGTGTATATGATGATCATCATGCTCTGCCTATGATTGTAGGTTACTCTGTTTACAGTTCATTGTGGGGGCTGCATCTTCTACTTCCTTGCTGCGAATTATCGTGATCCTAAAAGGACATGGCTTGGGCTTATCACAGATAACTTTAACGATATAAGTTTGTGGAACCGGTATGTGACATCAATGTACTGGTCCATAATCACGCTCACGACCACCGGCTATGGTGATTTGCATCCTGTAAATTCTCAAGAAATGATTTTCGATATCTTCTATATGCTCTTTAATGTTGGGCTGCAAGCTTACCTGATTGGAAACATGACCAACTTAATCGTCCATGGGACTGCTCGAACTAGACAATTTGTGAGTAAATAGTCTCTTACTACCTCTATGTTTACTCTGAAACTATATTTTACACTTTTGAAGATTATTTTCATGTTCTGCAAGTAGCATACATCTTTGTTTTTCAACCTAAATCCTATATATTTTTTTTCCTCACCTTGGACTCGTGTGCCTGGAACAGAGAGATACCATTCACGCTGCCTCGAGTTTTGCTTTAAGGAACCAAATACCTGATCGTCTGCATGAACAGATGCTTGCGCATTTGTGTTTGAAGTACAGAACTAATTCAGAAGGGCTGCAGCAGCAAGAGACTCTTGATGCACTCCCTCACGCCATCAGATCAAGTATCTCACACTATCTCTTCAATTCACTTGTTGACAGTGTTTACCTTTTTCAGGGGGTATCGAGAGACATGCTTTTCCAACTGGTAATCGTGCGCACACTACTTTATATTTCCTGCAAATTTGTGTACATGTAAATGATACACTTCATTTTAATTACTTCTGTGTCTTTGTTTGTTCGAATCCAAGGTCGCGGAGATGAAGGCCGAGTATTTTCCTCCGAAAGAAGATGTCATCTTGCAGAATGAAGCGCCCACTGACATGTATATAGTGGTTACTGGTTCTCTGGTAAGGATGAGAAACACAGCATATGCATAAAAATTCCATTGCATTTGAATCAAGGCCATGTATCTTCATCTTTCATTTGCTCTTTTAGTCTGACAAATAGCTTCTGATTCTTCAAACTTTCTGACAGGAACTTATATTCCAAAAGAATGGAGTAGAACTGGCAAGTTTAATCTTTAATGCCTTTTCATCACGTACTTGTCCTTCTTCGTTCTGTAGAGCACAATGTTAGTAATCTGAAATTGCAAAGATTGCAGGTATTTAGTGAAGCAAAGACTGGAGATGTTTTTGGTGCCATAGGTGTGCTGTGTTACAGGCCACAACTGTTCACAGTTCGGACGAAGGGACTCTGTCAGCTGCTGCGTTTGAATAGGACAGCTTTCTTGAATATTGTTCAGGCAAATGTTGGAGATGGGACAATTATCATGAGCAATTTTCTTCAAGTATGTCATTTATTTGGTTTTTTAGTTTTAATATGAGGAAGAAAATCTTTGGGAAGAAGAATATACAATCTGTCCTTTCATGCATGTTAATGATGTTATATATGGTGATGCATATATATGTCGTTGATGCAGCATTTGAGAGAAATGAAGGATCCTATAATGGAAGGAATTCTAACAGATGTAGAACATATGCTGGCTAGGGGAAAGATGGATATGCCTCTTAGTTTAGGGTTTGCTGCAAAGAGGAGTGATGATTTGTTGCTACATCAATTGCTAAGAAGGGGTGCAGATCCGAATGAGACAGATCATACAGGCCGGACAGCTATGGTGCGCAAATTCTGTCTTCATTTGAGAACACACAGTCACTCTTTTCCTCAAATAGCCTTTCAATTTGAGACTTTCACTTACTTTGTGTATGTGTTTCCTTTCCTTCTTTAACAGCACATTGCAGCATCAAATGGAAGTCAGCATTGTGCGACTTTACTTCTAGAGTATGGAGGTGATCCTAACATCAAAGGTATGGTGTGGCGCGTAAGCAGGAAACAAACCTCTTAAAAGTGATGTTTCCTTACATTGCTTGTATTACAAGTAATGACATATTAATACTTTGGATGCAGATTGTGAAGAAAATGTTCCTCTATGGGAAGCAATAATGGGCAAACATGAATCTTTGATTAAACTTCTCTTAGAAAATGGAGCTGAGATTAGTTCTGGCAATGTGGGCCATTATGCTTGTGCTGCTGTTGAGCAAAACAACTTAGAGCTGCTCAAAGACATTGTCCGATATGGTGGTGATGTTACATTGCCCAAGACCGATGGGACTACAGCACTCCATACAGCAGTGAGTGAAGGAAATGCTGAGATAGTTAAGTTCCTCTTAGAACAAGGAGCTGATGCTGACAATAGGGATAGCTATGGATGGAGTCCGAGGGCTTTGGCAGAGCATCAGGGACATGAAGAAATAATGGAGCTATTTCAGCACAAATCTGGAGTTAAGAAACCAACTACTGTTCCTCTGCCAAACGATCCTCAGCTACCACGCCTTGTGAAGTTCCAGAGTGAGCCCATTATACCACCCTATGTCCGGGATGGCAGGCCAAACTCAGAAACACGGTGGTTGGATGATACTCGGATAAGAAGGTTCAACAACTTTCCCAATTCGCTTTTTGGGATCATGTCAGCTGCCAATACCGGTGATTATATTACTCACTTCCTGTCGATTCCTTAGAAATGTTGTGTTTTCCATTATTTTTTCCTGACTTAGTATTCGACATGGAGTCACAATATCATGAGTTGTCTTACCAGCAAGTAACAATGCACGAATGCATTGTTCAATTTCTAATGACGCAGGTGAGAGAGACAAAGACCTCATCAAACCGGCAGCCAATTTTGTCCGTGGTATCCGTAGTAAGAGCAAATATCCAGCCAGAGTTACTCTTAGTTGCCCAGAAAAAAGTGGAACTGCTGCAAAGCTTGTGGTTGTGCCAGAGTCCCTTCAACAATTACTTGACATCGGTGCCAAAAAATTTCAGTTTTGTCCCACTAAAGTTTTAACCACAGAAGGAGCTGAAGTTGAAGATATAGAGCTTGTTAGGGATGGTGATCATCTTGTTCTTGTTGGTGATGGTGAGATTTGATGATGGAAAAGCCTAAACCTAAAGTAATATATTCAATCATAAATGTTTTTCTCCATGTGATCTCAGGTACTCATATATTTATTATAATCTGCTGTTGAACAGAACAATACTAAGGAAAAAGGAATTGTAAATATACAATCTTCTATCCTAAATACTAAACACTGGAGACTCTTACAAAGTATGCGCAGAAGCTTCAAATTGAACAAAGTTCACTTATCTCAAAAGCATTGGAACACTAAATGAATGCTGGGATCTAATCTGATTGTAATATAGCTACAAACTTTGTAAGAACATTGAACCAGTTAAAGTGAAATTCTAATAAACCACTTGGTTTTAATCAAAAAAGGAGTTGCACACTTTTGGTCAATTTTGCACATAAGTACAGTGTTCCTAAATCCCCTTACACTTTTTTTAAGGAATAAAGGATTAGGCGATATTAGCTTTACGGACGTAGACAATGTAGGGAACATATCCCACCCTCAAACCCTCTTAAAACCAAGGATGAACAGTCTGTCCTAGTTTGAGAACGCACCGCCCATCCCTCTATTTGATTTACTAAAAACTTAAAAAAATTACAAAATTCTAAAGAGGTACAAAAATGCCAAAGAAACCCTCTTACACTGCCATTTAACCTTGTATCCCTCTCTTCACTACTCCATCCTTGTTCTAATTTTGCTTGAAAAAGTCAAAAACAATGTCCTTCCACATGTGCTTTTCTTTATAACTTTCTTTCAAACTAGGCCTCCCTATCCTTCTCTTTTGATATAATTGAGTGGCACAACATAGAGAAAGAAGCATTATGAAAGACCGAGTTTTATCCATATACATTATTTTTTGCGTTGAAACGGAGATCGAAAGATCCGACCACCTATTTATTAGAAAAAATAAAAGGATACATGTTGGATCATAATTCATATACATATTTACGCCCTAAAACATGGAAATTACTTGTTCCAAAGTCCAATTTAATGTTGACTAATCCAATTTCATTATTCTCCTGATCTTGTATTTTTGCTTAACCTTTGTGTTTGTTTATATATATTTATTATGTTTTCCTTATCATGCTAGGAAATGATGGAGAAGTATGAAAATGAATTAAAAAGTCAACCTTAGCACATTTTCTTACTCCGGCTAGGAGAAAGCGAGTTAGACACTT
Source organism: Rosa chinensis (assembly GCF_002994745.2). Lineage (NCBI taxonomy): Eukaryota > Viridiplantae > Streptophyta > Magnoliopsida > Rosales > Rosaceae > Rosa > Rosa chinensis. The sequence continues at coordinate 60,024,126 of NC_037093.1, forward strand.
AGACTTAGACAAGGAAGGAGGGTCGGCAGCCTAATCAAACGAACTCCAAATGAGTTGAAACTTTCCAGATATATTATAGACATCCTAAGAATAATTTCTTATGAAGAGTTCAAGAGTTATTTCAGAGTGAAAGGCCTTCAAAAGATTGGTCCAAGTTTCTGACTAAAAGACTAAAACGGCAACACCGGACCTGTAAGGATTCCGGTAGCATTTCCCGCCAAAATACGGTGAAATAAGATCTGAAATTTTACCATCATGATCTATACTTATCAAGGAACGTCGAAGGCCAATTCCTACATTTCGGTGAAGATTCAATTGAACGAAGTTTCAGAAGCAGAAAATGAATCCTAGTTGATCGAATAAGGGTAACTTGGCAGAGAATCCATTTTGGACGGATTTATTGTGCATTTTTGGAAGGGTTATGTTGCTACAATTCTCAAGGAGAGTTCTAGAAGAATCCTACAAGATTATGACAAGATTAATCCATCATATTATCATTTGGATAATAAACATGGTGCATAGGGTTCTCTCCATCTTTGTCATTGACTTTGGTGACCCAAAACCACCCTAACACTCTTCAAATTCATCATTCCCATGCACAATAAAGAGAGCTAGCTGCTCCTCTTTTCTCCTAACTTCCTAAGTCATCTTTTTCTACTCTACACTCTAATAGCTCATCATTACTTCCCTCTTTTTACTCTATCTCTTCCATACCTCTTTCCCTTATTTTTAGGATCTATTACCACTGTCATACTCTACCTCCATGCTTCTTTGTTGCTTGAGCTGCTCCCTTTTGCTTCCATTCATCATTTTACTTCTCTCTCTCTTCTCTATATAAGCATCCCTTCATCAAACTCTGAAGGCATCACCCATACCACTCCATTACATGTTTTTCTCTCTATATTCTCTACACAATTCACTATCATCTCCTCCACAAAACCTCCATCACCACCACCATATATTCATAACCTCCACTATCACCACCACCAAATTCATCATCTTTTCCATCTAACCATTCTATTTCATATACATAAAGCTTCACAATTCTACTATTTCACCACTTGATTATTTCTACATCTCATATTCCATCACCAATCTTTGAAGAAGAATGAGAGGAGTCTAGCATCACTTGAGGAATCATCATCACCATGACAAAACTTCCATGAGTTCATCTACACTATCCTCATTTTGATCATCACTAGTCACTTCTCTATCCCTATTTTTTAGTTTGATGTTCATAAACATGTTGAAGCTTATGTATTTGATTATGAGTGAGTAGTTAGTTTGTTGGGGCTAGAGTTGAAAGCCCTAGCCAATTTTGTATGACTTTGATGTAAATATTATGTTTGATGCACTTTTCTTAGCACCTTAACATGTTTGTTCAAGAGTTAAATGTTTATGCTTAAACTTAATCAATTTGGGTATGAATATTTGCCATGACATGAGAAATAATTAAGGCTTGATTAACCTTGGTTGTTTGAAGCATGATAGCATATCATATGTGCATGTTAGGATTGTGAACTACAATCACTTAGAGATAAGCTTGGTTGGTTTGCATAATTTCTTCATCTCCAAACTTTATGCACTTAGGTAAATGCATTAGATACCTAACCGGATTGAAATGCATGACTTAAGTAGTTAAGTACTACACCTGAGAGGGGTTGCTTGATATCATCAAAGGAGCATGTCCTTTGTCATACCCGAGAGGGATGCAAGGAAAGAAATTAGCTAATTAAAATGGCATCATTCATTATAGAAGCATCATTGTTTGCGAGAAAGGCTAGAGGTGAAAACCTTAAGTCCTAAGTCTCATCCATTTTATTACATCTAATTTAGCTTAGGCTAGTTTACATTTCAAGTATTCATTTAGCTATTTCCGAATCAAATCATGCATCTCCAAAACTAAAATCAAAACACTATCCCATCTTACATATAATCACCATGAACTTTGGTTCACTTGTGAGCCCTTATTTGTAATTTGTATATTTGCATATTCATCTAGCATCCTTTAGGTTTTCCTTAGCTAGAGTGGGTTTTCCAATCCCTTGGGTACAATATCCCCTACTCATAATCCCTACACTATAACTTGGCTCTTATACTTGAGGGTGACTATTTAGCTAACAATTCACCAAGTTTGGGGTGATAGAAGTCGAACCCCACAAAAGCAAAGCAAGCAAACAATAAATAATCAACAAAATAACAAAAGCGAAATTTGGCTTGGAAGACTTATTAAGGATGTTTATCATCCAATTCACAAGCCTACTGCTCTTTTTGGTGATAATCAAAGTGCCATCAAGCTTGCTTATAATCCGGTCTGTCATGCTACAACTAAACACATTGAGATTGAGCATCATTTTATTCGAGAGAAGGTTATAGATGGAACAATTAACAAGAAGGAGGTGACAAGTGAGAATGTTGCAGACATGCATCTTTACGAATACTCTCTCCAAAGGTCCGTTTGAATTTCTTCGTGCAAAGCTCGGCCTGATTCACACAGTTCTTTCCCAACAAGTTGGCTCGCTCGGCTCATGTCTATCATTATCGATGATTTAGTTGTATCCATTGGAAACACTAAAAGGCAAATTGAACAAAAAAGAAACAAGGATATACTAAATGAATGCTGGGATCTAATCTAATTGTGATTTAGCCACTAACTTTTGTAAGTACATTGAACCAACTAAAGTGAAATTCTAATAAACCACTTGGTTCTTATCAAAAAAGGATTTACACCCTTTGTTCAATTTTGCATATAAGTACAGTATTCCTGAATCCCCTTACACTTCCATTTAACCTTGTATCCCTCTGTTCACTACCCCATCCTTGTTCTAATTTTGCTTGAAAAATCAATGTCGACCTTCCACTTGTGCTTTTCTTTATAACTTTGTCTTTCAAACTAGACCTTCCTATCCTTCCCTTTTCTGTATTTTGTTAATATCTTCTGCTATAATTGAGTGGCACAACAGACAGACAGACGCATTTGTCAGCAATCCTCGGATGAGGAGCATACTGATCATCATCGTCTCATCACAAGGCACAAAACAGAAGCTCAATCAATCAATCTATTTTCTTAATTTCTAATCAGAATCCACTGTCTTGTCATATTCGGGGAGCATCGTCGGGATGCACCTGCACAAATATTTAAAGGCAATGTGGCATGACATCAGTTGTTGATTGTAGTAGTAAATCACAAGAAAGGATAAACAAATTGTCTTGTTTAACTTGCCTGAGAAAACCTGTCTTCAGTACTACTGAAGCTGGTCCTAAGCTTCAACTCGCCTCTGCTGGTTGTCATCTCATCCAATATCTCAGCATCAAAGAACGATTCTGTACCCTCCTCGTCACCGCCAGCTTCATGTGGTTTTTCCTGCTCACACAGAACACCAGATTTTTTTTTTTTATTTCATCATCATAAACATTGCAATATATTTTATTTGTGGATAATAATTAGATGCAAGCTAAAAGGACTTACTTGTGGAGCACCAGGACATTCTTCCCACTCACAAGAATCAAGTTCTTGAAGATGGGCAGGGTGAAAGAACCTGGGTAGCACATGTTGCCTTATGCTGATAAGAAGGAAGAATGGCAATGGGAACAATATTCCGGCTATAGGTATCCATGTCACCCCGAAACACATCAAAAAGTAAACCACTTGGAAGAGCGTAAACCCAACAATGTACTTGTATGGTACTAACTCCACGAATGAAGCATGAGAACCTTCCAAGACCCTGTCCAAGACAATGAGACAATGAGAACATGAAACTCAAGCCTATGATCTAAATTCTAAAGCACCATCACATGGTGTATTTGAATGAAAACTATCTGCAACACATTAAAAGATTCTCATGGGGTCTCTAATATTATCGCTGTTTGTGAATCTGGATTGAAGTCCAATGTTGATGAAAAACAAACTAAAACTGTTCCAAATTAAGAGGTGTTGGTGTGCCTCCATATGAAAGTTGGCTAAAATTCTTTAACGAAAACTTCTAAACCACTTAAAACAATGACTCACTTGTAACGGCGACTAGGGCTGATGAAGAGCAGCAAAATCCTCTCAAAGAACTGACTACCTGGGAGACTATCAATTGCCATATAGGCAAAGTATCCCCACAAAACTGAGGTAGGTATCATTTTGATTGCGGCTATTCCCAATATTGAGACTCCCACAAGAAGCGACTGCAAGAGGTTGCTCACTCTTTGCTCATTGACCCGAACAGGCAAATGAGCATCAATGTGTTTGTCAGGATCAAATTTTCCCTTCAAATCTCCCCCATTATCAGCTTTCATCACAGCCTCCTTCAAGTTTGCCAACTCCTTGGGATTTGGAGGAGAGCCGCCTTCCATTTCTATAAACACAGCCTCCATCCTTCCATAAATCTCAGAGTTGCTTGCATTTTCTTTCATGCAATCCTTGGCACTCTTCACCATCTTCTTTCGGATCACCTGCCTCCTTAGTGTAGCAAGACTCTTAGTGTGCATGGGGGACTGTGGAAGGACCCCATTTGATGGCGGAAGTCCAAGCAACCCACAAATCAATGTCTGTAACAATCAAAATAAATCAGCAGTATCAGAACAGATATTACAAAAGAACAGGAAAAATAGATTAAGCTCCCAAAACACACCATTATTCCCAGCAGTAACAAGTCATAATGGTATGCAGATGGTTTTTGAAGATTAAACTCCTTCTGTTGTGCCAGCTGTGAAGCTACACTGTGGTCGAAAAAGTATAGACCTGCTATCATAATGGCTGGTATAAAGGCAGCAAAGATGTAAACGATTGGGACCTTCCCCATGTCCTGCAATTAAAATGTCAAGCCTCTGATTAGTGTCTTAGGCAATATGGCCTTTATAGGGACCAAATATGAACCATCGTAATTCCTCAAGAAGTCACTTAATGAAGAAAACTGATACCATTATGACTGTCCAGTGGTACAGTGATTCTTTGTCCCATGGAAATGGACAGACGAGCCGCCTAGGAACTGCATGTGGAACTTCACTGGGTAAAGCATAAGACATTGCTGTCCATGTTAAGACCATAAGGGGAACCCCATAGTCGGCGGTAAAGCTTCTCAGCCAGCCTGTGTTAGTCACCCAACAACAGCTATTTAGAATAACGAAAGCCAGTTTTGGTAGAAAAATTTCATAATATCAATTTATTACCTGTGCCATACCACCATGATCTTGCTTTTCTGCTCTTAAGGGCAGTCAAAAGCAAACCAAAACAGAAAATAACTGCGAGCAACCCATTGGCGTAGAGCCATTCAAATAGGAACTCCTCCTTATCTGGACTCTCAGCTTGTGGAATACTAAATTCAGAGATTACTCCCTGCCAATAAGCATGTACGAGAGTTGGTCAATGCACTAGACTCGAAACTTGTTTTGTTTCTTGTTAAAAAGCTCAGTACCTTGATGGCCTCTTGGATGAAGAGCACTGAAATCAACATGCCGAAAAGCTCTCCTGCAATCCTCGTAAATCTGGATATGATGTTACATGCATTGAAAATTGCAAGAAGAATCAGCAACAGTGATGTCCAGACACAAACCCTGTAACATAAGTTTATTGGACAAACATTAACATCATTTTCTGAGCTACCTTGGCAACCTGAAAATTGAAAAAGACAACGATATTCGTACCAACCAGTCCAAGCTAGAAATAGCTTGGTCCCCAACTCCGGCCTTTTTTTGCTGAAAGTGTACATATAATTGTACATAATAACGGTTGGTTCAGCAACTCCTAAAACCAGCAAAGGCTGTCCGCCGAATAATGATTGGATGGTACCACATATTGCTGTAGAAGCTAATGTCTCCACTGTGCTCAATCTTCCATCTACCATCATACAAACATAAATTTCAGGCTCCTCCATTAAAAGTCTCAACTAAAAACACAAAACTAGCTAGTAACTAAAACATAATGTTAGGTAGGCAGAGAGTAGATTTTTGTTAAAGGTTTCTACTTTTTTAGCATGATGTCCATAAGGAGCACATGCTGTACCTGTATCTCTACTCAATTGCTCCCCAAAGGCGATCACCGGAAGCGCAGAAGCAAAGAAAATATAGAAGGTTGGAGCTAATATCCTGAAATGGATTCAAAACACCATGAATTAAAATCGAATCAATCGCACAAAAGTAAGATCATAAGACTTAATTTACCTAACGCCAGAACAAAGTCCACCAATCCAGTCCTGTCTATAGCATGCTGTTCTTCCTTTAAAATCATTGACTATACCCTTGAATGGACTTTTGATGCTGTCCATTCCTGTTTTGCAAAAAAAAAAAAAAAAAAACAGAGTGGATTAAAAATCACAATTGGTATCAACAAATTTAAAGCCAAGTCCATGTTAATCCCATTAGCATTAGGTGAAAAACAGGACTCAAAAACCCAATAAACAATATGAACAGTGCCATAGTGTGTGAGAGAGAGAGAGAGAGGCCTCATGACACAAATGTGAAACAAATTTTCACCAAAACACAAAACAGAACATGGGTTCGCATGTTTTTTTATTAGATCATGTTACCTTAATGCAGAGAGTTGGTTTGGTTGATAATGAAGAATGTGGGATGTGACCGGCGGCGGCGGATGAAGAAGGGAGAGAGAGAGAGTATATTTCCGGCCGGGGGAGGGTCGCCGGAGGTCTCAGACACTCTAAACCAGAGGGTGCAGGGACAAAGGCCTCCCTTCCCTGTCCCTCTCTCCTTAAATTTTCTTTTATTAGCAATGTGTATCCGACTCTCTGTATCTGGCTGGCTTCCTTCTCAAAATGTTTGGTTTTCGAGAAAGTTTCGGAGATAAATACAGACGAGGAGACATATGCAGAAGGATCCGAGTTCAACCGGGTTTCGCGGGACCCGGGGAGGAGACAAGCTGACGTGGAGGGAAGGGATTGGGGAGGAGAGACGAGATTGGAGAGCGCGTAACTGAGGGTTTGTAAAGTTTGTTTTGTGCATGTGTTTTGTTCTTTTCTGTGTTTTTTAGGTGGGAGGATGTCTGTCATCTTCATTGCTATTTAGATTAGGGCTCAACCATGAAACTGAAATACAATTCTGACAGAATATCCATGCATGATCTACTATTTTTCTTAATTTGATTGGGAAGTTATGATTTTTACTCTCCTGAAGATTGCATAGATTCTGAAATTTATCTTTTTTCTATTTTGATAAATTTTTTTTTAGTATGAGATTCACTAATAAATATCACACTAAAGTGCTACAGATGTCAAAAATTTTGAAACACCTTCACCCGAAACTTCCATAACTTTGCGAGAAAAAAGCCATAATTTTCTCTAGCAATTTTTTTTTTCTCATTTTATTATAGAACGACGGGAAGTTTACAACTAGTCATCCGTGAATGACTTATGCAACTAACAAAAAGTTCCGGAAACCCAGCCTAAACTTTTCTTCTTCTTTTCTCATAGCCACCATTGAAAACATAAATGAGTATATACTTTATTTTGTTAAATAATATTGCAAATTTGCAACACAACTACACTATATAAGAAACGTCTTTTTAAATGTATCCAGCAAATATCTAACTATACTCAGCAAATCTTTTACACCTAGAAAATTATAAAATTTCTTAACATCATTTCTTTAATAAAACCCAGCAAAACTCAAACATCTAGCAAAATCTATATGGACCAAAATTTCTTCACGATAACATTTAACGACATCCAGAAGTTTTTTCTTTTCTTTGATTTTAAAGAAGCCCTTCGTGTTGACATATTTGGTGGTATCTTGCCGAATAAATAAGTAGTTTTATTCGGTGCTTGTTGACCGAACAAATAATGTTCCTCTAGCCGTTTACTACCGAGTGAAGTGCAATTGAACTAATATGCAGTTGCAAACTTTTTAATGTTAAATAATAAATAAAATTATACATACTTTATTAGAAGTCTTCGAAATCATGATTGCATTCACAACTTTGTCGATACTATGCATATTAAACCTAAGAGATGAAACAATTATAATGAAAAGTGAAATTTGGGTTCCAGGTTTTTGTTGGAAGAAATGATGTTGTTACGTGAACATTGTGAACTGCTCGGTACAAGATTTCAAATTTTATAATTTTTTTTTGTTATTAACTCAATATAGTACTTGTAACATCATTTATTATAAGGGCATAACTGTTTTTTCATATCAAATTGATTTGTTAAATACCATGTATTGGTTGCTGTTATAATAGACACAAAATGGAATAATTTTGAGGTCACGATCATCAGCTAGCTAACCTTACGGAACATAATATGTACTCATCTGGAAGCCTTAAACCTCTCCCCCCAACTCCGCGTGGATTAGATATGATCGAGTACTGTTCTTTCTCTTCTAGGATTTCTCTGTCATTTTTGTTTGCTATATACCTACCCACCTACCCATCAATTTGAAGCCTGATGACATCCTCTTCTCTTTCAAAATTTAGTAATTTAGAGCAGAAGAAAAGAGATAGACAGCATGTTATTCTGTCTAGCAATGAAGACACAGCTTTCGTGCAGATACGTACAGAAAATCCTAGCTGAGCACAGGTAGGTTTTAGCTTTCGCAGCTTGACTGTGTATGCATGCATGAGAATTGATCTGCATGACAATTGATCTGCATGCACAGATCTTCATATCAGTGTGACACCGACTCGATCTGTTGGAGTCCACGTCCTTTGGGTCCTCATGTTTATTGCATTGCCCTACTGCCATACGTCCTCATTTTGCAACTTTTGAAATGGTAACGTACGTCAAGTATTGTTCCATATTGAAAAAAAATAAATATATAAAGATTTTACACGATACATTTCGATCTCTATCTATCATCAATTGATTTGTTTATGAAATAGATATCTAACCGTGCTCAAAAACAAAACATCTGCTCGAGCCTTGTGCCTCTAGGCTCTAGCTAGCTAGTAGTACCATCTGGGATCCACATTTAGTGCGTTTAGGTGTAAAGTTTATTTCAATCCTTCCAGATTTTCAGGTACTGTCGTAGTGGAATCAATCGGTGGAGTCTGATCGAGTCGAGTTTTACCTAATTTTTGGAGAAAATATACTTTGCGTTAGAGCTTGTATAGCATACTTTATTTAGGTAATTAACGTTTATTAGTTCGGTTTTGTTAGATCAAGGATGTAACTCCAACCAATGGACTAGACAATGGTAATAGACTAATAGAAAATTATAGCTATGCACAAGCATATACCCCTGTGCTACATATATACTTTGTTAGTTCTAGCTCTACCTCTAGCAAATAGCATATACATAATGGGAGACCTAATCTCACACACTGCATATGATTCATAAAGCAAAACTGAATTCCTCATTTTGTCTAGTATCTGTAACAAACGCCTAAAGCTACTTTTGAGGCAGTTTCATCATGCATTGCCATGACTCACCTTTGACCTTTGCTCATTGTTACTAGAAATGGGTTAACATATTTGATGGTATGTCTTGACTTTGTTCTTAGCTTTGTTGAATTACAATTCAAGATCTTCAATTCATTTTACTATAAGAACATGATATGTTTCATAGTTGTGATTTTCTGGGAGACCAGGCATTATTGTCATTTTATAGGCCTATCTTGCCAATAACCAACTAGTTTATCCGAGACACAATGTGACAAGGTTCAGAGAGACACCTATGATGAAATTTCATGTTTATTATTGAGGATATAGCTGCACAATATAGTATATTTGACATCAGCAATTGGAAGTTTGGGACTTTGGGCTGAAGACTTTTAGCTTCTAACCTATATACAAATAGGTACATGTACAGGTTACCTATACTTCAGTAGAGTATATGCTGCTTGAGCTTCAATCTGCATTTTCCTTTCTTCTGCTAAGCAGCATTTTCTCTAAGGAAAGAAAAAGCAGGCCTCTAGCAGACTAGCACATTAAGTGGAGGGCTTCACGATTTCGGCCAAGCAGACTTAACGCTGTTGCAGCTATGTGGTGTCCAGTCAGCCCAGCAATAGCTAGTTGTTCACTTGGGGATGCCTGCTCAATGTAGTTGTCTGGTAAAACAATCGGTCGCCACTGGAAAGTTAAATGAAACAGAGAAAACAAAGATATAAGTGATGATGTGTTAAAAGTTAAGGTATGTATCTGATTGATGCATGCTCAATGACTGAAGCAGGATCAGATACATAAGGAGAATTAGAGTACCAGAACCATGTTGCTATAAATATTACCTTAATTTTTCCATCAAGCTGTCCATCGAGCGCAAAGAACTGTGCAACATGGGATCCAAATCCTCCAATAGACCCTTCCTCAACCGTGATCAGAAATGAATGGTTTTCACAAAGCTGCCTAAGAAGCTTAATATCTAAGGGCTTGCAGAACCTCGCATCAGCAACGGTTACCTCAATACCAAGCTTCGAAAGAAGAGACCGAGCCTTAAGGCAGTTCTGAACCATCGATCCATATCCAAGCAAAGCCACATCTTTACCTTCTGCAAGAACTTTCCCTTTTCCAATCTGCTCAGAAGGGAAAACGAATTAAAACAGAGGCATGAGAAGAAGTTACATTGTCTAATATTACTTGGTTAAAACAAACCATTATGAAAATGTACCACCAAGTTTTTAGATATTAGTGTTGGTAAAGAGTGGCATAGAACTATAGTTCTTTCTAAGCGATGAAGCTAAAAAGGAACAAGTACCTCGATGGGCATCCCACTGCAAATTGAATGATCCATCCCAACAATGGCACCCCTAGGGTATCGGAAGCAAACTGGACGATCATCAATGCGGGCCGCAGTGGCCACCATGTTGGCAAGCTCATCCTCATTGGATGGTGCCATGACAATCATGTTGGGTAAGCATGACATAAATGTTATATCAAATGCCCCACACTGCATGGGACCATCGGATCCTACCAAGCCTGCACTTGTTATGGCAAAACGCACTGGAATTCTTTGCCGATCTACATCATGAACTACCTAAAAAAGGCCATGAGAAAATGAGCTTCAGGGACATTAGTGTCCTTATTCTTTCACATTGTTATAAATGTAATTACTATAAAACCAGCAGATGTGAGAAATTGAAAAACCTGATCATAAGCTCTTTGTAGAAATGCAGAAGGGATTATGCAAAATGGCTTCAGCCCTCCACGTGACAAACCAGCAGAAAAAGTAACTGCATGTTGCTCAGCCATTCCCACATCGAAAAACTTATCAGGAAATCGGTCACGGAATAGTTCAAATGATGCTTCCATGTGCATTCCAGCGTGAACAGTCACGATATCTTTGTCCTGCTCTGCCTCTATAACTAAAGCCTCCACAAAGCAGTCGCTATAAGTTCTACGGTGCATTCTGGACGCTAAATCATCAGAACTACTTAAACCTGCGAGGTTTGGGAAGTGTAAAATGATATATATGTCAGATCAAATTAAACATGTCTTTTAATTCTGTACATAGAAGATCAGAAGAGCCAGAAAACCAGATAGAAAATGAGAATCACTAAAGGGGCTGAACCAGGGCCAAGCCTCAGGTAAGAAATATAAAACCACATTAAACAGGATTGAGTGTAGCTACAGTAGACCTAAATCAACTCACGAATCCCAATGTTGCCACAGCATTTTGTAGAGAATAAGAAACGAACATCAGAGAGGAAACAAGAGAGGCAACGAAATACCTTCATGCTGCTTGTATGCCCCCTCAAGCTTCGGGTTGTTTTCCACTCCCCGATTTTCTTCTGTTATAACATGAACCAAAACAGGACCCATTGAATTCAAAGATGCCACTTGTTGTAGAACACAAATCAGGTCTTCAATGTTGTGTCCATCAACAGGACCAATGTAATACAATCCAAGCTCTTCAAAAAGAGTTGCTCCTGGTGGACCCACCATACCACGTGCATACTCATCAACTTTAGCTGCCAATTCATGCATACCGATTCTTTTAGTAACATCCTGAGATAAAAAAAAAAAAAGCGGGAGTCATTTCACAGAATGAAAAGCATAAGGCATAAAGCTAAGTGCAGTAACAGGATATATTTCACATCTCAAAATATACCAAGAAAAATACATTCTTTCTCATATGTAGGCCAATTAAAACCAAATAACTTCTGCATGCTCAGATAGCTAAATTCTGCCAAGGTTTGAATTTTTCTTTTGGTCAAGATATCTCTCGATTTCAAGCATTTTGATATATCTGAAAATACATACATACATATATATATATATATATATATATATATATATATATATATGGAAGTCCTCAAGTTATTCAATAATCTTCTATTCCTAGCAGAAGAATTGATTAGAATAAAACTACAGAAAGCTCGAAGTACCTTAGCAACTTCTCTAAATTTCCGAAAGGATTTACTTGACTGGAGCTTGCTTAGGGTACTGGATAGAGCAGTAATAGATGTCTTGGGGCCCTCTTCAATCTTTGGGTGTAAAGAATGCCTACTGTCATTTAAAATAACTACCATATTCGAGTCAAAATACCCTGCATTACCCATCGCCTCATAGACTTGACCAGCCATAGTTGTACCATTGCTGATGACTGTAACAATACGCTCTCGTTTCCCTTTTAAATCCCGTGCAATTGCCATCCCTGTAGTAAAACCATTTTGTATCAGGTTAAAATTCTGAGTATGATTTTGAAAAACAAACCAGTACTACTGCAGTTCAATTTTTGCAGTGCAGTTAAAAAAATAAGGATAAAAAACAAAGTTCACTGATTAAACTTGAAAGGATAATAATATCTGCACATAAAACAACACTGATATGGAAAGAACATATGATTACCAGAACATCTAGATAGAGAAGCACGCTATTCAAGTTACATTGAATACAAGCGTGAACTTTCTTGGAAGACAGTTAATTATCACAAACAGGAAACATATGAGAATTAAGTCCTACCAAGTCCAGCTGAAACACTGTTGCACCCATGCCCTGCCCCAAATGGATCATATTCACTCTCAGGATGTGATGTAGAACCAGAAAGACCATTTCTTTGCAGAGTATGTATGAGGGCCCGCCGTCCTGTTAGAATTTTATGAGCATATGTCTGCCACCACAAGAGACATGTTTCAATTTCTATTCATACAATCACTAGAAAAATAAAAAAATAGAAGCGCACTAACAGTAAATGAACCGGAACAGCTGGGAAATATTCAAGTACCTAGAAGAGCCAGCTATATAAGAATAAACAATGATTGATTTAAAAGTAATCCATAACTTGCATGTCTCTCTATGAACTAAGCATTCATACAAAGAGAGAGCTAAATGTGTTATGGTCTTACTTGTTCTATAGCATCCCATAGTATCTTATCAACCGGTGCATGGAAAACATGGTGTATTGCAATTGTCAACTCCGCTACTGCCAAACTGGCTTTAAAAGACTTCCGTGTTTTCATCATTATAGATGATAACTCTAAACGGATTTCATCAGATAATTGCTTCAGTTCCTGCACTGATCATTCTGTGGTGAGTAAAAGCTATGCATTTAAGTCTAAGCACAAGAAGCAAAGTATCTGAATGCCTCAAAACTAACTTTAAGGGACAAGTTCTTCAGGTGCATAGGATTTTCAACTGAATCGAGAATGGGTGTCGAGACTTCTTCTGGGAAGAATTCACCACTATCAGGTAGAGAACATATTTGAGTGACTATTTCCTGCATCGAGGAGAGGAAGATATCAACTACCTATGTTACAGCGAATAATACAAATATTCCACGATTTTAAGGGTGTCATACTTTTATGGATCCAGATCAACCAATAAGGCCGTGCTTCTGCATCCATTTCAAATCATTTTAAAATATGATCCAGGCTTAAAAACAACATATCTAATGGGAGCAAGAATTTACAGGACCATTTGAAACCTTTCATTTATGAGAAGAAATGACATAATTGTATTAATGTTAATTTCAATTCTCATCTTCCTTATGGAAGACTCTACCTTTTATGTTTCTGAACATCCTAAAAAAAAAAAGATTTTTCATCTTAGAAACGAATACCCTAAAAGACATAGTAAAGCTAATGACAAACATACACATTGCCACTCACCCACCAATGTGAATAAACTGATTCATGATTTTACAACACTTGTGCCTCATAATTACAAAATTATATTCCCAATTTTCTCTCTGATTCTCAGTTTCTGGGCAATCATGCAGATGACCGTAACATTAAATAAGAGAGACATGGAAGTGAAAGTGATTACCTTGGATGATATGGAGGAAGCAGGACTTGGGTACAAGTTGGTTCTTGGAAATTCCACACGAGGTGGAAAATTAGCTCCAAATAACTGGACTTTATGAGAAAAAGCCCCAATCTTTCCATAGCAATGAGAAGCAACTCCAGCAGAAGCAGCACCCATAACAACAACCAGATGCCCAACACTCCCAAATCAATGAATTTGAGAACAGGAGCACAATTTGAGAGCTCAGGTGCAGAAAACGATGAAGAACTAATGTCAGGGAGATAAGAACCAAAGCATTTAAGCCTTGAGCTTGTAATAATCCACAAGTGTGGAGGGTAATAATGTCCTAGTGCATGTGATGAGACAGAAGAAGAGTTGTAGAGGAGAGTAGAGACTAGAGAAGGATGTTGGGAAGTAAAGACGAACCAGAAATGAACAGAGAGGTTGAGTGGAGACAGAGAGAGAGAGAATAAGTGGGAGAGTATCTATTCGCAAATAGTACAAAAGGAAATGAAGGGATGAGCATAATCCGGGTAACCGGCCACACACTTTGGCTCCGGCTGTCCCCCTGCTCTCCAATAGACCAATACGGCAATAATTATTTTGTTCTCTTTTTTTTTTTTTTTTTTTTTTTTTTTTTTTTAGAATATATTATTTTGTTCTATTTATACTTGCCATTTCTCCGTTCTCATAGATCAAGAAGAATTTTATCAACCAAAAAAAATTAAATCTGAGTCATTTTTCGGTAACATTTTTTTTTTGTTAATATCGGTATATGTGTGTGATATCAATCATGTCAATTTTAGTTAATATCCTTCCATTTTTCTATTGACCACTGAGTTACTTCACATGCATCTTGCTGCATTATCATTTAAACAATTATCTTGTGATGAAGATAAGTATGTTACGTTTGAATTGACCACAGCGTAACGTACATTTGAGGAGTATATCCCTTGCAAGGAATCGTTTGCTGAGGAATTGATTCAATAATCAGTTATTGCATTGCCTAATATATCTTGTTGAGATTTCATTTTCTTTTATATCTTTCTCCTTCCATCGACAATAATATTGTCCGGAGCTTCAGTTTCGTTAATTTGAATTTGTCCGTCAGCACTTGCAGCCTTCAGTGCAAGGCTCGATCTGTTAATTCTTCAGGCGCTAGCTGATAATCAGTTCTGCACTTAGCAGGTATGTTTATCTCCCCTGGCCTTCACTAATACGCAAATTTAATGTTACGACTTAAAGCGCATGTTATGTATGGTCGCACTGACTGTGATTTTAGATCTTGGATGGCATTTCATATTTGTTCGTCAATCGTCATATATATAGCAAGTAAAACATAGATCTTGTCTGAATCAATACATATATTTTTGGACATGTAAAGTCGATCTAGACCATAGTGGATTCTCAATTTTGATGAGCTTTTCCTCTTTTAAGAGTTTAAGGTTGGTTGGGGAAAACTTCCGTCAAACCATTTAATCTTCTGTATATGCATATGGGTTAATCTCAACTGGTGTATAGAGTAATGCATAATTTTATTTTATTTCTTTTCAAGTGATCAATGAGTACTGCATAAATTTTTGATGAATGAGATCATTTAAAAACAAAAATGAAACAAAAATATTACAAGTTTTTGAAGAAAGAAGCTATACACCTCCATGACATAAGACTTCAAAATTGTACTGGATATTCACTAATAATAGCATCCAAGGCATTTTGAGATAAAACTACTTTGTTCAATTGAATGTTAAAATGAAGGGGCTAGAGATTACACAACTTTTAAGCAACGATCAGCCATATATGTAGCAGACCTGATAATAGTTGCAGAGGCAGCTTTTTAAATTTTAGACATTTCATTACTTGTTAAGGACTAATGGCCGGGTCATGTATATCCTGCTAAACCCTAAATCCTAATTCGCGGTTTAATAAACCCAACATGTGTTGTGTGAGCTGGCTTGACATCATATTAAGGGTGCGGAGTCTGCTCATGACACTCTGTGAAGACTTTGTAGCACAGATGAGATGGAGACGGCAACATTTAGCTTTGTCGTCCTTGTACCGGCCACATGGAACTTCATAGTTCAATTCTGTTCTGTAACTGAACTCTAGGCATGCAATGGGCGGCTGAGATTCGTACGTACGTAAGATATATATGCACTCAAGACAATATTTCAGGTTCTGCTAGCTGTATATCTTGTCTCAGTTCTTGGATTATTCTTCAACTTATATCAGTTCGATCCTGGGGCTGCCGCCAACTTTTTGTTTTTGGCTAACTAGATACGAAAACCAATTGTTTCTTCTTCACCAGTATATATCCCTTGTTTCTAGTATATAGTTTATTTTTGAGCCGAAGATCATGAAATTTAACTAATTAAGAAGACAGCTAGATATAGCTAACTAGCCAGGTAACTTAAAAGCCGTTTAAGGAACAAGGATCAATCTTATTGAATCATTGATCGATGATAAAAATCTTTGTTTTTTTATGATATCAAAAGGCTGGATGAAATAAGTCTAATTGAAAATAAAAGGCTAAACAAGGGTTTTTCCTCCTCGCCTAGCTTAATCAAGAGGGTCAATCAGTCACCATCTTGTTCAAAATTACTCTTATATTTTGGGTCATATATTTCCCTTTTTAGATTTTTTTTCGTGAAGAAGAAGAGTTTGATTCTTAACTTGATAGGTCGATACATGCAAGAATATATCGACAAAGAAGTTGGCTTCACATAAAGTGCAAGTATTGTAGACAGAAAGTGTTGGTTGACGGATTCATGATATCATGAACTACAACACGAATGAGCAGAGGAGAATTGCATCTGTTTGGAACTTTGTTACGATAATACCAAAACCATTGAACCTAGCTCAACCATCGATCTCCTCAAATCTAGCTAGCAGGTACATGCATTAGTTATTTAGTTGTAACCATTCCACTATCATATTGGGATCAGGTATCTCTTGCTTATTTTTTGTTAGTTTCTGCTGCATGCTTTGTTGTTTTTACTCTTGTTTTTGTTTCTATCTGCTTTCTCTGCTGTTTTCACTTGATTAGCGGGATTACAGTCTTTCAAACTTAAATTTGAACCCTTACTGTTGTCCTAATATTAGCTAACTGTTTTAGGGAAACGATATTTGAGAGGAAATCGCTGTGTATTCTCATTGATAATAAGGGCCTCTTTATATAGAGGATTACAATGTATAGAATCTCAATCATACAAGGAAAGTAATCGTACATTGAATAGGAATCTAGATCCTTCTAATTTAACCCTATTACCACTAGGTAAAGTAACCTAGAGTTTGGGCCAAACACAAATTAGGATTTACTTAAACACTCCCCCTTGTGTTGCCCAAACGCGGTGCTTCTCTCGTTGCCTCGTTAAAAACCTTGCCGAGTAACAAAAACCCAGTGGGACAAAAATAACCTCGGTTGAAGGGGAAAAAGAGTACAACACACCCTTCACGTTTCGAGGTGAACATGTAGACATCTCCCCCTAATATCTGCGTCTCCCCCTGATGACTACGATCATGGGAGTTCAGATAATTTCCGCAAGCCAATTCTTGCTACATGTTTCTCGAACATGGATTTGAGCAATGACTTAGTAAACAAGTCTGCCACATTTTCCTCAGATAGAATCTAGTTCACTTTGGTATTTAAGGAGAGTCTGTTGTCGCTGATTATGCTTGGTGCATGTTGTCGCTTTTGATGTAGCCTTGCTTCATTTGTTCAAAACGAACAACATTATCCTAAATGCTCGTAGGCTCATCTTGTGGTAGACTTCAAATCACAATTGTTCGAACATACGTGATTATGGATCCAATCCATAAACATTCACGAACCATTTCGTGAAGAGCAATAATCTCTGCATGGTTCGAAGATATAGCGACTACAGTCTGTTTTGTAGACCTCCAAGATATCACAGTCTTTTCCCATAGTGAACACTTAACTAGTTTGGGAGCAACCTTTGTGTGGGTCAGGGAGGTACCCAGTATCAGCAAAACCTTCCAAAACACTTATATCATTTTGGGATGGGGATAGAGAACGCAGGCCAGCGTTGGCGGCGTTTCTGGTGTGTGATGGGTCCGAATCCATTTTCTCTCTGTAGGGATAGAACAAGCCCATATCAATCGTACATCTCAAGTACTGAAAGATATCTTTTACACCAATCACAATGGCGTCGCGTTGGCGCAAAGCTATACCTTAGCTAACAAGTTCACTGCAAACGAGATGTCTGGTCCTGTGCATTGAGCTAATTCAATAATGCGCCTATTGTACTCAAGTAAGGCACTTCTGCCTCTAGCACATCTTCGTCATCATCCTTCAGACGAAGAGGATCATTTTCAGGATCAAGACTACGGACGATCATGGGGGTGCTTGAGGGTTTGACCTTGTCAAAATGCCTAAGCATCTATCGACACGATGCTCAAGTTCCAAACTGAGACATAATCGTGTTCTCCCATAATCCTTCATCTCAAAATCGGATTTCAAGTGTTCAGCAGTTTCCCTTAACTCTTTAAGGGCTTCTAATGAAGATCATGTCCAACATGAACAACGATGGAATCCGAAACTTGTTATGGAAACGCGTGGGCATATCCCTTCCCAATCAAGTGGTCATTTTAGCGAGCGTTTCAACCTCTTTGTAAACGCGCTCCGTGGTCTAGAGCCACTTGACTTGGGTAAATGAAGTTCACCATGAACCTTCATGTATATTTCATATCTAGATCTCTATAGAGATACGTAGTGACCACATTTATAAGCTGCATGTTTAGTTATTCGGAAACTACCAAACTGACAGGGTAATGGAGTGCAATGACATCCATTACGAGAGAATATGTCTCATCGTAGTCGATTTCAGGGCGTTTTATGAGAAGCCTTGCGCCATGAGGCGAGATTACCATATCTTTTTCTCACTGCGCTTTCTAACGAAGACCCATTAGTCAACAGGTTTTATGTTAGGAGGTGTTGGCATCATTAGCTCGAAAACCTTCCTCTTCATTAGAGAATCCATCTTAACCGGATCACATCTTTCCATTTAGGTCAAATTTCTCTACGTTGGCATTCATTCATCAAAAGCATGGTTCGATATCATCTGACTCAACAAACTTATGCGCAACGAAATGCGCAACTACATCATCAATTATGATGGAGTTTCTATCCCGCGTCTCATGTACACTAGTATAAGTTTCATAGAGCTCTATGTTATCGGGAATAGGTTCTGACGTTGAGGCGTCCCCTAACAATAACCCTAACCCAGAAGATTCTCATGAGATGGATTTTGAGTCTTGATGATCAAAGGATTGGAATGTGCCAAAGTGTCCTTCGAACCTACGGGCCTCCCACGCATCCTAGCTGGGGCCATGGCCTGTAACGCCAGAGTGCCACTCTCTTTGGCGTTGGCGCCATGCCTACCTCCGTGTAGGGTGGCGCTACGTCCTCTCATAGGGACGTCTTTCCTTGCAGGCTTGTTTGCAGCATATTTGTGTGATCTCGTCACTTTAACAGGGATCGAGATGAGACATAGTGGGGACAGGCCACGACAATTCCTGTCGTTCCTGCTGAACATCCGTGTTCTTATCTCCCCCTAACGACGGGAAGACTGTCTCATCATAGTGACAACTAGCAAATCTAGCGATAATGAGATCGCCTTGCAAGGGCATTAAGTGGCAGACGATTGTTGGAGTCTCAAATCCAACGTAGTTGCCCATTCTTCTGTAAGGACCCATCATAGAGCGCTGTGGCGGCGCAATTGGCACATAAATGGCTCACTCAAATATGCGTAAGTGCGATACTTGTACCCAGTCACTAGCTGTAACGCAGAGGTACATTGAGTGGCGGTGGGTCGTGCAAGGGCATTAAGTGGCAGACGATTGTTGGAGTCTCAAATCCAACGTAGTTGTCCATTCGTCTGTAAGGACCCATCATAGAGCGCTGTGGCGCAATTGGCACATAAATGGCTCACTCAAATATGCGTAAGTGCGATACTTGTACCCAGTCACTAGCTGTAACGCAGAGGTACATTGAGTGGCGGTGGGTCGTAGACGAATTAGCATAGCTGTATGCGATATTGCATCACCCCAAGCGGATATAAGGAGATTGGTGCGCATTACCAATGTCCGGACTATCATCGTAGTCGTTTCCGCAAGACCATTTGGGTTTGTACATGGGAATATGATGTCCAACATCAGTCCCATTGCAATATCCATTGAAAGTCTTTCGATGTAAACTCTCTAGCATAGTCAAATCCAATTGACTGAATAAGATGATCTGGGGAGTGAGCCCGTTGTCATATGATATGTGCTAGGAGTGTAGCATAAGCAGCATTTATAGGTGGATAATGGCACAACACGTGACCAGTGTGTTTGCGTGTCAATCAACATCATGAAATATTTAAGCGTCCGCAAGTTGGTTGAATCAATCCACAGAATCCCCATGGATTCTATGTAAGAACATAATGAGTATTGTCATATCCTTTGCATAGGACGGTCTCAGTCCTAATTTCCCTAAGGAATGGGCTTTGTAAAACGAGCGAGAGGCTTTATAATCAACCAATGAGGATTTTGGCTGGGCCTAAGTGTTTGAAACGCTATTTGAAGCAAAGTTGGTGATTGCAACATCACCTGGGGCGTCATCACCCTGATGTACACTATCCATGGCGTTATGGATAGGGAATGCGCCAGCACTAGGCTGGTGGTGGACGGAGGCGGTGCCCTAGGCAACTGCGTCGGTCACACTTAGTCCAGAAAATCAACTTTTGATTCATGCTTCGTTTCTCTTGAAGGAAATGATGTCCATGTGAAGTCTTTAGTAGACGGATCATCATATTATGACCAGAATGACATATCCTGTCGTGACAAAGCCAATATGTGTCTAAATCCAAGAGATCTTCTCTCGTAACTTTATTGGATTTAATAACTTGAATAGTGACATAAAATCCACTAGAGAGACACATAAACTTCTCTAAGATGCGCCTTTATTCGCAATCATTAGAGGTATTGCAAAGGAACTCATTTCCGTTCTCTACATGAGTTTTTGCATGGAATCCGTCTGCTATTCATAGTGTGATTCGCCCTAGAAACGTAGAGAGTTTCTGTGACAGTAATTAAGGTGTCATTTGGCAAGTGAAACTTGGGCTATTCCATGTCCTTGAATTAATACTGATGGCCCAGCCATCGTAGTCACAAAAGTCATATGCTCAGAATCAAAATGGAGTCATAAAGAACTCGAAGTTTTATTCATAATCCAACGGAGTTACATCATTGTCTCTTTGACTAAACAAAATCTAATTCAAAATGATAGCTAATGCAAAACAGTGGTAGTCATCTAACTTCTTTCGGTAATTCCAAAATAAATGTGACCAGGTGAGTAGAGAGAGATCGGTGGAGCAAGGCTCGCTTAAGTACCACTAATCTCAGAACCTTCCTAGTCATCACACTTACTTTGAGTGAGCCTACTTTGAAGAAAAGCTAAACCATTGGCATTTACTACAAAAATATATGGCAATTGCCTATTACATCTCTTGGAAAAATAAAGACTTAAACAGAACTGGCGATCTATTGATCCCAGCCAGATTTGTAGTCTTTAACCCTTCACTCTAGATCATCTTCTTGATCTTTTTGTTCCATATAGTGAGCTTCCCTTGCTTCACAATATGCTTTGTAGGCGGTGACAATTTCTTCACGAGCTCTACAAATGTGTGCCCAATGATCAGACACTCCACATCGAGAACATACATCTCTTTGCTCAAACTTCATTGATTGAGGCGCTTTGAAAGCGTCATTTAGATAGCTCTTAGTGTTGGTGGCGCCACCAACATGGCCAGAGGTGTTGCCTCCCTCTCTCTTTCCACGTTTACCTCTTCAGTTCCGTGTTCGCCTATTTTAGCGATTACCTTCCCAAGTAGAGCGATTATATGGACCAGAACGTCCAAATATATTTCTAAGATTAGGGTTTCGCTCTTGGCGCCCTCTCTTTGGGGCGCGACTATAATTGGATTCCGGAATATGCTCTGTTCCCACTTATCTCGAATTATAGTTCTTCACAAGGATGTTGTCATGCTTTTCAATGACATTCATAGCTCCAATGAGCTCATGAAACCTTGTGATTCGTCTTGCAGTAACATCGATTCGATAGTTCTTAGCAACCATCAATGCAGAGATGGGGAAAGTAGAGAGAGTCTTCTCAATCAACATCGCATTTGTGATCTCTTTACCACAGAATTCCATTAAGGATTTAATGCGAAGTGCTTCCGAGTTGTAGTCAAGAACTGACTTGAAATCACAGAAGCAGAGGTTATGCCATCTCACTTCTAGGTCAGGAAGCAGGGAGTCACGGACGTTGCCAAATCTATCTTCGAGTGAGACCCACAGCCTTCTGGGGTCTTCTTCATTCATACACTCGTACTGGAGCGAATCATCCATATGACGAGTCATTAGGATGATGGCTTTCGCCTTATTTGCCTCTAAGGCTACTCTATTTGCTTCCAAAGCTTGAGCTTGCTCAACAGTTAGCACGTCCTGGCTAGGCTCAAGAATCGTATCTAAGATTCCATCGGCCTTGAGTTGCTGGCGGATATCACGAACCTACCTGTGATATTCGGAGTCAGTTGTTCCCAATGGAGCAAAGTCCAATTTGTTCAGGTTACTCATCCTGGAAGAGAACAAGAAATTAGGGTTAGTTTCAGAGTGGAAAAAGGCTACCACGAAAACAAATAAAATTTCTGAGCGTAGTCGCTTCCAAGAAATTAGGAATTTCCGAGCGCAGTCGCTTCTAAGAAATTCAATTCCAAGAGGGGTTGGATTAGATCGAAACAATGATGTTTGCGGTCGATCGTTTTATCTCAACAAACTCTAAGTTTGGAGAACTCTACAAGCTCCAAGCTTGGAGTGAGCACGAACCCCCACAGTTCTAATAAAGAAAGGGGGGTAGAAGAAGGAAGGTTGCAAGTCCCCGAGAAAAAGAAGCGAAAAAGAATAATAAACTTCAAAAACGAGAACTTTTAGTAAACCATACCTCTTAGGAATGCAGAGCGTATTCAATCCTCGTTGTAGGATTGCAGACGAGCTTCAGTCCTAGGCGAATCAAACTTGTTGAAATTCGGAGCAAATTCACTTCTGAACAGCTCCCACTCCGATTGGTGTACAAGTCTCAAAACGACTCCAATAGGGCTTAAATTTGAAGGTTAGATAGAAGAGACAGACGTGAACAACTTTGATAAAGGAAGAATTTTGATCTGAAGTTCTGAACTAGGCGTTTCGGGGCTTGCAAACTGACTGATATGCACAGAAACGAGCATGCTGAACAGCTCCCACCTCGAATGCTGTACATGTCTCAAAACGACTCCAATAGGGCTGAAATTTGGAGGTCATATAGAAGAGACAGAGATGAACAGATTTGATGAATAAAGTATTTTGATCAGAGGTTTCGAACAAGACGTTTCGGCGCGTGAAAGCAGACTGATCTGCACAGAAATGAGTGTGCTGCTGTGTTGCAGGGGGCAGGCGCAGTAGGCGGCACACGGGTGCGCAAGGGCTGCAGGGGAAGCATAGGGCATGGCTAACAAGGGCTAGGAGCTTGCGGCAGTTTTGGTGAGAAGAGTTTTCGGGTTTTTTTTTTTAGGGCTAGGGTTAGGGCTCGTGCTGATAACGTGTTTTAGAGAAACGATATTTGAGAGGAAATCGCTGTGTATTCTCATTGATAATAGGGGCCTCTTTATATAGAGGATTACAATGTATAGAATCTCAATCATACAAGGAAAGTAATTGTACGTTGAATTGTAATCTAGATCCTTCTAATTTAACCCTATTACCACTAGGTCAAGTAACCTAGAGTTTGGACGAAACACAAATTAGGATTTATTTAAACATAAATTAATAACGGTTGACTTGATCTTCCATTTCTCAATTATGTCTCATTAGCATTATTAATTATATATATGCAGTCGATCTGATAGTTAATCAAATTTCTTATTTGCGAAGAAAGTATGTCTAGTCCTCTTCGGCTCCTTCCATTCCTGCTCTTCTTCGTTCTCGCAACTCTCTTCGGTCCCTCTCAGGCCGATGTTGGCACCGCTGCCCACTACAGCCCACCGTATCTGCGTAAGTATTATCACTCCCTGCGCTCAAGCATATACTTGAAGCTAGTTTTAGATCGCTCATTTCCTAGCTGCTGCTTCAGTTTTGGAAATGCAAGTTTGTGATTGTTTTGTACTCTACCACGATTCTAATGAGGAGTTTATGTACAATACCTACAGCTACGTCCTGCTTTGGTAGCGATCCGTCGCAGTTTCCTTCAAGCAACCTGTTTGGGTCAGCCGGAGAAGGAATATGGGACAACGGAGCAGCCTGTGGCAGGCAGTATCTGGTGAGGTGCATAAGCGCCGCTGTCCCGAAAACTTGCATTCCGGGGCAGACGATTCAGATCAAGATTGTGGATCGCGCGCTTTCTTCTAAGTCTAGGCCTTCGAGGAATGATGCTACCATGGTGCTTTCCACAACTGCATTTGCCGCCATCGCCAACTCTTCTGCTTCATTTGTTAACGTTGAATTTCAACAGTAAGTGGTGATCGATATATACAGAACATATATAAAACCCTCTCGATCTTAATTTCTTAAAAGCTTCTTCTTGACAGTGTTAATTGAAACATTTTTCATCATTATTATGCAGGGTTTGAAGGGAAATTATTACATGGTCCTGAACTATAGTACACGTGGTGACTTGTAGTGATTTCTGATTGGTCTCTTAAATTAATTTTTCTTTTATTTTTTCACTCTTGCATGTACCCCACTACATTCTAGTGATATTATTGGTTAGAACCACCTAATAATTCCCCAGGGTTTGAACCAAAGTCAACGTGCAAATTGGGCCCCTTTAAATTTCTAGAATTACTTGTTGTACGTCAACTTATTTGGTTATTGGTTAGCGGATAGCTAGCTAACCTGTGCGCAGTATTGATTTTTATGTATGTTTTTTTCTGCATGGTTGGTATGCAGTTGAAATTATACTGCATGTTGATCTT
This sequence comes from Rosa chinensis, assembly GCF_002994745.2. Classification (NCBI taxonomy): domain Eukaryota; kingdom Viridiplantae; phylum Streptophyta; class Magnoliopsida; order Rosales; family Rosaceae; genus Rosa; species Rosa chinensis. The sequence goes on from NC_037093.1 coordinate 60,049,246, forward strand.
TAATTTCTAGAAACCTTGGAAATTATAAAAATTTATTTAATGCGTACAGATTGATCGAATTGATCGAAGATCAATCCTCCAGCTGACACATACATTAGAAGATGCACGAGTATATCCTCCAAATTAAAGCTTAAACTATGTGTCGAGAAAGTTAACAATGTATATCAAATTAAAGAGAAAAAAAAATTGATGTATAATAAGAAAGAAATAGTAGGTGATGAGATCGGAGAGATGAGATTAATGAATTAAGGCATGATTCAAGCAACAAATTATGATTATTTTCTAATAAACGCATGGTGATCGCAATCATCGCATATATGCATGCCTGAAATTCAATGAATCCATGTTACTCTCAAACGGTACTACTTCCAAAATCCGCGCTACTTTTTTGTTTTAATTATATTGTATGACTTAGATTATTTCAGCCTTAATTTGCATGGTCGAGCACGTACCTAATTCATAATTTACTAATTTGTTTAACATTCATTTGGAATTAGTATCTAGAGCTTCAATCTCTCTTCCAGAAGAGTACTAGAATTACGCGGTCTTCCAGATCTTTGAGCAGCTAGCCATATATAAGAACCACCTGATTAATATTAATTTTCAACGAATTGCTTTGACTACAGGTTAATACATCATTCTAACATATGTTTCGATTTGAACTTCGGACCAAAATATCATACAAAAGAGAAGTCAAATTCTGCATACACGCACACACACATATATATATATATAGAATGCAAGTCTAAAACCTAAAATGATTATCTTTTAGCAAGCTGGTCTGCTCATTTAAGGTACAGTTTTAAGGGACTGTGGAAAACAAATGTATACCAATCACATATATTAAGTTTAAAAGCTTAAACTATAAAAACTTAAGACTTTGTATTTATTTTTAGTCGTAAGATTTTTATTTATTCCTCACAGTCCCTTAAAAACTGTTATGTAGGTGAGTAAGCCCCGTCTCTGTTTTTTAATACTATGTTTGGGTGTATTTGCTAATGATATGCACAACCGATAGGTCATTTTAAATTATTATTAACCAATAAGAAATACCAATTTACAAAGGGATTTGATTAATGTTCTTTCTAGATGATTACGACGCATGTTACTCAACAGCGTTCTGTGGCTTCTAAGCAACTGAGTCATCAACTACGCACTTAAGTCGGGGAACACGGTAATTTATGTACGCTGTAGCTAATTACATGCCATAAGTTGAATCAACAAAGTTGTTGTTGTTGTTCTCTTTTTTCATGTTAGCTGGTGACCTCTGGGCTGTTGGCACAAATTCGTAGTTCATCTGCAACGGTCAACAGGTAATAATTGGGGTTTCGATAAAATATTTACCACGCAAACAAAACTTTTTTTTGTTAATTTGATTTATTCAATGAACCGTTTTACTATTTAAAAAAATGAAAAATTTGCAATGAGATTGACCAAAAAATCAACAAATCTGGCTAGATTCGGCCTTAATTATTTTTCGGTTTTCCGTTGGTGCTTAGACCTAAACACCAACCAATTACCGAACCAAAACCATATCACCTTTTTTGGTTCCGGACTACATGGATACTTGGGCCAGCAGATTGAATGGGTCAACCTAGGTCTGGACCGGAAGACCTTGTCGTTGACAGAAGCCCAAAGGGTGTGATTCCTTTTGGACCGTAAATCCGTCTCCAAATACAAATACAAATCCAAATCCAGATGTGGTTGGTGATAATATATAAAAGAAAAGGCGGTGGGTATTTCAGCGGCAACTTTCCCCACTTATAAATAATCCGACTTTGGTCTGAAACCAAACAAAGATTCACTCTTGTGCGTTTTACGTTTGAATTTGGTGAGTCATGTCTGGTAAAGGAGCAAAGGGTTTGTTAATGGGGAAATCCCCAGCGACCAACAAGGACAAAGACAACAAGAAGAAACCCACCTCTCGTTCTTCTCGAGCTGGCCTTCAGGTACTACTTGTATATTTCAAGGCTAATTGGGCATTTGATTTGTGGTAAAGTTTCCATCTTTTTGTAATTTTTATTCATCGGATTGCTCAGAAGACCAGTCTTATGCATGTCTTTAGGATATTTGCTGGGAATCTGATTGTGAACAAGATGAGAAATTTAATTGTGGGTCATGGAGATTTTAGAGCCCAATTAATAGCCTTAAATCTTTACAATGGGGTCTCTGATTCTTAAGGTTGGAGTTGGTCAGAGAGATTAGGAATCTATCTATTGCAGTTAAATTTTGGTGCAACGATAACTGGAGGTTGTCCTCTTCCAAGAAAAGTGATCTAGACTCATCAAGGATTTACTGACACAAATTAGATGGGAGTAGGAGTAAGTAAAAACAAGACATTGCTACTGAATCCCAACTTGGTGTTCTACTGGTTATCCTATTCCAATCACATTGAGGATCAGGACATATAAAGTTCCCTGTGTGTATTGTTTGTGAACTATGATGATGTCCATAGCCCTTGTTTAACCTTCGATGCCTGATTTTTGTAACTCACTTGTAACCATTATGTCACATTGAATGCAGCACCTAATAAAAATTATGAATACCTGCTAGGGACATACATAGTTTCTGTCAAAGGAGGAACACAGTTGGCTTAAGAGATCACTTCCTGGCCACTGTATAACTGCAGTCTTATTTTGTAGAAGATTGAACATGTTTTTCGGGCCAAATGATTTTTTCTTGGGATATCTTACTGCTGGTTTATTTGTCTGTTTTAATCTTTCATTGTTCTGGTCAATGCATATAGTCAGTTGGGACGGCTCTTGTTTCTCGCATCAGCAATGTGAAATGGCTATTTGCTTTCTATCTTTTTAATAATGAATTGATCTAATCTGTGAGCTATCATCTACCCTATAAGTGAAAATTTTGGTTTCTTATTCTATGAGTTTGGAGGCATGAGGGTATCATGCTCTTCTCAATGAGTAGATAAATTGGTGCTTTTAACCATTATGCTCATGTAATATAGATCATTGTTCTTCTTTCGCTCATGTGTGAATAAATATTCCTGCAGTTCCCAGTTGGTCGAATTCACCGTCTTTTGAAGACAAGGGTTCAATCTAGCGGAAGAGTTGGGGCTACAGCTGCTGTGTACGCGGCTGCTATCTTGGAGTATCTGACTGCAGAAGTGTTGGAGTTGGCAGGTAATGCAAGCAAAGATCTAAAGGTGAAGCGTATAACACCCAGGCATCTGCAGCTTGCCATTCGTGGTGATGAAGAACTGGACACCCTGATCAAAGGTACAATAGCCGGCGGTGGCGTGATCCCTCACATTCACAAGTCTCTCATCAACAAGTCCTCTAAAGAATAGGATTGGATTGGTGTGGGTTCCCTGTATTGTCAACCCTCGTGGGAAAATGGAACCTCTGTACATCTTTGTAATATACTTTTATTAGTCTAGAGGCGTATTGCTTGGTGTGTAAGGGTTAAGTATAATTTTCTAATATCAGAGTATCAGACCAATATATGCTTATCTTCTTCATCTTTTCCGAACAGAAAAAAACAAAACCAAGTTAAATATGTTTATTATTTAAAAGTTTCACACTCTTACGAAAAACACAAAAAAATGTCACGAGAGTTTTGAATCCTTTCAAAACAGTTGTCTAATATATCAAGCTTCACCTATTTGAAGTTTTGAACATACTAAGCTCAGTAGCAGAAGAAAAAAGAGAGTCCAAGAAACACCGATTGCTAATGATTGATTGTGAATCATGGATCACCCAGGAAATAACAACATAAACCACTCTGACATTGTCAAAAGAACTAGCCATGACAGATTGTAAATAAAACACTACGGAGACTATTCAAGCACAAACAAGAAGATTTACGACTAGAAGAGAAAACCAACTTTCCCCAACACACCTAGAAGAAATGGGAAACTGCCATATGAGTTTAGAGGGCTGAGACCTTTGGAACATGCACCGGGAACATGTCGATCTCATCCATCCACGGGTTCTTCTCCTTTACTGGATTCACAGTCCTCAAAGCCTTCCAAACCGCGCTATTACACTTGAAGCCAGACCCGAAAGCTATCTGCCACGTTCTGTCACCTTTCTTCATCCTTCCCTTGGCTTCTGTATAAGCCAGTTCATACCAAAGAGAGCTGCTTGAGGTGTTGCCAAATCTGTATAGGGTCATCCTTGAAGGCTCCATATGTCTGTCCGAAAGCTGCAAATTCTTTTCCAATTCATCCAGCACAGCTCTTCCTCCAGCATGAATGCAGAAATGTTCAAAAGCCAATTTGAAATCCGGGATGTAAGGCTTCACCTTCATCTTGAAAAGCTTTCTTCCAATAAGTGTAGCAAAGAAGAGCAACTGTTCAGACATAGGTAACACCAAAGGACCCAAAGTTGTAATGTTGGTCTTCAAAGCATCCCCAGCTACTGCCATAAGATCCTTTGACAAAGAAACACCGATTTTCCCTGCAGGATCCTCTTTTTGAGTAACACAAGAGAAACACTTGTCATCGGCACCTTTATGTGTTCGAACAGTATGGACTAACTGGTACTTGGATTGACGCCTATCAGACCTATTGTTCGAAAGCAAAATTGCAGCTCCCCCCATTCGAAACAAGCAGTTTGACACAAGCATTGACCTGTCATTCCCAAAATACCAATTCAAAGTGATGTTCTCCATACTAATCACCAAAGCATAGGTATTCGGGTGGACTTGAAGAAGATCTTTAGCAAGATCAATCGAGATCAAACCAGCACTACATCCCATCCCACCAAGATTGTAACTAATAACATTCCCTCGTAGCTTATAATGATTGATCACCATAGCTGACAAAGATGGTGTTGGATTGAACAAGCTACAATTCACAATCAAAATGCCAATGTCCTTTGGTTTTATAAAAGTTTTCTCAAACAGCTGATCAAGGGCACCATACATTACCATCTCAGCTTCTTTTCTTGCCTCTGCCATACATGGATTAGGAGGCACCCTTATAACAGCTTCAGGGAGATATGTAGACTCCCCAAGACCTGACCTCTCAATAATTTTGCGCTGAAACTCAAGATTCTGCCCAGTGAATGTTCCTATGGAATGTGAGCAATTCATGAACACGTGCCTAGTGGTTTTTCGAGCATCTTCGGGCTTGTAGCATGAGAAATCAACAAGGTAAACGGGGCGGGGACGAGTGAGGAAGTAGAGGGTGGACAAGAAGACCAAGAGAGTTGAGCAGAGCAGAACGGATATGAGATTGAACCTCAAATGATCCCAAAGGTCATGGAGGTCTTGGAGTGAGAATGTGGAGAGTTGTGCAGCAGTGAGAACAAAAAGAGGGGTTAGGAACAAGTACATTCCATGAGTGATGAGGTAATGGTAACCAAGCTTTACATACTTCAATTTCACAGATTGTTTGAAATCAGGGAGCTTTGGTGATGATAGTGATGGAGATATTAAAGGTGTATTTAAATTGGACCTTGACATTTTTTCTCAGAAAATTTTAAGAGATGGGTTGATGGGTTTTGGATCTAAATTACACAAAACTAAAGAGACGTCTTTGGGTGAAATAAAGCGGAACAGTTATGTTAAAGAAGCGTGAATCTTTTCTCCTCCAAAAAGAGTTTCAACAACATTTGGGTGGTCAGTAAAATAGTATGGCTTTAGGGTTGGATTGTATTTCCTTAAGATAATCCAAGAAAACGATATTGAATTTTAATAGAAAAGGAATTTTAGAAAAGAACTCTCAACAATAGAGAAAAGCAAATGCAGCTCTAACCATCCCTGCAAAATGAATGACCCACAATCACATCACTAACTAAAAGAAACACACCTTCTATGCTAACATACAAAAACATAGAATCTCTAATTATTTCCTGAAAACGATCATAGGTTAAGTTTCTCACTTTTACAAGATTTGGAAAAACCAAGAGTCCAAGTTAATGCATGCAATAAAAAAAATCAAAATACCAGCATTGCAAGAAACCCAGATGAGAAAATTGTGTTCTGAGATAGACCCAGATGAGAAAACTGACCTTGAATGCAAATCTGACCAGAAGTTCTTCCTTCTCTGCCTGAGAGCTACAGGCACTAATAACGGTTCTTGTGACTTTATTATGAGGGAGAAGGTGAGTGTGTGGCAGAGTAAACAGAAATGATTTTCAAATGAATTTTGGTAGCAATGAATGTCTTGTGTTGGGCTGAGCTGTAAAAATGTTACCATTTATGTACTATTGCAGTGTGAGATTGTTCTGGGAATATATTGGAATTAAAAATTAAACAAGATGATGATCAGTCACGAGTTGCAAAATGCAGTTACTACTACTTTGACACGTCAACAAACCTTGGAGGAAGAACCAGGAATGCAGATTGCTCAGAAAATGGTCACAGGAAAATCTCAAGCTAGCTCCTCTTGTTTTTGAAGGAAATATAGATGAGATCAATATGGATTTCACACCTAGTGTTGGTGTTTTTAAGTCTTGTAGTTGTGTAAAACAATGGAGAAGAGAAGAAAAAGGATTTCTATCTCGTGATCTGGGAACTCATTTATCAACTTGTTCTTAATGGTTGGAAATGCAGGACAGCAGGCATCTAAAATTTCCCTAATTCTTTATTTATTTTCAGAAGGTAACCAAATCATGATCAAACTCTATGATTCCGTAAAACTAAACCAAATTAGCAAATTCCTTCTTGTGTGGTAGAACAAAACAAAAACCAGAATTCTTTAGCTAAAGAAAAGAAAAACCAAACCATGTTTTTTAGTTTCATAGCATTTCACCCAAGTATAATTAGATTTCTATTCTATAGGTCTGAATGAAGGTAGAGTTTATGGTGAAAGAGTCATAGGGTACTTTTTACAGTAGTACTGCAGTTATGACTTTATGAGTAAATGCTTTTGCCAATTCTCAGTGTCTTGTCTTCTTCAAAATACAGACTTCATGGACCATGTTTCAGAAAAGAAAGACATAATCTAATCAAAGAGGAGACAGGCAGGTTCAGAGTTCCAATACCCTATGGTACAAATCATAAAGTTTTCATGTGAATTCTTGAAGATGATGAGGACGTGAGACAAGTAAATTGAGTAATTACGAGTTCTATATGCAGGACGGGCCCCGGGCCAAGGCGAGGACCTCTGGTTACCAAGTTCCCGACCTATGAATACCACAAGAATTTATATGATTATTTGTTGGTCAAATTTCTCTCATAAAAAGAATACATACATTTTTTTGGCCGAAAGTGTTCGCTGCTAAAAGTCTCTCATAAAAAGTAAAATGAAAAATGATGCACATACGTCTCTTATAAATATTTAAAATTTAAATTTATATCTTTGTCAAAAAATCATTCTTCTCTTAAAGTCTTTTATTAAGAAATAAAATAAAAAAGAGCATACATGTGCCGATGAAGAAGTCGACTACAGACATCTCCCATAATAAGTGCCAGAATTTTCTGTAGGCAAAAGCTACCCATAAAAAATATAAAATGGACAGAAAATTACGTCTACTCGAATAGAATGTCGAGATGTAAAGATGAATCTTAACAACTAAAATTACGCCTCAATAAAGACACAAGATAAGCCACTTAGGTCAAGAAGTGACATCTACCATCCAAATTCGAGTTAAATTCAGGTTTAGAGTTTGGTCGGCTCAAAGTTTCAATTCATATTCTTTGTCCAATACTCCAATAGAAATGGAGAAAATGAAGATGATATCAACGTGAATATCAACTTGCTTGCTCCAAACTACAAAGGGCCTGCGCAATGGAGATGCTTTTAGAAATTTTTTGTTGAAAGATGCTCCTCGAAGTTCTTTTGAACTTTGATGCTCTACCATACAAGTTGATTTCAGTATTAGGACAAACAATCTGTGCCATTTTTAAGGCCTTGATTGAGAAAAGGACATGGGATTATAGATCCATTTTCTGAAAATTGAAGTCACACATCTCGGTTTACTGATCCAAATAGAAATCCGAATCAGATTTAGTTCGGGTAAAAGCGAAGAATCCGGTTGAGGGTGCTTTAGAATTAGAAATTTAGAATTGCTGAACTCGCTTTTTAATTATCAAAACGATATGCTTTTGGCCTTTTGGGTTGTTTAGACCCTTTTACTAATTTCTGGAAAGTACTCGCTGTGAAAGCAACTTCACACGAGATTTGAGAAAATATACGCATACGTGCTTCTGATAAAAGTGCTACCAGTAAAAGCATTTCGAGCCTCACAAAAGCCTGCAAGCTCAGACACTGAATGCAGTGTCAACTTACCAAACAACTAATGGAATAGTAACTTTCTAAGTAGCTCCAATTGAGTTCTATTACCATGAACTCGGTGAAATGTACTATAACCTGATAATTAACTTAAATGGTGTAATACAAGTAACACCATGTTTAGGACCAGATCACTAGATCAGATCTCAGAAGACCAAAATTATGTACAGGAGTAACACCAAAAATGTAATATGCACCAGTTGCTGCAAGACTATACTCTACCTCAAATCATTCGAAGAGAACGCTGACTGAGATTCTCCCAGAGCCTAAAACAAGAAGCAGGGGTAAAACTAAAAGTATTACGAGATGCGGAGAGAATTGAAGCTCTCCTGCAAGCTTCAATTTTCTAGACTATTGACCATACTGCTGGCAGAGTTCGGAGTTATACTTAATTACTTATGATTGGTCAGAGCACTTCATTAACACCAACTCAGTAGCCAAGGCAATGTGATCGCTACCCCATTTCTGAAAACCAGTCCACAAAAATATACTATTAGCAAAGTGAGGAAAAAATAAGCAACCACAAGAAGATGATGTAAGCAGGACAGGTTTTTGTTTTTGTTTTTTTGTTTTTGAAAGGTCTTTGTTCGTTTGTAATAGAAACAATGAAACACAGATTTGTGGATGTTGGGAATCCAAGAAACTAAACTAAACTATAAATACTGTCATATTTTAAATCATTCCTTTGCTTTTACTGAAAATATGAAATGAAAAGAAATTTGTTCAATATTTAGGGAAATTTTTCTATTAGTTTAGCATCAAGTAACCCACCCTGGTTGGGAATCCTGAAGTCCATTGCATAGCATGTTTTGGAATTGGAGCAAGGACCCTGACAGTTTGCAGACCTTCAGATCGCCTAATATTTAAATAGAACAACAATCATAAGCAATCATATTTCTCTCAAAATAAGAAATAAAGATATTGACAAAAGCACTGATATAAATGAAGTTTTCACTCCACCAAATCTAATAGGTAGAATTTAAGTGAACAGAAATGGCACTAGGAACAGCAGAACCATAGAGAATTTACCAGATGTAATCAACTGTCCCGAAGAAACACCTATTATAACTGGTCACCAGGGGCTCTCCATTTGAGTCCCTAGTCCCAGTACAATCCTGCAAAGATGAAACAAATGTAAGCTTACAATTTCAGATCCTTACCAGTGTACAATATGTAATAATTATAATTTTTCTGACACATTTGTGATTACTGTGCATATCAAACTGCAAGATTGTAGACTACATGTAGGTGGAAAGAATCTTGAATGACAAGACTACCTCAACTTCAGTATATGTGCTCTTAAGCTTCAAAGGATGTTCTAAAACAGTGCACTCCCCATTGCCTGTAGCAGTTTCTATCTCCATTGGAGTCCATAGTGATGGATCATAGGTAGTTTTCTCCACACCAATTGTCTCTGAATCCAATCCTGGAGATAATTCATCCTCAATCCTATCGGTTGATGCAGGCAACATGTACTTAGGAGGATCAGAAGCAAAATCAGATGCGAAGCCATCTCCAGTGTTGTGTAATGCAGATAAAAATGTACTATCATCTTCAACTGTGTTTCCACCTTCTAGTATGGCTTCATCAAGCTCAGTAAGAGACATTTTTTCCAAATTTTTCTGCACTTCAAAGTCAACACTAGTAGATGCACTTGTGATATTGGCTTCATGTTGGGCTGACTTCTCAACAACAGAAATTTCTTTGGATGGCAAATGTCTCAAGTTCCCCAATCGGGGGCCTTCAGTAGCATCAGCAAACGAAGTCTGACCAGAGACCTCAGACGAAGGAGTTTTAGAGCTGAAAGGATCCACATAATTTGTATCACAACCCCCGCCAGTAGTTACATTGTCCTTTGTAGAGGAAAGTTTAAGGATACTACAGTTCATGCTTTCTCTTTCTACACAAACATTTGAGTCATCATTTGAATTAGAGGTGTACTCCACACTGTCTTTGTATCTAATGTCAGTCACATCAGAGTTAACCTTTTCAGAATTGGAAGATACTGCAGGAGAACAATTATGAAACTCATCACTCAAATTTACAGACAAGTCACCATCACTTGGATGTTCCTCAAATCCATCACCCTGAACATGGAAAGCTGATCCAGTTTCAACCTTACAGACATCCACAGCATTCTGCTTAGATTCCAGGTTTGCTTCAGCATCATGCCTACCGGCATCCTCCACACTGCTCTCTGGATTATTCAGGTTCTGTGGATCCAAGGTTAAATCATTCACGTTTATGTTAGCTTCCTTCCATTCTACCATTGGTGAACCTTGAACGAAATTACTAGCATGCTGACCCCTGCAATATTTTTGTCAAGCTTTCAGTTCAAGATATAAGAGGCATTCAAAGATAAAAATTCCAATCACTAACAATATTCAGTATTTGGCTTCTACAAACCATACCTATAATTAGGATTAAATGACCTAGGTGGACCAATTTCAGCTGAAGCTTGCCCTGATACCTTATCTCTGTCCACTTCAGACAAATCTAACTGCACAAGTTATGATGTAAACCACATTTCCAATTACAAATTGAATGGAGGTTAGAAATGGAGAAGGAAAGGAGAACTACCTTCTGCTCTAAAATAAAGTTATATAATGGACTCTGCAAAAAAGACCAAAAAAAAAAAAGTATTAGTATCAGAATAAAGCAAAAAAAAAAAAAACCAACTCAGAAGATGCAAAAAATTATCCATAACATTTCACATTGCAAATATAACCTTCAGGAGTAAAGAAACACACCTTTGGAGTACAATTGAAATCCCCACAGAGAACAATGGGAGCATCATTCCAGAATTTGGAAACAGCACAAGCCTTATCCAGGAGCACCCTGACCTGTTTGAAGGACATTGCAGGAAAACTTGATTTGAAAACTAAAAAACTGAATGGAAACTTTAGCAGCACAGGAGTTGAAGTGTTTGTGATGGATTTCCTCACCATAGCTACTCATTTCAACTTTGATAGAAGAATGCAAACAAAAAACTTTTAAATAAGATAGGGTCGAGAACCTGAGAGCTATTCATGATTCAAAAATACTAAATCACCTAGTATAGCACATATTATAACCTAAAGTTGCAGTCGTTGGGAATGAAAGATCTTAGTATAGCAATAAAGTGTGCATCAGCTTCTGTGAGTGCTGTGTACTTGCCCTTTTTTCAGGCAGTTAGTCACCAAGTCTTGCAGCAAACAATCAGATCACTTTTAAGAATGGATAGTAGTGGAACTCGTGTAGTTTTTCCACCCATACTTATGAGGAAGGTATTGCTAATCAATAGTTCTGTATAGTTGATGAGAAGATGGAAGGTGACATTTATGTAAGTGGTAGTCGTGCACTAATGATGCAATAAATGGTGAAGGTGCAAGACACAGATCAACTTGTATGGCCTACTCAAATAATAGTAATTACCTGCCCAAGCTTAATTTCTCCTCGTCCAGGATTATAAAGAACATGAATGTTACAAATAACAACTTTATTAGAATCTGGTGAGCTGCAGATGCAAAACAATGTCAGCATACAGTATCAGTCACAAGGAAAATACAAGATTTCATTACGTTCATGTGCATCCCATCATCTAAGAGAGATTCCCATTTTCAAAATAAATGTTTTAGCTTAATTTTACAACCAAAACCACTTCAAAACTAGATGCCTGGGATGTACCAAAAAATGAGAAAATTCCAAAACCAAAACATGTGCGCATGTTATCCAAAGAAACTTAAATTACCTTGTTGGTAGAGCTGCATTATTTTCCTTGGAAGTTTGACGCAACGACTGTTTAACAAAGAAACTAACAGTATTTGCATAAAACCATTTCAAACTAAACAAAAAGGAAATTGACAGTTTGAGATAACCAAAAAAAAAAAAAAAGAATAATGAATATCCGGAATAAATGCTGGTGATTACATGTAAGTTCAAGGTATAAATAACCAAATATTTAATACCTCCAGCACACATATCTGAGCAACATTATCCCGAAGACCAAGCTTATTGAACTCAATGCATTCCTCATGAAGCAGCTTAAACCTATAAAGATAATTGAAGTAATATATAAATCAGGTTTTGTCAACATTAGCATGCGGTACCAGCAGATAAATGCTGTCAAGATGAATATCTTTGTTAACAAAGTAGTAATAAAGAAAAGAAAAACAAGCTATTAAAAAAGCAGTGTCAATAAACGACTTAAATCAATGACTACGATAAGATACGAAATGACAATCAGACCCTATACAGAAAAATGATAATTGGGACATATGAGTTCTTACTTCTAAGGGGAGGGAATTTCATCCAAATGAGGGAGTTTCAATTCATCATTCTACACCTTAAAGTTTCCATTAAGTTTCACATCCCTCTATAATATTGTCCTACAAAGCCAACCCCAATTGGGAGATCCAGTAAGATAAATGTAGAGATGCATGTAGGAATCCAATCAAATGAACATAGGATCTCACATATCATGATATCAACAAATTTACGACACAAGGAGATGACAACTAAGCAAAGAAATGAATAAGAAATCTAGACACTGGAAACAAGATCTACCTTGATGACCGCCAAAAAACCGCACAGCCATCTACTGGATTGCCAGTTCGCATCTGTAGAAACCAAGACAGTTATAAACCATCATTTTTAGATTTTTTTTTTCTCTAACCATAAATAACTTGTGGACTAACAGATTGATTAAATAGAGTCGAAAATTTTACTTCCTGGTCTTTTCTAAAGAACTAAAGGGTGAACAACATGATACTCGCTCAGCTATATTGATTATTTACAAACCAATAAATATTTATGGATGTTAGATTATTTATCAATCTCCTCAAGCCCTTATTTCTGCAGGACCGCTCAAGTAATTCAATCATTGATTCTAACCTACCATTCTAACCAAACTCAAACATATTGATTTAAAGTGCATCAAGGCTAAGAAGGTATTCCATGGCTTTATTTAAACTAAACATGTAGATAGAGAAACATTAACGAATAAATGTTCTTTTATCAATAAAACCTTAGCATAATCATTTCTAAGCACACCTTCCATATGCCACTGTACCCCCGAGGCCTCAACTCGTCCTGAAGTTCCTGAAATCTATCAACCTCCTGCAATTGAAACCACAAAACCCTGTCACTCCCATAGCAAAGCAAAGGTCTAAAACAAAGATGTTTTGAACATTCACCATCTCTACTAGTACACGAAAACTGGAACTGTAAAGATGTCATCTAACCTGAAGGCACATTATGTCAGCTGACCACAAGCCAAGCTCGAAAATCAAATTCTTCTTCCTCCATTGCCAGTCCATCATATGCCGGGGAATGTGATAGTAAAGCTTACTCCGGTGGCCATTGGCCAAGTAATCAGCCAGTATATTATAAGAAAGCACTATAAACTTCTCTGTCAAGCCAAAACACAAAGCTTCAAACTCTCTTATGCTTAAGAGTTAAGACTATGATTCATTCATTTTCTTCATAAGAATTAGACTCCATTTACCAGAATTAGGGGGCAGTGTGGTTTTGGCATGCTCCCAATTCCGATAATCCAACGGCTTCTGATGCCGCTGTCGCGACTGCTGAGGTGGCCGGAATTGCTGGTGAGGCCGGTAGTGTTGGCTGTGATCCGCCGGCGGAGGTCGGCGGAACTGATTGTTCTGACTAAACGGACGGTGATGACCGGGTTGGTTGGTGAAGATTCCGGCGTCGCCTTGCCGGAATCCGAGATTGGCGTCCTGGACCGACCGGATGTGCGAGTCTCCGGTGACGTACTGAGCTCTGTCGCCGCCGGAAAACGGACGATTCGAGTAGCCTCTCTTCCATTGGTTCCGTCCGCCTCGAAACTGTTGAAAAAGAGCGAACCGATTAGTGTTGAGCTATTTGAAGAAGATAGGGGGGGGGGGGGGGGAGAGAGAGAGAGAGAGAGAAATTACGGGAGGGCGAGAAGACATTGCGGTGGCGCGTGTGGCTAAAACGACGACGTATTGAAGAGGAGGAGGAGGGCGCTTCATGTTCTCTACTAGCTTAAAGCTAGTTCCCGAGGCACCGCCTGCCCCCCCAGTCCGTCGTCACTTTAACCGGCGGGGCCCGCACGTGGGCCCAGTAAATATTACTCTTTTACTGACTTTGATTCAGTGTGGTCGTGTACAGAGTAGTACGCTGTTAGTGGGATCAAGGCCGTTGGTACACTCGTTCTCATTTTAGACGGTGGATATTGAGTTGGCTGCTACGTAATTTTCAACCTCATCCTCAAAGCACCATTCACAATTCCCACCATCGCGCGCCACTCTGGGAGAGACCATATTTTCTCTCTCAGGCTCGAAACGATGTCGTTTAGCTCGTCTCTGTCATCTGCCAACTCCTCTCTGTTTCTCTTCTCCAAATCCAAGGCTGTCGCCGCTGCTGATAACAGAACTCTGAGTCCTCCAACCGTCTCCTTCAGCTCTCGGTTCAGAGCTTCTGCTGAAGTTCCTGATTTCCTCTCGGCCAATTGGTACTCCGTACTCCTCTCGGTTGATTATTCAAATCAATTTCTCGTCTTTGTTAGGGTTTGATGATTTTTGTTTCCGGTGCAGGCTGGAATCTCGCAAGAAGAGACCGTTTGGGCCGAGATTAAATGTAATCATATTATTAATTCACAAAATAGTATCACCGGTTTTTCATATTTCTATATGTTCTGTATATATGTATGACTTGTGCTCTAGTTTAGCGCAGAAGAAGCTGTTCAGCACCAGCTAGATGCGTTGAAGTACAATGACCAACCCCGCCCAGATTATGGCATTGAGGTCATGTACAGGGTAAAGTTTCTAGCTTTCTGTTTTCTGGGTTGTACGTGGCTTTTATTTTATGTTTCAGACACTAACATTTTCTTTCCTGTTTTGACAGTTTGCCGGGTTTGATCCTTTTGAGAGGTCCACCTACTTTGGGCCATTCTTTGATTTGGGGCAGGTTGGTTTATTTTGAATTTTCAACTGTGTGCGGTTCTACGATTAGTGATTAATATGTAGTTGGTGATATTCTCTTGGTTGGCTGCTCCACTGCTACTGCAGTTTGAACGGTTCAGGCGGATTTTTCACCATTCGACCTATAGGGTGTTACTAGCTCACAAGGAGAGGGAGATATTGAGCAGTTTGTTTGTAGAGGAGGTATGGGTTATTATTGTTCAGTGTGCCTATTTTGAGTTTTAGTGAGGCCACTAACATGCATATATGTGATGCAAAGTTTGAACCAACTCATTTCTGTGGTGTCAGTGTTACCATGGTGTTAGTAGTTAACTATGTGTTTCTAATCATCTATCATGGTTTAATTGATTGTGATCTAGAATCGATATAAGCAGCGGATTTGGATACGAGGAAGTCGGCCAGAGGAAGAAGAAACATTCCAGTTCACAATGGTTCAGGTAGGTGATTCCAGTACTTTTGTGTTATCATAATCGATGCTTCATTGCACGCATGCTCAGTGGAACTGACACAGTCAGTAGACTGCTAGTTACTGACCATTGTAGACCTTTTAAAGAGTTATTTGAATTCCAAAGGATAACTATTTCTTTATGAATTCGTAAATTAGGGTAGCCATATACGGGTCTTGTACTTTGTGATTTATGAGTTCAATCTCTAATGCTTACGTAAATATAGGCTAGAGGATTTGATCTGTACTTTGTTCTTGACAGAGGGTTGGTGGCTCTTGGGATGGTTATTGGTTGACAGAGAGTGTACTTCATGACGGAGATGCTTTTTCTGGCGGTTTAGCATACTGAACAGTATTGACAGCAGCTACTGTATCATTTGTATGATGGAACTCTGGAATTCCGCGATCTCTGTTGTTTATACACGGCATTTGCTCACCTACTGTCTACCTTAGAATCTGTATATGGAAGAATCATCATGTATTCAATATTGTAGGGGAACTTTGTAAATGCAGTCTTGTATATCCAGCTCCGTATCTTCAGAAATTAGATATATCCCTCTCCCAACGACAGCAAGCGCTAGATTTTAAATTGCATCTAGCAGTTCGAGTAGATTATGTTTTATATCTGTATGATTTTATCAAGTTACTTGGAAAAAAGAATGTCAGAAAGACTAGAGCTAATAATTAGACACAGATTTGGCTGATAAAAACTTGCAGAGAACTTGTTTTGGATGACTCCTAGCTATATATAGAAGGCTTGGCAGTGTGCTCTTGCAACCCTCACATTTTACTTGTTTCTACACCATGTAAAGGAGAATCAAAATTTGGTACTACAGCTCATGTAGTAGGACAGGCTAATTATGTGTTTTAAAGCATCATACTCAGATAATGGCACTCCGCCACTAAAGCATACTTCCCTTACTGCCACTGTGTCACACATGCATACCTTACTGAAAAAGATGAAAACCCCTTTACCTGGTGCCAATAAATTACAAAATTTTCAAAATGACATTATGTCTTGGTACAAAAAAGATAAAGAGGCAGTCATGTCTGCAGAAACATAGCAGATGAACTCTCACATGACTCGGCCTTCCAATGATTTAACAAGTCTATAACTAGACAAATCAAGCATAATTGGGAAGTGACAGAGATCAAAAATTAATGTAACGAACTTCCCGTTTGACGGCTTGACATGTTACTTCTTTGTCTGAGGTTGGGTAATATACTTGGTAAGAACGTAGCAGTCCGGAGGGGTGATGTTTGTGTAATAGTTCTGGATAGTTTCCGTGATTTCAAACCCAAATTTCTTATAGAAGCTTATGGCATCATCATTGTTAGTCTGAACGTGCAAGTAAATTTCAGAAATGTTTTCCTTTGCGCAGAGTGCAAAAGCATGGTTCAACAGCTTTTTACCTGCAGAAATTGCAGAGCTAATATCAGAAAACCTGCACAGATCATACTTGAATCCAAGAAACTTTTACTGCACACCAGAAAGTATGAGGGCTCTTTCTGGACAACCTAACACCAAATCAATCAGATATTGAAAAGGGCACTCCACAGCATTACAGATTATATCCAGCAGGCAAATTTAACGAAGAATGCACCATGCATTTCAACCAAAGTAAGATTTCCCTACAAAATTTATAAGAAAGCTTGTACATGCTTACCAATGCCTATCCCACGATATGGTGCCAAAACTCCCAGTGTCATGATGTACACACGGACAACCCCACCCTCCTTCTTCTCAAGCCGGCAAGCAATTGAACCAACACATATATCACTGTAATATGCTGTGGAAAATAATAGTAAGAACAAATGCTTAATAACCAGAATAATTGTCAACGTGCCATGAAGAGCAAAATTCAACACAAACAGCAGAGCTCAACATATAAACTCCCCAGAATGATGATTTCAGGACATACCAATACATAGTAGGTTTGTATTTCTGTATTTATATACCACATCTACTTATCAGTCTAGTTTAGTAAATCATATATGCACCTTCATCAAGTAACTATAACAAATTCACCTTGAGAGCTCAGTTATAGGTCCTTAGACTCCTCAAATAAACAAGTCATGGTCCACATACTACACATATAATTCACAACAGGATACCTTTGAAAACGCTCAAGCCATTGCCCCACCCACTTCTTCATTCATGAGTTCTGACTAGTGTAGAATAGACAATGACCTTCTTGGCAAGTCTAATAGTAAGAGGACATAAAACAGCAGTCCTTCCTAACATCAAGCCCAAACATATTAAGAAACAACTCCTACAAATTTATTTTAGAAATCGATTATGCATAATGTATGGTCAAAACATTGTAACTTAATTTTTCAGAGCAACTCCTCTTATCATTAGAGTCTCAACTACCTCATCTGATCCGATGCACCAGAGTCTCATCATTCATTTTTTTTTTTTATAATTCAAAATATAAAACAAAAAGTGAGTTCCTCACGGTTGTTTGAGAAAATCAGCAAGAATCAACAATCTGATTCAGAGTCATCAATATATCAAACCAAGCCTCAGTACACATAATCTATTCAAACTCCCTGCATTGTCCAGCACAAACCAGACGCAATCTTCCATTAAACAGAAGCAAACAAAACAACAATAAAGATTACAACATATGCACAATCAACAAAATACCACCGCATACGAATCAAACAATACCCCAAAAGCAATGAAAAAAGCAGAGTCCACTACAGGAACAACATTTGAACAATTACTTCTCTCAAACAAAAATACAGAATATGAACAAGCATTTGATTGAAAAAGCTATAGTTGCCACACAAAACAAGCAGAACCCAGAAAATATTAGGAAAAAATAAGCGAAACCCAGAAGCGAGGGTCACCTAGTTTAGAGAAGTCGCCGGCGGCGAGGGCGTCGGCGTAGTATCTGTCGTTGTAGCGAACCGGGAAGAGAGCGGTGTTGAGCTTCTTGAGCTGCATCAAGTTCTTGTCCCTCAGTCCGTCCAGTGAGGTTTGGATCTCACGCTTCCCAGCCCCCATTTCTTCTTCTTTCTTATGAGAGAGAGAGAGAGAGAGAGAGAGAGAGAGAGAGTTGAGGGAGGGTTTTGCAGGGGAGAGAAGGACTTGCTCTACAGACAATTGTATCTTTGGGTTTAAGTAGGGGTCGGTGCAGGCCAACTCTCTGGACCCTTCTTCTAAAACGATCAGACTGAGGCCCATTAACATAAAATTCCAAACTCTTTTTTTTTTTTTTTTTCTTTCACAAATTTGATTTTCATTGGCAAGAGGTAGAATTGGCACACCGGAGTTGAGCAGGGGTGTGCAATGTTTGGTTCAAGCCCATCGAGAAAGTTGTGATTCAATTCTTATGTCTAAAAATAATTAACCAAATTGAGTAGAAATCAGTCTAATCTGATTTCATGAATTGATTAAGTTGATGTTAAACGAATTAAATTACTAACTATAAAGTAAAATAAAAAAAAGATGGGTATGATAGAAAAAAATGGAGAGTAATTTTGATGCTCCAATTTCATACTTGCACTCTACTTTTTCTTATTTGAAATTGAAGTGGGATTGATGAATTATGTTGAATCATGGAGTACAAAAATCACTACCCAACAAATTTATGAGAAATCATGTTGTGAGACAAAAGGAAAGAAACAGCATAGCTTTCAAATATCAGTCCAGCGATGGTAAACCAGTAAACCGCCATGTGATGACATATGATTCCCTTATAACTAGTGGTGATCTTATAATAAGTTATTATCCTTTCATTTTTTCCCCTGATTATCGTATTTGTCTTGCTCTTTTCTTTCTGGTCACATTGTCCTTTAGTTGCTAGCAAAAACATTAACAAAGACAAACCAGAGAGGACTCTCTAGTCTGTCTCAAGGAAGAGAGATGACTCTGGAAAAGAAGCCCAAGGCAGTAATAGTAGGAGGGAGCATAGCAGGGGTATCATGCGCACACACGCTCATATTAGCAGGGTGGGATGTTGTGGTGCTTGAGAAATCATGTCAAGTCCCAACTGGAAGCCCAACTGGTGCAGGACTAGGACTTGACCCTCTCTCCCTGCAACTCATTCAGTCTTGGATCAAAGACCCTGAGCTTCTCAACAGGACCACCTTGCCCCTCACAATTGATCAGGTACAAACTAAACCCCCCAATTCAATCATTTTCAATTTGTAATTTCACAACTATCTAATGAATACTTGTTTCTGTGTAGAATGATGCTGTGGATGGTGAGAAGAAGGTTAAGTGGACAGTAACCAGAGATGAGAAGTTTAACTGCAGAGCAGCACATTGGGCTGACCTACATGCTCTTTTATATCATGCTTTGCCACCTAACTTGTTTCTTTGGGGTCACCATTTCCAATCTTTCTCCATTTCTAGTGACAAGAGATCAGTTCAAGTGAAGGCTTTATCCCTTCAAAGTAACGAGATCATTGAAATCGTTGGGGATTTGCTTGTTGCGGCAGATGGGTGTCTCTCTAAAATCCGCCAAAGCTTTGTGCCTGATCATAAGCTGAGGTGTGTGTAGTGTTGTTAGCTAACTCCATATACATTGTTGGTCTATTTCTGAACATCTGCCAAGTTTATGGGGGGTACTATGATATTATGATTTTGCAGGTATTCAGGTTATTGTGCATGGAGAGGGGTTCTTGATTTTTCAGGAAATGAGAATTCCGAAACCATAATGGGGATCCGAACGGCATACCCTGAACTCGGGAAATGCTTGTACTTCGGCTTAGGTTCTGGGACTCACACTGTGCTATACGAGCTTCTAAACAATAGGCTGAATTGGATTTGGTATGTCCATCAACCAGAGCCTGATCTGAAGGGTAATTCAATGACCACGAAGGCAAGCAGCGACGTGATCCAGGCAATGCACAAAGAAGCAGAGAAGATGTGGCTTCCTGAGTTCGTGGGAGTCATCAAAGAAACGAGCCACCCTTTCATCAATGCCATATATGACAGTGAACCCTTGGATCAAATCTATTGGGACAATGTGGTATTGGTTGGAGATGCAGCTCACCCCACAACTCCTCATGCAGTAAGAAGCACAAACATGTCGGTCTTGGATGCTGCGGTGTTAGGCCAGTGCCTGAAGAAGTGGGGTGCAGAAAACTTGCAATCAGCTCTTGAAGAATATCAGTCCATTCGGTTACCAGTCGTAACGAAGCAAGTCCTTCATGCAAGGAGAATGGGGAGGATTAAACAAGGTCTAGTTCTTCCTGACCGACAGTCTTTTGACCCCAAGAAGGCTGATCGAGAGGAGTGCCAAGAGCTTCAACAGAAACTCATGCCTTTTTTCTCTGACGTTCCTTCCATTTTAGTGTGATTTGAATATTATGACCCGGGGAATCGTCAAGACAGATTTCATTCCACTTCTGATGCCAATTAAGGGCTTCAACCGAAGAATGGCATCTGCTCCTGATTTTCTCCGATGTTCTCACCTTTTATATTCAAAATGATTTGATGCAGCCAATAAGGCATGATCTCTATATGAGCAGTGTATCACTTTCGCCATGTCCGATGCATATGTAAATATTATTGTTGTGCAACTACTCTGCAGAAAAAGAATTAGTATCATCTGGTATGGGACTTCTGCAAACAATAATGAAGATTCAAATAGAAACTGCATACCAATTATAGAACATTCATATAAATGGGAAATACTACTCAAGCTTAAAGTTGAGGAAGGAGGTCTCAAAAAAAAAAAAAATTCATGTTATTCATTGAAACACTAAATAATATTGTCTGCGACCAAGAATGAGGTAATACTACTCATTCTTATACAAGATAGAACCAGCTCTCCAACATTTCATTCCCATCCGATTAAATACAGCCTAAGATTGATACAATAGGGAAAAAAAAAAATTAATATTTCCACAGCAGTTTTAACATTCCTATCACTAATGAAGTAACCAGCGAAATACAGATTCATGTGGGCGCATAACGCTGTCTTAATGTCTTGCCAAGTTTCAGAGAGCAACAAATCAATTTCATTTTGTAGGCCATGTTGCTTGAGCTGACATTATGATTCCAACAATTACTCCAAACAATCCAAGGGCGCTGCCAAAGATCTCAATCACAAGGATCTTCACAAAAAGTGTGGAGTTTTGGGCATCGGACAATGCACAGCTGCTTCCAATAATTCCCACGCATAACCTGTCACCGAAAGAGAAATCAGCAAAATCATTCATACTGTACGATCTGGTGAATTTTTAATAAAACTCCATAAAAATGTAACAAGGAAGGTGAAGGTGCCGACCCGCAGAAAAGGTTCGCAAATCCCACAATGATCCCGGACGCAAAGATTGCATATCCAGCTCTAAGAGATTCAGGTTCATATATCCTTGAAGCAGGAACACTCTCGAGCTTTGTTTGTAAAATGATTGCAACAATAACACCATATATAGCAACAGCTTCACAAAAGATCACACTGAGACAATAGATGTACCGCTTCCAAGTTAGTTTCCAGATGCAACATGGTCAAACTTTTTTTTTTGGAGGCATATGTATGAATGGCCAATAATAGGATAATGTAGTGTAGGTTTTACCAGCAAACACAGTCAAGCAACAGATGAATTATCAGAATTCATACCAGAAAGGTTTAGGGTTTATAAGCTACCTGAAAAGGGATCAAGTATCCTGAATATCTATTACTAAAAATCTGTTATTCCGTAAACGGCAGTTATGACTATCCTACTTTCAAAGCCTTATAACTATCATAGCTTCCTTCTCTGCATGGCTGCTCAGCTTCCAATATTAGAGTTCATAGGTCCTATACTATGCCCTTCCATCCATAGCATCAAAGAATAAGAAATTCACAAATAGCTCTCCTGCCCAATATTGCTCTAATACCCTCCTGCCCTATGGGACATCAGGAATACGAGATTCCTTCAACTAGACGACCGCACTTCACAGAGCTAGTTGAAGCAAAAAATCAAGGCACAACTTAACTAAACGGCCAATGTCTAACCACAAGTGCAGATAGCTTGGAGTTGAAAAACAAAACAAAACACTAACATCTGCTCGAATATGATTTCAAATTTTCAAACAACAGCACCATTCTCCATAAACCAAAAAAGCAGCCTAATCATATCCACTATCCAATTCAATCACAGAGATATGCAATATCATCATGGCAATCCAAATTTCTGGTAAGCAACTCATCACAAGCTTGGTGTATATAATTCCAAATCTAAAACCATAAGAAACTAGAAACAGGCAAAGAACTAATCACCTGATGAGATTCTTGGAAGTGATGCGAGGAGCCTTGATTGCTGCGCCGATCAAACTACTCCCGGTGATGTAAATCCCCCTAATCATCCAAATAATACTCAAAAGAATCATTCAATAATTCAAAGATGCAAACTTGATCGATGAAATTAGAAGAAAGCAGAGAAATCAAACCAGGCGGCGCCGAGGACAGAGACGCCGATAGATATGGCAATACCGACGGCGGAGAAAGTGTAGGG
Organism: Rosa chinensis; assembly: GCF_002994745.2. Lineage (NCBI taxonomy): Eukaryota > Viridiplantae > Streptophyta > Magnoliopsida > Rosales > Rosaceae > Rosa > Rosa chinensis. The sequence goes on from NC_037093.1 coordinate 60,072,296, forward strand.
AGAGATCTGGACGAGGGCGCGGGCCCACGAGCTTGAGTAACCCACCGCAATTGCCGCCCCTGACATCTTCTTCTTCTTCTTCTTCTTCTTGTGGGGGGTAAGATTGGGAGGGAGAGTATGAGAGGAAAGAGGTTTCTGATCTGATTCGGGAGGGTAAGATATTACGAGACAAACTGAGAAAGGGAGGGGTGGATGGAGCTGTGCTTACACGTCCTCAATGCGCGCGTGATCCACTTCATTTTTTTTTCTTTTTTCTTTTTTTGGTATGAAAACCTTATTATTATTAATTACGCTCCGATAGTGTCACTCGTCTCGTTGAAATTTTTTAAGAATGAAAGATTTTGGGTCTTTCTAAATGTACCCAGCAAATATCTAACTACACCCAGCACTAAAAAATTGTCCTGTATATTTCCAATTGTACCCTTGTTTGATTATACCCATCAACAGTGCATACCCAGCTCACAAACGTTTTCCTCATCATCAAAATTGAGATCAGGCAAAAGAGGATTGGTTTTTTTATATTTCGAAACATGTCCATTTACATTTGATATCCTTTCACCGACGATCATCTTTTTCTGTCATCACCATTTTCTTCCATCTTATTTCTACGATAGTGATTTTGCCCACTTAATCTTGAGCGCGATTAAGGGATGATTATGTGAGAGCAATTGACCAGAGTAATTCATCATGTAAAGAAGGTTTCATTTTGAGACAGAGGAGCAAACATGTACACCAGATTCAATTGCATCCTTGATCAAAAGGCATTGCAATCTACATACCAATGAGATAGAGGGATTTAAGTGGGGAGCAGCAACATGATATGCATGCAAATAGCTTTTTTAACAAATACAAGATCAACTTCAAAAACAGATTTTGACAATCACTCATCCAACTTTAACTAGTTCTTGTGCGAAACTGGCGGCCAATCCTCTATAAACTTGTTCTTCCACTGCTTTCTGTCTCCGGTTCATCTTCGCCCACTGCACATCACTGTCTTCATGAATCGTGATCCCCACTAGTTTCTCCTACCTATCAATTTCTAGCATTGTCGCAACCGTTGATTTCTTTGTTTGGTGTGAATATGACGGGTTTTGAAAAATCCCTGGGTGGTTCTGCTTCCATAGTATTTGACTTTCCCAAAAGAACACAGAAATCCATATAAGATTGCATGTTAGCTTCCTCATCCATGTCAATTCATTATATGTATAATGTGTATATCTTGATGGATTCCCAATGTAATTTGGAACTGCAGACACATGATCTCCACCTTAAAGGCTTTTCACAAGTATATCTTTAGATCCATCAGGCTCTTCATCGCAATCATCTTTACTCTAAGTCAAACCTAACTACTGATCATTCTTCCTCTTCAAGATTGATTTCAGGTTGATAGTATCTTCAGATGTGATGAATTCATCAAGAGATTAGGGTTTGCATTGTGAACATTTGCTGGGTTTGTATTATATTGCTGGGTATATATAAGGGTAAAGTAGGAACTATTGGATAATTTTTTAAGTGCTGGGTGCACTTAGATATTTGCTGGGTTCAAATAGAACCACCCAAGATTTTTCTATGTCTTTTTTATTTAGTATATGCATCTTCAAAACAATACACAATTTTTTGAATCAAACCCAAATCGGGTGCCAATATGTTACAACACAAGCCAGAATAAGCCGTTACATACTTTTCCGTAGTAGATAAGAAGATAGTAGTAGTACCCGCAGTGGTACATAGCCATAGACTCACTCATTAGACAATTAAATATTTAGACATAGAGAGAATCCTCTTTTGGTACTACTCTAGAGGCGGTAGAGGTACATATAGTGCACAAAAATGAATAGCTTCCTACTACAAGAAAATTATTGTAATTAGATAAACTAAAAACATAGGGATGGGCCTAGGGCAAAACACCCCAGCCTAAATTAAAAACCCAAGAGGGCAGCCCCAAGAGAAGGGGTCCAGCTCAAGGCCCAATAAAGAAGGGTTGACTCAAGCTCAAAACACCATCACCAAACCCACAAGCCACACGCACAACTTCGATGCAACGCCACCGTCCAGAGCCCAACCGCTGCGACCACCCCCACGATACCGCCCAGAACCACCGAGCCACGTCGCCACAGCGATCCACCCAGACCACCAAAGCCACACCTTCACAAACAATTTGCCCAGAAACTGCTATAGCCACCGTCGCCACTAGTCCTGGAAATCCCACAACGAAGATACTACCGCAGGTCTTGGAAGCCCATGACTAAACTCGCCGTCCCTGTACAATCCGAGCCCAAGTCCGAGATGTCACCCGGGCTTCACCGTCACCCATTCTGTTTGGCTCCAGTTTTGTTGCAGCTGGTCAACAGTCTCTTTTCTGCGCAGGCGTGCCAGCACCGTTCTGGTATGGTCGTCGGGAGTGTCCCCTTGACCTGACTTCTTTTGAGCGATTATGGACGAGGAGAGCACCAACCTCGTCGCGGGATTCTTTGTGCCTCGTGGTGAGGACTTTTGCTAAGCTTCTTCAAAATCACACAATCGATACTCGACGTCGTAGATCGAGCAAAGCAAAAATCACTGGGAAGTGGGGAGAACTTGCTAAAGTGTGACTTTAGCTTGGCTGGTTTGCGAGGGCGTTACCCTTGCTTGGCTGGTTCCGTAACTTTTGTGGTCGCGGTACTATAGTCGGCTCCGGAGGAGACTAGAACCAAAGCACGTTAACAGAGGGTTTGGTGGCACTGACAGTCGACTCCTGAGGATTCTGGGACTGGAGTGTGGTCACCAGTAAGAGAAGGAGATTGGTTGCTCTAGAGAGGCTTATATAATCGTAGAGATTAATTGATGAATTGTGTGTGTTGTTACTTCGTTGTAGCCTCTATATATAGGCTGCTAGGCCAAAGTGGTTGGCCTTAAACAAATCATGATGGAACACTAATGGAATCATGGTAGGTTTTCCAATTAAGACTATCATGAAATGTAGTTGAATGATTACCCACTTGCATGCCATATTCCTTAATTGAATGGAGTATGACTATTCGCATGGGCGTGCCTTTTTTTGCAACTTGCATAATCTTCCATAATTCTGCAGGTAGGCTTTATTTAGCCTCTGAATAATATATTTCGAACTTGTCGACAATATATAGCTTGAGCCACTGACATTGGCTCAATTTCTTCAAGACACGCCTTGTCAGGCCAAAAATGCTCATTTTGGGTTCAAACATTGCCCCCCATACCTCGAAGTCAAAGGTCTTCGTCTTGACCGAAGAGATTTTGAATCAGCACTGCTCTTATAATGTCGTTGCTCCAAAGTCACTTGTATTGGCTTGACTGAAATTTCTTGACTAAAATCCATATAGGCCTCTAAATAGGCCATAAAGCTTGAATGCCACAATCTGAATTGCCTTTGTCATGAATTGACACTTTCTTTGCCAACTTTATTGGCCCCCATGTATCTGATGTCTGGTATGCAGTGAATTGGCGAAACTTGGGCAGGTTGTAGGAGATCAGAACTTTAGCATGGCCCCCATGCGAAGGAGACTGCTTTTGATCGCGAATGAGGATCCTTCTCTTCCTTGGTGGTAGCTTAGCCATGTGTATAGCAGTAAGTATCTGCCTTGTTCGCTGGCTCTCTGTTGATTTTCTCAAATGTAGGTGTTGGAGCCACTTCGCTGGCTGGATCAAGTTTGATCAAGGCCTACAGTATTTGGCGAAATAAGATGCAGAATAGCAAACTGTTTGCTGTCATTTAATCCTTCGCGAATCTTATGCTGAAGAGGATGATTGAATCATGGCTATTGAAATACTTATTAACATCAGTCTTAATGGTCCGGAAAAATTACTTTCAAAAATTTAAATATTACTTAAATATCGATAATATTAAATTATAAAGATTTGGACAAAAATTTTGTAATTTTGAAGAAGTTTAAATAGTTGATACTAGAACATTAAATTGCAATGCTTTAAAATTAAATTTTGCATATTACAACCATGCGTCTCAAATTTCAAAAGCTGATCTATAAATTTATTTACATCGTATCACATCTATGTAAAAGACTAAAAGCTCTAAACAAAAGATAAAGAAAATAAAACAATAAATTTGTCATGAAATTGTGTTAATTATTCTAAAAAAATGAAATGTGTTATAGCAAGAGAATTCAACATACTATCCTTTGTAATGTGGAACACTATTTTGTTTAATTTTCTTTGCACAACGAGGTTCCTGATACTTAAATTGAATGGCAAATAGAGATGAGATCAAACACATACTATAACAGTAAGAAAGATGCAGAAAACAACTTTGTTGCATGTTGTTTGTGTGATTATGAAGTTCAATTGGGAATCAAGAGTTGGTTTTTTCTGGTACCCTTAAACATGGACCCTTCAGCCTTCATCTGTTACAGTAGAGAACTAGAGACACACTAGCTAAACAAACCCATAAAACACCCGACCCAACGAACTCCAATATCCATCCTAATTTTAATGGCCGAGGTCAGAATCATTTGCACACGCACAGTTGTGAGTACGAGGCCAGTCCAAGTCGGAAAATGCCACGCCTTATCGGTTCTTGACCGGATAATGGAGAAGAAACACCTAAGAATGGTGTTGTATTACCCATCAATGGGTGTGACAGAGCCCGGTGAAGTCACCAGGAGGCGTAGAGAGTCTATTTCGGGAGAGCTTATAAGTTTTCCAATAATGACAGGCCGATTGGAGAGGAATGAGAGGGGGCAGTGGTCGGCGAAGTACAATGACGCTGGAGTGAGAATGGTGGAAGCTAGGGCTGAAGGGACTTTGGAGGAGTGGCTTAGAAATGTGGATAGGGAGAAGGAGCTTATGCTTGTCTATTGGGAGGAAATGGACCACCATCCCTTATTTTGGTCTACATTTTATGTTCAGGCATAACTCTTTCAGCGACCAAAATATTTAGAATTTGTCTAATATATTACGTTGTCACATTAATCATCATTAATAATATATGATGCGTTTTGTTTCCTTCTCAGCTTACTGAATTTGAGGATGGTGGTTTAGCAATTGGGCTAAGCGGCACTCATCTCCTGGCAGATCTCACTTCGGCAACCGTGTTCCTTAAGGCCTGGGCTGACACAAGCTTCCCCGGACAAATGTTGCAGCCTCCGCTTTTCCACCCACTGCCACCGCGTAGACCCGGAAACAGAACACCCGATCACAGGCCCTATACCTCCTTGATCAATCACTACAAATACTCCATCAAGAAGTCTATGCATCCCGCAAACAAAAAGCACACAACCGTTGCCTTTGCCTTCTCGGAATCCATGGTTCGGGCCTGCATTGCCATGGCCCAGCCCATTGGTGCAACCAACAGATCCAACCCGTCACCCTTCTAGGCCCTAGCTGGGCTATTTTGGGTCTGCATTAGCAAGGTGAAAGGGATGAGAAATATGATAAGCTCGTCTATAATGCATGGATATGAGAAAGGTTTTAGGTTTGGACAAACTCAAGGCTTCTTTGGAAATTGCATGGTATATAACAAGGTACATCAAGATGGAATCCCACAAAACAACTTATCAGAAGCTGTGAGTTCTATAGGTGAGTTGGTAGCAAAAATGGACAACGAGGGTATCATGGATTTGATCGAGTGGCTCGAATGTACCGATGACCAATGTCCTTCGCTGATGAACGATTCAGATCTCATTTGTGCTAGCTTAGAGGCTGTAGACCCGTTTTCGACAGTTTTCGAAGATGGGATTAATGCACCCATTCGCGTGTCGTATTATGTAGAGCCGGTGCTGGGGTTAGGGCAGGTTCGAATTTTTCCGGCAAAGTCGGAAGACGGTGAATTGAGTTGGGTGGTAATAATTACACCTTCACATGACGTGATGGTCAAGTTATGTGAAGACGATCTTATTTTACACCTGTCTCCGAATATCTTTATGAACGTAAATAAAAACTAGCTAGTTAAAATTTACTACGTTAGAGTGAGTTTCTGTACAATTTTGTGTATGCTAAAGAAAAATTTAAATTTTCAAAACCAGCTTAGAACAAGCTAATTTTGTACTTGTGTATTTGTCATGGACTCATGGTACACTCATGAGTATCAAATGGTTTAACAAAACAAAATTAATGGTTGTGGCAATCCAATCAATTAGTTATTTTTGTGTATCAATTTAGTTCTTATTAATAATTTGAGTTTGTACCCTGTATTGGGGTGCTCTTGATCATCATAATCGTGACAAGCCGTCTAAGTAACCCATGGAAAATTGACACATCTCGTCACCACCTAACATGTTCCAACTCTGAGATATATAATTGTAGAAAAAGAATACATGCATTTATTATTGTATTGAAAATCCTCTACCAATTTATTTGTTTCCATACGCATGATGCATGTTAGCGCGAATTAGAAGATAGAGCATCTTTAGAATGATTTGTTCTCTTCCATATTTCCAAAGACGATTGTATCTGATCTTTAATTCGCAAGAGCTCCCACAATGACGTATATATAAATTTCAATCACAGCAGGCCACATGCAATCAACATTATAGCCTATATGTAGTATAGGATGGCCATTCTATTACGGGATTCTTTTAATTTTGTTTTTTGTTTAATCAATTTTATGTCAAGCTCACTTTTTGATCCATGTTACCTGATTATTCAAACAGTGGGTAATGTATTTGTAAATCAATTGAAGAATAAACTTAGTTAAATGGAGGTTAAAAACTCAGACGCATTGAGTTTCACGAAAACCGCCCATATAATTAAACATCTTTTTTAGGATCAGGAAATGTGATCTATAGACTTTGTTCACTCTACACAAAGAATAAACTATGAATATACGTACCCCTGAGCTAAATCATCTGATGAATGAAAGCGAAATGGATTAGTATAAGCTTAACGCATACAGACTGCAAACTACATGTGTGTGATTAGTATAAGCTTAACGCATACAGACTGCAAACTAATACAGACTGCAAACTACATGTGTGTGATTAGTATAAGCTTAACGCATACAGACTGCAAACTACACGCGCGCACATGTAATATATGATGTGCCGTTTCTCTAAAGTAACAGTCAAATACTGCATAGTATCGGTTGTTGTTGCAGACTTGCAGTAGTTGATGATGGATCATCTACATCTTGGAATAAGTTTGAATATGCCTTCTTCTCCAAATTTTATGAGCTTAATCAATTCCCTTACATACAAATTTCCAGACAGAAATGAATGACTTTGACTTGAAAGAAAGTGTTTTCTAGGTTGACGAGCTCTGTAAAGAGAAGCAGGCCGGCCGGTTGTGCTAACTGTAGTCTATAAACCCTGAATGGTATTATCACAAGGAGAACGACCTGTACCTACTTTAATGTTCTAATATATGAAGGTTATGTTTTATTTGTTCATCGTACTTGCACCTCACATAAACATAATTACAAATAGTAAGACGCTTATTCGATCAATTTTTACATATATTGAAAAAGAAATTAGCAACTTAATTACCCAAAGAAGAAATGAAAGTAACAGTACCCTAAACTCCAAAGCAGTCAAAGTGAAAAAGAAAAAAAAAAAATACTAGCTAGACATCTATCCTAACCCTAATTTCATAATATATCCAGCCTGCAAAATGAATAAGCTGAAAGTGAAATGTATAGGAAGATAATCTGAATAATTATCACTTCAATTAACCAACTATGTCAACGCTTGATTAAAATGGTGGGCAAATTTTGTCAAAGCAACGTCATTTAGAAGTTGAACAGTCTATTTCTGCGGCCGAAACAACGCTTAGTTAAAACACTAAACATATACTGATTAGTGATTATATCTCATATTCAATGACAGCTTAGCGCGCATCATTGAAAATGGAATCACAAAAATTCCATTGCAAGTGCCAGATTATAATAACCTCTAACTGGCTAAGCACTCCTTATTAAACCAGTTTCCTAGCCAATTAATCTGTACTTATTCCTCAAGAATTAAACAAATTAATTACCTAACGAGCAAAACAAAACCTTAAATTATAAACAACAACACTAATCAAGAAATTTATATCATGACAGAAACCAGCATAATGTTGTTACTTGTAAATCAACCATTCTATTCATGAGGGAAAGATTCCGGTTTAGTTTACAAGAAAAAGAAGGAAGAAGGGTCCAAAGAATTTCTTCATATATAAATGTGCAACTCCAGGTTTGATTAGAAAATTATACAAGTTGTGTCGAATGATTCTGCAATTGATTACGAACATGAAACTTAAGTTTGCCAGTCATTAACCAACAAAACTCTCAAGTTCTCTTCAATTTGAAGCCATTTATTTAATATAGATATGAGGTATAGAACTACAATCTGTGTGTTGAAAGCAACATACAAAGAGTTGATCGAGTTATTATCTTAAGCAATTAAGATAGAAAAATACCAATTCCAAGTTTTAAAATTTTGACTTTGCTTACGGCAGGTAAGTATATGAAAGCGCATTTCTTCTTTTAACACTAAAACCCATATATTTTGTTTAAGCGAATTTACAGTACCACGCTAGCTCCGAAATGCTTTCGATTAATGTATTAATTTTCGATTAATGTATGAGTATGTTGTTAGGCAACGGATTAGCATGCATGTGAAAATTATGCATGTATGAGTATGTTGTTAGCCACCGCCACTCGTTCATATAAGAAAAATTACAACTTATAAATGTAGAAACTACATCAAAATATAAAATAGCAAAAGAAATACTAGATGCAATAAAGCATTGGAAATAAAACCTAGCAAGGGTACGAAGGGATGCAATTAAGCATTTGATGTGGCACCAGACAGAGTCCGGGCTATGTAAAACGGTACCAATAGTATGGTCGGCCATACTTCCACGCAAAGAAATACGTCGAATAGAGGGTAACCTTCTATCAAGGTAACCGCCGGTAGTGTGACCGACCTTGCCTACTCCACGCAAAATAATGCACTGAATAGAGGGCAATCTTCTACCTAAGTAACCAAAGAAGCAATTCCAACATGCAGATAAATTTAGGAGCCAAAAAAAGTCTCCCGGATCCCAAATGCGAACCCTAACAGCTTCGGGCTCATTCACCAGCTGCCAAGCCCCAAGAAGGAAGACCCAGCCCAAAGCCCTACTTGACCAACCCAACAGAATAGAGGCCCAGGCCCACCAAGGTCTACTTTGGGCACCCAACGCCTCTCTGAACACTAACCTTGATCGCGGCTCCGACAGCTGCTCCACCACCCGTCGTCTGAGAAGGCACAACCCGGTCCCACTAACGCAACTCCACCCGCCTCCACCAGATGTAGCGCAGGTCCAGCCCAAAGCCCATGAGCAGCTCCACTTCGATCGCCGCTGCAACACACTGGGAAACTGGATCGAAAAATATCCTCTCACGAGCCCCTCACTCGCCACCAGTCCAGGGCCGCACACCGTCGACTTGAGCCGTGCCCGAGATGTCCGAAGACACCTGACTCTCGGGGCCTTCCTGATCAGAGAAGGCAACGTAGCCATTGCTTCTTCCAATTGAACAGAGACATGATCATAATGGGTCTGAAGGGAAGAAATTGCCACAGGCCAAAATCGAGCCACCAACTTCTGCCACAGCGCTACCAGATCTGAACCACTTTCCTCCGATTTCAATCGAGCTCGGATTTGACGAAGATGACGAACTCTTGGTGCCATCCCATTCCAGGTATGCACAGCAGCCGCTTCCCTCCTCAGAGAAGAACCAGCATGATCAAATAGCGTCTGAGAAAAAGAGGTCGTCGTCGGCAAGATGGAGAACCACGACCTATCAGGCAACATGGTATGAGCCGTGCGCCAAGGTATCGACGCCGAGAATGATGCCAAAATTTTGCTCCATCGTTGATGGAGTAAGGTACAGAGAGGCCAAGAGCATCGCTCTCCCAACCCTAGCAGAGCGCTAGGTATTTTCATTTTTACATGTATCAACTATATTTAAATTACACCACCATCACATACTATTGATATTGTTGATAACTTAATTACCGCTTATGTTTAGTAGGCGGTAAAACATGCACGTTATTTGTAAAGTTGTAAACACATCCAACTACTAATGGTGCAAGCTCAGTGATTCAAGACAAAGAATATAGGCTAGAGTTGTTTTCTCAAATTAAAAGGGTGTAGTGGAATCTCCGAACGAACACTACAAATCTATATGCTCGTGCACTACAAGAGAAAACCCCTTTAGAGACAAAAGTATAGGAGACAAAGCAAATTTGCGTCACTAATTCTTGTTATTAGCATCAAAAAAATTTATTTTGTCACCTAAAAGTCGTCATTCTTGCTTACATGTGCGACATGCTTGAGAGACAAAATAATTAAAATAGGTGACACACCAATTTTGTCACTGAATATTGGGCGGTCAAGAGCGGGGAATTTTCCCTCGTGAAAGAAAAAAAAAGAGGTAAAAATTTTGGAAAAGCATTGGCGGAAAAATTAAACTAATTCAGCGGGACTTGAAGTAGATCTAAACCTCCTTCAACGGCGTAGTTTAAGGAAAAGTAGGGTAAGATGTGAATAAGGGTTCATTCTCCAGTTGACACATTCACGATCTCCCTTTCTCACAGCACAACCTTCACACACGAACTTGCAACCACCGACTCTGACCTCCACCTCCGTATCATCTCCTCTATCCTTTCTGTACCATCCAGCAGACAGTCCCATATCAAGTATTTTAGGGTAAACGATTTCAGGGCTTTTGTTGTTTGCTTTTACTTTTAATGCTGGGTATTTTCAATTTGTTAAATTGAACGGGTAATTTTACTTTGATCCACAGTATTGTAGGTGCTGGTAAACCCTAAGCGTTACAGTTTTTGGACCTCTGTTCGTTGCTGCTCTTATATTGGGTGAAAAACGATTAAATATATTTGAAACCTGACATGCCAATTTTACATTGTGTTATGATTTTAATTCTGCAAAAAATTTATGATCTAATATAAATTTTGGTTTTACCTTTTCTTTTCAGGAATAACGATATTACAAAGAGACAAGTGGGATTCCTCACCAGGTTTGTGTTTTATATGTTTGTGTTTGTGAGTCTTTTTACTTTTGGAATGGATTTTGGATCGATGTTTAGTTATTGAATTAGATCAGCATCACCCTATAGTCTAGATTTGATTTTTTGGCTTCACGAAGTCCTGATGTGTTTGATTCTTGGTTTATTAGCTTTTTTCAAATTATAATTTTGGGATTAGTTTAATTGGATGGCCATGACCTATAAAGGGTGATTGAATTGGTTCACTTCTGCCAATGCACTTTTATGTTCATAATGGTTTCCTTGGTCATTGAAATCGAGAGCCGGAGTCACCGTGAATGAATTCAAGAGCCAAATAAGTCCAGAAAAACTTCTCTCTCTTTCAAGTGGAAAGGTATGTGTGGCTTACCTGTTGATAACAAGTCTTGATTCTCTTGGTATAGAATAGGAATAGTTATAAGAGATGCATCAGTATATCTTGTTATTTAGTATGTCATCAAGATCGACTTATTTGTTCTTCAAAATATATTATGAAGCTAATGTCCACTTACATTCTCTTAGCTTCTCTTGTGTTCTATGCTTTTTGTAATGGTTTAGGATCGAGTTGTGTGATGGTATTGGAGGAGTAGCTACTATTTAGTTTGAAAGTATACTTGATGATAAGATCCCTTAAGGTTAACCTTGCGATGTGGTATTTCTCAAGTATAAATAATGTATCTTGCTAATATATTATTTCATTTGTAACCTTCTGTGTAGTATTTTTATCTATATCTACTTAAAATGTTGTGAACTCCTTTATGCTTTTAACTTGTTATAGGCTGGTGGTAGCGTGGTTTCAAATAGACAACTATAGGGTGGCCTTGAAGTTTCTAGGGTCTTTGGCGAAAGCCAATTTAAAGAGATTATTTTCTCTTCTTTTAGATGCATTTGCCTTTGCTATTGGCAATAAACCTTATTCATAACATAAGTGCAAGTGAAAATGAAACATTTTCGCCTTGAGGTTTGCAATGCATATTTGCCTCTTTTGAGCATCTCTTGTCTATTGAAACTTATTCGTGTGCATTTTCACTTAGTATTATATTTGAGTTCTTGGTGTTCATTAGGTTCTCAATCCTGTCATTCACCATGCTACAGAGCGTGCCAACATATCTAATTTTATGGTGTTCTTTATGTATTCAGACTTCAAGAACTTGGACTTGTCAGTGCTTCAACATTGCCGAAGTGGAGATTATATGCCTGCATACACTAGTCTGTTTTTGTGACTTGAGATAAGCAACATTCTTGTTCTTTTTTTCCATTTGAGTTGGTACTGTCAGTCCAAGTTGTCAATTTATGTTACTGTTGCAATTTTCAAGGCTTAGTATGATCTGTTGCTTTTCTTTCTCTTTTACCTTTGGGTTCAGATTACTGAACATCAGTTGCTAAAATATTTTATTGACATCATTTCAATATTATTCTTATTTTGTAACTGCTTATTTCACTCCATTGTTTGCTCAACTAATTTGAGCCCATATGATCTTTTAGGGGAATGATATCTCTTCTGCGTTAATCTCTGATACAACGCTTTTCAAGCTTCGATTAGAACGAAAGACTAGTCTCTTAAATGAAGAACTAAATGAACTGTAATCAAAAGTGGTAAATTATTCAGACCATATTTATGTCCAAATAATTGTGTGTCGAATAGCTCTGTTACTTGGTTTTTGATACGTTCTTGTAACTTACCGCTAGCACCTATACTTAGTCCACCTAATTTTTTGCATTCCAAATGTTTATGTTGATGAGATAGCTTGAAGTTCCTGTCCCTATGCAGGTAGATATCTTGACAAATGATGTTGAGATCGACGTAATGAAGAGCAGAATCATTCACTGTTTGGGCGATGGTGATATGCGTCGGGAACTCGGGATACAGATGAGGAAGAACATGAAGATGAGAATGTAGATTATGTATTAGGAGCTGTTGTTTTTCTATATGCCACCTTAGTATCATTTTAGTCTTTGTTAAAGAATACTTTGAAGCTGGATAAGAGTTGATTAATGCTACATTGTTATTCTTTTATTGGAATTAAAGTGAGTGTTTCAATCTGACTATTAGTTCATTTCAAGATTGTCTATTATATCAAATAAAGTGATATAAAAAATCAGCAATATTATCTATTAATTAAATATACGAAACTAAATGGAATAAAAAAATTGCTTGGCTCCAAATATGGGTGACGAATTCTGTTTGTCACCCTTAATCTAGTTACCCGCCATTTGGAATTTCCCGGCAACTGTGAAAGATTTTAGGTGACAAAATGCAGGAGTATAGGGGACAAAATGGATTTTGTCGCCCTTATGATTGGGTGACAAAATTTACCTGTTGTCACTGATGAGAATCTGTCACGCTGTTTTGGAGACAAAATTAGCGACGAAATCATTTCGTCACCCATATTGGATAGTGACAAAATTGTATGAATTGGTGACAAAACAGTTTTGTCTCTAAAGGGGTTTTCCCTTGTAGTGGTGCTTTCAGATTGATGTCCCATATATGTTAAACACACTCCATCAACAACTTATATATACACACACACACACACACGCCCGTTCTGAGGTGGACATCCCTACTGCCGCAAATTAAAGTGCGGACGTCCATGCTTTTGCAGCTATTAGGCGTCGCGGCAGCGCGGCTCTTGTCCGACGGAGGCTAGGGGCATCTTGGACGGCTTCAACATGAAGATGAAGGCCAAGGAGATCAAGGTCGAAGGTTCTGAGCAGCGACCTCACCTGAAACTTCAAGCTCGATCAAATTCGATTGCAAACTAATAACCAGCGAGTCCACCGGCAAGAAGAAGCTCAAGATCAACTTGTGGCCTCCGTCCTGCAAGAGCTGCACCGCCGTCGGCACCTAATCACGGCAGAAGCATGAACGTCCGCACACTTTTGCGGCACTGCGGATGTCCGCTTCTGATCCTTTCTATATATATATATATATATATATATATATATATATATAATAGGCATAAACATATATGAAATGAGCTCATCATGTCAACTAACATCAACACCTAATTAAGTTCAAATAATTAATGTATCAATTTTCTTTGAAGAAACGCTATATATCATCCTTAAAATATTTATTATACTTTTTTTTCCTGGTAAACAAAATGGTTGTTAACTTAATAATTAGTACTTGGTATCGATCCTAGTCACTACTAAGATGTAAGAATAATTAACTTCAACTATAGTTCGTTCATCAAGTACCAAGTCTAAAAAGTAAACGCAAGTGATCTAATCGCACCACAATTTCTATGCAGCTTGTGAAATTTTAACAGCTTAAAATAAGAGATAAATTCATTTTACAGCCTTAAACTTTATGTCTAAAATCGTTTGTGCCCCCGAACTTTTAATTTAATCACATATGCCCTTATACTCTCTAATATGATCAATTATAATCATTAGATTCCTCAATTTCTTCATAAATTAGTGACAATGCATGCCCACTTAGGGTCAATTTTTAGCCTTGATCATGTAAATAGTGTCTTTCTTGCATGATTAAAGGCTAAAAACTAATTTGAGTGGACAACAATATATGAATAAATTGATAGATTAGTGAAGGATTGACCATAATTGATCAAATTGGAGAGTACAAGGGCACATGCGATCTAATTAGAAATTTGGGAGCACAACTGATTTTAAGTGTAAAGTTCAGGGTTGTAAAATGATTTTATCTCTTAAAATAATGTCAACATTTGAGAAAATTGTGTTTGCATTATTGCATATATTTAATTGTCATGCTGACATGAAGAGGATTAAGGGGAATCACCAAGTAGGAGATTTTTGGGGTTCGTTTAATTAATTGATAAAACTAAACGAGGTTTGTTAATTAACAGCAAAGGGGGGAATCACATGATTCACATCCACTTAGATGCATGTACCCAAGAAATAGGCACATATATATAAATCGATAATTTTGTGAAATAATTTAAAAAGAAAAAATGGTTGACCATGGGCCGACGTATCTTCTCCGGCTGCGTGAGGATTTTCTACACATGGGAAATATATATGAATCACATCTTATTTCTTAAAAAAAAAAATGAAAAATAAATATATAGAGAAATTTGTGTTGGCCTGGCCGGCTTGGGTCAGACACTGAAATGACCTAGCTTAATTGCATTTCCATAATGCTAGCATTCAGAGGTGTTTTACATCCTTAAGTATATTATATGCTAAGGATTTGAATTTGGAGTATTTAGAATATGTTGGACTTCTCTCTTTCTCAATAAAAGAACGTACTCCCTCTCTCTTTTCAAAATAAGAAAATCAGAAGAGCTAGCATTGTGTAACGACCAAGGCTTCTATGACATTGACAATTCCGTAAAATAGATATATAGCAATAGCTCAAAACCCCGTGAACGATTGAAGCATGAAGTCATGCATGATGCTTGATATATAATTGGAAGAGATCATGGCAATTAAGCTGATATTGTCATCTACATCATCATTTCCAACTATAAATCGTTGTCTTGGTAGTCTACAACTGGTGCTAAGGGCAACTCCAACCATAGGGTTCAAAACTATATTTTGTTGAATTATAAGACTTTTCATCTCCAACAATGCTTTTTAGGGGGAGTTGGTCCTAAAATTATAGGACTTGAGCTCATCCCAAGTTGTATATTTAAGACTTTTCCAAGACCAAGACTCGAATACTGTTCATGAGGCCCAGCAAATGGGTTATTATTTACTTTTACTCAAATTGACCATATTTAATCTGACGGCTCAGATTTGAGAAAAAAAGTAATCAATGGCTCTTATTAAATCAAGGGTTATTATTTCTATTTTGTTCCAAAAAAATTTAAAAAATTACCAGAAAATTGAGGGGGAAAAAAATATAACTATTGAAACAGTAAATTGTGGGAAATTCTATAAATATCAACCCATTCTTTTCTATTTCCTCACACCAAATATCCTCCATCTCCTTCACAATTGTTTACCTTATTTAACTATATTAACATACTTTTAATATAATATTCATCAATATTACACTCATATTATATTTAATCAAGAATAGTGAAAATAGCACTTCATTGTTGGAGATGAGAATTAAGTCATATATGAATAGTGCAACAAGGGGATGCTAAAATGAGAATAGCACCCCCAAATAGAGCCTATGGTTGGAGTTGCCCTAAAGAGGCAGGTTTTTCTTTAATTTTCCTTTGATCAATGAGGCCGCTTGTTAATTTTCTTAGTTGGAGAGGCTGATTGTTAATGATCTTATATCGGAAGAAGTTAATTAGGACTTTATTTCGTTATTTTAATTCCGTCTTATGTTTTCCTGTCTTATGCGAGTGTAATGGGGTAGCGTACCAATTAGCTAGGGCGCTAGGCATGCGCTTATACTGCTGCAATTTCACGTTTGAAGTAGTCTAGTTGGCTTGCTGATGTACTCATCTCTGTTCTCTAGTGCTATATATGTAATCTGGTTTCTGTTTATAACGTGCTACTGCTTCTCCATTAATGTAACAAGAAAAAGGAGAGGGGGGTTGAAACAATAGGTGATATAAAGAATTATTTGTTTATTCATTGTTTGGAGGAAAAATGTATTTTTTAAAAAAAAATATAGAGATTTCAAATTGAGGTTTTTACAAACACAAGATTAATAAACCCAGCAACGAATATATTAGTTTATATATGATTCATCATCATTTATGCCTTTATGGCTCTGTGGTTCACGATCGACTCACCACTGATACTAATCGAGATCGAATAAACTAGATTTTAGGGTTTAATCAAATATAGTACAGCTCCTGGTACGTACTACATGGGAAGATGTGAAGTAAGTGATGACGCTGAATTAAGTTATATAACCAATAACGTGTACAACTCTTGCTTCGCTTCTCGCTCAAGGAACACATTCAAATTGAATATAAGCAACCAAAGAATGCAGATGGAAGCTAAACGTTTAACTAATAAAACGTGGAATATAACCAAATTGTCAAAAGGGTGTTGTCACTCTAGCTAATAGAAACTCGAATCCGGCTCTGATCGCTTTCCGTAAAGATTAGGGTCGGTTTAATGTACCCCAAAGTATTATGTTTTCAAACATGCAGGAGACCCTTAGCTGCTTCCCAGAAACTTAATTTGGTGGTAAAAATCTTTTTTGGTGCTAAATATCTTTGAGGAACCTATTTTAGAGTTCCAAAGTCAAAACTGTATTTGTTTTGTTGGTTTGTGTCAGTGGGAAAGGCACATGAAAACATGAATTGCATGCAACGGCAGTATCTTTTTCCAGATTTGGATTGTCTTGCTGGGATGATCTACACCCTCAATCAAATCCCACTTCCAGCTAGATTTTGATCCAAGATGGGTTGACAATGAAATTACCTTGTCTTGTGTTTTATTTTTTATTTATTTTTTTGATTAACTGAGATTCATTTGTTTTGATTATCTTTTGACTTTCTTGTTAGAACCATATACATGCTCACAACATATGCATACAAGGTTTGACAACAATCACAAAAGAACTAAAGCTTACATTCAGCAATCATAGGCATGGATTCCATCTTTGCAGCTACAAACACGATCACTGAATATGGTCTTCTGTTACTTACCAACTTGCTTCTCAATGGACAGAACAATATGCAAAACGTCGGTAGTAATTCATCTTATTTATATAGGTGACTTAACCCTCAAGAAGCTTCCCATTAAAGCATTCCTTATCGGATTAGGTTTCCTAGTTAGATTCTTAATGTATCACAATCTTGTAGCCTTTCTTGTAGACTAAGCAATGGATTACTATCCTTAATGAATTGATACACTGCTTCATTAAGTTTCTAGTATTGATTTACAGTTTGTGTCCATGTTGAACTAGTTTTGACATTAAGCTAATTATCAATTTACTATATGTTAATGTGTGACAAGTCCATGTTGATTCTAACATTTCTGTGCCCTTTTTCTCCTGCACCAAGTTCAAAGAGGGTTAGAGGGATTCCTTGTATAAGCTTTGATTGTTTGACAAGAAAGCAAGGTCTTGCTTTACCAAGAAATTTCTCTCCCCTTTCACGTTCACATGGAAAAAGAAAAATTATTTTTTATTTTTATAAAAATAATAAATCAAAGATAATGTGATATATTGATTTTTCAGAGAATGTTTTTTTTTTTAATCAGATAAATAACTTAAATGCTACAACTAGTCTTTCGTGAGTCAAACTTACAACCTCAATATTACAAAGGGGAGACAGAGAGGTGGTTATATTCAAACCTCTAAATTTAATATTTAGAGCTCGTTCATTTTTTTTATACAATTTTACCTCTCTGCAGAAAGGGAAAAAAAAATCCTAAGAACCATGCAACAACCATTAATCAACAATTGAAACCTAAAAAAGTGATGACATACAAAACTCATATTACGCAAATCCAATAATATGATTGAAATTGTAATGGAGGCGTAAAACTAATGAAATAGCACATGAGCAATTGTCAATTTTGGGTCGATAAAGAAAAAAAGAGAAAAAATATGAATATGATGTAGAAACGATTATATAGTCAAAAGAATTAAAACCGTTCAACACAAGCATTAACTCTAAGGCTTTGATTGTCTGCCAAGAAAGCAAGACTAAACAGTACAAGATACTACTTTTCCAAGCAAAAGAGAAGCAGTATTCTACTATTCTTCTCCTTCATATTTTCGCATCAAAAAAGAATTTTATGACACATCAAAAAAGACCTTAAAACCGTTCAACACGATCATAAACCCTGAGGCTTTGATTGTCTGCCAAGAAAGAAACACTAAAGAATAGAAGATACTGCTTTTCCAATCAAAAGTTGTATTCTTCTGCTTCATATTTTCGCATCAAAAAAGATCTTACCAAGAACTACATCATTGTCTAGACTGCATGTGCTAGTTTACTGTTCTTTCTAGTTTACTGTTCTATCTTATTGGTGGAATTAAGTATTGACATATAATCATAAAGCTTTGATTTTTTTTTTGAGAAGTATAAAGCTTTGATTTTAAAGTGAATATCCAATATCATTATGCAAGATCTGTACAGAGCCAAATCAAGCATTGAGTTGACATTATTACCTACTTTAATGGTGCTGCCTTGAAATTAGTGTGATTATAGAGAACACAATTATTTCAATCGGGTCTTTTTTTTTTTTGGGGTTTTATCCATTTACCCCATTTTCAGGGATTTTTTTTCCCACTTACCCTATTAAGTTTTTTTAATTTTCTCTTACCCAATACACTCTAAGGGAGTCTTCCCTAATACCCCATTAAGATTTTTTTTTGTTTTTAATTTTTTTTAATACCATTTTACCCCTCTCACCCTTTTGTTACTGAGAGAGAGAGATAGAGAAAATGGAAGAGAGAGAAATCATAGGAGACTTCACCGGAGCTCGTCACCGGCCGCGGGAATCCGGTCACCGTTCGCCGGAATCCGGTCACCGGCCGCCGGAATCCGGCCAACTTTCGCCCGAATCCGGCCAACTTTCGCCGGAATCAGGCCAACTTTCCCCGGAATCCGGTCACCGGCTGCCACCCACAGGAACTTGCTGAAAATCTCACCGGAAAGTTTTTTTACCCCCAATAGACATCTATTGCCCCCTAATAGAGGGGCAATAGACGTCTATTGCCCCCCAATAGACGACTATTGCCCCAATAGTCTATTGCCCTCTAATAGACGTCTATTGGCCCCCAATAGACGACTATCAGCCATATATTGCCCCCCAGTAGAAGTCTATTGCCCCCCAATAGACGTTTAGATTACCGAAATGGTAATTAATCTTCCTAAAACTACACAAATAAAACTTTAATTAAAGAAAAAAAAGAGGAGATTATATCAATTCAAAACATCTATTGCCCCCCAATAGACGCTTTAACATATGTCTATTGCCCCAATAGAACTTTTTTTCTTCATTTTTTCTTTCTATCCTGGCATTCTGCACCATTTTACCAAAAAAAAAAAAAAACAGAGAAATTGATTGAGTCACCCAATGAAAAGCTCTGGGCACCCATGTCCTCTTCTCCATTCCTGTTGCAGTCGGAGTCGACTTCTTCTTCTTTCTATTTGCTGCTCACCCAATCTTCTTCTTCTCTCTTCTTCGACAGTTGCAGACCAGACCAGAAACCTAACTTCTTTGTCATTGTAAAATTAAACCCATTCAACAAAACCTTCAAATCACAATGCCAACTCCGATCAAATACTGAACCCATCCAATGAGTTATTGGACAGATCAGTGAAGTCAACATACTCGAGCACATTGCCAGAGCAATTCACCGGAGTTGCTTTATCTCGAGCCGTTGCTTGTTCAGATCGAAGTCCCAACGCTCACTGCAACAACGAATCGAGCGAGGAGAAGCCTTCGTTGGCATTGAAGTCGGCGTCGACAACGGAATCGAGCGGAGAAGAGGAATCGAGGGGAAGACGGCACATGAGGCGGCTGGCTAGGGAATCGGAATCAGAGATCGTCGTCATCAACCGTCGTCTGCGACGCCATGACCTGCGCAAGCCGCTGCGCGGCGGCTTTGGCGGTGAGGTTCTGGTTCCGCTTGACGGTGGAGAATCCAGTAGCGGAAGGATTGAGCCATGACGGAGGATGCGCCGGCGACATCGCCGGAGATGAGCCCGGGCTGCTCGAACCTCCGCTCCACTGGCGCGAGTACATCGGACTCGCCAGAGGATGTGAGAGAGAGTGATCGGAGAGAGAGAGAGAGAGAGAGAGAGAGAGAGAGAGAGAGAGAGAGAGAGAGAGAGAGAGAGAGAGAGAGAGAGAGAGAGAGAGAGAGAGAGAGAGAACACTGTGGCGTGCTTGTAATTTTTTAGTTGGGTTGAGGGTAAAATGGTCAATTTCTGTTAAAATGTGTAAGTGAGAACAAGAGAGAGAGAGAACACTGTGGCGTGCTTGTAATTTTTTAGTTGGGTTGAGGATAAAATGGTCAATTTCTGTTAAAATGTGTAAGTGAGAACAAAAATCTGTTGCTGGGGTAAGTGAGATAATTTTTGTTCATTTTGGGGCTTTTGGCCAAGAACCCTTTTTTTTTTCTCGACAGAATCTTTCCTCTTCCTGGCTTATTAATTATAATTTTTTGCTCTTAGAGTTCTCATCCATTACTATAATGTGTTAGGTCGGCCATTCGCAGGATATGGTTAGGATTTTGGATTATTGGACAGCTCAAATAATATGGCAATTCATTAATTGATGAATTGGAATAGAACTTTTGATTTTTGCATTACCTAGATTCATTGAGGACTTGGAATGCAAAACCCATTCTTCATGCATCGTGACATACAATTACAATACTGAAAATAAATAAATGAATAGAGTCTAATTTCTTGATTAATTGATCATAAACTTTGGCTAGAATTCGGTGGGTTGTTACTAATCCTCCCAAATAAGTCAATTTATGAATTTACCTATTTTTCCAGTAAAAGACATTAGAACAAGTGATTGTAGATTGACCGTTACTATTAGTGATTAGTGAGTGGTAATACCACTTTGCTATGATGTTTATCCCACTTTCTTATGTGTTAGTCCAAAATTAATTAATTCTATCCACATAACATGTGAGCTACGTATTATATGTGACACATGCCGTTATATATATTATAACCTTGCAAAAATACAGATTAACAAAAAATATTTGAGTATAGAAGTTGACCAGCGATCTGTTAGTTTTGTGTACTCCTAAAGCTATATATACACCCTTCTTCTTTAAAATTGGAGGAGACAGAGCCACAGCAGCTGTCAGTCTGAAACATACAATATTTATGCAACTTCTGCCCGTTTCATAAATTTTCAAAACCACTTCTGGATACACTTTCTGCTCCAGCACTAAACCCCATGGATACATGCTTTTTCTTTGCATGAAAATTAAACAAGGTTTTATAAGCTCTTTCTGAACCGTATTGGGAAGGGAAAAAATAGTAAATATGGAGAGTAGTAGTGGAGATGTATATAGAGTGAGCAGTGCTCGTCTGAGCAGTTCAAACATTTGGAGGAACAGTACCATGGATGTTTTCTCCAAGTCTTCACACGATGAAGACGATGAAGAAGCGCTGAAATGGGCAGCCATTGAAAAACTGCCAACTTACTTGCGTATAAGGAGAGGCATTCTCACCGAGGAAGAAGGCGAAGCGAGAGAGATTGACATCAAGAATCTTGGATTGTTGGAAAGGAAGAATGTGTTGGAGAGGCTGGTGAAAGTTGCAGATGAAGATAATGAGAGGTTCTTGATGAAGCTCAAGGACCGGATTGATAGGTAAAGTTTCAAATCTTGATTAGCTAATTGCTTGTATAGTCAACAACTGAATACCTTTTGTGCATTTCATGGGCAGGTTGAAATGCTTCAATGAGCTTTTCTAGTTGTGTTTTGATGGTGTTTGAGAAAAGTGTGTCTTTTCAATTTTTGATTTCAGGGTTGGACTTGATATTCCGACGATTGAAGTCCGGTTTGAGCATTTGAATGTTGAAGCAGAAGCTTATGTAGGAGGGAGGGCGCTGCCTACACTCTATAACTTTTCTGTTAATATCTTGGAGGTAATTCCTCTTGAAATCATGCAATTGAAAATGGTTAATTTCGTTTGTATATGACTCGAGCCTAATGTGTAAGACATTTTTTTCTTGGTCAAATTTGAAGGGATTCCTGAGTTTCTGTCGCATTATTCCAACTAGAAAGCATCCATTACCAATCCTTGATGATGTTAGTGGAATTATCAAACCAAAAAGGTAAATGGACAGAGCTAATTACTGATATAATCACCATGCCTACTCCTTTAAACTGTCCATTTCTTATTTTTCTGGTTCATTTATGCAGAATGACACTGCTTTTAGGCCCCCCAAACTCTGGAAAAACCACATTGCTTTTGGCTTTGGCTGGTAAACTTGCTAAAGATCTAAAGGTGAGGATATTAAATTCCAGTCTTGCTTACAATCCCTCAATTTCAGAGTTGTTTAATCTCATGAGTTATAAATTTGTTCATGAATTTCCAGTCTTCTGGGAGAGTTGCATATAACGGACATGGGATGGAAGAGTTTGTACCGGAGAGGACATCAGCTTATATTAGTCAGTATGATCTCCACATAGGGGAAATGACAGTAAGAGAAACACTGGCCTTTTCAGCAAGGTGTCAAGGGGTTGGAGGACGTTATGGTTAGTTGAAATATTGAGATATTTAAACTACGGGTTCTAATTTGAAGAATTTAAGAATCTAAATTTTGTTCTGGAAAATTTTCAGAAATGTTGGCAGAGTTATCAAGGAGAGAAAAGGCAGCAAATATTATGCCAGAGAAAGATCTTGATATCTACATGAAGGTATGAAACGGCTGGAAGAGAAAAATTAATACTTTTAGTACTTTCTTTATGTAATATATTTTCACCTAATGCAAACCTTCTTAAAAGAGCCATTTTCATCTAACTAGAACTGCTTTTCAACTTTTGCAGGCTGCATCCTTAGAAGGGCAGGAGGCCAATGTAGTTACAGATTACATACTCAAGGTTGGTTCATTATCATTCTGTATGGTTCTGTATGATCCTATATATTACGATATTTGAATTATTTATTTCAGATGCTAATAGAAACTTTTTGCAGATTCTGGGACTTGAAGTTTGTGCTGACACCATGGTGGGGGATGAAATGTTCCGAGGTATATCTGGCGGACAAAAGAAGCGAGTCACAACAGGGGAAATGCTGGTTGGACCAGCAAGAGCACTTTTTATGGATGAGATATCAACTGGTTTAGACAGTTCAACAACATTTCAGATAGTGAATTCCCTCAGACAAACTATCCACATCCTCAATGGAACTGCTCTTATATCTCTTCTCCAGCCAGCACCGGAAACATATGATCTGTTTGATGACATAATTCTTCTGTCAGATGGGCAAATTGTATACCAAGGTCCCCGCGAAAATGTGCTCGAGTTCTTTGAGTATATGGGCTTCAAATGTCCAGAGAGGAAAGGAGTTGCTGACTTCCTTCAAGAAGT
The DNA here is from genome assembly GCF_002994745.2 of Rosa chinensis. NCBI lineage: Eukaryota > Viridiplantae > Streptophyta > Magnoliopsida > Rosales > Rosaceae > Rosa > Rosa chinensis. The sequence goes on from NC_037093.1 coordinate 60,096,193, forward strand.
AATATTCTAAATGAGACTCCCCTCTCTTGTTTTACCAATTTATTGTTCTTTAGAAAGGTTGGACTTCATTTTAACCTTTCATTTCTTGTGCACCATAGGTGACTTCAAAGAAGGATCAGGAGCAGTACTGGATACAGAAAGAAGAGCCTTATAATTTTATATCTTCCAAGGAATTTGCTGAAGCATTTCAGTCATTTCATATTGGTCGAAAACTAGGTGATGATCTTGCTACTCCATTTGACAAGTCCAAAGGTCACCCTGCTGCTTTAACAACTAAGAAGTATGGTGTTAGCAAGAGGCAACTGCTCAAAGCCTGCATTGCTAGAGAATATTTGCTGATGAAGAGGAATTCGTTTGTGTACATTTTCAAAATGACCCAGGTATGTGGTATTTAAGCACTAAACCTTTAGTGAGTGAGGATTTCCATGATCCGTTGGAAAATATTTCAAATCACTAGACATTCAACATATGAAATCCTGTGAAGTATGCATAATAATTTCTTGTGGTGTTTGGTTTCAGCTCACTCTATTGGCCTTTATATCAATGACACTATTTTTCCGTACGAAGATGCACCGGGATACAGTTGAGGATGGTGGGATTTACATGGGTGCTATGTTCTTCACAGTCATCATAATTATGTTCAATGGGTTCTCCGAGCTTGCATTGACTATCATGAAACTTCCTGTATTTTTCAAGCAAAGAGACCTTCTGTTCTATCCAGCTTGGGCATATTCCTTACCAGCATGGATCCTTAAGATTCCCATCACCTTTGTAGAAGTTGCCATTTGGGTGTTCATGACATACTATGTAATTGGTTTTGATCCAAACCCCGGAAGGTGAGAAAGAAAACATCATATTTCCTATTTATAGTTCAGACTTTTGGTCTCAGAGTTTGATGCCAACCCCTCAATGGCAGGTTTTTCAAGCAATATCTTTTGCTCCTATGCATTAACCAGATGGCATCCGGATTATTCCGATTTATGGGGGCATTAGGGAGGAATATAATTGTTGCCAACACATTTGGTTCATTTGCTCTACTTGCAGTTCTGGTTATGGGTGGCTTTATCTTGTCCCGAGGTGAATATAAATGAGTTTGATCAATCAAGAGTTTTCATTTCATCCTGATCATATGTAAAATATTACTGATGACTTAAAATATGTTATTTTGCATCAGAGAATGTGCAGGCGTGGTGGTTATGGGGTTATTGGATCTCACCAATGATGTATGGCCAGAATGCTATAGCTGTCAATGAATTTCTTGGAGACAGTTGGAGTCATGTAAGCATAAAAGTTACAGGATTTGGGGAGTTAACTTAGAAAACATTTTTACTGATATTTTTGTGGATGTTTTTGAATTACAGATTCCTCCCGACTCAACAGAGTCGTTAGGGATCATGGTCTTGAAATCTCGTGGGGTTTTCGTACAAGCATATTGGTACTGGATTGGAGTAGGAGCTACAATTGGATATATATTTCTGTTTAATTTCTTCTACACTGTGGCCTTGCATTATCTTGATCGTAAGTACCTACAATATGTGTTTAGTCTCTTCAAAACTCTAAATGATAAAAAAAATTTAATACTCTGAACAATATTCCTGCAGCGTTTGGGAAACCTCAGGCTGTACTCTCCAAAGAAGCTTTAGCAGATAAAAACGCTGCTAGAGCTGGAGGAAACATAGAGCTATCATCAGGAGGAAAGAACTCTTCAGGTGTCCGTGGCTCCAAAAGCTCCTAAACTTTTGTCTCCCTTCTTGTTTGTGTGTTCAATATATAATATGATTTCTTTGTAAACAATGCAGATGCAAAGAATGATAGTCGAAGAAGTATCTCATCTAGAACACTGTCTGCTAGAGTGGGCAGCTTTAATGAAGCCAATGAAAACAGGAAGAGGGGAATGGTTCTTCCTTTTGAACCCCTTTGGATTACATTTAATGAAATCAAATATTCTGTGGACATGCCCGAGGTATTTTTGTTTTTGTTTTTGTTTTGTAAGACACAAAAATTTCTGAACAATTTATGCTGGAGTATTTCCATGAAGAAAGTGTCCTTGGGTTTGATTGTTAATGAAATTCATTACACATAAGTATCAGTACAAGTATTGTAAAGCAGGAACTAATTCCTAGAGCTGAATGCATCTGAACCCGGAATTTTGTGCATGGTTGCAGGAAATGAAAACTCAAGGAATAACTGAGGAACGGTTACCACTTCTAAAGGGCGTGACTGGTGCTTTTAGGCCTGGAGTTTTAACAGCTCTAATGGGCATAAGTGGTGCTGGAAAGACTACTCTAATGGATGTCTTGGCAGGCAGAAAAACTGGTGGATATATTGAGGGGGACATAACCATTTCTGGGTATCCAAAAAAGCAAGAAACATTTGCTCGTATATCAGGATATTGTGAGCAAACCGATATACACTCTCCTCATGTTACAGTATATGAGTCTTTGGTTTATTCTGCATGGCTCCGGTTGCCCCCTGAGGTTGATTCCGCAACTAGAAAGGTATGTTCCTAACGTATCTTTTTGTTTTCATTGGGGTTTAGATGTTGATATAAGTGTATGAATTATGTGCTCTCTGTTCAGTCAAGTTTGTTAAACATAAATCTGATTAATGGCTTGCAGATGTTTGTTGAGGAAGTCATGGAGCTTGTGGAACTGACGTCGATAAGGGAGTCTCTTGTGGGATTGCCAGGAGTAAATGGTCTCTCAACCGAGCAGCGTAAAAGGCTAACCATTGCTGTAGAACTTGTTGCTAACCCTTCCATAATATTTATGGATGAGCCAACTTCTGGTCTTGATGCAAGGGCAGCAGCTATTGTAATGAGAACAGTGAGGAATACTGTGGACACAGGGCGAACTGTAGTCTGCACTATCCACCAGCCAAGCATCGACATTTTTGATGCTTTTGATGAGGTGAGATACTTTTTCTTTAGTAGTACTAGACAATTTGAATATGCTACTTGATATTTCAGTTCTTGAAAAATCAATGTTCTACTGCAGCTGTTTCTATTGAAAAGGGGAGGTGAAGAGATATATGTTGGCCCTCTAGGCCGACATTCTTCCCAGTTGATCAAGTATTTTGAGGTAAAGCTTAAAACATATGTTGCTCATATAAGTTTGACATTTTTAGATGAGGTCTCATATCCCCTCTCCCTCTCATCAAAAGAGATGCTGACATAGTCATGTCTTTTCAAGGAAATTGATGGGGTTCCCAAAATCAAGGATGGTTACAATCCAGCAACTTGGATGTTGGAGGTTACTTCAGCAGCACAGGAAGTAGTTCTCGGTATTAACTTTACCGATATATACAGGAGCTCAGAGCTATATAGGTAGGTTACCCTTGATGTTTGAAATAGTAATTCAAAATGCATGTCTAGAATCTTGACCTGCTACTGATTGCCTTTGCAAACCAAGTTCTAGTATGGGAAGTTGTTTGTGGGTTGAAATGCTAACTTCAATAGGCAAATTTAGTCTTTAAACTTGAAGCCAATGGTGCTTAATATTAACTTTTTAATGGTTTAGGAGAAACAAGGACCTGATCAAGGAACTGAGTACTCCTCCGCAAGGCACAAAAGACTTGTACTTCTCTACTAAATACTCTCAGTCTTTCTACTATCAGTGTATGGCTTGTTTATGGAAACAGCATCTATCATACTGGCGAAACCCACCATACAGTGCAGTGAGACTCCTATTCACCACTTTCATAGCCTTAATGTTTGGAACAATTTTCTGGGATCTTGGCTCCAAAAGGTAAGTAGCACCTCAAGTTTAAAACACAATATATTACATATTATGTGAGAATTAAATGGAGCCCTTAATCTCTTAGGCCTTAATTTGACAAGAACTTTCCTGAAAATGCAGGAAAAACCAACAAGATCTATTCAATGCTATGGGTTCCATGTACGCTGCTGTTCTCTTCATTGGAGTACAAAATGCCTCATCGGTGCAGCCTGTTGTGGCTATCGAGAGGACAGTCTTTTACAGAGAAAGGGCTGCTGGAATGTACTCAGCATTGCCATATGCCTTCGGACAGGTATTTTACTCATCTGAAGTACAGAAGTTCAAAAAGTTTACGTTCTCAAATGGTAATCAATTTAAGTACTCACCAAATTCCTAATGTATGATTTGCAGGTTGTGATTGAGCTTCCATACATCTTTGTCCAGACTGTCATATATGGAGTTATAGTATACGCCATGATTGGATTTGACTGGACAGTGAGCAAGTTCCTTTGGTATCTCTTCTTCATGTACTTCACTTTCTTATACTTTACGTTCTATGGGATGATGACCGTGGCTGTTACACCCAACCACAACATTGCCGCCATAGTGTCCTCTGCCTTCTATGCAATATGGAACCTTTTCTCAGGATTCATTGTTCCCCGAACAGTAAGTCCCTACAATATCTGTGTTCATTATTTTTTTTACTAAAATTCCGAGTTATGAATCATACTAAACCATTACACCCTAAATTTGTTTTCTGTTTTACAGAGAATGCCAATTTGGTGGAGATGGTACTATTGGATCTGCCCGGTCTCATATACATTGTATGGACTTGTTGCTTCACAGTTTGGAGACATAAAAGAAGTAATGGATTCAGGTGAACGTGTGGAAGACTTTGTGAGGAACTACTTTGGTTACAGACACGACTTTGTAGGTATTGTTGCAGTTGTGCTTGTTGGGATTTCAGTGCTTTTCGGGTTCACCTTTGCCTTCTCGATCAAGGCATTCAACTTCCAAAAGAGATGAGGGAATCAAGAAACCACTACATCATGTGAATACAAAGAAAATTCCATCCTTCCAAGTTTTGAACCTTAATCTGGTTTGCTGAAATTCCAAGTTCTTTAGTAATTAAGTGTGCTACTTATATATACATTAGTTGGGATATTTCTTCTTAGATTTTGAGCAAGTGGCAAGCCAACTCCATCTCTGTACTGCATATGGAGTTTTTTATTTTATTTTATTTTTTATCAAGAAGGAACTTCATTCATAATGAACTTCTTACAATGATTTTGGGGCAACAATCTGCCAGAGACAACCAACCGGAAACTCTAAAGCTAGATTGACCACACTACACTCCACCCTGGAAATCTATACTGACTAACTCATGGAGCCATGAAGGCCCCGACTCCAAATAAAGTAAAGGACAACTAACTTTTAAAGCCTCTTTTGCCAAACGATGAGCAATCTTGTTGCCTTCACGTCTCACAAAATGGCTACTACAAATAGATAAAGACTGAACTAAACTTTTCACTTCATCAATGATATGGCCTTCTAGACTAAGGTCCTCTGAACTATCTTGCAAAGCAATTATAATGGAGAGAGCATCACCTTCTATTTCAATATTGGAAAAACCCACATGAGCTGCAAACCTTAGACCATGCAATAATGCCAAAGCTTCCACCGACCTAGGTGGCAGATTACCCACCTGTGGGACTGCATGTGGAGTTTGATCTGAATTTTGTAATTGCATTTTTCTTATAACATGTAAATTTAGTTTTTCATTTATGAAATATAAGCTTTACTGTTGATATGAAGTAAGCAATGACGCTTTGCAATATAGATGTAAGCAATGACGACTATTTCCCAACATAGGTTTTTTTTTTTTTCCTAATAAGATTGTTTCATATCATGACTACAGGCTGGTATGAAAATTGAAATTAAAAAATTTTCAAAAGAAGAAAACAAATTAAATTCATTTGATAACTTTGCTCCAACATATTCAAGTAGCCGCTTGCGTGCCTATGCAAAGATGATGACTCATTGTTGAGGAGATTAAAAAAAAAAAAACATTTAGCCCACTCCATTTTTATATATGGTAGTGAGAATCGAACTTATAACCTTTACAATATTAGAATTATAACTCACCAACATGTCACAACTCACCGGCACATGAACATAATTTCAAAAGAAGTTATTGTACATGCTAATTTTCAGAGTTTAGTTATTGTCAAATAAAGAAGAAAAAAGAAAAAAGAGTAGCAAGCGTGTGCATGTGACTTGATGTTCGATTTTAACGGCTCATCATGTGACTCGATTAGCTACTTGCATGTTCTATAATGCACACACGGGAACTCAATTATGACACTCCATCATGTTGTTATGGTTTTTACGTCATCTTCTTCATGATAGTGATGTAACTCATTTATTATTTTAGTTCGCAATTGCATAAGAGTAAGTGGACTCATTTTTCTTCATTAGCAGAGATAAAACATGTTTAATTAGTTTCATTTTATTTTTTGTGAAAGCCTTTTAACAACACATAAACCGTGACCGCTTACTCAATTCAGCCTAAAAAATGCCCACTTACTCCACTTTTTTAACCCCATTTATCCAATCCAACAGTGTTTGACAGTATTGCCCTCTCTCTCTCTCTCTCTCTCTCTCTCTCTCTTCCTTCCAGGCCGAGTCGACTCACTGACTTACCCCACCCCTTCAACGCTCTTACTAGGGCTGGGCATTTAAGCCCGAAAACCCGCAAACCCGGACCGGCCCGTCAAAACCCGGCCCGTACGGGTCGGGCCCAATTATTTTTTTTGTCGAAACGGTTCGGGCCGGGCCTTGACTTTCAAACAAACGGTTCGGGCCGGGCCTTGTGTTTGAAAATAGAAAAAGCCCGTCAGGCCCGTATTAGACATCAAAAGACAGATGGCCATGTATTATTGGTACTAATATAGAGAGTAAAATCCTTATCATAGGATTGAACACATAAGATTCTACTCTTCTCTCAAAAACCTAAACGTAATCTTCATCTTCCATTTCTAATTTTCTACCCGATCTGAACACACAAGAGGCGCCTCCATCTACAAAGTCGAAACTGAGCTCATTCTCCTCCGCCATAGCTGTGAGGCCGAGACACCAAACGAGCTCCGATCGAGACGCCGCCTAGGTCGAGACACCGATCCTTCTCTTTCTCTCTTCACTGCACCTGCACGACGCTGCCGACGCCTCCTTCTTTCTCCCTCATAGATCGACGCACCGAGTGAGACAGCTCCCGAGACGGCGCCCAGCTCTGTCCCTCTCTCTCTCTCTCTCTCTCTCTCTCTCTCTTCACTTCACCTGCACGAAGCCTCCTCTCTCCCTCTCAGATCGAGACGCCGCCCAGGACTGCTCTATCCTTCTCTCTTTCTCTCTTCACTTCATCTGCCAACTCGAAGCCAGAGAATAGGAGATCGTTGTTCTTCAGGTCTGCCACTCGTTTTAGCTTCATGGGTTCCTTAGTTTATTGATAAATTTGATCTCTTTTTGTGCTTATTTGGTTTGTAGCTAAACTGGGATTTGAGTTTTTGTTGAGTTCATTGCTTTTTGTATTTTGCAAAAAAGGCTGCTTGTCGAGCTAAAAAATCAAAGATGGCTGCTGGTATTTGATTTATTGCCTACTGCATTAATTTTTGCTTGCTTGCTGCATATTGCTATTTTATTTGCTACCTGCAGTTTCTGAAATGAATGAGTAAAGTTGATTATGTTGAGTTGCAGTTATTGGTATTTGTTTATATATTAAGAGATCTGCAGTTTCTGGTATTTTTGTATATTGACTTGTTGATAATCTTGAATATTGGTATTGAAGTAGCACTTAGGAGTTAGGACAGTGAGAGTCTCAGGAGTTTGAATCTCATCAACCCAAACTTTTGCCTCCAACAATCATTACGTGCAGTCCCCATCGCTCGCTACCTCACGCCCACCATCTACCACCCCCGCCATCAGTCTTAGCATCCTCAGCAGCTCAATCAGGCATTGCATCTTCTCGTAAAGTATCCTGTACTAGTGACATCTAAATTCATGAGGTAACTGAGGCTATTTTACAAACATACAAGATGCATCGCCAATTAAAATTGCAACCAAAAAGTTATTGTGGTTTACTATCCATCAAACTAAGTAATCAACTAAAGTTTACTCTTATTTTCATGCATGACTTCTGTGATAGTAGTATTGTTATCTTTATATCACACATACACAGAACCATTCAGGGCAGATTCTGATGGAATGGTATTACTATTTTCATGAGTCTGACTTGCAGACATCAGCTTTCGATCAACCTATATTTATATATACATGTATACATATTTCCTCCCAAGGAGAGACATAATACTTATTCTGAAAATTTTTCACTATTGTTTCACAGGTATGGTTTTAGCAAAGAAGTTGTTGAGTGCCCAGGTATACATGTTTGTATTTCTAAAAAAAATTGGAAAATAAAAATAAAAATATCACGTTACATTTATGGAATGGACATAGAGGTTGATTTTCTACTATTAAATTTGATTTTAAATGTTGATATTGCATGATTGTACAATTGCGAAGGTGATGGTTCTACACATGATGCCAGTAGGCATTAATCATGCTCCTGAAAATATCTTCTCAAATTATGTTATGTGTACTGCTTGAGTTTGCCTTCTTACAGCTTTTTACACCCTTAAAATTCTCATAAGCTTGCTGCTGCAGCAGAATAGGACTAGTCTAACCAAATAGATGTCAAAAGTCCTAAACCATTTAAATGACTCTTGGAACTATAAGGATTCTGTAAAGTCTGTACTTCATAAGCTAGGAAGTTGATCTACCCAGCAGAGTTTTATTGTTACTATTGAAATGATCTCACTGTTGTTTTTCATTTGACAGATTACTGGCCATCGAGCATTCGGGTTTGTGGCTTTTGGTTTCTGCCTAATGATGGATGGCTATTGTAGGGAAAACTGTGGAAGCCAATTGATGATGGCTGCATTGCTGCTGGATAGGAGACTGAAAAAAATGGCTTGCTAAATTGCTGCATCTGAATTAGGACTTTAGGACTTTATATTTCATTGGATATTTGTATTTGAATTTGGACACTTTGAATTCGAATTTGCAGCTTGAACTTTGTATCTTGATATTGTGTTTTGATTCAAATCTTCAACAGCTTGAAATTTGCAACTATATATGAATGAAATCTGGATATATATATATATATATATATATAGCCATATAGGCATAAGCAAATGGTCAAATACAGGTTTTTGGGCCCGCAAGCCCGGCCCGAAATGAAACGGGCCGGTTCCGGGCCGGTCCCTGTTTTTGTTAAAACGGGCCGGGTCCGGGCCCAATAAAAAACGGGCCGGGTCCGGGCCCAGTGAAATTATAGTTGGGCCCGGCCCGTGCCCAGCCCTAGCTCTTACAGTCTCTCTTCCCAAATACCACTAATCGCGTGTGGATGGCGGCGAGTGTTGCGACGGTGCAGTGCCGGTCGGACCAGGTCCCCAGATGGAACTCCGGCCTCTCTCTCTTCCTTCCCGGTCGAGTCGACTCACCGACTTACCGCACCCCTTCAACGCTCTTACAGTCTCTCTTCCCAAATACCACCAATCACGTGTGGATGGCGGCGAGTGTTGCGACGGTGTAGGGCCCGTCAGACCAGGTCCCCAGATAGAACTCCGGCCTTAACTCATTTCAGCTCAGCCGAAGGCGATCAGGCGGGGACGCCTTGTCTGATCTCCTGCCCTTGTCTGGCGGAGCAGGGTCTGGCTTTTCCGGCGGAGGAGGGAAGTGGAAAGTGTGAGGATAGACAGCAACAGTTCGACGAGTCTTTGTAGCAAGTCATGTACTTGAACTGCTGAGGTCAAGGATGATGAGGTCGCCGGAGATCGGGGTTCTCCGATGGGTGCCTAGAGCTTTTTTTTTTTGGTATACTTTGACCTCCAAGAATGAGGAAGGGAAAAAAAAAAAAAAGTGAACGTGTACAATTGAACATATAAATTGATCAATTGTGTCTGTAGTGTGTTCATTTTGGTTTTGGGAGTTTATGCAATTCACTTGAGGGAAATAATATGATTATTGGAGGGCAATAATAAGATTACTGAGGGGCAATAAAATATTTTTTGGGGCAATAATAAGATTATTGGGGGGCAATAATCTTATTATTTATTTGGATAAACCTCCGAAAGTTTTTAAAATTCAAAACATCTTCATTTTTCACTAATTATTGGGAGGCAATAATATGATTACTGGGGGGCAATAATCTTATTATTTATTGGATAAACCTCCAAAAGCTTTCAAAATTCAAAATATCTTCATTTTTCACTAATTATTGGGGGGCAATAATATGATTACTGGGGGACAATAAATTCAGATTCCGGAATCCGGTCACCAGTCCGGTGAATGGTTGCCGGATTCCGGTGAATGGTCGCTGGATTCCGGTCTCCAGAGTCCGCGGCCGGCCACTGGTCACCGGAGCACAGCAAGGTGGAGGATGACTTTTCTCTCTAAGTGAGAAAGAAAGAGAGGGCAAAAAAGTTTCAAAATGTTGTAAGAGAATAGAATTGTGTGTTATCATTGATAATAGGAGCCCTTTAAATAGGGAGTTACAAGGTACCCAAAAAGGTAATAGAATCTGATTACAATTGAATACCTAGAACACATTCCTATTACAACTCTAAACCCTAGTTTGTAGAGGCACACATTATGTCGATATCCTTCAACATTCTCCCTTGTGCCGCTCAAATTTGGTGATGACGCTTTAATTGTTGCCTCGTTAAAAACCTTGCCAGGTAACAAAAACCCTGTGGGATAAAAATAACCCTGGTCGAAGGACAAAAAGAGCACAACACGTCATTCACTCTTCGAGATCGAACATGTAGACATCATGCCTCCCCCTGATGTCAATATCTCCCCCTGATTGCTACAATCATGGGAGTTCGGATAACTTACTCAATCCGATGCTCTTCACATATTTCTCGAAGATGGATTTTGGTAACGACTTAGTAAATAAGTCCGCTACATTATCCTCTTATCGAATTTGGTTCACTTCAGTATTTAGAAGTGCTTGTTGTCATTTTGATGGAGGGGAGAGGAGCACGGAAGGTGACATTTTTCCTTGTGGGGTCCGATCCCACACTTCCGTCATCTGTTTTCTCTATAGGGATAGAACAAGCCCATATCAATCGTACCTCTCAAATATCGAAAGATTGTCTTTATACCAATCTAATGGCGTTGCGTTGGCGCGGGGCTATGTCTAGCCAACAAGTTCATAATAATTGAGGTGTCCGGTCTTGTATTGTGCTAAGTACAATAATGCGCCTATTGTACATAAGTAAGCACTTCTGCTATTAACACGTCTTCGTCATCATCCCTGGGACGAAATGGATCCTTTTTAAGGCCAAGACTACAGACGACCATGGGAGTGCATTTTTGACTTTATCAAAAATGTCTCTTGACACGGTATACAAGTTCTGAATTTAGACAAAACCGTGTTCTCCCAAGGTCATTCATCTCAAACTCGGATTTCAGGTGTTCAGCGGTTTCCCTTAACTCTCAAGGGTTCCAATTATGTTTATCAACATAAACCGCGACAATTGCAAATCCGGAACTTGTCACAGAAACGCGTGGGCATAGTTCATCATATCCTTTCCCAATCAAGTAGTCATTTTAGTGAGCATTTCAACCTCGTTGCAAATACGCTCCGTGGTCTAGAGCCACTTGACTTGGGTAAATGAAGTCCACAAGAACCTTCATTATATTCCGTATCTAGATCCCCATAGAGATACGTAGTGACCACATTCGTAAGCTGCATATTCAGTTATTTGGAAACTACCAAACTGACAAGGTAGTGGAGTGCAATGACATCCATTACGAGAGAATGTGTTTTCTCGTAGTCGATTCCAGGGCGTTGTGAGAAACCTTGCGCCATAAGGCGAGATTACCATCTCTTTTTATCATCACGTTATCTAACGAAGATCTATTAATGTCAATAGGTTTTATGTTAGGAGGTGTTAGCATCTCAGGCCCGAAATCCTTCCTCTTCGTTAGTAAATCCAATTCAACCTGGATCGCATCTTTCCATTTAAGCAAATTTTCTCTACGTTGGCATTCTTCAACGGAGTAAGGTTCGATGTCATTGGTCTCAATAATTCCACGTCCTCATGTACACTAGTGTAGTTCGTAGAGATCTCTATATTTTCATGAATTGGTTCTAACATTGAGGCGTCCCCCAACGATGTCTCTTGGACATAACCACAATCCAAAATATTCTCATGAGACGGATTTTGAGTATCAATGATCAATGGATCAAGTTGTGCCAAACTCGCTCTCTTCTTAAGGTGAGAATCCATCGAACCTATGGGTCTCCTACTCTCTCTAGCGGAACCCATGGCCTATGACGCCATTATGCCACCTTTGTGGCGTCACCATACCACCATCCATGGTGGGGACATCAATCCTTGCAGGCATGTTTGCAGCAGGTATATGTGATCTCGTCACTTTTAGGGGATCAAGATGAGACATAGTGGGGACAGACCACGACAATTCCTGTCGTTTCTGTTGAACACTGACGTTCTAATCTCCCCCTAACGACGGGAAGACTGTCTCATCAAAGTGACAATTTGCAAATCCAGCGAAATAGAGATCGCCTGTCAAGGGTTCTACATAGCGGACTTATAGTTGGAGACTTATGTCCAACAAATATATATATGCATTCGTTGCAATGACTCATGTTGATGCGTTGTGGCGGCGCAATTGGCACATGAACCACACACTCAAATATGCATAAATACGAGATATTAGACTCGAACCCAGTCACTAGCTGTAAAGCAAATAAAAGTTGAGTGGCTGCTATGAGTTGTAGACAAATTAGCATAGCTACATGCGATATTGCATAACCCAAGCAGAAATATTGGTGCGCATTACCAATGTCCGAGCTACCATCGTAGTCGTTTAATGGTGGCTTTTCCGCGAGACCAATTGGGTGTGGACATCAGAATATGATACTTGATATCAATACCCAATGATATGCAATAGTCATCGAAAATTGTCGATGTAAACTCTCTAGCATTATCAAGTCAAATGGACTGGATGGGATGATCTGGGTAGTGAGCCCGTAGCCATATGTTATGTGCTAGGAGTATAGTATAAGCAGCATTATGAGTGGATAATGGCACAACATGGGACCAGCGTGTTTGCGTATCAACCAACACCATAAAACATCTATACGGTCCGCAAGTTGGTTGATCAAATCCACAGAATTCCCTTAGATTCTTTGTGAGAATGGAATTACTTCCCCAATCTCCTTTGCATAGGATGGTCTCAATCCTAAATAGCAGGCTTTACAGAATGAAACATGGGCCTTATAATCAACCAATAAAGGTTTTGGTTAAGCCATAATGTCACAATAGACTTAAGAAGTAGAGAGAGGAGTTTATGGCGTCAATGCCATGTATTTGCCGCAGGGGGTAGGCGGCGCCGGCCATGTATGGCCGGTCTTTGCACAATCATGGCGCCATGAGGCGTATGTGCAGCTCCTCCAACCAATTCTTGGTTCTTACTTTTCTTCGTTCTGAAAATGGATGTCCGTGTAAAGTCTTTAATACATGGATCATCATGTTAAAGCCTATATGTGTCAGAATCCCATAAGTCGTCTCTCATGACATGGTTGGATTCAATAACTCAAATAGTGGTTGCATACAACCCACTAGAGCGACACATAAGTTTCTCTAATACTCGTTTGTGTCCGTAGTCATTAGAGGTGATGCAAAGGAACTCTGTCCATTCTCATAATGTGTTTCCACATGAAAACCATTGGCTCTTATATAATAAAGTTTGAATTAAGGTATGTCCAAGACATTAAGTAAAAGAATTGACACTTTATTAATAGCCAATGATTACATCAAAGTTTCCAAAATCTAATCCAAAATAAAATCAAACTAAGACACATTGTAGTACTCTATCCGTTTGGTAGCTCCAATCAAATATGACCAGGAAAGTAGAGAGAGATGTTGGTGGAGCGAGACTCTCTTAAGTACCAATAAGCTCAATGACTTTTCTAGACATCACATTTTATTGGGTCCGCCACATAAGAAAGAGTTAATACTGTCATTTATTGACTAAGGCACAATTGCCATTACATAATTCTTGGAAAATGAAAGACTATTTAATCAAAATCTGCGGCATCAACATTGTTGTTTTCCTCGTCAGATTTGAAGTCCATAATGATGAGATTGACGTCATTGTCATCTCCATCATCTCCTTCAGCTGCGAGATGAGCCTCATGCTCTCTCATATCTTTTATATACCTAGTATTGTGCAGCTTTATTTTTTCACTCGCATTCTAGCGCTTAAACCAATGCTCTGAAGATCCACATCTATAGCATTACCTCACTCATTAATTGAGATGCACCTTGTGCATTTGGACATCCTCCATGGATCCCACGTTGGCCAATGTTGCCACTTGTCTATGTATCTCGCGGTTTTCCTTCCTTTGTGGGGCGGTTATATGGACCCACACGTCCATTTTGCTGTCCCCTAACTTTAGGGTTCCGCTCCTTGCGCCCTTCTTTAGGTGCGCTATAATTCGCCTCGTGAACGCTCTTAGTTCCAACGGGCCTTTGAATTATGGTTTTCACGAGTATGTTGTCAACTTACTCAGTATATGACATAAGTTGATGAAACCTCGTAATCCATCTAGCATTGCACACAAGCCTATATTGTTTTGCAACCAATAATACTGAGACGGGGAAGGTTGAGAGGATTTCTCAATTAATTCATATTCTGTGAGCTCTACTCCACAGAATCTCATTAGTAGTGAGGTGATTCTTGACGTTATTCACCCATTGGTGATAACAAATGTCATTTGAATTTGGATTAGTGAAGTCGGGTTTTTGCATGTTTGCATTCGACATTCAAAGATGAAGGAGAATAGATTAGTTTCGGAGTAAAAACTTCCACGACAACTAATATAAGGTTTCCGAGCCTTAATGCTACCAAGAAACTGATTTCCAAGAAATTTTGGATTAGACCAAACAATGATGTTTTAATATGGTCACAATGCGGACGCTCTTAGTCCGAATATCATGAACGCTCTTAGTTCATTGATTATGAACGCTCTTAGTTCGTTTAATTATGAACACTCTTAGTTCATTGGTTACAAACACTCTTAGTTCGTTAAGCATGAATCCCCATAATTCCGCTTGTTAAATACTCAAAACCATGTTCATATATTCATATATTCCAAAATTCTGCAGAAAATAAAAGGAATTTAAAATACATGAAAGCAGCAACTTTAATTACAAAAACTTATGTGATGGTTCTGGGCTTGAGAACACGCGCGTGTTGGAGTAGGCGTGTTGGGGCAGCAGCAGCAACAAGTGGCAGCAAACAGCAGGTTCAGCAGCAGTTTTGGACAGCAGCAAGCAGCAGTTTCTGCAGCAGGTTTGCTTCTGAACAGCTCCCACTTCGAATGGTGTACAGGTCTCAAAACTACTCCAATGGGGCTGAAATTTGGAGGTCAGATAGAAGAGGCAGAGACGAACAACTTTCATGAAGGAAATATTTTGATCTGAGGTCCCGATCAAGAGGTTTCGGAGCCTGCAAGCAGACTGACGTGCACAGAAAAGGAGAAGGATGCAGTTGGTGTGTGTTGGTGCTGCAGGGGCAGCAGGGATGAGTGCGCAGGGGCACGTAGGTGCTGCAGGGGCACGTAGGTGATGCAGAGGCAGGTGCACAAGTAAGGCTAGCATGGGCTAGGAGCTGCGGCAGTAGGCTTGCGGCAGTTTTAGTGATTAGGGTTTTAGGTTTTTTTTTTTTTGGCTAGGGTTAGGGCTAGTGCTGATAACGTGTTGTAGGAGAATAGAATTGTGTGTTATCATTGATAATAGGAGCCCTTTAAATAGGGACTTACAAGGTACCCAAAAAGGTAATAGAATCTGATTACAATTGAATACCTAGAACACATTCCTATTATAACTCTAAACCCTAGTTTGTAGAGGCACACATTATGTCGATATCCTTCAACACAAAAATAAATAAAATAAATAAAAAAAGAATTAATTGGGTAGTAAGGGAAATAATCCCTTAGAGTGTTTTTGGTAAATGAGGTTAAAAAACTGTTAGTGGAGTAAGTGAACAATTTTGTTGTTGAAATTGGGTAAATGATAATTTCCCTTAAAAATAATAGTGCTCATTGGGTTGGGGCAATGGGCCCAGGTTTAGTCCACTAGAGCTAAAAACCAAATTACATATAAGCATATATGTATCAAGCTCCTTCTCATTTCATGTCTATGGTGCATCCCCGCCGCCATTATTCATCTCTTCTATTTAGTAGGCTTCAAATACTGTTCTAATTGGTCAACTCTACTAAGAGCTCTGCAGATTCCATAAATGAAGAAACATTTTTTTACTCCTGTTAAGTACTTTGTTAGTAGCAATTTTTTTTCTAATAGCATATAAAAATTTGTTCGAGGGGCCGGGGCTCACATGCAGTACTCCTGATTGTGTCAGTGACTCTCGTGATTACAGACAAGGTTCTAAATCTCTGCGATATTTCCGATATATCCCCCGATATCTCATTTTTTCGACGGACCGATATATCTAGGGGGTAAATATCTTATCTGTCACCGTTTCTGCGAAATTTCTCCGACATCGTCAAATATCCCCGATATATTAGATATTTGCGATATATCCCGATAAAGTGAAGAAATATCTGTAAAATTTGAGGTAAAAATAAAAAAAAACTCAGTAATTCTCTAAATGAAAATCTGTGTGAAGAGAGATTTCCTAAAGGCAAATTTGAGTGAGGAGAAATCCCTTCAAGGTGAATCTAGGTGAGTAGAAAATCCCCTCAAGGCGAATCTAGGTGTGGAAAAAAATCCCCTCAAGGCGAATCTAGGTGAGGAGAATTGGATAAATATCCTCAAGGCGATTTGGGTGAGAAGTAATTCTCTAAAAGTCTAAATGCAAATCTGTATGAGGAGAGATTTGGTACTGTGTAGTCTGTGACTATTTCTTTAACTCTGTATGTAGTTTGTAACTCTGTAGTTGAATAATAGAAAGAAGATAAAGCCATAAAGGTTCAATTATTCAAATGAGGCCAAATGACATTGTAGAAGGAAGTCAAGGAACCATATATGGATGACATGATGAGAAGAGAGTACAGAGTATTAAATTTTGGCTATGCATCTTGAAAAAGTGAGGAATAACGAAGCTACTGTGTAGTCTGTGTCTTAAACCTGAAATTTTTTTTTGGAAGTTGTCTCTTGTTTTAGTGGATCAACATAATTAAAAATAGAAAGTGATATATGATATGAAGCAAACTACAGACGGTTAAATAGTTAAATGTAATTCATCTTTTTTATTGATTTTATTTTATTAAGTGCAATGTTTATAAAACTATACAACGGGCCCCAAATTGCAGATCGTATGCTTTAGAGATGCAAAGGAATCATTTAGGTCAACCATAGCAAGAAAAACAAGAGAAACCAGAAATACAGGTTTGTGGTATATCCGTATATGTATACATTAAAACACACACATACACACACATATAATTTCTTTAATAGAAAATGTTGATCTATTATAGCAGTAACTCATTGTAGTAGCTTTACAGCTGATTGGTGGACACAATGTGGGTATTCTGCACCAAACATGCAGAAAATATGCTTATTTTGGCACAAACGGCTTCTTCTTCTGCGTGTGAGAGAAATTGGAGTACATTTGCTATTATTCATACCAAGCAAAGGAACTGTTTGGCATATCAGAAGTTGGAAAAGCTTGTATACTGCTACTACAACATGAAGCTGCGGCTGCGAGATAAACAAGCAAAGAATAATGTGGTCAATGAAAACAACTATATAGATCTACTTCATGTTGCAAGCGAGCCACTTGATAATGGCATTGATCAACTTCATGATTGGATTATGCCTGCACACCTCGATGATGAAGCTGGAAGACCTCTTCCACAAGTTGTAGAAACTGCAACTAATGCTGGAATCAACGTAGAGAGGGTCTTATTTGAAGAAGTTGTTAAAAACCCAGAAGATAATTCAGATAGTGATGATGCGTGGGGTGGTACAGCAACTCCAGATAGTTCTGATGATGGTGGAGAGGGTGGAAGCAGAACAGGTGGTGGAGGTGAAAGATATGAATATGGACAATTTTCTATGGATGGAGGATTCCAATTTACCTGTGAAGGTAATTTTGATCATGCCACCCAAGATGAAGACCATGGAGTGAGAACAGCTGGTCATGGTGCTCAAGAGAAGACCCGATATGGGAGGAGGACTAGAGGTGCAACTGATAATCAAAGTACCCCATCTGATGTTTCTTCAATTACCTTAAGTTTTGACTCTATCAGTTTAGGCACAGAGCGTAGTGGGATCTCAAATGAATCTCATGAAGGCAACAATCAATTTGGTTATGATGCTTCTGGATATAATCAATATGGAGAAGTATATGATCAATCATCTAGTTGGGTTCATCCTTATTATCCCCTTATAGGGGAAACAAATTAAATTCATTTGATAACTTTGCTCCAACATATTCAAGTAGCCGCTTGCGTGCCTATGCAAAGATGATGACTCATTGTTGAGGAGATTAAAAAAAAAAAAAAACATTTAGCCCACCCCATTTTTATATATGGTAGTGAGAATCGAACTTATGACCTTTACAATATTAGAATTATAACTCACCAACATGTCACAACTCACCGGCACATGAACATAATTTCAAAAGAAGTTATTATACATGCTAATTTTCAGAGTTTAGTTATTGTCAAATAAAGAAGAAAAAAGAAAAAAGAGTAGCAAGCGTGTGCATGTGACTTGATGTTCGATTTTAACGGCTCATCATGTGACTCGATTAGCTACTTGCATGTTCTATAATGCACACACGGGAACTCAATTATGACACTCCATCATGTTGTTATGGTTTTTACGTCATCTTCTTCATGATAGTGATGTAACTCATTTATTATTTTAGTTCGCAATTGCATAAGAGTAAGTGAACTCATTTTTCTTCATTAGCAGAGTTCGTCACATAAAACATGTTTAATTAGTTTCATTTTATTTTTTGTGAAAGCCTTTTAACAACACATAAACCGTGACCACTTACTCAATTCAGCCTAAAAAATGTCCACTTACTCCACTTTTTTAACCCCATTTATTCAATCCAACAGTGTTTGACAGTATTGCCCTCTCTCTCTCTCTCTCTCTCTCTCTCTCTCTCTCTCTCTCTTCCTTCCAGGCCGAGTCGACTCACTGACTTACCCCACCCCTTCAACGCTCTTACAGTCTCTCTTCCCAAATACCACTAATCGCGTGTGGATGGCGGCGAGTGTTGCGACGGTGCAGTGCCGGTCGGACCAGGTCCCCAGATGGAACTCCGGCCTCTCTCTCTTCCTTCCCGGTCGAGTCGACTCACCGACTTACCGCACCCCTTCAACGCTCTTACAGTCTCTCTTCCCAAATACCACCAATCACCTTCCCGGTATGTGCCACATTTTGTTGAGTTCTTGCACAGTTCAATCCAGTGACTCTGATCTTTCATTGAAGCAGAAAGTCAGAAACAGAAAATGCAAAACTCATGTGCAGCTGAACACTGTAATTTTCGGTGTGCAGACAAGGTGTTAGTTAATTAAAATGCCTAGAAGAAGTGTTACGCGAGCACAAAACGTGTCAAGGGAGCGGAGGGTAATGCTAAGTGTTCAACAAATTCTTGCGTGCTTGCTTCTTTATATATTGATAAATGGAATAAGGAAGTTAGATGTACAGACTATAAATAGTAAATACGTGCGTAGTTGAAAAGCCAATGTCTCGATGTGACACACACATAATTCATGTCATCTCGCTGAACACCGAGGCCGATTTGAATTAATATATACTGGTGTTGTGCTTATCTTGCCTCACATGAAAGTTGGACCAAAAGCTTGGTGGGCTCTGTCTGGTTATGAAGAAAGGAAGGTCTTTATTTTGGCCAATGGCTATGAAAAAAAGACACCAGTGACTCCTGGAGGTTGTGAACAGTACAATGAGCACAGCAGTGGTGCACGTATATTTAAGCAGTTTTGATATGTGGAGAAGTTAAAGGAATTGAATCCATGGAAGTTTTCTCCAAGTCTTCTCGTGAAGAAGACGATGAAGAAGCTCTGAAATGGGCTGCTATTGAGAGATTGCCAACTTACTTGCGCATAAGGAGAGGCACACTCTAGACCAAGACGCGGGTAAAGCCAGAGAAATTGATGTCAAAAATTTAGGACTTTTAGAAAGGAGGGATTTGCTGGAGAGGCTGGTGAAGATTGCAGATGAAGATAATGAGAAGTTCTTGTTCAAGCTCAGGGACCGCATGGATAGGTAAGAAATACTTACTGAGCTTCTTTAAAAATATTGAAACTATTGTTGTTTATTATGTGTATGAAGAACTTTTTGTGTCTGTGTTTTTGTTTGAACTCAGAGTTGGACTTGAATTTCCAACAACTGAGGTGCGGTTTGACCATTTAAGTGTCGAAGCAGAAGCTTATGTAGGGAGTAGGGCATTACCTACAATGCTCAACTTCTCCATTAACATCTTAGAGGTAATTTATCTTGACTATATATATAGCTATGTATTGATAAGGTTTTTTTTTTTTTTTTGTTATATATAGCTTGAACTTTGCTTATACATTACATTTTCTTTTCTCCCTGAAGGGGTTGTTGAATTACCTTCATGTTCTTCCAAGTAGAAAGAAGCGATTGCCAATCCTTCACGGTGTTAGTGGAATTATCAAGCCAAGAAGGTAATTAGGCAATGGTGCTAATAACACACACACACACATGTTGTATCCTTAAACTGTTTTTCATACCGGTGGTCTGGTTTCTGCAGAATGACACTGCTTTTAGGCCCTCCAAGCTCTGGAAAGACCACATTACTACTGGCTTTGGCTGGAAAACTCGGTAAAGATCTGAAAGTAAAGATTTATACTCTATCTAAATATCAGTCTAATGTCATCGAAAAAAAAGATCATTCTAATGAATATCCTTTAGTTTTTAAACCATAATTGATGTCATCACTACTTAGCTTTCGGGGAGAGTTACATACAATGGAGAGGGGATGGAAGAGTTTGTACCAGAGAGGACATCAGCATATATTAGTCAACATGATCTTCACATACCAGAGATGACAGTGAGAGAAACTCTGGCTTTTTCAGCAAGATGTCAAGGAGTCGGACCACGTTATGGTACACATTGTCAAATTTGACATGTCCAATCTAGCTTGAAGACCTTTTGAAAATCTGACTTTAAAGTTTTGATTTGCATTTGAGAAATTTTCAGAAATGTTGGTAGAATTATCAAGGAGAGAAAAGACTGCAAATATAATGCCAGATCCTGATCTTGATGTTTACATGAAGGTAACAGAAAAAATTGGTGGAAGAAAATGTTAAAGAGAAACTGAATTTGTGTAGAGGTTTCTCCTATAATTCATATATTCCAGAAATTTGTTTAAGTCCCTTAAAAGAGCAATTTCTTTTTTGTACATTCAAGAAGAGCATTTTCAATTTTGTTGGTTCTTATATTCTTTTCCAGGCAGCTGCACTAGAAGGACAGGAAACCAATGTAATTACAGATTATATACTCAAGGTATCCACCATCCACATAAGCGATATTGCCTTGCTTATAATTTTTTTCTTTTTTGAAAATTGTCTTACTTATAAAGATAGCAACTAGTTCTGGCTGTTCTGCATACTTCCTGTCTATGCTAAAAAGAATTTTCAATTTTTTATTTTTATTGTTTGTTTCTTTCAGGCTAACATCTGTTTCTGCTAAATGACTTTACAGGTTTTGGGGCTTGAAGTTTGTGCTGACACTATAGTAGGGGATCAAATGAGACGAGGTATCTCTGGGGGACAAAGAAAGCGACTCACCACAGGTAGAACATATAAATTGCTTGTCTGGAACCAGACACAAATTTTGCTACCAGTTCCTACACCCTCGTAGTGTCACAGCATCCTTAATTTGGCTGATTATTCTTCTAAGAAACTGATCAATAATTACAGGGGAGATGCTGGTTGGACCAGCAAGAGCACTTTTTATGGATGAGATATCCACTGGCTTGGACAGTTCAACAACATTTCAGATAGTGAAGTCACTTAGACAATCCATCCACATTCTCAATGGAACTGCTGTCATCTCTCTCCTCCAGCCAGCGCCAGAAACTTATGATCTTTTTGATGATATAATTCTACTCTCACATGGGCACATTGTGTATCAAGGTCCCCGGGACAATGTGCTTGAGTTCTTTGAGTACATGGGCTTTAAATGTCCAGAGAGAAAAGGAGTTGCTGATTTTCTACAAGAAGTAACTCACTTGAGCTCATACAATAACATAACCATGCATCTATACTTTCTCCACAGAGATTGGACTTGATTACAAGTTTTTGTTTCTTGCGATACAGGTAAACTCAGGGAAAGATCAAGAGCAATACTGGGCTGATAAAGATAAGCCTTATAGCTTTGTAACTTCCAACAACTTTGCTGAAGCCTTGCAATCATTTTACATTGGTCGAGAACTTGGTGATGAGCTTTCTATTCCGTTTGACAAGTCTAAAGGTCATCCTGCAGCTTTAACAACCAAGAAGTATGGCGTCAGCAAGAAGGAATTATTCAAAGCTTGTATGTCTAGGCAAATTTTGCTTATGAAGAGGAATTCATTTATCCACATTTTCAAAATTTCACAGGTAAACAGCATATCAGAATTGAACTTCAAGCTAAGACTAAACTGAAAATATATGAATTGTATTTCCTAAATCATTCCCTAAATGTGAAAGTAAAAGTTGTGTTCATTCATCAACCTGCAAATTTAATTAAATTATATCTTTCTATTGTTTTGGTTTCAGATGATTCTATTATCTTGTGTAACAATAACATTATTCCTACGAACTGAGATGCACCGAGATACTGTTGAAGATGGTGGGATATATATGGGAGCATTGTTTTACTCAATGATGATAATTATGTTCAATGGGTTCTCAGAGCTTGCTATGACTGTCATGAAGCTTCCTGTGTTTTTCAAGCAAAGGGACCTTCTCTTCTATCCTGCTTGGGCGTACTCTTTGCCCACATGGCTGATAAGGATCCCTATGACTTTTGTGGAAGTTTCCATTTGGGTGACCATTACGTACTACACTATAGGTTTTGATCCAAACATTGAAAGGTGAATAAGTGATACTAATTAACATTGCAGAATCTACACTTTAGAGTCTGGATTCAGATTCATTGGTTAAGGAATGTGATGAAAATTTGTAATTGCAGGTTCTTCAAACAGTTCCTTTCACTGCTGTTTATTAGCCAAATGGCAACTGGACTGTTCCGACTGATAGGGGCATTAGGAAGAAACATGATTGTTGCAAACACATTTGGATCGGTTGCTTTGCTTGTGCTGTTTGTTCTTGGTGGATTCCTTTTATCACGAGGTGAATCATACTTGGAATAATTTCTTATTTTTACTTTATCTTTGGTTAACTGATATACTTTGATGGTAAAAAAATCTCTCTGTGATCCAGAGGATATGAAAAGCTGGTTGGTGTGGGGATATTATCTGTCACCAATGTCGTATGGACTGAATGCCCTGGCTGTCAATGAATTTCTTGGAAAAAGTTGGAGACATGTAAGCATCACTATATGATTCAAATAAAAGATTAGTAGAAGAACAGATTAGAATTAATTGAAATATATCATCTAGCCAATATGTATCTTTTTGCAGGTTTCTACCAACTCAAAAGAACCATTAGGAATAATGGTCTTGAATTCTCGAGGGGTGTTCCCAGAAGCACGTTGGTACTGGATTGGAGTAGTAGCTTTATTTGGATTTATTCTTCTATTCAACTTCCTTTTCATTTTGGCACTTCAGTATCTTGAACGTAAGTACTTCAGTGTCTCAAACTTGAATAACAACCTTGGCTATTTTCCATCTTTGAATGGAAAAGACGTTCTAACAAACCTAAAAATTTTATGCAGCTCTTGATAAGCCTCAGGCAGTACTTTCCAAAGAGGCCTTGGCAAAGAAACAAGGCACTGAAACTGGAGAGGCCATTGAATTATTGTCAACAGGAAAGAGCTATATTGGTGAGTCATAATGCTCCAAAATTTATTCTTCCATTCTACATTATGGAGTTGAAAGTATATGTAACTTCTATGGTGTATCAATGCAGGTGCAGCTAATGAAAGACTAGACAATGTGTCAGTCAATCTTACTGGCCAGCGAGGAATGGTTCTTCCTTTTGAACCCCTCACAATTACATTTGATGAAATCAGATATGCAGTTGACATGCCACAGGTACCTTCAATACAATTTTTGGCCATTTCTTTTGAAAGAAACTTGGACTTTCTATCGAAGTTCACATTGAATTATAGATGCATGGTTTATTTTACTATACACTACAGAAGAGGTGCTGAATGCATTTCACATCCTTCTATGCATGCTTGTAGGAAATGAAAGCTCAAGGCATAACAGAGAATCGGTTAGAACTTCTGAAGGGTGTAAGTGGTGCTTTTAGGCCTGGAGTCCTAACAGCTCTAATGGGGGTCAGTGGCGCTGGAAAGACTACTCTAATGGATGTCTTGGCAGGAAGGAAAACTGGTGGACATATTGAAGGAAACATTACAATTTCTGGCTATCCAAAGAAGCAAGAAACATTTGCTCGTATATCTGGATATTGTGAGCAAACGGATATACACTCCACATGTTACAGTCTATGAATCTTTGGTTTATTCTGCTTGGCTCCGGTTGCCCCCTGAGGTTGATTCCCCCACCAGAAAGGTATATATGCTTTCGACTTTTTTATTTTATTTTATTTTTTACTTCATTAAGAGCCTGACTCTTTAGGCAGATGAAAGCAATGGCAGCCAAAGTTTCAAAAGCTAGGTTGCACATAAGTTCTGTTCAGTCAAGTAGCTGACCGCCATCACCTGCTATATGATTTGCAGATGTTTATTGAGGAAGTCATGGAACTTGTGGAACTGACCCCAATAAGAGATGCACTTGTTGGATTGCCTGGAGTGAATGGGCTCTCAACTGAGCAGCGCAAAAGACTAACAATCGCAGTAGAGCTTGTTGCCAACCCATCCATAATATTTATGGATGAGCCAACCTCTGGTCTTGATGCCAGGGCTGCAGCAATTGTAATGAGAACTGTGAGGAATACAGTGAACACCGGGAGAACTGTAGTCTGCACCATCCACCAGCCAAGCATTGATATATTTGATGCTTTTGATGAGGTGAGATTAGAGCTCTTTCTATAATGTAGGATTAGACAATTTGGATATGCTATCTTAAAAATTCGAAATTGCATGGCAGATGCTACTTTTGAAATGGGGAGGAGAAGAAATATATGTTGGTCCTTTAGGCCACCAGTCCTCTCAGTTGATCGAATACTTTGAGGTAAGGCTTATATAAACCTACACAAAATATGATATGCCCCTACTTTCTGTTTAGCTGATAACCTAGATGTGATTTATTTAACCACGGGGATCAGTGGAGTTCCTAAAATGAATGATGGTTACAATCCTGCAACTTGGATGTTAGAGGTTACTTCTGCAGCACAAGAATCAACTCTTGGGGTCAATTTCACCAACATATACAAGAACTCAGAAATGTACAGGTATAAGATCTGTACATTCAGACCATAGAACTACAATCGATTCTGGTTCAGCTATTAACACAACATTTTGATTTTTAGGAGAAACAAGGAATTGATCAAGGAACTAAGTACTCCACCAGAAAATTCAGTAGAATTGCACTTCACAACACAGTATTCTCAGTCCTTCTTTACCCAATGCATAACTTGCCTATGGAAACAACATCTGTCTTACTGGAGAAACCCGCCATACAGTGCAGCGAGACTTATTTACACAACTATGATGGCTATGGTATTTGGGATATTATTCTGGGGTCTTGGCTCCAAAAGGTACATTCAAAATGTTACATATTAGTTATATATTGTTATCTAACACTTTCTGAGGAAATGCAAAAGCCTATTGTGTAAGAGCACAGCTACTAACATCCCTAATTCTGCCAAAAAATTTCATCTGAAATGCAGGCAAAAGCAACAAGATCTTTTCAATGTATTAGGCTCTATGTATTCTGCCATACTCTTCATTGGGATACAAAATGCCTCATCAGTGCAGCCAGTTATAGCGATTGAGAGGGTAGTCTTTTACAGAGAAAGGGCAGCTGGAATGTACTCTGCTTTTCCATATGCATTTGGACAGGTATGTGATAAAGATTGATCAAGGTTGCTTAGGAGGGATTTGGATTTGAAGTGTAAACTGCTCAAGGGATATTTTCTTATATTCATAGAACCCACATAAAATTGAAGCACTGCATTCTATTTTGTGAAAATTTCATCACATTTTCTCACCTAATTCCATTGCAATGCAGGTTGTCATTGAGATACCATACACTTTGATCCAAACCACATTATATGTGGTTATAGTATACACCATGATCGGTTATGATTGGACGGTCAGCAAGTTCGTCTGGTATTTTTTCTTCATGTATTTCAGCTTCTTATACTACACATTAAATGGTATGATGATTGTGGCCATTACTCCCAACACTATGGTTGCTGCTGTGCTTTCCTCATCCTTCTACCCGTTATGGAACGTCTTTTCTGGATTTATCATTCCCAAAACAGTAAGTAAAACATGTCAAAGATCATTAGAAATGCTTGTTCATATGATGCACCTTATATGACACTGACTTGCAGTTTCATTGTTGTTTGGTGGTGACAGAGAATTCCAATATGGTGGAGATGGTTCTATTGGTTGTGCCCGATTTCTTGGACCTTATACGGATTGATTGCTTCGCAGTTTGGAGACATTAAGGACGCACTTGAATCTGGCAAAACTGTGGAGAATTTTATTAGTGATTAGTTTGGGTACAAAAAAGACTTTTTAGGTGTTGTTGCAATTGTGCATGTTGGGATTACAGTGCTCTTTGGTTTCATCTTTGCCTTTTCAATCAAAGCGTTTAATTTCCAAAGGAGATGATGAGGACATTGAGAATGCTATACGTACATCATATACATAGAAAGCAAATCGCCTTGTGTTGCAAGTCTTGATTGATCATACTGAGGCGCAAGCATATATTGACATATAGAAGTTAAGATCCAGGTCATTTCGTTCACCGGAATATACCTTTGTATCAGATCTTTGGTTAGGCATTATTGCCCATTTAGGCCTCATTCTGCAGGATGTACTATTTCTTCCTCATCAATAAAACTACTGCTTTTATTAATGGAAAAAATGGTAATAGATCTAGGTTCAAAGTTGACCAAAAAAAAAAGAAAAAGATCTAGGTTCAAAGAAACTAGGAAACGACGTCCACGTACAGACACTATTTAAATTTTCAAGATATTATTCATATTTTTTTTTTCTTTGTTGATGTATGAAGATTACTTTCATATTCTACATCTACAAGTCCAATTAATATTTTAATTAAGGTACTTTTCATACTCACATTTTTTATTACAGAAGTTGCAAGCCTTTGTGACATCTGATTTCTGATTTTTTTGTTTGATTGATCAGGATCTCAGTTGCTAATTGATGATTTATTTTTTTGTTAATGCCTGCTATAATGCAAATTAATAATACTATTCCCCTGTCATTGATCTGTAATTCTCCTTAAACATTGATCTTATACTTAGTCAATGACATTAAGGCCATGTTTAAATGAACTGTCTTATATTTAGCAATGTTTTCTCCTTAATTTAGTGTTTTGATCATGGGAAGGAGATTTGAAATTGGAATCCGATCCGATACATCTCTACCGGTTCAATTTGTACTATATTTATCGAAAGACCTCATCAATCTTGTTTTGTTAATATGTTTTGGTCCTTTCAAAAAAAAAAAATGTGTTGGTACATGAAATTTCCATTGTAGCATATATTTTTTTAGTTATGCAAAAGACAATATAAGAACTTTTAGAAGGAGAAAATTACAGAAGAAAACTACATTCACGTGAAGCTAAATTAATCGATTTAAATCATGTATTATATATACCATCATGGGTAGGGTTCAAAAAAAAATTATATATATATATTTTGCTAGAGGTTTAATTTATAGTCCTCATCTTCCAATTATCAAAATAATACGTAGAACGGTAGAATATTCCTAAAAAACCAAAAGTAGTACGTAGGAAGGCGTTACTCGTACGTAAGCCGTAACTCGTGTAACGCACATACTATAGTCAACTCTCTCTCTTTGGGTCAACATCTCTATGCGTGTTGAGAGAGCCTATTCAATCAACAATAATGGCAAGGATCACCAAATTTGGTCACCACATTGAAGGGTCATCATCCCACATACGGTGAACATGCGCTGGGCCGGCAATGAAGGCAAACATCTCCGTTCCAATTTTTGACATCTCTTTTTATTTTATTTATTTTATTTTTGTTTAAGTATAATGTATTTGAGAGAGATTGATGAGAGAGATGTATTCTTATTATTGAGAATAGGAGCCCTATATATAGGGATTACAAAGTGCTAGTTCTAATGTTACAAGGAATACCAATCCGTGTAGGATTGGGAAATCTAGAACCTTCTCTCCTATTGCTACTCCTAGTTTGATAAGGCACACTAAATCGATATTCCTTCAACACTCCCCCTTGTGCCGCTTCAAACTTGGTGGTGACGCTTCATCCGTTGCCTCGTTAAAAACCTTGCCAGGTAACAAAAACCCTGTGGGATAAAAATAACCCTGGTCGAAGGACAAAAAGAGCACAACACGTCCTTCACTCTTCGAGATCGAACATGTAGACATCATAACTCCCCCTGATGTCGATATCTCCCCCTGATTGCTATAATCGTGGGAGTTCGGATAACTTTCTCAATCCGATGCTCTTCACATGTTTCTCGAAGGTGGATTTAGGTAACGACTTAGTGAATAAGTCCGCTACATTATCCTCTGATCGGATTTGATTCACTTCAATCTTTAGGAGTGATTGTTGTTGCTGATTATAAAAGAACTTAGGCGATATATGCTTGGTGTTGTCGCCCTTGATGAAACCTAACTTCATTTATTCAATACAAGCTGCATTATCCTCATAAATGCATGTAGGTTCATTTGTGGTAGACTTCAAACCACAACTTCCTTGAATGTGTCGAATTACGGACCTTAGCCATACACATTCACGTACAGCTTCATGTAGAGCAATAATCTCTGCATGATTTGAGGAAGTAGCAACAAGGGTCTGTTTTGTAGACCTCCAAGATATCGCAGTGCTTCCCATGGTAAAGACATAACCAGTTTGGGAGCGACCTTTGTGAGGGTCAGAGAGGTACCCTGCATCAGCAAAACCCATCAAGACATCATTGTCGTTTTGATGGAGGGAGATAGGAGAATGCCGGCCACCATGAGCGGTGGCGGCGCCGGCGGCGGCAACATGGCCGGCGGCCATTCCATGGACGGGGGCGTTTTGCCTCTTGGGGTCCAATCCCAATTTTCCGTCATTCCTTTTCTCTCTGTAGGGATAGAATAGGCCCATATCAATCGTACCTCTTAGGTATCGAAAGATTGTCTTTATACCAATCCAATGGCGGCGTGTTGGCGCAGAGCTATGTCGAGCTAACAAGTTCACTGCGAATGAGATATCCGGTCTTGTGCATTGAGCTAAGTACAATAATGCGCCTATTGCACTCAAATAGGGCACCTCGGCCTCTAATGGTTCTTCGTCCTCATCCCTTGGACGAAACGGATCTTTTCCGGGCTCAAGACTACGGCCGATCATGGGAGTACTCGTAGGCTTTGCTTTATCTTCATTAAAGCGCCTTAGGATTTTCTGAGTATATGCAGACTGATGGATCAAGATTCCATCACTACGGTGCTCGAGTTCTAAACCGAGACAAAACCGTGTTTTCCCAAGATCTTTCATCTCAAATTCGGATTTCAAGTATTTAGCAGTTACCTTCAACTCATCTAGAGTTCCAATTAGGTTCATGTCATCGACATAAACTGCTACGATTGCAAATCCGGAACTTGTTCTTTTAATGAACACGCATGGGCATATTTCATTGTTAATATATCCCTTCCCAATCAAGTAGTCACTTAGACGGTTATACCACATCCGTCCGGATTGTTTTAATCCATATAGTGAGCGTTTTAATCTTATTGAAAACGCGCTCCGTGGTTTAGAGCCACTTGATTTGGGTAATTGAAGTCCATCTGGAACCTTCATATATATCTCTGAATCTAGATCCCCATAGAGATATGCTGTAACCACATCCATAAGCTGCATGTCAAGTTTTTCGGAAACTACCAAACTGACAAGGTAGCGGAACGTTATAACGTCCATTACGGGAGAATATGTCTCCTCGTAGTCGATTCCAGGGCGTTGTGAGAAACCTTGCGCCACAAGGCGGGCTTTATATCTTACCACCTCATTTTTCTCATTACGCTTTCTAACAAAGACCCATTTATGGCCAACAGGCTTTACACTTGGGGTGTCTGCGTTACAGGCCCAAATACCTGTCTCTTTGTTAGTGAATCCAATTCAACCTGGATCGCATCTTTCCATTTAGGCCAATCTGCTCTTCGTTGACATTCTTCAACAGAGCGAGGTTCGATATCATCATATTCTATAATCCCTTTCGCAATATGATATGCAAATGCATCATCAATTGCCATAGAATTTCTATCCATCATCTCATGTACACTAGTGTAATTTATGGAGATCTCTCTATTCTCTGGAGTTGGTTCTGACATTGGAGCGTCCCCCAATGATGTCTCTTGGACATAACCATAATCCGGAATATTCTCATGAGATGGATTATTTATATCGATGATTAATGGATTATTCTGTGCCAAACTCGCTTTCTTTCTTGGGCGAGAATCCATCGAACCTATAGGCCTCCCGCGCTTCCTGGCAGGAGCCATGGGCCTAGCCACAACGTCACCATCACTGTGAGAGGGGACGTTGGCGCCATGCTCAAATCCTCTTGAGTTAGCGTCATGTCCTCTAGTTTTAGGGACATCAATCCTTGCAGGCACGTTTGCAGCAGGTATGTGTGATCTCGTCACTTTAGCGATATCAGAAAACGCATCAGGCATCGATTCTGCTACGTTCTGAAGATCGAGAATTCTCCGCACTTCAATTTCAGACTGTGCGGTTCGGGGATCAAGATGAGACAGAGTGGGGACAGACCACGACAATTCCGGTCGTTCCTGTTGAACATTGATGTTCTTATCTCCCCCTAACGATGGGAAGACTGTCTCATCGAAGTGACAATCCGCAAATCTAGCGGTAAAGAGATCGCCTGTCAAGGGTTCTATGTAGCGGATAATCGTTGGAGAATCATATCCAACATAAAGGCCTAATCGTCTTTGAGGACCCATTTTGGTGCGCTGTGGCGGCGCAATAGGCACATAGACCGCACACCCAAATATGCGTAAGTGTGAGACATCAGGCTCATACCCAGTAACCATCTGGGACGCAGAGAAGGGTTGGGTGGCAGTGGGCCTCAGACGAATAAGCACAGCTGCATGCAATATTGCATAGCCCCAAGCAGAAATAGGGAGATTGGTGCGCATTACCAATGCCCTAGCGACCATTTGTAGTCGTTTAATGGCGGCTTCTGCGAGACCATTTTGGGTGTGAACATGAGGAACAGGATGTTCAACATCAATCCCAATGGACATGCAATAATCATCAAAAGTCTTTGATGTAAACTCTCCAGCATTGTCTAATCTTATAGACTTAATAGGATGATCAGGGTGGTGAGCCCTTAACTTAATTATTTGTGCTAGGAGTTTAGCAAATGCAGCGTTCCTTGTGGACAATAGCATGACATGTGACCAGCGTGTCGATGCATCAACCAACACCATAAAATATCTAAATGGTCCGCATGGTGGTTGAATAGGTCCACAAATATCACCTTGGATTCTTTGCAAGAATGGTATATTTTCTTTGGTGTCCTTTGCATAGGATGGTCTCGATCCTAACTTTGCTAAAGAGCAGGCTTTGCAGAACGAATAATGGGCTTTAGAAATAACCAATGAGGATTTTGGTTGAGCCATGAAGTCACAAGTGACTTTAGAAGTAAAAGTTGGAGACAAAAGAGCCTTGGTGGCGTCAATGCCACCCTGAGGCCGCAGGGGGAAGGCGGCGCCGGCCAAGGATGGCCGGATTTGGGGGTGAACGGCGCCATGAGGCGCAGGGGCTCCTTCGGTGTCCAAAAACCGAGTTTTACTTCTTTTCGTTCTGAAAAAGGGATGTCCGTGTGAAGTCTTTAATATACGGATCATCATGTCACGACCTGGGTGTCCCAAACGGTCGTGCCAAAGCCTATATGTGTCGGAATCCCATAAATCATCTCTCATGACATGGTTGGATTCAATGACTCGAATAGTGGTTGCATACAACCCACTAGAGCGACACATAAGTTTCTCTAATACTCGTTTATGTCCGTAGTCATTAGAGGTGATGCAAAGGAACTCTTGTCCATTCTCACAATGTGTTTCCACATGAAAACCATTGGCTCTTATATCTTTGAAGCTCAGTAGGGTTCTTCCTGCCCTAGGAGCATAAAGAGCTTCGGTGACATTCAAAGTAGTGCCATTAGGCAACATAAATTGAGCTGGTCCTCGACCATGAATCAATTGAGATGGTCCAGCCATCGTAGTCACAGAAGATCGAGTAGGCGCCATCCATAGGAATAGCTGCCTGTTTCGAAGGATGGTATGTGTAGTGGCACTATCCACGAGGCATTCGAGCTCTCCGGGAAACATACTGAAAAATAATAAAGTTCGAATTTAGAATATGTCCAAGACATTTGAATAAAATAAGTCGATACTTTATTAATGATAGCCAATGATTACATCAAAGTTTCTTGACCAGAATCTAATCCAATATAAAAATCAAACCGTAGACAAATCGTAGTCACTCAATCCTTTCGGTAATTTCAATTTAGTTGTGACCAGGTAAGGTAAGGCGAGATTTTGGATTGACAAAGTGTTCGATAAATTGTCTCAAAGAAACTAAGACAAGAATAATCGGACAAGTAAAACAAGGAGCTTTTACATACATCTTGCCCTCATGAAGAAAAATTTTCCGATCCACGACTATTACCCATGTCATACATCGAAGTACCCATGCTTAGTAGTGGGTTTGGGTATGCTGAAGGGGCGTTAGATAGTTCATATTAGACTACTAGTTGCTAACTTTCTATTACCAAGTGCTGGAAGCCAACATCTTAGTTTATTTTAAAATCCTGACTTGCTGTTCAATATTTCAGTTAAGATTGACTTGCTTCCAGCACTTGGTAATAGAAAGTCAGTTATATAATGACTTGCTTCACATGATCTTAGTTATATAATCAATTGGATGCAGCTTCCTTGCTTCATAATTTGATATGTTATGTTTCATTGCTGCAACTGTGTACAATGAGCAGTTGTGCACTACTAAAGCCCTGTGTCTCTATGCATATAAATAAAGGTTTGATACAGTTTTCGTTTATATCAAACTCCCTCAACTTTATAGAGACTTGCTTTCAGCACTAACATCCATGGAATGTAACTTTCTGGGATGAAAGTTACAGAAAAGCTTGGTGGGTTTCTGTTTGGTTGTGAAGAAAGTGTAGACTTAGTGGCGGTTGGCGGGGCACGATACAAACGAGTAGTAGTGCACGTATGATTGAGCAGTTTTGACATGTGGAGAAACGAGGATACTTCAATGGAAGCTTTCTCCAAGTCTTCTCGTGAAGAAGACGATGAAGAATCTCTCAAATGGGCTGCTATTGAGAGACTGCCTACTTATTTACGCATAAGGAGAAGTATACTCGCTGATCAAGAGGAGGGTAAAGCCAGAGAAATTGATGTCAAGGATCTTGGATTACTAGAGAGGAAGAATTTGTTGGAGAGGTTAGTGAAGATTGCTGAGGAAGATAATGAGAAATTCTTGTTCAAGCTCAGGGACCGCATGAATAGGTAAGTAACTATCAATATGGCTTTCTTGAAAACTGAAAATGCAGTTGTGTTTTCCATGTGTAAGACGATTTAGTTCTCTTGGTTTTTGGTCTAATGTTTGAATTTTAAACACAGAGTTGGACTTGAATTTCCAACAACTGAAGTGCGGTTCGAGCACTTAAATGTTGAAGCAGAAGCTTATGTAGGAAGCAGGGCATTACCTACAATGTTCAACTTCTCCATTAATATGTTAGAGGTATCTAATTACTTCACATTTATGCAACCATGTGTATTTAGTGATGGATTCTTGCTTCTATGAGTTGCTCAGATAAATTTTCCTAGTACATGATCACATTCTGGTGTCCCTGTTTTCTTTCTGTAGGGGCTCTTGAATTGTGTTCATCTTCTTCCTAGTAGAAAGAAACCTTTGCCAATCCTACATGGTGTAAGTGGAACAATCAAGCCAAGAAGGTAATTAGGCAATGCTGTTGCAAATTCATCAACATGCATGGAGTAAACTCCAAACCATTTTCTCATATTAGTGATCTGGTTTCTGCAGAATGACACTGCTTTTAGGCCCTCCAGGCTCTGGAAAAACCACATTGCTATTGGCATTGGCTGGAAAGCTTGGTAAAGATCTTAAAGTAAGGATTCTATAATACTTGATTACCACTAATAGGCTATATGTTTAGTTTTTTCACCTTGTGATTTGGTATCATTTTCTTATAATAACTTAGAGATCTGGAAGAGTTACCTACAATGGACTTGGGATGGATGAGTTTGTACCAGAGAGGACAGCAGCTTACATTAGTCAATATGATCTTCACATACCGGAGTTGACTGTGAGAGAAACTCTGGCCTTTTCAGCAAGATGTCAAGGGGTCGGACCACGTTATGGTTGGTTATAATACCCTGAAAGTTTGCTTATTTATTAATCTGGTCTGAAGTGAACTCTTAATCTGATCGAGTTAATTTGCATTTGTAAAATTTCCAGAAATGTTAGTAGAACTACTAAGAAGAGAGAAGGCTGCAAATATTATGCCAGATTCTGATCTTGATGTCTACATGAAGGTATTAGAACAAGAAAGATTTAGATAAATTTATTAAAGTTTCGGCTATAGTTCATTTATATCATCATGTGTTCTCTAAAAGAGCATTTTCATCCAATGGATTTTATATTTTGCAGGCAGCAGCACTAAAAGGACAGGAAACCACTGTGATTACAGATTATATACTCAAGGTACCTACGACTCATCTAAGTAAATGCCTTACATCATTCAAACGACTTCTATATCCTTCCTGTTTATATGCTTAAGAGAATTTGCAAATGTTCAGCTAATATTTGTTTTTGCTGATAAAGTGATAATACTCTGCAGGTTTTGGGACTTGAAGTTTGTGCAGACACCATGGTAGGGGATCAAATGAGACGAGGTATATCTGGTGGCCAAAGAAAGCGACTCACCACAGGTAGAGCATATAGAACTTGTAGTTCGATCTTGAACCAGACAAGAAATGGTGCTACTATTGCCTGACTCTATGAGTGTAACAACATACTTAATTAGATGATTAGGCTGATATTTTCTATTAAAATGCTCAATAAATACAGGGGAAATGCTTGTTGGGCCAGCAAGAGCACTTTTTATGGATGAGATATCGACTGGCCTGGACAGTTCAACAACATTTCAGATAGTAAATTCACTAAGACAATCCATTCACATTCTCAGTGGAACTGCTGTAATCTCTCTCCTGCAGCCAGCACCAGAAACTTATGATCTCTTTGATGATATAATTCTCCTCTCAGATGGGCACATTGTGTATCAAGGTCCTCGTGAAAATGTGCTCGAGTTCTTTGAGTACATGGGCTTCCGATGTCCAGAGAGGAAAGGAGTCGCTGATTTCCTCCAAGAAGTACCTGACTTAGTCTTATATCCTAAGATTAATCTCATTGTTTTCACTAGAGAGATTGGACTAGATTACCAATTTTATTTTGGTTTTGGTTCTTCAATAACAGGTGACATCATGGAAAGACCAAGAGCAATATTGGACTGATAAAGATAAGCCTTATAGCTTTGTCACGTCCAAGGAATTTTCTGTAGCATTGCAGTCATTTCACATTGGTCAAGAACTCGGTGATGAGCTTGCTAGACCTTTTGACAAGTCTAGAGGAAACCCTGCATCTTTAACAACTGAGAAGTACGGCGTTAGCAAGAAGGAACTTTTTAAGGCTTGTCTGTCTAGACATTATTTGCTCATGAAGAGGAACTCGTTTGTCTACATTACCAGAATGACAATGGTAAGTCATTTTGTCATTGTAAAGCTTTAGGTAAGCATTGGCGAGAAGTGAAATACAATTCAACCCACAATTTCAATCACTTTAAATACTTACATTGGTTTTGCTTTCAGTTTCTCATAACTGCTTTTGTGACAATGACACTATTCCTACGGACTGAGATGCACCGGGATACAGTAGAAGATGGTGGCATTTATATGGGAGCTATGTTCTTCACAATGATGGTAATTATGTTCAATGGATACTCAGACCTTGCTATGACTCTCATGAAACTTCCTGTGTTTTACAAGCAAAGGGACCTGCTCTTCTATCCTGCTTGGGCATACTCTTTACCAACAGTGATTATAAGAATCCCCATGACCTTTGTGGAAGTTTCCATTTGGATGGCCATCACTTACTACGGTATTGGTTATGATCCAAGCATTGGAAGGTGAAAAATAAAACATTCTAGAAATTACATGTTAAATTTTCGGCTCAGAATCATCTGTAATTTTGCTGAAAACTTTTAACTGCAGGTTCTGCAAGCAGTTCCTTGTACTAGTGTGCATTAGCCAGATGGCAAACGGACTGTTCCGATTGATAGGTGCATTAGGAAGGAACATGACTGTTGCAAACACATTTGGATCTGTTGCTTTACTATGCTGTTTTGTTCTGGGTGGCTTTATGTTATCACGAGGTAAATTATTCATAAGATTCAACTGGAGTAATTAATTATAATTTTAGTTCTTTTAGGTTAAGTGATATAAATATTGATGTTAAAAAGATGACCCTTTGTGATCCAGAGGAGATGAAGAACTGGTTGTTGTGGGGATATTGGCTCTCACCGATGACGTATGGAACGAATGCAATGGCTGTCAATGAGTTTTTTGGAAAAAGTTGGAGACATGTAAGCATCATTTATTAAATCAAAAGGCAAGAGCAAGATCAGGTTAGAAAAATTTGGTAAATTAGCTAACAAGTATGTTGTTGTAGGTTCCACCGAACTCAACAGAATCGTTAGGAGTTATGGTCTTGAAGTCTCGAGGGGTATTCCCAGATGCAAGTTGGTACTGGATTGGAGTAGTAGCTTTATTTGGATATTTTCTTCTGTTCAACTTCCTTTACACTTTGGCACTACAGCTTCTGGAACGTAAGTACCCACTTGTTCATTTTTCTTTCTTGGAATATAAGTAACGTTCTGACAATCAACTCAATTCATGCAGCACTTGATAAGCCTCAGGCAGTATTGTCCAAAGAGGCTTTGGCAGTGAAACACGCCATGAAAACTGGAGAGACCATTGAGCTATCGCCAATAGGAAACAATTCTATTGGTGGGTTCATAAAACTCATTTGATATTAAGAAAAATTTGGCTACCGTCCCCAAACTATGCTGCTAAAGACAATTTGATACACGAACTCTCAAAAGTATCAATGTGATACCCAAAGTCATATTTTGACACTAACGTAATACTTCCGTTCAAAATTTTTGACGGCGCCGTTTCTTTGCTGACGTGGCAAGCACTTGAAGACCAAAAATAAAGAAAAAGACCAATTTGCCCTTTTCTTTTGTTAATTATTTTTCTTTTTCTTTTTCTTTTTCCTTCTTCTTCATCTTCTTCTACTCATATGATCTGGGGACTTTCCCAGAAAACTTGGAATCATCATCATCAGGAGAGTTGATGATGCTTAAGCCTACTTTACTACTGTACTCCAGCTCCTCTTATGCCCATGAAGAGGTGGTCTTGGTGACCTAAAGGGGCCGCGTAGATTCGAAAACACCCTGAAATCTAGACGTCATCATGGCCACAGTGGTCGTCAAAATTGAGGGGGGTTTGGAAAGGCAGATCGAGAAGGCGAACGAGATAGGTCTGATGACGGGTGTGGGCACGGATCGGGTCGGCGACCGACGAAGCAACTGGGGAGTCGAATGAAGTGTTGGTCCCAATGGGCTCGGAGTTTTGTGGTGGTTCGGAGTCGGAGTTGGGGTGGGGGTGGTTGTTGTCAGAGTCAGCGTCGGAGAGGCCGATGAATTCCCAGAGAGTCTTGATCAGAGTCTTCGAATTGCAAGAATTAGAGGACGACCCTCGCAACTGGGCCCACATCTGTCATCTCCGATCTTGTCTCTGCCGCCTCCTCTGAGCCTCCCAGCAGCTGGTCCTCCCTCCACAAGCTCGCCATCTTCTGCCCCAGCCTCTTCCACTCCGGCGTCCTCTTCGAGAATTCTAATTTCAGCCTCAAACACGAGCTCAGCCCGATGACACTTACCGCCCCTAATCCCAATCGGAGCCCTCCGAAAGCCAAATTCACCAACCGCCGCCCCCAATCCCAATCGGCCCGATGACGTTTGATGTTCGATCTGCTTCTCTTCAATGTGAACACACCCAATCACAATCACAAACCCAATAACCAGAACATCAACCATCCTCAATATCACACACCCAGAATTTACCACAATAAAAAACAATCTTTAGCAGCAAAATGATGCATCTGGCGAGATCTATTGTGAGTTGGAGTGGGATGAGGTAGTGTTGGGAAGAAGAAGAAGAATTGGAGTTGGGAGAGAGAGCTCTGTTCATGGTTTCGTTCCTTTTTTTTTTTAATTAGCTAGTGGTGAAAGACTATTCTGCTCTTGATAAAAATTTTTTTTTTGTCTCCACGTGCTTGCCACATCAGAGATTTTGGACGGAAGTATCATGTTGGTGTCAAAATATGTCTTTGGGTATCACATTGATACTTTTGAGAGTTCAGGTATCAAATTGGTCTTGGCAGCATAGTTTGGGATAGTACAAAGCTCTTTTATATTTTGTTTTGACCTTTTGGATGTCCAGGGTTACTCAAGTTTCTGTGGTGTAACAATGCAGGAGTAGGGAATGAAGTTCTAGAGAATGTGTCAGCCAATCGTCCCATGCAGCAAGGAATGATTCTTCCTTTTCAACCCCTCTCAATTACGTTTACTGAAATCAGATATGCAGTTGACATGCCACAGGTATAATTTTTGGCCATTTCAATTTTTTTTTTCTTTGTTTACTATAAGCAACTTGAATTGTTCAGAGATATTTTACTATCCATTTAGTGTCAGATAAATAAGACACAGTACTAATCTATCATAGAGCTACCAGGTTTCATGTCTTATGCTGTAACAACAATATTTCAATATTATGAAATTCTTTTCTATAAACGCTTACAGGAAATGAAAGGTCAAGGCATTACTGAGGATCGACTAGAACTGCTGAAGGGTGTGAGTGGTGCTTTCAGGCCTGGGGTCCTAACAGCTCTAATGGGTGTTAGCGGTGCTGGAAAGACTACTTTACTGGATGTTCTGGCAGGAAGGAAAACCGGTGGATATATTGAAGGAAACATTACCATTTCTGGGTATCCAAAAAAGCAAGAAACATTTGCTCGTATCTCAGGATATTGTGAGCAGACAGATATACACTCTCCACATGTTACGGTTTATGAGTCTTTGATTTATTCTGCATGGCTCCGCTTGTCCCCTGAAGTTGATTCCCCAACCAGAAAGGTAGACCTTTTCACCTTACTTTTTCTTTTGTTGGAGGCTTGATTAGTCTGCACCATCCACCAGCCAAGCATTGATATATTTGATGCTTTTGATGAGGTTAATTAGATCACTTCATAGGCTTTAGGATTACCCAATTTGAATATCTCTTTCAATGTCAAAAGGACTGAAAAGTTCGAAATCCAATTGCAGATGCTCCTTCTGAAACGAGGTGGCGAAGAAATATATGTTGGCCCTTTAGGCTACCATTCTTCCTACTTGATCGGATACTTTGAGGTTAGGCTTCTGAATATGGGAAATGTACTGTGTGCCATGTTTTATGCTCAACTATTTCTTACTTTGTATTCTTACGTTTGACCACAGGGAATTAGTGGAGTTTCTAAAATGAAGAATGGTTACAATCCTGCAACTTGGATGTTGGAGGTTACTTCTGCAGCTCAAGAAGCAGCTCTAGGGATTAATTTCACAGACATATACAAGAATTCAGAAGCATACAGGTAGATTAAATATCCATTATATTTTCAGATAATAAGGAAATACTTATGTTTATCTGCTAATACTATGTGAATGTTTAGGAGAAACAAGGCCTTGGTCAAGGAACTAAGTATTCCTCCACCGAATACAAGAGACTTGTACTTCCCAACAAAATATTCTCAGTCTTTCTATACCCAGTGCAAAGCTTGCTTATGGAAGCAACATTTGTCTTACTGGAGAAACCCGGCATACAGTGCAGTTAGACTTCTTTTCACAACATTGATAGCTTTAGCAACCGGGACATTATTCTGGGGTCTTGGCTCCAGAAGGTATGTGCACTGAAAAATAAAGTAACGTATTTTTGTGATTAGTGTAAGAACAGAAATCTTCATAGCCTGGTTTAACATTCCTATAAAATGCAGGCAAAAGCAGCAAGATCTTTTTAATGCAATGGGTGCTATGTATTCTGCTATTCTCTTCATTGGGCCACAAAATACCTCAACAGTGCAGCCAGTTGTAGGCATTGAGCGAATAGTCTTTTACAGAGAAAGGGCTGCCGGAATGTACTCTGCCTTGCCATATGCCTTTGGACAGGTATGTCACCAAGATCACATTATGAAATGCTCAATGCATCCAAGCCACCAAATTATTTACATGCTTGAACATTGAGTTGATAAACATGCATGGAAGCAACAGTACACACTCTTATGGACTTTCACTATGGTTTCTCACCAAATTCCATTTGCAATACAAGGTTGGGATTGAGCTCCCATACACTTTGATCCAAACTATCATATATGTGGTTATATCATACACGATGATCGGATTTGAGTGGACGGTCAGCAAGTTCTTTTGGCAACTATTCTTCATATACTTCAGTTACTTATACTTCACCTTATATGGCATGATGAGTGTGGCCATTACTCCCAACATTGCCGTTTCCGCTGTAGTTTCCACGGCATTCAACCCGCTATGGAACGTTTTTTCAGGATTTATCATTCCCAAATCAGTGAGTACTACATGTGACAGATGATTATTATGCATGCTTATATGTTCACTTGACTTAACTCATCAAACTATGAATCACAATTCACAAAATTGTTGTTTCTTGGTGGCAGAGAATTCCGATATGGTGGAGATGGTTCTACTGGTCGTGCCCGGTCTCTTGGAGCTTGTACGGAATGATTGGTTCGCAGTTTGACGGCATTGAGGACAGGCTTGATTCCGGCGAAACTGTGGACGCTTTTACCAGGACTTATTTTGGGTATAGGGAAGACTTTATGAGTGTTGTTGCAATAGTGCTAGTAGCTTTTTCAGTGCTCTTTGGATCCGTCTTTGCCTTTTCAATCAAAGCCTTTAACTTTCAAAAGAGATGAAAACGTTATACATCTATATTCGTTGTAATGCAAATGATGCCATGATTTCTTTGCTCTAGTTTATGCTCATGATTATACATATGACATAGTCAGCATGACAGCAAATTTTCTTTACTTTTATTAGCTTAACCATATTTAATTAAACCTTTTGGGCAAGAAATTGTTTAGTGGAATTGTGACTATTAACATAGGAATTGGACTAAAACTTCCAGAAAAAAATCGGAGCATATATTAATAGACAGCTTGTTGAAGGATGTCGACATAGTGTGCCTCTATAAATTAGGGTTTAGGATTGTAATAGGAAAGTGTTATAGGTATTCAATTGTATTCGGATTCTCTTACCTTTTGTATACCTTGTAACTCCCTATATAAGGGCTCCTATTATCAATAATAAACACACAATTCTATTCTCCTACAACACGTTATCAGCACGAGTTCTAACCCTAGCCGAAAAAAAAGAAAAAACCCTAAACATCAAAATCTGCCTCAGCTTTCCTGCCGAGCCTGCAACCCTCCCCTGCAGCCTCCTGCTGCATCTTCTTGCAACCCCCTGCACACCACGCTGCTGCTCCCTACACACCTGCGCATTAGTCCACGCACCAGCCTACACGCACCTGCTAGCCCAACAGCCCCTGCTGTCGAACCTTGCTGCTGCCACACCTTTTGCCGCACAGCCCATCAGCCTCACAGACCTGCAGCCCAGCAGCCTCGCAGCCCCGCAAGCCGCACGCACTGTAGCCCCCTGCACACTCGCCCAACAACAGGCCTCCACAGCGCCGACCCGATCTCTACCCGCCTGCAGCACCGACCCAATCTCAACCCGCCTGTAGTAGCCCATTCCAGCGCCTCGCGCCTACACCTCCGCTCCTCCCCGTCTGCCAGTGCCCCGCGACCGCATCTGCAAACCACCCATCGCTGCAGACCAGAAGAAGACGACGCAGCAGAGAACAGAGGAAAGAAAGTAAGCAAGAAGAAGAAGACCGAAAGAAAAAAAAGAAGAAAAGGAAAGGGGACCCGGTCGGCCCAGAAAAAAAAAAAAACAGCCCAGAAAAAAAACATGTCTGCTCCAACACGCGCGTGTCCTCAAGCCAAGAACAATCACGTAAGTTTTTATAATTAAGGTTGCTGCTTTCTTGTATTTAAATTCCTTTTATTTTCTACAAATATTGGAATATATGTTGCCAAATGATTTTGATATTTAACAAAGCGGAATTGTGGGGATTCACGCTTAACGAACTAAGAGTGTTCGTATGAACTAAGAGTGTTCATAATTAAACGAACTAAGAGTGTTCGTGTGAACTAAGAGCGTTCACAATGCTTGGACTAAGAGCGTCTGTAAGCATCAAATTGTGACCATATTAAAACATTATTGTTTGGTCTAATCCAAAAGAGATTCTTGGAAATTGATTTCTTGGTAGCATAGCTCGGAAATCTCATTATTTTAGTTTTCGTGGAAGTTTAACTCCGAAACTAATATATTTTCTCTTCTTATTTTCAGGATGTCGAATGAATCTAGACTCGACTTTCCCATGCTTGACTCAACAGGGTCGGATTACCATAGTTGGGTAACCGATGTTGAGAATCATCTCACTTCCAAGGGAATATTACCCATAATCCAGGCACCTAACCCGGATCTTGTGTTCAACCGAACATCTACAAAGCATGCTCAAGCAGTTATCTTGATGCGACGCCATATGGACAAGGCACTCAGATTGGAGTATATGTCGATCAAGGATGCAAGAGAGCTATGGGTAGCGCTAGAAGAGCGCTTTGGCAATGTCCAAGATTCCCTCCTCCCTGACTTGAAGGTTCAATGGAACAATCTACGCTTTGCTAACTTCAAGTCTGTTGCTGAATATAATTCAGAGGCTCTTCACTTACAATCCATGTTGAGATTCTGTGGACAACCTGTCACAGAGCAAGAGCTAATTGAGAAGACTCTCTCCATCTTCCCCGTTTCAGCCATTGTGGTATCAAAGCAATACCGTATTGAAGTCAATGATGGATGGATCACGAGGTTTCATCAGCTTATCAATATCATATCTGTAACTGAGAAACATGATAACATCCTCGTGAGGAATTATAATTCAAGGCCCATTGGAACTAAGAGCGTTCATGAGGCGAATTATAATGCACCCAAAAGAGGGCGCAAGGAGCGGAACCCTAGGAATAAGGGACATGAGGGACGTATGGGTCCATATAACCGCCCTAATCAGGAAGGAAACCGCAAGTTTGGAGCGGATACACGTGGTGGCAATGCCACACGTGGGAGAGGGGGTCGTGGCAACCCTATCCGTGGTAATGGAGCCATAGCTCGTGGTGGTGGCCCCATAGGTCGTGGTGGAGGCGCAAATCCTCCTTGGGAACGCCCACAACGTGTACCTCAATTGAAGGGAGGCAACCATAATGATATGTGTCATCGATGTGGATCTAGTGAGCATTGGTTCAAGCAATGCAAGGCAAGCGAGCAACTAGCTTCAAGATACAGGGCATACAAGGACCTGAGGGAGCAAGAAGTGTACCTTGCAGAAGAAGAAGAAAATGGTGGAGACGTTAATCTCACCATGGAGGACTTCAAAGCCGAAGATGAAGTGCACAAGGATGCTGCAGACTTTGATTAGAAATAGTCCTCTTTATTTTTCAAGAATCATGTAATAGTCAATAAATGACAATTGTATTAACTCTTTCTTATGTGGCGTACCCAATAAAATAGGATGTCTAGGAAAGTCATTGAGATAATTGGTACTTATGCGAGCCTCGCTCCACCAACCTCTCTCTCTACTTTCCTGGTCATATTGATTGGAGTTGCCAAACGAATAGAGTGACTACAATGTGTCTCAGTTTGATTTTCTTTATTTTGGATTAGACCTTTTTGGACCATTTGATGTAATCATTGGCTACATTTATTAATAAAGTATCGTATTATTCAATGTCATAGACATGTTTTTAATTTCGAACTTTATTATTTCTCAGTATGTTTCCTGGAGAGTTGGAATGCTTTGTTGATAGTGGCACCACACATACTATATTGCGACATAGGCAACTATTTCTATGCATGA
Source organism: Rosa chinensis (assembly GCF_002994745.2). Lineage (NCBI taxonomy): Eukaryota > Viridiplantae > Streptophyta > Magnoliopsida > Rosales > Rosaceae > Rosa > Rosa chinensis. The sequence goes on from NC_037093.1 coordinate 60,140,544, forward strand.
CACCTAGTCGATCTTCTATGACTACGATGGCTGGACCATCACAATTGATTCATGGTCAAGGACCAGCTCAATTTATGTTGCCAAATGGCACAAGTATTAACGTCACGAAGCTCTATATGCTCGTAGGGCTGGAAGGACCCTATTGAGTTTTAAAGATATAAGAGCCAATGATTTTCATGTGGAAACACATTGTGAGAATGGACAAGAGTTCCTTTGCATCACCTCTAATGACTACGGACATAAACGAGTATTGGAGAAACTTATATGTCGCTCTAGTGGGTTGTATGCAACCACTATTCGAGTCATTGAATCCAACCATATCATGAGAGATGACTTATGGGATTCTGACACATATAGGCTTTGGCACGATCGTCTGGGACACCCAGGTCGTGATATGATGATCCGTATACTAAAGACTTCACACGGACATCTATTTTTCAAAACGAAAAGAAGTCAGAACAAAAATTCGGTCCAAGGTAGGGCCAGAGCCGCCTACCCCCTACGGCCCAACAGTGGTATTGACACCACTAATGCCTCATTGGTTCCTTTCTCTATTTCTATAGTCAATTGTGACTTCGTAACTCAACCGGATTCTTCCATGGTTGCTTCTAAAGCCCATCTTTCATTTTGCAAAGCCTGCTCTTTAGCAAAATTAGGATCGAGACCATCCTATGCAAAGGACACTAAACAAAATATTCCATTTTTGCAACGAATCCAAGGTGATATTTGTGGACCTATCCAACCAACTTGCGAACCATTTAGATATTTTATGGTGTTGGTTGATGCATCAACACGTTGGTCACATGTCATGCTTTTAGAAGTGCTGCATTTGCTAAACTCCTAGCACAAATCATTAAGTTAAGGGCTCACCACCCTGATCATCCCATTAAGTCAATTCGTCTTGACAATGCTGGAGAGTTTACATAAAAAACTTTTGATGACTATTGCATGTCCATTGGGATTGAGGTTGAACACCCTATTCCTCACATTCACACCCAAAATGGTCTCACAGAAGCCACCATTAAAAGACTTCAAATGGTTGCTAGAGCATTGGTTATGCGCACCAATCTCCCTGTTTCTACTTGGGGCTATGCAATATTGCATGCAGCTGTGCTCATTCGTCTGAGGCCTATTGCCACTCAACCCTTTTCTGCATCCCAGATGGTTACTGGGTATGAGCTTAATGTCTCACACTTACACATATTTGGGTGTGCAGTTTATGTGCCAATTGCGCCGCCACAGTGCACCAAAATGGGTCCTCAAAGACGATTGGGCATTTATGTTGGATATGACTCTCCAACCATTATCCGCTATTACCGCAAGATTTCTGGATTGTCATTTTGATGAGATAGTCTTCCCGTCGTTAGGGGGAGATAAGAACAATAATGTTCAACAGGAACGACAGGAATTGTCGTGGTCTGTCCCCACTTTGTCTCATCTTGATCCCCGAACCGCACAGTCCGAAATTGAAGTGCGGAGAATTCTCGATCTTCAGAACGTAGCAGACTCTATGCCTGACACGTTTTCTGATATCGCTAAAGTGACAAGATCACATATACCTGCTGCAAACGTGCCTGCAAGGATTGATGTCCCTAAAAATAGTGGAAATGGCGCCACCTCTATGGGTATTGAGCATGGCGCTGCCACCACTAATGGTGATGGCAATGTGGCTCAGGCCGGGCTCCCAGCAAGGAAACGTGGGAGGCCCAAAGGTTTGATGGATTCTCCCCCGAGGAAGATCCATTAATCATCGACATAAATAACCCGTCTCATGAAGATATTCCGGATTATGGTTATGTTCAAGAGACATCATTGGGGGACGCTCCAATGTCAGAACCAATTCCAGAGAATAGAGAGATCTCCATGAATTACACTAGTGTACATGAGACGTTGAGTCGAGACTCTATTATCCTTGATGACGTGTTTGCATATTCTATCGCTCAAGGAATTATATAACATGATGATATCGAATCTCGCTCCGTTGAAGAATGTCAACGAAGAGTAGACTGGCCTAAATAGAAAAATGCGATCAAGGTTGAATTGGATTCACTAACAAAGAGACAGGTATTTGGGCCTATAACGCTGACATCCCCAAGTATAAAGCCTGTTGGCCATAAATGGGTCTTTGGTAGAAAGCGTAATGAGAAAAATGAGGTTGTTAGATACAAAGCCCGCCTTGTGGCGCAAGGTTTCTCACAATGCCCTGGAATCGACTATGAGGAAACATACTCTCCCGTAATGGACGTTATAACATTCCACTACCTTGTCAGTTTGGTAGTTTCCGAAAAACTTGACATGCAACTTATGGATGTGGTTACAGCATATCTCTATGGGGATCTAGATTCAGAGATATATATGAAGGTTCCAGATGGACTTCAATTACCCAAATCAAGTGGCTCTAAACCACGGGGCGCGTTTTCAATAAGATTGAGACGCTCACTATATGGATTGAAACAATCCGGACGGATGTGGTATAACCGTCTAAGTGACTACTTGATTGGGAAGGGATATGTCAATGATGAAATATGCCCATGCGTGTTTATAAAGAAGACAAGTTCCGGATTTGCAATTATAGCAGTTTATGTCGATGACATGAACCTAATTGGAACTCTAGATGAGTTAAAGGAAACTGCTAAGTACTTGAAATCCGAATTTCAGATGAAAGATCTTGGGAAAACACGGTTTTGTCTTAGACTGGAAATCGAGCACTATAGTGATGGGATTATGATCCACCAGTCAGCGTATACTCAAAAATTATTAAGGCGCTTTAATGAAGATAAAGCAAAACCTGTGAGTACTCCCATGATCGATCGTAGCCTTGAGCCTGAAAAAGATCCGTTTCGTCCAAGGGATGAGGACGAAGACCTATTAGAGGCTGAAGTGCCCTATCTAAGTGCAATAGGCGCATTATTGTACTTAGCTCAATGCACAAGACCGGATATCTCATTCGCAGTGAACTTGTTAGCCCGACATAGTTCTGCGCCAACACGCTGCCATTGGATTGACATAAAGACAATCTTTCGATACCTGAGAGGTACGATTGATATGAGCTTGTTTTATCCCTACAGAGAGAAGAAAAATAACGGAAGTGTGAGATCGGACTCCACAAGGCAAAATGCCACCTTCCGTGCTCCTCCTCCCCTCTATCAAAATAATAACGATGTCTTGATGGGTTTTGCTGATGCAGGGTATCTCTCTGACCCTCACAAAGGTCGCTCCCAAACGGGTTATGTTTTTACTATGGGAAGCACTGCGATATCTTGGAGGTTTGCAAAGCAGACCCTTGTTGCTACTTCCTCAAATCATGCAGAGATTATTGCTCTACATGAAGCCATGTGAGAATGCATATGGCTAAGGTCTGTAGTTAGACACATACGAGGAACTTGTGGTTTGAAGTCTACCACAGATAAACCTACATGTATTTATGAAGATAATGCAGCTTGTATTGAGCAAATGAAATTAGGTTTCATCAAGGGCGACAACACCAAGCATTATCGCCAAAGTTCTTTTACAATTAGCAACAACAGGCACTTCTAAATATTGAAGTGAACCAGATCCGATCAGAGGATAATGTAGCACACTTATTTACTAAGTCGTTACCTAAATCCACCTTCGAGAAACATGTGAAGAGCATCGGATTGAGAAAGTTATCCGAACTCCCATGATTGTAGCAATCAGGGGGAGGCATGATGTCTACATGTTCGATCTCGAAGAGTGAAGGACGTGTTGTGCTCTTTTTGTCCTTCGACCAGGGTTATTTTTGTCCCACAGGGTTTTTATTACCTGGCAAGGTTTTTAATGAGGCAACAATCAAAGCGTTATCACCAAGTTTGAGCGGCACAAGGGGGAGTGTTGAAGGATGTCGACATAGTGTGCCTCTACAAACTAGGGTTTAGGATTGTAATAGGAAAGTGTTATAGGTATTCAATTGTATTCGGATTCTCTTACCTTTTGTATACCTTGTAACTCCCTATATAAGGGCTCCTATTATCAATAATAAGCACATAATTCTATTCTCCTACAACACAGCTCAATCTATTGGACCCTTTTTCATGATCCTTTGCACCAGATATTCTTGCACCCCTGTCAAGTAATGATTTGCACTGCACACTCATTACTAAGCACTTCTCATCCAACTTCATTATGTTTTTTTTTCCAAGATTTTTCTTTTCTGGGTTGACTGTTTCAGTTTGGATGTTGGGTTAATTAAAAGGGTAATTTGTCTGAACATGGGTGTAGCTTTGATGGAATTGACATTTTGATCTTGTGAAAGGTCTAAGAAAATAAAAGTATTCTCTCTCAATCACAAAATATCTAAACTTTAATTAAAATGTTAAAGGGAATTGACATTTTGATCTTGTGAAAGGTCTAAGAAAATAAAAGTATTCTCTCTCAATCACAAAATATCTAAACTTTAATTAAAATGTTAAAGGAAATTGACTTTGTGATTTGCACTGCACACTTATTACCAAACACTTCTCATCCAACTTCATTATGTTTTTTTTCCAAGATTTTTCTTTTCTGGGTTGACTGTTTCAGTTTGGATGTTGGGATAATTAAAAGGGTAATTTGTCTGAACATGGGTGTAGCTTTGATGGAATTGACATTTTGATCTTGTGAAAGGTCTAAGAAAATAAAAGTATTCTCTCTCAATCACAAAATATCTAAACTTTAATTAAAATGTTAAAGGAAATCGATTTTGTGTGCCTAATTAAACTAGGATTAGTTCTATGATTGTAATAGGAGAGAAGGTTCTAGAATTTCTAGTCCTATTCGGAATAGTTTTCCTTGTATCATTAGAATATGTACTTTGTAATTCCTATATAAAGGGCTCCTATTCTCAATAATGGAACACACAATTCTCTCATCAATCTCTCTCAATTCTCTCATCCTTAAACATGTTATCAACACGAGCCCTAACCACAACAATCAAACTCTCCACCGTGAACTTTGCTTGCACTTAGCTCATGCTAGCCACACCTCCGTCTCACACACCGTGCGTCCGCTGCCTCTTGCAGCTCCACATAGCAGTTTGCTGCCCCTGCAGCACCTCTCGGACAGCCGCACATCCCAGCTGCACCTGCAGCCTTCTCGGCCAGCAAAACAACCAACCAGCCACCTCCTCTCGACCAACCTCACCACCGCACGCATCCTCCAAGTCAAGCACCACCGAGCTACATAAGATCCTCACCAACTCAACCTCCATCGTCCCAAAAACATCACGAATTCAAGTTTCAAGGTTTCAAGCTTCGAATCAACAAGTAAGTTTTAAATTAAAGTTCCTGCTTTCTGAAATTTAAATTTCTTATTCTTTTTCTCGGGGACTTGCAACCTCCCTTCTTCTACATCCCACCTTTCTGTAACATGGGTTCGATTTTCTAAAAAGTAGAATCGTGGGGATTCAAGCTATACGAACTAAGAGCGTTCGTAAACCACGAACTAAGAGCGTTCATAAACCACTAACTAAGAGTGTTCGTGAGCATCGAAATATTACAGACTACGAGTGTTCGTAAGCTTCGGACTAAGAGCGTCCGTAAGCATCTATTTATGATCATATAAACATCATTGTTTCGGTCTAATCCAAATATTATTAGAAATAGATTTCTTGGTAGCATAGCTCGGAAATCTCATTATTATTAGTTTTCGTGGAAGCATTGACTATGAAACTAACTTGTTCTTGTCTCATCTTTCAGGATGTCAAACACGAACAAACTCGATTTTGTTCCATTGGATTATGCAGGCAAAAGGTATTTAATATGGGTCGTTGACAACGAGATCCACCTTATTGCCCAAGATTTGTTGCATACAATCCAAGAGTTTTGTTCTAATGAAACAGCTCCAGACCCTCAAATTGTGATCGATAACTCTAGGGCACTTGCCCTAATTAAACGTCACATGGATAGTGACCTATAGTTTGAGTACATGAATGAGGATAACACTATAAGGCTTTGGCAAGCGCTTCATCAATGTTATGGCAATGTTCGTGACTCCATCCTTCCGAATTTAGAAGCAGAATGGAATAATTTGTGCTTATCTGAATTTGATACAGTCATGCAATTTTATTCGGAAACTCTCCGCATCAAAGCAATGATGCTCCTCTGTGGGAAAACGATCACAAAAGACCAATTGATTGAGAAAACCCTCAATACCTTCCCTGTCTATGCTATGAGGTCCTCTGATTTATTCCAGACTCATGTAAATGCAAGACGGATCACAAGTTTTCAACAGTTTATTGAAGCTATGGCCACTGTTGAAAGACATGGCAACAAGCTTGTGAAAAGAGAAATTGATAGGCTTCAAGATAGCCATCAAGAGCATCGTCCTATGGCTAGAGAAAGTCGACATTGACGTCATGATCCATAAGATTGAAATGCTCATGAAAGTAATTGCCCAAGGCGACAATCACACGACTGTAGGAGGCGTGACTTTGAGGGACAAAGGGTTGGAAACCATGGAGCCAACGTTGGCCATGGTCATCAGTTTCCAACGCCACCGGTCCTAGGGACCATGCACATTGTGCCAATGCGCCTCAATCAAGGGAGAATCCTCTTCATGGTGTTTATTTCTTATATGGAACGTCTAATCAATGGACTTGAATTTGCAATGTACCTAAGAAGGTAGCCGCATGATGATGATCAAGACATAGAGTTCAAAAAGACTTTAAATCTAGCGATGAAGACAGAATGCTGCAGATTTTTATTTAGAATAGTCTTTTATTTTTCCAAGAATTATGTAATGGCAATTATGCCTTAATCAATAAAATGACTTATTGTATTAACTCTTTCTCACTAGGCTCATCCAAGAGTAATTGTGATGTCTAGGAAAGGTTTGAATTGAGAGAATGGTTTTAAAAGTGAGCAAAGCTCCACAAAAATCTCACCTTACCTTACCTGGTCACAACCAAATTGGAGTTACCAAACAGATTGAGTGACTACAATTTGTCTAAAGTTTGATTTTTATTTTGGATTAGATTTTGGTCAAGAAATTTTGATGTAATCATTGGCTATTATTAATAAAGTGTCGATTTATTTTATCTCATGTCTTGGACATATTTTTCGAACTTTATTACTTCAAAGATATAAGAGCCAATAGCTTTCATGTGGAAACACATTGTGAGAATGGACAAGAGTTCCTTTGCATCACCTCTAATGACTACGGACATAAAAGAGTCTTAGAGAAACTTATGTGTCAATCTAGTGGGTTGTATGCAACCACTATTCGAATCATTGAATCCAACCATGTCATGAGAGATGTCTTATGAGATTTTGACACATATAGGCTTTGGCATGACCGTTTGGGACATCCAGGTCTTGATATGATGATCTATATATTAAAGACTTCACACGAACATCCATTCTTTAGAATGAAAAGAAGTAAAAATCGAATTTTGGACCAAGAAGGAGCCCCTGCTCCTCACGGCGCTGTCCCCCTACAAAATTGGCCATCCTAGGCCAGCGCTGCCGTCCCCCTGCGGTCAAAGAGTGGCTTTGACGCCACCTATGCTCCCTTGACTCTAATCTCTACTTTTAAAGTCAATTGTGACTTCATAGCTCAACCAAAATTCTCATTGGTTGCTTCTAAAGCCTATCATTCGTTCTGCAAAGCCTGCTCTTTAGCAAAATTAGGATCGAGACCATCCTATTCAAAGGACACAAAAGAAAATATACCATTATTGCAAAGAATCTAAGGTGATATTTGTGCACCTATTCAACCACCTTGCGGACCATTTCGATATTTTATGGTGTTGGTGATGCATCAACACGCTGGTCACATGTCATGCTTTTGTCCACCAGGAACGCTGCATTTACTAAACTCCTAGCATAAATTATTAAGTTTAGGGCTCACCATCCTGATCATCCTATTAAGTCTATAAGATTACATAATGCTGGGGAGTTTACATCAAAAATTTTGATGATTATTGCATGTCCATTGGGATTGAAGTTGAACATCCAGTTCCTCATGTTCGTACCCAAAATGGTCTGGCAGAAGCCGCCATTAAACGACTGTAATTGGTTGCTAGAGCCTTGGTAATGAGCACAAATCTCTCTATTTTTGCTTGTGGCTATGCAATATTGCATGCAGCTGTGCTTATTCATTTGAGACTCATTGCCACTCAACCTTTTTCTGCGTCCCAGATGGTGAGTGGGTATGAGCCTGATGTCTCACACTTACGCATATTTGGGTGTGCAGTTTATGTGCCAATTGCGCAGCCACAGCACACCAAAATTGGTCCTCAATGACGATTAGGCATTTATGTTGGATATGACTCTCCAACTATTGTCCGCTACTTAAAACCCTTGACAGGCCATCTCTTTACCGCTCGATTTGATGAGACAGTCTTCCAGTCGTTAGGGGAGATAAGAATATAAATGTTCAATAGGAACAACAGAAATTGTCGTGGTTTATCCCCACTTTGTCTCATGTTGATCCCCGAACCACACAGTCCGAAATTGAAGTGCGGAGAATTCTCGATCTTCATAACGTCTCAGAATCAATGCCTGATGCGTTTTCTGATATCGCTAAAGTGACGAGATCATACATACCTGCTGCAAACTTGTCTGCAAAGGATTGATGTCCCTAAAATTAGAGGATATGATGCCATCTCAAGGGCACCTGAGCATGGCACCAATGCCCCCTCCTATGGTGACGTTGTGGCTAGGCCCACGGCTCCTGCCAGGAAGCGCAGGAGGCCAATAGGTTCGATGGATTCTCTCACAAGAAAGAAAGAGAGTTTGACACAAAATAATCCATTAATCATCGATGTAAATAATCCATCTCATGAGAATATTCTGGATTATGGTCATGTCCAAGAGACGTAATTGGGGGACGCTCCAATGTCAGAACCAATTCCAGAGAATAGGGAGATCTCCATGAATTACACTAGTGTACATGAGATGATGGATAGAAATTCTATTGCTATTGATGATGCATTTGCATATCATGTTGCAAAAGGAATTATAGAATATGATGATATCGAACCTCGCTCTGTCGAAGAATGTCAACGAAGAGCGGATTGGCCTAAATGGAAAGATGCGATCCAAGCTGAATTAGATTCACTAGCAAAGAGACAGGTATTTAGGCCTATAACGCAGACACCCCCAGATATAAAGCCTGTTGGCCATAAATGAGTATTTATTAGAAAGCGTAATGAGAAAAATGAGGTGGTTAGATATAAAGCTCACCTCATGGCACAAGGTTTCTCATAACGCCCTGGAATCGACTACGAGGAGACATATTATCTCATAATGGACGTTATAACGTTCCGCTACCTTGTCAGTTTGGTAGTTTCTGAAAAACTTGCCATGCAGCTTATGGATGTGGTTACAACATATCTCTATGGGGATCTGGATTCAGATATATATATATATATATATATATATATATATATGAAGGTTCCAGATGGACTTCAATTACCCAAATCAAGTGGCTCTAAACCACGGAGCGCGTTTTCAATAAGATTAAAATGCTCACTATATGAATTAAAACAATCTGGTCGGATGTGGTATAACCATCTAAGTGACTACTTGATTAGGAAGGGATATATTAACAATGAAATATGTCCATGCGTGTTCATTAAAAGAACAAGTTCCGGATTTTCATTTACAGCAGTTTATGTCGATGACATGAACCTAATTGGAACTCTAGATGAGTTAAAGGAAGCTGCTAAATACTTGAAATCCGAATTTGAGATGAAAGATCTTGGAAAAACATGGTTTTGTCTCGGTTTAGAATTCGAGCATCGTAGTGATGGGATTTTGGTCCATCAGTCTGCATATACTCAGAAAATTCTAAGGCGCTTTAATGAAGATAAAGCAAAGCCTGTGAGTAATCCCATGATTGGCCGTAGTCTTGAGCCCGGAAAAGATCCATTTTGTCCAAAGGACAAGGACGAAGAATTGTTAGAGGAAAAAGTGTCATATTTAAGTGCAATAGGCGCATTATTGTACTTAGCTCAATGTACAAGACCGGACATCTCATTGGCAGTGAACTTGTTAGCCCGATATAGTTTTGTGCCAACACGCCACCATTGGATTGGTGTAAACACTATCTTTCGATACTTGAAAGGTACGATTGATATGGACCTATTTTATCCCTATAGAGAGAAAATGAATGACGGAAAATTGGGATCGGACCCCATAAGGCAAGTTGCCGCCGGCCAAGTTTCCGCCGCCGTCTATGGTGGCCGGCGCCCTCCTCCTTCCCTCCATCAAAATGACAATGATGTTTTGATGGGTTTTGCTAATGCAGGGTACCTCTCTGATCCTCACAAAGGTCGCTCTCAAACGGGTTATGTCCTTATCATGGGAAATACTGCGATATCTTGGAGGTCTACAAAACAGACCCTTGTTGCTACTTCCTTAAATCATGCAGAGATTATTGCTCTACATGAATCTGTGCATGAATATATATGGTTAAGGTTTGTAATTAGACATATTCGAGGAAGTTGTGGTTTGAAGTCTACCACCGATGAACTTACATGCATTTATGAGGATAATGCAGCTTGTATTGAGCAAATGAAGTTAGGTTTCATCAAGGGTGACAATACCAAGAATATATCGCCTAAGTTCTTTTATAATCAGCAACAACAATCACTTCTAAAGATTGAAGTAAATCAAATTCGATCAGAAGATAATGTAGCAGACTTATTAACTAAGTCTTTACCTAAATCCACATTCGAGAAACATGTGAAGAGCATCGGATTGAGAAAGTTATCTGAACTCTCATGATTAGCAATTAGGGGGAGATATCGACATCAAGGGGAGGTATGATGTCTACATGTTCGATCTCAAAGAGTGAAGGACGTGTTTTACTCTTTTTCTCCTCCTCGAGAGTGTTTTTGTCCCTCAGGGTTTTTCACTCGAGCAAGGTTTTTAACGAGGCAATGGATGAAGAGTCACCACCAAGTTTGAGTGGCACAAGGGGGAGTGTTGAAGGAAATCGACTTTGTGTGCCTAATCAAACTAGGATTAGTTCTATGATTGTAATAGGAGAGAAGATTCTAGAATTCCTAGTCCTATTCAGAATAGTTTTCCTTGTATCATTAGAATATGTACTTTGTATTCCCTATATAAATAACTCTTATTCTCAATAATGAAACACACAATTCTCTTATCAATCTCTCTCAATTCTCTCATCCTTAAACATAAAATACATTTCTCAAACACTTAGGCCATGTTTGTTTCCCGGAAAGTGGGCATTGGGAAAGGAAATACTTTCCTTTCTTGCGTTTGGGGACAGCCAAGGAAGGGAAACACTTTCCCAAAGGAAAGGAAAAAGTGGAGGAATTTGGTTCCCCCCTCCGGAAACACTTTCCCAAAGGAAAGGAAAGTGATTCCTTTCCTTTCCAGTCAACCAAACATGGCCTTATGGTAATCAGATAAAACCTTTCACCAAAACTATATATGTGCTACATTCAGAAATTCTACGCTACGTGTACGCATAGACAATCGGTTGCATAAGCAGCGGAGTAGTTTTATGTAGTTGGTAAACTTGTAATACCAAATATAGAATTTATGCACCATAACATTGGGTTGGTCTACAATAATGAATAATGTATTTGATACTCCAATGCACCAAATAGAATTCTCGGTAAATCGTCCTATCACATTAGCAATGATAACGTGATCTATTAGGCAGTCCTAAGCTGAGTTTTCTTAAACCACATACATAATAGTTATTAGGCGGTCCTACACCGAGTTTTCTTAAAACACATCAGGCACTTGCAGGCCACCACTGCCTAACTACTTTTGTGTGTTTTTTTTTTGGGTTAACTACAAAGCACTACCAGACAACATATTTTTTGACAACTAAGTCCACAACCTTTTCCACTATACAATTAAGGACAGACACTATTCTCCTTTTACCTTCTTTGCTTTTTACATAGTATCAGCTACAGTACACAGTATCAGCCTATTTCTTTTCCAAACTAACACAGTATCAGCCTAAGGACTAGCCTTCAACATGCCACAATTTCACCTAACGACTTCCTGTCTAAGCGGCTACTACCAGGGCGGAATCACTGCTGCCTTAGTATGATAGGGGTCATTTTTTATAGAAAGACTGCTACTGCTTACTGACTGCTACTGCTACCAAAACATAGATGCAAAAACAGTAAAATATTTTTGTGACAGAGTACTGGGCACAAACTGAATTTATTTATTCAAACATAAATACAGATACAGAACCCAGAGCCTCACTCTTGGGCAAACAGCTAGAAGCTGTTTTAGCTACTCATAACTGATTTACAAACACTTACTTGTAATAGAAAGCACACTGTGTCCACAGACGGACTGCTACTGCTACTGAGATATGCTGATCTTAGAGATTTTCGAATATAGAACTAATGCCTTTTTCTTCGAATGCCTTCTAAGGGAAGCTAAAGCTCCTTATATAGGGAGCGGAACTCAAATTACAATTCAAAATAACAAAATGTACAGAACGACTCCGTGATTTCCTGCTTTCCTTAGTGCTCCTGCTGGTGGAGGTCGACCGGGGAAAAAGCAGATTCCTTTAGGTGAAATGTTTTTCACCTGCTTTTTGAAAAGCAAAAGTCACTTTTAGGAAAAATCCAAAAGGACTTTCGGTGTTTTCTACACCTGCTGCTTCACATGTTCTCGTCGGTTTCTGAATTGTGACCAAGGACAAACGAGTCGTTATCTGCCTGGGCCATCCTTACTGTTGTTGCATTGTCTTCGACATCTGTATCAACATACATCTTGTAGTGGTTGTCAGTTTCAAGTTTTTCCACCCATCGTAAGCATGCCAGTGTCGAATCTATCTCTTTTCTGGTAAGAGATAGAAACAAGTCACTGCTGACTACGTCAGGATGATCGTAAGCAGTGATGATAGTTTTCTCTCCTGCTGCCAGGAAGGTATTGTAGGTATCCTCAGAGATGATCTTTTTGATATATTCTAGAGTCATGGCTTTCATCCAAGGGATGCTTGAGTTTGGTTGGCCATTGTACCCTACACAGGCTGGTTGAAGATATTTCCTTTGAATAATTCTTACATAATGATAAGGAGGAATATATTCAACTTCACCGTTTGCCTTCTGGATCCATTCTGGAGGAGTGGATCTGAACTTCAGTCTAAGCATACAGTCATTTTTTCTTACATTTTTGACTGTATTAACAATGATAGGCGGCAAACCTACATTTTGTTTCTCCTCAAGTTCTGCTTTAGTTAATTCTTGGAATTGCACAAGTTGGTTCAAGTTTTCACTTCTCATTACCTGGAATTATAGGCAATTTAATCTAACACATTTGTTCATTATACGCAGGCTGCTAGAGTCTTTGAAAGTCTATTGGCAGAGTCCATCTTGGAAGGTGAGGGCAACTTGCATTTCAAAAGCTTGCAACTACAACACTTGAAAAACTAATGTCGAGGATAGAAGGGAAGGGAAAGTTTGACCAGGCAAGGTGGAGGCTAGTGTATGCACCACAGATATGTTGATCCTACTGTGGATCCTCTCAAATCCCTGGCCAGTAATATTTTGTTTGGTACTGAAGTTGAAGTCCAACTTGGGAAACGTCTTATAGGTATTTTTCAAGCAAACTCCTTAATTTGCTTTCTATTGCAACTCACATTTGATTCGACTTAATTCTTATTCTAGTTTTGCTATTTGTTATTATTTAGAATATGGTGTCGCTTTAGCAAGGGAGTTGAGATGATTAATTAATTAACCTTTCAGAGGGTTACTTGTATAATTTCTTTCATTGTCTTTTGTGAACTGAGTTTAGTAGCAGTTTACCTTGTAATCCTATAGCGTGGGTAGAGAGAATGTTGAATGGATGAATACTAACTACATTTTTTCTGTCTTTAAATGGTGTTGAACATAGACACTTGGGAGATATTGTTACTTTTTACCTTTGACTTTCTTCAAATTGTGGTCTGGCGTTCTCATATAGTTCTTCAGCTAGTGCAAAGAGTGCCGGGAACATTAGACCACTGCTTCTTTCTTGGAAAGCAAATAAGAGATTATCTAAGATTGCCTTCTGGTGATAAGCTAGTCTCCTGCCAGTTCTGAACACAGGAGTGTCAAAAGTTCTTAATTCATAATTAAAAACATTTATGACTCCAGTTGGAGTTGGTCTGCTTTTTGGCAAAGCAGCAGCCGTCAACGGTCTTGATGAGCCTTTACCGTCTGCCGTTTGAGACGGGCTAGCCAATCCTTTACCCTGGGATTGATCAGTTGAGGCTAGTCCTTTAGGACTTAGCAGAAACCTTTTAAGAACTTTTTCTTTGGTTTCCATAGGATCTTCTTGATGCTCATGTTCTTTCCCAGTCCTTCTGCTTCTGGGATTACGACCTTCGTCGTCTTCTCTTTGGCTAAACATTGCCATTTCCCTGGTCAATGCGTCTGGAAGATAATTCTTGTTTCCTGCAATTAATTCAACATTATAATCATATTGGTTAAGAAATAATTGCCAGTTTGCTAATCTTCCTCTATCAGCAGCTTTATCAAGTTTAAAATTTTTGAAATTCTTTACTCTGGCACAATCGGTGCGGACAGTAAAGGTTTTTCCAAGAAAAGCTGGTGAATTTAAAATCGTTTTCTTGACAGCCAAAATTTCTTTTTCCCCTGTGGGATAATTCAGTTCTGCAGGGCTGAACTTGCCACTACAAAATTTGCAGATCTTTTCAATGTTAGTTCCAGGCGCTCTTGCCAGAACAACACCGGACCAGTAATTATCGCTCGCATCTGTCTGGAGGATAATTTCATCATTCTCTTCTGGTTGTTGGAGAGGAGGGAGGTTTTTGCAGAGATTTTTTATCTGCTTCACAATCTTTTCATCATCTTCTGTGAAGTTCCATTTTCTTTTGGAACTTGTCTTAGGAGATAACATCGCTGTTAACCCTGAGATTTTAGGGATGAAATCTCTCCCATAATTTATGACACCAAGGAATCTCTCTAGACTCTTAGCATCAGGAATTTTGTCTGGGAACTTCCAGATCTTTTCAAGAATATGAGGTTGGAGTTTTATTACTCCATTTTTGATGTTTATCCCTAGGAAATCAACTTCATCAAGGATAAAGAAGATTTTCTTTTCACCTAGGATGATTCCATGCTGAACTATCAGCTTTACTACCTCATGGAGGTGTTTCATGTGTTCTTCTTTGTTTTTGGAGAAGACTAGGATGTCATCTATGTAGACGACGCAAAACTCTGCCACATGCTTGAAGATGTTGTCCATCTTTCTTTGGAAGATTGAGGGAGCTTGCTTTAGACCAAAAGGCATTACTAACCATTCATAATGGCCTTGTGGTGTTCCAAATGCAGTGAGAGGTATGCTCTCAGGATGCATCTTGACTTGCCAGAAACCCGACTTTGCATCGAATTTCGAAAAGACTTTGGCTCCTCTGAGCTGGTTGATCAGTACTCTTACTTGAGCAATTTGATAACCATCTTTGACAGTCTTCTTGTTGACATCTCTGTAGTCAATCACCATTCTAGCTTTTCCTCTTAGAGTTTCTGCATGATTTCTCACGTAGAATGCTGGAGCATGATGAGGGCTAGTGGAAGGTTGAATCAATCTCTTGTTCAGGAGATCTTCAATATCTTTTCTGAATTCCTTTTGATCTTCCTCTTTGTAATGAGGAATGGCTTTGACATGGCAGATAGCATTCATGTCATGCAATTTCAATTCACAGACCACTGGGTCTTTTTCCCAAAACTTTTGAGGATTTGTATCCACATTCTGCTCGAGTAGTTTCTTGATTTTTTCAAGAGTGGGAATTTGCTGAGACTCAAGCTTATTCTGAAAGTGCTTGAGGTTGTGTTCATGGATGAAACTAGCTTCTTCATCTTCACTGGCTTCTTCTTCTTCTTCTTCTGAAGATTCTTCAACAAGCAATTCTTCTTGTTGTTTGATTTGGAGTATGGGCTCGAATTTGGGTTTGTAGGGGGGAAGATCACCACTATTCTGTTGCGATCTCTGATAGTGAGTAGTAAAACCGGGACCTACCACACTGAATGCATGTGTGAGTCGGTCTGCCCAGAACACCCGTCCTCCTTTCCTGAAGCCTATCGCTTCTTCATCCTGAATAAATCTTTGTTGGAGAATAAAATCATTTCCTAACAGGAAATCAGATCCTTGGCCTTCTGACTGCCAAACATTCTGGATGATAAATGTTCCTCCACCAATGGTGATATGAACATTTTTTGCTACTTTCTTCATGGTGAGATGGCTTCCATCAAATGTAACACCAGTAGCAGACTTTTTCTTATCTTCTTTCCAGAGTTCATCTGGAATTGCAAATCTCTTTGCAACAGTAAAACCTGATCCATTATCTACAAAGGCATGTAGATGATATTTCCTGTGATCAGGGAATTTGAGTCCGATCTCTATGTAGTTGCTGTATCTACTTGTAGAGACGACTTTCGATTGGTGAGGCTCATTTTCTTGAGCTTGCTCTTTTGGAATGAATGGTTTACATTCTTCTGAAACATTTTCTTGCATGGGTGATTTATCTTCACTATCATCCCAGTTTGTAGGAATTATCTCTTTGATGTCTGGATCACTGAACCAGGACGGAGGATCATATCTGACTTTATAATCATACTTGCCAGAAGGTTGGCCAAGTAGATCCCATGTGTCAGTAGCCTCTTGTCTTTCTAAGAGATGTACCGTTTCTGGTGGTTTTACCAGTTCTACATTTTCTGGTATTTCAACCAGTTCAATATCTTCATCGACTTTTTCTTTATCGACGATTTCTTCCTTTTTCGAGGAAGACGGTTCCATGGTTTCCTGGAAAAGAGTTTCAATTTCTTTTGCCTTTTGCTCGGCAAAATACTCTTCATATTCTTGCTTAACCAATTGGCTGACAAGACCATTCTTGGTTTTTCTTCTCGCTTCAGCTATGAAGCATTCTTTGTGATAAGTCTTCTTAGACTCTTCACAAAACATTGGGAGACCATTCTTTTCGTGACAAAAGCAGTAGTCACAAACGAATGTACCAGGGTTCACCTGATAAGAAGACATGAAGGATTCTGTCTTGCTTTCTTCCCAGTTTTTTATTCTCAAAACATTCAGTTGTCTAGATTCGAAGTACTCTACTTCAGAATCAATCTCAGACTCTTCTGCTGAACTTTCTTCTTCTCCAGACCAGGCAGAGTAGACTGACCTGTCGTCATCTTCATCATCAGAATAGGCTATTTCGTAGCCTTTCATGTTTGCTACCTCTACTATTTGCTCATATTCTTCAAAGAGAGCCTTAGTAGATCTTTTACCCTTTTCCGGACATTCATTTGCATAGTGTCCTTCAGCTTTACACAACCAACATCTGCAAGCTTTCTTGCTAGGCTGTTTATGCTGATGAGTATTCTTCTTTTTGAAGAATTTCTTTTTAGGATCTTCATCCTGTTGCTTTTTGTAATTGGAACTTCTCTTGAATTTCCAATTCTTCTTCTGATTACTCTTTTTAAATTTTTTAGAGTAATATTTTTCTTTTTTCTTCTTTCTGTGGAATTTGGAGTCATGGCATCCCCAGTTTGTGGGCATATCTAATATTCCATAACAGAAATTTTCAACTCCTTTGAGTTGTTTCTTGGCCATCTTAGCTCTAAGATTGGCTTTGCATTGCTCTTTCAGTAATTGCCGGATTCTGTCGGCAATCCCTCCGACTGAAAATCTTTCAATTGGTTTTTCAGCTATGCTTTCTCTCACAGCTGTTCTCCATGGTTCAGGGAGTTTTCTGTGCAACAGATTAACTAGATCAGTATTTTCTAGTTCACCAATTGTACAGTAGTACTCTTGAAACTCATTCAAGTATTCTTCGAAATATCTCATGTCACAGATTTTAAGAGCATAGATATTCGATTTTGCCGTTTCTTTGGCTTTTTCACTCAGATTTGAAAGATCTCCACAGAACTGATCATACAGTGGTACTGCAAAATCATACGGAGATTTTGAATTTTTGATTTCTTCCAGCCAGTCTTTTCCTCTGGCAGTTTCTTTGAAAGATAGGTAGTACTTTTTTGCTACTCCAGTGAGAGTAGTTTCATAGTACACCTGCAGATCTGGTGCTTCAAATTTGCCAAGGGTGAGTGCAGAAGCCATCATCAGGCTATCTACCCATTGGTCAATGGTTTTTCTTTTGTCTAGACTCTTGTCTAGATTTAACCATATGCCATAGTTCGTGATCGGAACTCTAGGCAGATTGTCCTCTGGGACAAATTTTTGAGAATTTCTTTCTCCTTTTTTACCCGTGGGGGCTTTCTGAAATGGGAGTTTTATTTCTTTTTTTTCTCTGCTAATGAAAGTTCTGGAGCTTTCTCCTTCTTCCATTTCAATATCTTGATAAGGAAAGACTTTTCTTGTCTTTCTGAATTTGTATTCTTTCATTTCTTCGATTAGTTTTTCTAATCGTTCAGGATTTTCGCAATTCCCAGCTTCTTCATAAAGATCATAGAGCTTCTTAGTTCTAAACATATGGACTGGTCTGTTCAGATCAGCTTCCAATTCTTCTTCAGAAATTGGCTCTTCAATAGTGGGCTTTATACTACTGACACTAGCTTCTCTAGTGCTGTAGCTTCTTCTTAGAAGATTGTTCTTGTTTATCCTGAGATTCTCAGGACTGACATCACTTCTTCTGTGATTGTCAAAATTAAGACTAATTTCTCCAGTCTTTCTACTCTCGTAGATCTTTGCTTTTGCTCTTTCCGGCTGCTTCTTTGGACCGGATAATTTCCATTCAAGAGGAAAAGTTACTTCATTCCAAGTAACTTTGTGGATTTGTTGTGAATGGTTCTTCTGATTGGTGAGGAATCCAGTAGTAAGACCTGGGATATTTGTTATCCTTGTCTTAGGGGCTACTGTAGTACTCATCAATTTATAGTATATTCTATATACTATAGCAAGTTCTTGCATATCTTCTTTCATAGATATACCATCTGTCTTGACTCTCAGTCTGAGACAATGAGCTGCATCTTTCAAGCTGGTGGTGAAGTTGGGGAAGCAGTTGAAATATGCTACTTGGTCGCATAAGGATGCTTCGAGTGTTCCCAACAGACTAGCTTGGAAGTCTATTAACCTGTTGTCCTGTAGGACACATAGGACCGAACAGTTTATGCCTTCACGTGCAAGCAGATTTATGCCTACTTGGACTGCTCCAATATGCATAAATTGATATTTTTTTGCTTGAGCTCTAGCAACTTCTGAAGGAGTGATTAATAGAAGATCAGTCTCTCCTCCTGCTGTAGCTGGAGTTGTAATTTCCAGAAGTTTAAAATAATGGCTATCCATTAAATCAAACTTTCCCCTTTTGTAGATTTGTTTAAAATCTAACTTCGGGATTGAGGAATTTTTTACCTCTTGTTCGATTTCGTTGAATTCGAATTCTTCAGCATTTAGGAGCTGTACTCCCTTCTTTTTCCCAAAGATGCTTAGGGTGTGTCCTGTAACGTTTTGCAAAACAATTTTTTTAAAACTGTTTTATAAAACAAAAATGGGAAATTAAGTTATGTATTTTCTGGATTTGAAAATGCGTTCGGTGGCTAAATTTCAAAATAGTTTTTTGAAAATGAAAAATAGAAAACGCGTTTGGTATATAAATTTTAAATGTGACAAATTTATTTTAAGAAATAAATGTAACTGATAAATTTAAAATTATTTCCTCAAAATCTTCAAAACAAAGTTGTCATATCATTATATCATCCGAACAAAAATTGCATTAAAAATCTACTATCACCGAACTTCTAAGGGTGAGGGATAAAGTTTTGCCACAAGTCTTCTGCAATTTCATTTCTAACATTAGTCATTTGTGCAAGGTTCTCTTGTGACATATCTAAGTTCGCTGGTGTACTGTTTTCCTCTTCAAAAATCATATCTTCTACATCAAAAGCTTCAAACAATCTGTCGCGACGAGCCTCCTTCCGAATAAAATTGTGTAAAACACAACATGCAATAGGGATACGTCGTTGTCTTCTTGGAGGATAATTAGGCATATATTTTAAAATTGGAAAACGTGCTTTCAGTACACCAAAACATCGCTCAATCACATTTCGCAATGAAGAATGTCTGTAATTGAACAACTCCCTAGGGCCTCTTGGTGTACGACGAGGTCCTCTGTAATCACGCAAATGATACCTCTCACCTCGATAAGGAGCTAAGAATCCTGGCATGTTTGTATACCCAGCATCCACCACATAATAATATCCTGTTTTTTTTTTTTATAATTAATTTGTGCATGTCAAAATCAAAGTAAAGCATATGTATTTTTCATTTAATTTGAAAGAAATAAAAAAAAGTAACGTAGTTTTATACCTTCATTTGGAAATGGAAATTTATTCTCTGGCCTGGTCACTGCATCTGCAAAGACCCTAGAATCATTCGCAGTCCCTTCCCATCCAGTGTAAACAAAGGTGAACATCATGTCAAAGGAGCATGCACACATGACATTTTGGGTAACAAGGACCTTCCTACCACGATATGAAGTTTGTTTCTGAGCCGGGGCCCATGCAGCGACATGTGTTCCATCAATTGCCCCAATACATTTCTGTCATATGATAAATAAATATTAGAGAGAAATTTAAAGAAAAAAATTCATTCATAATAATTCCTTACCTCGAAATATGGATAAAACTTTGGATTGTTCAAAATTTCTGGAGGTGTTTCTCCTTGACTTTGAGCACGTATGATCTGTGGCGATAACTTACACAAGGCTGCTAACACACGCTTAAATTGTCGATGAATAGTATCTTTTGACCGTTGAAAGCGCTCAGCAGCCATTCTCATGCGCTCACTATGAGATACTATATATAAGAAAATAGCCACGGCCTCTTGAATGCCTACATGCCGATCATCTTTTAATAAATTTAAACTCTCAAGCGTGCAACACAACCTTTGAAATACATGTTTATCCATGCGAAATGAGTTATAAATTCTATCTGGATGTCCATTCAGCAACTCTTGCACATATTCAGCTCCAGATAATATCGATGTATGGCAAGGAACCTTGTCTATGTATGAAGACCAATAATCATAGATGTTCATACATATTATCATATGTTGTGCCATTTCATCTAGTTCTGAAGAACTATCAGAGTCACCATCTTCCATGTCTATAATCATCTTTAGTACCTACTGAAAAAGATTCAAACACATAGTTAATTCAGAATATCCCAATATATAACACAAAAGATGTAAAATCAATGAATAACATCGATCATTTATTTGATATCAAATAAACATAAACAAGAACCAAAAGTTTACCAAAGTAACAAAAATGAATAGGAAATAAAATGATAGTTCATGCAACTAAGACAAGCAACAAGCAAGACAATGTAGAAATTCTAGAGATTAGCTAGCCAAGCTCTCCTTCTTTCATTTGACATGGTAAGGAAAAGCCTCCTCCATTCAACAACTATAAGTTTATCCATCATTTTAATAAATGTGGCATGATCAATGTCTCCCAATGTTTCCACAATTTGCACACACTCTTCAATGGAGTACTTCTCCTTATTCTCTTCAACATTTTTTTCTTTTCTTTGTTGTAGCTTTTCTTTCATCACTTCACCACAAATTTCTAAGTAGGCTTCCATTTTGTCCCATTTTTTTGTTCGACGCTCTGAAGGTGGAGCCTCTGTCACAGCTTTTCTTTTCCCTCTGATCTCATTTTGATTATTAACATCGAAATCCTCATCAAGATTGATGTGAACTCCATTGTTAAGAAACTTATTCTCTAACTCGCGCTCATCATCTGAATTGGGAGGGAGCTGGCTAGAGGCATAATGTAGTTGACCCGTTGCAGTAGTAGTATTGAATATTTCCCCTAAAGTTTCATAATGTTCCAAGCCTTTCTTACGATAGGGCTTCACTCCCGGTACTCTCTGTAATGAAAAATGTCATATTACATATAGCAAAAAAATTATATATTGAAAGCTCAGTAAACAAAAATTGGGTTGACACTAAATATACCTTAATATAAGTAGCCCATACTTCCTCTGATGCAGTAACAGTGTTTGCAATAGGGTCCCATCCAAATCCGGTATGCTCAATCAAATCAGAAAATTCACGATGTTTTTTGCGTAGTCTATTGAACTTAGACTTGAGTTGTGCCACATTGTATCTTTTCATAGTTTCAGCAAACAACTCATCACTTATTTCCATCCAAATTTTCTTTTTGAAAGTGGATGTTTGCATATCTCCTTTTTTCACATGCTCATGCAAAATACGAATGAATTTTCCTTCATTCTTAGCAGACCATTCGGCTTTGTCATCGACTTCCATTTCATTAGAGGCCATATTCCTTGAATGAAAATGAGATGAAAATAACACAGATACATATATTTCAGTAACTTAATGCAATGCAATGGTGGATAATTGTTAGAATTCTTCTGCACTCATCCATGTTCAACTGAACCTACTCAGAATTGTAAACCTAAAATGTTCAAGCCAATGGATCCAAAAAGAGAATAACTAACAAGAATGAAATCATTAAAACAAGAAGAAATAAACACAAAGAAGTGCACCACACAATATCAAAATAATCTGAAGAAAAAACTGAATGAAATCATTAAGTTTCATTAAAACCAAGGAACCATTAAATCATCAAAGTCTGATAGGATCTTACCATTAACTTAGTTTATATACCAGCATTGAAGAGGCCGGCCTCAACATAGCAAACCATGAAATCATTTGTTCTATTTTACATCAACTACTATAATGAAATTATTAAAACCACAAGAAACCATAAAGAGATACATTTTTTTTTCAAGAGAACTTTGATTAAAATCAGAAGATACAAATAGAACAGAATACAAAAGATCCTTAGTTATGTGACACATTAGACAAATTGAAGATCCTTAGTTTTGTTCCAAAGCATCATTTGGCTCTCATCAACATACCACGCTGCATTGAACTATGGGCAGTATCCTTATGGCGGATATGTCCCAACCCGCCCTCCACACATGCGGAGATTACTGCCACAAGAACATGAACTAGAGTACGCTACTGTCATTGAGGATCCAGAGAAATATTTTTTATCATCATTGCCAAGTTTACTCGAAGCAACAAAGTATATGGCAGTGGCAGACATCATCTCAGCGCACTCCCCGGATGAGGAGTATATTGGGGAAAGAAAAGACTTATTGAGGCATTCTATAGATTTTCAGTGGATATGAAGAGGATTGAAAAGAGATTGCACACAGAAATTCGAATTCAAGCCTACGCAACAGATGTGGGGCTGGGGTTTCACCATATGAGCTACTCATGTCAAGCTCAGAACCCGGGGTTACAGCAAGAGGAATTCCTAATAGTATATCCATTTGAGGTTTGACACAACTTGGGTCTAGAAAAAGAAAGCACCTGTGAAAAGATTGTAAACTCGTAATTGATGATGATACTACGCCAAACTTAAGACTGAGTTGACCTCAGTCCCTATAAGAGAAACACTCATCAAGCAACAATAATTCATCCTGCTAATATCAAATAAACCTTAGCAAAATCAAACTTAATTATGTCCTCATGAACTCTATAGCTCTGCAACTGGGAAATTGGTTAATGATTTAAAGCCTATTATATTCCCAACCATGCACATGTCATGCCTAATTCATATATTAACGTCAACAAATACATAATCAACAGAAAGGAACAGAACACTAACCAAAATAGAGCACAACTTAATACGTCTCTACGCAAAAACTGAAAAGTATGATGATGCTGTAATACTAATACCCATCAGTAACCAAATAACAAATAGTATATTGATATATATTAATGAAAGCAACTTCAGAATGAGGGGAAGACTCCATACCTTATGCAGTAGAATCCAAACAAAGGTCTGTTTCCTGAGGAAGATTAATGGAAGTAAATTTAGAACGAGAGGAAGAAATTCAGAACGAGAGGAAGACTGAACTAAATTCAGAAGAGGGGAAGACTCCATACCTTGTGAAGTAGAGTCCAAACAAAGCTCTATTTCCTGAAGAAGATGAACAAGGCTAAGTAACCAAATAACAAATAGTATATTGATATATATTAATGAAAGCAACTTCAGAATGAGGGGAAGCTCCATACCTTGTGCAGTAGATCGAATCCAAACGAAGGTCTGTTTCCTGAGGAAGATTAATGGAAGTAAATTTAGAACGAGAGGAAGAAATTCAGAACGAGAGGAAGACTGAACTAAATTCAGAAGAGGGGAATACTCCATACCTTGTGAAGTAGAGTCCAAACAAAGCTCTATTTCCTGAAGAAGATGAAGACGGCTAAGATCTGGATTGTCAGAGAAGAATGAATCGATGAATATATAGGGTCTTTGAGCCAAAAATTGGCGCTCTAATCTGGCGCTTCATTCTTCCCGCTCTTCTCTTTGTCGCTAAATCAGTATCCCGCTCTTCTCTTTCTCGCAAAATCAGCATCCCGTGTTTTCACAAATTCATGATTCTGTTTTCAAAGAATAGAGGATACGCTGATATCTTGTTTTGGAAAAGATAGACTAAAATTGATTTTGTATTTAAGATAGAGTTTTCATTGTATTAGGAATCCACCACGCCGAACGCAAATTACGGCTATTTTAGGATTTCAAATACAGAAAACAGTTTTAAGAAACAATACAGGACGCGCCCTTAACATCTTCATTTCTCTATTTTCCGGATTTTCATACCGGATACTAGTCTGACTAGTAGATGGTTCCAGAAAAATCATATTTGGAATACGATTTGTGTCTGGTTTTTCTAACGGTTTGAATCCATTAGTTTTCTTTTTTACTGTAGGCACTTTCTTGTCCTTCAGTATATTTTTCATGATATCCAGCGTTTTTTGCTGTTCATTGACTTTTCTACTGACAACTGTCAGCTTTTCTTCTTCCACTTTTGGAAGTTCTTTGATATAATCCAGTTTGTTTTCCAATCTTTCTAATTGGTGGATTATAGCAGGTAATTTTTCTAGATGAGTTTGACATCTAGATATTTCTAGTAACAACTTCTGATATTTCTCATCAGAAGATTTCAATAGAGAATTTATTTTTTCTAATAACAATTCTGACATTGTCCCCATTAAGGAGGGGTTCTCCTTGAGCTATTTTACAAGCTTTGATACCAGTGATGTGCGGATCTAACCAATGCTCAAATAATCAAGAGGTTTTTGTTCCTCTTCCAGAACTTCTAAGAGATTATCTATCTCCTCTTCTATTCTATATATTCTAGTCTGTAGTCTATAGATAATATCCCAGTAATTGGGAGAATCTCTACTAAGATTATCTCTATAGGTTTTTAATTTTCTCAATTTCTCTCTCTCCTTTTGCAGTTCCTTAGTAGTAATTTTGCAAATAGCAATCAACTCAAGTCTATCAATAATCGAAATTATGAATGGTGAAAATAACCGTTTACCTTCGAGTATAGAGGATGGATTTATACCTGCAATATGGTTAAACAAACAAATTCAAAAGCATGGGCCCACTACGCTCCGTCAATTTTATTTTTACCCAAGGAAGAGATAACTATTAAGGAAAGTAAACGGTCCTACTACGCTCCGTCAATTCAAAAGCATGGGCCCACTACGCTCCGTCAATTTTATTCAAAAGACTTACTAAAGACAAAATGTCCTTAAGTGTAAACTTTTGTCCTTAGATGTATAAAATCAAAAGTGGAGGAGTTATTTGTGTTTTGGACTTCTACTAGGGGGGTCTTTGTAGTTTGCTATTTTTTTTTCCCCTTCATAGGTGAGCTAGAAAGATGTCCTTCCAAGTTTGAAACGCAACCTTTATGTGTACCCTCTTTCCTTGATATAAGGACCGAACTCGACCCTCCAAACATTCATGACCTTTGCTTTACTTTCTTCACTTGTACACTTCCATCAGATCCTCTCTTCCTCTTTTCCTTAAATCATTTTTTACAAACAGAGAGATGGAGTGGGATCAGACTTTCCACCATCACTATTCTCGGATATATTCAAAAAGAAAGTTGGTGGGGAAAAGTGACAGACAGAAAGACACAGGTACTTATTCAAAAGCAACAACCATTATAGAAGGTCTAGCTAGATGCTAAACTTCAGTTATTCATGGTGATATGTATGCAAACATTGTAGTTGTTTAGGCCCTTCGGACTCCAGGGTGGGAAAGCTCACCATGGAAGTGTTTTCAAGGTCTTTTCGGGGTGAAGACGATGAAGAAGCTCTCAAATGGGCTGCAATTGAGAGGCTGCCTACTGGTTTGCGTATCGGGAGAGGCTTGTTCATTGATGGTGAGGGCCAAGCTAGGGAGGTTGATGTCGAAAACCTTGGTTTACTTGAGAGGAAGACTTTGTTGGAGAGGCTGGTGAACAATGCGGAGAAAGATAATGAGAAGTTCTTGTTAAAGCTCAAGAACCGAATTGACAGGTGAGTTCATGAACATATTTTAACATCCAAACTAAAATGGTATTTGGAAAAAGTTTCAATGGGTTTGTGTTGTTCTTCACAAATTTGGATACAGAGTTGGACTTGATATGCCAACAATTGAAGTTCGGTTTGAGCATCTAACTGTGGAGGCAAAAGTTTATTTGGGAAGCAGAGCTCTGCCTACTTTACTCAACTTTGCCATCAATATGTTACAGGTAAGTAAGTCTTCTACAGTTGGATCAGTACAAGTTCTATTCTGAGTTTGGTACTCATCTCTTCAAATTCTCACTTTCGATAGGGATGGTTACATTATCTTCACATTTTTCCAAGTAGAAAGGCATCTTTAACAATCCTTCAAAATGTTAGTGGCATTATCAAGCCCCAAAGGTAAGTTTTTATATGAAATTGGTATCATCATTCATCATCCATTCTATATTTTACCAAACAGTTCTTATTTCACTTCTGAATGCAATTCTTGCAGAATGACTTTGCTTTTAGGTCCCCCAAGTTCCGGAAAAACCACATTACTATTGGCTCTTGCAGGAAGACTTGATAAAGATCTAAGAGTAAGAACAATACTTTAGCCCTTTAAAGTCATGAATTTTTCTTCAGTTCATAAAATCTGGTCTAATAGGGTAATTGATGAATCTTAAGTCTTCAGGAGAAGTTACGTATAATGGACACAGTATGGCAGAATTTGTAGCTCAGAGAACATCAGCTTATATAAGTCAAAATGATCTTCACATAGGAGAAATGACAGTGAAGGAGACACTGGCTTTCTCAGCTAGATGTCAAGGAGTTGGATCAAATTGCGGTCAGTCAAACCACCATGTATTTGATACATTTCATTTTAAAGATTTGGAAAGGGCTTGATTTCATATTTGGAAACATTGTAGACATGTTGGCAGAATTGTCTAGAAGAGAGAAGGAGGAAAATATCAAACCGGATCCCGACATTGATATCTACCAAAAGGTGAGTAACCAGATTGATGACCCAAAGAACAGCACTTTTCATGTATTTAAGAAGATTAAAAACAATAAAAATTTAATTTTTCATTGTGTGAACATCCTTTTGAGTTTAAATTCTTCAGGCAGCAGCACTAGAAGGGCAGGAGAGTAGTGTAGTTGCTGATTACATTCTCAAGGTACCATCTTGAAATTCATTTCAGCTCGAAGATACACTAAAGACTTGAATATTCATGTTATATTTTCTGATTTCAATTTCTTGTAGATTTTGGGACTTGAAGTTTGTGCCAATACTATGGTGGGGGATGAAATGGTAAGAGGCATCTCGGGTGGAGAAAGAAAGCGAGTCACAATAGGTATGACGTTAACCATGCTATAAATCTGTCTACGTACTGCATTCTCTTTACCTCCTAGCTTCACAATCTATTTTTTTTATACCATACACTTAGAATTGGTATCTATCATATTCATGATAATAATGATACAGGGGAGATGCTTGTTGGACCTGTAAGAGCTCTCTTCATGGATGAGATATCAACTGGCTTGGACAGTTCAACGACTTTCCAGATAGTAAACTCACTCAGGCAATCCATCCATATTCTTAGGGGAACTGCA
The DNA here is from genome assembly GCF_002994745.2 of Rosa chinensis. Classification (NCBI taxonomy): domain Eukaryota; kingdom Viridiplantae; phylum Streptophyta; class Magnoliopsida; order Rosales; family Rosaceae; genus Rosa; species Rosa chinensis. Next base: position 60,168,437 of record NC_037093.1, read on the forward strand.
GTTGTTTCCCTCCTTCAGCCAGCCCCCGAAACTTACAGCCTATTCGATGATATAATTCTCCTATCAGATGGCCAAATAGTGTATCAGGGTCCACGTGAAAGTGTGCTCGACTTTTTTGAATTCATGGGGTTCAAATGTCCCGAGAGGAAAGGAGTTGCTGACTTCTTGCAAGAGGTAATTCTGTTTTTAAATTTCTTCACTTTCTAGCTTGCATGTGTTTAACTACTCTCCAATCTCCATAACCTTCCATTGTGTTTTAAGTTTTAACATTATCATTTGTGGGGGTGTGATAGGTGACATCCAGGAAAGATCAAGAGCAGTATTGGGCACGTTTACATGAGCCTTACAGATTTGTTACTGTCACTGAGTTTGCTGACGCATTCCAGGCATTTCATATTGGCCAGAGACTTGGTGATGAGCTTGCTAGTCCCTTCGACAGGTCTAAAAGCCACCGTGCTGCTTTAACAGCTAAGAAATATGGTGTTAACACGAAGGAGTTGTTCAGAGCTTGTATTTCTAGAGAGTTTTTGCTCATGAAGAGGAACTCATTTGCCTACATTTTCAAACTGGCTCTAGTAAGTACAACAATATTTTCTTTTAGTATTTGACTTCAGTTCTTGAAGCTATGGACTGACCATAACCAATAGAAATTTTAATTGAAACATCAGAACTTGAACTCAAGGTGATTCAAACTTATTAACCCCTTCTCCTTCCTTTTTCAGCTTATCATCTTAGCTTCTATAACAACAACAATATTTCTAAGAGTTGAGATGCATAAAGGCACTGTGTTGGATGGGGGAATCTATCTGGGTGCTTTGTTCTTTGCAGTCATTGTAGCGATGTTTAATGGAATATCAGAGCTGAACATGGCCATTATGAAACTTCCCGTCTTTTACAAGCAAAGAGACCTCCTCTTCTATCCTGCATGGGCATACTCAATACCTGGATGGATACTCAAGATCCCAATCACTTTAGTAGAGAGTTTCATTTGGGTGATCATTACTTATTATGTCATAGGATTTGATCCACATGTTGAAAGGTGAGAAAAGGAAACATCATAATTTAAACTCAGGCAGAATGTGTAGGGTTTGATGAAAGCTCTAAATTGCAGGTTCCTCAAGCAGTACATGTTACTGGTGTGCATAAACCAGATGGCGTCCGGTTTGTTCAGGTGCATGGCAGCAATAGGAAGGAGTGTAATAGTTGCGAGCACATTTGGAACCTTTGCATTACTTGTAATCTTGGTTTTGGGAGGATTTGTCTTATCTCGAGGTGATCCAATAATAGAAGATAAGCTTCCTATTCATGAATGCTGATGTGATTCAGATTTTCATCGCAAAACTTTTTTGTTTTGTTTTATTTTATTTTATTTTATTAGAGGCTGTACCAAAATGGTGGTTGTGGGGGTACTGGGTCTCGCCGTTGATGTATGGACAAAATGCCATAGCTGTGAATGAATTCCTTGGAAAGAGTTGGAGCCATGTAATCATCTATCTCTCATTGGACTATGTAACATAAGTATTTAGGATTCTATGACTGATGAATGCTTTTGTGGAAATATTTTTATGTTATAGGTTCCACCTGGTTCTACAGAATCCTTGGGAGTTATGGTCCTGAAGTCTCATGGCATTTTCCCAGAAGCACATTGGTATTGGATTGGAGTAGCAGCTTTAGTTGGATACACTTTTCTGTTCAACATCATCATTGCTTTCGCTCTACAATACCTGGATCGTAAGTATCATCACCCATATGCTCTCAATTTGTATTCAGTTTTGGACTTATTGATCCGAAATTTTAGTTAATGCTGCAGCATTTGGGAAGCCTCAGGCAGTACTGTCCAAAGAAAGCATAGCGGAGAGAAATGGTAACGGAACTGGAGAGTTCATTGAGCTATTATCAAGAGGAAATAGATATTCTGGTAGGTCATTTAGTTCAGTTCCCATGCATGTTTCTGTTTTAAATCCTTGGTATGCTGTATTTGAGCACAGCTTTTCTACAATGACAATGCAGAAAGTAGTATTGAAGGTGCAACAAGCTTGTCATCATGTACAGGTGGAGGAAGAAGTGATATTGCTAATGGGAAAAGGAAGCGAGGAATGGTTCTTCCTTTTCAACCCCTTTCCCTTGCTTTCGATGAGATCAGATATGCCATAGATATGCCACAGGTAATTTTCGGTTTTAAACTAGAGGTACCCTCTATCTATAAGGTGAATCACTGAGTGAAAAAACTTTCTATGCCTTTCAGGAAATGAAAGCACAGGGTGTTGAAGATAGGCTGGAACTGTTGAAAGGTCTAAATGGTGCTTTTAGACCAGGAGTCTTAACAGCCCTGATGGGTGTTAGTGGTGCAGGCAAGACCACTTTAATGGATGTCTTGGCCGGAAGGAAAACTGGTGGATACATTGAGGGAAGCATTGTGATATCTGGGTACCGTAAAAGGCAAGAAACATTTGCTCGCATATCAGGTTATTGCGAGCAAACTGATATCCACTCTCCTCATGTTACAGTCTATGAATCCCTGCTGTTTTCTGCTTGGCTTCGACTACTGCCTGAGGTTGATTCTGCAACGAGGAAGGTACTAGTTGGGTCTTTTTTTTTTTTTTTTAAGCAAATACTATGAAACATCAAATTCCTGCATTTTCTTCAAGATTACCAAGTTGTGTACAAATCTAACATATAATGGGTTGCAGATGTTTATCGAGGAAGTTATGGAGCTTGTGGAGCTGACTTCACTTAGGGGAGCACTTGTGGGATTACCAGGTGTAACTGGCCTTTCAACCGAGCAGCGTAAAAGACTGACTATTGCCGTTGAGCTTGTTGCAAATCCATCTATAATTTTCATGGATGAGCCAACATCTGGCCTTGATGCCAGGGCAGCAGCAATAGTGATGAGAACAGTTAGGAACACAGTGGACACAGGCCGAACTGTGGTTTGCACTATCCACCAGCCTAGCATAGATATATTCGAAGCTTTTGATGAGGTTAGATACAATTTTCAGAGACGAACCAATAACTTGTACCTTCATAGTAAATGTCTCAAGTACATCATATTGCATTGCAGCTTCTTCTTCTCAAATTGGGAGGTGAGCCAATATACGCTGGTCCATTAGGCCTCCATTCCTCCCTTCTGATCGAGTACTTTGAGGTCAGGACTACTCGAAAACAAGCCACAACCTTTTTTCCCTGCCAAAACACTGCTAAAGAACTAACAAAAATGAGTGTTGTTGCATGAAGGGAATTAATGGCGTTCCTAAAGTTAAAGATGGATATAACCCTGCAACGTGGATGTTGGAGATTACTTCAGCAGCACAAGAGGAAGCTCTTGGGGTTAACTTCACAGATGTGTACAAGAAATCAGAACTATACAAGTGAGATCAGTTTGCTTTCAAGTCTCTTTCAGATATTTGCTGATGTACATAACTAATACACTATCCTGTGTGGTTCAGGAGAACTAAAGATATGATCAAGGAATTGTCTATACCTCCCTCAGGTTCTAAGGATCTGTACTTTCCTACTCGCTACTCGCAATCTTTTCACACCCAATGCATGGCTTGCCTATGGAAACAACACTGGTCGTACTGGCGAAACCCATCATATAGTGCAGTTAGACTCTTATTCACAACATTCATCGCGTTGTTGTTTGGTATGATATTTTGGGATCTCGGGTCAAAAAGGTATGTAGAACCAATAAATTTAAGTAGCATGAAAATGGTCTTCCGAGTTTCAATTTCTTAACATCCAACATGTCCTAATTTGTTTGGGGATCACAGGAGCAAGCAGCAAGACATCTTCAATGCAATGGGCTCTATATATTCTGCTGTTATTTTTCTCGGGGTCCAGAATGCTGCCTCAGTGCAGCCAATTGTGGCTGTTGAGAGAACAGTGTTTTACAGAGAAAGAGCAGCTGGTATGTACTCAGCTTTGCCTTACGCATTTGGACAGGTAAATACTTTTCCCTTGGGACATCAATTTCAAGTGCAAACTTCTTATCATCCATAATGTTAATGCTCACCAAGTCATATTCTCCTGCAGATGATGATTGAGGTTCCCTACATTTTCATTCAGACAATTATTTATGGGGTTATAGTATATGCAATGATGGGATTCGATTGGATAGTTTCCAAGTTCCTTTGGTACCTTTTCTTCATGTACTTCACCTTATTATACTTCACATTCTATGGCATGATGACCATGGCTCTAACTCCCAACCACAACATTGCTGCTATAACTTCATCTTCCTTCTATGCAATATGGAACCTTTTCTCAGGATTTGTCATTCCTCCATCGGTAAGTTTAGTATACCTGCGTAGTACTCAGATAGGTACATAAATGCAAAGGCATTCTATGCAATATGGAACTGAATTTTGGCTTTATGACAGAGAATACCTATATGGTGGAAATGGTACTATTGGATTTGCCCTGTTGCTTGGACCTTGTATGGAATGGCCGCTTCGCAGTTTGGAGACATAAAGCAGAGACTCGAGACTGGCGAAACCGTGGAAGATTTTTTGACAAGCTACTTTGGATACAGGCACGACTTTCTGGGTATCGTTGCAGTGGTGGTTGTCGGGTTTTCATTGCTGTTCGGCTTTATCTTTGCTTATTCCATTCGAGCTTTTAACTTCCAAAAAAGATGAGATTGTTATACAAACAGATTCGTACGATATTGCGAAATGAAAAATATACAAGCAATGTTCCAGAATTCAATTATTTTGTTATTCTGCTAAATGAAATAGCACAAACGGGACAACTCCAGCACTTTTTCCATAGCAGAACAAACAAAATCCAAAACAATAGCAAATGCCTTGTACCAAGTAAAACCATACCAATGTAATCGGAAAAAAGTAAAATCATCAAGGAGGTGCCTAAACAAGTTAAATCAGAGTTATACACGGAAAAGAATTTATGTTACCGACTAGCCGCCACATATGTTACAGTTGGGAACTCGAGAATCTCAATAAAACTAAAATGGAAAATTTAAATTGGAAAAACATGAGCCTAACAAAACCCTTCGTCATCATCTCAAGTTTTCAAGTCATCCAAGAAGCTTTGCAACTCCCTCAAACCTTCAGCAGAGAAGCTCCTCTGCACTCTTGAGCGAGGGGCAATCAAATTGGGTGGAGGCTCGTGTTGGAAGCAAACTACCACAACAGCCAGATTGTCGCTACTCTTCCTCTTCAAAGCCTCATCAACTAAATCCTTGCTACATGTGGCTGGGTCATTGTGCTCCTGAAGCCTGCGACGAGCAAAATCCACTGCATTTTGACTCCTAAACACATCCCAGATCCCATCACAGCCAATGATAAGGAACTCGTCTTCCTCCGTTAGTTTTACAGTCTTAACCTCTGGCTCTGCACTGAGTGGCCCACCATCCCTGCTCTTCATTCCTTCCATATGCCAGTCTCCCAAAGCGCGAGTGACATTAAGCTGCCCATTAAGGTAGCCATCATACACTGATCCTCCACATGCCTCGACGCGTTTGATCTCTTTGCTGCATATAGGTTTGTGATCGCTTGACATCGCAATTGCTTTTCCACGGCGGCAAAGCACTGCTCGACAGTCTCCAGCATTAGCTACCACCAACAGCCTGCCATCAGAAATAAGGATTAATATACATACATGAATTGAATAAAAAGAGACCCAAATTGTACTCTCATCAGTATTATCTCAGAACTCACAGAACAAATTAACTGAACATGCACAAACTGAATAAATTGAGACCCATATTGAACCAAAAGTTAATCAGCACGGTTTGAGCAATAGATGCAACTAGTAAGCCTCTATAATGAGTTAGGACTGGTTGGCATGACCTGTATGGTATGTAATAAGCTATAAAATACCCAACGCCATAGTTTCAACAGAATCTGGCTGCTGAGACCCCAAATTCTTTTTCATATGCTTTTTATCATGAATAAGAAAACAAAAGTGAGAGAGAATATTCTTCAGTCTATGATCATTTCAGAGTATATATCGAAAGGCAATAGTGCAGCCGTTACAGGGTATGGATCCAAATAATGCATGAATGACATTAACATATATTGAAATCAAAATGACTTCAAAAGTAAATGAGATCTATACTTTACATAAATATATGTGAGTGCAACTGACCACAAGGCAGAATGAACCAAAAAGTTGCTGATGTACATTGAAAAGTAATGATGAGTGTTGATCAAAAGGGAAAAGAAAAATTACCTTCCAACAAGAAGAGCTGTCAATGCAGTGGTACCAGAAGCAAGGGTAGCATCCAAAGTGCAGGCTTCTTGAAAGGCAGTGTCAGTTTGCAGAAATGCTGAACTTACAACCTTTTGAATATCACCAGGGAAGTCTTCATCCTCAAAAATGAACTTTGGCAAATTAGAGCAAGCAAAGTCAGCGGCATGCTTTCCTCCATGTCCATCAAAGACCTGACACCAATAACATAAGTATTTCAATTGCAAAATATAGATCGCAGTTTTAATCATATCAATTAGTATACACAACCACGACTATGCAAAATTATAAGACGTCATCAGAAGATAAATACCCCGTAGAAGGCACTGGGGCCATCAGTGAAATTCTTGAGACCATAGTCATGCATAAAATTGTCCACACAGACATAAACATCTTCCATGTTTGAGCGAGAACCAATGTCAGTCCATGCTCCAGAGCGCACAATTGGAATGAACTTCGATTCATACTTCTCTTCTTCTACTCCCAGTTCAACAATGACGTCTGACGCCTTCGTCCTCATCTGCTAAAATTCCATTCACACACTTAAGAAAACAGTAACAACACCCACAAAAAACATAAACAAAACACTGTTCAAATCCTATTAAAACAGTACCCCCAGGAAAAAATTACTGTTCACAGCAAGTCAAACAAAAAACAGTGGGACAATGCCAGTGCTACACATAAAGACAATTAAACCTAGATCACAGTAGCATACTTTACAATTCATCTTGAGCATGAAAACACTAAGATCTTATCACTCAAACAGCAAATTTAGTAAATATGAACACATGGGTATTGATCATTGCACAAACTAAACCACACAGTTAAAAACCCACATAGGGAAAAAAAAATTGCAGAAGCTGAGAACGAAACATACAAGAGATGTGTGTCGAACAAGAGTCTTCTTGCACGGGGCCGCCGGAACGCCGTCGGCGCGGCCGTAGCACCTCCAGTACGCAGCCGGGTTCGGAGGCCGACCCTCGCTCGTACTCCCATTCTCAAAGCTCCCAACTTTACTTCCGTCCATGATTGTAAACCATATTTATGGGTTTACCAAGCTGGGAGTTTCTGTTCAGACGAAAAGGGTCGCTTTCGTTTCGACTCTTTCGAGGCAATTGGTGGTGAATTTTAGCGGATTCTGAGATTTGGGGATTTAGGGTTTTTTGCAGAAGCTTTGAAAAGGACAGGAATTTAAGTTCTCTGCAGAGGGGTTTTAGAGAGAGAGGGAGAGAATGGGAATTAGGGTTTAAGAAAGAGACGAAATTTGGGAGTGAAAGCGATTCGCTGTGATCCAGAAGCAGAGAGATTTGGGGCGATCTACACGAAGACACTGCTTTTTCAGCTCAATGCTGAGATTTAACTGGTCGGTTTCTGAGGGGAGGACTCCGAAACGACGTCGTATTGTGCACCTACAGTTACTGTTTGACCTTGGGCTTTGTAGGGTCACATGCTTTGAGTCACCTTTTTACCCTGTGGCTGGGGAGGGGGGGGGGAGATATTTCTGACAGACAAAATATCTGAAATTCAGTTATGATTGATTGGTAAAAATTGATGGTGTCCTTTCTATAACCACCCTATCAAAATCACTATCAAAAAAGGAAAGGTTCGCAATCAAATCTTTTACCTGCTCATTATTTTTCCTTTTCTTCTTTTCTGTTACCTTGGCATGCAAATTGTGCATTAATATGTGATCATAGTCGTTAACCAAAAAAATATATATATGTGATCATAGTCAACTTCTAATAATTAAAGGCAGAGGAGGCTAAGATTAGCTATTTTTAGTACAGAATTACGATGATTAATTAAGGGTCTTTCTAAATATACTCAGTAAATATCTAAGTACACTCAGTAAATTTTTTTAAACCAGCAAAATTATAAAATCTCTCTAACTACACCTAGCAAATATCCAATAATACCCTTGTTAATTAAACCCAGCAAAACCCAAACACCCAACAAAACCAATATTGAGCAAAAACTCCTTTGTTCGTCTGAAATGATCGAACTCAGATTTTTGAATACCCAACACCTCAATCTAGTTGGTTGCAGATATGAGAATATATATAAATCCTCGGACATATCTCCATCTGTCCATTATGGCAAGTAACAAATAATTAAATTTTCGATAATCAACACGAACAAAGTTCTTTCGAAGAACTTAGAGAAACTAAATACAGTTCGTATACACAAAATTTAACACTCATTCATCACATGAAATATGACTTTTGTGTTACTATTACTATCCAATATGAAAACACGAACATAAATGTTATCAAAATTATCAGAATAATAGTAAGATAAAAAAACGAAGAACTACCCCCCCCCCCACAAGATGTATCTGGCAATTTTGGCGGCATTTGAGCAATACCCACCTCCTCTATGATTTTAGAAACTTTGCTTTTCAAATTAAGGACTTCATTGATATCCCACAACATAGCCACAAGTTTTCTCGCTGAGACTGACATAACTTCTTTCCCTTTCCCGACATCCTTGGAATGTTGTTTACCCTTATGCTTCTACGCCATGGTGACGCAACTGGGTGACTATCTGGAGCTTATTGACCAAAACAAATAATGCTTATTTGGTTGCTAACAACTAATCGAAGTGCGATTGAATTCTATGCAATTGCAAAGTTTTTTTTATGTCGAATGATAAAACGACTTCAGTTCCCTGAATGCAATGAACTGCTAGGTTTAAATTTTATGGTTCATTTTGTTATTATCTTAATTTACCATAAGTTTTATCGTCATTTCTTACAAGGGCATAATTATTTTTTCATGCAAAATTGATTTGCTGGGTGTATATAGATATTTGCTGGGTACATTTAGAAAGACCCATAATTAATCCATATTTTGTTGACCAAAATATTTGTCATGCCACCTGATTCGAAGAAGTAATTATTTAGAAAATTTTTATTAATTTATACTGTAGGAATACAAATTTTATGTAAGAGAGATTACTCTACGTGGCTTAAACATATCAAAGAAAAAAAAATTTGTTTACGGATAAGAGACAACATTTTATTTCATTTAAAGCACATAACAAATAGATATTAGGTTGAAATTGACTTTAGAAAAAGAAAATGACGTTTATTTCTTAATCAAGTTAGGCTCAACTTAAGAGTACGGCTTTGAATTCTATGGAAATGCAAACTGATTATTCCGTGACATATTGACAAAGCCAACACATGATGGCCAAGTTAATTTACAATATGCTTATGATTATCTCTCAACAATGCAAATACTCATCATCTAAACATTAAAAGTAAACACATAAAACATAAATTCCTATATACCTCATGTAGATTGATCCGACTTTGTAAATCCTGACTTGTCTAAAATTTTGGTGAAGCATGATAAATTTGGTAGCATTCATCATGAGCCGATTAGTCTAAGGTCAGAATGAGGTAGGTGTACCAACGATTGTTCTAACTTGTAACTTAAACTAATTCGCAGATGCAGAAAGCCATGTAATTGTCGTGGAGCTTTGTAATGAAAGTGACTGCTGCAACTACAAGCAAAAGGCTACAAGAAACTCATTCCAACACGCGTCTCCTATACTGGTGGCTCGAGACGGCAAGCAATGATTCGTCTTTCATGGAGGGTCCAACCCACGTGTCTAATTAGAAGCCCTCACCGTCGCGGTCCTCGTCAGTTTCCCCGACTCAACCAAACCCACCTTCCTCTTTTCCTATATGTGATGATTCATCCTACTCCTTGCTTAAAGATCTTGATCGAAGGGAAAGAGAAAATGGCCATTACAAGCTTCAGCTGCAGCCTTAACCAGCTGCCTCCTCCAACTCAAAGCTCAGGCCCTTCTTCTCCTTCAAAGACGAATCAAGTACTACTTGCATGGTAGGTAATCGAAAATCCGGCCAACTTCTCTTTTTAATTTTGTAATGACCCAACTCAAAGTTTTGTAAAATTTTGACTTGTGCAGGAAAAAAAGTGATGGAGGATCATGGAGTAGCAGATGTGTTCTGGGCATGACTTGTGTTATGGTTGGGTTGGAGATGGGTGGTTTAGTGAGTGGCCAAAGCCATGAAGCTATAGCTAAAGGTATGCCGTTGGTGATGGAGTCGAGTGAGAAAGTTGCGAAATGGAGTGACAAGAGAATTTGCCCCAAGTGGAGAGCCAATGAGCTGGAGACCATTGTGCCGGAGAACCTTCCGAGGCCGTCGGCTCACCGGAGATGGGAAATCGTCGGTTTTAATACTAGAGATGCTCCGGCGGTTAAAATGGTGGCTAGGAGGAGTACTGGTGGTTGCTTTTCTATGTAAATACTAAATAGTACACTTTGTCGTACAGTACTTGTACCATATACGTATAGTCCAATACAGAATTTATGTAAATAACACAAGCAATACAGAATTTATGTAATTGACATCACAATTCACAAGCAAGCAGATTGAAACTTTTTTTTTTCCTTAATGGAAAAAACACGAACAACAAGCTAAGAAGCCGCGAAGGCGGGTAATTTGAAATCTATTATATAAGAAAGTAAAAAATAATCTCCTGCGAGGCTGAGACAGACATTAACTCCATGAACAAGCATTTAATGACGAATTTTTACAAACTTGTCAGTTTTTTTTTTTTTTTTGAGAATGAAACTTGTCAGTGAAAATTAAATTTTTATAAATGTATTGAAGAAAATGTAATTGGTGTTGGTCTTATTAGTTTGGGGCCTAAAATTATTGAAAAAGAAAATTGAAGTGCAAATACAAGTGGGCACATTGATCCTGTTTTCTTTCCCTTTGAATTGCAGGACTTGTAGTACATGTAGTACTACTGTACTACATGATGGAAAATAACAAGAATTAGAAAAGTACAGTGAGGAGTTTGTCTTCTTCTTTTTTAGCAAAATTTCATGACATTTCTTTTATAATTTTTTTTAATAGGAATTGATTTCATTAGATAATTAAGCCATAAGACATGACAGAGTCTAACATGCACTCACATAAGAAAGTCGAGGTAAAAAATTGGACAACCTATCTAAGTTAACTAAACTCATTAAAGTCTAAAGGGACGTTTGCTGGAAAACAAACCTAACCAAGCAAAAAAAACCTCACTTCCTAAGGAAAAAATCATTCATCTAGTCTAATATGCCAACACACAATTGTGGTACAAATAACAACTAGAAATGTCTTATAAAAGCTTATAGAGATTACTTCTACTTTAAAAGGCTTGTAACTAGGTGTCTAATAGCTCCTTTCCTGTAGGGTTCAAACTAGAACCATCCTCAGCCTCTTCAGCAGCTAACAACCTTGGCATCAAGTTAGTCTTTCTGCTCTTATTTGTACTTTGTAGTCATCTTGCCCGAGTCAATATCACTTTTGGCATCCTTGTCCTTCCCCGCCGTACCATAAGGCAACTTATTCAAACTTTCCATAGGGCAGTCTCTCTTCCTCTTTGGTTGCTCAACATTTCTCTCTTACAATCTCACAGTCATTGCATCCAAGTTCAATACGGTAGAGCCCAAGCATAAGCTGCACCCTTGGGCCTCCTATAGATATTGGGCTGACAGAACATAATTAAACACTACTATGAACAAACGAGTCCTTACAAAATTCTGTAAATGCAATTATCCCATCCTTAATTGCATCGAAACCTAGAGAGGATATAGCTCCGTAATCATATCCATATCCTGTGCTGAAATTTGGATCCAAGTTTCTGGATTTGTTCTCCCCTCCCGATGATGTGTTGGATGAGGATCCAATGCCCCCAGGCATAAAGAATGCTGGTTATTGTGAGGGTGCAGGGAGACTCAGAGAGTCGCTGCTCTACATGTGGTTAACTGCAGCCATGGTTAGCCTAGCAGCTACACTTTGTTGCACACACAACAATGCAATGTGAATACATCTCATTATTTCAGGTCCTGAAAAACCACTTCTTAGCATGGGATCTATTAACTTTAAGGCTGTCCCCTCCCTCCAACTATTCAAGTCCTGCATAATTTAACATTGCGATATGATTGTGCAGAAAAACAGAATCAGAGACAATTATATTGGTCATATTTTCTTTCTTTTCTTTGCAACCAATTGCGATAAATAGTCGTACTATTGGGATTTATATGTAGGCCAACTTTTTTTGTGATACTTACGTAGCTTAGAAGAACCTCTGCATCTTCTTCATGCCGAAAAGAACTATTTTTCTGTCCGGTTATTATCTCCAAAACCAGCACACCGAAACTGTAAACATCGGACTTCACAGAAAAGTGTCCACGCATTACATACTCTGGAGCCATATATCCGCTGCATATCAACAACAAGAAGGTCGACTGCAGTTAGTGTGGATTAAATATCAGTGGTTAATTATGGTATACATGTGCTCCTCAAATAATCCTATTGTTTGTTATGTTACTTGTACAGTTCACAGTTGTACTGTCAAGTAAAATTATAAATCTATAACTTAAGTAGCATGCATAACACAACTATATTAAGGTCTAGAACTTACTAGGTCCCCGCAATTCGATTAGTTTCACCTCGTGTTTGATCTGTATCAAATAATCTTGCCAATCCGAAATCTGCAATTCCGGGGTTCATTTCTGAATCTAAAAGAATGTTACTAGCTTTTAGATCACGATGGATAATTTTAAGACGGGAACCTTCATGAAGGTAAAGGAGTCCCCGCCCAATTATGATCTTGTAGCGAATATCCCAATCCAACTGTTCGCGCTTGACTGGATGTGCACATACATTCAAAAATGAAGTTCTATAATGACTAATGATTTTTCTTGCATTCCGCTAGCGCTCTTTGGAAGCATGTCATGAACGTAATTGAACTTTTATATTTCACTTTGAAATAGTAGAAATTCCAAGTTTCCTACCATACCAAAGATGAAATGATCGAGACTTGCGTTTGGAACAAACTGATAGATAAGAATTCTTTCGCTTCCTTCCAGGCAGAAACCAAGGAGCCTAACTGAATTCCGGTGGTGAAGTTTGGCCACTAGTTCAACCTCATTTTTGAATTCTATATCTCCTTGTGAAGAATCTCTAGAAAGCCTTTTCACTGCTACATCTATCTCGTCCCAAAGACTACCCGGCCTGCATTCAAGAGTATTTGAACTCTAAGTATTTAACTTATCATAAATTTTTACCCTCATAGAATGACATTTATTTTAATAAACTGATATTGTATTACTCTGTAAACAACACCAAATCCACCCCGTCCGAGCTTATTTGATTCAGAAAAGTCATTCGTTGCATCTCTAATAGAGCGAAAGGGGACTTGCAGGTCATATGTTTCTGTAGAAAATATTGTATCATAATTGTAATTGAATTGAGATTGCATAGCATTACTTTAGGAGATTACGTAGATTACCTACCTTATTAGAATTCCTAAATTGTAGTAGTAGGAGTCTAGCACGTTTAGCCTTCTCTTGTATAAAAACATTCTGTATCTATCAATGAATATATCTTCAACCAATATTCTTTCTTTCATGGTATCAGAGTAGGACTATAATCCTGACTCCATAGCCGCTGCACCTTGTCTCTCGTGCAACAAATTTTTCTTCTCATTCCGTTGTACTCTATATCTCGTACAACAATCCTCGATCTCGTCTCCATGGGAAATCAAAATTTCAAATCATTTTTCATTGATCATTATGATCATCCGGCCTTGGTGATAGTGTTCAATCAACATAATCGACCAAATCAATCTAATTGGAAAAACGGTTCCTCCGGTTGTAGTCCTCTCTCCAAGCAACAACTTCAGCAAGTTTTGGCTATTTTGAATCACAAAGGATCTGATGATTCTTCTAGTCCTCAATCACATTCGGCTGCCATGGCAGTTAGGAGCAACATGCCCAATCAGTCCTGTTCTTTAGGTTTATCTAAGATCGCTTCCCGCAGCTAGATCATTGACAGCGGGGTGACGGATCACATCTCTTCATCTCCTAAATTATTTTCGCATAAGAGTAAAAATTGTTCATTGCCTCCTGTGTTATTACCTAGCGGAGAGAAGGCTAATATTTTTGCAAAAGGATCATTGCCTCTCAATTCTGTGTATTACCTGCGTGATGTATTGTGTGTGCCTACATTCAAAGTTGATCTGTTATCGGTCAATCGTTTGACAACGGGCTTGAATTGTTCCGTGACATTTTTCCCATATTGGTGTATTTTGCAGGATCTGGTTTCGAAGAAAACGATTGGTTTGGGTAAACAATGTGACAGTCTCTACTATTTGGTGGCATTAGCGACGGAGAAAAACACGTCCAAACCACATCACTCATCACCCATTCAACCTGCCTGTCACCTCACCATGTCCTCTACCAACCTTTGGCATCGTTGTTTGGGCCATGTTTCGTCTCCTCCTCTAGATTATATTGCTAAAAATTTCTTAAATATTTCTCTTAATTCGAATCATGCTTGCGATATTTGTCCATTAGCAAAGCAGAGTCGTCTTTCTTTTGGTACTAGTTCTATCTCATCTGTTAAACCTTTTGATCTTATTCATGGTGATATTTGGGGTCCTTATAAACATTCTTCTCTTTCTGGAGCCCATTATTTTCTTACTATTGTGGATGATTATTCTCGTTTTACTTGGGTTTTTTTAATGCAACATAAACATGAAACTCAATCTTTAGTAAAACATTTTTTTGCTTTTGCATCTACTCAATTCTCATCTCAGATAAAAAGTTTTCGCAGTGATAATGGGGTTGAGTTGCTTTCTCTTCAAAAAAATTTCAAAGAAAATGGCATGCTTTTTCAGCATTCTTGTATTTATACGCCTCAACCAAATTGGGTAGTAGAACGCAAGCATCGTCATATCCTCCAAGTTGCCCGGGCCTTTAAATTCCAAGCTAATCTTCCTACCAAGTTTTGGGGCGAATGTGTTCTCACCGCTGTTCATGTTATTAATAGTTTGCCCACTCCACTTCTCTCATTTAAAACACCTTTTGATCATCTTTATTCCACACCTCCTTCCTTTCATCACCTTCTTGTTTTTGGTTGTTTAGCTTATGCTACCAATGTCAATGTCACACATAAATTTTCTCCTAGAGCAATTAAGTGCATCTTCATCGGTTATCCTATTGGCCAAAAGGCCTACAAGCTCTACGATCTCTCTAGTCATAAAATTTTTACTAGTCGTGATGTTGTTTTCCATGAGAATTCTTTTCCATTTAAACTTGCTGCTTAGCCTGATCCGGAGCTTCAGTCCATTCACGTTCATCTCCCTACTAACCTGCAAACCCAAGCCCAGTCAAGTCCATCTTGTTTAACCCAGTCAAACCCCAACATGCCTGAGCATTCCCCTTCGTCTCCAACCCCGTCCGCAACCTAGTCACCACGCCGCGTCGATCCACCGTCGCCCGCTCTACCCAGTCTAGCGCCGCTGCAACCCAGTCTCCCACCGTCTCTCCAATCTGGTCAGCCTTCTCCACACCCACACCAATTAGATCCCGCCGACGCTGCTGTTACTGACCCTATCAGGCCTCTCTAGGCGCCACCTCCTACAGCCGTTGTGCCATAGCCACCAATCCCAGAACCCGGCGCTACTGTTACTGACCCTGTCGCGCCTCTCCAGGCTCCACCTCCTACAGCCGCTGTGCCACAGCCCCCAATCCCAGAACCGCCTCTACACCACCCAGACCCCCAGCCTGACCCTCCGCTCCACCACCCCAACCCACAACCTCTCCGTCGCTCTGCCAGCTCAACCACACCTTCGGTTCGCTTACATGATTATGTGTGTTCACATGTCACCTCCAATTTCCCAAACTCATTGTCTCCTTCATCTCCAGGTTCTGTCAAAGGTACGCGATATCCTCTATGCAATTACCTTTCATATCATCGCTATACTCCTTCGCATCGTTCCTTTATTGCTCAGATTACCCAGGTCGAAAAGCCACGTAGTTATGTTGAAGCTGTTTCTCATCCAGAATGGCAAGAAACCATGCGCTATGAATTGCAAGCATTGGATGCCAATAACACTTGGACTCTCACTCCTTTACCAGCTAACAAGACACCTATCGGTTGTCGTTGGGTTTACAAGATCAAGCATCGATCTGATGGTTCTATTGAAAGGTACAAAGCCCGTTTGGTTGCCAAGGGCTTCACCCAAATGGAAGGTATCGATTATCATGACACTTTTTCCCCTACTACAAAGATTATTTCTGTTCGCTGCTTGTTATCTTTAGCTGTTGCTCAAAATTGGTCTATCCATCAGTTAGATGTCAATAATGCTTTCTTACATGGTGATCTTGATGAGGAAATTTTCATGTCCCCTCCTCCTAGTCTTCGGCGACAGGGGGAGAACTTAGTTTGTCGCCTTAACAAGTCTTTATATGGTTTAAAACAAGCCTCTTGGCAATGGTTTACAAAATTCTCTGATGCTATTCAATCAGCAGGGTATATTCAGTCTAAAGCAGATTACTCATTATTCACTCGAAATCAGGGGAAGTCATTCACTGCTTTATTGATATCTGTTGATGATATATTAATCACTAGTAATGATCTCATCACTATTTCTGCCTTGAATAATTTTCTCAACAGCCGCTTTCGTATTAAGGATCTTGGTGATTTAAAGTATTTTCTTGGCATAGAAGTTTCCCGTTCCAAGAATGGAATTTATATTTCTCAGCGAAAGTATGCATTGGAAATTATCAGTGATGCAGGTTTATTAGGAGCAGCTCCCATTGATACTCCTATGGAGCGTGGTTTGAAATTATCAGATAAAGGAGATCTTCTTAAGGATGCTTCACGCTATAGGAGATTGGTTGGTAGATTGATCTATCTCTCTATCTCAAGGCCTGATATAACCTACTCAATGCATGTGTTGAGCAGGTTTATGCATGAGCCACGCAAACCTCATATGGAAGCAGCTTTACGAGTTGTTCACTATCTCAAGAACACGCCAGGGCAAGGTTTGTTCTTCTCTTCACAAAGTGATTTTAGACTTCACGCTTATTGTGATTCAGATTGGGCTGGTTGTCCCATGATTTTAGTCTAATTCCTTGATCTCTACGTCTCTTGATGTGAATTAGTGACCCTTGAGCCGGCTCTAATTCATGTCAAGTGGGTTCCTACGGCCCTTGAACCGGAGTAGGAATACCATGAAAGGGAATTTCGGTCCTTGAGCCTTGAACCGCGTTGGGTACGACTACCGCCAAAGTAGGGATTTGCATCCACATTATATTAGCTTCCGACACATAGAATTTGGGTGAAGGAACCTCCCTAACACCCGACATTCCCATTTATTTGGTTACACTTTTATTAATTTATTTTCATTTTTATTAATTGCTTTACATTTCATTACATTTTGTTAATCTAAAATCAACTCTCAAAATATTGAACTCCAACTCATTGTAAATATTCATCACTAGGCTCTTAGTTTTGATTAGGCTTTGGTGAAAATCAAAGCCGAGCATTGCTAGGGTTTTGTGCCTTAGATTAACATTTTTATTTATTTTCTTTTTCTTTTCATTGTTTGGTAAGTGTCTTTATTTCCGATTACCCAAGAATTGTGGGTTAGCCACTAAACCCTGTGGTACGATAAACTTTGGGCATAATATTTCCCTATCTTGACAATAATACGTACGCTTGCGTAAATGTGTATCCAAGTCAGGGACCTAATCACTTCTCTAATTTATAGCTAGGACACTTGTTTAGAGCATGGTTAGTTACAATACCAATTTCGATTGCCATATTGGCTAGCTTGATAACCTTGATTCTAGGACTCTTCACCTTTTGGTGAAACTAGAAGCTCTAACAAGGCTCTAGATTGTCCCAATTGAGTTTCTACGACCCTTGATCTGGAGTAGGAATACCATTTAAGGAATCTATTGACCCATGAGCCTTGAAAAGTCTTGGATACGGTTCTTGATGCCATTATGAATTGAATGACTATTGTCCGAATATATTTGTGCATTGAATTTGGCTAGGAGGATACCCTAGTGACCTAATTTCCATTCTTGATTAGTTTCTATTATCTCAATTTTTATTAACTACTTTAATTTTCAATTGTCAATTTATTTTTCAAAATCAAAAATCAAATTTCGCAAACCACTTTCATTGTCCATACCATTTGGTTGTGAGATTCCGCATTTATTTGTGGTTCTCTTGACCCATTTTAGACTTGGTTGTTCCGAGCCTGGTATGTAAATAGCTTGGTGCTATTTTTTAGGTTTCAAAATTATTAGTGACTTAGTAATCGGTATAACCGAGGATTGGAGTTAGCTTTTCAATCCATGTGGTACGATAATTTCGGGTTCAAATATTTTCCCTTTCTTTGATGACCATGCCCTTATTGCGCGTAAGTTGCATTCAAGCACCCAAATCATGTATTGATATCGCAAAAGTGATGAGATCACATATACCAGCTGCAAATGTGTCTGCAAGGTTAGAAGTCCCCAACAAGGGGCACGGTGCCACAGATAGAGGCACTGCAACCACACTTAGTGGAGGTGTGGTTGAGGCCGTGGCTCCCCAAAGGAAGAGGGGGAGGCCACTTGGTTTGATTAACACTCACCCAAGGAAGAAGAGGGCGAGTAAGGCACAAACTGATCCATTAATCATCAATGTAGAGAATCCCTCTCATGAGATTGTCTCTGATTATAGTTATGTCCATGAATTATGAGAGTACGTATGAGTGGATGGAAAGATCTTCCATACACATTGATGATATATTTGCATATATTGTTGCTCAAGAAATCATAAAGCATGATGATATTGAACCACGCTCTGTTGCAGAATGTCAACAAAGAGCAGATTGGCATAAATGGAAAGAAGCAATCCAGGCAGAATTAGATTCTCTGGCAAAGAGACAGGTATTTGGCTCGGTAGTGCTAACCCCGCCAGGTGCAAAGCCTGTAGGACATAAATGAGTCTTTGTCAGAAAGCGTAATGAGAAGAATGAAGTGCTAAGGTACAAGGCTCGCCTTGTGGCGCAAGATTTCTCACAACGCCCTGGAATTGACTACGAGGAGACATACTCTCCCGTAATAGACGTTATAACGTTCCGCTACTTAGTTAGCTTGGTAGTTTCTGAAGGACTGGAAATGCAGCTCATGGATATGGTTACCTCATATCTCTATAGGGATCTTGACTAAGAGAGATATATATATATATATATATATATATATATATATGAAAGTTCCTGATGGCCTTACATTACCTAAATCAAGTGATTCTAAACCACGGAGTGCGTTTGCAATTAGGTTGAAATGCTCACTTTACAAATTGAAACAATTCGGGCAGATGTGGTATACCCGTCTAAGTGAGTACTTGATTGGGAAGGGATATAAGAACGTTGAATTATGTCCCTGCGTATTCATAAAGAAAACAAGTTCCGGATTTGCAATTGTAGCTGTATATGTCGATGATGTGAATATAATAGGTACTCTTGCTGAAATAAGAGAAACTGCAAGCTACTTGAAATCTGAATTTGAGATAAAGGATCTTGGGAAAACTCGATTCTGTCTAGGCCTTGAATTAGAATACCGAGTTGGTGGAATACTAGTCCACCAGTCTGCGCATGTCCAAAAGATGCTCAGGCGATTTAACATGGACAAAGCGCACCTTGCTAGCAGTCCCATGATCGATCGAAGTTTGGATGCAAAGAAAGATCCATTTCGTCCAAAGGAAGATAACGAAGAGGTGTTGGGAGCTAAAATTCCCTATCTAAGTGCAATAGGTGCATTATTGTACTTAGCCCAATGTACTCTACCAGACATTGCATTCTCAGTGAACTTGTTAGCTAGATTTAGCTCAGCGTCACTGGAATGGTATCAAGAACATTTTTCGATACTTAGAAGGAACCATTGACTTGAGACTGTTCTTTCCCTACAGAGAGACAAGAGGAACCGTAGATGGAACTACAATCCCTAAAGGAAATGTTGATGGCGAAAGCACCACTGACTACACCGAAAAGCCAAATGAGGTTTTGGTTGGTTTTGCTGATGCTGGGTACCTTTTTGACCCACATAAAGGTCGTTCCCAAACTGATTATGTATTTACCATTGGGAACACGGCGATATCTTGGAGATCAACCAAGCATATCCTTGTGGCTACTTCCTCGAATCACTCAGAGATCATTGCTCTACATAAGGTCGTCCGTGAGTGTATATGGTTAAGAGCTATCATTACACATATTCGAGGAACTAGTGGTTTGAGTTCTACCACTGAAGAGCCTACTTGCATTTATGAAGATAATGCAGTTTGCATTGAACATATGAAACTAGGATATATCAAGGGTGATAATACAAAACACATATCGCCAAGTTTTTCTACAATCAGCAACAACAGGCTCTCCTCAAGATTCAAGTGAATCAAGTAAGGTCTGAGGAGAATGTGGCAGATTTGTTCACCAAATCATTGCCTAAACCCACATTTGAGAAACATGTGAAAAACATAGAAATGTGAAGAGTTTCCAAGCTCCCTTGATTAATGTAGGGATCAGGAGGAGGTGTAGACGTCAGGGGGAGTCTAACACATACATGTCATCCTCAAATGTAAAAGGTGTGTTGTGCTCTTTTCCTTATACCAAGATGTATTTTTGTCCCACAGAGTTTTTATTGTTACTTGGCAAGGTTTTTAGTGAGGCAACAACTCATGCACCATTTCGTCTTTGACTTAGTACAAGGGGGAGTGTTAAAGGAAAAACACATTATGTGTCTTCGTCAAAGAAACTGACGAAAGAGGGAATCAAGGAATTGCAATCACATCGCAATCAACATTTACTATCATTATTGTAATCGATGTTAATCGATGTTTCCATTGTAATTCTATCCCTATATAAAGAGGCTATGAAATGAAATGAGTAGACCAATTTCAATTCCATTTTACTTTTACATCTGTGAAATTCTAACGGGTAGTTGAATTTTCAAGTATAGATTTGTGGGCAGAGTTGCTTTTTGATTGATCGGACCCTATTATTCCTAGTTACTCTCAAATCCCAACGACACGTCGGATGAGGATCCAATGCCATGATTATACATAAAAAATGCTGGTTGTGAGGGTACTGGGAGATCAACAGAGTTGCTGGTAAGCATTTGAATAACTTGAGCCATAGTTGGCCTATCAGCTATACTTTGCTGCACACACAACAGTCCGATGTGAATGCTTCTCATTATTTCCGGCCTTGAACCGGTTCTCAACATGGGATCTATCAAGTTTGAAGATATCCCTTCTTTCCAACTATTCCATGCCTGCATAATTTTGAATTTGTATGAACAAAAATTAAATCAAATTAATTTAATTTTTTTTCCTAGCAATTGCAATTATGTATATGCTCCCATACTTCAGAGACATGTACTCAAAGGAGAAATAATTATACTTACATAGCCCAGAAGATCCTCCAATTTTCCTTCGTGACGAAGTGAACTTATTTTCTGTCCGCTTATTATCTCCAAGACCAACACACCAAAGCCACAGACATCAGACTTAACAGAAAAGTGTCCACGCATAACATACTCCGGTGCCATGTATCCGCTGCACATCAAAAACAATATTGTTGACTTTAATTAACAAGGACGAACATGGTTATGCTAAATTAGATTATTTCCTTGCTTGTTCTTTACTTATCAAATTACAAAAACTTAGCATAAACTCAATTTTAAACGCTATAGTACTTACTAGGTTCCCACAACTCGACTGGTTTCAGCTTGTGTTTGATCGATATTAAATAATCTTGCCATGCCAAAATCAGCAATCTTGGGATTCAATTCTGCATCTAATAGAATATTACTGGCTTTGACATCACAGTGGATAATTCTAAGACGAGAATCTTCATGAAGGTATAGGAGCCCTCGCCCAATGCCTACTATGATTTTGTAACGAGTTTCCCAATTCAAATCTGCACGCTTGACTGGATCTGCACATTCAATTGTACAAGAAAAATGATTTTGATGAGCAGTAATGATGCTTGGTTATACACTTCTAGGCATAACATTTTGTATACAGATCGATCAAAGCATTCAACCATACCAAATATGAAATGATCGAGAATTGCGTTTGGTACAAACTCATAGACAAGAAGTCTTTCATTTCTTTCCAGACAAAAACCAAGGAGCCTAACCAAGTTCCGGTGTTGAAGCTTGGCCACTAAGATCACCTCATTTTTAAATTCTATGTCTCCTTGTGCAGAATCTTTAGAAAGTCTTTTCACTGCTATATCTTCTTCGTTCCAACGCCTACCCTGCAGTGATGAATAAGTGTCTAAAAACTAAATGATTGCTCACATGGGGGCGGGGCACATGTATACTTGACATTCTTGCTCATGTTTGAAGTGTCACTACCTTGTAAACAGCACCAAATCCGCCTCGCCCAAGTGTATTTGCTTCAGAAAAGTTATTCGTAGCAACTCTAATGGAGTCAAAGTCAAATTGCAAGGCTTCGGTGCTCATGTCATCTGCTTCTTGGTATGATGAACAGTTCAACAAAAATCAAATACTGCAAGTTCATTACCTTCTTTGAAGGACATAAAGGTTCTAGTTATATGTACAATTGAATGTAGGTACTAATAGAAGTAGAGAGCTGATCATCGTACTCATTTAGTTTAAGGAGAGCAATTACTGGAGAAGTAATTAAACACAAATTACCTTCAAACTTTCCCTTTGTCTTCCTAACTAATCTCAAATAAATCCATATGAATACAATCAGTACCACCAGAGGAACAACAATTGACATAGTGATGATAAATTTTCTTTGAGATGCATTACTTTTCTTCTTTCCTGCAAAAATCAGGAATTGACATAGTGATGATAAATTTTCTTTGAGATGCATTACTTTTCTTCTTTCCTGCAAAAATCAGGAATTTTCTATACTCAACTCAAAAGGCTTTTGCGGCTAATTAAAGGGATCCACAGGGTTTAAGGAAATTAATTTTAGAGCAGATAAGATCAAACGGAACATAATAACATCCTGTCCCAATTATAAAGAAAAAGCAAGTTTTACTCTGTTAAAACTTAAAACAGAGTCGAAACATAGTTGGTGATGAAATAAACGGTATATGAATGGAATATACCTGGCAGTGGAGGAGGAGAGGCCGGTGTTGCTTTTGGTGGCGAAGGTGGGGATGCCTGAGCTGCAACAATTGGTCTAATTTCATACCATACGGTACAGCTGGGTGCAACAACGCTCCTACCAATCTTCCCGGAACAACATACTGGGATTCGTGCTATAGTTGAATTTAAGCATTCAGTGCATTCTTAGGCTGACAAATCTGGAATACACTGTGTGAGTCCATATATTGTTACGTTGGCGTCGCTTGTGTTTTACGTGCCTATGGCGTACTTGAGATCAGTTTCTGCTGCAGCTTGACTAGACAGTCTTTCCAACAAGGCTTCAACCTTTTGGTTGAACTCATCTAGTAGTGTTGACGACATGTTTTGTGTGTTCAACATAGAGAAAGAAGGAGATAATGTCAGGATCCTATATAAGGGTTGATTCGAGTAGCGTAGCATGCAACCGTCGTACCACCCAATGGCCGCCTTCTGAACAGGACAGGCTGTAGAATATTCTGTAAATATTTACTTTCCTTGTATGTGTAGATTAAGTGTCCTGTATAATTGTAGGAGATATTTTCCTATTAGGATTACACTTGTACCTCCATATATACCTCCTCTTTTGGAGATGAATATTATTATCGAAGCATTCCAAATACCTTGAATTCTTATTTTCTACTTTGTATCAGAGCAGGTTCAATCCCTTGAACTTGCACTGTATTCCGCTGAAACCCAGAACCCCAATCCCATACCTTGAATTTGAAACTCCAAACAATTGTTTTTGTAGCATCATCTGACCACCACCGAATCCAAATAAAGACCACATCACCACATCAAAATTGGCCCACATCACCATATCTAGATTGCTGTACCCCTTTGTTTGACTTAATTAGTACCAGCCAACAAGCCTTGCTAAAGTACTAGCTGCACTTTTTTGACTTAGGTTGATTGCTGCACTCACCTTTTTTGACTTAGGTTGATTGTTGCACGCTTCCTTCTGGTCACGTACACGTCTGCTACTGTTTACTTAATGGAAGACGACACTGCTACTCTCACACTCCGTAACATGCCTCCAATCATCAACCGTTATCATACCTCGACTCCTCCACCACGCCGTCCTTCGGGTAAAACAAATCCATATGCAAATACAAAATGTCCTCTCTGTGGAAATTTGGGTCATAGCAAACAACGATGCTATGAACTAATTGGCTACCCTGATTGGTGGGATTTCACCAAGAAACCACTAACGAACGTTGGAAAAGCTACCGTGGCTACTGCAGAGGAAGAGTAACCATCTAATGCCTCCGCTAATGTAGCACAGTCAGGTATGAGGGGTAAGGTATCTGTGAATAGTTCTTGGATAATTGATACAGGTGCATCTGACCATATGACTAATGATCCTAGCCTCTTGAAACAGTTGAAACCCTCCTCGCAAAATATTGTTTCTACTGCTGATGGTACTCCAACTCCGGTAACCGGAGAAGGCTCTGTTGTCCTATTTGACACGTTAACCCTTGACTCTGTATTGGTTGTCCCTTCATTAGCATATAATCTCCTATCTGTTAGCCAGATTATCCTAGCACTAGCATGTATTGTGACTTTCTATCCGTCTTTCTGTGTGTTTCAGGACATTCTGACTCGGCGGATTCTTGGTTATGATGTTAGAAGGGGGAAGTTATACTACCTGGACCTGACAGAGACTGGAGAGAAACATAAGCATCTTTTGGGCCAGGGACAGGCTAATCAGATCAACGGGGTAGAGAATGCGAAGGAAGCTGTATGGTTATGGCATCGCCGTTTAGGCCATCTATCTTTTAGTTATCTTAAGAAGCTGCAACCTCATTTGTTTTCAGTTGTCAGTGATTCAGATTTCCATTGTGACATTTGTGAATTGGCCAAGAGCCACCATATTTCATATTCACCAAGTCTTCATAAAAGTCCTGTTCTTTTTATGAAAATTCACTCTGATGTCTGGGGTCCTGCGAAAATTCCTTCTCTTTCTGGAGCTCGGTATTTTGTAACGTTTATTGATGATTGCACTCGAATGACATGGGTGTCATTACTGAAGAATAAGAGTGATGTATTCGGGATGTTTACTGAATTTCACAAAATGGTGGCAACTCAGTATCAACAATCCATCAGAGTGTTTCAGTCTGACAATGGTGGAGAGTTTGTGAATGGCCCTATGATTGAGTTTTGCCGGTCACATGGAATTCGTCATCAGACCTCTAATTCTTATACTCCTCAACAGAATGGTTTAGCAGAACGGAAGAACAGGCAGTTGATCATGAATGTACCTCGGTCCTATTGGGGAGAAGCAGTGAAATCAGCAGCATATCTTATCAACCGTACTCCTTCGCGGGTGATTGAGTTTCAGAATCCTCATCAAAAGCTTCATACACTTCTGACCATCCCTTCCATGCCTAATTTGGAGCCCCGAGTGTTTGGATGCACAGCTTATGTTCATATTCCCAAGCCTCAACGCAGCAAGCTTGATCCCCGTGCCCGTAAGTGTATCTTTGTTGGTTATGCTGAATTTAAAAAGGGTTATCGCTGTTATGATCCTCTTACTGGCACTATACATGTCTCTCTTGACATTGTTTTTCGTGAATCCGAGCCTTATTATTCAAAGGGAGTTTCGGCGTCTTCCCTTCAGGAGGAGAAAGATTGTGAAGGAAATCATCGAGATTCATTATTTGAAGAATTTGAAGAATTAGAAGCCTTGGAATCAAGATTTGGAGTTGGAAATTCTTCAACAAAGGCGGACAACGAAACTGAAATCGAAATAGAAGCTAGGGCAGTAGAAAACGCCCAAGAAGATGTATTAACTGGCGGTGGACCAACAAGCAATAAAGATGCTGCCGAAACAGAAAAAGAAGAGGCCGTGGGGCCCTCCACCTGCGAAACAGAAAAAGCAGAGTGCGAAATAGAAAAAGAAGAGGCCGAGGGGCCCTCTACCTACGAAACAGAAAAAGAAGAGGCCGTGGGGCCCTCTGGATGCGAGATCATTAAGGATGCTGCCAACAGACCGGTTTTTAGCTCCAACGGTGGACCAGTGGAGGGACCAGTGGGGTCACCACCTGCAAAAATAGCAAAGAAGCTGCCAGCCGACACCATAATCTGTCAAATAGGACAGATGCAGCACTCCAGCATTCCCAAGGTGAAGACGCTTCAATGGATCCTCATTTATCAGAGTTCTTCCCCCTTTCTACATCCTCAACTGAAGAATCTGCTGCGAATGTTCCTCCTCAGGTACCTTTAATTTCGAATGAGTCATCTGGAGTAGATAATATTGAGCCTAGGAAATCACAGAGGGTTACCAAGGGTATTCCTAAGAAACAATATGAACCAGACATTAAAACCAAAGAGAAGTATCCTATAACTAATTACATGTCTAACCATAGGTTGTTTGGGTCACATGCACTTGTTGTTGATCAATTATCCACTGTATCTATTCCTAGTAGTGTACAGGATGCTTTGGCGGATCCGAAGTGGACTCAAGCGATGAATGAAGAACTAGAGGCTTTGCAGAAAAACTTGACTTGGGATGTTGTAACTATGCCTGTTGGAAAGAAGACTGTTGGATGTCGGTGGGTATTTACAGTAAAACTGAAAGCTGATGGGAGCATTGACAGGTACAAAGCCAGATTGGTTGCCAAAGGATACACTCAGCGCTATGGAATTGATTATGAAGAGACATTTGCCCCTGTAGCAATGATCAATACTGTTCGAATCTTGATTTCACTTGCAGCAACTAAAGATTGGCCTCTACATCAGTTTGATGTGAAGAATGCTTTCCTCAATGGAAACTTGGAGGAAGAAGTGTATATGGACATGCCGCCAGGAGTCAAAAATATGCCTTGCGATACTGGCAAGGTTTGTAAGTTGAAGAAGTCTTTGTATGGTTTGAAACAGTCTCCTAGAGCTTGGTTTGGGAGATTCTCCAAGTCTATGAGGATGTTCGGATATAAACAAAGCAACTCAGATCATACCTTGTTCATTAAGCGTAGACAGGATAAGATTACCGCTCTGATAGTATATGTTGATGATATGATTGTCACAGGGGATGATCTAAAAGAGATAGAGGCCCTGCAGAAGTATCTTTCTAAGGAATTTGAGATGAAGGACCTTGGGCAATTGAAGTACTTTCTTGGAATTGAAGTCGCAAGGTCTAAGAAGGGGATTTCTTTATCCCAACGTAAGTATGTACTTGACTTGTTAGCTGAGACCGGAATGCTTGACTGCAACCCTATTGAGACACCGATCGAGATGAACCACAACCTTGCCATCTATCCGGATCAGGTTTCAACTGATAAAGGAAGGTACCAACGTCTAGTCGGGAGGCTTATTTATCTTTCTCACACTAGACCTGATATTGCTTATGCTATGAGTGTGGTTAGTCAATTTATGCATTGTCCCAGTGAAGAGCATATAGATGCAGTGTATCGTATTTTGAGATATCTTAAAATGGCACCTGGAAGAGGTTTATTGTTCGAAAAGAAGGGTGAATTGGAAGTTGTGGGGTACACAGATGCAGACTGGGCTGGTGATAAGACTGATAGACGGTCTACATCTGGGTATTTTACATTTGTTGGAGGAAACCTTGTGACTTGGCGCAGTAAGAAACAGAAGGTTGTTGCTAGGTCGAGTACTGAAGCTGAGTTTTGAGGTATGGCACATGGAGTTTGTGAGATGTTGTGGGTTCGTAATGTGTTGAAAGAATTGGGTTTTAAACTCAAGAAACCTATGGACTTGCATTGTGATAGCACATCTGCTATTGAAATTGCTCATAATCCTGTTCAGCATGATCGGACTAAGCATGTGGAGGTAGATCGACACTTTATTAAGGAAAACCTGGATAGGAAAATCATCTGTTTCCCGTTCGTGTATACAGAAGATCAGTTAGCAGATGTTCTTACGAAAGGAGTGTCAAGGAAAGTGTTTGACAACTTAATTGGCAAGTTGGGCATGATCGATATCTATGCACCAACTTGAGGAGGAGTGTAGAATATTCTGTAAATATTTACTTTCCTTGTATGTGTAGAT
Source organism: Rosa chinensis (assembly GCF_002994745.2). Lineage (NCBI taxonomy): Eukaryota > Viridiplantae > Streptophyta > Magnoliopsida > Rosales > Rosaceae > Rosa > Rosa chinensis. The sequence continues at coordinate 60,196,631 of NC_037093.1, forward strand.
TAAGTGTCCTGTATAATTATAGGAGATATTTTCCTATTAGGATTACACTTGTACCTCCATATATACCTCCTCTTTTGGAGATGAATATTATTATCGAAGCATTCCAAATACCTTGAATTCTTATTTTCTACTCAGGCCTCAGTGAGACGATATATGGCGGAGCCGCTGAGGCAACTGCTACAGTTGTCGGCCGCTTGATCTCCTCTACAGAGCCTGAGTGCATAAACTTTGTCGGAGTTTTCTCCGAAGGAGGAGTTATAAAAGTCGTGGCCGTTACCGTTGACGGAAGAGCAAAGAGAGAGGAGAAGAGTGTTGAGGTTTGTCTTATACGGGCTAGCATCGGTGTAGTTACCTGAGCTGTTTATACAGTAGCTGTACAGAAAAGGGGATTGATCAAGGGCTTGAGCTAGGAGCAACACAAGTTGTATCAATGAAAGAAACAATCCAAAAGCTTGATGATGAGGAAACCATATTTTGCTTGCCGCCTCCGATGAACTAAGAAAGAAACACCATTATATTCTGAATTTGAAGAACATCTTAATCAAATTAGTTATATAGTTATATAATTAAAACATTGACTGATACGGAAATTAATTAATTATATAATTAAAACATAGGGAAATGATGGAAAATGTCACTTTAGAGACTGAAATGATAATAAGGTCACCTAGTTTCCCACTTGATAAAAAGGTCCATTGTGAATTGTTATTAATATTAGTTTAGTCCTTCTGAATAATGAGATCATGTTACAAAAGGTCAGTTTTTAATTTTTATCATTTTGATTCTGCCCCTAAGGTAATAAACCTTTATAACCTTCCATTTCAAAATCTGCGAGCTCAAATTTTCTCTCTCCTTTGATCAGAAAGCTTCCGATTCGATTTGTTCGGAGATCTCTTTCCGAGATTCTTTCTTCACCGCCCTCTCCGTCGGAAGCTTCCGATTTAGCTTTGTGCCTCTGCGACGATCTGAAATCTCAGTTTTGAGTGGTTTTGGAGCTTCCGCAACTCTTCTCTTTTTCTGGATCTTTGGCTTTGTCGTTGTTCGTCTTGATCACGTTATTGTGTTCTTCTTCTTCGTTGACTCAGTGCTTAGTTATAGTCTCTCTATTTCTTCCTCTCTCTGGTTTTCTCTGATTTGATCGGTAAGCCTTCTCTCTGTGAATTTGTTCGTTTTGGATTTTGCAGTGTATTTTTGTTGTTTGTGTTAAATTGTTGAATTGTTCGTTTTGGATTACTTTGTTCTTCTCCTTCGTCGACTCAGTTCTATGTTGAATTGTTGATGATGTTTTGTGCTATTGCGCTACTATATTTGTTCTATACTGTGATTTTTTTATCAGTGACATGGCCAGTTACATTTTTAATACTGCTGTTTTGTTCAGGCATTAACAGTTACTTTGGCAGTGACTTGTTTGTGTTGAGTCTGTTGATTTTCTTAGTAGTGACATGGATACTAATTTGTTTTATTCTTGTGCAGTTGTTATGGATACTAGCTATGTTGTCAAGTTTATTTATTTTGGTGAAGCAGTGACAGTTCCATTGTTGCATAATTGGTCGTTTGTTGACCTATGCAATTCCATACGCTCTCTTTTTCCGGATTTGATTCAAGGAAATTTCATGTTGAGGTACATTATTCCTCCAGATTCTAGTTCATGTTTTCTAGAGAGTGAAGTTGATATGAGAATGATTTTTAGGAATTTGGTTCGTTACAATTCTGATTTTGTTGAAGTGTTTGTGACTGATTTGCCTTCTATTAGTGAAAGCGTGGTGAGTAATACAGTGTGTGAGGATTCTAGTACCATGCTTGAGGAGAATGATTATTTGGGGTGTTATAGGGCTGAGGCACCGAAGAGTTATATGACGAAAGGTTGGGAGAGTTATATTCATTCTGAAGGCCAAAAGTTTGAGGGTGGGGTTATTGAGTTTAGGGATAAGCTGCGTAAGTATGCCATAGAAATTGGTTTTTCATATGAGTTTGTTAGAAATGACAAGGTTCATGTTATTGCTCAGTGTTCTAAGAAACATTCTCAGGGCTGCAATTGGCTTGTGAAGGCTCATTTATGCAGGGTTAATGGTTTCTTTATGATTAAAAGGTTGGTTAATGTTCACACTTGTCATAGTGTGATTCGTTTGCAGAAGAGTAAGATGATGGGATCCAAGGTTGTCAAGTCTATTGTGCTTGATAAGATTCGTGCCAATCCAAACAAAAAGCCAATTGATATAGCTGATGAGATCAAGAGTGATTATGGTTTGGATGTTCCTTATCGTACAGTTTGGTATGGTACGGAGTTGGCAAAAACAGCCCTACATGGTGATGAAGCTGAGTCTTATGCTCAGCTACTTTGGTTCAGTGAGTCTGTTATGAAGTCAAACCCCAACTCTAGGATAGTGGTTGAGTTTCATCGAGAAACACACAGGTTTCAGCGTATGTTTGTGACCAATGGTGCATGGATGAAGGGTTTTCAATCTTGTAGACCTATTCTTTTCATTGATGCTACATTCATTACCAACAAGTAAAAGGGGCAGATTATTGTTGCATCGGCAAAGGATGCCAATCAAGGTTGAATCTCCTTCATTATTTCTAGTTTTTATTTTTCTTGTTTTCTATTTCCTACCATGTTTTTTTTTTTTTGTAATGTAAGTGACATGGTTAGTTACATAGCTACTGACATTGTCTGTTATATGTTCATTGATAGTTACATGTCCAATGACTTAAATGTTCTGTGATTTGAATGTCATGTCTCTAGCCATGTCACTGTCAAGTAATATGCAGTTATGTCAGCGACATGGTCAGTGACATTAACAGTTACATGACAGTGACATCATTTTGTTTTTCTGTTCAGGCTTGTATCCAGTTGTTTATGCTATTGTGGATTCTGAAAATGAGAGTAATTGGAGATTTTTTCTTGAGGTTTTGGTTGAAGAGTTTGCAAAACACCCTATGAGGAGGGTGACATTCATTTCTGATCGTCATGTTGGGCTTGTTAGTGCTTTCCCTAGGGTGTTTCCCAATAATCCACATGGGTTTTGTTTTAGACATCTGATGGCTAACCTTTCTGACAAATTTCCAGCAGGTTCTTACCTTAAGGATCGGATCCCTCACTTGTTTATGTGTTATGCTTATTCTCGCACACCGGAGATGTATGAGTTCAGCATGGAAATCTTGAGGAGTGAAGGCGGCGACATAGTTGCTCAATTTCTGGAGGATCTCCCCAAGGAGAACTGGTGTATGGCTTACTTTAACGGCGAAAGATTTGGTGAAATGACAAATAACTTGGCTGAGTCTTTCAATAATTGGGTGTTGCCTTTGAACAGTCTTCCTATTCTTGATATTAATGATGGGATTAGAGTGAAGTCCATGGCTTCAATTGCTGCTCGGAAGCAGGATGCTCAGGAATGGTTCTCTGGGTTGTGCCCAGTGATTGAAAAGAAGCTGAAGGAGAATTTGGAAGTTGGAAGGCATTGGAGAGTGAGCAGGTCTGATACCTATGTGTATGAAGTTCACTGCCAGAAGTACAATAGCATGGTAAATTTGGAAACTCACTTTTGTTCATGTGGAGAATGGCAGCTGTATGGCTTCTCATGTTCCCATGCCCTTGTAGTGATCCAACAACATGGTTCTTCCCCGTATTTGTATGTCAATGAGCTGTACAAGGTGGAGAAATATCGAGAAACTTATTCTTTCCCAATTAATCATCTTCCCTCTATTTCGAAGCAAGTGCATGATTTTGGTAGAGATGCGGTGATATTGCAACCGCCTTTGACTAGAAGACCACCGGGAAGGCCTAGAAAGAAGAGGTTCAGAAAAAGGAGCGAGAAAACTAGGGTGATCAAGTGTGGTAGGTACGGAAAATGTGATGGTCACAACAGAAAGAGTTGTACAGCTCCGATATAGGTTCAATTCTGCTTACATGCCTTTAACAGTGACCTGGCAAGTGACATAGCAAGTGACTCCAATACAGTTTGAAATTTTGTTTTGATTTTTCATTTTTTTTCAATAAATGATAAGAAGTGCTTACTCATTGGAATTTTTTTTGACTATGAGACAGTGTATCTGCTTTCTTCTTTTATAAATTCTTCAGTATTCTTTGTGTCTACAGGTTTTTAATAGTTGCATGTACAGTGACATAACCATTTTCTTTAGATTTACATTGATTTGTCCATTGACATTAGTTTTTAGTTATCTTGGCAGTGACTTGTTCAATGACTTGTAGTTCGATCACTGCATATAGATTTGGTTATTGGCAGCGGAATGCTGTAAATGTTAATGAAAAATAAAAAAATTAGCTGTAAAAAATTTGTTTGGTTGTTGCGGTACAGCAGCACGAACGCGGCAAATATTAATGAAAATTAAAAAATAAAGTATCAACACCAACTTTGGTTTGTTAATTGGTAGCGGAACGCTGCAAACTGAAATAGAAATATCATTTTGGCTGTGACTTCTCTAGTGACTTAGAGTTTTAATGTTTTTTGTCCAGTTACATATCCAACTACATACTTAGTTACATGTTCAGTTACATACATTGTCAATGACATGGTCAGCTACATTATCAGTGACTTGGTCATTTTGGTTGTGACTTCTCTAGTGACTTAGAGTTTTAATGTTTTTTGTCCAGTTACATATTCAGCTACATGCTTAGTTACATGGTCAGTTACATACATTGTCAGTTACATGGTCAGCTACATTATCAGTGACTTGGTCAGTTACTTGAGTTTTATAGTAACTTGCCTAGTGACTTGGCCGATGACATTCAGTTTTCTTTTTACTTGGTCAGTGACTTGAGCACTTACATAATGGGCAGTAGTGAATTTAACAATGACACTTTCAATTATATGCCGCCTTCATATTTACATAGTCAGTGACTTGTCCTATGAATTCAGAAGATGCATTAATCTTGAATAAAAAGATCCATACAAGTCATAGTCTGAACTAAACAACAAATTTCTGAATTTCTGAAGTAAACAAACAAATATCTAAAATTCTTAATTTGCTGAGTTCCAGCTCTGCTTATGTTCAGCAGATTTTTTGAATATTTGAGCTTTGAATTTCATCATCTGAGCTTTGGTGACTTTGTTTGGCATCTTCTCCTCTTTTGCCATTTTGTCCATGTAATACATTACAAAAGCTCCGCAATCTAATCTGTTGTCAATTAAAAATTTCATGTTAATGATTTTGACCAACTTGGTAACAGTAAAGTTATCATTTTAAATTTTTGAATATAGACTTACGATCCTTCGTCTTGTTGGGGGCAGATTCTGGCATGGTTCAAAGGGATCCTTCCACTGTCATAATTTTCCTTTATCCACCTTATTGTTCTTATCTCATCATTGCTCAAAATACTTTCAACCATCTTTAATTTTGTGTGAGTGCTTTGACTCTTGTCAAATTTCATTCGGCAGCCTTGCTGCAGCATATCGTCTGCTTGATCTTTTATTGCTCTCATCCACAGCTTGACCATTTCAACCTGTATTTTTTAATAGATTAGTGAGTGATAGTTACATGGTCAATAAGAAGTTTCTTACCAATTTTTTTATACTTTTAAAGCACTCCCCTGTTCCTGCTCTTCTTGGTTTCATTGAATCAAAATGCAGCCATTGCGGTATGTCCTTTTCAAAGACCAATAGCGTGTGGTGAAATTCTTCATTATGGGTAATTGGGAAGAAAAGCATGCTGCATTTTCCCATGTTTTGGAACAGCGGCTCACACAAGTATTGATGGAGGTTTCTCACAGTTAAATGTATTGTCGAATACTATTTAAAAAAAGAAAGAAAGAAATACATAGAACGAGTTATAAATAAACAAAGAATGAGATATAAGGATTCAATTTTTATAGAAAGTGCTCGTCATACTTACCCAACACATGCTATGCATAAAAGCAGATCTTCTCAAACTTTGTGAACTTTCGTTTTGTATTTCATCCTTCAACATTTCCCCATAGCAATCAATCCAGTTGTTTGCTATTGATTGATCGCTTATGAACATTTTGACATCTGCCCTTGTAATTTCGCTTCCATCCTCTTTTCCCTCCCAGAATAATACGCTGCATAACATAGAACGATGTTAGTCTAGTGACTTAGCCAGTTACTTTTCACTTGCCAATAATCTAGACAGTGACTTGGCCAGCTACATGGAAATTGAAAATGATCTGGACAGTGGCTTGGCCAGCTACATGGAAATTGAAAATGATCTGGACAGTGACTTGACCAGTAACTAGGCCAGCTACATGGCAATTGAAAATGATCTGGACAGTGACTTGGCCAGTGACTAGGCCAGCTACATGGCAATTGAAGTCACTAGGTGGTGGGCTGTAACATGAAATATTACCTTTGTTTTACCTTATTCCAGTACTTCTCTAATTTGCTTTTATTTGGGATGTCAAGTAGGTTGTACAGTTGTAGCTTTTGCCAATCTATCACTTCAATTTTGCTTTTTTCTGTTTGTTCCTCGTCATCCACATGAATCGTCAAATCATGTATCACTTCCTCCTCTGGCTACTGTTCAGCTGTCTGTCCTTTTTTCTTTTTCAGTGCTGTGATTCTGGTCATTTTCGCCCTCTGCCTTTGCTCTTTCACTTCGTCCCACCAAAAAATATGATGTTTTTTTTGTACTCTCTCGTTTCTCTTCATCCTAACCACATAACAATAGAGGCCAATAGATTCTGAGTCCTTCCCTGATATGTCATCTAAAATTGGCATGGTGAACTCAGCTCTTGTCATCTGTTCCGTATGAGGAAAGCAATTGATTGGTTCAATGTCAAAAACAGGCTGAACTTCTGGTGATATAATGATCTGATACTTGTGTGGCTCTGCTTGCATATCTTCCAAACGGATTTTTCTTGGAGGTGGAGTTTGTAACGCACTCGGAGGTGGAAACACAAACAATGCATTAACCCAAGCAGTATTCGGTGTGCAAGCATCTTTCTTCATTCTCAATTTAACATCAGGAGAGGTTGGTGATGAACTTGTGCAGCTACTTGGGCAAGGCATTCAAGTGGTGACTGATGTCCTCGGTCGGTAGAGTGAGGTTCCGCAGATGCGCTTGCTGTGGAGTTGGCAGGTTGTGATTGAGTTCCCTGAATTCCACTTTGAGATTTTGTGTTTTTGGAGTGCTTGCTGTCAGTTGGCTTGTCCTGAGGGGCCTTTGATTTTGGTGGAAGGAAACTAGGTGGTGAGGGAGGAGGAGTTGAGTCGTTGTCATCACCTGGATGTGCTATTGGCGACTCATACTTCTCAGTTAGTGCCATTACTATGCCCTCCAATTGCTTCACTCTTTTAATCAGTGAGGCTTTCTCAATTTTCAACACCTCATTTTCCAATAACATATCCTCCTTCTCTTCGTTTATTCTGCCAATTTCCTTTTCTTTCTCCTCAACTTCTTTTTTCAAAGCACTTAGCTCTTCTTCCTTTCCCTCGAGCTTTCTCTGTAATTCATTCTTCTCTTCATTGGTCTTCCCTATCTCTGTCTCCATCTTCTCATTGTTAATGTTGTTAGCTTTCTTTTCTCTTGTTTCCAGTTCTTTCTCCAATTTCCTTATTTTTTCTTCCAAGCCCTTTTTCTCTATTTCCACATCTCTTAGCTCTTTTTCCTTTTTCTGAAGATTTGTCTCTAATTCTTTCTTCTGTTTATCATTCCATGCAGTCTCCTTCACCATGTTTCAACTGGTTCTATTTTCAACATTTTCTTCTTGCCTATCATTCTTTTTTTCTTTACTTTCTGTGTCTGTATTAGACTCAGAATCTTCTTCCTCTGCATCTTCTTTAACTTTATCAAAGATTTTCTGAAACAAAATTACAAAAGTTGTCAGTGACATAAGCAGTGACAGAAATAAAACAACAACACAATCATAGACATGGGAAGTTACATGCACTGTGACATGAAAATATAACAATAACACGAGCAGTGACATAGTCAATGACTTGCTCAGTGACCTGACCAGTTGGAACCCTACAACATTAACAAGACTAGTGACAAGACCAGTGACCTAGTTTATCTACATCGAATTAACATACCTTCAACTTCCCCATGGTGTTGAAATCCATTTTTTTTTTCTATCAGGGTCTTTAATTGCCACTTTCTTATTCCGTGTTTTTCGGTTTCTCTTCCAGAGATTGGCGGCACTACTCCCATCTTGTGGTAAAACCAGTACTGTTTGGAAAATAAAAAATAAAAATAGAAAACTAGTTAGTTATTTTTCAAACAGCTGCTTAGCAATATGAATATCACAAACATACCCAATGACATATGCAAATACATAAACAGTGACATTGTCAGTGACATAAACTTGACAGTAATATTAACAGTGACCTGACAAGTTACCTGTCCAGTGACCTGACCAATGACATGACACTGATCTAGTGTTTGTACTTACAACAGCATACGTAGTTAATTATGGGACAGCAAAATGATGCATAAACAAATTTTTAACAAGCTACGGGAATTTACCATCACCAATATCACGCAACCTGCCATGTTTTGGGATTCTTTTCCCTTTCGTTTAATTGATTTTTTAAGGAAGTCGCCAACTTCCTTTGCCCAGCTATATTTTCCCAGACTTTCCACCTCTTCACAAACTCTTATATAGTCCCAAGATATTGTTCCTCCAGAGTTTGGGAACAAGAGTTAGATGAAAAGGTTCAAGAGTACTAATACGGCAACATTTCTGTCCCGTTTCGTTTTTTCTTCCCCTGTTTCTGGAGCTTCTGCCAATGCCTTCTTCAAAGCTTCCTCTGCAGCCACCTTGTTGATCCTCTGCTTTTTGCCAAGTATTTAGTCACGAACTCAGATCCGTATGCCCCTTCTTTGGTCTTTGGTACTGATAACCTGGGTCCCGGCACTCCTAAAATCATAGATATATCACTTGTTGACATTCTGAATTTCCTGTTTCCAAACACAAAAAGGTCTGTGTCGCTGTCGTATACTTGTAGCAGAAGTGTGATTAAATCATCTGATTTCTTTGCATCCTTTTCTTTAATTGAACCTCCATGGAATGCATCTATCAGCGTTGCAAAGGGAGTTTTCTGCAGCAGCTCTAAAGTCCCTTCAGTCAGGTTATTTTTGTTTTCTACAATTGTTTTCGGAAAAACAAGCATTGTGCAGCGATACTGCACATAACCCTCTTTTACATATCTTTTCCTTTTCCCTGGGACTTTTTCCTCTTCATCATCCTTTGTATCTTCTTCCTCGTCAGTTTCTTCCTTCTTCTTTGTACTCTCTTTTTTTGTCTTCCTTTTATCCATTTTCTTCTTCTTCTTGGCACGAACTTCTTCTCCATCAGATTCTTCTTCTTCATCTTCAGTTTCTTCCATGTTTCTTCTTTTCTCCTTTTTAGTTTTCTCCTTTTTATCCTTATTCTTCTTCTTACTGCGGACTTGTTCTTCATTAGATTCTTCTTCACCTTCAGTTCCTTCCAGTTTTTTTCTTTTCTGGTTTCCAGTTTTCTTCTTTTTATCCTTCTTCGTCTTCTTACCCCGGACTTGTTCTTCATTAGATTCTTCTTCAACTTCAGTTGTTTCTTCCTCATCTTCAGTTGATTCTTCTTCATCTTCAGTTTTCTGCTTTCTCTTTTTTCTCTCATTTACTTTCTTCCATTTTATCAGTTTTAACTTTTCCCCAATTGTTTCTTCTGGACTTTGTTCTTCAGATTGTTCTTTTCCGGATTCCTCACTTTGTTTTCTTTTTAGTTGGCCCATTCCTCGAACTTTTTTAAAAAAAATCCTGTAAACAGTTAAGAAAATTAGAATTCAATAGTTATTTTGATAGTTACATAACCAGTGACATATTTATGCACATGTTTATGATAGTGACATAAACAGTGACATGAACAGTTACATGATCATAGCCAGTGACCAGTGCAGCGACATGGGCAGTGACAAAGACATTGAACAATGACAAAATGCTGAAATTTTCTGGCATCACATGTAATTCAAACAAAACTAACATGAAAATTCATTTTCTCATCAAATCCCACATGTAATTCAAACAGAAATCATCATTTTCTCATTAGATTCCACATGTAAGTCAAATAAGTCTCACCATTTTCTCATCAGATTCCACATGTAAGTCAAACAAATCTCGCATGCAAATTCATTTTCTGATGAGACTCCACATGTAATTGAAATATCTTTTCTAATTCAAACAAAACGCAAGCTATTCATATCGAAATTATATGAAAGAAGTAGGAGGAAGTTACCGGCGGCTGTCTGACGAGCACAGATTTTCAAATATTTTCGGTAAATTTGTAGAACCGTAGAATTTGGGGCTTAGTCGGTGAATCACTCTTGCTTACCCACCGTTGACGGTGGAGGAAATCAGTCGTTGTCCGCTGTTTTAGCCGAAGAGAAAATCTGTGAGCAGTTTCTCTGAATTTTGAAATTGTGAAAAGATATTGTAAAATGAACCAAGAGAAATAGTCACCCTCGGGTTAGATAACTGCTAGTGGCAGTTTTCTTGTAGTTGAAGGGTTGGATAGGTAATTTCAAACATAGACAGTGACATAAGCAGTGACTTCAATTTTTACAGTTACTTGTTCTATTTATTGGCTCATGACATTATTTTTTAAGTTACTTGGCCAGTTACTTTATAATGCATGTAAGGATATGAATTTTTTTACAGTTTGTTGTTGTGCAGCGGAACGTTGCAGTCGCGGTGCAGCGGCACGCTGCAATTAAATAAAAAGATCAGTTTGGTAATGTCTTGTCTTTTGCTAGTGAGTGACTTTGTCAGTTACTTTGCCAGTGACTTGGCTAGTTACTTTATAGGGTACATAAGGACATGAATTTTTTTACAGTTACTTGCTTTATGTATTGGCTCATGACATTACCTTTTACAATTATTTTGCCAAATCATGGCTGGTGACTTGTTCAGTGTCTTGCTATAAGATCTGTAGACTTATTGATTGACTAGTTTACTGTCTTGGCTAGTTACTTTGGCAGTTACGTTGTCAGTGACTTTGCCAGTTACTTGAGACGTACAATGACATTCAGGTCGCCATTTCCAGTGACATTCAGTTTCTCTGTAACTTAGCCATTTACTTACTTCAAAAGATACCTAAGTACATGAATTAGTTTTAGAAGATCATATCAAACAAACTTTTATATACTGAAGCAATATCTGCAAGAAAATATTAAAAAATGGAAATTCTGATTGAACAAATGAATGGATATATATGATGAATCAATTCGAAAAAACTATATAACCTATCCTATTCCTTAAACAAATTTCTACACTTCATTATGTTTTGAGTTCTAGCTGTGCCTACTTTCTGCAAATGACTTTACCATATGAGCTCTAAAATTCAAAATATATCCTTTGTGAGCTTCTTTGGAACTGTCCCTTTTTGCGAAATTTTCTCCATTGTGTACATTACAAAAAGTCCGCAATCCAATATGTTCATCATATAAAAATTGAAGTAAATGATTTTGAACTTTATAATGATTATATTGACATTTTTAAAGAGCTGTGTACTTACGAATCTTCTCCTTGCTGAGGGTTGTCTTTGAGTTCTGTCACTCCCATTTTTCATTTATAGTTATCCTTGATCCACTTTATGCTTTCTCTCTCTGTTTCAGTCAATGGAACTTCCATCATTTTCAGTTGTTCTTCTGAACTATTCTTTTCATAAAATTTCATCCTGCAACCTTGTCCTAGCATGTCATCTGCTTGTTCTTTGACTGCTGTCATCCAAAGCTCTACCATTTCAACCTGCATTTCCAACATCGCAACATAATCAATAATATGCTTTCTGCTTAAATTAAATATATGAAATTAGTATGACGAAAGTGTTCCATACCATTTTTTGGACATTTTGAAAGCATTTTCCAGTTGATGATTTTTTTGGTCTTCTTGAATCACAGTGGAACCATTTCTTTAATTCCTTGTCAAAAATGAGCAGTGTATGATGAAATCCTGATTCATGTGAGATTGGGAAGAATATATAGTTGGATCTTGCCAGATTTTGGAACAGTGGTTCGCAGAGGTACAGATGTACATAATACACCGTCAAATTTTCTACAGAATGCTATTTGTAAGGAAAAAGGAAGACAAGTTATTATCAATTAAGAATTATTTGCTTTGATTTTAGATTGATAATCGTTCCACTACTTACCCAGCATAAGAGATTCATAAAAGTTGGGACATCCAAGCCTTGTGATTCTTTCTCCAACAACTGATCAGTCAAGAGAATTCCATAACATTCGATGCAATTGCTTGCTATCGGTTCATCCATCATCATGTCTTTTGAATCCTGTCTTGAAATCTGTGCTCCATACCGTCTTCCATCCCAGAAGTATACTCTGCAAAGAATGAAGTGTAAGTAACATAGTTTGTGATGTCGGTTATTTAACAATTACATGGCCAATGACTTGGCCAGTGACTTCACTTGCCCAACTCATTGGCCAGTGACTTCCGCATTTGCATGGACAGTGACTTGGCCAGCGACTTTACTTGGCTAGTTACTTTGTCAGTTACATGGACAGTGACTTGGCCAGTGACTTCACATGGCCAGCGACTTCCGCATTTACATGGACAGTGACTTAGCCAACGACTTTACTTGGCCAGTTACTTTGTCAGTTACATGGATAGTGACTTGGCCAGTGACTTCACATGGCCAGTGACTTCACATGGCCAGTGACTTCGCCATATACATGAACGATGGCCTGGCCAGTTACTTTGATAGTTACATAAACAGTTACTTGGCCAGTGACAATAAGTTTAAAATAGAATTTTCGTCTTGGCTAGTTACTTTAATAGTTACATAAACAGTTACTTGGCCAGTTACAATAAGTTTAAAATAGAATTTTAACTTAATTAAAGTATTACCCTGATGGTGCATTTTGCCAGTATTTCTGGACTCTCCTTTTGGTGTCATGGTCCATAAAATTGTATACTTTGCTCTCCTCCCAGTCTACGACCTCAGGAGGTAGCTGTTTCTCTTCTGGCTCTTTATTGATTTGTGCATTTTCTGCAGTGTCCATCTCTCTTATTGCTTCCAGAACATCCTCTGGTAAATCGTCCAACTTCTGTTGTGCTACCATCTGTTCTACCTTTTTATGTTCAGCATCTGGCAATGAGGCCTTCATCTCCTTTTCTTTTTCTTTCTTTTCAGCATCTTTCAATCTCTCTTCAATCTCCTTTGCTTTCTTCTGTCGTTTTGCTTTCACATCTCCCCACCAGTAAATGTTGTCCTTTTTCTGTGTTCTTCTCCTATTCTTTAATCTCACAACGTAAGAGTAGAGACCCATTGATGATACCGTTTCACCAGAATGTTGCTCTGTGAGGTGCATTGTTAACTCTCCCTTTTTGCTCTGCTCTGGTGTCTTCTTCTCTTTCTCTATGCTCAACGTACGAAGTTGAAATGCTTCTTCAACTATAGGACTTTTCACTATCTGACACTTGTCAGCTTGTTCCATATCCGCCACTGTGAGCATGTGGACTGTGGGGCTCTGGAACTGTGACTCCTTGTGTGATGGAGGTGTCGATTTAGTTTCTTCTGCCACTGTGCAGTGAGGTGGAGATTGAGATGCTGCTTCTGCAGATTCTTCGACTGTGCAGATCCCATGGGACTAACCTTCCTCAACAATCGATTGATCTTTCTTTTTTGTGTTTTCAGCAGCCTTAGATGCAGCTCCATTTGATTCATTTTTTTCTTCTGTTGAGTTAGGAGGTGGGGAGCTGTGCTGCTGAGCTGCTGTTGAGGTGCGAATCTTTGGGCTCAACATTTGCTCCAATTCCTTCAATTTTATCTCTAACTCCTTCACCGATGATGCAAGGCAGAAATTCTCGGTCACAAGTGTAGCATTTCTTTCCTCCAGATTCACCATGTCCTCCGTGATTTTCCTTAGTTCATGTTCCTTTTCGTTCAGTTTTTTCTTCAAAGTATCTTTCTCCACAGTCATATATCTTATCTCCTCCTCCTTTTTCTGAAGCTCTTTCTCCCACTTGTTTTTTTTCTGAAGCTGTTCCCTGTTCAGCCACCTCAACTTCTAGGTTATCTTCTTCGTTTTCACAATTCTGATCATCAGCTCCTTTTTCCTCTCCTTCAGGAACTGTCTTTGCTTCATCTGATCTATTCTCCTCTTCCTCGGATTCTGATTCCTCTCTATCCTCCTTCAGGTTTTCAAAGATTTTATGAAAGAAACATATTCACTATGTCAGTGACATGCTATGTGACATGAGCAATGACATGTGTACAACAGTTACGAAGGCCAGTGACATGAAGTGTGACTTGGCCATTGACATGCAGTGTGACAGTGACTTAATCAGTGACTTTTAACCAAGATAGTTACTTGGCCAGTCACATGTCCAGTGGCAACTACTTTGACAAATACTGAGTTAGCATTGAGTTTGCAGTTACATAATCAGTTACTTGGCCAGATACATATATTGTAAGTTACATGATCAGTTACATGGTTAGTTACATGGTCAGTTACAGCTCATGTCAATTTCAACTTCAGTTACATAATCAGTTACTTGGCCAGTTACATATGTTGTAAGTTACATAATTAGTTACATAATCAGTTACTTGGCCAGTCACATGTCCAGTGGCAACTACTTTGACAAATACTGAGTTAGCATTGAGTTTGCAGTTACATAATCAGTTACTTGGCCAGATACATATATTGTAAGTTACATGATCAGTTACATGGTTAGTTACATGGTCAGTTACAGCTTATGTCAATTTCAACTTCAGTTACATAATCAGTTACTTGGCCAGTTACATATGTTGTAAGTTACATAATTAGTTACATAATCAGTTACTTGGCCAGTTACATAATCAGTTACTTGGCCAGTTACATGATCAGTTACATACATGTAAGTTACATGGCCAGTTACATGATTAGTTACATACATGTAAGTTACATGGCCAGTTACTTGATCAGTTACGAAGGCCAGTGACATGAAGTGTGACTTGGCCATTGACATGCAGTGTGACAGTGACTTAATCAGTGACTTTTAACCAAGATAGTTAATTGGACAGTCATGTGTCCAGTGACAACTACTTTGACAAAGAAGAAAATACCTCTATTTTTTTCAAGCTGTTAAAATTTGTCCAATTCTGTATCAGCTTCTGGATGTCCCATTTTCTCATCCCATGATCTTCGTTCTCCCTTCCAAATATTGGCTTGATTTTTCCAGTCTTTTGACAGAACCAATACTGCTTGCACAAAAAAAAAATAAAAAATTAGTCATAGAGACTTGACGAATGACATGCAGTTTGACTTGATCAGTGACTTGACCAGTTACATTTCAGTTTGACAGTAACTTACCAGTATTATCAGAACGCAGCCCCCTGTATTACTATATGGGTTGCTTGACTCCTTTTTCTTTTTCAAAGTCTTTATAGACTTTTTTAAGAAGCTTCCAACTTCCCTTGCCCAGTCATAAGATCCAATCTTATCCAAGTTTTCGCAGGCTTTTAAGTAGTCCCATGAAATTGTTCCTCCTGCATTTGGGAACAGAAACTTGATGAAGTCCAGCAAGATTAATCTTGCCACATTTTTGTCCTTCTTCTCAATCCCTTCCTCTGTTGTTGGATTCTCTTTGAGCGCATCTTCCAGAGCTTTCTCCACGGCTCTCTTGTTAATTCTGGCCGTGTTTGAAAAAAATCTGCTGGACAAAGTCGGACTGATATGCACCCTCAAAAGTCTTTGGGACCAACTCACCTTTTTCTGGCATTCCTAGGATCTTTGAAATATCTCTTGTCGAGATCCTGAATTTCTTCTTTCCAAAGAAGAAGAGGTCATTTTCATGGTCGTAGGCCTGCAGGAGGAGTGTAATGAAATCATCAGATTTCTTGGCTGACTTCTCCTCTATGTAGCCACCATGGAATGCATCGACAATATTTCCAAATGGTGACTGCCTGAGCAAATCTAATCTTCTTGCACTAAGATTCTTCTTGTTATCTTTAATTGTGTTCAAGAAACTTATTAATGTGCACCTGTACTGCACATGTCCTGGTTTCACATTTTTTTTCTCTTTGGTGCTGCTTCAGGTTTTTCTTCTACTTCTGCTTGCTCTTCAGAATCTTTTACCTTCTTTACTTTCTGTTTTTTGCTAATAACTTTTGAAGAACCCTTCTTTGGTGATTGTTCTACTTCTTCTTCTTCTGTTTCTTCCTGTCTTTTTTTATTTATTATTTCAATCTCTTCTTGGGAATCTTCTTCGGCGATGGTTCTTCTTTTTCTTCTTCTTCTTCTTCTTCTGTTTCTTCCTGTCTCCTTTTTTTTTATTTCTTCAAGCTCTTCTTTGAATTCTTCTTTCTGTGTATCGTTTGATCGTCTTCTTCATCTTCTAATTCCACCTCTTGGTAGTCTTCTTCATCATCACTTGGTTCCCTTTCTTTTCTTTTTGTTCTTGTCATTTCTGATGTTTAAATTCTGTTGAAAAAATAAGAAGGTTAGCATTGAGTTTGCAGTTACATAATCAGTTACTTGGCCAGATACATATATTGTAAGTTACATGATCAATTACATGGTTAGTTACATGGTCAGTTACATCTCATGTCAATTTCAACGTCAGTTACATAATCAGTTACTTGGCCAGTTACATATGTTGTAAGTTACATAATCAGTTACTTGGCCAGTTACATAATCAGTTACTTGGCCAGTTACATGATCAGTTACATACATGTAAGTTACATGGCCAGTTACATGATCAGTTACATACATGTAAGTTACATGGCCAGTTACATGGCCAGTTACTTGATCAGTTACATACATGTAAGTTACATGGCCAGTTACATGATCACTGACAGGAGCCCATACATGATCAGTTAAAAGAAGAATTTCCATTCAAGTAAAGCCTAAAGCCTAAACAGCATAACACACAGTCATTATCTCCACATAAATGGTTATGTTACTATCCATTTCTCTGTATCAAATCACACCAAAATGGAAACAGAGCCACTCCAAAATCAAATGATACCCACTCAGTAGCCTATATCACTGGCTATGTTACAACATCAAACTAAAAATTTAAAGACAGTCATTCATCATCTCCACTCAAAAAAGCTTTAAATCTTCACTCAAACCAAACCAAAACTTGGAATCGAATTGTTTTGTTTCAGAATCAAATGCAGAAATAATTATAAATCATATTCGACTTATAATTCCAAAACTAAACACTATCTCAATGACTCGAAATTAAGTAAGAGAAGTTTCTTAGAATCGAGGCTGAAAGATTACCCGGTCGAGGTAGACAATTCGAGTTCTGCAATTCTTCAAATCCCTAAAATTTGGGGCTTTTTCTGTGAAGTACTTTTGCAGAGTCAGCGCTGCTTCACCGTTGAGCAAAACAGTCGTCGGAGAATGTATGTGTCTCAGAATGTGGCCGCCGGAGATGAAGAGGATTAAGAATTCTCTATTTCGGAGTAGGTTTGAGTGATTTTTTTACGTTTGAAATCCCGAAATAATATGGAGAAGATGAACAATAGTGCCATTTTACTTTACAGGCCACAAACTCCCAAAGAAAACTGACGGTGGCAGTTTTGTAATTAATTTGAAATACAGTGGTAGATCATGAACATGTGACCTAAATTATCATCGGAACATTTGTGGTGTTTAAATTATAATAAGACACTTCAAAATGACCTTTTTTTTATCATTATCCCTTAAAACATTGACTGAAACGGAAGTGGATTAGGACAAAAGCCATTGAAAATTTCAACTTTCCCGAGACCAATTAAATAGTACGCCTGGCAAGTTTTTTTTTTTTTTTTTTTCAATAATTAAAAAAAAAAATTAAATACTCTTGGCAAGAAACTTCCAAGGTCTCGCCGTCGCCGTTGACCACATACTATATAGAGGTATGCTTAGCTTTTTGATTAATTTCAGTTTACCCCCTAAAGTTTGGGAGTGACATTATTTCACCCCTTTTACTCTCAGGGGGTGTATTCATTTAAAAGTTTACAAGATTTTTTTGTATTTTGAAAGTCAATGGGTATTCAATTGAGATTTTAAACAATCCTTCAAAATCTTAATGTATTCAATTAAGATTTAAAATTATCTATTCAAATCTACAGATATTCAAAAATATATGGATTTTTAAGGATTTTATTAAATGATGGATTTTGGAGGATTTATAGTGTTTTTTATACATATCAAAACTAAAAAACAATCCAACCACTTTCCAAGAGATTTTGATGGATTCTTTCTCACTCAAAAAATGAAGAAGCTCTTCACTAAAAACAGAAGAAGAAGAAGCAACAGCTCTTAATAGATGACACTCATCCATTTTGTTGATAGGTATTTTCCCCCTATCCTCCTCTGCCTCTGCCTCTACTCTCATCTAATATTTTTTTTTTCTATCACTACAGCTCTAGAAACCTTAATCCTTCTAGCTAATTAAGCTCACTTTCAATGGTATTGTTAAGATGATACATACACACATATTTTTTATTATTTTTTAATCAAACTCGAAGCCAGGTGCCAATATATATACATATATTCATCTAAAACCAAAATACGCCATTACATACACACATGTTTCTTTTGTAAATTAGATATGAAATCAATTATGTCATTACTTTACTACTTTATTTTTAAGGATATTGACCCAATACCTAAATTTAGGCCAATATACTCCCACTTACTCCACTAAGAGTTTTTTACTCTCATTCACCCAATTTTAAATTTTTATCTCCAAGCTTTTCAATTTTAGTCTTCCATGTTCAATTTTCTCATGCTTTGTCCAAATTGGACATTAACTGCTGACATGAACCCAAGATGGAAAGGAAAATTACGCTTGTAACCCCGGCTTAGAAATCAACCTGATTTGATTCATTTTTCGTTCGCCTATCGCGTAACAATCAATACGGTCATCAAAGATGGGAAGTATTTACGTCCCGGTTTATCGTACCTCGGGGGTTACGAGCTAGCTAAGAATCCTATGGTTCTAAGTCACCGAAAATCACTTGCACAAACTAATAAAAATAAAATGATTAAATACTGTTTAGTCCTTGAGCTTTTGACCAAAAAACACTTCAGTCCCTGACCTTCTAATTTCACACGTTCAGTCCTTGTACTTCAAAATTTCGGACCAATAGGTCCTTTCCATTAGTCTCCGTTTAAAAACTTCGTTAATAGTTGACGTGGCAATCCCTTTCCTGCTAAAATGTCTATTATACCCTCATTTCATTTTTTATTTATATATATATATATATATATTTCTCTGTTTATCTTTTCTTCTTCGTCCTCTTTCTCTCCTCCTTCACCGACTCAATGTTGTGCCCTCTTCTTCCTCCTCTAACTTGTTGTCCTCTATGCCCAGATCGAAACCCTCGCTCCGCCTCACACCCGTATCTCCAAACCCAAGCTTCCCTACTTGTCTGATCTCTATTTTCTCTCTCCCAAACCTTATCAGAGCCTTTCATGATGACGGCGATGACGAGCATAGCGGCCTCTGCGTGCTATGGAGAAGAAAAGGATCGGGTGCTCACGGCGGCGCAACATATAATGAAGAGCCTGGGCAACACGCAGAAGGAGGTGGGGGAGGATATGTTGTTGATCTTCTCCAACTTTGATAACCGGCTGTCGAATTTGACCAATATGATCAACGACGAATCAAAGGTGGAGGACGACTGATTCGATGAGGAGGAGAAGGTGATTTTCCTGTGGGAGGCTAATCACGATGGGATGAGGAGTGTCGTACCTTGCGAAGAGTCGCCGAATGAGTCCACGGAGTATTTGTTGGCCGTGGATGAGATCCTCAAACCACCGTGGCCGTGGTGCTTATTTTTCTGTTCTAAACTGATTTTAAAATTGAGATTATGAAATTGTGATTGTGTAGATTCATAGGGATGAGGATATATTAAAATTGGTGTTTGTTTGGGCCGGTGAGGGCTCCAAGTTGAAGGGGATGTTTCGGCTACTTTCATAGGCGGCCTTATGGAGGCGGATGAGTCGGGCTAGGGGATCGGAGAACAAGTAGCAAATGGCGAAGTCAGAGAACGAGTAGTGTAGGGGCGGAGGCGGAGGCGGAGGCAACCTCATGGCGGCGAAATCAAAGAAGCAACAATAAATAGAGTTTGGGGATGATCATTTGAGAGGAGGGAGATAAACAGAAGGAGAGAGGAGGGATAAGCAGAAGGAGGAGAGAGATGGGGAAGAAGAAGAGATAAACAGAAAATAAATAAAAACAAAATAAATAAATAATAAATAAAAAATGAAACGAGGGTAGAATAGACATTTTAGCAAGAAAGGGATTGCCACGTCAGCTATAAACGGAGTTTTTAAACGGAGACTAACGGAAAGGACCTATTGGTCCGAAATTTTGAAGTACAAGGACTAAACGTGTGAAATTAAAAGGCCAGAGACTGAAGTGTTTTTTGGTCAAAAGCTCAAGGACTAAACAGTATTTAATCCAAAACAAAATAAATGCTAAACAAGGCACCGAGCCTCATTCAAGCATGACTTTGCATCACACAAAATCACAAAGACGGCCTTGCACCAAGCAAGGCCTAGATAGGGCCGTGAAACACACAAAAGTGCTTGTAATGCTCACGCCTGATTATACGCATTTATATGCGTGTAATTATATCTAAAACACTATAAATAAGAAAATCTCCATGTCAATTAATATGTAATTAATCTATTTTTATTTATTTTGCAGAAAATAAGCGGAATTACGGAAATTATGAGAAAATGACGCGAAATGGATCAATTTGGAGTTTTTAGCAAAAGGACGAAATTGTGGAAATCTTAATTGAGCAATTAAGTTAATTGATTATTAGAAAATTACATAGTAGCACATGACCAAAGATGTAAACACAAAAAACTCACTTTCAAAAATATTTATACAAATAAGAACATGAGCCCAGGCCCAAAAGACAAATGATGCAAGTCTGTCTCCCAATTTTAATAGAAAATGACCAAAATGCTTAGTTTGATGAAATATTTACGCGTATGCCACTGACCAAAATCTCTCTGTTTGCTCTCCGCCGTTTTACCCGTTCGATCCTAATCCAAGTCAGTCCCACCGAATCCCCGACCAGACTCGCCTTTGCAAAATGGACGGAACCGTGGCTGCAGCACGTGTTCTCGTTTCTGCAATCGGACGGCGATCGGAACTCGATCTTGCTGGTGTGCAAGTCGTGGTACGACATCGAGCGGTGGTGCAGGAGGAGGATATTCGTCGGGAACTGCTAAGCTGCGTGCCCTAGGATTTTGATCAGTCGGTTCCCAGACGTTAGATTCATCACGCTCAAAGGGAAGCCGCACTTCGCCGACTTCAATCTGGTGTCGGAGGGCTGGGGTGGCTACGTGTATCCCTGGATCGCCGCCATGGCCGGTGCTTATCCTTGGCTCGAGGAGATCAGGCTCAAGAGGATGGTCGTCACCGACGAGAGCTTGGAGCTGATTGCAAGTCTTTCAAGAATTTCAAGCTCCTTGTAAATATAAGTATGAATTTTTCTGTGGAATTTTGCAGCTCCGCTAGGTTCATTTCGTGTGCCGAACTAGGCGGTGACGTTTTCGCAGAGGTGGAGCTCGGCGAAGGCTGTGAATGCTCAGCCGAAGAGGAACGATTGTTGCGCCTGGTAAAGATTGCAGATTTTGCTGTGAATTTTGATTTTTTGATTTTTTTTTTTTGTGGGCTTGACTGACATTGAAATTGGGTTGAATTTTGCAGAGGATGTTGAGAAAGTGGAGGCAGAGGACTATGAGCAATTGGCTAAGGAGCTTGAGAGTGCTTCTCTTCTTGAGATCATGACAAGGCGCTTGAGAAATTCGGCAACGACATTGCTATTGCCTTCAGGTAATTCATTTTTTCGGTTCATTTCTGTCATTTCTGCCTCTGTGCTATGTTGTTTCGATGATTATTAGTGAGATTGGTAGTGAAATGTGCAATAATTGTTGTGTTAATATGTTGGGATCAAGTTTGGGATTCAAATTTTGAGTGCAGGATATAGATCAAAGAATAGGACTTGGATTTGTAGAACCTATGATGTTGTTATTTTCTTAGTTATTAGGTGAAGTAGTGGAGTGTGGCATGTGAATATCTTTTGTATGAAGAATCTGAAATGATCCAATTTGTGATTGCTTTAGCAATACTTTAGGTTGATACATTATTAAAAAGAATAGTGATAAATGATAAGTAATTATAAATTGAATGGGGCAATTGTTTCAAAGTAATAATAATATATTGTCAATGAGATGTGCCCAAGACTTATTTTTTTGTGAAATTACATGAGTACAAGTGCAGTAGTAGAACTGGACGACGCGAGTATAAGTGCAGTAGCAGAACTGGACGAGTATGAGTGCAGTAGCAGGATTGGACGAGTACAGTAGCAGGATTGGACGAGTACAGTAGCAGGAATAGGCGATGACAAGTGCAGTAGCAGAACACGAGTACAAGTGCAGTAGCAGAACACGAATACAAGTGCAGTAGCAGAACTGGACGAGTATGAGTGCAGTAGCAGGATTAGGTGATGACAAGTGCAGTAGCAGGATTTGACGATGCAGTAGCAGGATTAGACGATGACGAGTGCAGTAGCAGAACACGAGTACAAGTGCAGCGAGTGCAGTAGCAAGATTAGGCAATGACAAGTGCAGTAGCAGAACTGGACGAGTATGAGTGCAGTAGCAAGATTAGGTGATGACAAGTGCAGTAGCAGGATTAGGCGATGACGAGTGCAGTAGCAGAATACGAGTACAAGTGCAGCGAGTGCAGTAGCAAGATTAGGCAATGACAAGTGCAGTAGCAGAACTGGACGAGTATGAGTGCAGTAGCAGGATTAGGTGATGACAAGTGCAGTAGCAGGATTAGGCGATGACGAGTGCAGTAGCAGAACACGAGTACAAATGTAGTAGCAGGATTACGCGATGACGAATGCATTACCGGAAGAGGGGATTTGTGTTGGGAAATGTACTAGTGAGACGAAGTTTAGAAAATTTTGGTACCTCAAAATTGTGGAAATTTCAATGGATATTTTGCTTAAATTAAAATTTAGAAAGTTTGATGGAAGTTTTGATATATGTGGTAAATATTCGTATCTAAAACTAGTTTTGAAGATATTTTGGAGAGTTTAAAATATCGATAAAGCTAAGTTACGAAAAAAAGTAACATAAAAAAAAAGTAATATAAAGTGATTATTCTAAAAAATAAAAAAAAGTAATATAAAAGGAATTAGAAGTAAAAAAAAAAAAGTCAAAAAAAGTAGTTAAAGGTAAAAAAGTAAATTAATTCATGACATGTGGCAAGTGGAGAGCAGATTGTCCTTATTTGTAATATTTAACCTTATAAAGGGATTAGAAGTCAAAAGAAGTAGATAAGGATAAAAAGGTAAATTAACTCATGACATGTGGCAAGTGGAGAGCACATTGTCCTTATTTGTAAGATTTAGTTCTTATATGTTTAATTTAATCTTTAGATGATGTATTTGTTAAATCATCTTTTATCAATAACTTATATGTAATTTGTTAATTGATTAATGCAATTATGCTTAATTGGTTAATTAAGCACAAAACAAAACGTGCCCATGTGCAAGGAAGGATGGGTTAATCACCCATTGCTTAATTATCCTTTTGACACATGGCATCAATACAATTAAACATTGGGGTTTAATCATTCAAGGAGGAACAACATTTCTTTCTCTCTTTAACTTCCAAAACGCACTGCACGTGCTGCTCACCCACCATCACCTCATTGTTTTCTCTTTGGCCACTAGCATGCTGCCACGTGGCAGCCCATTCCATCCTTCACTCTTCCTGCACGAACAGCAAGCCATATATATATATATATTAATCCCTATCTCTTCCTCCAGAGACACACACCCTAGAACAGCCGCACCAGAAAACCAAAAACAGAGGCAGCCCCTTTGGGCTGCTCTCTTTTCTCATTCTCTTCTCCTATCCTCTCCTCCTCCCTTTTCATTTTCTTTAGTTTCTTTAGTTTTATTTTGGGAATTTTGAAAGACTCACTCAAGGCTTTAAGGGAATCATCATCAAGAGTACCACACCTCTATTTTGGGTAGTTGGGTGAAGAAATTGTTTGGTTCATACTAGCTCATAGCTAGAAGTGACCAAGCTAATTCTCCCCTCTCTTCCTTATTATCTGTTCCATAATTTTATTTGCTATTGATGATGTATTTAACTATGGATAGTGAGTAGTTCAATTTTGGGAGTTAGGGTTGTGAACTCCTAACTCATCTTGTATAAATATTGATGCTTTAATTTTAATAAATGCAATTTCCATTGTGTATGCTTTAAATCTGAATTTATTGGTCCTTAGAAGCATGTTTCTAGGCTTTGTCAACCTTTGGAATTATGTTGTGGGCAATTACGATGAATAGATTGATAAATTGACAACTTATTAGTCTTGTGGCATCTAGGATTTAAGTGTGGTGACCATTAGCCAGCTTAATTGTAGCTAAGCTTGCTTGGGTCTCTATTATCTTGCTCTCTAGGCCTCTAATTTTGGATATTGCGGCCTTAACCGGCGTAATGCCCAAATTAGAGAGTTGATTGTGGCCTTAACCGGTATAATCAATACACCGAAAGGATAATTGGTTTAGTAGCCTTAACCGGTACTAAATACGGGACTCGACACATATAGGAAATGCATGCATTTGTGAAATTGGCTTCGATATTTGCAAGGGGTTAGTGTGAATCACCCGACACTCCCATGTTCCCATTAATTTGAAAACCCAAATTTAATTTTCTAGTTCGTTAATTAGTTGTTTAGTTTATTTTTCGGTTGCGTTTAATTTAGTTAATTCACAATTCAAAACCCCCTACAAATTTCGACTCATTTGTGCATATCCACCACTAGGCTCTTAGTTTTGATTAGGCTTTGGTGAAAACCAAAGCCGAGCATTACTAAGGCTTGGTGCCTTAGAGTAGCCCTTTTATTCACTTTATTTTTATTTTGTTTGCTTAGTGACTTTAGTTCCGACCACCCAAGGATTGTGGGTTAGCCACTAATCCCCGTGGTACGAGAATCTTTGGGCTCAATATTTCCCTTACTTGACAACGCTTCGTATGCTTGCGAAAGTTTATGAGTCAAGTCAACGCCCACATGAATTTACAAATGAATGGTAGTGGGAAGGTCACAATGTTTTTGGATTTTCAGAAATGATAAATAAACTAATTAACTATGACATAAAAATAAGATAGATAGAAGGATGGGATGCATCGCATCAAGGGTCACCATGGAATTTAAGGTTCTCCACACAAATCTAAAATCATATGGAATGATGACTATTAATTCAAATGATGCTTCAAATGTTTTGTCGGATTTCCATTTAGCATTAAGAGGTCGAAAAGAAAGCTAAATTGATTGTCATAAAATAGTAGTCAAACCCTAAGCAAAAACAAGAAGAGAAAGAATACCTAGTTTTTGGCTACCCTATACTACTCTCAAACCTTATGCCTTGTTAGGGCCATAAGTGCTCAAAACTAAATGTTTTATGTTTCGACAATCGATTGTAACACACTCTAGCAACCATCACCACAAATAATAAGGTCGAAAAGAGTATTTGTGATAACAATCACCCTACCCAACAATTCCGAATACTATTCCGACAATCAAGGGTAATAATACTCAAAATTGGGTGACTTGAGAACCACAATCTAAGAAATCCAAATGGAAATAGAGATATGCAATGGGCAAATTAATTCCACCATACTCATGCCATAATTTAAATCGAAATATAAATTCCCCAATTTAATATTCCAATTCCAACACACCAAACATAGATTAAGGAGGGGAAAACCTAAACCATACATCTAGAGTGAAGAAATTAAAGCAACAGTACACAAATCATATGAATAAACATCAATTTTATTAATTCCTCGACAAAACCATACAAAACTAAACTTGGGTTTCAAAACCCTAAAACCATGAGAGGTCACACACAAGTATATATCAATACACATCAAACAACACCATAAGCAAGAAATAAGAGAGATAAAGAAGAGGGAAAGAGAGGAGAAGTTCATGAAAGTTAAGGCAAAGCTTGTCACTATTGCCATAACTTCATGGCTTCTCTTGTTACCCTTATGAAGCCATGGTGTAGAGATGGTGGCCTAGATACCGGAAATGTGTGTGCCTCCTCTTTGTGCAAGCCTACATATGAAGAATGGGGGATGAAGAAGAGAAGAAGAGGTGAGAAGGGAGAGAAGTCCCAAATTCGGCCAAAAGGCCTAGGGTGTAGAAAAATGCGGACAACCAGTGTTGGGCGCCCTCTATCACACTCTATACCAGGCCACCATACATCCTTTTGAGACTAGCATTTCTGGCCCTTTTTGGATCCTCGATTTCTGGATTCAAACTTATTTTCCATATTTTCGCCACGACGATATTTCACTGCTTTCACCGCCTGATCAAGTTTTGGGTCAATGGCTTAGCCGCGAGGAAAGGTACACATCCCCTCCCTATTCTAAGTGCTTCACATATTTGTACCTTCTGCACGAAATGCCCTACTGTGACCTAGTGCTTGGTAGAAGATTCCCACCTCCACTTGAAAATGGGTTCCTTCCCGGGGCTTCTGACTATAGTGATAGCGCGCACATGGCTTTTCGCCGCGCGATCTCCTGTTCAGATATTAGGCTTGCTGCTGATGAACATAGTTATGAGCTTTACGCGCCCAACCATTTTGCTCGCCAATTTGGCCTCACCCAATTAGTACCATTCCCCCTCTATGATGCCTGAAACTACAACACTTCTTGGCGCAGAATTGGCCCCGCTACTAGGCCTCCATCAGCACAAAGCATGCTTGCACTAGTTGATCTCCCTGAATGGGCCCATGACATCGTTCCGGTGGATGGGAACGCTAAAGGGTACGAACAATGGTGGTCAGAAGTCTCTGTCAACTGCTGGGGACAAAGGGATGACGAACTCTTCGCGACCATCTTTGCAGAACTGAGATATCCCTACGATGCTGATACTGAGTTGTTTGCTCGCTTTCCTGAAGACGAGGCACGACTGAGATATCCCACATGAACCGGCTCAGCAACCCGCAAGAACTCCACGCCCGGTCCAGGCTGGGATTGTAATATGCGAGCCCCCTCAAGAGGTAATTGCCTTAGATTATATATTAAAACCATTTGAAAAGATAACCTCAAAATAAAGCGGTTACCTCCTCGAAGACTGCTCCGCTCCCACGCGTCTTCAAACTTCTTTCCTTTCCGAGATTATAACATTCAATTCTATTGATACACCCATTGATAACGTTGAAATTGCTTCAACTGCCCATCGAAAGGTTGAAGCCATTGAGGTTGGCCCTATAAATATCTATACTTTGGAGAAGTGAACACACAAACATGGCTAACCAAAAAATAACTCTGCAAGCCCTGCTCCTTTTCCTTCTATTTCTGAAATCTTCTCCTTACGATCTCACCCTTAGCCTCTAAATCTTAGGCCTTATGGCTTAATCTCAATGCCTGAGTAGGCCTTATAACCTAATCTCAGGTTCAACCTCCTGTCTATGGTCTCTAGAACTCCGAATGGGATTCATCGATTCCACTTAGATTGAAGAATACGAGGGGCTCCTATCGCGGGATACCACATTCTGGGGATTCCCTCTCCTCAGATTTCCCTGAGCGGAGCAAAACGAAGAAGGGTGGAAGGCCACTCGAGGCCGACCGTTCTTCTTCTGCAATTTACCTCCAAGGTCTGACACAACGACTTCTGTTTTTCCCCTGGAGGTAGATGAGGCAACTAGGCTGTGCTAACGCGCTGGTTCCATCTCCATCTCAGAGGATAGCCAACTGGAAGGGTTGCAATGGATTATTTCCTTCCCTCTCCTTCCAGTACAGACGATAGCAGCTGCAGCCCGGAGTCAAGAGATGTGGGTGCAGAGAGGAAGAGTAAGAATGATCATCTCACTGCCTCTTCTTGCCGTAAGATCCAGAAGCACTTAGAAGATCTGAAATCCTTATGATGTTTAGCCACTTTTGGCTTTGTAAACCGCAAATGTAATGTTGTTCGACCACATTGTCCTGCTTTTGGCCGCAAAGCCATTTTATGTATGAAATGTTCTGAGTTTTGTCATTTTCTGAAAAAATTACGATATAATATGGCCTCTGGTATAGGCCTTTACATATATGCTTAACACATATTGTCAAGAATATTGAAAGAAAAGTCTCAATGAAAATTTTACTGCACAATGTAATGGCCGCATTCAAATGGCCTAGATGCATAGAGTGTTGCCCCCTAGTGTTCTTAGGCGGAGTGAATACATGAGAATGAGGCCACAGATTGGCCTAAATGGAAAGGATGGATCAAGCCAAAGAGCACTAGGTTTGCCCCCTGTCCCAGGAACAGATGGATCAGGTGGGTCTTCAAACTCCCAAACACTGGGGTAATACTTCTTCAGGAACCTACCATTAATGGGGTTGAGGTAGAGGTCTCCGTCTACATATTTGAGGTGAAAAGCCCCGCGTTCCAAAATTCGGTGAATAACAAAAGGTCCTTCCCAGCGAGGAGTCCATTTACCCCGGCCAGTCAACTTTTCGCCAAATGGAAGGACTGCTTTCCAAACGAGTTCACCTTCCTTGTAACTGCGGCCACGCGTCCTCTTATCGTAGGTGCGGGCGATCCGTTGCTTTTCCATTACCAAGGTGTCCAGTGCCTCTAAGCGCTTCGCGCTAAGGTCTTCATGTTCTTGCCACATAGCCTTGACATAATCTTCACCAATCAGATGATGTTGATCTTGGAGGGGCAGAGATTGAACATTGAGTTCCAACGGCAAAATTGCATCGTGACCAAACATGAGAGCATAGGGTGTTGTGGCGGTAGGATTCCGCTTGGAAGAGCGATAAGCTCATAATGTTTCATACAAAGTTTCGTGCCATTGGCGAGGATTTTCAACAAGCATCTTCTTCAAGAGGGTGATAATAATCTTATTGCTGGCCTCCGCTTGACAGTTGGATTGAGTGTAGTAGGGTGTGCTATGGATAAATTGGATGCCAAAGTCGTTGACAAGCTGCTCTACGTCGCCACCCATAAATGCTGCCCCTTGTCTGATACCAACATTTCAGGAATGCCAAACCTGCAAATAATATTTTGAAAGATGAATTGGCGAATGGTAGCACCAGAGGCCACTTTCAAGGTCCGCTTCCACCCACTTGGTGAAGAAGTCTGTAGTGACGATGATGAACTTGTGTTGGAGGGAGGAATGAGGGTGAATCATTCCAATCAAGTCCAATGCCCAGCCTCGCGCAGGCCAAGGTTTAATAATAGGTTGCATGGGGATATTGGGGATGTGCTAGACTGGTCCATGAGCCTGAAAATCTTGGCAGCCTTTTGCAAACGCGATATAGTCCTTCAAAATGCTGGGCCAATAATACCCATGTCTCCGGATGAGCCAGCGCATCTTTGGACCCGCTTGATGGGCGCCACATACTCCTGTATGTACTTCGCACATCAATCGTTTAGCTTCGCGGCCATAGATACACCTAAAGTCAACGCCATCTTCGCCACGTCGTCGCAGCTCATCACCTCTAAGGAAGTAATTTAAAGCAAGAAAAAGAATTTTCCTGTCTGCCGTGGGGTCTGGTTGCTTGAGGTAATCTATCAAAGGGAAGTGCCAGTCTACGTCAATAGGCTCTAGGACCGCAACGACCGGATCGTCAGGCGGGTCAGGTCGCACAAGCCACGAAGGTAGCGTGCGTCGCTCAACCTTCAGAATGCGCTCGCGAACCCCATATTTCAATGTAATTCCTGTAGCCAGTTGAGCGAGTTCATTGGCCGCGAAGTTGCGCTCGCGAGGAATGTACTCCAAACCCACGTCATCAAATTGGTCCAGGAGTTCAACGGCATGATTCAAATATGGTACGAGCAAGTAGCTTACACACCTGTACTTCTTTTGCAGCTGATTGATCACGAGCAAAGAGTCACCGTGTACCTGGACGTCTCTCACTCCTAGCTCAAGTAATACCTCTAGGCCAATAATGAAGGCCTCATACTCTGCCTGGTTATTGGTGCACTTAAACTCCTACTGGAAAGAATATGAAAAACGATTGCCTGCTGGGTTTTCCAGAACCACTCCTGCCCCTGCTAGTGTTTCTATTCTTGAACCATAAAAAAACAATACCTAGGGTTGAAGGGAAACTGTGGCTTGATACCATATAGTATATTTTGGAATGCGCGCCAAATCTGGTATAGTTGTGGTGGCGGTCGCTATCTCTAACTCTTTCACTGTGGGGACATCCAGCATAGGGTGATGTGCTAAGAAGTCTGCAATGGCCTGTCCCTTTATTGCTTTATGTGGAACGTATTGTAGCGAGAATTCGGATAAGGCCAGCACCCACTTGCCAATGCAACCTCTCAGAATAGGTCGCGACAGCATATATTTAACCAGGTCTGTTTGAGAAATGATGCAAGTAGTAAAGGATAACATGTAGTGCCGTAACTTGCATGCTGAGAAGTATATTGTAAGACACAACTTCTTCATTGGAGTGTACCTTGTTTCGCAATCTGTAAGTGTCCTACTGAGGTAAAAGATGGCATGTTCGACGTCTTCCTCGTCATCTTGAGCAAGTAGGCTGCCAATGGAAGCCTCAGCTGCTGAAATATACAGTTTCAATGGAAATCCAGCTCTAGGTGGAACAAGTACTGGCGGGCTCGCTAAATAGGCCTTAATTTTGTCAAAAGCCTCTTGATGTTTAGGTTCCCATAAGAACTCGTTCTGTCCCTGCAACTTCAATAGTAGGGAAAAGAGCTGGATTTTACCTGCAGAGTTAGAGATGAAACGTCTTAAAAAATTGATCTTACCCAGCAATCGATGTAGCTCCTTCTTTGTTCGCGGGGGACACGTTGATAACTGCGCTTGCCTTATCCTCAAGGACATCAATTCCTCTACGGTGGACTATAAATCCTAGAAAGTCACCTGCCTGAACTCCGAAAACGCATTTGGCGAGATTCATCTTGAGCTTGTGTTGCCGCATGCAGTCGAAGACCTTTCTAAGATCTACTATATGGTCCCCTCTCTTCTTAGACTTTACGACCATGTCATCAATGTAAACCTCTAAAATCTTCCCAATGATGTCATGGAAGATCAGGTTCATGGCTCTCTGATACGTTGCCCCAGCATTCTTCAGTCCAAAAGGCATGACCACATATTCAAAAACACCCGCAAACCCTGGGCAACGAAACGCGGTCTTATGTTTGTCTTCCTCCGCAACTAGAATCTGGTGATACCCTGCAGTTCCGTCCATGAAGGACAACAATTCATGTCCCACTACTGTGTCTACCAGCATATCTGCTGGTAGGAGCACAAAGTGTGACGTTTTTAATATGTATTTTCCCTCATTTGGCTAAGTTATTCTCTTAAAATTAATAATTATAATATAGTTTATATTTTTAGGTACTTCATGGTCGAAAATGGAGAAAAGAGGTAAAAAAAGAGCAGAAATGAGCATAAATTAAGGACAAGTCATTTTAGAAACTTTGCTCTTTCATTTTAGGAAATATTTCCTATTTTGTTTTAGGAAACTTTCTCTATTTGAACTTTTCTATTTCTGATTTTCCTATTTTAATGAGAGTCCATCCCATTGAAAACTCTTGACTGATGAAATCAAGGAAAACTTAAAAGAGAATAAAACTTGCATAAATCAGGAAGAATTCGAGGAGATAAAATGGAGT
Organism: Rosa chinensis; assembly: GCF_002994745.2. Lineage (NCBI taxonomy): Eukaryota > Viridiplantae > Streptophyta > Magnoliopsida > Rosales > Rosaceae > Rosa > Rosa chinensis. The sequence goes on from NC_037093.1 coordinate 60,228,206, forward strand.
GTTTTTAATCAATATTTATTCCTAATTATCTTATTTCTTATTGATTATAAACTCTAATTAAATTATGATTTTTCTTGATTGTAAGAGTTTATTGTGTGCACAATTCTTGGAAGAAATTAGTGCAATTCAAAGGAGAGGAATAAGGGATGTATCTGGTCACTATTCAAGGAAAAGAAGGAGTATTGCATGATTAACTCTAGAGATTTCTAGGGAATATATCAAGGGAAAAGAGATCAGAAAAATCAAGACTTTGTCATGAGAAAATCAAGCAAATTTGGAGGAGAAATCACCTCTAGATGATAGGCCATGATTACATCACAAGAGAGGAGAATTCCACTATAAATAGCAGCCATTCTCTACTCCAAAATCATCACTTCCTAGCTAAAAACTGCTCCATAACTCTGCCCAATTCACTTCTCAAACTTCCATCACTTACAAGACTGTGACCACCATCCTTCCATCAATCTACAAAGTTCTTAGGCGCTGAGTCAATGACGCTCCACCACCATAGCAGAGACGAGTTCATCACCATGTTGCTAAGTCGCTGAGGAAAGCTTCAAAAGTGTAACTATGACTCTACTTATAATTATTGTTTTGGTTTTGTGTGTTTGGATTTGCAAGTTGTGTAATTGGAGACATGAAGTTTTTAGAATATTTTTATTAATATTTTTGAGATTTTCAGTTTATTATTAAGTTAATTTCGAGAATTCTTTGATGATGCATGTTACAATCTTGTGCCCTTTTACGTATTTAGGTAATTTTCAGAGTTAGGTTAATAAGTTTGCATGCTAGAATCACGCTGAGTATTCATGTGTGTTTGCTTAATTTTCCAAGAGTAATTATTATTTGTTAAAACGCTGAGTTTTAAACAAGTAGTAATTAGTTCTAAAGAGTGGTAAAAATCATGCTTTAATGATCAAACGATTCTGGAAATTACGTGTTAATTGCTATATGTAATGGTTAATTTGCACGTGTGAGTTGATTCGAAGACCGGATCAGATAAATGGATTGGACCGTACAGCTTTTCATTTGGGCTCTTATCTAGCATTTAAGAAGGGCACGTTTTTGTAGCATGTTGAAATAAATTTTCTGTTCTTACACTTAGTAATTTTCGAGTGGTAATGGTCTAGGTTACGAAAGTCGATCATTATATATAGTTTTATTTGTTTTGTTTTTATTTTAAGTAGATTAGGAACCAAATTTCAAAACCCCCCATTTTATTCCTTTATTTGTTAATTGATCTTTTTGTGTAGGTGTACCCTACAATCCTCGGACTGAACGATCCCTGCTTATCCTATACTAACAACTACATTTTGCAGGGTTAAATTGTGAGGCTATTTCAACCGCATCAATTTTTGGCGACTGGCATGGGGTAGATGTCTTTAGGCGTAGCGACATTAAGGTCTCTGTAGTCTACGCAAACCCTCATCTTGCCATTCTTGTTGCAGACTGGCACTATGTTGGATAGCCACTGATTGTATTTGGCTACCCTGATGATGCCTGACTTGTGCATCTTTTCAACTTCCTCTTTGACCAGGACTTGGGTCTCAGAGTTCATTCTTCGCGGCTCCTGCTTCACAGGCCTCTTGTCAGGGAGTGTGGGCAGCTGATGGCATACCAAATCCGATGACAGGCCTGGCATGTCCTCATATTTCTCCGCGAAGCAGTCTTTGAATTCCAGTAATAAATCCATGAGCCTCTGTTTTTCGCCAGGCTCTAAATAAGCGCTAATAGCCACTTCCATATGCTCATCTACTGTTCCAAGATTGACCTTTTCGGTAGGGTCCCTGACCTTGGGAGGGGTATCATCCAGCGCTGCCGGAGCCAGCTGAATCTCTGCTTCTTCTTCTTGTTCTTGGTCAGAGAACTCCTCGTTGACAATTTCCAAGGTTGCAATTCGATCATAGGCCTCTTTTTCCACCAGGTTCTAGGATAGTCTTTCGTACAGTGAGTGGAAGGCCTCTATTCCTTCCTCTGGAAGGTCGTAATCCATTAATTGTTTAAGGGTTTGGGCACAGCGTAGCCAGGCCTTTCCAGGCCTTCCTTTACGAGCGTGAGCCCCCACTGTGCCAATTCAGAGGCCATCACCCCTGTGGGGCGGCCTTTGTCGTCGGTGCCACTGACCTGCAATGGAGTAATAGGCTCCAAGTACTACCTGACACCTACATAATTTGCGGAAACTGGGAATGGACGAGGATCCGCTTTAATCACCTCAGCTTTATCTGTTACCCTATTCCAAATAATCAGTTCCTGATGGAGAGTTGACGGAATACAGTAACTCCGATGGATCCAGTCCCTGCCTAGAATGGCGCTGTAAGCCGCGTAGCAGTCCGTTACGAAGAATGCATAAACGCCTTCTGCGGGGACTACCTTGATACGCAGGAACAATAAGCCCAATGTTTTCGTTACAGTCCCTGCGAAGTTCTTGAGCGTGAAGGACGTAGACTGGATCTTCTCTTTCTTGATCCCAAGCAAATGCATGGTCCTTGTTATGATGACATTGAACGCGGCTCCAGTATCAACCATGATTTTGCTAACCTTGGTACCACCAATCTCCGCAATGATGTACAGAGGCCTTATGTGTTGGACCATAGCTGGGGTTGGCCTTGTAAAGCTCATGAAGAACTCCTTGCTGTTAGCATCCTCTGTTTCCAAAAACACAGCCTCCTCGGTAGGTGTCGTTGCCGCTGAAGTAATCTGTAGAGGTTGCTCACTGTTCTCTTCAGTTTCAACACATTCTTGCGCAGCGACTAGCAGTGCGTACTTCACCGGAAGCACGTAAACCATGTTGTAGGAGGTATCTAGCCCTTCTGTTTCGTCCATCTCCTCGTCCAAGTTGAGTTTGGGTTCATCAGCTGGTATGTTTGTGTTGAATTGTTTGACCAACGAAGCAACTAACGACTCCTCTACGAGGCCTTTTACCTCACACTGCTTGTGTTCCTGCACCGCCTCCCCTGCTGTATTCTGTTTTGGGGGCGCGACCACTACACTTTGGACTTTTTTAGGTCTCCACTATAAAGCTTCTACAGTGTTGTCCTTACCCCCCAGTCTCTCAAAGAGCTAGGATTTGGTGTTTGGTTCCTCGTGAAACAACCTGCGCCTGGCATGTGGCCGCTTAGTTGGTGAGCTTTCCTTCCTAGCTGGCGAGGTGTTCTTTCTGTAGTGATTCTGCAGAAAACATTAGGCTTAGAGGCCCTTGACTCTGAGTGTGCTTACTTTTGAAAACTGCGGGGAATGGCTTAGCAGCTAATGCCTCCATCTCCTTCTGATATTGCTCAGGAGATTTAACTAGTTGCGAGGGTTTGATCAGACCCTGATCCAGAGCCTCCATCTTTCACTTGGCTTCTCCAAACCTGCGCTACAACTTTCTTTTCTTGGAAGGACTGATTTCCACTGCTTTCCCCTTTTCCATGGTGTACCACTTGCCTTCCTTAATGGTGAAGTTTGAAGCAGGTGGGATGTAGGGTTTCGTCAAGACATCTTTGTCCTTGCCATCCTGTTTTTGTTCGGCCGTGGCCTCTTTCAGTTTCTTGAATAAGTTTGAGTCCTTTGGGGATAGCGGTGACTCGGTTTTGTCTCTTGCTCTAGGGCTCGAGGGTTGATAATTTCGCTATGGCGAAGCCTACTTGATTGGTGGGAAAGAGGCAAAGCGAAATGTTTGCTCGACCTCTTTGTGTGACACTTGGATGCCACATTCCTTTTTGCATCGCGAACAAAGGACGATTGGTGAGGCTTCGCTGACAGGTCTGGCCTTCCTTTTTCCCGGGGCCTCGTTCTTATTTTCTTCTTCTCCCCTGTTCGTCAAGTCTAGGGTTGGTTTCCTCCGGTTCTGCTTGGTCCAGTTCTCATTGACCATGTTGACTCCGGTGTCAGGAAAAGAGTTCAGATCTACGAGCGCTGCCGCAGTCACTGGAGCTTCCACCTGCAAACTACCATTATTGAGCTATACGTGAATTTGATCCTTCTGCTTCACACAATCAGCTGTGTTATGATTCCACAGGTTGTGGAATTTGCAGTACTTTTTACCCTTTAGCTGATCTGATCGAGGGAAAGGCCCAAAATCTGTCTTCATCATCTTCGCGGTGATCATCTCATCTAAAATCTCATATGCCTTATTGGCATCATATGTATACGTCGCGAATTTGGTGAAGGCCACAAATTTGAGTTTGACAGGTTCCTTGGATATCTTCAGTTGCTTCAAGGCTGTGTTCTTCCTTCCTGTCAGCTCAAAAGCAGAGACATCATTCTCTTTTTCCTCTTCTTCATCCTGGAAAATTTCTTCACTGTGACGGTGGTAGTAAGGATCATAAGTAGTTGGCTGGTAACTCAGCGCCGCTATTGTGCGGTGTTTTCCTGGCACATATGTCCCTTTGGACGCATTCTTCCTCGTGTCAGTCTCTCTGAGAAGATGTTCAAAGCTTCCCACCTCTGTGATGAGTTCTCCCATTGACTGGATCATGCTGCCATGTTGCTTCTTACGCTGGCGAGGCTCCAAGCCTTTGATGGCCAACTTAACTAGCTCTTTCTCTGGTAATACCATATTCAATTTGGCCTTCTGAATCTGGAAGCGTTGGAGATACGCTACGGCAGATTCGATGGGCTGCTGAGCCATCTGAGTGAGAGAAGCCAGGTCAACTTCAGGCTCTATGGCCCCAAAAGTCTCTCGGAAGAGCTTTTCCATTGCTGGACAATCAGCCACTGATCCTGGGCGGAGCTTAGAAAACCATCTGAAAGTAGCTCCAGAAAGAGAAGTGCCAAAGATCCTGCACTTGAGGATTTCATCATTCTGATACTAGCCGCATTGTACCCTAAACCTGGCCAGATGAGTTGCCGCATTCTTAGTGTCTTCCCCTGAAAAAGTAGAAAATATGATATTTTTGTAGCCTATAGGAAAAGGCGCGAGCATAATATTCGGTGGGAAAGGCTCCTCATAAACTCCATCGAGTTGGGCCCTAGGATTAGCCAGCCTAATCATCTCCTCAACCTTTTCGAATCTCACATAATCTGGCCCGGGAGGAGGAGGAGGCATCGCCACTGTAGATACCTCTACTAGCAAGGCTAGTTTGCTACCTCACCAAGCATAAACAACACCCTCATGGGATCCAACCGCTACTTGCATCTTGCAGCCCTATGTTCAAGCTACGCTACGGTATTCGGAAGTCGCAAATCCGTCACTGGGAAGCCACCTTCCCGGCCTTGCCAACATGCCCTCACAAATAGGCTTTCTAGACTAGAAATGGTGGTTGCTTGTCCCACATCGAAAAAAATGTAAAGGAGATGGCTTCCTTCACCGATAAAAGGAATACATCCTCCCACTTAAACACAATCCGATTACATCTCTTGTAATCTTGTTAGGCCGCAAGGCTCGACACACTAGTTAAACATTCAAGTGGACGTAGTTTCCCGCTAAGGCGGGAGACGAACCACTATACATCTCGTGTCACTCTCTCTCTCTCTCTCTCTCTCTCTCTCTAAAGCTAACTAGAGATCCAACGGATCCAAACGTTAACAGCCACAGTCTGGCGGGCAGTTTGCAATGGTATAGCCTGGCTGCCAGTCGCTATTCCTTCTCCGAGGTGAATGGTCCGAGGATTAGTAGATTGCCAAAGAGTTACTGCTGGCACGGGTACATCCTTTACCAGAGCTGTTATCTCTACCGGGTTACCTGTCTGGTCAATGCCATAGTAATTGTCTGGGAGTTCATGATAGACATCCTCCACCCCGTCGCTGTCGTACTGAGTAAACACAACAGGATCAGCAGGAGTACCTTCACCAGTTTTCTGAATCTTATCCTTTTACTGGGCCGGTGGAGTGGCCTTGTTACCACCGATCACCAAGGGTCTTTCCTTATTCTTGGTTGACGTGGCAGTGGCCGTTGCAGACGGAGTAGCCGTACTACTGCTCGCCTTCTCCTGAGCATTTGGTGGTATATATTTACCAGAACCGGAGGGCTGGCCAAGTGAACCCAGGATGGCGTTAGGATCCCCTAAAGCTTTATTCAATACCTCTTTAGTCTGGTTCAACTCGGCTCCCTACATGGCGACCTCAGTTGCAAGGTTAGAACCATCCTTGTGAAGACCTGCCAAATCTTACGCAGTCTGCTTGGCTTGGCTCGCGATAGCTTCCATGACTTCTTTTTGGCCCTGACTATGCTCATCGGCGATACCTCTGGCATGGGCCCTTATTGCATTCTCTGATCGTGCGATTTGTTACTTAGTATCCTCAGCACGTTGGGCAATTCGCTGATCTAGTTCGCGTATGAGCTGGTCTGTCCTCTCGATTTCCCTGTCAAAGTCAACAGCTACCTTTGTACGATGTTTCTTGTTATTCTCCATGATGATCGTGAGCTTTTCCTCGAAAGTCGCTCCCTCTGGAATAGGCTTTGGAACTAAAGCCTCTCTTTCTTGACTCTCCGCAGCATGACGACGGTAGTGTTAATAGGCTCACTTGCCTGGTTAATAGTGACATCCTGACCCTCAGTAGTGGGCGGGTGATTCTCTCTCTATTCAGTCGACATGTCGGATGATTGAGGGTGAGAAAACCTTTGAGTCACTTGTTCTTCAGAAAGACCATGACAGTCCGCATGAGAATGCGGTCTGTAACTGGAGGTCTCATGCTTTGAGCATTAGCGTAAACCTTTTGGTAAGGGTTTTCGCTTGACTTCCCAATGGTTACGTTCACGAAGAAACGCTATGCACAGGTCCCACTGGGCGTGCCAAAATGTTTGGCTCCAAAACCAGCTGGCTTGCAAACTATCTCTTTTGAGCTTATGCGCAGGCGTGCCAGCATCGTGGGGTGCAGTCGTCAGGGAGTCCCTTGACCTGACTTCTTGAATCAAGCACTGTGGATGAGGAGAGCACCAACCTCGTCACAAGGCTCTTTTCTCTGCCTTCCGGAAAAGGACTTCTTGCCTTACGGGTAAGGGCTTTGGTTGTGATCTCTTCGTGTCACCGAATCGATACTCAACGTTGTAGGTTGAGCAGAGCAATCATTGGGAAGTTCTGAGAAAGCACGGGTTTTCTAAAGCGTATCTTTAGCTTCGCTGGGTAGCGAGGGCGTTACCCTTGCTTCGCTGGTAGTATCGGTGGCAGTAGCACTAACAGTAGGCTCCTGGGGAGACTAAGACTAGAAGTACGGTCGCTGGGTTTCAACTAGGTTGAAGGTTTGCTCCGGGGAGGCTTTGATAATCTGAGAGATTAGTTGATTTGAGAGTCGTCCTTTTTTCGTCCTTGAAACCTGGTATTTATAACTAGGGTTTCGACTGTTCTTTGCCATAGAAGGATTATTGATTGAAGTTTCCTATTCAATCTCTGCTAGTTGACTCCAATTAGGACTCGTTGTCCTTATGGATCACGGAATGGGTGAAGCTGTAGCCCAAACCCAAGTAGGCTTATTTTTGGGCCGCAGGTATCGGCCCGCTATGCTAAATCCATTAACGGATCTTGCCAAAATTACTTTTGGGCTCAAACAGATACAATCAGTACCCCTAGAGGAACAACAATTGTCACAGTGATGATGACTTTTGTTCGAGATGTATTACTCTTCTTCTTTCCTGCAAAAATCAAGAATCCTCTCTACTCAACTCAAAGCATTCTGTGGTTAAATTTTCAAGCAGCAAAGGATTCCAGAGGGTTTAAAGAAACTAGTTTTAGATCAGATAATTAAACGAAGAATAATAACTATTTTTCCCAATTATAAAGAAATTAAAGGAAAGTAAACAATATATCAGGAATTGCGACATAGATATGGTGACAAAATAAATGATGTATGAAATTATGAATAGGGAATATACCTGACAGCAGTGGAGGAGGAGAGGCCGGTGTTGCTAATGGTGACGAAGGTGTGGGTGCCACAGCTGCAATGTTAACAAATGAGTAAATTTCATACCTTAAGTTACAGCTGGGTTTAATAACTCTCCCACCAAATTTCCCCAAACAACATACTGTGATCTTTGCTAAAGCTGTTTGGAAGCATTCAGTGCATTCTTGGGCTGACAAATCTGGAGTACACTGTGCGAGTCCATATATTGTTACATTGGCGGCGCTTGTGTTTTGCCAGCCTACAACGAACTTACGATCAATACCTCCTTCAGCAACTTGACTAGACAGTCTTTCCAACAAGGGCTGAAGCTTTTGGTTGAACTCCTCCACTAGTGTTGACGACACGTTCTGTAGGTTCCACGTACGCAAAAAAGAACAATTTTTAGGTTCACCCCTAGGGTGAACAAGCATATTCACCCCTATTGTCGATTAACATACTTTTACTTAATAAATTTATAGTCCAACGGTTCATATCTTAAATAAGCTTTTAAAGATCATCTCTGTAAAAAATCAATCGAATCAGAAATCATTTAATTATCTAATTGAATCAAACAAATGGATGGTTCTAACAACACTTACTACTATTATGATGAACCGTCCATATGTTTCATAGTAATGAATAACTAAAAGGTCTTCAATTTGATTGGTTTTTTACAGAGCTAATCTTTGTATTAAGTTATACAACATGAACGGTCGGATTAGAAAATTATAAAATTATTATGCCTTAATCGCAAGAAAGTGTGAATATGCTCATTCACCCAAGGGGTGAACCTAAGAATTGTTCCGCAAAAAAGGAGATAATGTCAGCTTCCCATATATGGATTGATTCGAGTAGCGTAGCATGCAATAGTCGTACCACCCAATGGACTCCTTCTGAACAGGACAGGCCGCCGTGAGACAATATCTGGCGTCGCTGAGGCAACTGCCGCAGTCGTTGGCCTCAACGTCTCCTCTACAAAGGCCGAGTGCATAAACTTTGTCTGAGTTTTCTCCAAAGGAGGAGTTGGAGTTGTAAAAGCTGTAGCCGTTACCGTTACCAGCGGTATAGTTACCCGTCTCGTTTATACATAAGTTGTATAGGAAATATGGTTGATCAAGGGCTTGACCTACGAGCAACACAAGTTCTATCAATGAAAGAAACAATCTAGAGCTTGATGATGAGGAAACCATACTTTGCTTGCCGGCACCCGAGAAACAAAGAAAGAAACATCATTATATTCTGAATTTGAATTTGAACATCTTAATCAAATTCATTATATAATTAAGGGTTTTTGTCCATTTACCCCATTTTTAGAGATTTTTTTCCCACTTACCCCATTAAGTTTTTTTAATTCTCTCTTACCCAAAACACTCTAAGGAGGTATTCCCTAATACCCCATTAAGATTTTTTTTTTTTGTTTTTTTATTTTGTTAATACTATTTTACCCTTACCTCTTTGTTATTTAGAGAGAGAGAAAATGGAAGATAGAGAAATCATAAGAGACTTCACTGGAGCCCAGTCACCGGTCGCAGGAATCAGGCCAACTTTCGCCGGATTCCGGTCACCGGCCGCCGCCCATCGGAATTTGCTGAAAATCTCACCGGAAAGGTTTTTTTGCCCCCAATAGACGTCTATTGCCCTCCAATAGGACTTTCAGTCTCCAGAATGGGAACTAATTTCCCTAAATTTAGACAAATAAAGCTTTGAATACAGAAAAAAAAAAATTACATCAATTCAAAAGTCTATTGCCCCCCAATAGATTTCTATTGGGAGACAATAAAACCTTTTTTTTTTTATTTTTTCTTTCCTTGTAGGCCTACTATTTTGCAACCGCGGTAGAACCATTTACCCAAAAAAAAAAAAAAAAGCTTTTGTAAAAAGGAGACTGGCTCAGGACATAATCTGGCCGGAAATGAAGAGAATGGGCCAGAGCGGACCAAACCCGGATATCCCCGCTTCGAAATCCCCGAAATCCGACTTGAATCTCGCCGGAGATGATTGATTTCTGGTGGCTGCAGTGGAATCGAGGCGAAGGAGATCGCCGACCAAGCTCTTCAATCCAAACCTTCTTATCGCAGAAGCCGCCGTCGGCGAGTAGGAAGATCAGCGCCATCGTCTGTCCTACTACGACGAGGAGAGGGCGACAAAGCTTTCATGGCAGAGAGAGAGAGAGAGAGACCGGAGGACAAGGACCAAGGGTATCGGCAACCTTCGACGTCGATGAGGTCGTTCTGGACCTCCGAGGAGGTCGATCTCGACCATCACTCACATCCTCACCTTCTTCATCGTCTTCAAGCTTGGACTGCATCTCCGGCGCGGCGATCGCAGAGAGAGAAACCGGAGGTGGAGATCGGGGAGGAGAGATAGAGAGAGGAGAGAGAAACGAGTTGCTAGCAGCGTGGAGAGAGAGGAGAAAGGAGAGAGGACATAATGGCATCATGTAGTTTTTTAATTAGGTGAAGGGCAAAGTTGTCATTTCTCTTTAAATTGGGTTAGTGGGAATAAAAATCTGTTGCTAGGGTAAGTGGGATAACTTTAGCTCATTTAGGGCTTTTGGTCAAGGACCCTATAATTAAACCATTGATTGCTACGAGAGTGGTTCAGGACAAAAACCATCAATTTTCCGACTTACTACCTAGACGCAAATAGTCCTTGGCAACAAACTTCTAAGGTCTCGCCGCCACGGTTGACCACATTCCTAATAATGCCTTCACTAGTTCACTATATAGAGCCGTGCTTAGTTTTGGTCCCTCCTAATGTATTTTTTCTTTGGGCCGGGGCTACGTACCATTGCCTCATGGCTGACCAATGTTTCAATCTAATCCGACCAAAGTGAACGGCCATGTGATTTGCATCATCTTCTAAGTTCTTATTGAGCTGGACTAAATTAGTTCATGGTTCCTGGTTAATAGATTAACTTCAACAGTGAAAACTTTCCATTGTCACAGTAATGATGATGTTTCGAGATGTGTTACTTCTTTCCTGCAAAAATCAGGAATCTTCTATACTAGTATTGAAGGCATTTTGTGGCTGAACTTTTCAATTAGGTTGTATTTTAACCGGTCAAAAGAAAATCAAAGAACAGCTTAGCAGGTAAGAATATAACGATAATAATTAATTAACATTCTTGTTTCAAAACAGAGTAGCTAAATAAATGGGATTCAAATTTGCTCACCACCAATATTTTTGTGGTGATACCACTACTCAATATAAAACTGTCATGTGTTATAAAACATAATTATAGTTAATCATGATGTTTTATTAAAAAAATATTATTTAAGTATTCAATTAATTCTAAATGACGTGACAAATTTTAATAAGATGGTAATATCACCACAAAATAAAAGTGGTGAGCAAATTTAAATCCAAATAAATGATGCTCGCAACGAAAACGAGGGATGTTGTTCCTTAATTAGTCAAAGCTAAGTTATTTTTAACGTCTCTCTAAAGCTAATTGATAGGAAAATTAACATATCAATAGTAAATAACAAAATAAAATATAAAAAACGTGTCTGTGAAATTTTAACGGGTAGATGAAGCTTCTACTATAGGTTTGTTGGCAGAGTTGCTTTTGAACTGATCAGAGTGAGACCATGTCAATCCTGAGCTACTCTCAAATCCCAACGACATGTCGGATGAGGATCCAATACCTTGATTATACATATAAAATGCTGGTTGTGAGGGTACTGGGAGATTAACAGAGTTGCTGGTAAGCATTTGAATAACTGCAGCCATGGTTGGTCTATCACCTATGCTTTGTTGAACACATAACAATCCAATATGGATGCATCTCACTATTTCAGGCCTCGAACCAGTCCTCAACATGGGATCTATCAAATTTGAAGATGTCCCTCCCTTCCAACTATTCCATGCCTGCATAATTTGGAATTTTTATAAACAAAATCAAATACGATTTCATGTGTTTCTTTCTTTTGTTGCAACCAATTGCAATAATATGCTCCCATATTTAAAATCCATGAACCCAGAAAGAAGAGAAAATGTTACTTACATAGCCTAGAAGATCCTCCAAATTTCCTTCATGACGAAAAGAGCTATTTTTCTGTCCGCTTACTACCTCCAAAACCAACACACCAAAGCTATAGACATCGGACTTCACAGAAAAATGTCCGCGCATTACATACTCAGGAGCCATATATCCACTGCATATCAACAACATGGTTGACTTTCATTAACATGGAGGAAAACTTATTCATGGTTATGCTAAGATTATCTCATTGTTTTGTTCTTAACTTGTATAATTTAATCACAATTTAAGTGATGAAACACTTACTAAGTTCCCACAACTCGACTGGTTTCGCCTTGTGTTTGATCTATATTAAACAATCTTGCCATACCAAAATCTGCAATTTTGGGGTTCATTTCTGCATCTAATAAAATATTACTTGCTTTGAGATCACGATGGATAATTCTAAGACGAGAATCTTCATGAAGGTAAAGGAGTCCTCGCCCAATCCCTAGTATAATCTTGTAGCGAATTTCCCAATCCAATTGTTCACGCTTGATTGGATCTGCACATGGATGCAAACATATAATTATGTTAATGACTATTGATGTTTATTGCAGTCGTACTCATCGGAAGAATGTCATACACATGAATAGGTTTCAAGTCTTCAACTATACCAAATACGAAATGATCAAGACTTGCATTTGGGACAAACTCATAGACAAGAAGTCTTTCATTTCTCTCCAGACAGAAACCAAGGAGCCTAACTAAATTTCGATGTTGAAGCTTTGCCACTAGCACCACCTCATTTTTAAATTCTATATCTCCTTGTGCAGAATCTCTGGAGAGCCTTTTAACTGCTATCTCCTCTTCGTTCCAAAGCCTACCCTGCACTCAAAAATTAAGATCTAAAAATTAAGTAAAACGCATATAGAACTGACATTGTTTTTCATGTTTTAAGTTAAATTACCTTATAAACAGCACCAAATCCTCCTCGTCCAAGCTTATTTGCTTCAGAAAAGTTATTTGTAGCAACTCTAATGGAATCAAACTCGAATTGCAAGGCTTCTGCGCTCATAATTTCATCTGCTTCTTGGTATAAGAAACAGTTCAACAAAACTCAAATAAGTCTGTTGCATGTTTTGAAGAAAAATTAACTTCTAACTTGTTATATGTATGTTTGAATCTAGGTGATCATAATATTGAGTTGTCCACCATATTAATGTTATTTGGGATGTAAACACAAACAAATCTGAACTTACCTTCAAGTGGTTTCTTTGTCTTCCAAAATCTCAGATAAATCCAAATTGCCAATGCAATCAGTGCCAGAGAAACAACGATTGTCACCGCAATGATGATGTTCCGAGATGTATTGTTCTTCTTCTTTCCTGAAAAATTTAAGGAATATTCTATACTCAAACCGAAAGTATTTGTGGCTGAATTGCCAATTACGAAAAAAATTAAACATTCCCCTGTTTTATTTTTTCTTCCCAAAAAACATTCCCCTGTTTTAAAAGAGAGTCGCGAAATACGCATTACTCACATCCAGTACTAGAGGGTATATTAATGGGGATTATACCTGGCGGTTGTGGTGGAGGAGGAGAGACTGGTGTTTCTAATTGTGGCGACGAAGCGGGTGCATCAGGCGCGGGGTAAAAGAAGTCGTATTCTTCATACCTTAAGATACAACTTGGTGCAACAGCAGTCCCACCTTTCTTCCCATAACTATATAGTGGGATTTTTGCCAACGCTGCATTTAAGCATTGGGTGCATTCTTCCAGCGACAAATCTGGAGTACACTGTGCAGATCCATATATTGTTACAGAGCTGGAGGTTGTGTTTGTGCCCAGTTCAAACTTCCTATCAGTACCTCCTGCTGCAGCTTTAGTAATTAGTCCTTCCAATAACAACTTCAGCTGCCGATTGAACTCATCCGGTGACGAAACGTTTTGTGTGTTGTACAGAAACACAGCAGGGTCTGTTGTCACGATTCCATATAATGATTCATTCGAGTAGCGTAACATGCAATAGTCGTACCATATAATGGCCTCCTTCTGGACAGGACAAGCTCTTTTGAGAGGATCAATAGCTTGGCTGACGCAACTTTCGCAATCACCAGCCTTGACATCTCCTCTGCAGAGGCCGAATGCATTAACTTTGTCGGAATTTACTCCAACAGAGGAACTGTAGAAACCGTTGCCGTTATCGTTGCCGGTGGAGGAAAGAGAACCGAGAAGATTGTTCAGGTTTGTCTGATACGTGCTACCGGGGGTGTAGTTACCGTTCTTGCTGCAAAAGTAGTATATAAAACGTGACTGATCGTCTTGAGCTAGGAGCAATACAAGTTGTATTGACAAGAAGAGCCCAAAGGTTGATGGGGAAACCATTTTGCCTTCTATTGCTTTCCATGTAGTCTCTAAACGAAACTTAATATCCCCGTGGTGGGAGGACTCATTGAATTGAACAAATAAGTACGTATATTTACTTATTTAGAGTAATTGATTGGGACGGGTGTGGTTCAGGACAAAAACCACCCATTTTTCAACTTACTACCCAGACGCAAATAGTCCCTGGCAAGACTTCTAAGGTCTCGCCGCCACGGTTGACCACATGCCTAATAATGCCTTATGGCTGACCAACTGTTTTTTTTCTTTCTAGTCTGACTAAAGTAAGCATTAGCTTCAACAGAGAAAACTTTCCATTGTCAAAGTAATGATGATGGTTCGCGATGTATTACTTCTTTCCTGCAAAATCAGGAATATCTTCTGTACTTGAATTGAAGGCATTTTGGCTGAACATTTCAATTAGGTTGTTTTAACCGGTCAAAAGAAATTAAAATCAAACTCACAGCTTAGCAGGTAGGAATATGAGGATAATAAATGATACTCGCAACGAAAACAAGGGATATTGTTCCTTAATTAGTCAAGCTAAGTTATTTAAATCAAGGTCCAATTTCGTAGTTTAATAGTGGATGCAGTCCGGTCACTTTTTATTTGTTAATTGCGGTTCATTGACTATTTGTTCTGTCCAATTTGTCCATTCAAGTCAAGAAAGGAAATAAATTTAAATTACCTGATTATGCAAAATTTTCATTATTATTATTTTTTATTTTTCAAAGATTGAAATTTAAATTATTAATTATACATAATCATTCCAAAAATCATGAATAAATATAAAATGAACATAACTAAAAAATATAAAACTTAAAACATCAAGTCAACCAAACTACGAGGTATAATTAAAGAACTTGAAATCAATTTAACCAAAAAGTATGCAAGCATGAATGTTTTAGCTCATAGAAATGCATATATTTTTTAGGAATGCTAGCTACTTTCCCCTTCTACCTGTACCTTTCAACCTTCCCCACTCAACAAATGACACGTGGATTCCACTACCACTTTAAACTCAATATTTATTAAATTGAATAACTAATTCTATTTTTTTCATGTCTACCCTTTACAATATTTTTATATATATTTTTGCATTTATTACTTTTCCCTGGGTTTTTGGTTTCCTTTTCTGAGTTTATAAAACATGAATTGATAATTTTTGTTTTTCCAAAGAATCTCTAGTACCAACTCACAATAAAATTTCCATAAAATATATATATATATATATATATATATTAAACTCTCAAATTGCGCCCCAAATTGTTTTGTTCTCTCCCTCTCTCTTAATTTTTTTTAGTTTCCTATCAATTTCGTTTTTAGATCTCCATTTCATAATCAGAGTTTTTAATTTTTCTTTTGTTGAAATATTTATCTGGTTTGATTTTGCACTTTTGCTTGATCCTTCTATTCTTTTCTGAGTTTAGTTTAGTTCTTTTTTCTTTTCAATTTTTTAAAAACAATTCGTTGTTGATCTTGTTCATATTTTACATTCAGCCCATAGTTTGCAAAAGATATTTCTTCCACCAAAGAAATGAAATTGAACGAAGATTAAAAAATGGGAATGGATTTCAGAGTGGATGCTAGAGAAATAGAAAGAGAGAAAGAAAGAATTGATTGGATGAAGATTAAAAAAGGGGAATGGATTTCAGAATGGAAGCTAGAGAAATAGAAAGAAATAAAGAAAGATGTGAGAGAAAGGGAAGATAGGTGTAGGGAAGTTTGACCTAGATGAACCCAGAAAGAAAAAAACCACAACCCAGATTCTCAAAATAACAATCAAAAAAATGCCAAATTAGTGAAGAAAAAAGAAATGCAAAATAAATTCAACATCCTACAAAGTCAAAGTAAAATATAGAAAGAAAAAAAATGTGAGACATTTATTAGAAGGGCAAACATGAAAAAAATAGAATTAGTTATTCAATGTAATAAATATTGAGTTTAAAGTGGTAGTGGAATCCACGTGTCATTTGTTGAGTGGGGAAGGTTGAAAGGGAAAGGTAGAAGGGGAAGGTAGCTAGCATTCCTCTATATTTTTACCTAGCAAAGAGAAAATATGGTATTCTAGTGTAAACCTAACTAAAAGGTGGAAAGTGAAGAACATTAAATAAACCTACCTATAAGGTACATATAATTATAGAACATGAAATCAACATAAAAAATAATATGCAAATCTAGACCTCATATAGAGGTATAATTATTTTCACCTCATAAAGAGGTATTTCTTTCACTATATATGTCTAAAACAAAGGTAAAAGTTTAGCCACGTACTATACCTAATATGCAGATACCTAATATGAGGTATACTGAAATTTTGAGCTCTTAATACATATACTACAAAAATTACGTAATGTTTACCTTAGAATAAGATTCAATAGTGGTTTGTCAACCAATAATATACGCGCACACACGCATGTTCTTTTCCAGGTTAAAGGTAAGTTAAGAAGGAAATGTGAAAAAAAAAATGAAGAAGAAGAAGAATAGCTACCATCGATGGAATGATTTACACCAAAAGGACCACAATCGTTTAGGGCCGACAAGAAAATACCTTGACCATAGAAAGCTTAATGCTAAAGAAGGAGAACCACGTTCATAAAATACTTGACATTACATATAAGAGCCACGACCATAGAACCTTTGGTGTTAAAGAAAAACATTATCAAAATATTGCTTCAGAAAGATTCTTAACTTATAGAAGACATCTTTTAAGTTAGAACAATTTTAGGAATGATTTACATTAAATATCTTATTCAATTTCATATCAATTCCATAATTTTATACCAAATCAATAAGAATAATTTAAGAAAGATATGCATCAAATATGATATTAAATTACTAATCATATTGCTAATTTTAATCCTATTAATTCTTTCTTTTTATGTGCAGAGACATTTAATAAGGACATATTAGTCATGTAAAAAAGAAAAATCAATAACGATTGAGTCAGCACGATGGAAAAGAAAATAAATTTGAGGTGGCAACTGAGTCGTTGGACCGCAATTAACAAGAAAAATTGATGCGGACTACAACCAATATGGAGTCTAGTTTTTGGACTTTAATCTAATTAACGTCTCTCTAAAGCTAACTGATAGGAAAATTAAAAGTTGCTTCTTTTCAGTTTCAATCTTCTATTCCATCTCCTGTGGCACGGTCGTTGTTTACGGACGTGCAGTTTGTTGGCAAACCTAGGAAGGATAAGAGGCCAGTGGTCATCAGGGATGTAGATTATAGGTCTACAGTGAGTCCAGGATAAGAGGCCAGTGGTCATCAGGGATGTAGATTCTAGGTCTACAGTGAGTCCAGATGATACTTTGGCTGTGGTATCAGTGGATGATCCCGTACAGAAGAAGAGGGGCAGATCGGTATCCCTGACCGTGTCCCCAAAGAAGATGAAGCATGTCCTGGACTGTTACACCCCACATCTGATATACCTTTTTACTGAGTTACGTGAAATTCGTTATGGTTACAGTTCGCAGTTATAATTTTAACGTTTAGGGGGTGGTTAAAAATTGATTTTTTATGAGTTGTTAATTTGAGAAAACATCCTTCATGAAAGTTGTAGAGAACGTTAAACCGAGCGCGTGCATATGTGGTACGTAAAAATCGGAGTTCATATGTGAAAGTTATAGCTTAAAATGTGAAAGTTACTGTTCATGGTAACAAAAATATAAATATGGAAAGTTACCACTGTGGGTTTCCATTTTCGAAAACCCGGTAACTCTCCCTCTCTCTTCACCCCCGACTCCTTCCCCTTTCGGCCCGAACTGTTCCACCTTCGATTTCTCCCTCCTCCGGCCGACCCACGACGGAATCCGGCTATCCCCGAGCTCGCCTCCTCTCCCTTGACACGTTGGCGGTGGTATTTTGCGAAGATTTGGCCGGAGAAGCTCGATTTCGCGCCGGGAAGGTAAGGGGTGCAGTTTGCTAGTTTTGCCGGTTTCCGGCGATTCCGGCCTTCTCCGGTCACTAGACCGGCGTCGAAGGTCGGGTTTTTGCTGGAGATTATTTTCCCTAAGGTCTTGCTTCTCAATTTGCAGTGTAGAGGTCGAATCGATCGAACCCGATCCTAGGGTTCTTGAAATTTCTGGAAAATCTTCACCGGCTTAATTGGAGCTCTTCCAGGTAAAATTGGCACTTGTTGTAGTTGAGAAAGTGATTAGACGTGTTGAGTAGGTGGTGCTGCCAAAATTTGGTGGCCATTGGTGGTGGTTGGCCGGGGGCGCGTGGGCCCCACGCGCCGCCACTGTGGGGAGCGCGTGGAGGCGTGTGGAGCTGAAATTTATTCTCTGTTTTGGCTCCATAAATCCCTTAATAATTGTAGTAGTTTATACATGAAGTTTGGTGGAGATTGGAGGGATTACAAATTGTGTATAAACGAATAATTAACGATTTGCGTGAATTCGATCGCCGAAATTCGTTCGAATTCACTTTAGAATTTATATATCGATGAATGGATATTGATGGAATTTCGAGGATGGATTTATTATGAATTAAGGAGTTGGATTTGAAGGGGGAACGTTATGAATTTCAATTTCATTGTCGTTCTATAAATGTTTTTGTTTACGAGTGCTATTCGTACAGGACGAGAGGAATCTTCGTACGAGGAAAATACCGAGCGACGTCAGGATTGAGCATATATAGTGAGTGGACTTTTATTTTTTTAAAGAATGATGCATGCATTTATTTAAACAGTTCCGAAGTTGAATTATTTATCAATTTACTTCCTTGAGCAAACGGTTATTTTCGGAAACGGTTTTGGTTAATTGATTTACTTGGAGATTTTATGGCGTGCGGGGTCACGTCATTGGATTACGCTTATCTTCTTTTATTTATTTATTTCCGGTGTGATTCCCGGATTTATACTATTTATATTATACTTATATTCGACAATTTGAGATTCGATGAAGTTAATCCTTATACTCATTCATATCCTATTTATTTTTTGATGATGAGATTATCTTGGCGTGTGGGACACGTCGTGGGAAATTCATTTATGAGAATTGGGGAAGTTTTATGGATTTACTCGGTTTTCGGATTTTCTTTTGCCATACTTTGGGTGACTTATCATTGCTAGCATTGATCTTCCGCCTTTGTGGCGAGGTGATGGGATCACCGAAGCCCTCCGCCTTTGTGGCGCTGGTTACTGTCTCTGTGACAGTAATTCTGAAGCCCAGTATCCTATCGCTACACATAGTGGCGTAAGGGTATATTACGGGAGTAATGGGAGTACTTTAGCCTGGGAGGCTATCACCCGAGCCTGGGAGGCTCACTCGTATGGCTATCGTCTTCCCCTACTCATTATACTATTTTCGACTACCGGGGCTAGTCCGATTTGTTTTAGCCAGCGGGGCTGGTTCTATTTCTTTGAGTATCAGAGTTTCCACCTTTTTGTTTTCGTATGTGACTAGCGGGGCTAGTCGGCCTTCAAGAGCGAAACTCCTCTTATTTTATTTTGTTAATCATTGCATGCATCGGGAGCTTTGATTGATATAAATGTGGAAAAGTATAAAATCCCTTTTTCCTTCCAATCATTTATTTTTGTCCACTCACGCTAACGTTTTTATATACTTTTCCCTGGGCCCTTCGGTTTCAAATGCCCAGATTGCAGTACTGCTGCTCGGTGTACGAGTGTGAGCCATAGTGACCGTACCTGCTTCCGCCATCACATTCTGTAGGTTACCTGTTTAACCTACTGCACTCCTTGTCTATTTATATTCCTAGAATTGCTCTGATTACTAAGGGATATGTGACCCAAACTTGTATGATTTATATTTGAGGTCTACGACCTAACTTTGGTGATTGTAGTAACTTTTAACTTTTGGAGATTGTGTATGATGTTATTAGCTTTGAGATGGGATTGGTTGGATTATTTGAAGTGAATTTTGGTTTTCCACAGGATTTTGGGTTATCCATTTTTAAGGGAGGTTATGCCGAAATTTTTGGTAAATCTCCTTTAAAGGTGGGTCCCGCAGGGCCACTTCGGATTCCAGGGTGGAATTCGGGGCGGGTCTTGTTAGTTGGTATCAGAGCACTAGGTTTCTAGATTCTGTAGACTTCCTTACTTCCTTACTACTTTATATGCCTAATGACGCCTGGTACCTCCCGAGTGATGGCCCGACCGAGGCGGATCCCCATCGTGTGCTCTTCGGTATTAGTGTGTTATTATGCATGTAAAGTAGATGCCTTGTTGTACTGATCCTTGAACTTTTCAAATACTCTTTCTTTAGGTACTATGGCTCGAAATCGCCGAGCACGTAGGGAAACCCCTCCTGTTGAGGATGATGAGCAGATACCTAGGAGGTTTGCGGATACTTTTGGGCAGTTCTTTCGGCAGATTGCTGCAGCGCTCCCCGGGTCACGTACCGACTATACTGTGGAGCGTGCTAGGAGGCATGGGGCCCAGAATTTTTCTTCTGCCCCCTCACCTGTAGAGGCTCAGCGGTGGATTGACAGGATGGAGAGAGTTTTCTCCCAGATGGACCTTCCAGAGGATAGGAAAGTGACTTTGGCAGTACAGTTCCTTGAGGATACCGCCTGGCATTGGTGGACTGGTGTTGTCAATGACCCTGCAAATGTTGGCCCGATGACATGGGATGTGTTCAAGACCCATTTCTATGGACGGTACTTTAGTGACGCCCACCTTAATCGGATGCAGGATCAGTTCTTGGGCTTGGTGAAGAGAGATGATCAGTCTGTGTTGGAGTTTGAGCAGGAGTTTCTCTCCTTGGCCCACCATGTGCCGGATTTGGTTCGCTCTGAGCAAAACAAGATTCGTAGATTTGTTTTGGGACTTGGAGGAAAGTTTAAGGATAAGATGTTAGGCACACCGTACCGGAGTTTTGCTGAGGCAGTATCTTATGCCATAGACATTGAGTCGGACTCACCTGCTGGATTTCACCCTAGGGATCCTGGTGGCCCTAGCCAGGGTCCATCTAAGAGGGCTACTTCTACCTCCGGTTCTGGTTCTTCAGTGGGTAGTGGGAAGAGCAGTGGTTCCAGTTCGAGATCCCGTACTAGGTTCAGAGGTCGTGGCAGGAGATTTTCTCGGGGACAGTTTAGTGGACAGCAGTCTGGGCAGCTCGAGAGGTCGAAGAGTTATCATGGTGGTTCGAGTGGGGCTTCGTCTAGCCAGTCAGCTCAGTTTGGGCAGTACCAGACAATTGGATGTTTTATGTGTGGTCAGCAGGACCACTTCAGGAGAGACTGCCCTCTTTTGGCTCAGGGAGCCAGATCTACCCCCACTCAGACTGTTGGTTAGTCCTCTGCTGGCGGATCGACTAGCAGTGCCCGCACCAGCTCGGTAGGCCGAGCTAGTTCTCAGCAGGGCAGGGCTCAGCGAGGTCGTCCTGTGACACATGCTAGACTGCACGCCATGACGCAGCAGGAGGGCCGTGATTCACCGAAGGTCATTGTTGGTACGTTGTTTATCTTTAATCAACCTGCTTTAACCTTAATTGATCCTGGTGCGACGCACTCTTTCATGTCAAGTAGATTTGCCTGTTTTGCAAATGTGCCATCATCACTCCTTATTGGTGAGTGGTATGTTTATTTACCTGCGGGAGAAGCACTTAAGATAGATTGGGTTTTTAATGGTTGTGGTGTAATGGTTGACGGTTTTTGCCTGGAGGCCAACCTAATTCCTCTAGATCTTGTTGAGTTTGATGTAATTTTGGGGATGGACTTTCTGGAGACACATGGTGCTTTGGTTGATTGCTTCCGTAAAGAAGTAGTGTTTCGAAGTTCAGGAAAACCGGAAATCACTTTCCGTGGTGAGAGGAACATTCTCTCCTCTTGCCTGATTTCGGCCATTACAGCTGAAAAGCTTTTGAATAAAGGTTGTCAGGCTTACTTGGCTCACATTGTGGATACAAAGAGGGAGGTGTTGAACATTGAGGATATTCCTGTGGTCAGGAAGTTTCCGGATGTGTTTCCTGATGAACTACCTGGTTTGCCTCCAGAAAGAGAAATAGATTTTACCATTGAATTGCTTCCGGGTACTACACCTATATATCAGGCACCTTATAGAATGGTCCCAACCGAGTTGAAAGAGTTGAAGACCCAATTACAGGAATTGTTGGATAAAGGATTCATTCGGCCAAGTGTGTCCCCTTGGGGTGCTCCGGTACTTTTTGTTAAGAAGAAGGATGGCACTTTGAGGTTGTGTATTGATTATAGAAAATTGAATAAGGTCACAGTGAAGAACAAGTATCCATTACCACGGATTGATGATTTATTTGATCAACTGCGGGGTGCCAAAGTCTTTTCTAAGATTGATTTGAGGACAGGTTACCACCAGTTACGGATAAGAGAGTCTGATGTACCCAAGACTGCTTTCCGATCACGTTATGGTCATTATGAGTTTGTGGTGATGCCTTTTGGATTAACCAATGCTCCTGCAGCCTTTATGGGTCTCATGAATCGAGTATTCCGCCAATACTTGGACCTTTTTGTGATCGTGTTTATTGATGACATTCTGGTTTACTCCAAGAGTAATGAGCTTCATATTAAGCATTTGAAGATTGTACTTCGAACTTTGAGGGAGGCTAGACTATATGCCAAGTTGAGTAAGTGTGAATTCTGGCTTAACAACATTGGATTCTTGGGTCATGTGGTGTCAGCTGAAGGTATTAGTGTGGATCCTCAAAAGGTGGAAGCGGTTTTGAATTGGGGAAGACCCACCACCGTGACGGAAATTCGAAGTTTCTTGGGTTTAGCTGGTTATTATCGGCGGTTCGTGCAGGATTTCTCTAGACTTGCAGCCCCCCTCACTAAATTGACCAGGAAGGGTGCCAAATTTGTTTGGTCGGAAGAGTGTGAACAAAGTTTCCAAGAACTCAAAGGACGTTTAACTTGTGCCCCAGTTCTAGCATTGCCTGATGATAGCGGGGAGTATGTGATTTACAGTGATGCCTCAAGACAAGGTTTAGGTTGTGTGTTGATGCAGCATGGAAATGTGATTGCTTACGCATCTAGGCAGTTGAAACCTCACGAAATGAACTACCCGACTCATGACCTTGAGCTTGCTGCTGTAGTTTTGGCACTTAAGTTATGGAGACACTATCTTTATGGGGCACGATGCCAAATCTTTACGGATCACAAAAGTCTGCAGTATCTGCTTAACCAAAGGGACTTAAATTTGAGGCAAAGGAGGTGGTTAGAGTTGATTAAGGACTATGATTACACTATCGAGTACCATCCAGGAAGGGCCAATGTGGTAGCTGATGCACTTAGCCGAAAGCCCTCTAGCTCTTTAGCCCATTTGAAGGCAGTTCGAGTTCCTTTACTCTATGAATTGCGATCTACAGGGGTTAATTTGACGATTGAGAATGAGTCTGGAGCATTGATAGCTAGTTTCCATGTGAGACCGAATCTCATTGATAAGGTGCGGGAGGCACAAGATGAAGATGAATATCTAAGACAATTAAAGGAGGCAGTGAGTGATGGCTCTAGAATGGACTTTATTCTTAGAAGAGATGGAGCCTTAATGTTTGAGAATAGAATTTGTGTGCCCAATCTTCAGGATATTAAACGAGAAATTTTGGAAGAGGCTCATAGTTCTGCATACGCTATGCATCCCGGCGGGACAAAAATGTATCGAACTTTGAAACCATACTATTGGTGGAGAAATATGAAGAGAGAAATTGCTGCATATGTGAGTAGGTGCTTGGTATGCCAACAGGTAAAAGCAGAAAGACAGAAGCCTTCAGGATTACTACAGCCGTTGCCTATTCCGGAGTGGAAGTGGGAGCACATCACCATGGATTTTGTTTCAGGTCTTCCACGAACTCGCAATGGTCATGATTGTATTTGGGTGATTGTGGACCGACTCACCAAGTCTGCTCATTTCTTACCTGTTAACAAGACTTATGGGATGAACAAGCTGGCGGAACTTTATGTTAATGAAATCGTGAAACTTCATGGACCACCCGTTTCCATTGTCTCTGATCGAGATCCTCGTTTCACCTCAAAATTTTGGAAGAGTCTACATGAGGCTTTAGGTACTGGATTGAGTTTTAGCACGGCATTTCATCCGCAGACTGACGGTCAGTCTGAGAGAACTATCCAAACTTTGGAAGACATGTTGAGATCCTGTGTTATGCAATTCAAAGGAAGTTGGGATAGCCATCTAGCATTGATTGAGTTCGCTTACAATAATAGTTATCATTCCAGTATTGACATGGCTCCTTACGAAGCTCTCTATGGAAGACAGTGTCGTACTCCCTTATGTTGGAATGAAGTGGGAGAAAGAAAGCTCATAGGCCCAGAGATTGTGCGGATTACCACCGAAAAAGTTAAGTTGATCAAAGAAAAACTCAAGGCAGCTCAGAGTAGACAAAAGAGTTATGCGGATAACCACAGGAAAGACTTGGAATTTCAAAAGGGTGATTGGGTGATCTTGAAATTGTCCCCTTGGAAGGGCGTAGTAAGGTTTGGAAAGCGGGGGAAGCTTAGTCCCCGATTCATTGGACCTTTTATGATTAAAGATCGAGTTGGCCCAGTTGCATACAGATTGATTCTACGTACGAGGTTATCAAAGATCCATGATGTCTTCCATGTGTCCCTGCTCCGTAAGTATATTGCTGATCCCTCCCATGTCTTAGAAGAACAGCCCATTCGTTTGAAGGAGGATCTTACTTATGAGGAGGAACCGATCCAGATACTCGATAGAAGAGAGCAGGTCCTTAGAAACAAGACGATACCTCTAGTTAAAGTATTGTGGAGTAATCATCTGGTGGAAGATGCTACTTGGGAACCGGAAGACTTCATGAGACGACAGTACCCCCACCTGTTTTGACAGGTACGTAAATTTCGAGGACGAAATTTTTTTTTAAGGGGGGTGAATTGTTACACCCCACATCTGATATACCTTTTTACTGAGTTACGTGAAATTCGTTATGGTTACCGTTCGTAGTTATAATTTTAACGTTTAGGGGGTGGTTAAAAATTGATTTTTTATGAGTTGTTAATTTGAGAAAACTTCCTTCATGAAAGTTGTAGAGAACGTTAAACCGAGCGCGTGCATATGTGGTACGTAAAAATCGGAGTTCGTATGTGAAAGTTATAGCTTAAAATGTGAAAGTTACTGTTCATGGTAACAAAAATATAAATATGGAAAGTTACCACTGTGGGTTTCCATTTTCGGAAACCCGGTAACTCTCCCTCTCTCTTCACCCCCGACTCCTTCCCCTTTCGGCCCGAACTGTTCCACCTTCGATTTCTCCCTCCTCCGGCCGACCCACGACGGAATCCGGCTATCCCCGAGCTCGCCTCCTCTCCCTTGACACGTTGGCGGTGGTATTTTGCGAAGATTTGGCCGGAGAAGCTCGATTTCGCGCCGGGAAGGTAAGGGGTGCAGTTTGCTAGTTTTGCCGGTTTCCGGCGATTCCGGCCTTCTCCGGTCACTAGACCGGCGTCGAAGGTCGGGTTTTTGCTGGAGATTATTTTCCCTAAGGTCTTGCTTCTCAATTTGCAGTGTAGAGGTCGAATCGATCGAACCCGATCCTAGGGTTCTTGAAATTTCTGGAAAATCTTCACCGGCTTAATTGGAGCTCTTCCAGGTAAAATTGGCACTTGTTGTAGTTGAGAAAGTGATTAGGCGTGTTGAGTAGGTGGTGCTGCCAAAATTTGGTGGCCATTGGTGGTGGTTGGGACTGTGGGGGGCGCGTGGAGGCGTGTGGAGCTGAAATTTATTCTCTGTTTTGGCTCCATAAATCCCTTAACAATTGTAGTAGTTTATACATGAAGTTTGGTGGAGATTGGAGGGATTACAAATTGTGTATAAACGAATAATTAACGATTTGCGTGAATTCGATCGCCGAAATTCGTTCGAATTCACTTTAGA
Organism: Rosa chinensis; assembly: GCF_002994745.2. Lineage (NCBI taxonomy): Eukaryota > Viridiplantae > Streptophyta > Magnoliopsida > Rosales > Rosaceae > Rosa > Rosa chinensis. Next base: position 60,254,199 of record NC_037093.1, read on the forward strand.
ATTTATATATCGATGAATGGATATTGATGGAATTTCGAGGATGGATTTATTATGAATTAAGGAGTTGGATTTGAAGGGGGAACGTTATGAATTTCAATTTCATTGTCGTTCTATAAATGTTTTTGTTTACGAGTGCTATTCGTACAGGACGAGAGGAATCTTCGTACGAGGAAAATACCGAGCGACGTCAGGATTGAGCATATATAGTGAGTGGACTTTTATTTTTTTAAAGAATGATGCATGCATTTATTTAAACAGTTCCGAAGTTGAATTATTTATCAATTTACTTCCTTGAGCAAACGGTTATTTTCGGAAACGGTTTTGGTTAATTGATTTACTTGGAGATTTTATGGCGTGCGGGGTCACGTCATTGGATTACGCTTATCTTCTTTTATTTATTTATTTCCGGTGTGATTCCCGGATTTATACTATTTATATTATACTTATATTCGACAATTTGAGATTCGATGAAGTTAATCCTTATACTCATTCATATCCTATTTATTTTTTGATGATGAGATTATCTTGGCATGTGGGACACGTCGTGGGAAATTCATTTACGAGAATTGGGGAAGTTTTATGGATTTACTCGGTTTTCGGATTTTCTTTTGCCATACTTTGGGTGACTTATCATTGCTAGCATTGATCTTCCGCCTTTGTGGCGAGGTGATGGGATCACCGAAGCCCTCCGCCTTTGTGGCGCTGGTTACTGTCTCTGTGACAGTAATTCTGAAGCCCAGTATCCTATCGCTACACATAGTGGCGTAAGGGTATATTACGGGAGTAATGGGAGTACTTTAGCCTGGGAGGCTATCACCCGAGCCTGGGAGGCTCACTCGTATGGCTATCGTCTTCCCCTACTCATTATACTATTTTCGACTACCGGGGCTAGTCCGATTTGTTTTAGCCAGCGGGGCTGGTTCTATTTCTTTGAGTATCAGAGTTTCCACCTTTTTGTTTTCGTATGTGACTAGCGGGGCTAGTCGGCCTTCAAGAGCGAAACTCCTCTTATTTTATTTTGTTAATCATTGCATGCATCGGGAGCTTTGATTGATATAAATGTGGAAAAGTATAAAATCCCTTTTTCCTTCCAATCATTTATTTTTGTCCACTCACGCTAACGTTTTTATATACTTTTCCCTGGGCCCTTCGGTTTCAAATGCCCAGATTGCAGTACTGCTGCTCGGTGTACGAGTGTGAGCCATAGTGACCGTACCTGCTTCCGCCATCACATTCTGTAGGTTACCTGTTTAACCTACTGCACTCCTTGTCTATTTATATTCCTAGAATTGCTCTGATTACTAAGGGATATGTGACCCAAACTTGTATGATTTATATTTGAGGTCTACGACCTAACTTTGGTGATTGTAGTAACTTTTAACTTTTGGAGATTGTGTATGATGTTATTAGCTTTGAGATGGGATTGGTTGGATTATTTGAAGTGAATTTTGGTTTTCCACAGGATTTTGGGTTATCCATTTTTAAGGGAGGTTATGCCAAAATTTTTGGTAAATCTCCTTTAAAGGTGGATCCTGCAGGGCCACTTCGGATTCCAGGGTGGAATTCGGGGCGGGTCTTGTCATGGACTCCCTGGAGGCAGTGCTTGAAGGTAGGCAGGCTTGTTTCTTGCCTCCTAAGAAAGTGAAAATGATGGAATTTCCAACACACATTTTTGTAAAATCTTTTGGTCTGATGGAAACTCCGGATGGTCTGATGCTACCTCAAATTGGGGCAGATAAGGAAAATATGGAGATAAAAAAAAAAAGAGGCAGGCCTCTGGGATCCAAGAACAAGAATCCGCCAAAGAATAAGAAGCTTGATGCCACTATGGAACCATTAAGGTTGACCTATCCTACCTTTTCTCCTTGCCCTAATTCTAAGGGAAAGGAGAAATTTTTTTCTTTTCTTTTCTTTTTTAGCTTACAAGCTATGGGTTCTTTTTACACCTAGTTAATGAATCTCTCAGAGTACCACACATTGACGAAAGGAGATTCACATTAGTTTTCTTTGTGTTGATGAAATTGTCATAGTTTGAAGGCTTTCAAAGAAGTAAGCATCATTGTATTAGTGGACGGTACCCATGTCCTATCCATTCTAGCTTTAGGATTAAATGAAATCTCTATTACTCTGTCAAAAAAAAAATTGATAGGAAAATTACATTTCAATAGTAAATAACAAAATAAAAGAAAAAAAAATGTGTCTTTGAAATTTTTAACGGGTATTTGAAGCTTCAAGTATAGGTTTTGTTGGCAGAGTTGCTTAATTTGGATTGATCAGACCATGTCAATCCTGAGTAACTCTCAATTCCCAATGACATGTCGGATGAGGATCCAATGCCTTGATTATACATATAAAATGCTGGTTGTGAGGGTACTGGGAGATCATCAGAGTTGCTGGTAAGCATTTGAATGACTGCAGCCATGGTTGGTCTATCACCTATGCTTTGTTGAACACATAACAATCCAATATGGATGCATCTCACTATTTCAGGCCTCGAACCAGTCCTCAACATGGGATCTATCAAATTTGAAGATGTCCCCTCCTTCCAACTATTCCATGCCTGCATAATTTTGAATTTGTAAAAACAAAGTTAAAGATAATTTCATGTATTTCTTTCTTTTGTTGCAATCAATTGCAATACTATGCTGCAAGTGCCCAAAAAGAAAATATAAATGTTACATAGCCTAGAAGATCCTCCAAATTTCCTTCATGATGAAAAGAGCTAGTTTTCTGTCCGCTTACTATCTCCAAAACCAACACACCAAAGCTATAGACATCGGACTTCACAGAAAAATGTCCGCGCATTACATACTCAGGAGCCATATATCCACTGCATATCAACAACAACATGGTTGGCTTAGTTCATTAACATGGAGGAAAACTTTTCATGGTTATGCTAAGATTATTTCATGGTTTGTTCTTAACTTGTATAATTTAATCACATGAACTTGGCAGAACTCAATTTAAGTGATGAAACACTTACTACGTTCCCACAACTCGACTGGTTTCGCTTTGTGTTTGATCGATATTAAATAATTTTGCCATGCCAAAATCTGCAATTTTGGGGTTCATTTCTGCATCTAATAAAATGTTACTTGCTTTGAGATCGCGATGGATAATTCTAAGACGAGAATCTTCATGAAGGTAAAGGAGTCCTCGCCCAATGCCTACTATGATCTTGTAGCGAATATCCCAATCCAACTGTTCACGTTTGATTAGATCTGCACATGGATGCGAACATATAATTATGTTACGACTATTGATGTTTGTTGCAGACGTACTCATAAAAAGAATGTCATACACATAAGTAGAACGGAATTTCATGTCTTCAACCATACCAAATACGAAGTGATCAAGACTTGCATTTGGGACAAACTCATAGACAAGAAGTCTTTCATTTCTCTCCAGACAAAAACCAAGGAGCCTAACTAAATTTCGATGTTGAAGCTTTGCTACTAGCACCACCTCATTTTTAAATTCTATATCTCCTTGTGTAGAATCTCTGGAGAGCCTTTTCACTGCTATCTCCTCTTCATTCCAAAGCCTTCCCTGCACTCAAGAATTAAGATCTAAAAATTAAGTTAATTCTCCTTTAGACGCATATAGAACTGACATTTATTTTCATGTTTAAAGTTAAATTACCCTATAAACAACACCAAATCCTCCTCGTCCAAGCTTATTTGCTTCAGAAAAGTTATTTGTAGCAACTCTAATAGAATCAAACTCGTATTGCAAGGCTTCTGCGCTCATAATATCATCTGCTTCTTGGTATAAGAAACAGTTCAACAAAACTCAAATAAGTACATTGCATAACAGTAGTGAGTTGTCCCCATATTAATGTTATTTGGGATGGAGACAAAAAAAAATCTGTACTTACCTTCAAGTGGTTTCTTTGTCTTCCAAAATCTCAGATAAATCCAAATTGCCAATGCAATCAGTGCCAGAGAAACAACAATTGTCACCGCAATGATGATGTTCCGAGATGTATTGTTCTTCTTCTTTCCTGAAAAATTTAAGGAATATTCTATACTCAAACCGAAAGTATTTGTGGCTGATTTGCCAATTACGAAATAATTAAACATTCCCCTGTTTAGAAAACATTCCCCTGTTTTAAAACAGAGTCGCTAAATACACATTACTCACATCCAATACTAGAGGGTCTATTAATGGGGATTATACCTGACGGTTGTGGTGGAGGAGGAGAGACTGGTGTTTCTAATTGTGGCGATGGAGCGGGTGCATCAGCCGCGGGGTAAAAGAAGTTGTATTCTTCATACCTTAAGATACAACTTGGTGCAACAGCATTCCCACCAATCTTCGCATAACTATATAGTGGGATTTGTGCCAACGCTGCATTTAAGCAATGAGTGCATTCTTCCAGCGACAAATCTGGAGTACACTGTGCAAGTCCATATATTGTTACAAAGCTGGCGGTTGTGTTTGTGCCCAGTGAAAACTTCCTATCAGTACCTCCTGCTGCAGCTTTAGTAATTAGTCCTTCCAATAACAACTTCAGCTGCCGATTGAACTCATCCGGTGACGAAACGTTTTGTGTGTTGGACAGAAACACAGCAGGGTCTGTTGTCACGATGCCATATAATGATTCATTCGAGTAGCGCAGCATGCAATAGTCGTACCATATAATGGCCTCCTTCTGGACAGGACATGCTCTTTTGAGAGGATCACTAGCTTGGCTGACGCAACTTTCGCAATCTCCAGCCTTGACATCTCCTCTGCAGAGGCCGAATGCATTAACTTTGTCAGAGTTTACTCCAACGGAGGAACTGTAGAAGCCGTAGCCGTTATCGTTGCCGGGGGAGGAAAGAGAACCGAGAAGGTTGTTGAGGTTTGTCTGATAGGTGCTACCGGCTGTGTAGTTACCGTTCTGGCCGCAAAAGCTGTCTATTGAAGGTGACTGATCGGATTGAGCTAGGAGAAACACAAGTTGTATTGACAAGAAGAACCCAAAGGTTGATGGGGAATCCATTTTGCCTTCTATGGCATTCCATGTTGTCTTTAAACGAAACTAATATCCCTGTGGTGGGAGGACTCATTCAATCAAGCAAATAAGTATGTATATTTTGAGTAATTGGTTGGAACAGGAGTGGTTAGGAAAAAGAGCCAACCTATCAGCTAGACACAGCAATCTGCTGGGAGATCATTTCATTATAATTTCAGGCTTTGAACCCAGTCCTTCATGACGGAAATACGTATTTTTTCTGTCGCTTTTTAACTCTTAATTACGGCTTCTTATTAAATTACATTCTACAAAGAAACATCTAAGGTCTGGCCGCCGCGGTTGACCTCATGATCGGTGCGCTTGCGTCGTCGGCACGTAATGTTGGTCTAGAGACAAAAGAGAAATAAGGAGAAGTGTAAGTGCATAGCTAAATTTGACGAACTTGCCTATATGGTATATGGTCCATTGCGAATTGCTATATTTGTTATCCGAAGTTCATTACCCAAAATATTGCGCCTTGAGATGCATACTTTCAGAACACATCCTCTGTTCCCAAGCCTCACCCTTCATCAAGCACTGACCAAGTGACGAGGATATAGTCCTGTAATCGAAACCTCATTCACCGATTTTGGAATAGAGTTACTGTGCGATTGATCTGAGTCGGATATGTGGGATCCAATCAGGAAAGCTGGTTGTGAAGGTACTGGGAGAGAGTTGCCAGTAGGCATTTGCATAAGTGCATAACTGAAGCCATGATTGGTCTATCAACTACAGTTTGTTGCACACATAACAATCCAATGTGGACTCATCTCAGTGCTTCGCTTCTTGAATAAGTTGTCAAGGTGAGATGATCTATTACACTTGAAGCTGTCTCTTCTCTCCAACTTCTCCGTACCTGCAAGGGGAAATATCACCAATGGTCACTGAGTTATGACTTATTCGACACTTAACTCACTGTATTTTTAACAATATCACTTAACTCACTCAGTTTTACATCCGTCTTTTACTTAACTCACTGCCGTTAATTCTACCGTTAGAAGCCGTTAAAATTGAAGGTATATTTGTCAAAACACTTAAAATCATTTTTAACTTAAAAAAAACTACATTTATTAGACATTTTTTCAATTTTTTTAAATTTCTGAAATTTCTAATTAAAAATGATTTTTTTTAACTTAAATATAATTTGAAGAAAAAAAATTGTCTTTTAAAAAAAAAAATTAGAAATGCATTTTTTTAGTGTTTAGAAAAATATACCCTCAATTTACATTTATTAGACTTTTTTCAATTTTTTAAATTTCTGAGATTTCTAATAAAAAATGATTTTTTTTTAACTTAAATATAATTTGAAAAAAAAAGAAAAGAAGAAGTTAGAAATGCATTTTTTTTAGTGTTTAGACAAACATACCCTCAATTTTAATAGTTTTTAACGGTAAAATTAACGACAGTGAGTTAAATGAAAGACGGATGTAAAACTAAGTGAGTTAAGTGATATTGTTGAAAATACAGTGAGTTAAGTGTCAAATAAGTCATAACTCAGTGACCATTGATGATGTTTTCCCTACCTACAATATTGTGAATGGATATCCATTGTGAATAGGTAAATCAAGAGAATATAACAAAAAGCATATAAAAGCCCTCTTAAAAACACATAAAAGGCCAATTTTCCATCGCTTACATAGCTTATAAGATCATTGCTTTCCGTGACAGAGAATTATTTCTCTCTCCACTTACAATCTGTAAAACCAACACGCCAAAATTGTAGACATCGAATTTAACAGAAAAGTGTCCACGCATTACGTAGTCTGGAGCCATATATCCGGTACATATCAAGAACGATAAAAAGTTCGACTTTAATAAACATGATTGAAAGCTTTCCATGGTTATGCTCAATATTCTTATTGGCTGTTCTATGATTGTATCACATGAACGTATGGATGATTAGAATATAACAGCACAACTAGCCTAGCTAATACTTAGCGTGTTCCAGCAATACGACTGGTGTTAGTGTGAGTCATAGTTCCCTATTAGGAGTGTTGTAACTACTTACCTTGTATATGTTGTGTAGTACAGTAGTACATTGTAGTACGATTGTAATCTGTTTATATACACCACAGAATGGGTGTAATAATATATCAGAAAATTCATTCTCTATATCTCATCTTATTTGACTTGGTATCAGAGCAAAGATCCGAGAGGACTTTGTCTCTTATTTTCTAATTCTTTAATTTGAGGAATTAATTCAAAAACCCCATTGTTAGGGTTATTGAATCTCTTAACGGCGTTATTGGGATTCTGTCGTCGTTATCTTCCTAGCATCACCGTCCGTCCAAGAACGATCAGTGCATCTTCTTCTTGGATATCGTTCAGACCGGCCTTGTCTCCCCAGACTGCCTTTCGTCTTCCTCCGGCGACGAAGATCAGCCTGTCCAACACCGAGACCCGTTCATATCACACCAGATCGTGTATCGATCGATTCTCGGTGATTCCTGCAATCATTCATCACCCAAGTCCAGCAGTCTTCAATTGATCAATTGATTCCGGTTGCTTCTGACCTCCTGCAAGTCTGCCGGCATCCTTTGTTGCTCGTCTCTGGGCATCATTACTGAACCTGTAGATCGACTGCTGCCCAGAACCAGAACCGACGACCTCCACCAGATGCTGAACTTCCATCCATCGGACCCGTGTCCAAACGTTGTCAGATTCAGTCCTCTCAGAACCAAACTTGCTCACGTCGAGACCTGACGTCAAGGAGCAGCGACGAACGCCGCCGGACCAGCTTGATTAGCGACGAACTGCAGCACAGCCTCGACCTGGAACCTGCAGACCAGACCCGACCTCGACTCGTTCTTCTTCAGACTCCGCCGTCACCCAGCGCTTGACGCCGACGACGAACCAGAAGACCCGATCCAGACCTGACGCAGGCGGACTCGACTCGTTCTTCTTCCTGATTGTCCGGAAGACTCGACTCGTTCTTCTTCCTGATTGTCCGGCCTAACCCGCTTCTTCTGTATTGTCAGCCAACGTCGATCTCAGTTCAGATCGGCTCCATTCCCAGACCTGCAAACCTCGCAGACGGAGCAATTAAAGCAAAGCCAACCCCGCCTCTGCTCCATCTTTGATCGGGTTGTCCCTTCTCCGGTCGGGTTTCATTCGATCGGCTTCGTCTTCAACCTGAGTGGGTCGCCTCTTCTCTGATCGAATTGCCTCTTCTTCAGTTAGTTCGATCGACTTCGTCTTTGTCGGCGCCCTCCGTTCAGACCCTCACCCAACCACACACGTGGGACAACAGTCAGCCTATAACTCTGTTTAAAAAAAAAAAAAAAAAAAAAAAAAAAAAAAAAGTCAACTGTTATTATTTATTTCCGCTGCGTACTTTGGGATTTATATATATTTCTATTGTATTATTGCAATGGGTGGTGATGACAGTAAAAGTCAGAGTTCTAAGACCAATGAGGCCCAGAGGATTGAAGTGTCTGTGCGAAGTTCAGATGGAGGTTCTTTTAGGGATTGTGGTAAGATTGGTATGGCTTTAAAGGTTTCTAACTTTGTTGGTTCTGATACATGGATTATTGATTCTGGTGCCTCCGATCATATGACTTATGATAAATCATATTTTACTAACTTGTCTTCCCCACCAGTGTCCTATGTCACCAATGCCAATGGTGAGGCTTTTCCTGTGTTAGGGTCCGGGTCAGTGCGTATTACTCCCACTTTAGAGCTTCATAATGTGTTATATGTACCTGACTTGTCTCATCACTTGATATCTGTTCCACAGTTGAATACTGAGTCTAAATGTTCCGTAACCTTTTATCCTATGTATGTGCTTTTTCAGGATCTTCTCACCAGGGAGATAGTCGGTCGGGGGTATCTGAGGGGCAGGTTGTTCCATCTGGATCAGACATACGCGGGAGAGAAACCAGGAGCACAGTCCCGAGTTGCTTTGACTTCAAATTCTGATAAGATAAGTGAAATTTGGTTGTGGCATCGCCGTTTAGGGCATCCTTCTTTTAGTCTTATGAAAACAACCATGCCTACTCTGTTTCTTGGTGTGAATGAGTCTGCTTTACGTTGTGAAACCTGTGTTTTGGCCAAGAGTCATCGTGCTACCTATTCTCCTAGAGTGTCTAAGAAAAGTGTTATTCCTTTTGAGTTGATTCATTCTGATGTTTGGGGACCTTCTAGAGAGCCCACTGTATCGGGTATGAGATATTTTGTGTTGTTTATTGATGATTGTACGAGATTGTCATGGGTTGCCCTTCTTAAAACCAAAGATGAAGTCTTTCCAGCTTTCCAAACTTTTCGTACTCTTGTTCAAACACAGTACCATAGCACCATTAAAGTCCTTCGTTCTGACAATGGGGGGGAATATGTTAATCATGTTTTCCAAGAGTTTTTTAATACCCATGGGATTGTTCACCAAACCACTTGTCCACAAACACCTGAACAAAATGGAGTGTCTGAAAGGAAAAACCGTCATTTACTCGATATGGCTCGTGCTCTTCTCTTTAGTGCCCATATGCCTAAGTATCTTTGGGGCGATGCTGTATATGCTTCCTCCCATCTTATCAATCGTCTTCCCTCTAGTGTCCTTCAGGGAAAAATTCCATTTGAGGTTCTTGCATCTCATGTCTCCTTACCTTCATTTCATAATCTTCCAGCTCGTGTCTTTGGTTGTGTTGCTTTTGTCCATGTTCCTAAGAACCAGAGGTCTAAATTGGATGCCCGGGCACTTAAGTGTGTGTTTGTTGGCTACGGAGGGTATCAGAAAGGGTACAAGTGCTTTCATCCACCTACCAGGAAGTACTATGTCACTATGGATGTCACTTTCTTTGAGGACATGAGTTATTTTACCTCTTCCGATACAGCTCTTCAGGGGGAGCATTCATTTTTTGAAGAGCTGTATCATGGAGAGGGAGAGGAATCAGAAGGAGGAGAAGAAGCAGGTGGTATAGTGACGGATCCAGTTGAGACCATTAGCTCACCGCCAAAAGGAGAAGCTCCAAACATCCAAGCACCAGTTTCTATGGCGGAAAATGATGTTGCAGATACAACTCCAAACATTCAAGCACCAGTTTCTATGGCCGAAAATGATGTTGAAGACACAACTGTCCCTCCTACCGTTGCTTCTACCCCTGACCCACAGCTTCCTGGTACTGAAGATCACTCATTTGAGGTATGTCCACCCACTATTGCTAGTAGTAATGAGTCTAATGTTGGGCAATATGTGTTACCAAATAGGACCACTCGGGGTCAATCAGCCAAAAAATATGAACCTACCCTTACTGCCAAATCAAAATACCCAGTAGCCAATTATATGTCCACTAGGAGGTTGTCTAAGTCATATGAATCTTTTGTGAATCAAGTATCTGCTGTATCAGTACCTAACAAAGTGCAGGATGCATTGGGGGATCCAAAGTGGAGGAAGGCAATGGAGGAAGAGATGGAGGCATTGCAGAAGAGCAATACTTGGCAACTTGTGCCTCCACCACAAGGCAAGAAGGCTGTAGGTTGTCGTTGGGTGTTTACCGTGAAGCATAATGCAGATGGATCAGTGAATCGGTACAAAGCACGCCTTGTAGCAAAGGGGTTTACTCAGACGTATGGTATTGACTACGATGAAACATTTGCTCCTGTTGCCAAGATGAACACTATTCGGGTTCTGCTCTCAGTTGCTGCTAGTTTAAACTGGCCACTCCGACAGTTTGATGTCAAGAATGCATTTCTTCATGGAGAGTTAGCCGAGGAAGTGTACATGAGCCTTCCACCTGGGTATGTAGTTGCTTCTCCTGGTGATTTTGTATGCAGATTGAGAAAATCTCTGTATGGTCTTAAACAGTCACCTCGTGCTTGGTTTGGAAGATTTTCACAGTTCATGCGGAAGATTGGTTACAGACAGAGCAACTCAGACCATACCTTGTTCCTTAAGCATCGACAAGGGAAGGTAACAGCTCTAATTATTTATGTGGATGATATGGTAGTCACTGGCAATGATATTGTTGAGATAAATAGACTGCAGAGACAGTTAGCCTCTGAGTTTGAGATGAAGGACTTGGGTGAACTTAAATATTTTTTAGGAATTGAGGTAGCCAGGGGGAGAGAAGGAATCTATCTGTGCCAGAGAAAGTACGTTCTTGACTTGCTGACAGAGACAGGTTTGTTGGATTGCAGACCTGTTGATACTCCTATTGAGCAGAACCATTGTTTAGCTGAGTATCCAGATCAGGTACCTGCTGATCGAGCTCGCTATCAGAGGTTGGTTGGGCGCCTGATTTATCTGGCTCATACTAGACCAGATGTTGCATATGCAGTGAGTGTGGTGAGTCAGTTCATGCATAACCCGAGTGAGAGTCATATGGATGCTGTTATGCGAATTTTGAAGTACTTAAAGTCAGCTCCAGGAAGGGGAGTACTGTTTTCTAAACACAGCAACATTCTTGAGGTTTGTGGCTTCACAGATGCAGATTGGGCTGGAAACATCACAGACAGGAGGTCAACATCGGGTTACTTTACCTTTGTGGGAGGAAATTTGGTTACATGGAAGAGTAAGAAACAGAAAGTTGTGGCACGATCTAGTGCTGAGGCTGAGTATAGGGGTATGGCTCACGGGGTGTGTGAATTGTTGTGGCTGAGAAATTTGTTACGTGATTTGGGTTTCAAACTCAAGAGTTCCATGCAGTTGTATTGTGACAACAAGGCAGCCATTGACATATCACAAAATCCGGTACAGCATGATCGTACTAAGCATGTGGAGGTTGATCGTCACTTTATAAAGGAGAAGCTAGATGCCAAAATTATTAGTTTTCCTTTTGTTCCAACTGAAGAGCAACTTGCAGACATACTTACCAAAGGAGTTTCCAGGAAGGCGTTTTATGACTCACTTAGCAAGTTGGGCATGGTTGATATATATGCGCCAACTTGAGGGGGAGTGTTAGTGTGAGTCATAGTTCCCTATTAGGAGTGTTGTAACTACTTACCTTGTATATGTTGTGTAGTACAGTAGTACATTGTAGTACGATTGTAATCTGTTTATATACACCACAGAATGGGTGTAATAATATATCAGAAAATTCATTCTCTATATCTCGTCTTATTTGACTACTGGTTTGGCCTTGTGCTTGATCAAAATCAAACAATCTTGCCGTTCCAAAATCTGCAATTTTGGGAGTCATTTCTGCATCTAATGGGACGTTACTAGCTTAGAGACCACGATGAATAATTTGAAGACGAGAATCTTCATGAAGATAAAGGAGCCCTCACCCAATGCCTAATATGATTTTGTAACGGGTATCCCAATCCGCGCATCTTTGGATCTGCACATTAATGCAAAAGTAAACTAAAATATAATTTAAGGATGTTTGTTGCACATAATTAGAAGTAGAAGTCCGAGTTTCCAACATTACCAAATACGAAATTATAGACTTGAACTCGTGACAAACTCATACATAAGAAGTCTTTCATTTCTTTCCAGACACAAGCCAAGGAGCTTAACTAAATTTCGGTGTTGAAGCTCGGCGACCAACACTACCTTCATTTTCAAATTCTGTATCACCCTATGCAGAATTCCCAGAAAGCCTCTTCACTACTATATCTTCTTGGTTCCAAAGCTTATCCTGCACTCAAGAATTAAGAATATGAAACTAAACTTATTGCTCACTCATTTAGCCACACATATAAGAGCAAGTCAAGTTCACTCGTTGGATTACTGGGTCTCTAGGTCAGACCATTATTTATTGTTTTTTTATTTTTTATGTTTATTTATACCCATTGGGTTAGGTCTCTTGGGCAAGACACTATTCATTTAATATTCTCTTAATTTTATTTATTGTAAATGAAAAATAATAGTATAAATAAACATTTTTGAAAACTTACCCACTAAATCATTGAATATTTTAGGTGAAGGATAAAAGACACTCAATTTTATTTTTGGGTAGACGAAAAGCTAATATTTTGCGTCCTGCCTTGTGCTTTGTGACTATGCACTTCTTGTTAGGTGGGTGCCACTCCTTAACGCCTTTTTTAGTTCGTCGAATTTCACCAGCAACTCCGCCACTTGATTTTGGACCATTGTCTTCTCCTTGCTCTCCTGTTTGCGCTCTCTGTTGGCTCGACACAGGTTCCCCAGTGCTATCTCTAGCTTGGCCTCGGGATCTTGACTGGGGATCCACTGCCGTCTTTCGCTAGGGCCATTCTCTACTGCAAAGACAAGTGGAGCATTGTCTGGAGTGATGACTTGATGTTGAGCGTTGGCATTTTGTGGAATTTAAAAACTCTAGTGCCCGCGCTATGGGTGCCTGAGGGAGGGTGGGTTGAGGGTTGGCGGGCTGCTTTGAGTGGTTAGTTGTGCTCTCCTCCTTACCGCTAGTCATGGTAGTGATGAGTGAGTAACCTTTTGATAAAAGATTCCCATAGATATTAATGATCAAGATTCAGGGGTAGCTTGATCTCGTTAACGCGAACACAGATCTGGAGTCTTAACTGATTTGGTAAGGGAAATTAAGTGTGGGAGTCACCTGTCAAGTAAAATACACTAGCGTCAAGAGGTGAGATAGGGATGGCAAAAATCCCCAGCGGGGCGGAGCTTCATTGGATACCCGCCCCTAATGGGGGGAGAATTCGGGGACAAATGGTGAATGGGGATGGGGATCCCCAATCCCCGCTATTCAAGATTGGGGATGGGGCGGGGATGGTATTGTGATCCCCATCCCCAAACCCGCCCCAATAATATATACATATATTTAATTTATATATATTTTAATTTATTTTTTATAATATAAATCATAAATATATATATATATATATATACACTACTTTACTTTAATGGCTACACTTTTACTTTAATGGTGTTTTGACTTTCGAACTCACTGAATTATGATTTATGAATTTAATCATGTTTTAAATTTATTTGTTGTAGATTTTGATTTTAAAAAAGGCAATATGAGAAAAAATTATTTTATTTATTAAATTCTTATTGGGGATTTGGGGCGGGTTTGGAGGCTTAGTCCCCAGTGGGGATGGGGACGGGGAATCCCCAATATATTTTTATTGGGGATTGGGGCGGGGATGGGGGTAGAGAATAACCCCGGAGATGGGGATGGTATTGTGATCTCCATCCCCAACCCGCCCCATTGCCATCCCTAAGGTGAGACCGCGATTGGCGATCTTTGCTCCTTCGATGCCTAAGTTAGTCAATACATTTATGTTGACAGGGTAACGTTTTGTAAGTAATATATTTATAATCAATGAGGAGAGAAGAATATACCTTTTATAGGTGAAGTGAGGAGTGACTTTCACTTTGTTTCCGATGTGGGATTGATGTGCTTCACTGTATATACCTCCAACCATATGGATGATTTGCTACATCACCAAGCATAAGTAACACCCTCTTGGGGGGCCCACAAGCCATGGTGGGGCTCAACTGAGACATGCATTGTGGTGACCAGAGAGAGGGGTCCCACAGTGCCACAACTCCTAGCCAATGAGAAACCGACATGTCACGAACGACATCCCGGTAGTCATCAACCCGAAACCGCAAGGCCTTTTGGGTTGGGTTGTTGGTTTACAAAACATTTTATTGGACAAAATATTCTAGCAACCGAACAACATATTTTCGAAAGCGGAATTCAAAGTGGGATAAAGGATTTGGGCTTACAATAGGAGCCCAATTTGGAAAATAACAAATCACTAAGTAAAAATAAGTATGAGAGACGCGCCCGAGGGTTACGGGTCTCCTGAAATTTTGTAAATAAGCGAGTAGGAAACAAATAAATAAATAAAGAGTAAATAAACGAGTTTCTTCAAAAATCCGATAAGAGACTAAGATCTTAATTTAATAAAGTTAAGAGAAATACGCCAAGCCGGGCCATGTGCCTCCCCTGTACGCTCCCCGACCACATGCTCGAAACCTACACACTATTATAAGGGTGAGCTTTCGTCCTCGCATGCCCAGTAGAGGCCGACCCAACCATGCTAGGTTTGAAAGATAATATACTTGAAAATATTTACTACATAATATTGTGCACGTTTATCAAAAAATACTTTAAAAAGAGACAACCACAAACATTTGTTCTCTTTTATAAAACATATGCAGCATGCTTCACACAACTTGGAGCTCCGAGATACTTACCTGCCGGCTAAAATAAAACAAATCGGTGACTGACCCGATTCGTCATCCTTCGAGAACCGGCCAACTACTCTGTAGTCCTTTTGACTACAAGTAGCGAAAGTGTCCATTTCCTGGCTCTGAGTCTCCTATGACTGGTTCACTGTCTGTACTCACATTTCCTCGACAAACATAGGAGCACAGCCCCCTCAGGAGGTTCACGGTTATCGACACTGTGGGATCCCTAGGAATCTACGCGTCTAGATCTCATTCACTTTCAGGTCACAAGTACAAACATACAATGGCTACAGTATCTCAACATGCAAGTCTAGCCTCGGTTTTCGCAATAAACAATTATCAGTTATGGAAACAAGGATATCACAAGGCATCGACTAATGAACAACCAAAAACGTACTTGCAGGCAACATATTATGATACTATAGCATTCCACATATAGAAAAGCCTCTAACAAGGAAGGGACAGCTCACCCTACCGAGAATTGGAGTGCTCGTCCACATTCGTGTTCGTTCCCGACTTTTGATCATTTGTCCAAATCCAAGTGCACACGCTCGAGTCCTTTAACAAAAACTAAATCAGATAAGTACTCAATTCATAACTCATTTGCTCAATTTCTTTGAGTCACCAATTTATTCTAAATCGATATTTAATGGTAACAATTCTTGAACAATTCACTTAACGGAGTAAGCTCATTCGGGAGATGGTGATCACACTTCTTTCCATGTTAAAATTTCTGTCAACCGGTTTGACCTCACTTTATTTAGCTTTTAAACCTTAAGTGATTAAATAATAATTACCATTCCCGAAGGATTTCACCTTTCAAACTCCTTTCGGGATATGGTGATTATACTTATTTTCTTAATGTATCCCAAGTCAACCAGTTTGACCCTTTTTACTTAATCAACAAATACTAGCAAATAAATAGTAGTTACCATTCCCAATGATCACATTCTTATGATAACTTCGGGATATGGCGACACTAGAATACTCCGATTTTTAACCTTATTTCATGAATATTAATCCAATATCCTAATCTAACTCAATCAATTAAAATCCACCATTTTCATTATCAACGCCCTTCCAACATCGATAATTACTCACTTCTTTTAACATCATACACAATTTTAGTTAACTTATTAAAAACCACAAAATTGGTCTCTCTTTGTCCATTCTTGCAGAACAACATTTTCCCAAAATTAATAACAGACAAACCAATTTAATTGACAACCCAATTCTCTCCATACATTCAAGCATTCAACCATTTTCATCTTTGTTCACTACTATGGCAAGTTTCCAACACATCAAAATCTTTTCCAATTATCCCGAATTCCACTAAGTATGAACAACATACTACAAAACATATCCAAACACCCAGACCCTTACCATTCTTCTTTTCCAAATTAGTAGCCGAGTCGTCGAAGTTGCACTCTACCACCCTTAATCCTTCAGGTTCCCTATTACGAAAAATAGGATCAATAATCCATTCAACCAATCCATATCCAAAACAAAGTCTCGAGATTCTTACCATTCCTCAACATCAATTAACTGACCAGCAGCTCTTCTCTTCCAAAACTCTAAATTCCCAAACTTCGCAGACCTCAAAGTCCTCCAAAATCTCCCAAACACAGATTTCAAGTCCCTCACATTCCAAATCAAACAACACAAATTAGGGTTTTCAATCTAAATTGAATTGGAGGCCTCAACCAAGAATAGGGCGACGCAAATTACCTAACATAGATGATATGAAGGCTCAGCGACAGTGAGCGGCGGAGCTAAGGTGGTCCAAGCACCAGTGGCGGCGTGTGTAGTGCGTACTGCGGCTCTGGTCGAAATTAGAGGTCGGAGTTTTGGGGTATCGAAAGATAGTGCAGCTCTGACTTCGTTTATGGAGGTGTTGAAGCTCGATTCGAGCTGGAGATTGGAGAACGAAGACATGCAGAGGTGCAAACTCCCGTCATGCTCGGACGGTGTCTCGGAGCGTTGGCAGGCGGAGAGGTTTATAGGTTTTGCTTCGCTCTGCTTGTTGAGTGGATCGGCGGTGGCAGTGTGGTGAAGGGATGACTAGGAACCGGCGAGGGTCGAGCAACAGTGGCATTGCATCCTTGGGTTGTCGTGCGCCGAGGCTGCCGACAGTGCATGTCGATTGTAAGGCTCGGGCTTGGGTTGGTTTTGGATGCTGGTTCGATTGCTGGTGACGGTTTTGCTAGGTGGTGGTCGGAAATGGTGTTTTCTGGGGCTGGCAGTGGGAGGACTAGAGAGAGAGGTTGGGGAGAGAGAGAGAAGGGAGGACGCGGCTGCAAGGGAGGAAGGAGAAAAATGAGGCTAGGGTTTTCACAATTTCCTATTTATACTAATGTGAGCGAAATACCCATTTTGCCCTTGCGATGAATTACGAAACCCTTCTAGCTAATTGCTTTAAGTTTGAGGCTCGTAACTTTTCTTTTATTCGTTTTTCGTCGGAAACTTCCTAAGTTAATTCTCGACTTCGTATTAGGCCTAAAACTCGATTTTGTAAAAACTCAAAATCCAAAACTTTGTTACAACTCGATTTATCATCTTCGAAAATTCAACAAACTGTGGCCTCACTAAACTTCTGTAACCTTTTGGGCCCAAAACGAAGGACTCTGGCCCAAACTTAAATTACAAGGCCCAAATCGAGGTCTCGACACCGAATTGATCTCTAAGGTCAATTTCTTCACTTAAATCACCTAGCGAAAAATCTTATTGGCAAAAAATTACCTTCAGAAATTAAACAAAATTTTCGGGGGCTCACATGCATCCCGTAACCCGATGTCCAAGCTATGCCACGGTAGTCGGAAGCGGCCAATACCTCGCCGGGAAGCCACCTTCCCGGCCTTGCCAACATGTCAACACAATATGGTTTTCTAGACTAGAATAGTGGTTTCTTATCCTATATTGGAAAACATGCAAAGGAATGAGCCTCCCTCCCCTATAAAAGGAGACTCCTTCCCACTTACTCAACATCCCATTACATCTCATGTAATCCTTGCAGCCCAACACACTAGTTAAGCTTTCAAGTGGACGTAGATTCCCGCTAAGGGGGGAGACGAACCACTATACTTCTTGTCTCTCTCTCTCTCTCTCTCTCTCTCTCTCTCTCTCTCTCTCTCTCTCTCTCTCTCTCTCTCTCTCTCTCTCTCTCTCTCTCTCTCTCTCTCACGTTAATTAGATCCCCATGGATCCAAACATTAACATTCACTTATGTTTTAACATTCACTTATGTGCTTTTGGACCTCTCTAAGAGGTCATGTTCACTTAGCACATGGCGGCGCGTCAAGGTGTCTTTCGTCCTAAGACTTGTCTCAGGCGAAAGCTCGTCTTGCGATGTTCTCAGACACCAGTGAGGTTATTCTAACCAATGATTTAAAAATCGAAAATATCGCCGAAAATTTTGTTTTTCTCATGCAGCGATATTTAATTCACATACCGCTTTAGAGGATTTCTATTGGTACCTCCAAATTTGCTCATTTGACCTTTATATCTTTTGAATTATTGAATTACATATATATACTCTTGTAAAATGACAATTATAGACAATGAATTATAATAAACTAGTATATATTTTCTTTACAAACCTCTCCGCCTAGTTTTGACACAAATTAAAGACTATGAAATTGTTCCGAACTTTTATTGAGTTCCTAGTCTAGACTTCATTCAAGGTTTGGTTGGAGGATGAGTTTTGGGTGGGAGACAGTGGATTTTTTTTTTTTTTTTGTGTTCCGGGTTTTTTTTATTTATATCAATTTCTGTAACCTTTCTTTCCTTTTTTTTTTTTTTTTTTCTGAATAACCTTTCATTTTTTTTATAAGAGTTAGAAACATAGGAATCATTGTCTAACCGTTTTTATGACTGCTTGATCAATTTCTGTGTTATGACTATTTGATTCATGATTTAAAGTTCTAGAAATTTATTTTGGCCATATTTTAGGTTTGCATGCAAAAAAAAAAAAAAAGGGGAATGGAGGTGTAGTTAGTGAATTAGAGGGTATAATGAGTATTTATTTTTTTGTATGTGAATAATATAACTAATGTTATTTGAGGAATTCAAAAGGAGGTTTGGTGAGCAAATGTTTGTATTTAAAAGCACAAAGGAGGTGTAGAGTAGGGCTGGCTCTAATTACCATCTTTGCCGGAACCGACCGAAAATCGGCTGTGTCAGCGCCAACAAAGTTGGTAACGAAAGTGTCGGCGCGGTACTACCGTACCGGAGCAACTTTTTCGGCTTGGTAGTGGTACAGCCAATGGCAGAGGTTCAGTGATACCGAACCAGCAGAGATAGATGTTTCTGGATTTAATTCCAAAAAATACTCCCCTCTTGGGTCTGCCAAGGATCGAACCCTTGCCATTCTCAGTACAAACTCGAGCCACTTACCACTAGGCCACAAGCTTGCTTGTTATTAGTTGTGCATAACTAAACAAATATACTTGAATCAGAAATCACAAAAATTAAAAACACTTTCTTGTCTTCTACTTTGAGACATTTCTCTTTCTTCGTTCTTTCTCAGTCTCTTCCTCCTCTGTTTTCTTTCTTTCTGCATTCTCTCTCTCTCTCTCTTCATTTCTGACTTTTGTTCTTCTCATATTCTTGTTCTTCTTCCTCCATTTTCTCATCATTTTTCTTCTTTTCTCTATTCTTCCACCTTTGTACTCTTCCTTCTTTCTGTTTCTTCTTCCTCCTCATACTGCAATCCTCATCACCTTCGCCGGATTTTATCTCTGCAGTCCTCTAAATTCCGATGATCGGAATTTTCAAATACCTGCCAAAACCGACCGTTGGAAGCGGTAACTGCAAGCTCCGGCAAGGCTACGGCAACACATTTGGCGAAACCGAAGAGTTTCAATAGGTATTCAGCTGACGTCATAAACTCCGGCAACAGTACCACGGCCAGCCCTAGTGTAGAGAGCAGGAGATGTCAAATAAGTAAATTTGGAGATCTCAATAAAAACTCTCACCACTTTAATATTGTGAGATTTTCTCGAAATTTTCAGAAATTTCGCCAATATCGTCGAAATCACGATAATATCGCACAGCAATCCAATATATCACGATAATATCAGACAGCTGCCCAATATATCGCGCCAATATCATTTTCTCAGAAAAGAAAGTGAGAAACCAACCAAAATTACAATGCTGGGAATCGAACCTCTACCCACGTCATATGCACAAAAAGCTTGTGACAATCCAACCAACCTGCCCACCAAACGTCAGTAGCTTGGATTATATATATCTTAAACTAGGCCAAGTTTTGTCCAAAAGAAAAATAAAAGGGTGCGGCTATTGCCACCCTACTATTTTCTTTGTTCACCCTACAAATATTTGAATTATTGAAATACTATATTACCCAAATGCAGAATGACTAATAAGTACACTAATTTTCTAAAATTTAAATCTTTAAGGAAAACTAAATACATAACTAATTAAATACAAAACTACTTAATTTCTCTTCTAATAAAATTAATCTTCACCTTCTCCATCCAAATTTCAATTTATTACAATTTTCTTTTTTATCTTTTTGTTGCGTCCTCATTGTTAATTCGTTATTCAATTCATAAAATCATTAGTGTTAACTTCATTAAAATCTTTATAATACCTTTATAAACACCGAAAGTAAAAAATTTAAAACACAAAAAAAAAAAATCAATCTTTTTTTCATTGCTCATAGTAGAACTTACTAATTTTTTTAATATGGATTTAAATAAACGAACATTGAAACTGAATGGAAAAAATAAAAAAAAATGGAAGTAAATCAAATTATGATTTTATTAGGAAACTTTAATATATTTTAGGACATCTTTTTAATTGATATAAATTAAATGAGAATTTTTCGTTAAAAAAAAAATCTTTTTTAATTTGATATGTCATATGATGGAGGATATTCTTGGAAAGATAAATGGGTTGGATAAGTAAATCTAATAATTGAAATTAAAATGTAGGGTGTAATGAGCAAGTAGGATGAACAAAGAAAATTATAAGGTGACTATAGCCTCACCCAAAATAAAACCATATTAAGTAAACAATGAGTTATCTCTATAAAAATAATCAAAATGTCTGATTAAACCTTCCTTCCATTTCATTAAGAAAAAAAAAATTGTCTTCCATTTCAATTGAAAATCAATCAAGATGTTTTGGTAAATTGACGTAATAAATTATTTTCAACTATTTAAGTTTTATACATAAATGATGTTGTGTTAAAGATTATAGGTGTAATTTCATGCTTTCAAATTGTGTTCCAAACTTCCAATTCATATAACTGAAAAAATGAGATGTGTAAAATTAATTGTCTATAATTGTTATTTTGTCAGCGTATATCAATTTTATCTCATTTTACAAAAAGTTCATAAGCAATGAAGTTTGTTCAACATTCTTTTCATATGAATAAAAAATAATATTGATCAAATAAGCATCTATTATAGCTTCTTTCAAAATTTCCATATTTTAATCAAGATTTCCGTTGTTATTTTTCAAATATTTACCGATATCGAAATTTTCTAGATATTTCCATCAAAATTTCCTTTTTTTTGAACCATCGATATATCCTCAATACTTGATATTTTGGACCTTGATTCTAACGATAGGAGGTGACTCTAAGTCATCACTAATTATGCCCAGCAGTACGCAGTCCGCATCACAAGATATTATCCGCTTTAGGCCCCACCCTCATGGTTTTTTTCTTGGGCAACACGTCTTACTGTGAGGAGGCGAGTCTGCACATATACGGCATATCACCTCCTCTCCCTCGGGCGATGTGGGATTGCACAATCCACCCTTAGGGGCCCAATGCTCTTGTCGGCACACACTTTCTACTGGGAAATGGCTTTGATACTATTTTGTCACAACCCAGTCCGCATCTGTCGCAAGATGCACACCAAAAGGCATGCCAATGCAAGGGACTTAAACACTACTACGATGTCCTCCCCCTAACCACATGGGTCGAGGAAGGAAATGGTCAACGAGACGCACCATTCCTTTACAATGGGTAGCAAATACAGGAATTCGTTTGAAGCACAAGAAATTCTTGATGTATCACTGATGTGGAGAGTGTGCCGACTATTCGATGCCTAAGCAATAAGCCTGCGAACCCACACGACCAATTGATACAATATATGTAAGCTAACGTAATAAACAATTTCGATAAATCTTATTTCACAAGTCTTCCATTTTATTATCGGACAACTTGATTACTTTTATCTTGCAGTATCGCATATGTTTGTTTACTAATAAAAATGAAAACCAGAAACAAAATCTTAATAAGCTTTCATATTTTTCTGGGGGAGGATTCAGTGCACCGCCGTGCCATTGCACTGACATAAATGGATGATTGGATTACATTAAATACACTCTTAGGTTATTAATAAAATTATTAATTATAAATATCAAGAATTGAGATCATCTTATAAATATTGGGTCATTTACACCGTCGGTGTGTAAAATAATTTCCGTATTTTTCTTCCCTCCACCAGTAACTTGTAAACTGCGAGGACCGCTCTCGTAATAAAAGAGTCCCCGTGGTACCCCGACTTAGTTCCTCCGAACTAGTACTCTTGGCCGTTAACGAACCACATGTCCCTTGCCTTTACGCGCCATCTGTAGACTCTGTTTTCTCTCAAGCAGTCTCTCTCTCTCTATTACCAAACCTGTCTTCTGCGAGAAGAAGCTACACATTTCCGATTACTTGTGCTCCGGGCATTCTCGGCGAAATTGAATCACAGAAATCTGCAAAAAACAGGGATTGTGGAAACGGAAATTTCAAATGAGGACGGTCGTGTCGCGGTTGATCCAATCAAGATCATCACTTCCCAGGCCCTTGTATGCTTTTTTTATTTTTTTCGAGTCGATATTTGTTCTCTCATATAAATGTTTCTTTGGGCATTGAATGTGGTTCTTAATTTGTTCTTGTGGATGAACATAATCCATTGTTTGGCTGTAGACGAAGACTGGGAAAGTAATGGAATTTCTAAAACCCTAAAAAGAATCTCTGGAGCTAAGTTTCAATTAAAGTAAGGTTTTTGGGAATTCTTCTCTGTTGAATTTCTGGGTATTGGAATATAAGGGTATTTTAACCAAAAAAAAAAAAAAATTATCTTCCCCAGTGCTACAAGATTCTAGCATCGATAGTTTAAAGGATCATTGTCGAGATGTAATGGATTATTGGAACCCAACGTAAATAATTTAGTGGATTGTAAATGTTCAACTACTTGCTTGCTTCACATGTTCTTTGTGCAGTTAAAGTTTATAAAGTTTATACTTTGGATTAAATCAGTTGGTATCATTTATTTATTTGTATAAACATGTCTGTTCTTAGTATATAATGTTTGATGGAGATAATATCTTTACTTAGATTTGGTGAATCGTATTTCCTTCTTATCCAAGACATATATTCTAGTATGGTATCATCTGTTCTTATTTTCTCATTTCCATAAATGTAGTATGATGACTGCACCTATAAATGGGAGGTATCTCTCAGGCGAATCTAATAAGGTTGATGAGCCCTTCAAAGTTGAGGAAGCAGAGACTATTCAAGCCCCCCCTCCTCCAACAGAGAAGGTACTGTCTTGCTGTTTAGGCTATATAGTTTTGCTAGTGAGCTACCATTTAATTTTTATTTGTGTGCTTCTTACTTCAGTTACTTGTGTTGGGTGGAAATGGATTTGTTGGCTCACATATTTGTAGAGAAGCACTAGATCGTGGACTGTCTGTTGCTAGCCTTAGCAGGTATAACCCTTTCCCCTCCATTTGATGCTGAAGAATTATTCACTAGTATTGGAAAGTTTAGGTATGCAAGCTATCTGAATGTTTTCTAAGAAGAAAATACTGTCACTATAAAGTTGGTTTAATGTCTGAACTGATTAAAACAATAGGTTATTATATGGATATCCTGGTTTCCATATAATAGTTGAAGGTCTACCAATCAGTTATTTATATATATTATGCAGAGTGTGAATGACATATAGACAGATGTACTAGACATTGTATATATCCGAAAACAATGTAATAAGAGTGCTTCGTGTTAGTAGCAGGAATCATAACTGGAGATTTTCACAAAACCATACTCTTTTTAGGAAATGCTGGTTCTTTTTGGTGCATTGATCAAAAATTTTAACTTCATTTGTTATTTTCATTCTGTTGTCTTGAGCAGTTTCTGCTATCCTCATTTAGCTGATTAGTTTGTTTGATTTTGCTTACCATCCTACTTCTAACACATTCTTATTTTGCTTCTCAGGTCTGGTAGGTCAAAGTTACATGATTCATGGGCTAACAATGTGACCTGGTACCAAGGTTTGCTTTCTTGCATAGTATGTTTATTGATGCGCTCATTCTTTTGTCTGTGTAATTCCTCTAAGCATTATCTCCCTTTCCAGGAAACCTTCTATCACCTGATTCATGGAAGGATGCTCTCGACGGTGTCACGTCTGTTGTATGCAGTCCCTTAATACCCTGTTTTACTTGATTCCCATTAGCCAATAAGTACATGCACACACAGATACATTGCTATCCATGTCGTACATGCACACACCCACACCCCCTGTATCCATGTGATATATGGTTCTCCTGTACTCCCCCAAAAAAACTCCGTCTGTGGTTCAATTTGTGATTATGATATTAGTTGTTAGGACTGAAGCTCTGCTTTGATTTTGGAAAGGTTTTTACTTTGCTTTTCCCAGGGGAGATTTTGGTTTGTCTTCTGATTAAAGTTTCTTGTCCTAGATATCCTGTGTTGGTGGCTTTGGCTCCAATTCTTACATGTATAAGATTAATG
Organism: Rosa chinensis; assembly: GCF_002994745.2. Lineage (NCBI taxonomy): Eukaryota > Viridiplantae > Streptophyta > Magnoliopsida > Rosales > Rosaceae > Rosa > Rosa chinensis. The sequence continues at coordinate 60,279,054 of NC_037093.1, forward strand.
GGACTGCAAACATCAATGCAATTAGAGCTGCTTCTGAGCATGGTACATACTCATATATGTTTAAAAATTGCTTTGTCTATTTGGCAACATCTTTGGTATTGGTGTTACATTGTCTTCTGTTGAATGATAGGTGTGAAAAGATTTGTGTATGTCTCTGCTGCTGATTTTGGCTTGGTAAATTACTTGCTGCGAGGATATTATGAGGGAAAGGTATCTTGTCTATGAGTTTACTTGTACCTTATAAGGACATGAAATTTTCAATGCTTTGAATGTTTCTCTCTTATTCATGATCTTTTCACAACATTCCTTTTTGTGTTTTTCTTTTGGTCTAGAATATTCCCTCTTTTTTTTATGGGAGTATTCTTTTCAAAGTAACGGGGTACTTATAAAATGTAATGTTAGTTTATTTGGTCACAGCGTGCCAGAATTTATTATTTTCAAGAAAATGTCCCGAGCTTTAGCTTTCTTGATTTTACCACTGCATGGTCAGTTTTGTGTGACAGTAGTAAGAATTATCATAACAAGTTTCTTGATGATGACTTGTGTTATCCTATTGTTATCTGACGAAGATTCTTTATTGGATCTTGTTGAATACAGAGAGCTGCCGAAACAGAGATACTAACCAAATTCCCTTATGGAGGTAAGCTTTCTTACTGTTTTAGAGTAGCATCTTATACCTAGCAGTTCAGCCGTGATATAGGTTGATAAGCTTGCTTGAGAATTTTGGTTGAGATATCAATAATTGAATTTCCCATCATGTAAAAATACCTATGCGGAACTTTTGTGTGGCAATTTCTACATCTTGCCTCTGCAATTCCAAACAAATCATCTTCTTAAAGCACTAAGTTGATTTACATATCCTTTCAGGAGTGATTTTGAGGCCTGGATTTATTTACGGGACTCGAAGTGTTGGGAGCATAAAGTTACCTCTTGGTGTAATCGGTTCTCCTCTGGAGATGGTAATTTGATAATTATTTTAATATAATATATATAGTAATGCCACATACAGTTGTCCATTTATGCCAGAACCTGCTAGAAGTTCCACTTAAATTCTGGTAAAAAAATATTGACCCAAAAGGGCCACCTATTCTTTGCGAACATGGTTTGAAATATCAATATATTCTCAAAATCATCGTTGAGCAAGTTACCTCTGTTATCAGCCATTTCTTATAGTTTGAGATTTGTGTTTCTTTTCATGATTGATAGAATTGTCAGTTTAAGAAACTTTAAACAATTAACTTTCATATTCACTTTATTTTTCCAAAGGGTAATGATTGTGGCACTCCATTATGCTATATATTTTACCAATTGCACCACTGTATTTGGTTAAAAACGGAGTGCAACTGGTGAAGTGAATTGCCTATAGCAAGGAAAGATTATATTAAGCTTTTCTTCTTTTTTATATCAGAAAATTATATTAAGCTGATTCTTGTTCAAATGACTGCAGTTATTTCAACAAACAAGACCTCTGAACCAGCTGCCACTAGTGGGACCTCTCTTTACTCCTCCTGTGAATGTTACTGCTGTAGCGAAGGTTGCTGTTAGAGCAGCTACCGATCCCGTCTTCCCTCCTGGGATTGTTGATATCTACGGGATTCAACGTTATACTCATCATAAGTCCAAGTAAAAGTTTTAGTTGTGATGTGAAGATTCCCTCGTCCCTTTTTATTCATCATTAACAGGGTGATATTATTAACAGAGTGATATTAAGCTGTCAAAAATTTTCTGGTTGAGATTTTTGTTCTTCTCTTAGCAGTGATGTGAAGATCCTATTGGTTCTTTCACCTTTCTGATTCAATAATTAATAAATATACGTTAAGTTGTGAAAAAAAAAAAAAAAGTATTTTAGAAATGAAACCTCAGGTTTTTGACCGCAGAGACTAGTTTTTATCCTTGGTCTTATTTTTTCTTGCTTTGGATGAGAAAAGTGCTACTTCGTTGGATAAGAGTATCGTCTACATTTATATGTTGAGTATGGTCCAACGGAATGTCTGTATTCTAATTTGAAAAACACATATACTCATGCAAAGAAGAGTTTGGAAGTAGGTAGCTTAGCTCCTTTTGGTTAAAGTAAGCTCCCCTTCTAGCTAAATTACATCTATATGAAATTACACACAATCTTTAAAAGAAAAAAAGAAAAAAAAATTACACATAATGAGACGTATTTGCCCAGTTTGGTACAGTTTATGTTGTGTCAAAAACTGCTTGAAAGTGTTGGGTAAAATTTAATAAATATTTATTTCAAAAATTACATCATTAAACTGCTATTTATAGAAGTGAAGTTCTGAAATGTGTTTAGTAAAAATATATTTCATAAGTTAAAAGTTACTAATGCTTCTGATTTAAATTAAGCTATTCTAAACTGAGTCTAAGAAGAGTTTGGGGTAGTTTAGCTCCTCCTTTAGTCATATGAAGGCGGCAAAAGAGCTAGCCCAGTCTATTCATGCCGTGCTTGAGTCAGCTTATTTATTCAAACATTAGGTTTGGCTCCGTCTATAATCCGAGCGTATACCCAAACTGAAATTATTAAGTATGATTTTAAAATTGTGATTTGATTTTTTTTTTTTTTTTCTTCTAGTTAACTACTCAGAAAACTATAATAAAAAAACTATTGAATTATTCTTAGGCTCGGTGTGGCTACTTTCTATTTACTTTTTCTTAGTTGTTTTTGCCTACAAGATTGATATCTAACATCTGGTTTACTTGATTCTTAGATAGTTCAATTGTATAACAGCTGAGTTTTCTAGGCGATTGACTTTTTGCTTTGGGAGTTAAGTTGTACCTAATTTTTGCTCATTGTGTAGGCTCGTTTGTTTTAAATGAGTGTGCCTATTTATCGATATATATATATATATATATATTTTTTTTTTTTGATCTCAGAATATAATATAAGTTTCGTCGTTCTAACTTTGACGATCAATGAATATTATCTGTTTGATAAAAAAAAAAACACTCATCAAAGGACAATAAAATGGAGATATCATATCATGATGAGAGCCAAGGACTAAGCGTTTTGAAGAATGCGTCATTTCCATGCGTCATGCAAAGTCATTATTACTTCAAAGACAATAATCGAACGGTGCTTGCCAACCAGTCAAACTACACCCCTGCCCATACACGCATGTCAATTAAAAATTTACTCATAAATAACTGCCAATTTCACTCTAAACTCAAATTCGAGTCTATTGGGACACAGATGATGCGCCTCGCGACCATTATTGGTCGTTGGCCCCAATTTCTTCGCACGACATTGCCAACACAGAGAGACCCTGTATGTAGCAAACGAAGACCATCACGCATGGGTCCCACCGAAACTGACATTCGACAGCACGATGTTTCACTCGGGGCAATCCCCCCATCTTTTGGCTAAGCTTCTTCCTCGTGTCACTCCACCATTGGCTCTTCCTTGGATATCTGTGGCCCACCAGATAGACAGACACACATCCATAACACAAAATGAAACGTTGAGAGAGAGAGAGAGAGAGAGAGAAAAGAGAGAGACACAATTTTACAGTGCAGGAAACCCGGTGAGCTTAGAGCGCGCTATGGCATCGAAGCTCTGCGACTCGTGCAAATCGGCGACGGCGACTCTGTTCTGCCGAGCAGACTCCGCTTTCCTCTGCGTAAACTGCGACACAAAGATCCACGCGGCCAACAAGCTGGCTTCGCGCCACGCCCGGGTCTGGCTGTGCGAGGTGTGCGAGCAGGCTCCCGCCCACGTCACGTGCAAGGCCGACGACGCCACCCTCTGCGTCACGTGCGACCGAGAAATCCACTCTGCTAACCCCCTCAGCCGCCGGCACGAGAGAGTCCCGGTGGCCCCGTTCTACGACTCACTCAACTCGGACGACTCAACCGCCGTCAAATCTGATGCTGCCGTCAACTTCCTCGACGACCGATACTTGTCCGACGGAGACGGAGACGGAGAGACGACTGAGGTCAGCAGAGAGGAAGCCGAGGCTGCTTCGTGGCTGCTCCCAAATCCTAAGGATCTGAATTCGGGGCAGTACGTGTTCTCCGACATGGATCCGTATTTGGATCTGGATTACGGGGGAGTGGATCCGAAAGCTCAAACTCAGGAGGAGCAGAACAGTAGTGGTACTGACGGAGTGGTCCCTGTGCAAAGCAAGACCGTCCAGCCTCAAACCTTTGAAATGGAGTTGCCAGGATCCAAGCCTTCCATCTATGGCTACCATGGCCACTGTTTAAGCCAGAGTGTAAGCTACCTTTCTCGATCTTTGTGAATTGATTACTGCTTAATTATTATCGATTTGATCTAACAGTACGTCTCTCGCTGCTCAGGTATCATCATCATCCTCTATGGATGTTAGCGTCGTGCCAGATGGCAACATGCTGACGGAGATGTCAGATCCCTACCCCAAGTCGATCGGCGATCAGTTATCGCATCCGGCGGTTCAGATTTCATCGGCGGATCGGGAAGCTAGGGTGTTGAGGTACAGAGAGAAGAGAAAGAACCGAAAGTTCGAGAAGACGATTCGTTACGCATCGCGAAAAGCTTATGCGGAGACGAGACCACGAATCAAAGGCAGGTTCGCTAAGCGCACAGAAGCGGAGATCGAAGCCGAACGTCTCTGCCGCTACGGCGTCGTTCCCTCTTTTTAGGGTCAATGTTTTAGCAGTAAATTCTTGTGTTTTCGTTTCCTTATTTCGAACTCTTGCTCCCGGGATAACAGTTATGTACATATGTTATGATGATGCATGGAATATTGACGTCGATTTTGTACAGGATTATGTTGTCACGAATTCTGCTTTCTGGCTTTCAAGTTTGTACTGCAATTTTGTATTAAGAAGCGTACCAGATTACGAATTGTTATTGGTTTCTTTGGGATCTGATTAATCATTACCATGCCTACACACATAGTAAACAAAGGCCGCAACCATTTCCCGTTAATTCACTCAAGAATAAATCTAAAATCAAGAATCGTTAAATTGCAAATTGAACCGTACATTTTAAGGCCCCAGGAGCTCTTACTTCACACTGACAGTCACACTAGTCTAGTTTTATATTTCTTATAATTAATAATGCGTTCATGCATTTAATAAAATCTTCTGATTTGGTTGAGTTTTGTGCTACATGAGTTGTCATACAAAATAGATTGCCTGTATTACCGAAAAATTAGTTCACCCAACATTATTCAATTCAATAATATGAGAAAATTATCAAAATTAACCACTGTTTCTTTTTATTTATTCTTTTTAATTAATTCAATTAATACTTGAACTCTGTTTGGTTAATAAGTTTAATTTACTCTACTTCTAAATTATGTTATAGCTATATATATGTAAATATCTTTGAACTTATTTGTTTTAGTCAACGAGTCCTTGGTTCGTACAAAGAAAATCAAACATTAACCTGTATACCGTCAGTGTCAAAAAGAATGAAAGGCAAAAGATAATATAGATTGTGCATGGTTTCAATAAGGATACATAGATAGCTGCAAAGTACTATATCTACATTAATACTTGTTTCCATAAGCCACAATACATCAATTGCTTGTTTAAGATTTGTACTTTATAGCTTCCTTGACTTGCTGTCATTACATTTTGCAAAACTACCATTTGCAGCAAATGCTTAGTTAATTGTGCTCCTTCTTTTTGAGTTTGCATTGGCTGGAAGTGTGTGTTAAATCTGCAACACATGCACAGAAACATATTAGAGAGAAAAAAAAAATTTCTGGAATGCTATTTTGTTTTATCTAACTGCTGTATCACCTAGCTAGTAGCTTGATGGAAACACACGCTTATACACTTCCAACCACAAGAGGTGGCTAGTCTACCTATAGGTTCTAATTATTACATCTTCTAGTATAAAAGAGGTCTTTACCTGAAGTAAGCAAACACAAGTTAGGAAACAGAACAGAAAACAATATAGACTCTGGAAACAACAAAGTCCATAAACAAGCTTTTAGAGGTCTAGAAACAAAGTCTCAACTTTACTAAACCAGGTTTAAGGTAGAGGAAGTTCTAGGGAATCTCAAGTATGATTCTATATATCTATTAATATGTTTTTGAATGATATTTGCTGCTGATCAGAATGTTTATGATATGTAAAATATATGCCTAGTTCATCATCATAATATTGTTTTTATCTCGTCTTAGGTTTAAGAAAGAATGAAAATAGTTGTGTAGTTGAGTCTAATACTTGTAAGGGACCAGCAATGTCAGCATATTGTACATACACTTGGGGAGAGAAGCCCTTTCAATTACTATTTATAAAATGATCTTTTGTTTGGCAAGATGACACTGGTGACCGAGATTAGTACAAGATTACTAAAAACTGGAGATTAAGGAGTTATTTTATGTCTTACACCATCATTAAATTATATGTATGAGGTTTGCTCTACTGAGCTTTAAGCTCACCCCTTTTATGACCCCTTTTAGAACTTAAATTCTGGAAATCTGGATCTAGGAGAAGGAGAAATAAACTATTAGCTTGTTGCTTTAGTTTATCTTTGTACAATAAAGCTTATCTTGCTTTCGTTTATCTTGTAAAAACAGGCCTATGTAATAAAGTGTTCTATAACCAAGTCATCTTTGATTCTTATTTTTTTATATAGTTTTTATTTGCCAAAGTGTTTCTTGTCTTTGACAACTAAGAGCTATTCGCATCCTTACTCGGAATATATATATATATATATATATATATATATATATATATTCAGATTTCCCGGATAGGGTGTGACAGTGTAATACGTATAATTTAGTGCGACTGGTATATTTTTTGACATATGTTGGTGGTTGAAGTTGACACTAGTGTGACAGATATGGTTGATACCCCTCAGGCTAATGTTCCCTTGGTAGCCTTAGATCTAGGGAAGCGGACGGGTTTAGAACCTATCTCTTCCCCCACAAGAAAGGGGAAGACTAGGACTTACTGTGACCCAATTACATGTAGAGGAACTAGACCGTCTACCGGGGTTGGATGAAATTGTAGAGAGTGTGTTGAAATAGCTATTATTATGTTGGATTCTCCTAATCTCTCAACTAAGAGGAAAAGATATATGGAAGCTTCAAGCTTCAAGTCTATATCTCAAGTGGTGGATATGGGGAATGATTCAGGGCATACGACACAGCTGCAGACGGTGCAAATGATGGTGGCCAGGTCAGAACCCCGGACTGGAACGGATTCTGTAAAGGCGATATTTTCTACTCTTTCTACTAAACCCTTACAGATTACAGGTGCTAAGCATGCAGCTGAGTCTACTTTGGTTACTATGCTAAGAGGTTGAAACAGGTTGTTCCCTTCGTGCAAATTGACTTTAATCCCTCTAAAGTTTGCCCTCACTTGAAGGGGCTATTGTAGTATCTCTTACTAAGAAACGCAAGCCGGGATGTCCTCGAGGAAGCATGAATAAAGTGAAGTTGAAGGAGGCTAATCAAAAGCCCCCTCGGAAGGTGAGGAAGAAGAAGCTTCAATTACAGGCTGAGTGTTATGTTCAGGTGGATAGTGCTTCCGAGGTAATCCTCTCTGCACAAGGAGGTTCGAAAAGCTTTATGGATAAATTAGGGTTTGAAGTTAACCTGACTCAATTCTTTTCCTAGTAGTGTCAGGCTACTTGATTACTTAAATTACATCGTTGTCCAGTGTGTCTTTACTTAGGGTTTTCTGTTTTCTAGAATCTCTAGCAGTAACTCGATTTTGATGGACCTACTGCGAGTGGGTTACTGTGTTTTGTATGCCTCTTTCTATCTTTATTAAAGGATTGACACTCCCTTGATTTTCCAAAAAAAAAAAAAAATTTGTTTAACTTTTAATCCTTAAAGACAAAAGATTTGATAATGGATTCACACCCCTTAATTTCCAAAAAAGAAAAAATATTGTTTAATTTTTAGGGATAATGACCACTTACCCACAAAATACCAAAATACATCTCATACACTCCACCAACTTATTTTTATCCCCATTCACACAAAAGTTTTTTCCTTTTTCTCCCAACTATTCTTTTCACTTAATGTTTATACCATTAGTACCCTTCCTTCATCTCTCTCTCTCTCTCCGATCTTTGCATATTACTATTAATTTGAATAGTTTTCTTTCCCTCTCTTTTTTCTTTTGATGAAACGTGGTGGACTCATCTTGAATTTATTTGTTTAGACTATAATTGCAGTTAAAATTCATCCTCTATTCGAAGGAAAACAGTTAAGTTTTCACTATTCATAGTTCCGATCATAGACAGATTAGAATTGATTGCTATTTGCAAAAATACAAATAAAGAATTAGCTGAAGAAAAAGAAAAGCTGAGAAAGTTAAAAGATTACAGGTCAAAACTGAAAAGAGAAACTCCCAATTATTGAGATATTATCTTCATAATCCAGAAGAGAATTTATAAAATTGAAAAATCAATCGGAGATCTTGAATATATTCTCCGCGAGGAACAAAAACCTCTTGATTATTTGAGCATTGAGCATTGGTTAGATCCGCAAATCACTGGTATCGGAGCTTGTAAAGAGCTCAAAAGGGGAATCCCCAATGGGGACAATGTTTGAATTACTATTAGAGAAGTTGAATTCTCTACTAAAATCTTCTGATGAGAAACATCAGAACCTGATACAAGAAGTATCTAGATGTCAAAATCATCTAGAAAAAGTACTAGATATAATCGCACAATTAGAAAAATTAGAGCACAAAATAGATTATATCAAAGAACTTCCTAAAAGGGAAGAAGAGCAGCTAACAAGTGTTGGCAGAAAAATCAATGAACAGCGAGAAATGCTAGATTCTATGAAAGATATACTGAAGGATAAGAAAATGCCTCCTGTAAAACCAAAGAAGACTAATGGATTCAAACCATTAGAAAAACCAGAGAAGAATCCTACTCCAAGCATGATTTTTCTAGAACCTTCTACTAGTCTGACTAGTATCAGGTATGAAAAACCAAAGCACTTGGTAGCAAGAGATATCAAGATGATGAGCATCTTCGGCAAGAAAAAAGGAATACAACTCCTAAATGCTAAAGAATTCGAATACACTGAAATTGAACAGGAGTTAAAAAAACTCTGCAATTCCAAAGCTAGATTTTAAACAAATCTACAAAAGGGAAAAATTTGATCTGTTGGATAGCCATCATTTAAAATTATTGGAATTTACAATCCCTTCTACAACAGGAGAAACAGATCTCTTGATGATCACTCCTGAAGAAGTTGCCCAAGCAAGAACAAAGAATTACCAATTTATGCACATTGGAGCAGTCCAAGTTGGCATAAAACTTCTTGCCCGAGAAGGCATAAAATGTTCAGTTCTATGTGTCTTACAAGACAATAGACTAACAGATTTTCAAGCTAGTCTGTTGGGGACACTTGAAACATCTTTATGCAATCAAGTGACATATTTTAACTGTTTCCCAAATTTCTCAACCAGCGTGAAAGATGCAGCTCACTGTTTAAGACTGAAAGTCAAGACAGACGGCATATCAATGAAAGAAGATATGCTGGAACTTGCAATAGTATACAGAATATACTATAAACTAATGAGTACCACAGTAGAACCTAAGACAAGGATATCAAATATCTTAGGTCTTACTACTGGATTCCTCATCAGCCAGAAGAATCATTCACATCAGATTCACAAGGTTACTTGGGATGAAGTAACTTTTCCTATTTAATGGAAATTATCCGGTCCAAAAAAACCACCAGAAAGTACAAAAGAAAAAATTTATGAAAGCAGAAAGACTGGAGAAATCAGTCTAAATTTTGAAAATCACAGAAAAAGTGATGCTTGTCAGAGAACATCAGGATAAATAAAAATCTTCTCAGAAGAAGCTACAGCACTAGAGAAGCTAGTGTTAGTGGTACTAAATACTCTGAAGACCCATCAGAGCCCATTACTGAAGAAGAATTAGAAGCTGATCTAAATAGACCAGTTAATATGCTTAGAGCAGAAAAGCTCTATGAACTCTATGATGAAGCGGAATCTTGCGAAAATCCTGAACGATTAGAAAAACTAATCGAAGAAATGAAAATTTTCAAACCAAGAAAGGTAAGAAAAGTCTTTCCTTATCAAGATATAGAAATGGAAGATGGAGAAATCTCCAATTCCAAAACTTTTATCATCAGAGAAAAGGGAAAACTGAAACTCCCTGTACAGAAAGCCCCTACGGGCAGAAAAGAAGAAAGAAATTCTCAAAGATTTGTCCCAGAGGACAGTATGCCGAGGGTACCAATCACCAATTACGGTATATGGCTAAATCTAGACAAAGCTCTAGATAAAAAAAAAGCTATTGACCAATGGGTAGATAACCTGATGATGGCCTCTGCTCTTACTCTTGAAAAATTTGAAGCACCAGACCTTCAAGTGTACTATGAAACTATTCTCATCGGAGTAGCCAAAAAGTACTATCTGTCCTTTAAAGAAGCTGCCAGAATAAGAGACTGGCTAGAAGAGATAAAAAAAAATTCAAAATCTCCATATGATTTTGCAGTGCCCCTGTACGATCAATTCTGCGGAGATCTTTCAAATTTGAGTGAAAAGGCTAAAGAAACGGCCAAATCAAATATCTATGCTCTCAAAATCTGTGACATGAGATATTTTGAAGAATACTTGAATGAATTTCAAGAATACTACTGCACGATAGGTGAACTAGAGAATACTGATCTAGTCAACCTGTTGCACAGAAAACGCCCTGAACCATGGAGAACAGCTGTGAGAAAAAGCATAGCTGAAAAGCCAATTGAAAGATTTTCAGTTGGAGGAATTGCCGACAGAACTAGGCAATTACTAAAAGAGCAATGCAAAGCCAATCTTAGAGCTAAGATGGCCAAGAAACAACTTAAAGGAGTTGAAAATTTCTGTTATGGAATACTGGATATATCAACCAACTGGGGATGTCATGAATCCAAGTTCCATAAGAAAAGAAAAGAAAAATATTACTCAAAAAGAGTAATAAGAAAGATTGGAAGTTTAAGAAAAGCTCCAACTTCAAGAAACAAGATAAAGATCCAAAAGAGAAATTCTTTAAGAAAAAAAAAGAATAATCATCAAACTAACCATCAGAATAAACAACCAGGCAAGAAAACTTGCAAATGCTGGCTATGTAAAGCTGAATGGCACTATGCCAATGAATGCCCAGAAAAAGGTAAACGATCTACTAAATCTCTATTTGAAGAATACGAGCCTATTGTAGAGACAGCAAATATAGGCTATGTTTGGTATGGCTGTGCTTTTCAGAAAAGCTGGCTTCTGCTTATTTATGAGAATAAGTGGCTGAAAAGCAAAGCAGCTGAGTGTTTGGTAAACTGGCTTTTTATAAGTGCTGTCAGTGGCAAAAGCAATGGCAAAATGTTTGGTAAACCAAAACTGGCTTGTGCTTTTTATTTGTGGAATGACCAATTTGGACATAAAAAATTAATTAAGACAAAATGTTTAGTAATACAATGTTGTTCAAATGCTCTTGTTATCATTTTTAATCTTTATTATGTCCTTATAAATTTTTGTTAACTTTTAATTTTTATAAATCATGGTGACCATATGATTAATATTGGACAATTTTTAAAATAATTTGTACAAATATATTAGTAACAACTTAGATTTTTCAATGTGGGCATCTATTCTCATTTCTCCAACATCATGAACCTAAAATTAATGACTCAAAGTATAAAGATACCAAAGAGCAACTTTTTCTTTTTGAAGATAGTCAATACTTTTATTAATGAGAATAACCAAAGAAGAGTGCATCTCTGACTGATATAAAAGCTAAACACTGGAAACAAGAACTTCAAAAACATAGAGAAGGTAATAGAACACCCCATGATGATCATCATGTACTACATGTCAACTTCTAGTGACCAAGAAATCACAGTCTAATCAAGAATAGTTGACCTTCCTGCAATTCTTTCTGATCTCTCCCCTTGAACCTGTAATTGGTGAAAGATTCCCCATATTAATCATGGACTTGGCAAATTGCTCGAGAAAAGCTCGTTGTTCACTGCATATTGCTGAACCAATTGCTTGGCTACTTCACTCTTTGTAACAAGAACTTGGTTAGAGTTAAGTAGGCCCTTGTTAGCCAATAAGTTCTTGAAGTAGCTGTTGTCAAGCTTTGTTGGGACCAAATGCCATACTGGGACCAAATGCCAGAGTTAAGCAGGCCCTTATTAGCCAATAAGTTCTTGCAGATGTACTGGGACCAAATGTCATACTAACAAGTTTTGATGAGTGAAAAGTAGCTGACCAAGTAAAACAATAATCAAATTTCTTAGTCACGCAACACTACTGTGGAATACTATCTTTGCCATCGGTAATTTCACAAATGTAATATGATCATATAGAGAGAGAATAGTTAATTTTCCCTCACATGGTTTTCTAGAAACCAGTACCAAGCGCAACAGCTACAACATCAATTCATCCATTTAAAATTCTCCATATCAATGTGAAAATAACAGAAATCTCCAAAAAGCATGTAAATGACACCGTTTCCATGAAACTAAATCTTAATGGGATCCTATTAGGAAAAACATGCGCGCGCACACTAGCTAACCCCAATGCATTGAGCATGATTGAGAAATGACCTTTGTCTATCTTAATGTAAATATATGCAGCCTAGCTGCCTGACATATTCTGGTGGAAGTTAGTTAATGACATATTCTGACATATTATGTGAAATCACTAATAATATTATCACAGATGACAGACCTCAATTTCAAGTAAGTAAACTTTCACATCAAAACAGCTTGCATATCACTTGCAATATCATATTCAAAACTTGAGAACGCAATAATACTCAAACATCCACCACATTTCTCCAGCTGCATCAATACATTCCCCTACTGTTGTTGAGAATCATTGTGAATTAACCAAAATCAAAGTTCCAACTTAAACATCTAATTACATGGGTGGATACCAATTTTAGAATCTCAACATCTCAAACATTTAAAAGAATCACAGAAGCCAAGCCCCGAGTTCTAAAATAACCCGAAAACAGCTTGAAGTTTTAGTCTTTTGTGTCTGTGCTAGAAGTAGAAATAAAAGGAATAAGCTTTACCTTGCTTATCTTTGATGCCACGGGAAAGAAGTTGAAAGCAAAACCAGACAGAATAGAGAAGTCGGATTTAGTTTATGTCTATGTGAAGGCAATAAAAGCGCAAAGCTTTCTCTTGAAGATACTGATTTGATCTCCAAAACTAGGAGGAGGAATGACAACCGAGGAGTGTTTATTGCTGCCCAAAACCAGAAAAGATATGTTAGTAAAGCCAAACCCTGCAAAGCTAGGTAAAGGAAGCACCAGAATAACATGAATAATGGCATTCCAGAAGGTTGGGAACAATGGAAACGTAGTAATCACAAAAATTAGACAACCATTTATAGAAGTTAAACATTATGTTGCAATCACTCTATGCAATCGTTCGAATAGTTCCTTTATCTAAAGCACCTTCTCAGGGTCAAATTATCTTCAATTCCATGTTTGATCGAAGCTACTTAAAGAAAACTACTCGATCTGGTTTTGATTTTCCCAAATCAACCGAACCCCCATTGATTCAGTACCCAATTACACGAATTGAAACTGAAATAGATAGAAAACTGAAATCAACCTATAATAGATACAAAACTAAAATTGAAACCCAAATCAACCTATAATACCTCTTTTTTCAAAGAAATTGAAACTGAAATAGATATAAACTAACCGTGAATCAAATTGCCAAGCAGCCAACAATCAACGATTGAGGCTTCGATTTCGAACACGGATGAGAGGCGAGGTGAAGGCAGTCAGCGAGAGAGAACACCTGCAGTGCTGAGGCTTCGACTTTGAACACATAAGAGAAGGTTTCATGGCATTGTGTAATTGCTGAAAGGAAGAGAAGATAGAAACCGGTATTTCGAAAATTTCATTAAACTACAGTATATACCGCTACAGTGAGAAAAGCCGTCTCCAGCTTTTAAAAGCATGGGGTTGGCAGCTTCTACTTTTCGATCAAAGAAGCGGTGGCTTCTGGAAAAAGTCCAACAAAAGCTGGTTTACCAAACGCAGACCCTTGAGGCGCTTAAAAGCGGGGGAGCAAAAAAGCGCCCCCAAACACAGCCATAAAGGGCTACGAAATAGCCTATTCTGATGAAAAAGATGACAGATCAGTTTACTCTGCCTGGTCTGAAGAAGGAGAATCATCTGATTCTGAAATAGATTCTAAAGAAGAATACTTAGAATCTAGACAGATGAATGTTCTTAAAGTCCAAAATTGGGAAGAAAGCAAGACAGAAGCAATAACGTCTTCATATTAGGTGAACCCTGGTACATTCGTTTGCGACTACTGCTTATATCATGAAAAAAAATGGACTTCCTATGTTTTGTGAAGAGTCTAAAAAGACTTATCACAAAGAATGCTTCATAGCTGAAGTAAGAAGAAAAACCAAGAATGACCTTATCAGCCAATTGGTAGAACAGAAATATGAAGAATATTTCTCTGAACAAAAAGAGAAAGAAGTAGAAACGCTGTTCCAAGAAGTTATGGAACCCTCTTCCTCAGAAATAAAGGAAGAAAAATTCGATGAAAATATAGAACTGGTTGAACCACCAGAAGAATGTAAACCATTCATACCACAAGAACAAGCTCAAGAAAATGAGGTTCAACAATTGAAAACTATCTTTACTAGTAGATACAGCAACCACATAGAGATTGGATTAAAATTCCCTGATCACAGAAAGTATCGTCTACATGCATTTGTAGAGAATGGACCAGGATTCACAGTTGCAAAGAGATTTGCAATTCTAGAAGAACTCTGGAAAGAAGATAAGAAAAGAATAGCTACTGGTATCCAGTTTGATGGAAGTCATTTAACCATGAACAAGGTAGCTAGAAATGTTCACATCACCATTGGTGGAGGAACATTTGTTATCAACACTCTTTGGCAATCAGAAGGCCAAGGATCAGATTTCTTGTTGGGAAATGATTTTATCCTCCAACAAAGATTTATTCAAGATGAAGAAGCGATAAGCTTCAGAAAAGGAGACAGGGTGTTCTCGGCAGACCGACTTACTCAAGCAAAAAGTATAGTAAGTCCATACTTTACTACTCAGTATCAGAGATCGCAACAGAATAGTGTGATCACTACAAGCCCAAATTTGAACATGTGCTTCAAATCAAGCAACAACAAGAGTTGCTTATCGAAAATTCTTCTAAAAAAGAAGAAGAAGAAGAAGAAACAACTAGCGAAGATGAAGAAGCTAGTTTCATCCACGAGCATAACCTCAAGCACTTTCAGAACAAGCTTGAGTCTCAGAAAATTCCTACTCTTGATAAAATCAAGAAAATGCTCGAACAGAATATAGATGTCGACCCTCAGAAATTTTGGGAAAAAGACCCAGTGGTCTGTGAATTAAGATTACATGATATGAATGTTATCTGTCATGTCAAAACCATTCCTCAATACAAAGAAGAAGATCAAAAGGAATTCAGAAAAGATATTGAAGATCTCTTGAACAAGAGATTAATTCAACCATCCACTAGCCCTCATCATGCTTCAGCATTCTACATGAGATATCATGTAGAAAATCTTAGAGGAAAAGCTAGAATGGTAATAGACTACAGAGATGTCAATAAGAAGATCGTTAAAGACGGTTATCAAATTGCTCAAGTACGAGTACTGATCAACCAGCTCAGAGGAGCTAAAGTCTTTTCAAAATTCGATGCAAAGTCGGATTTTTGGCAAGTCAAGATGCATCCAGATAGTGTTCCCCTCACTGCATTTGGAACACCACAAGGTTATTACGAATGGTTAGTAATGTCCTTTGGCCTAAAACAAGCCCCTTCAATCTTTCAGAGAAAGATGGATGACATCTTTAAACATGTTGCTGAATTCTGCATCGTTTACATTGATGACATTCTCGTCTTCTCCAAAAACAGAGAAGAACATATGAAACACCTCACATGGAATCATCTTAGGAGAAAAGAAAATCTTCTTTATCCTAGATGAAGTTGATTTCCTTGGAATAAACATCAAGAATGGAGTGATAAAACTCCAACCCCACATCCTTGAGAAAATTTTGAAATTCCCAGACAGAATTCTTGATGCTAAGAGTCTAGAGAGATTCTTAGGGGTCATTAATTATGGGAGAGATTTCATTCCCAAAATCTCAGGATTAACAGCAATGTTATCTCCTAAAACAAGTTCCAAAAGAAAATGGAACTTCACAGAAGATGATGAGAAAATTGTGAAGCAGATAAAAGCTCTCTGCAAAAACCTCCCTCCTCTCCAACAACTAGAGGAAAACGATGAAATTATTCTCTAAACATATGCTAGTGATAATTACTGGTCCGGTGTTGTTCTGGCAAAAATGCCTGGAAATAACAATGAAAAGATCTATAAATTTTGTAGTGGCAAGTTCAACCCTGCAGAACAGAACTATCCTATAGGAGAAAAAGAAATATTGGCTGTCAAGAAAACAATTTTAAATTCTCTAGCTTCTCTTGGAAAACCCTTTACTGTACGCACCGATTGTGCTAGAGTAAAGAATTTTAAAAATTTTAAACTTGATAAAGCTACTGATAGAGGAAGATTAGCAAACTGACAATTATTTCTTAACCAATATGATTATAATGTTGAGTTGATTGCAGGAAACAAGAATTATCTTCCAGATGCCCTAACCAGAGAAATGGCAATGTTCAGCCGAAGAGATGACGACGAAGGTCATAATCCCAGAAACAGAAGAACTGGGAAAGAACATGAAACTGCTGAGGATCCTAAAGATAAAATCCTCAAAAGGTTTCTGCTAGGTCCAAAAGGACTAGCCACAACTGATCAATCCCAGGGTAAAGGATTAGCTAGCCCGTCTCAAAAGGCAGACGGTAAAGGCTCATCAAGACCATTGAAGGCTGTTGCTTTGCCAAAAAGCAAATCAACTCCAACTGAAGTTATAAACGTTTTTAATTATGAATTGAAAACCTTTGCTGACCCTGTGTTCAGAGCTGGCAGGAGGCTCGCATACACCAGAAGACAATTTTAGACAACCTCTTATATGCCTTTCAGGAAAGAAACAGTGGAATCATGTTCCCAGCTCTGTTTGCATTAGCTGAAGAACTCCATGAAAATGCCAGACCACAGTTTGAAGAAATCTATGAAAATACACAGTAGAGTGCTGTCCAGAATGAAAAATCAAGTATCTAGAAGATCCTGAGAGTGTTAAAGTTCCTGTTTTAGCACTAAAAGAATCAGATTGGTTCGACTTTCATAATCTTATTGGAAGTCAGAATTCTGCCTCATTTCCTCCAACTCTCTTTGTCATTCCTGGACCTTATGTTGGAAGATATGTGATCAATGTTCAAAGTGAGCATCCTCAAGAACACAAGCTCTGGCTTGTTGAAAATGGTTTTGTCCATAATCTTTGGACTAAGACCAATGATGATCTCAAGGGCTTACCACCCATCATAGTCAATACAGTCAAAAATGTCAGAAAAAAAGACTGTATCCTCAGGTTAAAATTCAGATCAACTCCTCCAGAATGGATTCAGAACAGAAATGGTGAAGTTGAATATATCTCCCCATATCATTATGTGAGGATTATACAAGGAAGATATCTCAAGCCTGCCTGTGTGGGATATAACGGCCAGCCAAACTCTAGCATCCCCTGGATGAAAGCCATGTCCCTAGACTATATCCAAAAGATCATCGAAGAAGACAAAGAAAATACATTCCTGGCAGTAGGAGATAAAATCTTAATCACTGCCTATGATCACCCTAACGTGATAAGCAGTGACCTTTTTCTGTCACTTAAGAGAAAGGAAATCGATTCTACGCTAGCATGCTTACGGTGGATCCAAAAGCTTGAAACTGACAACCATTATAAGATGTATGCAGATACAGACGTAGAAGATAATGAAGTTAAAGCTAGGATGGATGACAACTCTCTTGTCCTAGGTCACAATTCTGAAACAGACAAAAACATGTGAAGCAGCAGGTGTAAAAAGCACTGAAAGTAACTTTGGCTTTTCCTAAAAGGTGCTTTTTGCTTTTCAGAAAAACAAGGTGAAAAACATTTCACCTAAAAGAATCTGTTTTTCGCCGAACGACCTCCATCATCAGGAGCACTCACGAGAGCAGAAAATAATAGAGTTGTGATGTACATTAGGTGTTTGAATTCTAGTTTGAGTTCCGCTCCCTATATAAGGGGCCTTAGTTTCAGTTTGTAAGGCATCAGAAAATTGAGTAGAAGAGTCCTCTCTCAAGAAGTAAGAAAGCCATAGTAGCAGTGTGCTCTTTCCTTCCCGTCTAGTGTGAAGTAGTGTGCTTTCATTACAAGTAAGTATATGTAATCATTTTTATGGATAGCTAAACAGCTTTTTAGCTGTTTACCTGAGAATGAGGCTCTGAATTTTTAGTATGTAATTATGTTTAAATAAATAATTTCAAATTACTCACCCATTTCGTCAAAAATTAAATTTTCAAGTTTTATGTTTTTAAAGTTTTATGTTATTATTATTATTGTGATGCTGCCTCTATCCTGTACTATCGTTAAGTTCAGAATTTCTAGTTTTTAGGAAGATTTGCCTCAGCTTAGGATAGAAACAAGCAGCAGTGATTCTGCCTGTTAAAGTAACCGCTAGGCAGGGAGCCGTTAGGTGAAAAACTTGGGCATGTTGAATGCTAGTTTTATTTTTCTCAGAAGTTTGAACAGGTTTTTCTAAGAAAAAGTGAGTTTTGAACCCAAAAGTCAGCATATGATGCATTAGGCACTACTTTAGAAATAACTACCTTTATGAGTCTTTTCCCCTAAAGTTTGTGTAATTTGGCAAAATACCTCATGTTTTTGGGCAAACGGGCAAAACCCCTAATTTTTAATCTTTTATTTTTAAAAGCTTTATTATTGGATTGATACCCCCATAATTTTCCCCAAAAAAAAAAAAAAAAATTCTTATAGATAAAAGCTCCAAAATGAACCGATCAAGAATTTAGATGATTAAATGCTGTACTAAACAATTATCATCTTTCATAATCAAATTAGATATCAACTCTCATAATCAAATAACTAAATGATCCTTGATTTGCTTGAATAATTTGGGAAAATAATATTTGAAAAGTAAATAGAAAATTAACAATTTTGATCATGACATTACAACGTAAAACTTAGCGGTTATAACAAAAGTATCTTGGGACATATTATCCTTCCGTACAGAGTTTAACAATTAGCACGGGATTTACAGCAAATGAAATGAGAATACACTTTACAAACAGATAAAACATTTCTACTACACTTACCACCCCAAAATACAAGCACTAAACTCACATGGTCTTTCTATGCTAGAGGCTGAGGACAAGTAATAAACATAAGCAGTCTCTATCCTTGTAAAAGTACAATGCTACCATAGATTTTCTATGACTATCACCACTGAATTCTTTTATTGCAGCCCACCTACCAGTCTGAAGGAATCAAAGCCCACCTACCAGTCTGAAGGAATCAAAGCCCTTGATCTGAGCTGGATAAGGTGCTTAGCCAGAACTGCTTCGTGATGAACCGCCTGGATTAGCCAAGAAACGGACAACAACGCAAGTAATATTATCAGCACTTCCTCTCTGATATGCTTCCTGCATTAGCCTCTCTGATGCCTGTTTTGGGTCCTGAATTGGTTTGATCATTGCAACGGCTTCCTGAAAACAGGGTATAGAATCACTCAAACCACAGTCATAACTTGACGGTCCCAGCAAAAGTACAAACAACAAATACCACATTATTTAATAACTGTGTGGCAAGTCAAAAATGGTATGGTACGAGACGTGGCAGGATGTCATTCACCCTCCACCCTCAGTGCATTGACAAGAAGTACAGAATAGTAATAAGAATGGAAAATCATGGTAAACCTCATTGGTGACAACATCCCACAGTCCATCACTTGCAAGGATAAGAAACTCAAGACTGTTGTCAATCTTTTCCTCCTGCCAAATAAATAAAAAAAGGCTAATTAAATACTCTGAAAAGCTGAAGAAAGAAACAAGCAACAAAAGCATAAGGCATATAAATCAACCAATTCTTCAATTCAAAAATGCAGAAGCATAAGGCCTACAAATCAACTAATTCTTCAATTCAAGAAATGTCTACTTAAACTGCGACTTGAAATCACATAGGACTGTTACGGATAATAAGCCAGCAATATCTAACTTCCAAGTTCATCAGATAAAAGATTACGAATGAACTAAATCACTTAAAAAATAAGTATTGACATTAATTATCAATAATGAGAATCAAACCTGGATTTCTGGATCAGCAACAACATACTGCTTCAACAGCCTATCTCCAAATGCACGAGAAACAGCAAGAACACCTCCAACTCTCCAAGTTCCTGTTGTTATCATCTCCACCATTAAGAATGCAAACTAGAAATCATGTGAAGGCTTCAAAACAATCATTGAAAAACCTTACCTGCCCACATTACAAATCCTCCTGCATCCTCAATCCGTTGCCGCTCATCAGTTTGGTCCGGCTTGTGATCTCTTGAAACAGCTATTGCTGCAGAATATGAAAAGATCATATTATTAAACCGTGATACATGAATACTGTAACAAATAGACAATCAGCATAGAGTTGCAAGTCCATCTCCTATTTAGATAAAGTCGCAAGCCTCTCTAGCCGTAAGCCCATCTCACCAAACACTAGACACAGGGATAAATTCACTACTCTAACATCACAACTGAGGGAAACAATCTTCAAATTCTTACCATTACCACCCCTGCATATCACTGCTCTGGAATCCCCAACGTTTGCGACAAGCAAACGGTCACCAACTAGGATAGCAGTGGAAGCGGTTGACCCAGCATCTCTATTCTGGTTATTTTCTGACTTCAGGAATTCAGAGTCTGTATGGCTGTATGCATCAGCTGAGGAAAAAAGGATTACTTTTACAGTGTTAGTTTCTTCAAAAACAACAAGAAAGCAACCATATGGTTACTGACTATAGGTAATAGTGACAAACCTATGGCAGATTTGGTGTCAGAAATAAACTTTGGATGCCTGATCAAATTACTAAACAGATTTTGCTTGACATATTCCGCAGCACGTGCACCACCATGACCTGATTCAATCAGAATGCAAAATTTTCTGTGTCATCTATCTGCTTATTTTCAAATGCATGCAACTACATAAAGATCATGAAAATGAATATTTTTGTTATACAAACAGGAGAACAATAATTAAGTACTTAACTTAAAGACTTACTAAGAAAACTAATCCAACAGTAAAGAAGTAGAAAAATGACTACATATATATAGACAAACCATATGGAAATACAACAGAGTCCATCAGAACTCAGAAGCTATTTAAGTTTGATTAGCAATTAAAGTGAATGAAAGCATGTGAAGCTTGTAACCAATGAAGAGGGTCAACCCAAATGTTCATCTGGTCAGAAGATCATCACAGTGTTGTAAAGACAAAAGTTCCAGTGTCCATATAGGGTCAGGTCTCAACTGTGACTCAAAGCTAAACCCACTCAACGTTAAAACCATATTATACTGTACCAACTGCTCTCACATCCAGTAAGCTTTTTTTGATACCCACTAAAAGCCAAACAGGATGTGCAGGTGAAAAGAATCGTATCAATACTAAAGTAGAGAAAAGAGATACCAACACTAGAGAATTTAACATTAAGAAAGAATAAATATCCATAAGCTCACAGACATCTGACAATTGCCTATACTCTATACATTGCATGCCAAGCACGCCATATTCACTTATCCAAGTTTCACAAGCATGGATATAAGTGAGTAATTGAGAGAGTTGTACCATCAAAAACTCCGAAGAGACCAACTATTTCTCCCTCAACACCATCGATTCTTGTCTCATAAAAATCTTCCATAGAAGATCTTTTTCCCGGAGAACTTGCATATCCATAGCTGAACTTTCCATTCTGACTGTTGCCACATGTAACATCACAACTAGTGTCAGACAAATTTCAACAGTGGATGAATTTAAAATGTAATGTAAACACTTAAAATTAAAAGGTGAGGATTAATGTTCAATTCCTATATGGCATTAATAAATAGCCAAATTTAAAGGGATCCATGCATAAATGGAATTAAGGATGAGTTTCTATAGCAAAATGATATGAGCTCATCTTTCCATATATATGAGTTCAGCACTCACAGACATACATTGAGAGAAAATGGCAGTTTGTAGAAAAACCATAACACAAACGGAATGATTTTCTAGAAGGTCCTCAATCACAAAATTCCAGACAATATTGTTTGGGAGATCCATCACACAGGCAAAACAAAATAATATGCAAAAACATGATTTTTGCCTCCGGCGAACACAACAAACCATAATAAAATCAGATGTACAAACCATGATGCAGCCTGACACGACAGAACAATGAAACATAAATTGCAAGTTTCTATAAGTCCCGACTCTTGTTTATTTTAACATTTATAACTGGTCGCGTCGCTAACTAAATTTTATCACCCTTTTGCCCTTCCCCAGTTAAACAAAGATATACGACATAGTTCAGGGTTAGTGGAACAACCAAATCAAAGAACATTATGCGTAAGCAGTATATCATCAGGACCCAGAGGTCTTCTCATGTACGTATGTATACAATACATTACAATAAACGCGTCAGCAGATCCTTGTTATGAAAATTCCCCAAAGCATAAACGTTGGCAGGAAATTAGACAAAGACAAATTGATAATCACTTGCTGTTCCTGAAGAGCTCAATGACAATAAATACATCATACAAGAAACATAGATAGCATTTCAGCTCTAACAATGCGAAAACAGAAAGTAAACAAAAATAGTTTGTTAAAAGCAAAATAAAATTATCATGGTCCATAAAAAGGCAAGAGCAATTGAAAAAAAAAAAAAAGCTAGATCCGAATTGAGAAGTAAGCAACCTGAGGCCACCACCGCTTACGGGTGCGTCGTCAGCATGAACCTGGCTTGAAGATGACAAAACGGAATTGAGATAACCCATGTTATTGCTGGAATGTTGAAATTGCCCACTCGTTATTTCTTTTGCCAGAATGAGAAACTGAAATAATAGGGCTACTGCAATTGCTATATTTAGAGAGCAGATGATACGATTACGACCTATATTGATTGTTATTGTTGTTGCAAGCAAAAATAAAGCTCAAATCACCTAAGGATCATCTCTGATTTCATAAATTACTGAGAGTTTGACCTGTATATCATGCCAAAACCAAAATTTAAAATACAAACTTGATGTAATTGAACAACAAAACAAATCCATGGATCGTGTTGTTCATCAACACAATTCGAAACATAAAAAAATTGGAAAATCAGGTAATAATTGAGATTTAGAGAGAGAGAGGAAGTACCCGAAGGGGAGAGGCGCATAGAAGAGAAAATAAAAGGAGGAGTGAAGAGAGACAGGGCGAGAAATTAAAGGTTTGTTCCAAAGCGAAGAAAAGGACGAGACGGAGTGAGAGAAGCCAAAGCGGATTCTCTGCTATTTTTGGTTTCAGTTTGGCAACGCAAGCACAAGAAGCAATTATTACAAGTTGAATTTTCTCAAACTAAAATTCCGAAAATTCTAAATAATAAATTGTGAAAAATTAAAAATGCAAAAATTATTTTTAACAGAAGGGCAATTTTTTTTTTTTTTTTTTTTTTTTTTTTGAGAAGATAACAGAAGGGCAATTGATAAATAAGTTATTGATAAAGAAAGAAACGATGATGTCATGGTAGTACTGTTTGTTTGTTTGGGTGGGTACTAAAAGGGGTGGAAAGGAGCGAATCATACGTAGCATTGAGACCTAGTCAATGCAGAATACTGATTAGTGGTTACAGACTTGACAGCCTTGCCTTCAACAACCCCTCGATGGAAATTTGTATCAAAAATAAAACCCCTCGATGGAAATTCATTTTTTAACCAAGGTTTACAATTCCATGAGCTTGGGCTTCTTTTGGTGACATGAACACATCTCTTCCCATGTTTTTGGATACAACTCGTAGCGGTTCAAGACACCTTCGTGCATAATCCCTTTTGACGATTTCGTGCAGCTTCAGCTTTTCTGCTTTTAGAATAAATTTGGTCCGATGACAAGAGTCTGATATCCAGTTTTTATTGTTTTTTGTTTATATTTGAGACAATTTTGCCCTCTCTCCCTTTATCACTTAGAGAGAGAGAGACTTTGTCGGACTGCGATCAACGGTCATCAAAATTCGGTCCGATGACAAGAGTCTGATATCCAGTTTTATTGCCTCTTAATCATACCCAATAAACTTTTTATTGCCCACCCCCCCCCCCCCCAATAAAACTTTATTGGGGGATAATAAAAGTCTCCAGCGCCCTCTTTGGGAACCTCTGGCGACTGATGACCTGAATCCCGCAGCCTGTTACGGGATTCCGGCGAAGTCTCCAATGACTTTTTAATTATTTGGAGGGCAAACTTGTCTTTTAATATTTAAATGAGGTAAGTGGGCACACAAATCTTTTATAAAGTAAATGAGCATTTGCTTGGCCCAAATTGGGTAATTGGTCAAGAACCCCATGCCGCCACTGGAACTTGAACATAGATGCTCCAACAAATCATAATATGTTTATTTACTTAAAATGAAAATAAGTTGGAATAAAACTTGTCAATGAGATAAACTCTTGAGGTTAGCTCAAGTGGCGAGCAAATTAATTCTCTTTACACGTTACTAGCAGTTTTGGCACACGAGGTCAAAAAGGATTAGTCTCTTCTTGAGGTTGGCTATAAGAATGTATCGGAACTTGTACAATATCTTCATCATATGTTGCCCAAAAAAAGTGATTTTTGTTGTTAGAGCTTGAACCCTATCGGCTGTAGGCATCTGTAACCAGCGATTCTACATCAGGGATTTGAATAGGTCCTTTTCTCTAACTAGAGTATTTGAATTTTTTTGGACATTCCCACATTATAATATTTTAGATTACAGGATTTATTTTTTATTTCAAAAGGATATTAACTTCATTAGATTCAATAGCCATTAACATGTCGCTGAGCCGTGGCATGTTGGTTAGCTAGCCTAACTAACACCGTGGAGGTCACATATTCAAATTTCACTAACATCAAGGGTGGGGTGGGGAGTTACATTGTCGTTCAGAATCACACAAAAAAACAATAGCCATTAACAAGGGCTAGAGTGTACCATGTACTTGAATCTCCCGAAATTCTATCAAGTAAATGTAACTCATTACAAATCTGTTTTGAACTCGTTATAGCAGCGCACTTATAATATAAAGAACCACTATGTGTCTTGTAAGGCAAAATCATCAGCTAACCTCCCATTAGCCAATCATCCAATTGTGATACCAACAGAATGTCATTTTCTAGCAAATAAATAAGAGCAACCTGTTATCCACATATCACCAACTCATGTAGCATTCGTGATCCGAAAGCGGTTGGTCCTTAACCATATATCGACTCAAATGCCCAAGAATGTCCATCTCTTAGGTCAGGCCCACCCTCATTACTAAATGATAGATGAAGGTAGCAAGGCACCATCCTTATAGGCCCACAAAATAGAAGCATTGACCATCCACCACTAGAAAGAAATCAACCCGAACAAAATCAACGATCAAGATATCTAATCCGACGCTGATGACTAACTCCGACAGTAAGAGATCCAACCCAACACTGATTTGCTATATTTGATGAGCCTCAACTCTATTTGCTTCCGTGCTGCCAAATGTTGATTTCAGTTTCGATGTTCTGTGGCCACCACTCAGCACTGAAGCACTACCACGACGCCTTGCCGGAGCCAGAACAAACTACAATTAGAAAGTAGTTCCGCCGCCACACTTTGTTAAAAAAACCTAGGGCTCTACTCTTGCGAGTTTTTTTTTTTTTTAGATTACTCAATCTTTTTATTTATTTATTATTTATTTTTTTATATTCTGGACGACAATGTAACTCCCCACTCCACCCCTTCCCTGATGTCAGTGAGATTTGAACCCGTGACCTCCACAGTATTAGTTAGGCTAGCTAACTAACAGGCCACGGCTCACCGGCTAGATTACTCGATCTTGTTCCTTCTTAAAAAAAACAAAGAACAATAAAAGAAAAAGTAAATAGCTGGAAAAGAAAAAAGTTGCAATAGTTCTCCTTATCTTGAAAGTTGCAACTCCTTCAAAGTGAGAAAACATGGCAATAATTCATGGACTTGGAAACTCTCTTATCTTTTCATATGGAGCCACATTCTAATTCTGTTGGATTTACTCATTTTTTCTGGTAAGCTCGCAGAGAAATTATGAATTTGATTTAGCCATATCTTCATACTCAGTTCAAACTTGGTACATATGACTCCAATTTATGAAGGAATTGCAGAACTCAATTTTTCTTACATACATTCTGATACTGCTGGTACTAACTATTGGTATTAATGCATGAGAAGGCATACACTTCTCTGATCATTAATTCTTTCAAAATTTGTTCAGGTCATTAGCTAATAGCTATCATATGAGAAAATATTCTAATATTTTCTGGTCCCCACAATTCCCTTCTGCTGAGGGCAATAACCTAAGGCTGGTACCCGATACAATGCCAAATCTTTTGAGCTATTACATCAATCAATATATAATACCGTGCACTATGTTTCAAGTGAAAGAAACAAAAGCCTTTAACTTGACTACAACGTTAATGCACGGTGACCTTTTCCCTTTCATATATAAGTGAGAAGTCCTATATACAAACTAATGAAACAAGCAGTATAAATGGGTTCTGATAAAACTTGAGTAAATAAATAAATATATAATACTGTTATGACTTAAATTAGCTGCGGTTTTTTACCAACTTGTGCATAAGTCTAGATAGAGAAATGAAAGTAGTTTCTGGGATTTTGCCACTAAAATGAATGAGTAGCGACGAAAAGATATCTAAAGTAAACCTATGAACCTCTGGTGTAAACGCCACGCGTATAAGCATTGCTGTCCACTCCTCTGGGGCCAACTTTACAGCTTGACTGAAATAGTGAAACCCATTTACCACCCTCACGAGCATGGTATGTCCCTGCAAAAACAGGACAAAAAACACATAAGTAACCTCATCTCTCTCCATGTCATAAAATAAAAAAATAAAAAATAAAAAAACCTCATCTCTCTCCATCAACTCGCTTTTATTATTTTCCACCAACATCTTTTCTCATGGGTGTGATAAACTTTGCATATTAATTGATGTGGTAATCAGATACATACATCTCATGCATTTTCCTCTGCAAAAACTGGGTGCAACTCTTAGCATACAAGCTTGAGTTAAGTGTAACTTCTGAATTTAGCATACCAAGTTACCAACTTGAGTTACTTCAAGGGTGAACTTTTGTTTGGAGTTACTGAAGCCTACTTTAAAAGTGATTATTATGATCGCTCTGATAATTTGATAGGAGAAAGTGAGAGAACCTCTGAGTCAAGTGTGTCTCTGGCTTCGGGATTGTCATTGAACATGTTACCAACAACTTCATCCTGAAAAAAAGCATCAGCTGCACCAATTATATCCCGAACAAGGAATACACGTACCCTTTGACCCTTCGCAGAGAGAATGAAGTGTAAAAGATCTTCAGTGGCGGCAACAACAGCATGCATGTCAAATGATTTCCTTCTCAAAGGATTAGGAGTACTACTCTCCTCCAAATTAGGGGACTCTCTAACAGACTCAGAAGCCTGTTCAGATATTGCTGCAACCTGGAAAAAGATATAGATGCCCAATAAGAATTGGGTTTATGGTTTTAAGGAATATAATTAACTTGAAAGGAATTCTATGTTGTACTGTTGGTGAATTGCTTAATGTGAACAATAAACTAAGTCATCTATCCCAAAATCAAGGAACAGAGGATTCCTTGTTCAACAACTTGGTCAATGACTCCTAATCAAACATATACAATGACACATGAACTTTGAAGGACCTTTTTAAAACTCCATACATTATAGTACATAGTATCTATTATGTACATAAAAATGTATGCTTCTATATGCATGAACTATGAAGGGAAAATGAAAGAATAAGCAACCTACCAGGCGTTCTAGCCTATTCCACCTTATGGATCCATCACTGCATATGAGAAGTTCTCTTAAAATTCTTCTCATATCAGGATTTGGGTCAGCCAAAAGTCTTCCAACCACAAAAGGATATGCACTCTCAACAACTTTGAAATCAGGATCCAGAACTTTGGCCGTGCCTTCCAGTGATCCCAGAGCCCTTATCACCAGGGCATAGTCCGGAGGAAGAGAGAAGTTGAATTCATACATAATATCGTATAGTTGGTCCATTATTCCCTACAATTCATTGAATGAGTGTCTAACAAAGGGAGAAGCAACGCAAGACAGTTCACCAAAAACCCCATTGTTGTTGCATAAATGTGTGTGTGTATATTCAAAATTTTAAACCAAGTTATCATGTACAAGCTTAGATAATTATCGAGAGTGACCTAATTTGTTGATACTGAAATTCCAGGACCTTAAATTATTATTTTGTTTTCCAAAAGAAAAAGAAAAGGAAAAAGAAAAAAAAAACAAGTGTATGTTAACAGTCAAGTAGAGAAAAAATGAGGTGTAATACACTTCCACAGTTCCACACAGGATTCTCAGTTGAACATGCACATATATAAAATCTGTTGTTGTTGTTTATTTATTTATATTTTTTATTTTTAAATCCCTTGCTCCAACTAACAAGATCCCATTTCAGAGGTCATAGTCACACCCACGCCATCTCAATTTAAATGCGGTCACATACTGCCAAAATTCAAAATGAACATATCTGATGGACCTAATGTGTGCAATGAGCTTTCAAGTTCTTAGAGTTAGCATAATACTTGTACGCACTATCAATCCCATGTATATATTAAACAATAATTGAAGAGATCACATAGCCAAAAGTGTGGTCTACATGAATATGCAGACACGGGCTGAAGCACAAACCTGAAAATCTTGAGATTGTCTGTTCCTGTCACTAAAGGATGCTTTCATTGCATCTGCAACTGGTTGTATATCAACCCCTTCAGGAATAAATCCCAACGAAAGAAAGTCATTTGCCAAACCCAGAGAGTCACGATTAACAAAGTGCACAAGCTGAAAGAAACAAAGACTTATCAACAAACATGTCAATCATCTGGCAGATAAATATAGCTATGTCATATACAAAAGAGAGACAAACCACAAAAATAAACAACCTAATGAGATACTTTCAGTGAGGCCACCGACTATAAAATTTACATGAAATGATGCTAGATAGATTAAGAACATGATGTGGCAGTTCATGTGGAATTTAAACATCCAATAATTCCAAAGAGACCAATGTAAAAAATGCCCACATTTGCACATCATGTGGTACAAGAAAACTTGGTCTGTGTAGCATTATCTTTTACATGTTAGTAATTGAATGAAAACATCAAAGGGCATGAAATCCAAGTATAGAATACTATTTTAAGAATGGAACAGTGCCCTTAAGCCAACAAGAGATAAAATTGCAATTTAAATATTTTAAAAAGTCAAGAATAGTAGTAGAAAAGAAAACTGAGCCACCAAATGTTAAACGATCAAAACAGAACTAGCTTAATAACATGTAGCAGCCACTCAATCCACTTGTCCATCTATTTCTTTCTAGCCATTGAACTCGTTCTCTTACTTTTGTTCCCAGACCTCCCATGCAACTCAATAGGAGGTTAGCATTAGGGAAAGTATACAAGAATGGAGAGAAAAAATGGGCACGATGCAATTTCTCTTAACAAAATGCCAGACCTCCCATCCAAATTATATTTTTTACAAAGGGAATTTAAACTATACTCCTACATACACAACAAATCTAAACTTGAGCCCTGAGCTTCAAATAATTCAACAGTACTTACCATTTGAATAAGCCCCACGCGATAATGTCGCGGAATATCACCCATCATTCCAAAATCAAAATATGCAAGAGCACCACTATCAGTGGCAACAAGATTACCAGGATGTGGGTCAGCATGGAAGAATCCCACCTCAAGCAGTTGTCTCAAAGAACAGTATAATCCCTAGAAAGACAGATAAAGGAAATGTAAGAGCCAAATTATCTGCAGTATTAGTATCTAACATACAATGCAAACTCGTATTCATTGCTAGTTGCTGCAAGAGCATCTAGGAATACTTCTACGTTTGAGCAAGGCAAACCTTTGACCAGCCCACTAGTTGCCATTTGTTATTTTACATGCCGACTTATATAATGACATCAGATCTTGGTTTAACCTAGAAAATTAAAATTCTAGCTCAATTCAATTATTAAACTCTCTTTGCTGTAGTGTAGTAGCCTATCACTTTATTTTCTATTTCTGCAATGCCACAAGTGGAAACACAAATTAACAAAAATTGCCACTGCAGATAGACGTGGAGCGATTCCATCCAAGTACCTGGTCAATGAGTTCTTTTCTGTTCAGAAAGGCCGTCTTTAGGCCAATTTCATCTGTAAGCTTTATTCCATCAATCCACTCCATTGTCAGCACTGCCCTTCGGGTAAGGTCCCAATATATTTTTGGCACTTTTATACAGTTTGCCTCTTTATGTCTACTAGTTTTCCCAGCTGTAGCATTTGGATAATCCTTTTTCTCATCACCTGTCAATCAGAAAGAAACTTCTACTGATATAACAGCTCCCTTTGTAGAAAATACACATCACAGAATATGACGAGTTCTCATATATAACAAATTCTTAGAAGTGAACTGCCATCTGGTATAGCAGAATAATATCACAAGATGTACTAGCCTTTTAAACTAAGCTACAGCAATATGTTATAGGGCACTCATTTTGGCACTCCACTTTGCCATATATTTCATCTCTTGCATTCCACTTTTATGACTGCCAAAATCACTCCCCATATTATATAATAATTTCCTAATTCTTATACACTAAAATTAAGACCATGCTATTTAAAACTTAGCATTCTCAAATAACATGAAGATATGTATTTAACAGCGATAAAGCCAAGACGTGACCAATAGGTAAAGAGGTTTAGGCATATTTTGAAAAAGAAAAAAAAATTCACCCTCGAATGTATCCAGAAGACATGATGTCCCAACAAGCAAGCATTCCTCTAATCACTGGTGTGAACATCATAGAAGGGGTGGCACACCAGCTGACCAACATTGTATAAAGACTTCTACATCTACTGAACACATTGTGCTTGTTACATATGGAGGAAAACTTACGTGGATGTGAAGCATAGAGAGAAGCAAAACGTTCAGCATTTTTTGCCTCTAGAATGTAATCAATTTCATCAAACATGTGCCTCACCTGTTAATTCAAGAGAGACCACACAATGCCCCCAAAGTGTCAGGCAAATTGAATATACCAAAAGAAAGAAACATAAACGTGAACAAACAAAATGGAAACACAAAGGAAGGAATCCTACTATAAGAGAACAATTATAACATGTAAAAGTGAAAATTTTGTTGTCGTTATCACGGCGACCAACTTGTAATGTACAGATGTCAGCACATGCATGCAAGCCTACTATATTCATAAACCCTAGAACAAGATCAACAACTCTAGATTCTTATACATAATGATAAAGTAATCTGGGGTTCACATCCAAAACCAATTGGCAATGGATGGAGTGGCCCAAACCCTTATAAACTCATAGGCAAGGTCCCATTTTTCCCATGTGGGATCTATAATCTCAACACGCCCCCGCACTTGTGGCGAATTTTCAAGCCATACACGTGGACAACTTTTGGGTGACGAGGAGCCCGTGTGGCCGTTAGGCATGCACACGTGGGTAACCCGCTCTGATACCATGATAAAGTAATCTGGAGTTCACATCCAAAACCAATTGGCAATGGATGGAGTGGCCCAAATCCTTATAAACTCATAGGCAAGGTCCCATTTTTCCCATGTGGGATCTATAATCTCAACACATAATGGAGACTTAAAGAAATGACAGAAACCAGTCCACATGAAATCCAGACCACTCACCATCTCATTCACTGCCACTAATAGATCTTTGCGGGCCTCGGCAAATCGCTTTAATTGGCCCCCAATCATATGGAATAACAAGGCATCAAGGGTCAATGAAAGTGACATGCCAGGCCTTTGTACTTTAACAGCTACCAGCTCCCCAGAGTGCAGGTGAGCTGCAAACTTGAACAACAAAACAAACCATTCAGCAACAATAGAAGTCATTATTTAAACATTTTCTAGGAGAATCTACATCCATCTAATTAAGCATATGACCATTAAAAAGACTTCTGTAACCTTTATAGACCTGCCCTAGGGATGCTGCAGCAATAGGCTGTGGGCTAATATCAGCAAAAATGTCTGAAACACGAACTCCAAGCTGGGATTCAATAGATTTAATAGCTACAGGGGTTGGAAATGGGGGTATTTGATCCTGTAACATACAATCAAGATTTGATAAGAAAAATTTAAGAGATCTATCTCAGTAAAAGCTATAACATTTAATTAAATGGCTGCTAGCGAAGGGGCTCATGGATGAAAGAAATCTAGTAACCTGTAACTTAACAAGCTCTTGGCAGTATTCAGTTGGTAGTATATCTGGCCTAGTGCTCAAAGCCTGACCAAGCTGTACTTCAAACATCATTGGGTTAATTAGTTACATCCTTTTATCATGCAATTAGAAAGGAGCAAATCATATAAAAGTTGCATTCATTTAGATGCTACAGATCATGCAAAAGAAATAAAATTGGTCTTGAAAATTTCACAACAGATATAGTGACTTGCCTTGATATAGAAAGGTCCCAAGCGGATAAGAGTTTCACGAAACTGCAATAAATCACATTAAAGTTTCTGTAAAATTTAGTTAGAAACTTGTTTACTAGAATAAGTTACATAAACTGAGTTATACATAGCATCCAAAGTTTCCCATATGCTGCTAGTAAGTCAGTAAAAAGAGGGGTAAAAAGTTGGTCATGTTTAACCTGAAATGACAGAAATATAAAAACTAAAATTCGTAGTGACCAGCCACCAGAATTCAATTTCTCTGGGGTGTTTCTAAATCAACAGACACAACTAAAAAACCATATGAAACAGAAGTAAATATTAGTCAATTACCTTGATGGCACGTTTCCTTATGTCTTGAACAAAGAATTGCCAGATTGTTAGCTTCAACACGTGAAACGAAATAATTGCTGCTCTATACAAAGCCAAAAATGGACCAAAACGGTAGGCAGCAGAAAAACTTCTGGAGCGATTAGCTCCAAGAGCATGTCCAAATTCACTTTCTAATGACTCCTTCCTCAACTTTGCATATTCGGCGGACGGACTGTCACCGTGCACGCTGGTGAAGCCCGTGGAAAAACTGCATAACAGAGACAAGTTAAGCAAAAAAATCCCGAAAAAAAAAAAAAATGTCTTGCATCTCCGGTATTAAAAATACTGATAAACTTGTCATGAACTCACGAATGTCGTTGTAGCCAGTAATATGGAGACCCATTGTGTTGTTTCCATCCAATTTCAATAAACTTGTGGCATCCCAAAGGTATGCATTTCTGTATTATGGTCTCCACATAAATTTCATGGCATAGAGCTGCATAATTTTTAATTAGTAAGTTGAGAATTGTAAATACCAAGCTAAACCATTGAGGGCACTATAACATATTCAGAATTCCTCCTATGTTGTCTATGTATGTATGTATTTGCCAATATGATTAAGCAACAAAATCAAGAGAATAAGCAATTGGATTATAGTTTCATCCTGCATTTCCTCAAATAAACAAACAGAAAATAAAATAAAGTCCTAAGTGAAGGGATGATGCGAGCGATAAAGAAAGTGAAACAGAGAGAGAGAGAGAGAGAGAGAGAGAGAGAGAGAGAGAGGTACTTTGGGAGAGGAGAGTGGCATGGCGGTGACGCTTGACAGTGGCAAAGACATTCCTCATCGGCAGCATAAATTTAGTGCAGCGGAGCTCGCCAACCCATCAGGTATTGATTTTGCACGCCAAGTGATTCTGGTAGTGCTCCAGAGGAAAAGAGAGAGCCTGGAGACCCAGAAAGCTGCCACGTTTTATCAGCAGTGAACTCGACACCTCCTCCACGCCAAACCGCCTCCTCTGGTTTTTTTTTTCTTTTTTTTTTTTTTTGGAGATCAAATTGCAGTTTTATTTTTAGTTTCTTTTATTATTAATATTTTTATTGTATGAAATTGGGGTTAAATGTAGTAGATAAAAAATAAAAACTTTTTTATATTTTTAACTGCAACCATCAAATTTAATCCATCACTTAGTGCGCTGTAAGATTGTTCGAATGACCTAACATAAAACTTAGTGTTTAGCGTTGAAGTCCAAAACTTCGATTAATTTGTGGCCAACAGATTCAATATGCATTTAGATTCATGCACATGTAGCGGGAGATTAGTCTGAAAAGTGTGAATTTCACTCCCCTACTTTAATTACACAATTCAGACCCAAAAAAAAAAAAAAAAAAAACTTAATTACACAATGTTCAACTTTAAAGATCATGCTTTTAGGGTTTCAAACTTACATACTACCTAATAAATCTTGGATTGATTGGGGAGAGTGGGCTTGGAGTTTTATAAGCTGTCAGCTGTGGTGTTAAGATAGTTAAATCGACCCAATTCTAGATCCGACCCACTTCTACCCCGGGTTCTCACATACTCGCATTCTGCTCCGGTAACTCGAATAAACCTTGTGATTGATTGCAGGAGAGTTTGGCTCTACTCTCCGGAATGGCGAATCAGCAACCGCCATCTCTACGGCCATGGTTTCTCGAGGCAGTGCCATTCATCGTGCTTCTCCTAATAGCAGCTCATGTCCTCGCTTTGGTATGCTCAAGCTTTTTTACTTCCGTTTTGCTTCTTCTTTTAGTCTCTGATATCTGATTCTTTTCTCCTTTTGCATCATGATATAGGTCTATTGGATATACAGATTAGCTACTGAGAAAGAGAAACAACCCCAGAGGAGAAAAGCACACTAAGCCACAGGTTTTGATTTGCGAAAAAAAAAAAAAAAAAATTGTTGATTTCTTGTGGGAAGAATGTTAATTAAGTTTGATTATGAGCTAGTCGTCCTTTTTATTTACTGCAGTTACTGGTTCGTGTACTAATAGCTTATGGAGTGCGACAATTTACTTAATTAAGAGAATTAACAGACACATTTGAGTGTTGTTAATTTCTTGGGTTTTTTATCTTCTACTCTTTTAATATTTCGATTCATAATTTATTTTCAAGTAACAGGCACTGCAGTTCTCTTGTTATATATCGGGTGATCTGTGCAATTTATAAGGTCAGTGTGTTCTATATTTAGTTTCCTTTTGGTTTATGAGAATGTATGAGCAAGAGGAACCAACCTTGTTTGATTCTTGTGCCATTTCCTCCCATCTTTTAATTTAATACTGTTTTTCGGTTGCTGATTAATTTAAGGGAGAGTAATAAATGAAATATGCTAAGGGTTTATCTGCTTGAATTATATAATAAGTTTGATAAATGATTTCATACTAAGTATTTACTGATTAGTTGAATATTACTGGATGAGACAGATGGAATGCTATATACTTTGTCAAACTTAACAGGAAGTTAAACATACGTATATTACAAGAGAATCTCCAGTATGGTGTATTACCATACCAATGGAAGTTCACTTTATCATACTTATGAAATTCACTCAGTTTGGTGATTCTTGATCTCTAGTTTTAATTCCATGTTTACTATCCATGCTTACTCCCATATCCAGATGATCTTTCGATGTGGGTAAGCTGCAATGGCTTCAGAGTCATGTTTGAATCTTTTTTGGTTAGAAGTCATGGGTTTAGTTTGGTATTGTTATCACCTTGCATTTTCCTATAGAAGGTACTTGCCAATGCATAAGAAACGTATTGGTTTGTACTTGCCGTGAGCTTAAGCATGTATACATGAATCATGTGTGTACATTATGAACGGTGTTTGCGTAGTTCTTTTAGTTAAACTCTGGATGACCTTGAAGCCCAGCGAGGTCATGTCACCGTGCTTCCATTGCAGGTGTGTTTTTAAACTTTGTTTTTACACTGAAGTGTCTCAAGCATTTTTTAGATTTCTCTTTACACTTTGTTGTTTAGTTCTTCTATTAAAACTCTGTAAGTCTTTCGTTTTTAGAGCCCAAAAACTAGATTTGACGGTTAGAAACCATTGCAACCAACTATTAGTTTGTCTCTAAGCCATAAAGTTTTTTTATTAATGTTAGGATGACAATTGCACCTATTATCGGTATTTTGTTATTCATTGGCCAGTACTTTGCCTAAAGCTTCCTTGTCTTCTTTTCTTTGCCCAAACCAATTATTTTTGTATGAAATAATTTGAGCATCCCGCGTGACAAAATGTTTTCTTTAGATGGAATCTTGAACTTGATTGTTTACATCTTATATCACAAAGCAACATCATGTGAATGTTGCAGACTATTGTAGCGTCGCAGTATATGGGAAACCCTAACTGGTTCAGAATGATATAATTGTAGTGGTCATCATTTGTTACCTGCCATTTGTATAGTTTTGGTCTTCCCCTAAAACACTTTAAAATAATAAAACTGCAAGCATACATTTACGATGATACCTGAAATGACAACACCAGTGACTCTATTACTTAAAAAAATAAAGTAACATATATCTCTTCAGTTCGAGAATGAGATGCAACAAATGCGCCTTTCCTTTTGTTTCCTAAGCTGGATGTGAGAATTGAACAATGAAACTTGGTTCCTTCTTTTGGGGTTTACCTTCATGCTGCATTTTTGGATCTGAAAATCGAGTGCAGCAGCTGCCCTTGCAGTAGTCGGCTTGGCTCTTATTCTGTGGCGGCTGATGAGGAGAATAGGTTTGGGATTAGGTTCTTTTGGAGCAGTGATTGTTGCAAGATACAGCGAGAATGATAGAGAGAGTAAAGCTTCATCCTCATTTCTCTAACATTAGAGTATCTCATCCCAATTTTCTTTATATCATGTCATCTGCATAAGAACTGATAGGACAATTGATGAAGAATGATGAAGCATACAAGTGGAATCTTTACATGGTGATGGACTTTGTGGAGATCTTGCCTGGTTGGGGAAAGTTTAAGTAAATTTAGGCTGATATTATTAGGATATTTCAACTAGGATTTCTTTTCGATTCTTCTTAATCTAGAATAGGAAGGTTCTTTATTAGTATGATTTTACTAGGACTTTATTAGGGTTGTTTTATCCTAGTTTTTGTAGAATTATCTCAACCTCTCTACATATAGATGCCTTTGTAGTCTTTTATTTTCAGATTTGAGTTAATAAAATTGAAAGCTTCCTAGGTGTGATGCATAGAAACCCTACCGCTATTGCTAGTAATCCTATCCTAGAACCTTACTACTATGATGCTAGTTGTTCTATCCCTTTTCCCTTAGTTTTCCTGTCCTTAAACTCGTAAAATCCCTACTGTTCCTTGAACAACCAGAAACCCTATCCTACTGGTGTAACCATAAACCCTATTTGTCCTGCATCAACGATCATCTTGATGTAACAAATACTACAGCAGTATTTCTGAATAGATTTTTGACCAAAAAATCAGGTTCAAGCAAGAATTTTAGATTGAGATAATGCCTGAAATGTCATGCCCCCTACTCGTGACTAATCTACAAATACAAACGAGTAATGCAATCAAGGAGGGAGAGAGAGAGGACGCACCTGGTCAGTATCCCTTTGAGTGGCAGAGGGAGGTACAGCCGGTGAACAATGTTAAATTTGTGGGGAGGTCACATGGCAAATGCAGAGATCCTATTAGACTGCCTTAATCTTTAATGTTACAAAGTCCAAAGCTATCTATTTTTATGGTGTTCCTTAGCATTACTATCTTGTTATTGGTCTCTAGTATATTTGAAAATGGAGGTGTAACACTGTTTGATAAGAACTTCTATTTTCCTCCCTGTCATGACATATTATCATCTGTTTGCAAAAAGTTGATCTGTTACTGATAAGACTATTCAAGGTAGATTTCAGAGGCTATGCAATTGTGATGGAAGCTTCCATTCTTGGTTGATAAGCTAAATACTGATGCCAGTCTCAACAATCATAGGGGGATTAATTATATGTGCTGGTTCATAAATGACTGGTTTGTGGCTTAACAATTTCAATGTGAATCTAGGCACTGGGATGGTACTTCAGGGCTTAACATATTACTATTGAGGTCTATGGCCTGGTGCTGGACTTGGACTATAGATTTCAGTATATGTTGCTGATGTTGATAGCCTGATACTGATGCCAATCCTTCTCTCTCATTTTTTTGGTTTGATACTGGATTGCTGATTTTTATTTAGTTTGGTCAACACTAGCAGAGTTTTTATGATTAGCCAATCTCTCATATTTATAAAGAACTGAATGGAGACGGCCAGGCACGCAGGTTTTGGTACTCTAAAAAATTCTTTGACTTGGTGTAAAACGTCTCATGGTTTGTTGTAAAAGCTATTGTTAGCCATAAGTTTGCTAGCAACGGCCACCCCCAAATCGAAGTAATTACGGAATCCCAAATGTGAAATCCTCTATTCGTAAGGCCCGTAAGTCCAATCTAGAGTTGATGCCGGGTCCAAATAGCATCCAAATCACTTTAGCCACCCAAATCTCATTTTGTACCCAAATCACTCTAGGCACCCCAATTGGTTTGGGCACCCTTTCATCACCCTTGCCATTCTCAACGGTCAACGCAACTTCATAACCCAGTCGTAGACAATACCAATCCTCTCCAGACCGGCAATCATTGGGACTAATATAGATAAACTAGAAACGGAGGAAAAAAAAAAATGAAAAACCAACGGGAAAAGGAGAAAGCACCAGATGCTTATAAAAAAAAATAGTAATGGGGAAAAGAAAAGAAAAATTATATGCTTTGTACGGAAAAAAAAAATTATATGCGCTTCCAGCATAAAGCGCTCTTATCGTAATATTCTTAAAACTTAAGGGCATCTCTGTATGGTTCTTATTATACACACCAGGTGTAGCCATCCTATTGAGGTTTTCACTCTTCACTCGTATAGAGAAGAGTCGCATCGAGAAAACCAAAACCAAGGAGAGTAGTATGTGTCCGACAAAGCCGAAGCACCGGAGTTCAGTAGTCGATCACGCCGGCAAATGCTCCAGATCCGGAGAGTCCACAACCTCCACCGCCGACTGGATCTCCGAGACAATCCAAGGCGGATCCTTACCCCACGTCGACCTCCACACTGGAACGAACGGCTGGGCATCACCTCCCGGCGACCTATTCTCTCTCCGTGGAAAAAACTACTTGACAAGACGACAAAAAGCGCCCGCCGGAGACTACCTACTGACCCCGGTGGCCACCGACTGGCTCAAATCCAGTTCGAAGCTGGAAAATGTACTCGCCCGTCCCGATAACCGTGTGGCGCACGCGCTGCGGAAGGCCCAAGCCCAAGGCAAGTCCCTGAAGAGCTTCATCTTCGCTGTGAATCTACAGGTGCCAGGTAAGGACCAGCACAGCGCGGTGTTCTACTTCGCCGCAGAGGATCCCATCCCGTCGGGGTCACTCCTCCACCGGTTCATCAACGGCGACGACGCGTTCCGGAACCAGCGGTTCAAGATCGTGAATCGGATCGTGAAAGGGCCGTGGATCGTTGAGAAAACGGTGGGGAATTACAGCGCGTGTTTGTTGGGGAAAGCGCTGACGTGTAATTACCATAGAGGACCAAACTACTTGGAGATTGACGTGGATATCGCCAGCTCCGGGATCGCCAAGGCCATCCTGCGACTGGCATTGAGATACGTGACGAGCGTGACGATCGACATGGGGTTTCTGGTGGAGGCGCAGACAGAGGATGAGTTGCCCGAGAGGTTAGTCGGTGCCGTTAGGATTTGCCAGATGGAGATGTCCTCCGCAACGGTAATCGACGCGCCGCCGCACGTCGCTCGTGCCCAGAGTTTTGCCAGGGTTAATCACAACTGTTAGTTTATTTATTTCTCTCTCTCACTCTTTTTTTTTTTTTTTGCTTTAATTTTGTTGTTATTTATGCCTATTTGGATTGGCGGGTGTACGTAGATAATAAAATTGAAATCGGAACAACAAATAACAATATTGGTTTTTGTTCTTCTCCGTGATTTTACTGGTAAGCAAGCAAACAACACTGTTAAGATTTTGGTGGTGGGATCAGTTAAGTCGGAAAATGACATTCGTCATTGTCATATTCCATTCTCCTACGTCATTAACCATTTCCCAGGTTGATATTCACACTGCAAAAATGCAAAGCAAGCTTGAACCTCTTTTTGCGGTTATATATACATCTACCCTAAACTTGTGGACAACGATGGGGTTGATGAATTCTGGTCGAAGCTAGGTTAGCCATACAATTGATTCTTGAATGAGTTGTACCGCAAGAAATGATTACTACCTTTCGGCCGTTGATATATTATCAAATTGTAGACTGGTATTTCAGGATATTTTTCTCTGTTTTTCTTTTTTATCAATAAAGTAGAAACAAAAGATAACGAGCGAGAGTTGTATGATTAGCTTCCAAGTTCCGATATTTGCTTTACTCTAGCTTTACTCTTGGCACATCTTTTGTTTTGGGAATATATTTTGTTAGGCTTTTACGCCTTTACCTTAATTACTCTAGGCCCTTAGTCTTACTGATTTGTTTCTTAAACGTCTTCTTTTTTTTTTTCTTTTTTCTTTTTTTTTAAATCAAATCAACCAAGTGCGTTAGATAAACATCAATAACGCATCAAACATTCAGTAAATGTTACTAGCAAAAGATGATAATGGCAACAAAACAATAACAATAATGACTTAAATAAAACGTCAAGCAGACAAATGCGACACTGAAAGTCTGAAACATCACCAAAATCAACTTTAAACCCTAACCAATCCCACTCAAAATAACAAAAATGATAGCCACAAACACAAGAATTGTTCAACTTAAAATATGATTATCACCACGTACTGAAGCAGTATCGTCACAAGGGCCTCTGCATCTGATCAAGAATCGACTGCAGAGCTTGAGCAGTATTTAAGAATGACTTTGTCTCCAACGATTCAACTGCGCACAATCAAATTGCCCAACAAACTCCTTCTAAACCCATAAGAATATGGATTCGATGAAGGTGGCCGAAAACAACTTTAGCCTTCAACTCGAGAAGAGAACTTAACTTGAGAAATCTTTGAGAATGAGTTTTAAGGGAGAGATCTAATTAAACAGAAAATTGAGAATAGGTAATGGGTACTTTGATTAGATCAAATCACCATTAAGGGCTTATTATTCACCACACAAGAGACTAAAACGAGATGAAATTTTAACAAAACGAAAAGAAAA
Source organism: Rosa chinensis (assembly GCF_002994745.2). Taxonomy (NCBI): domain Eukaryota; kingdom Viridiplantae; phylum Streptophyta; class Magnoliopsida; order Rosales; family Rosaceae; genus Rosa; species Rosa chinensis. The sequence goes on from NC_037093.1 coordinate 60,320,201, forward strand.
GAAGAGTAGGGGAGGAGGTGCTCTTTCCCTTGTGATGGTGACTAAGGTTTTTTTTCGTGACTAGATTAAACTTTTTTTTTTTTTGGGTGACTAGGGTTTTTGTTTTTCCTTTGAGGGAAGAGAGCGGTAACTAAGTACATTTTTTGTTTCATTTGTTTCTTAATTAGTAATGGGCTTGCTGAAATTTTCAATTTCTTCTGTCTCTGACAGTCTGACTATAATCAATTATCGATTGAGAAAGTAAGAAGAAAACAATTGTTGATGGAGAATTTTTGGTTTTGAATTTTGAGTCGACAAACCTCTCCCCAAAACAGCGCATACCAGAATCTGGTGGGTGGGGCTGAATCTTTTGGGTTTCTATATTGACCGTCCAGTTGTTTGGCATCGGAGTATAGACTGACCGACATCAATTGAAATTCCTGTTACTCCGTTCCTTTTTCTTTTCAGCCCTTGTGGCATGTATGCTCTCACTCTCTTCATCCTTTTGTAATTATTAGACTGACCCTAGACTGTATCATTCATTCCCAATGAGACCAAATTCATTGACTCAAATATTATTATATATAAATAGAACAAAACAACTATTTGGTCTGATGTCATAATCTCCTTTTTGTAAGTGGGAGGTTGTGTGTTTGATTCACAAAAGATTAGTTGTAGCATTTGATGTTTATCTGATAAAATAAAAAAATAAAAACTCGATGGATAGATGTGAAAAAATATTTTTCTAAAGAAGTGGAGAATCATTACAGAATTTTTCTAAAGAAGTGGAGAATTATTAGTGTGAAGTTTTGTCATGAGTGAAATACACATAATGGGTAAGTGAGAATTTATTTGCACAGGAGAATTTTAATTTTGTTATTTATTTTTTTATCCCTATTTATCAAATATAATTTTAAATTAGTACGATATAAGGATTTATATGTAATTTCACACCCATTTTGGCTAACAAAACTACTTCTCTTAATATTAGTATAGCTAAAAAATATTATTAGAGAAAATTTAATATATACATAACTATCAGCAGCTCTCTCTTTTCTCTCTCGAGAGGGGTACATCGCTTCTTCTAGGAAGGGCAGCCGCCGCATCCTCTTTTTGCTTCGTCGGACGGCACGTCAGCACGACATCGTCGTCGGACGGGCCTCATGATCTCCTCGCTTGTCTGCTCTTCCTTTTGGGATATGAGGTGGGCTTGGGGTCGAAATAAGCGTCCCCGCGCTAGGTTTGTTCGATGCTTGGATCACTTCCCGATCCGGTGCGATTTGGACTAGGATGGTGGGATGGCGGCGTTGTTGATAGAGGTCAAGTACAACGGGTTCTGCACGGTAGCAGTGGGGGATTTGCTGGTTGTAGCCCACTTGCAGCGACTTCTTCATGCTCGTGTGGGTTTTGAGTTTGTCAGTCTTGGTTAGGCGGAGGGAAGTGGCTCCTCGTGCTTCCGGATTGGGTTGGACACAGTGTGCAAGCGGTGATGGCAGGCAGCTGGAGTCTTGGCGGCTACTGGTAGGGTTTGTGTTCTTGAGGCGGTGTATTGGGCCTCAAACTTGGCTTCCATGTTACTAGGCTAGGGGTTGGACCTGCTTGGTTTAGGCTCAGTCCTTTAGGGTTTTTTAATCTATTTTTTAAGTTTTTAAGCTAGCATTGTTCATTAGGGTTAGCCTCCAAGGGTTTCAAGAAATAAATTAGGGTTAGTGCTTGGTTTCATTCCGGTGCTTCCTCTAGTAGTGTCCAGGTTACTGGCTTTGGTTTTAATCTTAGGATGATGTTACATTTTAGGTTGCCTAATTATATTATTTCATTTAGTTTCGGCATAGGGTTAAGGATGTCTCACTCTTGTCGTAGCCCTCCTTTTGGGTGAGTTGTTCTTTGTAATGTTATCTACTTTGATATTAATGGATTGACACCCAAATTCTCTTAAAAAACTACCAGCAGCTTGATACACTTTTTTGTTCAACTATCTTGGATGACTACCAACATGACAATAATGACACTTGGGAATATCTTCATTTGTCAAAGGGCTCAATGAACAACAACATTCAAGCCCAAAACAAAGCAAGGAGAGTTCCCTATATATTATACCTTATTTATGCACAACTTTCTTCCAAACTATCTATCCATCGACGATCTTTCAATCAGCAATGCTTTAAATCAAACTTACGTAGCTGGCTTAATCAGGTTGTTATTAATTAAGCCAGCCTAAGCAATAATAACACATAATTTGATTACGATTCATCAGGGGCAACCGGCAGGGGCAAATCCAACCTTTCCACCAGCGACGTCATACACCACCTGTAACCGTTTCTGTTGAACATTCCCAAATATGGCAATGTCACTGTCATCGCTGTTCCCAGCGAACGCCAAGCACACCTGCGAAGCACTGGCCACATAAAATATGCCCGTCGCGTCCAAATCCAACGTCAACCCACCGCTGAAAGCGAACGCTATTTTGGGATACGACACCGTGCTGCTCCCACTCAGGTCGTAGCACGTGTCCAGTATCGAAAGCTTCTCAGCTTGTGGATAGCTTTTCATTCCTTGCTTAAACGCATCCCTCAAAGCGCTATACGCTGTTGCCGGAAGCCGCGTTATCACCGTCCCTGAGTCGATGATCGTCCCTGAGGACGAAAAAACTGAAGCGGGAATCGATACCCGACGTCCGCCGACATTGATTCCAACGACATCCAGGCCGTAAAAGGACCCACCTTCAGATACAGTGGATAGCGGCGTGAACTTGACGGCGTTGGAGGGTCCGCCGCCTTTTCCGAAGCTGAGGTAACCGGTGGCGCTGGAAGTTGAGGGTAGGCAGTAGGAGAAGAAGCGGCTGTACTTTTGCGCGCTCTGTTCGACAAGGGAGATTTTGTTGCGGCCCAAGCCCAATAACCCTGCAGACCCGCCAAAAAGGCCTTGATTGTTTTGGCCACAACCAAAGAGAAACCCGTCGAAATAGTCAGTTGACGTTAGTGTCAACCTTTCTTTGCTAAAGTATCCCACGGAGAAGGAGTTATCTCCGTATTGTATGCCGTATATGCAAGTTGATGTGCCGCTTGAGCAACCAGGTGTATTACCTGCATCGATGGTCGATCACAAATCAGTTATATGCATGATATGAAGGGGCGAGGCTCTAGTGAGGACCGTAAAATGAGAATTTCATAAGGACTTTTAAATCAACGGTTAGATGATATGTGTGATGTACAATTAATATTCAAATAAAATTGAAACCACTTATCCAACCGTTGAATCCTCATTTTAATATCCTCACTAAAACCTCTCCCTTTTCCTGTGGCTGTGTTGTACGTTACCTGTGGCTGATGTGAGTAGAGAGCAGACTGGTGAATTACAGGAAATGTTGGTATACGATTTGGAGAGGGATGGGTCAAAGATGGGCTCCTTCTGTTTGTAACAAGACTTGACACAAGGCCGACACTGAGTCCAAGTAAGGTCGCTCCCGGTGTCGAATATGAGCGAGAGTTGTTTTGCGGGTGAGCCCAAGCCCACGGTCACAATGTAGTTTCCCGAGCCCACTACGCTGCCGGACTTGGCGGGGATGGATGTGTCGGTTTGCCTTAGGTTGTCACCCTTCCGGGCGTGGATTGAGTCGACTCTGGCTTGGTCCTGCTGGAGGATCTGAGTGTGAGTTGGAGTTGTGGTCTTGTATTGGTTAGGCTTGGACTTCTTAGAGCATGGACCATGCCTGTGTACCACTTTAAGTGATGCCTTCTTCTTATCAAGACCTGGTGATAGAAAGCAGATTATTTCCCTTTCATATATGCACTAATTATATACGACATGCGTTACGTTGTGGTTAATCTTTAATAATGATAATATAAATAGAATATTAGAATTTGGTATTTGTGGGTATAGTAGCTGATCAAGCTAGCTAGGCAGTAGCATGATTAATTAGTGGCATGTCTGCTGGCAATTTGTGTCGTACCTGCTTACATATGGGGCCAGTAGTCACCAAATGACGACCAAAACAACTTAACAAATTGATGAATATAAGCTTCCAAAAAGAAATCATCATGTAACTCTCCCAATTGTGGGGGTTCAAGGAACTCTAAAGTCACATGCATGTCTTTATCTCATCCTTTTGTGCGTCGACCTCTTTCTCGATCTACTCTGTAGTTGGGCAATTGTAGTCGAATTCAATTATATGATTGTGTCAGATTAAGTTTCATTAAGGATCGTGGTTATGTTTAGCTCATCGATCAGTTATCATACACACTTTCTGGAGAGAAAAAAACTTTCGACTCATACATAGACAAGAATAGTTTACTGCAATAAATCAGGCTGTTAATATTCTTTGATGAAAATGGACGCCAAAGAGCCAAAAAACGAAGAAGATCACAGCAGTATATACAAAAAATATTAAAAGAATTTCGCAGCAAGAAGAACTATCCAATAAATTAAGTTACTAAGACATCCAAATACCAGTACACACACACACACATTAGCAAGCATGTCAGAAACACAGTATTTCTGTCGCTAATTATGACTCGGTAAATCAATCCATCCTAGTTCTTTGGATTGGATTAATAAACACTTGCTTCTACATCGTACAAACCATATGCAAACAATGATCAAGGTGAATTTAGGTCGTCAAGAATAAATGAATATTCTTATTTTATTCAGTTCAGTTACTATCTCTTATATCGTGTTTAAAGCTATCTCCCTTGCCAAAAACTTGATTGCTTATTAGTTCCTAAGTTTATAAACTGTTTATCAAGAGGTAAGTACTAGTATTGAACCTTTCATCGATCAGAGAGAGAGAGAGAGAGAGAGAGAGAGCACCTCTGGTAGAGGAGCTGCAGGTCGATGCTGGTAGTAGAGAGCTAAGTTGAACATCTGTGTGATGAGTACTCAAAGCGAAGCCCTTGTCCAGAGAAGAGAGAATATTAACGCAAACAAATACACAAAAAGAAATCAAGTACTTGTTCGCGAGGAAGGAGCAGCTAGAATGAACACTGGGAGTTGCCATGGTAGTCTATTCCGGCCTTAACTCAGTATGATAGTTGCTGGCTAGCTGCTGCAAGAAGCAAGCACGCTCTTATAGCCATTATTATAAGCTAATTGGACATGTACGTTAAGGTTCTCAATTCTTACACGTCACCCATTACCATGACACCAAAAATAATGCACCTTCCATAACATTATCAAAAGAGAAAGACTTGCGCGTGGGGCACCCGCACCGCCACAGACTAATCACTGCCAAGTAGGGGGTCTTCTGAGTATTGTACATTTAGAGAGTAGGGGTAGTTTTGAACAAAAATTAAAAATTCTTTATTTTAATTGATTGAGTGGCCCTAAAGCCACGTGGTGGGGAAACCCCCACCTAAGAATTTCTCTTATGAAAATGCAAGACCCACGATTTAGCTATTGATTGATTCGGTATTACTGTATTAGACAAAAATGTAGCTGCATAGTAATATAGCAACTGATTGCACGAGAAATTTTGTATGGAAAATTAAATTTTTTTATTTTTTACTTTTACTATCTAAATTTTAAGGAGTGCACACTGATTTAACGAGATTCGAAAAAATTATGCATACATTGAAACCCGCTCGATCTCATAATTCATCTTATCAAATGAAATGAAATATTAGTATTTGAAGATTTTTGGTGAAAGAATTGTTCAACAATATACATCATGATTAGAAATGAAGGTAGAATAAGATTTCAAAGTTCACAGGACTAGAAACGATCAGGGCCCATCAGCCCACCAATTACCAAAATGATTTTTATACTATGTCGTTGTCAGAGACGAGATTTTTGGGTTCTCCTTTCACACTTGAAAGAGAAGCAAATCAATAATGGATTCTCTGAAGTTAATTATTCCGCACTTGAGTTTCAGTGGAGACATGCTGGAAGGAGAGGGCGATGGAAATCATGGAATCATGTCAAATCTCTCATGCTTTTACTGCTCAAATTAAAAGTGATGTTACTTTTAGGTTTTAGCTCCAATAAAACATTAGGTTTCAAGTGGCTACCCACCAACCCAAGCCCACCAGCCCACTAGTCACAACAAACGTACTCAACAAGGCAAGGTCCACTCTAGCAATCCAACCCTAGAAAAAAAAGAAATAATATTTGGTGCACTGACGTGAATTTACACAAATAGGAGTGAAAAGCTGGATAACATTAAATATATTTTTTAGCTTATTGAGAAAATTATCTATAAATATCAATGGCTAAGATATGCTGAATTTGTTAGTTTACTTGCACCGTCGGTGCATATAAGAATTTTTCGAAAAGCAATAAAAACTATTTGGTTTCCCAACGGTGCATAACAAAAAAGAAAGAGTGTGTCAGCGTTGCTACATGGTCTCATCACATACTTTCGCTGTGAATCATTTTAGACAGTCTAGTATAGGATAGCGAAAAAAATAGTAAAAAGAAACTCGCATTGAAAAAAGAACAACAAAATAAATAGTGGGAAGTTCACTTATATAGGCCGGATCCATTTTGATTAAAATCTCGCATCTCATGCAACATGTGATTAAGTTAATGATGTGTTTGGATGAAGGAAGAAAAGATAGAATTTAAATGAAAATGTTCTAAACATGAATTACATTGTATGACATTCTAAACTTAAAAATTATGAATTTCTCTATGGAAAAAAATAAAGGCGTTGATTGTCTGAATTTTTTTTTACCACGTTTAGTTTCTTCTTGTTATAAAGCAAATGCTAAATTATGTGCTATTTCATGAGACTTGAGATGAATCAAGACATCACTGTCAGTCATGATAATGCGTTTGCCTGCTTGAACCGAATGTGGGCGGCCAGCAAGCTTGGTCCAGCAGATATATGTATACAGTTGTCTCTCTGTTTAGTTAATTAGTTGAAGATCGATCACCATCACGAATTGAACAATTGTTGCGGCTATCGAGTATAATTGAAAATAATAGCAGCTGGAATCCTTATCGAAAAGAGAGCGACGAGGATTAGAATCTTGTTGGGTGTGTGTGGGGCACGCGAGTTCTAGTGATGGAGTGTGGTTAGAACACCCAGAAGAAGATTATGATGGGTTAACTGTCAATCAGCAACAAGAAGCAAGACTTGAATTTGATAGGCTTTCTTTCTTGTTTGTTGCCAAACTTTTGATCCATTGGCTTCATTTCCCATTTTCTCACGCATGCCTCAATACTTTTCCATTCTCAGATCCACTTAGGTAGTGCAGTACTGCAGTGTGCTCCCCATTAGAGAAAAAAAAAAAACAGGGTGATAAGGTTAGGTCAGATAGTTCAAATCATCTGCAGCTAGGTTCTTGATCCGTAGACAATCTTAGCAACCCATTACATAGCCAGGTCTCAAGTCCTATATATGCTAAAATCAAAATAGACTATGAATTTATATATTGCTCTTTTATCTGTACGTCCATACACTGAAACAAGCCCAAGTAATAAAATTACTTGATCAAGAGGAACTAACATGTCATATATGATCGAGCTGCATGTAGTGCTAGTTTAGTGTGCAAATTAAACGCCAAAGAAAAGTCGAGGAGAAGACATGTAGTGATACGTAGCTGGAGGGATCCTCTCCATGCATGCCAGTACGTTTTAGAGAGAGACAGATCGAGAATCAATATTTGGGGCTACCTAGCGAGCTAGCTTAGAATGGGAAAAGATAGAAGGAAAAGACAAGGCATTTCTGTCATGGCGCGGCTCAGCTTAGCTAAATTAGTCCTTTGGTTTCTTTAGAAGTTTCCAAACGACATAAAAATGGATTAATTTTCGTGGTATGTATTCACACTTTTAGGCTGTCTTCACGCGCTTATTTCTTGGTCGGCCGGTGTGATTGCACATGGCCGGATGCCCCTTCAATCTAGAGGATATTTTGGATAGGACGGATACGTGCAAACTCTGATTCACTAATTGACAACTAACTCTTGTCCAAAACAAAAAACAAAACAAAAAAAAACAAAAATTGACAACTAATTAATTAATTAACTGGAAAACTTACTTTACATCGCTCGCTGTGTATCACATGATCATGATACGTATCCAAATTTGGAAAGAGAAAGAAAGAGATCTTCAAATTGCTGGAAAGAGAATAGGGAGCAATATAAGCTCACTTGACAGGTTCTGTAATTAGGGTTGGCCCTGACTTTTGAGAGGCCTGAGGCAAACAATTGAATTAAGGCCTCCGGCCTCCGCATGAAACTTAGAATATAACTACTTAAAAGTAAAAATATAACCAAGAAAAATAAAAAATCATATAAAATAAAATTTAAAAAAGAAATTGGGTGTCAAAAACCTAAAAAATAAAGGTAAAAAAGCATATGAATTTAAAGTATAAACAACTTCAAATGCAAAAATAAAATAATAAAAAAGTAAAAAGAAAAGGTAAGACCGTAAGAAGGGTTAAAAAGGCATATGAATGACCAAATAAAAGAAAGAACAAAAAATAAATAGTGAAAAACGAAACCACCAAGGTGGGAATCGAAACTTGATATTTTCAGGGCCACATCAGCCATTTACCACTACAACAAAAGCATCCAAGATATAAATGTTAACACAAAATATTATATATCTATACTATTATTAAGAGAAGAGAATATTTTACTAAAATATCCCTCAAATATTAAAAAACATTTTAACTGAAATATTTGAGAAAGATAAACGGGTCAATTCACAAATAAAAGGAAAAACAAAAGAAATTTAACAAAAAAAATAATAATCAAAAACAAAATATGTGCAGCAATTTTCTCCACATTCTGTTAAATAATTTCTCACATAATTATCCACACTCATAGAGTGTGTTTGGAGTCTAATACCTTTATAAAAATATGGGGCCCCTTGAATTGGAGGATGTAGGCCCAAGGTCGGCCCTGTCTGTAATCTCTGAGTTGATTACTAGGACCAAACCTCATTTTTCTCTGTGTTTCTTCATCGCTCACAGAATTCATATATCAATTTTCTCAACATATATGGTACGAGAATACAAGATTCCTTAATTTGTGGATTATACATGCTTGATTTTGGATTGCTGTGCTTCATCCATCAATATCGCTCTACGGAAATTAAGATCAATGTGATCCATCACTGCAACTGTAATTAATGAGTTAAGCAAACGGATCACTGAATGACGGATGTCAAGTAGTACGTTGCGCCTGTATGATCCATGCACATGCATGTGCTTTGTTTAGTAACATTTATCGTCTGGAGAAGTTTTAAATACACACCCCTAATTACTTAATATAGTAATATACATTCCATACTTAATACACCACTTATTTAATTTTTCATTATAATATTTTACTAAATACACAACCCAAGCTAAAATATCTTTAATCTAAAAAATCATGAAATATCCTATAATTTGACTATATTAAGGCTATTATTTTTTTTTTTGATCGGGTAGTTAGCTGTTAGTAACTCACACACCCATGCAGTGGTATCCCAGTGCCAGGACATCTGCACCTACATTGCGGCGAAAGCCAGACTAATCCACTGCATCGCAGAAGCACGAACCCAAAGGGTTCTATTAAGGCTACTATTTAATATGATTAGTATTTTTTTTTCTTTTTTTTTTCTTTCTTTAATAAAAGAGGATCAAAGGTTTTCACTCATGCCCCCATGGTGACTCGAACCCATGACTTCGTACATAGGTAGTGGGTGCTCTAACCACTAAGCTAACACCACTTCGTCAATATGATTAGTATATTCTAATAAAACAAATTAACAATTATAAAGTTTTTTCACCCGTGATGTTTTATATTAGAAAATAAATAGATTAATCGTATCTCTTAGATTAAAAAAAGGAAATTACCTAAAAAATGGGATCTGTTTTAATTAAAAACATTTAATGTCATTGATTTTGAAATTCTAAATATTATGGTTTCTAACCTCATTTAATTACAATTTATATAAGGAAAAATTAAATTAGATAGTTTCTAACTTTATTCTTGTATTAAATTAGGAGGCTATGTATAGAAATTTGTTGTGTTTATCTAACAATTTAAGCATAAATAGTTTAATATAATGAAAATATGACTATTTTTTCTTCTTCTAATGCATAGATGTCTGTTTTGGTCATTTAACATACCTATAAAATCTAATTTAAAATATAAAATAATAGGGATCTGTATTAAGTGATTAAGTGTGTGCATTTAAAATTTCTCGTTATTTCCTCATTAAGAAGAATTGGGAGGAAATTTCTTCAGAGAGAGAGAGAGAGAGAGAGAGAGAGAGAGAGAGAGAGAGAGAGATGTAAGAGGGGTGATGAGCAAGAAAGAAAAACGATGAAATTAAAATGAAAGACTTGTAAGGTATTGAATTTGTGTTTTAAAGATTAATAAATAGTGAGCCTGCCATATTCCCTATATTCATTTTATGGAACCACATAGCTAAGTGGCAACAAAACCAAGGATGGATTTTTTTAATCTCAACTCACTTATGTTTCTTGCTTAAATTATAGATTTCGTGGTCATCAAATGACAAAGAAAAAAAAAAAACCAAATTATACAATTGATAAACATGACTGCTCACTGTCTCAATTATTTTGGGCAAATAAGAAATATACAATAAACGAGTGGCCTGTGAACCCACCCCTCCATCTCTGAGAACCCTTTACATCTTCAACCTCAAAGCACCAAACTTTACGCATTTCAGGTAGAAGTACCGGCTGGGTGTCCTGGGTTTCTCTCATATTCTTTGTTCCCTATGATAGATAGCAACCATTTCAATTTTCTCTCTCTCCTCGCATGACAAAGGACATTTTATACTGGTCTTGTGAAAGGAGTGCCAGAAAAAGCAAACAATGCAGAAAAACCCCTCTAATGGACAATACAATCTAACCATATGCATATCAAAGTAACACTTTAAATTTACTATCCCTAATTCATGCATTAGCTGTAGGACAAAATGCTCGAATTTCCCCTTCATCACCTGTCTTAACATGAATGCTAGTAAGCTTCAAGAATGACTGAACCCAACTCTCAAAAAATCCAACTTGGTCTTCTGCAAAATTCTTCACTTGTTTGCTTGATCTACTGTCAGTGAACAGGACAGAATCTGATTGAAACAGCCCTCTGTGGGCCAAGAGATTGCCGTAGTAATGATTATCAAACACAAAGGAAGTTTCAGGATCATTTTGGACTGTTATAGATGGATTTGCGCCTGGAGGGCACTGTTTCATGAGCTTCTCTGCATAGCCGTTGTCTAAAGATGTGTCAATGAATGTGAATTTTCCTTTCGAGTCTTCTTGGAACCGGTCACTGAATGCACTGCAATGAGCTGCTCCTATAGTGTGAGCTCCTGTAGTGTGAAAACATCAGTATGTATGAATATGAACTAAGAATAGAATAGTGCTTGTTAATGGTTGCCATAAACGGCAGCCAAGTACGCTTGAAAAAGACTTGGCCACAATATTTCCAACTAAAAATGAGAGGTTGCATATGCATGTATTACAGAAAATGAAGCTATACCTTATAATGTACACTGCATGGAGGAATAATCCCCAAATTTTACTTTCGAGTTTAGAGTTTAAGATGTACCTACCTGAGAGGGTTACAAGGTCCTCCAAAGACAAGCCTTTAGAAGAGAAGAGCTTTATCATCTCAGTCATTGTAAAGCTTGTATCTACAATATTAGGCCTGACATTTGAAGCTGATGAAACCTTCCCATCTCGCCTACCAGTTGGAATATGAACCACGGGTCCTCCCGTCTGTTTTCCAGTCATCACAATCGACATCCAATTAGCAAAAGATCAATAGAGAAATATAGCGATGAAATGATTTAACAGAACACCTAATTAGTGAGGGGGGATCTAACAAGTTCAACAGCATCTCTAGCAGCCAAAGCAACAATGTCAGCACAAGAAACAGTTCCTGGACAGAAAATTTCAAGCAGTCTTTTTGCTGAATCAATAACTGAAAACCCTCCCAGAGATTGGTTTGCTGGATCGCTTCTCTCAGTTCCATTTCCTTGTAGAAGCACAGAGGCATCACAACCCTGTAAATGAATTCCAATAATCAATAAATCAGGCATAAACCAATATTAAGAGAAGATAATTTAGTTTAAAGACATCTAAATACTAGAATGCATCTAAGAAGAAGAAGCTCTATGTTAAGGCAGGACCGTTTACCTCCACAAAGCAGTCATGGAAGAGTAAGCGTAGGAGCTTCCCCGGGACAGTAGGGTCCATGTTTGAAGCTGATCTGACTGTGTTTCTGACCACAAGCTCAGCAGAAGGGCATGAAGTTGAGTAGAAATTCAATGTGAGGTCTGCACTTGCACAGGAAGCCTGACATAACCACACAAACAAGAGGATTTTATGTGTATAAGAGAAGGCTGTTGGTCTTTTCTCCATAGTGGGTTAGTTTTCATGGAGCCTAATACCATTCCAGAGATGAATCTTGTCAGGGCCTCAGGGCAGAGAGATAAATAAGGGAGGTCGCTAAATACATTAATACACGTCCATTAAAAGCTGCATTCATGTGGTTTGGTAGTGTCAGGAGGTAGATGGAGGACTTATGAAAGAAATTACTCATCCCACCAAGAAAAAGAAAATGAATAGGATTTTGTTTAGCTCCATGAACGCAGCATTCAAGACATCTCTGTAAGATCAAATATGGACATAACACATATCATCATAAAGTAATTGATGATTAGCTTAATATCAATCCTAGTTTAACATGGATACAAACAGTAAATCAATACTTGTAACTTAATGAAGCAGTGTATCTATTCATTAAGGTAAGTAATCCTATTCTTAGTCTGCAAGAAAGATTACAATGAAGTGTTACATTAAGAATCTAACTAGGAAACCTAAACCGATATGGATAGCTTTAATGGGAAGCTTCTTGAGGGTTAAGTCTCCTATATATACAGATGAATTGGTCCCTGATTACTACCGACGTTTTGCATATTGTTCTGTCCATTGAGAAGCAAGTTGGTAAGTAACAGAAGGCTATATTCAGTGTTTGTGTTTGCAGTTGCATAAGATGGAATCCATGCCAGTAATTGCTGAAGGTAAGCCTTAATCCCTTTTATGATTGTGTGCATATGTTGTGAGCATGTATATGGTCATTTTACAATTGGTATCAGAGCATAGGCTCACAAGTATCAAAATCGTTTTAGGGTTTTGCAAAACAAACACAAAAAAAAAAAAAAAAAAAAAAAAAAGGTTTTTGCTTTACGGACCAAGTCACTGATCAGGTAACTGACCATGTAACTGGTCATGTAACTGACCAAGGTAAGTTACTTAAGTCAATTGCTGCATCTGGTTAAATATCAAGTTCACGCTTCCGCTGTGATTTTTAGCAGCAAATTGGGGAAAAAGCAAAAACAGGTTTTTCTGTGAAATTGATTTCGATTCATAGCATGATAATTGAATTTTTGATTGTGCACAAGAACACTAGTTGCATTCCCGGCGTGCGTTAGGTTAGAGTAGATGGTGACCGGATGAAATTTACAATTTCTTGATTGTTCTGTGGTTTCTTGGAATCAAATCAATTTTGGTTATGCTTGAATATGCATGTTGAATTGATTGATGATATGGTATTGTATCTGTGATTGTGTAAAAATTGCATGAAGAACAAAAATCTCCCAGAATTTTTTACACATTATTAAAATTGACAGATATGAGAGCTTAATTTTCTTACAAGGATGAATCTGGGTAGAATATAAAGTTAAAAGCTCATGGGTTTTGTGGTTTTCTGTTGGCATAAGTGATTATGATGCACAAAGCATTCTTCATTGATGTTGGCAGAAAACGATGATCAGGTAACTGACCAACTAGTCAGGTCACTGACCATGTAACTGGTCGGGTCACTGACCAAGTAACTGGTCAGGTCACTGACCATGTAACTGGTCAGGTCACTGACCATGTAACTGGCCAGGTCACTGACCATGTAACTGGCCAGGTCACTGACCATGTAACTGGCCAGGTCACTGACCAAGTAACTGGTCAGGTAACTAATCAAGTAACTGATCGAATAACAAAACTGAAATTGTGTTTTGTGTTTTAAAACTATGCTTCAGTTTTATCTTCCAAAGAAGTGGTCAAGTATGGTTTTAGAATACAAAACAGCAATATGCGTGCTTGATGAAAATAAATACGGATACTTAGAAATTTTTCTTCTGTCTAAAGATGTGGATAAATTTCTTTGGATAACTTGTTTTCATTGAACATGGTATATTGATAAAGAACTCCAGGATGTTATGCTTCTGCTCAAAAGTGTTGCTTAACATTATTTTTGGTTATGGACTGATATGAATGCAAGTATGGATTGTTTAGGTTTTCTGTATGTTCTTGTTTTGGTTGCTTAAAGCTAAATAAAACACAGAAAACTTAAAGTTATTTTCTTTACAAATTGAGAACTCACACGAATTTTTGTTTTGCTCCTTAGGTAACTCTTACATGAACTTGAACAGTGTCTTGATGCTAACTGGAACCAACTATAGAGCTTGGCTAGATTCTGTAGAAAACTATATGGGAATGCATGAGAATATAGACTATTGCTTTACTGAGGATAAGCCTATAGAGTTGAATGAAAAGAGCACCAAGAAAGAAACTGACCTTTACAAGAAGTGGCATAGATCCAATAGAATGGCTAAGAATCTCATTCGTACCTCTGTGTCCAAGACTGTCAGGGGAAGTATAGAAGAACCTGAGCTAGCATCAGATTTTCTGGAACTCATAGGTGCTAAGTTTAAAGAAAGTGAAAAGGCAGAAGCAGCTAGACTAACCAAGGAGTTTCATGATTTGAAGTACATGGGTTCAGGGGAGTTAGAGAACATATTATGAAGATGATCAATATAAATGGCAGACTCAGGGAGCTCTTGATGGGGGTTAGGGATGAGCAGGTAGTGCATTATGCACTTCATTCCTTGCCTAACAGTTTTAGTCATCTTAGGACCAGTTACAACTCTCAAAAGGGAAACTGGACTTTAGATGAACTTATATCCATCTGTGTTGATGAGGAAGCTAGGATCAAGGAAGAAAAAGAACCTGCTACAGCCATAAATCTCATAGAGAAGCCTAAGAAGAAAAAGCCCCAGAATAAGCTCAAGCCTACCAAAGCCATAACTAAGAGTTCAACAGCTGCAGTGGCCAAGGAAAACAGGCCATTTAGGTTCAAGTGCTACTTTTGCAAAAGAGTAGGACACATGAAAAAGGACTGCACTGGCTATAAAAATTGGTTAGCCAAAAAGGGTAAGATTTTTTCTAATACAGTTTTTTCTTTAGAAATTAATCTTATAAATATTGAACCACAGTCTTGGTGGATAGATTCAGGCTCACCTATTCATATTACTAATTCTTTGCAGGGATTCATAAGGAGCAGAATCCCAAAAAGTGATGAAGTGAACCTGTGTGTAGGCAATGACATGAGAGTGGCAGTCAAGGCTATTGGAACCTTAAAGCTCGATCTAGGATTAGGAAAATTGTTAGTTTTGGATAATGTTTTTTATGTACCTTCCATGAGAAGGAATTTGGTTTCAGTTTCTCTTTTAGTAAAATCTGGTTGTAGACTTGTTATTGATAGTAATGGAATTCTTATTTCTAAAAATTCTGTTCAAATTGGTTCTGGTGTTATCTCGAATGATTATTTACAGTTAAGTTGTTCAATGGCTCAACAAGAAATTTTACTTGTTGAAGATAACACAAACAGTACTAGCACTTTAACAGGTGTTAAAAGAACCAAACTAAATGAAAAGTCTGCATTTTTATGGCATAGAAGACTCGGCCATGTTTCAAAAGAGAGACTGAAAATTTTGGTGAAAAACAACATCCTAAATGAACTTGATTTTTCTGATCTAACAGACTGTGTTGAATGCTTTAAGGGAAAAATAACTAATACTAGAAAGAAGACTGCATATAGAAGCCAAAATTTATTAGAACTCATACACACTGATATATGTGGACCATTTAGGCATCAAACTATCTGTGGGAATGTGTATTTTATCACATTCATTGATGACTTTTCTAGATACAGTTATATTTATCTACTTTCAGAAAAGGCACAAGCATTGAAAGCCTTTCAAATCTTTAAGTCTGAGGTAGAAAATCAACTAGAAAAGAAAATCAAAACAGTAAGGTCAGATAGAGGGGGAGAGTTCTATGGAAAGTACACTGAATCCGGCCAACAAAAGGGTCCATTTGCCTTGTTTTTGCAAGACAATGGAATTAAAGCTCAATACACAACACCCTATAATCCACAACAGAATGGTGTTGCAGAGAGAAAGAATAGGACTCTTTTGAACATGGTTAGATGCATGATGTGTACAACTGGTTTGCCTAAATTTCTGTGGGGTGAGGCTTTAAAAACTGCAAATTATATTTGCAACAGAACACCTAGCAAAGCCATAGAAAATACTGCTTTTGAGCTTTGGTGTGGCAGGAAACCTAGTCTTCATCACTGTCATGTTTGGGGATGTCATGCAGAAGCTAGGATTTATAATCCAAGCTTGAATAAACTTGACCCCAAAACTGTTAGTTGCTATTTTGTAGGTTATCCAGATAAATCTAAAGGCTATAAGTTATATTCTGCTCATCATTCACCTAGAATTTTTGAAACACATCAAGTAAAGTTTCTAAGTGAAAAAGTTCACAATACAAACCTTGAGGATTTAACCTCAGTTTTTGAGGAAATTGTGTCAGATGAGAATTTAAGTGTAGCATTGCCTTTAGAACAAGATGTAACTGATCATGTCACTGGTCACGTAACTGACTATGTCACTGACCAAGTAACTGTCCCTGGTCGAGTAACTGGTCAAGTGACTGACCATGTCACTGACCAAGTAACTGTCCCTGGTCGAGTAACTGACCAAGTCACTGACCATGTAACTGTACCTGATCAAGTCACTGCCCATGTCACTGCCCATGTCACTGACCATGTAACTACCCAAGTAACTGTACCTGGTCAAGTCACTGCCCATGTCACTGACCAAGTAACTGACCACGTAACTGGTCAAGTAACTGAACCTCAAAATCCTCCAGTAGCTCAACCTAGAAGATCACAGAGAGCAAGAAAACCAACTTATGGGGGGAAGAGAGTGACTACATTGTTTATCTACAAGAAGCAGAAATTGAAATGGACTGTGCAGAGGACAATGATCCAACTACATTTAATCAGGCCATTGAAAGTAGTGAATCTCATCAATGGCAGCTAGCAATGGAAGCAGAAATTAATTCCATGAGTCAAAATGCAGTTTGGGAATTAGTTGAACCTGACCCCAACCAGAAGCCTATAGGTTGTAAATGGGTTTTCAAAACCAAAAGAGATGCAAATGGCAATGTAGAGAGACATAAAGCAAGATTAGTTGCCAAGGGTTTTACACAGAAGGAGGGCATTGACTTTACTGAGACTTTTTCTCCAGTTTCTACAAAAGACTCGTTTAGGATAATCATGGCTTTAGTGGCTCATTTTGATATGGAGCTGCACCAGATGGATGTTAAAACAGCTTTCTTGAATGGCGAACTAGATGAAGTGATTTATATGAGGCAGCCAGAAGGGTTTGTACAAGCTGGAAGTGAAAACTTAGTGTGTAAGTTAAGAAAATCAATTTATGGCCTAAAACAAGCTTCTAGACAGTGGTACAAGAAATTTGATTCTGTGATTTCTACTTTTGGATTTACAGAAAATCTTGTTGATGAGTGTGTTTATTTGAAGACTGTTGGGAACAATTTTATTTTTCTGGTACTCTATGTGGATGATATACTTTTGGCTAGCAGTAACATTAAATTGCTTAAAGATACTAAGAGTTTTCTGTCAATGAATTTTGACATGAAAGACTTAGGAGAAGCATCCTATGTACTAGGTATTGAGATTAAAAGAGATAGGGCACAGAGACTACTTGGTTTGTCTCAACACAATTATATTACCAAAGTTTTAAAGAGATTTGGTATGGAGAAGTGTGCAGCTGGAGAAGTTCCCATGTCCAAAGGAGATAAGTTAACTAAGAAGCAAAGTCCCAATAGTGATGTTGAAAAGGAAAATATGGAGTCAAAGCCTTATGCTAGACTTGTAGGAAGTCTCATGTATGCACAAGTCTGCACTAGGCCAGACTTGTCTTTTGCAGTAGGGATTTTGTCAAGATTTCAATCTAATCCAGGCCATGAACATTGGGTAGCTGGGAAGAAAGTGTTGAGATACCTGCAGAGAACTAAAAGCCACATGCTAGTTTATAGGCAAGTGCAGGATCTGAAACTTATTGGATTCTCAGACTCGGATTTTGCAGGGAATTATCCAG
The DNA here is from genome assembly GCF_002994745.2 of Rosa chinensis. NCBI lineage: Eukaryota > Viridiplantae > Streptophyta > Magnoliopsida > Rosales > Rosaceae > Rosa > Rosa chinensis. The sequence goes on from NC_037093.1 coordinate 60,338,390, forward strand.
ACTCCAAGAAGTCCACTTGTGGATATGTGTTCTTGCTTGCAGGAGGTGCTATTGCTTGGAAAACCATGAAACAAACACTTGTTTCAACTTCTACTATGCAAGCTGAATTTATTGCAGTATATGAAACTGTGTGTGAAGGACTTTGGATTAGGAATTTTCTCATGCAGACCAAAGTATTGAGTCACATTGTGGCTGGAACACTTGTAATTTATTGTGACAATGAGGCTGCAGTTTTCTTTAGCAAGAACAGTAAAAGGTCAAATAATTCCAAGCATATTGATCTAAAGTATTACAGTGTTAGAGAAAGAGTAAAGCATGGTGAAATAGCTGTTTTGAGTATTGACACAAATTCACAGCTAGCAGATCCTTTCACCAAGGCATTGTCAGTAGCAGCATTCCAGAAACATACAGCAAGCATTGGAATTTTAGCTAATTTAGATGCTTAGGTTCAGTAGAGAGTTAGTCCAGTTGGAGCATTTAAAATTCTAAGGTTTTTTGAGTTCTTGTGTTTTAGTTGTGATCTTTTATTTTGTTTATCACAACTTGTTTGTAATGACAGATTTTATTATTAATAAATTTTGAGGTATTTTCAGATTTTGGTTATTACTGCAGTTTTTGTTGAATGTTCTGAAAATTATCGATTTTGTGTTTAAAGTTATACTTGCTATCAGATGGCTTAAATCATGTGAAGCATGATGTTAAGGTTCAAGCAATATCTTTAAGCCATCAGTGTTCAGTAAATTTGCTTGAGTTTTTGGTTTTAGAAACATAAAGTAGGACCTAATATATGTTTACTTGTTGATACACATTAACATATATTGTATCACTTCTGGTTTGACATATGTGGATTGCAGGAGCTTGTGTTTGTGGTTTTGAAACTCTGCATTTTTGTTAAAATGTATACTGTTTCTTGCTCTGCATAAGTAACTGTGATCTGACCATGTTGGAATGGATTTTCGATTTAAGTTTGTTATCTGGCGCGCACTTCAGTAAGTTAAGTAGGTTTTGATGTTCTCCGGCGCAAATCATCGAGCATGATATGTGTGAGTCCAAGGGGGAGATTGTAAGATCAAATATGGACATAACACATATCATCATAAAGTAATTGATGATTAGCTTAATATCAATCCTAGTTTAACATGGATACAAACAGTAAATCAATACTTGTAACTTAATGAAGCAGTGTATCTATTCATTAAGGTAAGTAATCCTATTCTTAGTCTGCAAGAAAGATTACAATGAAGTGTTACATTAAGAATCTAACTAGGAAACCTAAACCGATATGGATAGCTTTAATGGGAAGCTTCTTGAGGGTTAAGTCTCCTATATATACAGATGAATTGGTCCCTGATTACTACCGACGTTTTGCATATTGTTCTGTCCATTGAGAAGCAAGTTGGTAAGTAACAGAAGGCTATATTCAGTGTTTGTGTTTGCAGTTGCATAAGATGGAATCCATGCCAGTAATTGCTGAAGGTAAGCCTTAATCCCTTTTATGATTGTGTGCATATGTTGTGAGCATGTATATGGTCATTTTACAATCTCAACTTCTCTGTGACTTGTGACTGTAAATCAACTGTGAGAACCCATTTCAAATCTCCTAATATTGCCTCTCACACATGTAATGCGGAAAATTTTAATATGGACCAATGAATTCCGGGTACTGATCATAAACAGTATCGGGAATTAACTCATGGTGCATGTGGACCTTGATCCGCCCAAGACTTTTCGATGTAATGCACCAAAGCCTGTAAGTATTTATGCCCTATGTTTGGTATGCTTCTTCGATGTAATGCACTGAAGCCTGTAAGTATTTACGCCCTATGTTTGGTATGCTTCTTGTTCTTATGAGACAAATATAGTATAAGATTTACTCACTCCTGAAAGAAAGAAAGACAAAAAAAGAAAAAACTAGAAACTGAATTAAAGATATTTTACAATCAACAGAACAAGAAAAAAAGAACAGGCACAAGGCGGGAAGGGTTTTGACTAAAAAAAATAGGCCAGAAGGCAAGAACAACAACCTATCCAGGCATTTACATTAAATTAGAATACATACGCCCTTTACTGAGAGAGAACCTAAACACATTGGTCAGACACACTCAATCCCAAATATCTTGAAACTAGTAGAAGCTACATGTTCCACCAAAAAAAAAAGAACAGCTAAACTCTTGCAGAGCGAAAAGGATGTCTCTGACCAAGGATGATCACCACACTGGATCTTCATACATCTTCATGTTCAGCATCTCCAGCCTCTTCAGCAAGGTCTTCCAACTCATCCACATCATCAATGGGAATCTCTTCGCTGTCATCTTCAAGAAATTTATAGAAACCTTTATGGATGTTTTAAAGGAAATGGTGTTTAACAACAAACTGCAGAGACTCAAATACATTCTTCTAAGAAAATCTCAGCAAAGTTTTAAACCATCATTTCAAGGACAGAGAACCAATTTTTACCTCTATCGCTTGATGGAAAAGGACTCCTGGATACTTCTGAAGATTCTGACATGTCATCAAGAAGATAAGGGAGTTCCAGAAACTGCAACAAAGATTCTGTTTGAGGATTCCGAGTATACCCTACCAAAAGAAAAACACACATTAACACGAAATGTTATGGTTTAGCAGCACTCAACATGATATTAGAATAAGGAGACATGATTCCCATAGTAAACTCCTACCAGGCGAGGAACCATTTGAGACAGAATTAGAGGGATTATAAGATGGAGCTGTCTGGCTGAATTCAAAAGGTCGGGCACCTCTTGCTTGTAGCTTACTCCTTACCCATTGACGACAATCTTGCTTGTCAATATGTACACCCCTAGATTAACAGATAGAAATAAACTTAGCAGCTACTTTTAACAAGTAGAAAAGACCAGAGAGCTTGGAAGCTTGAATGGTCAGCACAACCCAAGACCCTTATTGGTAGCATGCTCAATAACATTCCTGAGTAAGCAATCACCTGAAATTTGCACTCCTGATTGTGAGAGGGAAAATAGGGTTAAACCTCCGAGTTATTTCTAGCCATTCTTCATCATACTGAATCTCGTACGGCCCTGGCTCTGAGTCAATATCAAGAACCTTAAAACCATGCCAACAAACAAAACCATTAGCTGACTACAAGGAACATCCTATAAACAACATTCTAAGAATCAAAGCACACCAAACACCTGCAAAAACTTCTTTCCAGGAAGACACTTATCAAGAGCAAGAAAATTCGTCACGGGACCATCTTCCCCATGCTGAACACGAGCAGCAAATTTGCAGTGTAGATGAGCTGAAAACCAATAGGGTGGTTTCAATTTTTCTAGCAATTGAGCAGCAGGTTTACTTCCCAGGGTTCTTTCCCGAACCTAATTACATTATAAATGACATAAGCAATAAAATATACATACTAGCAATCAAAATTTACAAACTGAGGCCAGGGCATGTTGCAATTACCTCAGTCTCAAAATGAGGTTTGTATCGAACAAGTTGCTTCCAGTCCCCACAATCGGTGATGCCAAGAGGCCAATCATGTGAAAGAAAAATATCGACTGGTTCCTCAACTTGCATGAGTTTGTGGACATCATACTCACGAACATGATATACAGACTTGACGGTATTTGCATTATAAGGAGGCCTCTCATAGTGTCCTGCTCAAAAACCCATGGATACTCAAAACTAATAATAATAATCTGAAATGGCACGACAAAGAAAAACATAAGCTAGCTCAAACAAACCTGAACGATAGTCTCGCGACTTATAAATTCCAGAGAGGCCACCAATGCGAAGGTTTCCGAACTTGACTACCCCAGCAAACCCCAAGAAGTATATATTAGGTGCCGCCCACCCACCGTAGTACCTATACAAATATAAACAAGTAATGACACTGCAATCGGAAACACACAAGTGAAGTGAGGACAAGAATACTCACAGTTCCCACAGATAATTACAAGCTTCGTGATTGCCACCGATGAATATGGTGGGATAGGGAGCGATCTCCTCGCCGGCATAGTACTTCCAGAAGGAGTTCATGGAACGGTACTTGGGGGGCACACTCAAGCTCTCCAAATCCTTCTCATTCCTCACAGCCTATAAAAATTCATTCAAATTATTTTTCATATTTTCATTACCGGAAGAAAAAAAAAGAAAATTCAAAAGAGGAAGGCAAGATTTGTGAAACCTGAAAGTCGCCGCAGCAGAGGAGGAGGTCGATTTTGGTGTTGTGAACTTTTTCTATGTGTTGGAGGGTTCTGTACACGTTCTCCAGGTCACCGTGCATACAACCTTCCACTGCAATTTTCATTCTCAACCTCAATTCCCAGTTCCAAATAACAATATATGGGGGTTTAAGCCAACATTTATATGCGTTTGGGGGGGTTTTCCAACTATTAGGCCAGAAATTGTTCCAGTCGGTTTTCCGGCCCGATCTCTGGCCTGAGGAGCCCAACCCAATTTTAGAGAAAAACAAAAGATAAATAAATAAAAACATTTCAATTTGGCCCATGCAGGTCTCGAACCTGCGACCTTCGCGTTATTAGCACGACGCTCTAACCAGCTGAGCTAATAGGCCGTTTGATTTTTAAAAACAAGTTAAACCTAAACGAATAGAAAATCCAGAGGCGATTGTGGGTCTGGTTGACTGGTATTGTTTCTCTTTCTCAAGCAAGATTGTGTGGCCGTGGCTAACACAACAAGCTCACAAGCAACACCCAACCCCATTTCGCTTTCGCCCTCTCGCGTATATCACATATTCACATGACTTTAATTATTATTTTCTCCTCTTCCACTCTGTTGGATCATCTTCTTCCTCTATTACTTCCTCCATCTCCAATTTACGCAAACTACTACTGAACATGGCTTTGTTTCATCCATTTCTTTCACACTATTCCACCTCTCTCCTGTCCCCAGTAACCCACAAACAATTAGGAGCTACACAGCCACAGCCACTCAAACTAGTCCCGGTTGCACACAGACCGCCGTTCAACGTCCCAACACGAAAGACCAAGTGCGGTGCAGTCGCAGACATCAAACCTGGAGCACCAGCTCCACTAGAAGATGATGATGAAGATCACAAGGTCCTGGTAGGTCCTACCAGCGAGCAAGAGCGGAGAGGAGATAGGATCGTGGCGGACTATGATTGGACGGAGGAATGGTACCCTCTGTACCTCACCCAGGACATTCCAGAGGATGCACCTTTGGGTCTAACTGTGTTCGATAAGCAACTAGTTCTCTACAGAGACGGCAATGGTGTGCTTCAGTGTTACCAAGATCGCTGCCCCCACAGGTAAAATAATTGTCTCGTCTCTGGTCTTTTCTGGCTAGGGCTAGGACTAGGACTAGGACTAACAATAATTCGTTAACAAAATCTTGTCGGGTCATGTCTTCTCTTAGCTAGGTTGGCGAAATTATCAGAAGGCCAACTGATTGATGGGAGACTGGAATGTTTATATCATGGTTGGCAATTTGAAGGTGCAGGAAAATGTGTCAAGATCCCTCAGGTCTGTCTTGTCTTGTAATTAAGGTTCAGTATTATGATCCAGTTCCTATATAGCACCATTCAACTGTAAGAATTATTAATAAAAAACGATGATGTTTAATGTCCATGCATGTCTGTATTACAGCTTCCAGCTGATGCCAAAATTCCTAGGTCGGCTTGTGTGAAAACATATGAGGTGAGGGACTCGCAAGGTGTTGTGTGGGTTTGGATGTCCCATAAGACACCACCAAACCCTGCTAAGGTTCCTTGGTTTGAGAACTTTGACAGGCCAGGGTTCCAAGATACTTCAACAACCCATGAGCTTCCTTATGATCACTCCATACTTTTGGAGAACCTCATGGATCCAGCCCATGTTCCAATCTCACATGACAGGACAGACTGGAGTGCTAAAAGGGAAGATGCTCAACCGCTGCGTTTTGAGGTCACTGAACGCACCGACCGAGGATTTGCAGGCTGGTGGGGGAAGACAACTGATCAGTCCGCCTCCAGCTTCTTGCGCTTTGAAGCACCGTGTTCTCTTCAAAACAATCGAGAAATTGTTGACGACAAGACTGGGGAAACGCACTACTTCTCAGGTCTCTTTCTTTGTAGACCAACTGGACAAGGGAAGTCCATGCTCATTGTGAGGTTTGGAGGAACAAAAAGGTCTCCTCTGGCAAAATTGTTTCCCAAATGGTACTTCCATCAGAATGCAGGAAAGGTGTTTGAGCAAGACATGGGATTCCTTTCTTCTCAGAATGAGATACTTATCAAAGAAAAAGTGCCCACCAAGAACCTCTACCTTAACTTGAAATCCTCAGATACATGGGTAGCTGAATACAGAAAATGGATGGACAAAGTTGGGCATGGGATGCCTTACCACTTTGGCCACAGCACAATATCATTGCCCAAAGAGCCTGCCGTGGTCGAACATGCTCCTGCTGGACTTGTTGCAGGTGTATCGGCATCTTTGCCGGCCAAGGGAGGCATTGGAACCATGCATGCTCCAAATTTGGCCAACCGGTATTTCCGGCATGTGGTTCATTGCAAAGAGTGCAGAAATGTTGTCAAAGCTTTCCAAGCTTGGAAAAATTACCTTTCTGCTATTGCTGTTGCATTGACCGCTTTGGCAATTCTAATCTCCGGAAGGCAATGGAAGGCTCTTCTGTTAGTATCAGCAGCCGTATGCTCCGGCGGAGTTTATGCATGCTCGGCTGCTGTTGCATTGAACACAACAAATTTCATTAGGACACATAGGAGATTGTGAGTCCTCAAGTTAGTGCCCACTTGGGGGATGACTATGTTGCCTGTATCTTACACATTTCTAGAACCTGATTTGAACTCTGTACTGTGAGAACAAGGATAGGTTATTCCTTTCTGCGAGTATAAACAGTTACCAGTTAAACGGGGATTACACTTTTTTCTGGACAAATTCCGTACGCATTGTTGGATCTGTATGTATAAGTTATTGATGACAAACACCACATCGAAGTTCATATCTCCACTTGCATTACAATTACAAGGCAATAGTCCTAAGTTAATGCAATTTAAGGTATGGGAAATAAATCAAAACTCCCAAGGGCAACTAATCTCAGCTGTTTTGTGAAATACTCAGTAAATAGGAAAAGGAATTCGCTGTACAACCTGGTAATCACCAACGACAATGGCATAATTACCAGTTATAGTCTAACAAATCTATAACCAAAAACCGTTCGAGTTAATTGACAATGACTGTTCTTGCAGAAAAATGATCTTCAAGCTGTAGTGTTGGTAACAAATGATCTGGAGAATGAATGGTATCTAGATTGACTCATCTCACCACTGGTTGTTGAGTATTGTTGATGGGGTGGTGAAGTCCTTGTAATTCTTGGAAGTTCAGTGGAAGCATCAGTTCCAAAACTTGAAGTATGGGATGAGACATCAAATTCAACTTTCTCCAGTGTCTAGAAGAAAGAAACATGGTAAAACCAAAAGAAATTTAGAATCATTTCTAGATAACATAGAGGATTTCTACAGGCTAAAGAAACTAACGATGTTTCTATATATAAATTCTTCTTGAAAGGAAATAGCACAAGGATGCTTCCCTCGTAAGTACGTTCTACTCTTTAAAATATTAAGAAGCAATCTACTGTCTAAAACAGTAAAACTACCTGCAAAGATTGTTCCAAAACTCGGAGCAATTCTTGGTTATGTTTCCTTTTCAATACAAGTGCATCCTGCTCCTGCAACAGTTCTTCAAACAGGTTCTCTCTGCATAACACCAGGAAAAAACCACCTTCATAAGTTTGAAAACTAACCATCTTTCCCATGTTTATACTATGAACCAATGGAAATTAAAACATATCCGTGTGATTCAAGAACTGCTTTCTTTGTTTATCAAAGCCGAAACTAGCTTGATAACCACACGGCAGAGCTTCTCAAGTTCTGAGAGCTTAAGAATAAGCTTTGGAATAATACATCCTTGACAATGGAGACCTTATCCTATCCTGACAAAAACATTAAGCCACCATCCAACTCAACAAAGTATCTTATGAAGGCTTCCAAGTATTTTTCCATGTATATATATATATCCTCTTAATTTTGTTACCAACAAGTGATGCATCTCTCTTTAAATACGGGTAGGGCATGATATATCCACACTACGATACGTGTTTGCTATTAGGTGTGCAACTGCAGTGTCTTCGTGCATCACAAAATAGAAAGCAAGGACGCACTGGGACAAGGATTATTTGAAGCTCAATCCAGAAATGAATAAATTATGCAACAATGAGGATGACAGGTTGAAAGAAAACAATGACCGGCTTAAAAGAGAGATGACCAAGGGCCCATAAAACAAAACAACCAAGTAGTAATAAACATACCTGTACAACTTTTGAATGAAGGTTCGATGAAGGGTCCGTTTTGTAAGATTGACCTAAAGCATATTAACAATGATGCATGTCAATCGACTTTTTAGAAAGTCAAAAGGAAAAAAGAAAAATAATCAAGGATGCTTGAAATAATACAAAGATATCAACAAATGTGAGAATATAGTGTACCAGAAAGTGCATAATTGCTTTTGGAACAAGATCTTGAATGTTTTTTCTGACAATGTCATAATATGACCGCAGGAGTAATTTGGTTACAATAATTTCCACTGCTTTATGCTCTGTCGCTTCAACTGGCCTTAAGATGGATGGGGGCTGAAATCAGCAAGAACAGAGAGAAGAAAGGGAGCATTTAAATCATAAAATAAAGAAATCGTTAACATGAAGAATAACTTAAAAAGAAGAAATAAACCACGGAAAACCACACTATTACCTCTCTCAATTGGATTACAGGGGGCATCGATTGTGAATGGTTCTGTTCACCAAAAGATCTGCTATCCAGGGAGCCTCCAGACGATGTCCAATTCCCAAATAATAATGGAAGAGTCCAAGTCCTTGTAGAACCTCCTAATTGGATATAAATTTTTTAGTGATTTTAGAAATGGCAGACAAGATGACAGATGGCTATACCATCATCCTATATCTATACACAAGAAACATGTTAATGCAATAAGGCAACTTATTAACAGAGGTATGCTTTGCAATAATGGAAACATGACTTACCAGATACAGGTTTATTGTTATTCAGCTGTGAACGACTTCCCTGTAAGGCATCCATGAAAGAAAAACAATAAGCTCAAAGCAGTGAGGCCATCAAAACACTAGTTCACAGACCCCCCATTCAATTGGATTCATGAAAATCTTTCAGATTGGGACAAAGATGGTTTAAAAGGAAAATAAAGGGCCATAACCATGGAAGAGTCCAAATCTGAAATTCTTTTGCACAAAACAATGGAAGAAAAAGAACTAAAACAGAGTGGACTTTTAATTTTTGTACTTACATTTTAGCACTACTTTTGTGGCCCAGGCTTTTACCTCTATTAAACAGTTTACTAGCTCATGCTTATGGGACAGGAGAAGTTCTTATATGGTATGGACCCACACCAGTAGCAAGCACCCCCAATTGTATGGGATGAAGTCTTCTGTCATATAGACTATTGCTTTTTTTTGTTCCCTATTTTTTTAACTCTATTTTTTTCTCTGTGATCAAACTTCAAACAACCCAATTTCCTTCCTACAATACTTTTAACCAACTGAACAATTTACATACCTGATTTGGTAATTGTCCAATCTTTGCCTGAGCCACCCGAGAAGTTTGGGCTTCAGCATCCGTTATGCCCAGAGATATCTAAAGTATAATGGTACACCCTTATATTATGAGATCTTGCTCATTCCAGAATAAAATGCAAAGAAAGCAATAGAATACAGGATATAACTATTCAAAATCTATTGATATGAAGTCCAAGAGGCTCAGAATAAACCCTAAGATGATAAACACACTCAACAGATGATAAATTAGAGTATACAATTTCCTTCTCTAAGATATCAGATCGGATCAGATCTGAATTTCCAAAATCAGATTGACTTACTTCGATAAAACTAATAGCATAGTCTGAGTTAGAGAAAATTAAACTATCCAAAATAATAATTGACAGGATGCACCCATCATGTTCAAAATATAGCTGATTGATAAAATGTAAAAAATTTATTTTGCACTAGCGTTGTAGCATTTACCTGTGGTGATTTCAACTCATGCATAGCAATCTCAGCAGCTCTGCTCCCACCTAAAAAATTTGGGTGCGAAGTGTTTATATAATCTACCTGTATGAAAGAAAGTAGATCAGTCAGCATAGATCCAAATCAGCATCAGAGCAAATGCTTGTTGAGCAATCATTTGATAGGAAACACAAAGCAATCCTAACTAAAGCACAATTTTTCTTCTCATGACAAGATCAATAGATCAAAGAATACCCATATAACAGTGTTTATAAGGTTGACAGAGAGATACCTCCATCTCAATAAGATTTTCTATCATTCTCTCAGCAGGCTGTGCACCGTCACGCAAAAAGTTTACGATGACTTCATCCAAACGCATTCTCAATACTGGAAACCTTTGCAACTCATTTACCTCACAAGTGCGACTAATCTGCAGAAAAAATGTCAGTTATCAACATTTCTTGATTCATGGAAACGTATAATTCTAAAAGTACCACGTAGACATGTATCTATAACTCACCTTAACCAGTTCCTCATAAACAAAACGAAGACACTGAAGGCTTGGGTCTAACAAGCGTGCAATCTGTCTTCTAACTAAAACTTCAAATGGGACCTGAAAACAATCAAACACAATGCTTATCACCCACTGTGTGCAGCCCCGCTACTGGTTTAAAACTTTTAAACAAGGGAATGGAATGTATAACACCATATGGCATCATCATTATAGTCACCTAACTCACCTCAGGCACAAATAAAGCATTTCTTGCACCAGATGCATTTTGAATGGCCGTTCGAATATCATCATCAGTTACATCATCACAGGGATCTACTTCCTACAATTATGGATAGTTCGTAGGCAATCAGATGATAGCATCTATGTAATATTAAATTTGTACAGAAAGAGGGCTTTGAACAAGAATAAATTTCAAAGCATGTTCACATTAAGCAGAAATGGAGAACATGTAATACCAGATTATTATTTTTAGTAAGACACAGGCCTTTTCGTTTAAGTATGTAGTAAACAGACAATGTTCAAATTTCTACACATCACAAACATCAATAAAAAATATAAATGTATAAGAAAACATAGTACCTGCAAGCTTTTTACAAAAATTGACTGGAAAATGTACTGGATCCTGGCTCCTCCTGACAATTCTTTAGTTGACATCTCCGGATTTTTTCCATCCAACATGGCAGTGAAAGCTGTCAATTAGTGAAAGAGAAACAGGAACATTACTATCACCAAGAAGTGTAACATCAAAGAGCTAGTGTTCAAACAGCATAAGCAAGTAGCATGAAACTAAATACCAAGAAGTGTAAAACAAAAGGAGTACAAATATCAGGCTCATAAATATTACAAGAGATGAAAGAATACTAGAAGACTTAACACAAAATTAAGTTTTAGCACATGGCTGCAGTCTCACAAAAAAATACACATCAATTTCTTATCTCACAGTCACAATAGCACCTCTAACTTTCAAATTTAATCCTCTCCAAGTGTCTTGGTCTTGTTTGATCCTCTTCAGGTAATCATTTGCTGGAATAACATATCCACTTCCAGGAAATTGAAATAAAAGTATACTAACTCTGCCAGGAAATTGAAATCTCACCTTCACAGTATTTTGACAAAATGTTCAACAAAGTTGCTCCCAGATCTGTCTGGTTCAGGGAAAGGGGCAAAGTACTTAGAGCAAACTATAAAGTCAAAATACTATCTATGTCAAAACAGAAAAAGAATGAGCATAGTAAAATATTTTGATCGTGAATGCATGTTCTCTACATTTCTCTACATAGAAGACCAGTAGTAGAAGTAAGTTAACAACCAATTGCTTACACAGACACATAACTACATCATCATATTTTAGCAAAATCTTAATTGATGATGTTCAACAACTAAAAAGAGAATGTAAAAGGTTATGGGTCCTATAGAGGATAAAAGGAATGCAATGATACCCCTATTTCCAAGACTAGAACCAATGAATTATGTTCTTAAGGTATACCAAATATCAAGGAAAAACAATGACCCCTAACTGTCCACATGCAGTAAATGCACCAGAGAACTTTAAAATGTAAGTTACTGAAACTTACTTTGGATTCCATAACTTTTCCATATGTTTGCAGTTCTTTATAAATAGCATTCATCTGAGAATTCAACTCAGCCTTCAAACCAGGGAGAACAATCCTGATATGGTGCTCCAGAATCTAAAACAGAAAATCAACCATGACAACAATGACAATAAGTGAAGTAAGATATAATACCAAGCACAAGAAGAGGCATAAGCACCATACAATCGTAGGATGCATACAGACCTGATTCAGTTTCCTTGCTAACTGGGGAATGCCGCAACGATCAGAGAGACTGCTATATACCTTTAACATGTATGGCACACACAAAATTATGCTAAGTACCGATACACCATTACCATTATTTTCTCAATAGTCAATATAATAAAAGGAAAAGTGAAAATTACTGGATTATCACGGAAGAATTTGTCCTCATAAGCAAGTGCTGCAGCAATGCTACGGTTTTTATTGATGTCCTGTGACAAAGATGAGAGTAAAAATGCTAGGTGTGTATTAAAGTCCGACCGTAATTCCAGTGTGGACTTTATAAAGAGAGAAACCACTCAATATATACATTAGATAATGCCGAATATATTTTTCTTCATTTGTCTTCAGCGAACATATGGCCTAAATTCTACTAGGCAGTATACTATAGTGGCTTGTAATGTCAGTTGTTTAGACTTAAGAGTATTACCCCCACATTGAAGTCCAAAGATTCCAAAATAAAGATGGGTAAAAATTAGATTTTTAAAGTCAAGAACGGAGAAGGTAAAAAGAAACAGTGTCAACTAAACCAACAATCCAACCCCAAATGTTTATCCAGGATGATTTAGTGGCTTCATTTTATCACAATTAACCCTCCAATGGACTATGAGTGTGAGTAAGCAGATCCAAGATGTATTTATTCTGAGTCAAGACTAGAGCAGTCGATGTACTGTACGTCCCACAAACGCCATGCTATATGACATAACTAGCCTATATAAAAGGCAAAGATTGCAGGCTACCACATGTGAACCCCTCAAGAGATCAATGATGGAAAAACGATATACAAGAACTGGGGATGGTTGATTATATGAAAATATCTGAAGAGATGAGCTAGTTTTAATTGTCAAATTGATAATTGCAGGCAAATGATTAGCCTAAATAGAGCCATATTAGGCATGAATGTGCAATTCCAATCTAATCCACATTGCAGCATACATTATCCAAGTAGCTCTTGAACAAGAATTCACACTTACAACCAATTAAAAGGTCATACCAGTTCCTCAAATCTTTGAAAAATAGCCTATAAAGTTGCCAATTAATATTACCATATATACTCTTAGTCATAGGGAATAAATTTGGTAGCGACGTAGCAAATAAAACTAATGGTAGACAGATTAACTATTTGAATGATTTGTACCTCCTGACAACGGTTGACAACACCAACATAACCAAGCTTAAGGGGAACAACTTTCCCGAGCAAAAAGTTGCTGGCATCGGTGCCCCTGTCCATTATATCAAGCTGCAAACAGAACAAAAGTGCCTTATTAGACTTTTACCAAAGCATAAAACCAGGAATCAAGAGGAGAAAGACAAACCTTGGTGATGACACCAATGGTACGAAAACCTGTTAATGCATTTGCGTCAGTGTATGGATTCAGAGAACGAATGAACAATGGAACACAATGTATGCATGTAAAGCTAAAATTAAGAGCAATAATTAGGATACCAGTAGGGTCAGCTTCTCTAGCGAGTTGCAGTGCATCAGAGGTGGCTAAATCAGCGTTGGCAGGAGTAACTGCCAATATAATGCAATTTTCTTGCCTAATATGTCCCATTATCATCTTCCTGATCCTTGATTCTATGTCACTAGGTTGATCTCCCACCGGAACCTTAGTGATGCCAGGCAAATCAACAAGCGTCATATTAAGCACATTCGGAGAGGTAATCTTGAGCCGAATTTGTTTATCCGAAACGCCTTTGTTCAATCCTGCCTCTCTTTCGGTCTCAGCCTGCAGTAAAGCAAAAGTTGAAGTAACAAATAATTTTGAAAATTCATACTCGTAGTATCCTGAACTATAAAATGTAAAAAGTGTGCAGGGGTACCTGAATCTCTCGGCGAATGCTGGTGAAGTCGTAGAAGCGCTTTCCAGGCAAATGCCGAAACTCGCCCCACTCGGTTTGGGCGGCATCTTGGGCGGGATTGGGCGGGCGATTCTCGAGCATCAACACGAGAGGTCTACGAGTGCAAATATCGCAGCCGCGAGGGAGGAAGTCACGGCCGACGAGCGCCTCGAGGACGCTGGATTTGCCGCTGCTTTGGCTTCCCACGACGGCCACTTGCGGCAGCGAAATCTTCGACAATTCGCTGCCTACGGCTACGGGAGCCAGAATGTCCTGCAGCTTGTTGATTATCGGAATCAGCGACGAGCCGATCGTCACTGAACTAGTCGTCGGCTTCGTAGGAAAAGAGTCCACTGCCTCGCCCATTGATGCTTACTTGTTTTTCAAAGAGTTTGAAGGAAACAGAAGAAGAAGAAGAGAGACGGGGTTGTTTTTTTTTTTTTTTGAATAAGAGAGACGGGGGTTTAAAAGTTCGGGAGTTTATATAGGGTGAGTGTGACAGGAAGCAGCGCTGCTTCGTGGAGAAGAAGAAACATTGGGTTTAGTTGACGCCTGAGCGGGCTATTAACCAAAGCTTTCCCTTTATTTTCGGAATAAGCAAGGATCGACTTCAGGTATTTGGGCCTGGCCCTAGCTCTAGATTTTTTTTATTTTAATTCCTTGTTTAAATACTACTCTAATTCCTGATGTTTTATGAGTAATTATTTTGTAGCCTCAAACTCTCGGAGTACCACGTGGCATTGTCATGTGGTGCTCCGCACTAATCATATTACTTGAATTTGGTGGAAATCTTTGCAAGGGGGTAAAAAAATAAAATTAAGAGAACCAATCAGTTTAAATACACACCCCATTCTCAATACACCACTCATTTAATTTACTATTCTAATATTTTACTAAATACATAACCCAAAGTACCTAAAATACTCTTAATCTCAAAAATCATGAAATATTCTATTATTTGACTATATTAAAAGGCTACTATTTAGTATGATCATTATAGGTTGACGTTTTGTAAATGCCCATATTGATTATTTGTGTTAAATATTGGGAAATCCTTAAAAATTTATTATTGTTCCCTTCAAATCTTTAAACGTGAGAATAATAACAAGATGAAGAACACGCACCTCAACAGTGTGTTTGGATTAAGGAAAAAGAGATGATATTTAAAATGAAAATAGGCCGTTCATAACTTCTTAACATGAATTATCTCATTTGACATTCTATACTTGGAAATTATGAATTTCTCTATGGAAAGAAATGAATGAATTGATTGTCTGAATTCTTCACTTCAATTTCTATCAAAATATGTATCATTTCGAATTTCCTTACAAAAGTTTACTTTTCTTACTTTATTAGTTTCCTATACAAGGTCATTTTCGTTTTCAATATTTTAACTTGTTTTAAATCTTCTTAATTTTACCTAAAAAAAAAAAATCTTCTTAATTTATTACACATTTCAAATTCTGAATAAATACAACCAAACAATGGAAATTGCAATTTTTGGAATTCTAATTGATGGAGTGGTAGATTCCATTGTTTTAAAGTTTCTCAACAATTTAAATTATTTCATACAAACACGACATAATTGAAGATTGTTGAGCGAGGTCTTAAGAATCCATGTCAATGGTCGAAATTGATATGATGAAGTGTGGAGAAGAAAGATTAAAGATGTATTACAGCGTCCAGGGTTTAGAAGAAGAGACATAAAAAAGAATATAGGCGTGATTCAATTTTTTTTTCTACTAATATATAGATGTCCATTTTGGACATTTAGCCTACCTATAAAATTTGATTTAAAATATAAAATAATAGGGATGTGTATTAAGTAATTAGGGGTGTGTATTAAGTAATTAGGGGTGTGTATTTAAAATTTTAGAAAATTATACATAAGTGTCATTTTGAGACTTTAATTAGGCATAAGGCCACCTAGTATTACTTGTACATATAAGGTCACTTTCATCTTCAATTTATTTTGGTCTTGACTATTTTGCCCTTCTACAAACAAAACAAGCAGTCTCTCTCTCTTAAATCAAAACCGTATCTCTCTCCCTCTCTGTAAAATCCAACTGCAGTTTTCTCCCTCCCTCACTCTCTCAACCATGAACCACCGTGCACGAACCACCCACCAGTCCTCGCCGAACCTGTCTGAGTTGTTCCTCAGGTACCTAATACCAGAGCCCTAGCCCAAATCCGAGACTAGCGAATCAACAACTCCAGATCTCGCAGAATCAACTGGATCTCCCATATCTGTTCGACTTCGCCGTCAGTGGTGGAAGGACATGGTAGGCTATATGGGCCCAAGCCTAGACAACATTTTGGGCTAAAAACCCTTAAGTGTGTGTATATATATATATATATACCTCCAGCCCATACCAGCCCAAAGAAAAAAAAAACTATATGTAGAAGTCCTGTGTATTCCTAGCTCCCACAGCAGCTCACAGTCACAACCTCACACAGTCACACTACTCTAGTGTTTCGATGGAGGTTATGGACTTATCGATTGAAACAAGGTATGAAGCTCTATCGATCTCCTCTGTTCTTCACTTATCACTTCTTCTTCCTGCTCTGTTTTCCCAATGGGGTTTCCCTAAAGAAATCTCAGATCTCTTTTTGCCGAATGTCGATTCTGTTTGCTACCACTGGTTGTGAGTTGGGCTTTTGTGTATGAGTTGAGGTTTGGGGGAGAGAGACTGAGAGAGAGAGAGAGAGAGAGAGAGAGATTCCATGTTAGCTAAGGATCTTGATTCTTAATCATGGATTCATGGTTGGTGAGTCGGTCACTCGGTGGATAGCCGCCTCATAGACTAATCCGCTAATAGGCTATGATGAATTGATGATTAATGAATGTATTTTTAGTTAGAATTACCGACTGATGTAGTGATGTCTTTGTTGATCATGGTCTGATGGTCGGTGGATAGGTGAGGCTATGAATCTATGATGATTCATGATTGTATAAATTACTGGCTAAAAAAAAATTATTGTGCCCTTCTAATTAGCCTAGACAGGAATTGGATCCTGGTTCCGCTGTTGTCTCCCTTCGCCGACTCTTATCTCCCACAGATCACTATCGCCGCCGACGGATTCCCTTGCTTCTCCCACAGATCGACAACGATGACATCGTCTCGACCTTCGAAGGAAACTCCAACCCGGCGATGATCTTGGAGAAATCTTGCCTCTCTCCAGCGTCACCGAACT
This sequence comes from Rosa chinensis, assembly GCF_002994745.2. Taxonomy (NCBI): domain Eukaryota; kingdom Viridiplantae; phylum Streptophyta; class Magnoliopsida; order Rosales; family Rosaceae; genus Rosa; species Rosa chinensis. The sequence goes on from NC_037093.1 coordinate 60,355,796, forward strand.
AGAACTCTGATATGGAACGTTGAGCTCGACGAGACCCGATCGATCCAGTGTGCTGTCAAAGCCATCCAAGACGAAAACTCATACCTTCACTGGCGACAACGACTTCTCCCCTGACTCATTGACCGCTCGAGCTCCATGTCGATCACTTTTAGAAAGCTTTTTGATTGCATATTTTCTTTAGCTGAATTTCAGTTCAAATTGAGATAATGCTACTTAAGGAACAATTGAGATGGAAGAACTGTGAATTTTTTTTTTTTGATGTGCTAATGTTTGTTGTCAATTTACTTAGGTCGATTGCAAATTAAACATATTATGATCCGATGCAATTTTTTGTTTTTATTCTCACCCTGAATATGTATGGTAGCATGATTCTTGTAGTCAATTGTTAACTGGGAGGTATTGTATAGCTTTCGTCTAGTTTATTGAACCATTTTACAAGTTTTAGTTTTATATTAGAGTTGACAACGTGATCTTGTTTGTGTGGATTCATTTAGCAGTTTGAAATTTCTTTTGGCAACACCACACAATTTCAACCTATTTGATTTTAAATATGCTACTATTTTGCCTCCTTTCTCCCAATTCGTTCTTGATCTCTATTAGATCAAATGATGATCGCTTGGTGGCAGTATATTGTTGTAGATTGATTGTAGTTTTCTGATTGGGATAGATTATAATTGCAGCAGAGAATGAGAATTGCCGAACTTTCTGTTAAGAATGTCCTTGTTGTGTTTGGTTGAAATCGGAGTGTTTTGATTGGAGTATTTGATATTGTAAATTTATAATTGTTTTGATTGGAGTGTTTGAACTGTTTTTATCAAGTCCGTTTCATTTTGATAGATTTCACGTTAGTAGCTCTTTATAATTGTTACAACAAAATCAGTGATAGTAGCTTTCTATGTCTCTGTTAGTATCTTTTCAAGCTGATGTTAGTAGCTTTTGTTATAATGGCTTTTTAGCACATTGACTATAGCTTTCGACATTTATTGTAATAGATTTTCATAACTATGGTAGTAGATTTTTTAAAACTATGGAAGTAGCTTTTTATTTTCATAGCTTCGTTAGACTTTGAGAATAGCTTTCTCAGTCTATGAGAGTAGCTTTTTTCTACTTGGTAGTAGCTTTTAGTTTTTGTGAGAGTAGGTCTTGGTGTTGGTTAGTGTAGTTTTTGTTTTGCTTGATAGTAGCTTTTGGTGATGGTGAGAGTAGCTTTTGTTACTGGTGATGGTGACAGTAGCTATTTGTTGCTGGTGAGAATATCTTTTTATGTTTGTGACAGTAGCTTTTGTTAATGGTGTTAGTAGCTTTTGATTTTTGGGAGCGTATCTTTTATTGGTGACAGTAGCTCTTGTTAATGGTGATAGTAGCTTTTGTGACCTCGTCGGAGGTTGCCGGAAATTTCATCAGAGTAGCTTTTGGTGGTCGTCGGAGTTTGCCGGAGACCCGCCGGAAGTTGGCCGGAGGTCGGCCAGAGTTGACCGAAGACTGCGCCGGAGAGGAGAGAGAGAATGGTTGTTGACTTTTTACTCTAGTGGCATTTATGTAAATATGTTAGTTTTTATATCTAAAATATAACACTATTTTTAATCTAGTGGCCTTATGAGGGAAAAAATTAGTTGGTGGTCTAATGGCTAAAAAATCATTTAAAGATGCACTTATATGTAATTAACTCTTAAAACTTCTCATCAGAAATTAGTGTAAGTTATGTAGACCAATGACATCAATCTAAGTTATGTAGACCAATGACATCAATCTAGATCACCACATGTACCATGATACGGGATTATGTTATAATTTTTTTAGTGTTATGAAGTTGTACGGGGAGGTTGCTTTCTCAATTTCAATAGAAAATTTTGACAGAAATTTTGAGTGTTGATTGAAGGTTTGATATATTGTCGTTCGATAATGATAATGAAATACTAGTTTTTAAAGGAAATCTAATCAAATTACTAAAATTTTGAGAAAATTTTTGGTTGTTTCCAATAAATTTGAACCCTTGCCTAAGACAACATTATGATGAAAACAACAAGGGTCAATTTATGTACAACAATCCCTGTGATCACAAACCAATCTTGACCTAGAAAACCTTCATAGTTCCACAAAGTTAGCATAGTTGTATGCCTATGATTACAAATGATATATAGATAATAATGTTGATCCTAAAACTTAAGCCATCTCTTCTCTTTTTCTCTACTGACAAGTGACAACCGCATTGATGCAGAAGCCTGAGCTGCTCCGCTCCCGCTCTGCCAAGACTTCGCGAGTTTCAATCAATTTTCTCATTGCAGCCTCATAAACCACCTTCTCTTTTTTGTTTCTACTCACCATTTCCTCAAGCTTTCCAACTCGCAACTTCAACTCCTTAAGCTTTCCAACTCGCAACTTCAACTCCTTCACTTCATCCTCATAAGCCACCAAATCCTGCCTATCAACTTTCTTCCCCTCCCCTGACCCTTTGTTCTGCACTTCTGCTGCTTCTTTGCTGATCCACCATTTAAAGCTTCACCGTGTATAGCAAGTTGGCTATTAATAAAACTAAACATATCAGGTGTTGACTCCACTTCTTTCGCTGCTCTTGTCAATGCTGCAAACTTCTTGTCACGTCTTGTCACGTTTCCTTTTACCCCCTCTGCTCCGCTTCTTTCCTTGATTCCCTTCACCCTATTCCTTCTCACAAGATTCCACAGCATGATCAAGAGATTGCTTTGGTGGATGGACCTTCACAGCTGTTTTGTGGAATACTCAGTAAATAGGAAAAGGAATTCACTGTACAACCTGGTAATCACCAAAGACAATGGCATAGTTACCAGTTACAGTCTAACAAATCTAAAACCAAAAACCGCACTCTTCTTGCTGAAATGATCTTCAAGCTGTAGTGTTGGTAACAAATGATCTGGAGGATGAATGGTATCTAGATTGACTCATCTCACCACTGGTTGTTAAGTATTGTTGATGGGGTGGTGAAATCCTTGTAATTCTTGGAAGTTCAGTGGAAGCATCAGTTCCAAAACTAGAAGTACGGCATGAGACATCAAATTCAACTTTCTCCAGTGTCTAGAAGAAAGAAACACGGTAATATAAAACCAAAAGAAATTTAGAATCATTTCTACATAACATAGAGGATTTCTACAGGCTAAAGAAACTACTGAGGTTTCTATATTAATTCTTCTCGAAAGGAAATAGCAGAAGGGTGCTCCCCTCGTAAGTACGTTCTACTCTTGAAAATATTAAGAAGCAATCTACTGTCTAAAACAGAATAACTACCTGCAAAGATTGTTCCAAAACTGGGAGCAATTCTTGGATATGTTTTCTTTTCAATACAAATGCATCATGCTCCTGCAACAGTTCTTCAAACAGGTTCTCTCTGCATAATAGCAGGAAAAAACCACCATCATAAGTTTGAAAACTAACCATCTTTCCCATGTTTATACTATGAACCAATGGAAACTGAACGTGTGATTCAAGAAGTGCTTTCTTTGTTTATCAAAGCCGAAACTAGCTTGATAACCACACTGCGAAGCTTCTCAAGTTCTGAGAACTTAAGAATAAGCTTTGGAATAATACATCCTTGACAATGAAAACTTTATCCTATCCTGACAAAAACATTAAGCCATCATCCAACTCAATAAAGTATCTTATGAAGGCTTTCAAGTATTTTTCCATATATATACTAGCCCCCTGTGACGTGCGCGCGCACTATGAGGCCATCTATATGTGTGTGTGTGTGTGTGTGTTAATATGTATATCAGAGAGCCATCTCTCCTCTTTTTTCCTGGTAACAAGTGATGCATCTCTTTTTAAATACAGGTAGGGCATGATATATCCGCACTACGATACGTGTTTGCTATTAGGTGTACAACTGCAGTGTCTTCGAGCATCACAAAATAGAAAGCAAGGACGCACTTGGACATGGATTATTTGAAGCTCAATCAAGAAATGAATAAATTATGTAACAATGAGGATGACCGGTTAAAAGAAAACAATGTCCAGCTTAAAAGAGAGATGACCAAGGGCCCATAAAACAAAACAACCAAGTAGTAATAAACATACCTGTAGAACTTTTGAATGAAGGTTCGATGAAGGCTCCGTTTTGTAAGATTGACCTAAAGCATATTAAAAATGATGCATGTCAATCAACTTTTAAAAGTGTCAAAAGGAAAAAAGAAAAATAATCAAGAATGCTTGAAATAGTACGGAGATATCAACAAATGTAAGAATATAGGTGTACCAGAAAGTGCATAATTGCTTTTGGAACAAGATCTTGAATGTTTTTTCTGACAATGTCATAATATGACCGCAAGAGTAATTTGGTTATGACAATTTCCACTGCTTTATGCTCTGTCACTTCAATTGGCCTTAAGATGGATGGGGGCTGAAATCAGCAAGAACAGAGAGAAAAATGGAAGCATTTAAATCTTAAAATAAAGAAATAGTTAACATGAAGAATAACTTAAAAAGAAGAAATAAACCACAGTAAACCACACTATTACCTCTCTCAATTGGATTACAGAGGGCATCGATTGTGAATGGTTTTGATCACCGAAAGATCTGCTATCCGGGGAGCCTTCAGATGATGTCCGATTCCCAAAAAATGGAAGCCAAGTCTTTGTGGAACCTCCTAAATTAGATATAAGATTTTTATTGATTTTAGAAATGGCAGACAAGATGACAGATGGCTGTACCATCATCCTATATCTATGCACAAGAAACAATGTTAATGAAATAAGGCAACTTATTAACAGAGGTATGCAGTATGCTTTGCAATAATGGAAACATGACTTACCAGATACGGGTTTATTGTTATTCAGCTGTGAAGGACTTCCCTGTAAGGCACCCTTCAAAGAAGTCAGGCCATCTGAATACTAGTTCACATACCCCCATTCAATTGGATTCATGAAAATATTTCAGATTGGGACAAAGATGGTTTAAAAGGAAAATAAAGAGCCATAGCCATGGAAGAGTCCAAATCTGAAATTCTTTTGCACAAAACAAGAGAAGAAAAAGAACTAGAACAGAGTGGATTTTCATTTTTGTACTTGTTCATTTTAGCACTACTTTTCTGGCCCAGGCTTCTACCTTAATAGTTTACTAGCTCATGCTTATGTGACAGGAGAAGTTCTTAGATGGTATGGACCCACACCCGTAGGAAGCACCTCCAATTGTATGGGATGAAGTCTTCTGTCCTATAGACTATTGTTTTTTTTTGTTCCCTATATTTTTAAGTCTATTGTTTTCTCTGTGATCAAACTTGTATACATTTCCTTCTCTAAGATATAAAATCAGATCAGATCTAATTTCCAAAATCAGATCGACTTACTTCGATAAAACTAATAGCATAGTCTGAGTTAGAGAAAATTAATCAAAAAAAAAAAAAGGATAACAATTGACAGGATTCACCCATCATGTTCAAAATATAGCTGCTTGATAAGTATAAATTGTCTTTTGCACTAGCGTTGTAGCATCTACCTGTGGTGATTTCAACTCATGCATAGCAATCTCAGCAGCTCTGTTCCCACCTAAAAAATTTGGGTGCGAAGTGTTTATATAATCTGCCTGTATGAAAGAAAGTAGATCAGTCAGCATAGGTCCAAATCAGCATCAGAGCAAATGCTTGTTGAACAATCATTTGATAGGAAACATAAAGCAGTCCTAACTAAGCACAATTTTTCTTCTCATGACAAGATCGATAGATCAAAGAATACCCATATAACAGTGTTTATACGGTTGACAGAGAGATACCTCCATCTCAATAAGATTTTCTATCATTCTCTCAGCAGGCTGTGCACCATCACGCAAAAAGTTTACCATGACTTCATCCAAACGCATTCTCAATACTGGAAACCTTTGCAACTCAGTAACCTCACAAGTGCGGCTAATCTACACAGAAAAATTTCAGTTATCAACATTTCTTGATTCATGGAAACGTATAATTCTAAAAGTGCCACATAGACATGTATCTATAACTCACCTTAACCAGTTCCTCATAAACAAAACGAAGACACTGAAGGCTTGGGTCTAGCAAGCGTGCAATCTCTCTTTTAACTAAAACTTCAAATGGGACCTGAAAACAATCAAACACAATGCTTATCACCCACCGCATGCAACCCCGCCACTGGTTTAAAACTTTTAGACAAGGGAATGGAATGTAGGACACCACATGGCATCATCAATATAGTCACCTAACTCACCTCGGGCACAAACAAAGCATCTCTTGTACCAGATGCATTTTGAATGGCGGTTCGAATATCATTATCAGTTACATCGTCACAGGGATCTACTTCCTACAATTATGGATAGTTTGTAGGCAATCAGGTGATAGCATCTTTGTAATATTAAATTTGTACAGTAAGAGGCCCTTGAACAAGAAATAAATTTCAAAGCATGCTCACATCAAGCAGAAATGGAGAACATAGTAGTACCGGATTATTATTTTTAGTAGGACACAGGCCTTTTCGTTTAAGTATGTAGTAAACAGACAATGTTCATATTTCTACACATAACAAACATAGTACCTGCAAGCTCTTTACAAAAATTGACTGGAAAATGTACTGGATCCTGGCTCCACCTGACAATTCTTTAGTTAACATCTCTGGATTTTTTCCATCCAACATGGCAGTAAAAGCTGTCAATTAGTGAAAGGGAAACAGGAACATTACTATCACCAAGAAGAGTAACATCAAAAAGCTAGTGCTCAAACAGCATAAGCAAGTAGCATGAAACTAAATACCAAGAAGTGTAAAACAAAAAAAAAAAACAAAAAATACAAATATCAGGCTCATAAAATTACAAGAGATGAAAGAATACTAGAAGACTTTACAGAAAAATTCAGTTTTAGCACATGGCTGCAGTCTCACACACACACATCATTTCTCATCTCACAGTCACAATAGCACCTCCAACTTTCAAATTTAATTCTCTCCAACTGTCTTGGTCTTGTTTGATCCTCTTTAGATGATCATTTGCTGGAATAACGTGTCCACTTCCAGGAAATTGAAATAAATATACTTTTACTCTGCCAGGAAATTGAAATCTCACCTTCACAGTATTTTGACAAAATGTTCAACAAAGTTGCTCCCAGATCTGTCTGTTCAGGAAAAGGGACAAAGTACTTAGAGCAAACTATAAAGTCAAAATACTATCCATGTCAAATGTGTATGTGTGCGTGTATACACAGAAAAAGAATGAGCATAGTAAAACATTTTGATCGTGAATGCATGTTCTCTACATTTCTCTACATAGAAGACCAGTAGTAGCAGTAAGTTAACAACAAATTGCTTACACAGACTCATAACTAAATCATCATATTTTAGCTCAATCTTAAATGATGATGTTTGACAACTAAAAAGAGAATGTAAAAGGTTATGGGTCCTATAGAGGATAAAAGGAATGCAATAATACCCCTATTTCCAAGACTAGAACCAATGAATCATGTTCTTAAGGTATATCAAATATCAAGGAAAAACAATGACCCCAGCTGAATATAAGTAATTGAAGGTAAATACAACATGGCAACCCTAACTGTCCACATGCAGTAAGAGCACCAGAGAACTTAAAAATGTAAGTTACTGAAACTTACTTTGGATTCCATAACTTTTCCATAAGTTTGTAGTTCCTTATAGATAGCATTCATCTGAGAATTCAACTCAGCCTTCAAACCAGGGAGAACAATCCTGATATGGTGCTCCAGAATCTAAAACAGAAAATCAACCGTGACAACAATGACAATAAGTGAAGCAAGAAATAATACCATGCGCAAGAAGAGGCATAAGCACCAAACAATCGTAGGATGCATACCAACCTGATTCAGTTTCCTTGCTAACTGGGGAATGCCGCAACTATCAGAGAGACTGCTATATACCTTTAACATGTATGGCACACGAAAAATTTTGCTAAGCTCCAATACACCATTACCATTATTTTTTCAATAGTCAATAAAATAAAAAAGAAAAAGTGAAAATTACTGGATTATTGCGGAAGAATTTATCCTCATAAGCAAGTGCTGCAGCAATGCTACGGTTTTTATTAATGTCCTGTGACAAAGAAAAGAGTAAAAATGCTAGGTGAGTATTAAACTCCGACCCTAATTCCAGCGTGGACTTCATAAAGGGAGCAAGCACTCAATATATACATTAGATAATGCGTAATATATTTTTCTTCCTTTTTCTTCAGTGAACATATGGACAAAATTCTACCAGGCAGTATACCACAGTGGCTTGTAATGTCAGTTGTTTAGACTTAAGAGTATTACCCCCATATTCAAATCCAAAGATTCCAAAATAAAGATAGTCCAGCATTCACACAATACATTAAATTTTAAAGTCAAGAACAGAGAATGTTAAAAGAAATGGTGTCAACTAAACTAACAATCCAACCCCAAATGTTTATGCAGAATGATTTAGTGGCTTCATTTTATCACAACTAACCCTCAAATGGACTATGAGTGCGAGTAAGCAGATCTAAGGTGTATTTAGTATGAGTCAAGACTAGAGCAGTCAATGTATAGTACGTCCCACAAATGCTATGCTATATGAATAACTAGCCTATATGAAAGGTGAAGATTGCCGGCTACCACATGTGAACCCCAAGAGAAATCAATGATGGAAAAACGATATACAAGAACTGGGGATGGTTGGTTATATGAAAATATCTGAAGAGATGAGCTAGTTTTAATCGTCAAATTGATAATTGCAGGCAAATGATTAGCCTATATAGAGCCAGATTAGGCATTAATGTGAACTTCCAATCTAATCCACATTGCGGCATACATTATCCAAGTAGCTCTTGAATAAGAATTCACACTTACAACCAATTAAAAGGTCATACCAGCTCCTCAAATCTTTGAAAAATAGCCTATAAAATTGCCCAATTAATATCACCATATATACTCTTAGACTCTTAGTCATGGGAAATAAATTTGGCAGCAATGTAGCAAATAAAACAAGTGGTAGACAGATTAGCTATTTGAATAATTTGTACCTCCTGACAACGGTTGACAACACCAATATAACCAAGCTTAAGGGGAACAACTTTCCCGAGCAAAAATTTGCTGGCATCGGTGCCCCTGTCCATTATATCCAGCTACAGACAGAACAACAGTGCCTTATCAGACTTTTACCAAAGCACAAAACCAGGAATCAAAGAGGAGAAAGACAAACCTTGGTGATGACACCAATGGTACGAAAACCTGTTAATGCATTTGCGTCAGTGATAGGGAACAATGTATGGATTCAGGGAACAAATGAACAATGGAACACAATGTATGCAGGTAAAGTTAAATTAAGAGCGATAGTTAGGATACCGGTAGGGTCAGCTTCTCTAGCGAGTTGAAGTGCATCAGAGGTGGCTAAATCAGCGTTGGCAGGAGTAACTGCCAATATAATGCAATTTTCTTGCCTAATATGTCCCATTATCATCTTCCTGATCCTTGATTCTATGTCACTAGGTTGATCTCCCACAGGAACCTTAGTGATGCCAGGCAAATCAACAAGAGTCATATTAAGGACATTCGGAGAGGTAATCTTAAGCCGAATTTGTTTATCCGAAACTCCTTTGTTCAATCCTGCCTCTCTTTCAGTCTCAGCCTGCAGTGAGCAAAAATTGAAGTAACAGAAAATTTTGAAAATTCATACCCGTAGTATCCTGAACTGTAAAAAGTAAAAGCGTGCAGGTGTACCTGAATCTCTCGGCGAATGCTGGTGAAGTCGTAGAAGCGCTTTCCAGGCAAATGCCGAAACTCGCCCCACTCGGTTTGGGCGGCATCTTGGGCGGGATTGGGCGGGCGATTCTCGAGCATCAAGACGAGAGGTCTACGAGTGCAAATATCGCAGCCGCGAGGGAGGAAGTCACGGCCGACGAGGGCCTCGAGGACGCTGGATTTACCGCTGCTTTGGCTTCCCACGACAGCAACTTGCGGCAGCGAAATCTTGGACAATTCGCTGCCTGAGGCTACGGGAGCCAGAATGTCCTGCATCTTGTTGATTATCGGAATCAGCGACGAGCCGATCGTCACTGAACTAGTCGTCGGCTTCGTAGGAAGAGAGTCCCCTGCCTCGCCCATTGATGCTTAATTGTTTTTCACTTTTTTGAGAGAGTTTGATGGAAGTAGAAGAGGAGGGGTTTTCTTTTTCTTTTTTGAATTGGAGAGACTGTGGGGTTTTAAAGTTAAAGAGTTGGCGCTGCTTCGTGGAGACAACATTGCGTTTAGTTGACGCCTGAGCGGGCTATGAGCCGTCGGATCTTGATCGAAGCTCCCCTTTGTATTTGTTTGCATTTACACATTTCATAGAAAAAGACTTAAGAAGGTATTCTTTTTTAGGATAGTGCCACACTGCCACTTATATCTTATGCTGATCTTTTGGTTTAAAATTTTACTCTTTTTTAGAAAAACACATTTTTTAAACTTTTGAGAAAAACGAAACTAGCCTTCAACATGCCCAAACTTTTCACATAACGGTTACTTATAACAAATGTAATCACTGTTGTTTGTTTTTAGTAAAAAATTAGAATTTTTTTGGGTTATTATCACAAATGGTACTTGAACTTATTATCTATTTTATCGATGGTACCTGAACTTCAATTTTGATCACAACCAGTACCCGAACTTTTCGACTTCATTTTAAATGGTACCTAAGGCCACCTTCGGTCACTATTCAGGTCAAAAAAGCCAAATCTAAAAATTAAAAAAAAAAATTCAAGTTCAAGGCAAGTCTATTACCAAAAAATCATCACTATATATGATCGCAACCCTTAAAATCATCACTATGATCGCCTCACATGCTGTTTTTAGTTGGAATATTGACCGGAGGTGGCTCTAGGTACCATTTAAAATGAAATCGAAAAATTCGGGTACCGGTTGTGATCAAAATTGAAGTTCAGATACCATCGATAAGATTGAGGTATAGTTCAGGTACCATTTGTGATAATAACCCAATTTTTTTTATTTTTCTTCTTTAAAACAGAAAATCTAAACTTTAAGATAATACAGGATAAAGGCAGAAGACAGAATAATTTTAACATAAAATTGAAATTTTGAAGAAGTGGATGAGCAATCTGAAATTATATATTTAAACATAATTACAAGCTAAGAACTCAGAGCCTCGTTCTTAGGTAAATAGCTAAAAAGTTGTTTAGCTATCCATTAGTACAATTACAAATACTTACTTGAAATGAAAGCACACCACTTTACACGATTTCTTCCAAGAAGGAAGGCACACTGCTACTTTAGCTACACTACAAGCATTCTGGCTATCTTACTTTTCTTGAGAGAAGAGAGAGCTTTTATCTCAAGTTTTTCTAATGCCTTACAAACTGACTCTAAAACTCCTTATAAACGGAGCAGAACTCAAACCAAAATTCAAAACATAAAAATATACAAGAAATTTAATTATTTTCTGCTTCTGTGAGTGCTTCACATGATTACGGTCGGTCGACGAAAAACAGATTCTCCTTTGGTGAAGTGTTTTTTTACCTTATTCCTTTTGAAAAGCATATTCTTCTTTTGAAAAGCATATTCTTCTTTTGAAAAGCAAAAGTTACTTTATGAAAAGCAAAAGTTGCTTTTATCTGCCTTTTACACCTGTTTCTTTACATATTCTCATCTGTTTCCGAATTATAGCCTAGGACGAAAGAGTTATTTTCCATTCACGCTTCATCCAGAGAATGGTAGAATTTGGTTGGCCATTATATCCTTCGCATGCAGGCTGCATATATTTTCTTTGAGTAATTCTCACATAATGGTATGGAGAAATGTAGTCAACTTCACCACTTTTCTTTTGGATCCACTCTGGTGGAGTAGATCTAAACTTCAATCTAAGAATGCAGTCATTCTTTCTAACATTCTTGACTATGTTGACTATGATGGTGGGCAGTCCTTTGAGATCATCATTTGTTTTTGTCTAGAGATTATGGACAAAACCATTTTCAACAAGTCAGAGCTTGTGTTCTTGAGGATGTTCACTCTGAATATTAACTACATATCTTCCAACATAAGGTCCAAGGACAATAAATAGGGTTTGAGGAAGACATGAGTTGCGACTTCTAATAAGATTATGAAAGTCTAATCATTCTAATTCTTTTAGTGCCAAAATAGGAACTCTAGCACTTTTAGGATCTTCAAGATATTGAATCTTTTCATTTTGGACAACACTCTGTTGTGTAGTATTTTCATGAAATTCTTCGAATAATGGTCTAGCGTTTTCATGAAGTTCTTCAGCTAAGGCAAACAAAGCTGGGAACATGAGTCCGCTATTTATTTCCTGAAAAGCAAACAAAATGTTATCCAGTATGGCCTTCTGATGATAGGCTAACCTTCTATGAGTTTTGAACATAGGTTCTTCAAAAGTCTTTAATTGGTAATTAAAAACATTTGTAATTCCAGATGGAATGATTTTCCTTTTTGGCAAAGCAACAGCCTTAAACGGTCTTGATAAGCCTTTACTGTCTGTTGTTCGAGACGAGCTAGCCAATCCATTATCCTGGGATTGATCAGTTGTGGCTAGACCTTTTGGACTTAGCAAGAAACTTTTCAGGATTTTTTTCTTGGATTCTTCAGTATTTTCGGGCTCTTTTCCTGGTCTCTAGTTTTTGGGTTGCAACCTTCACCACTTTCTCTTCTATTGAACATTGTCATTTCTTTTATTAGGGCGTTAGGAAGATATTTATTGTTTCCTGCAATTAATTTAACATTATAATCATATTGGTTAAGAAATAATTCCAGTTTGCTAATCTTCCTCTATCTACAGTTTTATCAAGTTTAAAATTTTTACATTTTTTTACTCTAACACAATCAGTGAGTACAGTAAAAGGTTTTTCTAAAAAAGCTGGAGAGTTCAAAATTGTTTTCTTGACTGCTAAGATTTCTTTTTCTCCTGTGGGATAATTTTGTTCTGTAGGGCTGAACTTGCCACTAAAAAATTTACAGATCTTTTCAATGTTAGTTTCAGGCTTTTTTGCCAGAACAACACCGGACCAGTAATTATCACTAGCATCAATTTGAAGTATGATTTCATCATTTTCTTTTGGTTGTTGGAGAGGAGGGAGATTTTTGTATAGGGCTTTTACCTGCTTCACAATTTTTTCATCATCTTCTGTGAAGTTCCATTTTCTTTTAGAACTTGTTTTGGGAGATAACATTGCTATTGATCCTGAGATTTTGGGATTAACATTGCTGTTAATCCATAGTTAATAACTCCTAAGAATCTTTCTAGACTTTTAGCATCAGGAATTTTATTTGGAAATTTCCAGATTTTTTGAAGGATATGCTGTTGAAATTTTATTACTCCATTCTTGATGTTTATACCAAGAAAATCAACTTCATCAAGAATAAAGAAGACTTTCTTTTCTCTTAAAATGATCTCATGCTGAATTATTAATTTAACAATCTCATAAAGGTGTTTCATGTGTTTTTCTTTGTTTGAGAAGACAAGGATGTCATCGATATAGACGACACCGAATTCAGCAATATGTTTGAAGATGTCATCCATCTTTCTTTGAAAGATTGAAGGGGCTTGTTTTAGGCCAAAAGGCATTGCTAGCCATTCGTAATGACCTTGTGGTGTTCCAAATGCAGTGAGAGGAACACTATCTAGATGCATCTTGACTTGCCAAAAACTTGACTTTGCATCAATTTTTGAAAAGACTTTAGCTCTTTTGAGCTAATTGATCAAGTCTCCTGCTTGAGCTATTTGGTAACCGTCTTTAATGGTTTTCTTATTGACGTCTCTATAGTCAATCACCATTCTTGCCTTTCCTCTAACATTTTCTGCATGGTTTCTTACGTAGAATGCTGGAGCATGATGAGGACTAGTAGATGGTCTAATTAATCTCTTTTTAGGAGATCTTCTATATCTTTTCTGAATTCTTTTTTATCTTCCTCTTTGTACTAAGGAATGGCTTTAACATGACATATAACATTCATATCATGTGAAAAATACAAGAACAAAATGTGTTTTCTGAAAAACAGGGATTGATAGACACGTTGCAATCCTTACTGGGCATAAATCAAAAAATTCACACAGAAAGCACAATTTTGGTTACGCAGTGAAAACCTCAATTTTGAGATTAAAAACACTGCGAGACTCTTACTCTTGAGAACCCAAATAAAATTAATCAACTTATTGATGAAGGATATGGTTCTTTACAAATACATATAGCTCTCTACGCGGCTACAATCTCTAGACTCACTAGAGAGGTGTTTGTCTTCAATCTTGACCTTCTTCTTCACTTGAATGATCTGCAAATATCGCTCCACTTGCAACACCAATCTTCTCCACTAATCTCGAGAGAATCAATGCATGTATATGAATGATTGGTGAGACACTTCTACATGGAACAAGTGTCTCAAGACTCCTATGCAATTCTTTCTAAGCAACACAAGAAGAACAATGATTCTTGAGTCTCAAAAGCAGTTCCCAAATAACCTCATGTTTCTGAATATATGGAGGACAAAAACCAAATCCTCAATCACAAAGATTGGCCCTAATTGGACTCCTAATAGGAAAAGACTTTTTAATAAAAGAGTTTCCAATTTAAATAAACAAATCGTAAAATGACTAGGACTTCAATGGCACGATTTCACCAGTTAGAAAATATCTTTAAAACAATAATATTTGAAAACCAAAAAATACTTTCCAAAAACAAACTCCCTAAAACATAGGGTTGACTAGGATTGACTCGGGGATTGCAACACATGTTGCAATCCCGTGCTTATACATGAGACGCAATTACCTGAAATTCTCCGAGACCAGTTTTGATGAACTTTGTAGGCTTTGTTTTCCAGCTTCTAATTAAGGATGAAATGGGATAAGATATTTCACTTGCTTTTGTATGGGGATGATAACACATAAAACTTACAAACTTTTGTACTTACATCATGTAATCTTAATTCACAGATCATTGGGTCTTTTTTCCAAAATTTCTGAGGGTTGACATCTATATTATGTTCATGAAGCATTTTCTTGATTTTTTCAAGCGTAGGGATTTTCTGGGATTCAAGCTTATTTTTGAAAGTGCTTAAGGTTATATTCATCTATAAAACTAGCTTCTTCATCGTCACTAGTTTCTTCTTCTTCATCAAAAGATTCTTCAATAAGCAGTTCTGTCTGTTGTTTATATTGTGGCAAAGGTTCAAATCTGGGCTTATAGTCACCACTATTTTGTTGCGACTTCTGATATCAAGTAACAAAGTTTGGTCCTACTATACTTTTTGCTTGGGTAACTCTGTCTGCCCAAAATATTCTATCTCTTTTTTTTTAAGCCCATACCTTCTTCATCTTGAACAAATCTTTGTTGGAGAAGGAAATCATTTCCCAACAAGAAATATGCTCCTTGGCCTTCTGCTTGCTAAAGGGTGTTAATGAGAAATGTTCCTCCACCGATGGTGATGTGAACATCTCTAGCTACCTTTCTCATGGTAAACTGGTTTCCATCAAACTGAACACCAGTAGCCAAGGTTCAAAAAATCTATAGGCGGTGGGCTGGGGAGGAGCGCCCAGGCGCCCAGGCAGGTGCCTAGGCGGTTTTGTATTTTTTAATTTATTATTTATTTTTATAGAACATAAAAATATAAAAAAGAGTATATAACTATATATATGTTTTAGAGAAACTGAATTTGAGAGGAATTTGCTGTGTGTTCTCATTGATAATAGGGGCCTCTTTATATAGAGGATTACAATGCATAGAATCTCAATCATACAAGGAAAGTAATTCTACATTGATTAGGATTCTAGATCCTTCTAATTAAATCATATTACCACTAGATCAAGTAACCTAGAGTTTGGGCTAAACACAAATTAGGTTTTCCTTGAACACTCCCCCTTGTGTTGCCCAAACGCGGTGCTTCTCTCGTTGCCTCGTTAAAAACCTTACCGAGTAACAAAAACCCAGTGGGACAAAAATAACCTCGGTCGAAGGGGAAAAAGAGCACAACACACCCTTCACGTTTCGAGGTGAACATGTAGACATCTCCCCCTGATGTCTGCGCCTCCCCCTGATGACTACGATCATGGGAGTTCAGATAATTTCCGCAAGCCAATTCTTGCCACATGTTTCTCGAACGTGGATTTGGGCAATGACTTAGTAAACAAGTCTGCCTCACTGTCCTCAGATCGAACCTAGTTCACTTTGATCTCGAGGAGTGTCTGTTGTTGCTGATTATGCTTGGTGTTGTCGCCTTTGATGTAGCCTTGCCTCATTCGTTCAAAACAAGTAGCATTATCCTAAATGCTCGTAGGCTCATCTGCGGTAGACTTCAGACCACAATTGTTCAAACATGCGTAACTATGGATC
This sequence comes from Rosa chinensis, assembly GCF_002994745.2. NCBI lineage: Eukaryota > Viridiplantae > Streptophyta > Magnoliopsida > Rosales > Rosaceae > Rosa > Rosa chinensis. The sequence continues at coordinate 60,372,077 of NC_037093.1, forward strand.
CAATCCATTTTCATTCACAAACCACTTCATGAAGAGCGATGATCTCTGCATTATTCGAAGATATAGCGACTAGGGTCTATTCTGTCGACCTCCAAGATGTCACGGTCTTTTCCCATGGTGAACACTTAACCGGATTAGGAGTGACCATTGTGTGGGTTAGAGAGATACCCAACATCAGCAAAACCTTCCAAAACACATGTCGTTTTGGGATGGGGATAGAGAACGCAGGCCAGCGTTGGCGGCGTTTCTGGTGTGTGATGGGTCCGAATCCATCATCTCTTTATAGGGATAGAACAAGTATATATCATTCATACATCTCAAGTATCGAAAGATATCTTTTACACCAATCCAATGGCGTTGCGTTGGCGCAGAGCTATATCTAGCTAACAAGTTCACAACATATGAGATGTCCAGTCTTGTGCATTGGGATAAGTACAATAATGCGCCTATTGTACTAAGTAAGGCACTTTTGCCTCTAGCACATCTTCGTCATCATCCTTTCGACGAAGAGAATCATTTTCAAGATCAAGACTACGGATGATCATGGGGGTGCTTGAAGGCTTGACCTTGTCAAAATGCCTAAGCATCTATCGACACGATGCTCAAGTTCCAAACAGAGACATAATCGTGTTCTCCCAAAATCCTTCATCTCAAACTCAGATTTCAAGTGTTCAGCGGTTTCCCTTAACTCTTTAAGGGTTCCTAATGAAGATCATGTCCAACATGAACCGCGATAGAATGCGAAACTTGTCATAGAAACGCGTGGGCATATCCCTTCCCAATCAAGTAGTCACATTAGTGAGCGTTTCAACCCTATTGTAAACGCGCTCCGTGGTCTAGAACCTCTTGACTTGGGTAAATGAAGTTCGCCATGAACCTTCATGTATATTCCGTATCTAGATCCCTATAGAGATACGTAGTGACCATATTTGTAAGCTGCATGTTCAGTTATTTGGAAACTACCAAACTGACAAGGTAGTGGAGTGCAATGACATCCATTACGAGAGAATATGTCTCATCGTAGTCGATTCCAGGGCGTTTTGTGAGAAGCCTTGCGCCATAAGGCGAGATTACCATCTCTTTTTCTTACTACGCTTTCTAACGAAGACCCATTAGTTAACATGTTTTATATTAGGAGGTGTTGGCATCTCTAGCTCGAAAACCTTACTCTTCGTTAGAGAATCCATCTTAACCTGGATCGCATCTTTCCATTTAGGCCAAAAACTCTCTACGTTGGCATTGATTCATCAACGGAGCATGGTTCAATATCATCTAACTCAAAGACTCATGCGCAACTACATCATCAATTCTGATGGAGTTTCTATCCCACGTCTCATGTACACTAGTGTAAGTTTCATAGAGCTCTATATTCTCAGGAATAGGTTCTGACGTTGAGGCGTCCCCCAACGATAACCATAACCTGGAAGATTCTCATGAGACGGATTTTTGAGTGTTGATGATCGAGGATTGGTTTGTGCCAATGTATCCTTCGAACCCACGGGCCTCCCACGCATCCTAGCTGGGGCCATGGCCTGTAACGCCAAAGTGCCACTCTCTTTGGCATTGGCGCCATGCCTACCTCCATGTAGGGTGGCGCTACGTCCTCTCGTAGGGACGTCCTTCCTTGCAGGCATGTTTGCAGCATATTTGTGTGATCTCGTCACTTTAATAGGGATCAACAGTGGCGGACGCACAGTGGGACGAGTGGGGGCAGCTGCCCCCACTGAGCTTTTGACATTTGGCAATTGACCATTTTTTTTGTTTTTTTTTATATGGGCCATGTTATATATGCAAAGGCTGCCCCCACTACGATATATATATATATATATATATTTTGTTTGACACTTCCTTTCTAATATATATATATATATATATATATATAATATATATATTATATATATTGACATATGCAACCGTACTTCTCACCAAATCTTTATCATTCATATATAATTTTATATATGCAAAGGCTGATTTCCCTTTTCCCAGAGTTCCAGACGACCCCAGACCTCTTCTTCTTCTGTTTATTCTACTGAGAATCCCCAAACAACCAGACTCAGACTCAAACAACCAAACTCAATACTTCCAGTCCTTGATTCGAGTCCGACATCATCGACTCCTTTAGTTTTCCATATCTGCTCTTCTGCAACTCAGCCTTGGATTGATCATTGATGTATCTTAAAGGTTACTTCTTTATCTTCTAGTTTACTTCCCAAATATATGACTTTGTTGATTAGATTAAGTTACTTTTTTTTATGAAAATTGCAGTTGTGAAAGATTAAAGATGGAGAGATTCTTTAAACGAACATCAAATGAGTTATCATCACCCCTCATAGAGAGTGAAAGATCAAAACAAAGTCGGGTAGAAATTGATTTGGCTAATCTTCCTTCTGATCCTGGAGAAAGAACTAAAATTTCAGATTATCATCCCGATATTAGGGATCAAATTAGAAGAGAGTATCTGCTAAGAGGTCCTTGTCAGCCTAGAAATCATCAGTTTGTCCAAATACAGTGCGGAGAAGGGAAACGAAGGTTTGTCTCTGATTGGTTTAATGACTTCCCTAATTGGTTAGAATATAGCGTAGCCAAAAATGCTGCATTTTGTTTGTGCTGCTATCTGTTCAAATCAAATGTTGGTGAGCAAGGAGGAGGTGATTGTTTTACTGGTATTGGTTTTCAAAATTGGAAGAAAAAAGAAAGATTGCATGATCATGTAGGGAAGCAGAATAGTGTCCATAATCAAGCACTGCAAAAATGTGAAGCTTTGATGAATGAAAAGCAGCATATTCGAAACATTATTGATCAGAATGTGCATCAATCCCGAATAGATTATCGAGTTCGACTAGAAGCTTCAGTTGATTGCATTCGGTTTCTTCTGAGACAAGGCCTTGCCTTTCGTGGTCATGACGAGTCAGAGAACTCAAGCAATCAAGGTAACTTTCTTCAGCTTTTGCAATTTCTTGTTGATCACAATGATGAAGTGAGAGCTGTTGCATTGAAGAATGCTCCTGCAAATCTTAGATTGACATCACCTAGGATTCAAAAGGACATTGTTAATGCTGCTGCTGTTGAAACTACAAATGTTATTATGAGAAACATGAGTGATGCCTTTTTTTCTATCCTAGTTGATGAATCTAGGGATGTATCTGTGAAGGAGCAAATGGCTGTTACTTTTCGTTATGTGGATAAAAATGGGTGTGTGATTGAATCCTTCATAGGCATTGAACATGTAGCGAGTACTACTGCAATCTCACTTAAGAAAGCTATAGATGCACTATTCTCTAAACATGGATTAAGCTTCTCTAGGCTACGTGGTCAAGGTTACGATGGCGCCAGTAATATGAGTGGAGAACTTAATGGTCTGAAGACCCTTATTTTGAAGGAGAACTCGAGTGCTTTTTATGTTCATTGTTTTGCACATCAGCTTCAATTAGCTTTGGTTGGTGTAGCCAAGAAACATGAAATTGTAGGTGCTTTCTTTGCATCAATTGGTAGTGTTGTAAACATTGTTGGGGCATCTTCTAAACGTCGAGACATTCTGCGAGAAAAGCAAGCTCTTAAAGTCATTGAGGCACTTAAAGTTGGAGAACTTACAAGTGGACACAGACTCAATCAAGAAACTGAAATTAAGCGTTCATGTGATACGCGTTGGAGCTCACATTATGGTACTCTTCTAAACTTTACTCTCATGTTTTCTTCCATAATTGATGTGTTGGATGAAATAGCATTTGATAAAGTGAGTTCTGATCAGAAGCATGAAGCTTTTATTTCTTTGAAGTTGCTGCAATCATTTGATTTCATATTCAGTTTGCATTTGATGAGAATTATACTTGGAATCACTCATGAGTTATCACAAGCACTACAAAAAGATGATCAGGACATTGTGAATGCTATGGATTTAGTGAAAGTGTGCAAGAGAAAATTGCAGACTTTTAGGGAGAGTGGATGGCTTTCTTTGTTTGAGCAGGTTGTTCTATTTTGTGGAAAAGAGAACATTAGTGTTCCAAACATGGATGATCAATATGTATGTCCAGGAAAATCAAGGCGTAGAGCTCCTGAAATGACAAATATGCATTACTATCGCTTTGACTTCTTTTGTGCAGTAATTGATTTCCAACTTCAGGAGCTAGATAACCGTTTCAGTGAGGCTACTACTGAACTTCTCCTTTGTTTGGCATCTCTAAGTCCTAATTATTCATTTGCAACTTATAATAAGCAAAGTTTGATGCGTCTTGCTGAGCTTTATCCTCATGATTTTTCTGCATCAGAGTTGTTGTTGCTAGAATGTCAGTTAGAGACTTATATTGATGATGTGCGATCTAACAACAAGTTCCAACAATTGCAAGGGATTGCTGATCTTGCAAAGAAATTAGTTGAGACAAGAAAGCATAAGACATATCCTTATGCTTATTTGCTGATCACTTTGGCTCTAGTACTTCCTGTTGCAACAGCCTCTGTTGAAAGAGCTTTCTCTGCCATGAATATTATAAAGAATCGAATTCGCAATCGAATGGGAGATCAATGGATGAATGACTGCTTAATTGTATATCTTGAGAAGGATATATTCAATTCCATTGACAATGAGTCTATTATTCAGCGTTTTCAAAACATGGCACCTCGTAGAGGACAATTATAGATGTGGAAGTACTCTGCTTTTCTAGGTATGTGCTCTTTTTTGTTTCTTGCAAGCTCTCTGTTTTGTTAAACCTTTTCTACTATTGGACATTGTTTTTCCAAGTTGAAGAGTTGAGCATGATAGTTTATAATGAATGAGTCACATGACATTTGCTAGTAAACTGTTCCTTTGATTGCATTCCTTTACTTCCTCTTTGGTGCAAATTTGTTAATGAATGAGTCACTTGAAATTTTCTATTACACTATGTTTCTTTGAATGAGTAAACTATGCTTCCTATTTGGTACAAGTTAGTTAATAAATGAGTTACTTGAAACCTGCCCCCAGTGATATATATTCCTGCGTCCGCCACTGGGGATCAAGATGAGACATAGTGGGGACAGACCACGGCAATTCCTGTCGTTCCTATTAAACATCTGTGTTCTTATCTCCCCCGAACGACGGGAAGACTGTCTCATCAAAGTGACAACCTACAAATCTAGCGGTAAAGAGATCGCCTTGCAAGGGCATTAAGTGGCTGACGATTGTTGGAGTCTCAAATCCAACGTAGTTGCTCATTCGTCTGTAAGGACCCATCATAGAGCGCTGTGGCGGCGCAATTGGCACATAAATGGCTCACTCAAATGTGCGTAAGTACAAAATACGTGTACCCAGTCACTAGCTGTAACGCATAGGTACATCGAGTGGCAGTAGGTCGTCGACGAATTAGTATAGCTGCATGCGATATTGCATCACCCCAAGCGAATGTAAGAAGATTGGTGCGCATTACCAATGTTCGGACTACCATCGTAGTCGTTTCCGTGAGACCAATTGGGTGTGTACATAGGAATGTGATGTCCAACATCAAGCCCATTGCAATATCCATTGAAAGTCTTTCGATGTAAACTCACTAGCATAGTCAAATCCAATTGACTGAATAGGATGATTTGGGGAGTGAGCCCATTGTCATATGATATGTGCTAGGAGTGTAGCATAAGCAGCATTTATAGGTGGACAATGGCACAACACGTGACCAGCGTGTTTGCGTGTCAACTAACATCATAAAATATTTAAGCGTCCGCAAGTTGGTTGAATCAATCCACAAAATCCCTATGGATTCTTTGTAAGAACAGAATGAGTATTGTCATATCCTTTGCATAGGACGGTCTCAGTCCTAGTGTCCCTAAGGAACGGGCTTTGTAAAACGAGCGAGAGGTCTTAGAAGCAACCATCAAGTATTTTGGTTAGGCCTGAGCATTCGAAACGCTATGTGAAGTAAGTTGGTGATTGCAACATCACCTCACCATGATGGACGCTATCCATGGCGTCATGGATAAGGACTACGCCAGCCTTAGGCTGGTGGTGGATGGAGGCGGTGCCCTAGGCAGCAGCGTCGGTCACACTTAGTCTAAGAATCAACTTTTGATTCATGCTTCATTTTGCTAGAGAGAAAAGATGTCCGTGTGAAATCTTTTTGTAGACGGATCATCATATCATGACTAGGATGATCTATCCTGTCGTGACAAAGCCAATATGTGTCTAAATCCAAGAGATCTTCTCTCATAACTTTATTGGATTTAATAGCTCGAATAGTGACATAAAGTCCACTAGAGAGACACATAAATTTCTCTAAGATGCGTCTTAGAGGTAATGCAAAGGAACACATTGCCGTTCTCTACATGCATTTTCGCATGGAATTCGTTGGCTATTCATAGGATACGATTTGCCCTAAGAGCGTAGAGAGTTTCTGTGACAGCAGTAATCAAGGTGCCATTTGGCAAGTGGAACTTGGGCTATTCCATGTCCTTGAATTAATATTGATGGTCTAGCCATCGTAGTCACAAAGTCATATGCTCAGAATCAAAATTGAGTCATAATGAAAAGCACTTGAAATTTTATTCATAAGCTAACGGAGTACATCATTGTTTCCTTGATCAAAGAAAATCTAATCCAATAAAAAGTAATATGGCAATCGCCTACATCTCTTAGAAAATAAAGACTTAAACAGAATTGGCGATCTATTGATCCCAGCCAGATTTGTAGTCTTCAACCCTTCACTCTAGATCATCTTCTTGATCTTCTTGTTCCACATAGTGAGCTTCTCTTGCTTCACAATATGTTTTGTAGGCGGTGACAAGTTCTTCACGAGCTCTACAAATGTGTGCCCAATGATCAGACACTTCACATCGAGAACATACATCTCTTTGCTCGAACTCCATTGATTGAGGCGCTTTGAAAGCGTCATTTAGATGGCTCTTAGTGTTGGTGGCGCCACCAACATGGCCAGAGGCGTTTCCTCCCTCTCTCTTTCCACGTTTACCTTTTCGGTTCCGTGTTCGCCTATTTTGGCGGTTACCTTCCCAAGTAGAGCGATTATATGGATCAGAATGTCCAGAAGTATACCTAAGATTAGGGTTTCGCTCTTGGCGCCCTCTCTTAGAGGTGCGACTATAATTGGATTCCGGAATATGTTCTGTTTCCACGGATCTCGAATTATAGTTCTTCACAAGGATATTGTCATGCTTTTCAGCGACAGTCATAGCTCCAATGAGCTCATGAAACCTTGTGATCCGTCTTGCATTTACATTGATTCCATAGTTCTTAGCAACCATCAATGCAGAGATGGGGAAGGTAGAGAGAGTCTTCTCAATCAACATCTCATCTGTGATCTTTTTACCATAGAATTCCATTAAGGATTTAATGTGAAGTGCTTCCGAGTTATAGTCAAGAACTGACTTGAAATCACAGAAGCGGAGGCTATGCCATCTCACTTCTAGGTCAGGAAGCAAGGAGTCACGGACGTTGTCAAATCTTTCTTCGAGTGAGACCCACAGCCTTCTGGGGTCTTCTTCATTCATATACTCGTACTGGAGCGAATCATCCATATGACGAGTCATTAGGATGATGGCTTTTGCCTTATTTGCCTCTAAGGCTGCTCTATTTGCTTCCAAAGCTTGAGCTTGCTCAACAGTTAGCACGTCCTGGCTAGGCTCTAGAATCATATCCAGGATTCCATCAGCCTTGAGATGTTGGCAGATATCACGAACCCACCTGTGATATCCAGAGCCAGTTGTTCTCAATGGAGCAAAGTCCAATTTGTTCAGGTTACTCATCCTGAAAGAGAACAAGAAATTAGGGTTAGTTTCGGAGCGAAATAGGCTACCATGAAAACATATGAAATTTCTGAGCGTAATCGCTTCCAAGAAATTAGGAATTTCCGAGCGTAGTCGCTTCCAAGAAATTCGATTCCAAGAGATATTGGATTAGATCGAAACAATGATGTAAGTGGTCGATCATAAATTCTCTACAAACTCTAAGTTTGGAGATCTCAACAAGCTCTAAGCTTGGAGTGAGCACGAACCCTCACAGTTCGGCTTAATTTGGTCTCCCCTATAATGAAGAAAGGGGGGTAGAAGAAGGGAGGTTGCAAGTCCCCGAAAAAGAAGAGAAATTAAATTTAAAAACTCTAAAAAAACGGGAGTGTTTAGTAAAAAATACCTCGAAATAGGTCGCCGGAAAATTTGATTGGAAAAAGTTTCCGGAAAATGGCCCGAAAAGTCGCCGGAAAACTGCCTAAAAAGTCACCGGAAAATAGTTGACCGAAGTTGACCGTTGACCGCTGACGTGGCAGTGTGGTCCCTGTTGCTGACGTGGCAGTGGGTCCCTGTTTGCTGATATGGTAGTGGGTCCCTATTTGCTGACGTGGCAGTGGGTCAGTGTGCTGACGTGGCAGTGCTGATGTGGCAGTGGAAGTGGGCCTGCGTCAGTTGGCCTCTACCATGGGCTTGGGCTTCTGCTTCTTGGGCTTTTGGGCTTCCTTTCCCTCTTTTTTTTTTTTTTCTTTTCTTTTCTGCCAGTTTTCTGCAGGAGATTTAGTCGGCCGGTTCACGCATTTTTAGGCCGGTTTTCTCACTTTTTCTTCCGGTTCCAGCATCTTTGACTTGAGAGGCTTCTGCTATCAAAATTTGGTGGAAATCGGAGGTCCGGAAGATGTTGAACCGGTGGAATATTTGCTGCTAGTTGTATAGAGCTTCCGATGGCCGGTTCGGTGGTTTTCAAGCCGGTTCTTGAGGTGGGGCTGCCGGTTCTGGACTCCTGGGATAGAGTTCTTCAAGGTGTGAGGTGGAGGAAAGAAAGGCTTCAAGGTTTTGTATTCGGATTCAAGGTTTTTAGCATCTTGAATCAGGGTTTGGCTATTTATTTCAGGGTTAGGGCTTCGTGCTAATAACGTGTTTTAGAGAAATTGAATTTGAGAGGAATTTGCTGTGTGTTCTCATTGATAATAGGGGCCTCTTTATATAGAGGATTACAATGCATAGAATCTCAATCATACAAGGAAAGTAATTCTACATTGATTAGGATTCTAGATCCTTCTAATTAAATCATATTACCACTAGATCAAGTAACCTAGAGTTTGGGCTAAACACAAATTAGGTTTTCCTTGAACAATATATACTTAAATGATATATAAAGACTTTTTTATTAGAAGATATATGAAGACTTACTATAATATACAATAAGCTTAATAAGCACATTTTATAGGAATATAGTTTACTCCCGTTTCTAATGCCGGTCAAACACTTGACCTGGAATATGGGTTTCCTATTCAAGTTGAACCACAAACTCAAAGTACTCCAACAGATCGACTACTTGGACCACCAGAGTCCCAGAAAAAAAATAGATCTGGAGAACCCAGCAGGTGACATCGGCAAACTCATTGTCACACTTGACAGATTAATCTGGTTCCCTATTCACTTCTATGCTATTCTCTTCTCTTCTCGCTCCGATCGACCAAGGTGAGCTCCCATCCTCTCTTTCTCTTCCCCTTTCATAATTTTTGTCAAGCTTGAAAAGCCACGGCTGTCTCCACTGATAAGCTCATAAATGTACATGATTTTGTGTTGATTTCTTCATGTTTTCTTAGCTAGTTTTCCATCTATTTGAGTCATTTACTTTATTTTTATGTTTTGTAGGTGTTATGGAGCAAAGTAGAAGAAAGGAAGCTAAATCAGTAAATCTGCCTGTGCAGATCAGTCAACTACAACATGAAACTGAGAGCAGCTCAGAACGAACTAGACAGTGAACTTTATATGCTTGGAAAGCTTTGGATGTCTAGTTTCCAGAACTTTTAACGGTTCATTCATATCATTTTTCTACAAGAAGTTATGGTCGATTTAGTACAGAAAGGTTGGGCAGTCCGAGAATCTGACACTTTGACGGAAATCCACGATTTGAGGCCCAAATTCCTTTTAGAAGCCCACCGACGAGTATTAACTGAATATCTCTGTTTATTAGAGATATATGACATATTTTTATGGGTGAAAATTATTAGAAATTTTAGAGGAGAAGTTACTTGAATCCTAAAAGGAAAAGAAGTGAAAATCACTGGACCTAAGCAAAAAAAAAGAAGGGACGTCTAGGGGGAGACGTACGTTCTGCCGCACAAGAGAAAGGAGAGAACGACATCTTCTGCCATCATCTAGCCGTGATCTCACCTCCTTCTTTCATCTCTATTTTTCTTTTCGATTCTCTTGATGTATGCATTCAGCGAATTCATGACTATGTCTAGCTAAATACTTTTGTAGTTAGGGGCGATTTCAAAGCCCCAAACATGTTCAATTCATATATATTGATGACAATTCAGTTTTTGGTTTTCTATATTATCAATTGAGTGTTTGTTTCACCGTGTCTACAAGATGAATCTTTACTTGTTTGTTTAGGTGCATAACTAAATGAATAGGTTAGGGTTCTAATGCTAGGAGTAACACTAGATTCGTATATGTCGTGTGTTGATTCCAATTGAGTAGCAAAATGTCTTCTTGAATTACATGTGACTCAAACCCTAGGTTTAGCAAGACTACCAATGTACTTGTGACCCTAGATTTATCCAAACCCTTTTCTTGCTTAATGATTTTGATATGTTAAACTTAGCAAGCTTGTGTCTAGGCTGCATAATCGGAAATAGATTAAGTGGTGAGCTTGTATTCACTTAACGAGGAACTAAGAAAGGGTAATGGGTTAATTCGAGCTTGTGAGTTAACTTCGAGTAAATTCAATTGAGAATTAAGATTCCATAACTGAGATTTGATATGATTGAGTGTGTTTGGTGGTGGAGAATGAGTCCTTAGCTTTGTTTCTATCAATAGTTTAAAGCTATAAAATCTGTTTCTGCTTTGTTATCTTACTGTGTTCAGTTTTACGTGAATTATTTAAATTATCAAATCAATTCTGATTGTTCTGAAATTATGTATGCGTGTTATTCAATGTGTCTTTAGTGTCCTGTAAAATTTTCAGAAAATTCCATCGAGTCTAGGTTAGTTAATTAATTTATTTTCGTTAACTGTTCAGTAGCATGGTTTAGAGTAGTTTGTGACATTTGGTTAGCAGTTTAGGAACAATCTTCAGCGGGTAATGACCCTAGCTTGATCACTATATTATCAACGATGAAATTTGAGTGCAAGGTTTAAGTTGTGCATCTTTTAGACGTATCATCCACCGCGACTTCAGTTTCACGATCATAATTGGTTTGATTGATGGGTTGGGGAGAGCTGCAGTGTAGAGGTGCGGTGGCTTGGGCAGAGCTCCGGTGTAGAGGCACGGTGCTTGGGTGATTAGGTTTCGTCGATTTGGAGTTTAGGTGTCGCGAAAAAAAATACATATATTGAAACCGCCTAGCCCGCCCAGACAGACGCCCAGCCTTCCTAGGCGGCCGCCTAAATCCAATCCGCCTCAGAGCTCCATTTAGTCATTACTCGCCTCGGTTTGCCGCCAAAAAGAAAAAATGAGTTGTAGGACAGATCCATGTCCTCTGGCGGGGAAAATCCATTCGGATCTATCAGCAATTCCTCCTACTGAAAATCTTTCAATTAGTTTTTCAGCTATACTTTCTCTCATAGCTGTTCTCCATGGTTCATGAAGTTTTCCGTGTAACAGGTTTACTAGATCAGTGTTTTCTAGTTCACTTATTAAACAATAATATTCTTGAAATTCATTTCGATACTCTTCAAAATATCGCATGTCGTAGATCTTGAGTGTTTGATTTAGCAGATTCTTTGGCCTTTTCACTTATGTTTTAGAGATCTCCACAGAATTGTTCATACAAGGGGTACTGCAAAATCATATGGTGATTTTGAGTTTTTGATATGTTCTAACCAGTCTTTTCTTCTTTCAGTTTCTTTGAACGAGAAGTAGTATTTCTTGGCTACTCTAGTGAGAGTAGTTTCATTACACCAGAAGATCTGATGCTTCAAATTTTTCAAGGGTGAGAGCAAAAGCCATCATGAAGCTATCTATCCATTGGTCAATAGCTTTTCCTTTATCTAGAGGATTGTCTAGATTTAGCCATGCTTATACCGTAATTTGTAATTGGCACTCTAGGCAGATTGTCCTCTGGGAAGAATTTTTGAGAGTTTATTTCTCCTTCTCTACCTGTAAGTGCTTTCTGGATAGGGAGTTTTAGTTTTCCCTTCTCTCTAGTGATGAAAGTTTTAGAATTGGAGTTTTCTCCTTCTTCCATTTCTATATCTTGATAGGGATGGACTTTTCTTACCTTTCCTACTTTGAAATTTTTTATTTCTTCGATTAGTTGCTCCAATCTTATTTTATCTTTGCAAGATTTTGCTTCATTATAAAGTTCATAGAGTTTTTCTGCTCTAAGCACATTTACTTGTCTATTTAGATCAGCTTCTAGTTCTTTTTCAGTAATAGAATTTGTTGGTTCTTCTATAATAAATTTAGTACCACTGGTACTTGCTTCTCTAGTGCTATTGCATCTTCTGAAAATTTTGTTTATTTTGATATTTTCAGGACATACATCACTTTTTCTGTGATCGTCAAACTTTAAACTGATATCTCTAATCTTTTTGCTTTCACAGATTGCCGCTTTAGCACTTTCTGGTGGTTTCTTTGGACCAGATAATTTCCATTCAATAGAAAAAGGTTACTTTATTCTAAGTAACCTTGTGTATTTGTTGTGAATGGTTGTTTTAGCTGTGAGAAACCCAGTAGTAAGACCTAGGATATTTGATATCCTTGTCTTGGGTTCTACTGTGGTACTCATCAGTTTATAGTATATTATGTATATTGTTGCAAGTTCTTGCATATTTTCTTTTATTTTTATGTCATCTGTCTCGACTCTCAGTCTTAGACAGTGAGCACCATCTTTTAAGCTTGTTCAGAAGTTTTGGAAACAGTTGAAATATGCCACTTGATTGCATAAAGATGCTTTAAATGTTCCCAATAGACTAGCTTGAAAATCTGTTAGTCTATTGTCTTGTAAGACACATAAGACTAAACAATTTATGCCTTCTCGGGTAAGAAGTTTTATGTCAACTTGGACTGCTCCAATATGCATAAAATGATGATTTTTTGCTTTTGCTCTAGCAACTTCTTGAGGAGTGATCATTAAGAGATCTGTTTCTCTTGTTGTAGATGGAGCTGTAAATTCCAATAATTTGAAATGATGGCTATACATCAATCATCATTTCAAATTTTCCTCTTTTATAGATTTGTTTAAAATCTAGTTTCAGAACTGAAGAGTTTTTTTACCTCCTGTTCTATTTCATTGTATTCGAATTCTTCTGCGTTTAGGAGCTGTGCTCCTTTCTTTTTCCCAAAGATGCTCATCATTTTAGCATCTCTTGCTACCAAGTGTTCTGGTTTTTCATACTTGATGCTAGTCAGACTTGTTGTTAGTTCTGGAAAAATCATATTTGGAACAAGATTGTTTATAGGTTTCTCTAATGGTTTGAATCCATTAGATTTCTTGGATTTTACTGGAAGACTTTTCTTATTCTTCAGTAATTGTTTCATAGAATCCAATATTTCTTTCTGTTCGCTGATTTTTTTTCTATTAACACTTGTAAACTATTCTTCTTCCCTTTTAGGAAGATCTTTGATATAATCTAGTTTATTTTCCAATTTTTCTAATTGGAATATTATATCTGGTAATTTTTTTAGATGATCATGACATCTAGATAATTTTTTTATCAGATTCTGATGTTTCTCATCAGGAAATTTTAATATAGAGTTCCAACTTCTCTATAATTAATTCAAACATTGTCCCCATTGGGGATATTTTGTTTTTTTTTTTAGCTTTTAAGCAAGCTTTGATACCAGTTTTTTGCGGATCTCACCGATACTCAGATAATCAAGATATTTTTGTTCCTCTTCAAGAGTTTCTTTAATTTCTTTAATATTTTTCTCAACTTTATAGATTCTTTTCTGGACTACGAAGATAATATCCCAGTAACCTGAATTTTCTCTTCTGAGCCTTGATCTAAAATCTTTTAATTTTCTCAACCCTTCTTTTTCTTCTGCTAATTCTTTACTAGTTTTGCTGAAAATAGCAAGTAAGTCTAGTCTGGAAAGGATTGAAATTATGAATGGTAAAAATTAATTGTTTACCTTTGAATATAGAGAATGAGTCTGTACCTGTAATTGATATGTAAACAAATAACTTCAAGATATGGGCCCATCTCGCTCCAACAGAAAAATAAAATAAAAATATTGTTCAAAGTGAAACAGTAAAAGTTAAAATGATAAAAGATGGTGAAAGGTAAAAAGGTTACTAATGGTACTCTACTAACTGATTTGGGTAGAAAGGAAGAAAAAGGAAAAGGTTTTGTGTGAAAGGTGATAAAGATAAGTTTGTGGGGTGTATGAGAAGTATTTTGGTATTTGAAGAGTGTATGAGCATACCCCTCATTTATTTTAATTCCTTGTTTAAACACAACTCTAATTCCTGATGTTATTCGAACGTGTTGTTATGATTAATTATTCTGTGGTTCCGGAGTATCACGTGACATTGTCATGTAATGGGGCCAGGCCAATCATATCATTCGAAATTGGCTGGGACCTTACAAGGAGGTGAAAAAAAAATATTAAGAGAACTAATCATGACAAAGTGAAAGTTATGTGGATTAATGACATTAACCCGGACCACTACGTATACCATGACCCATGACCATATACCTATATGTTGCTATCTCAATTTTGATGGAAAATTTTGATCTAAATAATGTTGATTGAAAGTTTGATATATGTAATACTAGCTTTAAAGGAAATCTAATCAAATTACCAAAATTTTGACAAAAATTTTCGGTTGTTTCCAATAAATTTGAAACCTTGCTTAAGACACAACATACAAAGGTCAATCGTCAATTTATGTGATCACAACCAAATCTTGACCTAGAAAACCTTCATGGTTCCACAAAGTTAGGATGGTTGTGTGCCTATGATTACAAATGATATATAGATAATAATGTTGATCCTAAAACTTAAGCCATCTCTTCTCTTTTTCTCTACTGACAACCGCATTTGATGCAGAAGCCTGAGCTGTCTCCCGCTCTGCCAAGAGTCTGCGAGTTTCAATCAATTTTCTCATTGCAGCCTCATAAACCACCTTCTCTTTTTTGTTTCTACTCACCATTTCTTCTAGCTTTCCAACTCGCATCTTCAACTCCTTCACTTCATCCTCATAAGCCACCAAATCCCGCCTATCAACTTTCTTCCCCTCCCCTGACCCTTTGTTCTGCTGCTTCTTTGCTGATCCACCATTTAAAGCTTCACCGTGCATAGCAAGTTGGCTATTAATAAAACTAAACATATCAGGTGTTGACTCCACTTCTTTCGCTGCTCTTGTCAATGCTGCAAACTTCTTGTCACGTTTCCTTTTACCACCTCTGCTACGCTTCTTTCCCTGATTCCCTTCGCCCTCTTCCTTCTCACAAGATTCCACAGCATGATCAAGAGATTGTTTTGGTGGAAGGACCTTCACAGAGATGGGATCTACAATTCCCTGCCCAGATGCGCCTAGACCTGTCCCTTCAAGGTAACCCATATTGGCCATCATCTTGGAAGCAATACCACGGGTGTGGTTCTCCCACTTAGCAAATATGGCCGTTTCTGTCTGAATGCCCCTCTGTAGTCGGGTGCTTTCAAGAAATCCTAAACCCTGTGAGGCCTCGTCTTCGTACTCACTGTAATCAGATTGTTCTGAGCTAGAATCTTCTTCTTCACTCATTTGAGCAAACTCAGATAATGCTATAGCTTCTTCCCCAAGATTTGCAGAGCTTCCATCATCTTGGAAAACAACTCTCCCAACCCCAAGTAAACCATCCCATGATTCAAGTTCAGCTTTCCTCCAAATACCTTCTTCACCATCTGAGACAGCCCAAATACTTGACCCTACTAGTGACTGCTCCCACATAGTTGGCGTATACATTTTCAAGGAGGTGAGTGGGACGTCAACTCCTGTATGCAATAAAGATAGTTAACATCAAAACTGCTGGAACGAATTGGTTCAGAAAAAACAGAAGGTATTGTCAGCAGTTTTCAGAAGCATGCATTATACAAGTATAACCAAAAGAAATCAAGTTAAGCTACATAAACATCGTGCCCGAGCTGAAAAACACATTTCCTATCGCTCGAAAAAATAAAAAATAAATAAACATACGAATCAAAAAGTTAATGCAATCAGCTCAAAAGAATTTAAATACAACGAAACATATACAGCCTGGTTATGCCCACGGACCTAAACATAGCCTGCCTATGCTCACCAACCTAAACTATAGCGTGGCTATGCCAACCAATCTATGTCATAACCAATAAATTGCTCTGAATGCTAATAGCGATGCAAAAATGGGAGCAAGGAGACTTTAGAGTTGCAGTACAGACTTATCGATTAATAGATAAGAGTACAACATACCATGTGATAAGCGGCAGTTAGTACCAAATCGACATCGTTGTTGTAGAAAGAACTTGCAAATCTGCACTTTGGTGGTGTAGCATTAGCATACGGAAGTGATTGTATAGCATTTGTATTTTTAAGTGGTTATACAGCATCAGTATATTGAAGTGGTTATGTAGCATCAACATATTGAAACGGTTATATAAGTAGTAATTTGAAGTGATTTTATAGCATTAGTATTATTGACAGGACACACATCTGGTTCAACTTTACAAGAAATTTTCACCCATGGATAGTATTGCTCTCACAATCACTAAAAGAAGAAAATAGAAACAAAAATTATAATTCACGGGATAAACATAGGATCAGTGAAATGTACGCACCAGCATATTTTCAGAAGTAGGATTGAGGAAAGCAATTTTTGCGGTATTAGAAGCATCCAGTCCTATAACTTGACCATTGTACCAACGTCCATCAGAGTGACGGAACCTAAATTTTGATCCAACACTGTAACTTGGTTCCTCAAGAGGCTCTGGCTGAACCTCCGTTGGATCAAGAGTCTCTTCCTTGACATCCTTATCAGCGTGATGAGAAGGATCCAGAGCTGAATCGACTTCTCGTAATAACCGTGCACGCTTTAGGTGCAGAAGCCCTTCCTCGACATCTTTAATTGCCTGAACAACCTCCTCTTGAAGCTGGTAAAATGTAAGCGCCACGTGACAATGCGAAGGAGTAAGTCTTAGCAAAGTACTATGAAGAGCTTAGAAACTAGAATCTCAACCCAATTTCCATTATATCACCACAACTGAAATCATACTTGAGCTACTAAGCCTATGAATTAAAGGAAATGATCAAGTACACTAATCCACCAATTCAATTAATACAAAACATAGGCAACCGAACAAAGCGAGGCGTTGAAACGAGAGAGAGAGAGAGAGAGAGAGAGAGAGAGAGTACGTACAGCTCGGAGCTCGGGATTGTTGGGGTCGGAGACTAAGGCGTGGTTGAGGGTTGCAAGAGAGTCTTTTTGCTCTTGCAATTGAATGTCTAGCTGGTTCTCCAGAACCCTCTCGTCCTCGCTTCCCATCGCCACCTCTCTCTCTCTCTCCTCCGCGAGGTAACCTTATGTTTGTTGAGTAAGAACTTGTTATGGGCCGGGCCGGGCCTCTCCGGCCCACCCGTTTATTAATGTTTTTTTTTTTTGAAAATAAAATAGGGAAAATAAGAAGAAGAAAGTGGAAAATGGAAGAAGGCACTGTGCGGTGAGTGGGATCGGGAAATGGGGCAAGAGCATCATGAAGCGACGGAGGGGTTGGTGAGGCTGCTGACGAAAGCGAACCACGATCTGACAGTGGTTCAGCACAGGCTCGACAAGGAGTTTCAGCAAATCTATCCCCAAAATGCAAACCCGATGAAGCTGGTTTCTAGAATTAAGAAAATTCAGCAAGACTTGTCCACTTTGGAAGACCAGTGCCGTCAACTTCTAACAGCCAAGCAGGTATCACTCTCTCTCTCTCTCTATTTATCTATATCTATATCTGATGAGCATGTTAGGCTTTTGTTTGTTGAATAGGGTTTTGGGTTTTGCAGGATTTGATTGACAAGGCTAGGACCACTCTCGTCGGGAACAGAAATCTAGTGCAGCGGATGGAGGCATCCATGGGCATTTCCCCCAATACTGATTCTGATGATTCTGCTTTCGCCAACTTCAATCAGGTAATCTTTTTGTTATTTGCACTGCTAAACTAGTGTATTTGGGGTAGTATATATAAAAAGTTAACTACTTTGCATGATCACATTGCAATTTCCAAAGTTTTTGATGGTCCTTGGGATTATTGGATGCAGTCAGCAATGTATCGATAGTTGAGAACATGGTTTCTATCCTTATGGCAATCAAATGGAGTATCTTTGTAATATGTGTTTTATTAGCATATACTGCATGGTGCTCGGTTGTTTAGTTTCCAGATGGTGTCTCAAGTACTTGCACCATTTGCCAGCAAGCAACCAATATCAAACCTAGCTATCGGCAGGGCTAAGTTTATGTAAAATAATGCCCATTTAACTGCGGGTAGCTTTGTTCTTCTGATAAATTACAATTAAGCCTTGCTACATTCCCCCAGCAACTTCACATTTGTTACAGCTTTGCTGATTTCCATGTACATAAAAGGGGCCTAAAACAGAATCTTATGACCATATTGATCCCTTTTTGCAGATCATCGATGAGTGGAAGGTTCAAGCTAGATCAAAAGCAGGTAATGATTTACAGTCCACTGAATTGTATTTTCTTATGATCAGTAGCACCGTTTTGGGGCAATTGATGCTTCTACTAGTATGAGTCACCACTATTCATCAATAATGAAAGGGGTGTAAGTAATGAGGCTTATCTTATCAACAAATTAGCCAATGGAAGGAAGTTTCATTTTTATGTGAGATTGTTGTTCAGATTAGCTCAGCTTTATCACAGAACATTATCACTGAGTAGACATTTCTAAGTGAGTTTATTTGGATCAAAGAAAAAAGTATGTGCGAGTGAATTCTAGATTAGGCGGGTTTTGGAAAAGTAGGAAGTTTGATAGTTGCCGATCAATTTTAAGTTTTCTCCCCTGTTTCCTTCATCTGTTGTGTACTTCTTTATCACCCTCTCTATTACTGCTGCAGATAACCTCCATAACCTATATTCAGCAATTGGTTTATGTAGAGTAAATATATTGACGAAGAGTTGTTGATGCAGGTGATGAAATAGATACAGATGTGCATGATATCAATACGTTACTATTTTCAACCATAGTTTCAAGCAACTGAAGATGCTGAGCAACTTTGATGATCGAAGGCTTTGGGAAACACACATTATCTCAAGCTCCTGAGAGTAATGGAACTGATGACTTCTCAATTTCTGTACCTTGCTAATTTTGGTATTGCGTTGTAGTGGGAGAAAAAGCTTACTTTCTTGTGGCAAGCTATATGACGGCCAATTTATGTTTCAAGTGTGAATCTGACTCGTTGGTATTGCCTCAAAAGCATGTTGATTTCAAACACATGTTTCTAGTGTGAATCTGACTCGAATGATTTGTGCACTTTCCTATCAAATACATTGTTGATGAAACACCAGATACGGCATCAGTATTATGAGCACCCTCTGGCAGGTGAAACAACGGAAGGAAAGAAGGCATGGCACGGTTAAAACACAATTCCACTGCATCTCAAGGTTTAAGACGAATATGTGAAAGGCAGAAACTGGCGATGTTCTGGGGACAGACTAGTTAAAGAATATTCAACTACAATAAACAATAGGAGTGAAGATACGATCCAATAGGAGTTAAAGACTTGTTAGACTTTAAACAATAAAGGATCTAACTTTTATTGTGATTTAAAGAATATTCAACTACAACAACTGGACCATAAACCCTATTGAAACAGGATATATGATACAACATGAATTCTACGTTAATACAGTTTCTATTTGAACTTTGATGCTTGAAGCTTTTCGACATCAGATCTCTATCAACCAAAGCTGCTACTTGGAAATAGGAGGCTGTCCTAACCACTTGGCACGAAAACCTGTTCCCTTACAATCTGAGCATCGCATTGCTCCCTGGATGAACATAAGATATAGGGGACTTTAATTATATGTTACATATAGCAAGTGCATGTAGGAAATTGTATAGTGGCATATTAAAATTTGATTTACCTTTCCAGTACATATAACACAGCTAGTACTTTTTGAAGGGACTTGGCAAAGCATGTTATCGCCAAGAACAAAGAAGCCCGTACCAGCACACCATTTGCATTCAATATGCCCATTTGAGTTGCAAGAAGAACAAGCAACAGGCCTTGGTTGCTGTAAGTAATAAACAAGGAAGATATTAGAAAACAACAAGACGCCCTCATCAGTTGATTTTCAAATGGCTGAAACCGGCTGCATGTGCGTCCTCAACATTCACCAAGAACCTTCCCCTCCCAAAAAAAAAAAAAGACCAACACATCTATCTCTGTATTCAATCTATGTCGGTAAGTGTTTCAGTTATATATAGGACATTACCTTCTAGTAGCACCAAAGAAATCCAAAATCTATACTCCACATAAGACAAATCATAGCTGAAAGCCTAAAATAATCCTATACTTCCTTTCCGGCAAGATATGACTTCCAGTAAATGAATAAATATAGACCACCATCAAGAACCCTGCATCTTCTTCAGTAATAGACCATCTAAATACGCCAAACTAACCATCCAACAAATCAAGACCTAGACCATCTAAAGACGCCAAACTAACCATCCAACAAATCAAGACCATAAAGGTTATACTCCACCATATTAAGCAGCGTTTGGTCAGACATTACCATCAAATTTTCAAAGTCGCCTCAACTGAACTTACTAAAATTAACAATTGGATTGATGTTTGAACCAAAACCCAATTAGTAACTACACATTACACAATCGAAGCATGTAAAATCTCAGACGACAGATAGGGGAAACGAGAGATAAACTACCTTAGAGATTAACCAGGCTTTCTCCATGCGATTAACAAAACTAGAGGAGCCTTCATAGGATTCCACAGCTGAAGCTCGCACGCCGCGAACCCTTGAATTCCCGAGGGACCTGGTTCTTGAACCATGAGGAACAGAAACCCCAACACGACTTAGAGCCGTGGTCAACGACACAAAACCATCGTTGTGAATCGGATTGGCCACAATCGATGACCTGCAACACATACAGCTCGTCATTTTCGAGTTCTACAAGTTGTGAAGAGGAAAACAAGGACAGAATTTGGGTTTCTTGAAGGCGGTGGTTTTATAATATTTTGATTTTATATGGTTTTCCTGTGGCACACAGCTAACCAAAACTCCCACCTTATTTCAGCAATCAGCCCACTTTCTTGCTTGGACCTGGCACCTCAGAATATTCAGCAAACGAGCCCACTCAGAATTTTCTTTTTTCTCCTAGCCTTTTCCCATTTATTTATTTATTTTTCTTTTTTTTTTTATGAGAAAAAAGACTTACCGGGCAAAATAAAAACCTCTAGAAATTCTCCCTCTCAGCTGATCCAATTGGAACGCTAGAGACACCGAAAGGGGTAGACAATAAAACCAAACTTTAGGATTATGGAACTTATAAGCTAGGGACGCTAAATGATCTGCAAAGAAATTAGCTACTCTAAAACTATGTCTGAAGATTATGGCTTAAAATTGGTGAGCTAAAAGTCTAACATCTCTCACAAGAAGCCATATGATCCAAGGTATTGACGAATTCCCTTGAATATAGTCCATTAAGAGTTTAGAATCACCTTCCACAATGATATGAGACATCCGTTGGAGAGCTGCAGTATGTAATCCTTCTCTTAAGGCAGTGACTTCAGCAACTAAAATGTTTGTAGGTCCAATTATCCTGCATGATGCAACAATAGGGTTGCCATTTGAGTTTCTAATAACAAAACTAATAGAAGCAAATTTTTTTTTTTTTTTTTTTAAATAAAGGCTGGTGCGGCCGCCTTTAGGCCTTGATTGATGAAACTGATGAATACAGGAGGGGGGAGGGGGACATAAGGCCTAAATCCCATATTACAATACATCGCAAGATAACCTCCCGAATAATAATAGGAGTCTCCACTACTACAATGCATTCGAACATGCACCAAGTAGCAAAGAATGTCATATTGACTACTTTATTTGCTTTACAATAATGATGACATGTAAGAAAGTTAAACTAATGTCATCAAACCAAAAAAGTACATTTCATCTTACCACTATGAGGTTGCACCCAATTCATGATTTGCCGCCTCGCTGAGGCATACAAGGCATTGAGTATGAAACCTGATACAAAGCCCACATGACTTTACCAAGAGATGATAAGGATTTATTGTAAATAAAACACACCTAAACTTGATACAAATCATTAAACTAAATAAAACATAATATAAGCCCACCAACAAAGGCCCAATGACTGGAAACAGGCCCAAGACCCATGTGTCTCTTTACTGTCAACCTTTCCGAGTCAGAACTGCTACACCGCAACCAACAAACTGCCATGCCATTCAAACGAAGCCGGAACCAGTGATCGGACCACAGCACTGTCGATCCTCTGCGCCGCCGAATCACACAAACATTGTAGCCATGTTATCGAAGCACTCCAATAATGAAGGACGCCCAACAACCATAGCCGGATAGCCATTGCAGTCGGATTGCAGCTAGATTTGTAATGTCGCATCAATTGAGCACTTCGCCCTCCCCTAGACTTCCACGACCTCGGCCAAAGGTGATTGTGATTAGCCTTTCTGGTTTTGGCCCAACTCGAGGGTTGTGGAACTGTTCTTGATCCCTGCAATTGCAAACCGTTAAAGCTCCAACAACGAGCGTCCGTTTTCCGAGGGCGGAACTAGGATTTAAACACTGGGGGGGGGGGGGGGGTCTAGAACTCGAGATAGAATTTTTTTAAAAAAAACTACTCTAAAAATAAATAAAAATTATATACAATATAATTCATAAGGAATTTATAGTTTAGAAACACCTTATAGTTTAGAAACAAAATCATACATAACTCTTGCTTCAAAATTAAAAAACCACCACTAAGAATGAAAAAGGTAATTAAATTTTTAATTAATATATCATTGATTTGTATTATTATGATTATTTTATTACACTTTTATACAGGGATTGATCATCATGTGGCTTGGGGGAGGGGGGGCCCACTTGCCACTACATGAAGAGAAGATCTTTCCCTTGAGAGAGACTTTCATACGGCACTCGCACCACGTGGCAATGCGGCAGCCTAATCAGTGCCCAAGTAGGGGGTATTTTGAGTATTTCACATTAAAAACCAGGGGCAGTTTCAAAAAAGAGGGGAAAAATTCTTTCTTCTGATTGGAGGGCCGCACCGCCACGTGGTGCGGCAGGCCCTATGCAAGAATTTCTCCTTTCCCTCAGGTTGGTTAACAGCATGCATGCATATATATATATATATATATATATATATATATATATATTTGTATATCTGACACAAAGCTTGGGGGGTTCCGGATCCAGCCGGACCCTAACACAGCTCCGCCCCTGCGTTTTCCGACCTATATTCCTCCTCGAACCTTCACAGGCAGACTGATAATCGAGACCTACCCATTTAACGACAACGTCCCGAAGATGTGCCGCTAGACGGAACATGAAAACACAAACGATTCGACTTTTCTTTGAAAATGATATTGTTATGCTTTTCTCCGAGAAACGCGGAGACACTCGAATTTGTTTACCCTTTAAAACTGTTTTACCAAAATTTATTTATTTATTAACAAATTATCAATCAGACCAATATATATATATATATATATATATATATATATCAATAAATGTAATATCCAAAAAAAAAAATATTGACAAATGTGATTCTACAATAATTTTGTTTTAAAAGTTTGAGACACTTTTTCCTTGCAACGTGACCGAATCAAAATATTCTCAAATGGGACTAAATCCACAAAAAAATTATAAAGACTAATTAATACATTTTAAATGTTATAGTAAATATATATAATTCAATAATAGTTGTCAATATATATATTTTCAGTTCAGTAAGGGAATGAGTGCTAGCTCGCCTCAATGGTTGGAAGTGAAAACTTTTATCAAAGGTGGGGGAAGCTGGTGTTGTTGAAACTTGAAAGCTATTGTTCAGGCTATTCCAAATTATCATATGAGTTGATTTCGAATGCCCATGGGCTTGTGTCATGAGTTGGCCTCTCACTGTGCTCAATTTTGGTGGAGTAAAAAGAATGGGCAGCGTAGTGTACGTGCATTGGAAAAAATGGTTGGTGCTTTGTAAAATAAGAAAGTTGGAGGCTTGGGTTTTTGGGACTTTAAACACTTTAACCAGGCATTATTGGCTAAGCAGTGTTGGCGTCTATTCTTATTTCCAAACTCTTTAGTTGCTCGAGTTTATAAGGCTCGCCAATGTTATTCTATTTGGAATAACTTGCTTGCGGTGCAAGTACGAGAGCAGGTTGGTAGGTGTGGTACAATGTCTAATCCCATTGTTCAGGCTAGGTGGTCTCCTCCATCTCAAGGTATGATGAAACTTAATTGTGATGCATCTGTCCTTGATAATGGAAATCAGGTTGGTATAGGTTGTGTTATAAGGGGAAGTGATGGTGAACTGCTACTTGCGGTGGGTGAGCGGCTCCAAAGTCGCCTTAAGCCTTGTGCTGCTGAGTTGAAGGCAGTGATCCTGGGGCTTGAGATGATGATAGAGCATGGTTGGAGGCCTGAGATGGTGGAAACCGATTGTTTGGAGGCTGTTAATTTGATAAACAGGGAGGAGGATTGTCTGGCAGTGGAAGGAGTGCTAGTAGAGAAGATTAAATTCCTACTGGGGTATGTTGGTATTCGAAGTGTTCATCATGTTTCTAGGGTGGCTAATGGTGCTGCTCATGGTGTTGCTCAGTTGGTAACCCGGTTAAATGGGCGTCGTAGTTGGTTAGAAGTTGGGCCCTCTTGGCTCATGGATGTCATCGATGATGATAGACCCGTAACTTGTTCTAATAGGGAAGAGAGTGGGGAATTTTCCACCACCGATTTTTCCCACATGGTGTAATCTTTATCTTATTTGAATAAAAATTTAGTCATTCTTTATAAGGCTCGCTACTCTCATACTGGTGATTTTTTCACTGCTAGCGAAGGGCGTTCCTCATCTTTTATTTGGATCATTATTATTATGGGGGAGGGAGTTGCTTGTAGCTAGATTACGTTGGAGAATTGGCAATGGCTGTTATGTAAAGATCTGCTTAGACTATTGGCTACCAACTAGGTTCTTATCCTTAATCAGTTCATCACCCATGTTCCCATCTGATACTTGTGTCTCCTCTATAATTACTCCGGACGAAACTTGGAATATTGCAGTTCTTAGTGGCGGAGCCAGAAAATTATGTTTACTGGGGCACAAAGAAAAATATTGATAATATCAGAGCATAAAAAAATTTCTATATGTAATTTTTATCTAACAACGGTAATTATCCTCAATTTTCATAATAGTCTCATCATCTACACTAGTAAAAATATCGTTCTCATTCAATTGCGGCAATACATGTTAATGACGTTAATTAATTTTTTTTTAATGATTTCCGCATTGGACTGAGAAATTTGTAAATATTAATTGTAATCAATTCTATGATTGATGTCAAAAAGGTTTGGGAATGAAAGATATTATATAATAATATTATATTATATAGGATATCAAAACCTGATTTCCATTCTAGATATTAATATATTAAATAATTTTTGATAAGATAAGAATTGATATAATATATATATATATATATATATATTGATATAAGAAAAAGAAGACAAAAGTATATAGAAAAGAAAAGACAAAAAGAAACAAAAACTAAATAAAAGAAAAAGAAAAAGCCCAATTGGTAGGTTAGGGCCCTGGTTTCCACTGATCAGAACAAGTTCCAAACTTTCTTTCCTTCCTCACAGACTTGCATGACTAGCTGCTGACTTGCTGCACTGAATTTGTTCTTTGTCCTGGTTCTATATATATAAATCAACTTGTGCCAAGAAACCTAACTGGGGCATGTGATCCAGGGTGCCCCTTCATCCCTCCGCCCCTGGCAGTTCTATCCAATTGTTTTTCTGATTTGGAGGTGGCACTTATTTTATCTATCCCATTACCTACCAGAAATGTGGAAGATAAGCAAATTTGGCACTTTCATTCTTCAGGCAAATATTCTATTAAGAGTGGTTATTGGGTTGCACAGGCTATTCAGGAACTTATGGCAGGTAATGAAGGATCTTCAATCTCCGTGGTGGATTGTACTTGGAAGAATTTATGGAAGTTGCCTGTTCTGAATAAGATCAAATTGTTCTTAGGGCGGTGTCTTCATGCAATTCTTCCTAGTGCCGGTAACTTATTTTCTAGACATATTATCTCTTCTCCTATGTGTGGACGTTGTAATCAACAATTTGAATCAAAATTACATGCTTTATGGTATTGTAAAGCAGCGAAAGAACTGTGGTTATAACTCCTTTCTTTTCTTTGGTGGGTTCCTGGAAAGGAGGCTCTTTCAATGACTTCTTTCGCTATGCCACTAGTTGTTAAAACCATATACATGCTCACAACATATGCACAACAATCACAAAAGGGATCAAGGCTTACGTTCAGCAATCACTAGCATGGATTCCATCTTATGCAGCTGCTAAACTCGATCACTGAATATGGCCTTCTGTTACTTACCAACCTTGCTTCTCAATGGACAGAACTTATGCAATTAACGTCGGTGGTAACAGGGACCAATTCATCCATATATATATAGGTGACTTAACCCTCAAGGAGCTTCCCATTAAAGCATTCCTTATCGGATTAGGTTTCCTAGTTAGATTCTTAATGTATCACATCTTGTAGCTTTTCTTGTAGACTAAGCAATGAATTATTACTATCCTTAATGAATTGATACACTGCTTCATTAAGCTACTAGTATTGATTTATAGTTTGTGTCCATGTTGAACTAGATTTGACATTAAGCTAATTATCAATTTACTATATGTTAATGTGTGACAAGTCCATGTTGATTCTAACAATCTCCCCCTTAGACTGACACATATTAAGCTTGATAATTTGCACCAGAAAATGTCAGATACTACTCAACTTACTGTAGTGCTCGCCAGACAACAAAATCAAACCAAAAATCCATTCCAACATGGTCAGATCACAGTTACTTATGCAGAGCAAGAAACAGTATACATTTTAACAAAAATGCAGAGTTTCAAAACCACTAACATAAGCTTTTGCAATCCACATATGTTCAACCAGAAGTGATACAATATATGTTAATGTGTATCAACAAGTAAACATATATTAGGTCCTACTTTATGTTTCTAAAACCAGAAACTCAAGCAAATTTACTGAACACTGATGGCTTAAAATTATTGCTTGAACCTTAACATCATGCTAAACATGATTTAAGCCACCTGATAGCAAGTATAACTTTAAGTACAAAATCAACAATTTTCAGAACATTTAATAAAAGCTGCAGCAATAACCAAAATCTGAAAATACCTCAAAATTTTTATTGATAATAATAAATTGCCATTACAAATAAGTTGTGATAAATAAAGTCAAAAGATCACAACTGAAAATACAAGAACTCAAAAACCTTAGAAATTCAAATGGCTCCAACTGAACTAACTCTCTACTGAACCTAAGCATCTAAATTAGCTAAAATTCCAATGCTTGCTATATGCTTCTGGAATGCAGCCACTGACAATGCCTTGGTGAAAGGATCTGCTAGCTGTGAATTTGTGTTAATACTCAAAACAACTATTTCACCATGCTTTACTCTTTCTCTAACACTGTAATACTTTAGATCAATATGCTTGGAATTATTTGACCTTTTACTGTTCTTGCTAAAGAAAACTGCAGCCTCATTGTCACAATAAATCATAAGTGTGCCAGCCACAATGTGACTCAATACTTTGGTCTGCATGAGAAAATTCCTAATCCAAAGTCCTTCACACATAGTTTCATATACAACAATAAATTTAGCTTGCATAGTAGAAGTTGAAACAAGAGTTTGCTTCATGGTTTTCCAAGCAATAGCACCTCCTGCAAGCATGAACACATATCCACAAGTCGACTTCTTGGAGTCTGGATAATTCCCTGCAAAATCCGAGTCTGAGAATCCAACAAGTTTCAGATCCCGCACTTGCCTATACACTAGCATATAACCCTTGGTTCTCTGCAGGTACCTCAACACTTTCTTCCCAGCTACCCAATGCTTATGGCCTGGATTGGATTGAAATCTAGACAAAATCCATACTGCAAAAGACAAGTCTGGTCTAGTGCAGACTTGTGCATACATGAGACTTCCTACAAGTCTAGCATAAGGCTTTGACTCCATATTCTCCTTTTCAACATCACTATTGGGACTTTGCTTCTTGGTTAACTTATCTCCTTTTGACATGGGGACTTCTCCAGCTGCACACATCTTCATACCAAATCTCTTTAAAATTTTGGTAACATAATTCTGTTGAGACAAACCAAGTAGTCTATGTGCCCTATCTCTTTCAATCTCAATACCTAGTACATAGGATGCTTCTCATAAGTCTTTCATGTCAAAATTCTTTGACAGAAAAATTCATAGTGTCTTTAAGCAGTTTTAGATTACTACTAGCTAAGAGTATATCATCCACATAGAATACCAGAAAAATAAAATTGTTCCCAACTGTCTTCAAGTAAACATACTTATCAACAAGATTTTCTGTAAATCCAAAAGTAGAAATCACATAATCAAATTTCTTGTATCACTGTCTAGAAGCTTGTTTTTAGGCCATAAATTGATTTTCTTAACTTACACACTAATTTTTCACTTCCAGCTTGTACGAATCCTTCTGGCTGCCTCATATAAATCACTTCATCTAGTTCACCATTCAAGAATGCTGTTTTAACATCCATCTGGTGTAGCTCCATATCAAAATGAGCCACTAAAGCCATGATTATCCTAAACGAGTCTTTTGTAGAAACTGGAGAAAAAGTCTTAGTAAAGTCAATGCCCTCCTTCTGTGTAAAACTCTTGGCAACTAATCTTGCTTTATGTCTTCTACATTGCCATTTGCATCTCTTTTGGTTTTGAAAACCCATTTACAACCTATAGGTTTCTGATTAGGGTTAGGTTCAACTAATTCCTAAACTGCATTTTGGCTCATGGATTCAATTTCTGCTTCCATTGCCAGCTGCCATTGATGAGATTCACTACTTTCAATGGCCTGATTAAATGTAGTTGGATCATTGTCCTCTGCACAGTCTATTTCAATTTCTGCTTCTTGTAGATAAACAATGTAGTCACTCTCTCCCCCCCCCCCCATAAGTTGGTTTTCTTGCTGTCTGTGATCTTCTAGGCTGAGGATGTTCAGGATTAGGTTGAGCTACAGGTACTTGATAAGTTACTTGGTCAGTTACTTGACCAGTTACAAGTACTTGATCAGTTACTTGACCAGATACAGCTACTTGATCAGTTACTCGACCAGTGACTTGATCAGTTACATCTTGTTCTAAAGGCAATGCTACACTTATATTCTCATCTGACACAATTTCCTCAAAACCTGAGGTTAAATCCTCAAGATTTGTATTGTGAACTTTTTCACTTAAAAACTTTACTTGATGTGTTTCAAAAATTCTAGGTGAATAATGAGCAGAATATAATTTATAGCCTTTAGATTTATCTGGATAACCTATAAAATAGCAACTAACAGTTTTGGGGTCAAGTTTATTCAAGCTTGGATTATAAATCCTAGCTTTTGCATGACATCCCCAAACATGGCAGTGATGAAGACTAGGTTTCTTGCCACACCAAAGCTCAAAAGCAGTCTTTTTTATAGCTTTGCTAGGTGTCCTGTTGCAAATATAATTTGCAATTTTTAAAGTCTCACCCCACAAAAATTTAGGTAAGCCAGTTGTACACATCATACATCTAACCATATTCAAAAGAGTCCTATTCTTTCTCTCTGCAACACCATTCTGTTGTGGATTATAGGGTGTTGTGTATTGAGCTGTAATTCCATTGTCTTGCAAAAACAAGGCAAATGGACCTTTTTGTTGGCCAGATTCAGTGTACTTCCATAGAACTCTCCCCCTCTATCTGACTTTACTGTTTTGATTTTCTTTTCTAGTTGATTTTCTACCTCAGACTTAAAGATTTGAAAGGCTTTCAATGCTTGTGCCTTTTTTGAAAGTAGATAAATATAACTGTATCTAGAA
This sequence comes from Rosa chinensis, assembly GCF_002994745.2. Classification (NCBI taxonomy): domain Eukaryota; kingdom Viridiplantae; phylum Streptophyta; class Magnoliopsida; order Rosales; family Rosaceae; genus Rosa; species Rosa chinensis. The sequence goes on from NC_037093.1 coordinate 60,402,102, forward strand.
AAGTCATCAATGAATGTGATAAAATACACATTCCCACAGATAGTTTGATGCCTAAATGGTCCACATATATCAGTGTGTATGAGTTCTAATAAATTTTGGCTTCTATATGCAGTCTTCTTTCTAGTATTAGTTATTTTTCCCTTAAAGCATTCCACACAGTCTGTTAGATCAGAAAAATCAAGTTCATTTAGAATGTTGTTTTTCACCAAAATTTTCAGTCTCTCTTTTGAAACATGGTCGAGTCTTCTATGCCATAAAAATGCAGACTTTTCATTTAGTTTGGTTCTTTTAACTCCTGTTAAAGTGTTAGTACTGTTAGTGTTATTTTCAACAAGTAAAATTTCTTGTTGAGCCATTGAACAATTTAACTGTAAATAATAATTCATAATAACACCAGAACCAATTTGAACAGAATTTTTAGAAATAAGAATTCCATTACTATCCATAACAAGTCTGCAACCAGATTTTACTAAAAGAGAAACTGAAACCAAATTCCTTCTCATGGAAGGTACATAAACAACATTGTCCAGAACTAACAATTTTCCTAATCCTAAATCGAGCTTTAAGGTTTCAATAGCTTTGACTGCCACTCTCATGCCATTTCCCACACACAAGTTCACTTCATCACTTTTTGGGATTCTCCTCCTTATGAATCCCTGTAAGGAATTAGAAATATGAATAGGTGAGCCTGAATCTATCCACCAAGACTGTGGTTCAACATTTATAAGATTAATTTCTAAGGAAAAAACTGTATTAGAAAAAATCTTACCCTTTTTGGGTAACCAGTTCTTATAGCCAGTGCAGTCCTTTTTCATGTGTCCTACTCTTTTGCAAAAGTAGCACTTGAACCTGAATGGCCTGTTTTCCTTGGCCACTGTAACTATTGAACTCTTAGTTATGGCTTTGGTAGGCTTGAGCTTATTCGGGGGCTTTTTCCTTTTAGGCTTCTCAATGAGGTTAATGGTTGTAGCAGGTTCCTTTTCTTCCTTGATCCTAGATTCCTCATCCACACAGATGGATATAAGTTCATCTAGAGTCCAGTTTCCCTTTTGAGAGTTGTAACTGGTCCTAAGATGACTAAAACTGTTAGGCAAGGAATGTAGTGCATAATGCACTACCTGCTCATCCCTAACCCCCATCAAGAGTTCCCTGAGTCTGCCATTTATATTGATCATCTTCATAATATGCTCTCTAACTCCCCTGGACCCATGTACTTCAAATCATGAAACTCCTTGGTTAGCCTAGCTGCTTCTGCTTTTTCACTTTCTTTAAACTTAGCATCTATGAGTTCCAAAAAATCTGATGCTAGCTCAGGCTCCTCTATACTTCCCCTGACAGTTTTAGACATGGAGGTACGAATGAGGTTCTTAGTCATTCTATTGGATCTATGCCACTTCTTGTAGAGGTCAGTTTCTTGGTGCTCTTTTCATTCAACTCTTCAAGCTTATCCTCAGTAAAGCAATAGTCTATGTTTCCATGCATTCCCATAGAATTCTCTATAGAATCTAGCCAAGCTCTATAGTTGGTTCCAGTTAGCATCAAGACACTGTTCAAGTTCATGTAAGAGTTACCTAAGGAGCAAAACAAAATTCGAGTGAGTTCTCAATTTGTAAAGAAAATAACTTTAAGTTTTCTGTGTTTTATTAAGCTTTAAGCAACCAAAACAAGAACATACAAAAAACCTAAACAATCCATACTTGCATTCATGTCAGTCCATAACCAAAAATAATGTTAAGCAACACTTTTGAGCAGAAGCATAACATCCTGGAGTTCTTTATCAATATGCCATGTTCAATGAAAACAAGTTATCCAAAAAAATTTATCCACATCTTTAGACAGAAGGAAAATTTCTAAGTATCCGTATTTATTTTCATCAACCATGCATACTGCTGTTTTGTATTCTAAAACCATACTTGACCACTTCTTTGGAAGATAAACCTAAAGCATAGTTTTAAAACACAAAACACAATTTCAGTTTTGTTACTCGATCAGGTACTTGATTAGTTACCTGACCAGTTACTTGGTCAGTTACCTAATCAGTGTTTTCTGCCAACATCAATGAAGAATGCTTTGTGCATCATAATCACTTATGCCAACAAAAAACCACAAAACATATGAGCTCTTTTACTTTATATTCTATCCAGATTCATCCTTGTAAGAAAATAAGCTCTTGTATCTGTCAACTTTAACAATGTGTAAACAATTTTTGAGAGATTTTTGTTCTTCATATAGTTTTACACAATCACATATACAATGCCATACAAGCAATCAATTCATCATGCATATTCAAGCACAAACAATTGTTTCGATTCCAAGAACCATAGAATAATCAAGAAATTGTAAATTTCATCCGGTCACCATCTACTCTAGCCTAACGCACGCCGGGAATGCTACTAGGGTTCTTGAGCACAATCAAAAAACTTAATAATTATGCTATGAATCGAAACCAATTTTCACAGAAAAACCTGTTTTTGCTTTTTCCCCAATTTGCTGCAAAAAGTCTCAGCGGAAGCGTGAATTTGATAACCAGATACAGCAAAACAATTTCTCTTGGTATCTTGATTCACAGCAATCGGGGTTTGAATCCCTTCTGAGATGAAAACACCTCAAACACTTCCGAATCCAGTCCCATACCCTCTTCTTGATCGAAACTGACCGTTGTAGAACAACGGTCCTTTGTTCTTAAGGCTTCGGGTAGGGTTTTGGGCCTGGCTCTTGTGTTTGTTGTGACTGGTCCAAGATTAAGTAACTTACTTTGATCAGGTACCTGACCAATTACTTGGTCAGTTACCTGGTCAGTTACCTACTTGGTCAGGTACCTGATCAGTTACCTAACCAGTTACTTGGTCAGTTACCTGATCAGTTACTTGACCCGTAAAGCAAAAACCCTCCTTTTTTTTTTTTTTTGCAAAACCCTAAAACGATTTTGATGCCAAGCAAAAACTTAATTCATATTTGTGAGCCTATGTTCAGATACCAATTGTTAAAACCATATACATGCTCACAACATATGCACAACAATCACAAAAGGGATCAAGGCTTACCTTCAGCAATCACTGGCGGGATCACTGAATATGGCCTTCTGTTACTTACCAACCTTGCTTCTCAATGGACAGAACTTATGCAATTAACGTCGGTGGCAACAGGGACCCATTCATCCATATATATATATAGGTGACTTAACCCTCAAGGAGCTTCCCATTAAAGCATTTCTTATCGGATTAGGTTTCCTAGTTAGATTCTTAATGTATCACATCTTGTAGCCTTTCTTGTAGACTAAGCAATGAATTATTACTATCCTTAATGAATTGATACATTGCGTCATTAAGCTACTAGTATTGATTTATAGTTTGTGTCCATGCTGAACTAGTTTTGACATTAAGCTAATTATCAATTTACTATATGTTAATGTGTGACAAGTCCATGTTGATTCTAACACTAGTGTCTTTTCTTCTTTAGAAATGCTACTTTCTGTGTACATTAAGTTGGAGTATTTGGAATGCACAAAATGATTATATTATTTGCAATAAGTTGGTTGCTGCTCCAATAGTATTACAGAAAGCTTATAGGTTGATGGAAGACTTTGCTAGTGCTAATATAAGGAGTTTCTTACCTTTTGGCGACAAAGAAACCTACAGCCATCTCACTCTACATGTCCCAAATGGGTAAAGCCTGTTTTCCCTTTTGTGAAAATCAATGTTGATGGTGCAATTAATATGGAGAATGGGCGTAGGGGCTTAGGGGTTGTGATTCGTCGTTGAGATGGTTTTATATTACTGGTTGTTGTCAAAGGTTTAACTGGAAATTTCTCTCCAAGGGCAACAGAGCTTTATGTTGCATCTTTAGGTCTTCATTTAGCAAGGAATGGAGGGTACACTCATGTATTGCTTGAGATGGATGCCAAAGAGGTAGTGGACTTCCTTAACTCTACAGATGAAAGTTGGGCTGCCGATGGAGCTCTATTGACTGTAGTTAAATCTCTATTTTCTTATTTTTGATGTAATTAAGTGTATTTTCTCATCCCATGAAAGAAATCAGGCGGCACATTATTTTGGTAGCTAAATATGCACTCATGTCCCTGACTTCCACGTTTGGGTATGTTAAAGGTCTTTAAACGAGGTGTGGTTCATAAAAAATGGGAGCTTTGTTTATGTTTGTTAGTGGAAATACTTTAACTAATAGCATAATCTTATATTCTTATATATAATGAAGGAATGAATGCATCAAGCAAGAATTGCAATGGCGCGCCAGACCCTTTTGGGTCTACCGTGGGTACGCCAATGCTCTAACCTATATTACTGTTATATAATAGTAAATGGAGATGCTTTTACGTATTGAGGTCATAATTGGATCGAGTAAGGCTCCTTAACATGCTGAAATTGACACCCTTTTCTTTACGAGCCACTCCTTAACATGCACAAATTCATTGGAAAATTCAAAATTACTCTTTAAAGGTCTCTAAACGAGGTGTGGTTCATAAAAAATGGGTGCGGTTATAAAAAGACGGGCATATGAAAAAAAATGGACGGTGCTGTTGACTCTGTTGGCTCCTGGATGGTTTCCAGGGTCGTTTTAGAATAATGGGGCATATAAACCACATGGGCTGCACAGACTGAAGACCTTATTGTGCGTGGTTGATTCGAAAACTAAAAATTGCATGAAAATCACATGGTTTCCCTTTTGTGCTCCACTAGTGTTGGTCCAACCCCATTCAGTTAAATTAGCAACAGTTGACACATGCACTACACATGATCATTGTTATTAAACCTTAGCCAGCCCAGCCCATGCCAGCCCACTCCTCTTTTGAGCCTAATTATTCTTTTTCTACTCTCTTTCTCGGTTTCGCCCTCACGCGCGCACACACCAAAATCCTTGCTCTGTGGCCACGAACCCCCTCGAAGATTTCCGACTCTCTCTGAAGCCTAATCCCCTAAAACCCAGAGTCCCTCTGTATGTAACTTGTTCTCTCTTGTCTACTTTCATTTTGTTTTCCATGCGTGTTAGTGTGATACTCAAAACGCATTTGTCCTTCCTATAAGATCACCATGGTTTAATCTCCCTGTTACAGCACACTTGTCAACCCCATAGTCCAGCGATGCATAATCCTTCGATAACCACCACCCAGGAACCCAGTCCTGTCTATGACCTTGTGTCCCAATTGGGTCGGTTTGCCTTGAGCACAAGGTTTCGAAACCTGCGCTCTGAGGGCCACTCCGCCCTTTTGTCTAATTTCCTCTACTTTGATGGGCCCAGAAACCCCAAGGTCAGTGCTTCTCTCAGTTTGAACACTAGAGGCAGCGGCTCCAGCATTCGGAGAATTGTCACCGAGTTCAATAGAGCTATTAGGTTCCATTGTGACAAATTCCCTATTGGCTTCGCTTCTCTTGGCGTTGGTGGTGGGGATAGCAATGGATCAGATAATGGTGCCGGTGCCGCGGACAACAATAATGGATTGAGAGACAATGGCTGCACTCTTACCGATAATGGAGCAGCCTTGAATGGTGCGGTGGCAGGCAGCGCCAAAAAAGTGCTGATTTTGATGAGTGACACCGGTGGCGGTCATAGAGCTTCAGCAGAAGCTATTAAGGCAGCCTTTAATGAAGAATTTGGAGATGAATATCAGGTCAGTTATTAGGCGTAATAAATCTGATTAGCCAACAAACTATCTGATTCCTTGGCTAATGTCATGGACCATGATGAAGATGAACTAGCAATATTGTTTGTCAAAGAGTTATACACCACTGTAATAAAGTAACACCGTAGCATATGACACAAATATACACTTTCACAAGACTTAAAAAAATGCAGTTCCCTGTCTTTCTTGTTCAGCAATGAAACATATCACTTGGGGAAAAAAAACTAAATGGATGTGGAAGTATAAATTTGTTGATCATGTTTTGTGTTAAGAGTGCATGTCTCAGGTGTTTGTTACAGACTTATGGTCGGATCATACGCCTTGGCCATTTAATCAACTTCCCAGGAGCTATAATTTCTTGGTGAAACATGGACCATTGTGGAAAATGACATATTATGGAACTGCTCCACGCCTGGTGCATCAATCTAATTTTGCTGCGACTTCTACATTTATAGCTCGGTAAGACTTGGTCATTTCTCAAGGTTAATGCTTCTAGTCCATTTAGTCTGTTTTCTGTCAAGTATGGTGACTATGGTCCATGCTTTTCTTCTCAGAAAGTTGACATCCATATAGTATCATGCTCATAACTTAAACAAATTTTAGAATATTGTATATGCTAATTACACTCGGTTGGAGCTTTGTATTTGCAGCAGTGATTGACCGTAACTTTTACAAAATTTTGCAAATGTATCTGATGCGCTGTAGTGTTAGATAATCTAATAGGAAAACGCTGACCTTGAGGACTTGGTGTCATTTTATGCTCTTACAGAACCTGATACACTGACGTAGCAAATATAATAATGTTTGAGGAAAAAATCCAAGTTAATTTTGTCAAGTTATAATTCAAAGACAGGGTTGGCAAGTAGTACTTCTTTTATTTTCTCTGATTCTGTTTTGTTTTGTTTGCAGGGAGGTTGCCAAAGGACTGATGAAATACCAGCCAGATATTATTATCAGTGTGCATCCGCTGATGCAACACGTACCACTTCGTGTACTGAGGCAAAAGGGTCTGTTGGAGAAGATAGTTTTTACTACAGTCATCACAGATTTAAGCACTTGTCATCCTACATGGTTGGTTATGCACAAAGCCTTTCCTAATGTTGTCCTTTCATAATTATAGTTTTGATATTTATTATATGTATTCATTCTCAGGTTTCATAAGCTTGTAACAAGATGTTATTGTCCGACATCTGAGGTTGCGAAAAGAGCATCGAAAGCCGGACTCAAGCCTTCACAAATCAAGGTTTATGGCCTCCCTGTGCGGCCTTCTTTTGTTAAACCTGTGCGACCAAAGGTTAGTTTCTTTGTTGTTGTTTAACTCGACTTCCACAAGACTTCCACAATAAGTGTTTGTATAACTGAAAGAAAATGGTTGCAACTTTCTTGGGAGTTGAAATCTTTACCACCTGTTTTATGTTACGGTTATGGATGACATTATATAAATAGGAGGCTGATACATGGGATTATAAATTTGAAGTTTAAGCTTGAAACCATCAAATTATTACCTTTCTTTTGTTACGTTAAAACAAAAACATTTGTCATGGAAAAAATAATACTAGTAAAGATGATATAGTAGGTCTGGAAATCTAGTGTGGAATTCGAAAGAGTTGAGATAATGCTTACCTTTGGCACACTTTACCTGTGTGCTACTGTAGGCTGAGCTTCGGAGAGAATTAGGAATGGAAGAGCATCTTCCTGCTGTGTTGCTGATGGGAGGAGGAGAAGGGATGGGTCCTATTGAGGCTACAGCCCGAGCACTTGGGGATGCATTATATGATGAAAATCTTGGGGAGCCTATGGGTCAGGTCCTTGTGGTATGTGGCCGCAACAAAAAGCTTGCAGAAAAGTTGCGCGCAATCGATTGGAAGGTTCCTGTCCAGGTATTTTATACCATCTGAAGTGAAGTTCCAAGCTCAGCATGTGTATCATATGCTTTTCTTTTTCTACCAATGATTTGTGGCCTAGGCTTTTGAATGCCTTGGCAAGACTCATCTGCAATTTCATTTGTAATTCAATTCTAGCATGACATCCCTCTAGGAACACATCACCTACCTAATCATCAGAGCTTTTTGCCTATGCAACATTCGTACAGATGCATGTTTATACCTGTATGTATAGAAGTCAATAGCTGAAACTCATTAATATTAGAGGTTAATGGTTTTTCAATGAAATGGAGGAATGCATGGGGACAGAAGTTGATATCTGAAGTTACTTGGTATTTAGGTGAAGGGATTTGTCACTAAAATGGAGGAAGGCATGGGAGCTTGTGATTGCATAATTACAAAGGTAAGTTCCTCAGTTCTTACCACCATGAATATATCCTGACAATCTCTGCTGTTGTATTTTCAACTAATTTAGTTACTACTATCTTCTTAATAGGCGGGCCCAGGGACTATTGCAGAAGCAATGATAAGAGGCCTCCCAATTATTCTGAATGATTACATTGCCGGGCAGGTAATGACGGTCTTAATTTTCACTGCAATTTTATTACAGTGATATACAAACATTTTTATTCCTTTTAAATTTCATCTCTTTTTGTGTACAGTGTTACTATATAATTTGAGAACCTTCTTACTGGAAAATGTAGTAAATGATAGATTTCTTTTGGTTATAGGAAGTTGGAAATGTCCCATATGTTGTCGAAAACGGGTGTGGGAAATATTCTAAATCTCCAAAAGAGATAGCAAGGATTGTTTCAGAGTGGTTTGGTCCAAAAGCTGATGAGCTGCAGGCGATGTCGCAAAACGCATTGAAGCTGGCAAGGCCTGATTCTGTGTTCAAGATTGTTCATGATATGCACGAGCTTGTTCGACAACGAAGCCTTGTACCCCAGTACTCATGTACAACCTAAACCCTGTTTTCCCCCTCCCCCTCCCCCTCCCGACCAATTTTGTTACTAGCCTTGTAATTGTGCAAAATAATGATATACGCTAATTCTTCCCTCTGTCATTTCATTTCCATGCCCTTTTCTCTAATTTAAAAAAAAATATATATATATATATATATATATATATATATATATTGCCACTATCGGTTTAGCTCTTCATGTGTAAGTATAATGGGTTATTACCACTCAACACATAACTTTTCCACAGCTACCAGCACTTTCCAGTTTCCAAGTTGTAGAAAACCAGGATAAGGACTCTTCTAAGTTTTCCGGTGACTCAAGAAGTCAAAGAAGCATGCAAGATCTGAAAAGGAAAATCTGGTAAAATTGCTCTAACTGATCTTGTATTCATTCCATCATTATCTTTGATATGCATATAGACTAAATGATTTATTTTTGTTATGTGCATTAAATGGATTAATGATGCATATCAAATAAACGATTGATTTGCTAAAAGTTAGGGAGTTTTGGGTTTTGAATGTTTATCAAATCAGTTTTAAAAGCTTTCCTTATTTTTCATCTTGATTGATATGAAAAAGAGATTTGATTGAGGGCGAGTCTTGCTTCTCTATAAAAAGCTTTGAAAACTATTTTCTTTGTAGAGTTTTTGTGTGTCAAAATTGTTCTTCCATGTACTACACAAGTTTACTCAAAACTTTTACTGAAAAACTCTCGTTGCTTGTTTCATGTATTCTCTTGCATACTTTAACATTTTCATAATTCATTCTCAAGGTCAGTGAGACCATTGATTGCAAGGAAGATTGAAGATTGAATTGTTTACATGTTGAGTTGTTTGAGTTAGGAGTTAGAACAGTTGTAAAACAAGTTAACAGTTGGCTAATTGAAAGGGATTGTTATGAACAACACTACTTGTATACTGTAAACTCGATTGTTTCATATTGGATTGATTTTTCGTATTGGCTACGTCAAAAGTCACGCGGCGGTGAAGTCCTTTCAGTGGAGAGGTTTACACTGCGTTAGCAATTCCAGTGTACTTCTTAATACCTTTTCAAACAGTTCTATTGATCATATAGCAATATTGTTCTGTTTGATATTTTCATCCTGGCCACTTTAATTGCTTCCCATGTGTGAAGATGGTCAATTTACAATTGCTTTGTTTAGACTGGGCGCTCTTGCATGTGTAAACTAGCCGTCTTTTACCGTCTCACACTTGTCCGTGGCGGGCTGAAGATTTCATCTCTGGTTCAGTTTGGGGTGAACCCGGAGATGACCTCACGTAATGCCATTGGGAAAACAAGAAAAAGAAAAAAAAAGGTACGAAATATGTACCACCGTGTCACCTTTACCGTCAAACATAAACCAGGTGTCACTATCATAGACTTATCGCTCACACTGACGTCCTACAAGGAAGCTGGAAACTTGAATCCTACTCTACTCTTCCCATTTTGATAAGCTTTCTCGTCAATAATTCCCTCACCTTCATATACAAGTAACTCTGCGCAAGCCCCAAACTTGGAACAAAATTACTGTGGAGCTTAAAGTTTAACCTTTCTGTTGATTTTGGTGATGGGTTGGAAATACAACGCAGGATTGGGGTTGATTGGTGCCGTCGTCTTCATATGGGTCGCCTCTGCAGAGGTTACTCAGGTTACATGCTTCTTTTCAACCTCCCCCCTTTTCTCTGTCTCTTTCAGTTTTAGTGATCATATTTTCTTACTGTCCCATTTCTATAATTATTCGTCTCTTACGGGATGATCATTCTTTGCGGATTGAATTTTGTTTGAGCAGATTCTGTTCTAGTTATTTGGGAAAAGCATTTCTCTGCTGAAATATTCTTTCTTCCATCATATACTTCAAACTAAATGGAGCCTGAGTTGCATTAATTTGTTACCTGTCTGATTAAAGCAGATATATGAAGGCTAGGATGTTTGCTTATATTGCTATGATTTTCACAAGTTGTTCTCACTGCAGAGAATTTTCACCGAGTACAAACAGCCTTTTTCACTCACCTATCTCGGTGTGTCCCTCATGGTCGTCTATCTACCTATAGCAGCCCTCAAGGACCGGATCTGCAGCTTACTGAGAAAAAATGAATTTCATGACAGTGCAGAAACAGATGTCACAACTTCCTTAATTACTGATAAAGACCTCAGTGATAGAGAAGAGGGGCGCCCTGTAATGGATAAGAATGACGTAGATGAGCCTTACTTTCTTGCAAAAAGTAATCAACTTGGTCCATGGGAAATTGCAAAATTTGGCTTAATACTTACTCCAGCATGGTTTATCACAGAGGTAACATGCATGACTTATTTGAGACTTTACTTGTCACTTCTCCTCAGAAGCAATGATTATATTGCAGTAACGGATCTAGAAATCTATTGCAGTATTGTAGATATACTTGTATGATTTTGGCCAATGTCATCAATGTCCCTTAAGAGAACAATGAGTGACTTAGTGAAATCTCTTTGATCTCGTGCAGTATTTGTCAAATTCTGCACTGGCAAATACTAGTGTTGCAAGTACAACTGTCCTAACTTCTACATCGGGGCTCTTTACACTTTTGTTTGGAGCACTTCTTCGTCAGGACTCCATAAACATTGCAAAGATGGCTGCTGTTTTTATCAGCATGGCTGGTGTTGCCATGACCACAGCTGGAAAAACTTGGGCGCCTGATGAACTGCTGAGCGTCTCTGAGTAAGTCTTATTGTTGCTTAAACCAGCAGTTGTATTTTGTTGTTTAAGGGTCTTCTTCCTTTCTCTTATTTGCCCATCCCATGGGTTTCAAGTACCAATTGTATTCTATTTCCACCTTGGCTTCCCTAGCTTTTGTGAAAGCTGTAGCTTATATAGGAAGATCGTAGTAACCGGAAGTTGCCTTTCAAGGGTAGAATTAGTTTGTTTTGTTACCACCTGGGGTGGGGGGACAATCATTGGTTTACAGCAAGACAGGTGACAGCCTTCTTTCGTAAGAAGCACATCCTGAAAGTTTCAATATAAATTGCTAACCATTTTTAGTTGGACTTTTATGTAATAGCTATAGAAATAGATTCTTCTGTAGCTAGATCAATTGAGTTCCTTGATGTTATGTTTATTTTTTACTCGCATATTTTTTATCCTTAATTTTGTAATATTCCATTTTGTTCCTCTTGCCAAGGACTAGAAAGCACTCAATAACAGGAGACATTTTCGGTCTTGTGTCAGCAGCATCATATGGATTATTCACAGGTATGACTATTCCATCCAGAAATCCAGTGTTACTGGAATTTTACAACATAAGTCATCAACTGAGATATACAACTGATATGCAATCAAATTATATAAATTCTTCTGTGACTTTGAGTTACTTGTCTTATTCCTAGTGTTACTCAAGAAATTTGCTGGATCAGAAGAGGAAGGGGATAAGGCTGATGTGCAAAAGCTATTCGGATACATTGGTCTCTTCACTCTTCTTGGTCTGTGGTGGCTTGGTGAGTGGAATAGTACTTCCATGATCTATTTATTGTCTTCATCATCCAAATATTTTGGCCGAATTAGATTACATTAGCCTCATTTTTAAGTGAAACTTCTGTTAACTAGAGCCATTGGACTATACCTCGGGCCATCACTTTTCATTTTGGTTTAGGGTTTGGTTATATTGCTATGATGACTTCTAGAGCTTTTTAGCACAAAATCATCTTACTAGGAAGGTTGGGAGAAGAAAAGAAAATAGAGCAGAAATTAAAAGATGGTTGAACTTTGGTTTCTATCCTTCTATGGGTTTACACTTTACACAAGCGGAGAGGGCTTATATGAAGATATTCCACGGGCTCATTACTAATGTTTTATTTCCTGGAGTGCACCTCTCATAGCAATGTTTTTGCATGCAGTGTTGCCGCTGAATGCTATGGGGATTGAACCGTCTTTTGAATATCCACCATCAGGATCTGTTGGGGAAGCTGTGCTGTTAAATGGCTTTGTGGGGAGTGTTCTTTCAGATTATTTTTGGTATGAATCGTAAACCATCCTTCACATACATTGTGGTACATAAAATTTACCAAATTCTTTTTAACACCGACTCAAATTTGGACAGGGCTCTTTCTGTAGTTTGGACATCTCCATTAGTTGCAACTTTGGGCATGTCCTTGACAATTCCCCTTGCTATGGTTGCTGACATGGTGATTCACGGCCGTCGTTACTCTGCAATCTACATCTCTGGTTGCATTCAGGTATATATCTTATAACTTATGACTAGTAAATTGCCAGCGTAATCCAGATTACAATAACTAGCTTTTATTGGACCCAGGTTTTTGCAGGATTTGTCATGGCAAACCTTTCAAACAAGTTTTCTAGCAAGGAAGAGTTGTAATAGTATGAACAAAGCTCAAAATTATTGTAGTTTGTATAATGCACTATTGCCCGGTTTGACATAGTTTTTAAGGTGTAAAAAACTGTAGTTTATTTCAAAAGTTACACCATTAAGTTGAAGTTTGTAAAAAACAGCTTTCATAAGTTAAAAACTACAGCTGCTTATAATTTAAGCTAAACTATCTCAAAGTGGGCCTACATATGTAAGATATAGGACACGTATACCACTTGCCTGCCATTGTCTTCACTGCTTGTAGAGTTGTAGTGTAGGGTGTTCAAATTGTGGTGTGGATTTTGGTAGCTTCTCTCCCCCTCCCCATTTTGCATTCTATAATCAAAACTGTGACTTTGTGAGAAACAACGACAGAGTCATTGTTTAATTTCTGACAAATTGAAGGGTCGCATCACTTGGATACCTCCCTAATGGTTATAAGTTTATGACTAAAGAACTTCATATTTCATTAAAAGGACGAGGACTGAGAGAGGGGGCTCTCAGTTTGAGAGGCTTCTACTTCTTCCAACTCCCGCCTTGTCAATTGTCTAGTTGAGGGCTCAAAGTTTAGGGCTCTCAGCATAAAACTAAACCTGATACTACATAAAAAGATAAGATATATAACCTCAAGAGAAACTAGCAAGATCTAAAGAAAATGGATGAACAAAGAAAAAGAAACAAGCTGTTGCCCTTAGCGCACAAAACATTCAAAAATAACAAACAGAAACTTTCACTGTTACTCTGACATCAATTTAGCTAACCTGACGGTAGTGATACAACTAGCAACTAGCAAAACGGGCATTGAACGTCTATGTGTTTTGAATTTCTCGTATACTCTGAAACTATATTCTGGTTATATACAGTGCTCAAAGAAGTGAGTCAAACGAAGGCTTTGGAAAATTCTATCAGGGGAAGAACTGAGCTGATTGACAGCTTATTAACCTATCCTCTACACCAAATACGATGACATGAGATTCCAACTAAGTTTCATGTGGGTTGGCATTGATGCCACAAACCGAAGGACATCTGGCTTCGAACTATCTACAGGGTGCTGGTTGTCTAACTTCTGATCCAATAAAACAAGGAACTTAGCAATATTGGGGAGTACGAGCTCTCTACAATGTAGATGTAAAAGAGGGACTTTTGATAGAACACTTCCCTTCTGTACATCCAGACCTGCTGGCCTCCGCAACTTGTATTGTAGCCCAGTTGCTGGCTCAATATCGACTTGAGGCATTTGTTTCCATCTCCGGTGAACAAACCACCCATATTTATAGTCACCCACAATTGGTGTGCCTAGAGCTTCAGCACAATGAACACGGAGCTGTACGAATACAAAAGAAATGAAAATCATAGACGGCCTTAAATTCAGTATCCACCAATTCTGATTTTTCAGAAGTATCATGAAGGAATTTGTACCTGATGCTTTCGGCTAGTGAGTGGTTGTAATTCAATCCATGAGCATCCATTTATCGTAGGACCAAGCACCCGATATTGAGTTAGAGCCGGTTGGGAAGCTTCTAATCCTGATTGATGAGCCAAGATGATCCTCTCTGTCTTTCCATCGTCAAGATGCACCTGCAATCAATGATGAAATAAATACAATCTCACTACTTCTTCACAACAGATATCTGAAACTTGACTTTAGAGATAGAGAACCTTCGTAAGAGGAGCACAAATTAAGCCTTCCTTTTCCTTGGGTGACCCCTATAACCAATGCCCAGTACCTCTGACATTTTGCTCTACATGCATCATTCCAAGCCTAGAATTATCCAAATCATGTCAATTTTGAGAATTAAATCTTAAAAGTTTTACATATTTCATATTACAAGCTAGTGCCTGGTGCTAGACGAGTGATTACAAACATGAGGTACGATACCCTGCACGATGATTTCCCAATGTTGATGTCAGTGTATAATGACTGCAGAAGAGATGCACTTTCTTTTGCTCTTCCTATTAAAAGGAGGCCACTGCTCTCTCTATCAAGCCGATGAACCTGATAATAAGCTTAGATTATGCAATTAGAAACTACATGAATGAACTTAGTTCAAAAGTAAACCAAAGAGTACGTCGAAGACTGCTGATATGAACAGTCTATTCTACAGAAAAGCTAGTAACTAGGATACAAAGCCGCATGTTCTTCAAAACCCCAAGAATTTTATTTGATGGGAGTCATATAGAACTGATATCGTACCAATTTAGGACCTTCATCATAATCATAAGATAACGCTGCTGCTGCCAACGCATCCATGCTGTTATGGACTGGCACATTACCCTAACCAAATCATTTACATGTACATTAAATCAAACGGTAACACAACATGCTGATATAATGAAACAGTAGGAGACACTACAAAGACTGGCACAGTCTAGATTCTAACCTTAACCGGCAATTTTGGGGGCTTGTTCAGCACTATTATAGCAGAGTCCTGACATATGCCCAAAATACAACAATCAGAAACGTAAACACATTGATGAAACTTGACAAGAGTGCAGGAGTTGGACCTTGTACTTGACAAGCCTTTGCAAGTAGTCAATCTCATCCGCATTTGGGTACAATGTCTCACTCGGTATGCAGTCAAATCTCCTTGAAACTTTACTATCCGCAATCGATACGGGCACATATACTCTTGCACCTTCCTCCATTACCTCACTAGGCCTAATCTATTTCAAAGAGAGTCATCACAACACATAAAAATGGAAATGCTTTCTTGCTACACAATCAGCCTGACAACATGAGCAAAAATGATTACCTTTCTCATATGTTTCACTTGCCCTTCCTTCCGAACTGAACTTGGGCATTCCATCTGAACCTATAATTAAATTGAACACACTATTGAGACATAAAAATCAAAAACTTTAGGGAGAAGAGTTGATCAAGTTTTACTTACAAGACCTTTGTTGAAATGGGACCGAATGGCAGTGTCGTCAATCTCATGGAAGTAACACTTGAGCCAACTGACAGCGGTGACGTGTGAGGGTCGTGAAACGACGCCGTCTTGGTATGACTTCTTCTTCTTCTTCTTCTTCCCCGGCAAATGTCGACCGGGAAAAGGCGGCAAGGAGAGTAGCTGCCTGGGCTTTGGGCCTTCTTTCAGTGGGCCCAATTTGGCCACGTGGTTCGATACTCGGATGAGCGGCGGCGGTCCGGCGATTTCCGATGCGCTAGAGTATTGGCGAGTACAGAGTGACGCGTGGCAGAAGCGGATGATTCTTCTCCGCATCGTTTTACATGTGAGGAGACATATGAAAGCTATATATATATTAGACAAAATTGTCTCTTTAGGAATTGCCAAATACATACCTAGACACCTTATCAGGAATAATGCGAAAGAAGAGTTCTTCACGTACCATTTTCTCGAAAATCACCAAATCTTTGGAACACTCTGCTGTATAATTGGCTACTCCAGGACATTATAGGCCGCTGAATGCTATGGGATCGAACCGTCTTTTGAATTTCCGCCATCAGGATCTGTTGGGGAAGCTGTGCTGTTAAATGCATGCATGGCTCTGTTGGGAGTGTACGTTCTTTCAGATTATTTTTGGTATGAATTGTAAAGCAGCCTTTACATCCATTGTGGTACATAAATTCCTTCTAACACCGACTCAAATTTGGACAGGCCTCTTTCTGTGGTTTGGACATCTCCATTAGTTGCAACGTTGGGCATGCAGGTCCTTGACAATTCCCCTTGCTATGGTTGCTGACACGGTGATTCACGGTCGTCGGTTCTCTGCAATCTACATCTTTGGTTGCATTCACGTATGTTGTACCTTATGACTATTAAATCGCCACCATAATGCAGATTACAAGAACTAGCTTTTATTGGACCTGTCATGGCAAACCTTAGAGTTGTAATAGTATGAACAAAGCTCAGAATTTTAATTTGTAGTTTCTATGTACACTACATGTGTAAGATATAGGACACATCTACTACTTACCTTATGTTGTACTTGTAGTGTAACTGTTCAAATTGTGGTATGGATTTTGGTAGCTTCTCTTTGTGACAATTAATTCCCTCCCCATTTTGCATTTAATACTGCGACTCTGTGAGAGAAAGCATTGTTTGATTTCTGGTTGTCTAATCTTACTCAAATTTATGTATCTCACTGTTCTTTTGCCACTTCTCACTGTCCGTAGCAGTTTCTTCGAACATGTTATAGTATTAGAAAGAGACGCTATAACAATGACCACTGAATATTGGCTCTTTTCCTGGAGAGCATGTTTAGAAAAATCAATCTCGAGCAATTTCGTTAAATTTTTTTCCTATATGGATCTCTACCAACAAAATGTTTTTGAAGGAAGGCAAAGCCAATATATTGATCAAAAGCCATAATGGCCATTACATATCCTTCCACTGCCATCAAGACAAACAAGAAGATGTGTTAGTACCCACAGCGGTACATAGAACTACATCACTCATTTGACATTAAATACATCGAAATAGCTTGAATCCTCCATCGGTACTACTCCAGAAGATTCGCTAGATGCACAAAAGTGCGTAGGTCCCTAAGAGACTTAAGAAATTATTGAAAGTAATTAAAACTAATTACTAACCTAGAGTTCCTTAAAAAAAGGAAATAAAAATAAAACTAGTAAAGTAGGTTGGGCCAAAAACTATGCCCAAACCAACAGCCCAAGCCCAAGCCCATGTCAAGAAACGGCAGCCACCGTACCAGCGCCTCTCTTGGAATCCCGTCGCGGCCTACCACCTTCCACGCTCCCACCTCCGCCTGCCGCTACCTAGGCCGACCAACCAAATCCGAAATGGAGCAAACAGAGCTCGGCGCGCAACTGCAACCTGCAAACAGGCCGAGTCAACGACGATCCAACCCCATGCCCGCCTCCATCCATGCTGGCCGCTTGGATCTATCTCCATTGGAAAGAATCCCTAGACGAAGGCTGCAGGATCTCGCCCTGGAGACCATGACCGCCGCTGCCAGCCACTGAACCACCGCCGACCTTGCCCACTATCGCGTCTGGATCCCAGCGAAATAACTCTGATGCCGACAACACTATTCTCCACACCAACAAAATGTTTAGGCATTTCTTATTCTAAAAAAATTTGGTCTTAGAGAAATTTAACAACCACCTTCAGTTTTTTTTTTTTTTTTATAATAAATTTTACGTACTTAGATTAATTATAACTAGATGGGCCTCACACACTATGTGCGTGAATGTTGTTTTTTTTTTTTAATAAGAATTGAGATTTTTTTTTGTTACAAGAGTGGGTAGTTTTTAGGGTAGTTTTTTTCAAGTTCTTATTTGTTTCACTTTCATTAATTTTTTTCTTTTTCCTATTTTCTTTTTATTTTTTAATTTAATTATATTACCCCTATCTAATTTATGAGTTGTAAAGTTTTTTAATATTTCATTGTCATTTTAGTACATTTTTTCTGTTTTGACTAATAAAACCTCTTATCTTAATAATAATATAGATATTAACTAATTTTTCTTCTAATAAATTTTTTTTTTTATGTAAATTTAGTCTTTCATGAGCCGATCACACACACACTTACGACGAAAAACTTAGTCTAAATTCTATTGGGCCAAATAAGCATTTTTTTAGTGTTTTTTTTTTTTTTTGGGGGGGGGGGGGGTGGGGTGGTGGATTTACAAGAAAGTAGGTGAAAAAGTACTGTTATAAAGGGAAAAGAAAAGGAGCGGAGTGCCTACCGGAAGTGGAGTCGAGGGCATATTCTATTTGGATTTTGGATCGAAGAGTTGTGTGTGAGAGAAATCGAAGAGCAAGAATGGAGAAGGGAAAGGGAGTTATGGGAGCCGGTCGAAGATGGGCCGTTGACTTGACGGACAACTCAACCTCTCCTTGTTGCCGCGACGTTCCTGACCCTCCTGGCTTCTCCAGGGCCTCCTCCGATCAGGTACCCCTTACCATCTCTCTCTCTCTCTCGATTGGATTTTCGGTCTTGAATTCGACCTAAACCCTAATTTTCTGTAGGACGATTCAACTGTGAGTCGCCAGAAGAAGGAAGCTGAATCGACATGGAAATCTCAGGTAATTTCACATCCAGTTTTAATGTTACTATCAGTTGGATTAGGGTTTCTCTTCCTTGCTCTTTGATTTCAAGACCTATATGTAGGGATAACAAGTTTCACTTTACATCTGAACTTAATAATGAGTTGATTACAAACTATGACCTCCATGGGAATTAGATGTTTGTAGACTGTGAACTAGTGTTTTTTCCATATTGGATGCATGAGGCTGATGGTCACTGTTTTCTGTAATATAAGATTATGGTTCTTTCTGTTTGTGCAGAAAGCTTGGGAAGTTGCTCAGGCCCCCTTTAAGAATTTGTTAATGATGGGCTTCATGATGTGGATGGCTGGCAGCACTGTCCATTTGTTCAGCATTGGAATTACATTTTCTGCTCTCTGGCAGCCCATAAGTGCCTTACAAGGTGTAGGAAAGGGTAAGATGTCTGCTCTTTTCTTTTCTTGTTCAACAGTTGCTGCTTTTCCATTAGCCATCGCTCCATATGACTCTGTACAAATCCATGTTGGATAGCCTAACATACATGAATCTCTGCATTGCTGCATAATTGATGTGCATATGGCGTTGGGTTACTTGATGTAGTGTTTTTTAAATTTGGTTCTGCAGTTTTTGAGCCCTACAAGGACAGCAAAGTGGATCTTCTTGGCCCAAAGTTGCTCTTCATCGCCCTTAATTTGGGGGGTTTGGCACTTGGTGTCTGGAAGGTGAATTATTCTTTAGCCTTCTTAATTGCTTTATCCCTAATGATATCTTTAAAGGAATTTAGTTTGTTAAATATTCATTGTTCCTGGCAGCTTAACACATTGGGTTTGCTTCCTACACATGCATCCGACTGGGTTTCATCCTTACCCCCTGCTCAGGTACTGTTTATCCTCCCCTAGCATTAAATTTCATCTGGAATGTGGTCTTTGTTCCATTCCTGAGGGATGTGAACTAAATCTTAGGTGTCTGGCCTCTAACTCTCTCTTTGTGGGAGGGTGACGAGATTATATTTTCTGCCACAAAAAAGCTTCTTTGAAATGTTTCGCGGCATTAGGTTGTCATTCTTGATGGCTTTCTCCTAGCTGTTGTATAGCTCTTTTAACATTTTCTCGTCCAATTTTCAGGAGGTTGAGTATTCTGGTGGTGGCATTCCTCTCCATTGACATCCATGTTTGTTTCGGTTTGCTGCCCATATCAGCAAGGATAATGAGACTTGCAGAAAGTGAAGCAGGAGGAGGAGATGTGTTGCTGTGTATTGGCTGATGGCGCATAGCATGTGACTTGGTCTCATGTGATTCTAGAGTTCAAATGATATCAACTAAATTTTGTGGTGGGCATAGAGCCAGTTTGTAGTACTTTTATTCAAGCTACTCGATGGATTATCATCAAATCTATATTTTAACAGTTTGATCTTTGCTAGCATTGGCTTTTTCAGGGATTGTAATCCAAACTGAATTATACTTTATTAGTCATTTTCATTCTCTTCAGAATATGCTTTATTAGTCACCCGGTAATAAACAGACGAGTATGATCATTTTTCTGTTCCAGTGTTAATAATGTCAGGTTCTATATACCAGAACAAACAGGTCTTGCCTGAGTCGGAAGGGAAGATTATCTTGTAACCAAAGAAAGGGAAGGTTATAAATAAAATTTGCGCATTTTTTCTTAAGAAAATAAGAAATTTGTTCGGGGGTATAAGCGTCATTTGAGAGAGCGATAATTGAAATCCAACAACCTCCTCCCGAGCCTGAGGTGGTGATTATCGAAGCAGCGAAAGCGAAGAAAGGAAGGTAACGATGGCGATGGAGCTAACAGCAGAGGAGCTGAGACAGTACAACGGCACAGACCCATCGAAGCCGATATACGTGGCAGTGAAGAGCCGCATCTTCGACGTGACCAACGGCAAGTCGTTTTACGGTCCTGGAGGTCCCTACGCCATGTTCGCAGGCAAGGACGCCAGCCGAGCTCTGGCCAAGATGACCAAGAACGAAGAAGACATCACCGCCGACGTCCAAGGCCTCTCCGACAAGGAGATCGGCGTCCTCACCGACTGGGAGAACAAGTTCGAGGCTAAGTACCCCGTTGTTGGCCGTGTTGTTTCTTGAAATTCAAATTCCCCTTTTTATCTCTCTCTGTAATCCAAATAAGGGCCTTTTGCTTCTGGCTCAAACTATGATCTTGGATGTTTAGTATGTTTAAAAGTGGATCAAATATATGGATTGTATTTATGTGTGGATTAATGTTTGAATTGTGGATTTGGGGCGGCTCTTACTTTTGTCTATTCTATTAAAGACTCTCGTTTGCTCTAACTCTGTAATGTAGTAACTTTGGTATCTGGTTTGGGTATGTCTGTTTATAGGATAGGATAATCATCCGGGCTGTTTGTGTAGGAGGGTATATAAACTGTTTCTGTATGCTGATTTCTATTTCAGACCCTTTTGGCTTTTGCTTCTGCTTAATTTACTGGAAGCAGTTTGAGCCCTGTGGCTATGGCTGATCATAGTCTTGGGCTCTTGGCCATCATCAGCGGGGAAGCTGAAGATTAAAAGCTTGGTACTTTCTTTTGTCGTTATTTTCTGCTTGCGACTGGTGATGGCTCTATGCATAGGGAATACATGATTAACCAGATGCATATACAGTATGATTGTTGACTTGTTGTCATGTGAGCAAGTTCTCAAATGCTTGTGTTGCAATCTCCTATCTTCCCCCATCAAACCTCTCATGCGTTCAAAGGTTGTCAGCTTTCCCTACAGCACAATAGATGGCATTATTGCAATGAGGATATTGGCAGAGAGCACTAATAATAGATAAATTGTAAGCCTTTCTTTTATAAAGCTCTATGGGACATTGATGCACTTCTTTTGTCTCCCTTGTTCAATACTTCAATATCTGATAAATATCCATCTAGCCTCCTTTGTTATAGAGAATGTTGCTATCAAGGTACAATCACAACTGGATCGACCAAGAAGTCTGGACATTTTGGGATGAATTCAACCAGGACTTGTTACAATTCGGTGGGGTTTTACCAAAATTAACATCTAGTGGGAATCAACTAAAATTATGCGTAATCTTCAACCAAATAACAATAGAATAACTTTTTCGGTCTGAACTGAGAATAGTGCAATCTTTCAGTGACTTTTTATTGAAATGTCAACTCATCGGAGATAATGGTGACGTCATTATAAGTGGCCGCAAATAGTTGGAAGTGGCTGGAGAACGTTGTCAACTCATCAGAGATAATATTGGCGTTGTCAAATGTGGCTGCATATGGTTAGTCTGAAGTGGTCGGAGGACGTTGGTGGTACGTAGGAGAAGGATTTGGGAAGATGGTGAGGTGAAAAAAATCAAAAATAAGACAAAATAAGAGTAGAGGCAGTTTGAGGACAATTTTTGAGGGAGTTTACATACCAATTGAATGTCAGGACAAAATCACTCGAAAATAAACTACATGTTACGTATTTTTTCAAAGGCAAAACAAAAGGTGGTCTAGCATTTGTAACGAATAACGTAGATAGAGGAGGTATCAAACTTTGTTGTTGCTGCTAATTGTACTATCCTTTCCATGGTCTTCACTTCAAAAAAAAAAAAAGAAATAATAATAATAATGGAGGCATGGAGGGTTGGAATTGGTAAAAGTCTCGGGATTTTTGGACTTTTTGTTTTTCTGGGTTACTGTATGAGTCGGTTTAGAAATCATAATTTATGCTATGTAAAACTTGAAAGCACCTTCTTCAGAGTTCATCGGTTCATCCCCTACTAACAGAGCTCAAGAGTCTCAGACCTTTTCCTCTGTCCCCTCACGTTAAACAGCAACCAAATAGATCCAAGCCTGTTGTTCCTAGTCCATATTTTTGGTGGGAAATTGGATCTTACTGTCTCAGTATTTATACTTGTAACAAATCAGAGATTCTTCTCTTAATCTCCAGCAAGATGTCGACAAGAAAACCTTCATACACAAACCCAAGACCCTGCAAGCACCTTTCAGCTTACAAGCTCAAACATGGCCTGAGTGGGTATAAATCACTCCAAAAGTGCCTCAAGACCACCCCGAATGGAAGGACAAGTGTTGAGAATCCGGGCACAAAGATATCCAGATGCAGTTCCTGTAATGGGTATCAAGGTAGACTCTATTTTTGTCTGATTTGCTCTTCAATCTCATGCTCAGGTCACACCCTTTTGCACACCCAGTCTGAGATTGGCCATGATTTAGCGGTGGACATTGAAAGGGCTGAGCTCTATTGCTGTGCCTGCTCTGATCAGGTCTACGATCCTGATTTTGATAAGACTGTCATGTCTAAACACATGTTGGACTTGAGTTATAGCACAAACAGAAACAGTGCAGATAGTATAGGGGAGAGGCTGTGTGAGAGGAAGAGGCTGGGTTCTGGGGTAGAATTGGCAGATTTGAACAAGTCAGGACAGCTGGCTTTGATGAGAGATCATAGGGCTAAATCATGTTATCCATTAGGTTTGAGGGGACTCAATAATTTGGGCAATACTTGTTTCATGAATTCTGTGCTGCAAGCACTGTTGCATGCTCCTCCAATGAGAAATTACTTCTTGAGTGATCGGCATAACCGCAGGACGTGCAGGAAGAGGTCGGCCAACCGGCTCTGTCTCCCTTGTGAGCTTGATGGTATCTTCTCCGCTGTCTACTCGGGTGGTGGTGATCGCACTCCTTATAGCCCGGCCCAATTTCTTTACAGGTCTGACATTGCTCTTTCGTTCCACCATATCTTGCCAAGTTAATATTGCTTAGGTTTTGTGATTTGATGAATGATTTCTATTCAATAGACATCTGTTTTAGGCTTGTTCATTTCGCGTTTAAGTATCTGAGAGTTTTCATATTTGAAATTGCTTTGATAACACTGTAGAAAGTGTCATATTGCTGTCTTAGCAAGCGGAGATGAAGTTTAGAAACCCATAAGTTTTATTAAGGTATCTAACCCATATCCTTCAAGAAAGACACTCAACCTACTCATCTGTCTTTATATGCTTGAACTGAAAGCTTCAAGGAAATCTAGTTGGAAGAAGTCACATGGAATTGCTGGGGTTGATTGCGCCCTCTTGTAATTTTCGTCGACCCTTATTTACAAAATGATGCTAGATACCTTGTTGATTCTTGGATGTATAAGTTTACTTAGTTGAAGTGTTAAATGGACTTACCTTTAAACTGATGGAATTATCCTTTATCTCAAGTTGGTGGCAGCATTCAGAAAATCTGGCAAGTTATGAGCAGCAGGATGCTCATGAGTTTTTCATTTCAGTGTTAGATGGGATCCATGAGAGAGAAAGCAAAGCAAGGAACCAAACTAGAGGTAATTAGTTATTCATTGAGGTCTCATATATGCCTGAAGTTCCTGAACATATGGATGCTATTGATTCTTATGTTTTGCAAGAGAGAGATTATACCTTGAAGTGTATGTCAACCTGGTAAGAAGGAAGGTAGAATATGTAACCATCTTCGACCATATCCTAAGGAATTTTGAGATTTTCAACGTGATTGGACGCGTTTGTAGGTAGAGGATCATAGTGCATTGTAAACGTAATAGATGCACGTTCAGTTTCTTTTTTTTTTACATTGATAAATAGTTCTCTTGTACTCACAAAGTTATCCTCTATTTCACAGATAGTGGAGATTGCCAGTGTATTACTCATAGGGTCTTCTCTGGACAGTTGAGATCAGATGTCACTTGTATGACTTGTGGATTCACTTCAACAACTTATGACCCTTGTTTGGACATATCGCTTGACTTGGACACAAACCATTGCTCTAATAAGCCTGTCAAACGAAATGACAACAGCAGTACATCTACTCTTCTTGGTTGTTTAGACTTGTTCACCAAACCAGAGAAGTTGGGAACAGACCAGAAGCTGTTTTGTCAAAACTGTCAAGAACCGCGAGACTCATCGAAGCAACTGTCTATTAGAAAGCTCCCTTTGGTGTTGTGTTTGCATATAAAACGATTCGAGCACTCCCTGGTCAGAAAGATGATGAGGAAAATCGACAGCTATATGCATTTTCCGTTCTCCTTAGACATGACTCCATATCTGTCCTCTTCGATTGTCAGAAACAGATTTGGGAATAGAATCTTTGCCTTTGAGGGTGATGATTCCGATAATTCTACAGAATTTGAGATTTTTGCAGTTATTACTCATTCTGGGACACTAGACTCTGGCCATTATTTAACTTATTTACGCATAAAAGAGCAATGGTATAAGTGTGACAATGCTTGGATTAGTGAGGTTGATGAGAGGGTTGTAAGAGCTTCACAGTGCTATATGATGTTTTATGTGCACAAGACGCTTTACTATAAAGCAAAAGAAGATTTGAGTTGCTTGCCAGTTTCCACACGGAAGGAGGCTTTTCATAGGGTTGCCGGTTGCTGCTAAAGAGAATGTTTAGAGTGATTGTAACTTGCAGTTTTCGCTGAACTAGAAATGGGCTTCTGGTATATACATTCAAGGCAGGCTGGGCACGAATCCACGGAGATGGTGAAAATGAAGATTGCCACTGCTGAAGAAACTTTTGCAGGAATGAGATCCTTCTGGCCTGGAGGAAGTCATAAATCCATATTGAGCACCTGAAAAAGTGAAAAGCATCATCAAATGGTAGATTTCTGAAGATCGAGATTGAAGCAGAAATACATGGTAACTAATTCCAGTATATCTGTTAATGACTTGTTAATGGGTATCTTGTGAATGGTTTTTGAGAGATATTAAGGAACTGGTGGAGAACTATCTCTTCTATATGTCAGGTGTTTTGTTCTCTTTAACAGATTATTGCTCAGCATTCTTTTGACTGCAGGTCAGTCATGTACACAGAATAGATCTTTGGAACTAATGTTTATTTGGGGTTCCGATAACTTTGCTTCTTCCTTTTTCCCAATGTCTATCATTTGTTCCTCGATTATTGGTACTCTTAATTCTCATCTGTCGTTTATGATTGTACTAGAATGTCAAGCACACAAGCAAATCTGCAAATGTATAATGGAAAATTCTATTGTAGATTAGTGTACCAATACATTAACTAGACTAGATTTTGTACAGAGGTAGAGTGACTTCATGCATAAATAAGTAGAATAGCTTGATTTGATCATAAATAATTAGTCTACCTCAGTATCGAATTAGTTTACTTGATGTATCGATACATGGTACATTAATGTACTGTTAACGAACTCATTTATAATAATAATAAATAAATAAAAATTTAAAAAAGAGCAAGACAAACGCCATAAAGAAGGCATCTAAAAATTCTTGAGGGCCCGTTTTTGGTAAGGATTCGGTAAGATGTGGTAAAAGATTGAATGTTATCCATTAAGATGAAAGAGTTATTGTTTGGAAAGAGTTTTTCTGTATGACTCGTGAGTCGTGAGATCAGATCATGCGGAGTGTCCAATCAGCACTGTAGCCACAGTCACTGGGTACGCAGCGTATTCTGACTGGGTAATAGAACAAGAGCGGGCCTTTTTTTTTTAAGGCCCTTGGCTTCACCTCAAAATACCCGAAGTACATGAATAAATCTGATCGGTGTCATCGCCTCATTGGTGGTATATATGTAGGTGAACGGTGACTGTCAGGGAAGCAACCACCTTTCTCTTGTTTCCGGCTGAAGGAAGAAGAAGAAACTACTCTCTTTCTTAACAGGATGAAAGTAAGACAGTACCAAACGGTAACACTGTAGAAACCAAGATCAGAGGATGGAAGGATAGGGTTTAAACCGTTTGGTTGGTCAAAGTCAACGCCGCTGTCTGTGTGAGCTAGCTACCAGTACCAGACTACCAGGCTTTCTTGAGATCCGTCAATCTGAGTGGACTGATCTGAATCAGTACACGGGAGCCGGAAAGTAAATGATGGTGGAGGAGGAAGAAGAACTCAAACCCTGCGGTGGAATTGATATTGCAGAAGAAAATGAAACGAAGAGGAGGTGTTGTGATGGTCCAAGTCCAATCCAATGGTTCAGGATGCTGTGTAGGGAACTGCATTGGAGTTTTGTATTAGGGGTGGTTGTTGTTTATGGAATAAGTCAAGGATTTGGCGGAGCCATGTACCGGGTGGGCACAGAATATTACATGAAGGATGTTCAAAAGGTGCAGCCTTCTCAAGCTCAATTTTATCAAGGAATTACTTCTATTCCATGGCTTGTCAAGCCTCTCTGGGGTCTCCTCACCGATGTTCTCCCACTTTTTGGCTATCGAAGACGCCCTTATTTCATTCTAGCAGGCAATTAATTACTTACTTTCACAGTTTCAATCTTAAACTCAAAACTCGTATCTTTTTGCTCAATCATAGCTATTTATATATACATATGTGCATGCTCCCGTTCTGCCTTCAATGCCAGAAACTTGATTTAGCTCCATTTATGTGAATTTCAGTTCATTTTGTGTTTTTGGGGCTTTCCACATGAACCAACTATATATTGTCTTCTAGAAATTAGGATCTTGCTGACTTTGTTTACTAATTAGCTAGTTAATAACTTGTTCATATTAGGTTCCATTGGCGTGATCGCTATGCTTGTGTTATCATTCCATGAAAAGCTGCACATTGCATTTGCCATCTTGGCATTAACAGTTGGAAGTGCTGGAGTAGCTGTAGCCGATGTCACCATAGATGCTTGTGTGGCACAGAACAGTATTAACCATCATTCACTTGCAGCCGATATGCAAAGCCTGTGTGCCTTGAGTTCCTCCATCGGGGCACTTTTGGGATTCTCTGTCAGTGGTATATTTGTTCATCTTATAGGCCCAAAGGTTAGCTTCTTTCAGTTGGTGCAGATCAAAGCATTACAACTTGTCTTTGTTTTTCCATACTCAAGTTAACAAAAGTGATCATTTTATGGCAGGGGGTATATGGCTTGTTGGCAATCCCATCTGGACTTGTGTTTTTACTTGGAACTCTGCTTAAGGAACCTCATTCACCCAATTTCGCTTACACGCAGGTAGTCTTATACTCTTTTGGTTCTTGGTTTTTTCATGCTCATGGTCTAATATTGCCTGTTGGGCACAGGTCAATCAGAAGTTTATTGATGCTGGTAAGTCTATGTGGACCACATTGAAATGCCCTGACGTATGGAGACCATGCTTATACATGTACCTATCACTTGCATTAAGCTTGAACATCCTTGATGGAATGTTCTTCTGGTATACAGACTCAAAGGGGGGTCCATCTTTCTCTCAGGTATTGAGTAAAACTTAGCTCATTCTTTGCAATCAATATGAGTAAAACTTAATATTCACATCTTTATGCAGGAGAACGTGGGATTTATATTCTCTATAGGCTCAGTTGGTTCCATTTTGGGGGCAGTACTCTATCAGTATGTCCTAAAGGATCATCCTTTCCGGGACTTGCTCTTCTGGACTCAGTTGGTTTATGGTTTATCAGGAATGCTAGATTTGATGCTGGTCTTGCGGTTAAATTTGAGATTTGGCATGCCTGATTACTTCTTTGTTGTGATTGATGAAAGTGTGTCGCAAATGACTGGAAGGCTCAAATGGATGCCTCTTCTGGTGCTTAGCTCAAAGCTTTGCCCCACAGGAATTGAAGGAACTTTTTTTGCGTTGCTCATGTCAATTGACAATGTTGGACTTCTGTCGGCGACTTGGGGAGGAGGCTTCCTGCTGCATGTATTGAAGGTTACACGGACACAATTCGATAATCTTTGGCTTGCAATTCTGATTAGGAATGTGTTGAGATTAACTCCACTATGTCTGCTATTTTTGGTACCTAGAGTTGATCCCAATTCTTCCATTCTTCCAACTGAAATCTTGAGTACGAAAGACGATATCGAATTTGAAACTCCAGAAGCTGAGAACATTGAATTGGTTTCCCTTGTAAGCAGAGTTGATGGCAAATAGGCCGACTAAACACCATTTACATAAACACTATCACTTTACATTTCAGAGACATGTTTAGGAGGCCAAGCCAGGGTTGTTTTATTTTGGTACTGGAAAGAGTTGGATCTAAACAAGGTCCCCTTCGGTTATACTGAACGTGTATTATTGCATCCATGTGCTCTTTATTATTCACATTAACCTTTTGTAATCACTCGGATAGCTATTCATGATAATGCGACAAAACATATTAAGATACCATGCGAGCAAAATGTTTGAATGAAATTTTTTTTGATATGTATTCTTTTGTGTTGAGGCATCAACTATACATATGGTTAATTCGATAATTTTGGTGGAATCGAAAAAAGAACAATAAATATCGTTGAAACAATTACACATGGTTTTTCGAAAACTCTCAAATTAATTAGGAAGTGAAATGTTATTATGTACATTGTGGGAGAGTAAGTCGTTTCATAATTAAGTCAGGACATTGAGAGAACCTTAATTTGTTTCCCTCATTACGCTTTTTTACGAATATTCATTTAAAGTTCATAGGTTTAACATTGGTGGTGTAGTAGTACCAGTCCAAACACTTTATGTTCGGATAAGGAAAATAATCTAAGCTAAATTGCTTCTTTCAATCTTGACCGATCAGTTCTATGTTGACATTCATCAACAGAACAAGGTTCAATATAATTACTTTTTATTGTGGTCACATTTTAGTTATTGCTAATTATTTTGGTCAACTTGGCTTAATCACATGGCCAATCTTTTAGTCGTCCTTAGATTCATTAACACATCAGTCTCTAAACTTTTTAATGAGGATGTTTAGTACGTTGTTGGTTGTAATTCCTTAATGTGAAATCGTTTTTGGATTGTTCGATCTAAATAAAATTACACACGGTTAGAGTTAGCCCAAGTAGTAAGTGAGAAGAGAAAAGAATTGGATTAGGATTAGGATTAGGATTAGGATTAGGATTAGAATTAGAATTAGGATCTGCCAAGTTTATTTCCATCTAACCACCACAAGTGGTCGAGTTGGTAAGAGCCTTCAGGTGTGGAATCCCTACACCCGGGTTTGAATCCCGCCGACGCTTATTGGAGTTAAATCCCAATATATTCTTGGTGGCCCGGAGGAGGAAGCGTTCTGACAAGATCTCCGAGCACCGTGTAAACCTAGGTGTCACCGTGTAAACCTAGGAAGTCTTTAAAAACACCGTGTGATTGACAAATTAAAAAAAAAAAAAAAGTGTATTTCCATCTAGGATTCCTTATTTATTTATATTAGGATTTTGTTTTCAGCAAAAAGTGTATACAGTAGCGGGTCGAGACCCCAAGTTAAGAATTAGGGCGTGAGGGGTGTGTTCTGATCGTACACCTTCTACGTTCATAGTCGTCGGTTGTCGGTTGTCGGTCGTCGGTCATCCTCCACAGCGTGGGCTTTGCAATCGGAATCCGACTGGTAGGGTTAGCGGCAAAGGCTTCAAGTCTATAAGCTCGGTAAGTAGATTTGATTCGGAGATCGGGTTTTGAAATTCGTATCTCAGAATGATATCGGTTTTGGTTTTTCATGTGCAAATTTTGTTTAATTGATGAATCGGATTGCAGAAGTTGATGCAAAATGAGCTCCTTCTTCATCACGCGGAAGAAGACCCCCTTCCAAAAGCACAGAGAGGAGGAAGAGGCCAAGAAAAAGGTGCGGTGCTGCCATTGATGTTCAGCTGCTGCGATTGCGATTGCGATTGCGATTGATTCGAATTACTTTGACTTTACTGACTCTGATGTTATTCGTTGTGGTTGTTGCAGAGAGCGGAGGATGAAACAGCTCGGTTATATGCGGAGTTCGTGGAGTCTTTTCAAGGGGATAATGCACCTGGCTCAAAGGCTTTTGTGCGAGGAGGGACCATCAATCCCAATGAAAGGGTTAAGCCTGATTCCCAAGGTTAGTATAGCTCATCAACACTCTATACTGCCTTGCCTCCCAGTTTTGTTTTTCAACTTTCAGTTTCTTGTGATTTGTTTTGCGTATTATGGCTCTGGATAAGTAAACTAGTTTTCTATTGTTATCGGTGCACTTTAATAAAAGTATGGACCTTTTTATTCATTCGCGGATCGCAGGTGAAAAGTCCAAAGATGGGGTATCTGTTCCAAAGAAGGGGAGTAGGTAAAGAAATGCTTTTGATTAACCATGCTGCAATGCTCTTTGATAAGCCATCATGACTAGAACAACTATATTGGTTATAATTTGATACTGAATGATTTTGAATTTTTAAGGTGTGTAAGAGTTTAAAATAGAAACATGTTGGATACTCCTGTCTTTTACTTCATGGCATTACAGACAGAAATAAATAAAGTTTCATCTCATTTGAATAAACTCAAAGCTTGTATATGATGTTCTTCTGTTCCCAGTCTAGAAAATAAATGGTAATCAAGTCTTCCACTATAGATTTCAGATAGATCAGGTTAAATTGTTTACATATCTTGCTCATGCCCCTTCTCTTTTGATAACGGTTTATGAGCTTGCTACTTTTCATTCATAAACCGTCAAATGCCACGAGGATTTCTACAATATCTTAAGTATGCATTTAGTTCTAGGTTGTAAGCATCAATATATATATATATATGCTCTTATGCACGTAATACTAACCTATGGCTGGCTGACAGTCATGGATGAATTGTCATCCTGTGTTTCTTCAACCTACAATGTGCACTTGAGACATTGTGGAAGCCTTATTTTTAATTCATTTACAGTGAGGTTTTTACAGAAACAAAGTTATGGGCCTGTATGGCTTAGTATCAAATACTTTTTTTAGTGGAAAATAGTTGCTTGTCATTTTTCTTTTCAATAGTTTAGCTTCATAATACCAAAAACCCATATTTGATTCTATGATGTTTAGTAATATTTGCATTTTATATTGCTTTCAAGTTTTTAGCTCAAAAATATTGCAGAAACGAATGAACCGGCCCTATAAGTTAGCTCCTTAAAATGGCATAAGTAAAAATAAGCTATAGCTGATTGATATAATGTTATTATCTCTTACTACCCTTTTCTCTTGTATATTCTAATCAATTACTGTCAAGTAAGAGTGCTCTGGTAACAAGCAAGTTTGTCATTAAATTATCTTCTGCAGGTATGTGCCATCTTTCTTACCACCTCCTTTGGCATCCAAAGGGAAAGAATCTGATAAGAAGGTTAGTCTCTAGATAGAGGAAATGGCTTCATATCTAGTTTTTCAAAGTAAATTTTCTGGTAGTTTGGCTCTCAATCTTGTCCATTACACGTTGTAGAGGGAGGAGGAAAAGCCGAAGGAAAAAGAGAAGGGGAAGTCTCGAAACATAGATCACTTTATGGAGGAGCTGAAGCATGAGCAGGAATTGAGGGAGAGGCGAAATCAAGACCGTGAACATTGGCGTGATGGGCGACCGAACGATAGTTCTGTGGTATGAGCTAGTTTTAAATCTCACAGGAAAGATAGTTTGAATGCTAGCTCCCTGATTTAGTAACCAGTTGTCATGAATCGGTTATATGTCTTTTTCAGTTTCCAGTGTATCTTGTTTGCTTTGTTTTCTATCATCTATATGCATCTATTTTTTATTAAACTAATACATGCATATATATATATATATATATATATATATATATATATATATATATATATATATATATATATTGGCATCAAGGAGAGTGCATTTTATTTGATGAATGTTGTTACTGTTACTACTGTATCATTTACGCCCCAAATTTTCACTCGTAGTTCGATTCTAGTATCTATATACAAATATGCCATTTAGATCTTTATCTTGTACATCATTTGTTTTTACCTTTCCATCAATGTTGTTTTTCTAATCTTAAATCATATATTCACTAAGATAACACTATTTGCAGGCCCCTAGTCGTTTTGATGAAATGCCTGATGAATTTGATCCAAGTGGAAAACTTCTCGGATCATTTGATGATGGCGATCCACAAACTACTAATTTATATGTTGGAAATCTTTCACCAAAGGTGTGGTCCATCTTTTTAAAAAAGAAAATTAAAAAAAAAACTACTTGGTTCTCTTTTGCGCATGATACAAAGGACTTTTGTCAATGAATACTCTGTTGATATGTCCAGGTTGATGAAAATTTTCTTTTACGAACTTTTGGAAGATTTGGGCCTATTGCCAGCGTGAAAATAATGTGGCCTAGGACTGAAGAGGAACGGAGGCGTCAAAGGAATTGTGGCTTTGTAGCTTTCATGAATAGAGCTGATGGACAGGCAGCAAAGGATGAAATGCAAGGTTTGGTTACAATTGAAGCATCCCCCTTGCCCACTTTGTGATTTGATTTGTTTTCTACACATAGACAAGATTATATTCTTAATTGGAAAATATATCAGTCGTAGTTGTAACATCGCAAAATTTACTGCCTTCTCATAAGTATCCCCGTACCTCAAGATTGTCAAATATAAAGTTCTAGCTGATTTTGGCGTCCCAGCCGATCAGGAGTCCTGTATTAACAGCTAAAAGTTAACCCTAACAAGTTTATTAGAGACATTCATGTCTCAAGTGTAAAGATTTGTATTACAAAGCTATTACCATTTATTGGATACTGCTTGTTACAGCCAAGTAGCCTGATGTTCTCTATAAAAGAAAATAATGTTTGGCTGCCGAATTTAAGCATATAAATCATAGAGGAAATATATTTTAATGTGTCCTATACTGGCTGATCATTGCACTACTAATTTTACATCTGACTGAATTTAGTGTAGCATATTATCTGCTTTTTGAATAAATCTATATGCACTATGGACATGCAAGGATAGAAAAGGATGAACGAGAATCTTTTATGTGCAGGGGTAGTTGTTTATGAGTATGAGTTGAAGATTGGATGGGGGAAGTCTGTAGCTCTCCCATCACAAGCGTTACCTGCACCCCCTCCAGGACATATGGCCATCAGGAGTAAGGAGGTGTGTTGCATATTCATTTTCTTGAATTTGATGCTTTCTGACTGATCATAGCTTAGAAAGGAGCGAACGTCTCAGCATCAATTTAAGTGTTGAGCCGAATCCATGTGCCCACTTTTATTAGTATCATATAGCAATGATATTGAACCCACCTTCACCACCTGTCTTCCTACCTTGGTGATATCAAGCCTGTGGACATCTCTAGGTGTGGGGTTATATCTCAAAAAGCATCAGTAGTATCAGTAGTGAACGCACTCACTTATATTATATAGGTTGTTGTGTCACAGACCCTACAATTTCCACCTTGGGTAGATGCAACCTTCCTCACCAACTGTTATCCCTCGAATAGGAATCAGCTCTGTGCTGTTTCCTACCTATCACATCTTTGAGTTGACGTCTTCTCAAGTCTCAACCCCAACACTAAGTACATCTGTTCTTTTTCTTCTTACAGGGTGCCACTGTAATTTTGTCTGGTCCATCAGGCCCACCTGTCACCTCTGTTCCTAGTCAGAATTCCGAACTGGTAAGTAAACTTGTTCTTTTATTTTTGGTGTTTTTTTACTGTTCTCTAATAACCTTGTATTCTTACTTCGTATATCTTTTTTGTAAGTAGGTTCTTACCCCAAATGTTCCTGATATAATGGTTGTTCCGCCGGAAGATGATCACCTTCGCCATGTGATTGATACAATGGCTTTGTATGTTCTGGATGGTGGATGTGCGTTTGAACAAGCTATTATGGAGAGAGGCAGAGGGAATCCTCTTTTCCATTTTTTGTTTGAACTTGGATCAAAAGAGCATACTTACTATGTTTGGAGGCTTTATTCATTTGCTCAGGTAAATGTTATATGTTTATGGACATGATTGGTGTAAATAACTTCTGAACTTTTCCATGATAAGAGGATCATTTTTGTTCTGACTGAAGATTTTGTTGTTGTGATGAATGCAGGGCGATACGCTGCAAAGGTGGCGAACTGAACCTTTCATTATGATTACTGGTAGTGGAAGGTAAGTAAAACATACTTTTTTGTCTCTCTGTAACCTAGTTATTGTTATGGACTTCATAAATTTTATTAGTTAGTTGATATCAAGAACTATAATAATGTTGCAATTTTGAATTTATCTCTTCCAGATGGATCCCGCCATCTCTTCCAACATTAAAAAGCCCTGAGCACGAAAAAGAGTCTGGTAGCACTTATGCTGCAGGGAGAAGCAGGGTAATTGTCACATACCTGAATAGGAAAATCTAATTCAGATAGTTTCACATGGTCTAACTTTCTTTTCATTATATTGTAGCGTGTAGAGTCAGAACGAACGCTCACTGATCCACAAAGGGATGAGTTTGAGGATATGTTGCGCGCATTAACATTAGAGAGGAGTCAGATAAAGGATGCTATGGGGTTTGCATTGGATAATGCTGATGCTGCTGGGGAGGTAATGCTGATAATATAACTTAATCAATTTGACATTAAAATTTTACAAATGAAAGCAGTGGTCCATTAAACTAGCTCATCATACTTTTCTATGCGTGCATTTTCTCATGTTGTCTTTCTGTTGCAGATAGTTGAGGTTCTGACAGAATCTTTGACTCTTAAGGAGACCCCTATCCCAACTAAAGTTGCTAGACTCATGCTTGTCTCTGATGTGCTTCACAATAGCAGCGCTCCAGTGAAAAATGCATCTGCATACCGCACCAAATTTGAAGCAACATTACCAGACATAATGGAGAGCTTTAATGATTTGTATCGTAGCATTACGGGAAGGATCACTGCTGAGGCCCTTAAGGTAAGATTACATGGTAGTTTCATCCAGCCGTAGTTATACCCTTTTATATACTTATCTCTCTGATGTTGATGTATATTTTGCTTGAATTTCCACAGGAAAGAGTTCTGAAAGTATTGCAAGTATGGTCAGACTGGTTTCTTTTTTCAGATGCCTATGTCAATGGATTGCGGGCTACTTTTATTCGGTCTGGGAACTCTGGTGTGGTCCCCTTCCACTCTGTATGTGGTGATGCACCTGATATAGAGAAAAAGACTACTGAAGATGCAGGTGATGCTGCTAAAACTAACCAAGATGCTGCTTTGGCTATGGGCAAAGGAGCAGCTATGAGGGAGTTGTTGAACCTTCCCATGGCTGAATTAGAAAGACGCTGCAGGCATAATGGATTGTCTCTTGTTGGTGGTCGAGAAATGATGGTTGCACGATTGCTTAGTCTGGAAGAGGCAGAAAAACAGAGGGGCTATGAACTAGATGATGACTTGAAATATACACAGAACCATTCAAGTTCAGCTAGACATTCTAGTAGTCGAAAAGAAATGAATATTGAACCAGACCCATTGGGACTGTCTGGATGGAATCGTTATGTAGAGGATGAGATACAGCCTCAACGGAAAGGGTCTTTATCAATGGCCCAGACCCATACCAGTCCACAACCTGAACTAAAACCTTTAACCAAGAAAGAAAAAAGTGATCCTGTTCTAACGGCCTCTAAATGGGCCCGAGAGGATGATGACAGTGATGATGACCAAAAGCGAAGTGACAAGGGTCTCGGGTTAAGCTACTCATCTTCTGGAAGTGAAAATACTGGTGATGGTCCCGGTAAAGCTGATGAGATGGAGGTTGCTGCTGATGCAAGAATTCCAGCACTGCCTGATAGTGGATTAAGTGAGGAGCAGAGGTATTTTAATACTAGTTTGACCTTTCTATTTTTTTTTCCCTTTATTTTTTCTAAGCTCTGTCAAGTGTGATTTGTTAGAGAGCATTTTTTTAATCTTTATTGTAACCCTTGCGAAATAGTGCTTAGATTTTGCTTGACTGTGTTGCTGTAGGCAAAAGTTGAGACGTTTGGAAGTTGCTCTGATAGAATATCGTGAATCTCTTGAGGAGCGGGGAATTAAAAGTCCTGAAGAAATTGAGAGGAAGGTTGCAATACATCGCAAACGACTTGAATCGGAGTACGGGTTATCTGATTCTAGCGAAGATGCTTCTGGGCGTAGTAAGTACTAACTTTTTTAGAAGACAAGATCTATATGTGAGGAATAATGTACTTGTGCTGGGTTATATTTATCTTTCTGGGGATCCAAATGTGAACTAGTTCAGATCGTTTCAGGTGTTAATAGTAATCGTAAGAAGCTTAGAGTGATTATATGGGGTGTCACCATTGTTCAGGGTGTTACCTTAAATTTGTGGCAATTATTGGACATCATATTTGTTTGTAATACTCAAGGTGTGTGCTTATACTCTTTCCCTTGGATTTCCAGAGAGGACTTCTTCTGAGAGGAAGGATAGAAGGGATGATGATTCCCGTGATGCTTCAAGAAAGCGGCACCGCAGCGGAAGCCAAAGTGATAGCCCGTTACAGAAATCATCAAGCAGAGACCGGGACAGGGAATATGATTTGGATAGAGACCGAGAAAGACAGCGGGATAGAGACAGAGATAGAGCCCATGATTTTGAAGGTGACAGGGGGAGGGATTGGGACAGGGAGAAGAGTGGAAGTAGAGAGAGGGATGACCATGATAAAGATAGAGGAAGAGACAGGGATAGGAGAAGGAGAATGAAATGATCTATCCTTCTTTGGAAAAGAGTTGGGACTCTTGTCGTAATCTTGAAAGATTGGCATATGGTTCATTTGAAAGAAAACCGATATCTGGTGTTTTCACATGAACTGACATCCAGGTCTAAGATGGAGCTAAGCCAGATACTTATTCTGGGAGAGGATTTCTTGGTTGTTTCGGTTCAAAGGTCGTGAGGTGACTGGTTACTGACGACTCCTGGAAGAGGGAGCCTGGCAATTGTTGAACAAATATTTGGCAAACATACTAGTATTTCGTCAAAAGAATCACTTATCTCAGTTGTGTTAAGGAGAGTAGGTTGTTTGATTTGCTGCTTTTGTACTGCAAATTTTTGTACTAGTCCGGCAGAGAAGCCATTAGTTAGTTCTGGACCTTCCGTATGCTTTGTGCAATTATACTGTTAGTGTAGGATCTGTGTAACAGAAACTAGCCTAAAGTTTGAGTATTAATTGGTGTTACTTGGCCAAAAGGAATTAATTGGTGTTATATTGTAAGGGTATATCTTCCAAAATATTCCAGTGTCTTAGATGGGTATTGCACGGGCTTGGTTTTTTCTGTCTGAAATGTTTCTATTTAAGAATCAAGTGTTTGAGAGTCAAAACAAGCAAGCAAGCAACAACTCCACCACCTTTACCAGCTTTCAAACTCCAGTTTTGTGGGCAAAGCCAAACGCCTTAACCAGAGTGAAGAGAAAGCTCCTCATATTGGAACCAGAGGCTCAACGCAATCAGGCTTGAAGTGAGGAGGCTTGAAGAGTGGAAAGTACTAACATTGTAACAGTGACAAACTCTTTCCCATATTACAACACAATGAAGTACAAAGCTAGAGAATACAAAATCCAATGTCACAACATCAAGCATTTGAAACAACGAGTACAGAAAGCCAGGCAACAAAAGTTGCTTTTAAGTGACAGATAATTTAA
Source organism: Rosa chinensis (assembly GCF_002994745.2). Lineage (NCBI taxonomy): Eukaryota > Viridiplantae > Streptophyta > Magnoliopsida > Rosales > Rosaceae > Rosa > Rosa chinensis. The sequence continues at coordinate 60,440,187 of NC_037093.1, forward strand.
AGATATGTGCACAAAGGGAAACGGTACAACACTAAACGCAGACCAGCTGCAAAGCCCAGATGTCTCAAATTATACACTTCAATAGGTAATCCTTTTATAAAATACTCTTCCGGCAATCATTACCCAACCAAGCTTTTAATGTGCCAGTTTCTGTAGATGTCGGAGTGTCCGCTGTTTAATCCATTGTCGGTCATATGGCAGATAAGCCTGAATTGAGTGGTCATAACTGCAAACCAAACCAGAGGCACAGTATTAGTTTCCTTCCTTGATTTTAAGTGGCAACCGCCAAATATATAGCACATAATTAACCACATTAAATTTTCTAACCCAGTATCCAGAGATCATTAACATAAAACTATATAAGTTGTTCAATTACAGGCTACACTGGTTGGGGTGGGTGTGTGTGTGTGTGTGTGTGAGAGAGAGAGAGAGAGAGAGAGCGAGAGAGAGAGAGAGACATACACCAAAGCACTCATGTCAGCAAGGCCATCAATAAAATTGTAGAGATCTCCGATGTCATAAGACATATTTCTAATTGCTGGATTTAACTCCCTGAGCTTCCTCTCATATAGTCCACATATACCTATGCAGGCACAACAGCATAACCTCTAGTGAATGGATGCAAAAAAATTGAGGGTTATAACCACATTATATCTAGGGCCCAAGAACCCCTTTCAGCCAAAAATATTTCGAGTATGCAACTGTGAACAGAGGTTTAGAAATGATCACCAGAAAGATAAATATAAAGATGCATACACAGACAATTGAAAACAGGAGACACAGGCAAGATGTGTGAATTCTAAAACCTCCGTCTCAATGAAAAAGAAATTACGTTCTAAAATATCATCGATAATTCTCATAGGTCTTATCCCAACAGATGAGTGATTTTTCATAATTACAATTTAGCCTTATCAAAACCTGTAATATGACATGCATAGTTCTTTCTCTACAGACTAAGGTATAATTAACAAAATCAGTTCTATGTATTATTTGGCTAGCCAGAACTCAGAAACCTGAGACACTATAAATCCAAAAACTAACTTACATAGGTACCTTTCAAGTATGATGGAAAGCACTAGGAAAATGGAAACTAGAAACTGAAGAAAAAAAATTCCTAGAAAAGGTGATAAATTTCAGCTTTCAGGTGCCCTTCTGTGGGTTATCTAATCCAAAAAAAAAAAATGGATCTCTCTATGGATTCTGCATAAAGTAGACATTCAGATCTGCTAAGGGCATCCTAAATCTTACTTTCCTTAGACCATGACGGTTTACGGCTCTCAGTTGCGAAGCAAGGTGCCTCAAGTTTTCAAGGATAAACTTGGTTATTCGTCCTATGAGCTGGGGTGTAAGTAAATGTCTTATGGCACGTTAGTAGCCCTATCTGCAGTTACTTATGAGAAATAAGCAGATCATAGGTGTTTTTTTTTTTTTCCTCCCTTGCCAACATTATATATTTCATTGTTATGAGTTATGACATGATGAGGCAACTGCATACCTTGAAGAGCTAACTTCACTCTGGAGTGGAAAAAACAAATTAAGGATGGTAATAATGCAAGTGTAATGACAACAATGCCTGTAAGAAAAAAATTGTGCAAACAGCAACTACTATAAATACAGCATACCATCCATTGCTTGACTTATTGAACCATAATCCATAAAAGTTCTCGTTGCCTTGTTCTGTGAAGTTTGCATAAGAATGATGGTGTGCTTGTTAGCCTACACATGTTCAATACAATATAGTCAGCATTCGAACAAGACACAAGCATGTCTTCTTGCTACATCGGCTTACAATGAAACATGAAAAACACTGTTCACACCAGAAGAATTCAAAAAAAAAAAAAATCATGATAAAAACCAATCGTTCTAGACATAGTTGCGCTTTTCAGAAGCCAAATTCATATCTACTTAAAGATCGTCTTCGACATTCAATCTCCTATAAATAAAAAATTTGAAACAAGAAAGCTAAATGATATCACAGTTTTCTGGATTCTCACAAGCGCGGATTTATAGATACTCAGGTTCCATAATGATCCAAGAACAGGGAGAGTCAAATATTTGGAATGAAAAACCCTAATTTTGCAAAAGAGAATCTGCTGTCAAGCTTAGAGAGAGAGAGAGAGAGCATACCATTAGTTGAGAAAAACAAGGAATTGCAAACAAAGGAGAAATAGATGAATGAGAAAAGAGTTACCATGTATGTGAGAGAGAGAGCAGAGAGCAGAGAGCTGACAGTGAAGAATTTTGAAAAGCTCGCACAATATTTCGTAGCAACGACGCGACCAAGAAGAAGACTTGAGAGGCCACTGGATTAGAGCCACGTCAATGTTGAGGGCAATATATAGAGAACCAAGGGACCCCGCTACACTAGTCTTTGATAGAGAACCACCCGTCCGATTTGCATACTTTCTACCGAAGACTTTGAGCTTGGGCAAGTCAACGCAAGACCGCAAGTCAATAAGACGCGTAATCCTTTTTTTTTTTTTTTTTGGGATAACATTGTGTTCTTGGTAGAAGTTTCCGTTATACCTATATTAATTATACCGGAATCAAGTAGATTCTTGGTCAAAAGTATCAAGACCTGGAATTGATCTAGCCTGAGGGTTAAAAAAGAAGAAATCGAGTCTCAAATCGAAACACATTTTTAACAAGAATGACCGGCTATTAGTTTGTAAAACTAGTCCTTGTGACACTCGACTTTGAAGAACTACTCCTCCACCCCATTTACATGTGAGTTGATGCTTATCGGGGGAGAATAAGATGCAGGACTTTAAAGGCAAAGCTTTTGGCTTATGACAATGATGGCCATCCACCAATATTCTGCTAAGGATTACAGAAACGCATTCTTCCATGATGAGTTAATGCTTATCGGGGGAGAATAAGATGCAAGACTTCAAAGGCAAAGCTTTTGGCTTATGACAATGATGGGCATCCATCAATATTCTGCTAAGGATTACAGAAACGCATTCTCCCATGATTACAGAGACGTAAGCAGGAATACCCACTGCTAAATTCCACCTCAGGATGAAAATAAGGTCGAGCATTCCCAAATCTTACCTGACAGGACTTCGCCGAGAAAAGAAAACAAAACAAAAACTGACCGAAAAAGCTAGGTCGAGTGTGCAGTAGATTTCAGAATTAGGAAATCTTGTACAATCTACAGGATAGAGAGAATAGGAAAAACAAATATCAAATTAAGGAGTACAACTAGTAATATATGCTATTAGGAAATAGAAGAAGAAAAGACGCAGTGTGTCCATTAATAGAAAAGGAAGAACAAAAAACTAGAGACGAGACAGCTACGTATGAAATTCGAAGCCATTTAATATACAGAGATTCCCCTCATATATAACAATGCACCTCCCCCATCTTCCCCTTACTGTGCACTCCATGAGTGTTGTCCTGCCCTTTTACTCAAGCTGCAACCAGTTTCTGGATATCCTTCTGAAATTGTTTACAGAAAATTAGATACATGGTAGTGTGCTCCTACTCATACCATAAATGCTTGTAAAGAGATTTGTATCAGATTTCTTTATTGGCTTCAATAGATCAAATTTATTCCCTAAATGCTGAAGTTGCCATTCTCAAGTTGCCATGCTCTTTTGACTAAATGTCTCAGTATATAAGCTTTCCATCTTCAAATTGTACATATGTCATTTCTGTAACCAATACCAAGTTTAGGGGCAGATTCATTCTGTCCTCATTGCCTACTAGTCTCGTTAACTACGTGCTTAACCAATCGCCTTTATTTTTGGCTATGAATGAAATTTTTATCCTATCCAATGAAAGCTGCAACAGCAGCCAACAATGCAAGCTAAAAGGTTACAAACTGAAAGAGACTATCTCAGGAAACACACCTATGAAGGAATTGCAGAAACTCAAACAAGGAAAAGCGTATACCTCAATTTGAAAAGGTGATGTTGTTGGTGGATACCTCTCCACTACTTTACCATTCTTGTCCACCAAAAACTTCTCAAAATTCCACTTGACAATGTCACCTAAGAAACCTCCCGCACTTGATTTCAGAAACTGATAAACCGGAGCAGTGCTGGGACCATTGACATCAACCTGTTATGCACCTTTAGATTTTTAGTACTTGACTGAAACACTTTACTTAATTAATAAAAATTTACATAAAAAAAAATTGAAATGCAGGGACATGTAGTTGAGCTTATAAACCTACCTTATCAAAAATGGGGAATTCGGCTTTATATCGTGTACAAGCAAATTGCTTGATTTCCGTATTTGATCCCGGTTCTTGGCCCCCAAACTGATTGCAAGGGAAAGCTAGAATCTCAAATCCTACAGTGAGATTGAACACACATCCAGCAACTATTATCACCAGTTTATAACTCTCACTCAAACGGAAGTCATGATAATAAAATTTCTGCAGAGAGTTTTGATGCAAAAGATGAATTAGTAAAAACCTAGAATTCTAGAGCTAATCTGCCCCATGCACCCACCACCATCACCAACCCAAAAGATGTGAATTTGTGTAACAAGAAAACGAAATTGTCAAGGGTCAAACTAAAAGGACTCTTCCAAAGGAATTTCAGAAATGGAAAAAAAAAAAAGTCCATTAAATGGAAGTCTTTGTGGAGGAAAAATCTATGCAAAACTAGCTGATGGGAATTTCCATAACTGGAGCTTTACCTTGAGTTTTGTACTTCTCATAGACATGTGACAGTTCTGAGTAATTTGATGAGGTCAAGCCACTGTAACAATTTCGGATAAATTCATATCACAAGAATGCAACTATTTCCAAACAGATGTCCTTTCACTAAAATAGCTTAAAAAGACAAAAATAATCCAAAGGAGTCTATGTCTGTCAATAACAAAGGGTTACCATTTTGAAGCAACGTTGACAACCAAAAGAACCTTCCCCTTAAACTTGCTAAGAGGGACATCCTTTCCATCGATATCCTACGAAAAAACCAAAATCCTTGCATGAGCAATAAAACATAATATCCATGCCTTGTCCATAAAATTGTATCAAGTAAGTTGCCAAAATTAAATACTTAATTCATTTCACGAGCATCAATTCCAAACATTTACAAAATTGAGTTACAATTCTTGGTTCTTTCGCATGGTAAACCCGAAAATATACGATACAGTAATATACCTTGACTGTAAAATCATAGAGAGTCTTCTCAGTAGCTGCTCTTGCATAAACACCCGAGTGACGGGATTTGAAGAAGCGCCCATTTGAATAAGATGATTGTAGAGAGAAGCCATGTTGGAAAAGTGATGATTTAGAGGAGCCGAGTGAGGATTTGATGGGCGGGATCGAGAAAGCCATGGATGGGCATGGAGCTGAACTACTTGGGCTTGTTTTTGTTTTCATTTCAACGTATCCTTTTGGAACTGTTGGAGAGAGAGAAATGGAAGCCATTTTCGTCTGCTTGGAAACTCGAGAGTTTTGATAAAGTCTCTTCTAAAACAGCTCGTTCAGCTAAATATGAACTCTATACCAGCTCTCCTGTGGAAGGTGAGGTAACACGTGGCCTTTTCGTTTTGCTTTATATATGTTCCTCTTTTTTTCCTAGAAAGGAAAATACTCGAATCCAAATTCAAGTTTAATCGCACAAAAATTAAATTAATGTTCAAATATCATTTATTAATGCAAATTAAAATGGGCATGGTGTGGCTGCCCTTAAACTTTGATTAATGAAATTGAAGAATACACCCGGCGGAACGTAAAGGCCTGAACTCCAAATTACAATAAGCATCAAAGAGGACCTCTTGAAATAATACTAGAAGTCTCCACTAAGTCTATATATTTTCATAAGCACCAATTAGTAAATAATGTACAACTGACTACTTCATTTGCTTTAACAAAACGGTGACATAACGGAAATATTACTCTATTGTTTAATCATGCAAAATTGAATTAATGATTTTGGTGAAAATTAATATTTTCATAACTAATCATTTATTTGTTTGATATTAATCGTATGATTAAATGATCTCTATCTGCCCTAGTTATTGCGAAGGTTGATTTAATTTTAAACAGCTATGTTACAAATTACACTGCCAAGTATATAGAGTTTTGACACATTAATGAAGAAACAATTCCAATCGCTTCTTACGGTCTTGCACTAGTTATTCTTCTTTTGGGTGTTTTGGAGCGATGGGTAGTCTGGGATCCGGGTTGGCTTTGGCTTTGGCTTTGGATGCTGTCATGGCTAATCAACGTATTTTGGGATGCCAATAAGACTGTAAAATGGACAATGATGGAACTGTTGATCAAGAAGACGACCGTGGATGGTGTTGCAATGGCTACCTATCAAGGAATTTGGGTGATCCGATTTGTGTGGTAGGCCAAGATGGTTTTATTCTGGGGATTTTAGGTTTCAATTGGTTTGGGATCCAATAATTGACTTGGCGTCGATCAAAAGATGTTTGCTCTCCAAAATATTGGCAAATGATCAACCTACAAGCGTTGACACGAGATATTTGGTACTGGGCCTTTGGGCTTTTAATGCTCTCTTTTCTCTTTCATTTTTTTGTTCTTAAAAGTTGCGGTGGGCCTAATGAGAAGGGCACACTCAAGTGGAGGCCTCCTAACAGCTGATTCTTCATTAGTCTCTATGGCAAACTATAGCAACTACATAACTTTTCATACCACAATTGCGTGCCTTGGTGAGGGTAAGGGTCATCATGGGCCGGGCTAGAGCTGACCATACCCTAAATTTTAGGGTTTAGGGTTGGGCCGAGCAGGGCCTAGTCAAAGTCAACAAATTTTAGGACCGGATAGGGTCGAGCCGGGGCTTAAATATGTTAATTCTTATCTGCCCGAAAAGCCCGATCCTCTATAGCCGGGTAGGGCCGACCTTCCAAATATGGCCAACTAGGGCCTTATTTTGTTTAACAAATATATATATATATACATATATGTATATATATATATATATATATATATATATATATATATATATATTGGACTAAATACAAGTTATTACCCTGTGGTTTAGGTCCAAAATCAATTCAGTCCATGAACTTCTAATTTCATCAAAAACACCCCTGCACTTTCAATTTTGATCTAATAGGTCCAATTTGTTAGTTTTCCGACAATTGAGTTATTTAACTTGTTAATGTGGCTCATATATGACCTATGTTTTATGATGCGGTGTCGAGGTGGTCTGCATAGTCAATTTAGGAGTGAGTCCTACTATTAAAAATAAATAGTTTTTCAACAAATAATCCAACTATAACTTGAACCCATAACAGAATATTAACGAATTGGACCTATTAGATCAAAATTGAAAGTGCATGGGTGTTTTTGATGAAATTAGAAGTCCAGATACTTAATTGATTTTGGATCTAAACAACAGGGTACTAACTAGTATTTAGCCCTTTTTCTTTTTCCTCAAAATGTGACTCAATGATTATATAGGTAATACAAGACTTATTGTTTTTTGTTGATCATATTTAATACAAGACACACACACACACAAAAAGATATATATATATATATATAATTAACTTATAACATTTATTAATTTAGTTAAGGTAATTATATTCACAAAAAGATATATATATATATATATAATTAACTTATAACATTTATTAATTTAGTTAAGGTAATTATATTCAATTAACTATTTCTCTAAATCTCCCAATATTAATTGTTGTGTAACAAAGAAAATAAAAATTAAAGAAAACAAAGCCTATGTAATAGAAAATAATAAAAATAATATATAAATTTTAGGGTTGGGCTTTTAGGGCCGGGCTGGGCTTGGCCCTTACAGGCTTAATAGGATAGGGTTGTAGGGTAGGGCCGGACTTCATTTGCATGATCCTTACCCTACCCTATTTAAGAAAGGGTAGGCGGGCCGGCCTTGCCCAAGGGCGGGCTTGGCGACGGCCCAGGGCCTAAGTGAGAGGGGGGCACAGTTTTTTTTTTTTTTTTTTAAATAAGGTTATATATATATGAAAAAAAAATTATATATAGTATATGTCGACGGTAAACAAAAAAAAAAAAAATTGCTTTGTTCCCAAACGCAGTGTCTTCTCTTCTCCTCTCCTCACTTCGAAATGGTTTTCTCTTCTCCTCACTTTGAGAATTGTACACACAATTATAGCAGACGAATTTCAAGAGTCTCTTAACTCTCTCTAAAACTTTAAAAACAAACAAATTTCTCTTGAAATATTGGGGTTTCAATGGTTATTCAATCAAGCAATTTATTTTCATCATCTGTCACCTCCTCTCAATCTTTCTCTCCTATATTTTTCTCTTCTTCTACGGTGATCAGACACAATTTTTGACATTCCATCGATTCAAGCTGCAATAGAGATCGATCAAAATAGGTATAGTTAAATTGGGTGTTCTTTAAATTATTATTATTTTTTTTTATGGTGGGTGTTCTTCAATTTTTAAATTCGTTGAAATTTTGGACATTATAAGTTCTATTACTGGCATTTTGTGGTATTTGTTGATTATTCTAACAACTATTATAAATTTTTGTGCCTGTAATCTCAAAATCTCGACTATACTGTCACCGCTGATGTTCAATTTGCAGCTTTTAACATCCTTAGTCAGTTAGTTACAGGTTCAATCTATACTGAACACTAGAAGATCGACTTTTTTTTTCCCCTACAATGGAATTTTTTTTTCTTTATTTATTTATTTATTTTTTGCTCTCTTTCTCTACAAACATAGCATCTTTAGATGCATTAATTGGAAGTCAGAAGTTGCAGGTTGATATGTTGATGCATACGTCTTTACAATTGCTACATCGCAATCGTTGTTTTATTGTTCTGTGCTCGAATGTTTATCGTTTAAAGTTGTACTGTTTTACATATGAATATATATACATATATATATATATATATATATATATATGGGTAGTTAGGCACCAAATTTTTTTTTGCCCGGGGCATCAAAAACCTCAAGACCGGCCCTGCCGGCCAGCCCTAATGCAAGGGCCGAAGGGCTAAATGATGAGGCTTGGGTGAGGGTTATGCATGTACCAAGGTCAATGGTGTGAGATTGTATTGATAAGAGTTTTTAATGTTTTCAACGTTTTCTTGTTCTTCTAGAATGCGTGTGCAGTGAAAGTCTTTAATGGACTTTAATTACCAGGAATATTATGTCCGTTATGCCGAATATGAATGGCAATGTGTTGCTTTGGGGGGTTATGCTCTAGGGTATGTAATTGTCTAGCAATGACTTAGTGCAATTGTGCAATGATTTATATGTGCAGTCATGCAGTGATTTAGAATATATGAATTGAATTGATTCCCCTAAAAGATACAAAATTTCAAATAGAGTCTATGTATCAAATATCAAAAGAGATTTCAAATAGAGTTTATATATCAAGTAACTCAATTCTCATGTGTAAACTTTCTCATTAATTGACTCATTTATAACTGTTATATTTTCACTTTATATAATCATAAATAAAATCGTTCAATTTCAAAATGTAGTGTAGAAATCATCTTTATCAAAACTGATCAAATTCTCATTTGCTCATCCGTATTTATAACCAACAAACTGATGAGTTGACAACAACCAAAAACATTTTACGAATTATCTATTTATTCGATAAAATGGATGATCAAATAATCTCGGGTAAGAAATAATGGGGCCATAATTATCCCCTATAAAGAGAGAGAGAGAGAGAGAGAGAGAGAGAGAGAGAGAGAGAGAGTTTGTAGATTTAAAATAAAAGAAAAAAAAGGGCAAATCGCAATTGAGGGTTTGGTTTTCACTCTTATTTTAAGTAGGGCTTGCGTTTGTGTTCCTCCTCTCTTAAATTTGCAGCTGCTGCGAGGAGATTGCACGTAAAACAGAGAGAGACAGTGCCTCTTCCTGTCCTTATCTCCCAGAAGAGAAACCTAACCCTATCCACCATTTCCCACTCTCTCTCTCTCTCTCAAGTCTCAACCAATCCGACGGCCGTCCGCTTCTCTATCTATCTCAATAACCAAAAAAATAAAAAATAAAAACAAAAAGGTTAGGTTGCGGAGTGCTGAGTTATGATGGCGGATCCGACTGTGATAAGTTTGAGGCCCGGCGGCGCTATTGGCCTGCGCCCCCCACGATTCCTCACATCTCGCCTCGATTCCTCTTCAGAGCCTCAATCCTCCAATGCTGCTCTCTCTTCCGCCTTCAAGGTCCCGCCTAAACCTAACAATCTTATTGATATCTATATCAATTATGTATTTGCTTGTTTCGCAGATCTGCACCTTTAATTTGGATTTCCTGTTTCTCTCTGTTGCTATCCAAATTTCCCCCTCTTGCCATTTTGCTGGTCTTATTTGCATGAAATGGAACAAGTTGTGATTGATTCAATTTGTATTTCTATAGTTCTGCTCTGTGAAATGGTTTCTGTTTAGAATCAACATTACAATTATAACGCTCATGGTATACAACTTCCTCATGACTGCACCGATAACATATCTCCTCTGTGTATGCTTGCTTCTTGTATTCAGTCAAGTGACTGAGAATCACAATTCTATATTTTGACTCTTTCAAGCGTGCTCTTGTAATAGACTGGTGACTTGCGGTTTGAAGGTCGTGAGCGTGTTCGATATACTAGAGATCAGCTAATGCAGCTTAGAGAGGTACTTGTTCTGATCACTTTTCCTAATAGCTATCATATTGTTCCTCCATTTGATTCTTGAGCAGCAGAAGAAGTAGCATATCACACATTCTTACCATACTTTCTCTCAAAATTGGGCCAATAGTTTATACACTGTATGATGATATGTACTTCTTGTATAGGCTGCCACTACTATCCCCGAGGGTATTCTGAAGATTAAACAAGAAATAGAGGCCGAGTTTGGTGGAGATGATCCTACTTGGGGACGCACAGATGCCAACGTGAGTTTTATCACCATCTGCTTCTATTTAAGTAAATGTTGCAATTATCTGGATGGTAAAATTGTGAATGTTAACTGTCATTTTTACACCTGTTGAGTCCATGTAATTTGATAATTTCAAATGTATTTGGCTTCCTATTGCAATATTAATCAGATATATTTCTCTCCTTGAATATGTTATAGCTATTTTAAGAACTCTAACATTTACTTGAAAAAAAATCTTCAGCCACAGCCTCAATCGCAAGGTCGTTATACTGAGTTAGATAACCGTGATTGGCGTGGTCGATCTGGACAGTTACCTGCTTCTGAAGAGGAAAGAAATGATTTTTCAAGGCGACAGGGATTGAATAACCAGCAGGACCAACAATTTGCAAGGCCACAAATTTCTGGTAACCAAGTGGTAATAAATTATTATCAGATTGTGTAAGATATACATGATCTCTTAAGATTCTATGTTTTCGCTTGCTATACTGCACGTTAGTGTTCTTTTCTTCCTATATTTGATCTATGCAGTAGCCAGTAGAAAATAAGTACTGCATAGGGCATATTTATCATCATCACTGTTTCTGAGAATTAGTATAAAATGATTGCAGACTGTAAGATTTAGAATTTTATTGTGGTCCATTGTGTTTTTAGTTCTTAAATCATTGGTAGTTCCTTCCAATTGTAGGTTCCCTTAGTGTTCCCCTTATTCTAATCTTTTGCACAAAACCAGGCAGGACCTGCTCCTGTTCTTCTTAAGGCGGAGGTTCCATGGTCAGCTCGAAGAGCAAATCTCTCTGAGAAGGACCGTGTATTGAAGACAGTGAAAGGGTATTAATTCTTAGCTGGAATATATCACATCTTGTATTACGTTTTAAAATTGTTGTAAGGAAGGAATAAAGTCTGATGGTCTAGTTAAAACATACAATATAAGTGTCCTTCATCCAAATTTTCTTATGTGCAACACTGCAACTGCTTGGTGTTCTATGTGATTAACTTGCATAAGCTGCTCTTATTTTTGTGTAGTATACTGAACAAATTGACCCCAGAGAAGTTTGATGTTCTCAAGGGTCAACTAATTGACTCTGGAATCACAAATCCAGATATTTTGAAGGTATGCTTTGCTAAATACCTTGGTTGTTGTGTACTCTAAACTAAGCTATGCTTTCTGGTTAAAAAGCTTGAGAGTTCAATTTGCGTTGCAGGATGTTATCTTTCTGATATTTGATAAGGCTGTGCTGGAGCCAACATTTTGTCCGATGTATGCCCTTTTATGTGCGGATCTTAATGCGAAACTTCCTCCTTTTCCACCTGAGGAGCCTGGTGGGAAAGAAATCACTTTTAAACGAGTCCTGTTGAATAACTGCCAGGAGGCTTTCGAAGGTGCTGACAACCTGAGGGCAGAAATTAGGCAGATGACTGCTCCTGAGCAAGAAATGGAATGCAGAGATAAAGAACGAATGCTGAAGTTGCGAACTCTAGGAAACATACGCCTTATTGGGGAACTTTTAAAGCAGAAGATGGTGCCTGAAAAGATTGTACACCATATTGTTCAGGTCCTTTCTAGTGTTAATTCACATTCTCTTGGCTGTTCTTTGAAGGAATTAGACTGCTGGACTAACTAGATTCTTGTGTAATACAGGAGCTTCTGGGATATGATGGAAAAACATGCCCTGCTGAAGAGAATGTAGAGGCAATATGTCAGTTTTTCAACACCATTGGTAAGCAGCTTGATGAGAGCCAAAAATCTCGCCGAATCAACGATACCTATTTCAGTAGGTTGAAGGAACTGACTACAAACTCCCAACTTGCACCACGGTTGAGGTTCATGGTCCGCAATGTTCTTGATATGCGGGCCAACAACTGGATTCCAAGACGGGAAGAGGTGATTCTAATATTTCTCCTTGTTGCTGATAGGGGAGGGAGGGGTTGTTTAATAGTTAGGAATTCTCCTTCACAATTGTTATCGTTTTATTCTTTGGAACTTTTTGAAGCTTCTTAAAATGTGGTATGTTTTACATCATTCTTTCATTGTGATTAGGGTCTGGAACTTCACCAACTATGAAATTAACTGCATCATAGTTGGTTCTTGTGTTTCTAACTTCTATGTTTTTATCTCTGTTTTGGCAGGTGAAAGCAAAGACTATAACTGAAATTCATTCAGAAGCAGAAAAGAACTTAGGGTTGCGTCCAGGTGCAACGGCAACGATAAGGAATGCTCGTATTGCAGCTGCCTCTGGGGATTTGAGCCCCGGAGGTCTTCCTGCTACCCGGCCTGGCTATATGCCTGGAATGCCTGGAAGCAGGAAAATGCCGGGAATGCCTGGACTTGATTCTGACAATTGGGAGGTTTATCGATCTAGATCAATGACCAAGCGCGATGGTTTGGTTAACTCTCCATCTGGAGGACGTGTCCAGCCACCGTTGATCAGCAAAGCACCGTCTCTTAATTCAAAATTTTTACCTCAAGGCAGTGGTGGAATCATAACTGGGAAAACAAGTGCCTTGTTGCAGGGCTCTGGTGGTCCTCCTCGAACTAATTTGATTTCTGGAGTTGAACCTCTTGCTCAAAACGCCAAGCCTACAGTTCCAGCTGCATCATCAGTTTCTTCTGAGAAGGCTCTGGCCCCTGAAATTGTACCGACTTCTGCTAAACCTCTGATTCCTGCAACAGTACCAAATTCTGCTGCTCTTCTTAAAAAAACTGTATCCCTGCTGGAAGAATATTTCAGTGTTCGGATTCTCGATGAGGCACTTCAATGTGTGGAGGAGCTGAAAGCCCCAGCCTACCATCCTGAGTTTGTTAAAGAAGCTATTGCTCTTGCTCTGGATAAGAGCCCACCATGTGTAGAACCGGTCATAAAACTTCTCGAGTACCTGTTCAGTAAAAACGTTTTGACATCGAGAGATATAGGGACTGGTTGCCTTTTATATGGGTCAATGTTGGACGAAATCGGCATTGATTTGCCGAAAGCACCAAATAATTTTGGTGAGATTATTGGGAAGTTGGCTCTGGCAGGGGCATTGGACTTCAAGGTTGTGAAGGAAATCCTTGAGAAGGTGGAAGATGACATGTATCGGTCGGCCATTTTTGGTGCTGCTATGAAGAGCATTACATCGCAAGATTTTTTGGCTAGCCAGGAAACTGAAATTCAGGCGTGTAAAAGTTTGCTTTCCTGATTCAGGCCAGTTTCTATGGCCACTGGAAAACATTTTCGCCTTTGTGACATTTGGCTACAGGGGAATAGGGAGTAGATTTGCTTATTTCCCATATTTTTGAAATTTTGTTTTCATTTTAAGCAACTCAGGATAATTTTATTCAGTTGTATATTTAATTTTGGGGATTTGTTTATTAAGCTGAGAAACATCATGATGTCTTGTATTCTTCTCGAGCTTGGGTAGTTTTATCCCGGGAATGAGATGATTTTACAGGTTCCTTGGTTTTGGAATCGTTGTACCAAAAATACTCTGGAATTTGCATCTGTCTGTGTGTTTTCTCATATGGATAGTATTTTTTGTCCTGTAGCTTTGGCAACCTTATCATCTATCTTCTAAGGCTTTCGTTTCCCTTCCCTTGCTAATGTTTTGAGATGGCTCTTCTGAGCTTCAACTCCATTTGTTGCCTGTCGACTTCGCCGGATCTTCAAAAATGGAATAATATTATAAAGGCTCAAGTGCTCGAGGGGAACGCCGGGCAGGCAATTCGGTCGTATGTAAAAATGCAAAGACTTGGTCTCTTTGCTGATAACTATACATTTCCGGTTTTGCTGAAAGCAGCAGGTAATGCTTCCTATTTGGGTATAGGGTTAGCACTTCACGGACAGATACTGAAAACTGGGTTTTGTGACCATCTTTTCGTCCAAACTGCCCTGCTGAAAATGTATTCTTCTCTTGGAATCGTAGCGGCTGCCCGCAAAGCGTTTGATAAAATGCCTGTGAAAGATGTGGTAGCCTGGAACTCCATGTTATATGCGTATGCTTCTAGTGGGCAGACGGGGAATGCAGTGCAAGTCTTTGATACAATGCCATCACAGGACCTTTTGTCTTTCAATATTATGATCTCTGGGTTCGCAGGGACCGGAAGCAACATATCTGCCAGAAGCATTTTTGATAGAATTCCTGACAAGGACATTGTGTCTTGGAACTCAATGATATTGGCGTGCATGAACGCTGGAGATGTGGCTGAAGCGCGTGAGTTGTTCGAATCGATGCCTGAGAAAAATGTCATAACTTGGAACACAATGATAATGGGTTATCTGAACAATCAGGTTTACTCTAAGGCAATCGAATTCTTGGACAAAATGAAGATGGGAAATATCGAACCGGATCATCTGAGTGTGACTGCTGCTTTATCTGCCTGTGCTCATTTGGGGTCGCTTGAAACTGGCATAAAAATACATACATATGCCAAACTCTCCGGGCAGGCTTCAAGTCCCCATGTAGCAACAGCACTCATAGATATGTATGCCAAGTGCGGAAGCATACACAACTCTTTAGAGGTGTTCTACAAGTTCAAACAAAAAGATGTCTACTGTTGGAATGCCATAATTTCAGGACTTGCTCTTCACGGTTTTGGCCACGCAGCTCTGAAAATCTTCAACCAAATGAGAGCCGATTGTCGAGTAAAACCAGATGATATCACCTTCATTGGGGTTTTAAGTGCTTGCAGCCATGGAGGGTTGGTAGAACAAGGATGTGAATTGTTTGATTCAATGGAAAAGCAATTCGGGATTACTCCAAAGGCAGAGCATTATGGGTGCATGGTCGACCTTCTGAGCAGAGCGGGTCTTTTCGACAGTGCTTTGACACTCATAGAGACAATGCCTTTTGAAGCAAGCGAGTCCATCTTGGGTGCTTTGCTGAGTGCTTGTGTGATTCATCAGGACCTTGAAAATGGGGAGAAAGCAATGAAGCTAATCGTTTCGACCAAGGCTGCTCGGAGCGATGGGGAGTACATGATGTTTGCAAACTTGTACGCGTCATGCGGTGAATGGGAAGAAGCACAGAGATGGAGAGATATGATGAATGAGTCCGGGATTGAAAAGACTGCAGGTTGCAGCTTAGTTGAGATTAATGGAAGGTTTCACAAGTTTATGGCTGGAGATGAGAATGGTATTGTATATTGACGCACTTGCTTAGCAGTTAGTAGTAGTACATGACAAATTGACAGGCTCTCCCAAACAAACTTTGACCTTTCATGGACACTGGTTAATTTGAGTTCAACTGCTAGCTCCATTCGATAGGAAGTCTTTGTTGTTGAAGTGTTGGTAGAAATGTGGAAACAACCATAGACTGCACCGCACACAAGCATGTTAGCCTGCAGTGAGTTGTTTGTTTTATTCATATACTAGAGAGATTGAAGCAGAAATAGAATGGACAGAATATGGCAATATTTGACCCCTTAAACAGGCGGCGGAACAAGGAATCACGTAACCAACTGTTAGGACCAGACAAATATCTATTTATTTATTCAGTGGGTTAGGGAAGCTCAATCAGCCCACAGATTTGACACCAACTTATTCTACACACCATATCCTTATTTATCATTTTCTTTTCCCGGGCCAAATATTCTGAATTTGTTTAGTGGAGTAGATCGATTTGGTTCATGAACAGCTGTACGTATTGGGATGTTTGATATTGTTTCTTTTAGACCAATTAGTACTCATCCACATGAATTGAGTAATGGACATGTTATCGTATCAGCCGGAGGATTTGATTATGATCCAATATCATCAAGTTTGTGTTGAAAATAAGCATTAGCCTCTAGTCGGCCACCAGTTGCTGAGAAAAACAGTTGTTATTTGAGCTCGATGGGTTGACAACTTTGACATTGATATGATACCAACCAAACTCCCATCTCTTATATCACCTAAAACAGACGATGCCTGAAACTGCAGGAGATCCATCTTGTTATGTAATTTGGTAAATGAAATGAAATTGAAGTTCTTTCCAATTGTGGGTGATCATCATCAGTTTCACATGCATGCCTGCAAGTGGAAACAAGCACGAGTCATTAGTTTCTTTGTTGCATATTCCCGCGGGTATGTATTTGAATATTTGATGGATAACGAATTTAACAAGGTCATCACTCATCCGCCTTTTTATGTCTTGACTTGGGCTAAAAAGCAGCCAACTGCAGCAATCAACTTCCCAAATGGTATTTTTCTTTTTCAATAATGAAAATAAGCACTAAATCTTAATCATATTATTTGCAGAGAAAAAACGAAAAAAATAATAATATCAATATCTTAGATATATATCATCTAACTAATACTCAAACGACAAATTTTATAAATGTGGAAGCTTTAGTTCAAGTGCATAAGTTGGTTATATATCACAAAAAACCCTAGCAGAGCGCCGCGGTGCTCTAGCCTTGCACACGCTGCCGTTTGGGCCCAGACGCCGTCTTCTGTCGGCGTGTTTCTTCGAAAGCCTTGCGCATGCTTGTGCCCAGACACTGTTGCCTGCTTCTTGGTCGGTGTCCTCGTTGGTGATAGGTTTCGTTTTGACTTCCCTACATCTACACAGATCTGGGCTTCTCTTTGTGTGGTGTGGACTTGTGTTACTGGAAGGAGACGTGGGATTTGGTGCAAGTGGTGGTCGTGCTCATAGTTATTGTCGGCCTCGCTACTGCTGATCAGAGTGGAAGAGAGGCAGACAAAAGATCGGGTTCCTGCTCCAGTGCTAATCAACCTGGTCTACTGCACGTAAAGAGGCCAGGGATGGAGATGTTGATGCTATGTTGGCAAGGCCGTCCGCCTGAACCTCTGACGGCGGCGGCGACGATGGATTGTCAGAGGCAGATTGGAGTTTCTGCCATTGTTTCGGGTTGTCACTTGGCTTGGGCTTTTGGGCTTGGTCTAATGTTTGGGCTGGTAGGGCCTGTCAAAAGCTCTAACCCTTGTAGAGGGGAAGAGCCCGTAGTGGTCTAGTTGTTTTAGTTGGATTAATTGTCTATACTAGTAAGAATGTCTCTATGAGTCTTGTGGAAGTACTTAGCTTTAGCATACCACAATTGTGTGCTCAGCGTGTAAAGTTAGGTAAACTAGATTGTTGGCAAGGTGAGATGTTTTTATGTGGCATAGACTACTCTGAGCATAAATGTTTCAATGGAGTAGTTTTCTGTACTATTCTTTATCTATGAACCGGAGCATACTATTGGTATGTTCTATTTTATCCACACAAAAAATGACAAATTTATATAAATATCACGACACAATATGTTTGATAATTAATGACGAAGTCATGAGTTCGAGTCATCATGGAGGTAGGTGTGAAATCATTTGATCATCTTTAATAAAAAAAACTTGTGATATCATCAATCGATTCTCATCAACTACGATGATATAATATGGGAATATGCAACAAAGCAAAAGTTCATTTGAGTTAGGTAGTGAAACTGTCGTTGGATTTACAATTGATTGGGAAGAGAGATTGAAATTTGAGAGAGTTGTCGGAGGAGGATGGTGGACCCAAAAAGTAAAATAAAATTAGCTAGAGAAAGAAAAAGGAAAAGAAAAGCAAATTAGGGTAGACGACAGACTAGGTGTGGATGAGGCTCGCTATTATTATATCTCTGAAAGAAAGAAGGAAATTGGAAATATATTGAACAGTGTCCCTGAGCATTCTCGATTTCCTGGTCTACGCTTTGGCTGACAAACAGTCTTCTTATTCCAAAAGTCATCATCTTACTTTTCTTTGCTACTTGCGAGCGACGATGACATGGACTCTCTCTCTCTCTCTCTCTCTCTCTGTCATTCTCTGAATTGAACTGTTGAGTAGCTCTGGTTTCCTTGTCTCCGATTTCGATCTTGAGCTCCTCTGCGGGCCTCGCCTCGCCCCGACTCTCATATCATGTAATCTGTACTCCACGACTTCTTGTTGCTTCATTTCTCGATTTATCTTACAAATTAGCATCTGGATCTTTCAGTTCTTTCCTCAAACGAATGTAAACTATATGCTTGCGATGATTGTTAATTCTTGCATAATTTACTTTTGAATTTAACTAGTAACGAGTTGCTGATCTACTCTTGTTTGGTCTGGATCATGAATTTTTTACTGAACTGAGTTATTGCTGTGAGCGTGATCAAATCGATCCTACTCCTGTAACCCCTAGCTTTGTTTACTCTTGATTTAAAGAGTAATAATTAATTTGACTTTTCTGATGGTCCTGATATGTTTTCTGGCCCAACCTCCTTTCCTGCTTGTAGAAACTGTGGGAATTGTGTTGTTGATGACCGAGTTTTTGTTTGAATGTTTGATTTTAGATTGGAATATGGGTATATATCTCAGCACGCCCAAAACTGACAAGTTCTCTGAAGATGGAGAGAATGGCTGGGTCAGATATGGTCTATCGTCCATGCAAGGATGGCGTGCAACTATGGAGGATGCTGTTAGTATATCAAACTTTCCTCTTACTACAACTTCTTTGTTTACAATGTGGTCTACCAAGTGTTTTCTTGCTCAACTTTGCTTCAAAAATGATGGAGACTAACAAATTTTCTGGTTTCTTCAAACTTTGACCACTGTATAAGAAGAAATTTTCCTTTATTTATTATTTTTCTTTCTTGTTTGTTAGTAATCGTATCATTACTAACTTTGTATGCTGTTTGTTACTATTTGGTTAGCATGCAGCATATCCCGATCTAGATGCATCCACCTCGTTCTTTGGTGTTTATGATGGCCATGGAGGTAAGAATCAGTAATTTCATTTATCACTATCTGTTCTAGAAGATTAGTTCATATACCTTTGTTGGATTTACCCCCTCTTCCTCTCCCTTCAGTCATTGGTCATATTCTTATATGGAAGCATATGATAAGCTCTGGTGGTACTTCTTTGTATGTAAAACTTTTAATCAACAGATTTTGCTTTCTCTTCCTTTTATGTGAGATTAATAATTCTAGGTTTGTAGCAGGACTAAACAATTGTCTGCACATTAAGCATGCATACCAACCTTTATAATGCAGTCCTGTCGTCAGTCAATAACTCAATACTTATATTGTACTTCAGAAGTTGTTATAAGCTATAGAAATGCTTGATTTGAATAGTGAAGGAGTTAGTTCGTTCTTTGTATTACAATTTGTTTGAGATGGGGTGGGGTGAATTTGATTAGCATATTTCTTGTCAGTTCTGTCTGTGTTACAAAAGAATGAATGCCTTCTGTCTGTGGTTGGACAATTTGGACCTTCATATGCAGTTTGTAAAGATTTATTTTAGATTTGTCACTCACCCGAGACCAATAATTCTACAGGAAAGGTAGTTGCTAAATTCTGTGCCAAATATCTTCACCGACAAATGCTCAAGAATGACGCATATTCAGCTGGAGACATAGGAACTTCTGTTCAAAAAGCTTTTTTCAGGTTACACCTTTAATGCTATATTCAGTTGCCTTGTATCATTACCCGAGTGGAGGGGACAAGTACAAATATAAAACTGCTGCTTATTGTAAAAGGGCGCATCAGTACTTAAACCAGCAATCGAGAAGATTCTAGAGCCTTCTGTAATGGTTTCTACTTTATAATAATCTTTATCATTTAGTATGTTGTACAATTTTACTTCCATGCCATGTTAATGATGGTCCTTCAATTTCTCAGCTTATTTGCATAGTAAGCTTATTTTGTCTATGCTTGAATCCTGAGGAAATGCATGCTATGAGTAGAAGAGTTTATGACTGTCATCTTAAAGTTTTGATATATAATCAGATGCTACAGATTTCAAGTAGTATATTTTTTATACTTTTAACCGAGTCTCAAATTTGTGTCATCCTGCTGAAGAAGGATTTGACTGCATTGTCTTACTTAAGTAGATGCTGCTTTCAGATGGCTAGCTTTAAGCTAAAAATAGGCTGCGTGGGTCTATCCCTTTATCATTGTTGATTGTTTATGAGGTCACACATACTTGAGATAGAGATATCAAACTGGAAATAATTTTAATTGAAAAATAAAACAAAGTCTTGGTATCTACCTCTGAAGTTATGGTCTTGTTATGAATCTTTGTTTTCTTTTTTTAACGTTTAGGATGTTGGTCCTTTGATTTGTGCAGAATGGATGAAATGATGCGTGGACAAAGGGGTTGGAGAGAGTTAGCTGTTCTGGGAGATAAGATAAACAAATTTACTGGCATGATAGAAGGGTTAATCTGGTCTCCGAGGAGCAGTGAGGGTAATGATCAAGCTGATGATTGGGCTTTTGAGGAGGTAGGTGCAAGAACCATTAACTTGATTGGAGTTAATATGTCTTATCGGGAGAGGATTATGATTTACTTTTCTGCTTTATCTGGGTTTATTGTATAGTAATATGAATACTAGGACTCCTCTGGTAGTTCAGCATTTAATCATTCAGTACAATGAAAATTGTATGCTCAGTTATAAACTTATAATCTTTTCCCTGCTAAATTCAGCACCATGTCAAGAGTATGGGCAAACACACAAAAATACAAACCTTTCCTGGTCCACTGTTTCATTTCTTAATCTTCCCAAGAGTGGAAGATTGGAGGAAGGAAAGAATCTCCACATACATCTGAACTTTTCACTGGGGTGAAATTCACTGTGCCCCGAGTTCAAGGATGAATTATGGGCAACACACAAAAATACAAACCTTTCCCTGTCCACTGTTATATTTCTTAATCTTCCTAAAAGTGGGAGATTGGAGGAAGGAAAGAATGGGCCCATGACAATGCAGACAGCTCTTTTCCTTAATAATAATACACATCGGTCTAATAAATGCTGCTTTTACATTATTTATGTTTACTCTATTTATATCAAACAAGCCCAGTTCTTTTCCCTCCTTGCCAATCAAACAAGGGAGAAACATGCTCCTTTCTGTCTCTTCTATTTTCCGTCCTTCTGTCCCAATCTTTCACTTGCACTCCTATTTTCAATTCCTCATACCTGTAGGTTTCGTATGATGGTGTCAATGCATTCCATAATATAAACTCTGTTATTCTTTTCAGGGGCCTCACTCTGATTTCAGTGGTCCAACTTCTGGGAGCACAGCTTGTGTTGCAATTATTAGAAACAACCAACTTGTTGTTGCAAATGCTGGTGATTCTCGTTGTGTGATATCTAGGAAGGGTCAGGTAATTTATCAGTTTCCAGTGTTCTTTTGCATGATTGTTCTGTTGATCGCTTAAACAATAGAAAGGGTTTTTACTTTTCATAGTTGAATTTACCAAGGGTGTTTGAAATTTTAAACATGTCTACAACTGAGAATATTCTACATTCTTGATTCTCAGCAAACTCTACAAATGGTTTTTGATCTGACTCATCTTTTTCAGGCATATAACCTGTCCAGAGATCACAAACCTGAACTTGAGCTTGAGAAGGAAAGGATTTTAAAAGCTGGTGGTTTTATCCATGCAGGACGAGTCAATGGCAGTTTGAATCTTGCAAGAGCTATAGGTGTCATTCTACTTTCTGCGCATTAATTCATAGTATACTAGCTTTTCTTAAATGTTTATTAGATTGTCACCGAAAAGCATTACATGTCTTTGGAGATTCAGCAAGTGAAAAGATTCACACTCGCTTCTTGTTGGCTAGTTGTATGAAATGTGCACTTGGTGTGCAAACTCATACCTTTTGAACATCTTATACTGCATGTCCATATATGTGGAAGGAGCTAAAGGGAGGCTTGAGCAGTCCCCATCCTTACAATAGTTCTGAATATATTTCAGGTGACATGGAATTCAAGCAGAATAAATTCTTGCCAGTGGAAAAGCAAATTGTCACTGCGAGTCCTGATATAAATACTGTATGTTTTACATTGCAGAACAAACAATTCTGACCAGATTATTATTATTTTGCTAAAAGAAAATAAATATTGTGGGTTTGATGAAATGGTGGTTGGGGATATCTTGATTCATAATTGTGTTATAGTTCCTGTTTTCTTGTCAAAATGAAAATTTACAGAGTTATTGGCTTTATTTTATTCCATACTAATCTATTTTCTTATATTTGTAATTAGGTTGAACTTTGTGATGATGATGAGTTTATGGTCTTAGCATGTGATGGTATCTGGTATGTGTTCTTCTTTTATCTATCTATTTATTTATTTGCTAATCTTGAAGTTGACTTCAATGTTCTCTATGTAGAAGTTGAGGGTAGAAGGTTGATGAATAGTAATTTATGCTTCACTTGCAAAGGATGAAATTTGAACCTAGGACCTACTAGTTTACCATCATACCTGAATGTGACTTAAGCTTCAGCTCACACAGTTCTCCTTTTAATACTTCATACTAATAAATTGTGTTATGGATGCTTGTCAGAATCTAAAGTCGGTGATTGTTGCTTTTGTTAATATCTTACAGGGATTGCATGTCAAGCCAGCAACTGGTAGATTTTGTGCATGAACAGCTAAGCTCGGTGAGGGCATAATCATTCCTTTTTTCCCACCTTTTGGTTTTCAAATCGACCACATCACTTTTGGAATGGAAATGAAGTGATCCCAGGCTATAATGGCGTATGTTCTTGTGGCTTAATATATTGCCTTGTCTGTGACACACATATGATTGGAAATCATGCAGGAAAGCAAACTGTCTGTGGTGGTTGAAAGAGTCCTTGACAAATGTTTGGCACCATCGACTGCTGGTGGGGAGGGATGCGATAACATGACCATGATCTTGGTGCAATTCAAGAAGCCCATTGTGCCAGTTGAATCTGCGGGTAAGCAGCAGGAATCCTCAACAACCGAAGAAGAAGGACCTGGAACGGATGCAAATCCAAGTGAAAGTGAATCAAATTAGCGGACAGCTAATGCGTTCCAAAATCAGGAGAGCCAAGACTGCATATTTCACTGTTTTCAGATTGGTTCTCAGATTTGTAACTGTAGATGATTTAGCATGAAGATTAATGGATCAGCAATTAGTAACATTTCGTTTTTATGCTGGTGAATGTTGCTGTTTATGCTTGAGATACAACTGGTATAGTATGCATGTACAGATAATAAATAGCGAGTAGAACCAAGTGTTTTGGACAAGGACATGAATGATACGATTTTCATTGAGAAGCTGTATAATCTAAATCCCATTGCCATTGCTTTCAGTTAGTGATTAGTTAAACAATTCTAGCTCCCAATTTTTTCTTGTATGCAGAGCATTAGTGGGCGACCGAGCAAATGTCCGAAATTGAGAGAAGCTAGTAACTCGGGTCTGAAATTCTAAACAGGGTATTTTGGTACTTTTGAAAGACAAAGGTCGAAGCGAAGGAGAAGGATCTAAAATGGCCCAGTTCATCTCAGCTCAGCAGGAGAGAAAAACAAAAGAGAACTATCATGCTCAATTGTGCTGCCCTCCAAGACCAACCGTAACATTATTATTATTTCCCACATCTGCCCTTGCGTTCTATGTATGGATTGATTGGATTCTTCGCTTCATCTTCATCACTCATTGCTACTACTCTTATCTCCGACCTTCGTTCCTTCATGGGCCTTTTCGCCTTCTCACGTTCCCTCTTCCAGTCTCTCCCCATTATTACTATTATTCCTTCTTTCCTTTTAGGCTCCTTCTCTTCTCTTATATCAAATCGTATTCACAGACGGTATCTTATATCCTAATTGGATTCAGATTTCTACTTCGTTTGCTACATAACCTAAGGTCGTCGCTCCCGGAATTTTCCGATTGGTTTTCGTAATGAAAAGGGTGGCTGTTAATTCTAAGAACACCTCTGAGGCTCACCATGTTGTTGAC
Source organism: Rosa chinensis (assembly GCF_002994745.2). Lineage (NCBI taxonomy): Eukaryota > Viridiplantae > Streptophyta > Magnoliopsida > Rosales > Rosaceae > Rosa > Rosa chinensis. The sequence goes on from NC_037093.1 coordinate 60,464,674, forward strand.
GACCAAGCTAAGCTTCAATTGAGACATCAAACTCTTCTGCAAGATCACCTTGACCTCCAAAAGGTTTGTTTGACTTTTCGTATTGGGTTTTTGGTTAAGGTGTCTAATCATGTTTTTAGTATTTTTAAGACTTATCTCGCAAGCCCTGTTATCATCCTAGTACCTTTCTTATCTCGCAACCTCCTAGATAGTTAGCCTTCGAGAAAACACAAGGTATAGCATTCTGAATTTTGAAAACTGACCTCAATATAAGACTTGGTTGTATTAAGTGAGGAATCCTGGATTCTGAATAACCCAATTGTGTATATAAAATCAAATGCCTTGGGCTTGGGACATAAAAAGGAAGACTATATTTTTAATTTTGCATACATTTTTTGGCAGCAATCAAGTAGACATTAGTTGGAAGAAGCGCAAGCAATTTGCGTGTTTTGGGATTTTTTTAATATTTTTTATGGTATGAATATGTGAATGGTTCTTTGTATCTTTTTAATAGGAGGTTGTAACTAAGAAGAAGAAATTGCAAGCTGCAAAGCAGAAGAGAGACATCCTTTTGGCTGAAATTGGGTATGATATTTGTACAATATTTATCTGTCAGAATGTAGAAAACTGACAGAAGTTTGTAACTAATGTTTTAGATTTCTGTTTTCTGCGCTTCAGATTTCTGAGAAGAAGGCTGAGGCATTTGCAGAAGCTAAAATCTGCAGAAACGGAACCAAAAGTTGTCCAGCATGAAACTTCCAACACAAAATCAAAAAAGTTTTCAAGGAAGAGGAACAATGATGCCAGTGAAGCTGTTCCAAGTAAACACTCCCATGTGGTGCACGAAGAAGGAGAAGAACTTGTTTGGGAGCCCAAAAGAGTAGAGAAGAAGTCTAAAACTTGGTTAATCAATGACAAACGAGTTGGAAAGAGAAAAATTGAAGTGCAAGATGAGGTTGCTTTGAATGTTTAAATTACTTTTATGTTAGATAATGAAGAAAATACAGAGATTTGTGCGAATTGGAACAATCTCATTGGCTTTGCTACAGATAATACAGTCTCCTTTACCTTGCTGTATCCTTCCAACATTCCTTCCAAAGCAAGATTGAAGAATGTTTGTTTTCAGTTTTAATTGTGGCGACTGTTCTATTCCTGATCTTGAATGCAGTACTATGAGCTTCTTTTGTCTAGCAGAATTTCCCTTAGCATGATGTGGCCTTGAACACCTGAGATTTTATATGTAGTGAGGTCGTTATGAGACTTCTGTAGTGTCGATAGACTTTCATGCAGCAAGTGCATCTCGTATCATACTCTGGTGTCTATTATGTATGGGTAAGGAGGGGACTCGGATGATAACCTTCCTTCCTCCAACTCCTCCACCAAATAGCTTTAGCATACATAACAAAATATCACATTTTGAAAGATTGATTCAGGACACACACAGTCCACTTCACATTCAGACCGAAGTTAAAAATCCATCTCATTACTTTTCAATTAACCCTTCACAAAAACAATCGCAGCATGACATTATTGTATATCCATCTACGGTACTGTAAGTATGTAATGTTGATGGAACCAGTATTTAACAGAGCAGGTAGCGCCAGAGTTATAATACTATAGGTACATCATATACACTATAACAACAGAAACCTTTGCAGTTGCACCACATACAGGAGTACATCAAAACTGAATTGGAGGACTTCCATACATGATATTCCTTGTAGATGCACATCCAAGCTCAGATGACAAAATCAACACCAAAAAAGTGGACTTGTGTGCACTCGATCATCACCGAAATCATCGAATGTGAGTGAGGTAAACACCGTGGAATTGTGTTCAGAGAAAAACCCTGAAGCACCAATTCAGTTGTTTAGGAAGAACATATCACTCCATATACATTAGATTCAGAGATTCATTCATGTGCAAAACTTGTGGCTTATGCGTATCTCCTGTGAGTCAAGTTTGATTGGGAAGCTGTGCATATGTTCCTACATTGGGACTGCAGCCGCCAACCATCATGTTCTTATAGACTGCATAAGCATCATCTGGATTTCCAGAAGTGCTATGCAGCCGAATGAGAGCATTGTAAGTAAACACATCAGGTTCAAGACCAGTAAGTTGTAGCTCTTTATAAATCCTTCCTGCTTGCTCCACCATTCCAACAAGTCCAAGGTTGAGTATTAATGAATTGTAGGTGAAAATATCGGGAGTAATTCTTCTAGTCCGCATTTCATCATAAAGAGCGAGAGCTTCCTCCATCCTCCGTGATCTTCCAAGTCCATTAATCATAAGGTTGTAGGAAACTGAATCAGGATCAAGGCCACTTCGTCTTAACTCCTCAAAATAGTGCAAAGCATCATCCACTCTTCCAGCCTGGCAGTAGCAATCCACGAGAATGGTGTACGACTTCAGGTCTGGTCTTATTCCTTCTTTAATCATCCTTTTAAACAACTCACAAGCAGTTTCCACATCACCTGTTTTCGAAAAACCATTTATAAGAATATTGAAGATCGCACAATTAGGCTTACATCCATATTCTGCCATCTCCTCAAAGAAATGCATTGCTTCTTCTAGTCTTCCCGACTTGAAAAGTCCATCTATGAGAGGGCCGTATGTACAAGGAGAAGGAGAAAAATCACCACTTACAAGATCATAATATAGATCTATAGCCCTGTCTAGGCTATCAGATTTCACAAGACTGGAGATAACTATATTGTGCGTTATGGTGTTAGGCTTGTATCCCCTGCAAATCATCTCGTCATACAATTCAAAGAGTTCAGTGATGTTCCCAGACTTCCCATGAGCATCAAGTAACAAATTGTAGGTGAATACATCAGGGGCACAGCCAGCAATTTTCATCTCCTTGAATAGATCCCAAGCTTGTTCAGTGAAATGGTCTTTAAGAAGCCATTCGATCAAACAGTTATATGCTTCTAGTGTTGGCTTAACTCCAAGAGTTCCAGTAAACTTTGCAAACAAATTCTGAGCATCAAGAGTTTTCCTACGTGTACACAAAAATCGAAGTAGAGGTATCAGAACAGAATCATCTAGGCAAATCCTCTCAGAAATCAACCTTTCAGCAAATAAAATGGCTCGGTCTACTTCAGCTTGAATCACAACCCCTCCAATCAAATCTTCCCAAAAAGGCCTGTCTGCTTGAACTCCAACCTGATATGCAAAGTCCTCAGCAACTTTGAGAGCATCCTCAATGCGCCCATCCTTTACTACACCCGGAAGGAGGGTGCACAATGTTATATGATCAGGAAATAGGCGTTTCTTCATCTGATGGAAGAACCAGAATGCATAATCAATTCTGTTTTCTCTGATTAAGCCATAAATTATAGTGTTATAGGTCAAAACATCAGGACAGCAATTCATCACGGTCATCTTGCAAAGCATTTTCAAGGCCAAATTGACCTCATCATTCTTGCAAAGGCCATTCAGGATTGTGTTGAAAGTTATTGCATTTGGAGGACACCCTTGTTCAGTCATATTCTCAAACATTTCAATAGCTTTTCTGACTTGACCCTCTTTCCCTAATGCAGCCAGTAATGTATTGTAGGTCACAACTGTTGGAGTGAGTTTCATTTCCTTCATTCTGTAAAACATTTGCCATGCCTCATCTACTCGGCCAGCCTTGTAAAGCATGTCAATCAACGAATTAACTATGATGACATCAGCCTCACACCCATTTCTTTCCATCTCTGAGAGTAACTTGATGGCTTCATCTATTTGCCCCACCTTACTATAGCACTTCATCATCATGTTATAAGTTACTGAATCCGGAGAAAGCCCACTGTATATAAGCTCATCATAAATATGTTTTGCATCTTGAAGTCTGCCCTCCTCAGCAAGACCATACAAAGAGGCATTACAAGCAACAATATTAGGAACAATGCCTCGAGTTTTCATCCTCTCAAATGCCTCAATAGCTTTTCCCGAGTCACCAGACTTTCCATAATAGTCAATGAAAAGGATGTATGTGTAAGCTGTAGGTGCAACACCAAGAGAATCCATACTGCTGAAGAGTTCCAATGCCTCATCCAACCTACATAGCCGCAGAAGGCCACAAATTAACGTGTTGTAGGTCTGAAGATTTGGTGAGACCCCTTCTTTCCTCATGATATCCAACATATTGAATGCCTCATCTGCATTTCCAGCTTTGCATAAAGAATCAACCAGTATAGTGAAAGTAACCACATCAGGAGCATAACCATCAGCTTTCATTTCACTCCAGAATTCTTTTACTGTGTCCAAGTCTTTACTATCACTAAACTTGTCCAGCAGCGTAATGTAGGTTACTTGGTCAGGCTTATGACCACTTGCTTTCATATTTGCAAACAACTTCTTGGCATTATCAAGTTTACCTGCATTACAAAGAGCATCAATGAGAACAGTATAAGTGATAACGTCGGGGCCACAACCCTCATCATCCATTCTCTTGAAAATTTCATATGCCTCGTCAATTTTCCCAGCCCTCCCGAGTACTCTAATGCATATAGTGAAAGTATAAACATTAGGCCTGAGCCCCAAAGTTTCCATCTCTTTTAGTAAGCCCATAACAGTTTGAACATCCCTTCTCTTTCCCAATGCCACCATAAGTGCTGAGTAAGTCTTGAGGCTCGGCTTAAGTCCTTCTGACACCACCCTTTGGTATACCTCCAGAGCCTCCCTACAATAGCCAGACTGGATAAGCATATAGATCAAGCCATTGTATGAATATGCATTCAAGATAAACCCATTTTTGCGCAACCTTCCAAGAGCATACGGGGCTGCTCGAATCCCGCCTCTTATATTAAGACCCTTAAATATAATGAGGTAAGTGTCTACACTCCTGTTAATGATATGCTTTTGCATCAAATCAAACACAAAAGCCATATCATCCACCCTCCTATGAACACCCAAGAGTTGAAGCATGTAATTGCAAGTTTCAGTGGTGTGAATCACACTAGGCAACTCAGCAATGGACTTGAAGAATGAAAAGGCAGAAGTCGGGTCTGAAATGGACTTTAGAACCGTCACAACTTCCTCAGAAGACACTGAAGTTTTGGGCTTGTTCTTCTTCTGCACCAGCACCAGCACCTCCTGCTGCTGCTGCGGCCTTTTGATCACAAAGCCACAGAAACCCAACCTTTTGTTCCTCTTGCTGGTCAAGTTGAGCAGCGAACCACAAGGCCAAACCTTTGATTTTGGTGGATGTAGAACAGGAGGAGGAGTGTGGGTGCTTATAGCAAATATCCTACTACTACTAGTGGTGGTGTCAGTATAAGCAAGACTAGTACAGCAGCACATAGTTGAAGAGCAGAGTATCAATAATGCCATAGATTAGAGACACACAAACAGAGAGAGAGAATAGTGGCTTAAAGGATATACATGTGCATTTTTTGTGGTTGAATGACTTACTTGCTTGCTAGATTGATTGATTGATTGATTAATTGGGTACTCTCCCTCCCTCTCAATCGCTCAAGGCTCCTTGCTGGCTTGCTGGCTTGATTGAGCGGGTACACTCTCCCTCTCTCGCGCTCTCTATCGCTCAAGGCCTGGTAATGGATATATATGGGGGGTGGGGTTTGCTTGGCTCCAAATATAAAAGATGACTCTTTTTTTTTTTACTGTTTTCTCTTTTTTTACTCGGTAAAACTGTCATTTAACCCTAATTGGCGAAAACAAAGCCCTAGAGGTCACTGAAGCGCATTGGGTGAGAGTTTGTAGAGAATGGAGGGAAGCAGCAGCAGCAGCAGCTCCATGGTGATACCAGATTCAGTGATGGAGTCAGTAAAGAGAAGCATGGGACATGTAGAGCAAGTAGGAGCCGAGTTGCCCCAATTCTTGGCTCTCTGTTCTGACCCCCAAGTCCTCGCCCAATTGCCGCCTCTTCAGCGTGCCCACTCACTTCTCTTGCTCTCCAATCTCACTACCACTCTATTCACCCGTATATCTCTTTTCTTTCTTTTACTCAATTTTTTCATTGATTTTTCCATATATACACTCAAAACAAAAAAACCTTTGATTTTCGTTTGTTTGTTTTCCAGTCAGGTTGAGGTGCAGTGGAGTATATGATGACGACCACCGCGTCAACACCGAGCTTGTATGATTCATTGGGCTGCGCGCTCTCTCTTTCATACTTTGCTTCATTCTTTCATCTTTGTATAGGAGCTTGGCCGATGCTTTTTTGTGACTTTTTTTTTTTTGGGTGTAGGAGAGGTTAAAATTGTATCAGGAGAAGCTACAGCGTTTCATAGATTTGAGCAAAGGTATGCATACCCTCTTGTCTAATTTGCCGTCACATTTCAGATTTTTCAAATTGTTTTCAGCATTTGGCTATGGTCTTACAATTGACACATTGGTTTTGTTCAAGCACCGTTGCGACCATCCACCACTTTAAATTATCAGGCAGCAACCCGTTTCATTGAGCATTCTCTGCCAGACCTCACCCAAGGTAGCTAGCTGCTCATTTGCCTTTTCATCTCAGGATCATCACTTTTAACAACTCGAACTCTTTAACGCAAAACTTGTTCCTTTTTCTCCTTTTAACTCAAAACTTCTTCATTTTTGTTCAGATCAGAGGCAGGGTATGAGAGATATTAGTAAAGCGGAGGGGAAAAAGATGAAGCATCTGGAAAGGAATGTTCAAAAGAAGAGGAAGTATGAATCACCTAACAGACAATCAGTTCAATCTGCTGCCAAGGATTTTCTAGAGAAAGCTGCTCGTGAGCTTCTTGGTGATGACAATGGTGGTCTTAAGGGACCTCTAAGGGCTGAGTTCTCAGACAGAGATAATCTCAATTTGGACTGATTTCCTCTTTTTTTTGCTGGTAAAGTTTTTGTTTCACTCTTATTCACATTATCGTCTTATTACCTCCGTTATTTGGTTGTTCATTGTCTTAGTCTAGTTTCTACTATTGGATTCTTAAAAACACTAGTCGTTAGGTGCCCATTCTATTGTTGGCCTATAATAGTATGGCTTTGCTGGTTGTGCTACTTGGGTAAAAGTGTGTGTGTGTGTTTCTGAGTTAAAATTGGAACGCAAAAACTGGAGTATCCTATTACATGTAATTCAGCATGCCAGAGTTGATGGTTGAGTTGCTAATGAGTGTAGTTATATCCTTCTGATGTTGGTAATCCCTTACATTTGGGAGGAGTACTAGTTACCATTATTACCAATGTGAAATGAAGAATTTGATGCCGATATGGAAATGCATGGTGCAAAGTTACTTGAATCTTATTACCAAGAAAAAAAATTTGTTACTTGAATCTTGTGAGGAAACTTAGACACTCTACGAAACACCTATTGTTCAGTTAGGACCTTAATTTGGTTATCAATGGCATATCCATAGACAGAAATATCCTGAGCACTTATTTCTTTGCCTTTATACTGTACATGCTAGGTACAAATGTGGCTCCTACTTATAATAACTCACCGAGTCATTAAAAAAAAATGATCTTGATAAGACATAGCTCTTCAGATGAGTTCTTTACTTGCTTTATCTTTAGTATTTCTTTCCGTCTGCTAATATTATGTGCCCCTTCATTCAGGTTAAAACATTGGATAAGAATTCGCATGAAATGCTTCCAAAGTTTATAAATGAACACTACTCTTTTGACTATTTTCTTTCTTATTCTACTTTGACAGGATTTGCTGAGACCAAATTCACTGGTGTTCATTATGTTTGCCCTCTCTTTGGAGCTTTTCAGTTTGGTGGCAGTACAAGTTTTCATACTTTTAACGGATTCTGTTAGTAGAAAAATTTTCATAATTTACCTGAGGAATGTATTAGCTAGCATGTTCGTTTATTTGTTGTATTTCTATTTTTAAGCATGTTGTTAGTGGAAACATTTTCTTATTTACAAGAGGAATGAATTAGCATCTTTATTTGGTTATATCTTCCAAGGTATAGATTCATGGATTTGAAGGTATTTCATGTATGGTAATGTTTAGGCAGGGAAAATCATAGTCATGCACTCATGCTTGCCAACGCACTCATGCTTGCCAACAATGTGATAATGTTGATTTCGAGTTTAACAGATATCCTTAACGCAAGTAAATTTGTGGCAGCCAAACAATTTTGTGGTCTTTACCCTAAACCCAACTAGACACGGATCCAGAGTTCATTTGATTTTCTTCAATCGGTTATATATAATTCGGAGTTGAGTACTTGGTTGATCAAAGCGGTTTTGGAATTCAAACTTTAGCCTATTAACTTTGTAATGTTGGTGTTACTAATAGGGTCATCAACAGCTCACCGACTTATATCTCTATATAAATTGAACGAGGATTAAAATCAGTGATAAATGATCAAAAGTTATAGGAAAGAAGAAGGAAAAAAAAAATCGGATATTTTCACAAAAGAAAATGCCAAATGGTATACGGAAAAAATATTGGGTGCAAAGTACAATTGTACAAAAGAGTCAAACGCATCCTATCAGATAATCCAAACCGAAGGACAGCGAGTGTGGAAGGGCATTCGATCCTGTAAAATAAAATTGAGCTTTCCTTCCCTATTTCACCACTCTATTATTATTATTATTATCTATCCTCCGAATTGAACCCTCTCCTCCTCCACTCTCTCGATGGCTTCGACCAGTGCTTTATCCTCCTCGCGCCTTTCCAGCTTTCACCGACTCACCCACTCCGCAGACCATCACTCTTTCCGTAAGCTCTCTCTCTGTCTTTCCCTTTTGGGTTCTGCTTCTGCGCGTAAAGGCCTTGAATTGAATCTTGTTTAGCAACGTATATGGCTTCACTTGAACCAAGATAGGAACTGAAATTGGGTTTCTTTACTTGCTAATTTTATGCACACACTTTGGGAACAAGAACAAGAAGCCACTAGTTACGGTTCAAATGTTTGACCATTATTGTAATTGGATTTATGGGTATTCATAATTTGATGCCCCGTTTTGGGCAACAATGCAATGTTTCCCCTTTCCCAAATCAAGCTTGCTTACTCACTGCTCAGTCTACTCTGCTGCACCTTTCAGGTGAAGTGAGCTCGTATCCAGGCAGTCCAATAGTGTCCTGGCCTGGTATTAAGACTGCGAGGACGGCCCGATCATCCCGTGTTTATGGCTTATTTGGAGGAAAAAAGGATAACAATGAAAAGGGTGATGATAAGGTCTGCCATATTTCCTCCCTCCCTCTTTTACAATTGCTTTTCCATTTTTGCTGCATCTCATCGTCTTTGATACTTCTTGTCCTTTGATTGCTTCCGTTCATGTATTTCTCCGTTCACTTCTATGAAGATACCCTGCCCATATCTAGTCAATACATTTTCTATTAGAATGAGAGGGGATTTGCCGATTCTCTATGCATCATCGGAGGTCACTGAATTAAGTTTATGTATGCTTCGTCCAACTTAACCTGCTAAGTTGGGACCCGTATGTTAAGGAGCTGAGTACCATATCTTCAGCAGTTCTAGGTCGACCAGGTTTTACCATATGGCAGTATCCACTTTTAATTCGCCCAACATGTGTTTGCCAGATATCTGTCAACTTATCATACACTATATCTTGCATCATTTGGTGGACGAGGAGATCTAAATAAGGGCAATGGGTTGGATATCAAGTACGAGGCTTTGGTGGTCTAGTTGTATGTATTAACTATAATTTTTGTATACTTATGGGGTAGCTAGGCTGAAAGTAACGCTTATCTGAATCAATGGTGGCATTGGGAGCTTGAGGTAGATTATAGGAAATTTTGGTGGCAATGGCCACGCTTGGTTAATGGAACACGTGTCATGTTCAGAAACTAATGAATTTGTCCACAAGGTAAGAAAATTTTGGTTAGCCTGGTATTTTCTGCTACAGTCTCCTAAGTTCTGTGTTTGCCAGCCTGAAGCTATTCAGGGATTGAAAAGAATAGAACCCTTTATTTAAATTTTTTAAGTTCAGGTACTCGTATGTTAACGGTGACCTTCCACTTTGATACAGGCTGGAATATTCGGTAATATGCAAAATCTGTATGAAACAGTTAAGAAAGCCCAAAATGTAGTACAAGTTGAAGCAGTGCGTGTGCAGAAAGAGCTTGCTGCGTATGTTCTATATATTCTACCCAGTAATGTGATACTCATATTACTTCATATTCCTTTCAGTGTTATTAATCTTTTTCATCTTCTGTTTTACAGGGCCGAGTTTGATGGTTACTGTGAAGGTGAGATAATAAAGGTATGTCTTACTCTTGCTAGAGGGCAATTGTCTTTTATATGTACAATTTGGGCATCCAAGTTTGCTTGTTTGCTTGTATCTCAAATTCTCAATGGTAGTTTAACTTGTAAGTTCCCTCAAAAGGTCTTTTATATGTACTCTTGTGTCTGGTTTCCCTGAATTCAGTAATGTTTGTCCCTAGGTAACGCTTTCTGGTAACCAGCAGCCAGTACGCACAGAGATAACCGAGGCCGCTATGGAACTAGGAGCCGAAGTAAGTAAAGTTTATATTGAACCCATTTGCCAGTGTACACATTTTTGTCAAGATTCATAGTTTTTCTATGTGCGAGGGAGAAGATTGAGGGAGAGAGTTTCTATTGATCATAGTTGTAAGTAGGCCTGGCAACAGTGCGGTCACGGGCGGGCTTAACGGGTTGGCGGTCTTAACGGGCTTAACCCGTTATAACCCGTTAAGCCCAACGGGTTCGCGGGTTACCTGTTGGAACCAGTTAAGACCGCTAAGGTTTTTTTTTTTTCATTTTAAAATTCTTTTCTAATCAATTACCTATTTTTAAAAATAAAAAATAAAAATTAATCCTTTTCCAACCCATTACCCATTGAAACACTTTTTCATTATTGCTTTGAAAATCAACAAACTCAAAGAAAATCATTAAATCAAAATATCAAAAGTTAAATACATATTAGACTCACAATTCTCATAATAGGTTAAATTCAATGTTACTTGAAACTAAAATATTACAAATTCAAAACAAATCATTACATGAAACTAAAAAAGTCTTTAGTTGGTGTGGCCTTGTCCGTCCAATGTCAAATCCAACACTGAAGATGTAAGTTGCTCCAAATCAGTTCGGTCTTGGTCTAAATTACACAAAAAGAAAGAGAGGCAGTTCACAATCCAGTTCACAAAATCACAAGAGAAATTGCATATATCAGAAACCCCAATCCTAAACAACAAACAAGATTGAAACTTTGAACACCCATAGGTGGCGATACCTCTAAAGTAAATTTGGCAAACCAAATACAGAGAAGTTACTATTTCTTCCCACCACTAGAATGATTCTAATAATCTCTACTTGAAAACATGCACATCAGAACTCACACTAGTACGTAGATTCAATAGCAAAAGATAAAAACCAAATCTCTTGCTTCGAAATGAGGTTTACAACAAGTGGCTGAATCATCTCATTATAGCTTACCATGACTCACTGAAGCTGTAATGTTCTTATCTATTCTTTCTGAGTTGAGAGAGTAGAGCTCATAATCTCAAGAAATAAAATAAAAGGAAAATAATCCCTTCAACATGAAATAATCTATGTAATTCCATGATAATGAAACCCAGAAAAAAAACACATCCAAACTAATTTCCAACTATTATTCAAATCAAATGAGAAAGAGATCATTTCGCCATGTTCTGCTAATGCACGAAATTCTTCACCTCTTCTATAAGCATCCCATATTCTGGTTCGCGCTGAACCGACCCAAACCCATGGATCGCATTCGGATACTCCACAACCTTTTTATATATATAAGGTCTGAAGGTCAAGTACACATAACCCAGTTTGTAAAACCCAGAAAATGCAAACACCCACCAGTTTGCAAATCCCAGAAAATAAACAATACAGAGATCGATAGAAAAACACAATCGTAGGATGAGATTCGAACAATACAGAAAATGCCTTCCTTTCATTATCATCAATTAAAATCACATACGCAAACACCAATATATACCGACCAAGTTCCTCATTTTCCACAACTCAAACCATGAAAGAAAGCTAAGAAAACATAAATGAAACAGAACAAGCATGACTCACCATGGAGCCACCTCAAAGCTGAAGATGAAGAAGTTGTAACAAGTCAAGCAACCGAGTCCATTCTCACCAGTCCTATCAAGTCAAGAGTTCTCGTCGGTGAACTCTTTGGCAGCGCCGGCTAAGAGTGGCGGCGTAGAGATGGGTAGAGGGTTCGGGAGGCTAAAGTGGAGAAGAAGAGAGTGAGCTGCGACTGCGAGAGAAGCGAGAGTTAGACTGCTTTTTTTTTCTAACTGGGCTCGATGGGTTCCGTCGGGCAGCCCGTTTCCGCCCGTTCACTAACGGGTTGTTAACGGGTTGGCAGCCAATTAACACATTAAGTTATTGGGTGGAAATAAATGGATTTTTAGCGGCCGGTTAACGGGTCATGGGCTGAATTGTCAGGCCTAGTTGTAAGTTTTAACTTTTCCTCTCTATCTGTGTAATGCAGAAAGTCTCTCTTTTGGTTACTGAAGCATACAAAGACGCACACCAGAAGAGTGTCGTGGTGAGAAGAACTGTTATCTCTTAAATATTTTTGGGGACTAAGAAATAGCTCACTTCTTTTAACTAATAGAACTGTGTTTGTTTTCATCTGTTCAGGCCATGAAGGAGAGAATGAGTAACCTTGCTCAGAGTTTAGGAATGCCACCAGGCCTTGGCGAACTGAAGTGATATCAAGTGAACATGTGGCATATAATGGGCCATTTGTTAGTCGTTTTTGTAGTCTCTGAGTTGGAGAATTCAAGGAAAAGATGGGTTTATTATTTATGTAACAAAATACTCGCAATTTTCACTGAGGCTGAATTGCTTCGAACTATTTCAATTACTCACACTTCTCATCCACAAGGAGAGTTTGCTGTGAATTCCATTGCTTCGAACAGCAGCCTTTTGGATTCTGTGTAACATCAGCTATTTCAATTATACAATATTAATTTTCTAGCCCTTCAGGCTAAATCGGATTGCCAAGTAATTGAAGACCTATATTTTTTTGAGCTTGTGTATAAAACTGATTCAAGACCTAAATTGCATGTTCTTCCATCTCTTCCAGAGTTCAGAGACATGGAAGTCCGGTAGAGAATCTTTAGTTGTTTTGTAACAAGTAACAACAGAATTAGAATTTACTCAATTTAGAAAGAGTTCGATATAGAAATTAATATATATTATGATAAAAGGAGATGGAATTACATATAACATCATCTAAGATGAAACCTCCTCTCTGAGATATACCCCCAATAAAGAATAAAATAAATCACCAAACCCAAAGAAGCCCAAATCAAAAAAGCCCAGCCCAATGCTCACTAAAACCTCACTCAGATGAGGAGAGCTGCCGAAAACCCCATTAGTGCCACAACAAGGACACCAGCGGCCTTGAAAGGCGAAGCAGTGCTAGTCGGAGCCGGAGCAACGGCAGGACCGTCGATCTCGACCGCGGGAGAAGGCGCCGGAGAGATGGTAGAGGCCCTGTTTCTGGGAGACATAACAACAACGACGAGCTTCTGTCCCTTTTCACAGTGGTCCTTGGTTCCGCTGATGAAATAGAAGGGTCCTGGTCTGTCAAGCACAATCTTGGTCTCACCATCCTTGTACTGCTTGATTGGGCTTGACATGTTGCAGTTAACATAGTCTTCCTTGGTCACATGCAAGACCGAGTCTTTTGCACTGTCATACTTCCACACTGAATCAAGGAAAAACAAGTTCATTAGTTTTTCAGATGGGGGAATTGAGAGCTTTATTAACTAATTACTGGATTTGAAAATGGAAATTAAAAGATTACCGAGAATGTCGCCGGTGTTGAACCGTTTGCTTTCGGCCCATTTGTTGAGAGATTGGGATTCAGAAGAAGGGACTGCCCATGCGTCTGCTTTGCCTCCCACCAAAAACTCTCTGGCTTCTGAAAAGCTCAGCAAGACGAGAAACACGACAAGCATAGAAGCAGCTCTTGATGAAAACCCAGCCATTGATTGATAAACGGAGTGTGTTTTTGAATTGAGAGAGAGAAATTGAAATATTAGAGCTTTAGAGAGTGAGGAACGGCTTGAGAGGATTGTGGTCCAGTTGTGTCGTCTGTGAGGAATTTATACAGGTAGGAAGACAACTAGCCGTTATGGGCTTTGGGGGAAAAGGCCAAGTCCAACGGGAAAAAGATAAATTATGACCAAGCAGAAACGGCTGGTTCCCATTCAACGGTCACAAGGGCATCAAAAGTCGAGCACAGTACGTGCATGCCCGCCATCTGGAAATTCAGTTTCAACTCATGGCGCAAAACAAATGCGGCCCAGGTTCTCAGTTCAACCCGAGCTCGGGTTGGGACACCGGGTCGGTGCCGCTTCTGCATGCACTCCACCTGTCTCTGACAAAATTGTGAATCCTATTTACACGAACCCACTACGTGTCAACTGCCCGAACCTTGAGTTGGTGCCTTGTAACATGTAAAAGAAGAGAGATCGAGACGGAGAGGTGAATTTGCACACTGCTAAACTGCATCAATCACTCGCATATCATAAACACAAGTAACAAACGAGAGAGAGAGATGGCAGCCGGGAATGAAGAGTGGAGGAAAACGGCAGACACTCACAAAATGAGTCCAGAGGAAGTCAAAGGGGCAGGAGTGGAGGGATCAAAAAGGCCACCTGGCCATAACCCTGGGGGTGTTCTTCACCAGAGGCGCAACCTTCCTTTTAGCGCCACTGGGATGCTCCTCGGTGGCTTCCTCATCTGCACCACCATAGGCTACTTCACCCTCTGCGCCTTGAAAAAACCCGAAGCCTCTGCACGAGATGTTGCCAGGGTTTCCACCAATATCGCCGACCCTGAGGACACAAAACCCAGGCCGGGTGACACAGTGCCCACGCCAGGCCGGAAGGGAACTAGTAGTAGCGCTGTCCATTGAGCACTAATAATCCTGTTATAGTTGTAATTTTCTTGATATCTGCGGGCTAGTTTCGTGCAGATCACAATAATATTCGGCTTTGCTCTTTGATGTTTTTAAAGAGGTTGTGCATTTTAGCAGTAATTTAACAAGTAGTTGCTTCTTTCCTTCAACAAAGATGCTAGAATGCTAGATGACAAACCATTGCAGAGTGACAGTTTCTTATTAAAGAGAAACTTGCCTCCTTGTTCTCATTCAATTATTCACAGGACATAACCATATCCTACCTAAAAGGAAAGAGGACAACAACATTTCTGCCGCTACCTTGAAAACCCACCATCAAATACAGAAATATGAATCAACAAGGTACAAGGTACAAGGTACCCAACAACTGAGATGAATTCTCGAAAAATAAACAATAGAAATATACTCTAACAGAATTATGGCCTTGACGGCTTTGTCATGGTTCAAAATTGAGCAATAATAGGATACATTTGAAAGCACAATCCAAAGTTAATTTCAAATTCTTACACTAGTAACATATGTGTTGCACCTTCCAGGAGAGAGCAGCTTCAAAAACCCCCAATCGCATCTATTCAGTCAATTTTCACAGATGAGTAGATGAGTCTCGTGAACCAAAAGCATGCATAGAACCCAATGGTACCAGTCACCACAAAGAATGCGTACGAAGCAATAAGCATGTATCCGAAGTATAACATCCCAGAGACCAGCTTTGTGATTTCAAGCTTTGTGAAGAAGTAGAAAGTAGCATACAGGAAGAGGTACAGGGCTGATGAGCCTGATGTGAGGTACGATCTCCACCACCACAAGTAATCCTCACTGCACAGCTGGAAGTAGCAAAGCACGATGGTTATCTCAGCACAAGTGACAATGAGGATGATGAAGACCAAGAAGAGGAAACCAAAGATATAGTAGAACTGGTTCAACCATATTGAGGTCAGGATGAAGAACAGTTCAATGAAAACTGCTCCGAATGGGAGGATTCCTCCTATTAGAATTGAGAACACTGGGTTCATGTACCAAGCCTGTTCTGGGATCTGCCTTGGGATTTTGTTTGTCTTAACGGGATCCTCTAGTGCTGGCTTCTTGAACCCAACATAGGCCCCAACAAATACAAGTGGGACCGAGATCCCGAACCATAAAAAGACCAGGGCAAACATTGTACCGAATGGCACAGCTCCAGATGATTTCTGACCCCAGATAAGTGTGTTTAGGACAATAAAAATGGCAGATACGCCTGCTGGGAACAAGACTGCAGTCCTGAAAGCAATTTTCTTCCATTCTGTTCCTTTAAACATTTTGTATAAGCGAGCAGAGGCATAACCAGCAAAAAGGCCCATGAAGACATAAAGCAAAAGCATGGCCGTCATAAGACCACCTCGGTTGGAAGGGGAGAGGAAACCAAGGACAGCAAAGATCATTGTCACAAGTATCATCCCAAAGAATTGAACCCCAGTTCCAACATATACACAGAGCAAATCTGAATTGCTTGGAGCCCTGAAAACATCCCCATGGACAAGCTTCCATCCCGTCTCTTCCTGCGCTTCTTCCTGGGTCTCAAGTTCATTATACTTGGAGATGTCACGGTAGAGTGTTCTTAGCATTATCATTGCTACCATTCCGGAAAGAAAGAGGACAATCATCAACGAATTGACAATTGAAAACCAGTGAATTTGGTCATCACTCATTAACAGATAAGCATCCCATCTAGAAGCCCACTTTACATCACTCTCCTAAAGAATACACATGAAAAGAAAAAATTAAGGAGATTATTGACAGCACAGAAAAGTAACAACGGATGTCCACTCACCACTTACATCACAATGGACACTTAAAATATGAAACAAATGATGAAAAGAAGTTCATGTTTGGTAATTTAGGCATTGTCCATTCAAACTACATATGCAAGCTACACAGGCTCCTGTACACCAATAAAAGTTGCTAAAAGAACAACCAGTTTAATGAGTTATGTATTGAATTAAATAACTCACCTGGAATTCAACATCGTATGTGAATATGATTTCTTGTTTCTCTGCAACTTCTTGAGGAGAGTTAGAATTAACAACCGTGTGTTTGGAATGGGGGTCACAGGTAGTTAAACGAGTCTTCGCATCATTCCATTTCCCTTCATATTCATGTTTAACACTGTAGAGATTGAACAGTCAGACAAACATATCATCAATTGACATTGCAGAAAGAAACTTCAGCAAGAAGGATAATTTAGTAAAATAGAAGGATCCAGAAAAACCTTACCTGAATGGCTTAACCTCAAATCCCACAATTCTTGCAGTTTCAGTTTGCAAATCTCTGTGAAACTTGACAGTAAATGCCAAGTGGTTGTGGATAAAATATTTTTCTTCCTTGCTCTGAGCAAAACAACATAACGTAAGAATATAAGATACAGAATAACAAAATCACCCACAAATCCTTTTTTTCTTTTTTCTTTTAACAGAAGTAAATAACTAAATGATTAAAAAAATGGTGCCAACAAATATTCATATACCCCAGCGTAATGGCCTTTAAGCCCCATGTGAAAGCCAAGCTGATAAACAGTAGGAGATTCCTGATCTGGCCTTTGAATGGGAACCACTAGAGGCAGATTATCAAGGATCCTATCATTCGAAAAGGGTCTTTGTTATGATATGCAAATTCAATCACAAATACCCTATCTAATGAAGTGTCTGAGAAGTACATACATGTTCACTCGATACTCATCATCTATCTTCTCTTTAAACTGCTTTACAGTTTTGGCATCAGGTGTAAACCGACAGACGATATTGCACATCTGTGGCTCCCGCATTTTAAACTGCACAGATTCAAAAATAAGTTAGAGACCTTAGGAGAGCAAGCAGCTTTAGAGTTACAAATAAATTTACACTTACCACATAGGGTGAGTTCTCAATCCGATCACCACGAAGCACTTCACCAAGATTCTCCGTACTGTCCAAAATTTTTTCGGGCTTACAGTAAGGGAGAGAGTAATACGAATAAGGAAGCTGAGTCTTTGTAGATGTCAATTTGTTCACTTTCACCTTCAAATCATCTCCCTGCATTCGAAAAGCCCAAGTGAAGGGAGGTTAATACAAAACATCAAGCGTTATCACAGCATTGTGAGATCCTTCTCCTGAGTCAAAGTCCTTTTGGTCTTATAGTTCAAGCCAAGTAAAACGACCAGAAATACGCAATCTAAGTTGCAAGAAGTAACTCAAATTTGTACAAGCAGAACTTGAAATCCAGTGGAACCAAATGTAAAGCTCCTCATTGAAGTAATCTACGATGTATGCGGATCTCTACCAGCTATGACCTACATCGATCTGATCTCTAGTTTCAGCAGCAAATGACTCTTATCATACTCTTACCATTTGCATAATTGACGCATTAAACTAACACTTGAGCACAGCCGAAGCATAATTGACGACTGGTTGAAGAACATGGAACACGGATTAAAAAACGAATACGTCTCGGGGTTTGAACTCAGCTAAAGGTCAACTACAACTAAAAACGACGATAAATTCATATCAATTTCACAAAATCTCTTAAGAGCAAATCAAAAGTTACATAATCAGTTCATTTTCTCGACGAAAACTAATAGATCCGAGAATCGAACACACAGATCACTCATTTCATGCACAGAAATACAGAATTTGCAGAAGAAGAAAAAGAATCAGAGACAGATTTCAAAGTGATTTAGAGCTGACCTTGATGAAGTCCTCGGGAGCGACTCCGGGGAGGTAGAAGGAACTGGCGCCATGGATGAGCAGTAGAAAGATGGCGGAGATCATGATGAGTGAACGGTCCGGCTTGGATCGGAGAGTCTCCATGGCCTCCGAGTCTGACTGTGAGAGAGCGATAGAGAGAAAGGAGAAGAAGGCCTAGATCTGGAGGGGTTGTTTTACTTATTGGTTGGTATTTGTGGTTCGCTTCGTATTTGTCTGATGCGTAAAATTGTAATAACAATAAATTATCGGTGTCAAAAAAGTATTTTAAAAAGAAGGAGACGAGTGGACTCGAGGTGAGATCCGGTGCACTCTGTCGGTGTCACTGAGAGGTGCTTTGTCTCACTTTGGCCCATGGATAGTCATTCTACAAGGCCCAGCCCAAAATGTCATTTATTAAAGTAAATCTTAGAGAAGATCCCCTTTCCTTTTATACAGTAGTGTCAGATCCCCTTTAAAGCGACATGTCGTTGTGCGACACAAGGGACTATGAGAGATCTTGAGCGACATTGACATTTCTGCAACGTTTTCACTTTTTGTGTACTTCAAGTTATATGTATACCGTATAACAACCGCAATATGCCATTAGTGGCTTAGTGCTCATATGACGGCAATTGATTTTAGTCAAATAAGAATGATATCATTCAACGGTCATACTAATACATAGACTTTTTTTTTTTTTTTTAATCATAATACATAGACATTGAAGTCAGATAATATCATAATAGTTAAACTCAATAAAGAATATATTATAATATACCTATAAAAGTATGAATAAAGATAAATGAACTCATTTCTAAAATAAATAAATAAAACACTAAAATCATAACATTGTGAAAAAGAACTCTGATCATTATGGTATCAGTGTAATATTAGTTTTGAAGGTTTTGATTCTACGTCACCGCACGTGTATTGTTTTTCAAGTAATAATATGTATGTGAGGTTAAACGTTTCAGCTTGAATGAGTTCCAAATCTCAATTTATAAGAAGAAAAAGAAAAAAAAGATAAGATATAAATAACTGTATCAAATTTGTTAAATTTGGTATTTCAAATGTACTATATCAGGCAGGAGCATCTCCAAGACTCGGACATGTACTGTGTCAGATTTAATTTGATTTCGGATATGCCTATCTATTTAATTATCATATGTATGTCCCAATATAAATGATCTAATTTCAAATTATAGACATGAAAATGGGAAGTGAGAATTAAATATTTCAAATCTTATGTACTATTAACACCATTATAGATATCTTGAGCCGAATGGACTCAAATTTTTATCAAGTTTATCATTTTTTTTTTCTTCTTTTTAAAACCCTTATACATGGTGACTCGAACTCATGACTTCATCATTAAGAAGTGGGTGCTATAATCACTGAGCTAACACCACTTCGCCTATCAAGTTGATCGCTTATTTTCGTAGGCTTCATATATTCAACTATAGGCAAAAAATTAATATCCTATTCCACACCATGTCCAAAATATGCTAGACCACAATCACCACGTGTAATCATCATTCGTCATCATATTGACTGATTGACAATAATAGCATATCCAAGAAGAAATGATTAGTTTATACCAAAAAAGTAGAAATAATTAGTCCCGAAAATAACGCAATAACTATGGCACTGCCTTCAAACCACACCTTAGCTCAATCAAAAGACCAGAGACTTTTATTATCTTAAACAAACAAAAAGTAAAAGTAAATACCAAACTAAAAATCCAACAAGAAAATACCAAAATCCACAACTCTTTTCCGAGGCGCTGAGCCGCTGAGGAATAAGACCCGCCACCGAAATTGTAGAAACCAGCGCCAGATCTGAACTATCACTACCTACCAGCCTTCTAAACGTCGAAGCCAACCTTTTCTAATTTCTAGTAGTAAGGTGTTCACTGTTCAGATATGGAAGTTGGATTCAACCGAAAAAAAGATATGGAAGTTGGGCTCTTTACCTGGTGCTGATATTTACTTGGGCAGTTGGGCTTTGGGTAAAGAATTGGTTAAGAGCCCAAAACACAAGAAACTCTAAGACATGAACCATACATTTTGTCTTCCTCGACTTCAATTCGAAAGGGTGCTCCTCCATCCAAGTCAAAGGTCATCGATCCAATGACCAATTAATACTAAATGTATTAATTCAATGCTGAATTTGTATGGTTATGGATTTTTGGTGACAAATATTTACTTTCTTTCTAATACGAATGATGATGACCGGTCCATTTCAAATTTCAATTAATGACATTTAAATAGAATAGACTAATTTTATTTCTGATTTCCATAACTATTTTGAGTTAGTGACTTAATAGGTCTAAGATCGACATAAAATCTTGGTTAAAATTAAATAAAATGGCATGCATAAATTTGTATGTATAATGGGGTAGCTGGGGCAGTGCCTTTGGTACTTAATAGGGCAGCCACTTGGTTTGGTAATTACCAAACTGACCGAATACCAACCGATATTTTAAGTTTGGCAAACTGACTTTTGGTAACCGAAACTGATAGAACCAAAATCGAAAATTACCTAAAAAGTTGGTTTGGTTTTGGTAAATACCGAATCTACCGATAAATATAAATAATAGCTTTATATACTACGGTTTTCAATACACATACATGTATATTAAGAAATAAACATAAAAAATTTCATAATAGTATGAACATTATTACATCTACTACATTAATAGTACATGTATTTTAACTAACTTAGTCAAAAATGGTTAAATAACCTAGTTTTAATGAAACTGGCTAAAACTTGATGTCATATATACAAAATAAAGCTAGAATTAGTAGATGAATACAAATTTTATGACTATAAAATTGAAAAATCTAGTTTTGTTCATTCTAATTTTTATTACAATGAATTAATTGTTCTAAAGTTGGTAATACCAAAAACCGAAATACCGAATTTGGTATATATGATTAAAAACCGAAAATTTTGGCTGGTAATTGGTAACTCAATTTTGAAACCGAAAGCTTTGGTTTTGAAGTTGGTAATATCTATACCCGATTCGAACCGACCAAGTGACAGTCCTGGTACTTACATTGAGCTTCCTCAGTGCGTGATTGGGGGTTTGTGGTTTGAGGTACCAGAGGAAGCAGAGGTTGATGTGTGGGGTAGGTCAATGTCGACCTCGCTTTAAGATAGCTGGCACCACCATGCAGATATATATATCACCCAAACTTGCAACATGTGTCTATGTAGATAAAGCGTGTACTGATGTGCACAATAACACGAATGGTTTGGTCCACCATGCACATTATTCTTTGGCTAATGGATAGACATCATTATTTGTCAAGCAAATTAGGTCTTGTTTGGTTCGCAGAAAGTAAGCATCAAAAAATGAAAGTTGTTATTTTCCTATGTTTGGGATGCAAAGAGAAAGGAGATGCAAAAAGAAATGAAATACTTTCCTAAACCAAAGGAAAATAGAGGGAAAATGGTTCATTTCATACTCCAAATGAATGACTTTCCCTCCTTTTTTCCTTACTATTACTCACAACACACTATGTTATTTTATTAATTACAACTTTTTAACAACTTTCCAGATAACTTTCCTTACATTACCAAGAGAGTTTCTATTGCGACATCTTAATCTACTCACTATACCTCCCTCATTTTTTAATTACTCAATGACATATGTATCCTTATACATAAACACTGTTACAGACAACAAATTAATTAGGAAAAAAAATATTTTCCCTCTGCAAAGGTTTGTAATAATGGAAACACATTTACAGTACTTTAATTATTCATTTCCATTTTGGGAAAATTTCGCAAACAATACACCAAGTAAATGCCACTAATAATTCTTATACATAATGTTCCAAACCGATCATTTTAGTACACGGACTCTCGATCCTGACCCACTATGTAGACACGACGTCAATGACGTCGTTAACTCTAATACCATTATGCATTTGTCAAAGGGTAATTTAGTACTATCACACTCTGGCTCATTTTTTGGGTTAAAAAAAAAATCTCCTTATCTCCTCTGATTCTCTCCTTCTCTCCCTCTCTCTCTCTCTCTCCCCCCACATGCCCAAACCCAGAAACCTCGACCCTGGCAACCACCGCATATCCTCCACCTTCCAAATCCATACCCACGAAACTTAACCCCACTTCTAATCTCATCGCCACCACCGATCACCACCACAATCCCTACGCCCATCTCCGGATCCACCACATCTGCCTCCGTCAGCCCAACAGTTCTCACTCCTTGCTTGGCCTTCAACCTCGCCTTCTCCGTCACCGAAAACTGATTCCACTATGGTTTTACGTCACGTATGACCAACATATTCTCTCTCCTCTTATTCTTCGAGCAAAGCTTCGGTGCTCTCTTCCCGCACTCTCATCATAACCTCTTAGGATTTTCTAGCAAATTAAGATGTAGAGAAAGAGAGAGAGAATCGCTGAGATGAAGGTGAGGAGAGAGAAATTGGGTATGCGTGTGATTGATTGGTTTTGATGATGAAGAAGAAAGATTCAATTGGAATTGGAATTGGGTTTTGGATGATGATCTGCGAGATGGATTACGATCTATTCAATCAAGGTCTTGGGCGGCTTGGTGGCGAAGCAAGTCGGGTTCTGGTTGGGGAGGACCGGAAGAGGCGGTGAGAACCCGGAGTTGTTGTAGTTGTTGTTGAACACCGGGATTAGGATTATGATAATGGTTGTTGATTCAGCAGAGGTGAAAAACTGTGGATTGATTAGGTTGGAATTGCAGAGGTGATCGGGATTGGGAGGGAGGAAGAGAGATGGGTGCCCATAGTGAGAGAGAGAGAGAGAGAGAGAGAGAGAGAGAGAGAGAGAGAGAGAGAGAGAGAGAGAGAGAGAGAGAGAGAGAGAGAGAGAGAGAGAGAGAGAGAGAGAGAGAGAGAGAGAGAGAGAGAGAGAGCGCTGGGTGCCCAGAGAAAGAAAGCCCGATGCTCAGAGTAAAAAACTGAAAAAAAAAACCATATTACCCCTCAAATTAACGGCGTCATTGATGTCGTGTACTGATAGTGGGTCGAGTTTCAGATTTTGTGTACCGAAATGCTTGGTTTGGAACTTTATGTATGAAAGTTATTAGTGACCTTTACTTGGTGTACTGTTTGTGAATTTTTCCCTTCCATTTTAGTTCTAATTTCATAGTTTCTTTGTTTAGAAATGCTTACGAAGAACAAAAAATCAAGAGAAAATGCATTAAAATTACTTGCGACTTATATAAAAATAATACTGTGTTGCAAGAGAGAAAAAATAGACAAAGGTCTTTCTCTTGAGGATCATGAAACAGGGGTAGAGAACTCTCAAGTAAACTAACCAAATAAGTTTGTGAAGCGGTATATGAGACAAAAATAAATAATAAAAAAAAAACAGAGCATGAACAAATTTAATATCGCAACCTATCTAAAATCCAACATGCAACCATAAACCATAAAAACTAAGCTTTGAAAATCCATAATTAAATATGAAATAGCAGGCTTGAAAAACCCAAATAAATTTCTGTTAATTAGTTACACTATCTTTTTTCAATAATTATCTCAGAGTTTTTTTTAACAACGTCAAGTTTCTTTTATGGTACATAAATAATTATGGGAGCATTAAAACTCACCTTTAATGCTCCAAAAAAAAAAAACTTTTATGAGTAAGGTTAAGTTAGGTATTTAAAAGAGGTTTACTCAGTAAATTTTACTTTTTAAAAAGAAAATAGAAAGTATAAAGAGATGAGAGGTTAAATGAACAAATATGGAGGTCCTAATAGAAAAAAATATCGAAATTGAAAGTTCGTCGAAAATTTCATTTCCCTTTCCATGAGAAAGATAGATAAACTATTTTTCTTTTTGCAAATCAAACGAGGCCTTAACGAAAGCATACGTGTATAAATCAACCTCAGCCCTATGCCAAAAAACATTTCATATCTCAACCTCAGCCAACCTAAATTGGTACTTATATATGGTCCCTCTAGCTCGTCCCTACTGCCCAATAATGTTGCCACTATAAGTAGTTCGGGTCCTCCATCGTCGCACTTCTTTATGATCCATGGATCGATCGTCCATGGTAGGCTCACGCCTAAACATTTCTTCTTAATTTGAATGATTAGATTAGAATAGAAAGCTACAAGTTGATTATAGACTTGAAAACACAAGTTCGGCATTGCATAGATCATATAAAGGAAATAATAATAATAATGGCAAGTAGTTACTGTTGAGGGAAAGTTATTATAATTAACCTAATATACTGCAATGCACATATTTTTAATGAAAAGAAAACAATGATGGAAGTTTCCACATGTATGTGTTTATTTTTTTATTTTTTTATTTGTTGAATTACTCTTTTCATTGATTCTATTATGCGTTTTATTTTTTTTTACGAAATGTGTTATAAGTACTTCATATCTCGGTGAAGTTTGACTGTTTGACACCGAGCTTTTATTGACATAGAAAAAGAGAAAAACGTGGCACTTTTTATTTTAAATTATTTTTACCTAATGAAAGCATTTAATTCATATTAAAGAAACTGTTACAAGTGAAAAAACACTACAGGACAGGAGCCAATAATTGGCCAACTCGTAACTTCCATCGTCCAAGGGGACGAAAAATGAGCTACATACTCTCCATCACAGTATGAGGTTGGAAAAACGGTCTATCCAACCATGGAGACTTAGAAACCAACAAAATGCCACACAAATGGTACAGGGCCGTCAGTATACCAACTGGATCATGGCTGTACATCCGGGAGCTACATGTCTGTATGTGGAACCCTACTCCACCATAGATTAAGTGAAAACAATAAAATATAATTACAGTGTGAATGAGATCGAAAAAGATATATAAGTTGGGTAATCTAATGATGGACAAGACTCGAGAGGTAGCTGATTAACCTCCTATATATATATAATTTGCTAATTATTTTACGGGCATACTTACTTTGAAATGACAAAGAGTTTTGATATATATTTATACTTAGCTAGCTAGTTCGATCCCCGGCATGTTTATATTGTCATTATTGATTACCTGTAAAAACATTAAATATCGACCCGAGTTAGCTAGAGACTTGATCGATCATTGAAGGTTTGGGAAAAAATGCAGAACGAGTAGTTGAGTGAGTGGTAGGAACAATGATGAAGCAGCAGCTGTAAAGATTTGAAAGGATTAATTAGCTCACCATAGCTATTAGCTAGCTCTCTGTAGGAAGTACTGGATCTGATGATGAATCTGTTCAAAGCTAGCTTATAGCTGCTGCTATAAGCTTCTTTTTCTCTTTCTCTTTCTGGATGAATCGTCAAGCTGGCTAGCTTTGTCCAAGAAATGAAGCAAACATTTAAGCCGATGTGTATATATATCCAGCAGATTCTAACACATGTAGGAGTACGACCACCTAATTTAATTTAAAGGTCCCCCCGCTCCCTTCCGCTGCATGCATGCCCAGAGCTACTATCTCAGACCCTCTGGCTAAGGCTATATATGGCTGTTCTTCGTTAGTTCGTTATATATGGCTGTTATATATATGCATCGACCACGAATTAGATTTAGCAGGGACCAGGCCTATATACATATATATATCATACCAAAGTAGATATATAATCATGCATGTATATAAAGCCCAGGGAAACATGGTTCAGATCGATAGTGCAAATTCCTCAATGAAAGGGTACGAATATACGAGCGTAAAGCTCACAAGAAACGTACTTAGAATTCACAAAGTTTAAACCCTAGCTTACGTACATGCTTAAAAGACTTTGTTAGTATGGTCTGGTCTTCTGGGAAGCTGTAGCTAGTTAATTTGATATCGACGAATAACTGGATAAGGTTGACTTGAATCAATCGCAGAGTTAATAATAAGTTAGGTGAAGGACTGGAGCTAGTCCACCAACTATCGAAGCAACGGTCCACGTGTATTTGTTTGATGCATGTAATTCTGATTTGTGAGGTGTAATTATGTTATTGACTAATAAGTAACTTCAACAGCTTTTTTATAATTTTTATCAAAAATGATCACTTAATCAGTTATTGACCAAAAAAATAATGCTCAACTACACTTGGATGTAAATTCAATGGCAGAGAGAATGATTATTAAGTTGAGGTGTTTTGTTTCCATCCTTAGATGTAAATCTAAGGGTTATTGAACATAAATTCTTTGGTCGGAAAGTAAAAATCAAAGATTTAAGTAATTTTTCTTTTATAACTCCAACAGATTTCCTATCTAGCTTACAGCAATCTCTAAATCTCCATAACTCTTTCTTAAATTTTTAGAAATTGTTGTAAATTTAGGAAATTTTATTTTTTCTTTCTTTATTATCTCTAAAATATGGATAGTTATAGAAAATTTGTTGGAACAAAAGAGATTCATTTTCCCTTAAAATAAAGAAAAATAAAAATATAGAGAAAATGTTAGAGTTGCTTAAGTTGTAATGTTGAGTAGTTGACTGGTTACTGCCTTGGATAGATCTGACTCGAACCAAATTGATGAATTACTTGTTTCTGTTTGAATTCCTCGTTTGACTACTTGACTTATTGACTATCACGTTTTGTTTTACAATTTACTACGTACTATTTACTGCATGCAATAAATGTACGCCACTGTTGTTTTTACTGTTACACAATTAACCATTGTCATGGAATTTTTTTTTTAAATAAAGAATTCATAAATTAATATGATTATGAGCATGGATAAAAATAGTACAAAAAACGACAAATTCATTAAAAAATTTCAGCCCGGAATAGTGTATGGTAACAAAAAACATGAGATTGATGCATTTTTTTTCTTTGGTTTTTATTGTTTTGAGAACCCTTCAACATAAAAAGAACGAGAGTAGTCTCATGAACACAAAAGTATATGAATTTGAAGCTCATATTTAAATTGAACATGTAGTAATCAACATTTTCATCTTATAAAGATATGTGCGACGCATATGATATTATGATGCATTAATACTTTCAATATAATATAAAATTTAAAATTGAGTTAATCTATAAGGTACATCTCTATAAGAGAAAAAAAGAAAACAAATTTTAAATAGTGCCTCAAATTACAAATGAGTGAGATACAACTAATTGTAATCGGCATATTACACACTATATGTGTCCAGGTGCGACTATTGCCACTAGACCTGTAAATTGACCGGATTTTGATCCAAACCCGCTCCAAATTTGTGGCTATTAGACGGATTTGGATCGAAAATTTTGATCCGTTGATCCGTTAATGATTCGAATCCGTTAACCCGTTTATTTAACGGATCAAATACGGTTAGGTCGATTCAATCCGTTAATGATCTGCCCCGTTTTCGTAATAATAAAATATTATTTTTAAAATAAAAAATAAAAAATATGAAGAGTTTCTAATACAATATTTTTGCAGAAATCTAAGGGACAGTCCATCACCCAAGATTCCAAGAAGCATTAAGAATTTTGATAATGTAATTATACTTTTGATGATACTTTTCATGTAACTCTACTTTTGATAATACCCCTTCGTAATAATAAAATATTATTTTAAAAAAATATAAAATATAAAATATGAAGAATCTCTAATACAATTTTTTTGCAGAAATCTAAGGGATAGTCCATCACCCAAGATTTCAAGAAGCATTAAAACTTTTGATAATGTAATTCTACTTTTGATGATACTTTTCATGTTATTTTAATATTTTATTAATATCTTATGAAGTATCATGATATAAATTTAATATTATTATTTAAAATTTTAAAATATTTAAAATTATAAACGGGTCGGATTAGAGGATCGGGTATCCGTTAATCCGGCGGATACGGATACGGATTTGGATTGAGCTATTAATGATCCGCCGGGTTAACGAAGCGGGTTTGGATCGATTTTTTTTTAAGTAAACGGGTTTGGATTTAGGTCGATCCGATCCAAATCCGGTCCATTTATAGGTCTAATTGCCACCCTATCATTTTCTTTGTTCACCCTACTTGCTCATTACACCCTATATTTTAATTTCAATTATTAAATTTATTTATTTAACTCATTTCTCTTTCTAAGAATATCCTTATATGACATATCCAATTAGAAAATAAATATTTTTAATGAAAATATCTGATTTAATTTATACTCATAAAAAAAATAAAATTTATTAAAGTTTCTTAATAAAATCATAATCTAATTTACTCCCATTTTAAAAAAAAAATTTCTTTCAATTTTAAATTTTTTTTTTATCAGGAATTTCAATGTTCTCTATTTCAATCTATGTAAAAAGATTTGTAAATTTACAACTATGATCAATGAAGAAGAGATTAATTTTTTTTCTTCGTGTTTTAAATTTTTACTTTCGATGTTCATAAAGAATTTTGCAAAGATTTTGATGAAGTTAAAAGTAATGGTTTTGTGAATTGAATAATGAATTAATGATGAGGAGGCAACAAAAGGACAAAAAAACAGTAATAAATTCAAATTTGAGTGAGAAGATAAAGATTAATGTTATCCAATGAGAAATTAAGTAGTTTTTGTATTTAATTAATTACTTATATAATATATATATATATATTTCTTACATATTTGGATTTTAGAAAATTAGTGTACTTTATTAATCATTTTGCACTTAGATAATATAGTATTTCAATAATTCAAATGTTTGTAAGGTGAACAAAGAAAATGGTAGGGTGACAATAGTCGCACCCTATGTGTCAATAGACTAATTCGATGTAAAATATGAAATAACTGAGTAACACCAACGCTAGCATTTGTATAAATCAAACTATTTCAATGGCTCCATATACAATACCTAAAGCTAAGATATGAAGCACATCATCACCGACTTTGACTCTTTCGCAATTAATCATGTGTTTCATGAAGCTAATTTTTCAGTTGATATTTTAATAAATTTAAGTAATTATAATGATGCGGAGATGTATTGGGAAAACAATTTTGCCCTTTTAGTTAGGAATGCAGTTCTTTTCAACTCTGGTTGTGCTAGAGGATTTTCTTTATAATTTAATTTTTCTTATAAAATAATAAACAATACCTAAAGCTAATAATCAAACAAATTTGCAGGAGTAAAGGGTAAACTAACTCGAATGGAAAATAAACGGCACGATTGGTGTAATCATCCTGTAAATAGATAACTTACCCAAAATTCTCCTCGGTTAGCGTAGTATTGACTATAAAGGAAAATGGGTTCAAAAGTCAAAAGTTGTTGTCAATATAAGCTACGCGTCAAACGGCGGGAACATCATCCGCTCTCACGAGGCGCGTAAGGCAACCTCTCCGGCTCCGGCGTGTAAGGCGACGGGGAGACACCCAGCGGAAAAAAAAAGAAAAAGAGGAGGGGTAAGATAGTCCATTAAAGGGTGGCGTGCCTTAACGGCATAAAAGCTAGTTAAAAAGTCATCTGAGCCACTCTGTAACACAGTCCCCTACTCTCTATACACACTCACACTTTCTCTCTCTAACTTTCCCTCTCCTCTCTCTCTCTCATTTTTTTTTCTGCAAAATACAGGACGAGGAGGAGAAGAGAAGAGAGAAAGGAGACAACACCGTCAGAGCCAAACCGATGAGATATGAAATATCACCACGTATAGCAGAAGAGAGAGAGAAGAGCCGTTGAGATTTGCGCCCTTTAAACAATAAGAAACGAGAAGAAGATCTTCAGAGGATCAGGGTTGATTTAAAGCAAAGGCGGCGAGAATTTATGATATGAGCTTTGTCTCTAGGGAGAACAATTCCTCTGTGTACCCTTGCCATTGATGCAAAATTACAACAATCCCCTGTCTGCCCTAGATTTTGTGTTTTCGTGGGGTTTGGTATTTGTGTAAAGATAAAGAGCGTCATCAATGTCATCATAAAGGCTTGGAAGAAATGAATGGGAAAAGCACCAAGCTCGAGGAGGCGGTGCTGGTATCATAAGCCCACACCACCCCTGCTGTCTGTCCCTGTCTCTCTCTCAGTCTCTGTCCCTGTCTCAGTCTCTGTCTCGCTCCAAAATTTATGGTCTTCCCTTCTCTTCTGGTTGCGTGTTTTAGAGAGAAACACAAGCATTCGAGGAACTAGAGAGAGAGAGAGACCGCTCCATTCCTGGTCTTCAAGAGTTTCAGAGAGAGAGAGAGAGAAACTCGACATTTGCCGCTGCTTAATTCGGACGAAACGGAGCCCGTCTTTGTGTAGCTCTACTCCTACTCTTCTCAAGACTTGTTTCCGTAATTTGTGGTGGCTTAGAAGGGCATTTTGGGGTCAAGATGAAGTTTATGAAGTTAGGGTCCAAGCCTGATGCGTTTCAAGCTGATGGCAAGTTGATCAGGTAAACATATTTCATCTTTTCTGTGTGCTCTTTTCTGTGCACACACCTGTAATATTACTACAAACTCGAGCATCAGCTCTAACAAATCATTTTCATCTCTTCGAATTTTGTTCTGTTTTTTATCCCCCATAATGAAGAGCCCTTGTTTTAGCATTATATTTGTTTTCTTTGCCTCTGCTTCAATGCGTCTCTTCGATCCCCAGTTTTAGGTCTTATTTTCCTGTATAAGTTGTGAAATTGGACCTTTTTTGTTTGTCTAACGCGTATAAGTTTTGAGGTCTTGTTTGTATGAGTGTGCACTTATTCAGTTGTAAGTGGCTAATTCTTCCGGAGAGTCGGTGATGGTAAATACAGCAAAAAAAAAAAAAAATCTTCTCTTTGGATAGGAAGGACATAGAGAAAATAATAAATAAGAAAACAAAGTAAGAGAAACCACATGGGCGTTCGTGATGTTATTATCATTGTTTTCTTTTTTCATCTCAAAAGTGTTGCTATTGACAGTATGGTAAAAGGGAGAGACTAGGGTGTCAAAGGCCTTTCAGGAGGTGGTCCAGCAATGGAATGTCCTATTTTTAGTGAGTTTGTGTTTGTGGTCCAAATTTTGGGCAAGGCATATGTGATCACCCAAGCTCTCAAATCATAACCACACTGGGCAAATTCTTCCTCTTAACCAATATTGTGGTTCAATCAACCATTTAGTTGCATGTTCTTCTTTTTTAATCTTTAAACAAGATCAGCTTGGTGATTATATCTTGCAAACTTGGATCTGTATAAAAAAGATGACATGTTTATCTTCTGGTGGATCGCCTTTAATCTGATTAAATATGCAAATGGTCGAGACTGTGTCAGATCCTGCATGTGCTGGTTTTCTGGCTGCAAATTGTATTGTTAGGCTGGAAAAGAGCTACATCTATTAGTTAGTTTGAAAGATTATTACAGCATGGACTACAATGACAGATATTTGTTTTTTTTTTATTTGGCTGTACTCCAGTCCAGTGTGGTCTTATTCCACTGGTAGATCTTTGCTAATCACTGCAAGCTTATAAGAAATTAGAAAGTTAAGTATCCTTATGAACTTTTGATTTCCAAGTCAAAGAGGTTTTGGACATTGTGCTACAGCATGCTATATCTAATTTGATTTCCAGACCCTGACTTGGAGCCTGGAGTTTCCTCAGATTAGCTTCTCTAAGGTGAACTACTAAGAAAAATATAGAAACTCTGCACTAAGCTGCCATCTAGCCTCATATGAGGAGTGTTACGACCTAAACACTACAGGAAGTGGTTGAAATGGACCCTATTCCATTCTCTTGCCAAAATGCTGACCAATCTATAGCTGTAGTTGTTAAAAGTTTGATGATTGTAATCAATTCCCGAGTAATGTAAGGATGTCATATTCCTTGTACTGTAATCTAATTTTTTAACAAATGTCTGAACATAAGATGAATTTGTTCATCTACTTTAGCAATGTAAGTTGCACCATTTGTTATTAGAAGCTTTAGGGAAATAGGTATACTTTATCAATACTTTGAGCATGTCATCTCTGTTTTATCCCTGATGAAATTAAGTTGCTCTCCATGTTTCTTATGTTTGTTTGTTATGGATCGGGAGTGGTGCATATATTGTTGTGATATGCTATCCAATTTCGAAGATAATTTTTATTTGCATTCCTTCTTATAGTTTGTATTGCCCTTGACTCTTTGGGCTCAATTTTATCTTCCTATGCTCATGCAGATATGTAACATCTGAGTTGGATTCAGATGTCATCGTAAAGGTTGGGGAAATGCAATTTTACCTTCACAAGGTATGTTTTATTAATACAGCATTAGATTTGTTTTGGTGGTGATATATGATGTGATATTCCCACTTTTGATGTTCCTCTTTTGCAAAATGAAAACCTGGGGTGCTCTTTCATTTGACGGTATATTCCCTCTAAATTTAATGATGCTTTTCTCTAGCAAAGCTTATTCTGTTTTGTATTGCTGAATCTCTTTGTATTTTCAGTTCCCTCTCCTTTCCAAGAGTAATCGCTTGCAAAAACTAGTACCTAAAGCCAATGAGGAGAAAGTCGTCGAAGTTTGCATGGATGATTTCCCTGGTGGGGCAAATTCCTTTGAAATCTGTGCAAAATTTTGCTATGGAATGACTGTTACTCTCAATGCTTACAATGTTGTGGCTGCTCGTTGTGCCGCTGAGTATCTGGAGATGACCGAGGATGTTGATCGCAGTAACCTGATATATAAAATTGAAGTATTCCTGAATTCAAGTATATTTCGTAGCTGGAAAGATACCATTATTGTTCTCCAAACCACCAAACCTCTTCTGTCATGGTCCGAGGATCTGAAGATTGTCGGAAGATGCATAGATTCAATCGCTTCTAAAACTTCTGTCGACCCTGCAAATATCAGCTGGTCCTACACATACAACCGAAAATTAACAGAGCCTGATAAAATTATTGAAGAAGGGATTAATTATCGAGACAAAATGGAAAATATTCCAAGGGATTGGTGGGTTGAAGATATATGTGAGCTAGATATTGATCTCTACAGGCGTGTCATGATTGCTGTGAAATCAAAAGGAAGAATGGATGGTGCCGTTATTGGGGAGGCTCTGAAAACTTATGCACTTAGATGGTTGCCAGATTCTGTTGATGTGTTGATTTCTGATGATCATGCATTGAGAAACAAATCTCTGGTAGAAACTATTATTTGTTTATTGCCATCTGACAAAGGTGTGGGTTGTTCATGCAGTTTCTTGCTGAAACTTTTGAAAGTTTGTACTTTGGTTGGAGCGGATGAGTCATTGAGGGAGGTTCTGGTTAACAGGATTGGTTTGAAGTTACCTGAAGCTCGTGTTGGTGATTTATTGATCCCTGCTCGGTCTCCTCAAATTACTATTTATGATGTTGAATTGGTTCAGTCCATTGTGAATCGGTTTGTGATACATGAAAAGAGTAACTGGGATTTAGATGTTGTTCGGAAGAATGAAAAGGGTACTGATAATTTTATCTTGGGGCATGGATCCTTGGTGGGTGTTGGTAGACTGATTGATGGGTATCTTGCCGAAATTGCTCATGACCCTAATCTTAGCCTTAGTAGTTTCATAGACTTGTCACAATTGCTTCCCGAGCTAGCGAGGCCAATTCATGATGGATTGTACAAAGCCATTGATATCTACCTGAAGGTATGCTTTCATGTCAAGTGCATGTGTGGTTCAGTCATTTTCTTATTTATACATCATCATGCTTTTTGCTTCTCATGTGAGATGTTTGTCGTGCTTTAGAGATTTAAGTAGACAGAATGCAGGAATCCTCCTATCTTATAGCTAATAGGATTGATTTACTAATTTTCTGTCACATCCTGGTCTCAAAAACGGACATCTTTGGCACAATAAATTGGAACCTGTTTTATTTATGTTTGCATTCCCTTTTGTACTTGGTGCCATTTCTGTGGATTGCTAAACATGTCCCTCTTTCAGATTTTGGTGAACTTTTTTATCGAGTACTGATCAGTTTTCCTGATTTCAGGAGCACCCTAGTCTGACAAAGGCTGAAAGGAAAAGAATATGTGGATTAATGGATGTCAAGAAACTGACAATGGAGGCATCCATGGATGCTGCACAGAACGAGCAGCTTCCCCTGCGAGTTGTTGTCCAAGTTCTCTTTTTTGAGCAGGTGAGATCTTCAGCTGCTGCTCGGTCCCTTAACAACCATCCATCCGATGCTTCACATTCCACCACAAATTTGGATGAAGAATGTGACAAGACAGCAGAAGAAAACTGCAAACCTTTAGGAAAACAGCTGAGTCAAATGAAGGCAAGCGAAGAGTTGCAGAAGAATGGGAAATTGGGTAAGAAGAACAGCAAGAATAGTAGAAGTGGTGCGCAGTTGTTGCCGTCTAGGTCAAGGAGGATATTTGACAAGTTATGGTCTGTGGGGAAGGGGGGGCATGGAGAGAACAAGAGCTCGGAGACTTCTGGGAGTTCTCAGAGCCCAACTTCTATAGTTCCTGGTGATTCCAAGTCTGTTTCATCGAGACACAGGAGGCATTCTATATCCTAGGGTGGTATCTTATTTGAATGAAGTGAGGAAAATTCAACTGCCAAGTGTACAAAAATGGTAGGATTTGTTGTAGCTAATGATCAAATTGTCTTTCTGTGGCTGGCATGTTATTATTTCAAACTTTCAAAGGGAACAGAGTTCACTGTAGTTAAAAGTGTAATCAGTTATTTGGTGGCATTGCCTTGACTTCTTTTGGTACGAATTGTGAAATTCTCTGTGCATGCATGTTGATCTTAAATAAGTGCCAGTTCATTTTCACTCTTGTTGCAAACTCATCAGACTGTCATGTTATGGCGATGTTTTGAGAAAATAGAATTGACCGTTGCCTATGAATAATGATTGAGATTATTGTTACTGTTTTACTTTTACATGAGACATGATTGTTACTTTTACTTAATGCCGATAAGGATGAAACAGAATTGGGAATAACAGAGACTATTGGATTAGCATTCGAGTTTGCGGGGTTTGACTTTATGCCTATTGTTGTATTTGTGCACAAACGGTATAATGATACACAGACACAGTTACGCAGTCGAGATAAGAGAAAGATGAAAGTCATTCACAGTCGCATTATCGTCGTCATCGTTTGGGTTTTAGTCAACCTTTCTTTGCTACCCGTCTCTGAATGTTCAGGTTCGGCGAAATGCAAAGCATGGCTGGTCCAATCAATCCCCACCGACATGCCGGGTCTCCGTCGTGTCCCTGGTGTCCTCTCCACCGGTAACATATATATATATATATATATATATATATATATATATATATGTTGTTTTTATCTCAAAACCCAATTCATTGAATTTGATTATGTTCTGATTGCACACGTTTGTTTTGTGCAGCGGATGTGTTCCGGTGGCTGGCGCGGAACTCATCACAGAGACTGGACATAATTGCTCAGTACTGGCAGTTTGAAGCCAATCCTAAAGACCCTCAATCTGGAGATTTTGGATACTCAAAACAGGACATGAAGAGATTTGGAGCTCACCAAGGTGCTTCCGTTTATGGCGCCATTGATGATGCTGCTAATCGCAATCTTACTATCAGGTACACGACTTTGACTTGGGAAACTAAGCCATTAAATTACATGTCATTTCTGTGCTAGTTTAAAGATTGTGTCTTTTAGCTATCTTATCAAATGCATTGTTCTTATTTGATGCTGTTATGGGGTTTTAGGCTACTATCACACTCAGGTGTATATCCTGACTACACCAAAGAGCCTTCCAAACTTGCTTCAGGAAGGCCCAATGTGAAGAATGTCACTTTGTTACTTAGTGAATGGTGGGGTTCTGGCATAGTCCATGCCAAAGTTTGGATATCAGATCGGCGAGATGTGTATATTGGGTCTGCAAACAATGACTGGAAATCTCTCACACAAGTATTTCTTCAAACCTTGCTACTTTAACGAGTGTATCCTGTTACTTTTGTATGGTTTACTGTTTTTACATGTCATGTCCTATTATTCTTTATTGGGGGAGTCTGAATGGGTTGGTTGTAGGTCAAGGAAGTTGGAATTTATCTTGCTGCTTGTCCAAAAATAGCGAGAAAGGTTGAGACCTACTTTGACAACCTGTGGAAACTTGCATCTCTTAATTCTACAGCTTACACAACAAATGTATCAGATAAACAGTGGCAGACCGAGAGACAAGTTCCTTGCTGGTCGCATTTCGTGGATTCTAAAGCAAGGTGTAGGTATGTATTTTTGGGGTTTGTGATGGAAACCAAGTTCAATTCTAGTTAGTTTGAAATGTTAGATGATACGCGTATCAACTTCTTTGCCTCAAGTGTCTAGAATCTAGATGCTTTACCCACTGCAGTTTTTCCTTTTACTAGTTTTATCTCCTATGCTTCTAGGATTCATACAATCCAGTTCTTCAACTTTACTAAAGTCTTGTATGGTTCTGTCAATGCAGTTCACCTCTCCCTGGGATTGTGGAGACTGACCATGTAGCAGGATACCCCATACTGTCAGACCCTCATATGTTCAAAATGCAGCTCCAGACTCCTGGACATAATTATTCAAGTTTGCAACCCCAATCCAGCTATCTATCTTTTGCTCCTCCAGAGGTAATTGGCCAGTCACTTCCTGGACATAATGGTTTTATCTTGTGTTCATTATGCACTCAAATCTTCTAGGTGCATACAAATGAGAAGTTGGTATCATAATGTAATTATGAGAAAGAAATGGAACTCTTTGAAAAGATCAAGATGCTGAAAAACAAAGTTCTCATATTTCAGTTGTGCTCCAAGTTGTTCCGAATTTTCTTATATATCCATTTTAACGGCATTTGTGGTCAGCAGCTGTCATTTGGCAAGTACCAGGCAGATGAACAAGCATGGATAGAGACTATTAAATCTGTAGGAAGTGGAGGGACAGTCAGGATTAGTACCATGGACTGGCTTGGTCAGTCCCAGTTTATGAAGCATACAATTTATTGGGCATCCCTCTCCTCTGCAATATCAGAGGTAACATCCATTGCTACGACTCCTACTTATTTTCGTGTACTTGGTCCTTTTCCATGGAGTAAAGCTTTGAACTTACAAAACATTCGACTGGTATTTGGTAGGTTGTGTTTGCAAAGAATGCAACATTGAAGTTATTGGTAGCACACTGGGCACATTTTATCAACAGCACAGATCAATACCTGAAATCTCTCCTCTACTCTAATGTTCTCTGCAATTCATCCGAGTATAACCACTGTTCTGGGAAAGTTGAGATCAAGTATTATATGGTCCCAGGTTTCAACACGACAGGACCTGCCAGAACTGGCAATGGTACTCGTACTGGAAATATATACCCTGGTTACACCAGGGTTAACCATGGCAAGTATGCAGTAAGCGATGTTCGAGCCCATATTGGGACGAGCAATCTTGTGTGGGATTACTTTTATACGACAGCGGGTGTCAGTTTTGGTACAAATAACTCTGCCATTGTTTCACAACTTCAACAAATCTTTGATGCTGACTGGGATTCGGAATATGCTTTGCCAGTTGAAGAGTTGGGGGAAGGTAATGCTTTTTCAAGCTGATGATGAGCAGTTGATTTTGTCATGGACAAATGACCTGAAAATAGAATGTAAATGAAAGTGATAATGTCATATAGGTCGTTTGGAGTTTGGATAAGATAACACAACGAATTTGAACTCATTTATTCTTTGAAAATTTGATGGTGAAATGAACCAGACAGTCTGTAATTTCACTTCACTTGAATAAGCATAGTAAAGTCTTCCTTTCCCTCTACTAAAGTCTCACCTCACTCTTCATCTCCATATTTTTTTCCTTTTTGGTTTTCAGAAATTAAACAATTTCAACATGAATATACTCTTAACTTAAAACTTGTGGTAATTAGAGGTAAGAGGGCTTTTTTATTGTTTAAATCTAAAAAGGTGAAATGAAGAAGGGTTGGACTAACTGTAACAACAATGATCTCATTACAACTCGGCACATCATTTGGTTTACATGGTTTGACACATTAGTAGGTGTCATCCTGAAGGCATCCATGAAATGCACGGTGTATGTCAAATCATGTTAAATCTTTTTATTTTTTTCTTGAACTTCTCATCTACCATAAGCTTAGACTTGTAGAACATGATTTTGAGAATGAGTTACATCTAACGAAACACTAAAATCTCGAACAAATTTTTTTGAATGAATTTTATTGTGTTTTTTCTCTGAAAAATCATAAAAAGAAGGAAGAATTTGGATAAAAACCATGGTTTCTTTGAGATATATATATTTTTTTGCCATTTAAGAAAGTTACAGAATTTAATTTCCACGAAATTGAATCATGTTCTATGCATCAAGTCCATCGTAGAATTTTCGTATTTGAGCCGTAGAAATAATAAGACCAAAACGAGAGAGAGACTTTTAGATGCAGTCAGACAAATCGAACGGTCGACAGCGTTTTGTGAGTTATAGTGGAAAAGGTGCGCTCGGGTTCAGGGTTTTAGCTCAGTGAGACTGAACTGGGATCGATTCGGACGGAGCCCGCTGAAAGAGAGAGAGAGAGAGAGAGAGAGATGCAGAGAGCAAAGGGTTTTGAAGCAGCTTGGAAGAGGTGTGTGAATCAGCGTCACAGAGCCTTTTCTGCTCAGCCAAACTATGCCCAACATCACCACGATGACCCCCAAGACCTGGTCTGTCTCTAATTCTTTCATTTCAGGAATCCCCTCCTCCTCCTCCTCCTCCTTTGTTTTCTTTTATGTATTCTTCCACTGTATTTTTGATTCATTCATCTATTTTATTTACGAATTTAAATTCAGGTCACGGTTGAGGGGAGGACCAAATCAAGAGCAGCCATTCTCAATAGACCATCTGCACTAAATGCCCTCAATACTGCTATGGTCTCTCTCTCTTCCTTTTCATTGCTCTCTGTTTTCTGGGTTTCCTCAGTTGCTTACTGATGCATATAACCAAGTATTTACAAGTTTTTATCTTTTTGGGATTGTTTATAGGTATCTCGCCTCAAGAGACTTTATGAATCATGGGAAGATAACCCGGATATTGGTTTTGTCTTGATGAAGGTATCATCTTGTTCTGTGCGGACACACTTGTTGGGTTTATATTATAGGCGTGTATGGTTTTAGTATTATGTCAAATTTACTTCTTGTCTCATTTGCTATCTTGATTTTTCTTTTTTAAAGGGTAATGGGAGAGCCTTCTGTTCCGGTGCGGATGCTGTTACCCTTTTTCAACTAGTCAATCAAGGTAGACTTACGTTCCCCTTATCAGCTTCCAACTCAAGACTAGTTGGTTTTCATCATTTTGTTTAATCTTCAATAACTTAAGACAACAAATTATTCCATATGTCTTTTAATTTTTCAGAATCCCGTTTCTACTATCTGAGTGACATGTCGGTTTTCTTTTCATCTGTTTTCATAATGTGCAGGGAAAGTTGAGGAATGCAGAAAATTTTTCGAGACATTGTATAAGTTTGTATATATTCAAGGAACATACTTGAAGCCACATGTGAGTATCAGATGAGAGCTTCTTTTGAAATCTATCACATGAAACAGTGGGACATTATAATGTTGACGACATTGTTGTTCTTTGTACCTAACTACTTGATTACTTTTACCAGTTTGCTTAATACTAGTTTAGCAGTATATATGTGGGATCATGTGATTTTCTTTCACAAACAGTAGCATAATTTGATTTGTAGCATACTCTGTTCTACACATGTTAATACTTCTTTAAAATTACAAATTGTTTAAGTGCAGAATATGCAATCAAGTGCCTAGACAAACTTAAATGTGCTTTTGATGATCACTTAATCAGAACTCATGCAGGTAGCTATCTTGGATGGTATAACTATGGGAGGTGGGGCTGGAATTTCACTCCCAGGAATGTTTCGTGTGGTGACTGATAAAACTGTATGTGACTGCTGCTTACATAATGAATGAGTTTTACCAGTGGTTCTGTTTTGTTTGAAGTAGTTGATTCTTTTCTCATATCATATGAAATGTAGAAGATTTCACCAAAACTATATGTCTAGTATGTCTAGCCATGAAACAACTCTAACCTGAAGAGATATGCTAATGTCTCACTCATGAGAGAGAGCTGATAAAAAATACAGTTCTGCATCTTTTTCTATGTCTTAAATGAGGTGGGCTTGTGTCATGTCTTATTGATGTGCCACATTTTTGCAGGTTTTTTGCAATCCAGAGGCTCAAATAGGCTTCCATCCTGATGCAGGAGCTTCATATTATCTTTCTCGTCTACCTGGCTACTTAGGTAAAGTATACTTAGAAAATTGGAGATGTTCTGCCTTTATCAGAATTTCAATTTCTATATCATTTATGTGGAAGAATTTCATTTCATTCACCACCTGTCTTATTTGTTTCATTTGTGCAGGAGAATACTTAGCTCTTACAGGGGACAAGCTTAATGGTGTAGAGATGATTGCATGTGGCCTTGCCACTCATTATGTATTAAATGCAGTTTGTATTCTCAACACCTCATTCTTTTGCTTTCAGTATTTTGTCATTAATCTTCATCTGATGATCGTGAAAACTCTTCCTGCCAGAGACTTGCTATGGTTGAAGAACGCGTGGGTAAATTGGTCACAGACGAACCATCTGTTATAAAAGCATCTCTTGCAGAGTATGGTGACCTTGTTAATCTAGACCAGAAGAGTATACTTGCTAAGTAATTTTCTATCACATATCTCTTGGTCTCGCATTTTCTTCTTCCTTTTTGTCCATATTTATCTGTGAAAACCTTAAATTCCTAAGTGAAAAAGAAGTGTGCTTTTATTGGTAAGATATGTAGTTAATATAGAAGGGGTAGAATTGAAGTTCCTGAATGTTGAGATTGCAGCTATTTGGTGTCATATGGCACCTTTTGTTGCACATCAGCTGCAAGTCCGATGTAATGGGACACTGGGGTGGGAAAAAGGAAAGAAAGGAAAAAAAAAAACAGACACATATACCCTGTTCCAAGACTTATAATGTCCAAGCATCAAGTTTGTGGGCCTAGCTGCTATTTTTCCATATGAAACAACATCATTGCACACAAAACAGATGTTTTATACAATTTCCGGTTATGGACAGGACAACTCATAAACATGTCTAGTTGGTTTGGTTTAAAATACCAAAGTTCAGTATCTGAGGGTTTTCTGAACAAAACAGGACCATAATATAACTTATCAATAATGAATCACCGTTACAAGGTGGATTATATATTCTATACCTGAGTCCCAATTGTTTAAATTGACATGTGAGAGTTAAGGAAAAATTGTGCTGTATATGTTAAAATTTTCAACCACAAGAGAGATTCCTTTCTGTTCTGTATTACTATTACCTCGGGAACAAGCATTAATCCTTTTGTCGATTATCAACATATATGTGTCCTTTGGTTTGCTTCCAACTTTGATGCTTGGGGCAGTTCCTCTGCACTAAAGTTATATTCATCTCAATGATCTCATTGTGTACTTCAGCAATAACGTCATGATTTCACAATACAGAACTTATATATAGTATCATCTATCTGTTTGTCTGACTTGCTTTACCTCCAATTTTCTTGTCGACTCAGGCTTGAAGGGATTGACAGATGTTTCAGCCATGACACGGTTGAGGAAATTATTGATGCTTTGGTAAGCATGATATATCTGTTCTTAAACCAAAATACAACTTACTCTACAATCTAAACGTTTGGTCACTACATAAGTAGGTCATTATTGGTTTTGCTGGGGACTCAATATTACCCATGGTTAGGACCCAAATCATTGTCCTATATCAGTCTTAGGTCTAGGAATGTAACACATGGATATAAAAGATAACTTGAAAATCTTACCCAGTTTATGCATATTCTAGAAGTTACTTTTGGTACTATATCTTAGAAGAAAGTAATGAACTGCTCAGGAAAAGGAAGCTGCTGATTCTTATGATGAATGGTGCACCACGGCCCTCAAGAAACTAAAA
This sequence comes from Rosa chinensis, assembly GCF_002994745.2. Lineage (NCBI taxonomy): Eukaryota > Viridiplantae > Streptophyta > Magnoliopsida > Rosales > Rosaceae > Rosa > Rosa chinensis. The sequence goes on from NC_037093.1 coordinate 60,506,914, forward strand.
GATGCCTCCCCTTTGAGTTTGAAAGTTTCCCTACGATCTGTGAGTTATTGCTCCCTAGCATTTTATGGAGTTATACCTGTATTGATTTTCTATCTATGCCTGACTTTCACCTGTTGATTCAGATACGTGAAGGCAGATTTGAATCTCTTCATCAATGTCTGGCTCGTGAATACCGGATATCCCTAAATGGAATTTCCAAACGGGTCTCAAGCGACTTCTGTGAGGTATGGGGTTTTCAAATATCAATTTTTTAAGCATCTTTTAATCTGGCCATTACATCAAGCTTTGCTACTGTATACGTAATAGGGTGTTTGGGCGAGATTAGTGGAAAAGGACTTTGCACCCAAGGTACCCACCCTACTTTTAGTCCTCACAAGTGTGGCTTACTTTCTATTATCCCCTTTTCAAGCTGTGATCATATGACTAATTTCCATGCCAATCTCCAGTGGGACCCTCCTAGTTTGAAAGAAGTGTCTAAAGACATGGTTGACTGCTATTTCTCTCCGCTCCCTGAAGTTGAGCCTGAGCTGGAGTTGCCAACCGCGTCTCGAGAGCCATTTATGTAGGAGTGATTCACACAAAAGAGGAGACTGAATTTTGTGCAATGCTTGATGAAGAAAAGCAAGAAGAAACTTGGCTTTGTCGATTGTGAGCTAGATTTTGTCCATTTTAAGATTATCCTTGGAAGTTATTTTTAACACACTTCTTTGTAACACCTAAAGATCATTTGTTGGAGACCAGCAGCTAGTTGCCCGCTAAAATTTAACGATGGATTGTTACTATTTATTTTAATGAGATAAAATAAAAATTGCATTTGAAACTCTGAAAGAGTCTAATACACATAAATTTCCAGGCATACAGCTGACAATAGGCATAAATTAAGACCAGTTGGGTATGATATGATAATATTCTCTGATTTTTTTTTTCTTGGCGTGCGTATCATATCTTTAATAACATATTAACAAGGCTGAATGATTCAAATTTGAAGTTTCATGACCCTCACATCTCACATGAATTTGTGAATAATACAGATACAAAAAATTGGACAGAGATTGACTTGAATGTGGACGTAGTCTAATAACTTGAGTGTGTCTAGTCTAGGCGTCTAAGGAGGTACTCAACTTGAACATCCTTTGTGAGAGGCATTACCCATTCTCCATAGAGACGAGAAACTAGAGACGGATCAACCTTGTATTTTCCATTTACAGTTCCATTTTGTTTTACACTGTTAGTGTTGTTGTCAAGGCTCACTTCTTGCCCAAAGATCACTGCTTTCTTCTCAACTCTCTTCTTCACCTGCTCTTCCACATTCGTAAATGTCAACAATTTCATGAGACCTTCTCTGTCCTGGAGAAATTGAAACAACCAGTTCAGTACTTGTACTTGCATTTGATCAAGAACCAGCTAGTTCATTGACAATGAAGAACCAAATAATGAAATTGAAGCATACCTGAGCGCGAATTGCAGGCTCATAATCTTGAGGGGCGTCCCTGAATTTGACCTCAGCAACATAGAAGCCATAATGAATCCTTCTAGAGATTGCCTGCAGCAGCAGCAAGTGTGATGAATACCAAACTCTCAGTTTCACTTAATTTTATCTGAATAACTTATTGAAACACCCAAGTGCCCCTACACTAGCTAGTGGACTATATGCATTGTTCCTAATCTAATCTTAAAAGAATGGATTAAAATATGAATAAGAGCATCACTAATGCGCACAATGAAACTTTGATGGGGCCAAGTTACCAACCAAACCAATAGCATAAGTGATGTCAACCAATATACCTGTAAACAATCAAGATCACTGGAGGCAGTTGCTGCATAGTTTCCATCATCACCGGGTTCAGCAAACAGAGGAAGCAATTGTTTCAAATATATATCCAATATCTTTTTGTTAAGATTAATGGAAGCTGCAGCAGGATGCAATACCTATATATACGTACACAATATATCATTCGTCATATCAAAAAAGAGATCAGTAGAGACAAAATTGAAAAGGCACATCCACAGAGACAGAGACAAATACAAATACAAAGACTTAAGACTTTGTGGGTAGGTAAAGAATTACCGGTGGATCAGCAGGAGGCGGCAGCAATGAAGGTGGTAAGTTTTCTGGGAAAAAAGGCAGTTCTTCAGGGATTTCGTATCTACCGGCCTGCACTAACACAAACATATATTATTAATAGACCAGACCATATGATTTATACAGAGACAATGTAAGTTTGGATTTTACGATATTTCAAAATGAGAAATGAAGAAACAAACAAAACATTTCACGTGAAATTAATGCCGAAACCAAGAAACGAACAGAAGAAGAAATGATTGCAATGTGATTAGTTACCTGAGATTGAAGGGCCTCGGTGCTCTTGACAATGAAGTTAAACAAAGAAGGTGAAGACGAAATTTTGTGGTGGTAGGTAGGAGAGTTGAGAGGGAAGGCGGCTCTCTCAATCAGCCTAAACACGATGGTGTCTTCTTGGCTGATCAATCCCTGTCTCACCTTCTCAAGCGTCAGCGACTCATTCTTGCTCGCCGAGTTGGGTTTTGGTGCTTCTGCCATGTTAAGAATGCGTCTGCTGCAACTGCAACTGCCAGATGTTAAAACAAAAACCAGAAGAAGATGAACGAGTCCCAAACCCCCCATTTTTGTTTAATTAAATAGTTGACAGGCAATTGGGATTCCGAGCACATATATATAGATATGTGTAGACACAAGTTCCTGCCGTGAAATAAACAAATAAAGAGAGGACTATTTTTAGAGAGGGAAGCGAATAACAACCTTGGAATTGGCGTATCTGAGATCGTTGAACGTGAAACAGGCAGCAGAGAGAGAGAGAGAGAGAGAGAGAGGGAGCAGTTAATTTGTTTCCGATTAGAGAAGATTGTGACCTTTATAAGTTTGTAACGGACAGGAATGAGGAGCAGATTGTGACAAGCAATAGCGTTTATGGAAGATAGGAAGGTGCCCAATACTGGCATCTCATTCTCTCTTTATAAGGAAGGCAAAAAGGGAAGGCAAGGGAAGCGAAGGTTGCTTAATCGGGTTAATGCTTAATAGAGGTAGCGTGCGAATGGCGTGACGCGATTGCACGACCCACAACGTCTCTTTCTTTAATTCCTTAACGGGTGAGAAAGTGGAGCCCCACACGGGTACGCGGATTACCCACCCAAATTTTTCAATTTGAACGTTTTTCTTTTTATTGTTTTTTCGGTGTGATTGACTGATTGCTGATTTGAACCTAATTCTAGAACAATTGTAAACACATGTATAGACATGACAACTCTGAAGAAAAGTTGCCGAAAGATTTGTGGAGTTACGGATAATTTGTTATCTTCAAACCTTATTTGCTGTATTCACTGCAAACTAATAAATCACTTGCGAAGAAAAAAGTCTCAGATTTCAAATATCTAATAATAAGACAGTGAGGATATGATCACGTTTTTTATTAGTTGATACTCACGTAAGTTTGAACTATTGTGCTATGTGAACTTAAGATTTTTGTTAGTTCAGTATGAAGCTGGAATTTGAAAAAGATGAATGCTAGCTATCTTTCCCTTTCTACTTTTTCTATTCATTACATAACATGTGTACTCCACTATTCCTAAAAATCAGATATTTAATACATTAATTAGACAATTTTTCTCTTTTCTTTTTTACTCTTATTTAATTCCAATTTTCTTTCAAACTATGGTTGACTTTTTCTTAACTCTCTGTCTCCCCCTCGGTTTAGTATTCTCTTTTTCTTTGAATCTGGGTTTCCTTTTCCACCTCCATTCCAGTGATATATTTTCATTATTTCCTACAAATTGCATCATCATCATTTAATCGACGAAATTTCAATAAATTGCCTAGCGCCTAAAATTAGAACTCCCAACTCAAACACGAATCTTCGTAAGCTTTTGATTTACTAACGACCCTCGATGACTAGTCATCTCCGGTCATTGTAATCTTTCATCATGAATTTTTCATTAAATGAATGTAGACACAAGAATTTAATGAAGATAAAATTCATTAAATAATTCAGTCAACACTTGAAATTGTGACCAACCAAATTTAATTGACATGCGGTCCCACCAACATGTACGCGTGGCTTGTGAGTCAGTAAAACCATGTGGACTCCGAGAATGACACATGGCGGCATATAAAAAGCTCGACGACAATAAATAAATTTGTTCCGACTACATCAGCTGATATTAAAGCGGATTAATCAAATTAAATCAATTGATTCCGAGTCAAATCAAGTATTAAATTTCATTTGCGGATTAGATGTCAATTTATTGAAATTAATTATCAAAATCAGCCATCAAATTAATTGGCTAAATTTCTTAATAGTCGTGATTAAATCGATTAATTAAAACTAATTGATTTGATTATGCTATTAATGAAATACAATTAAAATCAGCCATCAAATTAATTGGCTAATTCCTTAATGGTCGTGATTAAATCAATTAATTGAGGCTGATTGATTCAATTATGCTATTAAGGAAAATGCAATTAATTACGTGTCATCAAGGCATTCCAAATTGAGAGAGACGCCGACACTATAAATACTAAAATACCCCATCTCAAATCAAGAGAAGGACTTCAACCAAAAAAGAGAAGAAAACACTCTTAAAATTTCAGAAGCCTCGCAAGCTCATGAAGAACCATCAAGCTGCGAAATAGCCGGTTCCTCACCAACCTTAAGTCAAAACGTTCGTCACGTGTCAACTCCCGTGACCATCGTACAACTCAAGATCAAGCGTCAAGCCCTTGAGTGAAAAACATCGTCGGAGATAAAATCAGACAAGGACTAAAATATCGAAGAAATATCGATAGTCTAAAAAATGAAAATTTTGATGGAAATATCGAGGAAATTTCGATCTAAGTAAATTTTTGAAAAAAATAATGGAAATTTAGAAAGTAACATGGAAATCACTAATGAATTTTCATAAAATGTTACCTATAATATTTCAAAAAAATATGAACTTAATTATATAATGATTGCAGTAATTTGAAGTATAATAAAATACACTGACATGACAAAGATATGAAATTCTACATGAGAATTCTCAAAAATAATTTTTTTTTTTTTGAGCCAAACATCAATTCATTCAATCTCAAGCCATAATGGTACGGATACATACCTTCCATTGCCATGCCTAGGACAAGTTTAGGACGTGGTATGCTAACACCACCCATTAGACAACTGCTCACTTATTCAAAAGCGAGCCTAATAACTATGAAAGCAATACATAGCAATTAGGCAAAGTTTAGAAATAAAAGACAAAAATTAAATTTATAATAATATTAGGAGAGTTAATTATTAATTATAATAATATTTTACAATTAATTACATATGCTAAAAAAAATTCTGTCTTCAAATAAACAGAAAAAGAAGTAGAAAATGGTCCATTGAAATATATAGGAAAGTTTTTTTATTTTTTTTTAATAGAGCCAATGTTTACTAGTTAGTAAATTAGATAATTAAAAGATTTATAAGCATGGAGGGAAAAGACACAAAGTGCAATACATGACCCTATAATTTTTTGAAGTTTTTCTTTTTATATATTATCAGTTTAGTCGAATTGGATAAGGACAAGGGCTAGTTTTCACTAGCCACATATAGCGAGAGGTGGCGATAATTTCAGAATTTCAAGAAAATTTTGAATATTTCCCTAAATATAGCGAAAATTTCAAAAATTTCCCTAAATATTGCGAAATTTCGAAAATTTCTCTCAATATTCTCTTGGTAAGTCAAAGATATATCGAGACTCTAAAAAAAGGGAAATATCGCAGAAATTTCGAGGATATAATCGATTTTTTAGTCCTTGGAATCAGAGTAGTACCAAAAATTGTAACCCGCACTCAAATCATTAATAAAATTATTATTTTTTGTACACATGTCTGTATTCTGTTTGTTTTCAGATTTCCTTGTTTACAATGAAATCTCAATTAGAATCACCACTTGGGGCTGACGTCAAACACACCTCATCATCCCGATCAGTATGTACCGACTCCTAGTTATTGGCATGTTGCTGCTTCATCTTTTATTAATTTGAATTGATTATGGATTGAGTGGGTGGGGGAGGCCATATATAGGGATAGCAACTTAGCATTGTGTATCTTATCAAAAATAAAAAAACTTAGCATTGTGTATGGGTTCATGAAGGCATGAACCCAGAAAAGAGAGCCCAGCAAAAAGCTCTACGCCAAAAACTTAAATATGAAAAACAAAAAAGAATGTTGAACATTTAATAGAAGGGGTAGACAAGGAAAAATGATGATTTATTTTTCAATGCAATAAATGATGAGTTTTATATCTTAATGGAGTACACATGACATACACAATGAATGAAAAAAGTAAAAAGAAAAGGTTGGAGGGAAAAGTTACTAGTGTTTCTCTTTAAAAAAATAGTTTATATAATTTTGTGTATTTGTTAGAATCATTTTCAATGCTATTTGTTGTTTTTAATCAACCGCCAAGAATCTCCGGTGTGGAACTAGAAGGTCTGTGTCCAGAATCATATGATTGGTGTCAATGTACAAAGACTTAAACAAACCTACAACCACTTCGCCACCTACCCAAAGCCACTTGGGCTAGCTAGTGGATTTAATATCATTACTCTGTGACTCTTGCATTGCTATAATACAAAAAATGGGATAAAAAAATAAGCGGCAGCCCATGATCATGATGTATTGTGTGTCTCCCTTACTCGAGCACTTCCGTCACAATAATAAACTACTCAATCAAAAGGTGAGCCTCTCACGAACGGGCTTTTTTTGGGACCCTGCCAGGCTTTTGCGGGCTCCCAGGCCCATGAGTCAACTAACGATACCTACATTTTGTTTTTAACTCCATTCTACCCTCACTCTAGATGGAGCTTGAAAAATGAGAAATCATTGCCTTACCATCCCACCAAATACACGCACCCAACAATTACGTATATATGCCTAGGTGTCACAATAAAACGCACACTAAACCAAAAATAAGAAATTCAAAAATAAAATAAACACCACAACAGCAATAATAGAAGCCCAATGATACAGATATCCAAAACTAATCGACTTGGCCCATATTTTGTGCATTAGAGACCCAAATTTAATAATTTGGCCCGATTTCTTTGAAAGGACAAAATTAAACAATAAAATGCTTCCGGAAACAACACTCATTGTCATTGCTCATTACTAGTTGCATAGGTTGAGCTGTGTGTAAATTTGTTTCGCTTACAATGGAAAACAACTGTGAAAAGACAAAACTATGATGATATATTCTGGATCAAAGTAGTACAAAGTTCAATCATAAACAGACTGACTAGTTACATGTCACACTTGACTACTACAATTGAAAGACCAGGACAGCCAATCTTCAAAACGGAAATCAATCCTCACCCTCTGTACAATTTGGTTGTTTCCTAACCATTCGAATATGAAGGTTCTGGATCATGGCCCGACATAAGTATTGCAGCGTTTCTCCACCAAGACACCTCTCTTTCTTTCTCCTCAAGCTTCTGCTCTGCACATTCTAAAGCATCTTCCAGTTCTTTTATCCGCTCTTCTTGTCTCGCTTCCAGCACTAGATGCAATTTTCTCTCAAGTTCAAGCGGAGCAAATCCACAGCCCCAGAGCATTTCATGATCACTGTAATCCGTTGATGCTGAGTCCCCTTCACGACGATTTGAACCAATGCCTCCCATACCCTGCCACATTTTCAACACTTGAAAAACATTCATTTCACGAGGTATTTAATCCCCAAAAAAGTAGGAAATCAAGTCCATCTTTTAAACTTAAAAAGTAAAGAAGGGGTAATATGTACCTCTAGCCTCTGCTGCTGTGGGGACTTTGAAATGGATGAATTACTTTCTGAATCCAATTGGAGCTGCATTCTTTCTAATTCGGCTCGAAGCTCCGCCTCTAGTTGATCTATTCCTGCCACGTATTCGTCTCCTCCTTCTCCTTCATTTCCAACACAATAATCTGAGCACTCGTCGCGGCCGCCAACAGATTGAAGAGAAAACTGGCTACCAGAGGTCGATGCTTGTTGGAAATTGGTGGAGAAAGAAGCGAAATGAATCTCATTAGACTCCGCCGCCGGCTTAGGGTCGTTTATAAGTGCATTCTTACTGCCCATTTCCTGTTTGGCATTTTGAAGAATCAGCTCCATCTGTGTCCGCAATTCCACCATCTTGTTCAGTTCATTTTTACCAGCAGCAACCACACAAAGCAGACCACACGCCACCCCCAAATTGAACGAGCTCGAATCCATACCACAACGTCCTGCAATTTGTAGTCATAAGAAAAATGAACCAGACTCGACAAAACATACAAGTAATCAACAACTTCATTTCAGTCGTACCTGGCCCTCCGTCGCTGTTGAAACCATTTGTGGAACACATGGTGCGGGCGAGATTGCTTTCTTTGACGATTTCGTTGTCTCTGTTGTCGCTCCGTGCGTTAACTTTTCTGGGTCTGGCACGCTTGAGAGCGGAGAACCATCGGGAGACGATCCGGCGCGGCGTGGAGCACTGTATAATGGTGAGGTGGTGGTCGGTCTTTCGGGGTCGGTCCATTTCAAACAAGTCTCCGTCTCCGTCTCTGTCGTCGAGTAGAATATCAGCGATTCGGAGAATGCGGCGAGTCTCGTGGGTTTTAAAGGACTTGGACGAAACCTCCTCCTCCTCCTCCTCCTTCTGCATCTTTCTGAAATAAATGCGATGATTTCCCAGTGACAGAGTGGACGGACAGATTTAAATCGTCAACAGATATGGAGGGAAATTCATTGGGACTTCGCCGCACATTCCCCTAGGGTTTACCGATTTCAATTTCCATTTCCTCTCTCTACTCTAATACAGTATTTATGATCATTCCCAACCAGATTTTATTTTATTTTTTCATGGAATTTGATAATCAAACATTCAAACCCCTTTATTTAATTTTATTTAATTTCTACGAAACAAATTTTGAATTTCAAATTTCAAATGTGCTGGTTTTCTTTTTTCTTTTAATATTGTTGTCCAGTTATTTTCACTTTGTATTAATTTGGAATTATCAGCACCAACCAAAAAAAACAAAAGGTGGTGATAAATCAACCTAACAAGCCAAAACCATTATTTAGGAAAGTTAATGGAATGATTCTCTGTATACGCACCAACGGTTTTGAAAAGAACCAGATTCATGCCATAATAAGATGAAGCAATCGTTAATTATGGTATAAAATCTTGCCAGAATTTCAGTCTACGGGTGGTTACAATGCATGAACTAAATCTAATTAAAATGAATATGCCCTGACTATACCATTTAGAACTTACGATCTCGCGCTTAGGTTATAAGTTAATATTCCATACTCAATCGTGCTCAACTAAATTAAAAGTAAGGATATAAATTGTGAGCCCTGAAAAAATATATCGAGATAAAGTGAGATCGTTGAGAATAAATTTTACGATCTCGGTAATTATTAAGGTCTTCGGGAATAATTATCGAAATTTTTCACAAGGTGAAATCTTAAAATTTTGGATTTTACAATAAAGTACATGACGTGACTAGTCCGTGAGAATTTTCGGGTAATTTTTCGGACACCACAGTCCTCCTTGGTCGTTCTATGCTTTTGGGTTTGTCTCCGACCTTTTAGAGTACGAATTGGCACCTGGATGAGCTCGATACATTGAAAAGATTGAAGTGGTGAGTTGGGGTGCACGCTGCCACTGTAGTACCACCACTTGTGGTGGCGGTTTGAATTTCCTTTTGGGTTTAATTCCGATCACAGTGTGTTTTACTTATGGGTTATTGATGCTTAGTTATCGAAATCGCCGAATGGGTGAAAAGTGGAGACAGTGAAGGAGAACTTTCTCCGGTTCACTGTATTCCTTTGTCGAGAAAGCGAAGGCAGCATCTCACAATTAATCTTGAATTCATACGAGTAAGGTGAGCTAGAGATTATGATTGTTGTTGTTGGATTTCTGTTGGAATTTGATTCCTGTTGTGGAAGGTTTTTCAAGTTAGAACTGGTCATATAGTTGTTGGAATTTGATCTCCTGCTTATATGTTTGATTTTATTAAATTGTCGTTGTTGTTGTAGTTTGAAGCATGTATTGAAATAAGGAAGAAATTGTGGATCAGTTGGTGAATCTGTTGTCAAAACTGGTCGGATATCAAAGTGTGAACCGTAGTGATGCTAAGAAATGGTTTAAGTCGTAATATGGGTGTCCATAATAATTTAACGGAATTACTATGCGATGCGATTAAGTCAATTGGAAGTGATATGTAAATGGAATTAGGACTCCAATTACCCGAGGAATAGAAGGTTCGTGACTCTTAGAGTACGTAAATAAAACATTGGAATCCATGTAGGGCATTTGGGATTCTCCTCGATTAGTGGTTTTATTATATTATGCTTTTTATAAAACGATGCATGTTAAGTCTATGTGGTTTGGTTATGTTAAAATGTAATGCGTACTAACCAAACCGTGAGAGATGTGATGGCTTGAGAGCGAAAGGTGATACTGACTTCCTTGGGTTCGATCCCCTTAACCTCCAGAGGGTTAGCTACACCGGTCTGACGGTGCGCGATCGCAATGACGACCCGATTCTGTGTGTATATCTAGGCAGTGGACGCTCTCGCTATCTTTACCTGGTTATTAATTAATTTAATTTGAGGTAAGGTCGTGTAGTGGGTCTATGGGACCAACCATAAGGTAATACTTGGATTTGGCGCCATATTTATTTAAGCATCATGCATCGGTTTTCATATAAAATTTGTCGTTCTTATATGACATGGTTTTGAGTATATTTTTATACTATGGCCACAAAGCAATACTATATTGTTTTCAAACCTAGTCGAGATGTTTTCCCAATGAGTAGCAAGGACGAAAGCTCACCCCTACAACAGTGTCGATGTAGGTACTGTGAACTGGTGACGGGATTGACTGATGGAGCAGAGTGTGCGGAAATAGCTTTGGTGAATAGTTGTAATGGAAATCAGGTTCCGTGTCTAGTCTTGAACTCTACTTCTTGAAAGTCATTAATCCGGAACTTAATAGTCCTTTTTTTTTTTAGAATAAGAAACTTTTATTAAAATAAACTAGATTACATAAAATGAGATCGACCGGTGTTGGACAAGAATTCCCCACTCTTCTCCCTGAAACCTAAACTAGTTACTGGTCCGTCAAGAATGACCTCCATGAGCCAAAAGGGCCCAACCCCTAACCACCTATATCGCCCAACCTCTCGGGCTACATAGAATCCCAAGAATATTGATACTACCTCATAGACAACCGCCAGAAAAACCAACGCCCTCTCCACACCGTGTCCCAAAGGTACCAGACCACGTGCAAGGATCGCTTGTCAGCACATTGACCATAAGATAAAACCAACAATAAACCAATTCATCCCCAGGAAAGACACCACATCCATGGCACCTCAATTTGACCCAACCCTAGCTCAAATGAGTAGGGACATGCTAAAGACCAGGAAAGCCTAACCAAATTCCGAACCAAAAAAACTACCTTAAACAAAATCACAAATCAGCCGCTGCAATCCTCTTTACTTTCTCCAGGTGTTCCGCCGGCAAACCACCACCATAAATCAATCCCTTTGAGCTCGGCTCGCCGAAGAACTGCAACCCACGCAACAATCCACACCAAACCCCCTGCCTGTTTTCGGTGGGATCCAGGCCAAAACCACAAACCCAAACCAAAAACCAGTAAGGAATTTACCGTACCCTGCCGCTTGTTTGCTTCCACCGGCTTGAGAGCCTGAAACCACCATTGAAAGCTCCACCATCGAAGGCTCTGACTATCGACGCAATGTAGATCAGTAACCAGCACCATACAATCCAATCCATGGCATGCCGCCTCCACGATCTGGTTTCTGGCCACCTACTCCATATTTGTGCCGTTGCCGATCGCCAATTGCCCATCAACCACACCTGCGCTGCCTCCTGAGAGGAGGGACGCATCATACAGAGCCCAAACCAATGAAGAAAAAGCAAAACCTGAAGCCTTGAGACTCCACGAACCAGTCCGGCAACACCCGCCATTCGTCGATGAGGCCATAAGCCATGGTCGACTCGGGGGCGCCGCCGAACCGGCGCTGAAAAATCCCCTGTGCTTCCCAAATCCTAGTTTTTGTCTCCCGTTTTCGCGGAGCTTTGGAACTTTATGTTATTCTTTTTCAAGCTTTCTCTTACAGAGATGCACTTATGAAAGACGACGGAACTTAATAGTCCTTGTTCCGTCTTGTATCGAAAATGTGTCAAGTCTTGTTTACTTTACTGGTGAATCAAAATCACTCTAGACAAACTAGTTTGATAAATGATTTTTTTAAAAAGTTTTCACCTCAAAAAGTATTTCGATGTTTCCGCTATGCATTTTACGAAAAGATATTTAACAAAAATGCCTTGCGGGTTTTTAGAATGTAAACTGAACATTCAGTTTATGTCTTAGAAACACGCGGCACTGTGATGTGCTCAAGCTGATGAGGTGCAGGCCGTGCAGTTTGGGGCGTTAAATAAATATTTCACACGCCTGTGTAAGAAGACGGAAATGCTAGTATTCATCTAAAACCTCACATATTATATTATTCAAAGACAAAACAACCGAATTCCCTCTATATTAGCAATTTTAAATAATTAGATGCAAATTTGTTAAGTTCACCTCACATATTATATTATTCAAAGACAAAACAACTGAATTCCCTCTATATCGACAATTTTAAATAATTAGATGCAAATTTGTTAAGTTCACCTCTTGTTTTATGACACTCAAGCATTTTTATAGTTCACACATTAACATGATATTTTGGTTATTTCACATCATCGATGAAACATATTGAAACATGTTAAGGTAACTCATTTGGAGTATATGAAACATTAAAGTTGAGTTTAACGAAACTTTGGATGAAGTTATATAAAATTTGACCTCAATTTGATGATAGGAGACAAATTAGTAAAAATAAAAAAAATCTGTTGTCTCTCGGCTAATTACCTCATTACCATCGGGGCCTGTTTCAAATCTTATTGCCATCACCGATTGGTGGGGGGTGGCATGGAAAGCCAGGAAAGGTGAAGGGAGACAGATAACTTTATTATCTTAGATTGCACACTTGGTTTTGATTCAGTTTAGTCGGTGATTAGCCCCTCCTAAATATTGACGAAAATTGATCACACTAACAATGTCATAAATAATCGGATGCATTGAGATCAGTTGGTGTCCCGTGAGGCCGTGACTACTAAGGTGGCTGTTCACCAACCTCTTTTATCCAAAAACCAAATTAATATCGGTTAAATGGTGTTGGTGAAAATTTGTAAAAATATGAAATTGAGGTTGTTATTTACTAATTATTTCTTAACCGGCAAGAGATTCTTAGGTATAGCAGGTGTGCTACATCAATCAGTGCATATGCAGGGGGTATTTTGGGTATTTAATTTTCATTAAACATGAGCAGTTTCGAAATACAAATAAAGAACAGATAAACATAATTGATCGGACGTACCAGTCACATGGCACGTCTGCCGTACTACAAAATTTCTCTTCCAACCGACACACCAAGTACAACCCTATTAAATTCTAATATTCTAATGTACACAACAAGTGAACAAACATATCCGCTTTTTTTCCTCTCATCATAAATCCAAACGAGAAATAAAAAGTAGTGGCCCTTCCAATTTTTATTGGCTAAATAATTTGGTCGGTTGGCTTGTGATAATTTTTAAAGTCTCAAAAGAAATAATGTTCACACTTGAACCAAGGTCCATCAAAACTCTATCAAAGACTTTCTCACCAATAGTGCAAGAGATATTAAAGCTACTCCTATATTCTTGCAACTTGCGGACCGGAGTATTATTAGAGCTATGGGCGTCATTGAAGATGTGTTAATCAAGGTTGACAAGTTCTACTTACCGGCGGATTTGGTGGTATTGGATATGGATGATGGAGCTCATTGTGACAAGGACATACCTATCATTCTTGGTAGACCTTTTATGGCTACCGCGGGGATAAAAATTAATGTTCAAAATGGCACTATCATAATGAAGGTGTTGGGTGAAAAAGTATTACTCAAGAGGTTTGAACCCATTTACCCTCCGGAGGTGGTAAAAAGTGTGATTTCTATTAATTTGGTCAAGGGCAATGAAGCAAAGAGAGATAGAATATTTGGCCCATTGAACCAAGTCCCACACCACAATCAAGAGCCATTGGTATTTTAGACATATTAAAATCAGGTGGCACATATAATTTGCCTGTTTTTTGGAGCTTTGAAACCCTTATACCTACATTAATTTGCGTGTCTTAGTTCTTGTTTCACGTTAGTTACTCAAGATGATAATATTATGTGGTGGGCATCTAATTTGTTGGGGCAAAGGTTTGAGAACATTACAAGTTGATACTTCCCGCCGTCTTTCATAAAATTAGTCACTAGTTATTAATGCACTAGGAAACACACGTAACAACGAAAATCTCAACAAATAAAGAACTAGAATAACTAGGTCTGCTTATCTAAGGAATAATTTTTAAGAGAGTGTGAGAAATAAATGAATCTAATAGTTGAAAACAAATACACAGTTTTAAGCTGTTATAATTTCAGTTTTTTAATTTAACAGATGCGGTTGAGATGCATTTGGCTCTCACAGTTCTTTAAAATTGTCCATTCTTTTTTAATTAAGAGACAAAAGTTTTTTTTTGATGCCGAATCAAGAGACAAAAGTTTATGATTTTATTCATCTCAAGCCAAAATGGTCGTTCCATACCTTTTCGCTGCCATCAAACAAAAGAAGAATATGTGTTAGCACCCTCAGTGGTACATAGAAATATGTTACTCATTGAATAATGCTCACAGAAAACAATAGCTTGAATCCTCCTTCGGTATTACTCCAGAAGATTTGCTAGAAACACAAATAAAAATGCGTAGCTCCCTATAAAACGTAGGGAATTATTGAAAGTAAACTAAGCTACTTACATATGATTGGCCTAGGGCTAACACCCAGGCCCAAGTGAGGGTAGCCCAAAGGATAGTCTCACTCAAAACCTTAGCAAAACGACCCGAACCCAGCTCAAGTCTCCATCTCTTTCGCACAGTGGCTACAACAACGACCACAACAACATCGATGCTTCCAACGCCACCATGACCACGTTGTCTCCGATCTCAGATGCCACCGATAAAGCAACTCCGACCACCCATGAGCCCCAAACACGTAAACTCAAGCAAACCAGAACAAAAATTGGTTTGAGTTCACCCATATGCCAATTTGATGTAGTCCACCAGACACCAGCGTTGCCACTTGGAAACGAAGCGCACCAAAATCTAGTCCCTCTTAATTTGCCATTGGCATCCCCATAATCAGAACAGCCCGACCACCGTGCTTCAGAAGTGTTGCACCAGAATCACCTTTAAAGCCCATCCTACCAAAACTTTAAGCAGCAGCACTCCAAGGAAAACGCCCTTTAGCCCTTGGATGAAATCACCCGTCCGACAACAGACCACGAAACATCGGCAAAGTTGGTGGCTTGCTCAGATGTTGTGCGCCACTGGAAGAGCATTATTGCACAGATACCATACTCTACTTTTATGGCGCATGCAACACATTCTTTCTTAGGATTTTTTTGGATCCACTTAAAATTGTCCATTAGGTGAGTAAGGTTGTTAGGTGGTGAGGGAAGGCAAAATCCTATATGGTTTGCTTGCCATTCGTGGGCCTGGGTCACGAGTCAAGGCTATTTGAGTCGGGTTTGGGCTTTGGTTTTCGGGCTGAACTAGTATTTTTTTGTTGATGTAGTTAAACGGGTGAGGAAGACTCCTCTCCTTATGGAGATGAAGTTCGAACATACTGTAGTATGAGAAATTTTGGCAAGAAGATCCACAATATTCATGCGCATTTGAGTTTTTCGTTATAGGTACTGTAGGGTCATTTTGGATGTGCTTCATTGTTTCATCAAAAAGTTAAATTGTTTAGGTAATGACTATTTTTGACAACTTAAGTATGATGGATCCTTATTTATAATTTCGCTGATTTATAAAAGAGTGAAACAAATGATTTTAGAAAACGGTTTGTGGCTTCGTGCGATGGAGTGAGTCAGGAAGAGAAGTTGCACGCAGGCACGTGCGCAAGTAAAGTAAGGAAATAATTGTGTAAAAGAAAAAGCGAAAGGAAATAAAATCAAAGGACACATCATTATCGTCACTCCATTTTAATAATGTCGCTGGTAACCTACAGACAGAGACACCGAGAGAAAGAGAAAGACAAAGCCCCGATCCCCCTTCGTTTCCTCTCCTTGATTATTATCTCTTTCCTGTTCTGTTTCTGTTTTGTTTAACAAAATTCCCAATATCCGACTTTTGTTTCTCTTTCCTCTCACTATAACGTACGAGGAGGAGAAGCTCACAACGTTCACGTTCTCTGTCTCCAGTCCCCAACGACGACGCTCCTTTGTTGTTGTTGTTCTTGATTGAAAGCTAAGTCTCTCTCTCTCTCTCTCTCTCTCTCTCTCTGATACACACACACACACACACCCCAAGTGTGAATGCCAAGACAGCCCCTGCAACAACAACAGCAACACGATTAAAGTTTTCCTTAGAGACCCAGCAAAATCCCACACTCTCATCTCATCATCACCCCACTCCTATTCATTATATACATTTCCCAATTTTTGTGATCTCTGCTATATCGCCTGCCATGGGTTTGTGTCTTGGCCCAATGTCCCTGCGGTTTTAGGTCCGCTCCTTGCTTCTTCTTTCGGATCTTGAAACGCAATGGCGCTCTTCAGAAAGTTCTTCTATCGGAAGCCGCCTGATGGCCTCTTAGAGATTTCCGAAAGGGTTTATGGTATGCGTCTCTCTACTTTCTCATTCTAGTTTTTGCTTTTCTCTGGGTTCCACATTGTGTCTTCAATTTCAAACACTGGTGCTGCTACCAACCTACGTATTTATTTGTTAGATTCTGTACTCATAAGTTAACTGCCTAGCTATTTTAATTTGAGGTGTCTATTCTTAGTGAACTCTACTAGTTTTATAGAAACTACATGAATGGAAATGGAGATTGTTCAACTATTGAACAATGATTTTACCCATAGAAAGAAAGAAATTTGCAGATAACTTACTTTTTCCATATAAATGTAATGGAGCCCTTTGTGAGCTTATTTGTAATATGAGAACAATTTAATATTTATTAAAATTGTGTGGCATGATGCATTATTATGTAATAATCCATTTTATCTTCTCTTTTTATATACCCTTTGAAAGTTGAACGATGCGCATATTACTGAAAAGAACTATTTGTATGTTTGTTGGATTACATGTATGTGCTGCAGAAGAATTTACCACGTACATTTTTTTTCCTAGATGATTGCTATTAATTTCTCTCCACATGCAGTTTTTGATTGCTGTTTTAGCACGGACGTTTGGGAAGATGATGAGTATAAAGTCTACATAGGAGGCATAGTGGGTCAACTCCGTGAACAGTTCCTTGATGCTTCATTCATGGTCTTTAACTTTCGAGAAGGAGAAAACCAAAGCCTGATTGCTAATATATTGTCTGAGTATGACATGACAGTAATGGACTACCCGCGACACTATGAAGGTTGCCCACTTCTCACAATGGAGACAATCCACCACTTCTTGAGATCAAGTGAAAGCTGGCTATCACTCGGTCACCAAAATGTGCTCTTGATGCATTGTGAACGAGGTGGATGGTTGGTATTGGCCTTCATGCTGGCTGCACTCTTGATTTACCGGAAGCAGTACACTGGGGAGCACAAGACGTTAGACATGATCTACAAGCAAGCACCTCGAGAACTTCTGCAGTTAATGTCACCGCTGAATCCAATGCCCTCACAGCTGAGGTATCTTCAGTATATAACAAGAAGAAATGTTGGAACGCAATGGCCTCCACTGGATAGGGCACTTACATTGGACTGCATAATCATTAGATTAATTCCTAATTTGGATGGAGAGGGTGGTTGCCGTCCAATATTTAGAATATATGGACAGGATCCTTTCAGGGCTGCTCATCGGACTCCTAAAGTTTTGTTTTCTACTCCAAAAAGGAGCAAACTTGTACGATATTACAAGCAGGTGGTTTAAGGCATTTCTTTCACTTACATGCTCTTTTTTTTTTTTGGTGGTAATCATAGATGGTTTTGACTGTTTTTTTCTCATTGCTCAACAAGAGCTTTTTCTTGATAATTTGTTCTCATGTACGTTGATCACATTTATGTATCTCCTGATAAGGATATGGAAATGTGTTGTAGACATGTGATGTTAAGGAGTTCATTCTAATTCTTCATATATTGGTGCAGGCAGATTGTGAACTAGTTAAAATTGATATCCACTGCCATGTTCAAGGTGATGTGGTTCTAGAGTGTATTAGTTTGGATCATGATCTGGAACGTGAAGAGATGATGTTTCGAATCATGTTCAATACGGCATTTATAAGGTCCAATATTCTAATGCTTAATCGTGATGAAATAGACATACTATGGAATGTCAAAGATCAATTTCCCAAGGATTTCAGAGCAGAGGTATCCATCCTCCCCTTCTGCTTTTCCTAATGTATAACAGCACTTCTTTTTTTTGTTTACATTACTACTATTTTCATCTCCAATAATACTATTATTAATTTTTATCTGATTGAAGGTTCTTTTCTCGGAGATGGATGCCAGTCCTTCTCTTATATCAATTGATTTGCCTGGTATTGAGGACAAAGATGGCCTTCCAGTGGAAGCATTTGCAAAAGTCCAAGAGATCTTTAGCAGTGTAGATTGGCTGCATCCAAAAACAGATGTAGAGCTTAATGTGCTCCAGCGGATTGCGTCATCAAATGCTATTCAGAAACTGGATAGTGCTTCAGTCAATACCACAGAGCCAACTGCTGAACAACTTAAATCAGAAAATAATATCAAGAGTCCCACCTGCGTGGCTCAGGGGAAACATGGCAGTGCTTCTGCTTATGCTTATGCTACAGAAACAGGCAAGTTATTGCCAGAGTCAAAACTTAAATCAGGAAGTAATATCAAGAGTTCCACATTCGTGGCTCAGGGGAAACAAGTCAGTACTGATGCTCCGGAAACAGGCAGGTTCTTGGCAGAGTCAATTCCTGCAAAACTTCAATCAGAACCAAAGGGGCCAGAAAATAATGTCAAGAGTCCCACTCATGTGGCTTTTCGGGAGCAATCTATGTCAAACTTTGATCTGTCTGTAGATGCCAATTTAAGTAGAAAAAAGATTGAACCCCAAGAACTGCAAGTAGCTCTCCAACGGCCTGGCCAATCTAAATTCATAACTCAGCGAGTACATAAAGCTTCACTATCTGCACCAGTTTCATATTGTAGTTCCTTGCAAGGATCACCAGTGCCTATGTCGAGATATCAAAGTGCACCTTCAGCCCTTGGCATTACAGCTCTGCTGCATGATCACGCTGCATCAAGTAGTGAAGAACAAATCACACATCCTGTGACTGTATCTCCACCTTCCCACTCTAGTCCAGCTGCTGCTTTAACTGTACCTAAATCTGTGCAACCTGGTCAGCTGTCTATTCCCACGCCTCGACTACCGTCATCATCACAATCACCATTGCCAGGGAATGCAACTGTAGCAAAGGCTCCTGCTGTTAATCCACCCTCTCCCCTGCCAGCAGCGGTTACCCAACAAACTTCAAATGCACTCCAAGGCTCTGAAATTACATTACAGGGAAGAGGTCAGTCAGCGTTAGTTCCCTCTTCCCCTCCTCCACCTCCTTCCCTTTCAGGGGCATCTCCATCATCCTTTGTCAAGAGCTCAGTGTCAACTCCCCCTCCCCCTCCGCCGCCTCCGCCTCCGCCTCCACGCCCTTCTGTTTCAGGGGCATCTCCATGTCTCTCTGTCAAGAATTTAATTTCATCTCCTCCCCCTGCCCCTTCATTTCGAGGAACATCCTCTGTGAAGAACTCAGTTTCAGCCCCAAATCCGCCTCCACCTCCACCTCCTCCTTCCTTCCCAGGAACATCATCCTCTGTCAAGAACTCAGTTTCAACCCCACCTCCCCCTCCGCCACCTCCTTTTTCAGGACGACCTTCATCATCCATTGCCAAAACCTCCACTGCAGCTTCCCCTCCACCCCCTGGTTCTGCTTCTTCAGCTGCTTGTCCCACTTCTTCTGTGCTGCATATGGAGCCGTCAGCACCAGTCATATCCGGTCCCCCTCCACCACCTCCACCTCCTCTACGTTCAGGGCCTGCCTCAACTTCTGCTGCAACATCTTCAGCACCACCACCACCCCCTCCTCCAGCATTTGCATCAAAGGAATCCTTCTCCAAGAATTCTGCACCTGTTCCACCCGTACCACCTCCTCCTCTTCCGAATGGAGTATTAAAAACTGCTGGTTCCGCCCCAACATCTCCTTTGAGGGCTAGTAATGTTAATGTACCTTCAATTCCCGGACCACCTTCTGGAGTTCCATTTAGTGCAAAGGGACGGGGTCTATTGCGTTCAAATTCAAGAAATCAGGCTCAACCTAAAAAGGCGAATCTGAAGCCATATCATTGGTTAAAATTAACAAGAGCGATGCAAGGGAGCTTATGGGCAGAGGCTCAAAGGCCTGATGAAGCAACCAAGTATGCCTCACTTGTTAAGGGATCTTTCAATTCATACAATGCAAAATCTTATAATTCTGATTTCATTAACTGTGTTCCAGGGCTCCAGAGTTTGACATGTCAGAACTTGAGAGTCTTTTTTCTGCAGCTACTCCAACTTCAGATCATGGAAATTCAGGGGGGAAATCTGGACGTCGAGCCACAGGGCCTAAATCTGAGAAAGTTCAGCTGGTAAGTAGCACTCTATACCTTTTCCATTTTTTTTTTTAGTAACAGTTTGTTAACTTGTGATTATAATTGGTTCTGCTTTCCGATGGCTTCCTCAAGGAATTTTGTAGCGTATAAATATGGATCAAATATTGATTTAGCTGTTTGTGCAGATGGAACATTATAGTATGTTTGCACCAAACCAATAGCAATGGTGCTTGGTCACTTAAGTCTATCCATGCTTGCAACAGCTCTCTGATTATCATTTTTTTTGCATATTGTAAAAGATATGATATTTGTGTTTTTGCAAGTCATATGCCATGAACTGAATATCGCTTTAGCAGATTTCCTTTTCTAGGTCTTTTTTCTTTTACACATGATTAATTGAGTTGTCTGTCTGCCCCAATATTCACGAGGGATGTTCTGGTTCTTGCAGATTGAGCTAAGGCGGGCTTATAACTGTGAAATAATGCTTACTAAAGTTAAAATTCCCTTGCCTGATTTGATGGTAAGCTAAATATAAAGGCATATATCTATTTCATTGCTTGTATATGCTCCTTAACAATTTGAGTTTAATTTGTGATTCTGTAAATGAATGGGTGCCAGTAATAGGATGACATCGTATTTCTCTATATTGTTTCAATTTATATAAAAACAGTTATTCACTGTGGGATATTTCTGTTGATTTTGTATCCTTTGACTTGACTACGGAACATGATGTCCTGATTAAGTAGGACAGTTATAAAAGCGTTTTTTTTTCTTTCCTCTAATAGATGCATGATATATGCTTGTGTTCTGGTATCTAGATATTCAATGGAATGTTCTTAATCAAGAAACTCCGGCTTGTTTAATTGGTTCCTTGCTTTCCTTATTAACGTCTTTCAGAGTTCAGTGCTCACCTTGGATGAGTCAGCATTAGATATTGATCAGGTTGAGAACCTCATAAAGTTTTGTCCAACAAAAGAAGAGATGGACTTACTCAAGGTAACTTTCTATTTGTAATCCTCCACTCCACCTCAAGTTGAGAGCTTTTGTATATTTGAGCTGATTATTTTTATACCTGGAATTGCATACAAGACGTATGTAGGCCTTCTGTTTTCTTGAATAATATATTATGCTTTGGTGGGCAGGGTTATAACGGAGATAAGGAAAATTTGGGAAAATGTGAACAGGTGAGTGTGGATTATAATTTCCCCTGTTTACCTCTCACGTCATGATGCATACATTAATTTCCTTATGCAACTTATGACAGTTTTTCCTAGAATTAATGAAAGTGCCACGGGTGGAACCCAAGCTCAGAGTTTTCGCATTCAAAATACAATTCCATTCCCAGGTAAGGACAGTTTCTCTAATTGTGAAGTTCCGGAGGATATCTTAGTCTTGTGCTTGTTGTTATACATTTGTCCATGGCGCTGCATTTTTCAGGTTTCTGACCTTAGAAAGAATTTAAACACCGTCAATTCAGTAGCAGATGAGGCAAGCTTCTTCTCATTTTCTAGTATTTAAGGCTCTTTTCTTGATTGAACAATTTTCTCATAAAGCATTCCAATCAATGTGCTTTTCAGATCAGAAATTCAGAAAAGCTGAAAAGGATCATGCAAACCATTCTTTCTCTGGGTAATGCCTTGAATCATGGAACTGCAAGAGGTGAGTATATTTGGTTTATGTTCATGATGTATATAGTATGGATATGTTATATCTCACAGCACACTTTGATGTTGTACAAAAGTTAAAGTACAGCTGTTGCGGTAGAAATACCAGAGTTGCAAGTTAGAAATAGTTTTCTGTTAATCGTAGCAAAGAAGCAGTAACTTATGAAAGAAACTACTTTGGCATGCATAGAAGACAAAAAGCTATATAATTAGTATCAAACTGGTCCTATTTCTTCTGTGGTTATTTTTAAAGATCTTTTTCCTTAAAGCTCCAATGCCCTGTATTTTTTCTCTGTGGCAGCAGTTATCTTATTTAATTACTCCTATAGGTTCTGCTATTGGATTTCGATTGGATAGCCTCCTAAAGCTCACTGATACGCGAGCCCGGAATAACAAGATGACTCTCATGCATTACCTTTGTAAGGTGAAACATCATTTTTAAGACTTTTGGTCCATTTTATTTGGTAGAACTTTTTTTTATATTTAGCAACAGAAAACAAATTCTTAGGTTTAAATACAAACTGAACAGTGGCTGTTCTAACGTCATGAATTTTGAGCTCCTTCGCAATTGTGTTCATAATATTCACCTTTAACAAACTATAGGTACTAGTGGAAAAGCTGCCAGAACTTCTTGATTTTCCTAAAGACCTTGTAAGTTTGGAGGCTTCAACAAAGGTATGATATCCTTTTTCTTTTGAATTCTATTAGGTACGATAAATTCCTTGTACATTTGGCATGAGTGAGCTGAATTTTCAATTATTATGTAGATACAATTGAAATATCTGGCAGAGGAAATGCAAGCCATCAGCAAAGGCTTAGAGAAGGTTGTACAAGAGTTGACTGCCTCAGAAAATGATGGTCCAGTGTCAGAAACTTTTTGCAAGGTTACATACACTCCTTCATGCATACATATCCACTGGGGTTAGCTAACTAAATTGCCTTTAGGATACAATAAGCTTCAAAGAGAACTAAGAAGAAAGATGTAAAGTAACCAAAGTTTCCGATGAAAGAAAAGGAACCAAAATGAAACGGGATAGAGTTTGTACATGTAATTACCTCTCCTCGGGATTATGCAATGACCTGATGCCCCTTGTTTACTCGTTGAGGACCAGTCTCAGATAAATTTGAGAGTAGTATCTACCACTTCTTGGTATTCCTGATAACAAAAATATGGTCATCATAAATGAATACCATAAAGGTTCTCATATCAAACAGATTACCAATTGCAAAGATCTTGTTGCTGTTCATAGTATTTTGTTTCTATATTGTTATTTCAATATTCACTTAATATTACGCACTTTGAAATGTTCAGACACTAAAGGAGTTTCTTGGTCATGCTGAAGCTGAAGTGAGGTCCTTGGCTTTACTCTATTCTAATGTGGTATGTATGAAGTTTTGCTTAAAGCAGTTGGATTTGAACACTAATGGTTTGTTTGTGACTTGAAACGAAAACATTGTTAAGCGTATTATTCAATGGGTCTGTCTTCAGGGAAGAAATGCAGATGCATTGGCTCTTTATTTTGGGGAAGATCCTTCTCGTTGCCCATTTGAGCAAGGTAAATATGTTGTAACAATTTCAGTTTATCATCTGCATACCTCTTGTGATCAAGTGCTGCGTTGTGCTTTTGTTTTCCCTTTCTACCTGTTTGTGTTTAATGTGTCATATTTTCTCTGTGCTTATTGGAAATTTATCCTTTAGTTGTCTCTACTCTGCTCAACTTTGTGAGGATGTTTGTCCGAGCTCATGAGGAAAACTGTAAGCAGCTTGAATTCGAGAGAAAGAAAGCCCTGAAGGAGGCAGAAAATGAGAAGATGAAAGCGGGAACTCTTTCAAGAAAGGAATCAGGGCGCTTGATACAGACTACCATTAAGAGTGCCAATATTAAATCATAATGAATCATTTAACCACGTACTTTTGAGCAACAAAGCTCTTCTCACATGGATATATTTCTTCCATCTATGAATGAATCATCTGACCATCAGTTTTGATGACGTGGAGTAGAATGTCATATGATTCAAAAGTAATGTTCGTGGTATGCAGAAAATGGAGACGTCCACTGTAAGTGAGTATTAATCCTATTAGATCTTCCTTTTTTGGTTTTTGGAAGCTCCGGCTCCCTACTTACATGTGATTATACAATTCTTCCTATAACATGGTCCATTGTTTTGCAGCAGAAGTTGATTCCAGAGTTCATGGAGCCTGTTCGATGAGCCGCTAATTGTGAGATACATTTGAGGAGTTGTATAAAAATGCCCAATAGTTAGCTTACCATCCTTTTTATATTATTAGTTACATAATGATTTTTCATTTTCAGATATAGGAATGTAAATCTTGATATGAGATGATAGTAGAGGGAAATATATTATAAAATCAACCAGTTATTTGAGGATTAGCTGCATAGAGTATGAACTTGTTGATATGATGAACTCGTATTATCCTATGTGGCCTAACGTGCAAGGAATCATTTTGTTTCAAAGTACAAATTATTAAATCACGAATTATTTTTCCTAGGAAACCGGAGGTCGGAAGTGAATTTCCCGCGATTGGGACAAATTTGAAATGTCTTATGAGACATCCAACAAAGTCTTATCCGGATGAAATTTTGAGTTGACTTGTTTTAATGTCTATAAATAAGTCTTTTTGTGAGAAATATTAAAATGGTGGTTTTAGTTGGACATTCAAATTTGCTATTTGGACCTCTCATACTTAGTACACCTCTAATTTACTTTTTAGAATACTTGAAAAGCTAAGCATACCTCTTTATTTTTATCAAAATGCCTTTGAACATGAGATACAACAATCTATTATTCTACTTTTTATCTATATTTTCAACCACGAGAAGAAAAATGAATCAAAATCACATGACATTGCTGTCTTATGAGTAGGTCTCTCCTCCACCAAAATTAAGTAGATGGTTGGTTCTCGATCTTGATATGTTGTTGGAACCCTTTTGAATTTGCTAAAAGAATGATTTCAAGGGTATTGAGTTGGAAGATTAAGTAATAACTATATCATAATATTCAATTAATTTAGTTTAAGAAAATTTCAAATCAGATTGTTTTGAATTTACATTTGTAATAAATGATAGGCCATGTATAGAAATTATTATTTTTACTTAATTGTTTTAAGTAAATTATAATTTTTATTTTTATTTTTAGAAGAAGTAAATTATAAAACTATATAGGCAATATAAGGAAATATCAGGGAAAAAAAATTAATTGAATGTTATATTTGGTTGGAGGAGGTAAGAAGATTATTTACTTATTTATTTAATTCATTTTTCTCTCTTTGTCCTTATTTGTCTTTCATATAAATTGACAAAGTCAATTAACAACTGAAAAAAAATTAGAGGTCCAAGTAAATCCAGAATATGTGTCTAGCCCAAACTCTAGGTTACTTAACTTAGTTGTAATAGGGTATTCTCAGAGATATTCATAGATATTCGATTAATTGTACGATTATCTTTCCTTGCACAACTCTAATTCTATGTCTTGTAATCCTCTATATAAAAAGGCCCATATTGTCAATAAAAGTACGATTCAATTCTCTCACAATTTCAGTTTTACTTAAACACCCACCCATATTAAAATTGAGGACTTCATTTGTCGGTGCTAGTGCTAACAACCTTGTTGAGAGGCCAAAGGAATATGAGGAACGTTATGGTAGGAACAAAAATTGAAGGAAACCAAGTTTTTAGATTGGATGGAGACTCATTTTGCTGGTCGAGATAAGAAAGGGACCTGTGAGGCAACAAGACGTCGTTTAGTCCGTGCATGGCTGGCTTTCAGTATAGATGAAAGGACAGAGTGAGCAACGACTAAAGCTGCATCACTTGAAATTAATACTGTTTTTTTTTTTTTTGAGGGGAAATGAAGATATATTCTTGTGATCGAAAAGATCATACGACCGTACAAGGTCAAGCTAGGAGATCCGAAGATCACCCATTACATTCATTGCTCAAGTAGTGCACTGACTACACATTAAAATGACTACTAGCCTAGACTACTTCACCTTGATCAATAAGAAGCTACAACACCAAAGAACCAGTACATCCGCCTAAGACCTTCTTGGTGTACATCAGTACTGACCCGTGGACACATTGTAACAACCCAAAGAAACAAGGTATACAGGGCCAAGGCCCATTGCACTCATCAGTAAAGATGGAGCTTTATTACACAAAAGAAAATAACATACAAAAAAATAAAATTGGGCCCAAAGCAAATCCCAGATCCAAGCACTCAAACCCTAGCCCAACTCCAAGTTGCAGCAGCCACCACGCCTCCACCACGTTGATGAGACCCTAGCCACCGCCACGAGTAGAAGTCGGTCGACCATCCACCCTGCCATCATCGCCAGCACGCCGACAAGAAGCACCACCTCGCCCAAAACACCTCCTCCCTGCATGGTACCGAAGCAACCATACCAGATCGGAAGACTCCGATCCAAAACGAGCTCGTCGAAGCCCCACCTCACGCCGTCCTGCCAGTTGCCGCCGTCGATCAAAGGCAGAGAATGCCGAAACCACCAGTCTGCCACCGCTAGAGCCTCCCAACGATCAGAAGACGCAGACCCACCACAGGCTTGCAAGCTTGTCAAGGTCCAAGCCACGTCGCCGCAGCACAGTCTGAGAACGACCATCAAAACATCCCCGCCCGGCCGCACTCACCGTTTACCGACAAGGCTAATAGCTTGGTGCGGCACGGGAGCCGCCGGACGAGAGCCTCCAAACTTTCCAAAGGAAACCTAGCCGCCCTCAGAGAGAGAGAGAGAGAGAGAGAGAGAGAGAGAGAGAGAGAGAGAGAGAGAGAGAGAGAGAGAGAGAGAGAGAGAGAGCTTACGACTTGAAATTAATACTGTTTTGATTCTTTGGTCTCTACAACAACGTCAGGTTAGCAGGGTAGGTTAGGCATCAACATTTAACTTCCTTGTAGCCAAAATAGTTAATTAAAGTCGTATTAGATTATACCAATTTCCCAATTTTCAATTACGTATGAGCACGCATGCTTCAGCCACTTTCATCTGAGAGATGAATGTTTAGTAGCTCCTCTCAGTCTCAGATATCCGATGGAAACGCAAATACTTTTATAAACAAACAAAAATGAATACTAGCTAGCAACTATAGCAAAGACAGAAAAAGTCTAGCAGACACAACTCTCTATTGATTCCGGTCACCATGGGCATCCATTCCTCTACATCTTTGATCGGCGGAGCCAATATACGACGACAGGGGGCTGTGGCCCCCATTGAAATTTTTTGTAATAGATTTACATCTAAATTATGTCCAGAAATTAAATGTAATTAGTTCCTACAATTATCATATTACATGAATTTTTCTGTATTTTTTCTCTATGTACACACACATATTGAAATTTCTTATTAATGGATGATATTTGTGAGATTTAAAAATTTTCTACGATTGATTGCCTCCACGTACAGAAAAAAACTTCTGCCTCCTCGGCTCCGCCACTGCTTTAACCTACCTAGCTACAATCTGCGAAACTTATCTAACGTACCATATTCAATGGTTTTAATACAATGGTTTAGGGGTTACGTGCAGGTTGATCAGTTTTAATGGAGCGGGCAACAGCAGCAGCTAAAGCTACAGTGAAATTCGGATCTTTGGTTAGATAAGTAACGTATTCTTGTATTTTCTCATTTTCACAGGTCTGATCAGTAGTACTAGTACTAGTACTAGTACTAGTACTAGTAGTACCAGCAGGGCTTCCTCGTCCTGGTCTGTTCTCTTCTTGATTGGATTTGGATTTAGAGCCGGAGAGAGTAAGATCAAGCGTGATAGGCTCCCGCCGAGAAGGAGGACTCCTCATAGTAATAGGGTCAGCTGCGGTACTAGTACTGCTGCTCTGTAGCAATCCATGTACTACTGCTGGAGGAAAATCAACAGACATAATTTGATTATGAGGAGCTGGGGCTGGTGGTGATGAAGATGAAGATGAAATTATTTGTCCAAGCCGTAGGGAATTAGAATTATTGATGATGTCATGGTTGTGGTGGCCTTCATATGTTGCCACAAGGATTGACTTGTCCTGCATGCATCTCTGTACCTTCTTTTTGACTGGGCAAGTTGGAGCCATGGAGCACCTGAAATAAGCTCGAGGGGATGATGGGTTGTCCTTGGTCACCTTCTGCCCGTACTTCCTCCATTGATATCCATCTTTCACAATCTGTAATATTCATTTATTCATTCACAATTTATTAATAAGTAAACTCAACCCAAGCAGAAAGCTAACTAAGCACTAGTTAGTTGATTAAGATCGAAAACTTATCACGAACTGATTGATGCATAGACCATCTAGCTAGCTACTTACAAGGGTGTTGTCTTTAGAGTCGGTTCTCACTAGGAACTGCGATGTCTTATTGGCTACTGGAAAGTGATGATGCTGCTGGTGATCACAATGAGAAAAAGCAGTTGTTCTTGCCCTCTTGTTTGCAGTTGGATCAAAAATATCATATGATGAGCATCCTGAGCCAGTAGTAGTCATCTCATGATGATCATGATCATCGTGTGTTGAAGACTTGTTTTGTTGGAGATCGAGTCGGATCAGTTGGAGCTGGGACTCAAGTCTAGTGTACTTTCTGCTCATAGCTTCAAGTAGGAATCTTAGAGCTTCATTCTCTTTTCGCACACATTGCAGGTCTTCTTCCAGACTATCTCCCTGCTGATCAACCTTCCACCCAAGACCAGAAAGTAGCGATTAATTAATGACTATTAGGTCAAACATATAGAAATTGAGTAAATGATCACATCAAATTAACAGCATGAAAATCAGCAAGTATGATCGATCCAAGAATCTAATCATCAAACCAATCAATCAAGTACCTGCTTTTCTTTGCTAGAGGTATGAGGATACTCCATAAGCCAGTGATGAAGATTGGATTAGCTAGTTAGCTTGATGACGTACAAATAAACTGTTGGCTAGCTAATTAACTATCCAGCCAGGAGATAAAGCTATTAAAGATGGATGAGATCGAGGAAATTTGAAACAGACTAACATGTACAGGAAGTGATGGAGTTGATGATGATCGAAATCGAATGAAGAAGCTAATGAATAAGAATCAGTCCGTAGTTGGTGATCGAATGCAGTAGTACCATATAAATATATATAGGTTGAAGGTTTGCTAGCTAGCTAGGAGGAAGTTTCACACGAATGAATGAATTGATTCAACATACGCAAATACAAGTCGACACAAGACCGTAAATGGAAAGTTTCCTTAGCTTGACTGCGATCTCTAGCTTAACTAGTCCATATTTATGCGTTTCTGTGTGATAAGACAACTTAATTTGGAAATTAAGTCGATCCACGTGTTTAGAAACGGGACAACGTATATGTGTGACGAGTGACGACGTAACTCTTGTGATGTGAGCAGATGGATACATGATGAGTCATAAGTCATTATATTATGGTCTTTGTATATAAAGTCTTTGATGACTTCTTTCTTTTATGTATTTATGTATTTCTTCCACTCCATTGCCTTTTAATTTCTTATGAAAAAACCAAGGAATCGCTAGACAACAGCGTCCACCGACGCGTGATCGTATATAGAATTATATTGTTGCCAACCGTTGGTTTTTGTTTCATCGAGCCATCTAAAACTAACAACTTTCAGTTTTTTTTTTTTTTTTTTTCACTTCCTTTCATATACTCAATAAACCACACGTTTTAGGATTAACGATTTGTTTTATAATAACTGCAACTTAAAGATTGTAGATTTAATTTCAACCTCAAATGAGTCCATGTTTCATATAGCCCCTCAAAATTGTGGTTTATGTGAGCAAGACTTTCTGTATTCAATAATTAAAATTCAATATATTGCGATTGGCCATGAGAACACACTTGGAATACTATTTGATTAAAATTAAGATGATGCATCCTCGGGCAGCGAAAGTCTTTGTTCATATGATATTATTATTAATGTTGTTAGTCAATCACCTAAAACCCAAACCTAACGACATGATGAAAGGCACAAACCGAGAGCTCAAGTCCATACACGAAACCATACCGAGGGTGTCCCTTCCCATGCATCATTGTATATACGTCACCCCATAACAACCTGCACGCGTCATGCATCTCGTATAATTCTACGTACCATAAACACCAAACCTAACGACATGATGAAAGGCACAAACCGAGAGCTCAAGTCCATTCACGAAACCATACCGAGGGTGTCCCTTCCCATGCATCATTGTATTTACGTCACCGCATAACAACCTGCACGTCATGCATCTCGTATAATTCTACGTGCCATAAACACCAAGTAATCTCAAATTGATTAAGTAATTGACTTCTGTTAAAGGAAAAACGCATTATGTGCTTTCGTCAAAGAAACATAATTGACTTATGTTAAAGAAAAAACACATTATGTGCCTTCGTAAAAAAAACATAAGAAGAAGGAATCAAGGAATTGCAATCACATCACAATCAGTATTTACTATCATTATTGTAATTGATGTTAATCGATATTTCCATTGTAATTTCATCCCTATATAAAGGGGCTATGAAATGAAATGAGTAGACCAATTCCGATTCCATTTTACTTTTACACGTTATCAGCACGCTCAGAGCAAATATCCAAGAGAAAAAAACCCTAGCTTCGAAAAAAAAAAAAAAAAACCCCAGAAATTTTTTTTTTTCTTTGCCGCCACTCTAAACAAAAAAAAAGAGAAGAGTTTTCCGGCCTCTTCCTTTTACCACCAGCCCACACGGGCCTCACACCCCAACCCACCTGCACGCGGCATTCCCCAGCAATCCCCTGTGAGGAGCAAGCCCAGCAACGTCCTCACCGGCCAGATCGGCCTCCAGCGCTCGTTCCACAACCCACCGGCCTCCAGTGCGCGTCCCACAGCCTGCCAGACCGGCCTCAACTAGCTCGCACGCATAGATCATTCTTTCGACTGCCAGTTCGTCCAGACCCGATCACCTTCTTCTTCCGTCGTTCAGATCACGACCTTGTTCAGACCCGATCTGCTCCAAATCGAATTTCGGCAACCTCCAGCCTCTGCCCGACGCCCTTGCAACAGACCGGGCTCGAGCCCCTCCGCCAGCCTTCACCGGCCCCCAGCCCGGCCTTTCCCCTTCACCACTGCTGTTGCTACCTCTAGAGCCTCAACGCTTCTGCCTTGTACGTCTGGATCCCAGGAGTAGACGACACCTCCACCGGCCTCTTGCCCAGCGCATCGCTACCTCCACACCAGAAAACTAGAAGAAAGAAGAGGAAAACAAAAAGAAAGAAGAGAAAAAACAAGTGAGCCGGCCCAAAGAAAAGGTCCGGCCCAGAGAAAAAAGAATTCCAATTAAAAAAAGGCCATGCGGCCCAGAAAAGAATTTAAAAAAAAAAAAAAAAAACAGACTAAGAAAAAGAAAGAAAAAAAGGTCTCGTGGCCCACTACTGAAAAGAGAGAGAAAACGGCCCAGTTTTTCTCAAGCTCAAAAATATTGCTACGCACGCCTGCATCAACACGCGTGTGCTAGGATTGTTTTATTATTCTCGAAACCAAGTATGTTCTCTTTTATTTATTTAATTTCATACTATGGTATATTTAATTATTTATAATTAGAATTTTTTTGAACATGCTATTTTATTGCTTGTTATATATGTGATATATATTCATTGAATTTAAAGCATGTGATTTTCATTTATGTTTACTATTTTTTTAAGCATGCTCTATATTTTATTGTTTATGTTTTTATTATGAAATTTTGAGCATGCTTTATTTTATTTACGCTTATATAAATTATGCCTACGCATGCTTTGTATTATGCTATTGTTTACATTTTATTTTATGTATGATATATTATTGCTATTATTATGTGTAGTATATAATTTGTTGTATATTTGTGAAATTTGAGCATGCCATGTAGTTTATTTTTATATATGCTATGTTTAAATGTGCTATGGTTATTTTTAGAATGCAACATATACAATCCGCTTTGCCATAATAATGAAAATTCATGTGCATTATACACACACACTTACCGTGATAAAGTATTTTCACATAGCATTGAAAAAAAAATGTGACAATTACGAATCTTGGTCTTGAAATCTAATTCATATGTTTGGAAAATAATTCACGTGGATGTCTTTATGACTGCTTAATTTATTTCTTCTCTCTTGTTTATGTAGATGGCTGATCCCACTCGATCTGAATTTGACATTTTGGACTCAGAAGGACTTGAGTACCACTATTGGGTTTCCGATGTAGAAACTGCCTTTATGGTAAAAGACTACACTGCCACCATTAAAACTCCCACTGACCCCAAAGATGATGAACCATCTGACAAGGTGAAAGCAATGCCTTAATGTTTCTGAGGCGACATATTGATCTTAGCCTACGCTGGGAGTACATTCAGTTGAAGACACCCAAAGAACTGTGGGATGCCCTTAAGGGACGTTTTGGGAACATTCATGACACCTTGCTCCCAGAACTGACCGTTCAGTGGAATGAAATCCGCTTGCTTGACTACAAAAGGGTCAATGACTTCAACAAGGACATGTTGCGCCTCAAGGCACGTCTAAATTTTTGTGGAAAGGAACTCACAGAAGATGATATGATCCAGAAGACTCTTTCCACTTTTCCTACTTCAGCAATTATACTAGCGAACAATTAGGCTGGAGTATGACAACAAAAGAATCACAACCTTCAATAAGCTGATCAACCTACTACAAGTGGCTGAGAGGCATGATGAGGTTCTTTTGAGCAACAATGCCAGGCCCATTGGACAAAGAAAATTCCTGAGACAAATTATTACAAAGTGAAAGGTGGAAAGAACCCCAATACAAAGGGGGTTAGACGTGCTGATCCCTACCCACGTGGCAATAATGCACCACGTGGTAAGAGACATGGGGGTCGTGATATGGGCCCTGGAGGCCCTCCCAATGTATAGCGCAGAGATGTAGTGGTCATGGCAACAAGGTGCAAAGGGCACCCAAGAACCCTTCAGTCAAACCGAATAGAGTTGGCAATGAACCATGCTATAGGTGTGGCATCATTGGGCATTGGTACAAGAACTGCCAAGCAAACAACATAGCAGCAACCACTTACAAGAGGTATAGGGAGTCTAAAGAACAAGAGGCTCACTATATGGAAGAAGGAGACCATGACCCAGACGTCAACCTCACAATTGCAGACTTTAATGGCAACAAGGAACTTGCCCAGTCAACCGATGTCCCAGATTTTGACTGATCTGCTTTATTTATTTTATTTTCCAAAAACAATTGTGAAGACATAATGCCTCATTTTTAATTAGACTATTACTTGGTCTTAAAGTTTGAATTAGATTTCTGAACAAGACCTTAATTTGATTATCGTTGGCTTATTAATAAATTTTGAATTTTATTCTGAATCACTGAATTTATTCAAATTTATTTGCTATACACATATTTACATGGTTCGAAATAGCACTATAAAGATGTAAAGCAATACATCTAGAACAAGAAAAATTATTAGAATGAAAAGATTATCATTCTACTAAAATAGAAGTACTCTAAAGAATATGAGATATATTTAAAGTCAGAGACGCTCTGTATGCACCAAGAGCTAATCGAACCTTGTTAAGTTTTAAAGATATTTGTGCCAACGGTTATCATGTAAAAACACACTGTGAGAATGAAACTGAATACATTTATATTACCTCTAATCAATGTGGAAGGAAATGCATTTTAGAGAAACTTATGAGTCAATCTAGTGGACTGTACCTCACTACGATTAGGATCATTGAATCCTATGTTATCACCAACAATGAAATGTGGGACACTGACTCATACAGGCTTTGGCATGACCGCCTAGGGCACCCTGGTCGTGACATGATGATCCTTATTTTAAAGAACTCATATGGACATCCCTTCTTTCGAGTGAAAAATAAAATGGGAGAAAAATCCGCTACACTGCAAGGTGTCGGTTCTAGTACTGCTCAAATGCAGTCATTGCCTTCTGAAGTACCAGAAAAACTACCTCCATCCCATTATGCCTCATTGACTATTTCAAAAGCACATCACTTGTTTTGCAGACCCTGTTCTTTAGCAAAAACAAGATTGAGACCTTCCTATGCTTAAAATACAAAACAAAACATGCATTCCATTCTTACAAAGGATACAAGGAGATATATGTGGACCTATCCATCCAGAATGCAGACCATTCAAGTACTTTATGGTTCTGGTGGATGCTTCGACAAGCTGGTCACATGTCACTTTATTGTCCACAAGAAATGCTGCATTTGCAAAACTCCTAGCACAGATTATACGTTTAAGGGCTCACCACCCTGATCACCCTATCATGTCTATAAGGCTTGACAACGCTGGAGAGTTAACATCAAAAGCATTTGATGATTATTGCATGTCTATCGGGATCGATGTAGAGCATCCTGTACCCCATGTGCATACACAAAATGGTCTCGCAGAAGCCACCATCAAAAGGCTACAGATGGTGGTTAGGGCATTGGTTATTCGCACCAACCTGCCGATATCTGCATGGGGTTATGCAATATTGCACGCAGCTTTACTTATTCGTTTCAGACCCACTGCTAACCAACCATTTTATGCGTATCAGTTGGTAACTGGATATGAGCCTGACATTTCACACTTACGCATATTTGGTTGCGCAGTATATGTGCCTATTGCGCCCTCACAGAGCAACAAAATGGGTCCTTAGAGACGATTAATTATTTATGTTGGATACGAATCCCCAACAATTATCCGCTGCTTGGAACCCTTGACAGGCAATCTCTTTACCATTAGATTTGCAGATTGTCACATTGATGAGACAGTCTTCCCGTCATTAGGGGGAGATAGGAAAAAGGATTTTCCAAGGGAACGACAGGAATTGTCGTGGTTTGTCCTCACTCTGTCTCATTTTGATCCCCGCACTTCACAAAGTGAAACTGAAGTGAAAAGAATAATCGATCTTCAGAACGTAGCAGATTCGATGCCTGATGCGTTTACTGATATCGCAAAAATGACGAGATCACTTATATTAGCTGCAAATGTGCCTGCAAGGTTAGAAGTCCTCAACAAGGGGCATGGTGCCTCAGATAGAGGCACTGCAACCACACTTAGTGGAGGTGTGGTTGAGGCCATGGCTCACCAAAGGAAGAGGGGGATGCCACTTGGTTCTATTGACACTCACCCAAGGAAGAAGAGGGCGAGTAAGGCACAAACCGATCTATTAATCATCAATGTAGAGAATCCATCTCATGAGATTGTCTCTGATTATAGTTATGTCCATGAATCAATACTGGAGGACGCTCCGATGTTTGAAATGATTCCAGAGAACAAAAAAATCTCAATGGATTATGAGAGTGCGTATGAGTTGATAGAAAGATCTTCCATACACATTGATGATGTATTTGCATACACTGTTGCTCAAGAAATCATAGAGCACGATGATATCGAACCACGCTCTGTTACAGAATGTCAACAAAGAGCAGATTGGCGTAAATGAAAAGAAGCAATCCAGGTAGAATTAGATTCTCTAACAAAGAGACAGGTATTTGGTCCGATAATGCTACCTCCACCATGTGTAAAGCCTGTAGGACATAAATGAGTCTTTGTCAGAAAGCGTAATGAGAAGAATGAAGTCCTGAGGTACAAGGCTCGTCTTGTGGCGCAAGGTTTCTCACAACGCCTGGAATTGACTACGAGGAGACATACTCTCCCGTAATGGACGTTATAACGTTCCGCTACTTAGTTAGCTTGGTAGTTTCCGAAGGACTGAAACTTGATGTGGATGTGGTTACTGCATATCTCTATGGAGATCTTGATTCAGAGATATATATATATATATATATATATATATATATATATATATATATATATATGAAAGTGCCTGATGGTCTTACATTACCCAAGTGAAGTTGTGAGCGCCGGAAAAATTGTCGAGCTAAGTTGAGATCGTTAAGACAGTAATTTACGATCTCGGTAATTATTAAAGGTGCTCGAGATTATTTTTCAAATTTTTTCTCTAAAGTGAAATTCTTGGTTTAAGAATGTTATAATAAAGTACACGACACGACGAGTTCGTGGTAATTTTGGGGGAATTTTTGGGACGCCGGAAGTATTTATTATGAATTTTCGAAGTTTGAGAAATATGAAAATTCATTTAAATAAAAAGAAATTACCATGGTGCGATCTTGGCCATTACTTATACCACCGATTGTTCACAGCCGTCGAAATTAAGTTAGAGCAGCCTATAAAAAGGCCTTGGCTCGGTTGGACGACCAGAAGGATCGAGATAGAAGCTCGAAGCTTCTGACCCGAAACGGAGTCGCCGACCCGAGAAAGAAACCCGACCAAAGTGGAGTCGTCCGGCCACCGATCGACAACTGACGACCACCATCTTCTTCGCCTCGCCGTCGCCAACATCCTCCTATCCTCGGATCGTCCATGCAACGATCGTGAACGGAGAGTCGAAGGCGAGAAGCAACGCCTGTTCCACCGGTTCTGTGGTGTTTTCCGGTGACTCCGACCACCGATCGACTTGCATGATGTATGAAAACAATCCTCTCGTCGTGCTCTACTTGTTGGTGTAACTAGTTTCTGAATTACGCTGAGTTTAATGATCTGTGTTTTATGGGTTGGTATTTGACGCCGCCACGATTGTCGTCCCAGGCAATCGTTCTGGGTTTCTCGATTCATTTCCGGCATCCTTGAGTACGAACTCACCCCTGGTCGAACTTAATCCGTGTTGCTTGTCGAATTTGGAGCTTCGAGGCCAGAATTGTTCTTTGTTGCGAATTGCAGAACTCGTGAATTTGGTTTGGATTTTAAGCGCCAAGCTGAGTTGATAGAGAGCTTGTGAAGAGGAAAAAGAAGAGCAGGGAGAGGAATTCTGGTTTACCGTGTTCTTCCATGGAGAAGCTTTTCAGCTGAATTGGGGCTTCTGTTATTAAGTAGAGTTTATATCAAGGTGGGTAGGTCCTCTTTGAAGATCTGTGAACCAAACTGTGTGAAATGGGTGAATTTGGTTGCACTAGTTTTCTGTACGTTTTGTATTGGTAATGATCAAGTCATGAATATATCCTGCTGGGTGAGACAAATGATTAGAAACTTGAGTTGAGTTCTCATAGGTTTGTAGTAGTTGGACAGTGTGTTAAAGCATGTTGAAATTGATTTATGAAGCTTGGAAAATAGTTTAAGGTAAATGGGTGTCCATAGTAATTTGAGTAGAATTACTATGTGACGAGAACATTAAGTGAATTCAAATTGAGATGTTAAAGGATTTAGGAGGTGAAGGTAAATGCATAGAAATTGTTTATATAACAATTGCAAGTGATGTGTTCGGTAATTGTCCCAATTAGTGAGTTGGTCGTGATTGGTCAATCCTGGTCAAACTAGGAAAGTGGTCGGACAATTAAAGTGTCGATTGTTTCCTTAAATCTTAAGGAAAGTTATTAACGATCCTTATGTTGGAACTTAGGACTCCAGTTACCCGAGGAACAGAAGGTTTGCGACTCTCGGAGTACGTGCAGGAAAGCATCGGAATCTAGGTAGGGATTCAGGACTCTCCTTGGTTATTGATTTTCTTATATTGTTATTAAATGATGCATGTTAATTGGTATGGTTTGGTTATGTTCAAATGCAATGCATACTAACCAAACCATGTGAGAAATGTGATGGCTTGAGAGCGAAGGGTGGCTCTGACTTCCTTGGGTTCGATCCCCAAAACCTCCGGAGGGTTAGTTACACCGGTTGGAAGGTGAGCGATCGCAATGATGACCCGATCCGTGTGTGTAGCTAGGTAGCGGACGCTCTCGCTACACTTACCTGGTGATAAATTAAATTGAGGTAAGGTCGTGTAGTGGGTCTATGGGACCGACCATCAGGTAAAACTTGGATTTGGCACCGTATTTATTTAAGCATCATACATAAGTTTTCAAGTTGAAAAACATTAAATTTTGTCGTTCTTTTTAAATACTTGGTTTAAGCATGTTTTCATACTGGAGCTCCAAAATCTATTTATCGATTTCAAACCTAGTCGAGTTAGAGTTCTTATTGAGCAGCGAGGACGAAATCTCACCCCTACAACAATATGAATGCAGGTACTATTCACTGGTAACGGGACAGTAGTGAGCGGAGCTGGGTGTGCGAAAGCTCGGTAAATCATCGTTTGGATTTTATTTTAAATTCTCTTTCTCGAACTTCGTGTTTCGGAGCTTATTGTTATTTAGCCTCGTGTTAAATTCAGTTGAATTCTATTTCAATGAAATCCGTACCTCGTGTGAGTCCTTATCCAAGTTCTAGACGAACGAAATAGATTTTAGCAATTCAAGTTTTCACCTCAAAAATATCTGTAGCTTCCGCTGTGTTTTCCAAAAAGTTTTTCAAACAAAATCCCTAGCGGTTCTCTAGGATGTAAATCGAGCGTTCGGTTTACGTTTTAGAGACTCGCGACACTGTGACGTGCTTAAGCTGGTGAGGTGCAGCTTGGGGCGTTACACAAGTGACTCTAAACCATGGAGTGCGTTTGCAATTAAGTTGAAACGCTCACTTTACGGATTGAAACAATCCGAGCGGATGTGGTATACCCTCCTAAGTGACTACTTGATTGGGAAGGGATATAAAAACAATGAATTATGCCCCTGAGTATTCATAAAGAAAGCAAGTTCTGGATTTGCAATTGTAGCTGTATATGTCGATGATATGAATATAATAGGTACTCTTGATGAAATAAGAGAAACTGCTAGCTACTTGAAATTCGAATTTGAGATGAAGGATCTTGAGAAAACTCGTTTCTGTCTAGGCCTTGAACTAGAACACCGAGTTTGTAGAATACCAATCCACCAGTCTGCGTATGTCCAAAAGTCAGGCGATTTAACATAGACAAAGCGCATCCTGCTAGCACTCCCATGATCGGTCGAAGTTTGGATGCAAAGAAAGATCCATTTTGTCCAAAGGAAGATGACGAAGAGGTGTTAGGAGCTGAAATTCCTTATCTAAGTGCAATAGGTGCATTATTCTACTTAGACCAATGTACTCGACCAAACATTGCATTCTCAGTGAACTTGTTAGCTAGATTTAGCTCAGCGCCAACGCAGTGTCACTGGAATAGTATCAAGAAGATTATTCGATACCTAAAATGAACCATTGACTTGGGACTATTCTTTCCCTACAGAGAGACAAGAGGGACCGCAGATGGAACTGCAATTCCTAAAGGAAATGTTGATGGTGAAAGCACCACTCACTACACCAAAAGGCCAAATGACGTTTTGGTTGGTTTTGCTAATGCTGGATACCTCTCTGACCCACATAAAGGTCGTTCCCAAACTAGTTATGTATTTACCATTGGGAACACGACGATATCTTGGAGATCAACCAAGAAAACCCTTGTGGCTACCTCCTCGAACCACTCAGAGATCATTTCTTTACATGAGGTGATTCATGAGTGTATATATGGTTAAAAGCTATCATTACACATATTCGAGGGACTAGTGGTTTGAGTTTTAACCCTGAAGAGCCTACTTGCATTTATGAAGATAATGCAGCTTGCATCGAACAGATGAAGCTAGGATATATCAAGGGTGATAATACGAAACACATATCGCCAAAGTTTTTCTACAATCAGCAACAACAGACCCTCCTCAAGATTCAAGTGAATCAAGTAAGGTCTGAGGAGAATGTGGCAGATTTGTTCACCAAATTATTGCCTAAGGCCACATTTGAGAAACATGTGAAAAACATAGGAATGAGAAGACTTTCCAATCTCTCTTAATTAATGTAAGGATCAGGGAGAGGTGTAGATCTTAGGGGGAGTCTAACACACACATGTCATCCTCAAGTGTAGAAGGTGCGTTGTGCTCTTTTCCTTCGATCAAGGTGTATTTTTTGTCCCACATGGTTTTTATTGTTACTTGGCAAGGTTTTTAGTGAGGCAACAACTCATGCACCATTTTGTCTTTGACTTGGCACAAGGGGAAGTGTTAAAGAAACAACACATTATGTGCCTTCGTCAAAGAAACAGACGAAGAGGGAATCAAGGAATTGCAATCACATCACAATCAGTATTTACTATCATTATTGTAATTGATGTTAATCGATATTTCCATTGTAATTCCATCCATATATAAAGGGGCTATGAAATGAAATGAGTACACCAATTCCAATTCCATTTTACTTTTACAACTTTTTTTTTTTGGCTTTTGTAAGAAAGATCCAAAAGGAGCAAATAGCCAGCAATTAGCTATCTATATTAGTAGTACTTTCTAAATGTATCTGGCAAATATCTATATAGAGCCAACAAGTTTTTTACTCCTAACAAAATGATAGAATTTTTAATTACACCCAACAATTTTTCCAAAAATACCCTTATTTTTAATTAAACCCAACAAATCTCACGCCCAACAAAACCTAAACCCAACAAAACCCCAATTATCTCCCTTGGTTGAGTTACTTTTATGATCCACTTATACAAGCCCTCTTTCCGCTAATATTTGATACCTAAACCTGCCTAGACTAGCAGTTGTGTCCACCATGTGAAATAGTTGCTTAAACGTCAACTGGGGTAAGACTTTCTTTTCAACACAAAAGATTTGGGGAAGTTCTACAAATAAATATACAGGAATTCATATACAAATCATAATGCAATGTAAATCTTATGCCCAGTTTGTGGTGCTATATGGCTTCTCTTCGTATCAATAAGGGTGCAGGTGCGGTCATAGTTTTATCCTTACCTGTTGGATGAGATTCTTCTTTAACTGAAGAAAGTGCCCTATCTGGATTATACAGTCCCTTTGAAAATATGTTGGGACTTGGAGAACCAATTATGCTGGTCTTAGTTGCGCTTGAGTAGTTCCCCAAAGGAGTATTTAGACCAGACCCAAGTTGACCTACTCCATCTTCACGGGGCAAGGGTGACATTGGTGGGTGGCTTGGAATATCTGTTTCTTTTCTGCAAACATGTCTTCTACAATGTCACAGGTATTCCATGTTCTCACTTCCTGGGCAAGAGAACACCAACAACAGAAAAGCCACAACATACAATCAGACACTGTCGGTTCACCAAAATAGAAGTTATACCAGTAATTGCAAGAGCCTCCCAAACAATCTCATTGTCAATATTAACAGCAGCCAAGTTAAAGATCCAGAAAGGAGCGATGCAAAACAAAATAAATGTCATAATATGAACACACATGTTCCCGAACCCAAGTCTGTCCATATTCCACCCAAATACACAAAAGCTACAGAACAGTGAGACATATGCAAGACAAATGGGGGGGGGGGGGAGTGAATACAGTGAACTACTATAGAAAAATTAGAAAAAAGAGTTTCAAACTTTATGGGTTTTTTTGTTATTATATTTATTTATCATGACTATTACTGTAATTTTATATGAAGATATAACTATCTTTTCATACAAAATTGATTTGCTGGATGTACTTAGATATTTGTTGGTACATTTAGAAAGACCCTTAATTAACAGAGTTTAATGCCTCTAAATTACACAAGATGTCATTTTCTTGTTCTTCATTTATGAAAAAATTTCTTTTGCACTTTAGTCGAATGTTCTTTTTCTTTCTTTCTTTTTTTCAAAAAGAATCTAGAAAAGAAGAAAATGACATAAATGTAACACACGCAAGGTCCATGTATATTGGCCGGCATGCTTAATTGGACGCCATCAATCTCATCCTTCGATATCGGACTTGAGAGACCAAGTCATATATGCACATGCAGCTAGTATGAATGCGGAATAATATCTATAGTGGGTAGTACGATTAGTACGTGAAGCCACTTCCTCTATTCGATGATCGAATGATTCCAATCAATAACATTAGAAATTGTTTTCACGTGTAAAGACTAAAGGCGGAGCTGTTGCTTTTGCATCTGTATTGGATATTCCACATCGGTCGTAAAGAAAGAAGACCAGCTTGAATAATAAGCCCAAGAGGACCAAGACCTCGACCGTACCTTTTAATCAAATCATTTCCAAGACTTAATTCCTGTCCTAGCTACTTAAAAATTATCTTTCAACGTATTTACAACTGGAATTTCAATTGAATACCACTTAATAATATTGGTTAGTTTAAACTATATATATATATACATATATATATATATATATACATATATATATATATATATATATATTTGGATAGGAGAGGTAGTCCACCAGTTTAGAAACAGTATGAACCACATATGATCCGCAAGAACTCAGTTAACATTTGGGTATAGCGTCAATTATCACGTCAGAGTAGTTAGACCTCATAAGCATCCGACAGTGAGGCCTCATGATGACCCAGACTCTTAGGAAGCTGACACCTTCATCAGCGTCACATGAATCCCACAGAACTTCAGTATACAACAACTTACCAATGAGGTACTTATGAATATTGGGGCTCGAAGTTGGATGGAGTTCCATTCAAGCAAATGCCTTGTCATTCCTAACAACCCTCGTTGGCGACTAACTACTATATATATATATATATATACACACACACACACACACACACATACATACACACGTGTGTGTGTGGATGGTTATGTACTTCTACTGAAAGAAAATCAATGGTTTGCAACATAATTGTATATACACTCTCGATCACTTTATATTATTCCACGAGCACTTCAATTTTACCATTTATGTCGATCCATGACTACAT
Organism: Rosa chinensis; assembly: GCF_002994745.2. Taxonomy (NCBI): domain Eukaryota; kingdom Viridiplantae; phylum Streptophyta; class Magnoliopsida; order Rosales; family Rosaceae; genus Rosa; species Rosa chinensis. The sequence goes on from NC_037093.1 coordinate 60,549,912, forward strand.
TACAAATAGCTAGCCCTAGTTAGTCCATGAACATTGATGCACCGCTTTTAATATACCTGAATTATTTCCATATATATGCATCCTCTCTCAGTCTTGAATGGATGGTTAAATATTACACCCTTTTAATATTTAGTTTGCTCATCAATAATAATAAAGATGAGTCAAATTCACACTCTCCATTTTACGATCTACACTTCATATTTTCTTTTTATTATCTTAATTAACATCAAACATTTTATAATTCACATTGGAGAAAGACAAAACTTAAGATACCAAAAATAAAAACTTATAGTGTGGAGTGCATGTTGTAGAATGGGGAGTGAATTTCCCTCATAATATTATTGATATCATATATAACTGATTTATAAAAGAGGTCTGTTCGATCAGCAATACGTGTTATACAACATCCAATACCAGATGATATATAGATAATACCAGTGTGATATAACTTCATCCCACATTTAAAAAAGTAGCCACTAACTAACAATAAGAACACACACACACACAAATTACTAATTAGAATATATAACCAGCTCCAGTTCTTCAAACTACGAGAATATTTATATACACAGAAGAGCAGTTTACAACTCTGAAAGGACATAGATATCAATAGACAGAAACTTGAAAAAACAGGAGAAAGGCCACATGGATAATGGATCTATTCGATCTTTGATATATATCTATCTCTAGCTCTAACTTGTTAACTAATTAATTTATAAAGATACAGCAATTCGGTCACCATTTTGGGATGGGAGGATGAGGATGAGGCTGGTCTAAAATATTAAATCTTCCTGCAGAAATTGCAGCAGCAAGAGCAGTTGTGAAATTGGGATCTTTTGTCAACGAAGAAGCCATCTGTTGGACCAAAAGCTGTTGGAAAGTAGTAGCCTTCTCTTCATAAATATCATCGGAAGCTTGCCTTCCTTGATTCGGTTTGTAACCAAATGATGAACCCGGTTCTGTTGAACTGTCAAGTACAGATGACGACGACATAGACATAGACACGGTAGTAGGACTTGAAGATGGTGATGATGATCTCTTGGGTGCCAAACTAATACTGGAATGATCATGACGTAATGGTAGGGCAGTAGTAATTAGATTTCGACCTTGGCCTTGATGATCACCGTGATCTATTGTTATTACTTGAGGTTCGGCGGGGAGTATGTGGTTGTGTTCCCCTTCATATGTAGCCACTAATAGGCATGGATTTTCCGCACTTTTTTGAACCTGATCGTAGAAAATATCAAAGCAACAATTAAGAATTAGTTTTCATATGTTGTTTTTGAATTTCAAGCTCTGCTACAAAGTAAACAAGGAAAAAGTGAGGGAGGTTAATTAATTAGATACGAATAAGTATATACGTACCTTCTTTTTAACTGGGCAAGTTGGGGCAAAAGAGCACTTGTAGTAAGCCCTAGGAGAAGGATTATCTCTGGTGACCTTTTGACCATATTTCCTCCATTGATATCCATCCTTCACAATCTGTAAGTAATTAACAAATTAAACAAGAGAAAGTAACAAAGCTAAGCTCTTAATTAGTGGATCGGAAGATTTCCAATTGTAAGTACATGAACATAATTAAGCCCATGCACTAGGTCCTCGCCTACTAGGTGCAGCTTAATTATATATGGCAATACAAAGTATAAATGTTTAGGGCTAGCTCAATTACCAGGCGCGTATCAGAGACATCAGTGCGAACATAAACCCTAGAAATCTTCAAGTTGACGTTGCTCATCTCCTTGGGCCTTTTGTATGCTTCTTCGTCACTGGAGCTTGTCTCCCCAGTACTTGTATTTGTAGTAAATCCAATCATATTGACGTTATTGCAGTAGTCTTGATGATCATCAACTGGTGACTTTCTCTTCTTGATCAAGCAGTTATTTCCTAAGATCATCGACTCGTTCTCAGAGGCCAGCTGTTTGGTGGTCATCAACTCCTTTACATGAGCTTCCAGAGAGTTGTAATTCTCGCATAGTACAGTTAGCATCTCAGTCAGTTTCTTGTTCTCCAAACTTATTCTATTTAACTCCTGAGCCATTAATACACTACCACCTGCACCTGCCTGCTTCAACATTCATAGAAAGAACATGCTTAATTAGTACAATAATGAGACCGATTTGTAGAACTAATTAACAACCAACAGCTGTCTAAGATAAATTATCAAATACTCTCACCTCCTGTTTCACTGATCGTAGGTTGCTTTCAAATATATCATATTCTCCTTCAAACTCTCCTACTTTTTTCTGATGGATATCCAAGTAGATGAATGAGTACTTATAATTTCCATCAGGTTATTACATAATTAACAAGAAAAGCTGAAAGACGTACAACATATCAGAAAATGATCTGAAGACATGAAAGCATTAGATATATGGTACTCACCGTGATAGTCGGTACAGGAGGTTGACCTTCGTCCATGGCTTGGAGTGAGTCGTTAGCAACAAGATTGAGGCCAAGAGAAGTGTTCACCCACGTTGAAGAATCCATGAATTGAAGTAATTTTGACTCTGGAGCTATATATCTTGGCTAGTTAGCTTGACGCTCTCCACCGGAGGTAAACTGCTCAGGACTGTTCTAAGGGTGTAGCTGAGGCTGAGCAGTGCATATATAAGCTAGCTAGGTTGGGGATAAGACCGGACTGAGAGGCAGGCCTGATATCACAGGAATTAATTAATGGTGGGAGGGAAAACGCGAGGAAAGAGCGGAGATGGAGATGGAGTTGGCGATATGGGAAGCCAAGAATTAATTGTATTCAATTACATGTCGGTATATATCAAAGTCTTGGTAGTGATCAAGGTCAAGGTCAAGCCTCAACTTGCGACAAACAAGATAAAAAGTAGTCGGAGGATAGTTAGATTTAGCCTATATGCAATGCACGCATACATGAATAAGTGGTTGGCAGGGCCGCTCCAGCAATAAGTCTAAATTCGATATATCCATCTTTATCAACAATATTGACTCGTCAAAAGCTACACAACACTCTGGGACGGCGGAACACGGTTTTGAAAGGTCTTGGACCTACCCGACCACCTAGCTTCAACCTTCAACCAACCCTAGACTTTTCTATCTTCTCTCCTCTTCTCTTCTCTTCTCTTCTCTTCGATCTGCACCTCAATTTGTATATATTCAGCTCCATCTATCTACGTGTTTCTCCTCTTCTTTAGTTGTCTCCATACGCTGGTAATTTATTAAATAAAGAAGAAGAAGAAGAAGAAGAAGAAGAAGAATAGATCCAGATCTAGCTAAGATATATGTAATATTCAAGCATATACCATATATCCCGTTTCCTGGTTACTTCCTACTTCATTATATCATATGGTCAATTCCATACTACATATGCTAGCTCTTAAACACGTCGTAGATATGAGAGAGAGAGAGAGAGAGAGAGAGAGTCACACGATGTGAAATGAAAATCCCATTTTTAACTAATTTATTTGCTGTGTGAAAAGAATTAAATTTTTTAGAATGCATATGCAACTAGTGCAGACGAACATTATGGGGTATTATATCTTATGACCAAAACATCATGTGTTATAGTAAGGGGTTTTGGCTCAAATATGATCAAATAGCATAAGTCGAAATGCAATTTTGTTAAAAAATGAGATTTCTGATGTTCATGCAAGTCTACTACTAAAACATGTCTCAGTGATCAAAAATTCACCTAATATGTACCTCAAAAAGTAATAACTAGACTTATTAAATGAAACACTACAAGTTGGTGATTTTGTGATCGTTCCTCATAAATATCATAGATCTATATTGAAAAAACTTATGAAATTCCAAAGACTATTGTGATGTCTCAGCAATAGAAAATCCACCTAATACGTACCTCAAAAAGTAATAACTAGCTAGACTTACTAAATGAAACACACTAAAACTTGGTGATTTTGTGATCGTTCCTCATAAATATCATAGATCTATATTGAGAAAACTTATGAAATTCCAACGACTATTGTGATGTTATAAGGTCATTATATGCATTCCCGAATGAAAATAAAAAATTAGTTCATTTAAAAATTAGTTTGAGGTTCATATATTAAGCATAAGAATCATTTCTCGATTATCAGATCTATATTGATGTTAACGATATCAGATGGATATTAAGTTAACAAGTTGCATACATTGTATATATAAGTGCAACATGATTGGATAGTATTTATACCGATACACGTACATATGCATGTCTCAACACTATAAACAGTTGGAGAGATTATTCAGAGCACCGTCGTGCACTTGCACCAACATAAATGAATGGTTAGATTGCATTAAATACACTTTTTGTTTATTAAAAATAAAGTTTATAATAAATATCAAGGGTTGAGATTATTTTATAAGGGTTGGGTCACTTACACCGTCGGTGCATAGAATAATTTCCAAAACAGTTGTAGATAGACGTAACACGAATTCCACACGCCTGGAATATTAATCGATCACATGAAATTGATATATCAAGGGTTGAGATTATTTTATAAGGGTTGGGTCACTTACACCGTCGGTGCATAGAATAATTTCCAAAACAGTTGTAGATAGACGTAACACGAATTCCACACGCCTGGAATATTAATCGATCACATGAATTTGATGCTTGACTAACTAACGATATAAATATTAATTTGATGTTACTCTACCGACCTTTGACTTAAATAGTTAATCGACCTACAGTTATATTACTACTGTCAAATGTGAACTAGCTAGCTAGCAAGTTGTCAAATTGGATTGCCGGAAAACCGAAAATGTGACACTAGCTGCTTGTCTCACTCTCTTCTATGTCGACTGGACTAATTAGTCAGATAGATTATTGATTAATTGTTTTTTTTTTAAAAAGATTATGGATTAATTGTTATCACTAGCCAGACAAATGATTTTACTTAGTTATCATTACTTTTGTAATTGTTTTGACTAATTAACGATGTTACTGTACTTGTATGTTGCCGGTGGAGTTCCACAAAGACAACAAATTAAACTCGACCATATAAACTTACAATCTCTAACGAACAAAAACTAGATCGAGCTCCCATATTCTAAATCCAAACACAACAACTCTGTCATAGATTCGGATGCGAAAATGACTAGAATCCCATATTCAAATTCAAACCGACTCTAAAATACTATTTCCAGTTGATGTATTTTCCAGTGGTAACATGATGGGAAAACTGTGAGTATGGAAGTTATGCTATGCTGTAATCGAGTTGCAGATCGAGTTATATATCTTTCCGTTGTGTGACCACTGTAAAGCAAATAGAGTTGCCTGCAGAGCGCTCTTTGCTAGTTGGTGCGTAATTGAATACAATTATTTAGTAGAGAGTCATGATATTATTTCAGGATGTTCTCTAGGTGCCTATGGTAATCAGGGATTTAGGCTCCATGTTCCCCCCTTGTGTTCGATAGTTTCATTAGTAAAGGCTTGAGGGCAGCCGCACCATCTCTTTATTAAAAAAAAAAAAACTATTTCGCTTTTGATATTCTCTAGCTTGTTGCATGAGCCCATGAAATTAAACTTAGAATAAGACCTTGTAGGTCTATATATTTATATACTCTAAATCTTTATATTGACATGACACAAGATTTTCCTAATTTAAGAGTCCCGGAGTGATTTAAAGTCGAGGCATTAGTCGTGATGCATGCTTGTTATTAAACCAATAAGTGTTGGTAACTTGGTATATAACTATATATCATTTTCGTAAGACAAAGGAAGATGGATATATTATACTGATTCATGGAAAGATGTCACACTTGCAGTCAGTAGTATATAGAAGAGTAGTTTCTTAGTCTTTTCTAAACGATCTTGAAAGAGACTATCAAGCTATAGCTCGATCAATTGACATTAACCAAGCAAGCAACCGTGTATACATAAGTTAGTCAAGCCTCAAAGTCACGTGATCGATTAATATTCCAGGCGTGTGGAATTCGTGTTACGTATCTACAACTATTTATAGTGTTGACTGTTGAGACTTGAATACTTATGTATATCGGTATAAATACTATCCAATTACATGTTGCACTTATATATACAACGTCTGCAACTTGTTAACTTAATTTCTTTCAAGTTTCCACGAAAGAGCACCTCAATTCCCAATATAGAATTAGATCGAATATATATGTATGGAAACTTGATCATAAATACTAGCGTATATAAATGAATCTAAGTTTACTCAAAAAAAAAAAAAAAGAATCTAAGTTTGAATGTAGAGTTTATTATGTGAGATGATCGAAGTAAGTAAGAAGTTACATATGCATGCATGCTGATTAGATAATCTTTAGCAATGCTAGCCGTTTTTGAGTTAAATTTTAGCCAAAGTAGCTAAAAAGTCATTTTGGCTAGCCACTTTTGAAATACGTCTGCATCAGTGCTCTCTATTTTAGTTTTTTTTTTTTTTTTTTTTTAAATTAATTAATTAATTTATTTTTAATAATAAACTGGTTACAATGAATTTGGGCACCATCTCTTACACATAAATGGCCACTAGACTTCACACTGGAACTCTATAATGATTGACTAAAGGAGCCAGAAGGGCTCCGACTAAAAAAACTTGCACACTAACTATATGGCAAAGACAACATGCGCAGGAGCAGTGGATCCTTAATACTAAACTTTGTCAACACTAACTCGCCACCCAAAGTCCACCTGACCTGCCTTTGATCGACCAAGTTAACACTCGTTGTGACTTCGGACCCGACCAAAGTGAATTGCTGGACAGTCGGACATGGGACTAAAGTAAACCCAACACCGTCACCACCCTAATGTCAACACCGTCAATCCACTGATGTTCCAAATCGCCATCGCCTCCGACTCGAAACCAGAAAGGAACGACCCACTAGAAGGCCAAGGATGATTGTCTATGCCATGGCTAGACTTTTTCGCCATCACTGCTGACCCAACTCCAGAATAGGAACGACCCTCTAGAAGGCCAAAGAGAATATTGTCTCTGCCACAACTTGCAGTGCACCCGACCCAACAACTAATACCTAACACAACTAGAACACCTGCTAGTACCACAAACCAAAACCCTAAACCATAAGCCCTAACCCAAATTGGTAGGGACTTATTGCTCGCATAATGCGCAATAAAGTTAAACAACATAAATAAGTAAAAACATAAAAGAAATTAAAACCTAAGGCCAGGCCCAAACTTGAGACCCAACTCCATTTTCAGCCCACAGTAGGCCCACTACAGCAAAGTTTGGGCCTAACGTCACACAGGCCCGAGGTCGATCCAAACGAGCAGGAAACCATCGCTGTCGCACCACCTCTCCCACCGGACCACCGCCACCACGATCGGAGCCACGAACAAACACACCGCCGCTCTCCGCACACTTCACCACCACCTCAGCACCACCACTCCCCCAAAGCCAGATCGGGAACGAACCATCCATCACCCCCGATCTGGGGTTTCCTGTCCCAGACCAGCCATCAGACCAGACTAGATCAGAGGTAAGATCCCATCCGATCGGATTCCACCTAGCGAAGCCTGCAAAGATCAAGGCAACCCCGTTCAGCCAACCACCAGCAGACCCTCCAAGCCAGATCGGTCCAGCCTCCCCCTCCAAGACGTCCCCGTACGGCTCCTCCGTCTAACTTCGACCAGGTGCGCACCTTCCGATCCTCCTACCAAATCTCGACTGGCCAAAAGCCCTGCATCTCATTGTTCGAACCCGAAAACCTGTTGACCAAGGACCAGATGCCACTATTTGCCGATAAACAGCAACAAGGCTACCTGTCCAGCAACAACGTCCGTAGAACGCGTCGCCGGACGAGTGAGAAAAGCTTTGAGAGGGATTCACTTGCGGCTAGGGTTTTTTTTTATGTTAGCTAGTGGAATCAGATATTAAGTCTCTAATTTAGCTGCTCTCTGTTTTAGTTAGCTTCGAATTTATATTATTTTTTAAATGAAGATTAAATTGTTTAAATATATTTATAAATTACATAAAATAACTCAAAGAAAATGTTTTAAATTATAGAGAGCCTCATCTCGCTCTCTATATTTATGAGCAAGATAGCTAAAAGTTATAATAGAGAGCCACGAGTATCTTTAACAATGCTAGCCATTTTTGAGTCAAATTTTACCTAAAGTAGCTAAAAAGTCATTTTGGCTAGCCACTTTAGAAATACGCATGTATCAGTGCTCTCTATTTTAGCTAATTTTGAATTTACATTATTTGTTAAAGGAATATTAAATAGTTTAAATGTATTTATAAATTACATAAAATAACTCAAAATGAATGTTTTAAATTATAGAGAGTCTCATCTGGATCTCTATATTTAGGAGCGAGATAGTTAAAAGTTATAATAGAGAGTCACTTAGGAGTCTGGTGCAGCAGCTACATTATATGAAAAGTTAAACATGCTCTCTAAAATAGCTAAGGAGCAAGAATAGAGAGCCTGCTAAAAATGCTATTTAATGAATTAAATTAAAGTTACTTGAGTCACTTAGACTATACATGAGATATTTAGTTTGTGATCAAATGCATGCAGTTCTTGATGTAAACTTCTATCGATGATTTCTCACAATATATCACCACATGCATGCTGATTAATGAATCAAATAAACTAATACGATAAAGGTCAAGCTAGCTATTGAAATGATCCTGCTCGATCATGGGAATTGCACCGTACATTAAATAAATTAATATGCGTGTTTCGATCGACGTCATGCATGGTTAAAAATTAAAATGATGACAAGTTACAAGTTCCTTAATTAGCACAGTAGCATTCAGATTTTAGCACCATGCTGTGTTTAGAAATTAGCTTATATTACTTGGTTTTTGTTTGAGCCCAAAAATAATTTTGACAAGATCTTTTAGTGGATTTAGCATAGCAGGCTGATACCTGTGGCCCAAAAATAAGTCTACTTGGAATTGAGTTACAGCTTCGCCCATTCCGAAACCCATAAGGAAAACGAGCCCTTATTGGAGTCAGGTAGCGGAGATTAAATAGGGAACTTCAATCAATAATCTTTTTATGGCAAGGAACAGTCGAAACCCTCGGTATAAATACCAGGTTTCAAGGACAAATCAAGGAAAACTCTCAAATCAATCGATCCCTCGGATTATCAAGCCTCCCCGGAGCAAACCTTCAATCTCGTTGAAACCCAGCGACCGTACTTCCAGTCCTAGTCTCTCCAAGAGCCGACTGTTAGTGCTACTGCCACCGATACTACCAGCGAAGCAAGGGTAACGCCCTCGCAGCCCCCGCGAAGCTAAAGTCACGTTTTAGCAAACCCTATGCTTTCTCCAAACTTCCCAGTGATTGTTCTGCTCAGCCTACAACGTTGAGTATCGATTCGGTGACGCGAAGAGATCACAACCAAAGTTCTTATCCGTAAGGCAAGAAGTCCTTTCTCAGAAGGCAGGAAAAGAGCTTTGTGACTAGGTTGGTGCTCTCCTTGTCCACAACGCTTGATCAAGAAGTCAGGTCAAGGGACGCCCCAACAACTGCACCCCACGATGCTGGCACGCTCGCGCATTCAAAAGAGACAGTTTGTACCGCACTGATTTTCATGTCAAACAGTTTCGTTTTTACATTTTCTTCCATTGGTGTCAGGGATACAATTGGATGAATCAGTGATATTTAAGATATGTGTTTCACGTTCCATGCAATTCTTAAACCAATGCATACACGTGTATATCAATGTTTGTATCTTTTGGAGTAATTTATACTAATTAAAGACAAAGAACCCATCAATTAATTTTATATTTGTGTAAGACAATGAGACCATCTGTAGGCAATTATTAATCAAAGACTATAACAATATTTTGCGGAGTCACTTTGGCAACAGATTGCATTTATTTTTGATATGGGTGGATTCATGGTTCTTTGTTGGATAGGCTGCATCATGGTTTATTAATTGGCCGAAGTGCACAATTGCATGAGCTTTGGCGTATTGCTTTAGTTGGGGTGCTTTGGTGTCTCTGGAGGTTTATGAACAAAGTGAAATATGATGGTGATTGTGTTAATGTGGCTGGTGCTTTTCAATTGGTTAGTGGGCAGATCATTTCCTCTAGCATGCTTGCTTCAGGTACCATGTTTAACAATGTCCAAGAGCTTTGTATTTTAATGAGGCTTCGGGTCCCTTGTCGGCCTAGACGTTCTCCCCGTATAATTGAAGTTAATTGGTTTCTTCCTATTATAGGATGGGTTAAAATTAATACGGATGGTGCTTGGAGGACTGCCTCAAATTAAGTGTGGTATGGTGGACTTTTTCGTGATTTTCGTGGTCATGTAATTGGAGCTTTTTGCTGCAATCTGGATATTCGTAGCTCCATTGCTGCTGAAGTCATGATAGTAATCAAAGCCATTGAGTTGGCTTGCGTTCAGGATTGGAAACATGTATAGTTAAAGGTTGATTCTACTCTAGTTTTTACCTTCCTCAAATCTCCCCATCTAGTGCCTTGACAACTTCGTGTTTCTTGTTTAAATTGTTTACACCGCATCTCTCAAATGCAATTCCGCTATTCTCACATTTATCGCGAGGGGAACCAAGTAGCGGATGCTCTTGCTGATCACAGCCTCTCTTTAGATGGTTTGATTTGGTGGGATGTAGCTCCTGATTTCGTTCTTTCGAAGTGTAGGGTTTGCCCAATTTTTGTTTTCATTAGTTTGTTGATCATGTATTACTTGTTTATTTTGTTTTGTGGGGCTCGACTTCTATCATCCCAAACTTGGTGAAGAGTTAAAAAGTGTATACGGAAATATACATGGTTATTATGCTCATATTATTGCCAAGTTATTTGGCAGAGATGATCTACTCATATTATTGCCAAGTAAAAAGTGTATACGGATCCAGTAAAGTATACTTGGCAGAGATGATCTACTCATATTATTGCCAAGTTATTATGCATCTTTTCACAAAATGATAAAAAAATAATTCATGGTTAAATTTTTGGGGATGAACCATTTGATGCGAGAAAGGTAAAACTAAATAGAAGTGCTAGAGAGGTACGTTGGCAGAGTCCTCCAGATGGGTGTGTTAAGATAAACATAGATGGGGCATTTGTGATTGCATCTGGAGCAGGTGCAATTGGCCTAATTTTGAGAGATAGCTCAGGCCACTTTCTTGTGGGTAAAGGCCAGCCGGTGCTTGGCTTGGTTTCTGCGGAGCACACTGAGCTTTTAGCGTGCAAGGAGGTGCTCGAGTTTATTGTTGAGTGGTCCTTGCAACTTGCCACTGTGGAGATAGACTCATTGGTTATTATGCAGCAGCGTTCTAGCTCTGGAGTTAATCTATCTAGATTGAGACGCATATATGAAGACTTAGGAGTGCTTTTGGATGCACTGCCTAATGTCCGGATTGTGCACACACGAAGAGATGTAAACAAGACAGCTCATTTGTTGGCTGCAGGCTTCATCTACAGGCCAAGCTTTTTATTATTCTTCTGTTCCTTCCTTTCTTCATGAGGTTATTGCTCATGAGTCATGACCTTTGTAATCACTAGTACTTCTTTCTTCCAATAAAGTTTGACACCATTTATCTCAAAAAAAAGAAAAAGAGAAATGCTTCCAGGACCAGACATAAGTATATTGTGATTTGGGCCCATGGAACCGATATACTTTACTGGATCCAGTTTGAAAATGAATGGTTTGGGCTTTGTTTTCTATAAAACTAGGGACCTGATAATCGATAATCGAAACCATGGATTGAGTTCATGTGCGTTTGTTTAGGGGCTTCCAAAAGTGCGTTTGTTTCATCAAGACCTTCCTCGATCATCATGATCGAATCCAAAAGAGATCTTTGTTATTCCTTTCTTTCTGTGTGAAAGAAGCTGCTAGCTAGTCAATTCAAATATCTAATTAATTTCAAAATATGTGAAGGTGGTTTGAGAAGCCATCCCTTTCCCCGATCGACCTTGTTCACTAAAAGGTGAAAACCCTCATCTTATCTTCTGATGTGGATGCGGAAGTGGGTGTACAGTGCTGTCCTAGTAAGAGGTTAACACTTGGCATCAACTACTAGTCTTAGAGTATTACGGTCCCCTGGATCATTCTCCATAACTCCATTGTTCATAATGATCGATTGATCTGTACCCCAGCAAGCACAGAGCTTAGAGAATAAACATAAAAGATGGATCCTGTTCCTACGCGCAAGTGCCAGCTAGCTGGGGAGGGAACCCTAGCTTAGCTCAGGGGAGGGAACCCTAGCTATAGTCTGTGAAGTTAGCTATAGCCCTAGTAGGTAGCTTAAGTTTGTTGGGCAATGCAATGCAGCTGGACACATTTGCCCGGCCATACATATCTATTAAAACTCGAGCGGGAGTTCTGGACCTCATAAAACTTATTAATGAAATATTGAGTCAATTAGTGTGCTAGCCCAGCAGGCTGCAATTAGTTACTTGCAAGGCAATCTGTGTCGACTAAATGTATATGGTGCCACAGAAAACAACATGCCAGAAAGCATCAATCGACCCATCACACTGTTCCTTGCAACAAGAAGCATTACTCGACTAATTAGTTCGATTCCACATTTCCACTTAAGCACTTTGTAATCCATCGATAACTAGTAGTTTGCTTGCTGGACACGCGTCAAAAATTCTAACACCCAATTAAGATCAAGATCTTCCATATGTGAGAGAATCTCTCTCACGGAGGCACGGTCACCTTTCCAATAAATTGTTATTATTAAGTGAAGAGATTTTGTTAGCCAAAATTAAAAATTTTGACAAATTTAATCTTGAAAAATTAAAAAACTTTGAGAATAATTAAATCACAAAAGTAAATATGATAATTACAAAATAGATTTTTATTAAGAAAAAAAAATGATCCCACTATTTTCTCTCTGCAATAACTGTTGTGTTTCATCTATTTTTTTCATTTTCTTAAAAAAAAAAAATTATACGTGCAGAACATGTATGAAGAAAACTAGTATATATACACACATATATACAAACCTTCTATGCTAAGGAGGTTCTTAACTTAGCTCAAGGAACACATTTTCATATTTTGATCACTTTTCGATCGCATAGTCACATCTTAACGGTTCTGTTTTTAGTTATATATGAGTAGATCACTTTTGGAAATTTTCAGTCAAATTGATGATCGTTGAGGCATTCAAAACTGCAATTTACACAACGAACCAAATCTGTCTAACCTGAACTGTTCGTGTAAATTGTAATTTTGGATGCCTTAACGATCATCAATTTGATTGAAAATTTGCAGAGATGATCTACTCATATATACCTAAAAACTAAACGGTTAAGATGTGAATATGTGATCGGAACTGGTCAAAATATAGAAATCTGTTCTTTAAGCTAAGTTAAGGAGCTCCTTAGCAGAGCAAGATTCCACATGTGTGTGTGAGATATATATATATATATATATATATATATATATATATATATATCTCGATCATGAAGCTATATAATTGGATTCCACTTTACAGCGATTGATTCAAATCATCCAATTAAATTGGTGGTTCACTGTAGGTATATTGTGCGTGCGACAATCTAGCTAGCTTAATAATAATAATAAAAAAAAGTAATTAGTTTCCTCTCCTAGCTCCAAAATATACTTTTATTGAAAAGCTACCAGTCTTTGCTACCATTTATTAGGATTAGGAGGACTAACTCGGTTGGTCTTCCTCTTCCTCGTTCCTCCCACAAAAATTAAAGATGAATTATTGGGTTTCTTGTTTGGGGTCTAAAATTAATGCATATGAATTCATTTCAAGTTTGAAACTTGGAACCCAATTTTCGACCACGTCATCCTTTCTAGCTTCCACTTCAAAATGAGGATGCAATTGCAAACTAGCCAGCCTTTAAGAAACGTAATATGTATGGAAATATTTGATTGATTGCAAATGAGATTTATTTTTATTTTTAAAATGAAATGACAAATTGTTAGAGCAAATCCACCCGTTGAGGTTGGCAGGTCACTATTATTGACTGCTTTTGCCTTTCATTTCCACCATTTACGTTGACAGGTAAGATACTGTTCACAAAATGTCACTCTGGGTCAATTTCTTGACCTGCCAACTGACATTCGGTGACCTTTTGTGAACAGTATCTAACATGACAACCTAAATGGTGGAAATGAAAGGCAAAAAGCAGTCAAAAGTATTAATCTGCCAACCTCAACAGGTGGACTTGCTCTTACATTCCACAAAATGAATCACTATTAAAAATCGATAACATTTAAGATCATAAAACCGACTAATTCTTACAGTAAATTTGAGTTATGTTTATTATGCCGTTTTCGCATACAAAAATCTTATTTAACAACAACAGCCTGCCTTTCATTAATCATTATGGCCAATTTGATACTCCGATTACTAGTTAATTGACTCCGTTTCAATACCTTTTGATTGAATCATACATCAGTTCCACAGGTCAGTCTAAGAAATCCAAAACCGGCCGGCATGATCATCCAAAACACTGACGGACCCGCACCTTTCCGCCCGTAGCCACTCTTTAAGGATGTCGTTTGAATTAGATAGGTTTAGAAAAAGAGGAAGAAAGGAATAATAGCGGATGCATACATATAAACTTGCACAAATCGCTATGAAATGAGGAGTGTTAACTGTACAACTTTAATCATATCAATTGAACAAGGAAATTAATATGGAACTCTAATTCTCCAAAAAATAAAATTAGAAACAGTGTACTAATTCCACCATTCTCCTCTGCTTTACAAATAATGTTGTTAGTTTGTCCCTCTAAGGTCTGCTTTAGTCAAAGTTGGAATGGTTAATGCAGCTCTTGCTTTCACGGATGCCGAAAGAGCTAGTCATGCTCAATTATGTAAAACATCCTCTGTTCCCATCCTTTCCTTTCTTTTTGTATTCAAACCCCATCATATACTACTTGAAATGCTAATCAAGCACAAACTATGTACAGGTCCTACTCCATCAAACCAAAACAAAATGTAAAAACAGAATCAACTATAATGAAAACTCATCTGAACCCCTAAAATCCGGGTTAGTGTGTGTTTCCCAGATTGTTTTTCTTACTGTTATTAATCTTCAGTCTTCACCATTGACTTTGTTACCGTCACCTTGCCATGTCCAAACAATGTCTTTCAACGCAGGCCTAACATCTTCTTCACAAAACTTGACATACTCCAAAGTATCCCCAGCGGACTTGGAAAACTCGACCACCGCAACCTCTGGAGCCACCTCGAAGACCTCCGCGGTCACCGAAAGCCTCCCTTTCCTCCCTTCATTTGGGCCTTGTAGCCTTAATTTAAAATCCTTGACGTTCCCCACCATGAAGCTCAAGCCCTTGGCCGCATGCTCAATCTTGGCCATAATAGCAGTTGCCGAGCACTTGGAGGTGAACATGGTCGCTGCCTTTCTCTTGCTCTCAAACAAATTCGACAAATCGAATCCGGAAGACATGGATGAGATAAACTGGAAGGCGTTTAAGAACTTGGGCGACGACGCTTTGTTGGCAGCAGCAGGGGCAATAGAACCAAAATCGTCTTCGGATTTTTCAGAACCAGGTTCAGGGGTTGCCGTAAACGCCAGGGGGCGCGTGTACCCTTTTCTGAACCAAGGCACGCGCATGATTCCAGGGATGGTGATTCGGCGCTCAGGATCGGAAACCAACAACTTGGAGACGAGTCGTTTGGCTTCGGTTGAAAACCACGGCGGGCATTCGAATTCGGCTTTGAAAACCTTCCTGTACATCTTCATCAGGTTCTCGTCCTGAAACGGAAGGAACCCCGCCAGCAGAACGAAGAGTATGACTCCGCAGGACCATATATCAGCTTTAGAACCATCGTAACCCTTCTTCCGGAGGACCTCGGGTGCCACGTAAGCAGGGGTGCCACACTGGGTGTGTAAAAGGCCGTCGTTTCGGAGCTGCTCCGGCAGAGAGGAGAGGCCGAAGTCAGAGATCTTGAGGTCCTCGTTTTCGTCGAGGAGGAGATTCTCGGGCTTCAAATCGCGGTGGGAGACTCCCCTGCTGTGGCAGAAATCGACGGCGCTGATCAACTGCTGGAAGTATTTGCGGGCTTGATCTTCCTTGAGCTTTCCCTTGGCGACTTTAGCGAAGAGCTCGCCGCCCTTGACGTACTCCATGACGAAGAAGATTTTGGTCTTGGTGGCCATCACCTCTTTGAGTTCCACAATGTTTGGGTGGCGAACTAATCGGGTGACTGCGATTTCGCGCTTGATCTGCTCCATCATGCCTTCCTTCTTAACCTGGTCTTTGCTGATCACTTTGATCGCCACGCTTTCGTTGGACTCTGTTTGTCTGCCGTAGTACACTTTGGCGAAGGTGCCTTTGCCCAGCAGCCTTCCCATCTCGTATTTACCGAACAACACGCTCCTTTCTTCCATTGCTGCAATTGGATTCAATTCAATTCAAATGAGGTTTGTTGTTGGTAGAGAAAGTTGGGTTCTAATTTGGAGTGTTGGGTGAGGAGTGTTTGAGAGGAATCCAAGACAGTATGGCAGAGAAGCTGATTCCAACTGATTCCATTCAACGGTTAAAGTAAGTGAAGCTGTGGGCTTTATGGCGCTGGCAGTTTATTGTTAGAGGAAGGTTTTGATTGGGTGATAGAAAGGTGGGGAGAGAGGGAAGGTTGGCCTGAAGCCATTGGAGCACCTGGTAAGTAAGCCCTTGGGGTCGCACACAGAATGAAGAAAAAGATCGTGTCTTTTTATGTGTTTGATAGGGTGCGGTGGGCGAATAACAAGTGGACGCGTGTAGGAAAACAATACCTAATTTAGTTTCATTTATTTTATTTTCTGGAGTGATATTTGTGTCCTTTTCAAAATTGTTAATTGCTTTGTTTTTGTATCTCTTGTTTATTTAGTCCACAGTTTCATGCCAAGAATAAGGACTTGGCTGGCGGATTGGATTTATTAGAAATACAAACTGATTAGTATTGATTTTTTTCTTTGTTCCATTAAATTTTCCTCACATCCAGTCTTTTGTTTTAAATTAGCATTATTCGAAGTTTGATTCTAGTTCATTTAGAGTCTTTTTAAATGTACTAAGTAAATATCTAAATACACCTAGTATTTAAAATATTGTCCTATACTTTCCAACTTTACCCTTGCTTTGATTTACAAACCCAGCAACCAGATCCAAGAGATGTAGAAGACTATGGGATACGTGTTGCTTCATTGAGTTCAATACTCATCTGGAAGCCGAACTTGCCAGGGAGAAGACTCATGGATACAAGCTGGACAAATCACACATTTTTGCTGTCAGCATGTTTGATGACTTTGATTGATTCATGAAAGTTCCTGATCAATGGCTCCTCCTAAAACAAGACTAGTGTTCTTTCTCTTTGGTCTAAACTCTCAAGTCTTAATTGTGATGATTGAGATGACATTTAGGTTTATATCATTATCAAGTATATGTTTGCTGGGTTTGAATGGTGTTTTTTTTTTTTTTTAAAGGAAAATAAATGTACTTGTAAATACTTAATAATAACTTGATACAATCTGGAAATGATCCAGAGACAGTATCAAAATTGTCTTAATATACTCTGGAAGCCATTGAAGCATTGAGCTGCAAAGAATCTGCAAATCAATTCAAAGTTGTTGAAGAGATGTAAGCTACCTCATATCTCAAACTATGCTCTGCAAAATTACTTGCTCTCGATATCATAAAGATCCGTCACCAAATAAGAGCCATGAACAAATGCTCCAACTAACACAGTAGTAAACAAACAGTCCTGCACAATCAGATTCTTCCGCATTGTGAGCTAAATGAGGGGAAGAACAGAGGTGTAGATGAGAGGAATCAAGAACTTAATTTGATCAGACTTGTTTCTCTTCCTTATTGCAACAGCCTCCTGATTAGAAGGATCGGATGAGGAGGATCAGGTGGCCATGTCGATTATGAAAGGCTTGAGATATGGGGAGGGTTTGGGTTTGCAATGGGTTATGTTCTTCGTTTCAAAACCAGAATTGGGCCATCTATGGTCTCTTTACTGGGTTTGAATGGTGCTTGCAGCCTAGAAGTTTGTTGGGTGTATTTTACTTAAGGGTAAATTTGGAAAATTTAATATAATATTATAGGGCTGGGTATGTTAAGATATTTGATGGGTACATTTATAAACACTCTTCATTTATTAGTCATTGACTCATTGTACAATTGAAAAATAAAAATAATTGAGATTAATTTGGTATTTTTAGATTTAATTCTCCTTTCAAAAGATGGATTTGTTATGAGTGAAAAACATACTTTATTTATTAATAGAAAAGTTAATATAATATTCTAGGGCTAGGTATGTTAAGATATTTGTTGGATACATTTAGAAACACCCTTCATTTATTAGTCATTGTACAATTCAAAAATAAAAATAATTGAGATTAATTTGGTATTTTTAGATTTAGTTCTCCTTTCAAAAGATGGATTTGTTATGAGTGAAAAAACATACTTTATTTATTAATAGAAAAATCAAGATTATCTTATGGGCTTTTCTTTCTCCGAATTTCGAGTTTTAGAGCCGGAACAAGTTTGGTCTCTATAACAAGTCTTACGGCAATTATAATGTATATATCACAATTGCGTATTAAGGCAAGTAATATAAGTTGTATTAGGGCTTGATCATATTGTCGGTTTAATGGCTTTCTTCTAAAATAGAGCTTAGTGTTGATATAAAAGTCTCAAAATCATGACAATTGTTGTGTTGTTTGTCATTACTTATGGGGGACAAGGAGGATTTCCTATATAATTTCTCTCGAATTTTGTTAGCCTTTTTTAGTTTCCAAGTTAAAGCAATGTGCTTCATAAAAAAAGATATATGGTAGTTTTCACTTTCTCATTAGGTGACTAAAAATTTAATGGATATTTCTTAGCCTTAAATTTAGACAGTTGACTTTAAATCCAATAGTAAGTAACAATGTAGGCACTTCCAATAGAATACAAATACTATATCTTTTAACTGTATACGTTCATTTCAAATCTTACTTTTTTTTTTTTTTTTTTTTAGAATAGAATTTCAAATCTTACATATATAATAACTACAGATAATTGTAATAACTTTTTATTAATTATATTTTTTAAACACAGTTTTAAATTAAAAACAAGACTAACATATATATAAAAAATGGATGGAAGTCCTTTCAATTTGAATTTATTTTTGATCATGCTTGCGGAATTATTATACTCCCTGTGTGGCGGGGCTTGCTCTGCAGATATTTCTATAGCGAGTTATAAAATTCAAAAATTCAAACAGGTTGCCGACCTCAAGAAAAGTACTCTTGCAAGTTGTGCAGGTCAAACTCAGAGAGTCGTGACTGTAGCACAGATAAGGAACAATGATGTGCTCCACAAGTATATTAGCTTAAGAAAAACGGGATCATCGATGCTCGGATCAACGTCTAAGCTCGTGAGACAACCATCCACACTAGCCGTTGAAATAGGAAACAAATAAACTATGATCCATGTATAATATTCTGATTTCTAGACCTAGTCAAAGTCCTACTCTCTTAGTTTATTTTCAAGCAATAAACTGTGGACGTTAAATATCTCGATATTAATGATCTTTAAATTATAGTCTTTTTGTATTAAAAAAAATATATCTCAATATTGATAATTTTAATTGCAAAGAAAAATGTTAATATATTGATGAATCGTTCAAAGAAGTTTCAACAATTTTTTCTATTGAAAAAGATAAATTCCCATCAAGTACGATCAACCGATTGAATAATCTATATATTTTATTGAATAACAAAATTCAAAATAGTTATTGTTTATGAATTTTTTTTAATTAAATAGTATATAGCACAAAATAAAAAAACCATATGAATCTGATTGAGAGCAAACTGAATCGAATTGCACCGACGCCGGCCCGCAACGCCGCTGCTGAAATTTGGTTCTTCGAAGCACCTGCAGAGTAAATCGGATGTTGCACCTCCGATCACTTGCCTAACGCCTGAAATCCGCCCCGACCCACTACCAATTCTAAGGGATTTGACCACTTGAATCCGAGAAAGAGAGCACCACGACTTCGACACCCACGACAAGAAGCCTCACTTGCTAGACCACACAGAGATCTGAGGGAACCAAGAGGTTCCGTCGCTGTTGTCACTAGTCTGCTTTCATCGAGCCTAGGGTTTTTGAAAAGTTTTCGCAAAAGATAAGTGTAGATTTGTTATTTTTTATGTATTTATTTCTCTTGTTGTGTGAATATGAAAGTAGAGGTTTTTTTTTTTTTTTTTTCGTTCCCATAAAACAAATAAGATTTTAGAATAAATGTAGATTGAAGAGGAGTATATTGGAATCAATCTAATCGTCCAAAGAGGAGTTTGGCAAGAATATATATCATGTATAATAGAGTCTTACAACTTAGAAATTAAGATAAGAATTCTAGAAGCTTCAATAGGAATGATTAAGTTAAGCAAGCATATATAGCATTACAGGTAGAGACGCGCGATGGTGGTTAAGGGTGGGTCATTATTGTCTAGCAGCTGCAACGTCATGAATCTTTAATAGTTAGGTTAACTTGTCCACCCAACGATGGCAAACCTTAATCTGGAAAACAAGAGCGGATGGAGACCACACGATTAACTTTGATTACATATGGACGACTTAATACAAATGAGTTTGGGGTCCCCTAATCACATGTGACGTGCTTTTGAAAACTGGAATATATAGGTACAGCTGGCTCGATCTTTATAAGTGACACATGATTCAAACAGCTGCTTTGTCTCTCTAATTTATCTTCTTCTTTTTTCCATAAAAGGTTTCAATTCTTGTAGCCCCATTTGCAAGTAAAGCCAATTACCCGACAACAAGAAGAGAGCTATATTAATATATAGATTATTCTGTATATAAGTGCAGGCAGGCGAGCATTAGTGGACTGGAGCCTGGAGAGGGACCAAATACAACAAACCCGATCGACCCCATTGACACACCCCAGAATCTAAACTACTTAAACACTAACTTTTTCTCGCACCATCACCATCATATTAATTCTCACTTACCTTGCACCTAAAACCAATTAGCATCATTATTTGATCGATTTCCCTTAATTTAAGAGAAAATACAAATGTGATTCCTACCATCAATCACATATCGATGTGCTTGAATACATGATTCATTAAATGTGTGACCATTATATGTCATAATTATCATTATTCTTTCCAAATGCTCCGTATATACATAATGGAATGCATATTGATGTCATCAGTGATGAATGCTTCATTGCGCATGCGCACCAATTGATTCCTGTAAACCAATACGTATACCTTTTTGTTGATCGTTTTGAAATACACACAAACACGCGCGCACACACATATATATATATATATATACATATATGTTACATGTCTGAATATGGAAAAGAAGGTGATTACCGATGGCTATATATATATCATATCCAGAGCGGAGCTCCGCTTTGAAATTAACTTGTGAAGTTCAAGTTTTCGGTCACTTTTTGGTCACATATCTACATCTCGACCATTCAATTTTTAGGTACTAATGTATAGATCATCTCTGTAAAGTTTCAACCAAATTGATGATCGTTAAGATATCTAACTCGCTTAAACCAATGGAAGAACTGAATCTGTCAACCTGAACCGTACTAGCTTTAAAGCAGTTATCAATGCCTTAACGATCATCATTTTGGCTGAAAATTTGTAGAGACGATCTATACACTAGTACCTAAAAACTGAACGGTTGAGATGTGGATGTGCAACCGAAAAGTAACCCAAAACTCGAACTTCACACGTTAATTTTCAAAGCGGAGCTCCGCTTTGGATAGGATCTTTATATATATATATATATATATATATATATATGTCTGAATATGGAAAAGAAGGTGATATATATATATATATAGACACACACACATGTGTTCTATTAAGGAGGTATGTTCCTTAGCTAAGGAACGGATTTTCATATTTTGACAACTTTTCGATCACATATTCACATCTTAACCGTTCTGTTTTTAGGTCCTAATGTATAGATCATCTCTGCAAATTTTCAGCAAAATTGATATTCGTTAAGGCATCCGAAACTGCAATTTACAATTATGAACACAAATGGTTTAGGTTGCACAGATTCGGTTCGTTCATTGATTTAATCGAGTTCGATATCTTAACGATCATCAATTTGGCTGAAAATTTACATAAGTGATCTATACATTAGGATCTAAAAATGAACAAAAAGTGGTCAAAATATGGAAATCTGTTCCTTAGCTATGAAACAAACCTCCTTAACAGAGCAAGGCTTTATATATATATATATATATATATATATATATTATATGTTACATGTCTGAATATGGATGTGAATATGTGATCGAAAAGTGGTCAAAATATGGAAATCCGTCCTTAGCTAAGAAATGGACCTCCTTAGCAGAGCAAGCCTGTATATATATATAATTTTATTATAGTGTGTGATAAGTTATTAGTAGTCGAATATCTTGACCTAAAGCATGGTAAGGCGGCGATGGAAAGCAATCGCTGGTGATGTAAGGAGGGCGCCCACCCCTTGTGGGTTGCCCATAGCATAGTGCTAGCCTAAATTGAGTTTTGGGGCAATTCAAACTGGGTGTCCACAAATGTTTGGGCTCATGGATGACCTAACATGATAGGCCTTGGTTCTTCGAATCTAGGATATCGGAGAGTGAGCCATAGTGACCGCACCTGCTTCCGCCCTCACATTCTGTAGGTTACCTGTTTAGCCTACTGCACTTCTTGTCCATTTATATTCCTAGAATGCTCTGATTACTATGGGATTTGGAACCCAAACTTGTATGAATTATATTCGAGGTCTATGACCTAACTTTGTGAATTGTAGTATTTTAATCTTGGAGTTTCTTAGACTTGAATAACTTGATACACTGTTATTATTTTTGGGCTTGAGTTGGTTGAATGATGGGAGCAAGGTGGTTCCAGGAGTTTGTGGTTGGATTATTAGAAGTGAAGTTTGTTTTCCACAGGTTTTTGGATTGTCCATTTTTAAGGGAGGTTATGCCGAAATTTTTGGTAAACCTTCTTTAAAAGTGGGTCCCGCAGGGCCACTTCGGATTCCAGGGTGGAATTCGGGGCGGGTCCTGTCAGTTGGTATCAAAGCACTAGGTTTCTAGATTCTGTAGACTTCCTTACTTCCTTGCTACTTTATATGCCTAATGACACCTGGTACCTCCCGAGTGATGGCCCGACCGCGGCGGATCCCCATCGTGTGCTCTTCGGTACTAGTGTGTTATTATGCATGTAAAGTAGATACCTTGTTGTACTGATCCTTGAACTTCTTAAATACTCTTTCTTCAGGTACTATGGCTCGAAATCGCCGAGCACGTAGGGGAACTCCTCCTGTTGAGGATGATGAGCAGATACCTAGGAGGTTTGCGGATACTTTTGGGCAGTTCTTTCGGCAGATTGCTGCAGCGCTCCCCGGGTCACGTACCGACTATACTGTGGAGCGTGCTAGGAGGCATGGGGCTCAGACTTTTTCTTCTGCCGCCTCACCTGTAGAGGCTCAGCGGTGGATTGACAGGATGGAGAGAGTTTTCTCCCAGATGGACCTTCCAGAGGACAGGAAAGTGAATTTGGCAGTACAGTTCCTTGAGGATACCGCCTGGCATTGGTGGACTGATGTTGTCAATGACCCTGCAAATGCTGGCCCGATGACATGGGATATGTTCAAGACCCATTTCTATGGACGGTACTTTAGTGATGCCCACCTCAATCGGATGCAAGACCAGTTCTTGGGCTTGGTGAAGAAAGATGATCAGTCAGTGTTGGAGTTTGAGCAGGAGTATCTCTCCTTGGCCCACCATGTGCCGGATTTGGTTCGCACTGAGCAAAATAAGATTCGTAGATTTGTTTTGGGACTTGGAGGAAAGTTTAAGGATAAGATGTTAGGCACACCGTACCGGAGTTTTGCTGAGGTAGTATCTTATGCCATGGACATTGAGTCGGACTCACCTGCTGGATTTCACCCTAGGGATCCTGGTGGCCCTAACCAGGGTCCATCTAAGAGGGCTACTTCTACATCCGGTTCTGGTTCTTCAGTTGGTAGTGGGAAGAGCAGTGGTTCCAGTTCGAGGTCCCGTGCTAGGTTCAGAGGACGTGCCAGGAGATTCTCTCGGCGTCAGTTTAGTGGACAGTAGTCTGGGCAGCTCGAGAGGTCGAAGAGTTATCATGGTGGTTCAAGTGGGGCTTCGACTAGCCAGTCAGCTCAGTTTGGGCAGTATCAGACAGTGGGATGTTTTATGTGTGGTCAGCAGGACCACTTCAGGAGAGACTGCCCTCTTTTGGCTCAGGGAGCCAGATCTACCCCCACTCAGACTGTTGGTCAGTCCTCTGCTGGCGGGTCGACTAGCGGTGCCCGCACCAACTCGGTAGGCCGAGCTAGTTCTCAGTAGGGCAGGGCTCAGCGAGGTCGTCCTGTGACACATGCTAGACTGCACGCCATGACCTAGCAGGAGGGCCGTGATTCACCGAAAGTCATTGTTGGTATGTTGTTTATCTTTAATCAACCTGCTTTAACCTTAATTGATCTTGGTGCGACGCACTCTTTTATGTCAAGTAGATTCGCATGTTTTGCAAATGTGCCATCGTCACTCCTTATTGGCGAGTGGTATGTTTCTTTACCTGCGGGAGGGACACTTAAGATAGATTGAGTTTTTAATGGTTGTGGTGTAATGGTTGACGGTTCTTGCCTGGAGGCCAACCTAATTCCTCTAGATCTTGTTGAATTTGATGTAATTCTGGGGATGGACTTTCTGGAAACACATGGTGCATTGGTTGATTGCTTCCGTAAAGAAGTAGTGTTTCGAAGTCCAGGAAAACCGGAAATCACTTTCCGTGGTGAGAGGAACATTCTCTCCTCTTGCCTGATTTCGGCCATTACAGCTGAAAAGCTTTTGAATAAAGGTTGTCAGGCTTACTTGGCTCACATTGTGGATACAAAGAGGGAGGTGTTGAACATTGAGGATATTCCTGTGGTCAGGAAGTTTTCGGATGTGTTTCCTGATGAACTACCTGGTTTGCCTCCAGAAAGAGAAATAGACATTACCATTGAATTGCTCCCTGGTACTACACCTATATATCAGGCACCTTATAGAATGGCCCCAGCTGAGTTAAAAGAGTTGAAGACCCAGTTACAGGAGTTGTTGGATAAAGGTTTCATTCGGCCAAGTGTGTCCCCTTGGGGTGCTCCGGTACTTTTTCTTAAGAAGAAGGATGGCACTTTGAGATTGTGTATTGATTATAGAAAATTGAATAAGGTCACAGTGAAGAACAAGTATCCATTACCACGGATTGATGATTTATTTGATCAATTGCGGGGTGCCAAAGTCTTTTCTAAGATTGATTTGAGGACAGGTTACCACCAGTTACGGATAAGAGAGTCCGATGTACCCAAGACCGCTTTCCGATCACGTTATGGTCACTATGAGTTTGTGGTGATGCCTTTTGGATTAACCAATGCTCCTGCAGCCTTTATGGATCTCATGAATCGAGTATTCCGCCAATACTTGGACCGTTTTGTGATTGTGTTTATTGATGACATTCTGGTTTACTCCAAGAGTGATGAGCTTCATATTAAGCATTTGAAGCTTGTACTTCGGACTTTGAGGGAGGCTAGACTATATGCCAAGTTGAGTAAGTGTGAATTCTGGCTTAACAGCATTGGATTCTTGGGTCATGTGGTATCAGCTGAAGGTATTAGTGTGGACCCTCAAAAGGTGGAAGCGGTTTTGAATTGGGGAAGACCCACCACCGTGACGGAAATTCGTAGTTTCTTGGGTTTAGCTGGTTATTATCGGCGGTTCGTGCAGGATTTCTCTAGACTTGCGGCCCCTCTCACTAAATTGACTAGGAAGGGTGCTAAATTTGTTTGATCGGAGGAGTGTGAACAAAGTTTCCAAGAACTTAAAGGACGTTTAACTCGTGCCCCAGTTCTGGCATTGCCTGATGATATCGGGGAGTATGTGATTTACAGTGATGCCTCAAGACAAGGCTTAGGTTGTGTGTTGATGCAGCATGGGAATGTGATTGCCTATGCATCTAAGCAGCTGAAACCTCACGAAATGAACTACCCGACTCATGACCTTGAGCTTGCTGTTGTAGTACTTGCACTTAAGTTATGGAGACACTATCTTTATGGGGCACGATGCCAGATTTTCACGGATCATAAAAGTCTCCAGTATCTACTTAACCAAAGGGACTTAAATTTGAGGCAAATGAGGTGGTTAGAGTTGATTAAGGACTATGATTGCACTATTGAGTACCGTCCGGGAAGGGCCAATGTGGTAGCTGATGCACTTAGTCGAAAGCCCTCTAGTTCTTTAGCCCATTTGAAGGCAGTTCGAGTTCCTTTACTTTATGAGTTGCGTTCTACGGGAGTTAATTTGACGATTGAGAATGAGTCTGGAGCATTGATAGCTAGCTTCCATGCGAGGCCGAATCTCATTGATAAAGTGCGGGAGGCACAAGATGAAGATGAATATCTGAGACAATTAAAAGAAGCAGTGAGTAATGGCACTAGAACGGATTTTATTCTCAGAAGATATGGAGCCTTAATGTTTGGAAATAGAATGTGTGTACCTAATCTTCGTGATATTAAACAAGAAATTTTGGATGAGGCTCACAATTCTGCTTATGCTATGCATCCCGGCGGGACAAAAATGTATCGAACTTTAAAACCATACTATTGGTGGAGAAATATGAAGAGAGAAATTGCAGCATATGTGAGTAGGTGTTTGGTGTGCCAACAGGTAAAAGCAGAAAGACAGAAACCTTCGGGATTGCTACAGCCGTTGCCTATTCCGGAGTGGAAGTGGGAGCACATCACCATGGATTTTGTTTCGGGTCTTCCGCGAACTCGTAATGATCATGATAGTATTTGGGTGATTGTGGATCGACTCACTAAGTCTGCTCATTTCTTACCTATCAACAAAACTTACGGGATGGGCAAGCTGGCGGAACTTTATGTTAATGAAATCGTAAAACTTCATGGACCACCCGTTTCTATTGTCTCTGATCGAGACCCTCGTTTCACTTCAAAATTTTGGAAGAGTCTGCATGAGGCTTTAGGTACTGGATTAAGTTTTAGCACGGCATTCAATCCACAGACTGATGGGCAATCAGAGAGAACTATCCAAACTTTGGAAGACATGTTGAGATCCTGTGTTATGCAATTCAAGGGAAGTTGGGATAGCCATCTGGCATTGATTGAGTTCGCTTACAATAATAGTTATCATTCCAGTATTGACATGGCTCCTTACGAAGCTCTCTATGGAAGGCAGTGCCGTACTCCCTTGTGTTGGAATGAAGTGGGAGAAAGAAAGCTCATAGGCCCAAAGATTGTACGGATTACCACTGAAAAAGTTAAGTTGATCAAGGAGAAACTCAGGGCAGCTCAAAGTAGACAAAAGAGTTATGCGGATAACCGCAGGAAAGACTTGGAGTTTCAAAAAGGTGATTGGGTATTCTTGAAATTGTCCCCTTGGAAGGGCGTTGTAAGATTTGGAAAGCGGGGGAAACTCAGTCCTCGATTTATTGGACCTTTTATGATTAAAGAGCGAGTTGGCCCAGTTGCATACAAATTAATACTACCTCCGAGATTGTCAAAGATTCATGATGTCTTCCACGTGTCCCTGCTCTGCAAGTATATTGCTGATCCTTCTCATGTCTTAGAAGAACAGCCTATTCGATTGAAGGAGGATCTTACTTATGAGGAGAAACCGATCCAGATACTCGACAGAAGGGAGCAGGTCCTTAGAAACAAGATGATACCTTTAGTTAAAGTACTGTGGAGTAATCATTTGGTGGAGGAAGCTACTTGGGAACCGGAAGATCTAATGAGACGACAATACCCCCATCTGTTCTGACAGGTATGTAAATTTCGAGGAAGAAATTTTTCTTAGGGAGGGTGAATTGTTACGCCCCGTCTTCGATTTATCCTTGATCTGTGTCGAAGTGAATTTCTTTATGTTTTGCCGTCCTCGGTTTCAGTTTTTATCTTTTAGGGGGGGTGCTAAAAGTTGACTTTTTATGGGTTAACAATTTGAGAAAATTTCCTTCATGAAAGTTGTAGAGGACGTTAAACCGAGCGTGTGCATATGTGGTACGTAAAAATTGGAGTTCGTATATGAAAGTTATAGCTTAAAATGTGGAAGTTACTGTTCATGGTAAAAAAAGTATATATATGGAAAGTTACCACTGTAGGTTTCCATTTTCGGAAACCCGGTAACTCTCCCTCTCTCCTCCCCCGACATTTCCTTCCTCTTCAGCCCGATTCTTCCTCCTCCGGCCGACCCACGACGAAATCCGGCCATCCCCAAGCTCGTCTCCTCCCCCTTGACGCATCTGTGGTGGTATTTTGAGGAGATTTGGCCGGAGGAGCTCGATTTCTTGCTGGGAAGGTTACTGTAGCAACTTGCGGGTTTTGCCGATTTCCGGCGATTCCGGCCTTCTCCGGCCACCAAACCGGCGTCGAAGGTTCGGTTTTTGACATAGATCATTTCCCCTAAGGTCTTTCATTTCAATTTGCAGTGTAGAGGTTGAATTAACGATTTGAAATTTCTAGGGTTCTTGGAGTTTTTTGGAAAAATTTCACCGGACAATTTGGAGCCCTTCAAGGTAAAATTGGAACTTGTTGTAGTTGAGAAAGAGATTGGGTCTGTTGAGTAGGTGGTGCTGCCAAAATTTGGTGGCCATTGGTGGTGGTTGCCGGTGGCGTGTGGGCCCCACGCGCGGCCACTGTGGGTGGTGCGTGGTGGCGCGTAGAGCTGAGTTTTAATTACAATTTTTGGCTCCATAAACCCTATAATGACTGTAGAATTGTATACATGAAGTTTGGTGGGAATTGGAGGAATTACGAATTGAGTATAAATGGTTAATTATTGATTTACGTGAATTCGATCGTCGAATTTCTTTCGAATTCACTTTAGAACTTATATATCGATGAATGAATATTGTTGGAGTATTATGGATGGATTCGATGTGAATTAAGGAGTTGAATTTTGAAGGGGGATGTTATGAATTTCAATTTCTAATTATCGTAAAGTTAATTTCCGTCCTGTAAATATATTTTTACGAGTGCTATTCGTACAGGACGAGAGGAATCTTCGTACGAGGAAAATACCGAGCGACGTCAGGATTGATCATATACTGTGAGTGGACTTTTATTTTTCAAAGAATGATGCATGCATTTATTTAATGGGTTCCGAGGTTATAATTTATTCATCGTATTACTTTCCCGAGCATATGGTTATTTTCAGAAATGGTTTTGGATATTTGGTTATTTGAAGGTTTTATGGCGTGCGGGGTCACGTCATTGGATTATGCTTATTTTCTTTTATTTATTTATTTCCGATGTGATTTCCGGATTTATACTATTTATATTATATTTATATTCGGCGATTTGAGATTTCGATGGAGTAAATCTTTATATTTATTTATCTCCTATTTATTTTGAATTTGAGATTATCTTGGCGTGTGGGACACGTCGTTGGAAATTCATTTACGAGAGTTGGGGAAGTTTTATGGATTTATGAGGTTTTCGGATTTTCTTTTGCCATACTTTGGGTGACTTATCATTGCTAGCTTTGATCTTCCGCCTTTGTGGCGAGGTGATGGGATCACCGAAGCCCTCCGCCTTTGTGGCACTGGTTACTGTCTCTGTGACAGTAATTCTGAAGCCCAGTATCCTATCGCTACACATAGTGGCGTAAGGGTATATTACGGGAGTAATGGGAGTACTTTAGCCTGGGAGGCTATCACCCGAGCCTGAGTGGCTCACTCGTATGGCTATCGTCTTCCCCTACTCATTATACTATTTTCGACTAGCGGGGCTAGTCCGATTTATTTTAGCCAGCGGGGCTGGTTTTATTTCCTTGAGTACCATAGTTTCTGTACATACATGTGCATTTGCAAGCATAATTAGCTATGATGAGCCACGCTCATTGTACCGCCAGGGGTACCAACGCCCACCATATGAGTAACTGGCGTAAAGACAGCTAGCCGGGTTACCGCCTGAGCCCCGGATCAACCCCAAAGCACCGCCGACGCGCCACCACGCGCCATGTCAAGTTAGCATCAGAAGCTACTGAAACTGGGAACTGAAGCACATCAGTCCCACATCGAAAACAAGGAGAAGATCATCCTCTTCCTCACCTATAAAAGGTCCTCTCCTCTCTCCTCATTAATTACGCATTTACTACTCATTATTGTTATGCTGCCTATATGCATTGACTGACTTAGGCATCGGAGAGTTGAAGACCGCCCAACGCGGTCTCCCTCTAACGCCCTGTCTTGTGTTTAGCAGCTAGCAGTAATCCTCAGACAGGCAGAGTAGCGGTCCGCCTGCCGGACCAGCGTTAGACCAAGGTTTGGCTACCGCCAGACTTTTGAGCATTAACATTGGCGCAGTCTGTGGGAAACCTTGAACAAAAAGTCATCCCATCACAATTACCATGACTAACGGTAGCGGGGGAAATGTCGAGGAGCAGGCAGACCTTTCCGCAGTTCCCCAACCCGCCCACCCAGCGGTAAGCATCAACCGCGCACTATTCAGCACCCCGGTCAACCCCGGCGGTGAAACAAATCCAAGCAGCAGCCGCCCCCCAGGTCAGGACCTCACCTCCTTGTATGAGCTGGCGCTGGCGTACCTCCACAAAGCAAACAGAGAGCGCGAGCAGGAACGCAAGGAAAAGGCTGAGGCCCAAGAGCAGGTGGCCACGCTGATGACACGTTTCGACGAGCTAAAGCGGGCGCTGGACGCAAACGCCAACCCAGCACGAAGTGAGCAGTCACACAGCACCAGACACAGCCGGCCTACCGCTGGTATAGGACCCATTGTGCAAATGCAGGTACCGCTAAACCCACCTGAGCTGGCAGGAATAGGACCACCCCCTGTCCCCCAACTGGTGGAGCAGGAGGCGGAGTCATCGCTGCACACCCACCGCTCGAGGACTAGAGCAGGGACTGAGGGCAATCTACCCATTCCCGGGCGAGGGTCAGTTCCGCGGAGCGCCCGAGCAGGCCCCGCTGGCAACGCAACCGCCCAAATTTTGGAGAGGATGCAGCAGTTAGAACAGAGGCTAATCCTGGCGGAGGCAGGCACCCCGGCGCCAGCCCCAAACCCACTATTCGCGTCCAGGCCAGGACCATTCACCGCTACAATTTTGCAAGCCGTCAGACCAGGGTTTGCAAAGACCCCAAAAATGTCACATTATAGCGGTAAGACCGATCCCTTCGTCCACATGGACACGTTCAAGAAGGTCACCAACAACAAGGGATTTGATGACGCCACCCTGTGCCACTTGTTCAGCGAAACGCTGGATAGTGAGGCAATGAGTTGGTTTTTCGAGTGTCCGCCAGGGTCCATCGACTCATTCCAGGCGTTATCTCATGCTTTCCTCTCTCGATTCATCTTGTTGTCCGCCGGTCATCACAACACGAGCCAGTTGTTTGGCGTCAGGCAGGGAGATGACGAATCATTGAAGGCATTCGTCACAAGATGGCGGGCGGCAGCATCTCAGTGCCGCGATCTCGACAAAACAATGGCTTCGGCGGCTTTCAAGCAGGGACTCCTCAAGGGACCATTCCTCTATCACCTCAACTACAATCATCCAAATGCGGCGTATGATCACCTTATGAGTGAGGCGGTCATTCATGCCCTGGCAGAGTATCACATATGGAGAAACCCCACCGCCACCAGCAACACCAACAAGGTCGTCTCAACCCTCCTCCAGCCATCAGGAGACCGCCAGCAAAGCCCCCACTGCACCGCCAGCTGACAAGAAGAGGGAGTGGCAACAGGGCAGTTATCAAAGCAAGAGGCAGAAAGACAACCACTACAAGGGCAACCGCCCATCCCATGGGGACAATCGCAACAAGCAGACGGAGTCCTCTCAGCGGTATGCGGTATTCACGGTCCTCACAGCCTCGTACGAGGAAATTTACAATCAGTGCAAGGATCAGATACCACCGCCACCCTCACCGAAATTCCCCAAAAAGGGCAAGCCAAGAAACACCGGCATGTGGTGCAAATACCACGAGGACAGCGGTCACAATACCAACAGTTGCAACGCTCTCAAAACGGCCATTGAGACCCTGTACCGTGACGGCAAGATGGATCAGTTCAAGGTGCGCCAACCGCCACCTGTGATTGCCAACATTGAGCCACTGGGCCGCATCAACACCATCGATGGCGGGGCTCTAATCACCAACATGTCTCACAGGGCAAGAAAGCGTTACGCACGCGCCAATCACCCAAAGGAAGTCTGTAACATCCGCTACGAGAGATCCGCCAAACTCCCAAAGTCTGGTTGGGAGCCCATCACCTTCTCAGAGGAGGAGGAGCGCGGAGTACATCTACCCCATGACGACCCATTTCTGATCGATGCCATTCTCGACAGATGGTCAGTGGGAAGAATCCTGGTGGATAGCGGATCTGCTGTCAATGTCATATTCAGCGGTTGTTACAACAACCTTAAGCGGAACAAGAAACTACTACAAGACCATGAGCCATTGCTTAGCTTCTCCGGCGATATCACTCAACCGCTGGGTTCTGACTACATGCGGTTAACCATCGGCTTCAGTCCATGTATGGCGGAGGTACATACTGAATTTATAATTGTGGATTGTTTCAGTTCGTATAACTCCATCATAGGACGGCCGACACTCAACAAGCTCAAATGCATCATCGCCGGATACATGCTTCTCATGAAGTTCCCCACACCCAACGGCACGGGCTGTGTCAAGGGAAGTCAGCAATTGGCGCGAGAGTGCTACTCAACCACCATTGCACGGTCAACCCGCCGCCACGAAATCCTAACGGTAGGAAATCAGGCACCGCCACCAGATATCTTCGAGGATCCTAGGGATGAGGAGAAGAAATATGTGAAGAAGGAACCGGTCAATCCGGAAACATCGTTGAAGGTCATCAGCATCTCCGACGAGAACCCAGAACGGACAGTCCGCATAGGAGCTCAGCTAGACCCAGAGGTGGCGGCAGAACTCACTCAATTCCTACGGGACAACGCCGCCGTCTTCGCATGGTCATATGCAGACATGCCAGGTATCTCTCCTGAAATCATCACACACAAGCTAACCATCAAGCCATCCTTCTATCCTATCAAGCAGAAGCGAAGGGCCTTTGACGAGGAGAAATACCGCGCCATAGGAGAGGAGGTCGCCAGGCTCCAGGGCATGGGATTCATCCGCCAGGTAGTCTATCCCCAGTGGATCTCCAACCTGGTCATGGTCAAGAAGCCTAGCGGCAAGTGGCGGATGTGTGTCGACTTCAAAAATCTCAACAAGGCGTGCCCAAAGGACAGTTTCCCTCTGCCACGCATTGATCAGCTGGTTGACGCAACAGCCGGGCATGAACTCCTCAGCATGATGGACGCTTTCTCCGGCTACAATCAGATCAAGATGCATCCCAGCGATCAGGAGTGTACCACCTTCACCACCGACAAAGGCCTGTACTGCTACAATGTTATGCCTTTCGGTCTGAAGAACGCCGGTGCAACTTATCAGCGGCTGATGAATGCTATGTTCGCTGAACATTTGGGCAAGATAATCGAAGTCTACGTGGACGACATGTTGGTCAAGAGTATAAAGGCCAGCGGACATGTGGCAAACCTCAAGATCATAGTTACCATCCTCCTGGCCTATGGCATGCGCCTCAACCCAGAAAAATGCTTCTTTGGCGTCACCGCCAGCAAATTTCTGGGTTATATCGTCAGTGAACGAGGAATCGAGGCTAACCCGGACAAGGTACAGGCCATACTCGACCTGGCGGACCCTGAGTATAAGGTACATGTCCAGTGCCTCCAAGGCAAGTTAACCGCCCTTTCTCGATTCATCTCCAGGCTCACTGACAGGTGTGCCCCATTTTTCAAACTCCTCAAAACGACTCACAAGAAAGTCATCAACTGGAACCCAGAATGTCAGACGGCGTTTCAGGGCTTGAAGGATTACCTAGCGGCAGTCCCACTACTCTCTATCCCTGTACAAGGAGAGACACTGTTCATATACCTAGCGGTATCGGTATCAGCGGTGAGTTGCGCCATTGTCCGGCGAGAGGGACAGGACGAGCTCCCAGTTTTCTACGCCGGCAGAGGCATGAACGGGGCAGAAACAAGATATCCACCCTTGGAGCAGCTAGCTCTCGCACTCATCGTTGCCGCCAGGCGCCTCCGCCAATATTTTCAAGCACACACAATCCATGTGCTAACTAATCAACCGCTGAGACAGGTGATGCAGAACCCTGAACATTCAGGGCGCCTCAGCAAGTGGGCCATCGAGCTCAGTGAATTTGACATAGATTACAAGCCAAGAACCGCCATGAAGGGCCAGGCGGTAGCGGACTTCATCGCTGAGCTCACCGAGCGTCAGCCCAATCCCGGCACGGAGGCTGAGCCCGGGACGGAAATGGTAACCGCTGAGGAGCCAGCTCCCCTACACTCAGATTGGAACCTGCATGTGGACGGCTCCGCCAGCGCCAAGGCCAGCGGCGCCGGAGTCATTCTGACAGGACCAGGGGGGCTGAACGTGGAATACGCATTGAAATTCAACTTCAAGGCCTCCAACAATATGGCGGAGTACGAAGCACTCATTGCCGGCTTACTCCTCGCCATCGATTCAGGGGCTGACAGTGTCAACATCTTCAGTGATTCCCAGTTGGTCGTTAACCAGGTCAATGACAGCTTCCAGGCCAAGGACCAACAGTTAGCGGCATACTTGGGATACGTTAAGGCACTCCTCAAGAAATTCAAATTTCATAACATCACACAAATCCCCAGGGAAAAGAACGCCAAGGCTGATTCACTGGCAAGACTGGCAACCGCCCAGCCACATCAGAGTCCAGCGGACACAAGAGTGGAGTGTCTTGACAAGCCAAGTATCACAAAAACCCTGGCGGAGATCTTCAACATTGAGGTCAATACCAGCTGGATGGACGAAGTCATTGAGTACAAGCGCAACGGCACATTGCCGGAAGACAAAGTTAAGGCGCGACAACTCAAGCGGAGGGCAACCCGCTACAACATCCAGAACGGCAAGCTGTACCGCCAGGGATTCACCCATCCCAACCTCCGCTGCCTAACCCCAGAGGAGGGAAAGGTCGTTCTGGCCGCAATTCATAGCGGAGAATGCGGAAACCACTCAGGCGCCAGATCCTTAGCCAATCGCACAATGCGGCAAGGCTATTTTTGGCCTACTCTAGGCGATGATGCCCGCCAGGTATCGAGATCATGCCACAAATGCCAACAATTTGCTGATCTCCCACATGCCCCGGCGGAACCACTGTCGGTCATCATCGCTCCATGGATTCACTCAACTTGGGGCCTGGATCTGATGGGAAAATTTCGAACCGCCAAGGGCCAGTTCAAGTACATCATAGTTGCTATCGACTACAACAGCAAGTGGATAGAGGCGGAGCCACTAACGGCAATAACTACCGCCAAGGTAATTCACTTCCTCTGGAAGAACATCTACTGCCGTTACGGTGTCCCACACACAATAATCACAGACAACGGCACACAGTTCAACAACAAGGAGCTCATCTCTTTCACCGCCAACTTGGGTACCAGGATGAGTTTTGCATCTATCGCCCACCCCCAGACCAACGGTCAGGTCGAAGCAGCAAACAAGATAATCAAAAAGTTGCTGAAGAAAAAACTCGACAAAGCAAAGGGTCTATGGGCGGAGAAACTCCCGGAAGTTCTATGGGCCATCAGAACAACCCCAACTTCCGCAACTGGTGAAACTCCTTTTTGCATGATGTTCGGAACGGAGGCTGTCCTGCCTATTGAGGTTACTCAACCCACCGCCAGAGTCGAGGGCTACCGCCCAGAAACCAACACTGACGGCATCAACCTGGACAAGGATGGCGTCACAACGACCCACCCTTGGAATACCGAACACCTTCGGTATTATTACAAATAGTCATGCCGCTACCCAAAGGCATCTTGACTTAGCTAAATTTTTGTTCAATATTTAGCTAAGGGAAGCTACCCAACGGGTACTACCCCTCTTTTGTAAACGCTGAACAGTCAGCTATCAATGAAACGAGGAATTATTCAAACCATTGTTACCAAGTCTAGCACTGAGGGCAACTGGCAACGCCAGGAATCGTCAGCGGACCACGTCCGCTACGTTGTGCACTTGGACCAATTTTAATTCCTTTAATGTTTCATTGCTTGGCAAAAGAAAAATCTCTAAGTCAAAACTCTAGCGGTACAAACATATCATGACAAACATCAAACTTTGAAATTTCATTTCAGGGCTGAGACTCCCCACCCAAAGTTGTTCATTACTTCAAAATGTCGAAACTCAGCCAACAAAAAAAAAAAAAAAAAAAATATATATATAAAACAACACATGTAGGAGCTCAGCTCTTCGGGTTGGCTTCAACATCTCCACCTTCCGCAGGCGGCCGTGGTTGTGCGCGGCTTGTCTGGTCAGACCCTCTGGCGGTAGGACTTGGAGTCTCTATGGTGCCATCCGGCCGAGTGTGTGCCGCCAGGAAACCAGCACGGGACACCTCCGACTGGGTAGGCAGAGGAGTCTGCTGAGAACCATCTGCTGGCTGCGCACCACTTTCCCCGCTTCCCGAGCGAACACCTTCAGGCTGGACAGGAACTGCAGCTTGCACCGGCGGAGCATTTTGGACTGGCAGAACAGGTGGCTGGGACGCCTTCGCAAAGTCAATGGCGCCCCTCTGCTTTAGCATCTCCACGTTGGCTAGGGCGCCAGCCTTCGCCGATTCAGTCATCGCCTTTTTGTACTCCGCCGACTGTTTGAATTTCTCCACAACGGCGGCAGCGGCACGGGTCCCTTCGTCCCGCAGGCAAGCTACCTCAGCCTCCAGTTTCGTCACCGCTGCTTGCTTGGCGGCAGACTCCCGCTGCAGGATATCAATCTTTTTCTCCTTAGCGGTCACCCGCTCCTGCAGCAGAGACATGTCTTGTTCCATCCTGGAGATGTGGTCGTTCCGTTCCACGTCCCGCCGGATTGCCACTTCCAACTTGCCGCGAGCATCCGCAGCGTCGCAATCCGCCTTCGTCAGGCGCCGCTCCACATCCGCCAGCCTGTCCTTGGCGTCCCCCAGCTCCCTCTCGAGACCGCTGATCTCGTCCCTGAGCTGCCGCTCAACCCCGGGCTGCTTCTGCGCTGCCATGAACATCTCATGCAGCCCAACCGAAAGGTGACCAAAAGCTGAGCTGAAGGGTGACCCGTCAATCGCCGTTGGGCGGGAAATCCCCGCCAGACCACCAAACCCCAATATCTCGCAGAGGTGGTAGAGAAATCCCCGTTCATTGTCGGTCATGAACTCGGCATAGGCGGCAAACGAGTCCAGGTCACTCGCAGG
This sequence comes from Rosa chinensis, assembly GCF_002994745.2. Taxonomy (NCBI): domain Eukaryota; kingdom Viridiplantae; phylum Streptophyta; class Magnoliopsida; order Rosales; family Rosaceae; genus Rosa; species Rosa chinensis. The sequence goes on from NC_037093.1 coordinate 60,587,144, forward strand.
CGCCTCTTCTGCAGCGGCCACTGGCGCCTTCAGCGGAGCTTGGCGGGCCTTCTTTTGCTGGCGGACCCCGATAACCTCAGCATCATCATCATCCTCCTCGTCGGAGTCATTCTGCCGACGCTTCCGCAACAACCGCGTCTGTTCAGCGGCCGCAGGCCTTGACCCCACCACCTTCTGTGGCCCACGTCGCACGTTGGGCACTCTCTCTGTCTGCGGCGCGGCGCCAGACCCTTTCTTTCCACCCCCCACATTGGCACCCGCCTGAACAACGGGTAGGCCGTCCGCGCCCAGGTGGGAGTGCAGCGGCATTGGCAGCACCACCGGAACCTCGGATGGGCTCACCGCCAGCGTCACCGGGTCTATCACTGTCTTTTGAGCCGCATCCCCTGAGGCATACATGGCCTCCAAAAAGTTGTCAATCTCCGCGCGGTCCATGGCTTTGGCAAACGCGTCACGGCTCCTAGCGTTACCTGGCGGCGTCTCTAAACAAACAGAAAGCAACTCAGTCAACCACAGGGCCAAAGTAACTGTGTACAAGGTAGCGGAGATTTCTTACCAACGGCGCGAGTCAATCGTTGATCGACCAACAGCTCCCAACCGGTAAGTAGGCGAAAGTCCAACAAATTGCGATTCCGCCAGCAACCTTTGATGCGCGCCACACGACACTCTTCTTCACGAGTCAGGTTGTAGCGCAAGCCCACTGCAAAACAAGGATAATCGTTAGCAAGGTTCAAGACTAAGCACAACGTAAACCGCCGGTAATATTCAGCGGAGACCGACAAACCACCTCGGATAGGTTGGAACTCTGACTTAATCCTAAACGCCGGTTCCCCGTCATTGGATTCCGCCTGATATTCCCACCCCGTCGTGGCAACGCAAAAGGTGTCCCGCCAATACGACATAGAATCCCTCAGGTTCTCTATCAACTTGGGGGCTCCCTGGCGGCGGCTTAGGTTCACTTGGCCTCCGCAGCCCTGACGCTTCACATACGTCAGCTCATAGAAATGCAGCACCTCCGCCACGGTTGGTCCCTCACAGCCGGACAACCGCCACAGCGAAGTCATCGCCAACATCAATCGCCACATGTTAGGGCAGATTTGCCCAAAGGCTAGGCCGAACTCGCACACCAAGATCTGAAGACTGGGCACGAGCGGTAGTGTCACTCCCTGGCGGAATATTGCCTCATGCACAGCGGCAAACCCCGGGGGAAGAATTGAAGCCTTTTCATCCACCGTCGGTGGACGCAGTTTAACCATGCCAGGCAACCAAAACATCCTCTTTATCCGGTTGACATTGGCAACGGTCATCCGCCCTCCCGCCTCGTCAACAGGAATCCCATCCGGAAGAACCCATGCCTATTCGGTATCCTCCCCTGTCGCATCTCCCCCGTCAGCGGAGCCACTGGCAGCGCTGTTACTTGCCAACCGCTCCTCACGCCTATTCTGAGCAGCGGCGGCCTCCCTGGCCCTAGAACTCTCGGGGCGCGAAGCACGACCCATTACTACTTCCCAGGGTATGGTTTGTAGCGGCTCGATGTCTAGCGGTTCTGGCAGTGAGGTTCCTGCACGGGCAGACGGACGCAACGAGTCAATAAAATTTCTATCCGCTGCGCTGAACGACACGTCAGACCCGGAATCCTCACTGCTCGAAATCTCTACGACGCTAGCCATCCCAAACCCTAAAACCCAAACCGGTCAGTTTACACAAGATCTAGCCTTTACCTATATTCGTTTAGTGCAAAAACATCAAGAACAATTACCCAGAAAAATACCAAAACAAGAACAAACGCACACTCAACCCAGATTCGACCATCTAGCAAAACCCAAAACCCCAACTCTCTGTCAAACACCATAACCTCCCTCAAATCTCTCTCTACACCCTCAGAAAACACCAAAGAAGCAAGATCACACCATTAACAGAAGTAGCAAAACCCAGAAACCACCATTGCAGATTCAATGAAACAGGAAAAGGATTCGAAATACCAACCTCACGTCGAAGCTGTGGCGTGCAATTCGTCTTCACTGACAGATATTTCGTCCTCTCGAGTCCGACAGCTCCACGCAAACCGGGGAATCTTCTTCGCAATTCACAGACGAACAAGGCTCGAAGGAGGCGACTCAGATTTGAAGATTTTCCAGAAGTGTCGAAACTCGTTGAGTTCCCCCCCTTTTATGTCAACATCAAGCAATCCTGAGCCGTCCGCTAGAAAACGACATCACGTAGCAACCGTACACGTGTCCCACGTCTTCACTAACTCCCCGGATTAACCGAGGCGTCGCCTCGGTTACGAAATCCATCATCACTCGCATTAATGACGAGAGGACGGCTGGGCTTAGGAGACAGGCCTCCAGACGCTAACCCTCTAGGAGTTGGCCACGTGTCAACCGTCGTCTCCTTTAACTTCCAAGGGAAGTAACCACTTGAGAAGAAAACCCCCAACCATTGGAAGTCTCCGCTGAGCGAAACCCCGCCAGCGGATCTTCACTTGTCATCCTCCAAGTGGAGTCTCCGCTGAGCGGAACCCCGCGAGCAGATTTTCTCACTTGTCATCTCCCAGGTGACAGTCCACTGAGCGAAACCCCACCAGCAGAACTTCTCTTGTCACCGTCGAAGTCTCCAACGGAACTTCTCTTGTCATTCGGTAAACGGGGCGTCCTCCGCTACACAGCACACCGCTAGCGGACCCCCTTTCTCATCTGACAAGCTGCGTACTTTATTCAGCGCAATACCGCTCAATAAAATACCACCAAGCACGTCTACTTGACGCTGCTTCCTGCTACATCTAGCGGGGGGACTTCCGCCAGCGGCGGATCCCGAGGCCACGCCTCTCTGACAACGCCGCCACGCGGAGTTGCGGTCAGAATGTCCCTACGGGACACGGGGACTAGTCAACAGTCTACGACAGCCCTGATCAGGTACGTTGACCCCCGTCATTTGGGTGCTAAGATTGGGCTCGCAACCCAACACCCTCTGCTCCGTGCAGCTCCCCCTCAACAAACAATAATAGCGACCATCCGGAGGTCCATCTTAGCCGGGGAGTGGGGGACTCCCTGGGGGGCCTAGCAGGGGCCCACCAGAAAGGGCACAAAGCGTTTGCTCAGTAAATCCATGGTTGACGACGCACTGACGCTAATTATGCTTCTGCAAAGTCTAGCGGGAGAAACGCTTCAAACCGCCGATCAACTCCCCAACCAAGATTGCCCTCCTTGACTGGGGATTTGGGGGACTTGTACATACATGTGCATTTGCAAGCATAATTAGCTATGATGAGCCACGCTCATTGTACCGCCAGGGGTACCAACGCCCACCATATGAGTAACTGGCGTAAAGACAGCTAGCCGGGTTACCGCCTGAGCCCCGGATCAACCCCAAAGCACCGCCGACGCGCCACCACGCGCCATGTCAAGTTAGCATCAGAAGCTACTGAAACTGGGAACTGAAGCACATCAGTCCCACATCGAAAACAAGGAGAAGATCATCCTCTTCCTCACCTATAAAAGGTCCTCTCCTCTCTCCTCATTAATTACGCATTTACTACTCATTATTGTTATGCTGCCTATATGCATTGACTGACTTAGGCATCGGAGAGTTGAAGACCGCCCAACGCGGTCTCCCTCTAACGCCCTGTCTTGTGTTTAGCAGCTAGCAGTAATCCTCAGACAGGCAGAGTAGAGGTCCGCCTGCCGGACCAGCGTTAGACCAAGGTTTGGCTACCGCCAGACTTTTGAGCATTAACAGTTTCAATCTCTTCTTATCGTTGTTTGACTAGCAGGGCTAGTCGGCTTTCATGAGCGGAACTCCTCTTATTTTATTTTTGTTAATCATTGCATGCATCGGGAATTTTAAAGAAATAAATGTGGGAAAGTATAAAATTCATTTGGTTTAAAATCGTTTATTTTTGTCCACTCACGCTAACGTTTTTATATACTTTCCCCTGGGCCCTTCGGTTTCAAATGCCCAGATTGCAGTATTGCTGCTCGGCTTACGAGAGTGAGCCATAGTGACCGCACCTGCTTCCGCCCTCACATTCTGTAGGTTACCTGTTTAGCCTACTGCACTTCTTGTCCATTTATATTCCTAGAATGCTCTGATTAATATGGGATTTGGAACCCAAACTTGTATGAATTATATTCGAGGTCTATGACCTAACTTTGTGAATTGTAGTATTTTAATCTTGGAGTTTCTTAGACTTGAATTTCTTGATACACTGTTATTATTTTTGGGCTTGAGTTGGTTGAATGATGGGAGCAAGGTGGCTCCAGGAGTTTGTGGTTGGATTATTAGAAGTGAAGTTTGTTTTCCACAGGTTTTTGGATTGTCCATTTTTAAGGGAGGTTATGCCGAAATTTTTGGTAAACCTTCTTTAAAAGTGGGTCCCGCAGGGCCACTTCGGATTCCAGGGTGGAATTCTGGGCGGGTCCTGTCATAAGGAGTCCTTGCTTGAAGGCTGCCAGCGCCATTGTCTTGTCGAGATCGCGGCACTGAGATGCCGCCGCTCGCCACCTGGTGACGAACTCCTTCAATGTTTCCGCTACCCCCTGCTTAAGGTTGAACAGCTGAGTTGTGTTGTGATGTTCGGCGGCCAACAAGATGAACCGAGAGAGGAAAGTGTTTGACAGTGCATGGAATGAGTCGATGGAGCCTGGTTTCGCTGACAAGTGGCAGAGGGTGGCGTCATCAAATCCCTTATTGTTAGTAACTTTCTTAACGGTGTCCATGTGGACGAAGGGGTCGGACATTCCGTTGTAGTGTGACATCTTTGGTGTCTTTGCGTGTGCTAGTTTGACGGCCTGCAGGATCCTGGCGGTGAATAGTCCTGGTCTGGATGTAAAGAGCGGATTTGGCGTTGGCGCTGGGGCGCCTGCCTCCGCCCGGATTAGCCTTTGCTCTAATTGTTGCATCCTTTCCAGGATTAGGGCTGTTGCTTCTCCAGCGGTCCTCGCCTGGAGGTTCAGCTGAACCAGCTCCCGCCCGGGGGTGGGTGGATTACCTTCTGTTCTGGCCCTGGTTGCCTGGCGGCTAGCGTTTGGCTGTGATTCCGCCTCCTGCTCCATCATTAGGCTGGGCAGAGGAGGAGGGCCCATCACTTCTGGTAGGTTCAGCAGTACCTGCATTTGTATGACTGGTACAGGTACCATTCCGCCTGTATTGGGTCGACTGTGTCTGGTGCTCCGCGATTGTTCGCTGTGTGCTATGTTAGCGTTTGCTTCCAGTGCCTTTTTTAATTCATCGAATATTGACATCAGCATGGCCACCTGCTTTTGGGCCTCGGCCTTCTCTATGAGCTCCTGCTCGCGCTCCCTGTTTGCCTTGTGGAGGTCCGCCAAGGCCAACTCATACATAGCGGCGAGGTCCCGGACCGGTGGGCGATTACTGCCCGGCTGGGTCTCCGCCGCAAGGTTTGATGGGGTATTGAATAGTGCATGATTAACGTTTACCACTGGGTCAACGTTAGTTGTCAGGTTTGTGGGGTGGGGGTCGGCAGATTGGTCCGCTTGCTGCTGAGTGTTTTCCCCGCTACCGCTATTCATGGTAGTTGTGGTGGATCACCTTTTGTTTCAAGGATTCCCACAGACGGTGCCAATGTTAATGTCTAAAAGTTCAGCGGTAGCTGGACTTCGGTTAACGCTGATCCGATGGATAGACCGCTACTTGTGATATTCAGAACTTCCGTTTACCTATCAAGTAAAATACATAGGGCATCAGAGGGAGACTGCGTTGGGCGGTCTTCTCTTCTCCAATGCCTAAGTTAGTCAATGTATTTATGTTGACAAAGTAACCGTAGGTAAGTAGTAAATGCGTAATTAATGAAGAGAGAAGAGAGAACCTTTGATAGGTGAGGATGGAGCTGATCTTCTCCATGTTTTCGATGTGGGACTGATGTGCTTCAGTCCCCAGGTTCTGGAGCTTCTGATGCTGTCTTGGCGGGGTGCGTGGCGGCCCGTCGGTGGTGATCTGGGGGTAAGCAGGGGCTCAGGCGGTAGCCTGCTTGGATGTGTTCCCGCAGGTCGCTCCTTTGGAGGGAGTTGGTACCACTGGTGGTAGTATGAGCGTGGCTCATTGTAGCTAATTATGCTTGCAAATGCCTATGTAAGTACAGTCTGCCATTATAGCTTATGGGGGTGACGGTCGAGGTTGTTGGAGACTCATAAATGTATAGTTAAGAGAGAGTATTGAGAGTATTCTTCTTTTATTGTCTAGATGAGACTTGAATTGCTTATTGATTGTTGAGTTAGCATATAGTACTTTGTCACAGCGATGACTTATGTTGTCCTTTCGTCCTTTCCACCGAAAGGACATGGAATGTTAGAAGGAATCATGGTAGTATTGTTTCTTAAGTTGATATGTGTGTGAGTTGTTGATTGATGTTCATGAGTTACACATACGAGCTTTCATAAGCTTACCGGGTTTGTTGTGTGGCAACCCGGTGCACTATTCAATGGTGTAGGAGTTAATCCTACAGGTCAGGGTAATCGTGGTTGAAGCTGAGGTAGCTTGTTGGCAGAAAAATGGGTAGGAAGCAAATTTTGTTGGCTTTTCCATTGTTATGACTTCCACTATGTCGTAAGCTCTGAGGAGCATTTATGTTTTATTTTGTGATGACAATTTAATTTGTAAGCTTATGTAATATATGACTCTGTGGAGTGGTCAATTTTGACATAGTGGGTTTCAGGACATCAATATGTACTTGGTTTAAAGGGAAAAAGTTTCCAAGTATTGTGGATTGATGGCTAAACCATCACGCATGTATAATTATGAGATTATATATCAATTTTTATTCATGTGAAAAATCAGGGGCGTGACACTCCTCCTGGAGAACCCTCTAGGTTGGAGAGGTTAGTTCGCGTCCTTGAAGTGGCTCCTCCTGGTGTTGTGGAAGAGGGCAAGGAAGTCTTCCGCGGACTTCTGGGTCCTAACTTGTTGGGGCCTGAAGCGCTCGCTCGGGCCTGGGAAGTTGTTAGAGTACTTCGCTGCGAGGACGCCCTGACTGCCACTCAATTTGGCGCACTAGACAAACTGTTGGGTGATCTCCCTGGCTTCTGCGAGGGCAAAGCGGCCGCAGAAGCACATGCCAGGAATATCCGGATGCAGCATCAGGCCTTCGCCCACCAGATGGAAGATCTGCGAAGCTCTCTAGACGAACGGGTCTCTCGTCTCAAGGATATGGAGCTTGAAGAGAAACACCTTGAGTCTCAAATCCAAAACCTTCAAGCCCAGTTAGCCACCGTAAGGACTGGAATTGCTCAAGAATAGGCCCAATTGGAGCAACCCTTGGCCGCTCCCGAGGTGCTGACTCAGGATCTGGCCCAAGCCTGTGAATTAGCCTAACAGGCCGAGAACGTTGCTTGTCAGGCAGGTTACCGCTTGGACGATCATCTTCTCCGCCTAACCTACGCGGCCAAGAGACTTTAGGCCTCTAGCATCAGGCCCATTATCTTTTGTATTACTAAACATTACTAGCCCAATAATATATATATATATATATATATATATATATATATCATTTACTTATTTTGGTCCAGTTACTAGCCCAAAAACGCCTTTGTCTTCGTAGTCATCACTAACTTTAAATTTGCATTAATTATGAGTTATGGCGGTTCAGAATAGATAATCTCAAAATTGAGCGGTTACTTCCTTGAAGACCGTTCCGTTTCCCACGCGTCTTTAATTCGCCTTTATTTCCGAGATTATGGTATTTAATCTTATTGATGGAGTTGATCACGATTCCTCAACTATCTATCTAAGGGCTGAGGCCACTTGGGTTGGCCCTATAAATACTTGTACCTTCGTGATGAGAAGATCAGAACATGGCTTACCTAGAAATGGTTCTGCAAGCTTTACTCATCTTCCTTCTTCTTCAGAAATCTTCTCTCCACGATCTCACCATTAGCCTCTAGATCTTAGACCTTATGGTGAAATCTCAAGCCTGAGGTAGGCCTTATGGCTTAATCTCAGGCAACCTCATGTCTTTGTCTTCTAAAAGCCTGGATGGAACTTACCAGGCTTCGATATTCGCTAAAGAACATGAGGCGCTCCCGTGAGGGGAATCTACCCCTGAGGGCTCATCCTCCTGAGGATCCCTCATGCGGAGCATGCTGGAGGAATGTGGAAGACCCCTTGAGGTCAACCGCTCTTCTTTGGCGCCCCACCTCCTAGGCTTAACGAACGAACTTTCGTTTTTCCCCTGAGATGAATGGGGCAACTTAGCAGTCGCGATCTTCTGAAGTCTATCAGTAACAAGGCCTTTGGCTAGAAGGATGGACAATTGGAAGGATTGGGATGAACTTGAGCACGTCCTTCTCAACACTTCGAGTAGAGACGATAGTGGCTGCCAAGGTTCAAGAGGGTGTAGAGGCTGAAGCTGATGTTGAATTCCTTAGCTGCCTCCTCTTGGAAGAAGATTCAGAAGACTCAGCTGCTTTTATTTTTGTCACTTTTGGCTTTGTAATTTAGCGAATATATTGTACTGCTTTTGGCAGCAAAGCGACTTTATGAATATAGTAATATTTAATTTTCAATCTTCTGATGCATATTAGCCTCTGGTATAGGCTTTGTTACATGAATTTTAATACTAATTTGTCAAAAATGGTCAAAAATTGTTATTAGAAATTAAAAAATTGAATCGAAAAACTCAAACAAACTTGGGCCTAAAAAACAGAGCCCAATATATATATAGAGCGTTGCCCCTAGTCTTTCTAGGCGAGGTGAGTACATAAGAGTGGGGCCTCAGGAATAGGCCCTTGCGAAGATAAGGTTGCGCGCATAGAAAGGCTATGGTTGCCCCCCAGTCCCTAGCGAGGGAGCATCTGGTGGGTCTTCGAACTCCCGAACACTTGGGTAGTATTTCTTCAAGTATCGGCCATTGATAGGATTCCGGTGAATGTAGCCGCCCAAATCTCTAAGGTGGAAAACCCCCTTTTCCAGAACTTTATGGATAACAAACGGTCCTTCCCATCGCGGTGTCCATTTGCCACAGCCTTCCAACTTCTCCCCCCAGCGGAAGAACCGCCTTCCATACAAGCTCGCCTTCCTTGTAGCTGCGGCCCCTTGTACGCTTGTCGTAGGCGCGAGTGACTCTCTGATTCTCCATGACTAAACTGTCCAAAGCTTCCAAGTGCTTTTCACTAAGGCTTCGTGTTCCTGCCCCATGGCCTGGACATAATCTTCACCAATTAGATGATGTTGTTCTTGTACTCGCAAAGAGTGAACATTGATTTCTAAGGGCAAGACCGCATCATGGCCAAACATGAGAGCATAAGGTGTCATTGCTGTAGGATTGCGCTTAGAGGTGCGATAAGCCCAAAGAGTCTCGTATAGTGTTTCATGCCACTGGCGAGAATTCTCTGTGAGCATCTTCTTTAAGAGAGTGATGACAATTTTGTTACTGTACTCCGCTTGGCCATTAGACTGAGCATAGTAGGGAGTGGAATGAATGAACTGTATTCCTAAGTTGTTCATGAGCTTTTCAACCTCGTCGCCCATGAACGTTGCCCCCCTGTTAGACACCAAGACCTCCGGGATGCCAAACCTGCAAATAATATGGTGAACGATAAATTGCTAGATTGTGGCACAGGAAGCCTCTTTCAAAGGCTCAGCTTCTACCCATTTGGTGAAGAAGTCAGTAGCAACGATAATGAACTTGTGTTGGAGAGAGGAGTGGGGGTGAATCATTCCAATCAAGTCAAGTGCCCAACCTCGCGCAGGCCAGGACTTAATGATAAGCTGCATAGGGATATTGGGAATATGCTGGACTGGCCCATGTGCTTGGCAATCCTGGCAACCTTTCGCGAACGTTATCTAGTCCTTCAAAATGTTTGGCTAGTAATAACGATAACGATGTCTTTTAATGAGCCAGTGCATCTTTGGGCCCACATGATGAGCCCCGCACACACCTACATGCGCCTCCCACATTAGGTGCTTTGCTTCGCTACGATATACACATCTGAAGTCCATGCCGTCTTCTCTGCGCCTGCGCAACTCATCATTCCAGAGAAAATAATTAAGTGCAACTCATCATTCTGGAGAAAATAATTAAGTGCGAGGAAATGGATCTTCTTATCGGTGGATTGGTCAGGGTGTTTGAGATACTTTATGAAAGGAACACGCCAGTCTACATTTGTAGGATCCATAACAGCCACTATGGGTTCATCAGGTGGGTCAGCCCTGGCGAGCCACAAAGGCAAGGTTCGTCGCTTTGCCTTCAAAATCCTCTCGCGAAAGCCATATTTTTAGGTTACGCCAGTAGCCAGCTGGGCTAACTCATTCGCGGCAAAATTGTGCTAGCGAGGATTATGCTTCAGGTCCACGTCATCAAATTGGTCAGGCAAGCAGTTCAAGTGCTCGGTCCCTGTATGGGGCAAGCAAGAAACTTGTGCATCTGAACTTTTCGCGAAATTGGTTGATGACTAGCAGTGAGTCTCCTAGAACCTGCACATCCCAAACTCCCAATTCCAGTAACACCTCTAGGCTTATAATAAGGGCCTCATATTCAGCTTGGTTGTTGGTGCACCAGAATTCTAATTAGAAGGAGTATGAAAAAAGTCCCTAGCCGGATTTTCCAGAATGACGCTAGCCCCAGCCATTGTTTCCTTTCTGGAGCCATCCAATGCTGTAGCGAGACTGTGGCCTGATACAGCATAATGTACTCAGGTAAACTGGCCAAGTCCAGTCAGTCTATCGTCTCTGTCGCGACCTCCAAATCCCGAACTGCCGGTACATCCAACATGGGGTGGTGTGCCAGGAAGTTTGCGATGGCTTGGCCCTTAATCACTTTCTAGGGAACATACTGTTGAGAGAATTCTGACAAAGCCAGCACCCACTTGCCATTACGGCCTCTGAGGATAGGCCGCGAAAACATATATTTGACCAAGTCTGTCTGAGCTATAATGCACGTAGTAAAGGCTAACATGTAGTACCGCAACTTACACTCTAAGAAGTATAACGTCAGACACAGCTTCTCCATTGGGGTGTACCTCGTCTCGCAATCCGTCAATGTTCTGCTGAGGTAGAAGATAGCATGTTCAACTCCTTCTTCATCGTCTTGTGCGAGCAGGCTGCCAATGGAAGCCTCAGCCGCGGAGATATAAAGCTTGAGCGGGAATCCGGGTTTTGGAGGAACGAGCACTGGTGGACTCGCGAGGTAGGCCTTAATTCTGTCGAAGGCCTCTTGATGCTTGGGTTCCCAAACAAACTCATTTTGCCCTTGCAGTTTCAACAATGGACAAAAAGGCTGAATCTTGCCAGCAGAATTGGAGATAAACAGCCTTAAGAAATTGATCTTGCCCAGCAGCCTTTGCAGCACTTTCTTCGTTCACAGGGGAGACACGTTGATGACTGCATTCACTTTATCCTCAGGTACTTCAATACCCCTTTGATGAATGATGAAACCCAAAAAGTCGCCAGCTTGGACTCATCTTCAATTTGTGCAGGCGCATGAGTTCAAAGACCTTTTTTAGGTCCGCAATGTGGTCTCCGCTCTTTTTGGACTTAACGACCACGTCATCGATATAAACCTCTAGAATCTTCCCTAGGATGTCATGGAAGATTAGGTTCATGGCTCGCTGGTATGTGGCCCTTACATTCTTTAGACTAAACGGCATAACCACATACTCAAAAACCCCCGCGTAGCCTGGGCAGCGAAAAGCAGTCTAGTGCCTGTCCTCTTCTGCAACCGGGAATTGGTGATATCCTGTTGTCCCATCCATAAAGGACAATAGCTCGTGCCCTGCTACTACGTCCACCAACATATCCGCAACAGGGATGGGATAGACGTCCTTAGGAGTAGCAGTATTGAGGTCTTTGTAGTCAACGCAGACCCTTATTTGCCATTCTTCTTGCGAACAGGGACTGTGTTGGATAGCCACTTGTTATATTTGGCCACCCTGATAATTCCTGACTTGGTGCATCTTCTCAAGTATCCTCTTTGACCAAGACTTGGGTCTCCAAGTTCATTTGCCACGGCTCTTGCTTTACAGGCCTCCTATCAGGCAACGTTGGCAGCTGGTGGCAAACCAATCAGGTAACAGGCCTAGCTTATCTTCATATTTCTCTGCGAAATAATCCTTGTACTCTTGCAATAAGTCAATGAGCCTCTGTTTCTCACCAGGCTCCAAGTTTGTGCTAATAGCCACTTTCATGGGCTCGGCTGTTGTTCCCAAACTAACCTTCTCGATGGGGTCCCTGACCTTTGGAGGAGTGTCATCCAATGCGGTTGGAGCGAGTTGAATTACCTCCTCTTCCTCCTCTTGGTCAGAGAACTCTTCGTTGACTCATTCCAGTGTGGCTACTCGATCATAGGCCTCTTTCTCCACTAAGTATGAAGACAACCTGTCATACAAGCAGTGGAAGGCCTTTACTCCTTCCTCTGGAAGGCAATAATCCATTAATTAATCTGAGATTGAGGCACAGCGTGGCCAGGCCTTTCCAGTCTTCCCTTGGGAGCGTAAGCCCCCACTGTGCTAGTTCGGAGGCGGTCACCCCTATGAGGCGGCCTTTGTTGTCGATGCCACTGACTTGCAATGGAGTGATTGGCTCCAAGTAGTACATGGCATCTACGTAATTCGCGGAGAGAAGGAAAGGTCTAGGATTCGCCTTGATTACTTCGATCTGCTTTATCGTAACCCTGTTCCACATGATCAATTCTTAGTGAAGGTAAACGGAAGACAGTAGCTCCGATGAATCCAGTCTCTGCCCAGAATTGCGTTGTAAGCTGCATAGCAGTCCGTTACAAAGAAAGCGTAGACACCTTCTGTAGGGCCGATCTTGATTAGCAGGAAAAGTAAGCCCAAAGTTTTGGTTACAGTGCCTGCAAAACTCTTGAGCGTGAGGGAAGTGGACTGGATCTTTTAATTCTTGATTCCCAACAGATGCATGGTCCTTGTAGTAATGACATTCACAACTGCTCCCTGCATCAACCATGATCTTGCTAACCTTGACGCCATTAACTTCTGCCGTGATGTATAATGGCCTCATTTGCTACACCATGGCCAGTGTTGGCCTTCTAAAACTCATGAAAAAATATTTGCTGTTGGCTTCTTCAGTTTCTAGGAACACTGCTTCTTCCACTAGTGTCATGGCTGCTGAGGTGATCTGCAGCAGCTGTTCGCCGGCTTCTTCAGCTTCTACACATTCCTGAGCTGTAACCGGTAGAGTGTACTTGGTGGGTAATAAGTAGACCATGCCGCAAATGGTGTCCACCCGGACACCCCTTCTGTCTCGTCCATATCGTCGTCAAGGTCGAGTTTGGGTTTGTCAGCGGGGATTTCCGCACTGAACTGCTTAGCAACGTGACCAATGACTCCTCCATGGGGACCACCACCTAATCTTGTTTTTGTTCCTTGAGAGCGGGAATTTACTTTGGTAGGTCTTGCCTCTGCTTCTCTGTTGGAGCATCTCCTGAAGCTATGACCACTATACTCTGAATCTTCTTAGGTCTCCACTGAAAGCTCTCCGTGTTAGGGCGTTGCTTCAGGCTCTTAGAGAAACAACCTGGGCCTGAAGCTGGTGAGCTTTCTTTCTTTATAGGTGGCGGTGTCTTTTCTTTAGTGATTCTGCAGAAGACATTAGGCTTGGGTGCACCAGACACTGAACTCGCTTGTTTCTGGAAACTACGGGGGGCCACTACAGGTTTGGCGGCTAGCACCTCCATTTCTCTCTGATACTGCTCTAGAAATTTAACCAATTGCAACTGTTTAATTAGGCCCTGATCCAGAGTCTCTAATGTTTGCTTGGCTTCTCCAAATCTGTGCTCCAGCTTTCTCTTCTTGGAAGGGCTGATCTCCACAGCCTTACCCTTTTCTCTAGTGTACCACTTCCCTTCCTTGATGGCAGAGGTTGTAGCAGGTGGAATGTATGGTTTAGTTAGGATATCCTTTTGCTTGCCCTTGTCCTTCTCATCCTGCTTCTTTTCCTCTACTGCAGCTCTTAACTTCCTGAATAGGTTGGAGTCTTTTGGAGAGGATGGAGTCTCAGCTTTATCTCTTCCTCTAGGGCTGGAAGGTTGGAAGTTTCGCAAGGGCGAAGCCCACTTAATCGGTGGGAATGAGCCAAAGCGGAATGTTTGTTCGACCTCTTCGTGTGACACTTGGATGCCACATTCTTCCTTGCATCGTGAACACAGGATAATAGGTGAGGCTTCACTGACAAGCCTAAGCTTCTTCTTTGCTGGCACCTATTCCTCTTCACCCCATTTGCTCTCAATAGACAAGTCGAGAGTTGGCTTCCGTTGGCACTTTCTATTCCAAAACATATCAACCATGTTCACCCCTGTATTAGGGAAAGGGTTCAGATCTATTAATACTGCCTCGGTAGTTGGGGATTCGACCTACAGACTCCCATTATTCAACCAAACCTAGATCTGATCCTTCAGCTTAACACACTCAGCTGTGTTATGGTTCCACAGATTGTGAAACTTGCAATACTTCTTTCCTTTTAGCTGCTCTGGTCTGGGGAAATGCCCAAAGTCAGTTTTCACCATTTTCGCGGCTATCATCTCATCCAATATCTCATGTGCTTGTTCACATCATATGTATAAGTCGCAAATTCAGGTTTAGTGAAAGCCACAGACTTGAGCTTGACTGGTTCTTTGGTCAACTTCAACTGCTTAAGCACAGAACTCTTTCTTCCAATTAGTTCAAAGGCAGAAACATCATTCTCCTCCTCTTCATCCTCTTCCAGAAACACCTCTTCACCCTAATAATAGGGATCATATGTGGTTGGCTGGTAATTTATAGCAGCCATTGTCTGGTGCTTCCTGGGAACGTATTTTCCCTTAGATGCATTCTTCCTGGCATCAGTTTCTCTGAGGAGGTGCTCGAAGCTGTCTACCTCCGTGATTAGCTCTCCCATGGACTTGAACAAGCTGCCATGTTGCTTCTTTCGTTGGCGTGGCTCCAAGCCCTTGATTGCCAACTTAACCAATTCTTTCGCCGGCAGTACCATGTTCAGCTTGGCCTTTTGAATCTGGAACCACTGAAGATAAGCCACAGCAGACTCAATAGGATGCTGAGCCATTGTAAGAGAGGCCAAGTCAACTTCGGGCTCTATAGCTCTGAAGGTATCCCGGAATAGCTTTTCCATTGGGGGTCAGTTGGCAACCAACCCCTGCATCAGTTTTGGAGAACCAGGTGAAAGCAGTCCCTGATAAAGAAGTGCCAAAGATCTTACATTTTCGGCTGTCATCATTCTGATATTGGCCGCATTGCACCTTGAACCTGGCCAAGTGAGTCGACACGTTCTCAGTATCCTCTCCTAAAAAGGTAGAGAATATGATATTCTTGTAGCCCCTGGGAAAGGGCGTGAGCATTATGTGCGGCGGAAAAGGTCCCTCATAGACCTCGTCAAGATTGGCCCTTGGATTAGCCAATCTGATCATCTCTTCCACCTCCTCACGTCTTACATACTTTGGCCCGGGAGGAGGAGGCATCGCTACAGTCTGGCGATTAGTCTGCAAAGTAGGCGTAGGCTGACTAGCAGCCACTGTCCCTTCTCCTAGGTGAATGACATGAGGGGTATGCGACTGCTGAAGAGTAGGAGTTTGCCCAAACACATCCTTCGCCAAGGCCATTATCTTGACTGATTTCCTGCCTGGTCAATCTCATAATAGTTCCCTGGAAGCTCCTGATACACATTCTCCG
The DNA here is from genome assembly GCF_002994745.2 of Rosa chinensis. Classification (NCBI taxonomy): domain Eukaryota; kingdom Viridiplantae; phylum Streptophyta; class Magnoliopsida; order Rosales; family Rosaceae; genus Rosa; species Rosa chinensis. The sequence continues at coordinate 60,602,779 of NC_037093.1, forward strand.
CTCCATCGCTATCGTATTGGGCAAACACGACAGGATCAGGAAGAGTACCTTCACTTTTTTTAGGTTTTTGCTTTTCTGTGCGACCGGTGATATGGTATTGTCTTTGCCACCAATTACCAGGGCTTTCTCCTTATTCTTGACAGATAAAGTAGTAGCACTTACAGGGGGTATTGAGGTATTACTGTTACTGGTTTTATCTCTAGCGTTTGGTGGCACATACTTTCCGGACCCGCAGGTTGGCCGAGAGTGCTAACGATAGTGTTAGGATTCCCTATTGTCTTCCTCAAAACCTCTTTAACTTGATCCAACTCGACTTTCTACATGGCGACTTGAGTTGTGAGGTTGGACCCCTCATTGCGAATAGCCGCAACTTCGGTGGCAATATTTTTGCTCTGGGCGGCCATCATAGCCATGTGCTGCTTGTGGTTCTCTTTAGCCTGGCGCGTACCGCCCTCCATTCGCTTATGAGTCTCCCGATCCATTCGCTGGAACATCTTGAGAGTAGCTCGTTTAGACTCCACATATGACCTGCTCGAATGTTCCCAAAAGTTCTCAATGTTGGCCTGCATGATGGCCAACTTTTCTTCGATGCTTGCATTCTCTGGGATAGGGGTAGGCACAAACTCATCAGTTGTAGCTACCGTGTCGGCCACAGTAGCATTAGTGGTTATAGGAATGTCACCAACCTCCTTAGGGGTGGGCCGTGGCAGAATTCCCGCCCTCAGAAATGGGCTGTTGATTTCCTCCCTGTTCAAGATTCGATATCTTGGACGATGACGGGCTGAGAGAAAACCTTTGGATAACTTGCTCTTCGGAAAGACCACGACAGTTTGCACGAGAGTGCGGCCTGTAACTGGAGGTCTTATGCTTTGGGCTGTTAGCGTTAACCTTTTGGTAAGGGTTTCCGCTTGACTTCCCAATGGTGGCGAACCACTAGTACAAAAATTGAATCAGACGACGGCTAAAAACTGTCGTCTGATACGGAGTTGACTGTCGTATATCTCGCTGCCGTCTGATGAAACTTAATTTAGATAACTGTCATCTGAAGAACTCGGCATCCATGTCGACAGCATTAACGTTTGTGTGAACGTTACTCAGACAACGGGGAACTTAAAAACCCGTTGTGTGATTGTGATTCAGAAGTCGTTTTTTTTTTATAACCGTTGTGTGATTGTTATTCACACAACAGTTTTTTCATAACGTCCGTGATCTATTTTGCATTCAGACGACAGTTTTAATTTTAAGGCTATTGTAAATATTGTGTACATATGACAGTTTTGTGTGGTTATCGTTGTACTAAAAGAATGATTCAATGCATTATATATGCTGGAAGCGGAATCAAAAGTGACCAAATTAACAGTAACTGAACAATATATAGAAGAAATTGTTATAATCCACGTCATGCACCAAAATGGATTGTGCAAAGGTAATCTTTTATCCACAAAAGGAGTACATCTAATAGTACTCTCCTAGCAATATACATCCAAAAATTTACTTAAGGAGTCTAGCTTGGCAAGCTTGCCGCTCTCATGGCATCATTGGAATCTAGCTTTGCAAGCTTCCAAGCACTAATACGAATAGACCTTTTAGGAGCTTTTTGCTGTCTTTCTATAGTTCCAGCTGCATCTGGATCAATAGTCTAGCTTTGCAAGCTTTGCTGCTCACCCGAGACTACCAACACCTATTGTATACAAGACAAAGATAAATCATTTAGTTCAGCATTTAGTTTTTGATTTACTAAAGCATTTAAGGGAATCTCTCATTTTGAGATATCACAGAATTATCTAGTCTAGTACCCAGATAGCAAAAGTATCACAAGCCTCTCAAGATGCTAGATCAAATTACTGCACCCCTACTATTCTACAACTAAAATACATGAACCTCTAGTTTGTTGTTGTTGAACTATCCAATCACAGATTTATCATTTTCCACCTTCATCCCTTTATCCTTCCCTTAGAAACACCTAAAATGTGTTCAAAATTTACAAATATATACATGCATCTGTACACACATGCATAGATAACTAGATGTCATATTCTTCATTATCATAAAAATTGACAGTTAAACTATATTCATTTGTAAAACTGAAAACATAATGGGTGTTTCATGCACATTTGTAATATACCTCATTAGTCGTTACCATGCTATCTCAAAATTGCATCAATTATTATGTATATATGCGTTGAATCATGAAATAAAGTGAATGATCAATCACATCTACAGAAACTTGCAATTAGATTAATTAATTATGAATGTAACATCTTTGTGTGCATAAATGCAGATAATGTGCAAAGTTTTGGAGTAAAAACAAAATTTATCAATTCCTAAACTAGTTTGATTTACATAGGTTCCTGATTAAAGACAAAATCTAAATTTCATAAAAACTATCACACCTGATTTATGTACAAAGGAAACACAAAGCTAATAAAGGAAGGAAAACTACAATCATAGTCACCATTTTTCCGGTCGCCAAACAACCTCTAAGGACTTAGAGGTAGGCTTAGGTATAAAATCTTATGCCTAGCCACTGAAATAAGATTTTCGTCACCAACCTCTGTGTCTTGTGGTATATTTGCCTTGAGCTTTGCTATTGCAACAGCCCGAGAAAGTCCACCAATAGGATCAACTAAACCCCTTGAAGATACATCTTTACCTTTAGCAAAATGGGGAAGGAAAAGTAAATACGAGGATCAAAATGATGCCAGCACATACCCATTTGTTCTGATAAAGCACTATCATAAAGCTAATTAAACAATCTGCGATGCAATATCCAATATGTATTGTGGTCTTGTTATCACAACCTTCCAATTCATATAGTCCAATTCTTTTGTTAGAAAAGTCTTCTGCAACAAGATAGTCTACAAGTATAATTTACTATAATCTGAATCTAGAAGCATGTTTGCTCCAACAAGACAAAGAAGTTATTTAAATAAAATTTATGAAAGCAAGTTGTATATACAAGACGAGAAGTTAATGGAAAATTAGATTCCTTTCTCTGGCCAACTCTACATAAAACAAAGGGTAGTTGAAGTTAGAAATCAATCTAGTTGGGTATGACATTGGCTCATACAAGACAATAGGAATTGGCTCAATTTGTGAACTAACGTATCAATGAAGCTATGAAAACAAATCTTTAAGGCTATTTGGTTCACACCTGCCACCGCCCCACTTGTAGATAACGAATTAAGAAAGCAGAACACTAATGCAAGCAGTGAGAAACAAAACAGAGATTAACACCAATAGAGCAAATCAAAGAATCAAACTCACAGTATATACTCTACTTCAGACCATGTTCACTGTCATGTGGATCATAACTAGGAATCATATTTGGAAAAAAAGGAAACACAAAGCTAATAAAGGAAGGAAAACTACAATCATAGTCACCATTTTTCCGGTCGCCAAACAACCTCTAAGGACTTAGAGGTTTAGGGCTTAGGTATAGAAATCAGGTATAACCGAATTTTCTATGAAATATTGAAAGGGAAGTATAGAAAAATGTAATATATATCATCTAATATTAATTTATGTACTCCCACGATATCCTATGATCTCATCCTAATGATGATAAGTTCTTGTATCATTCAATATTTCATATCCGTAACCATGCTTCAAAGAGCACCACCATCAACAAAAAGGTAAGAAACTAATATGGTTCATTCCTCATAGAGAGAACTCATAACTTATCTTCAGTCATATCAATAAAATCAGCACATGACTAGGAAGCCACCAAAATGTTAATATTGATTATATAACCAACCTATACAAGACAAAGATGATCTGCATTGTCGTGGGATACAAGCTATCGAATGGAAATAAAAATTAACTCTGAGTGCCACTTAATTACGTACCTGGAAGTTGTCAAATGCTCGTTGAGGAATGTTATCATCAAATTGCTACATTGCATCCAACGGTCCATCCCCAACTCCAACCAAGATAACTGACAGAGGATATTTGCTATTTAAAGAATTCTGATAATGAGGACACTATAAACAAAAATTAGTGTGCTCTAGAAGCAGAATGCATTACTTTACCTAGCAGCAACTATGGAATTTACAGTCGCTTGTTCTTGGGCACTGAATCTTCCAGGTGGAGTATCAGGGCTTCTGGTAACCTACGTGAAGATAGACGCATTTCAAGGCCGTAAGAAGAACATGTACAATAAAGAAAAAATGAAATGACCATGTGAAAAAAAATAAAAATTAAAGGGCATTGAACATATTTCACCAACCTGTCTGTCTTCTATAATGACAAAAACATGGTATTGTCCATTGGTTTTTTCAACAATGTCAATTGCCGCATCAATTATTGGGGAAAACGAGGTTGGACCTGTGAATAAGGAAACTAAGATTATCATATCTGGTGTGTGCACCATGCTCAAATTAAACAAAATCAAACAAAAAGCAACAAAATCACAAATTTACAAGCCATTGCGAGCGAAATTTTAAGAGAAACAAACAGAACATGATCTTTAATTGTTCTTTCCATCATGATGGAATAGCAGCCTCTTCTCAAATCTCACACAGAAAGACAACTTTATGCATATAAGAAGTAATGTAAGGCTTAAGAAACTCCAATTACCTGTGAAGGAACAGGTGCTTGGCTTCTTTTGGCAGCTTGCATTTGGACATAGTACTCCTTAAACTCAACCGGGCAATTTCTACCAAGATCCACCATGTTCTCTTCATCACGCTGCAAAAGAAAATAGTTTTCTTATAGGCCAGTATCACTTAAATAACTGGTTTCGACAACCATACACACAAATGGATCTCTTTTAATTGTGCACAAAATCCCTGAAATCAACCCCATTTCCGCAGTTTCCGATCACAACCTCCCTAAAACCAATCAATCCCCAATAAATCCAAAACGCAAATTCAAGACAAATTGAAGAAAACCAAACCCTAAGGATCGGATTTTGAAACTGAACAGATTAGGGGAAATCAAAAATTGAGAGAAAGATGAAGTAGATACCTAGTTGGAGACCTCTGAGAGCACCTCCGTTTTGAGGAATGGAGCCAAGCTCTCATCCTCGTCCTCTGATATCATCATGCCGGTGGCCAGAGATTGAAAAACCTGTAAAGTTCTTCAAAGCTGAGGCCACTAGCATGCTCCAAAACCTTCCACGTCTTGTCGGCGTATTTCGGATCCACCACCACTCTGTGCCTGAACGCCTCTATCTAGAAATTTCTGTTATTCTGGTTACTCATCGATTCTCCAATTTAGTTCTTCCGATTCGAAAAATCACACAAAACCTAGGTGTCAATCTTTGCCTGAAATCCAAGGCCTTTTCCCCTTACTTGTCGTAATCAATGACCCAGTGGAGGAATTCACCTTATAAGGCAGACTCTGGAAGTAGATCGAGGTGGCCGAGATCTTCTTCCCGCCGGAGGTGTAATAACCATGTTCAAGTGACCACTGGAGGGGAGCCCATGATGTGGTCGTGGGGCTAGAACACGGCGGTGTAGTAGTGGTTACCAGGCATGCCTTCAGATCGACGGAGAGGATGACGACCTCTTGGATTATGGTCGGTGATGGCCTTGAGGGGCTGGTACCGGAGATGGTGAGGGAGAACAGGCTTTGCCATGACGATGTCAAGCGAACAATTGGTTAGAGAGACTAGTTTTGGTTTGAAGGTGAGGCGCGAGCGAAGAGTGAGGGTTTGAAAGAGTGAAGTTTTGGTTTTGGGGAGACAGTGAAGAGTGAGGATTTGGAAGGGTAAAGTTTTGGTTTTGGGGAGACGTTGTCGAGAGAGTGAGGAGGTTTAGGTTTAGGTTTTGGTTTTGGGTCTGTGTCGAGAAAGAGTGAGGCGCTGTCGAGAAAGTGAGGAATGAGCTTTGGGGCTTTTTTTTTTTTTTTTTTTTTTTTTTACTGAAGTGTTGGGATTTCAAGCCCGGTCTATATCAATTTGGATAAATCCTATCAACAAGGACTCGCACAAACATGGTGGGAAACTTGCCGCTTAATTTTTTTAGGATCATACAACGGTTTTGTCTTAAAACGTCTTCGGAACTAGTTCATAATTCCATATTAGACGATGGATGTTATAAAAACGACGTCCAAACAAATAAAAATCAATCAGACGGAAAATTATGATGCGTCGTCTGAAATAGGGGTGGGCATATGTCGGATCGGGTCGGGTTAGGGCCCAAACCGTTTTCGACCCGGATTCTTCGGTTGGGCCAAAATCCAAACCGCAACCGAATTTTTTTTTGTGGGCTGGTTTTTCGGTTGACCCGGATTTCCGGTTCGGTTATGGGCTTTTTAAATACTAGCCCAGTTTTCAAAAAAAAAAAAGGGCTACAAATTTTCTAAGGTCCAATATTGAAGATTTCCATATTTTTCAACCTGTTTCAATGACTACAAGTCTACAACTTTTAATGGCCCAATTTCCAGAGAAAAAAATGAGCTTCAAAGAATCAAAGTTCTAACACAAACAACATTTTAGTCACGTACTGAGCAAATGATCAACATAAGATATATCAAGTTATCAACCTAATGACTCACTGACACACAAAGAAGAAAGCATAATCACCATACCAACATGCATATTACTAATCCAGAATCAGAAGCATGCAACCAAGCAATACAAATCCAAAACAGTTCCGAACCACTTAAGTTTACAAACCAACTAATCCAAAGTTCAAGACCATAAGCTTAAGTTGAAAAGAAATCTTTTTTTAAAAAAAGCTAAGAACATAAGCAACACTTCAACTTGGCTTTCTCCTCTTCATTCTTCATTCTTCATTCTTCATTCTTCATTCTTCATCTTGGCTACTTCCCTTCCATCGACCATAATCTGTAAACAAAGCATATTAGCAACTGTAAGAGATAGGCAGAGGCGCAGAGCTGCAGCAAGATAATCCAGCAAATAAACTAATCTAATTAACTATGTATTTTGTACGGTTGTACCAAGCGGATCTGCATAATCACTCCTCAATATCCGAAAGATTGGTAATTCCAACATCTAGCAGCACAAACATGAAAACAATGTTAGAACAAAAACTAACATAAGTTTACAAATTTGAATAAAAGTTACACTAAAAATAAGAAAACTTAAAACAAAATTTTACCTTGCTCAAGTTTCTCCAATTCACCATAGACCTCAAGTTCAGTTTTGGTTGGCTCTTTGAATAGAGACTTCCCAGCAACCCTTAACCAATCCGAGCAACACACAAGGCACTCAACCATTCTAGGAGTCAAGCTGGCCCTAAAAGGATCCACCACTCGGCTGCCAAGGCTAAAAGCACTCTCTGAAGCCACTGTGGATGCAGGGACAGGAAACACATCTCATGCAATTTGAGACAGATTGGATATCGAGGTGCATTTTCTTTCCACCACTCTAAGATCTGGAACTTAGGATTAGAAGGGTCTTCAGTAGCCTCCAAAAGATACTTATCTACCTCATTTTTAATCTCCACCACATCTTTCTCTTGCCTCAGCATCATAAATTCATCGATATTGGCTGCATGGCTATCGTCCTCACCTTGAGCAGAACTGCTAGAATCAACTTTAGGTAGTGTGATATCCATACTTGCTTGTGTAGCCTCTGGATCAGAATTTGCATACTCATTAAAGAGTTGCAGAAACATGGATTTCACTTCATCAACCATCTCAGCCACCACAGTTCTATCTTGCTGCAGCTTCGGAAAAAAGTACTCTAGATACAACATCTTATATCTAGGATCTAACACAACAGCAATCAATAAGATCTTGTTCATGTCTTCTAACTTTCTCCAGTATTTGTCGAATTTTCGCTTCATTGACACTCATATGCTCACCATTAGAGGATCGTCACTTTTCACACACTTGTCTAACTCAGCAACAATTGTACACATCCATAACAGTGGCTGATTTGCAGTCACACACTTGGTACCACTGAATTGGAGAGTGGCATCATAGAAGATTTTCAGAAACTTCACTAATCTAGCTGCTTTCTCCCAGTCAGCACTATTTGGAGGCCCCTCCCTTTTTTTCCCACCAACCCTTTCTTGGAAGTAACTCTCAAACTGAGAATCTTCATCTTCCATTCTCATAAATGCTTTCTTAAACTTCACAGAAATGTCTAGCATGAAATACGTAGAATTCCACCTAGTGCAGACATCCAACGGCACTATCCCACCCTTGCTCTCTATCTTTTCTTGAGCAGCACACTTCCGAAAGCTTTCTAACCTAGCAGGTGAAGACCTTATATACTTAACACAGTTCCTAATCCCATGAATACTTGAATCTAACTCCTCCATGCCATTCTTAACAATTAAATTGAGGATGTGGCAGTAACATCTCATGTGCAAAAACACACCATCTAACACCAACTCCCTCCAATTCCCTATTTTCTCCCTCATGTAATCAAGTGCCACTTGATTTGGAGAAGCATTGTCAACAACAATTGTAAACACTTTCTCTATTCCCCAACCTATAAGACATGACTCAACAAGTTTCCCGATGGTTTTACCCTATGATTAGGAATTACAACAAAGCTTAGGATTCGCTTATGGAGTCCATTGGTCATCAATGAAATGAGCAGTTAAGACCATGTAATTGACATTTTGGATGGAAGTCCAAGTGTCGGTAGTGAGGGAAACTCGCTGTCCATAAGTGGCCAAGATATTTTTAAGAGCTGTTTTTTCATTTTGATACAAATCCCATATATCCCTAGCAATGGTTCTACGAGAAGGCAGATGAAACTTAGGCACTGTCACCCGCATGAATTCCTTAAAACCCTCCCCCTCAACATGACTAAACTGCAATTCATCTCTAATAATCATCTTAGCAAGCAAAATCCTAGACCTATCCGGATCATACTGAACAGCCACAACATTACCCCCATTTTCAATGCTATCAAAAGTCAAGTACCTCTGTTTCTTGGCATGTATGTACAGCGGACACTTCTTGCACTGATAAAGCAGATGGGTTTTCATGCTTGGCGTCCTATTAGACTTGGAGTGGCAGGCATAAGTCTGTGGGCAATTGTTGCACTTCGCTCGGGGTTTGGCCATCGGAGTCCCATCTGGATTCTTCATCTTTGTGAAGTGCTCCCAAGCCACAGACTTGTTCTTCCTCTTCGATGTTGATTCCAGTCCAGGAGCATCGGTACCAGCAGTAGAGTCAGTCGGTTGACCTGAGACAAGGGCAGCAGGACCAGGTGGAACTGAAACAATCGCACCAGCAGCAGTAAGGTTTACTTCCGAAGCAGGGAATGAGGGTACTGAAGTCCCTATGCTTGATGCAGCCTCTACACTTGTGGGAGTAGGAGTCACAGTGTTTGAATTCCCTTCCATCATCTGAACAAAGCATATTGGAAGTTTAGAAGTTTAGAACTACGTTTATCAGCAACAACACAACCAATTTTGATATATGTATGCACTGTGAAATGAATCGAAAAATATCGAACAATCTACAACATTTCTTAACAGAATGCTTATCAGGAACAACGCAAGCTATAAATCCAAACCCAGGCTTATCATCAACACACAACAACACAGTATAAACTATAAAGCAACATAGTCAACAGTTCAAGCGGAACAAAACCCAATCTCAAAACCTATAAATCTAAACCAGTAAAACACTAAAACCACATCAACATAGTCAAAAGTCAAAACACAGTATAAAGTCAAAATCCAGTATAAATGTGCGAATGAATCGAAGAGATTTTGGTTTCAAAACCTCACCATAGAGCTGAGAGCAAATGAATCGAATGAACTGAATGAATCGATCTTAGTTTGAGAGAGCCAGAGAGTTGATGTAGAGGTAGAGCTGCGAGCTGATGTAGAGCTGCGAGCTGCGATCTGACTGGGTTTTGGGGCTAGGGTTTTAGACTAGAGAGTAGAGACTAGAGAGACTGAGAGAGGCCGAGAGCGGCTGTGTCTGTGTGTGGAGAGAGACAGTTGCGAATGAGAGCTAGGGTTCCCACTTTTCAGTTTTATTTAGTCATAGGAATACTCTGCGGTAAGATATATCGTAAGGATATATGCACCAATAGGAAATAAATAGCTAATAAAAATATATATTAATTAAATTCGGTCGGGTCGGTTTTTATTTGGTCGGTCTCAAACCCGATACCGAAGCCGCACCGCATCAATTCGGATCGGCTCGGTCCTTTGAATTTTCCTGCTCTTTTTGATCGGGTTGGTTAACCGGACCATTCTTCCGGTTCGGGTCGGGCGGTTTTTTGCCCATTTTCGGTTTTGTGCCCAGCCCTAGTCTGAGAGGTGTCGTCTGATTCAATTTTTGTAGTTGTTAACGCAAAGAAACTCTAATGCAAATCCCACTGGGCGTGCCAAAATGTTTGGCTCCAAAACCAGTCTGGGTAACAAATTGTCTCTTTTGAGTACGCGAGCGTGCCAACACCTTTCGGTGTAGTTGTCGAGGCGTCCCTTGACCTGACTTCTTCTCAAACGTTGTGGATGAGGAGAGCGCCAACCTCGTCACCATGTTCTTTTCTCTGCCTTTCAAAAAAAAGACTTCTTGCCTTACGGGTAAGGACTTATGGTGTGATCTCTTACGCCATCGGGAAGTAAGAGAAAGCACGGGTTTGCTAAAGCGTGACTTTAGCTTCGCTGGGTTGCTAGGGTGTTACCCTTGCTTCGCTGGTTTCAACTAGGTTGAAGGTAGGTTTGCTCCAGAGAGACTTTGATAATCTGTGCGATTAGTTGATTGAAGAGTTGTTGTCCCTTGAAACCTGGTATTTATAACTAGGGTTTCGACGGTTCCTTCCCATAGAAGGATTATTGATTGAAGATTCCTAATCGGTCTCTACTACTCGAATCCTTTAAGGGCTCGTTTTCCTTATGGATTCCGGAATGGGCGAAGGTATAACCCAAATCCAAGTAGATTTTTTTTTTGGCCCCAGGTATCGGCCTGTTATGCCAAACTGTGAGTCCCGGAAAAATGTATCGAGCTTAATGGAGATCGTACGTGAAATTATTCAACGATCTCGATAAATGTCAAAATGCTCGAGGAAATTTTCAAAAAGTGAAATCCTCAATCTAAGAGTTGGATAATAAACTATACGACACGACGAGTTCGCTGGAATTTTCGGAGAATTTTCCGGACACCCGAGCTATTTATAGCGATTTTCCGAAGTGGTTAAATTTTAGAAAATAAATTAAAGAAATAGGGTTTTCTGCGGTGCAATCCTAGCCGTTGATCTCACCACCGCTTCATCCCAGCCATTGATCTACCCAGTGCTTGATCCTAGCCATCCATCATTAATTGGATCAAGCTATATACATGAGTTTTGTTAGTGGGAAGAACCAGAAGAATCGAGAGAGAGGGAGAGCTCGGTGCTCTCTGACCCGAGACTCAGCACGACCCGAGAGAGAGACCCGACCGGAACTTCCAAGTCCGGCCACCCCACTACGGCGCGCGGGCACCCACGTCTTCGTCTCTGTGTCGCCTACCTCCCTGCATCCTTAGATCATCCATGCAGTGAACGGAGAAGGAGACTCAACGCCTGGAATCTCCGAGACTTCTCCGGCGAGTTCTGCAGTTCCCGGCGACTCCGGCCACTGTTTGGGCCGTCTGTGGTATGAAAATTCCTCTCCTCGTCATGCTCTACACCCCAGCATACTTAGTTTTTCAATTCGATCAAGTTTTGACAATTTCGTTTCTGGGTTCATCTCGGTTCCGACGCTGTTCTTCGACGCCGGCGACTTCTCTGGCTTTTCTTGGTTCGTTCTGGCTTCGCTGCTCCTGTTGACGAAGGCTGACCACAATTTGGACCTGGGTTCGGGAACTCGCTGGGTTGTGGGCATCGAATCAACAGTTTATCATCGACTTTGTCCAGGAGAACCGAGTTTGAGCACCGAGGCAACAGTTTTCGAATCAAAGCTTTCAAAGGTATAATGCAGAACCTCGAATCAAAGTTCTGTTCTCTGAAAATTGTTGGAATTTGAGTGTATGTGAAATTGAAAGCTTCTCGATTTTGTGTTGATGAATCTGCTAGCTACTGGTATCGAAACTTTGGATTGGGATTGATTGCTTTGTTGTTTGCATGTGCAGAGTGGGTTAGTAATGACTTGATTTGAATTGATGTGTGGTTTGGTGATTTGAGATTATCTCTGGTTTTGCAAGTTTATGTTGCCAAGGCAGGTTATTCGAATTGATTGTGGAAAGTTTGAAAAAAAAAATGGTCAAGTTATGATCTTAGGTGTCCTTAGTATTTTGGGCACACCTTAATTGAGAATGGAATAAGCTTGGTCGGGTGTCCATAGTAATTCCAATTACTATGTGACGAAATTGTTAAGGATACTCGAATTCATTTGTTCATGAAGTTGGGAATTTGTTATAACATTGGTTTGTATAAGCATTTTGTAAAATGTTAGTGAGTAAAGAAAAGAAATGTGTATATATTGGGTGGCCTTGATAAAATTTGGGGGCACCTAATATATATGGTCGATACCGTGATTAAAGTAAAATGTTCGGTAATTTGGGTTAATTATCGAACCTATTACAATTGGTCAAATGTTGGTCGAACAATGGTCAAAACGGTCAATCCTGGTCAAACTAGGGAATGGTCGGACAAATTAATTTGTCGAGGCTTACATAATTATTTCCCTAAGAAAGTATTATTGATATGGAATCATGTCGGAATCTAGGACTCCAGCTACCCGAGGAACGGAAGGTTCGTGATCTCCGAACAACGTGAAATGGTAAAGCTTTGAAATCCAGGTAGGGGACTCGGGACTCTCTATTGGCTAGTGATTTTTTGTATTTGATTATATATGTGATGCATGATGAAAGTACATTGTCAGTTCAAATTTAAAATGTTTTTAAGTTAACATGCATATAAGATTGTTGATAGCGGTGTGTGAGAGCGGAAAGGTGGTCGATGACTTCCTTGGGGATTAGCCACCCCTAAACATCCAGAGGGTTAGCTACACCGGTCGGACGGTGCGCAATCGCAATGATGACACGGTTCCGTGTGTGTAGCTAGTGTGTTAAGTTTGGCGCTCTGTGACTGGTAAGGTCAGATGTTTGTTCTACGGAACCAGGCCATCAGGTAAAGCGCACGTAGTTTTCTAATCATGCATCGAGTTTTTAAGTTTGTCGTTCTTATATATGTATTCGCTTTGTTTTCACACAGGGCCCAAATCCAAATGATTACAAAGTTGAGTTGATTTTCAAACCTAGTCGTGGTAGAGTTTCCTGCAGAGCAGCGAGGACGAAAGCTCACCCCTACAACAGTTTGGATGCAGGTACCGTGCACTGGTGACAGGACAAAAGCGGACGGAGCTGGGTGTGCGGAAGAAGTCCGGTAAACCATTGTTTGGACTATGTTTTACATTCTTTTTCTCGAACTTCGTGTTCCGAAAGTTGTTGATAGTTAGCTTGTGGCGATTATAGTTCTCATTCCTTAAAGTTTGTATCCTTCGTGTGAACATTCATTCAAGTTCTAGACAAATGAAATAGATTTCAGCAACTCAAGTTTTTCACCTCAAGAATATTTGTAGCTTCCGCTGTGTTTTTACAAAAAGTTTTTCAAACAAAATGTCTAGCGGTTCTCTTGGATGTAAATCGAGAGTTTGGTTTATGTTTTAGAGACTCGCGGCACTGTAACGAGCTCAGGCTGGTGAGGTGCAGCTTGGGGCGTTACACAAACCCTCTTAAAGGATATTGCCAAAAATACTTTTGGGTTCAAAAACTATCACCTATGATCGATCATGGGTGCATATTAATATTCCTCCAATTAATATATAAAAGGGCTAAATACTGTTTATTACCCTGTGGTTTATGCCCTACATCAATTCAGTCCCTCGACTTTCAATTTCATCAAAAACACCCTTGCATTATCAAATCTCGTCAAATAGATCCTTCCGTCATTCCTCCGTCAACTGCAGCCGTTAACTCGATGACCTGGCATTCCACGTCAGCTCTTGTGGGCCCTTCTTTAAGGAAAAATTCTCAAATTGCCCATGCCCTCGTTTATGCTATTTTAGAAAATGATTTAGAGAAAAAGGAAATTCCTTGATGGAATCGTGGTCGTCCATCTAACCACCACTTCATCCTAGCCCTTGAAACAAATTAAGCTTAGGGTATAAATGCCCCTTGATCTAATCAAGGCTCCAGATCACTCCAGAAGCAACCTGAAGCCTCGACCCGCAAAGGGGGAGACCGTGACCCGACAACATTATCCAGTCGGCACTTCATCGTCAGGCTACCTCTGGCCGGCTCACAGACATCGTTAGCTTCGTCTCACCGTTGCCAACAGTCATGTGGTATCGGATCATCCATGCATTGAACGAGAAAGGAGAATCGACGATCGAAAGCTTGAAACTTTTCCAGCCGACTTCAGCGAGTTCCGGCGACTCTGGCACCGTTTGAGCTGCAAGTGGTATGGAAATCAATCCTCTCATCATGCTCTACACGTTAGTCTAATTGGGTTTTGAAATTGATAGAGTTTTGTTGATTTGGTTTATAAGTTGCTCTCGGTTTCGGCGCTGTTCCTCAACGCCGGTGACTTTTCCGGCATTGCTGGGCTTGGCTTCGGTCTCGACTGCTGCTGTAGGTGAGTCATTGGGAGGTTGCTGGTTGTTGACATCATAAATCATCGATTCATCATCAAACCAGTTCGACAGTGAGTTTGGGAAACTGAGTTTGGCTGAAATCGATTTCCAAAGATCGAACTCCATCACCGGTTGAACTCAAGAAGCTGTTTGTGCAGAAATAAGAGCCAAGCAGTGTGTTGACAACTCGCAAATCATAGTCTTTAAATGTATACTTTCGATCTCGAGATTGTTGAATGGTTGCTCTAGTCTTTTACTATTCTAGAATCGGAAACAGGGCCTTGTTGCAGAGAAAGTCAATGCTCGGCATGGTAGGATTTATGGGTTAGAATGGAGGCATGGACAATTTCCTTAGAGATGGGGCCTATAGGAGCTGACGTGGCATCCAGGTCAGCGAGTTAACAGCTGCAGTTGACGGAGGAATGACGGAAGGATCTATTTGACGAGATTTGATAATGCATGGGTGTTTTTAATGAAATTGAAAGTCGAGGGACTGAATTGATGTAGGGCACAAACCACAGGGTACTAAACAGTATTTAGCCCTATATAAAATAACTTTTCTGCTTCTACTGATAGGGTTGACACACATCATGGTGATCATGCATGGACTTGCAACTCTGGTCTCTAGTAGTGGAGTGCTGCCTGAATTCTAGTACTATGCGTGTTGAGAATATATACATCCCACATGGGAAAAATGGGACCTTGCCTATGGGTTTATAAGGGTTTGGGCCACTCTATCCATTGCCAATTGGTTTTGGATGTGAACCCCAGATTACTTTATCATGGTATCAGAGCGGGTTACCCACGTGTGCATGCCTAACGGCCACACAGGCTCCACGTCACCCAAGTTGTCCACGTGTATGGCTTGAAAATTCGCCACACGTGTGGGGGCGTGTTGAGAATATATACATCCCACATGGGAAAAATGGGACCTTGCCTATGGGTTTATAAGGGTTTGGGCCACTCTATCCATTGCCAATTGGTTTTGGATGTGAACCCCAGATTACTTTATCTGATAAATCATCTAAAAGCTATTTTTAGCTAAATCATCTAAAAGTTAAATTTAGGTAAAAGCTATTTTTTTAGCTAAATCATCTAAAAGTTAAATTTAGGTAGTAAATTTCTAGCTTTTCCTCCAGCAGTGTTAGCTAAACTAAAAAAATTGAACGTGGAGTGTTTAGCTTTTTGCTATTTTCTCTCTCCTCCCTAGCTAAATTTAGCTAGAGATTTTAGCAAAAGCCAAATTTGACTTTCATATAGCTATTCTGCTGGAGTGGTAAACTATCTCAAATTAACCAAATTTATAACTTTTTGTTGAAATAGCTAGTCTGTTGGAGATGCCCTAATATGTTTACCCACCACGTTCATGATCGGTACGTGATTATGGTTTTTATAGTACATATTTTCCTTCTTTCTTTTTTTTTCTTTTCTCCTTTCTCGGACTTATTTGCTTAGATTGCAATCAATAGTTTAAATATTTCAATTAGGTTAAATGCCAATTGATGATTCTAAATTTTCTCTAAAAAACAAGAAGGTTAAATCAAATGAAAGACTCATTATATTTATCATTAAGGAACGTGACACGATTAGATTACGGCGTCAAGTACGTTTGACACGACGATCACTACCACCTTCGAAGGCGCCCCCAATTGAGGTAATCTTCTAGCCGTTGTACGTGTGTTTCAATTCAACTCGATCATGTTTTCAATTCTCTCGCGATCTGTGTATTTATATATACCTCTATGTTTGTACAGTCTTCAAACTTGATTCTCTGCAAAGAAAACAAGTAAACAGAAAAAACAGTATTCACTTACTCCCTGTTCTCAGTTTCAGAGACTACGTCTATTAATGGCAAAACAGAGCTCCAAGGTAATTCTGTTTCAGCTTATAATTGAATTGGTTTGGTTGTTAACAGAGTAACTAATCTACTATTTTATTAGGCTAAGAAGATCGCTAAGAGAGAAAGACCTTCAAATAAACAAGAGAAACAGATACTTGAAAACAATGTGAGAAGCAGTTGCGCGCTGCATGCGTGAGCTTTAATCAACCTTGCCTTGTTTGTTTCCCTTCCCTGCTGGGCTTCCTATACATTAAGTTTACTAGCTACTTGTATCTTTTCTCTGGATATAGTTTGAACATTTTCATGTGCATCATCGAGCCTTTTATATATAGCAACGACCTACTGGCAATTAATTTCGAAGAACGTTTCATTTTTATGTTCATTGTACGTATGCTATTTGGTTATAAGACACAACTATTTGCAATGCTATTGCCAATATAATTTTTGCATCATTCAAAAAGGTCGGAGGGACCTTGCATGTCCCACAATATGGGAGTTAAAATTATCTACTTCAAACTTGTTTTTTAGCCAAATTCTAAATCGTTTTCTTGATATGGCCGGCAAGGTAGCAGTTATTTTAATATTTTAATTACAGTTTGTTGATGGATCATTTTTTTTCTTTTTCATTCAACCCTTACATTCTGGACAGGTGGCCTGTGGTAATTCAAAGAAGGCAGCTCAAAGGTTAGAGAATTATTACTTTATATTTTGTTTTGCCTAATACATTACTTGTGGTGAGAAATCTAAATTTTACCAACTAGGCCGAAACGATTAAAGAGAGCCATATTTGAGAAATCATCACTTCTCGAAAGAGCTGAGGAACTTGCAGATCAAATGCCAGTAAAATGTCCTCATTTTGTCAAAGTGATGCTTCCATCACATGTTGCTGGAGGCTTCTGGCTGGTAATTAAATCTCAGTGATCACTCTCTCTTCACAGTAGTATAATTTTTGTAAAATTGTTAGTTATATCTAGCAAGGTAATCAAGAACTAGCTAGTAGTACGTAGTGTATGTACCCAATACGGTTATAAGGATTTTGGGTTGGCACTTGGCAGGGTCTTCCTTCGACATTCTGCCACAAACATATAGGAACAAGCGACCAGACGATTATATTGGAAGATGAAACTGGCGATAAGTTCAAAACAGCATATCTCGGTCATAAGATGGGACTGAGTGCTGGATGGAGAGGGTTTTCCATTCATCACCATTTGCTTGAGGGAGATGTTTTAGTCTTCCAAAAAGTCAGGGCTAATGAATTTAAGGTAAATATATATATGATTCAGTCCTTCAATTGCTTGTTTAGATCCATGGCTGTATATTGTTTGATTTTGAGAGTGACATTGTGATACATTTAGTTAAATTAATTAACATTTGTCATTGCTCTGTGGTCATGGCTTTTTTCTATAATGCAAAGCTTATTTGAAGATGCAAATACGTTGTAAAATAGAACCACTAATTCTTTTGCTGCCTACTTGTTTAGGTTTATATAGTTAAACCAAATGGTTCAAAAAAACTGAAGTTTCCCGGTAAGTTGTTTAAAAATTCAACAGGTTTTTGGATAACTGGCCGGTTTTGCAGTCATAAGTCACCTTGTATAATTTACCTAATTCAGATCACGCAGAGGACTCTCAAATGGCATCCGTTACTACATGTAGTATTCCAACAATAGCTGATATTTCTGAAGATATATTGTACATTGACAATTATGTCGGAAGTACAGAGAGTGAAGAAGAAGATATGTTCAATTATATTGACAATTATGAAGCCGGTGCAGAGAGTGAAGATGATATTGACCCTGAATTTTTCAAAGGAGCTGGGCTTTCGGAGTCTTCTGTCACTTGTTTTAAAGAAGTGACATGCATCGAGAAGTTCAAGATCATATTCAATGGCTGTAACATCTTGGTTCCTAAACTCGTCCTGAAGAAATATTATGAGCTTTGCCGCAGCCAAAACTCATACCTGCATGAAAATCTTGTGGAGTCTCTTAACAGCCAACTGGTTGCTGGACTAATCTCTGAGACGGTCAATATTGCAGATGCAATTAAATTCTGCAAGATTACCACCGAGGAGTCTGAGTTTTCGACGTGGGACAAGACCTTGCAAGCCTGTGAGATGTTAGGCATGAATGTGGGCTTCATGCGCAGCCGAGCGAGCAAGCTTGCAAGCCTTGCGGCAGAATCAAAGACGTACAAAGACGCGAGACTTGCAAGAGAGCAAGAAGAAGCAGAGTTTCGGGTCAGGTTGGCTGACTTTTTGAAAGAAAAAGATAAAGCAGATCGGGAGGGGTCTGAGAAATCAGTGCAGGTTGCTACAAGTTTCAAACAAGTGACAAATGTACCTTGGTGATCGATGATACAGTCTATCACAAACTATATATGCATAGAGGTTTCCTGGTTTTGTTTATGAAAATTTCCATTCCCACATTGGAGCATATGAGATATATAAGCGATTGACCCCAATCTCATTCTCTAACGGTCTAACCTAACCAATAAATGGTCATGAACACTCTTTATTTTGGGACCATTGCCATTTACATGATTGGACTCCAGAATCTAAATTAGAGCAATGGAAACCAATAAGCAAGTAATGAAAAGAAAAAAGCCCAAACTGTTTGAAGCCCATAAGCTTGAATACGGCCCAGGATTTCAGAGCCGAGGAAGATTTACATAAAAGGAAGAAAGCAAATCGGAGAGGTTGCTAGTTTGTTTGAAATGGACGAGGAGAAGCTTCAGAAATTCGTGGAAGCCTACCTGAAGAAGAAAGGGCTCAAGTTAACGGAGCACGCTCTCCAAGAAGAACTTCAGCCGTCTTCCTCCCCGGTCTCTCAATTCGACCCCGACGTCGTCAGGCAAATCCTCGCCTTCTCCGAGTCAGTACAATCTCTCTCTCTCTCTCTCTCTCTCTCTCTCTCTCTCTCTCTCTCTCTCTCTCTCTCTCTCTCTCTCGCATTCATATTCATGCTTAGGACACACTTTCGGCTCTTGTTTTGTAAGCGTCTCATATATATATATATATATATGCATATTCCAGTTTAGGAGCTGAGATTTTGTTTCTGTGTACCAAATTTCGCCCATGGAACACTTTCTGGAATTCTTCACTTTGCTGGATCAGTTAGTTGTAGGATAGCTACAACATTGTCATCAATTAGATCTGGGAGTTGAATCCTCCTTGTCCGGTATCAGGCATATCAGTTTTTCGCCCTCAATTGTCAGTGTTTGTAGTACAATGAAGTACAGTACAAATTCCAACACTCTTCACTTTTTTCGGTTTGTTTATGCTAGTCTTCTTGATTCAAGCTTGTTTCGTTATCACTAGTGATACTGTTTTGTTTTTCAGATTTGAGGATGGTCCAGCACGTTACCAAGATGGATATGCCAAGTTGAGGTCATGGACTTATACTTCTCTGGATTTGTACCGGGTAAACTAATCTTTTGATTTCTTGGTTTCTTTTTGGTGGACTTTAATTCAATGTGTTTACTATTCTTTGAGTTTATATGTATGCAGCATGAGTTGCTTCGTGTTCTTTATCCGGTATTCATTCATTGTTTCATGGATCTGGTTGCCAAAGGTCATATTCAAGAAGGTGCGTTTCTTACTCCTTGCCAGTTTTTATTTATTTCATATTTCTGACATATATGCAATTCAATGGGTGCACAAATGGTCCCTTTTCTTTTATACTTACATGACTATTGTGGATATTACCAGCTCGGACATTTTTCAATAGCTTCCGTGAAGACCATGAAATGATGCACCTACGAGATCTACAGAAGTTGGAAGGAGTTCTTTCTCCCTCTCATTTAGAGGTGGTTTTTTCCTGAACAATCATCATTGCATCTATGTTTCAAGAGTACATCAACACCATAGATGATCTCTCACCCTTCTCTTGTTATTCAGGAGATGGAATTTGCTCATTCTCTTAGGCAAAGCAAAGTGAACATAAAGATATGTCAGGTAACTTTCTGGTTGTTTTTAGTTTTTTGAGTACTCCTACCTTCTTATTTTTGGTCAACTGTCTTTCCAGTACTCCTACGAGCTTCTGCTACAGTTTTTGCACAAGTCACAGTCCACCACAATGCTTGGGATTATCAATGAGCATATTAATTTCCAAGGTAATATCTGTTTGACAACAACTTATATGTTTTTATAATGGATTCCTGTATCTATGTGTGTGTTTATTGGTTTTGCAGTTTCTCCTGGACAACCTAGCTCAATTACTGATGATGCTGAGGCTGTAACACTTACTGGAGGCAGCCAGGAGTCGGCTAATCAAATAAACCAGAAGGAAATTCATTGGGGGGTTAGTCAGTAATGCTGCTGAGTAGTATAGTGCATATGTCATTTTCCTTTGTGTTCCTCTGCTCAATTTGAACAATCCAAACCTCTTTTAACAAGTTGCATAAGGAATAATTTTGTTGTATATTGGAAGTAGCTTGTGCTCTTAAAGCTAAACTTCCTTTGTTTCACGTTTTGCAAATTAAAATTTACTTTTAACTGCTACCTAAAACTGCTGTTTTATAATTGTAGTCATTGTCTTTATTTGCAAGTTCTCAAAGAGGGTAGCAATTGTTTGTCTGTCAAAGAAACAGCTAGCTGTGCAGATTTTGCAATAATGATAGTTACTTAATATAGTTGTACAATAATCCTTTTGGTCAATACTTTTCATTCACCTCTGCAAAGTTATCTGCCTATAGAAAAACCAGAGTAGTTATGTAGGTGAAAGTGCAACGATTTTGTTGTTAGATTAAAGAAACATATATAGTTGAGCTAGAAATGAGGTAGCTTTCTCAGTTTATCTGTAAGGTATATGATTAATTAAGCACTGATAGAAAAATTTGCATATATAGTAAGGTTGGTTTGCTACTCATTACTGAAAAATTTCCTTGCGTGAAGCTTTCGGGTTTTATATTGTAGCCAAAAGATTTCTATAGTTATAAGCTCTGTGCCAGTCGGGTATGTGTTTATTGAAATATCTGGTTTGTTTTCTTGAGTTCGCATGCAGAGTCACGCTTATATATTCCATTTAGTTGCTGGAATTTGACTGTGAATCCTATATTTGATATAGTTGCTTGAAGATTCCTTGGAAGAACGCTTGGAAAAGGCCGGGGGAATGGCTTTAGATTCTGAAAAAGCAGAAGGGGAAACCAAAGAAGGGGAGGGTGATGAAAATAAGGTGAAAATCTGCTTTGAATTATAATTCCATAGCTTCATAAATATTAGTGTTTTGAGTAATATGGTTTTAACTTTGACTTTTGATTGTGATGATATCTGTCTTTATTCTTATTTTTATCTTTTGAATTCAGAAAAAATCAATTGAAGGAGGTAAACAGGGTGCTTCAATCAAAAAGCAAAAAAAGGACAAGGCTGTTAGTGCAACAGTGAAAAGTGCACGCCCCGAGGCAACCACTGTACCTACAGCACCACGAGTCAAACCAGAACTTACTTTGCCAGTAATGTAGTTTCTGGAATCCTCTTTCTTTTTTTTTTTTCTTTTTTTTTCCTTTTTGGTCTCTTCCCTCTTCGCTCTCATAAGACTTTGCAATTGCCAAGATATTGGTGGTGCTAATCTGTAATGGATCTAATAAAATTAGAAAACTGTATAACTTGAGGTTAATTGGAGTGAATTGCACCCTGTAGTAGAAGCAAGCTATGAAGTACTGGATTCTTAATACTTTTAAGATATACCCTTTTTGTATGATTTTGGGTTGACAGTCTGGGTATCGTAACTGGTGGTTCATGTTTAGGTTCCGGTGCGGTTTATGGATTAATCTTTTCCTGATTGTTTCAGTCCAACAGAAGTTGAACAGTCTATTCTTGAGGACTTGAGAAACCGTGTACAGTTGAGTAGTGCTGCGTTGCCATCTGTCAGCTTTTATACATTTATCAACACACACAATGGGTAATGTCCTCAACTTTCCCTTTCCAATGATGATTGGTAGTGTTTGAGTCCAATTTTCCACTATTTATCTTTTTGTTGAACAATTTGCTAGGTTAAATTGTTCATCTATATCCCATGATGGATCCCTGGTTGCTGGTGGATTTTCTGACTCGTCGCTGAAGGTTTCATCTGCTCTTTATACTTCAATATTCTTCCCCTTGTCCTTCACCTGAGTGCTAATATTTAAGCATTCTTCAACAGGTCTGGGATATGGCAAAGATAGGGCAACAATATGTTGGTTGTAAGTCATTATAAACTTCGGTTTTATCTGAAAATTCTGGGTTACTTCTGCTTTCATGCATGCTGATGCTTTCAGCCTTTCTCAATGAGAGTTGTTTTTGAAATTTGCAATTGTCATCTAAACCATACTTGTGCTTTTACTTGGCACTTGTGGGATATATCCATTTGTCCACCGTGCTAAAGAAGTTCAATTATCAAAAAATGAGGAAATGCAAGATCATTTGTGAAAAGTATGACCAATTATAGTTTTAGGTTTGCGGAGAAAGTAGTTTCATTTAATCCTTTACGGTGCCTTTTGTTTTGTGTTTTCCGTTGTCTAATTTCTTCTTTATTACCAACATTGTACTCATGATTTCCTGGCTTGTCATAGGAGAATTGGTTGTAAACAAATTGATACGTCTTTGAAAATGTTCCTGCTTATTTTACTTGTCTGTTTTCTGCTCACTGCTCGGATACTGTGGTTTACTATAAATTTATATTAAACAATGCTTGTGTCAGCAATTCTGCAGGGTGAAAATGGTACCGCTTCAAGTGAACAAGTTGCTGGATCAAATGGTAGGAAAAGGCCATATACATTGTTTCAGGGTCATTCAGGGCCAGTTTATTCTGCTACTTTCAATCCTCTGAGTGATTTTATACTTTCCTCTTCAGCAGACTCAACTAGTACGTTGACCTACATTATTCTCTTTGTGGGTTTGTATTGCGTTCTATATGTTCCAAGGAACTTGTTTATGACAGTAACAAGCTAAATTGCTGAGCTGCAGTTCGGTTGTGGAGCACAAACCTAAATTCCAATCTTGTTTGCTACAAGGGTCATAACTACCCTGTTTGGGATGTTCAGGTACATTTGATTGGCTGAATCTTTATCAACAGCTTTCTGAAATGCATCTGCTTGCTTGTATATCTCCTCTCTGGTGGAAGGCACTATATATTAGACTTTTTTGGTCCAACATTTTTTTGCTTTTTTTTATTTTTCAGTCTTATAATTATACTCTAATGTGGTAGCATTTCTGCTGGTGCAGTTTAGCCCAGTAGGTCATTATTTTGCCAGTGCATCACATGATAGAACAGCAAGAATTTGGTCTATGGACAGAATACAGCCTCTGAGAATAATGGCAGGGCACTTATCTGATGTTGATGTCAGTACTCTCTCTCTCTCTCTCTCTCTCTCTCTCTCTCTGCAGATTTTTTTATATTTTTAAAGCCTCTGTTCTGGGAGTATACTTGTGTGTTTTGAAGATGTTTGAACATGAATTGATTATACCTTGTGTTGCAATCCTTCAAAACCAATTCTAATGGATTGAAAATTGATATTTTAGTGTGTACAATGGCATTCCAACTGCAACTACATTGCAACTGGTTCTAGTGACAAAACAGTTAGATTATGGGACGTGCAGAGTGGAGAGTGTGTCCGAATATTCATTGGCCACAGGAGTATGATTTTATCTCTTGCAATGTCACCTGATGGTCGGTACATGGCTTCGGGTGATGAAGATGGCTCAATCATGATGTGGGATCTTTCAAGTGGCCGCTGCGTTACACCTTTGATGGGTCATACCTCATGCGTATGGACATTGGCTTTCAGGTGGATATTCATTTTGTTCTCCATACTACGAATTTCACATTGAATGGAAATTGTCATTTAGGTACTGGTGTACAACTGTACATGTATTATCTCTAAAATATTCTCTTGTTGTAAACTACAGTGGTGAAGGTTCACTCCTTGCTTCTGGATCTGCTGATTGCACGGTAAAATTATGGGACGTAACTGCAAGTACAAAGTTGCCAAAAGCTGAAGAAAAGTGAGTTAGTTTCCCAAAGCTATTCTTCCCTTGTTTTGATACTCTCCTTAAAAAAGAAAACGTGGTTTAAGTAATGACTTGGATCAGCAGAAGTGGAAGTGCTAGCAGACTGAGGTCATTGAAGACTTTACCAACCAAGTGTACGCCTGTCTACTCCTTGCGGGTAAATGCAAAAATTCTGATTAATAGCTTCTCTTTCTTCATTTCTTAGTTAATGGTAGAAGGATATGTTATGTTCGACTTCTGTTGTGGGCGCAGTTTTCTCGAAGGAATCTTTTGTTTGCAGCCGGGGTCCTTTCAAAAACTGTATAAGTACACTCCCTCCAGACCTGATCTAATTCGAAGAGGCCGCCTAAGTTTGCTGTGCTCTGCAGTTCTGCAACACCTCACCACAAGATACTCTTTTTATCTTGCATCCCTCCTCTATTAATTACTGCAGTGTACGGGACAAAACTAGCTAGAGTAAATGGTAACGTGGGACCCTCACTTTTTTTTTCATTTGGATTGAGATGATGCAAACGTAAAGCCGTCTTACCGTTCTCATTTGTTATATTGAAGAGAATTTGAAGCTCGTATTTTCCACTTGTACGGCGCATTTTAAAATAAAGGTTTTCATGGCTGCCCTCATAGTTTCATGGTTTCCTCTTATGTATTATGTATGGTAAACAAATTTAACAAACCTTCGGACTAATCATGATATCCAATTTATTCACACTAAACTCTAATTGAAAATTTTACGGTCCACTAGATGTAATTTATATTATTAAACAAAAACTAGTTACGGTTCACGTCTTATGGAAAGTTTTTTCTAAAAAATAAAAATTTCTAAGACCCTTTTTTTTAATTGAAGAGGTCAACTCGGTTTTATGCGAGTAGTACCAAACGACACACCCCCCCTATGGAGTCGACAGAAAGAGTCGTTCTTTAGAACATACAAACATCTTATTCTAAAATAATAGAACACCACATACCTAAAGTACACCTACCTTTTAGAAAATTCACGCACCATTATTCTAACAATTTCTCAAGCAATAAAATAACAGAACCAATCGAGTACCGGTTTTTGCGACCTGGAACAACAATCAAACAATAGTTGGAGTAAAAGGTGACTTGTCACCATCCATTCCCTTTCCATTCATCAGAACCTCCCAAAAAGAAAAGCTCCAATCAGCCTCAACCTAGAAGAAGGCCCATGCAGCCCAATCATATTCTGACCCATTCCAAAACCGATATTGGATAAGCAGCCCAATACCAAGCCCAACAAAAACAAACCCTAGAGAAGAGGAAAATCTCCTCCGTAGTTGTCCCCGTTGTCTGCACTCCGGCATGGGTATGCCATCGCCGCAAACCACCACCAGTACCTCACCATAGCTCCTGCCAGCAGGAAGATACTAGAAACACAAGCCTTGAAACCCATCCCAAGCGTCGTCGGCCTCGAGCAAAACAGATGCCAATCCAAGCCAACCACCAAGTCAGCTTATACCCCTGCTTCGCTTATCATCGATAAGACAGAAGACAAGGAACCTCGCACCACCGCAGGCGAGATGACCACCATCTGGGAATTAGATCCGCCACCTAGACGAACCCGACCCAGCTAAAATAATCAAACAGCTCTGTCGAATCCAATCGTCGCCGCCGCCAAGTAGGGGAGTAGAAAGAAGCGTTGCCACTCTTCCATGTCTAAGGTTCAGGACCACTACGTAGTTGAGAAATCTCGCTGACTTAAATCAGTGAATTTGCAACGCCGCTGCTAGTCAAAACTGGTGACGGCCTTAGGGTTTCTCTCGTGAGAAAAGGAGAGAGCATTTTTTTTTTTGTTCTAGATTTTTTATTTTTTTTAATAGAAATTTATATCATTAGAATCAATAGCCGGCAAACTGCCACTGGCTAGAGTCTAGCTGCACTTACAAAAAGATAACTGGCAAGAAAATCCGGAAACCCTAATCTAAGCTAAGCAAACTCATTACAAGTCGATGATAAGCTCGCTATAATTAGCGAACTTATAAACAAAGAAACTCCATGTCTTCTAGGGCAAAATCATTCACTAGCCTTCTATTAACCAATCACGCAATTGTGGTACTAACAGAAAACCACTTCCTAGACAACAAATAGGAGCACCTCCTTATCCATAAGCCACTTGACATACACCAATCACATTCAAGATAATTACCAACTCTTGAAAAAGTCATGATCCGAATAGATTGGCACTTGAAGACCATAGCTAGCCCCAAACGTGCCTAAGTAGGTCTAAAACTCTTGGGCCGGGCCTGCCCAATTCACTAAGTAACCAGTGAGGGTGTCAAGGCATCCTCCTTGATAGCCCACGAACTAGGCTCAGCTTAGTTCACTTAGAAACAGACTCAGAACCCCAGGCCCAACTCCAAGCCCAGGAAACCACTCTGAGCAACACCATTGCCGCTACAAATTCAGGCGGCCATCTTCTCTAGAAGGCCATAGATGGAGGAATCTGTGTCGCCTCCCCGCTGTATCCAAGCAAACCGGGCCACAACCCCGACACGCTCAACAGATTAGACCGGCAACAACGAATCTGTCCCACCTTGCGCAACCTCGAGTTGAGCAGAGCCTTCCACACCGACACCAAATCAAACCCAGGCATCAAGCACAGACGGTCGAGCCACCGGATCCAAACCTGCAAAAACAACTCTGCCAAAATCAAAATGCCGTTGACGAAGACCTCTCAGAATCCACCGCCCAACACTTTGCCGCTATCTCCTGCCTTCAAACCAGCCGCCGCTGCTAGCCAGAAACGGCTCTAGACACGGTCATGCAACTAGTCGCCGCTTGCACGAAACCCTAGGAGAGAGGGCTCGACTTTTTACAAGAACAAGATTTTTTTTTTTTCCTCCGTATGTTAAAAGAGTTTAACAATTTATTGTTCTTCTTTTAAAATTTCTAAGACCATAATAAAACATGTAATTTATAATATTAAACAAAAAACTAGTTACGACTCATGTCTTATGAAAAACTCTCTAAAAAATAAAAATCCTCCAAAAAATTAAAATTCTAAGACCATGATTTTATCTCTCGTGAGAAAATAAGAGAGCATTTTTTTTGCTCCGTATGTTAAAAGAGCTTAACAATTTATTGTTCTTCTTTTAAAATTTCTAAGACCATGATAAAGTCATAAAACATGTAATTTATAATATTAAACAAAAAACTAGTTACGGCTCACATCTTATGAAAAACTTTCTCCAAAAATAAAATTCTAAGACCATGATAAAACACCGTTTTAATGTCAGAAGTGGGATTTGAACCCACGCCCTCGTTAGAGGACCAGAACTTGAGTCTGGCGCCTTAGACCACTCGGCCATCCTGACTGTTGATGGTATGCATTTAATAATCATATTTCATATACTAATTCATCTTTCAATTACTACAATCCATTTAATCTTTTCCAATTAAGATTCTGTCATGTTCCCAACAAAAGCTTTCTTGTCCCTAGTATAATTCATTTTTCATACAAGAAAAAAAGAACAAAATAGCGAACAAGCAATCAAGGACGGATGACTAGGTTCTTGACACTTCAAATACTACTAGCTTCAGACACATGCTCTCCCTCACCATGCATTGTGTTTTCCAATTCCAGTTAATAGTGAACGAGCCAATAATATTCAGCCTTTCAGCCTGAGAAACATTGCTTCTTCTTTGACAGAAAATCATTGCTCTCTCAATGTTCGTGTACTTTCAGTCCATGGACTCAATCCATGAGTGAATAAACAACTAAATATCTCTTGAATTATTTGCCAGAAGAAGCACTAATGGCTTTGGCCACGCATACTTTGCCTCTGTTCAGTACTTTCAAAAAGCTTAACTTGCGATTATTTTCACAATTAACTTGCAATTAATTCTCTCAAACAAAACTAAAACAGAAATAAAAGCAAAGATTTACCACTTTCCAGGTTCTTTGTGCCCACCAAACTGAGAAAATACATACAAATGATCCATGCAAACATTGTATAATATATTCCTCAACCAAATTCACATGCGATGTGTATGAAACTGCAGAAATTGGCCTCATAGACAAATTATTTTGGATTTTAATCATTAATATGATCATCTATTGCCAGACTAGTATACTTCATGCCAAACAAAAAACATGACATGAGCTAATCTAATATATTCATATAGGAAATTCCAATGAGGCAATGATAATATGTATTTGCAAAACCCAAAAAAAAAAAAAAAATTAATAGTAATAACAATAAGATTAACAGCCTATGGCTGCCAGTCTGCCACTACAAGTTCTTTGCTTTTATGGTTGTAGGAATACATGACTTTGGAAAAGAATAAAGAACCCAAAAAAAAAAAAATACTGATCAAACTCAAGTCTAGTCAATCCATAATTTCTTTGACAAGCATTGAACAAATTCAACAAATGAAAACATTTAATTACGTCAGTGTAGACTGCTTCAGTGTAATTACTATTACAAACTGCAATTCCACTCATAAGTATGTGCACAATTCATACGATCACAATACATGAAGTACTTTAATTAGTTGAAGTAATCAAAAAAATCCATTCCATTTCACAAGAATTTCATAACGTATCCATAAATCCCAGTGCCAAATTAAGACTTGATCACAACTAAACAAATATACATGAACTGATAGACTAATCCACACTGATCAGTTCTTACGATAATCAAATCCATCCAGCTGGTCATGGGCAAAGTGAAGAAAGAATAAAGCAAGGTCCTCAGTTTCTATGATTATAAAGCAGACACCTACAAATGAATTGATGTTCATAGCTAGTCTGCAAGTGATATGTATATTTGAGCGTGCACACAGCATCCACCATCCAAATGATAGTCTACCTTTAGTCACTGAAAATGGCAAATAAATAATATATAAAGATCCAAACATTATCATAAAAAAGAACGGCTCAGCTACAACTGCTGTGCGGTTATTCAAATCTACCCAAGTTTATTGCTTCTTTAGTCAACTCCCCATGGACAATTGAACCCCCAAAAGAATTCACCCTGTAATAACTATTTCAAAAAGGACCAAATTAATTAGATTGTAGTATTAGACTGTACGTACGTACACAGTTTCTCCAATTTCTCTTCCAAGTCTAAATCAGAACATGACCTAGATCATTAAAGTGTGCCAAATCAACCAAATCTGACCTACATCTCCCAATGATTAGAGTATCAGACTGTAAATACACAATTTCTCCCATTTATTTTCCAAGTCTAATTCAGAACATGACGTACATCATTGAACTGACTTAGCTAGATGCCAAATCAACCAAATCTGATTAATTCTTCAGGTTATCATCTAGCTAGAATGCAAACAGTACCCTCAAAATTTCAGTTACTCATTCAAAATGCACTTACTACCAAAAAAACAAAATGATGTAAAATTATTCTAAAGATCAGTCAATACATTATATCTTATAAAAATGTGTTCTTACAATGGCTTATGACATCTACATCCTATGAAAATCATGTGATTTATTGTTAAACAGTTAAACTTATTATCAATAACTGACATGAAAATCCAAACATAGATGCTTTAAATATGCAAATTGTTATCTCAAGAATTGTCATAAAGAATTCCTTAAAGAGAATGAATTGACGGCACAAACAACGGTGACTGGGAGCTTGTAATCTGTAAGATTGTAATCTACTAAGCTGACAAGAGCTTGATATACCTCGATCGTTGACCTCACTTCTCCATCTGCCTTTCTAATAACAACAATTTTCCCTAACAGCTAACGTTGATGTCTTCTAACAAAACATGTTTTGAATCGCAATTAGTTCTTGTAAAAGTTTGATTTAGTTCCCTTCAGAAAAAAAAAGTTTGATTTAGTTTTTTACTAGTTCCTCAAGTGAAATAAAATCTATTTTCCAAAGAAGATAACAAAATAAAAAAGAAAATATGCACTTAATAGCTTGTTTCAATAAATTAAGAAAATTAAATGCTAAGAACGAATAGAAACCCTCTCTAATTCATCCAGCAAATCCCTAGCTAGGAAACAGTATGATCATATGCACATGAAAGTCAAATTTATTTGGTTTTTAACAAATTAATTAATTGTAGTAAATATGCATGAATTTAACTCAGAGGAAGACCAAATTTGACTTTCACGTGCGTGTGATCATACTGATGCATTGCATCTGCTTTTTGCTTAGACCTTGCTTATATTTACAGACAAACAGATTGAGTTTTGGTTTTAACAGCAAATATATATTTCAGTAGTAGTTGGCTACACATGCTATATACCACACCAGCCACATCCATTTGATCTGTTACTCACACATGCCCGCACAAACCTTTTGTTGTTAAGAACTTATGATGGCATATATGAGTCGATGAATTAATTAATTGTAGTAAATATGCATGAACATAACTGAAAGGAAGACCAAATTTGACTTTCATGTGCATATGATCATACTGATGCATTGCATCTGCTTTATACTTGGATCTTGCTTATATTTACAGAAACAGATTGAGTTTTGGCTTTAACAGCAAATATATATTTCAGTAGTATAGTTGGCTACACATGCTATATACCACACCAGCCACATCCATTTGATCTGTTACTCACACATGCCCCCATGAACCTTTTGTTGTTAAGCACTTATGGTGGCATATATGAGTCAATCAGCAAGAAACATTAAGAAAAAGTGAAAACAATGACCTACAAAAAGTAATAGGGGAGAAATTTGGTGAACAAAATGTAGTACATCTAAGATGATTACTTTAAAATCCTACCACTACACTAAAATTTCAAATTATTGGACTCTTCATTAGCAATCTTCTAAGAGTAATACATCATGAGAAGAGACCTAAAAATCTTCTTGGAAAAAAATCATCGAGTATAAGAAATAGCATGATTTATATATAGATATCATGATAGTTTCTACTTTGCACCTTTGAATCCTAAATAGTGATCAAAGTGATGTAAAAAGGAAATAAGAATAATAATAAATTGTTATTGCATAAGAGATGCAGGTGGCCAAGACAACTCACCAGTCTTATATATTTACCCAATCATTAT
This sequence comes from Rosa chinensis, assembly GCF_002994745.2. NCBI lineage: Eukaryota > Viridiplantae > Streptophyta > Magnoliopsida > Rosales > Rosaceae > Rosa > Rosa chinensis. Next base: position 60,634,121 of record NC_037093.1, read on the forward strand.
TGGTTTTGCTAGACACATCTCTTCATTTTGAAACCATCAACACAAGAAGCAAATTGTGCTGCAGGATGAGACAGATGGAGAAATTAAAATTAATATTGCATCAATAGAGCATTTAAAGAAAGATTAAAGTGTGCTCTACAAAGTACAGCAAGAGTGCTAACCTCTTGGTTACTTTGAGCCATCCAAAAATATTTGGTTCAAAGATAATAATCACTGCCTAAGAGATGCATTTTTAACCTTAATAAAATCCAGAAAGCAAGAGCAGTGCAACATATAAAATAGTGATACAAATGGAATTAGTACTGATAGAACTACTTATATGAAATGAAAACACAACTGATCGAACCCAAAAAATAATGTGACATGATACTGGTAAAGGATCAATATGCCTAATACCTGCAAACTAGGCACTAAACAATTAACAAGAGTTGAATAACCAAATTACCAGATAATTATATCTGTAAAATCATCACATATACACTAGCTATAACAACTGATAGATATATGTGTATATAATTATGTATGAAATTTTTTAGAGAAAGAGTACAACAACTAAATTTTTCTGTTTCACAAACTGGAATCTACAGTAATGTGTACGATAAACCAGATATTTGCAAGATAAAAAGTTAAAAACCACATAGAACAACTATTAATCATTAGAATGGAAAAAGCCTTGTACTGATGAGTACTACAAGCAACCCAATTATGGGCAAAATAACATATCGTCGTTCAGAAAACCCCCAGACAAAGAAGAAGAAGAAGAATATGTCTACAGGAACGAACTGGGTAGGTGTACAATCCGTGGATTGCGGCTAGATTCAGGTGAAAAGAAAACACAATAGGAAGAAGCCGCAGAACCCATTATCGAGTGAACATCACATGCACATGAGGACTTGAAAAAAGGGAAGAGATAATAGAATAACAAAGAAAAGAGACAGCCATGGCGATGATAGCAAGACGCTGCACAGTTAATTAAGGAAGATGGAGAAGACAAACAACAAAGAGAAATAAGGTGATCAGGACCATACTAGCTAGGTAGTTGCTACGTGAGTGAAGGGAATGGGGAATGGTCCCATGCTAATATGCTATATAATATTAATCAGAAGGTTGATTACCAGCTAGTTTGGCACAGTAATCACTCTAGTCTCTCGTATGTACGTTGGCGCTTGGTAGAACTAAAAGACCATCAAAAATCACGCTTCCAAGCTAATCAGTTTCTGCAAGCTCAGATCGATATGATAGTCTATGCGATGCAGCAAAATAAATAAAAAAATCACTTACCGATTTCCAAGGCGTATGCAATGTCCATTTTGAGAGAGAGAGAGAGAGAGAGAGAGAGAAGAGTAGCAGCGAGCATACACAGTCCAGGTCAGAATCAGATATGGATCTATTGGTAGATGGATAAGGGTGAATTGAATTGAACTTCGGCAGGGCAGGGAGAGTGAGCAGGTGACAGAAAGAGAAATGAGCACGCAAAAGCAATAACATACACTTTATGCCATCTGCCTCTGTGTGCTCACTCTCTTCTGTCAATTTCTATCTTCACCAACCCAACCCAACCATTTTTGTTATATTTTTTTTTACATTTTTAGATAAATCTAACAACAACTCGGCTTTCATAATCTTCTGGTGAAGGAACAATGAATGATGACAGCGGTCTACAGAGGGACAGAAAAGGAGAAAGGTACACAGCCCAATTTTGGAAAGAAAAAAGAAAAGGAAAGAGAGAGAGAGAGAGAGAGCGCGAAAGGGGAAGGGAGCAATTAAACACTCGAAGAAGATAACTAGTGACGGAGGAGGAGGAGGAGGAGGAGGAGTCAGATCTGAGAACAGTAGAGGGAAAACCCATTTTTGGAAAGGTACAAAAAGTCAGAAAAACCTAAGATCCGTGCTTCTTTTGTTGTAAAAATGAACGACGTCGACCTCGATTAGTCGATTTAGGGTTTGTTCAGGCCAACACCCTCCACAGACCTCAATGCCAAAAACAGAAGGAGAAAACCTTTCTCTTTCTCTCTCTTCATTCCCTCTCATGACTACTGATCTTATCTCCTGTGTGGTTACAACTCTCTCTCTCTCTCTCTCTCTCTCTCTCTCTCTCTCTCTCATGTATGTGTGTCAGTCATGCAGATGCAGAGGCAGATACAAATGCCGAAGGAGAGACGTACAGGTGTGGTGTCGGCGACACGTAGCCAAAGAAAGAAGAAAAGCTTTTGATCGATGAATAAATCTTCAATGGCGAGGCCAGAACACCAGATAGAAAGCCCAAATAAGGAAAGTACCATTTGTGAGATCCTATAAGAGATGGAGGAGACTCCAGTCTCTTCATAGCAGTACTCTCTAGGCCTCTACTCGGAATCTTTCTTTGCTTTGGTTTGGTCCTTATCATTAATATGTCTTGGAAAACTCTGTTTGAAGAGTGTTTGGTTTTTTGGAAAGACAAAGAAGTTAAGAACAAAAAAACGGTAAAAGACAGTAAAAAGTAACGCGTGTTTGGAGGAGAGAATTGTGAAATTAATAGGGAATTATAAATAATTCAATTTACAATTCTATCAATTAGAAATTTATTAATAGACACAAAGTTGCTAACTGCAAAAGTCATCCTAACGACAGCAAGGAGGTAAGGAGGAATTCCGTGATCTTTCTCCTCGTCTGGCGGCGGTCGATGATAGCGTTGGCGATTTCTGCTTTGCTGTTGTTGTATCGTTTGTTGGACGGGATTGGTTGTGTTAATACCATATTGGCTTATGGTTTGATGGCCTTGAGGTTTGCCTGTGGTGGCAACATAGTTCGGTTTTCTATCTTCTCTGAGGCATGGAGGTCATGGGCATCATCTCAAACGGATTCATGGCGTGAGTTGGGTTTAGATCATGTCCAGTCGGTGGCAGCAAAAATGGCTTATTCAGGCTTCATTGATGCTTTCTGGTGGCGGTTCCTTCAAGCATCGTGGCTCAGACTTCATTGATGATTTCTGGTGGCAGTTCTTTCAGGTGTCGTGGCTCTAGCTTGCTCGTGGTGGGGTGGCGGCGGTAGTGGCTCGTTTTGGTACGTACGGCGTGTTTACATAGGGAGAGATGACTGGACTAGGTTGGGCCACAGGTTGGACCTTGGGCTAGGGTTTTCTTTTGGGCTGTAGGGTTTTTAAGGTTTAGTTTTTAAATTCCAATAACTCCCTAATGTGTTTGGGGAAGATAGTGGGTTTAGGCCCGGCTTTAGGCTTGCTTTGTAGTGGGCTTTAGTTTACATTGCTATGGTTTCTTTTTACACCAAGTTAATGAATTTCTTGGAGTACCACAATTGAGTGCATTGACAAAGGAAGATTCAAGTTAGTTTTCTTAGTGTACACTGAGATTTGTAGTTGTGTAGGCTCTTAAAATAAGTGAGCATCATTGTATTAGTGGATGGTACCCGTATTTCCTTACTTGCTTGACCACTGAGTTAGGTTACAAGCATATAGGGTTTACTTGTATGTGACATTCTGGTTTTGAGATTAAATGTAATCTCTATTACTCTGTCAAAAAAAAATTAAAAATTAATTAATTAAAAATTTTATTGTTTGGTTATATCTATTTAGAATTTAGTGTAAGAGCAACTCCAACAGCTTCTATATAATTTATGTATTATAAGGAAGTAAAAACAAAATCTCCATAATCTTTTTACTCCAACTGCAACGTACAAATTCCCTATTTTACAATTTTCATAATTATTGCTTAAAATTTTAGAGATTGCTGTAAATATAGAGAATTTTGTTTTCTATTTCTTCACTATCCCTAAAATGAGAATAGATATAGGGAATTTGTTGAAACAAAAAATACTCATTTTCCCCAAAAATGGAGGAAAATTTAAATATGGAGAAGCTGTTGGAGTTGTTTTAATTTTTTTTTTTTTTAGAATCGGGGCCTATATGGCTCCATGAGTGCGTCAATATGGACTTTCAGTGCGAAGTCTAGTGTGGATAACTTTCTAACTTTTCTATCATGTTGGAGAATAAGTTTAGAGTGAAACTCCATAACTCATTGTAATCATTTCATTATTAATGAAGTTCTCTTCGGATAAAAAAAAAAATTCTATCATTTTTTTTCTCTCACCCAAACACACCCAAGAATATGGATGGCAAAAATCTTCATCGGGTAGGGTGCCCATCGGGTATTCGACCCTAATGAGGGGAAATTCGGGTAACGGGGATGGGGATCCCCAATATTCGAATTCTAAAATCGGGTACAGGGCAGGGATGGTATTTTGATCCCCATCTCCATATCCACCCAATAAGAATTATCTGAAATATATATATATATATATATATTTGATATAATTTATAAATAAATATTTATGTAAACTTCACCATTTTGTCAATATTTAAATTCTGTTAATAAATATATTCAAAGTAAGGAATTTTTTTATAATAAAAGATCTTTATTAACATGTTAATTTTCCTTAGTATATAAAGTAAATATAGTGCGAGATTTGTATTTGTTTTTGTTGGATTAAAATAAGAAATTCATTTTATTTTGATGTTTAATTTTATCTTCATACTTCACAATTCATAACTATTTGAATGATTTTTTATATAATAAAATAGTAATATTGTTAACGGAATTGGGGTGGGTACGGAGACCTAATCCCCAATGAGGTCTGAAATTAGGTAGGTACGGGGACAGAAAATGAAGTCGGTATGAGGATAGTAATTTAATCCCCATACCCTACCCTACCCTCCCCATTGTCATCCCTACCCAAGAGACTAGTTGTTGATACCCTCACTGTCAACATACAGTTGGTTGGCCGAGATTGACTTATGGCCGTTGCTGCAATGTCAAGCCCTCATTTTGTGCCGTCCGATAGTCTTGATGGGTAGGGCAGGTACACTCTGGGGATGTCGTCTGGGAAATTGAGCTGGCTGATAGTCATACGACTGCGCCACTTAGGGAGACATGTCATGTAGAATCTCTCTCCTTTTCTTTTTCTTTTTTCTCCTTTTCATTGCTATTGTCTCTCCCTCTCTCCTTCATCTTATTTTGCCATCCGCCGACGTCCTCCAATCATTGTTGTCCTTCACTGCATGTTCTACATGATTCCCTGGTTTTCCTTCCAATGTCGAGAAAGTCCCATTAATCTTTCTTTTTCTATACGGAAAGAAATTACAAAGCTACAACATTATTTCCTAATGTTAATGCAGAAAGGTATAATTTAAGCACAAAAACGCTCAGCGTTAGAGTCCTCTAAGCCTTGCTTGGCTCGTGAAGTTTGCTTTCTTGAAGCTTTAATATGAAGCAGTTCAGACTTCTCATTAGTAAACAACTATCGAGTCACCTTCAACCTATAGTTTTTTGAAACTTCGATCTAGATCTCAAATGAAACCAACCCAAGAATAGGAAAACCTAGATCAGCCAATCCTACATTCCCTCAGCCACAAAAGTAGGATATATAACCTCGATCGATCAATCTCTAGTGATAAATACAAAGCTGTTTTGTTGTGAATTTGCGATTAACTACTGGTTCATTAGAGTTGATGTTAACAAAACTTGAATTTGAAGGGTTCCATTTGATGATCAAATCATTGTCTTCAGTTTTCTTAGCACTAATAAACAATTGTTATATCGAAATAGATACATGCGGAAATTTATTACTTTATAGTTTATACACATGCACAAATTTTGTTGCAAGAGATTGCATATGTGAAATTAATCTTCAAATATTTTGTCATATATTACTTCAAAAGCAAACCAATCCAAGCAAATATTTGTACAAATATATATATTTTGATTCATTAGGGGGTCAATCTATCTCAAATATAAGGAAGACGATGATTAAATATATTTTCTAAAGTATGACCAAATTTATCTCTATTTCAACTATCAAGTATTGTGGGAGCGTCTCTAAATGAGGCAATTATATATATACACACACAAATCAATTTATTTTTATTTGTTATGTTAGAGGGGATCAAATCTTAATATTAATCTAATTCTCTACTCTCCCACACTATCTGAGCAGTCCAAAATTTGTGCAAAAAGAATGGTTCCAAGTTGGCCAAGGCCATGATTCATTTGTCTAACCTATTCTCCTTTCATTAAATTATGTATTTTGTAAAAAGTCATTATATATATATATATATATATATATATATATATATATGATTCAAAAGATCGAGATGAAGAAAGAGGCTTAGTTAGCTAACTTGAACGATCATTATGCAAATTGGTAAACTAATATTTACTGTCAGAAGCTAGCTAGCTAGAAAGAGATGAGTACAGGATGAAAAAGGTCTGGGAAGTAGCAGATGGAGACCACGCCTGTAAAGCCCTAATGAGCCACGCCTGTACGTAAAGCCCTAATATTTAGCCTTAATTCATCGAATTGTTAAACCCTCCTAAATCCTAATGTAATGTCCTCCCTTCCCGGCCACACATCTATCGCTTAGCTGGAATAGATATATACAGCTTTATTTATCTATAGGTTGCAGCTTTGAACAGAGACTTTTTTGATGTTTGTGGGTTGAATTCAGTTGATCTCGATATTTATATAATTTTCGACCACTTGCTCATATATTTTGATTGGACCACTACGTAGTTATTTGAGGGTCAGTGTACTTGAGTGAGCTGAGCTGAATTGTTGGGATTTGTTGGTTGAGCGACTATACATAGCGCATCCGACTCATTAATTAGTCAATTTTTTTTTTTTTTTGTTAATCATGTGATTAGAAGATAGAATAAGCTTTAAAATTATTAGGCTTAGTAAAAAAAAATATTAAATTTAGTTTACTCCCCTAAACTTAAGGGTTAAAATCAGTTTAATCTCTCTTTTTTAAAATTAATTTGGGCTGTCCTTGAATTTAAATTTGACTCGAAACATGATGTCATGTACTGAATTAGAGCCAACATATGGTGTCTCTGTCTCTCTCTCAAAAATTAAATTCAATTTACTCCCCTGAACTTAAGGGTTAAAATCAATTTGGTCCCTCTTTTTTAAAATTAATTTGGGCTGTCCCTGATCTCTCAAATAGCATCACTCGAGTCCAAAATTTAAATTTGACTCGAAACATGATGTCATGTGCTGAATTAGAGCCGACATCTGATCTCTCAAATAGCATCACTCGAGTCCAAAATTTAAATTTGACTCGAAACATGACGTCATGTGCTGAATTAGAGCCAATTTAAATTTGACTCGAAACATGACGTCATGTGCTGAATTAGAGCCGACATATGGTCTCTCTCTCTCTCTCTCTCTCTCTCTCTCTCTCTCTCTCTCTCTCTCTCTCTCTCTCTCTCTCTCTCTCTCTCTCTCTCTCTCTCTCTCTCTCTCTCTCTCTCTCTATATATATATATATATATATATATATATATATATATATATATATATCAACAACCATGCTAACGACACCAAAACCCCTTCTACCACTTCCACCTCCCTTCGATCTGAAGCTCCACACCACGCCATCTCACTCCTCGTCCTCCTCCTCGATCGAAATCTGCGGTGTAGGCACAAGCTTCTCTAACTAATTCTCTCTATCTCCCCAAGCCCAATTAAAGCCCTAATTTGTCACTTTCGCCCAATTTGGAGCTAGAGGCTGACGGGCCGGAGAGGCCAACTCCAGCAGGCACACCCGCGCCAAGGCTTTCATCTCATCCACCCCGACGTCTCTATGGTATGGGTTTGTCCGATTGTTGATCGAGGAGAGAGAATCAAAATATGAAGCTTCGGGGTTTTGCGACGAAGTTTTGATGCCTTTTCCAACAACTCCTGCGATCATCAGCAATGCATAAGGAAAATCGATCTCTTCTTCACGTTCTACACGATAGTATACATGGTTGTCGATTTTGCTTGAGTTATGAATGAATTGGTTTTTGGTTTCTTTTGGTGCCGACGGAGCTCACTGTGCAGGGCGGTTTTTAGGGATTTTTCCGACAGCTATTCAAGAGGTTTTGGGCTTGTATATGACATTTTGGAGTGTGACAAGGTGCCTGGTCAGGTTCAAATCATTCAGTTGGCTGAAATAAGGAATTTGGGTATGTTCAGCCTCCATCGAACCACCATTTGTGGTGACGGAAGAGAACGAGGGGAGTATCCCTTCGTTTTGTGAATTCAAGGTATACTAAGAATCTTGAATTATGAATTGAATGGCTAGTTGTGATTATTGATTAGGGTTGCTGCTCAATCTTTTCACGACGACGAGATCGCAGAGCTTCTTGGAGAGGCGGAGGGTGTGGTGGAGGAGCTTGGAGATGGCGTGGAGGTTGGAGAGCTGGAGAGTGAGGGCATTGATGGAGCAGAGGAGAGTTGGGAGAGGAGGTTGGGGTGGCGGATGGTGTGCTGGAGCTTCTCAGCGGTGGAGGCTTTCATCTGAAATGAGAGAGAGAAGAAAAGAAAGAAAATGTAGGGAAAAATAAATATATATATATATATATATATTAGAATAAATTAGAAATGTCCATTTTGCCCTTCTTGGATGCTTGAAATCTGAAAAGTAGGCTTTTATGTCAGCTCCAACTCAACACATGACTTCATGTTTCAATCCAAATTCAAATTTTAGACTCCGTTGATGAGAGATCAGGGACCACCCAGATTAATTTTCAAAAAGATGGACCAAACTAATTTTAACCCCAAAGTTCAAGGGAGTAAACTGAATTTTTTCCTTAAAAAAATTATCTTGACTTGTATACGTAATGTTACATAATTTGATGATTGAATAAGCATAATCAGATTGTTTCTTTAGAAACCAAGTGGTGTGGTGTGTTGGTTGAGCTGCCTAGTCTGGAACCCCCAGGTCTAGATTTCGAATCCCAGCTCCATCCCGTGGCCAGCAGATTTGAGGGATCTGGGTTAGTTAAAACACCCAATGGTTCATGCGTCTGTGATGCAGTGATTAGTCTGGCTATGCTGGGATACATTGCATGGGTGTGTGTGTTGGTTCTATTGACGTCTTCCACTCAAAAAAAAAAAGATTGTTTCTTTAGAAGACGGTTAATCCTTTATTTGGAAGCAAATCCCCAACCTAGATAGTAGTATCTGCTAAAAATGGATGTATTTTGTTTTTTAGAAACGAGAATAGATAGTTGTAATGATTATCGGTTATATTTAAACTTTCCATTTTGTAAGAACTTTGTTGGTCCGGCTAGGGGTCAAGTTGGTGGTTTAATTTTACTTTGGAATGAAACTTATGTTAATATTAGGTCACGTTTGATTCGTAGAAAAGAAGCATTAGGAAAGGAAACTTGTTCCTTTCTTGCGTTTGGGATGCAAAAGGAAATGAAATTATTTCCTGAAGGAAGGGAAAATAAGGGAGAAAGTGGTCTCAAAGGAATCATTTTTTCCTATTCTTTCCTTGCATTTAGTACTCACAACATATTATTTTATTACATTATTGACAAACTTTTAACAACTTTCCTGATAATTTTCCTTACGTTACCAAACATCGGAATTGAAAGTTGTTGGGAAATTTCATTTTCCCTCCCATGGGAAAGACAAAGGAAATTTCTAATGGCCTCATCCTAGATTCATATATTGTGTTTGTTATGATATTTCTACTGGCCAAGAATGGTTCTTAACTTTTGTTTATATGTTCCCTTCTATGCCTTTACAAGCTGGTTTGTAGACTGGGTTACGAAATTCACAGCCTCCTGTTGGTTTTCCTTAGGTACTAGCTAGTAATTTTAATAATATTCTGATTTTCTGAATTTATCTGAAAAGCTTCTTATATGGGTCACTTATGTCATTCATTATCAATGCCGGTTTGCTTTCTTTGCCTTGTCATGATAATATGTTTACTTGGTGCAATATGCAATGTCCCGATGACAGAATTTATGAACATCCATGACCGAGTTCTTACAATTCCATATTTTTACAAAAGTACACTTCGGCTACTCTTACAAATATTCCTATTCATGGTTCTGATCATGGACCTATTTGCCTTACTTTTAATACCAAACCCATTACTCATCATAGAAGCTTTAAATTTGAAGCAATGTGGCTTCAACATGCATCCTCACTTTCAATTCCTTGGGAAGGAAGTTTGGAAAAAATCTCACAGGGTACTCATTTACAGAATTTTCTTATATATATTAATCAATTTCAAGCCTTGACTAAACATTGAAACACGAATGTTTTTGGTGATCTATTTAATTCTCTTAACTCATTGCATGACCAACTCCAGACCATACAGGAACAATTATCCGATCATTTTACTCCTCAACTCCTACAACAGGAATCTACTTTAGCTTTTGGGCCCAATTAACGTGCTAATTCTAATTAGCTTCATCTTGGTGATAAGAACACAAAGTTCTTTCAAACTCAGACCCTCATTCGTAGAAAACGAAAATGTATTCTCAAGATTAAGGATGATGTTGGCTTTTGGCGTGATCAGCATGAGACTATTGCCTCTGTGTTTACTCAGACTTTTGCTAAACATTTTACTTCAAATGCTCCTATTGCTGCTACTGCTATGTCTTCTTTTTTAAAGGTTATTACCCTATGCGTTACTCCTACTGATAATAGTACTCTTCTTGCTTTTGTTACAATGGATGAGATTTTTAATGCTGTGAGCTCTATTGGTCCTCTTAAAGCCCCGGGACCTGATGGCATACATGCTATTTTTTACAAAAAAATTGGCCTTTAGTTCAATATTCTCTTATTCATTTGGTTAATGATTTCTTCATTAATGCTACTAATATTTTCTTACTAAACCACACTCATATTGCATTAATTCCTAAAAATTATAACCCTGAAATTGTTAATCATTTTCGTCCTATTTACCTTTGTAATGTTGCTTATAAGATTATTTCTATGATCATTGTTCAACGTCTAAGACCTCTTTTAACTAAGTGCATTTCTCCTAATCATGGTGCATTTGCTCCTGGTGGATCTATTTTTGATAATATTCTTATGAATTAAATTATGTTTTTAGTCCCTATACTATAACCATTTTTTCTTTTCAATCTCTAACATTCTCAATTAATCAATAATTGTAGAACGCGCCTCACGCGTTGCAACAAAAGAACCTTACTTTTTCTTTACTCCCCTTGTCCGGCTGCGCCTCAGTGCTGGCTCCGGTCTCTGGCCGAGCCGGCGATTGATGGATGTGGCCGGATGGGATAGTTGTTTCGTGAGTGCGTTAACTGTATTCATATATCGGAAACTGGATTTGGAGAGGGATTTAATGGTGTTGGGTCCCTGCCGGATCGTAGTGATGTTTTACAGTGGTCGGAGGACGTGGCGGACTCGGTGGATAGAGGGATCGGATTGCTGGGTCGATGGATTGGTGAGAGAAAGCGGAGTGGAGGGTGATTTTCGCCGGATCGGAGTGTGGATGCATGGAGGTGGGCTAGGAGTCACAATACATGTTCAGATCGGTGGATCTGGATGTTTATTTGGTGGTGGGTTGGAGGCAGTAGATCGTGCTGGCCGGATTGTCAGATTGGACTTTTGATCTAGTTTCTGGCTACACGGGCTTGGGGGGTTGGGATGGGATTTGGGATCTTTTGCACAGGGTGGTGTGGGTCCGAAGTCGGGACTCGTGCGACGGTGGTGGTGGCGTGGTGCAGTTGCTAACGTGAGCCGAGAGGGTTTGGTGTGGCGGCCAGCATCGTGGAAAGGGGGTTGGGCCGGGTTATGTGTGTTGGGCCCTTGTTGGTGGGCAGTTATTACTAGTTTTTAGAGCTTGGTTTTTTTTTTTTTTCGGTAATAAGTTTTAGTTGTTGGGTCGGTGTACTGCAACTTTTTGGCATAGAAAATCTTTTCTTCGGCGGTCTAGAGGGTCGTTCCTGTTCTGGAGTTGGGTCAGCAGAGGTGGCGAAAATGTCTGGTTGTGGCATACTAGCATAAACAATCATCCTTGGCCTTCTAGTGGGTCGTTCCTTTTTGGTTTTGGGTCGGAGATGATGGTGATTTGGAGCATTTGTGGATTGCCGGTGTTGACATTCAGGTGCCAATGGAGTTGGGTTTTGTTAAGTCTCAGGTCTGATGGTCCAGCATTTCAATTTGGTCGGGTTCGAAGTCACAATGAGTGTAGAATTGGTCGATCAAAGGCAGGTCAGGAGGACTCTGGGTGGCGAGTTAGTGTTGACAAAGTTGTGAGTTAGGAATTCACTGCTCCTGCGCATGTTGTCTCGCCTTTTAGTTGATGTGCAAGTTTTGAGTCTGTAGTTGAGTCGGGGTTTTTTTTACAATCATTATGGAGTTCTAGTATGAAGTCCAGTGGCCATTTATGTGTAAGAGATGTTGCCCAAACTCATTGTAACCAGTTCATTATTAATGAAGTTTCTTATTGATAAAAAAAAAAAAACATTCTCAATTAATCTAAAAAGTCCCTGACGTGGAGCCTCCTGTTATTGTTCGGGAGGTCTTCTTGAGGTGTCATGTAATATGGGGTTTAGGCATTATGTCCCCCCCTGTATTCATCGGTTTCATCAATGAAGGCCTGAGGCTAGCCGCACCAGCCCTTATTTCAAAAAAAAAAAAAAAAAAATCCTGACGTCACAATTTTGGTCTTATTGGTACACTCCGTCCAATTGCTCTATTTGTAGGCTGCCATGGCATTAAAGTCAATGCCAACTGAGAGCCAAGTAAGCCTTTCCAATTGCAAAATGTCCATATTGTCCATGCCCTTTATTACAAGTGTTTAGGTAGACCTAAAATTCAAAAGCCACACCTCTGTTGCTGACTTCTTCTACATTCTCCTCCCCAACCTCCTCTCCACTCTCCAGCGCCTCAAGGCCCTCCTAACCAATGCAATGACACTTCGTTCACCGACGGGAAGCTCCACATGCAGAGCGAACTCGACATGGCCGCCGTGTCCCTCACCAACCAACTCCGCGACCTAGACTTGCTGCTCAGATCTGGCATGCTCCACCAGTCAAATGCCATCGTTTTGTCACATCCAGGTTTCAGGTCGGATAAATGGAATCTCAGCTTCTTTATCCAGGACCTCTTCACCAGGCTGCAAATCGGCGACATCAAGTTCAAGAAGAAGGATTTGGAGTCTCTGCTTCAGCTCCGCGAAGACTACGACAAGGCCGCCTGCTCAATTTCCACAACCATCCTTGGGTCCGAGAACAAGCCACCTCCGCCGTCTTGCTCCTCGCCGCCATAAATGACTAGTCGCGCAAAGCGGTGTTCGAGGAAAGGGTTTAGGCCCGTAGTTGAGACTACTCGGATCCAGGACTACCACATTGAAAGAGAAGGCGGCGATTGCCGTCGAGGCACTCACCGTTGATGGGATTCAATCGGAGACTCTAAAATGAATCCCTCGTTGTCTTCTTCTCCATCTTCTACTTCTTCAGCTTTCGCCGGTTCCTGGTTCTCCGGCGTTGTCCGGGGCCTGTCCAACTATGTCGAGTCAGTCAAGATGGGCTCCGACTCTGCTTTCGGTAGTGACTTTTCTGGCCCCATCGTGAGGAAGAATCAGTTCCGAGGGGCGCTCTTCAAGTACGGCCCCCAACCAATTCAAGTTAGTTTGAATCAAGGATTGCACATTTGTGGTTTAATTTTAGTCGAAAATGGAGTTCAAGACCTTGATCTATGCTTGTGAATCAGTAATTGTGATCTGCAAATATGCAATGTTTATGTGTAGACTAAGATTTGAATTTGGTACATAAATTGGTGTTGAGCATTTGGTTTTGGTTACCGATTGTTGGTTTCAATGAAAGTGAATGGTTTTAGTTAATTGAATGCTTTTTAGTTAATGGATTGTTGTGAATGAAATTATTGTTTGCTTTTCAGTTTATTCTTTTTTATGAATCATGATTCTTGTTGGTAGAGCTTCAATGTATATGTTTGGAAAAGTTGCTGCTGCAGTTGTGGGGTTTGGAGTGAAAAATTCAAGCACTTTGGAGTTATTTTTTGGTGAAGAATTGGGAAAAATGCAGGGGGGTGTATTGGACAATTTACAGCTTATGTGGCATGCAAACTGCTGAGGTGGCATGACTTCGAGTGCCACATCAACAAGTTAACGGTCCAAATTGACGGAATGTTAATGGAGTGTACCAATCAGACAGAAATTGTGACGTTAGAGACTTTTTAGATTAATTGAGAATGTTAAGGACTGAAACGAGAAAATGGTCATAGTACAGAGACTAAACATAATTTAATCTTATTCTTATTCCCTTGAGCTTTTTACTGGTTTTAATAGGAAGAAAGCCAAAATTGGTTATATGTCTATTAAGCTTAATTCGGAAAAAGCTTATGATTACTTATCTTGGGACTACATTAAGAATTGTTTAGCTAAGTTTGGTTTTAATGATCATTGGATCAATCTTATTATGTCTTGTATTAACTTTATATCCTTTTCTATCCTTATTAATAGTTCCCCTGAAGAATGGTTTAAACCTACCAAGGTATTAAACAGGGAGATCTGCTATCCCCTTACCTTTTTATCCTCTACATGGAGCCTTTAATTAGCCACCTTAATAACCTCACTACCTCTACTTAATCTTAGGTGAGTATCCTTACTTCCTCTCTTTGTTATCGCATTTCTAATTTGGTTTTTGTTGATGATTAATTGATTAATTTTTGGCAAAGCTACTAGTACCGCTGCTTGGAATATTAAAAAGGTTTGAGACCTGTTTCTAATGTTTTTGGCCAACAGATTAATTTTCATAAATCTACTTGTTACTTTTCATGAATGTTCATCAAATTATTAAGGATGATAGTTGTGCTCTTCTTGGTATTCCTCATAAGTCTACAATTGGTAGATATCTTGGCATTCATAAAATTGTGTTTTGGAAAGATCCTATTAATTCCTCTGAGCTTATTCTTCATTGCAAAAAAAGCTTGTTGGTTGGAAAAGTTGCTACTTTCAATCAGGCTGCTCTTGCCAAATTGGCTTGGAAAGTTATTAGTAATCCCTCTAAGAGCATCTCCAATGGAAATGTCTTTGAGCTTGTGTCAAATTTAAGGGTAAAATCTTTATACGGTACATGATCTATCACGAAATGCACTTTTTGGTACCTACAAATTTTTAGGGAGTCTAGTGTACCTGTATTATCCCTCCGTTAGCCATTTTAGTACTTCCGTCAATTATTCCTTTAAAGTATGGGTAAAATCGTAAAACACCTATTTTTCATATTTCTTTTACAAATTTTTTATTAAACTAAATTAAAATAAATTAGACTAGGTTAAAAGAAAGACCTAGAATTGAATTTAGTGAATATCTAGATTTACCTACCATCTCTATTGATTAATTCTATTAATTGTTCGAGAAAAAAGTTATCTCCAAATTAGTATATATTAACTTTTCATAAAAAAAAATTATAAAAAAACTAAACAAAAATAAAAGTACTTAAATTAATTGACCCAAGTATCCCAATAACAGTGAAGAATAAATTAGTTATTATTTATCTTTTTTTTATGTGTCAAAATCTTTTTTAATTATAAATATTCAATATATTAAATTCTATAATTCTAATTATGAATGAAAAGACTATTTTACCCTTATCATTTTACTCACATGAGTGTCACATGACCGCCACGCATGCATTTTTAACGGAATAATGGACGAAGGTACTATAAGGGCTAACGGAGGGATAATACAGGTACCACTGGACTCCCTGAAAATTTGTAGGTACCAAAAAGTGCATTTAGGTATTATTTGACCCAAGTATCCCAATAACAGTGAAGAATAAATTGGGTATTATTTATCTTTTTTTTATGTGTCAAAATCTTTTTTAATTATAAATATTCAATATATTAAATTCTATAATTCTAATTATGAATGAAAAGACTATTTTACCCTTATCATTTTACTCACATGAGTGTCACATGACCGCCACGCATGCATTTTTAACGGAATAATGGACGGAGGTACTATAAGGGCTAACAGAGGGATAATACAGGTACCACTGGACTCCCTGAAAATTTGTAGGTACCAAAAAGTGCATTTCGTGATGGTTCAGGTACTATATGAGGATTTTACCCCAAATTTAATTTTGACACATGATATGGCAAATAATATTTTGACTAATCTTGCAAACAAATCAACTCCAACCTATGAGTTAAAAATGATATTGTTATATTATATATTCAAACTACTTGTGGGTCCATTTGTTTAACAAACTTCTGAAACTCTCTCATAAAGCTTTTCACCTAATGGGTCCTTATATATTAAAATATTAAATGACAGAACCTAGCAGCTATGTCAAATTTGACAGTGAGATAGGATCTGTTAATCCATGTAGGATTTGACAATATCATTGGAGTTCCATTTTCAGCCATTTATAACCGTTGGTGTATCCAAGTGTTAATTGACACTTCCGTTGGAGATGGTCTAACTGGTGGGTTCAGATTGTTAAACAAGAATATTGACGTAGTGAGTCTTTCTTCATTACTAAAAAGAAAGCTCAAAATTCTCTTGCTTGGAAGGGAATCCTTGATGCTAGACCTCTTATCTTGTAAGGTATGCGTTGGTTGGTTGGTTGGTAACAATAGGCATATTAATTTTTGGACTTTCAGTTGGTGTTTTCTTTTTTCCATTATTTAATCCAATCTCCGGTAAGCTTAAACCGCTTCTTGATCTTTCTCTTACTGTTGATAAAGTTATTGTTAATGGTTAGTGGAATCTTACCCTAATTCAAGCTTTTTTGGAAGTAGATACTTTACATTGTATTTCCTCTATTCCTTTGCCTCTTTAAGATAAGCCTGATGAGTTTGTTTAGGGAGCTACTAGAAATGGAAAGTTCACTATCAAATATGGTACTGATCTTCAAACTTCTCTGTTAAAGTTACTTTTGGTGCGGCTCGTTCTTACCAGTTGTATATGCAAGCCAATCCCTCATTTCTCGTCCTCAATCTGCGGCTTTTTCTTCCATTAAGTGGCGTCCTCCACCATCTGCTTCTCTAAGCTCAATTTTGATGGGTCTGTATATCTTGATAATCAAGCTGCTGTGGGTTTTGTGGTTCGTGATTCTAATGGGCAACTCCTGCTAGTAATGAGTAAAATGCTTGGTCTCATGGACATTCTTATTACTGAAGCTATGGCTCTTCATGATGGTTTACACCTAAGGATGGCAAAAATCTCTAGCGGGCTGGAGCTACTAGTATCACACCTAATGAGGGGAGACTTCAGGGACAAATGGGGAATGGGGATGAGGATCCCCAATCCCCGCTATCTAAGATTGGGGATGGGGCGGGGATGGTATTGTGATCCTCATTCTCAAACCCACCCAAATAATATATACATATATTTATTTATATATATATTTATTTTATTTTTTTTCTAATATAAATCACAAATATATACATTTACTAGTTTACTTTAATAGCTAATTAACTACACTTTTACTTTAATGGTGTTTTGACTTTTTCACTCACTGAATCATGATTTATGAATTTAATCATTTTTTTTAATTTTATTTCTTGTAAATTTTGATTTAAAAAAAGGCAATATGAGAAAAAAATTTATTTTATTTATTGAATTCTTATTGGGGATTGGGGTGGGGATGAGGTGGAGAATGACCCCGGGGATGGAGATGGTATTGTGATCTCCATCCCCAACCCGCCCCATCCCCATCCCTATTTACACTACCTCTCTCCCATGTCTACTCATGCTATTATTGTTGAAGGTGATTCCAAGTTTCTGATTAATGCTCTTAACCAGCGTGTTTTCGTTCCGTGGCACATCAAGTTTATTGTCGAAGATATTTACGAGTTAGCCCGGTTTTTTCATTCTGTTTCTTTTTGTCATGTTTAGCGTGAGGCCAATTTCTTAGCTAATAGTCTAACTAATTTAAGGCATTCTTATACTTCTCTTTCTTTCTGATTTTCTCGATTGCCTTTATTCTCTGGTGCTTCCTTCCCATTTGATAGGGGTGGTTGCTTTATGGGTTTTGTTTGTAATATTGTTTTCTCGATCGGAAAAAAAAAAAAAAAATCAGTTGTCCCTTGTCTAGGTCGTACGTCCAATCAAATGTTTCTGATAGGGAGAATTCCACAAATTGTCACTTAACTATGACTCATTCGACACTTTGGTCACTGAAGTTTCAAATATATCACTTTGGTCACTCAACTATTACACTGTCAATCACTTAAGTCATCCAAAGAATATTTTTTATAATTTTTTTTAATGAAAAAAATTAACAAAGTGACTTAAGTGATTGACAATGTAATAGTTGAGTGACCAAAGTGATATATTTGAAACTTCAATGACCAAAGTGTCGAATGAGTCATAGTTGAGTGATCATTTGTGAAATTTTCCCATTCTGATATAATTGGCTTGAAACGTACTATTTTGTCTAGGAATCCTTGCATTGCAAATTTGCAGCCCCCCATGTCGCAACTGTCAAATGCATTCATCTGATTATCTGAATGTGCATGCATGCTACAAAACTATTGTCGTCCGGTCAAAAATATATTATTAACAACTATCTTCTTTTAAGGAAGAGAAAATTTCAGCCCACGTCCCCAAACTATGCTGCCAAGACCAATTTGATACCCGAACTCTCAAAAGTATCAATGTGATACCCAAAGACCTATATTGGCATCAACGTGATACTTCCGTCAAAAATATTTAACGGCGCCGTCTGTTTGCTGACGTGGCAAACATGTGGGCCCAAAAAAAAGTAAAATGATCAATTTACCATTTTTTTCGTTAATTCATTTTTTTTTCCATTTCTTTTTCTTCTTGTTCTTCTTGTTCTTCTAGGATTTTGTTCTAGCCAAACTGCTGCAAGCTGCGCTCCTTCTCCTCCGCCCAAGAAATCAAAGAAAAATGGCTTCTGCTTCTTCTTCAACCTCAGTCTTCTTCTTCTTCTCTCTCTCTCTCCTCTCCTTCTCCTCCGCCCAAACTATCACCAATGCTGCCATCATCCTCTCCAATTCGGCATCATCCTCTCACCGACTCCAACGGGTATTGCTCAGCTAAATCAAAATCTAAAACACACACACACATTCGCATTCTCATTTCTTTAACAATCAAAACTTAAACACCATATAGTTTCCCAGACGTATACCTTACAACTTAGAGAGGTCTAGGTCTTCTGCCGCAAAGCCCACGAACAAGGGAAAGGACGCAATCTAGTCTGGCATCATCGTCACCAGCAATGAAATTATTAACAACAATCAGAACCCAATTTCTCTTAAAACCAAAATCCAAAATAGATGGGTTCTTGGGTTTTCACCTCACAATGACAAGAGAAGGAGGGCGACAGTTTTGCATGTCGATTTCTAAGACTCAACTTGATGTCGACGATGGGTGTGACACATTCGCCCCGAGCTCCGTCACCATTGCAGCCTCGAGTTGAAGGTTAGCATCGAAGTTATCCTCCCTCTCCTCTGCTTCTCCTCCGCCCAAACCATCACCAACACTGCCATCATCCTCTCTAATTCCTACTACAAATCCATGTCCCTCGCACTCAACTCCCGACGGACTGAGCTTCTAGAGCGATTTGAGGTTTTCGGGTTCGAGCAAGTAGCGCTTTGAGGTTTCCGGGTTCGAGGTTGCGTCAACGACATCGTTTCAGGGAGCGAAGGTGGTGATGTTGTGGCCGCCGACGGCCTCTTCGAGAGTCTGCAAGAGCAGGGCCTTCTCGACGAGTTAGGCCAGATCGGAGTAATGCGAGTCGAGAAGGGCCACCAGGACGGAGTTGGAGTTGATCTAAGCGGATGAGGAGGATGAGGATGAGGATGAGGAGGAGGAGGAGGGCTTCTGAGGATATTCCGGCAATGCGAAGCAGGTTCCGACGAAGAAGAAGAGGAGGAGGAGAGAGGCGAGAGCCAATGCGCCACGGATGCGTAAACCCATGGCGGCAGTACAATGCGGTGGATTCAGAGAGAGAGAGAGAGAGAGAGAGAGAGAGAGAGAGAGAGAGAGAGAGAGAGAGAGAGAGAGAGAGAGAGAGAGAGAGAGAGAGAGATGTTTTATTATTATTATTATTATTATTATTATTATTATTTTATTTTTTAAATTAATTAGTAGAGAAAGACAATTTTACCCTTGATAAAAAATATCACATGAGACCCACGTGCTTGCCACTTCAACAAATAGACGGCGTCGTAAAAGATTTTTGACGGAAGTATCACGTTGATGTCAAAATACGTCTTTGGGTATCACATTGATACTTTTGAGAGTTCGGGTATCAATTTGACCTTGGCAGCATAGTTTAGGGACAGTAGCTGAATTTTTCTCTTTAAGGAATTATATTAGTTAGATACCCACCTGAGGCTCTGTTACGAAAGAATAAGAGATTTGCCTTTAACTTATGGTTTCAGGTAGTCATCAAAAACTTATGGTTTCAGTTACTTGATGTGTTGGATACATATGATGAAGTTGTTTTTAGTTTTGGTCCTGAGGATATTATAATGATGATGATGATGACCTGGGGTGGTTTGGGGTTGCAACAACTCGATGGATCTATGTATATATGCGTGCGTCCCAGTTAATGTATAAGTTGCTGTTCAACGACTCAAGGTACTTCAGACCAAAAAAAAAAAGGACTCAAGGTACTAGCAGCCCGGCCATGCACCTTTAATTAATTATACCCACTTTTGAGTTTTGATTAGTTAATTGCGAAAGTCGAAGCCAGCGATCCAGCTACAGGGATCATTACTTCAACCATCTTGACAATTATCGATCCATCTGCACACCTACCCCTAGCCAAAGACAAATTTTTAACCAAAGGACTTATATCTTAGGCCTTGGTCCTCCTTTTGGTTTCATCAACCAAGTACAACGCAAAAGTCGAATCAATCAGCACTATAATATTTAATCACACTAATGATTATGTTCCCTCGTTTTAATCAAGAAAAAATGGGTCATGTTCAATTGGTTCCCTCCCCAAGGATTAGGGAAATCTTCTCCAAGGATTAGGGAAACAAACACAGAGACTTGCCTACCACAAATCTGGGGAAAATGTGTCACGTTCCCTCCTTAGGGAAATCTTCTCCAAGGATTAGGCCTTATCGCTTATATCAACACAGACAGACCCACATACCACATTATGTTTGTTTCCTTCTCCCACTTGTGCTCTGGTTTTTATTTTTCATACATACGACAGGGTATAGCACCAAATTACCAAAACACCTGTGGCAACTCCTAAGTCACGGTTAAGTGGTTGACAATGGTGAAAATGAATGATAGAATTTCCATCATAGAAACAACCATGAACAGGCACCAGGTCGGTCGGGGTCATGACAATTATAACATCTAAAACTAGCTCACTCTACCTGCGGGTTGATATTGCAGGGGAAGAACACAACAGCCTTTAATTTAGAATTCGGTACTCTGGCAGCACATCTGCAGATCTACCAACATTATCTATAAAATCAACAAAGCTAACCCAAACTTCTCTACTGTTGCCTCCAAAATAACAATAATCTTTTCTAATAACATGGTTATAAAATAAAACTAGATTTACCCCTACAACCGACATGCGCTAGACTATCAAACAGGGGATGTAACAATTCTTGCCACAAATCTGGGGATCTTGCCAAATATGAAGGCAAAACCTAACGGAAAGAGACAAGAATGATTAACTTTTGGTTCCTCTCCTTCGCTTCTTACCAGACTTGGTCTGGCTTCCCTGTGCCTTAGATGAACTTGTTGACTTTCCCTTGGTCCTTTCTGGTGCTTTTTCCGAATCAGTAGAGTCCTCCTCCATATCCTCACTCTCTCTAGCTTTTGAAACAGATTTCACCTTGCCATTTGCTTTGCTACTACTCAGAGAGTATTTACCCTTGGGAGTGGAGGCACTAGTCTTTGGTGTGCCTTGATTTGACTTCCCAGCCTTCTGCGTGTCTTGCTTGGACTTAATTGAAGCTCTTTGGGTGTTGCTATCATCCTCCTTGGATTTGCTACTCTTAGGTGTCTGGGACTCATTGTTCTTTGATTTGCTGGATGTCTTCTGAGCAACATCCACTGATTTACCACCACTTTTTGGAGTTTGATCCTTTAATTTTCCAACACGATCATCATCTGTTTTGCCAACAGCCTTGGATGTATCACCTTTGGATCTGCCATCAGGTTTACTGCTGTCTCTCTGCTTACGACCAGACTTTGTGGTTCTGCCTTTTGATTTGCTGGAGGAAGCTCCTCCACCCCTACAAAATTGACTTAAAACGTGAGAAATCAAGAAAATAGTCAAAACAAATTTAAGCAACAAAAATAGCACTGACGATTTGGGTGTAGCATCCATCTTTTCTTTCTTAGTTGATCC
This sequence comes from Rosa chinensis, assembly GCF_002994745.2. NCBI lineage: Eukaryota > Viridiplantae > Streptophyta > Magnoliopsida > Rosales > Rosaceae > Rosa > Rosa chinensis. Next base: position 60,656,251 of record NC_037093.1, read on the forward strand.
ATCACGATTACTTTTCACTTTCTTCTTCAGGGGCCTGGTGAACATTAAAAAGGGTAATCAAAATGAAAACTTGTCATGGAAGCAAAAAGAAGCAAATATGCAGAAGGAAACATAATAGATATTGAGAAAGTTTGTGTTAAACCTAAACCCTAAAGCACAGAAATACAAAACTCAAAAAGCACCGAATCCTGAATAGCAAATACTGAACCAAAAAAAAATGAATTTTAATCCAACAAAAACAGCAGAAGATACAACAGGTGAAACTCAATGTGCAGAATGCTGAAGGACCATCAATGACATGACATGACATCAAATTTAAAACACAAGGTGACATCAGATACTAAATGATACAAATCTATTAAACCATGAAGATTCGATGATATAATCTGAAGATCACATTCAACCTAAGCCATGATTCAGACTGTAAACGGTTTAAAGACTAATGCTACAGGTTTTTAGAAAGTACATATCAAGGTATCGAGTACTTACAGTTCAGAAGAGCCATCGTGACTCGACTCATCATTTTCCTGCTCCTGTTAACAAAATGGTAAATCACAAACTTAAGCAAGGAAAACTCAAGCTAACAAATAGAATATGGCAGTCACCTACCCCATCTGATTCAGAGTCACCTTCTACATACAGCCATTTCTCTCTTTTAAGATTCAAAATTTCCTGATCTCCATCATTATATTTCACCTATAGAAGATGGTAATAGTACAAGATTTTAAAACAATGTTAAGTTTCATTATAATATTAAGAACAAAAGTCAGCAGTTAAAAGGGAACAAGGCTTGCAGAGTTAGCATCTCACCACATGCTTCTTTTTAACAGAATCAAAAGAATGGACAACACCTTTATAATACCTGTAAAATTACAATTGAGACATTAAACAACAGATTAAAAGTTCAAATTTTACAACTATAACCATAAAGAAAATCTATAATCTAACTTCAACAAAGACACTTGTCATGCCAAAATTTGGACATTCTAAAACTATTGCCTTTAGGTGAAGCAACACATTTCTACTTTCAGAACTCGGACTCTTATCCATTAACATTCATAATACCCTAAAATGCTAAAATGACAAGCCATCTCTATTGATACCAAAGGAGCAGAACTTAGTTGCGGAGTACAACATGCATTGCAAAATCATTACAACAGAAGTCACTTACAATCATAATGGCTACAGAGACATGAAGAAAACATTATTGACATTTTTACATGTGTGTATATTCAACAGAACCAAATCTTACCTTCCTACATAAACTTACGTGCATCTCAAAAAAAAATATTGAGAAATCATAATATGGAAGGTCAGTACTTACATGCGATCCGCTGGCCACCAAACTTTTATCTTTGAACCAATCACCTCAGTGTCATCAAACTCTTTTACACCAGATTGCTGAAAATCATAAGGAATAAAAGTGCTGAATACAATCAGGATTCCTTCAAATGTATAGTGGTGATAACAATGCACACATTTTTAAAACCCAGATATTCCCCAAGACTGGTTCGCAGACCAAGACTCCAAGCTAGGCCTCCTGCCGAAAGCTACAATCTTTAGGAGGCAATAAAATGGTAGGTACTGTGAGCGAGTTCAAACCCAAGACCACATGGAAGTAAACCATGGGACTGACTGTTCCTATAACCCCTCGTTGGAATACCAACATATCATAGTAGAAATAATGAATAATATGGCAGACACTTATTCTAGACAGAAGAACCATGGACATTTTATCACCCCAAGTCTACAGCTAGGCAAGGAAAATAACTTGATTCATATCCCATAACTTAAATACTAATGTGCGAAAGTTCTGTTATGCAATTTTATAACCAGGATTCCAAATATCAATTGCTACACACATAAAATATGTAACCAAAGAAAAATCTGGAATTGCAATGCTCGAGACTTAAGTGTGCATACCTTTTCTTTTTCCAAAGGACGCTTCCTCTTGGAATTTGTCTTAGGAGTCTCCTCCAATGGAAGTTCATTCTTGGTAGATTTTGACTTGGGTGTCGACAATATCTCCTAAATAGTTCATAACAAAAGTAAGTTCATCAAAAAGGTATTTAACAATAAAAACCATTAGCAATATCAGTGAAAATAACAAATGGAATTCTGAAGCAAAAAGGGATAGTACTTTGTCAACTTCCATGGCCGAGGATTTTGTTGAGCTTCTTCTTGAAGAAACTTTACTGCGTGCACGCTTCTTCTTATCTTCTTGCTGCTTCAAAGAAGACTCATCACTAGTCTTATTGCTTCCATCAACCTTCTTAGCTAACTTCTGTCTTGCCTCTGAATCACTTGTGCTGCTACTTTCCTTTCTTGGTGCATCTACCACAACTGAAGTATTATTCTCCTTAGAATTCCCAGTAGAAACCTTCTTAGATGACTTCTGTTTTACCTCTGAATCACTAGCAGTGCCACTTTCCTTTCTAGGTGCATCCACCACAATGGGACTTTTATTCTCATTAGAACCCCCAGCAGAGACCTTTTTCCCAGAGTGCTTACTTGATCTTAATTCTGAATCACTTGTTCCATCAGTTGCCCTTTTGGATTCATCATCAGTAACAGGTGTAGCCTCTTTATTAGAAGTATCTTTCTTCTTATGTCGTCCAGCCTTTTTGGGACGACTTTCATCAGGAAGGCTCCCACTTGGGGATGGGGGAGCAACATCAGTTGATTCCTTCTCCAATGCAGTGGAGAGATTTATATCCGACCCTTTCTCATTTTCTGAAGGCACAGCTGCCTCCACATCAGGAACCTCACGAGGTGAACTGGGAGCATCTTCAGAGCCACTTTTATGGGGCGGAAGTGCCTCGGTTTCTTCCTCATTATCAGCTTGAGGACTGTCTGCAGGCTGTGCTGTTGACAAATTAGAATCCTTATCTTTATCCTCGCTAACTTCTTCTGGCATTTGTTTTGCATCAACAGCCTTCTCAGTCTCCAAACTATCAGGTTCAGCAACACTTGATGTATTTGGACCTTTGACTTCCTCGGTATCTTCACCCTGCTCTTGCTTCTTTAAAGAGTTCAAATCAGCCGAACATTCATCTTCCCCAGTTGCTGCACCACCATTATTCATAACTACCTTTGAGGATCCATCAATAACAGGATCAACTTGTTCAGAAGAAACTGCTGCGGTGGAATTTTCTTTATCCACCTGCAAAGACAAAGTGTCCTGAGCCAGTTATACTATGTTGCAAATCAAGCCATTAAAAACAAAAAAGGGAAGACAGTCACAAAAGAGGAAGAAGCCACTCACCTGGACTGCCTCTTCCGAAGATTCCCGGATTGTTGACTTGTCCTCCTGAAGTAAAAACAGTTACCACAAAACCAAACTTGGTTAACTTGACAACAAAAAGAAAAAAAGCAAACTGATGAAAGAAACCCCTATTCTCACCCAACCACCCCAATCCCAATAGAGAAAAAAAAAAAAAAAAAAAGACAGTTGGCATGAATTGAAACCACCAAGTGCTTCAGGGCAAGTTACTGAACCATAGAAGTAGAGGATCAAAGAATTTCCTTCTCTAACTCACACTTTCCCAGGAACCAATGGATGGTCAGAGGCAACAATGCTTAGTAATAAAACACAACAGCAGCACTAGACAACACTTCTTCACTAACTTAAAGAGTCGAAACAAATTTGGCAGACAGAACAATCTGCTCCCTTGAACCATGATTGGGTAACCAACCAGCCAGTTTCACCCATTTTTATACAGTTGAGGAAGCAATCACCTATCAAGTTCTCTCATACATATTACAGACACCAAATAATGTCCTAATCTTGGAACTATAAAAATCTTACCACATCTTCGTCGTCGTGCACTTCATTCTGCTCAGTGTCACCAGCTGTCTCTTGGCATATCGAAGCTACTACTTTACTGTAATCACCTAATGCAATGCCATGGGTTTCTACTTCCTGTGCCAGGTGGGGCTTAAGTTTAATAGCGGAGTTTTCAATTACTCTTTCCCCCAACTTCCGAGAAATTGGTAAAATGTCCTGGTAAGTCAAGAAAGCAATCAGTTAGTAAATTGAATAGAAAAGAGGAAGTAGGGGAAAAAAAATTCAGTTGTCAATCAAAGCATCAAAGCAGCAACTTACCTCATCATCATTTTTCACACTAGCTAATAAGGGAGAAAGAAGTTCAAAAGATATGTCTTCACTTTCTTCTATAACAAGGGTCATAATTGTCTCCATTGATGAGAAAACATTCTCTGGGTGATAATCCCTGGAAAACATTCAAAGGAAAATAAATAATGATGAGTTTGACTTAATAGTTGTACTCCACAAGTCGAAACAAATAGCTTGAGAGGTTTATATACAGACAAAATAGCTCAAAGAGGTGCCTCCCATCTCTACTTTTCATAAAGTATACCTTATTGCCTTGAGAAAATGCTGGAACATCTCAACGATCAATGCATCGCATTCAAGATCCAACATTACAACACAAGACCTGACCTTTGCAACAGTTTCAAGAATGGATGTCCTCTTTGTGTATGATCGACTGGACTTGTCATCTAAATTTTCAAATGAGGATACAATAAGCTGAAAGACCTCCTACATACAGACAGAGTCAGAGATTAGTTTTAAAACGAGTTACAGAAGTGAGATGGACAACCAGTATATGCATTGGAAATCAATACAGTACCTTCATTTGGTCATCATCATATGGTGCATCAGGTGCTGTTATTCTTGTTATCTCACTGATGCAAGACGCAACTGAAACTTTGACATCAGGATCTGAATGCCTTAAAAGTTGATCAACAACCAACGCCTTCTGCGATGGTGAAAGTGCGGCTTGCATTGACTTGTTTGGTGATTGCTCTACCTTTGATAGACAACTTTCAACCCTCTGGTATGACCAAGGCCAGGAACAATACAAGAGATTAAACCACTAAAATCTTCAGAAAAGAAAGAAAACATAGCTACTCGCTGATGCATAAGGCCCTAATAATATTCAACGAGGAAATCAGCACAATAAAAACAAAGACAGTCGGAAAAGATTGGCCTCTGATCTGTTTTATCACTTACACTGAACATAAATGTCTTGTCCAAATATCCCATACTGAGAAGTCATTTGTACCTCCTTTTCTCTATCTGTAAACACTAAACCTCTATGACACCTAAAATCTTGAGCATTTTCAGAATTACAACCCAAATTGTATTCTATTACACACTAGCGTGAAGTCACTATGCAGAAATCCATGCAAAAAATGCATAATTAAGTTAAACAAAGCAGCATTGAAGGGGTATCCTTGACTGTATGCACAGGATTTGAAAGTATAACAAGGCATTGAAAACATGTAAAACAGTCCGATATCAAAATGTAAATCAGGCTGGATCTCGAAAACACAACAACCGAATTGAAACAGTTAAAATTCCACTACAAATCCCACACATATAACAATCTGTTCATTGCAATAACCAATTAGACGACTCAATTTACAGAGCACCAGAAACAAGTGGGTGCGTGGAGATAAAAAAAATAAAAATTAAAAACTAAAAACACGAAATTAGGCATGAGGAGGTGAGACGCAGAAGAAATTGGGGGGCTTACGTCGAGAAGAGGAAGGAGGTCGTCGACGGTGGACGGCGGCTCCAGGAGTTGATTCCCAGCTTCCAATAGCTGTGCTTCGAGCTCATTGTCGGTCGATGCCATTTATGCAGCTTTCGCGTTTATTCGTCTACCTAGATCCTTCACGATCTCAAACCTCTAGCCCTAATTCTCACACCATTCGCAGGCGGATTCGAGGAGAGAGAAAGTTAGGGTTTGTTTTCAGAGAGAGAGAGAGACCTTTTGAGTTGGGGGAGTTTTGGATATTATTTTTTCGAGTGGTAAAGTGAAAATAAAAAGATATATATGTAAATGTGGTTCACTCGCTCCGGTTCAAGACTGTCTTTCTTTGATTTTTTTATTGTGAATGTGAAAGTAAATTAAGGAGAGAATCCAACGAGGCTTGGGCTCGGAATCCGCGGGATTGTGGATTGGATTTGAATGTGGATTTCAAATCCGCCTTTGGATCTTCTTCGCCGAAGGCCCCACGTGGGTTCTGCATTCAAATCAATGCTTCTCCCCTTTTCTTGGGGAGAGACTTAAAACAAATTTTGGAAAAAACAATATTATTATTAGGCCTTTTCTTTCCTTTTTCCCTTCGGAAAATTCACACCAAGAAAGAGAGTCCAAATTTTTATCATCATATACCAATTCCAGGCTTGATCATACCTATATGATATTAAGAAAGATTTTCTGACTAAGATAGAATGATTCTATGAAGATTTTTTAATTGCCAATTTAATGAGTATTAGCATCAATTAATTTAATTTTTGTGGCCTTAAATTCAATTTTGTCAAATTTTTTTCAACAATTGTCACCCAAAATACAGTATGAAAAGCGATTTACACAGCAGACATCCTTTAAACAACAAAGAATAGTGGCATTGTAACCCCTCCTATAATATATTACCCTTGTCTCTCTTTAGTAAAGTGAATATAAGATCAGAATTGCTATGACATGTATGGCCCATCCCCGTTCATACCTTGGGATACCATCATAGTATTGAGTGAAGTCTAATTTTAAGCGGGAAGATGTATGAACTAGTGTATAATTGGAGGGAAGCCACTGCGTGCTTTAAATATATTCATACACCCGCACACAAATACTTCTCATTTTTGTGCATACTTTTGTTACCAAAATTATTATGCAAGTATAATTACTATCTAATATGCAATAATATCATAAGTTCAAATTTACTAACGAAGAGAATTTCTGTTATATATATATATATATATATATATATATATATTTATTGAACCAGCTAGTTGTCTCATGCATAATCACTTAATAAAAAGAGAAAAATGCATCATCAGTGCCTCAACTAATGTGCACCGGCCAAGTTGATACCCAGACTCTCAATGCTACCAATGTGATACCTGAACTCATATTTCGCTATTAATGAGGTAATTTCGTCAGATTTCGCTAACGGCTCCGTTAGACATGTGACGTGGCAAGCACGTGGGCCCCAAAAATACCATGAAATGACTAAAATGACCATAGATTTATTTTTATTTTATTTTTACAGTTTCCTCTCTCCTCCTCTTCTTCTTCTTCTTCTTCCTTTGTTCTTGTTGCTGTGATCTCAAACTTCCCATAAAGAAAATTCAGCCTACCCCCAAAATCAAGAAACAAGCAAATAAACCAAGGGTTTCCAATTGCAATTTCTATGGGTATGGCGTTTCCATCTCCATCTCCTCGCGCGTCTTGCTCTCATCCTCATCCTCAGGGCACGAGCACGATGACCATGAAACCGAACCTGAATCCGAACTTGAACCCAATGTTCTCCCTCTACTGCAAGACGGCGCGGGCCAAAATGGCAGTTAAGATTCAGGAAATCGAGCAGAGAGCAGTGGCGGATCAGGCGGTGAGGGTGGGACGGAGCTCGAACAGCCTGAGAATGAACTCATCGGGAAAAATGGTGTTCCAAAGCTTAGAGCGTAGCTCAAGTAGTCCAAGCGGCTTCAATGGTAGGTATGGCGTTTCTCATGATTTCTGGAATCTCACTTCTCTCTTTATTCATAGGCCAAACTATTGGTGAGGTTGGAATGCAGTGTTTTGATGGAAATGCTGATGATACAGATAGTGGTGTTGATGTTGAGTTGTCCTGTGCAGAGCTGCTGGGCGAGAGAGTGAAGGATTGGATTGAAGTTGAGAGAGAGGCCACAACGAACATCCCAGTTTTGGGAAGATGGGTTACTGCTACAAGCATACAGAAGGAGATGTGGGCACACAAGGCATTGTGAATGTTACAACGAAATGATAAAGCGGGACAAATATTGTTGTCCAATATGCTTCAAGTCAGTGATTGACATGTCTAAAACCTAGAAGAAAATAGATGAAGAGATTGAAGCCACTGTTATGCCAGAGGATTACCGGAATAACAAGGTTTGGATCCTGTGCAATGACTGCAATGACACAACTGAAGTTTACTTCCACATTATTGGCCAAAAATGCAACCACTGCAAATTATACAACACCCACACAATTGCCCCTCCAGTTCTTCCTCAATGATCAGAAGATGTTTCAATTCCCACGAATATGTCCAGTCCAGTTGGTGCAGCAAAAGCTTGTACCCTCAAATGTGCCCTGGAAAGGGGAACTTGATTGATTCAATTTTTATCCCCAATTAGTTATGTACCATTGCATTATGGTTGATTTAAAATGATTGTAATGTTTTATGTGTGCATCAGACTTTTTCCAAGCTATTCTTCCTCTAAAACCCATGTAATCAGTCTTAGGGTTGATGTAAACATTATATATACTATAATTCTGTTATGGACTAATGAAAGTTGATTCTTGAACTAAAAAAAAAAAACGTAAAGCTTTCTGGGAAGATTGAGATTGCAACAACAAGAACAAAAGAAGAAGAAGAGGAGGAGGAGAGAGAAAATTGTAAAAAAAAAATCTAGGGTCATTTAAGTCATTTCATGGCATTTTGGGGGCCCACATACTTGCCATATCACACGTCTAACGGAGCCGTCAGCGAAATCTGACGGAAATACCTCATTGATAGCGAAATATGAGTTCAGGTATCACATTGGTAGCACTGAGAGTCTGGGTATCAACTTGGCCGATGCACAAGAGTTGAGGCACTGATGGTGCATTTTTCTCTAATAAAAAACTAATGTTGTAAACTAACCACATTCTCTTTGTAGAATACGTGTCGTGGATTAGTTCCCGAGAGATATCTTGGTGCCAATCACCTACGATGTGGTTTATTGGTCATAATCTCTAACTATGTTGCTACCACGTTTCCTTTTTTGTTGTCAGAGTTTTGTGGGTGGATGGATAGGGATATTCCCAACTATTCTTCTCATACCAAGTTGTTCTTTCAACTAAGCAATGATTAAAAATTGGTTATGCTCATAGGACTCCGACATTAACCGGTCACATAATGACTTCGGATTTACCAGATGATCTAACATGGTGTCGAACTAAAGTGATCAAACGTGAAAGAATGATGTACATTGTCCACCGTAAGAAAAACAAGCTCATTAAGCACTTAGCTTGAATTTCGTGTGGGATGAGCCTTCAAACACAAATATATGCAATGGAGATCCCAAACAGTCATGGACTTGAGTTTTATGCTTTAGCTAGTTATGAAGCTCGAGAATGGTGCTTTGGCATGCAGTTCATCACTTAGTTCCTAAATTCTCAAAGGCGCGGAGGACTCACGTCATGGTTTATGCCTCCTAGGCATGAGCTTACAAGTTGGAGTTCACATCCTTAATTTTAGTGTTTTGAGATTAGTCACATCTAAACATTGAAAGCATGAAAGCACATCGTGTGTGCATGTGAGGGTAGTGAGTTAAAATCACCTAGACCTATGATTAATTTGCTGGCTTGGTTATCTAAACTTTAATTTTTATGTATCTAGGAACAGTGAATTGAAACTTATCCGATAATAGGATTTGTTCTTAGGTAGTCAATTATAGACTCACCCATTTGGAATTGATAAAATCAAAAGAGTTTAAGCCTTAGTACTCTTACCCGGATGCTAAGAGAATAATTGGGTATTTGGAATTACATCACTTGTAGTTTGAGCATCAATGTTTACAAGGGAGACTATGGTGGACAGCCTAAGCTCTAACTCCCATTCATTTGATACTCGTTTAGCTTAGCTTAGTTTGCTTTACTTGCTCTAGTTGTTTCAATTTGAATCGAAACCATTCTCAACATCAAAATCAACTCTCTACACACCATCTTGCACATACTCACCATGAACTTTGGTTCACTTGTGAGCCTTTGTTTGTGATTGTACATTTGCATATTCTTTCTAGTTTTCCTCTAGGTTTTCCCTAACTAGAGTGAGATTTACCAATCCCTTGGGTACGATATTTCTTATCTAAAACCCCACTACACTATAACTTGACCCTTATACTTGAGGGTGCTTTAATCGAACACCCATTAGAATCCAAGGGTCATTATTCTCAGGTTTAAAATGAGCAATATCAGCCCAAAAATTTGCTTATAAACTCTTGGGAAGTGATATACCAAGTGAGAAAGGATCAGAAATCTCACAATGAATGAACCTAAGATGTTTATAAATAATATTAAGATTCACAGTAGAAGAATTCCATAATAGAAGCAATCCACCACTTTTGGCCAACATAATTAATAAAAGCAAATTTATTGAAATAAAAGAACAATCTAGAGATTGTTTTATTTGCCTGAATTTCATCAAGGATCCTAGTGTCTAGGATACACAAAATGTCTAGCTTTCAAAGCAATAACAAGGTATTGCACTTGAGCTAGAAAGCCCGGCCAGGAAACTACCCTGGCTGTTCTAGCTGAGCATTATCTTTGCCAACACTAAGAGGTGAAGGATTTCCCTGAGCATTGTCCTTACTCATCCCCATATGCCTAAACCTTTTCTTAGGACCACTAGAGCCAGCATGGTCAAAGCCCAACTTTTTATCTGTTGTTATATTTTAATAGTTTATTTATTATTGAAATTAAATTTGGGTGAATTTAGTTTGTGTTTAAATTTTGAATTTATTTGTGTGTTTAAATTCAGAATTTATTTTGAATTTATTTGTGTGTTTAAATTCAGAATTTATTTTGAATTTTATTTTGTAACTCATGGTGTTTTATTTTGATTTATTTTGGGTTTTAATTCTTGTAACCTATGGCATTTGGTTACTACCCTATTAATTGTAGGGAGTGTCCTAAGAGCCTATAAATATCACCATTTGCTGCATGCTTAGATATTCCAAACCTTTACTCTATTATTCACCCATCAACTTTCCCCAAAAAAATTCTAAAGTGTCTTGTGTGTTTTTTAGCTAAAGAAATTTGTTCTTTTGGTGGAGCTTTGAGTTCCTCAAATTTGTGCAGATTGGTGTGAGCCATACAACTTGTTGTTGGGCTATTGTATCCTGAAGGGGACAAATCAAGAGATTACTGGTGCACTGACATTGTTCTGCAGAGGGCTTGAATCTCCTTAAAGAGAGCGAGATACCCGCGCCTCAGCCTATTGTCAATGAGTTTCTCATATAGAAATTATAATTTTTATTGTAATTTCACCAACAATTTTAAGGAGAACTCAACAAGATGGAGCGTACTCAAGAGAAGCCGTTTGACAATGTGGGAGATCTCAACAAACCTTTCTACTTCAAAGGTGCACATTTCAAGAGATGGAAGGGAAAAGTTATCTTCTACCTTAATCTTCTCAAAGTTGCCTATGTGCTAACTGAGAAGAATCCATCAAAGAAGAGTACCGAAGGCATGAAGGATGATGAACTCCTTGCTCATGAAGAAAAAGTTGAAAATTTTCAAAACGTTTAGTATAATTGTCGATACTATCTCTTGAACTGTCTTGCTGATGATTATTATGATACAACATACTCTTCTGTCAAGAAAATTTGGAAAGCGTTACAGAGCAAATATGACACCGAGGAAGCTGATGCGAAAAAATATGCTGCAAGCCGTTTTTTCCGCTATCAAATGGTGGATGGCAAGTCGGTTGTGGAGCAAGTTCAAGACTTCCAAATAATTGTAGTTGAAGTTACATCTGAAGGTGTCAAAATTGGTGAAAATCTAGTGGTGGCTGGTATCATTGATAAACTTTCACCTTCATGGAAAGAGTTTCAAAAATCCATGCGTCATAAACAAAAGGAGATTTTCTTGGAGACCTTGATGACTCGCATCCGCATTGAGGAGGAAGCAAGAGGTCAAGATGTTCTTATGCAAGATACAAACAATGACACCTCCAAGTTAAATTTAGTATCTTCCAATAATAATATACTCAATAGTCATTTTGAGAAAAATTATCTTATGCAGCCAAAGAAGAAAAATATGAAAAAGTTGGTAAATCTCACCAACAGAATAAAGGTAAACCAAACTATATGAATAAGAACCAATATCCTCCTTCAGAAAATAAGCAACAATACACTTGTTGTTAGTTGTTATGTTTGTGGCAAAAGTGGGCATATTGCTCGAAATTGCAATTATCGAAAACGTGAGACTGTTCCTCAAGCTCACGTCACTAAAGAACCATATGTGGCAATGATAACTGATGTAAATATGGTTCAAAGTGTTGAATGATGGTGGGCAGATTGTGGTGCTAATAGACACATCTGCTATGATAAAGATTGGTTCAAGAAATACACTTCTTTTAAGGAGCCCAAAACAGTTACGCTTGGAGATTCACATACTACTCATATGCTTGGAACTGGTGAGGTGGAACTCAAATTTACTTCTGGTAGGGTGCTAATTTTGAAAGATGTGTTGCATACACCCCCCATGAGAAAAAATTTGATGTCTAGTTATCTTCTTAATAATGCTGGTTTTAAACAAACTATGGAAGCTGACCAATGTGTGATCACAAAAAAGGTGTATTTGTGGGCAAAGGTTATGCTTGTGATGACATGTTCAAATTGAATGTTGAGAATAATAATAAAGCATCTACTTCAGTTTATATGCTCTCTTCTTTGAATTTTTGGAATGCACGTTTATGTCATATAAATAGTAGATATGTGGGAATCATGAATAGCTTGGGTTTAATTCTTTCAGTACAAAAAGATTTTGAAAAATGTGAGACTTGCAGTAAAGCAAAAATTACTAGAAGGCCTCACAAAAATGTTGAAAGGCATACCGAGCTATTGGAATTAATTCATACAGACTTGTATGAATTTGAGGGAATTTTAACTCGTGGAGGTAGCATGTATTTTATCACTTTTATTGATGATTGTTCTAAATATGCTTATGTCTATTTGTTGAAAAATAAAAGTGATGCTTTTGCCAAATTTAAAGAGTTCCTCATTGAGGTTGAAAATCAATTTGATAGAAAAATTAAAATGCTCCGAAGTGATAGAGGGAGAGAATATGATTCTTCTGAATTCAATTCTTTTGTTCAATCTTTATGAGTGATTCATGAAGTTACTCCACCTTATTCACCTGCATCTAATGGTGTGGCAGAAAGAAAAAATAGAACTTTGATTGAGTTAACAAATGACATGTTGATTGATTCAGGTGCCCCCTCTAATCTTTGGGGTGAAGCAGTTTTAACTGCTTGTTATGTGTTGAATAGAGTGCCACATAAAAATACAAAAATTACACATTTTGAGGTGTGGAATGGGCATAAACCAATTTTGGGTTATCTTAGAGTTTGGGGTTGTCTAGCCTTTGTGAGGTTAACTGACCCTAAAATACAAAAATTGGGTGCTAGAGTTACTACTTGTGTTTTCGTTGGATATGCTTTAAATAGTACAACTATAGATTTCTCGATGTTAAAAATCGTGTTGTGATTGAATCTGGTGATGCAATTTTTCATGAAGAAAAATTTCCTTTTAAATCAAAAAATAGTAGGCGTCAAGAATTTAGACAAAATATTTTTACCCACCCTAGTTCTTCTTTTTCTAATTTACATATTCAAGAAACTTATGACAATGAACCTAGAAGGAGTAAGAGAGCTAGAGTTGAAAAATATTTTGGCCCTGACTATTAGGTTTATAATATTGAGGAAAATCCTATTTTTTTACATGAAGCTTTATCATCACTAGATGCAATTTTCTGGAAAGAGGCTGTGAATGATGAAATGGAGTCTCTAATTTCTAATAATCCTTGGAAATTAGTAGATTTACCAACAAGTTTTAAAACCATTGGGTGTAAATGGGTCCTTAGAAAAAAGCTCAAACCGGATGGAAGTGTAAACAAATATAAAGCTAGACTAGTTGCTAAAGGCTTTAAGCAAAAACCTGATCTATACTTTTTTGATACTTTTTCTCCGGTTACAAGGATTACATCAATTAGATTATTGATTGTTATTGCTGCAATTCATGATTTAATTATTCATCAAATGGATGTGAAAACAGATTTTCTAAATAGTGATTTAGATGAAGAGATTTATATGGACCAACTAGAAGGTTTTATAGAACTTGATCAAGAGCACAAGGTATGTAAGTTATCTACATCTCTTTATGGTTTAAAGCAGGCTCCTAAACAATGGCATGAAAAATTTGATTCATGCATGATTGAAAATGGTTATAAATCAAATAAATGTGACGAGTGCAAATATTATAAATCTTGGAAAAAGTCACATGTTATTATTAGTCTCTATGTGGATGTTCTGTTAATTTTTGGCTCAATTTTCATGTAATTGATGAGACAAAAACTATGCTTGAGAGCAATTTTGATATGAAAGATCTTGGTGAGGCTAATGTTATTTTGGGCATGAAAATAACAAAAATATGTGATGGTATTTTTCTTGATCAGTCACATTATATTGAGAAAATTTTGAAGAAATATGATTATGATGGCACAAGCATGTGTCTACTCCTTTTCATTCTAGCGTTCTCTTATTTCCCGTTGAAAGTGAAAATGATGTGATTAATCAAAAGGAATATGCTAGCATAATTGGCAGTTTGCACTATGCAACTGACTGCACTAGACCTGACATTGCGCATGCAATTTGAGTACTTAGCATGCTATTGATCGTGTTATGAAATATTTTCTTGGTACTAAAAATTATGGATTATTTTATAAAAAATATCTTACTGTACTTGAAGGCTTTTGTGATGCCGATTGAAATACTCTGTCAGGTGATTCTCTCTCTATCACCGGTTATATTTTTACATTAGGTGAATGTGCTATTTGTTGGAAATCAAATAAGCAAACAATAATCTCTAATTCAACCATGGAAGCTGAACTTATTGCTCTGCCTTAAGCAAGTGAAGAAGCAAATTGGTTCAGATTTATTGCATGAAATTCCCTAGTGGGAAAAACCTATACCACCTATATTGATTCATTGTGATAGCACTGCAGCTATTGGTAGAGTAAATAACAATTATTATAATGGTAAATCCATTCCTATAAGAAGAAAACACAGTACTGTGAAATCATATTTGAGTGATAGAATTATTAATATGAATTATGTTAAATCATGTGATAATATTGCAGATCCTTTAACTAAGGGTTTTGCAATAGATAAGGTCTGGAGTAAATCAAGGAGGATAGGATTGAAGCCTATATTGTCATGAGCCATATATGAGGACACCCAACCCGGTGATTAGAGATCCTAAAAACTGGGTTCAATGGGAAAAATGAATCATAAGGTGGCCGTAAGAAAAATGCACTATATTTTCTTACTCATCCCTATGATGTAAGTGCATTAATCTTGTAACGTATATGAAAGTTGAGTTCACTTAAAACTCTTCATAAAATCTGTAGCTCATATGAGTGAGATGTCATAGTTACAAGAGCATCATTGACTGATTTTACTTATATGAGTGTGAGAGTGGGGCCGCTCTCTATGAGAATTTGGCTTATTCTTGAAATGCACTCATGAAAACCGGGATAAGCTCAAGGCCGTAATGTGCTGGCTAATAAAGCTCATATTAACACCTGAATTATTATGTGTGAGCAATAGTTCTTATTTTCCCTTAAGCAGTTGTAGTTCAAGTCTGAGACCACTATCAACTCTGGAGTAGGGATTACTGTTTCACTAAGTGAAAGTTCAATGCAGAGCACACCTTCATGAATCATGACGCATAATGGTTCGTCTTTGGCTGGTAACTTTGGTTTATATTTGTTTTTAAAATATTAAAATGAGTGGGGGAATGTTGTTACATTTTAATATTTTATTTATTATTGAAATTAAATTTGGGTGAATTTATTTTGTGTTTAAATTTTGAATTTATTTATGTGTTTAAATTTAGAATTTATTTTGAATTTTATTTTGTAACTCATAGTGTTTTATTTTGATTTATTTTGGGTTTTAATTATTGTAACCTATGACATTTGGTTACTACCTTATTAATTGTAGGGAGTGTCCTAACAGCCTATAAATAGCATCATTTGCTGCATGCTTAGATATTCCAAACCTTTACTCTATTATTCACCCATCAACTTTCCCAAAAAAAATTTCAAAGTGTTTTGTGTGTTTTTTGGCCAAAGACAAGTGTTCTTTTGGTGGAGCTTTGGGTTCCTCCAATTTGTGCAGATTGGCGTGAGCCATACAACTTGTTGTTGGGCTGTTGTATCATGGAGGGGACAAGTTAAGAGATTACTGGTCCACCGGCATTGTTCCATAGAGGGCTTGAATCTCCTTAAAGAGAGCGAGATACCCGCGCCTCAGCCTATTGTCAACGAGTTTCTCATATAGAAATTATAATTTTTAATTTAATTTCACAAACATCATCAAGTAACATGTCTAACTCTTTAGGTTTTGGTGGTTCCACAGCATCAAGAAACTGGTCAACTTCTTAAGAGGAATAATCCGAAAGGACAATCACCTCATTGTTTTTCGGAAGGTTGGTAATAAGAGGAGTTTGTCTGCTGATAGTAGCATCCTTAAAAGAATGGCCTAGGATCACCACAACAGGCTTCATGGAAGCAGTTTTCTTGTTTTCACGGGGATAGAAACCATTCTTAGGGTAGTGGAAAGCCTTCCCTTTCCCCTTTCTCGACACAATTTTCTTGGGTGTAGCATTAGGGTCTTCAAACTCCTCATAATAAGGTTCACCAATAGGAAGGCAGCTAGAGGTTGGGGGAAGACAATAGACACATCACCAGCAAGCATAGATTTGACACACACATGGCTTAGGACCACTTTAGCGTGGAGCTTCTTTCCAAAGATCTTACAAAGAGACAAAATTTGTAGTAATGGGCATATAAGTATTTTGGTGGTGATGGCATGTCTGCATAACCCGCAAACCGGTCAACATTGAGGTTATCATCTCCAAAGTTAATCAGGATGGACCCATTTCCTATCGCATTTCTATGAAATAGGGTATAAGGCCTTATTGGAAAAGGCCTTCGGAAAGAGATCGCCTGAGCTTGGGAATTAGGGTTCAAAGCGGTTGGGTAAGCACTAGAGAAGAAGAGGATAAGAGTAAGGATTCTGGTGGTGAAACCGGTGAACTCTTCACTGGGATTTATACCCATAGAGCTACTTAGGGCATACATAAAGATCATGAACCAAGATCCTCACATGTTGCTCCAGAATCCATCAAGAAACCAAAAGGTTTTCATTATGATTAAACTAAGAGTATTGATTATTTCTCGAAAAAGATCAAACAAAGAATCATGTCAAGAATCCATACACTCAGGAATTAAATACATAACCCCTGTAATTAAAGATACAATCCTATTGCAAGCGACTAAGATAGATTCTAAGTAAAATTGGAAAAAGGAAGAGAAATAGCAGATATAGAAGGATTATGAGAGAAAACTTATCTTGGGACTTCTCGATCTGACATCAATAATCAGAAGATGAAACGAAAAGGAAGTCCAAAAGTAATTGTTGATGTCGATCCGATGGAGGCGATAATTACTTGGAGATGACTATGTCTAAAAAAGGAGCGTCGAGTTTGGAAAGTGCACTTCAGAGTAATATGATTGCAATCGCCATCGATTGGGAACCTTTCTCCAAAAACCAATGTAGGCCTGGGGAGGACAAACGACAACAACAAAGAGCCCAAGGAGGCTTTCGATTAGGTTTAGCGAAACCAGGCCAGTTAGCTCGCCAAGTGATGACCCAAGCAGATCAGAAGATTACAGTGAAAGTCTGTGAACGAAGATGGTGATTCGAAACCCTAAATCCCCAAATTGATAAGCACGTGAGGCGCGTTCCATCATTTGTTGTTTAAATTTAATTTTGGTAACGAGTGTTTTCATCGGTTATACTCTAATGCTTAGCTGGGCACTATAATTTTCGTACTTATGGTTAAGATTGATTATTTTCCTAAACAAGAAAAACACTGCTTTTGAGACGTTATGTTTTGTGATGAAAATTATTTCATGATGTGGAAACGTTGGCAATGGGCTGGGGATGAACCTAGTCTCCCAACCCACTCAGGCTATTGGGCTGACTTCCTCTAGGATTCCAAGTCCGTTGGGTCGTGGCGACGTGGCTTTTAAATTATCCGTCCAGTAGCATCCCTCCATGTCAGCTCACCGCGGACGTGTATCACTCCGATTGGCTGGAGCCATGTCACCCGACGTGCTGCTCGCTCTCCAAACAGAAAAAATCACACAGAAGAGTAGACCTGGGAGACCCCAGATCGATCGAAACCCCCAGATTGCTGTAAAATCCATAACCGTGGCTTCCTCAGCGTCTCCAAGTTTGACGCGAAGAAAACCCTCCTCTTCTTCTTATTCTTCTTCTTCCACAGAGCCGGGTCGGGTCGTGGGAAGAGTAACTATACCCAGCCGGGCTTCGGAGCCTCAGTTTCCGTTTTGGCAACAGACCTGGTTCATAGCCTTACTCCTGGCCATGGCCATGGGCTTTCTCTGCTTAGCTGTCTTCCTCTTCCTCGGCCTCGACCTCGATACAGGCTACGCGGCCACCACCCCTACCTCAGAGGGCGTCGAGGTTTGTTTTGTTTACATTTTGATTTTGATTTCTGTTTTCGGAGTCTGATTGTTGTTATGGATATGAATTGGCATTGAGCAGATCACATACGGAACTGTGCTGAAGCTGATGCACGAGAGGACCAAGTTTCGGTTGCACTCGCACGACGTGCCGTATGGCTCTGGCAGTGGCCAGCAGTCTGTCACTGGATTTCCAAATGTCGACGATGCTAATAGCTACTGGGTATGCTAGTACAAATTTCTTGTATTTAGTTGTGTCGTGCTTTTCGATTTGATTGCGGTTTGATTGGAGATAATCAAGTTAGTGTGGTGTTGGTTTGTAGATTGTTAGACCTCAGCTTGAAACATCTGCCAGGCAAGGTGACAGCATTCCGAGTGGGACGATCGTCAGGTTGCATCACATGAGGACTAGGAAATGGCTGCACAGCCATTTGCACGCATCCCCGATATCAGGCAACCAAGAGGTTTCAAAATCCTCTGTTTAATCCTTTACCATAATGATTTGCATATCTGATTGTGGTTGCCAATTTACTTTAAGCTGGCATTTGGTGTTCCATCTTTTATCCGTAGACGTTTAAAACTCTGCTTTTTATATAATCAAGTGTAGAACCATTGTGTGAAAATCAATTTCGGGTCGTTAGGTTTACTTCTCAATTGACTTGTATAACCGATGTGGGTGTAGATAAGCTGCTTTGGGGGAGAACATGAATCTGATACTGGTGATCACTGGAGGTGAGAAGCAAATTGATGTATTTATAAAAGGGCGTGCCTCAGTGATTTCCTTGCTTGTAAGCCTTGCTGATGCATTGGGTTGTTATGCAATTCACAGGGTTATGATTGAAGGAAGTGGGAAGACCTGGAAGCAAGATCAAAGGGTTCGACTTCAGCATGTTGACACTGGTGCTTACCTACACAGTCATGACAAGAAATACCAACGCATAGCTGGGGGACAGCAGGAGGTGAGAACAATGAAATTCAACCCTATTTATTCAATACACTGAATGAAAATTGAAATTTCAAATTTTGTTGGCTGCTTGCTGGTTAAATGAGAAAATGAAACTCATCTTTATATATTCCCTATTATGATGGCCTGGTGAGTGTACAATGGTAGATAGAATCTGTTAAATCTAATTGATTGAGGATAAGTGATTGAATCTATGATATTATCAAGGAGTTATAATAATGTTGAGTATCCTGGGTCAATTACTATATGTGTCATGTGTGTAAGTACAGATAAGTTCGCACTGGCCCGTATTCTTTTGACAATGAATGTCCAGAATACATCATAGATGGGTTCTACTTAAGCCTCATAGTTTCATGGAAAATGAACCTTTCACTACTTAAGAGATATATATTTTGGATGAGAACAATCACACGAGGGTAAGCCTAGACATTTATGCATGCACCAAACTTCCTGGGTGTATACATATCCTTAGGACTATAGTCTCGCAGTCTCTCCAGTGATTCATAGATTGATATCATTGAGAAAGTCAGTTGTAGTTAAAATGTTTCTGCAAGTTAAGCAATTAAGCTGCGGAAGAATCACTCTTTTAAATACAACTACAACATTTTTATATGTCATATTTGTTACAATGGTGGAGATGAATTTTGTGGTACTGAAATGGTTTGATTCACCATGATGCAGGTTTGTGGTGTGAGAGACAAACGTGCTGACAATGTTTGGCTGGCAGCAGAAGGTGTATACCTTCCGGTTACTGAAACCAAGTAGAGATTGTTAATTTTAGAATGGATCACTCTTATAAACAGGCATACGAGATTTAAATTTTTGGTGGCTGCCCACAACTGTTGTAGTAGATGTTTTAAGAATACAATGTTATCTAGTACTGTTATTGATGTTGTTATCTAATAGATTTTATTCACCGTTAGATCTTTTGTTTAATAGAGAACAATGTTTTGAGTAATAAGCTTTAGCTGTATCATAAAATTCAAATTAGATGATGGAAGCTGCATTTAGAGCACGACAGTGGCTTATGTGGAAATTTTTTGTCTGCGGTTTGTGATTTTGGAGGTTGGGGGTGAGAACAGCAAGTTGGGTAGTAAAGCATGGATCCAAATTCGGGTTTTACTAAAAGGCTAAAGGGCCTTGAGCTTCTTTTTAAACCTTTAACCATGTGGCTGGTTCGTAGTACTCCTCCTTTAGTCCTTTTCCTTTGTTGGAGAAACCGAGTGGTCGCAATTCGTTAGTGATGAATTTGACGAGACTGCTGAATAAAGTGGTGGTCTCACCACCGTTAACAGAACATGGCTGCCCCGCTGGGCTCCTTCTTCCTTGCAAGTTGCAACCCACTGTGTTACGTACCACCTTCTTACCACCGCTAATATCATTGTTGCTCAATCTGATGTGAGAGAGTTAACCATATGGTTTAACCGGCTGCAAACTGAACTGGCTCAGATCAAGGCAAGCTATGCACGGCTGCATTTAAAGAGAGCTGGAGTGCCGTAAGAAGACATGAAATACGGCTTAGCTAGACTAGAAATTAGGTCCCTAAGCACTGGGAAGCAGAGCAGACCCTTTTGTCCTGGTGTGTAGCTCCCTTGCTTGATTGAGGAAAAGCCTGCCTACCCTTTTGTCCTCCCCGTTTCCTTTTCCTCTGTTTTTCACTTTCCCAAGGATCCCACGACCAAGTATAAAGTAAACCTGGGCGTTGCTTGCTGGCAGTTTAATCATATGAATCAATCAATTCCTAACTTCCTTAACCAGGTCCCTATTATATTATGTTCATGCAGCAAGGACCTTAGCAACTGTCCGGACCAGTTAATGGTCCAGCACGTAGCCGTTGTTTTGTTCCATGTCTAGTATGACTGTATGAGAGACGATGCTCCATTTGAAATTGTTTTCCAGGTACTTGATGACATCCGGGTGATTAGAGGGGAAGAACCAGTGCATTTTTAATACCAGCTACATCATGTAATCAAAAGTGAATGATAGAGCAGCTGAAAACTAGAACCTACTACGTCATTAACACTTTCCTTAAGTGAGCCCAACCAACTAAAAGGTGGCAAATTCCAATCCATTTCAATCTAAATAGGTACAAGATGGATCTTTTAAAAAAGGTTTTAATTAGCTTGCTTGGGTGGTTGAATATTCAAGTCTTCTTTCTTTTGGGTACAAGCAGTCTTTAGTTGCAAGACGCCAAAGCAGTTGGCATATAATAAGGGAACAACCTCCTCCTCCTCCTCCTCCTCCACCTCGTTGCAAGTTTGGCCACATTGCCGTTTGCTCGTAACTAAGTCACTTCTGTCATCCATCCATACTTAATATCGATCTGTCTCTGTCGAGGAAATTATAGAAGACCAGCAACACAAACCTGCATTACATTTTTTACTTGTGCCTTTGCCTTTCAGATATATTGGCATATTTACCTACAGGTGCCGAATTCCCATCGGACAAATCGCATAATCAAATTTTACCTAAAAGCTATTCCAATTATCAAAAGGGTTACAAATTACACCTCAATCATATACACTCTCAACAAATCTTTAGCGTTACCAGTCGAATTGCATTTACTCGTGCCCATGTATATAACCAAAAAAATCAATGACATTAATGAGAACTAAGCTGTAGTCTTTCTTAGTTAGCTAGACAGACAGGTACTTAAAAGTCTTGAACTACCTTTTAGTAAAGCACCTAAAATGGCTCACATGCAAATTCATTTGGTGCATAAACAAATTAAACCAGGACCATGCTGCACCACAATTTAGAAGGACGCTGCAGGACCGAGTCTTCGACCTAGCCACCAACTTCTGCTTCCATATGGAGCAACAAGCTAGTAAATAGAATATAATTCATACATAATTGTACTCAGAATACAAGTGGGCCGAGTACCACTAATGATAATCTACTATAGTTTATCTCATTGAGACGATGCAAAGCACGATCTGCCTTGAATAAAAGGCAAGTCCAGATCTGGTTTCATTACGCACATTCTATATTACTGTAAATTATGCATCTTCATGGTCTTATATTCATATATTGTATATACTGCACCCTCAATTTAATCATTCTACTAACCAAATTATACTTGTGCTGCTGTGCATTGCTCATTAAATTTTTGATGACTTAACAAAACTCCACAGCCCACAGATCATGAATCTTACATTATAAATATTTACATCAAAATCAAGTCACATAGCAGGGACAAAATAGCCAGATTATGAACTTTTATACAAAGATTACAAAATGCCCATACCGCCATACGGGTACAGCACCGCACTATATGCTAATATTTGTGATATAACTGATCACTCATGGGGACGAAATGTCGATGACTTTTTTTTTTTTTTTTTTTGGTAATGAATTTGAACAATGATGAACAGCCACCTAGCTCAGCTCAACTCTGAAAACCACAATATCTTGCTTGCTAAAGTCTTCTATTCTGCTCAGATGAAGTCGGATCTGTAAATCATTAATAGAGACCGGCTCAGTAAACAAGGCCAAAGCAAGCAATTGATAACGAAACGAGATCGAGAAGGAGGTTGACATTAACAATCCATGTTCTCACTGCAATGCAACTGTGATTTTTTTTTTTTTGTTCACTCAAGTTTCAACTCTGTAAATAAATGCAGGGTTCTAAACAAGACTTTTACACATTGAAACAAAAACAAAGGAAAGGTTCCCAGATGGGAATTGAAGAAGGGTCCTGACTCCTGACTTCTGACCAGTCCCTATTTCATGTATTAGAAAATGACCGACACCCCTTCCAACAGAGGTATGGTGTATTAGCAATTTTTAAAATTTGAGTAGGGACGAAGGGTTGGACAAAACTCTACTAATGGGGAGGCGTGGAAAGTTAAGTGACCCCATGACCATTGTGGGGTGTTGGATGATCATAACAAATATTATATGCCTATACCCTCCCCGCTAATTTCCCAATATTGCAAGCCATGCCATTGATCTTCAAGCCAAAATGAGGAAGCATTTGACACATTTACACAACAAGACTAAACAAGAATTTTACTAGGATAACTATATAAATTTTGAAAAGATTCATACCCTAACAAAAGCTACAGATTAAGGCCTAGAAGCTGGAATAAGAGTATATATGATTGTATGAAAAGAAGACTAACTTCTCAAATTCTTCCCTTCAATCTCCTCATCATCTCAAAATGGCAAGCTCTTTGAAGTTGAACTTGAGATGAGTGACTTGAAATGATCTGACGGAACAAAGTCTTGGGGCAAATTGGCTCTCTTCACAATCCTCCTCATGTTGCTCTGCAAACTCTGTTGTACTAATTGCTTTACTGCTTTCCTCTCATTACTCATCATGTCCTCATCCTCTTCCAAACACTCCTTGGAACCTAGATTAGGGTTTGTAGAAGATGATGAAGACCCACAAATTGGAGCAGAAACCGCTCCACTCCCGCCAAAGTTCTGTGAGATCTGTTTTCCTTTGTCCACTCTCAAACACTCCAAGATCCTCGAAGCTCTCTTCTGCGCCAATGTACTACCCAAAAGCGTTAATTCGAGCAACGCTGATACCACTCCTGCCTCAATCATGGCTTGCCTATCCCCAAACGCCTTGTGCGCCATTACCATTAAAATGTAGGATGCTTTCTCTTGACACCCGGGGGAGTCGTTCCAATTCAATGCATCAACCAATACAGGGAATGCATCGCGCACACTGCTGATTGCTTTTCGGCCTTCAGGAGTAGATACCATATTGCTTAGAATTGCAAGGATTCTTTCACTCATTTCCATGTCACCCAGTGCATTAAAGAAAAATGGGATCATATCGGTTTCCAGTATATAGGAAACATTGGATGGGAAGATTGAAAGATTGTACAGAGCCCTCAAGGCGTCTTGCTTAGCTTGGCTGCTAATTGTGTTGTCCAAACTCTTGAGGATTTTAAGCAAGAAAGGTATGGCACCTGATGATCCAATAATGGGTTTATTAGAATCCAAAGCACTTAAGCCAAGGAAATTTGCAATTATTGCTTCGGAGACTGATGAGTTTGGAGATTCAATCAGCTTCAGCATTTTGTGCACAGCACCTGCTTGGAGGATAGCAGCTTTGTTCCTGCAACAGGGGTGGTCCATAAATCATTCACAATGAAATTATTGACTTCACAAAAGTTAAATGCTATTCATTTGCAAATTATAAAGACAAACAAATTAACTGAATGCCGGAAAATAATTACAACATAACAAAAGTCGCAAACTTTTTACAGTCCGGCAATTAAGAACCGGGTTGTTTCAGAAAAAAAAAAAAAAAAAAAAAAATAGATGAGGGGTTTATACTAGAATTCAACCCTAACACTTCCCCTTCTCCCAATCTAAAGAGAATTGACCTGAAAAGATAGCTTCAATTGACATTCGTTCTAATAATAAAAAAATCTAGATGAAGACAGCGGATGAAACAGTATGGGAAGAAAATGACAGCAACCAGAATGCGAATTAAACATAAACGAATCCAACTTTTACTGAATTGATCAAAGATAGAAGTGGGTAAAAACAAATTTTTTTTTTTAAATGAAAAAAAAAGAAAAGAAAAAAAAGTGCATGCAACAAACCAGAAGAATTATGAGACACAAAAATCAAAAGGTATTAGAAATGAGATTGGAGAAAAATTGAAGTAACTCACACATCGTTGCCGATGCCGAGATTGAGCAGAGCATAGAGTGATGCGATCTGAGCATCGACGTCATCGGAGTCGTCGAGCATTCCGACGAGCGGCGGAATGACGCCGAGCATCGCAAGCGTGGCTCTCGCTTCGGAGTCTTCCTTGGCCATAAGTCTGACGTGGCTGGCCGCCTCTCTCCGCTTCTCGACGGCGTCGTTTTCGACCTGCAACTCCCTGGCCACGCGCTTCAGCTCCTCCAATGACTCCACTTTCTTCTTGGTCACCGCGTCGCTCTCGGCCTCCGACCATTCCGCCGCCAGGTTCAGAAGATCCGAGAGCTTCTCGGACTTGGGTTTCGGCTTTGCCTTCTCCGGCTCTTCGGATTGCTTGAGGGTTGATCCGGCGGGAGGACTGGCGGGAGGGGCGGCGGCGTCGGTTTCGTGTCGGTGGCGGTAGCGGGAGCTGGCGCCGCAGCTGACGGCGTCGAAGATTAAGCGGCGGAATGAGGCGGCGGAGAAGGAAGACCAGAGGCGGGAGTGGGCGGTGGCGGTGGTGGAGGGACGGTCTAGGACAATAGATCCGACGTCGTTGCGGTGACACTTGGCCATTTGGTCTGATCGAGTACGTAGTAGCTTCTTCTTCAGTTGTACTGAACTGAACTACATTGCACGGAAACAGGGCAGCCTAAAATGCCAGAGTGAGATTTTATATATTGTTTATTTAATACGAAGAAAAACGCAGGGAGTCTCCTCTTGAGGGGGAGTGTAACTTTGTTTCGTGGCTTCATTATTTATAATAGCCTGCTCACTGCTCAGTGCCAGCAGCAGATTTTACTGCTCGAGCAGCAGCACTCATACTGAAGAGAGAGAAATTAAGGCTATCTCACTTTATTTGTTTTAGAAAACAAATCTTCTCACTTCTCAATAAAAAAGAAAATATAAATCTCTCTCTAAAATATTAATATTTCTTTCTATTCTTTTTATTTGAGTTATTATCCAAAGAAGTCAGTCTATTTATTAAGCATTAAAGTTTTTTTTTTTGTTGAGATTTCTGAGCTTGATTTATTATTGAAAATTGTGGATTATAATTGTTTGTAACTTTGACATTTTATAATCCTTTCAAATCTGTGCTATAATATTTTCAGTAACTGATCGATAAACCACTTATTACAATTTCATCTAAGATTTTTGACCTTGAAGTTTTTTGAGATGTTATTTTTGCAAATTATAATATAACCGTCTTTCATAAATTTAAATCACGGGTCAAAAAGTTGCTTATGACTTCGTACTCATAATTATAAATCTATTTTTTAATGACATGAATAACCGACTTTGTAACGAATGTTAAAATTTTAAATTTTGTCCATAATTTTTATCCGTAAAACTCCTATCTTTTCTGTTAAGTATTATTTTACTTGATAGTATATAAATGTTAAAACAAGAGTGCTTAAAACATACAGTACCAACAAGAGTTGGAAAACAAGAATTTTAGTTTCCTTTTTTTTTTTTAATTAGAATCCTTTTCTTTGTTTTGAAGACAAGAAAACGTGTCATTTTTTCTCCGGTGGCTGTGAAAACAAGAAAAAATAATAAAAGTTTCTTTATCTCCGATGTAAGTATAAAAAAAAAAAGTTTGGAAAAAGGGAAAAAAGCTAATTCTGGTTTGTGTGGGGTCGTGTGAACAGTGGGAGAGGGTCTGGTTCCAAAGCAAGCCATTAGTTTTGCATGGGTAACTGTGTAAGGTCGCTATTGTGTAGAGTACTAACACCGTCACTTCCGTCCTTTCAATTATTATTACGCCGTCCAGCTAATATATGTGTTGATTAAAGAAGCTTCGTGCAGGGCCCAGAAATGGCCCAAGATCGTTTTGAAGGTCTACTACTATAACCAGGTAGACAAGCACGTAGAGTATTTTGTTGATTTCTAAGAGTGGGTTAGTGTGAAAGTGCGTGCAGCAAATTCTGAGCTTCTCTCCTCTACTTGAGATCAGAGTCCGAGGTTGGGACCTATATTGGATTGGATTCATTCGTTCTTCTAATTTGGGCTCCTCGGTGGTTTTGTTTGTGTTCGAGTTTCACATAACAAAATCAATATTTCAATGCCAACAAGATGTTCTATGATTTGTTTTACATGTTCATCTACAGCCATATGTCGTATGATTTGTTTCTTTGTTGTTGCCAGTGGATGTACAATCATACACGCTTTTTTCTATTTACTTGGAGTTAACCTTGGTAATTTGGCATGATTTGCATAATTCATATTCTGCTACTTCAAAGCAAAAGTTAACTGATTCATAGTACATTATATAATTATTAGTCACAGTGATAAGAATCGTTGGATTAAAAAATAGAGTGATTATTAGATTGCCCAAGTCTAGCAGATATAATTATCAATTGTTGGGTACTGCCGTGCATATAGTTCCACGATCCATCCCGTGACTTGTTTGGGGCCTTGTATTCATGATTGAGTATAATGAAATGATGAGTAAATTATTTTCCTTCAAAAAAAATAAATAATAAAATAAAATAAAAAGAATACAAGTTTGGTGTAGATTTTCTTGAAAGCCAAGTAAAGTTGTATAACTTGTATTGTAAGATGGGGAGGAGCCAAGGATGTATCAATCATCTTGGGCTGAGGGAGGTCCAAGAGAGTACAGACGGCTCGCATTCATGAAAACCAGCCGAAATGCATGCCACGCGATCCATCTATAGACCATCTGGTTATATGATTCATCAAGAAGAAGAATAAGAAGTATGCGTTGATTGTACAAGGCCAGGAGAATGTTGTGGATTCACATTTGTATAACAAGTCAGCAAACGAGTGTCAACATATTCTCCTTGTTTACCAGTTGGATGATGCCTGCCAAGCTAAAGCACACTGGAAAGGCTCCCTCAACTTTTGTGTTGTTTTCTCCATTTCCAAACTGTATCAAAGTCCACCCAAATTTTGGGTTACCGCTCTAACATTCCTCTAATTGGATATGGATCGAGTTCCATATACACGTTTGTTTGGTTTCGCGCCATTGTCATCCATGCGTTGTCCACTCATAAGTCCCTACTTATACCCTTTATATACACAATTATTGTCCTTCTGTTTTGTTTATTTTGGGTACCCACAAACATGAGCTACCCCTTAGTTAATGGGCTCTGTATATATGGAAAAAGAGGAGAGGCTATCCACGATGTGGGAGACAATGACCACGGCCTCCCACATCTTTTTCATGTTCAGCCTTCACTTCTCGTTTTTCTTCCTTTTCTCACAATCTCGCTTGAACATTTGCTGTAAATCCTACTTTTGTAAGACCAGAAAGTCTTCACGTACAGACGTACTAAAACAAACCTGTTCTTCCGCTAATGTACAATTCAGAATTCCAAAATCAGTCATTCGCAACCATGTCATCTACACTAGAAGAAGCATTCTCCAATTTCCTGATGCGCAACCTCTTCTGTGGAGGAATATCTTTGGCGGATGGGGACACCTCAGCATCAACAATGATCGCATCCTCCTCACTGAAATCGCCTCTCAACAGTCCCATTGCAATTTCATTCTCAACCAGCTGCTGTATCACCCTCTTTACTGGCCTTGCTCCAAAGTTCGGATCAAAGCCCAATTTACCAAGAAGCTCCACAGCTTCCTTTGTATAATGAAGCTGGATTTTCTTTTGCTTCAGCCTATCTTTAACCCGGTTCATCTGCAATAGGAAATGAAGCATTTTAAATATTTCAAATTTTCAAATACGAGTCACTAAGAAAAGGACAACTAACTTAGATCACAACTGAAAGTAAAAGCATTACTCGTAGAAGATTGATCACCTGTATCTCAACAATGTTACAGATCTCTTTGGAGTCCAAAGGCTGGAACACGATAAACTCATCAACTCGATTCAAAAACTCAGGGCGGAAAGTCTGTCTCGCCAATTCAACCACTTGTCTTTTCATCAACTCATATACTGCATCCTTGCTGTCTTGAGTATTACGAAGAGTTTCAAGTATATAGTGGGAGCCAAGATTTGAGGTCATTATCACAACACAATTGGTGAAGCTTACAGTCCTTCCTTGTGAGTCGGTTATCCTTCCATCATCCAGCAATTGTAACAAAATATTGAACACGTCCTGATGTGCTTTCTCTATTTCATCGAATAGCACTACACAATAGGGTCTTCGACGAACCACTTCTGTTAGTTGTCCACCTTCTTCATAACCAACATAACCAGGCGGAGCACCCACCAAACGTGAAACTGCATGCTTTTCCATGTACTCACTCATATCAATCCTAACCAGAGCATTTTCTGTGTTGAAGAGATAGCTGGCCAAGGCCTTTGCAAGCTCTGTTTTCCCCACACCAGTAGGTCCCAAAAACATGAAACTTGCAATAGGTCGGTTTGGGTCTGATAGACCAGCCCTTGAACGTCTGATTGCATCAGCTACCGACTTCACGGCTATATCTTGACCCACTACCCTCTTATGAAGTACCTGTTCTAGCATGACTAGCTTGTCTCTTTCCGACTGTTGAAGGTTTGACAAGGGTATACCAGTCCATTTGCTTACAATCTCAGCAATATCAAGATCGGTGACTTCTTCTCGTAGGAAAGATTTTCCAGACTTCTGGTACTCAGAAAGGTTTTTCTCAGCCTCTTCTAACTGGCGTTGCAGGGACATTAGAGTTCCATATTTGAGCTCAGCAGCACGACTTAGGTCATATGCACGTTCAGCAGCTTCCATCTCTTGGTTTACTCTATCAATCTACAAAATTAAGAACCCATATATCAGAAAATCAAGCCATTAAATGATGCGCTTTTCCAGACAAGATTGAGGAATACCTCTTCTTTAATTGATCGTATTCGAGTCATGAGAGCCTTCTCACGATCCCACTGTTCATTAAATTCTTTTTGTTTCTGTTTGAGCAATGCGAGGTCACTCTCCAGCTTGCTTAACCTTTCTTTCGATGATTTATCTGTGTCATTTTGCAAAGATAGCTTCTCCATCTCCAACTTCAGTACAGCTCTGTCTACCTCATCTAACTCAGTTGGCTTGGATGTGATCTCCATTTTCAGCTTTGCAGCAGCTTCATCAACAAGATCAATGGCTGAAATAAAGAAGCTAAGTTACAAACTAAAACAGGGATAGCTGGAAAATATTGCTATATAATAATGGCTCCAAGCCTCTAAGAAAAAAGAAAGAGAGTTAAACTGAAGGCTATAAGCCTATAACCATACCCTTGTCAGGCAAAAATCGTTCTGTAATGTATCTGTCAGAAAGAACTGCTGCAGAAACAAGGGAACTATCTGATATTTTCACACCATGATGCAGCTCGTACCGCTCACGCAACCCACGAAGAATGGATATCGTGTCTTCGACAGATGGCTGACCACAAAAAACCTGCTGAAACCTACGCTCCAGTGCAGGATCCTTCTCAATGTATTTTCTGTACTCATTCAACGTGGTTGCTCCTATACACCGTAGTTCACCCCGCCCAAGCATTGGTTTCAACAAGTTCCCAGCATCCATTGCACCACTTGTAGCCCCTAACAAAAACAATTGTGTACAAGAATATAAAAAGACAATCTCACAGGTTAACTAGAAAATAACTAGTTTTGCCAGAAAAACACACACCTGCTCCTACAACAGTATGAATCTCATCAATGAATAATATGATCTGTCCATTTGAAGCAGTAACTTCCTTCAATACAGCTTTCAATCTTTCCTCAAAGTCACCACGAAACTTGGCTCCAGCGACCAATGAACCCATATCTAAAGAAATCAACTGTAGAATACACGGCAAAATGCAAATTTAGATCCAAAATAGAACATCAAGGAACTTTTTAATTTAATAGAATAAATTGTGAATAGTTCAGAATGAATTGAATCCATGGTAAAATACTTAGAACGTTGCATGTTGCCAACTTAGAACAATTAATGCAAAATTTGGATCCAAATTTAAAGGGCGATAAAGGTTTTGAAACTAAAATTTTGTTTTCCACATACAATACAAATGTACTACCTTTCTGTTCAATAGGGGTTCCGGAACATCCCCACGCACAATCCGTTGAGCTAATCTGCAGACAATATAAAAGTTATACCAAATCAAGGAAAGCATGCAGAAAAATGCAAAGGATGCATGATGAATAATCTGGCAAGTATGACACCTGGGGAACTATAGCAAAACATCTAGGTGATTTCACTAACTAAACTGATTTTGAAAAGTGCGCTGGTAGCATTTAGACTAATGCATCAGGTAAAACAATTTACAAGAATAAATCAACAAGAAACTAAGGTTTACATTTTTAGAAGTTACTAAAGAACCAAGATGAAACAACAAATAAACTTACCCTTCAGCGATTGCAGTTTTTCCGACACCAGGCTCTCCAATAATAACGGGATTATTTTTTGTTCTCCTGGACAGTATTTGGATACAACGCCGTATTTCATCATCCCGTCCAATAACTGGATCAAGTTTGCCACGACTGGCGAGCTCAGTCAAGTCGTTCCCATATTTAGTCAAAGCCTCATATTTCCCTTCAGGATCTACGGAAAGACAAAAAGCATTATATAAGGCATGTAAGAATACTCAACAAGCAAAGAATTTTGTTCCTTCAGGATCTATAAACAATCACTTAGTATGTAAGCTCTATGATACTAACTATGAACAAAGAATTTGAAACCGACAATTCAAGGTAGAATCATACTTTGATCAGTGACTCTCTGATTTCCACGAACATGTTTAACAGCCTCCTTCAAATCCTTGTCAGTAAGCTGGAGGTTTTTGAACAATTGCTGCCCAAACCGTGGGTCGGACTGAAACGCCAACACAAGGTGCTCCACAGACACAAAATCATCATTCATTTCTTTCTTCTGCCTTCGGGCATTCTCCAACAGAGCCCCGAGATGTGTGCCTATTATAGGTCCACTGGTCGCACCCATCACCTACCACAAGAACACAATGTTCAATCTAATCTTTTATAAACAACGAAATGCCCGAATTGGATACACCAGAGAATTTCAAAAGCTTATAATATGTGAGGGGAATTGTGGAACTAAACAATGTACCTTGGGTTGCTGAGCAATGAAGTCATCGGTGGCCTGGAGAACAGTGGTGTTGTCTACACCAGCCTTGGTGAAGATTCTCCTGGCCAAACCATCCTTCTGCTCCAAGATAGCTTTCATCAAGTGCTCAGATTCCACCACTTGTTGCTTGCTATTTCTGGCGGCTTCCACAGCCCCAATTATGCCCTCCCATGCCATCTCAGTGAACTCATTCTGCTGAGCCTGCAAGTACGACTCCAATTTACTTCATAATTAATCTCAAAATCAATCAGAAATTGAACATTTGGTGACCTGAGCAGCGCTGCTGGCGGAGTTGAAACGAGGACCCGAAGAGTGAAAGCTCCGACTGAGAGTGTTTGCCGCATACTTGGCCGAAACGACATGATTTCGATCCCAAACGACATTGAAGGGAGCCACGGAGCCGCCCATGGAAAACTTGGAGGCGGCCACTGCAGTTTCACGACACCGAGAGAGGGAACTTGTTGAGGTTTTGGAGGCGCCGTTCATGGCCGCCAAAACCATCGCCGATTTGCTGAGCTTCATCGCTTGCCGGCTAGCCATGAGTAACAATAGCCACAGGAATTGTTGAGGGTTTTCTTTTCTTTGGAGAGATGAGAAGAGAGAGAGTGTGTGTCGTCACTGTCTTGGCTTGGGGAAGAGGCAAAGAAGAAGGTTATAGAAAGAGAGAATCTAGTGTCTACTAGTATTTGCGTCACTCGGCTGCCGCGTTTGTTTTATAACTGACCCAAACCCAATAAAGATTGAGCCCAATAGACCCAACCCAAGTCTCAAGCCATCCCCTTGGAAATTGGAATTTTGATAAATTTAGATGATGACAAAACCAATAAAGCAGCTCCTAGATTAAGTCTGGGGAATGATAATAAATAGCGTTTGGTTAAAGTAAAGTAAATACAAGATCATCTCCAATCAAAAGATTGCAATCACAGCATCATAAAGAAACTGCAGTGAACTAGATTTGCCTATAGTTGCTAGAGTCCACAACTTTAGGACCTGAGAGTAGCACATCTTTGCCTCTGAAGATATGAAGTTGAATCACATTTGGCTTGACAAACTCGAAAACAACCTTGTCCCCAATTGAGATATTGAACTCCCTGCATCCTTGGCACCAACCTTTTGTCAGCTTCAAACGTTTATCTACGGTGACATCAGTCTCAACAATCCGTGATCTCTCTTCTGGATCTCGAAGCGTTAGAGACATGTGTCCCTTAAGACCCTCAGCTTTCACTATTTTCTGCGGAATCGTCTGCAATTGGAACATCATTGGTATTAACATAAAGAGAATGAAACCATTACTAATGGCTGATGGATCAAGGATGTTGAGTGAGATTAATTAACATGGACGATAACTTAGATCCACGATAACCCATTTTGATCATGCGACAAGTGTTTCCACTCAAATGATTCATAAATTCCGATTACAATAGGAAAAAGGTTTTTAGAAACATAATTGGCTAATGAATATGTAGAAAGTACTTACCAGATCATAACGTCTAAATGTCTCCAAAGTTTTCATGAAACATGAATTCCTTGACTGGAACACCGTCAATCCAGTTGGTGTTTCTTCAATTACAGCCTTCCCAGACATGACTTGATCGCCTATACGGAGCCAAATTGATACAAGATTTAGAGTGAGAGATGTTCTGTCAGATAAATCAACACACACCAAAATTACTACAAGTGCTCAACATAGTATAACTTACTACTACCATCAGCGAGACTTCTCCTCTTGGATACTTCTAAATCCATTTCACAGGCACTTTCATCATAAATTGTGACATCAAACTTAAGTTTGCCAGTATAATGGAAGACCAAAAAGTCCCCTTCTTCCAAACAATGATACTTCACAAATTTCCGCCAACCCTTACAGAAGAACAAACCACTTTCTCTCTCTTCCAGTGCCACATTCCAACTTTGTCCATTGGGACCTCTAAGAACACATTTGCAAGGTGGTGTTCCCCTTAACTTGTCCACAAACGCAGTTGGCATTTTCTACAAAATGTAATTGCTTCTCAGCTGAATTCACATAACAATATAACTAGACGAGATTTTAGGGTATCAAATCAAAAGAAGGGCATAGTTTCACATAAAGAGCATTCTGAAGAAGTCTCACTACAAAGAATTCATATAGTTATACAAGAATAAGCACTAGTCATAGAAAACAATTTAATCAAAGTGTTTGAAAGCCTTCAATTATAATAGTATCACTAGTCATTGAGTCAATGAGAAAATGAGTTGAGATTATTTAGTAAATGTATACTTCTTCTAAGCTTCTCATCACTTGTTCACCCATAATCGGTGAAACCAATTCATAATTAACACTATTTTCCTAAGGGCGTTACAGATGTTTACCAAAATACGTGGAGATGAGATATGACTCACAATCTAATGAGTGGATTAAATCGGACAAAGCCAAGCTGAAAATTAAGTTCTTCTCCAAATGATAAGGAAATCAAAATGAGGCAACTTATGACTGTAGTAATTTCTCTGGAAAACACAAAAGGAGCCGAAAACATTACCAGGCGCCGGCAGAAATCACCAATGAGGACCGTGAAAAATGCTGGTTTGCTAGCAGCCATTTGAACTTGTGTCAAAGAGTAGAGAGACAAACACCGAGGTTGTCAATTGGTTCTCCAGGGAATACCTGCAGCTATATAATGAGGTCACAATTGCTTCATGTGTTTCCAAAACTTACATTTTCATAAATTATACTGGTAAGTAAAGGAAAAACAGTTATGATGAAATTTAAAAGCATCTTGCCTTGCACAAATATATAGTTAGATATCTTACTCATTTTTTTTTCTTTTTTTGAAGGGAAATATCTTACTCATATGGTTTAGAAATTTTTTACATGGGTTTTTTGAGATTAAGACGTGGTTTTAGCCTTTTAGGCTCAACTCTCTCTCTCTCTCTGCTATCCTCATTTGGATAATAGAAACAGCTTTCAGATGACTTCAGATTATTGTAGTGGTTGGTAGGTAAAAGAGCCAAACAAAGGTAAAGGAAAGCATGGCACAAAACACAATCAGAATAGGAGTGAGCAGATGAAAACTCCTAAAACAAAAACTAAAAGAGGCCTAAACTTGAAGGAGAAGAAGAGAAAAAACTACCCTTGAAGAACAAGAACAGAAAATGCAGAACCCTCTCAAGCCTAGATTGCAATGTAGATAACTAGGAAGAAAGAAGAAAAGGAACAAGAAACAGTAATGAAGCTAAGAGGAGATAGTGAACCTGAAGGCTGAAGCAGCAGCAGCAGAAGGAGACTGCGGACCACAAGATTTTTCAGGAAATGATGAAATGAAAACGCAAAAGTCTTGCAAACCCAACACAGAGATAAAACAACAACCACCAAGGCAAAATAAGACCATAAATAAAAAAGATAATTAAAAAATAAAAAGGCTGAAATGAACAGAGCACAAGGACATGACCAGCAGATGAATGAATACCTCCCATCTGTAAAACCGGTTAATAGGTTGCTTGCTCTACTAGTAATAGTTTCCCATTCTCCAATGCAATGCAATTCAATTCAAACAAAACTAGTCTGATAAGCAGTCATTTCTGGTTTCTCTTTTGGTGCTTCTACTAGTAATAGTTTCCCATTCTCCAATGCAAAGCAATTCAATTCAAACAAAACTAGTCTGATAAGCATAGTCATTTCTGGTTTCTCTTTTGGTGCTTCTGTCACTTCCTTTTGATTCTTTAAGATTCTGCGCAGAGTTGTTTTAATTTTCGGATAGCCGTTGCTTCTATTGGACCTGATTTGGTTTTTCCTCCTACACTAGTTCTATTTTGGGAGGCTCCTTTGTGGTTTACTTCTCTGTGAGAATCGATTAAATGTTGTGTGTGCTGAGATTAAACGCTCAACATGGCTTGGTCAGCTACAAAAGCATTAAAGTAAATACTGGGTACGCAAATATCTAGATCAAGTTGAAATAACTAAATACTAAATATGCTTAGGACCCTGATGAGTGATGTTCATTGTAAATTGGCCTGTATGGTAACTTAGACTACATATTATGCTGAATGACAACACTTCCAAAGGTTCATTCTAAAAGACAACACATACAACAACAGTTCGTTGTGTATGCGAATTGAATCATACGGGAGTTCCCCCAAAACCGGAATTCATTTCACTTGCTCTTCTTTGGTTCTCTTGCATAATCATTTATTAGTCCATCTACTTCCTTCCACAGCAAGCCTTCCACCAAAACTCCATCCTTGGTAAACCTGAAACAATTATAGAGCAATAGAGAGGGAGAAAGTAGAGTACTTAGAGCCAATTTGAAACTCCAGGAAGCAATGCCAAAACATTGGTAAACATATGCTGATATGAACACAAATTAACATTCGTGTGTGTGTGTGTGTGAGAGAGAGAGAGAGAGAGAGAGACCACTTAGTAACACTATTTGTGAATTCCACCGGTTTATTTGCAGAAATTGATTTTGGATCTGCACTTGCTATTGTAAGAGTGTACAAGTCAGAAAATCTTGGTAATTTGGAAGACACCACCAACCCAGTACTAAAGGATCCCTGCAGAAATGAATAAGAAATTAGAAATGGACAACAAAGCCAACTTTCTTTCCTTTCCCAAAGGCAAATAAACCAAATTCCAACTTTTATATATCCTCCAAGTCACAAATAAATTTAATGTGCATCCCATTTAGAGGATATGATGAACTGTAGCCAGAAATTCTGAGCGATTACACAGATTCCTTCAATTCTGAAATTGTAAATCCAACTCTCTGTGTTTCTAAACATTCTTACTGAGTCTATTTCTATCCCATAGTTAACCAAAATAAGAAACTTTTGGTTACATTGCCATATTGATGTGATAAAGTGTAATGTCTGTAAATAAGAGTTGGCGAGTTCAGAGTTCAATTATCTAATGCAAGACAGTGTTAAGTAAACAAAGCCAAGATAAAGTTTGAGTGCAACCAAGGCAGAATTTTCAAAATTATAGCAATAAAGTATATGACTACTCTTCTTCGGTTCTTCCTCACAACCACGCTATTGCCTAAAGGGAATGTTTAGGTAATAGATATTGAACAAAATGTCTGCAAAACCATCTGAATCACTCCCAAAAATAAAAACATCCCTCACAGTATCACTAGGCTATCAATTGACTATCTCATGGCAACTCCATTGAAAAAGTACGAGCGTAACCCAATAAAAAATGAAAAAACATAAAAAAAAAAGAAGAGAAGAAACTATGCTTACCACGGGAGGATGAGTGAACAATATTGCATTTTTCTCCTTCATGTAGGAGATCAGCTGTAGCACCCCATTGATGACAATATACTTGCCAGAGTCAAAGATTAAACACATTTGAGGGAATTTGAACTGGCATATACTTTCCGATCATGTTCATATGCTTTATACCAAGAAATTTGTTTATAAATTCTCCCGAAAACCTCTTTGAAAACCAAATATATCAAATAGCAATAGTTTTATGATATAAATCTTTAAGAGACATGAAAACTAGGGACATAATCAGAATAAAATACTGTCGAAAGCAGAAAGCAAAACTAGCGGCTCATTTAGGATTTTCCAACATTGGAAAAAGCAAAGATTTATATGAACAATGTAACCAGAGCTGAAGGCTGGCCATTGAAAAAGGATATGATACAATGCATCCAATCAGGAAGTACTGGTTTTCAGGAAATTTCTTCTTGTAGAACTGAGCAAATAGAGCAATGGTTATCACAATGGTTCCAATCAACAACTTCAAGTTACTTAACTTGGTATCCTCCACATATCCCCGACTCGTAACAATCTACACAACCAACCAGTAATACCGCATTACAGTCGAAAAATCAGAGAACGAAATCAAACACGGAGATTGATAATCGTACAATATTCCATCTATATCCATACATGCATATATTGATCCAATTATTTCTGGAATTGAAGCAAAAATGTATGAGAGGAATTGAGATTGAAGAGAAAAAAAGAGCGACCTCGGAGACGGACTCGTCGAGGAGGTGCTTGATGGAACTGTGATCTGAGAGGTTGGCCTTCTTAGGGTTTTTGGGCTTGCTGCTCGCGTCTTTTGTCTCTTGCATTTTGGGATTTCGACCTCTCTCTTTCAATTTTGAAGTTCTGCTTCTCTCCTCTCTCTCAACTCTCAAGAGTCTGGGACTGGCTTTTGATTCAACTGCCTCCAGTATTGACATCAACTCCACCTATCAAAGTTCGCCACGCAATAGCACGTGACACTTTTTTGCCATGTCACTCGCTCATATTTTTCTTTTCCATTTTTCACTCATTAATAATTATAATTTTTTAGTGATTTGCTTGAATTGTAATTTTTGTAAACAAGATGCTGGTAAAATGTGCTATCAATCTGAGACGGGACCTAATTTGGATAAAACTCTTCTGAAGAGGTGTTTTCACAAGCGGATGATCGAACGCTGAACCTCTTTGAGTATCCAGCTCACATTTGCCCAACTTGCATGTGTAACCAGGTTTCTACTTAATTAAACCCCTTGGGTTAACGTAATCAAATTTTTGTAACAACTTGCAAGCGAGACAAGTTGAATTGAATATGATGATGATTGAGCTCAGCTCTATAATTTAAATCAAAGGTAAAGATCATGGGTTTAACGCACTTGATACCCTACTTTTAATGGGTGTGATATCTTGTGTTAAATATATGTAAAAATGTTGTACTTGTTGCAAGAGACAACACACGTAAAGTTCTAATAGTTAGAGTTGTTCTTGTATCAAGTACTTACCATCCAATGCCTTCTCTCATTCGGTACGCGCCCTGTAGTTGGCTTCACGTTGGGTTTTCTTTTGAATGTACCTGAATATCATGCTTAGGGGGTGATTCTTCATCTATTATTTAAGAACAATACTTAAGGTAAGAGTATGGTATGTTAACATTTTTTATTAGGTCATATGAACACCATGTTGAATGAACTAAATTACTTCACTATTTTAATATAATGGATTGCATATTCATTTAAGAAAGTGAAATAATGCAATGCACAAAGTATCATTTTTTGTGATTAATGCTTCAAGTGTTAGCACTTGGAAATAAAATCTCCACCATGACTTATTTATCTGATTTCAAGTAACTCTAATGTAACCCTTATTTAAGTGTTATTGCTTCTAGCATTTGTTATTGTAATGAGATCGTATCTGACGTCCTAGTTAATCTCATGTGTTTTGCTCTTATTCTATCAAGAGAATAAATTCAAACAAACGATCCATATTAAAATCAAGCGCCAACAAATTAGAGCAAATACGAGCTTAATAATGAATATAGACTCAAGATATTTCTTCACATTGCTTTTTATTGGTGTCTAACTCTCGTTTGTAAAAACAATAGATGTGACTTTTTCTGTTAAACACATCAATGATGTGTGGAATGGAAGAAGAAATCCATACGAGAGTCAAATGACTAAAGAACATAAATGCCTTTGGATGGTCGAGGGAAGTCCGTTAAGTACCAAATCATTATCCAATTCTTACAATAAACCTCCTCTTCGATTCTTTAGTCTTTTTTTTTTTCTGTTTGAGGAAAAAGCATATGAAAGGGAAATCGATAAAATAAAAACAATGCATGATCTATATTAGAAACTTTCAATTTTCTGTTCTATTTATTTATTTAGTTATCTTTTTCACCCAATTCCAAAAATGATACTGTTATACAAGCATTTTTTTTTTTTGGAACTGAAATTAGAAGATTTTTTTTTCAATTGTAAAAACTGTTATACAAGCTTTTGATACTCAAATCAGCAATTCAGCATGGCACCAAAAGAAGAGTGGACATCACGTTCTAATAATAAAAAAAAAATCAGTATTTGTATTCTATCATAGTATTTTTCTTTTTATTGTTGAAAGGATAGATATGTTTCAAGTGTTGGCTCCATATTTATTGACTTGGCCCTCAGTCATCAAGCACCATATGCGTCTGAAAAAACTATAAACTATATGTTA
This sequence comes from Rosa chinensis, assembly GCF_002994745.2. Classification (NCBI taxonomy): domain Eukaryota; kingdom Viridiplantae; phylum Streptophyta; class Magnoliopsida; order Rosales; family Rosaceae; genus Rosa; species Rosa chinensis. The sequence continues at coordinate 60,696,207 of NC_037093.1, forward strand.
ATTTCATGATTGTTAGAAGGAGCTTCATTTTCAACAATCGGTGCTCGTCTCCCTTTTGTATTATAGTGACAAGGCCCAAATATTTCTTTATTGAAAGTTTGAAACACTGAAGTAGAGCAGCCCAAGTGTTGCTCGCTCACCCTTGCTCTTATTCTGGAAGGGCCACAAGTTGGGCTGAAAACGAGTAAGTGACTTCAACGCGTTGACTGCACTAGCCTATCAAGTACGACCCTAAACACAATTCTTATCGGAATTGTATTTCAGCCAATAAATATAGATATTTTTCCTCCTATAAATTTAAGTTGCAAATATTCGTTTGTCAAGTATTAATGTTAGGTATATTTGGCTCCGATTTATCGCTGATTTTATTCTCATATCCTAATTAAATGATGTTTGCATTCAATCATTCTTGGAGTCATTAAGCCGTTACAGTTAGCCTAATTAATGAAGAAATGTATTAAAAGTCTCTTCAGAAGTATTGATTGGTCTATCACTTTGAATTTTAACGAATTCAGCTGAGAATATAATTGGCAAAATCCGCCTATCATTTCAAAGTAAAATTCTAAATGATACAACTTTGGCACATAAATAACACAGTACAATCCATCCTATCAACTTTTGTATTTATAAGGTAGCATACTGTCAATCAAATGATTTAGAAAGGGTGATCATTATAAAAAGGGTCCTTGCCCAAAAGCCCCAAAATGAGCCAAACTTTTCCCACTTACCCCAGCAACAGATTTTAATTCCCACTAACCCAATTTGAACTAAAATAACAATTTTACCCTCCATCTAATTAATGAATTACATCCATATGCCATCAATTTTCTCTCCTCTCTCCCTATCCCTCTGCGATCTGCAGTCTCTCTCTCTCTCTCTCTCTCTCTCTCTCTCTCTCATCCCTCTCCGATCTGCTTTCTCTCACCTCCGTCGTCATTTTCAAATTCTGCCGCCGGTCTCACCAGGCTCGCAACGTCGCCGGAATGGGTTGGGTCGTCGTGGAGGCCAGGAGATTTTGTTGGATCCAGTTTTGGAGATCGTCTCCGAGCGCCTCCGCCTCTGCTTCACCACCTGCGACACCGTCAACTGCACCGACTCCCTCTTTGACAATCTCAACGCCGGCCATGGAGCCGAGGACCGCAAGAAGGACCACCACCACAAAATCATCACCAGCGACTCTTATGCTAGAGACGACGGTGCCGACCCGACCCGGTCAGGGCTTCGCCTTGTTGGAATTCGGATCTTCATGGTTGGTTCCTTATATTCGAGTCCAGTTTGGCAGGTTTGGCACAGTTTCGACTGCAACAAAAATGGAGAAGATGACATGGGTGCCCAGAGCTTTTCTCTGGGTGCCCAGATCAATTTATCTGTTTTTTTTTTTTTTTTTTTTTCATAAAATGGTGCAGAATTCCTAGAAAGAAAGAAAAAATGAAGGAAAAAAATGTTCTATTGGGGCAATAGAAGTCTGTTAAAGCGTCTATTGGGGGGCAATAGACTTTTTGAATTGATGTAATGTTCTCATTTTTTCTTTAATCAAAGTTTTATTTATCTAAATCTAAGAAGATTAGTTCCTATTCTGGTGACTGAAAGTTCTATTGGGGGGCAATACATGGCTGATAGTCGTCTATTGGGGGGCAATAGACCTCTATTGGGGGGCAATAGATGTTTTGAATTGATGTAATCTCCTCGTTTTTTTCTTTAATCAAAGTTTTATTTGTGTAGTTTTAGGAAGATTAATTACTATTTCGGTAATCTAAACGTCTATTAGGGGGCAATAGACGTCTACTGGGGGGCAATACATGGCTGATAGTCGTCTATTGGGGGGCAATAGACGTCTATTGGGGGGCAATAGACGTCTATTACCCCTCTATTAGGGGGCAATAGATGTCTATTGGGGGCAAAAAAACTTTCCGGTGAGATTTTCAGCAAGTTCCAGTGGGCGACAGCCGGTGACCGGATTCCGGCGAAAGTTGGCCGGATTCCGGCGAAAGTTGGCCGGAATCCGGCGACCGGTGACCGGAATCCGGCGACCGATGACCGGATTCCGGCGGCCGGTGACCGGATTCCGGCTGCCGGTGACGGGCTCCGGGGAAGTCTCCCATGGTTTCTCTCTCTTCTATTTTTTCTCTCTCTCTCTCTAAGTAACAAGGGGGTGAGGGTAAAATGGTATTAAAAAAAAATTAAAAACAAAAAAAAAGGTATTAGGGAAGACTCCCTTAGAGTGTATTGGGTAAGAGAGAATTAAAAAAACTTAATGGGGTAAGTGGGAAAAAAATCCCTAGAAATGGGGTAAATGGACAAAATCCCTTATAAAAAAACAAAATAAAAAAATTTGATCCCAATAATGCAGCAAAGTGAAGACCCTGGCAAACGCCGTCGTTTCAGCGTCAATGGACGATACGCGGTCGTTTCGTGTGAGCTTGATCCATTCACTTGCAGTTATCGGGCCCCCGTCCCTCACAGTCGTTAAGAACCCACCCTCCAGTAAAGGTCTGAAGCCACGTTCTTGCTCACCCTCCTCTTTCTCCTCTGGGTTCGTTGACCTACAACTTTCCAACCGGAGACCCCCAAATCACTGTTCCCAACTCCCAGATCCGTTATTCTCAACCCTCAAACTCACACAGCCAAGGTCAGATCTCTGTTCCCTCCTCCTAATCACTACGCTTCTCACTATTACTTACTTTAATCACTGCTTTTCTTCTTTAATTCACGCCTTCTTTCTCTCTCTCTCTCTCTCTCTCTGTTTCAGATCCGAGAACTGCAGCGACTCAATCTGGAAGATCTTCACTTCAGGTTCTGAGGTTCTGTCTGCTTGTTATATCTTGTTTATTTGGGTTTGGTCTAGATCTGGCTGAAAGCTGGAAACTTTCTTAATCCAAGTTGAGGTTTTCATTTGGGGGTTCGTTCTTGAGCGATTAGGGTGTGTTTAAAGATCTGGGTTTGAGAGTAGTCGTCGCTGTGTTGCTTAATTTGATAGATTGGAAATGTCAATTTTGCCGAAAGGGGATTCGATTCAAATCCGGGAGGTGTGGAATGATAATCTTGAGGAAGAGTTTCATATAATCCGTGGTATTGTTGACAAGTATAACTATGTTGCTATGGATACCGAGTTCCCAGGGGTGGTTCTTCGCCCTGTGGGGGCCTTTAAGAACATTAGTGATTACAACTATCAGACCCTGAAAGACAATGTTGATATGTTGAAATTGATTCAGTTGGGCCTCACTTTCTCGGATGAGAATGGGAACCTGCCTACCTGTGGAACCGAAAACTTTTTCATTTGGCAGTTCAATTTCCGCGAGTTCAATGTCACCGAGGACATCTTTGCCAGCGATTCCATTGAGTTGTTGCGTCAATGTGGGATTGACTTCAAGAAGAACAGCGAGAAGGGTATTGATGTGAATCGGTTTGCTGAGCTTTTGATGTCTTCAGGGATTGTGTTGAATGATGCTGTGCATTGGGTCACCTTCCATAGCGGGTATGATTTTGGATACCTGCTCAAGCTATTGACTTGTAGGAGTTTGCCCGACACGCAAGCCGGTTTCTTTGATTTGATCAAGATATACTTCCCAATGGTGTATGATATCAAGCATTTGATGAAGTTTTGCAACAGCCTCCATGGTGGGTTGAACAAGCTTGCAGAACTGTTGGATGTGGAAAGAGTTGGTGTGTGCCATCAAGCAGGCTCGGACAGTTTGCTTACAGCTTGCACCTTTAGGAAATTGAGGGATACCTTCTTCAGTGGCTCTACCGAGAAATATGCAGGTGTTTTGTATGGTCTGGGTGTTGAAAATGGACAGAGTACTAATTGAAAGAAAATAATTATCAAAAAGATTGATGAATATTTGTAGACTATTGAGTGTGAGACATGTAGCATTTCCTTGTACACTGTTCGCAAAAGAGTTGCTGTTTTAGTTTTAACTTGTCATCTTTGCTTGCTTGTAACTGAAACCTTAACTGGTTCTGTAGCGTTGAGTTTCTTGTAAATTATTGCAGTTAGTGTTTCAATAAAAGTTTCCGTTTAATGAGTTACTTTCCCCAGTGAACTTGCCCCCAGTGAACTTGCTCCATTAGCTCTTTCCCTCTTTATCTTCAGCCTGTGCATTTTTTTTCTGTCTTGGAAAGCTATGCATTCTTGTTCTTTGCTTCTCTTGGATAATTTGTAATTCTGCAGTTATTTATAAGGTGCTAGTTGTTCTTTGATCAATTATCACGCATGTATCTTCCTGAAATATCTGTATGCATGTATGGGGGCAGCAGTGAGATACCTTCATGTCATTTCCTTGGTGCATAATATGAACAGAGTAGTGAGTGAACAAAATGAAGGGAAGCTGGCAGAAGCAGCCAGATTATCTGTGGTCCAAGTGAATCTTTTCTAAACTCAAATCTATCGTCTGTGATGCACATATGGTATAACGAGGTTTGGTTCATCGTAGTTCTCATTAACAAGAATCCCAAATGTATGAACAGCAAAAATTGTTCTCATTAACAAGAATCCCAAATGTATGAACAGAAAAAATTGTTTCGCTCATTTGTAGTTTCATACTTAAAAGTAAGGTTCTGCAGACGTTTTAAGTCTTCTAATTCGCTGAACAGAATAGTGCTGTAATCAAAGCATTGTCTGTAACATTGTGGCTGAACAAGTATAGAGTCGGCAGAACTCGTGGTGCCTAAAGATGTCGAAGAAGCAGTTATTTAGAAAATCTACAGGCTGCAGTTCAAGTGCAGAAATTCATTCACCGGAAAAGCCTGTGTAGTTTTCTCCGGTAATTCTGTCATTTAGCAGAAGTGCTCGTCTGTGCTGATTGGCCAATGGGAAGTCTGAAAAGACAACAGTTAGTTTCTGATTGGCTTGTGCGCCCTTTAGGTTGCGACTACCACATTGGGCGGCGTTGACGATGAAAATCACTGCATTTCTTACTAACGAAACATCAAGCAAAACTGCACAAGGCTTAAATATTGGGATCTCATGATCTCAAATTCGAAGACTTCGAGGTTATTGCTTTTAGTAAATAACGTCCGCATAAGACAAGGTCTACAATTTTTATTTTTTATTTTTTATCCAAAAGCTACGTCCAATAACATGGTGTTGGTCTTGGTAGATAATCAAATCAAAAGCATTTCATTCATGATCATGACTCGAGTTTCTCATTTAAGTACAAAGTTTTGGATTCAACTCATCGCTGAACGAAAATTCGTTTACACATGACGGTGCAAATTCACATTTGACAATTATGCAATCTCAGCCCTCCATGTATAGAGTCAGTTATGTTAAACGCCCTATACCGAAGACTTTCCGACGCGCTGAAACCTTGAAGCATATGTTTCTAGAATTTATATTTGCTCGGTCTCTAATTTAAGATGAGAACGTATAAAACGAACCAATACCTAACGAATACCATGTATGAGTATGAGCAATAACGATGGACACCTGGCCACCGAAAAACATATAGTTCGTGGATGTAAATGAAATTGTTCCCAAAAATCTTCGAACTCCAGAGAGAACGTGGCGAACCTCTTTTTGAAAAGTGCCAGTCCGCAACGCAACGCACCAAGTCACCCCATTTTCGTTTTCTCTTGTTTACTCTTTTACCCAACAAAGCAACCACTGAATAACCGGAGCATCACCGGAGAGCCTCCGCCCCATCTCTCTAGTTTCTCCGATCAACATCATCAGGTGTGATTCTGTCATTCTCTCTCTCTTTGAATTCCTGTTTACACATAGCAACTGCTGATTGGATCCCCAAACTCCCGAAAACCAAAGATCCGATCTGATCCGGATCTCCACACCCCTCATGCCTCGCAAGCCCACCGCCACCATCTTCCTAGTGCTTCTCCTCCTCCTCCTTGCATTCTGCTATGCCGATCCGGGTTCCAATTGCCCCAAAACCAGCCCTCTCGTCAACTTGGAATCGCAATTCAAAATGCTCCAGCACCAGCTCAGAGGCTCCGTTAAGATACTTGACGATTGCTCCTTCCAGGTTTCCAATTTCGACATGCTCTCCGGCTCCGACGTCCACTGGTGGGGCGCCGTCGCCCCCGATTTCAATAATCTCACCGCCGGCTTCGTAATCTCCGACCAGAAGCTCAACGAGACATACAAAAGCGCGAGCTTCACTGTGCGCCTGAGGGACAATGTCACCTGGGATCAGATCCAAGTCCTCGCCGTCTGGGACCTCCCCACCTCCTCCGACTTCGGTCACATCGTGCTCCGGGATGTAGTAAACAGATCGTCCGGCAGCTCCGATTTGGCTCCTTCTCCGTCGCCGGCGAGCGATTCAGGGAATGGGACCGGTCAGGTTCACACTGAGCCGACTATGTTGGTGAATTGCAAGAGTTTGTCCGACGATTTTAGGGTTAGATGGACACTGCGTCCTGAGGAGAATGTGATTGACATTGGGCTCGAGGCTGCCACCGGGTCGACGAATTACATGGCTTTCGGGTGGGCCCGCCCCAATATCACACACCAGTTTATGCTCGGAGCTGACGTGGCCGTCGCCGGATTCAAGGAGGACGGAATGCCGTTTGTGGATGATTTTTACATCACAAAGTACAGCGAGTGCACCGTGTACAAGGACGGCTCCGTCAAAGGGGTGTGCCCCGATACGAGATACGAAGGGACGGCCCCGAATGGCTTGGTGAACAATACCAAATTGGTTTACGGCCACCGGAGGGACGCCGTGTCGTTTATTAGGTACCAGAGGCCGTTGGAATCAGCTGATAAAAAGTATGATTTGGCGGTGAAGCATACCGAGAAAAGGACGGTGATTTGGGCCGTGGGGCCGATCAGGCCACCGGATACCCTTCAGCCTTACTATCTTCCCCAAAACCATGGGGGACCCCAGGATGTGGTTTATGGCCATTTGGAGCTGAATGTGTCTGAGCATGTGGATGACTGTTATGGTCCTATAGAGGCGGATGACAAGGAGGATCAGCACCTCATTATTGCGGATGCAAAGGCCCCGCTTGTGGTTACTTCCGGGCAGGCAGTGCATTATCCAGACCCTCCGAATCCTTCAAAGGTTCTTTACATTAACAAGAAAGAGGCTCCGGTGTTGAGAGTCGAAAGAGGGGTGCCGGTCACGTTTTCAATACAAGCTGGGCATGATGTTGCTCTCTACATTACTTCAGATCCTCTTGGTGGGAATGCTACACTGAGGAATGCAAGCGAGACTGTGTATGCTGGAGGATCGGAAGCTCAAGGAGTTCAAGCCAGTCCCAAGGAGTTAATTTGGGCACCAGACAGGAATACCCCAGACCTAGTGTACTATCAATCTCTTTATGACCAGAAAATGGGATGGAAGGTACAGGTGGTTGATGGGGGTCTGTCAGATATGTATAATAACAGTGTGATTTTGGATGATCAGCAAGTTACCTTATTTTGGACACTGGCACCTGATTCTATATCTATTGCAGTCCGGGGTGAGAAGAAAAGCGGTTTCGTGGCAATAGGATTTGGTAGGGGAATGGTGAACAGCTATGCTTATGTGGGTTGGATTGATAATATTGGCAAAGGGCGGGTAAATACTTACTGGATTGATGGAAAGGATGCCTCAAGTGTGCATCCAACACATGAGAATTTGACATATGTGAGGTGCAGGTCAGAAAATGGGATCATTACGTTCGAGTTCACTCGTCCTTTGAAACCATCATGTGGTAAGAGTGATAAGCCCGAGTGTAAAAACATAATCGATCCAACTACTCCTCTTAAAATTATATGGGCAATGGGTGCTACATGGACTGATGATCATCTTGGTGATCAAAATATGCATTTTGCTACCAGCAGTAGGCCTATAAGGGTGCTGCTTATGCGTGGTTCTGCAGAGGCAGAGCAGGATTTACAGCCAGTATTAGCAGTGCATGGATTTATGATGTTTCTCGCTTGGGCTATCTTGCTTCCTGGTGGAATACTGGCGGCTAGATACTTAAAACATGTTAAGGGTGATGGTTGGTACCGGATTCATGTATACTTGCAGTACTCAGGTTTGGTAATCGTTCTACTTGCCCTTCTTTTTGCCGTTGCTGAGCTCCGTGGTTTCTTTTTCGGCTCATTACATGTTAAATTTGGAACTACGGCTATATTTTTGGTTTGTATGCAACCAGTGAATGCATACCTAAGGCCAAAGAGACCAAATAATGGAGAGCAGGTTTCCTCTAAAAGGGTTCTATGGGAGTATCTTCATGTGATCGGGGGCAGATCTGCCATTGTAGTAGGTTTTGGAGCACTTTTCACAGGACTGAAGCATTTAGGTGATAGATATGGCGGTGAAAATGTTGATGGACTAAATTTGGCTTTGATAGTTTGGTTCTTGATCTGTGTATTGATAGTAATATATCTGGAATACTATGAAAGGCAAAGAAGGAGGAATAGAAGTATCGGCAGAAGCAATTGGGTGCTGGGGAACCTTGAGGAGGATGACTCTGTTGATTTGTTGAGCCCAAATGGAATACATTCAGAGAAAGAATCACATACATCAGGAAGAATGGAAGTTCAATTAGAGCCTCTGAACAGATAGGTAGATAGATAGTTATTCTTTGATATGAGCTCCTGCTCTTCACCGATTTTGAGAGTTTTCTCACATATATGGGGAATACAAGGCCTGTTTACTTGCTTCAAAGGTCCTTTTGCATTGTCAAAGGGAGGTTCATTCAATGATCGCCACATTCAGCTCCATGCAACCATTTATTCTGAAGACTATTCACCCCATGACATGCACTCTTTGGATACTTGATACATCTTTTTACACAGTGGAAGGTTATATCATTTTATATGTTGCCTTTTATTATAAAACGTAAGCAGAGTTAGGTTACGCCGGACAGTAGCTTAGAATGTTTAGTTAGATTTGTGTTTGAAAGAAGAGTTTCTAGGATAAATGGAAGCAGTTTTCCTGTAAAATATGAAGCTGCATGATACTTTGCAACCTACATCAGATGCTTGCTGCTCTTTCTGACCATGTCGTTTTTCTTGTCTTGCTTTTGAGTCTCCGTTGAGAAAATAAACAATTTCGCCCTCGGCATTTGATGAATGCTAAATTTTGTATTTTGGGGTTCAAAGAGAGCTTCATATAGTTGAATTTCTTGAACTTGGATTCTGCTATCCTCGTGTGATTAAGACTTCATATAGTCTTGGCCTCTGCAGAGTAATAACATATGAGTTTGGACATGTTACTATTAATTATGATAATGTTTCAGTTTTTCGTTGCTGAACTCGTTAAAGTAATTGTAAATCATAAGCCAAAGTTTAATTTTTAAGTGTTTGACTAACTGACAGTCGCGGGGATAGCTCAGTTGGGAGAGCGTCAGACTGAAGATCTGAAGGTCGCGTGTTCGATCCACGCTCACCGCATTTTCATTTTCAAGTTTTATTTTTTAATTTTTTTTCCCTTACTTTTTAATCTTATTGTTTTTTTCTTCTTTTTTCCTTTTCTCTAGATATTGTATTGAAGCGACTTGGATATGCTTAAGATTGATTTCTTAATCAAGCTTCATATTATTATGAGATTATGATGTAGATAACATGTATTCTGCTTGGATAATACAAAATTGTCTATCTACATATTCCTCAAAAGAAGAACTCCTCATTTTCATTGAGCATGAAAGGAAAACTCATTATTTTTCACATATGAGCATAGGAGCAAAACTCATTAATTTTCACATATGAGCATAAGAGGAAAACTCATAATTTTTCACATATGAACATAAAAAGAAAACTCATCATTTTCACATGTGAGCATGTTTTGGGGGCATTAATTACGTACTCCTGAAAAAAGCTAAGAAATCCAGCATGAGTTATTAGTTTGCCTTCTTTGTTAAAACCTTGTTGTCCTCATTTTTAGTGGGCAAACTTGGCATACAAACACGTATTTCATATGAGGGCAGTCACTATAATGAGGATTAGTTGAGAACTTCTTAATCAACTGTTTGGGAGACTCACCTTTTTATTACATTACAGCAAATCAACCGTTATATATTTATGTATACATGAGTAGATCACTTATGGAAATTTTCTTTCAAATTGCTAATCGTTAAGGTATCAAACTAGATCAAATTAATGGATGAACCAAATCTGTCAAATATAAATCGTTCATGTTTATAACTGATAAATCACGATTTTCAATTTGGTTGAAAAATTGCATAAATGATCTACACATAGATATCTAAACATGTAACGGTTGATTTGTGGAAATGTGATCGAAAAGTGGATCTAACATAAAAATCTTTGACTAGTCCTCATGAGAATGGCTCGCTTCATATAAGTACAATTTTATAATATTTGTAAAACGGTCCATAAGAGCAAGTTCACCCGTAGTCAAGAAAAGGCAAAGTCGAGAAGTCAAGAATTCGACCAGTCAAGATACTATTCACTGCCACTGGACATGGGTTTACACCCGTTGTTTTTCTTGCCCGGTCAACACTGTTCATTATTATATAATTTTAGGGAGGTCTCCAAAATCGACTTTTTACACATACATAATTTGGGAAAACTTTCTTCATGAAAGTTATAGAGATCGTCGATACGATCTCGTGCATACATGGAACGCAATATTCGGAGTTCGTATGAATTTATTATGAATTTTTGAAATCTGTAAATTTTCTATAGATAGCAAAAAAAAAAATTCTATTTTATTTCGAAGGACGAAATTTTTTCATTTTTCCCCCCATCCGGTTCTCTCTCTCGCAGCTGCACCAGACCCGTTGTTTTTCGTCCGACCCGACCCTGATTTTTCTCCGTCCTCCGGCGTCATCCGGCCAAGGACCCGGCCCCCCCGAGGTCGCCTCACCTCGTCCTGCCTCTCTGTGGCGTCAAACCGCCCAGAAGCTGCCCCCAGGCCGAGATCCAAGCAACCCAGGCGGAGCAAAATTTCCGACTGCTCTGTGGCGTCAATCGAGCTGCTTTGCGGCGCCACCCGTCATGCGTTCGTGAGCCAGTCGCTGCCTTCAGCGCGTCGCAATGGAGGGTCTGGTGATGACGTCGCCCACGTGAATCCTTGGGCCGAGCTGGCAGCCCCTCTTCCCCAGTCAAGAAAAATGTCACTGTGTTGCCTTTTTTCTTCCCCTCAGTCAAGAAAAGCCAATAAATTGTTGGGCAAACTTTCACCGGTGGAGGACCAACTTTGCTCTTGCCCGGTCACCACGTCGGTTTTCCTTGCTTTTGCCCGGGCAAAGTGCAACCGCTGCACTTGCTCTAAGGATTTTAAGTAATTTTTTTTCCCTATGAGCTTCATGTATTCATAGTTTTCTCAACTTTTTTATTTGGTTACTTAGGAAAGTGCTTACAAGACCTTGTGATGAACTGTGAAGACACAAATCATGAAATAGATGTATGCATTTGCAGAGTTGTAAGTATTGAGAAATTTGCATTCATATTGTTGGACATGAAAATTAGTAAAGCACTAACTAAATAAACTTGATGTTACAAACTTGATGATTAGTTGACTTAGTCCAGCGACATTCACAAAGATTACTTCATCTGTAATCTCAACATGTATTGTCAACGAGTAAATTTGGTATTGTTATTCAATACATTTGTCTTTAAAAATATTTTGGCTATCACTGAAGTTCAAGAGTTTATTAAAGCAAAACAAAAAATTGAACATTTTATATTGGAACATAAACGTTCATAAGCGAAATGTCATAATTTTAAATGATTACAGGGACAAGATACTTATTTAACATACACGATATATTTTTTTTTCTCGGTAGGATGTGCCAAACACTTGACACACGTTGTACATTTGGTTTATAATCATAATTACTGCGCATGTTACTTACCACACAAGCAACATATTCGACACAAAAAAATAGTGCGTTCTTTTAAAGGTAAGGTATATCGCGAGATTGTCGCAACAAGTAACATATCTTAATTAAAGTAAACACATGTTTATTGAAAACGTAATAAAACTCATCCGATCATGCAAAATCAATTATAAACTTTTATTATATAAAATTTTCTCTTCTTTCAACCAACTATAACAATGAGAATAATATTCATAATACAAGATAAATCCAATCTCAAACCAAAGAAAAAGTCATACAACTATTCATAAAAGAGCAAAGTAAATCAACAAAAACTTTCTGCATTAGGGTTTAGGGCACAGAAGAGGACATGCTAGACATTGCTACTAGTATGATCATATAACTCTTTTTAATGGTAAATGCTCTGCAAAATTCACATCTCATTTCTAAGAACAAAAAGAACAAATAAACCATGCTTTTACAGAACGTTTTCCACCAAAGTTTTGATATTACTATACAGTCACATGGCAGCCAAGTGGCATCATTACAAATTCAGTACACAACCCCTGTTCTTCCACCAAATTATATTTTCATCCCCAAAACAATAAGGTAAATCTGGTTGGAAGGCAAGGCTATATAAACAGCACCCCCCAGTAAATCAACAAGGTCACGCTAAATCCTCGAGTGACCGGGGTCAGACTCCATCTACACCGCCTTTCATATTGTTTTTTTTTTTTTACCCCTCTTTCAGTTTCTCGAACCCGCTCGGAACTCTGGTTCTCGGAGCTCAGGGAATTCAGGCATTTGGTCCCCAGATCCATTAAAACTCCGGTAACTCTCTCTCTAATTCGTTTTACATTCTGCTCACTCTTACCATTCATTCACAGTTTCACACACAAAGAGAGAGAGAGAGAGAGAGCACTTCACTAGGTCTCACCCTAAGAAATGGTGGTCCAATTCTGAATTTTGTGTCCAAGAAACCCTTCAATTCGCAGTCTCTGTTAGGCGGAGTTGTCAATGACGTTGAATTGTAATCATATGCTTTGGGTTCAAATTCAATACGTTTAATTATAGTTAAAAAGAGCTGGAATGATTTAGTTCTCTGGATGTTGCTAACAACTTGATTGAATTAGATGGAATTCTTAGACTGTAGGAAGACAAGTAATGGTTTATTGAAACTCTCAAGTCTTGGCATTTGAATTAGATTGCTGGCTTATATGAATATTGTCTGCAATTATATATAGATAATTCTTGTTCTGAGTTTGTGTTTGTGGTGAGGTTGTTTGGAACCTGTTGGATGTATAGAAATTCCAATTAAGGCTGCTATGCTATGCGTGGGTACTAGTATCAAGGAAGGCCAAGGTTATGTGGTTTGGTCTGGGTTGGGTTAGGTATATTACAAATGAAGCACACTGCTATTTTGTGGTTATTGCTGCCAAGTACAAAGGATAATGAATCATGATTCAAGACTTACTTAAGCTTTCTTCCTTGTTGGCACTGATTGGGTATATATATATGCTTTGTTTAATTCAAGGAAACATGGAGTTGTGTCTTCTTGTGGAAGTTAGTGAAACTATTTACATGATTCATGATTTGGTCGAAAATGCTATATAGGTCGCTTGGCCCTAGAAAGTTACTGACTTAGAATTGTCAGGTTTAGGATTTCCAGTGACCCAAGGCTTGATCAACCAAGGTGGAAGCTTGGAGATTTCTTAAGCGTGGATTCCAGGTGGTGGGGCTGGGGGACTCACTTACGCCTCGCTAGTCGCTACAGCTTTCTCCCATATTTTCATTTTAGCATTGCTTGACTATTTGCATATCATTGAATGCTGATTCAATATCTACTCTCACTCTGCAGGATATGAGTAGCTTGGTTGAGAGGCTGCGCACTAGATCAGACCGAAAGCCAATTTATAATATTGACGAGTCTGACGATGATGGTGATTTTGGGACTGGAAAACCTGGAAGAGCTCAGGAAAAGTTTGAGAAGATTGTTAGGACTGACGTGGTTTGTTTATCACTTCTTCGATAACTAATAATACTTTGAAGTCTATTGTGTTGCCATATTTTGTTTCAATTTACAAATTACAACAAGTATTTTCTTATACTTCTTTTTCGGGGTATGTAGAAAGATAATTCCTGTCAAGCGTGTGGGGAAAGCGAGAATCTTATGGAATGTGAGACATGCAACTATGCATATCATGCTAAGTGTTTACTTCCCCCATTAAAGGCTCCTCTCCCTGACAGCTGGCGATGTCCGGAATGTGTATGTTTCATTGCCTACTTTTGCTTCTATTAAACCAGCTACAGATGAAATGCTTTGGTGATGGCTGAGAACAAAATTTCCTATGTTTGCAGGTGAGCCCTCTGACTGACATCGACAAGATTCTGGATTGTGAAATGCGACCTACTGTGGCCGATGATAGTGACGCCTCAAAGCTGGGTTCAAAGCAAATTTTTGTTAAACAATATCTTGTGAAGTGGAAGGGATTATCATATCTACATTGCACATGGTAATTTGTTAGTGGTTTCAGCTTATCTCTATGTATAGGGGCTAAATCTGTTTGCTGGATCTCTTATGCTCTCTTTAAGAATAGTGGCTGGCTTACATTAAAGTTCTCTCACTCTGAAAATCATCCCTAAATGCAAGCTGGTTGTCTTTCGTGGTACTCTGGAAAATTGTATTTCCATTTTGGGTAGTAAGCTAGTTTTACGTGACAATTGTCAGTTTGAGAATTTCCATTTACCTGCCAAATTATTTTCTTTCAGGATTCCTGAGAAAGAATTTTTCAAAGCGTTCAAGACGTACCCACGTCTAAAGCAGAAGGTTAACAATTTCAATCGTCAAAGTTCTTCAAATAATAACACAGATGATGAATTTGTTGCCATTCGACCCGAATGGACAACTGTTGATCGGATCCTTGCTTGCAGGTCCCGTTTCTAACTTCTTTTGTCTATTGAGTACCAATATCATTTGCCCACGAAAACGTTTGTATGCTTCAGTTCATTTGAAATTCAAATCAATATGAGGTGGTTAATGGGAAGACCTCATTGCTGTATGGGAAGTCTAGAATGTTAGTAATGCTTCTTATTGGATTCTGCAGGGGCGACGATGAGAAGCAATATCTTGTAAAGTGGAAAGAACTTCCTTACGATGAATGCTATTGGGAGGTGGAGGCTGATATCTCGACATTTCAACCAGAAATAGAGAGATTCCATAAAATACAGTCTAGATCTCAGAAATTGTCTGGTAAGCAGAAGAGTAGTCTTAAAGATGCTCTTGAACCAAAAAAGAAGCAGAAAGAGTTTCAACAGTTCGAACACAGTCCTGAATTTCTTTCTGGAGGTATCATTTCTGTCTGTTATGAACTTTGAATCTGGCTTGCTTCACTCTTCTTCCGCGATTTATTTTGACTATGGACGCCTGAGTGCTTCCTGGTGTAAATAAAGGTACACTGCATCCCTATCAGCTTGAAGGTCTGAACTTCTTACGTTTCTCCTGGTCCAAACAAACTCATGTCATACTTGCAGACGAGATGGGACTTGGTCAGTATATATATTATTTTAACCTGTGGCATAATTTTCTTTCCTAATAGCTGAATTTTACCAACAGCTTGAGATTTATTTGGTTGCAGGCAAAACTATACAGAGTATAGCTTTTTTAGCATCTCTCTTTGAAGAGAGAGTCTATCCACATCTAGTGGTGGCTCCACTTTCAACATTACGAAATTGGGAACGGGAATTTGCAACATGGGCACCTCAAATGAATGTTGTAAGTGCATTGAATGTTCATATGATCTATCATCAATCATCAATCAAATGTGATTCTGAATAAAAGTTCACTTGGTCCAGGTTATGTATGTTGGCTCTTCCCAAGCCCGTGCAGTCATACGTGAATACGAATTTTACTTCCCCAAAAATCACAAGAAGATCAAGAAAAAGAAATCTGGTCAGATCAGTGGGGAAAGCAAGCAAGATAGGATCAAGTTTGATGTCCTTCTCACATCATATGAGATGATTAACTTGGACTCTACATCACTGAAACCGATAAAGTGGGAGTGTATGGTAATTTTCTGTTTCTCTATATGTACATTCCATACATATCTTAATATTTGGTTTGTGCCTAATGCTGATATCGGTATGTAGATTGTTGATGAAGGGCATCGTCTCAAAAACAAGGATTCAAAATTGTTTTCATCATTACAGCAGTACTGGACTAATCATCGCACATTGCTGACTGGAACTCCTCTTCAGGTTGATTATGTAGTGTCTTGTGTGATAGATATGCTTTCCCTTATATTGCCCTTTCTAATACTTTCTAACAACTATCCTGTCACTGTGAAAAGATTGAACCATTCTAGTTACGTCTACAATTTCTTTTTGGGTACAATGCTGATTTGGTTTGTTTCTCAATTTATCGTTCTTTTGTGCCTTAGGGTTTTCTGGGTGTCGCAACACATAGTCAGCTTGATTTTGTTTGTGTGTTCTCTTATGATTTAGCTGACATAAACAAACTAGTTGCATATATCAAAGTTATTCATTCCAAACTTACTTTTGGTCACATATGTTATACAATTTCAGAACAATCTGGACGAACTTTTCATGCTTATGCACTTCCTCGATGCTGCCAAGGTGAGTATGAGCCACGCACTTTATGAAATTGAATTTAGCTAATTGGAAATAAATGCCTTTTTGTATTTCATACCTTTTCATGTGTTCTTTACATGCAGTTTGCAAGTCTAGAGGAGTTCCAGGAAGAGTTTAAGGATATAAATCAAGAGGAGCAGATCTCCAGGCTTCACAAAATACTTGCTCCTCATCTTCTTAGAAGTATAAATTCAAAACTCTATCAAGCGTAACGTGCCCTACTAATTAATATGCACATATGATTTCCTTAGATGCATTACTTATAGTTATACACTCTGTGAGCTTTGTTATTTGAGTCTTTTTCTTTTTGTTTTTTGAAGACATCCTGACTAAATATGAAATTTTTGGTCTGGAACAATTTTGCATTTTGGATCTTCAAGAAAATTTTGGAACTCTATTAATGTGGTTTAATTTTTGGTTTTATTGTGGCTCATTTTCAGTCTTCTTTTATTTTTTAATCACCCCACACCCCAATCCTATTCGTGTCAACACATATCATGAATATGCGGACTTGTTTATATTATTAGTTCTTAGTTTTGCATTTCATGTAAGATAACAGTTAACATGGTTTCTTATGTTAAAACCCTAAAGACGTGAAAACATTTGTCACTGATACCCGTTGAACTCATTGCTGCCTTGTGTATTTTCTGTAGTTCTGTTCACTTTGATGTAGTTTAATGTTTAATATGTGTAGTGGTTGTTACTGCATTTAAGTTTAATTGCTTTAATTTCTTCTAACCAATCTAGGGAAAAATTGCTAATGTGTGTGGAAATTGGTTATTGGTACTGCAGGGGTGAAAAAAGATGTCATGAAAGAACTACCTCCTAAGAAGGAACTTATATTACGCATTGAATTAAGCAGCAAGCAGAAAGAATATTACAAAGCAATTCTGACTCGTAACTATCAGATACTGACTCGTCGCGGTGGTGCACAGGTAACTTTGCGCCACGTAGTTAAATGAAACTCTTACTTCTTCTTCCTTTTTTTTTTTTGCCCCCCCAAACAACCAAACACAAAGCCTAACAAGTGGTTATCAGATATCTCTTATCAATGTGGTCATGGAATTGCGCAAGCTCTGTTGTCATGCTTATATGCTAGAGGGAGTCGAACCGGACATAGAAGATGCCAATGAATCTCACAAGTAATTTTGTTTCTTGCCTAAAGTTGGTTTGTTTTGTAAGGAGTTGGTGAATTTATTTTGATGTAGTTCATAATGCTGTAGTAGATATTTCCAGTCTTCTGCTTGAGTTGAAAATAGTGTCTGAATTTTTTTATTTGATAGAATGTTATTCTATTAACTACATTTGTGCATTCTGAGGTGGTGTTCTGAGATATGTTGTTCCACTTTCTTTTACCATATGGCAGACAACTTTTGGAATCTTCTGGAAAACTCCAAGTATTGGACAAAATGCTGGTGAAACTTAAGCAGCAAGGGCACAGGGTGCTTATCTATTCACAATTTCAACACATGTTGGATTTGTTAGAAGACTACTGTACATACAAAGTATAAACGCATAGTTATTTTGCTTTTTGTCTACATTCTTATATATTAGCATCTAGTTTTGCAGACTGAAATAGTCGGTAACTTTTCTGGTTATATCTAACAGTTTTAAAATTTTCATTTTTTTCAGAAATGGCAGTATGAACGAATAGATGGTAAAGTTGGTGGAGCTGAGAGACAGATAAGGATAGATCGATTTAATGCCAAAAACTCTTCCAGGTTTTGCTTTCTGCTTTCCACTAGAGCTGGGGGCTTGGGCATAAACCTTGCAACTGCTGACACAGTGATCATATATGATAGGTAAGTATTTAATAGTTACTAACATTTTCTTACCTCTTTGAAATCCTTCAAAAAGTTTTATCATGGAACTAGTGGGGGACGCAGGAATATATATACGCGGGGGCAAATATTTTTATATTTTTTAAATGAACACGAAATAAAACTACAACAAATGTTTCAATTTTTGTATATTGATAATATTTCTAATCAATTCATATCCCAGAAAACAAACATTTACAAATTAATCCATACATTTCCTAGCACAAAAAGTTCAGTACTTTCACAGCAGAACAGAAACAGTGCTGTTCAGTATATTTATAATTGACCTCTGCAAAGTGAGAAGATGAAGAACTTACTGACCTGCAATATAGGAAGCAATAGTTGTTTGAATTAAGTAAGAGTCATATTATAGGCTATATTTGCATAAATCCACAAATTTGGGGCTGAATTGCTGTAGAAAAGTTTATTCGAGAGAGAGAGAGAGAGACTCAGATTGCATTTTTTTAAATGAAAAAAAGACAGAGCTTCTCAATCTTTGTTTAATAATCATAGGGCCAGATAGATAGTTTTTGTCTATTGAAATTACATATCCATTCAAACTTTTGCCTCTTATCATAAAGATACTATTATATATGCCTAAGCTACAGATATGATCATATGGGAGCCAAATAGCTTAGGTAAGAAAATCCAATATTTCACTGGGGGCAATGGCCCCCACTAATCCTATGTTGCGTCTGCCACTGCATGGAACTCTGAAATCATTTTAAATAAAAG
The DNA here is from genome assembly GCF_002994745.2 of Rosa chinensis. Lineage (NCBI taxonomy): Eukaryota > Viridiplantae > Streptophyta > Magnoliopsida > Rosales > Rosaceae > Rosa > Rosa chinensis. The sequence goes on from NC_037093.1 coordinate 60,715,142, forward strand.
ATATGAAGTATTATAGGACAGAGTTTAAGGAATATAAGTTCGGTCTGCAGTGATTGGAATCCTCATGCTGATCTACAAGCTATGGCTAGAGCTCATCGACTTGGGCAAACTAACAAGGTTAGATTTAATACTTCAAATGGTATCTATTATTCTTTTTTGTTTTGTTTTGTTTTTTTGTTTTGTTTCAGTCTTATAAAAGGGTTTTGGGGGTGCAGGTGATGATTTATAGGCTAATAACACGAGGAACGATTGAAGAAAGAATGATGCAACTGACTAAGAAGAAAATGGTATTGGAGCATTTGGTTGTTGGAAGGTTAAAGGCTCAAAACATCAACCAGGTCTGCAAATATCTTAATTATTAATTGGAGCAAAAGCATTATGTTCCAATGAAATTTGATCAAAGTTTTAAATGGTTCTAACTTCACTTTAGGAAGAGCTTGATGACATCATTAGATATGGATCCAAGGAGTTATTTGCTGATGAAAATGATGAAGTAGGAAAATCCCGTCAAATTCATTATGATGATGCCGCGATAGATAGGTAAATTTTGTAGCAAGCTTTGGTTCTCTCGATTGACAGCATTTAGATGTATTTGCCGAACTTATTTATTTATGCTTCTTGTTTCTTTGCTGATAGATTACTTGATCGTGAACAAGCTGGGGATGATGACGCTGTGTTGGAGGACGAAGATGAAGATGGATTTTTAAAGGCCTTTAAGGTAGATATTTTATGATTTTTAAGGTCATTAAATTTATAGTTTATATGCATAAGACGCAGTGGTGATGTGCATAAAGCCTAATTCCTTAGCTGCACACGTATTGTGTTTAGTTGTTTTCTATTGCTTAAACTGTTTGATAGTGATGATAACATAATGTGCTGGGGCTTAGCCATTAAAGAAAGTGGTGTTAGTTTGTTTTGGTAACTCAAGGTATCAGCTTAATATATTAAGCATGGTAGTTTGTCAGGCCATTTCTTTTACTTTTTACGTAGTGTTTTAGATGAGCTTGGAGCCTTGGACCATTGTATACTAGCAGAATATGTATATTTGGTTGAGTCACATATTATAGCTGTATCTTAATGTATGGATAATTACAAATTTGTACACAATCTGGTTCTCTGTAGTACTATATGGTTAAATTTAATGCTGTAGCATTTAGATTGACTTTTAGTTCTTCACAAAGAAGAGATGCTATGTGCAATCATGAAGTGGTTGTAATTTTGACTGTCTCTGGAATATGGTTAAATTTAATGCTGTAGTATTTAGATTGACTTTTAGTATTTCACAGAGGAAGAGATGCTATGTGCAATCTTGAAGTTGTTCTAATTTTGACTGTCTCTGGAATGATCATTTCTATACTATTATTAAGAGAAGTGAGTTTTTCCCCATTTTTGGCCAAAACTTTCCATAACAGTGATAACACCCTCTTTCACTTTGGAAAAAAAATGGGGCATTATATTAATTAACAAAATAATATATTAATAAAAGATATCATAATTTTCTCTATGTTTTTTTTTCTCTGCCTCTCCACAGGAGGTTTCTAGTCATTAGAATCAACTGTTTGATTGCGTGATACACTGATACATAATTGTAATGGTTGTTCATTTTTCTCTTTCCTCTTTTCCTCATTTGGGGCAGGGGGGTGGTTGTAATACTCTTGATTCTTTACCTTCTTTGTCCATTTTATCATGATTTTCTTTCCTTATATACATAGATGTGCTGTATTCTAATAAAATGTTTTTAGTCAAATACTTCCAAAGTTTTAAGATATAGAAAATTTTGTAATTAATTCGTATCTATCATTTTAAGAATTTATGCCTCAAGTGGTTTTTTTATGAGTATATATATGAAGGTAAATAGAACAAAGCTACCTATTATAATATAATAAAGGGGCGGTGGTACACTCGTCCCTTGTTGGTTCGTCCCAGAAATTTATATTCTCTGAACTGCTTTCTGATGAAATAGCTTACCATTATGTAGAGGAAAGAGATATTCATCTGTGTATTGTTGGAGTCTGAAGTTTCTGTCTGTAGAAATTGCAAACTTAGTTTGGAGTTCTTCTGTTGTGTTTACTCATCAAGGGTTGCAACATTTGGTAGTTCCTTGGTTTTATATAGGCAATAACAGTCATCTTCCATAAGATTTCTTATTGTTTAATCTCATTCCCTCTGTTTCCTGATTTGTTTTCTTTTGTTAAACTTCTTTCCCCCTAAACTAAATAAACCTGCATCATGTGCCATAGGTTGCAAATTTTGAATACATTGACGAAGCAGAGGCAGTAGAAGAGGAGGAACCAGAAAAGGCTGCAGTGGACAGTAGACCTACAGAAAGCGTTGCAGAGAAGACAAATTTCTGGGAAGATTTGTTAAAGGACAGATATGAAGTGCATAAAGTTGAAGAATTTAATGCTTTAGGCAAAGGGAAGAGAAGTCGTAAGCAGGTATCTCTTCAAGTTGCTGATTTATTTATTTATTTATTGTTTATTTTTGTAAGAGAGATGTGCTTTTGCTGCGAACTATATTGGGGTCTGATTGTGTGTGCTTGCATCATGGGGCATGTTCTTTGAACATCATCTTAACTAATCTACATATAAATAAATTCTTCTGTTTTAATTATTATTATTATTATTTTAATAATCCAAATTCTCAATTTAGTTGGTAAAAAAGGTGTAAAGGTACTATTAGACATGCCAAAAACTGCTGTTAAAATCTTAGTCTTTATGAATTTGTATCAATTACGTATTGAATTTGTTCAGATGGTATCTGTTGAAGAAGATGATCTTGCTGGTTTGGAAGATGTAAGTTCTGATGGAGAGGATGATAACTATGAAGCTGAAGTGACGGATGGTGAAACAGCTTCCTCTGCACCTCTTTCTGGAACTCTTTCTGGGAGAAAGCCTAATAAAAAGAGAAGTCGTGGTATATTGACAGACATGGTAGTGTATTAATAATTTGACAAATATTTGATCTCATGCTGATCATCTTTCCACTTTGAAATAAATTATTTTGCAGTGGATAGTGCAGAACCCCCTCCTTTGATGGAAGGAGAAGGAAGATCATTCAAAGTCTTGGGTTTCAATCAAAATCAGAGGGCTACATTTGTACAAATTTTGATGAGGTACTGTTTAAACTTGTATAATTTTTTTTTTCCCAGTGCTTATGCTTATATTTTATGTTTATCCATTAATTGCCTACCCTCCTTCCCTCCCATTTCAATCTATATACATTCTGACTGTGAAAGTAGTTGTTTCTACGAATCTACTGAAATTGTCTTGTGTTCATTTTGTGTGACAAGAATGTCTGGAATGTATCCAGCTTGTGGGGCTGGGGCTCTGTGATAGCGGTGTGTTGACGTTTTAAATAATCTTGTATATAATTCTTCTGACGAGAATTTATGGAACACCCTGCAGGTTTGGGATGGGGGATTATGACTGGAAGGAGTTTGTAGCACGCATGAAGAAGACATATGAAGAAATAAAAGCGTAACTTCTCTTTCCTACTTGCATCTATACTACAGTTGGACACATGGATAAATACTAGATAGATTGGATCTGTTCTTCATATTTTGTTAGCTGCTACCATATGCAAATTTCCCAGTTTTCTCTATGAAAATCATGGAAGTAAAAGGCCAATTTCTCCTTAACCTTCATATTTGCATCTTATCTTAGAAGTTAATAGAAAATGGCTGTATTCTTGATCCTTATTTATGGTCTTCTGTTTAACTGACTGCACCTATAACATAAGGTAATGATGCAAATAGATATTGCTTGGTGGGAATTCTCTTCTGTTGGTATGTTGGCATGCAAATGGGATTTTCTTTTTGTACAGTTCCTCGGGTCTCGTATTCATTTCAGTGTGACACTAGTAAATTCCAATGGCTTCATGTTATGTACTTGATATTACTTTTCTATTATCTTACATTCATCCATATCATATCCCTAAACAAGGAACACACTATTTCTCTGTATTATCGGAGACAAAATACGTGTACATATTCTTTGAGTACTGTGGGTGTGCTTTAATAATTTTTTTTTTTTTTTTTTTAAATTTCATTTTAGTTATGGTACTCTATTCTTGGAACACATAGTTGAACAACCATTAACAGACTCCCCAACCTTTTCAGGTAATAATCCATGGAAATCATTTCTTTCTTATCTGCCCTTTCTTTATATGTTTACTCAATATTTTACCATTTCTGACAAAGAAAGTATTACTGTTATAGATGGTGTCCCTAAAGAAGGACTCAGGATACAAGACGTACTTGTTCGGATTTCTGTTATGTCTATGATTCATCAGAAAGTAAGTTATACAAGACGTACTTGTTATACAAAATGGCTGTTATGTCTAGCTTTTTTTTTCTTTGGTATTACTGTTATACACGACGTACTTGTTCGGATTTCTGTTATGTCTATGATTCCTCAGAAAGTAAGTTTGTAGGCACATGTAATACTAATTTCATTTTTACGTATGCAATATTGTCTTTGGATTTCCAGTATTTCGATATATTCTAACCAAGTACAGAGAATTATTTACTTATCTACGTTTATTTTTTATCTATAGTGTGTTTCCACCAACCTTTCATCCCTTTGGATTTTTCTTTGTTTTTTGTTTTCTTTGGTACAGGCAAAGTTTGCAACCGAAAATCCAGGCGCTCCTTTGTATGAAGATGACATCATGTTCCGTTACCCAGGACTGAAGGGTAGCAAATATTGGAAGGAGTATCATGATGGAATATTACTGCGTGCCGTATTAAAGTAAGAATTTATCGTATGATTTTTACTATTGCTGTTGCTTTTTCTGCAATTTGTTTCTGCAACTATTTGCTTGTCTGCATGATGTGAAAAACTGAACATACATAGCATAGTGTCAAAGGCAAAACTTACAAAATATAGCCCCATAGATCGATATTAGCTCTCTTACATTCATATGTACGTCAATCATTTTGTGTGTTAATGTCTTGTTGGCAGAATAGCAGCACGTGTATTGGTTATCTACCAAAGTGTGCTTCACATAATCCGGGCAATACTTCTTAACCCTAGCAGCACACTATATATACATTACATTTAATTTTCCTGGACCATATTGAAAGTGGGAGGCATGATTAACTCATTCTGCCTCTAGCTTTAGATGTTGTAGTGGCCAGCACTTTCATTTATGCTGAAACTGAGTCGTTTGTGCCAATCTGATTTTTTTAATGTTCTTGGGACATTTCTCCACAGTTGTCAGTTTAAATATACAGTCTGGACATTCTTCACTTACTGTTTTTTGTGCCTGGATCACAGGCATGGCTATGGAAGATGGCAAGCTATTGTTGATGACAAGGACCTGGGGATTCAAGAAGTTATTTGTCAGGAGTTGAATCTTCCTTTTATGAATTTTCCTGTCCCAGGGCAGGTTAAAGCACAAAATACTGAAGTACCTGGTAACGCTGCTGGAAATGGTAATGGAAATGACGTAGGAGAAAATGTAGTTCAGGGAACCATTGATCCAGCAAACCAACCTCAATCATATCAAGAGTCTTCTACGTTGCATCATTTTAGAGATATGCAAAGAAGATTGGTAGAATTTATCAAGCGAAGAGTGCTTCTCTTGGAGAAAGGCAACAATGCAGAAGCCCAGAAAGAATACTTTGTAAGTTTATTTTGTCTCTTGTTACCTGCATGTGGGCAAATTGTCTAGTGTGTAGGAGCATATCGGAAAATAGCTTAAACTATTTACTGCTTTTATAAATATCATTGCTTTTGTTATAACTCCTAAGGTTCTCATAAAATCTATCCAGAAATTTAATGGTTTAAGGTTATGAAATATGAACTATGATGTATAATTTCCATTCAGAAATAGAAGAAAAGCAAGGAACATGTTCCTTTGATTTGATTTTGGCTCCTGAATTTTTGGTCACTTCAATTATTTTCTCAGGATGAATTGTATGCAAATGAGATTGCGGAGCTTGAGAAGGAAACCATGGGGACAAATCTGCCATACACTGGGGAGACTGATAAGCAAATGGGCGATCAGTTGCCAAGAGTTGAAGAAATCGGTAAGTGCAGTCTGTTTCCTGAATCACTTCCTGGTAGATCAAAATCGGTATTTTCTTTCTGCCTTGATTTGCTCAGTGACAACTGATATTCATGCCTTGCAGGTTCGGAAGAAATTTTAGCTGCAGCTTGTGACAACGATCCAGATCGTTTAAAATTGCCTCAGCTTTATAATGAGGTAAATTAATTTATTGTTGGACATTTGTCGATGGCTTTGAGCATATTGGCCTTCACCATATCACAATAACATGTCAGATTTGATATATTTGTCTTCTTCCTATTCTATTGGTAGATGTGCAAACTAGTGGAAGGAACTGCCCCTCAGTCACTGCAGACTTCTTTTGAAACTATCTGCGAAGACATACTAAGCAGGACTCGTCCCCCTGTGCAACAGAATCCTCCTACCTCAGCACAGCCAACACTAAATGCAGATAGACAACCAGGAGATGAGTCAAAGAGCAATCTTGTAGTCCCTGAATCACCCTCTGCACAAGATAATGCTGCTCCTGCAGCCGAAGTTCAAATGGGAGATTTGGCAACAGAACCCAAGCCCGAAATTGTGGAGTTAGACTCCCGCAACACAGCAGATGAATAGTGAAATTCCTTGTGATGTTCCAGCTCCTGGAGGTTCGTGTTTGCCTCGGACAGGTCCCACAGTGCCCGAAAACGCTGGAAATGCTGTTGGGAAGCATCAACTAAATGCAGTGATGTTACCGTGTACCTTTCTTGTTTGATCATAGCTTAGGCGATCAAAAGTATCTAGCTCACAGAAATATCTGGAAAAACAGCTGTCCCATCTTTTATCAAATAATAAAAGCAACTTATTTTCCCCTCAATATTTCATATGTGAAATTAGAGTTTTAATTCTTAAAGTTAGTTTTAAATGGTTTTATAACGGTTGCTTTTGGTCTTCAAAATTTCAAATCCAACTACTTGTCGTTATCTAAATTGGACCCAAAAATCTTTAAAAACAGACTTAACCTGTCTTTTATGGTGTGGATGCTGAGATTATCATATTATTCGATATGAATAGCAACTACCACTATTGATTCGTGGTCAACTTATCTTACCCACATATTCTATAATCGAACTATATTATGGTCATGATGATTCTAGTATAAAAGTCTGATGTGTTTGTGGTTGTGCCAAAAACAAACAAATAATTTATATTTGAGGACAAATTTTATTTATGCGTGATCTATATATTTTAATAAATAAAAATTTGATGATCCTAAACAGTCCACAATTGAAAGTAGAAGCATCCAGCATTATAGAAATCTAGTTAGACAATCATGTCCGAGTGGTTGGCTTTCACAATTCAAAAGTGTAGCTGGGATCATGATGCAAAGGTGTTCAAGAGCCCCACTTGCACCATAGTCCCTGAACCAGCTAGTTATGGCCGGCCAATTTAGTATTAATCATCCTTCAAATTAAATTCTTACTTTTTTCTGGTCTGAACTCTGAAGATAAAGTCTCACTTTGGGTACAGAAGAGTAGTGTGTGTGTGTGTGAGTGTGTCCACACAGGCGCGCGCACATATATATATATATATTTGTGGTACCTACGTTTTATGTGTATTTTGTTGGTTTTGAGGTTGGTCTGTTCCTTTTTTACCGAATTTTGAATCCAATTGGCAAATTGGGCTCAATCTGGGCTGTTAGGCTGCGAGATTAAAGACTCAGATTTTGTGAGTTTCGTCCAGATTTTTGATATTTCTAAAAATATCGCGATATCTCGAAAATATCACACTAAACTGTCATAGTATATAAAGATAATATCGTCAAGCAGGAAAAACAAAAATTTCGCCGATATTTTAAGTCCTTGGTTATATTTGTGGTACCTACGTTTTGTATGTATTTTGTTGTTTTGAGTAATGTCTCTTTTGCTTCGATCATTACATATATGAACCAAGGATGGTTTCATCCTGAAAATAAGGTGAGTGCTGGAAAAAGTCGATGCACCAAGAGACAAGACTCGGGCTTTGAAATCACGCATGCATTCTTATATTCTTGCTTTGGCCACGGCCTTTTCTTTGTCTTTGGCTTGCTATCAAGATTGAAGAGTCACCTGCAAACCCTATCCTAGCTTTAACCTAGCTAGCCGTCTCTCTCTATCTCACACAATAATGACAACCTGTACTGTACATGTTGAACCCCACCACTCCTAGCTTCTTCCTCCGATCGATCAATTCACAAATCACAAGTCCACCTTCACCAAAACAGAAAGCAAGTTTCTCTCTTAACGGAACTGAGAGATATATAGGCGTTGTTAATTATTAATTGGGATCATATTACTACACTAGTGAAATAAAATGGATAATAGACAAGGTTGAAGGTTAATACAGAAACATAGACCATAAACTCGAAGGTCATAGACGTACGTGCCAATAATGAAACATAGACAACTGATCGATCAGTAGCTAGCTAGCTATATAGTGGATCATTATATATTTCCTCCATGGTGCGAGACAGATCGATCACCATATGAATAATACAGGGACTACTTTGAACTACAGTAGCATGCAAATGCAAATTAATTCCGCCTCAATCATCTATAAATAAATAATTAACTGCTAAAATGATTGGCTACAGTACCACTAGTACTGTACCTCTTCATTCTCGGATGTCTATATATCTACCAGCTCCTTGCTTCCCTTCTCTCACACTTTTATTAACAGAAACAGTTTGGTTATATTAGTTACTATTAGCTAGTCCTGTAGCTACGTACTGATCAAATATGGCCAGTAGTACTGAATTAGGTGATCATGATCATGATGAATACTTGATCAGTAAAGTTTCAATCACCGAAACCGTACTGGTGTCTTCTGCACCAGTTTTGCAGCAGCCTCCAAAAGTTGTCAGCCTCTCAAACTTGGATCGCCAGTGTCCACTTCTTATGTACTTGGTTTTCTTTTACAAATATCCCACCACCTCCTCTGTTGATCATAATCGAATTTGGTCGCTTGATTCAGTTTTTCAAAGCTTGAAGTCAGGCTTGGAAGAGACTTTATCCATCTGGTACCCGGCGGGAGGTAGATTGATCATGACCAGCTCCACCGACGACGACAAAGTCCTTAGATCTAATGATGTTTATCATGACTAATAATTCTAAGCAGTCGCTTGGCGGTCTTAACTTGTTGTGCAACAACAAAGGTGCTGTTCTTGCCAAGGCAGCCACTGTGGTTAAGATATCAGAGCTTGGAGACCTCTCTCAATACAATGACTTCTTCGGAAACTTGGTTTACAAGCCTCCTCCTCCTGTGCTTGATGAACAACATGAAGATCATTTCTCTCAGATGCCTTTAGTTGCTGCTCAGGTACATACCTAAAGAATTAATCCTCCATACATGCATAAGCTAGCATCCTCTTCTTCTTCTTCCTAATTGAAACAAGTTAATATCGATCCCAAATTCTAATTAACTTTCATCAAATTTAAGATAAATCATCTCTTAATTTTTATATTTTGTGATCATTAATTAGGGTTTTGTTTTGGTGGAATACATGAATTTAATGTAGGTGACCAAGTTTGGATGCGGAGGCTACTCAATTGGCATTGGCATCAGCCACTCGTTGTTTGATGGACCAGCTGCATATGAGTTTATGTGTGCATGGGCTTCTAATTCTGCTATCAAACCAAATCAAAACAAATTAGACGTCATAATGGATGATGAGCTGCAGCCTAAACCAGTAGAACTAGTGCACGATAGAGACGCACTGTTGATGATGGTTGACAATTATTCATGTCATGATGACGATAACGATGACGATGAAGGGGTTAGCTGTAGGGCTGCTGCCATAGATCATTTATATCAACTGATAATGAAATCAGCAGCAGCAGTTGCATCCACTGATCTCCTGATGATCAAGAGTAGCAATGATGATAATAATTATGTTCACAAGACCTTTCATTTGAGCAGTGCATTCCTCAACTGTTTGAAGAAGCAGGTTGTTGGTGACAACTTTTCATGTTCCTCCTTTGAACTTGTAGCAGCTCACCTCTGGAAGGTAAATTTCTAGCTTGCAAAACCAATAAATATATCTCACGTACTAAAGGGCCAAACTTGAACTCCATGAATATTTGCTTTCCTTCCACTATTGATCTTTATGTGCAACAATTATTCATCACAACGTTACAATGTCTGTGTGAACTCTATAAATGTATACAACGTATGTGGATTTCAGGCGAAGACTTTGGCTTTAGGATTGACCATGGAAACAATGGTGTGCTTGCAATTTTCTGTGGACGCGAGGAACAAGGTGGACCCTCCACTTCCTCAAGGTTTCACCGGCAACGCTTACGTCCTGGCCTCTGTTGCGCTCACTGTCTCACAGGTTGTTGACCAATCCGACCACAAAGCCATTGTTGACAAGATAAGGGAAGCCAAGAAGTCTGTGACAAACAAGTACGTCAAGTCGTACATGGAGGCGGTTGCAGGTGGTGGATCCCAGCAGGCTTCTCTACCTCCTCTCAAGGAGCTCACCTTAGTGTCTGATTGGACCAGAATGCCCTTCCACAAGGTTGACTTCTTACAAGGAGAAGCAGATTATGCTTCTCCGTTGGTCGCACCAGTGCCAGAGGTTATTTATTTCATGCAGAATCCAAAGGATGACAAGGGCATTGACATGAGAATTGGATTGCTTCCGCAACACCTCGATGCCTTCACTCGCTATTTCCTCACCAATACCAACTGAAATCTTCCGGTACTGTTAAAAGTTTGAAGTGAAACTCACAGTTGGACATTGTTAATCATGAGAATTCAGTTGGTTTGGCCTTTGAAGGAAGTGGTTGGTTTGGTACTAATGTGGTCCGTGAAAAGATTATTAATGGGATTGTGTTTAATGATTGTGATTTATCATAAGCTATTCAAAGAATCAAAAACCAATTATTAATTGCATAATTATGAAACGGTCGTTTGTTAAGGCACATTACACACCTCACCAAAAATTAGAAAATGTTCTTGGTCAGACGATGATGTTGTAGGTACTCCTGTATTCCTGTCATTATCTTAATCTATCCTTAATCTTGTGGCCAAAAAAGAAAGGGAAAGAAGCGAAGTATGAAAGTGCATGTGCGAAAATAAGCCTCATGCTACAGCTGTTTAAATGCTTAATATGAGCCAAAGGGAAGGCAAAGCATTAAGCATTGTATAGTTAAAGCTGCATTATCATTAAAACTACTCTAGAAACGGACAATGCCCTTTCATATAAGTACGTAGCAAAGCCCTTATTTGTTCAATTAACAAGAAACTGACTGCTCATCATCATCTAACTAAAAAGACTGACTAATGGAGACAGAGTCCGAATAAGTTGTTTAGCTGCTAACAAAATACAAAACTTTTGATGAATGTAGAGACACCTACACAAATGCTATGAAACTCATCTCGCAAAGAACACTACGTTCTGGATCTTTCCACTTCTCATGTTGAAGTCTCCTTCCCATTGATGTCGCCTCATCTCTTTTCCAGCTGCATCACCAAGTTCATGTTATTCACATCAAGAAGGTAAAATGAAACATGTGATAATTGTAAGCAACAAATTCTTCAGTTCAATTTTGTGAATTTTACCAAGTTTATGCAAAAGAATTAATAGGAAAATGAAAACGAAGCTGCACCTATAATGACTGTTATCACTTCTCAGTATACAAGTATACTCTTATCAGTTCAGAGGCTAGGCTGTTAATAGAATGAAAGTACTCATTTCTACTAAGTTTTTTGAAAACTGAAGGAGGAGTGCTTAGGTTTCATACCTGATTTGTCATTGCACTCACTAAATCATCCAATAACCCATAATTATTTGATACTAGCCCACCCTGTGGCTTCCGTTGGTCCATAGTGTACCCTGGCTTCAAGTTCATTGATGCCTCCACTGATCTTTCAACCTCATCAAATTTTATGAGCAAAGGATCAAGAAAATTTGACTGTCCAATGGAATTGAAGTCCATGTTTCTTTGTAAAGTTGTGCCTTTTGAGTCCAAATTCTGGTCAAAAGCCACGGGAATATTAGCAGGCATCAAAGAGTTCATGGAGCTACTTATAGCATCCGAGTGGTGGTATGGGGAATCCTGCTTATGATCCATCCACACCCACCCCTGAGTTGGATCACTATCAATTATCTGCTCAGCAGTGCTACTAATTGCAGAAGGTTGGATCAGCATTTCTGTTCTTGGATCCTGCAATTGACTGGAGACTGAATTTATAGAAGGAACATCAAACTGACAGTTCCGCAGTTGCGAGGACATTCCAACAGGTATATTGTCCCTCGTATTACTTGATGGAAAAGAATTTGATCGGAAAGCAGATGACTGAGCAGCGCTTGACCAGCTGTCATTCAACCTACCATGATCCAGAAAGGGGGCAGAAAATTCAGATTTTAAAGGAGCCACTGAAAGTGAAGACTGGTTTACATATTCTCTTCCACCTTCAAAATCTCGAGGATGTCTTAAGATTAAATCGTCTGTAAGCCCAACAGCATCACTTGATCTACTGACAATCAGTTTTGCATCTGAAAGACCACCGGGAATGGGAAAAACTGGTGTACCATTGATACCAGCAGAGAGGTCCCGCACGGAGGTAGCACCTTTACTGTGCCGTTGATCAAGTTCCAAATTTCCTTGAAACATACTTCCATTACGGTTTCCAGGAAATAAGCCCTGATCAAGAATCGAGTTGCTTGGATGTTGTCCATGACCCAACTTAATTGATCCTGAAGATGGCAGGCAATGCTGACCCAGACCAGCAGGAGTGTTCACTCTACCAATCATCCCATTAAGTGGCATGGATCTAAAACCAGTGTTGTTAAACTGCCCAGGTCCAGTCAATGCATGGTAATTTCGAACTCCGTTGAAAGAACCCATTCGCAAATAAGAAGAATCCGAACTACCTATAGCTGCCATCATATTAGCTTGTTGGTTTGCCACGCAACTGATTCTTTTAAGATATAGTCTAAATTTCTGCAATGGAACAAAGAAAAAACAAAAAGAAGGGTAAGCTCCCGGAAACAGAAGATAAAAACTGTTGAACTGAAGAAATATCGGCATTCATACCTGGAGATGGCTTGCCACATTTTCTCTAGTAAGCTTATCCTCATTCATCAAATCTAGAATCTTTTTGGGTACCGCCTCTGCATCCAAACAAATTAAGCCAAGCAATTAGTAATGAAAAAAAAAAAAAAAACCTTGATTCATGAAAGAAGCTTTACGCATAGAGGACTCATGAATTGCCTATTCACTAGTACAAGTTTTGAGTCCAGGCTATAATTGTAGAAAGTTTAAAGATGAAAAATTCAACACATTAAGGAGTATCAGAAATATAGAGATAACTTCCTCAAGTAACTTAGACGAGAGTTGAAGAACATACTGTCAATGCCCAACTTATTAACAGCAGCAACAAACTTGCGATGCAGGTCTACAGACCAAACAACACGAGGCTTTTTCTGGGTTGAAGGATCATCATTGTCATACCCATCCTCATCACGATTGTCATCCTCATCCTCATTCTGATCCTTCCTTTTTTTATTGAGCTTCACATTCTGATCCAAATTAGCCATGCCTCCACCACAATTTCCAATATGAGACTTGTCCTGATTGCCAGAATTTGTCTGGTCCTTCGAATCAACCTTCTTTCTCCTGACAACATGTTGCCAGATGTTCTTCAACTCTTGAATTCGGACAGGCTTTACCAGATAATCACAAGCTCCATGGGTTACTCCCTTCATCACAAGTTCTCTATCTCCATTTGAGGACAACACTAAGAAAATATCACACTTCATAATTAATACCGAGTTCAGACTACAAAAGAAAAAGAAAAAAGAGCTAGCTGCAGATATGCTATCACAAGTCTAAGAATTGACTGCAAATTTTAAGAAACTTTAAACGGTCAGAATTTGTTGTATATAGTTCAATTTTACAAATAGTAGATATCTATAACGTTCTAGCTGCAACATTTGCACACCATGAAGACTTCTTGTTAAAACCGAAAACTTTGTTCTTTGACTTGTATAACTGTCTTCAATTGTTAGAAGTTAAAACTTTATATAGTGAAAAGAAGAAGCTAGGGACAACATAATGGAGATTGTGAAAAATGGTCGTGGATTTACTTATAACAGGGAGATCCATCTCAAGCCCAACAAGCTCGAGCAACTTGAATCCATCCATGTCTGGCATTTGGACATCACTGATAACCAAGTCAAACTTGTTCCTGTTTTCTCTTAACAACTCCAATGCCGTAAATGCATGACTGGTAGCCGTAACTGCAAAATCCAACACAAAAACTATATAAACACACCTATCTTCTAGAGTGTTAAAACTGAAAGTGCAGATGCAAAAGCAGATGGCGCAATCAACAAAGTCATCCAATAAAGAGATCCAATGATATGATAGTACCTAATAGACAATAACATAAACAACTGAATTTGAACATAGTTGAGAATCCGTTTGATATCCTCTATCTAACTATGATATCTAAGAGACAATCTTATCAAGTATTGAATCTTGTCAAGAACAGATATTTAAGAAGAAGATATCAAATTTAGACGTTGGCAGAAAAGCCAAGGTACAATCAAATCACAAATAGATTATGTTTATAGCATGCGAAAAGAAACAAGAACAAAATTTCAATACCAAACAAAAGCAAAAGGCTTGATAACAAAATCCGAGGAACATAGACACACCATGATATTGGCACTTATGAAGCATAGTCTCCAAGACCCGCAGGCAAGTGACATCATCATCGACGATAAGAACACGCATTCCAAGAGGAAACTGATCTCTCTGGTCATCTAGTACTGCCTCGATAGTCATCTTCTCAAGTAGAGAACTTGATAGAGAAATCACAGAGAAGTTAAAAGCTTGAGGCTTTCTTATTCTGGGCCCGGAAAACCCAGAACACGGAGAATGGATTGGTGAAGACCAATGATGAAAGAAAGAAGGTGATAACTGTGTCTCTCTCCTTCTCTCATAGGAGGGTGGTGGGGAGTCAAGTTTGTGTACAAGCAGAAACAGAGAAATGAAATGGAATCTCAACTAAATGTGTGGGATCACACACTGAAAGCTGGAACAGCAAGTACTCTGTAGACTTTCCTGAAATGAACCCTTTTTTTCTGCCTGGTTTAATTTTGTTTCAGTGAAAAGAATCTCGAAAAGATTTGGAAATAATTTTAATTTGATTTCTCAAGCGCGTGCCCTCCCACGCATCAGTTGACTGTTTGATGCATATTACTAGGCCTACATAATACATATTACTTTCTAAGAAGTAAGACAAAAATAAAATGGCTCAATCAAAATGGAAGCAAATCCAGAATCTTTTACTTACCAACTTGGGTTGGTTCACTTTGTTATCTACAACTGGAATATTTATGTACAGATTCTAAGAGCAAGTTCACCTGTTGGGTCACCAGGTCACCCACTATTTACTGTTTTTTAGTGTTAATTTCCACCATCTGAGTCACAGGCACAGTTTTCATGGTGACCTGAGTCACCAGGTCACGATGGTGACCCAGAAAGTGACTCCGGGTGACCCAGGGCACGAAATACACTGTGTCCATGACCCAGAGGGTGAAGTTAACACTAAAAAGTGATGAATAGTGGGTGACCTGATGACCCAACGGGTAAACTTGCTCTAAGAGGATTAAACGAGATGGGTGATTTTTAGATAATTTCCTTACATATTCTTTTTTCTTTTTTATTAAGATGAGATAGCAAGTCACTTCGATTATATTAACGAGTTAGTAACACACATCCAGTCAATATTCGTACTGAGGTCCATGAGGATATCCCAACAAAACTAGATTAATTTCCGGTCACTGGTGCCTAAAGGCCTCTCAAATCTACTGGTCATAAACTTGTAAGAGTTGGAACTCGAATCCTATACATGGGAGTTCCGTGTTAGAACACTCAACCACATCAGGTGATTCATATTCTTCCTTATTAAAAAATTTTTTTACTAAAACCTACACATATATACCGTTAACAAACAAACTTTTAGTCTTTAAAAATACACATGCAATATTGTAAGTTACAAAATATCATGAAATATTTGAGAACTATCATTATGCAAATTCGTACATAAGAATACCAAAAGCATCGTTTATAGTATTGATATATGAAGGGCTAGTGATCGAAAGAATATTCCTCCATTTTTCTGATATCCCTTTTCTTTTTTCTTTTAAATGCTTCAGCTTTTATTTTCTTTCTGAAAAATGAGTTCAATAAGTCAATAATTTGATCACAAGTTTGAGTATGCTTAATCTATGTGTCACGCGGACATAAAGCAGGTGTGAGTTGGGCATGCATTTTTTATTAAATAGACAAAGTCTCAATCATACAACTGAAAACCGATCAAAGTAAAGTAATGAACGTGGCCTCTTTCAATAATAGGTTCCTTCCATTTCTTCCTTTCTTCTCTTTTTGAACATTCTTATGTAGACTTGGATTCTAACTAAATCTGTGCCTACAGAAGAGAGGTCCGTGAACTCCATAACCCTGTCAAATATAGAAATGTATGACATGCCTTGATTTGGAAATATAAAAGCAAATTCAACAGTTTCTCCATATCCTGATTTTTCTCCATTTTAGAGAAAAAATTGACTGTTTTGCTCCAATAGATTCCATATAATTATCCCTAAAATAGAAATAGTGATGAGAGAGAAAACAAAATTCCTTATATTTACAGCAATCTGTAAAATTTTGGGGAAGGATTTAGGGAAGAATTATGGAATCTGTAAAATTTTGGGGAAGGATTTAGGGAAGAATTATGGAATCTGTAAAATAGAGAATCTGTTGGAGTTGAAGCAGAATTTTTTTTGGAGACTTAAATTTTTGCTTCCCTATAATAGAGAAATTATAGGGAAGCTGTTTGAGATGCTCTAAACCCTGCATTTTCTACTTATGCTAAGGTTATTAATTTTATAAGACTATATATAGTTTGAATTACATAATTGTAGAACATCGAATGACATTTTAAAATTTCATAATCTTATTTTTTTTACTACCAATGATCGATTATATTTGTCATATTTCCAATAAGAGCTTGATTCTTATGGTGCTCTCTTAAACTGACAATTTAAGGAGGACAGATAAACTAAGAGCTAGAAAATGATGATTTAATGTGATATGGAGGGAGAGAGACAAATCCAAGAAGTTGTGAAAGGTGGGAGGAATTGGAGAAAGGGACAGAGAGTGAGTGATGATTAGCAATGAGAACCAATCAATCCCAATATCTGCAATACCAAATCACCTTAAAGATGAATGGATTGTCCACTACATACCCAGCTAGCTTAGCTTCCTTCTCCTTACTAGAATTTTCGCCATCTCTCATCATTCTTATGTAGTAGAGTCTTTCATATAAATAATTAACCCTAGCTGCCTTCCGCATATTGAGACATTGAGTCATCTGGAAAGCTAGCTATCGTATATCCTTTTTTGATTTTTTTGTTTTATCCCAGTATCCCCTACCCTCAACTAGCTTAAGCTTTATCATCGCGCGATTTAAAAAGTTAGTTCTTTGTCTTTCTTGATCTTCTTCGTTTTTTATTCTTCTGCATGAAATTAAGACATACAAGTAGATAAATTAATATGATCATATATAATTGATGTTCAACAAAATTTTCTTCTAAGTTTTAAAAATGAGATCAATCTCTTAATTGTCATAATCTATTTTATAGAAGGCAAACATGTACAAATGGTTGAACACATAACCAAAGGATGCGATTGCTTTCCCCCATGTCTTAAACCTCATTTGGAATTATAAGCTATTCTCAATGAAAATGAAATTCATTTGTTATTATAATGACAAAAGAAAATTGTCCGTACGGTAGTCAAATTTTTCCTCCTTATAACTTTTAGTACTTGAACTTAAAAAAATATCAATACGGTACCTGAGGTTCTTTGCACGACCGAGAATTGGTACATATGGCCGTTAGCTCCGTTATAGAGGTTGTCAGGTGGCAATTTTAAATTTAAAATGACCAATTTACCCTTTACTCTCTCTCTTTCTCTCACTCTAGTCCTGTCGCCTTCAACCCGAAAGCCCAAAGCTTGAACTACAAGAACATGAAGAAAAAGAAGAAGAAGAGTCTATGGAACAAGCCCCCAAACGACGATGATCCGATGGGAGAAGACGCCTCCTCCATTAGCCCATCTGCTGTGTTCTATATTGGGGTCAAGCAACCTAGGTTTTTTTTAGAAGAAACTGGTTCGATTTGCAGCACAAGATGAGCGTTCTTGAGCTTGCTCGCAATTTTAGGTATAATTTCAGGTGCAGGCCTTGCATTCGTATGGCCTTCTTTTCCTCATTGATATTTCAATGTCTTCAATCTTCATTTGGGCTACTGAGCTCTGTAATTTGCTCATGTTTCTGGGTTTTGGGTGTTTAATTATGCGTTTTCACCATTGGTGGTAGTTGGGTTTGTGTGTAATTCTGGTTTGCTTTCGCAAAATGCTTACTTGCTTGTTCTTGATTATTACATATGAATTGTGATGGGGCTGCAGTTGAGATTTTGGGTTGTTTTTGATAATTTTGACTTAATTGTGGTTAATCTCCTTCAAAATGCTTTGATCCCTCTGATTTTGTTGTTATCTGATATCTCTGATGCCTTTTTTGCAGTCATAGCCTTATTGAGATTCTTGATAGCCAAAGAGGAGCCACCATTCTGGTTAGTAAAAGAAAAGTCTGATTGAAAATGCTACAGTATAAAAGAAAAAGAAAAAAGAAAAAAAACAAGAACAAGAAACAGATCGAGCAAATAGAATGACAATCAAACGAGGAAATTAAAGAAGTGTGCGTACCTTTAATCTCCTTTGTTTATGGATGAAGCTAGTTGGTCCCAAAATCTTGAGTTTAAAGCACCGGATTATGAATGCAAATTCAATTGATCTGTAAATAGGAACAATTAAGCTTAAACAATTAAGAGCAGAGAGTATGCAATGTTCTCCATTGCAGATCAGTAAAAGCAAAAAGAAGACTCAAAATAAGCAAGTTAAATAACACATTAATTAAGTAAATCAAGGGGGAAAAACAAAAATCATAATACATGTTCTTTAAAGCTAGCTTGGCTGTGATGATATGATTATAGGTGGAATGAGTTTGAAAGCCACGATTCAGTGTAGTATTTGATCTGGAAAGAGGAAGAAAGAAGAACATAGGGAGAGACGGGGGGAATTAAGGTATGAAAGGACGAAAATACCTTTCAAAAATTGTCACCTGGCAACCTCCGTAACCGAGCTAACAGCCATATGTATCAATCCTCGGTCAGGTAAAGAACCGTAGGTACTGTATTGATATTTTTTAAAGTTTAAGTACCAAAAGTTATAAGGAGGAAAAATTCAGTTACCGGGACTATTTTTCTTAATGACAAAAATTAACTGAAAACTTTGTTAAAGACGTGGCATTGGTGGTCAGCAATAAGCACATGCAGGGTAGGGTTTGAGAACGGATTGCTGTTACGATATATAATATTTCCTTCGAGATGATGATGACGACGATGATGATGGAGAAAGAGAGACTAATTAATTATAGTGCGAAGTCTTGGCATGAATTAAAGAATAAGCTGGCTAATGACAATTAAGTCGCTTTGTGATCGCATCTTGGAAGATATATCATGCAAGTGTTTATCTGGCCCTAAACAAAACACCAATGAGTAGCTTATATTTTATGATTATCATCAAAAGCATCATCATTTGACTAAACCAACCCAACCCAACCAGACAATTAATAATAATTAATCCAACCAAATTGAGCATGATAACAAAAGCTGCTTAATTCTCTATTCCCTATTCCCTATAGCCATAGGCTCTCTCAAAATATGATATAGTCTGTGGTATTATGATATGCATATTTAGAAGATTCTATGTTGGGTGCAAAATCTTGAGATTCCCTTGCTTTTTGAGTCACATGACATTTCCCTTTGGCATGACTAGGTAGCCTAAGAAGCTTAGCTAGACTTGTGTAGAGGCAAAGGAAAGTATGCAACTTGGCTATTATATAAGCCTTATAAATGGTGAAGCTTAGCTGATCTTGTCTCCCAAATGTCCATAACCTGCCTATAATTGTATGCTCTCACTTTAAAAACATGTTAAAGTGACTTTCCTACAATCTTCCTCTTTTCTCTCTCGGAATCCATTGCCTCATAAATTATGTCTTCTGCAGTTCTACTACTTCACTTCAGTCCAATCTATGATAGTTTGATTCAAGTCACAAGCAGTTAAATAACTGTTAGCTGTTCGAAACAATTTCTTGCCAACTTGTGTAAACTGCCATCAAATGGTGTAAATTATTTAAATAAACCATTTTTGAATCTTCATCAACTAGTTTTTGTTACTCAACTTATTTGCTAAGCAATTGTTGAAGTAACCTCAAACCGGACTTTCATCAACCTATTATATATTTTATGAGCTTAATCTCACTAAGTGAAAAGTAAGTTCTAAAAATTACAGGCCAAAATATTGCTTGATATATATGAATAAGGACAGGGGAAATGAGTTGCTTTGAGAATACGACAATGACTTGCTTATTCAATTAGTTATGAAACTGGATAATGTAACAACCTGATAAATATAAATAAACAATGGTGGGCTAGACTTGTCATATTCCGCTTCTAAGTTCCCTTCAGATTGATCACCCGCCATATTTCCAAGCGTTTGAAGCTGCCAAACAGAGCACCAACTAGTTAATTTCAAACTTGGAAAATCACAAATCAAAATCAAATAGTGCCTTACCTTTCTGTGATAGGGTCCAATCTTTGTCCTGGCCCAGAGCCCAAAAGAAGTACCCACCCAAGCCCAGTGACTTGGCAAACCGAACCTTCAAAGCGACGGATCGAACATCGTCATACCCGATCCAAGTGGTACCCGAGTAGGAATAGTAAGACTTGGTTTGCTTGTCAAACACAACCGTTGCGTTACTTTGAGCATTCAACTCAACTATCTGGTAATAAAGCAATATACCATCATCCCCGGGCCCCACGCCCACCGCCGCCGCCCCGACCCCATTCACTTTCGGGTCCCGGAGCCTCCAACTCTTCCCGTATAGAGGTAGGCCCATCACAAGCTTCTTGGCCGGTACACCGGCTTGGATCCACGACCTGATTCCGTAGTTAGTACTGATGTTACTCTTGGAATCATACAAGGCCGAATGTTCGCCGGTGAAGTTTTCCCACGAGCCGTGATAGTCAAAGCACATTGGACTAGCCCAGTCCAAGTACTTACTTATTGCGCCGGCCGGGTATGATCTCGGCCCGCCGTAAACTTGAAATTCCGAAGCGTAATACACGGCGGAGGTTAAAAGCAGACGTGGCTTGCCGCAAGCTTTAGCTTCCTCGTCTAGAGAATTTCTCCACTGCTTGTATAACAGAGCTAGGTTTGACATGTCCACCACGTTAGCCGGAAACTCCCAATCCAAGTCAACACCTTGGAACCCGTATTTCCGGGCTACTTCAATGGAGGAATTGATGAATACTTGACGGCTTTGTTTGGTGCTAGCCATCTCCGAGAATACTGTTGCGTTGCTACCGCCGCCTCCGATGGAGAATAGGGTTTTCACGGGCGGGGTTAGGTTGAGGAGCGACCCGATGAACTCGGGTAACTTGGTTTGGTCGTCTGAGGTGATGCTGAGTTTGAAAGTGGCGGGATCGGGTAGGAGGAAGGCGTAGTAAATGTGCGTGAAAAGAGAGGTTTGTATAGAGGAAGCAGGGAATGAATTGAACGAGGGCCAATAGGCTGCTCTGATTCCTTTACTAGGTTTAGCATGATCTGGATGATCACCATTTGCTACAGTACTAGTGCAAAGGATTACGAGAATGAGAAACAATGATATGAATGTTGTTGGGGTACCCATGGTCGGTGTCTCTGATTTCTGAGGTTCAATTCGTTAGAAATGGTCGGCTAAGGATGTGGCTTTTATAAAGCAAAGTGAATATGAAGCTCTAGAGGACTTGGTAGTATGGACTAAGTTTTGTCAGATTGCTTTTGGTTCAGGAATTTTGTGTTGGAAGTTTCCTGCTGGGTTTTTCTGACTAAGTTAGCATCAAACAGTTCCAGCCAAATTAAAAGCAAACCTAGCAAGATAAGAAAAGGTCTAAGTATCTGGAATGAGCTTGGTTTGTATTTATTAGAGAAATTATTTCTAAGTTTTGTATAATGCAGACAATTCATGAATTAAATTTAAACAGAGACAATTCGCTTGTCCGACTAGCTGTGTCGACTTTGCCGCAGAATGGTCCAACTTGCTTGCTTCAACTTGAACTCCATTTAAAACAAATTTCGTGCATTCCGGCCATTGTAGGGGAAAACTAAAACCAGAAACTTGGACGTATCGTTCAATTCAATTCTGTCTATTGTTTGAAGAACCAATTATAGGTGTTATGCGTGATAGACATTAGACTGTACTAATTTTCTCGATCTTGTTTTGTTTCACGCATACACTCGTGATCACATGAAGCTGCTTAATTGTTGGTCATCCTTGTCCCGAAGGCCACATACACCTATATGCCATTGAAGCAGTCAAGTGGCCGGTGTATTATATAGAATTAACCACCGTGTGACTGTGTGAGTTATGGTCGCAGGTAAACTACGGCAACGCACGGACTTGAATGTCAAGAATTGACTTTTAATACTTTATTATCTTACGTAATATTACATGATACTGGTTCAATGTTTTCTCTCAACATACTAATCTGAGAGACGTACCAATTAGTTTTTTCACTTTCTTCAGGTTGGAAATTGGCAAAGAGCCGTTTTCCATCAAGTAATAGTCAAATTAATTTCTAGAAGATGTCAATGGCAGTGAATGTCAACACCATACCAGAGATAAGTTGTTTTCGACTTCATTTGTTGTTGCGAATCTCTCCTCTCTAAAACAGCATAGTAGTCGCAAATTTCCAAGTGCCATTACTCTTTTTCTCTGTCTTCAAGGAAAAACGAATGATATTTCTTCTAGAACAGTTTATTTGAGGGGGAAAATAATGACGAGTAGAAACAAAGTCATAAATTCATTAGCCTCGTCGACCAAGAGGCATATTATTGCAATTCATGGTAAGTTTTGAGTCTTTGACACCCATTAGGCCATTATTGCTGCCAACCAATCCTAGGCCTAAAGCTGCTGCTGCAGCCAAGAAAATTAATAAGAACAAAATGTACTGGGTAAGCCTAAACCTGCACCTTAAATGATTAACCATCTATGGGTTCGATCAGCGGTTTGGATTGCGAGAGCGAGCCCCTTCTTTGAACATAAAGCCTACGTCTCTGAAAATGACAAAAAAAACTTTGATTCTGGAAGATGTATATATTATATAAGGCGCTTGTGATGAAACAGAGGACATATCTAGCTACCTGCAGAAGGGTTGGCGTATTTGCTATTCTAAGCCTCTGCTGATTCATCAACTTCATCACCTCATGAAACTTTCGGAGTGCAGCATCATCTGCATCCAAACAATAATATAAGAGACTTACAAAACGTTCTACTAAGCAAAAGCTTTACGAATATGACAAAATCGGGATTCTTTAATTTCCTTTTCAGTATTCACTATACCAAATAAAGCTTCAACTATAATTTCGGCTATAATGTACAAAATTCCAGAAATGTTAGCAATTCAGACCAGCAGGGAGTAGTGTTATACATACCAAGTTACCAAGCATTGGCCGATAAGAAGAAGCTAGAATGTGAAGCGCGTGCTGCGGCTGCTGCCATTGAATCAGCATTTGCTTTAAAATAAAGCCCATGGTTAAAACGAATATATATGAACATAATACCTGGATTGCAGTCGGCACATTTTCTGTTGTCAGCCCTTCCACATTCAACAGATCTACAATCTTTTTGGATTCAGCCTCAGCCTCTGCATATATCCAAACAAATTTTTTTTTTTTTTTTAAGCTAAAGGTAATTAGCATTTGAAATGCTTTGTTCTTCTCAGAAATAAAGGATAAATAACTTTGAGCAAGGATGAAGAACACAGACTGTCGACATTGCCTAAATGTTTAACAGCAATCTGTAACTTTGGACTCATTTCCATAGACCAAACAAGCTGAGGCTTTTGCTTTTGCGGGGTTGAAAGATCCTTGTTATCGTCTAGATCATTGCATTGCTTCCGTCTGTTAGTGTGAGTCATCGTTCCCTATTAGGAATAGACTACAAGGGAATATATTGTTGTAAATACTTACCTTGTATGTGTTGTAGTACAGTAGTACACAATAGTTGTAGTACGATTGTAATCTGTTTATATACACCACAGAATGGGTGTAATATGATATCAGAAAATTATTTTCTCAATCTTGTCTTATTTGACTTGGTATCAGAGCAAAGATCCGAAAAGGACTTTGTCTCTCTCTTTCAGTTTTTTCTCAATCCAAGGAAAAACTATTGGGTTAAAAGCCAATTCTTTGTCAGGCTTTGAAACGACGTCGTTTTCGACGTCCTCTTCCTCTTGTCTGTTCGCCTGTTCGCTCGACTTCGTCTTCAGCAACAGCCTTCGCTCGGTCGACTGCGTCTTCAGCAATAGATAGATCGCCCAGACCCTCAGTCCAGACTGGATCGCCCAGACCTTCAGTCCAGATCGCCGAATCCCATCCGTCCGGCGTCGCCCCGCTTCCGGTCGTTGCTCTCCCTCCCATCAGTCCGACGTCGCCCCGCTTCCGGCCTCGTCTTCGTCTGTCTCCGACATCAGATCGGCCTTCGTCCGCTGTCGTTTACTGCAGATCGCCGAATCCCATCAGTCCGGCGTCGCCCCGCTTCCGGACGTCCCTCTCCCTCCGTCAGAACCAGCTAAACTCGGTCAACTCAGTAACCCGGTCAACTCAGTAACCCGGTCCACTCAGTAACCCATTCAACTCGGTAACTCGGTCAACTCGACCAACTCGGTCAATTCCAACAGTTTTCAAAAAAAAAAAAAAAATAAAGAAAGAAAAAAGACACACACACACATATATATATATATATATATATATATCGCTGCAATTGTTGGAATATCCTCTTTTTCCGCTGCATACTCTGTGATTTTTACTATTGAGTTGTTGTGATGGGTGGTGATCAAAGTGAAGGTCAGGGTTCTAAGACCAATGAGGTTCAGAAAGTTGAGGTCTCTGTTAAGAGCTCAGAAGGTGGTTCTTTTGGTGGTACCAAACTCACTAGTATCAATTTCCGAACATGGAAGAAGATTATGTCCGTTTATCTTCGCGGGATACACAAGATGGGACATGTGACAGGAACAATCAAGGTTCCTAGTGAAGATGACATAAAAGCCTATGCTAAGTGGGAAGATGATGATGGGTTAGTAATGTCTATTTTGTTTACAGCCATGACTGATGATGTGCTACAGATGGTAGAGGAATGTGAAACTGCTGAGGCAATATGGAAGACGTTAGGAGATCTCTATACAAATGAGTCTGATTTTATACAGGTTCATGAACTGATGTGCAAAGCTGCAGGAATGCAACAGAATGGGCAACCAGTGTCAGTGTTTTTCACCAAGCTGAAGAATGTATGGGCTGAAATTGATCAGAAGCGTCCCTGCAAGATCAAGAATCAGGAAGATCTTGAGTGGTACCAGAAGGAGAAGGAGCTAGAAAGGGTTCATGTCTTCCTGAGAGGGCTTGATGAGAAGCATAGCAGTGCCAAGGGAGAATTGCTCAGAATGACAGACCCTCCTAATTTGAACACAGCTTTTACATACATCCGCAAGGATGAGTCTCAGCAGGAAAGTGTCAAACATGCACAGGTTGAAGTATCTAGCCTAGCCATTCAGGCCAAGTCACCTGCACCTTTCCTTCAGCAACAGAGTTCAGCCCCACTTCATCAGCAAGGTTTCCCGCAAGGCTTCTCCAACCGTCCTCGTCCTCAATGCTCTTATTGCAACGATCTTGGGCATGTTCGGGAGACTTGTTGGAAGTTGAACCCACACCTTAAACCTAAAAAACAAGGTTATCGCCTTAAGGGGGAAGCAGCTGCGGTTCACTTGGTCCAAGAACCGGATTTCTATGGAGTGGCTGGCCAAGATCATTATACAGCAGGTGGAGCTACCCCTACAGCCTCTATAGCTGGTCGAGGTAAAATTGGTATGGCTTTACAGATTTCTAACTTTGTTGGTTCTGATACATGGATTATTGATTCTGGTGCCTCCGATCATATGACTTATGATAAATCATATTTTACTGAATTGTCTTCCCCATCAGTGTCCTATGTAACCAATGCCAATGGTGAGGCTTTTCCTGTGTTAGGGTCAGGGTCAGTGCGTCTTACTCCTACCTTAGAACTTCATAATGTGTTATATGTGCCTGACTTATCTCATCACTTGATATCTGTCCCACAATTGAACACTGAGTCTAAATGCTCTGTAACCTTTTATCCTATGTATGTGATTTTTCAGGATCTTCTCACCAGGGAGATAGTCGGTCGGGGGTATCTGAGGGGTCGGTTGTTCCATCTGGATCAGACATACGCAGGAGAGAAACCAGGAGCACCGTCCCGAGCCGCTTTGACTTCGACTTCTGATAAGCTAAGTGAGATTTGGTTGTGGCATCGCCGTTTAGGGCATCCATCTTTTAATCTTATGAAGAAAACCATGCCTACTCTGTTTATTGGTATGGATGAGTCAGTTTTACATTGTGAAACATGTGTCTTGGCCAAGAGTCATCGTGCTACTTATTCTCCTAGTATTTCTAATAAAAGTGTTATTCCTTTTGAATTGATTCATTCTGATGTTTGGGGACCTTCTAGAGAGCCTACTGTCTCGGGTATGTGATATTTTGTGTTGTTTATTGATGATTGTACAAGATTGTCATGGGTTGCTCTTCTTAAAACCAAAGATGAAGTCTTCCCCGCTTTTCAAACTTTTCGTAATCTTGTTCAGACACAATATCATAGCACCATTAAAGTCCTTCGTTCTGACAATGGGGGGGAGTATGTTAATCATATGTTCCAAGAGTTTTTTCAAAACCATGGAATTGTTCACCAAACCACGTGTCCACAAACACCAGAACAGAATGGAGTGTCCGAACGGAAAAACCGTCATTTACTTGATATGGCTCGTGCCCTTCTTTTTAGTGCTCATATGCCTAAATATCTTTGGGGCGATGCTGTACATGCTTCCTCTCATCTTATCAATCGTCTTCCATCTAGTGTCCTTCAGGGCAAAATTCCATTTGAGGTTCTCGCCTCTCATGTCTCCTTACCCTCTTTTCACAATCTTCCAGCTCGTGTTTTTGGTTGTGTTGCCTTTGTCCATGTACCAAAAAATCAGAGGTCTAAGTTGGATGCCCGGGCCCTTAAGTGTGTGTTTGTTGGCTACGGAGGTCATCAGAAGGGGTACAAGTGTTATCATCCACCCACCCGAAAGTATTATGTCACTATGGATGTTACTTTCTTTGAAGACATGAGTTATTTCTCCTCTTCAGATACAGCTCTTCAGGGGGAGAATTCATATTTTGAAGAGCTATATCATGGAGAGGGGGAGGAATCAGAGGGAGAAGGAGAAGGCACACAGCCAGGAGGTATTTTGACGGATCCGGTTGAAACTATTAGCTCGCCTCCTCCAGCAGCAGAAGCACCAGTTCCCATCACTCAGAATGAGGTTGAAGACACAACTGCCCCTCCTGCCATTGCTTCTACCCCTGACCCACAGCTTCCTGGTACTGAAGATCATCCATTTGAGGTATGTCCATCCACTGATATTAGTAGTAGTGAGTCTAATGTTGAGCAATATGTGTTACCACATAGGACCACTCGAGGTCAATCAGCCAAAAGATATGAACCTACTCTTACTGCCAAATCAACATATCCAGTAGCCAACTATATGTCCACTAGGAGGTTGTCTAAGTCATATGCATCATTTGTGAATCAAATATCTGCTGTATCAGTACCTAACAAAGTGCAGGATGCATTGGGAGATCCAAAGTGGAGGAAGGCTATGGATGAAGAGATGGAGGCGTTGCAGAAGAACAGTACTTGGCAACTTGTGCCTCCACCACAAGGCAAGAAGGCTGTAGGCTGTCGTTGGGTGTTTACCGTGAAGCATAATGCAGATGGATCAGTGAATCGATATAAAGCACGTCTTGTAGCAAAGGGATTTACTCAGACATATGGTATAGACTATGATGAAACTTTTGCTCCTGTTGCCAAGATGAATACTATTCGGGTTCTGCTCTCGTTCGCTGCTAGTTTAAACTGGCCACTCCGACAGTTTGATGTCAAGAATGCATTTCTTCATGGAGAGTTAGCCGAGGAAGTATACATGAGCCTCCCACCAGGGTATGTAGTTGCTTCTCCTGGCGAGTTTGTATGCAAATTGAGAAAGTCTCTGTATGGTCTCAAACAGTCACCTCGTGCTTGGTTTGGAAGATTTTCACAGTTCATACGGAAGGTTGGTTACAGGCAGAGCAACTCAGACCATACCTTGTTTCTCAAGCATCAACAGGGGAAGGTAACAGCTCTAATTATCTATGTGGATGATATGGTAATCACTGGTAATGACACTGTTGAGATGGATAGACTACAGAGACAGCTAGCTTCTGAGTTTGAGATGAAGGAGTTGGGTGAGCTTAAATACTTCTTAGGAATTGAGGTAGCCAGGGGGAGAGAAGGAATCTATCTGTGCCAGAGGAAGTATGTTCTTGACTTGCTGACAGAGACAGGTTTATTAGATTGCAAACCTATTGATACTCCTATTGAGCAGAACCATGGTTTAGCTGAGTATCCAGATCAGGTACCTACTGACCGAGCTCGCTATCAGAGGTTAGTTGGGCGCTTGATTTATTTGGCTCATACCAGACCTGACGTTGCGTATGCAGTGAGCGTGGTGAGTCAGTTCATGCATAATCCGAGTGAGAGTCACATGGATGCTGTTATGCGAATTCTGAAGTACTTGAAGTCAGCTCCAGGTAGGGGAGTATTATTTTCTAAACACAACAACATTCTTGAGGTTTGTGGCTTCACAGATGCAGATTGGGCTGGAAATATCACAGACAGGAGGTCGACATCAGGTTACTTTACCTTTGTGGGAGGTAATTTGGTTACATGGAAGAGTAAGAAACAGAAAGTTGTGGCACGTTCTAGCGCTGAGGCGGAGTATAGAGGTATGGCTCACGGAGTGTGTGAATTGTTGTGGCTGAGAAATCTGTTACGTGATCTAGGTTTCATACTAAAAAATTCCATGCAGTTGTATTGTGACAACAAGGCAGCTATTGACATATCACAGAATCCAGTACAGCATGATCGTACTAAGCATGTGGAGGTTGATCGTCACTTTATAAAGGAGAAGCTAGATGCCAAAATCATTAGCTTTCCTTTTGTTCCAACTGAAGAGCAACTTGCAGATGTACTTACCAAAGGAGTTTCCAGGAAGGCGTTTTATGACTCACTAAGCAAGTTGGGCATGGTTGATGTATATGCGCCAACTTGAGGGGGAGTGTTAGTGTGAGTCATCGTTCCCTATTAGGAATAGACTACAAGGGAATATATTGTTGTAAATACTTACCTTGTATGTGTTGTAGTACAGTAGTACACAATAGTTGTAGTACGATTGTAATCTGTTTATATACACCACAGAATGGGTGTAATATGATATCAGAAAATTATTTTCTCAATCTTGTCTTATTTGACTCCGTCTTCTTTTGGTGAAATATTTGTCGTTAAATCGACATTGATCTTTGTCCTCCTCCTGATCTTGAACACATGTTGCCACATGAGCTTCAGCTGCTCCACTCTGACAGGTTTCAGCAGATAATCACAAGCTCCATTCAATTGTCCTTTCATCACAAGCTTTGTATCTCCACTTGCAGACAACACTAACATCCAACACCATGCAAGTATATACACTTGTTTGTTGAAGAATGTCGACATAATGTGTGCCTCTACAAACTAGGGTTTAGAGTTGTAATAGGAAAGTGTTCTAGGTATTCAATTGTATTCGGATTCTATTACCTATTATGTACCTTGTAACTCCATATATAAAGGGCCCCTATTATCAATAATAAACACAATTACAATTCTCCTACAACACGTTATCAGCACGAGTTCTAACCCTAGCCTAAAAGAAAAAAACCCTAGCCTCCCTGCAGCCCTAGCCGCAAGCCTGCAACAAGCCAGCCTCCTGCCGACCTGCTGTCGCAGCCTCCAGCCCACCTCCCTGCAACCTCCAGCCTACACATTGCTGCTGCCTCCGCAGCCTCTGCACATCGCCTGCGCACCCGCGCGCTGCGTCCTGCACACCTGCCTGCGTCGCAAACCCACTGCAGCCCAGCCTCCTGCAAACCCCGCCTTCTGCAAGCCCACTGCAGCCCAGCCCATCGCTGCCCAACAGTCGATCGCTGCAGATTAGGAGGAGGAAGAACAGAGGAAAGAAAGAAGAAGAAGACGCGAAGGAAAAGAAAGAAAAAAAAAAAAAAAAAAAAAGGGACCCGGCCCAGAAAAAAAAAAGAGGAAAGCCCAAAGAACAAACGGCCTAGAGAAAAAAAAATGTGTCTGCTCCAACACGCGCGTGTCCTCAAGCCAAGAACCATCACGTAAGTTTTTGTGAATTAAAGTTGCTGTTTTCATGTATTTTAAATTCTTTTATTTTCTGCAGAATATTGGAATATATGTTGCCAAATGGTTTTGAGTGTTTAACAAAGCGAAATTGTGGGGATTCACGCTTAACGAACTAAGAGTGTTCGTATGAACTAAGAGTGTTCATAATTAAACGAACTAAGAGCGTTCGTATGAACTAAGAGTGTTCATAATGCTTGGACTAAGAGCGTCCGCAAGCATCAAATTTTGACTATATTAAAATATTATTATTTGGTCTAATCCAAAAGAGATTCTTGGAAATTGATTTCTTGGTAGCATAGCTCGGAAATCTTATTGTTTTAGTTTTCGTGGAAGTTTAACTCCGAAACTAATATATCTTCTCTTCTTATTTTCAGGATGTCGAATGAACCTAGACTCGACTTTCCCATGCTTGACTCAACAGGCTCGGATTACCACAGTTGGGTAACCGATGTTGAGAACCATCTCACTTCAAAGGGAATATTACCCATAATCCAGGCACCTAACCCGGATCTTGTGTTCGTGCGAACACCTACAAAGCATGCTCAAGCAGTTATCTTGATGCGACGCCATATGGACAAGGCACTCAGATTGGAGTATATGTCGATCAAGAATGCAAGAGAGCTATGGATAGCGCTAGAAGAGCGCTTTGGAAATGTCCAAGATTCCCTCCTCACTGATTTGAAGGTTCAATGGAACAATCTGCGCTTTGCTGACTTCAAGTCTGTTGCTGAATATAATTCAGAGGCTCTTCGCTTACAATCCATGTTGAGATTCTGTGGACAACCTGTCACAGAGCAAGAGCTAATTGAGAAGACTCTCTCCACCTTCCCCGTCTCAGCCATTGTGGTATCAAAGCAATACCGTACTGAAGTCAATGCTAGACGGATCACAAGGTTTCATCAGCTTATCAATGTTATATCTGTAGCTGAGAAACATGATAACATACTCGTGAGGAATTATAATTCAAGGCCCATTGGAACTAAAAGCATTCATGAGGCGAATTATAATGCACCCAAAGGAGGGCGCAAGGAGCGGTACCCTAAGAATGGGGGACATGAGGGACGTATAGACCCATATAACCGCCCTAACCAGGAAGGAAACTGCAAGTTTGGTGTGGATACACGTGGTGGTAATGCCACACGTGGGAGAGGGGGTCATGGTATCCCTAGCCGTAATGGTGGCGCCATGGGTCGTGGTGGTGACACCAACCCTCCTAGGGAATGCCCGCAACGTGCACAACGTGCACCTCAATTAAAGGGAGGCAACCACAATGATGAGTGTCATCGATGTGGATCAATTGAGCATTGGTTCAAGCAATGCAAGGCACGCGAGCAACTAGCTGCAAGATACAGGGCATACAGGGACCTGAGGGAGCAAGAAGTGTACCTTGCAGAAGAAGAAGAAGATGGTGGAGATGTCAATCTCACCATAGAGGACTTCAAAGCTGAAGATGAAGTGCACAAGGATGTAGCAGACTTTGATTAGATTAGTCCTTTTATTTTTCCAAGAACTTTTGTAATACAATATGCATTAGTCAATAAATGACAATTGTATTAACTCTTTCTTATGTGGCGGACCCAATAAAATGTGATGTCTAGGAAAGTCATTGAGATTATTGGTACTTAAGAGAGCCTCGCTCCACCAACATCTCTCTCTACTTTCCTGGTCATATTTGATTGGAGTTACCAAACGGATAGAGTAACTACAATATGTCTTAGTTTGATTTTATTTTGGATTAGATTTTGGAAACTTTGATATAATCGTTGGCTATTAATAAAGTGTCAATTCTTTTACTTAATGTCTTGGACATACCTTAATTTAGACTTTATTATATAAGAGCCAATGATTTTCATGTGGAAACACATTATGAGAATGGACAGAGTTCCTTTGCATCACCTCTAATGACTACGAACATAAACGAGTATTAGAGAAACTTATGTGTCGCTCTAGTGGGTTGTATGCAACCACTATTCAAGTTATTGAATCCAACCATGTCATGAGAGACGACTTATGGGATTTTGACACATATAGTCTTTGGCATGATGATCCGTGTATTAAAGACTTTACACGGACATCCATTTTCAGAACGAAGAGAAGTAAGAACCAAGAATTGGTTCGAGGAACTGCACATGCGCCTCATGGCGCCATGATTGTGCAAAGATCGGCCACACATGGCAGGCGCCGCCTACCCCCTGCGGCAAATACATGGCATTGACACCATAAACCCTTATTCAACTCCTCTCCCTACTTCTCAAGTCCATTGTGGCATTGTTGCTTAACCAAAACCTTCATTGGTTGATTATAAGGCCCATGTTTCATTCTGTAAAGCCTGTTATTTAGGATTGAGACCATCCTATGCAAAGGAGATTGAGGAAATAATTCCATTCTCACAAAGAATCAAATGGAATTCTGTAGATTTGATTAACCAACTTGCGGATCGTATAGATGTTTTATGGTATTGGTTGATACGCAAACATGTTGGTCACGTGTTGTGCGATTATCCACTCATAATGCTGCTTATACTACACTCCTAGCACATAACATATGGCTACGGGCTCACTACCCAGATCATCCCATTCAGTCAATTTGACTTGATAATGCTAGAGTTTACATCGAAAATTTTCGATGACTATTGCATATCATTGGGTATTGATATCAAGTATCATATTCCTATGTACACACCCAATTGGTCTGGCGGAAAAGCCACCATTAAAAGACTACGATGGTAGCCCGGACTTTGGTAATGCGCACAAATATTTTCCGCTTGGGTTATGTAATATTGCATGCAGCTATGCTCATTCGTCTACGACTCATAGCATCCACTCAACTTTTATTTGAGTTATAGCTAGTGACTGGATTCGAGTCTAAATATCTCGTACTTATGCATATTTGAGTGAGCGGTTTATGTGCCAATTGCGCCACCACAGCGCATCAACATGAGTCATTGTAATGAATATATATATATATATATATATATATATATTTGTGTTGGCCATAGGCCTCCAACTATAAGTCCGCTACGTAAAACCCTTGACAGACGATCTCTATTTCGCTGGATTTGCGAATTGTCATTTTGATGGGACAGTCTTCCCGTCGTTAGGGTGAGATTAGAAAGTCAATGTTCAACAGGAACGACAGGAATTGTCATGGTCTATCCCCACTATGTCTCATCTTGATCCCCTAAAAGTGACGAGATCACATATACCTGCTGCAAACATGCCTGCAAGGATTGATGTCCCCACAAGAGGACATGGTGCCACCCAGAGAAGATGGGTACGACAACACTACCATGGATGGTGGTATGGTGACGTCACAAAGGTGGCATAATGGCGTCATAGGCCATGGGTTCTGTTAGAGAGCGTAAGAGACCCGTGGGTTCGATGGATTCTCGCCTTAAGAAGAGAGCGAGTTTGGCATTACTTGATCCATTGATCATTGCTACTCGAAATCCGTCTCATGAGAATATTTTGGATTGTGGTTATGTCCAAGAGACATCGTTGGGGGACGCTTCAATTTAGAACCAATTCCTGAGAATATAGAGATCTCTACGAACTACACTAGTGTATATGAGGACATGGAATTATTGAGACCAATGACATCGAACCTTACTCCGTTGAAGAATGCCAACGTAGAGAAAATTGGCCTAAATGGAAAGATACGATTCAGGTTGAATTGGTTTCACTAACGAAGAGGAAGGATTTCGGGTCTGAGATGCAAACATCTCCTAACATAAAACCTATTGACATTAATAGGTCTTCGTTAGATAGCGTGAAGAGAAAAAAGAGATGGTAATCTCGCCTTATGGCGCAAGGTTTCTCACAATGCCTTGGAATCGACTATGAGAAGACATATTCTCTCGTAATGGATGTCATTGCACTCCACTACCTTGTCAGTTTGGTAGTTTCCAAATAACTGAACATGCAGCTTACGAATGT
This sequence comes from Rosa chinensis, assembly GCF_002994745.2. Classification (NCBI taxonomy): domain Eukaryota; kingdom Viridiplantae; phylum Streptophyta; class Magnoliopsida; order Rosales; family Rosaceae; genus Rosa; species Rosa chinensis. The sequence goes on from NC_037093.1 coordinate 60,749,614, forward strand.
GGTCACTACGTATCTCTATGGGGATCTAGATACGGAATATAATGAAGGTTCTTATGGACTTCATTTACCCAAGTCAAGTGGCTCTAGACCACTGAGCGTATTTGCAACGAGGTTGAAATGCTCACTAAAATGACTAATTGATTGGGAAGTGATATGATGAACTATGCCCACGCGTTTCCATGACAAGTTCCGGATTTGCAATTTTCGCGGTTTATGTTGATAAACATAATTGGAACCCTTGAGAGTTAAGGGAAACCGCTGAACACCTGAAATCCGAGTTTGAAAGGAAGGACCTTGGGAGAACACGGTTTTGTCTAGATTCAGAACTTGTATACCGTGTCAATAGATGCTTAGGCATTTTGATAAAGTCAAAAATGCACTCCCATGGTCGTCTGTAGTCTTGGCCCTATAAGGGATCCGTTTCGTCCCAGGGATGATGACGAAGACGTGTTAATAGTAGAAGTGCTTACTTATGTACAATAGGCGCATTATTGTACTTAGCACAATATAAGACCAGACACCTCAATTATTATGAACTTGTTGGCTAGATATAGCTCCGCGCCAACGCAACGCCATTAGATTGTTATAAAGACAATCTTTCGATATTGAGAGGTTCGATTGATATGGGCTTGTTCTATCCCTACAGAGAGAAAAGAAATGACAGAAGTGTGGGATCGGACCCCACAAGGTAAAATGCCACCTTCCGTGCTCCTCCTCCCCTCCATCAAAATGACAACAAGCACTTCTAAATATTGAAGTGAACCAAATCCGATCAGAGGATAATATAGCGGACTTATTTACTAAGTCGTTGTCAAAATCCACATTCGAGAAACATGTGAAGAGCATCGGATTGAGAAAGTTATCTGAACCCCCATGATTGTAGCAATCAGGGGGAGATATTGACATCAGGGGGAGGCATGATGTCTACATGTTCGATCTCGAAGAGTGAAGGACGTGTTGTGCTCTTTTTGTCCTTCGACCAGAGTTATTTTTGTCCACAGGGTTTTTGTTACCTGGCAAGGTTTTAACGAGCCAACAATCAAAGCGTCATCACCAAGTTTGAGCGGCACAAGGGGGAGTGTTGAAGGATGTCGACATAATGTGTGCCTCTACAAATTAGGGTTTAGAGTTGTAATAGGAAAGTGTTTTAGGTATTCAATTGTATTCGGATTCTATTACCTATTGTGTACCTTATAACTCCCTATATAAAGGGCTCCTATTATCAATAATAGACACAATTACAATTCTCCTACAACATTGTTCACATTAGAACATCTATATCATGCATTCTATCTATCGATCACCGTGTTGTTTTCAATTACTAATTAGTAATAGGAATCAGAGTATTCACTATGCCAATAATAGCTTCAGATGACAGATTATATCTGTCGTCTGATATGCAAATTATATGTAGTCTATCCAGCTGTCATCTCTTATAGCATCAGACGACAGATATCCTCTGTCGTCTGTTCTCACTCAGACAACAGAAGTTTCGTAAGGCTCTGTCGTCTGAACAACCCAACTTTGAAGGATATGGAACTTTCTGTAGTTATTAATCATATACAACGACATATTAATGTTGTTGAAATGAGGTACAAACTACAGTTTTAATAAAACCTCTGTCGTCTTAAGACAAATAAGAAAACATATATATGTGGTCTGAAGTTACCAAAATAAAGACTTGTTTGACAATCTATTGTTTGAATGCATTTTTAACGACATTTAATTGTTGTTTGTAAATCACTTATAATTGGGTAAATTATGCTTATATGTCGTCTAAGTAGTTGTAAGACTTTATTTTTATGTCGTCTGTCTCGTATTCCAACCACAATTTTAAGTTTTTATGTTGTCTGATAGAAAATAAAACTTCGCGTTTCTGTTGTTTGATAATCAATTGAACTTCATTTTTATGTTGTCTGTTAGAAGTATTTATGTTGTTTGATAGTGAATTGAACTTCAGTTTTCTGTTGTCTGTTAAAGGCATATTTGTTGTTTGATAGTGAATTGAACTTCAGTTTTCTGTTGTCTGTTAAAGGCATCTCTGTTGTTTGACAGTGAAATAAACTTCAGTTTTCTGTTGTTACTGTATTTGTGATACAACATATCATAAACCTGCATTTGTTGGATTTGAACCATAGCAAACCTCATTCTGTACAGTAGTCAATCGAGAAAGGCAGATTAATTATAAGATCTGAAATCAACAAATTCCTCATTGTATAAATCAACCCACCAAAATACATTCCCATCAGTAGCATAATACTAAACTAGCTAGCATGCTAGCCTTTACATTAAATGATTTTAATGACTGCCATTGTTGCACGGAGCTTAATCTAACTAAGACAAAAACCTAGTAGCATCCATAGAGTAGTTACAGCAACTGCATGCATATGTTCAACACTTTCCATCAGTTCTGTCAAAATGCACAAAAGCAGTTCCTAACCACTACTACTGCTCATAACCTACCAGAAACAAAAGCATATATATAGGCAGTTCTGTCAAAATGCACAAAAGCAGTTCCTAACCACTACTACTGCTCATAACCTACCAGAAACAAAAGCATATATATAGGCAGTTCTGTCAAAATGCACAAAAGCAGTTCCTAGACACTACTACTGCTCATAACCTACCAGAAACAAAAGCAAATATATAGGCTGATACTTAATTTTCTGGGAACTTCAAAACATGCTCAGCCCATTCAGCTCGGATCTCATCAATATCATTGACTGTGTAAACCAAATTTGACCTCGTTCCCCACTGCAATAAGGAAATGCAGCAAATTAAATATGAAAGTTTCATGCACAGAGCATGCACGTACTATATCATTAAACAATAAAGTCCATAGGTAAGCAGTTGATCAATTTTACCTTCATACTAAAATCCAAGTTCTTGTCCTCCACAATTTCTTTCATGTAACACATAATGAAATATCCACAAGTCTTGTCATTTTTTTGCTCCGGAATACCCTGAAAATACAGAATTAAGATAATGGAAGGTGAAATATACAATGAAGTACATAAAACTAACCACTATAAGTTTGAGGTTTGCTTGGTTACAGTCGCTCCTGGAACATTTTTCAAAAAATAGTTGGTCTAGTTTTTTGATGCTAAAATAGTTGGTCTAGTTGAGCCTATCCAGAAGTTGCTTGTTCCAGTTCTATCTACACAAAAAGTGGTGCAAGAGCTGCAATGCCATTGCTGGTTCAATGTCAGCTTCCCTATTATAGTGAAAAACAGAAAACATGTCAAGATAAAACCCACTTCTCTGTAATGGAAATTTGTTTCTAAGAACGTTGCAGCAACAAACACCTCACAATTACAAAGACCCTCACGATTCATACAGTTAGACCAGCTCTATCAAAATAGGCTAAACAAAAGAATATGCATCCCCAAGCTACCACTCTATAACAACAGAAAACATATAAGATTGACTAAGGGATCTGGTATAACTTAAATGACTGCAAGAATTTGCAGCTTATTGGCAATAGTTACTCTTAAAAGAACAAAACAGAGAATAATCAGAAGAATCGAAGAGCACACAGTTCATTTCAAGCACAACACTAGAGACCAAAACACTGGAGGCAAGAACCACATAGCTAGCAAACAGCAGAAGAAAAAACACATAAAAAGGGCACATAACTCCATTCACAAAATCTAAAAACAAAAGAACAAACTATAGCAACTCAGAATATATATCAACTTCTACTGGCATTACTTTGTTCAAACACGTCTTTGTATAATTGTGTGTGTAACGTACAGGCATCACTGACTATATGCTAAGGCACCTTGAAGTAGGAAGTTCAAACAAGCAATTCTATTATTGCCAAAAAGAAAAAGAAAAAAGAAATTTCCAGTACAATATTTACAGGGGAGAAAGAATCCAAGAAAAGACAAGTACATAGTTACTATTTTTTTCACACTTGAGCTGTCAAGAAAAATGAAGTTGAATGAAGAAAAATTTTGTAGAGGTTTACCTGCGAACTGTTTTGTTTATCAGGGACTCTTTTTTGTCAGGAAGAGGATGGGCTAGTGTGAAAGTTGTTGTTTCATTTCCTGTTTGTGGCGTAAAGGTTTCCACGTCTAGATAGATGCCTTTGACTATGGAGCCATTTGCTTCATTGATTTTGATCTGGAATGTATGGATTTGGCCTTTTGTCTACTCTATTACTTGTGGAACTGTGTCTTGTGTTAGAGATGGGTTCTTGTTTATCAGGTCTCTGCACATAATAAGAAGAAATAATTTAAAAGAAAGAAAAAAAAAGAGCAATGAGTGAATGTAAAAGATGCGAAATAAAGTTGCATTAGCACTAACTTAATAGTAAAAAGGATGCAGTTTAGAAATCTTAGAATGCATTGACATATATTCAAACATACATTAGCAAATAAACTGTACCTAAATATTATAATCTATCACTTATAAATGGACTGTAGAAGCTTGTTCGTCTCAAAGACAAATTCTACATAAATTATCATGATCAATCGTATTGGTATTGCATTTGTTTCACAACTGCAAGAAGCTTGAGTGTATGTTATCCATCACATAGCTATCAATATATCTATCATTATTGGATACAATTTCAAAACTGGCAAAACAGATGCCAAATATCAAAACTTCAAAAGTCCAATAGTTTCTGGCAAAAAGAAATCGAACCCAGACAGGACCAATACAAGAGTACAACTCAATTGAAAATTCTCAAATTTGAAATCACTCAAATCAGTAAGACAATAATAGGAAGACAGTAAGCAAATATTCATACAACTCTTCTCAGTTACCAATCATTCATTATTCATAGTATCATACACAAGAACTGAATACCCAGAAAGGCAGCAACTTACCAAGCTTGAAGAATTCGAAATCGAACCAGAAATCGAACCAAACTTGAGGACGTCTATGCTTTGCTGCAAATTGAACACATGAAATTGAAAACCCAGAAAGCAAGAGACCGATTGATTGAAGAATGAAGCTTGAAGAGTGAAAAAAAGAAACCGAGAAACCCGGACTTGAAGATTGAAGACTTACCAAACTTACTTTACCCAAACTTCTATACCCAAAACTTCCATACCCAAACTTGCTTTGCCGGAATCGCAGGAGGATGAGAGTGTGTGTGAGCTTGAGAGGGTGAAAGGGATTGAGGGTGGATTGAGGGACTGAGGTTCATGAGAGTGAGATCGAGCGTGCGAGGGAGAGATTAGCTGAGAGTCAGAGGCGGCAAAACGAGCCCGAGTTTTTAGATCTAGGGTTGGTTCTTTTTTTCTTTCAGCTAAGGGAAAGGTCCTAGCAAAAGGAGCCCGAGTTTTTCTTTTTTAGCCAAGGGAGGGATCGAATACTTTAGATTAGCAAATTAGCTGTCAGTTTCCCGTTTACTCAGACGACATATGAATGTAGTCCTAATTTTCCACTTGTTTCCCATTTACTCAGAAGACATATGAATGTTGTCCTAAATTTCCACTTTTTCATGCAAATTTATCAGTTCTTTCAGACGTCTTAATTTTCTAACTTACTAAAAAGTGAAATAGTATGGATTCTCATGCTATTCAGACTACATAATTAATTTATATGTCGTCTAAAGAAGTTTAAAAGATTCAGACGACAGAAAACAAAAATTCTATCGTCTGAAATGTGTCGTCTGAAGGCATTATTGGCATAGTGATTCTAGTGTGAAAAGAGAAGCTAAAGAATTCCAACATAAGCTGGTTACTTACATACAACAGAGAGATCCTCATCAACATGTTACGTACACAAGTTCGAGAAACTTGAACCCGTCAATGTCTGGCATATGGACAGCAGTCATAACCACTTGCTTTCTCTTAACAACCACAATGCCGTTCCTGGATGGCTGATACTCTTTAACTGTAAAATCCATTAGTACTTAAATCCTTTCCCTCATTATAATCCTAATAACAATTAGGATCACAATACTGTCACACTGTGATAGTATATTGTGACATCGTGAATGAACTATTTGAACAAACAAAACAATATATTCGTTATCTGTTGTGACATCATCAATTGGTACACAAATTGGAATCCTATCTTCATTGCTGAAATGCTGATCGATCGAGCACTAAACTATAGTATCCAATTAAGTTATGGTTGAAACAAACTTCTTCTTGTTTTTTTTTTGGGGGTCTGAGTTTGAAACAAACTTCTTACGAATACACAGAAAATTCTGTAAATTTTAGGAAAAATCACAGGATGCCAAACGAGAGTTAATAGAATTTGTTCACAAAAAAGAAAAAGAAAAAAAAGCTAGTGTTGGTAGAAATTAGAAAACCCAAAAGGGAAGATATCTTAAGCAACCACACGATCAAAGTCTTTGGTAGACCAATTTAATTAACGGTCCTTGACCAAATTAAAATACCAAATAAGAACTCGTTAAAAAATTAAACTTGATAACAAGGTAAGGCCAAAGCAGAAAGCCATCAGATAGATGAATGAGATATAACTTAAATAAACAAACAAACCATGATAATGGCAGTTAAGAAGCACAGCTTCCAAGTCGAGGAGGCCAGTGCGATCATCATCTACCACAAGCACACGCATCCCAATTGGAAACTGATCTTCGTCGATCTCTTGCTCTTGCTCTTGGCTCATCATCATCGAGCCTCAACCCACCAATCATATTCTCAATATTCATTTTTTCTTTTCTTTTTCCCAAACAGAGATATCGAACTTAATTGACAAACTTAAATAATAAAATGATCAGAGAAAGAAAACCACGGAGATGTTTAGTCTAGCTAAAACTCTTTGAAACCGATCACTTATTCAAGGATTGGATAAGTCACAAAGACCCATTTAGGCCCCCTTTTTGTTCTACGGTTTATTTATTTATTTTTGATGAAAAGCTTAATCTGGTTTTGGAGGAAAATACATGAACCCTAGTTGGAGCACCAACCTGCAGTCTAGAATCCAAAAGTAGCTGATATTTTAGAACAGGTTTTGGTGCTGCAAAATATATACGTGCATGCATAACTGTAGTAGTAGTGCGGTCATAGTTTTGACTCCAAATTTGAGTCGATCCGCCTGCAACTTAGAAATGAATCGATCAAGTACGTACGTGTCCCTTTCTCAACTACTAGTTCATGTGGACGATATTCTAAAGTAGTTCAGACTTTCAGAGATAAGATCCATACGTACTACTGTACCAGTCTTTAAGCAGGTCACTAGGTGGATCGGAAATGATGGATTCGAAGTTGGAACACTAGTTTTGTGGGTCTCATTCTTGTTTTGTATTTCAAATTGGTTTTCAGCCCTGAACTCGTTTTAGACAGACAAAGAGATCTCCTGAAAGATATTTTGGCCCCATTTAGATTTGACTTGAACACAATATCTTCCTATATCATGATTCATCACTCCATCCATCCCTGCTCATTCAAATATCGACCATTTTATCATTCAGGCTACCAAACTTAAATTAGTTTTATATGTGATTATTATTGGGTGAAAGTGAAACAAGTTGCCAGCCTAAAATGACTTTATCCCCGTGCAATAATTCATAATTTCATATCAAACCCAAAGGTTATACTTATCTTGGGGCTTAACTTTGGAGATTAAAATTAATTAAATCTGTATTAAATACTAATAATGCAGCATGAAACAGCACTATCATAGCATATTAGCATGAGCGACTCGATCATCCACATAGATCACCTTCTACCTTTTTATTTGTCGGCCATTTGTCGCCATCTCTACCTTTGACAAATCATATCTGATTTCCTTTCTTTTCGACTTTGAAAAAAAAAATTAAGAATATTAGCTTTATGCTAGTGAACTAATTTGGCTTTACCTTGTCAACTTTAATTATTCAAATTATGTATTGCATTGCGTGCTAATTATCTAACTTCTGTACTGTAGTAACATGGACTCTATAGTTAAGGATGATTAGGATTTCGGATTTATGTAATCAAAACCTAGACAGTAGGCAACAGCTAGCTTAGCTTAGCTAGAAGAACAAGATAAACATGCACTTAGTCACAATCATACTTAAATATTCATCTCATGGAATAGAACTACCATCAGCTAGGTTTTGAAAATGACAATGAATTAACTAGCGCAGAAGCATCTTACAGTGAAACACAATCCTCGATCCGATTTCAAGGAACACAAGAAAACAATGATCCATAGATATTAATATGGAAGTGGAAAATGATAGTACTTTCAATCTATAAACAACGTGTTCAGCTTTTGTCAATCTAATCTAGTATTTTTGTCAATCTAAGTCTAGTACTCTATATATCTATGACAATAAGTAAACCAACCATCCAATACATATATGATATATGTACATGCTTTTGATTAAGATATGTAATTAACATTAATTTAAGAGCCAAAGGCCCAAAGTAATAGAAGAACAGTTCTGTAGTCCATTTCTTCTTCTGTTATCCATACCATAAATACCACAAAGCATTTACTTTCCCATCAATCAATCCAACTTTTTATCTTTTGAGTTTTGCCTTGGCTATATACCAGCTCAAAGTTTCATAAATATTCCTTTGGAGATCAAAAGCTTCAAAATATCCTTCAATGGAACCAACTAGGAATGTTGTTTCTACACTAGAGGCTCCTCCGAGTCCAAACACCCCACTGCAGGATCCAAACGAAAGCAAGAAGAAACTAGTGATACTCGAAGATCAAGAAGAAGAGGAAATTGAAGAGGTGAATCGCCCCAATACTGTCCTGTTATTAGATCTAGAGCTTTCTAATACTAGTAAGGATTCAACTTCAAACAGTAGTGGGTTCAACCCAGAACTCAATCTCATCGACAGTCTGCAAATGGGTGGTTCATCATCAGAAACAGATCAAAGCAGCCCTGGTGATCAAGGGGCAGCAGAGCCAAGAGTTTTCTCATGCAACTATTGTCAAAGAAAGTTCTACAGCTCACAAGCACTTGGAGGACACCAAAATGCACACAAAAGAGAGAGGACTCTGGCAAAGAGAGGACAAAGGCAGTTGATGGCGTCAACAGCAGCGGCCGCTGGTTTTGGTGATTACCCTTACTTCCATCAGCACAACCACCCTTACTTTTCGAGCATAGCTTCTCTGCCTCTTCATGGTGCCTATAACAACAAGTCTTTGGATATTCAGGTCCACTCAATGATTCACAAGCCTGGTGGTAGTGGTATTGGGTTTGGAAGTTCGTATGGAAATCGTGGGCACAAGTCATCAAGACCCATTTTTGATCAACAACCAACGATTGGAAAACTGGCACCACAGAATTTTCAAACCACATCATCATCAAGAGGTAGTAGTACTAGTAGTGTGGGAAGATTTGACATGGCAAATGTTGGTTGGTTGGAAAACGGCAGTCGTTTCAGGAGTGGTCAACACGAAGAAATGAAGAACCTAGACTTGTCCCTCAAGCTCTAGTAGTTCACACCTATCTAGCTAGCTAACTAGGCTGTAGAATTCTTCTTCTTCTTGATTCATTGTATCATATAATGTTCATCTGTTTTCTGTCAGGATACTAAGATGTGGCTTTTCTATTTCTTCTTTTTTTTTTTTTTTTTTACTTTTCGAAGTATGCTTGTGTAAATTTGATTCTTGAGAGCAACAAGAAGAAGAAGCTTTTTTCTATTGGTTTGATTTCTTATTTGTCACAGTTGAATTTTATAAATTTTCAACCGAGATTACAATGGCTAAGGAGTGCATTTGATAGAACTCAGAACTAGAAGAAAATAAAGCCTACGAGCTAGAGATGCCCCAAAAACCAATCAAAGCAACAAAAATCCTAGTTGTTATTTTTTTTAATCAGATAATTTTTTTTTATTTTTTTATAAAATGTGCTTGACAATACGGTCATGAAAATAGACACTATATATCAATCAACTAGGTGAATACAATCATTATGAATTGATCATAAATGGTCAAAAATAAATTCATGTCATCTGTTATGATAATAATTAGGTTGTCACTTGGTTTGGTAATTACCAAACCGATCAAATACCAACAGATACAACCACTGCAAATGGCCTAGTGGTTATTGCCTAGTTGGGTGTGCTCCCCAACATATGTTCGAACCCCGAAGGTGTCAAAGTGGCCAGGCACTGTGCTGCAATGCACAGTTGGAGCATTTCACATGCGCCGAAGGAGTTTATCTTGGGCCTGGAAAGCCTTGGGGTTCCCCTTAATAAAGTAAAAAAAAATACCAACAGATACTTTAAGTTTGGTAAACCGACTTTTTGATAACCGAGACTGATAAAACCGAAAAAAAAAATTACCGAAAAAATTGATTTGGTTTTGGTAAATACTGAATCTACCGATTATCTAAATATTAGTTTTATATACTATGATTTTCAATACACATACATGTATATTAAGAAATAAACATAAAAGTTTTCATAATAGTATGAACATTACTCAATATACTACATAATTAATAGTACATGTATTTTGAGTAACCTAGTCCAAGATGGTTAAATAACCTAGTTTTATTGAAAATTGCTAAATTTGATGTCATATATATAAAATAAAGCTATGATTAGTAAATGAATACGAAGTTTACGGTTATAAAATTGAAAAATCTAATTTTGTTCATTCTAATTTATATTACAAAGAATTAGTTGTTCTAATTTCTAAAGTTGGTAATACCGAAAACCGAATTACAGAATTTAGTAGATATAAATAAAACCCGAAAATTTTGGTTGGTACTTGGTAGTTCAATTTTGAAACCGAAAGCTTTGATTTTGAAGTTGGTAATACATATAACCAATTCAAACCGACCGAGTAACAGCCCTAATAATAACACACAAGAACCTATAATGTTATTATTCATAAATTCATAGTTTGTTCCAATCTTTCATGCTTTTTTTTTTTGTTGACAAAGTAACCTTCATGCATTTTATTATAAACTTCAAACAAAGCTTCCACTCATTTGCCTTAAAAAAAATGCTTCCACTCACAAAGATGGAATATGCAAACTGTCAACTTGACACTAAAAACAAGCGCAAGATAATGAGTCATAAGTACTTAATCGAGTTGTGAATGTAGTTGATTGACAAAGTTTTTTGTCCTCTAGTGCAAATATAAAAAAAATGCTTTTCCTATAATTTTATGTAAACTATATTCGAAGTATATAGCTGGTATCTTTGTCCTCTTTTGAGGAGCGTGTACTGTGTCACTTTCCTCAACTGATATGAAAATCTAGGAAAGATTTAGTTACAGATTTATGAGAGTTGAGTCTAGTCTGCTATGCGTCACATTTTATCATAAAGCTTTAAAATTCTTTCTAAGTCACTAATAAACCTGCCGCTACCAATAAACAACGTTTTCGCCAATTTGCCCCAAAAACATGTCATCAGTCATCTTCACATGTGCCTGCAATTGTGCATTGTATGTGCCCTCAGTCCTCATCTGCAATTCTGTCATTTTAGTATTCGTTAATTAATGCGTAGTGTGCAGAAACCTCCAACAAATTTGTTTCTTTCTGCATTTTCTTCATACTTAATAATTTACTCGAGGGTTGTCTAAATGATCTGAGGCACCTTGAAAACAAGATAGAGCTCGGAGTCGACAGATGCCCAAATATCAGCAGGAAAGTAGAAAAAGGAAAACATGGGTGACAAGGACTAATGGAAGTAACCTAATAGAAAATAGGTCCGAGGAAAGAAACCCGTGGCAGTGGCAATTCCACAGAGTGTTTGAATGAATACAAGTTCATAATGCAAAGCAAGACTTTAACAGGTTAGCAAATGGCTGGATATCAGCATTCAGTGAACAATGTAAACAAAGACAGACATGATCTGTGCACCATCAAAAATGCCAATGTCCCATCACTTTGCTTGCAGTAAATCCATACAATCAAAAACAGTTTCGAGACACAACTAGGCAGAGTTGCTGGCCAATAATATTCAGTTTCCGGGAGATACATGCTTTACATAACTCGAGACTTTCAAGTAATGCTTTCAAATAAAGCATATACAGTCAGCTACTCAATCTTATGCAGAACCTAATTCCGCATCAATGCCATGTTTCTAAACGAAGGAGTACAATTAACTACCGATCAAGTGTAACTTGAGGTCTTAGAAATGTACCATTCTATTTCTCCACAGCCAACTTGAGATTCCCCAACCATCGGATAAGTTCTATTCTATCCTTGTTCATCATATACTGATGCAAGAACAAAGAAAGCTCATCATTTACTCCCCTTGCATCTAAATAACCACGAAGCTTCTGTTGAATCTCCTCATTCACATCCCTGTTCGAAAGCAAAAACAAAACAGTGTCACCACCAAACAACCGACATTCTTTTGCTTCATATAGTTGCTAGCAACATCTAAAGCATGGCTATTCAATCCAACAGTGATAAACTTTGCCGCATAAAGATCATCATCCAACATTGTAAAACAGAAATTAGATATGGAGATGATACCTGAAATCGGGTCCCAAATAAGGCTTCGCCGGCATTCTACCACGGTGAAGAACATAAACTTTCTGAACCTCCAAACGGTCCGGCCAGGCCGAGCACAGGAACTCGAGATCATTGGAGGCGTCACCCTTGGAAATATCAACAAGCACACTAATGTGAAGACGCAAATCTTCCCCAGAGCCGTCATCTCCAGTCTTGGGAACAGATTCATACCCATCAAACATAGTAACTTCAATCTTAATCTCTTCAGTATCTCCAAATTTGCGTCTCATTGTAATCCACTGCTCCCCGGGCCGATCTTCCACCGCAAAAGAATCGAACTTTGCAGGAGGCTAATACATTATTATTCCCCATGACAAAAATTAGAATCTCTAGATTACAATATCAAAGATAACTACAATTGCTCAAGTAAATAAAAATGTTTGGTTTCTGGTGTCACTTCATTTTCTTGGAAATGAAAGAGAGCTTACTTTAGGGTTTAGGGTTTAGTTGAAATTAGAAGGAAGAGAGAGTGAGGAGACCAACCTGATGAGGAGGAGCAGACTCTGACTGGTACTCGATCTCAGTGCGCAGGATTCTAAGGATGTTGGCAGTCAAGGGCGATGTGGAGAGTGCCTCAGAAGCGTAAGGTCTGTTGTGCATTTGCAGCAGAGGAGGATTTGGCTGGCCATTAATTAGGGTTTTGGGTGAACAAGAAGAACAATTCCGAAGCGTAGTTTGAGCAATTCGGATTAAACGAGCCATTCAGAGTGTTTAGGGTTTAAGGATTTGGGGGTTTATTAATCATACAGAAGCTATTATGCTCTCCCTCCTATTCTTCTGTAGTGTAACAGTTAAAAGGCCTATTTGAAGAGTTATTGGGCTGAGAAGCCTTAAGCTTCTCAGGCCCAAGTTGAATGATTAGGTTCTCTATCGAGGGGTTGAAATTATTAGGTCTCTATCTCTATCTCTATCTTAGGCTAGAATTGATGCCACAAACTTGGTCAAAATTGCACACATGGATGCATGCCCTTCACTAATCCCTCATAAACCATTTCTGTGCTTCAATCGCAGTCACAATCACCAATTAATTCAACCATTGCTAATCTGACCCAAGCATTCAAAATTCTAGATAATTTTTTTGTTTTCCACAAAAGAAAACAAACATCGATTATCTAGATGTAGTTGGAAGTGGGAACCCCAGAGTGGGTGGTGATTCCTGAAAGCCCGACATGTAGATGTAGTTGCTGTGGTAATAGTTACTCGAGGTCGAGGCCACCATGAACGTGGGCATTCAATTGATTTTAGTATCCTTTGAATTATACTCATGATTCATGAACATGTTGGAGATGATAGCTACACTACAACATGCATTGATCTATGAAAAAGAAAAAAAGGAAGAAGCAAGAATTTATGAAGATTGTGGGCCGGGTTTTAATCGTACATATTATGAATCTAATAATGAAAGGGGAAAAAAAAAATTAGTATGGTTTTGATTCGATTCTACCCAACTTCTTCGTACATTGATTATTTAGCCAACAGAAAAATGACAATTGGATTTAATACAAATGACAAAATAGAAAGTCCAAATAGATATAGGTTTAGCCCTTCCTTTGTCTGAAAAAATAAATGTGTTTAACCTTGATTAGTCCAATTGATTAGTCAATTTGGCCGGAGTTCTAGCTAGTTGAAGTCGAACAATGTGGGGCACGGAGTTCGTAGATAGATGTTCCATTTTCGTTGTACTTTTGAGTATCCAAAATTGTTATTTTTTTGTCATATAGTTATTTCCACGTTAGAGCCAAGTGTGAATTTTATTTTATTATCATACTTATTTAACAAAAAAAAAATGATCCTTGTCATAATCGACTGTCCAATGTTCAAAACGTTTGGATACACACTAGATTAAGGGACCTTTGAATTAAGATGTTGACGTGACATCTTTTTTATCACTTGTGACTTGTATTTAGCATATGACCTTGGGAAGATACGTCATACACTCAAAAGATTTTAGTATACGTAATTGTATTTAAATGGTTGGAGAGAGAGAGAGTGAGAGATATTATTTTAAAAATATAACATCTTATTAGATTTTTTTAGTGTATATTTTATGACATTTTCATTGCTAGTTGTTTTGTTATTGATGATGTATGGTTAGATGAGACTCCTGCTATTATTCAGGACGTTCTCTACGAATATGTGTCATTGTTCTTATGTAGCTCGGGGTTCAGGTTTTATGTCCCCCCCGATGCAAAATTTTTCTACTATTAATATAATAAATGGAACCGGGCGTGGGGCTGAGCCTCTCAGATAGGCTGAGTTCCAAACCCCTATTAAAAAAAAAAATATATATATATATATATATATATACATAATAGGGTCATTGACCAAAAGCCCCAAAATGAGCTAAAGTTATCCCAACAAGAGATTTTTATTCTCATTAACTCAATTTAAAATGAAATAACTATTATGCCATCAATCTAATTAATGAATTACATGCCATGCCACTCTCTCTCATCCCTATCTTTCTCTCCTCTTTCTCTCTCTCCATATCGACACCGGCTGCCTGTTGCATCTCCTCCCTTTGCCTGAATCTACGTCGCCACCTTCTCCAGCGAGCTGCTTCAGAGCTCCAAAGACAGAGATGGGCTCGGATTGCAGATCATTATCGATGCAATCTCTCTCGCAGAGCCACCTTCTCCTCCGACGAGGATTTCCCGATAACCACGACTTCTTCGTCGAATTCGCCCTCATTCTCCGGCCACACTATCCGATCGAGGTCTGAATTTTGCAGAAACTGTTTTGTTGAAGCTTTACAAAATGAAACCGTGGAAGGGTTACTATCACTCCGACCCAGGCCCAACTCAAATCCATAGTCGCCAAGAAGAAGCTGACCGCCCCCTTCGACTTCAAACGCTTCCTGGAGTTGATGGGGATGCACATGAAGCGTCACCCTTCAATCACCAGCTCCGCAACACCTTCAAGGTCCTCGACAAGGACGCCACCTACTTCGTCTCCGTCTCGGAGCTCCGGCACATCCTCACCAGCATCGGCGAGAAATTGGAGGTCTTCCCTAAGAACTTTGGGGCCGGCGTTGTTGTTGGTGGCGCCAGTAGAAATGCGCTGGCGTAGTTGTTGGATGGCTTCTTGGGTGCCCAAATTTATTTATTTATTTATTTTTTCAAGTAATAGGGTTGAAGGAAAGGGAGGAAAAAATAATTGAATGTCTATTGGGGGGCAATAGACATTTTGAATTGATACAATCTCTTTATTTTTTTTCTTTAATCAAAGTTTTATTTGTCTAATTTTAGGAAAATTAGTTCTCATTTCGGTAATTGAAACGTCTATTGGGGAGGCAATAGACGTATATTGCCCTTCTATTGGGGGGGGGGGGGCAATAGACGTCTATTATCCCTCTATTGGGGGCAATAGAAGTTTTCGGAAAAATCCGGTGGGCGGCGATCGGTAACCCGAATCTGGTGGCCGATGACTGGATTCCGGCGGCCGGTGAAGTGTCTTATGGTTTCTCTCTTTTCCATTTTCTCTCTCTCTCTCTCTCTCTCTAAATAACAAAGGGGTGAGGGGTAAAATTATATTAAAAAAAAAATCTTAATGGGGTATTAGGGAAGACTTCCTTAGAGTGTTTTGGGTAAAAGAGAATTAAAAAAACTTAATGGGGTTAGTGGAAAAAAAATCCTTAGAAATGGGGTAAATGGACAAAAACCCATAAATATACTACTATATACTAGGGCTGGGATCGGTCCCATTTTGGCAGTTTTTCATTGGAACCGAGACCGATTAGTATATTTTCGGTTCGGGTTTGCATTTTTTCATCTTAGGAACCGAGATGGGACAGAACCGATCACATACGGTTCGGTTCTCGGTTTTTTCAGTTCCTGTTTCAAAACTGACCTGTTTAACAAAAGTGACAGAAATTCTGCAAAATTACAATATGCAAAGTCATAAATATATGCCATTATGCCATTACAACGTTCCAAACTATCCAACTTGCAAATGCAAAGTAGAAACTACAAACTGGAAGTCTGAAACAAAACAAATAATGCAGAAACAATTGAAACTTTGAAAGTTTCAAACAACTAAACATTATGACTGAAAGTATGAAACAGAACAAGAAAGTCTAAAATTCTAAAGTCTGCAATATTCCAAGTTTTCAATAGAATCACAATGAGCAGTTTGACACACTCCACAATAGGTTAAACATTTTAAAGCAATAAGCATCTGCACAACTCCATTAGGAATGGCTGCAATGCAGACTCCTCCCAGCTTCCTCATTACACCATTCCACCAATCCAAGAATCAAACGAGCAATCACCAAGGCGAATAGGCATACAATGATACAAGCAATTTTGCATTATTCAAAAATTAAGATTATGACATATTGTTCAATTCTAAACCTGCCATTCACTGAACTGCCATTAACTAAATGAAAACAGAAAACTGAGAAAACAATTGAAGCCTGCAAAAATTAAAAATCTGCAAACTGCAAACTTCATACCTTGACAAAGCAAATCTACATCATTTTTTAAGTTTCTTCTTCTTGGTTGTAGGGGCTGAAACTGAAGCCTCACTACTTTTGGTTTTTGTTGTTTTCACACTTGGTGCTTCTGCAGATCCACCAACATTGTTAGCCTTGTCTCTGTCCTCCTTTTCATGTTCTGCAAAAAAAGAACAAATCAGTATGGTTCAGGGGAATTTTAACAGAGAAAAAATAAATAAAAATTTAAGTCTTTAAGCACGGAAAGTCAGAAACACATACCAGCTTCAAGTTGTTCATATGTGTCCATTTCCTCTACACTTGGTACATATTCCAACTCCATAATTGAATCAGACTTCAGCCAATTTTGCAGACATATTAACTTTTCAACTGTCCTCAGAGTTAAAGAGCTTCTATATGGATCTATCACCCTTTTCCAGTGCTGAAACTGGACTCACTTGCAACTGTAGACACTTGTATTGCTAATACATCTTTGGCCAATGCTTGCAAGTTGGGATATTTACCTCCATTTAGCTTCCACCAATCCAAAATCTTCCAATCATCCTCTTCTCCTTGCTTGACTTCAGGTTTTTCTATAGGGTCCAGCAAATAACGATCCACTTCATGTCCCACAACAACTTCATTGTTTTCTTCAAGCTGCCTATTCCAATCTTCAAGCATAACAGCCCTTTTCCCACTTACTACCCTCGATCTGCCTCTACTATTACCAGTTGTTGTTTCACTAGTAATTGGTGTTTTCTTCTTCTGTCCTCCAATTGATGCATCATTAGACTCACTGTACAAGTCACAAAGTTCTATAGTAAGTTGCTTCACTTCCTCCGATTTCTTCTTGATCTCCCCACTAGGCAAATTCAGCCACACCTCACACACTCTACCAATGTTTCTCAACTTATACCTAGGATCTAAGACCACAGCAACTAGGAAAAGTTGGTTCATGTCATCTAAGGAACCAAAATACTTGTCATATTTGGACTTCATTTGAACTGCCATGTCAAACAATACCACGTCAGAGTCACTTGAATCAGGCCCTACACCAATTGAGCTTAGTTCTTCAAGCTCAGCTTCAATGGTTACAACATCATGGAAGGCCTTGTGTGCAGTAGGGGTAAGTGAAGCACTTACATTAACTGTCACATCATAAAAGACCTTCAGGAACTTCACAAAAATGGCTGCATTATCCCAATCTGTTTTAGTTGGTGGCCCAACTCTTTTCTTAGGCACTCTCCTCCTACTTGTAGTCTCTGCCTCATCTTCAACAACTTCTTCATCTTCATCAAAGTAGCTACAGTACCTTTCATCATCATCAGACAACCTCTGAAAAGCCTTTTTCAACTCCAAAGATGTGTCCAACATAAGAAATGTGGAATTCCACCTTGTTGGAACATTTAAAATGCAAATCTTATTGCATTCAACTTTCTCCTTCTCCACAGCCTTTTTAAATTCCTCTAACCTAACACCTGAGCTCCTAACATACCTGACAACATTCCTTATGCTTGCCACTGACCTCTCCAACAACTTCAATCACAATGAGGTTTACAATGTGAGCTAAACATCTCACATGCATAAAACTACCTTCACAAACTGGTTTAATATCCCAACTACACATTTTCTTCCTAAGATAATCAATAGCATGCTTGTTTGCATATGCATTGTCAATCGAAACAGTTAAAACTTTATCAATTGACCAATCAATGAGACAAGGCTCTAACAGTTTACCAATTGTTACACCATGATGATTTGGAACTACACAAAATGCAAGCACTCTCTTATGCATTGTCCATCCCCAATCAATAAAATGAGCAGTAACTACCATGTAGTTTATATTCTGACAAGTAGTCTAGGTGTCAGTTGTCAAACTAACATAATGAGACTTCAATTCCCTCCTCAACTCCTCCTTCTTTGCATCATACATGCAAAGAAAGTTTTTCATTATCACTCCTCTACAAGGGACTTTAAAAAGAGGCACAACAACACTACAAAAGTAATTAAACCCTGGTTTTTCGATGAAACTAAAAGGAAGTTCATCGACAACAATCATATGAGTATCAGCTTCAATGCAATTATCCTGACTCCAATTCACAGAAACTAAACTACCCTGCCCTCTTTTACCATCACTGGTTAACACTTGTTGCCCAGATTCAACCTTAACTCTACCCGGGTACCCTTTGCAGACTATCTCTATGTGTTTCCTAAGAGAGGAAGTTCCATTATCATAAGGATTGCATGCCAAATGCGTCGGACAATACTTACATTGAGCTCGTTTGGTATTGCCAACCACCTTTTGAACTCCATTAATAGTGTCGATTAATGGATGATCCACCTTCGTGAAATGATCCCAAACATCTGACCTTTGTTTGCCTTTCTCTCCTCGTTTTCTTTTCACAGGAGCAGTGCTTCGAGCCTTGCTTGCTTTCGGCTTGTTAATTGCAATAACGATTTCATTGCAAGCAGAGGATGGCTTAGATTGTTCAGAATCAGAAGCAGCAGACTGGTTGGACCCAGATTGTCCTTCACCAGAAGTTTGGGGCATGATGGAAAAGAATGAGCCTGCATAAAATTTGAAGTTTGCATGTCAAAATCCATGATTGCTCTCTTTCGTCCTACATTAAAGATTTAAAGTTGAGAATCATCAACGGTTACAAACTTACAATACCTTCAGAACAAATCTCCCCAAGCTCAGAAACACCAAACCTGCAAACCAAACAAGGCAATCAGACTCCTAGACCACCACAAATGAAGTTTATAACAAAGAATCAAAGATTACAAACCTGCAAAGCTAACAGGGCAGATGGTGAACAATTTCTACAAGCACCAAGTGATCGGCTTTCACTTGATCTCAAGTTCTCAACACCCGAGCTCTTCAACCTCGTCCCACTCTGCGACTCCTTAGACAGATCAGAGCTCACTCCATTCATCCTCAACTCCCTTCATCCTTGTACCGAGTTTGGGAATGTTTGGGTATTCAAATCGAAATCGAAATGGCGATCTCAACGAGAATTGGAAGTTGGGGATGAAAAAGAAATGTTTGGGTATTCAAATCGAACTCGAACTCGAAATCAAAATCGAAATGGGCAAATGGTAATCTCAACGAGAGTGGGAATGGTTTGAAACTTTGAATCGATTAATTGAAGGACTGGGGAAGAGGCGAAGAAGTGAAGAACGCATGAGAGGAGGCGTTTTTGGGTTCTGACCTGTTTAGGCGTTTAGCACTTTAGGCCTTTAGGGCTTTAGTCGATTTAGACAACGTGTCGATTAATGGGGATATTCAGTTCTAAGAGATGACAAACACCAAACACCGGGACCTAACCGATACCCTCTTCCTCGGGTCGGTTTCTATATGGAACCGAAAGCCTCAGATCAAGAACCGATTGGAACCGCACCGAACCGACCATTTCGGGTCGGTTCCTCGGGTTTTCGGTTCAAAAATCTCAGCCCTACTATATACAAAGAAACTTAAGGTGCAGTTAGAGGTGAACATATTGAGTAGGGTAGGTACTTGTATTTGGAACTTGGAAAAAAATTGGTTCGAATCAATTTAGACTTGTGTGTTTGAATTCTCTCTGTTTACTTAGAGATGATGATTTGTTTCAAGATTTGAACCGTTTTCTTTTAAATTTTATTTTTAAAATTCATCTCTGCAAAAATTCAACTTAAATAACAATTGTTTATTCATGCAATTGCATTAAAAAAATGAGCGGTTGGTCATGAGAAATCGAGAATGTTAACTTTCACAAAAAATGTTTATTTGTTTGATATTGTTGGATGAGTTCAGTATTATCTATATGAATTGTTCTTTTAAAAAATGATCTTAAAATATTGATTTGAAATACGAACGATTCAGATCATTAAATTTCATTGCTGGATATATGCAAAGAGAGAATTTAGCGGTCTGATTCGAACATATACAACCATCTTTCTTTTAAGGGCTCATGATTTTTTTTCTTTGTTCTGATTCCCCATTCTCCACCCTTTCCTCTTAACTCGGGCCAGAACTGTATTCCTTTGAGCTGTATATATACCAAAATTAATAAGCACTAACTTATAATACAAAAATTTCAGTAGAGGTCTAAAATAATAGTGTCTCCATTGTAGACGACAATGGCTCGTGGTCATGGAGATGTAAGCCTATCCTATGTTATCATGCCACCAACGGTGGAACCCAGGTTCTGCTCCCTACATGATATAATACATGCCATCCAATAAATAATTTTGTTAAGAACTATGGTTTTTAGTTTTTTACTGTTTTTACGAATCCTTTTCAACACATATGCATGTAAAATATTTGTTTATAGCTTACTTCCCCTACTTGGTGGCTTTAAGCAAGGTCAAAAGTATTCGATCCTGGTAATCTCAATTCCCAACTAGTTAGCGTTGAGAAAATATTGCAGAAAAAGTGGTAGACCAGCCCCAACGCCAATAGACTCTTTTTTTTTTTTCTTTCTCCAAAGAAAATAAGACTTAACTTACACGTCTGGAAAAAGAATGAATGATGACCCAACGTGGACGATGTCAATGGAAACTCTTTACTTTACTTAAAAGCATAATAATTACAACTTTGGTGCAGCAGGGGAGAATTCTGTCGCAAAAGGAAAGAAGCGGAAGCAGCATTAGTTTCTGTTTCTCCCTCCTCTTCTTGAATGGACATGGATAGCTAATAGCCTGCTTGGTTTTGCTTAGTTGTGTTTTTAGCGCGTTTCGGTTTCTCTCCCGAGTTAATTCTAGCGTGGCAAAACGCAGAAATTTGATGTAAGGGTAGTTTCCGTTATTATTTAGACTTGTATGGTTGGTTTGATACGTCAGCCTTCTTTTTTCCATCCGGTTTTGCTTTGCTTTTGGTTTTTGGTAATAAACTTATAAAGAGAGTCCGCGGCGTGAACACTTTCGGCCGCCGGAAAGGGAGGAGGAGGAGGAGTTGGGAGTTGGAAAATAAGATTCGTCTTCCAAAACCGAAAGCGGGGAATTGAAAAAGAGTAATCGGAATCTCGTTATCTTTCCCGCTTTGCCCTCCGAATATCTCTCCAATTTCATATCCATCCCCCATCCCTCCCGTCCTCGGTTTCAGCAAAGATTCTTCTATTCTGTTCTGTTGTTTTCGGTCTGGCTCTTCTCTTCTATGTATCAAGACGCTGACGGTTGCCGTTTTTGTGCTCCACCTTCTCCGTTTTGTGTTCATATTTCATTTCGAGAAATTCTTCTTGTTTAGAGAGAGAGAGAGAGAGAGAGAGAGAGAGAAATGCTGTGTAGAATGGTATTGGTGCCCAAGAAGAAGAAGACTGGCAAAGTTCCGGTGTATCTCAATGTCTACGATCTCACACCAATCAATGGCTACGCCTATTGGCTTGGCCTTGGTGTCTACCATTCCGGCGTGCAAGGTAATTCGTCTTTTTTTGTCTTTGCCGTTTCCGAGTTTAGATCTGCTGGCATACATCAAATGAAAATCTGGCTCACAAGTTTATGTTCTGCACAAGAAACACTTGTAATTTGGATCTGAATGAATAGTCGAAATCTCGGCCCAGGTTAATTAGTTTTCATCATCAGAGAGATTCTGAGCAGAACAATCAAATTTTGCGTTGTTTGAGTCAGTGAATTGAATTCGTTTTCGTGTTTGGTCTGAGCTAAATTGAATCCTCCTTTTCAACTAAAGAGAAAAAAGTATGAAAACGTGAAACGTAGTGGACTCGGTTGTAAATTTGAGTGATCAATTCTTGTTTGCTGGTTAAGAAGTGATTTTTATTATAATTCATAAACAAAGCTGACATCATGTATGTTCTTGGGAGGGAAATGGATTTCTGTAATAAAGTACTAGACTTGGTTTCTGTGTTTTTAGATTTTTGTGTTTATTTCTGTGTTCAGTACACGGCGTTGAATATGCTTTTGGAGCGCATGACCATGCAACAACTGGGATTTTTGAAGTTGAACCAAAGAAATGCCCTGGTTTTGTATTCCGAAAATCCATTCTGATAGGAAGAACAGATTTAGGTCCCAAAGAGGTCCGTGCATTCATGGAGAAACTCGCAGAAGACTACTCTGGAAACACATACCACCTCATCACCAAGAATTGCAACCACTTCTGTAATGATGTGTGCCTCAGATTGACAGAGAGGCCTATTCCTCGTTGGGTTAACCGTCTTGCTCGACTCGGTAACAATTTCTTCTTCTCTTAGAAGTTCCTTCATTGCATCCCCACCGTTAATGTTTATTAGCACAATACCAATATTTAATAGCACATCATGAATGGCCATGCCACCAAAAGAATTGCCATTGTTATCTCATCTCTCACATTATCAGAAATCCATCATAGCATAGCTTAGATTCAAATCTGAAAAAGTAAAAATAGAAACGAGAATAAGTAGAGAATACAGATGTGGTGTTAGTTATTTGCTCATGTATATCCGTTGGGATTTCTATGCGGCAAGAAGGTCAGTTTCCGGAAAAAATAGTGTGCCTGTTATTTACTCACTAGAAATGACTATCCTAACAATCTTCTCATGTTTTTTTCAATGAACTTTAGGTTTATTCTGCAATTGTGTTCTTCCGGCTGGCCTGAACGAAACTAGGGTTCGGCAAGTAAGATCAGATGGGGGGATTTATGGAGATAAGAAGAAATTGAGAAGCCATTCAAGTAATAGTGCACCCGATTCTGGAGGCAGAGGTTCTAGACAAAGACATTGTCTTCCGCCGTCTTCATCGTTGATCCATTCTACCTCAACCCCAGCTTTGACTGTAAAGCTTTGACACCAGTTTATTTGATTTGGAGGCCTGTTATAGAGTTTTAGAATTTCATATGAACAACAGATGGGGGTAATTGCAAAGTTTAATTCTGCTCCATCTGGTTATCTCAGCTGCTTGAAAATTGTGTCAGTGTATTAGTTTTCTGTAAAATGCTTTCTGGGGAGAATCAAGGTCTGTGATTTTCAATTTTTTTGGTTTCTTTGTTCGTCTTTAAGACATGTTAGAAAATAAGAATGTACAGGTAATGCATATATGCACAGCAGAGCAGGGATTGAAATAAAATCAATTGGTGCTGACTTGGTGACGGTTCATATGAATGAATGTAGCCAGGCATCGCACAAAGTAGGTAGGTGGGAGAACCCTGTCCCAGTGGCTCGCTCATTATGAGTTTGAGAAAGACATTGTGTTCGGCATGCCTTTGTGACCTGCTGGGGTCCCATTCTTATATGAAAAACTTATCCCTGTCGGTCAGTGGTTTAGCTTCAAGTTCTTGATCCTGTGTGAGCTTGATCCATTTTTATTTTTGATCAACAAACTTCGGACTACAAGAAGAGAAAGGTTGCTATTTTTTGAAGGATTTTTCTGTGATCAGATACTTTCCAACCTTCAAGAGAGTCCTTGTGTGTGTTTTGGAGGTTACTGTACGATTATCAGAGACAAATTAAGGTGTAAGTTGCTAGTTGTTTGGAGTTTGCACCATCCGATCAGCTGTTTGGGCTGGGCTCGTATGGAGACTTACGGTCTCTAATAAGAAATGAAATGCATTTCCTATTAGGGTCGGGTTAAAGTCAAGATTGTTGGCTGTTAATTAGGCTTGTCCCTAAACCGTAGCCCAAAGCACTCACGTCCCAGCCACCATTATGGGTAAGCTACCAACAAGTCTTTGTTGCAAGTAGCGGCCGCTTGTTTTGAACATGCAGACAATCTAACCTTGATAAATATAGGTTTAAGGTTCAATGCACGCATTTAGCATTTGCTCCACTAGTTTTACTTGTACTCTTCATTTGCAAGTGAAAGGCAAATGACTAATGAGAGTAATTAAGAGTCCAATTTTTCGGATACGAAAATCTTGTTTTATCAATGGTAAAATTTTGGAGAAAGTTTCGCTTCAGCAATGCAAGTATATTATGTGGTAAAATTGGGATTTTTTTAATTTATTTTTTATTCGGGTTTAGTTTTTACGGAGTTTGAAAGCATATACAACATATTTTGGTATGTTTAGCCACGTTTGCATGAGTACCGTTAGCTACTTGCATAGACATAAGCATAGGCATCATTAACCTCACTAGATATTGCCTTGCCAAAAACAAAAAACTCACTAGATATGGGACATCATTAGTGTCGCTTGCATAGGGGTGGACTTGAACATTTTTAGCTCCACTTGCAATGAGCATCATTAACCTCGCTTGCATGAGGGTTGTCATGGATACGGGGCATCAACATCGTTAACTTGACTTATTTAGTGTAAAATGGATATAATATTTTTGCTCTCACCGTGAAAACATGCTTGTAATTCTTAATTTACGGAGAAAAGATTACTTTTGGTGAAAGAAAGATACCTAGTACTGAAAGAAATGGACAAGAGTGATGATTAATTCCCATCCAAAGAGAGAGGACGAGCAGAACAGACCAAGAACATGTGAACTCTGAAACGAGTGCATGCTTGCTAGCTGCCTAGCTTGCTCTGTTTGGTCTCGGCGCGGTCTGCATGCGCCCCTCCTTATTTAGATTCATTCGAGATGCCATCTTCAATCTTTTAACATCTTCATCAAACTTCCAAACGTAAATGTCGACAACCTCTGCAACCTTTCTGACCATAATTTACCACTCGCTGACTTAAGAATCTTAGACCAATTCACCACAGCTCATCCAGTGCTGGCTATCATTCGGCTAAAGGTCTAGTTACTTTCTCAAAATTGCCATATTAACACTTAGAGAAACAGAAAATAAGACAATAAACTCTGCAGCAGAAAATAAGACAATAAACTCTGCAGCAGTATACAATTGCCGTGATGAATTCTTCTTCTATGTTCAGATAACAAAGGTCTCATTTTTCATAAACGATTGTAATTTTTGTCAACGGATTATAAAACGAAATAATTGTTAACAATTAGAACGTTTTGTATTTGTTATGAATTCCAGAAAGACAGGAGTGAAAGCAAAACAGCTTGAACTTTTATAAAAGTCGGACCTACCGACCTTTTATTTCCCATTACTCTTTCATTGGACCATTTCCGGCATATAAAAATCCTTTTGAGTTTTATTTTTGAAGTTTCAAAATATTGCCGTGTTTTGAGTAACGGCCAATGTCAGATGTTGCATTGATCCAAGAGACGGTCAACAAATTAAACGGTTGATATTGGTGAAGAGTAGGTTGAATTAGAAATAAGAGATATTTCTACGTACCATTGCAAGTAGTCTAGTGATTCTTGCTTAATTGAGTGTGCTCCCCAATCTAGGTTCGAACCCTGAAACTGTTAAAGTGGTCAGATACTATACTGCAACGCACAGTTTGAGCACTTCACATACCCCGAAGGAGTTTATCTTAGCCTAGCCTAAAAAATTTTTAAGTTCCTCTTGACAAAGTAAAAAAAAAAAAAAAAGATATTTCTACAAAGTACAAACCAAGAAATAGAAGACCCACCCTCACATGCATCTTGTCTCGTCCTTTCTCTATTTTGTCCTTTGTTTGTTTCAAAGAAAAGGAACCAACTTTGCAAAATTTGATGACAACCAACTCTACCAAAACCTCCCATCAAACTCATTCAGGCCACACCAGAAGCCACAAGAATGTAAGATAACTTTATATGAATACTCTTCAAAGTAAAAAAAGCTACATAGAGTTCATCTTCATCAATATTATGTTTCACAAATTTAATTGATTGCGTCAAACAACTCCAAATATTACAGCAATTCCTAGTAGACATACCTAAAAGGAAGCTTGTTTGCCTCTTTGTAACTAGAATTGTTAGATCATCCATGTGTATCTATGAATTTCATAGTTTGATTGGATCTTATTGAATTTATGTTCAAGAACAAATGGGTTAGTGGGGAACTAGTAGTAACTATATATCACCATATATGAATATGAAACCAGCTAATTTAGGAAGCAATGCATTTCGATTTCCAGTCAAATTCACCTCCTCCAAGCATAAACGAGCAAAGAAAATCCGGTAGGACCAGCGCTGAGCTCGCTCTCCTCCATAGTAGCCCATTCCATTACCGAAGAGCTACAAGACCCCGCAGACGACATTGAAACGGAAGAAGACGAAAAGCTCTTGCCCATCTTCCTCCACTCAATCCCATTCATCCCGAAATTCCAGAACTGCTGCTGCTGCTGCGCCCAATGACCGACACTCAATTGGGTATTAATGTCTTGTTCGTCTTCTTCGAACCTGAACATGAACACTGCATGGCCATCATTGCTGTCATTCTCGAAAAGCCAATTGTAGACGTCCCATGAGATATGCATCGGCACACCGTCCACCTCAATCCGCTCATTCCCTCTGAATTTCCACTTCAATCGCTTTATCTGCAGAACCCTTTTGTTGTCGACTCTGAAGGTGAGCCGGCTGAAGTCGTCATTGTGGCCGCAATCGATTTGGATGTCTCTGATTCTGCCGCCCAATTTGGCCTTGGTGGTGTAAATGTTCTTGGCAACCACGTGCTCTCGCTTCAAAACCAGAGCCTGCGGTTGAGGACTTTCATCCAGCGCCTGTTTGGCTCTGGTTTTGGCATAAGCCTCTTTGTTCAAATCTCCGAGGAGGAGGGTCATGTCGCCCTCAACTACGACGGCGACGTAGAACGCGGAAACGGGTTCGGGTCCGGAGCCGAATCGGGCTCTGGAGAAGTCCCAGAAAATGAGGATATTGGGGGCGAGCTTCTTGGATCCATGGCGTTTCCAGAAGAAGAAGGGCTTGATGTTGAGGTGGAAAGAAGGGGAGGAAGAAGGAGGTGGGGGAGAGTCGAAGGCGTGGTGGAGGAGGTTGAGGTGGAGAGAGCGGCCGCCAAGGAAGGAGCGAGACCAGGTGAGCGAGAAGAGGGCGAAGTCGGTGTGGTAGAGACAGGTGGTTAGGTTGGCGTGGCCGGAGATTGGGGGAGGAGGCGTCGGCGGCGGGGAGTGGTGGTGTTGGGCGGTGGTTGGGGAGGGGCGGAAGCAAGAAGGGAAACTAGAGGAGGAGTTGTGGCGGGACATTGGGCTTCGGATATATGTGTGAATGTGACTTAAAGGAGGACAATCCGTGAGTGCAAGGGTTTTGGTGGTTTTTGGAGGGAGGTAGAGGTATGTGTGAGAAATGGTCTAAAAGAAGAAGATGGGGTTTTATTGGGTTGGGGGGGGGGGGGGGAGATTTGTTATGTGTCGTCCTCGGTCGCAGAGACTCTGATGGAAAGGAAAGGGCTGAAAGGGAGGGGCGGTGGACAATTTAGAGACCGACTAGAGAAAGACCCATTTGATCAGCCAGAGGAAGCTACCTCAAAATATCAACATATTGGACTTTCAAACTCGACAAAGACAACAATTACTATGCAATTTCATCCCAAACCCTTTCAAGGAATTTTTTCTACATTATGTTAATTTTTGGTACATGTTGTTTGTTATGATTCGATTTTAAAATTATACCCTTTAATTGCTTTATGAATTTATTGATAATGGGAATAACTCATTTTGTATTTTTGAAAAGTAACGGAGATCTATTTTTTACTCATAGTGTCTGTAATTTGTGCTTGGTGTTCAGATGCGCAATTCTTCATGCTCAAATCTTTTAAGTGTATTGATTTTGGCAGTATTTTGAAATGTTTGTTTTTGCGCGTGGACGGACTGCTCGTAAAAGGGAAGGAGATTGAGTTATTTCTCGCCAATATTTGTAATGTGGTGCTTTTTTCTCGTGGGATCCTAGTTCCTTGTGTGGTGGATCTAGGGTGATCCCCCTATTGTTCATAGGACGAGCAATAACAATCACAATGGTTAAACCAATGAATATAGGGTAATTTCAAATAGTTAACTACTGCGGTTGTTATTACTCGTCTTTTTCAAAATTCTCTTAAGAAGAACTTACCAAAAAGTTTAAGAGACAACATTGTGAATATTTTTTTTTTATTGTTACGTACACGATAGGGCTTGTCTTCCGGTAGAGTTCAAAACCGCTCATTTATACAAATAAGAAACTTATACTAGACTAGATGCCTAGATGATTGTGGACAAACTCTATTAACCTTGCTTGGGCAAATCAAGTGGAAATAACACTAAAAAAAAAAGTAGCACGTTCTCCCTCTAGAGAAAAATACACGCATGTGGTGCTTGCTCCTGACTGGGTTGAAAACGGCGAAGCCACGGTGGTGGCTCTCATCAATTATCAATGAAGCAAATCTTACGCATGGGTGGACTATTTACGATCCATTAATCGTGGTAAACTTTGAAAGTTCTTCGCTTAATATTAAAGGAAAATTAATTTGAACATAGCAAAGTCAAGGAATATGGTCAAGGAAGAAGAAAGCATGCCATGGAATATTTGAACTTTGCAATGAATTGTTTTGACCCTATTTGAATTTGAACACAAATTTGGAAATGGCCAAAGTCTCTCTAAACTAAAGCGTGTTTTCTAAGAACCAAGCTCAATTTCTTGAACCCAACCAATCAATATAGTATTTGTAGCCGAGTTCTTATCATTTCGTTTAATATTCCGTGGATAAAACAAGGTAAAGTTCCTTCAAATCATATAAGATTCTGTTGCTTTTAAGCTTTTCTTATACACAAAAGAATTTGGCATATAAAGAAACTTACCAGATACCAACTAGCATCCACGTGCGTCCAATGCAAACTAATAAAAGAACGTATCGATGTTGAAAATTATTTATAAAGACAATAACCATATTACACGCCAAGTTAGCAATCTCTTTTTTATGTAAAGAAAAACGATACTTCAAGAAATAAAAGAAGAAAAAACCTCAATTTACGTGTATTAACCTAGAGATGAATACCAAATTCTGATTTTTGTCTCATTTGTGTACGCGTGACTATGATTGACCGACCAAAGTTAAGGATTATTAGTTTCATCAAGACTTTAGATATAATCAAAATCGATGCGTATGCTAGTGTGTATAATTTGGCCGGATAAAAAACCTTTTGCATTAAAATAGCCAGACTCTAAGATAAACGAACGGATTAATTTACACATAGGCCGTAACTATACGTACGTACATATACGTTGGCTTCCACTGAAACATGGCATGTGCTTGGCATGCTCATCTTGACTAATCAAGAAACCATGCATAATTTCGTCAGTAGCCATACAAATTAACAAGTTGCAAATTAAAGAAATAGTCAATATACATAGCCACACAAATAATTCTAGACATTCCATATGCTATGCTGCTGAGCACTTTTGACTAAGAAAACACAACTGGCCGCAAGGCCGTCCCTGAGTTTTAAGGGGCTCTGGGCGAAAAAAAAAAAATGAGGCTCCCCACCTTTAAATATATTCACAATTTTTTTTTCTCTTTAAAATTAAGTAAGTTACTAAGTTTACAGCTTTTTAATAGGCTTACAGGTTTCTATAAGAATACAATTTAGTAGTATAGTCACTTGCAACTAAACTACTAAAGTCCTCACTAATACACTCTGCCTTCATAATCCATTTAACCAACTCCACCACTCAGATTCCTCTACTTTTATAAAAGTTTGTCAGTTTGATCGACTCTTCATGTTTTGGTTTTACTTTCTGAATATATATTGTCAGTATTTCAAGAGCAAAAGGTAGCAAAGGCAACAAAACTTGCTATCTTCTGCACTTGGATTCTTTTAGCATCTCTGCATAATAAAGTAAGCTATGTGGTTTATGTATCAAAAAAAAAAAAAAAAAAAATCTAGCTTGCATCCTGATACCACTACGGCACTAGTACCAGTCTACCATTATTCCATTAACAAATAACAAAGATGCACTTAATTCATAATTAGTTATAATCACTATTAGTTCAGAGTTCAGACGAATCGAATAAGAAGAAAAATAAAGAAAACAGACCCTAAAATCTTAATCATTGATTCATTGAAAAATATTTGAATTTGCAAAGAATACTTAAAGGCTTGCCTAACGAAATTGCTGTGTTAATTAGTATCAAAAGGTTAAAATCAACCGCTATTTCCTTCTTCCCAATTCTCAAATTTGCCAGAAATTTAGAAAAATTAATAAAACATTACAAAGAACAAGAAAACAAAAAAATGATTGCAGATGATGATGATTACTGGCGACGATGAATCAATGATCTGATGATGAATTAGCTGCTAGGTTTTGAGATTTGAGAGTTGAGAATTTGGGATTATGGAGGTGAGGTAAGAACAAGAGAAGAAGTATAAAACGACAAGATATCGATATGGGCATATATTACTTTTTTTTTTTTTTTACATATATAAATATATATAAAACTTGGTTTAATTTCGGGGGCCCATGAAATTTGGGGGCTATAGGCACAAGCCTGCTGGGCCTATACCCAGGGCCTGCCTTGACTGGCCGGATTAAACCTGGATTACTGCTAACCAACTAACTAACTTAATATCTGGCCGGAGCCCCCCCGGTGGTCCTATAAATTAAAATCCGGCAAAAAGAAGACAGAGACAGATTGGCGTGACCCCATCTGTTCTTTTCTTCATCAGTAATAATAACCAGAGAAATTAGAAATCAGAACACTGGTATCCTATTAAGCTAGCAAGGATTAGCCTATTATTTTCGCAATTGGCAATGTCATATTCATTGGTATCCTTCGTTGCAATTGCCAGCTGGGTACTTTTTAGGTACAAACGCGTACTTACCAAACCCCAGCTCAAGTCCTTAAATTGTACGTACTTCATCTTGTTAGAATAGAGATGGACCTGAAAGGCTGAAACATAGAGTGCATGAGATTTGTCTAATTAATATGTTTGTTTTAGTTCCAGGAAATTCAGAGGGAGACATGCATACATCTATTGTCTAATTAATATGTGTGCGACTGTCTTATCACTCACCAAGATTGATTAAGGGGGCAATAGTTACATACATCTATCTCTTGGTTCTTGCGTAATCGTTTCAGGCTTTCAGGTAGCTAATTAAGCGCACTGCTTTCCTAGACAAATTTACCCTGACGGTAGCTATTCAAGGCTTGGCAAGACGCATTATTAGCGCTAACGGTGCGCGAAACCTAAACCCTAAACCCTAAACCCTTGTACACGATAATGGTAAGACTAGTTTCTTGTCTTCGAGCATTGATAGTCAAAGTAATTAAATATCGAGTAAATGCTAACCAAGACTAATTAGTCAATTTATTTCATTCACTTGAAAACTCAATCTATGGATGGTAGCTGGGGTGTAAGTATATTGGGTTGAATGGTACCATTCAACACATGACTTTCCCAAAGTTACTAGGAGATTAGAGGCTGCAAACACTACTAGAAAAACAGGTCCTTTCACACGGATAATGTTGTCACAGAGGTTCACACGGACGATTATTTGTGTATAAAGTGCTATAGCACACACGGAAATCCGTGTGTATATATTTTCCACACAGACTATTGTGGCCACATAAAGTTCAAACTGGGACCCAATATTTTTCAAGTCAATTTACACACGGAGTCCGTGTGAAATAAAGTATAATTCAGAGAATCCTGTAAATTTGTCAGAGGGTAAATTAAAAATTCACACTGTTTTCCATGTGAAATATTGTTTCACATGGATAGCTGTGTAAAAATATGATTAATAAGATTCCGGTACTAGTTTTTAGTCATGTCAAATAAGTGTAAATTTAATTTACACACAGTATTCCGTGTGAATATGTAAAAGCATAAGATTCTAATATTTTTCTTTTCAATTTACACACAGACTATCGTGTGAATCCTTTTCTTATCTTTGTTTTCACACATATTCTGTGTTTTATTCTCTCCATCGCTCTCTCTTTCTCACATATCTTTCTCCGATTTCCTCTTTGTTATCTTCTTTTCTCTCTTTTTCTTTTTACATCTTCTTGCCCTCTCTCTGTCTCCAGATCTTTTTCTCTCTCCTCCTTGTCCTCGAACTCCTTCCACCCTTAGCGGAACTCGGACCCGTCCGGTGGCAGAGGCAGGACTCTCAACAAGGCAGCGAAGGCGAAGTCATGGTTTTTGGCGATGAAGACGTCTTTTTGATGTGGGTATCTGGAGGGGAGAGTGGCGAAGAAGTCAAGGACTTCGTTGGTGTTCGGGTCGTGGCCGCAGTAGTCGCCGAGGAAGATGACGAGGGCGGTGGCGAAGTCTGAAGAAGGGATGGAGATTTCGAGATTGGACCAGAGATTTTGGAGCTTGGTGTGGAAGCCGTGGACGTCGCCGATGCAACAGACTAGTCTGGGTTTTGGGTCTGACACGGTTGGAAGGTGCGATTTGGTTAAACATCGACCTCGACAAACAGATCGACTTTGCTAGTAAGTTTATTGTGGGTTTTCAATTTCTGGGTTTTCAATTGATGTCTCGAGCTCGTGATCAACTTTGCTCTTTCTTGTGATTCTTTCTCCCCTCAGACAGATCGACACCATCGACCTCGGCAAACAGATCGACACCATCGACCTCGGCAAATAGATCGAGATTCATAAAGGTATATATAATCACTTTTGGTTTGTTGTTTGTTTGGATTCAAACTTACTGATCCATATTGCGTTAGCGATCGATTGAGTAGCCGAGATGAATTCTGAAAGTGGATCTTATTTGCAACAACACTTGTGTATGATTTACTGTCATAAGATCCCAGATTTGCAAATCTCAATGAAGAACGATGGAGGAAAGATCCCAGATTTGCAAAATCTCAATGAAGGAAAGATCCCAGATTTGCAAAATCTTAATGAAGGAACCAAAACAACATGAAAATAAATGGAGGACCTAAAAATAAATATAAAAATATTTAAATAATTCAATAAATTGATGAATTATATGTAACCTGGAAATTGCAAATTAATGATTAAATGTTTGTAAATTTGAAAATTAATATAATTGATTCTATGGGACCACTTAATATAGCTCACACAGACAAGTTTTCCGTGTGAAAGTGATTTAGCAACGCTCGCAACACATACAAATTGTGAATCCGTGACTGTACTGTGTGAAACTGCCCATACACACAGATTTCCGTGTGTATTTCAATGTATTCACACAGAATCCATCCGTGTGAAAGTACCTATTTTTCTAGTAGTGAAAGGTTTAGGAGATATTTCTCCTACCTTTCCGGTGACTCAAGGCTATAAAGGAAGATTGCAGAATCGGATCATCAAGAGGAAATCAAGGAAATCATGCTCACTGATCTTAAGATGAAGGTGTATTTATTTCATATCATTTAACATGATTTAAATTGATTTGCATATCGGATAGATTGAACTGATATACTTATCTGCATTAAAAGGTTTTCGACATGCATATCAGATAAAGATTGGATGTGCACAAATATAGGAAGATTTGATTTCAATTTTAAAACCCTTTACATACGTATCTTATTCTATGGTGCTAAAAGAGATTTGATTGAGGGGGAGTCTTGCTCCTTTATAAAAGGGTTTGAAACCGCATTTTACACTGAGAGTTTTCTGATTGAGAATTTTAATTGTGTTGCATAGTCTGCACTAACTGTTTTACAAAACTCTCATTGTTTGTTTGAATTGATTGATCATACTGCTCGTTCACTGCATTCATCACTTGCATATGTGATTGAGATCAGTGAGGCTTCAAGGCAAGATTGAATCTGAAGGCGAGTCCAGATTTCTTCATCTATACAGATTGTTTCATAGTTGTTTAGAATAGGACTTTTTATAGTTGCAAGCAAGTTAGCATTGTTGCTAGTCAATGTGGTTGAGTTGAATACCACTACTTGTGATCTGTAACAACTTTGATTCATATTGGATTTGATTCTCATGTAGGCGTAAACAGCCTCGCAGTGAAGTTTCCTCAATGGAGAGGTTTACACTGCGTCAACAATTCGTGAGCTCTTTTATTTGTGTTGTTGTTTGATTGAATAACTGTCGTTACTCAAACTCTATCAATTTTGTTCCATCCGGTTATTACAATTGGCATCAGAGCGGGTTCTAGAACTTTCTAGTGATCCTAGGGAAAAATGGAACATTCGCGTGATAGGGCTGCTGGAGGATATGTCAATAGTCCTCCTTGGTTCGATGGGGGTTGTGAAAAGTACACAGAGTGGAAGATTTACATGAAATCTTATCTCTATGCACAAGACGAGCATGTTTGGAACATTGTTGCAAATTGGTGGAAGACTCCGGTGGTTCCTAGCAAAAGTGAAGGCTCTTCCACAAGTATCCCAAAACCAAGGAAAGACTGGACAGAAGAAGAGGTGCGCAATCTTCAAGCAGATTTCAAAGCCAAAAATAGCATATTCACAGCTCTATCTGAACGAGAAAAACTGAGGATCAGTCATTGTGATATTGCTAAGCAAGCTTGGGATCTACTTCAGACAACCTATGAAGGTAATAAAAAGGTACGGGCTCAAAAACTGCAAAGTCTGATTTATGAGTTTGAAACTATGGCTATGGGGGATGATGAGACCGTAGATGACTTTCATGGTAGAATTCTGAAAATTGCTGGTCAGTGTCATAGCTTGGGAACACCATTTGAAGATGACAAACTTGTCAAGAAAATACTAAGGGCCTTGCCAGAAAAATTTCATGCCAAAGTTACTAGTATTGAGGATTCTTTTGACATTGATGTATATCCACTTGATGATCTCATCAGAAATCTCAAAACTTATGAGATGAGATTGAAGCCTGAGAAGAAAAATAAAGGTGTGGCCTTCAAGGCTGTTAAAGGAGTAGAAGAGGAAGAGGAGACACTGGATCTTGCTCTATTGACAAAGGAATTTAAAAAAATTCTCAAAAACAAGAACTCATCCAGAAATCCTAATACTCCTAGGAAAAACTCCTATAATGGCAATAGCAGCAGTGATTACAACGGCAAGAGTGGTAAAGGAAGCTTCAAGGGAACTCACTCAGGAAAAAATAAGTGTTATGAGTGCCGTGGCTATGGTCATATTTCTACTGATTGTGGGAATAGGAAGCATGGAAATAGCAACAATAAATCTCTTCTCTCAACCTGGAGTGATGATGAGTCTCAGGAAGTGGAAAATGTGGCTTTTGTATCATCACGTCTACTTGATTCTGATAGTGACGAAGCCTTCTCTGATGATAAAACAAATATCCGCTGCAGGCTACTCTACAAAGCTTCAAAGGCAACTCTGCTTAGAAACTTGAGTTTGGAAAAAGAAGTTGAATTCTTGAGAACTGAAAAAGAAAATGTGGAGCACATATTGGAAACCTCACAATCTGCATGGGAACTGGAAAGAAGCAAACATGTGAGTGAATTAGCAGACCTGCAAGGTGACCAGGAGTCTTCAACATGGAAGACTGAGTATCTCAACCGGATCAAAATGCTAGAACTGGATGTTAAAGGACAACAAGTATTGAAGTTGGAATTGTTGGCTAAAAATGAGTCCTTGCAAGATGAGTTAAAATTGACTCAAGAAAGATTCGCCAAGTTCGATGTCAGCTCTAGTTCCATGTCTAAATTGCTTGGATCAGGAAGAGCTCTTCATGACACTTGTGGGTTAGGGTACACTGGAGAAAACTCCAAAAGTACTAAGTTCGTAAGAGCATCGAGATCATCTGTAGAAAAGAAAGAAGCCTCCATTGATGATCATGTCACAGTTATGAAGAAACGGAAGGAAGGTCAACCAACACCAAGTTATCAGGTAATACTTGACCAAGAGTCCCCCACTGGTCAAAACAGGTACACGAACTCTAGAACTTTTATTCCTACTTGTCATCACTGTGGTAAGATAGGCCATATCAGACCTAGATGTAATGAAAGATTGTCAAACTCACAGTTTTCTCAAGAAAAGTGTACTGTTGAATCCCTAAAGTGTGAGCTTAAAGAAAAAAAGGAACTCATTAACAAACTAGCTGAAATGTTCTCTAAGAAAGATTTTCAAACTGAAAGAAGAAAAGATGCCTGGACCAAGAAAAATGAAAGTAAGTGTCTTCTGGCTTATACTAATGAATTTGATGCTACATGTCTTTTCGCTTGTGCAAGTACAGCTCAACAAAATACTCACATTGAGGCAACTTGTTTGGTAGCTTTGACTGCCTTAGCAGACAAGCGACGAGATTTTTGGTATGTTGACAGTGGCTGTTCTAGACATATGACTGGAGACAAAACCTGGTTTGTTTTCTTTGAAGAAGAAAACACAACTGGGTCAGTCACCTTTGGAGATGGGTGGAAAGCAAATATACTAGCTCGAGGCACTGTTAACACTCCAGGTATACCTAATCTCAAAAATGTGTTATTCGTTGAAGGCTTAACTGTTAATCTTATCAATGTCAGCCATTTGGCTGATGACTATGAAGATGTGTGGTTTAACAAACAGAGATGTTTGGTCTTAAATCAGAAAGGAGAAGGTATCATGGGAGGTAAGAGATCTTTTGATAACTGTTATCATATTCGAGCTAATGAATCTTTTAGCTTGCAGTCCTGTTTGTCTGTAAGATCCACAGAGGAAACCTCTTTGGCACAGAAGGATAGGACATGTAAACTATCAGGACTTGCTAAAGTTATCTTCCAAGCAATGTGTCAGAGGTCTGCCCAATTTAAAGGGAAAAACTGACAAGATATGTGGTGATTGCAAAATTGGAAAGCAAGTTCAGAAAGATCATTCCAGTCAGGACATCATTGGCAATGTAACTGATGGACTGACAACTAGAAGGCAAGCTGCAGCACAGATAAGTCAAGATGAGGTATGTCAAGGAAATGCATTATTATGTTTTATCACTGAAAATCTGCTCAGTATGAATTTCATATCTCATTTTGGTTTCGTGTCCTTGATTGAACCAAAAAATGTGAAGGAAGCCTTGTTGGATGATCACTGGATTAGTGCTATGCAGGAAGAGCTAAATCAATTTACTAGAAATGATGTGTGGTACTTGGTACCTCAACCTAGAAATTGCAATGTCATAGGAACCAAGTGGATCTTTAGAAACAAAAGTGATGAAAAGGGAAATGTGGTTAGAAATAAAGCTAGGCTAGTGGCTCAGGGATATTCACAGGTCGAGGGTCTTCATTTTGATGAAACTTTTGCTCCTGTCGCACAATTAGAGTATGTGAGATTACTTTTGTCTGTGGCTTGTCATCTCAGGTTCAAACTATTTCGAATGGATGTCAAAACTGCGTTTCTAAATAGTATTTTACAAGAGGAAGTATATGTGGAACAACCTCAGGGTTTTAAAGATCCACATCATTCAGACCATGTGTACAGGCTCAAGAAAGCCCTGCATGGACTTAAACAGGCTCCTCGTGCCTGGTATGAAAGGCTCTCAAATTATCTTGTGGAAAAAGGGTATACTAGGGGCTCCATTGATAAGACCTTGTTTGTGATTGTTTGTGAAACATGAAAACTCTGATGTTATTATTGCTCAAGTATATGTTGATGACATTGTTTTTGGTTCTACATCTAGGCGCCTAGTTAAAGAATTTCAGTCAATCATGGACAGTGAATTTGAAATGAGTATGTGTGGTGAGTTAACATTCTTTCTTGGATTACAAGTAAAACAACTTCACACAGGTTTATTTCTTTCTCAAACCAAATATGCTGAAAATCTGATCAAGAAATTTGGGCTTCAATCCAAGAAGGTGGTCAACAATCCTATGAGCACCACTACAAAGTTGAGCGAATATCAAAATGGGACTTCAGTTGATTCCACACTCTATAGAAGCATGATTGGCAGCTTGCTCTATCTCACTGCTAGTAGACCCGATATCTCCTACAGTGTGGGAGTGTGTGCTCGATTTCAAGCAAATCCTAAAGAATCTCACTTAGAAGCTGTCAAAAGGATCATCTGATATGTTGCTGGTACAGCTAACTGTGGTATTTCCTATACCTTTGACACTAATGTGGAAATTGCAGGATACTCTGATGCTGACTGGGGAGGGAACTTGAAGGACAGAAAAAGCACATCTGGGGGATGCTTCTTCATTGGCAACAATCTGGTTGCTTGGCATAGTAAGAAACAAAACTGCAATTCCCTATCTACTGCTGAGGCTAAGTATGTTGCAGCTGGGAGTTGCTGCACGCAAATGCTTTCGATGAAACAAATGCTCCATGACTACGACATTTCTCAAGGTAAGTTGTCTATCTTTTGTGACAACACAAGTGCTATTAACATCACAAAAAATCATGCTCAACACTCTAGAACAAAGCACATTGATCTTCGATATCACTTTATTAGGGAGTTCGTTGAACATAATATATTTGAGTTAAGTTTTGTGTCTACTGATAGTCAACTTGCTGATATATTCACAAAGCCACTTGACACTGCCAGGTTTGAACTGTTGAGAAACGCACTTGGGATATGTTCCAAGTATTGAAGCAGCCTCACATTTGTCCAGTTCTAGTGAGAAAATTGTGAACTTAGTGCGCTTTGTCCACTGTCACTAGTGACTTAAACATATCCTCAGATTATGTATCCATTATGCCATGCCTTACTCTGGACAATGTTTGTGTACTTTTGGTTAGCATCTTAATCAGTTAGACTCTTTTTGCACTATCACCTGTTATGATTTGTGGTGGCATGTCACTTGGTTCTTGTTTAGAGGGTAAAGGTGAATAAGGTGAACTGACTAAAGAGCTAAAATATATTCATATTCCATTTCTCAAAGTAATCAGGTTCTAGTTGTGGTGAACTTTTTAGGGTTTGTAAGAAACGAGAATGGATACGTGGTTCCTCCTCTCAAAGTAATCGGGTCCTGGTTGTGGTGAACTTTCCAGGATTTGTAAGAAACGAGTTGGTTAGGTGACCTCTGTACTCCAAAGGCAAATTTACAAGCTAAAACTCGAGTCCCTCTCCATCGAGCATCCTTATTATGCTTAGTACCCTAAGATCATTTGGTCTGGAAGTTACTGAGAGGTGTCTCGCTACATGAGTTCGTGCATTTCAAATATGTCAAAATAAAAATGTATGGCTAAGTAACGTTGCCGATGTGCAAAAACAATTGTTTCCTCTTTCTTTTAGGAGGCCCTCTGAGTGAAATCCCGATCTTCAGTTCTCCCCTTTCACCTCTTCTCTCTTACTTTAACCATGTGTCTAAGCTCCATATATTGATTCTGCTCACTCTCAACACAGGTTTACTGATTATGGTCTCGCTTTAAGTATTCAATCTTTTTGTTGATAGAATACATCATGGTTGATGCTTTGAAATATGTTCCTTTCACTAATTGATTTGTGCTCTCAGTGCTTAAACTATGCTATATTTTCTCCTTCCATTTATGACAAATACATTCAACGCTTTGATACTTGGTAGAGGAATATATTGTGCAACATCATTGCAGATTTTGGGAATCCATGTAACTCTTGGTCTCTCTCCTTGACTGCCATATGTTTGAATCTCATTTCCTTACCAAGTATGCATGAATTGAGGGGGAGAGTTTATTTGTATGCGTGTATCTAGGAACCATAACTTGTAATAAATACTCTCCTTCTTGAAGACGCTATCTCCAACCGGCATGTCTCTTCGATTTCTTTAACCCTACTGGTCCGATATATATATCATCTATCATATCTCTCTCGGATTTCACTCGATTTTGTCTAAGTGTGCAAGGTTCTTCCAAAATCTTTTCTTTTCATCATGGTTCGCACTAAGATCACCTCTCGCATTGGTGGTCAACAACGTCTTCCTCCTCCCGAGGAGGGCCGCCAGGCCGTTGCATCTTTTTAGTTTTTCTTTACTGCATGTTAACTTTTGATGGACAA
Source organism: Rosa chinensis (assembly GCF_002994745.2). Lineage (NCBI taxonomy): Eukaryota > Viridiplantae > Streptophyta > Magnoliopsida > Rosales > Rosaceae > Rosa > Rosa chinensis. Next base: position 60,789,990 of record NC_037093.1, read on the forward strand.
TATTTATTTACTTTGGTTTTTTATTGTAAGTGCATAAGCATAGATTGTTTGGATGCTTATTTTTTACTTTGATAATTAGATTTTTTTGGCTGCTTGGATTTGGAAAAGGATGGAAACTGATTCCTTAATCCAAATAGCACCTTTTGGTCTCTAATTAGTGTTTATCTGTGAAATCTAATTTGCAGGGTAAAAAGATGACAAAGTCATGTGTTGAATTGGAATGCCCAAAGGGGGAGATTGTAAGTATATTGGGTTATTACCATTCAACAATCAACACATGACTTTCCCAAAGTTACTAGGAGATCAGAGGTTGCAAAGGTTTAGGAGATATTTCTCCTACCTTTCCGGTGACTCAAGGCTATAAAGGAAGATTGCAGAATCGGATCATCAAGAGGAAATCAAGGAAATCATGCTCACTGATCTTAAGATGAAGGTGTATTTATTTCATATCATTTAACATGATTTAAATTGATTTGCATATCGGATAGATTGAACTGATATACTTATCTGCATTAAAAGGTTTTCGACATGCATATCAGATAAAGATTGGATGTGCACAAATATAGGAAGATTTGATTTCAGTTTTAAAACCCTTTACATACGTATCTTATTCCACTACAACAATTATAGTCATTTCCAAGGGTACGATTTGGTCGGAAAAGCCACTTTCCCCGTCGGAAAAAGCTATTTCCGACCGCAAGGTGCCCTCGGTGGTCCTCGGAAAAAATACCATCGGAAATAGTCTTTTTCCGACCAACCCTCAGAAAAAGATATATTTCCAACAGCCAGATGTGGTCGTAAATAATTTTTCTGTGGTCGGAAATTGTTACTCCTCATCGACGACAAATAGTATTTCCGATAAAAGATGTTTGTTGGAAATAATTTGTTGCTTGTAGGAAAACATTGGTTGCTAGCCAATCCATTTTTTTCCAAGGACTTATTTCTGACGAATAGTAGTGGTCGGAAAAAACTATTTCCGATAAGAATATTTAATTCCGACGACTATTTGGCATCGAAAATGAATAAGTTTCGAGGGTCATATTTTTCTCGGAAATTGATATTTCCTGTCGGAAAAATATAATCTAACATTTCCGAGAATGATATTGTGGTCGGAAAAAGTGGTCGGAAATGTTTTTCCACTAGATTTATTTGTTGAAATTTGTCAGCAATTTTTTTTTCCTCCCACTCAATTTAATTGTCAACTAACCTAATTGGAAGAGGTAGATGAATAAAGATAATTTTTTTATTAAACATACAAGGAGACAATTAAATCTTCATAAAAAAAATTGCATTAGAAGAAACATAGTTAATCATTCATACATATGTTCAAACAAAGATAAATATTCAAAATTTGGTCTTTATAATATAATCATTTCTTAAGCAAGGAAGCTAACAATATATCTAACAAAAGTCCTCATTAGAGTTTGCATCATATTCATCAGCAACATCTTCATCATGGTGTGCACTTGAATCTGTTGCAATATTGTCCTATTGTAAAAGAAAAACAAAGAAGTTAGAATGCAAAATAAGTAAGAGCTAAAACATGCAGTAAATAGCATGAACAATAGCAACATATACAAATATTTTAAACATAGAAATAGTACCACAGAATGTGAGTTTCTTGCTTTAGAATTGTCTGAGGTATTAGGCAGCAAACTTTGAACAATTTGAGTCCCTTGTCCAATTTATCTGTCAGAGATTCAACTTGGCCTTTCACTCTTTCATAATCTTCTTTTTGTTCCAAACATGTAGGCTTATTACAAGTTTGGTTAGGTGAAGTGTAATCTTTTAGTTTCACCCCAGCACCTAAACCAAGTACACGACCGTGACTAGGCCCACCAATCACTTTTTGATATATTTCCCAATCATCAGCTTCACCAAGCTAAATCAGCACTTAGAGAACAGAAAAACAATCATCAGAATAAAAAATTCAACATAACTATGAACTTAATAGTGACTTCGGACCATAAAATGAAAACTCACTTAAAACTTTTTGCCAAATTTTGACAAAATTCTTGGCAAGTACTGCTTCTCCGGACTCCCTCACCAATTTGTCCATTCTCTCCATCTGTTCATTATGGTGAAGACAAATAAAGAGAAGTCGCAATATACAATCTCAATATCAGAAATTGAATTCCATTATGGCATGCAGGTTTGTCATTGTCTAAAAGACTATTGATATAGTCACATTAATATTGCACTAGTTTTCTAACAAAATTTCATAAAATGATGACACCAACCAAGTCTTGAAGAACACCTGGTGACGACAACAGGGATGCCAGCAGAAGCTGCATCAACAGCAGCCTTTACTTTCACAGCCATTCCTCTCGTCCCACTCTTGATTTTACTCCACAAGTGACTCCGCCTTGATGCCTCTCCTTTATGTATGTATGAATGAATGAGCTCTGAATTTGTGTCACTTGGGAGGCCCACTGTAGAGACCCTCCACATCACTCATAAGGATAAGAAGATCAGCCTTTAGCTCCTTAGCTAGTATAGCTGCCAAACTGTCATTGTCCCAAAATATACCAGAAGAATCCTGCAAAGGTGGTCATGACTGTGGAATTAGTGCACACTACCTATTAAGCGGAAACATATACATTTCCGAGTTTTTAGAATGGAATCAAGGGTTGGCAAAGTGTAGCGAACATATAATTCGTCTGTTATGTCGGAATCACCAGACTAGCCAAAGCTTCATAATCAATTTCTGATTCATGTATAGAAGAGTGGTATATACCTCACATAAATCTGTTCTGGTACTAACTGCATCATTTTCATTGAATATAGGTATAGTCTTTAAAGACAGCAAGTGATCGACGGTTTCTTTCAGCTGCCTTTGAAAATCTTTACCCCTAAAGTCACTTTCCGTGACAAGACATTGAGCTTGTGTCACATCCTGCAAGGAAATATAACAAAGAAGCAAAAACCTGAGCCTTTTAGAATACAACAAATTAGTTTTGTCCTAAGAACTACTTAAGAGACGGTGTATATATTGTTCCCGGTCAGAAGGAATACCCACCTTGTAACACCAAAACATTTTCGTGAGCTATATATGAAGCCTCTCTCTGTTGTTTAGAACTCCCCACAAACAGATGAATGAGTAGTAGAAACTAAAAGGAGATATGACATGGGGGACACACTAAATGGGTCGATTACTTTAAACTGAGCTAGTTCTTCACATATGCATCCATTTGTTTCTTTTTACATCTTTGAAGAGAGCCAATTCAACAAGTCTCATTTACCCCAAAATGTGAGCAACGATTGTGGCAATTAGCACTCAAGGACATTATGCATTTACACTAGATCAGAGAAAGACCTCCATTATCAATAACATAAAGACAGCTTTTTATACAATATAGATGCTACACAACAAAAAGGTGTGCCTTGGAATGCTCTGTAGTTCCAATAAGATGATTTGAACCACCTCACACTTAATCTAGTTAGAACATTTAATGTTGGTCCACTATATCCTTCTTGCACACAGTAAAACATCAATTCAGGAACCTTTGAATATAAATAGAACACCACCTGACAAAAATTACCTAAAGTAGAACTTGAGTTAACATTATCTCGGGCTTGTGAATACCTGAATGACCAATGTAACATCAGAATAGTTCATTCCACGTGCTGATACATCAGAGGTAACAAGAATCAATTGCTTTGATTCCTTGAATTCCTCAGAGATACGAGTTCGATATAGTTGAGGCTTTCTAGAATGTACCTCCCTAACATTCATTTTCATTTCACGGAGAAGAAGGTAGAGGAGGGATGTTACCATTCCAGTTGTACAGAAAACAATAACCTGATAGTTAAAACATTAGGCCTCTAGTAGATATAACAAAGGAGATCAGCTGAGCTGCAACTGTTTGAAAATTGTCAATTTATGAATGTTCTCTTAAATAGAGAACATTTCAAACTCTCATATAAAAATTTCAATTGAATGATCATACACCATACAAAGAACCACACCCAGATAGCCAACAATGCCCAAATTTTCAATGAATGCAAATATCAAACAATCCCAATAAAACCCAGATAGCTATAAAGATAAAGGAATCAAATTTAACGCAATACAAGAAAAAAAAAGGAGAGAACTTTATACATACCTGGCCCTTTGTGAAGCCAATGAAGAACTCCCTCTGTCTGGGACGAAGGCCATGGTCCATATTACTGTGTCTCTCTAAAACCCTAATTACAGAGTTTGATTTTTTCTTTGTTCCCCAATCTTGCTTCCTCTTGGAAAACAGTTCAACATATATTCATTCAATTTGACTTACTTCCGAGTTTTCACCGATCGAAGGGGAGAGAGAGAGAGAGGGACAGATTGGAGGAGAGAAGAGATATGTCTGGGTTAAAAATATTATAGATCGACGCCCAGCGCCCAGACTGCTGAAACCCAGAACGATTTCCTCCATCGCCTAGAGCAAAATTGTGGGGGGGGGGGGGGGGGGGGTGGGCGTGCTAGCGCTTAGTTGCCGTCTAGCGGCCTCGCAGATCCTCTTCTAGAACGCCGAGTGAGATTTCTATCCTTCTATCCTCATTAACTTTAATAAAATTTAACAAAAAGAAATTACCTCTAATAAAAAGGTCAAAATATATCTTTATTTTTATATTTTTATTATTTGTAATTTTACGTGTTTATCCTTTGTCATTAACGTGGTTTTTAAAGTACATGTATAAGGGGTATTTACGTAAAAATTTATGTTTTGGCTAACAAGCACTTTAGTTTTAATAGATAAAATAATTAAAATAAAAGAATCATAATACCCTAAATACACTAAACTCTTTTCATATAAAAGATGTTCCAGAATCCCAATTTTTAAAAAAAGTTCTCTTAAATTCTTAGTAGTAGTTAGCAATGCAATTGCCTTCTAGCCGAGCCTCTAACCTTACTACGACATCAACAAACAAAGATTAGCATTACGAAAACTAAAAAAAGAGTGAAATTCTGCAAGATTGAAAACCTTAATTTCAGATTTAGGGTACTAAATGAGGAGAAGAAAAACTAAGAGAGGCGACGTCGATGAGAAGCGTTGCATGACAAAGACACTACTGCTGGCAGGTATTGGTGTTTGGAGGTTCGTATAGGGAAATCAAAGAGCAGTGATCGTCAAACTAAGCTTTTTTTTGTCTCTAATCATGTGTTTGGGGAATAAAAAATTTAGGGTTTTCTCGAGTAGTGTATTCTTTATAATTGTATACGATCAATCAATGTATACTGTATAGAATGCATATATGTGTGGACGGACAGTCGTACTATATGTAGTATGTATGTGATCGATAATGAATAGTACTGGACAAGCACACATGATCAATCGACAATGAATTGTGTGTGTGTGTAGGAGTCTTTCACTAACGGATATTTTTTTTGGTCATTTTAAGAGATCTCTTGTGAGACCCAATTTTTGATTACATATATCGACATCTCCACTATTCAATTTTAGGTCTTCATGAGTAGATCACTTATACAAGTTTCCAGCACAATTGATGATTGTTCATGTAGTCATAATCATGATTTACTATTACGGTTTAGGGTTTTAGGGCGGAATCTCCCAGTTAGCATGATCTCTTATTTAAATAGAGCGGAATCTCCTAGTAAGCATTCCAGTTAGCACGGAATCTCCCAATTAGCATAATCGTGATTTACCATAGATGATCTCTTATCTACTTCCGCAACTAATAGTATATTGGGTTAGGGCGGAAACTCCCAATTAGCGTGATTGATCGATCAAGTCTTATATAAATCCAAAACACATATGTATTATATATATATAACTATGAGACTTATAATATATGTATATATATATATATTATGAGATTTATCCGATCTTACCGTATAACCAATATATAATAAAATTGTTTTGTCTTTATCATATAATGCATCAATTACAATATTAAACTAATAATATGTCATCAAGTGACCTGTAGAAAAATGGTAAAATTAATTTTGAAAAGTTAGAGATCCTATGCTCAATTCTCCTCTTTGACATAATATTTTTATAAAAATAATACAATTTAGAGAAATATTTTCAAGGGTCACTAGCCGTCGGAAATACTTTGTTCATTACCGATGGTACTTTGTTGCCCTCGAAATTAAGAAATCATTTCCGACAAAGTCAACTGCCTCTCAGAAATAGGTCTATCATTACCGACGACACAAAATCTTGTCGAAAATAATACTGGCGCCAAAAGGTCCCGCCAATTTTTTTGTTTTTCTGACGAAATTGGAACGCTTTTCCTACAACATATTGTCCCTCGGAAATAAAATATATTTTGACAGAATATTTCCGACGACCATTTTTTGTGGTCGAAAAATGAGTGTTTTTGCGAGAGCAATTCTGTGCTGTCGGAAATTTTCGTCGAAAATGAGGACTTTTGTTGTAGTGTTGTTCTATGGTGCTAAAAGAGATTTGATTGAGGGGGAGTCTTGCTCCTCTATAAAAGGGTTTGAAACAGCATTTTACACTGAGAGTTTTCTGATTGAGAATTTTAATTGTGCTGCATAGTCTGCACTAACTATTTTACAAAACTCTCATTGTTTGTTTGAATTGATTGATCATACTGCTCGTTCACTGCATTCATCACTTGCATATGTGATTGAGATCAGTGAGGCTTCAAGGCAAGATTGAATCTGAAGGCGTGTCCAGATTTCTTCATCTATACAGATTCACTACTAGCAAAATAACAACACACACGGATTTACTGTAGTTAAAAGCCACAGATATCCGTGTGAAATAGAAATACTGACAGAAATCCGTGTGAAATGAGCATAATGGAGCCCACAATAATTTATACAATAACAATATCAACGGAAATCCGTGTGCATACACAACAGTCACAGATATCTGTGTAAAAACTAAAACATTTTCACACGGATATCTGTGTGAAAAACAATTCACACGGATTTCTGTATGTATTATAAATTAGTTTATTTAGAAATCATTAATTTTTTATGTTATGTGAATTATGGAGGGACGGATTTCCGTTACAATAAGTATTTGATACAGATTTCTGTGTGAAATGAGTAATACACACGGATTTCCGTGTGAAAATGTTGACACAGTAATCCGTGTGAAAAATGAGACTACACAGAAATCCGTGTGAATAAACAACAGTAACTGATGTCTGTGTAAAAACTAAAACCTTTTCACACGGATATCCGTGTGAAAAACAATTCACACGGATTTCTGTACGTATTATAAATTAGTTTATTTACAAATCATTAATTTTTTATGTTATGTGAATTATGGAGGGACGGATTTCCGTTACAATAAGTATTTGATACAGATTTTTGTGGATTTCCGTGTGAAAGTGTTGACACAGTAATCCGTGTGAAAAAGGAGACTACACAGAAATCCGTGTGAGTAAACAACAGTAACTGATGTCTGTGTAAAAACTAAAACCTTTTCACACGGATATCCGTATGAAAATAACAATTAGCTACAAAATTCCGTGTGAAAAAGTATAGGTGTATATAAGGTTGACCATTTATTTGATATTGAAATAACGGCGGATTGAGTTAATTTTTTTTACACAATACCTATTAAGAGCATCTTTAGCAGACTCTCTATTGTGGCTCCTTAGCTATTTTGGAGAGCATGTTTAGCTTTTTATCTATTTTAGCAGCTGCACCAGACTCCTAAGTGGCTCTCTATTATAACTTTTAGCTATCTCGCTCCTAAATATAGAGAGCGGGATGAGGCTCTCTATAATTTAAAACATTCCTTTTAAGTTATTTTATATAATTTATAAATACATTTAAACTATTTAATATTCATTTAAAAAATAATATAAATTCAAAACTAGCTAAAATAGAGAGCATTGATGCAGACTTAATTCTAAAGTAGCTAGCTAAAATGACTTTTTAGCTACTTTAGCAAAAATTTGACTCAAAAATGGCTAGCATTGCTAAAGATGCTCTAATACACTATAAATAGATGGGTAATGTCAATTTATTGAATTTCAATTTTGATTTATTGGTTCGCACAAATATTCTTATATGTCTACTAATGTGGTATAACTAGTTTATTAGTTGTAATGAAAAGTATACCTTCCATGAGCAACAATGTTGAGGAAATTGAATTTATCAAAATCGACCGTTGGATGTTGTCATGATTAGAATAAATAGTTATGGAAAAAATTTCAGCAATTTTTGTTATCGTTTAAGTCGCGATCTACTAGATCAACCATGAACCCTAAATACCACATAAAACTAATATGTTCATAACCGCTCATTCGCAACTTATTTTTTCGATCTGTCAGCTCTCATACTCTCATGAATATGAGGTATACCAAATAATGTAAAAATTTTGCAAAAGTTAGGGTAAAAGAATTTGACACAGAAATCCGTGTGAGATAGGAAGTTATTCACACGGATTTCATTTCATTACGGTAATTTATATTCATGGAAAGATAGTGGGGCCCACATCTAATCTTCACACAGACAAAATAATCCGTGTGAGATAAGTATATATTTGACACAGAAATCCGTGTGAGATAGGTAAACATTTGCTACAGAAATCCGTGTGAAATAGAGTTGTTCACACGGATTTCGTTCCATTCTGATAATTTATATTTATGGAATTATAGTGGGGCCCACGTTAGTATTTCGCACGGACAACATAATCCGTGTGTGATGAGCATTACCCCCCCTCCAAACCGCACGGTAACACCAATCTGTGCGTGCACTGTGTGTAAAAGCTATCACACACTGAAATCAGTGTGAGATAGTCTTATTACCCACAGATTAAAATCCGTGGGTAATTGTTGTTTTGCTAGTAGTGATTGTTTCATAGTTGTTTAGAATAGGACTTTTTATAGTTGCAAGCAAGTTAGCATTGTTGCTAGTCAATGTGGTTGAGTTGAATACCACTACTTGTGATCTGTAACAACTTTGATTCATATTGGATTTGATTCTCGTGTAGGTGTAAATAGCCTCGCAGTGAACTTTCCTCAGTGGAGAGGTTTACACTGCGTCAACAATTCGTGAGCTCTTTTATTTGTGTTGTTGTTTGATTGAATAACTTTCGTTACTCAAATAACTTTCGGTAATTACATGGGGCTAACATGTATAAATGGATCTAGCTAGAATCTGCAGTTGTTGTTGCATGGTTTATATATGAAGATATATCGATCGATGAATGAGCTAGTAGAATTCGGTCAGCTGGTAGCTAGCAGATTGCAGAGGAAGAAGGTAAGTCATCTCGATCACATATATATCTTTAATCAGTTAGGGCAAGCGAGTCAAACAATCAACAAAAACAGATGTAGTAGATAGATAGAGATCAATCGAGGAACCCCACGTACCATGTGCAGCAACTGCATATATAATCAGAGTAACAGACTGATCTTTTTTTTTTCGTTTTTTTTTGGGTAATAGTAACAGACTGAGCTTGAGAGTATTAGATTCCCTAAGCTTGAAGCATACTTTGATCCACGTACCCTACAGTGGCTAGTAGTAAATAGTAATCTATATATGGGACTCTTTTTACCTAATTAACTTTGTTTGTTGGATCGATTTCTTTTTCTTTCTTTAGGGTTTGGTATCCGACTGCTCGAGCAAACTTGCCGCCCAATATATTAATCATCTAAACTCTCAACCAAACACCTAACAAAGAAAGTCCAAATTACGTACACTTCAAAGCTGGATCTCTATCCCCCATCTCATATAAGAAGATTTCAATATTCCTGTATGAGCTAGCCACTTCGCACTTGAAACTGCCCCTTAAATCAAGGGTTTCAGGCTTTGACTCCTTCAAAACAAAACAACAACAACAAAAAAAAACAACCCAGTCAGTTTTTTCTGTTATTTTGTTTGCTTTTCCATAACTAAAAATGTCGAAGATTAGATACAAAGACCATCATCGCCCTCCAGGGCTCCAGTTGAGGAATGCATAATGGGCCTAACTGACCAAAGTAAACAGTATTGCGCTGCTATTTATGTTTATGGGCTTTTCAACTTCCTTTGGTCCAGATCTAATATATATATATATTTGAGCATTGGAAAAAACCAGGTCCAAAACAACCACCTTGAATAAACAATAGAAAAATCTTCTGTCGTCTTGTGTTCCGAAAAAATATCACTCAATTCCAAAATTCTCAATAGAAAAGAGAAAAGAGGAGTGAATTCATGACAGTGACATATTAGGACCGGCTCATAAGTCATCACCATCATCGAGGGGATGTGTGACCGTGAGTGAGCAGGGAAAACCATGCCAGAAGCCAGGTTCAGCCCTTTTTTTTTTTTTTGGCAATTTTTTCTTTAAGCATTCTGAAACCAGCTATATTTTGTTCTAATCAGATGAAACCTGTCCTGGCCCATTAGTTGCCCATTGAAAACAAAATCTATCCAACTAGATGACAAGAAGGAAATTAGTTAAGGGGTTAATTTAACAACTTAAATGACATGCCAGCACTAATCATGCACATGCCCATTCATCCGAGAAATATTCAGATTTTGGTGTATTTAGGGATGGGGAAAGAGGAACAACTGATGAATGAGACATGATATACACTAGAACCTAATCAATAGTGAAAGAAATAGACAAGTCAAGGATTATAAGTAATATCAACTTAATTTGTGCTCCAAACTAAACAGGTTCAGAGTATTTTGGCTTGATTGGCAGGGAGGGATTTAGAGAGTAGGCCACCCACCACCAACCTTTTGTTTTGAGACTTTGATTCATTCCCTATTGCTGTCCCAAGCTAACAAAGTAATTTGCCTTTTGGATTTTTGCAAGCTTCACTTGATCCGAGGCAAGGCAACTAATTGAACCAAATGATAAAAATCACATTACAAATAAATTTTGCATTGTCTTGTTGGGTTCTGAAAAGATTGCACACCAACAACACCAATATGGTTGGCCTGGCTCTTGCCCTACTTTTCCTCATGAGATTCTATATATACACCATAATGGATATACCATCATGGGTTTGACCACTTTTCTTCTCAGCAGGATCTCACATTTGACTATTCTGAGCGCCTAGCTAGCAAGCAAGCTAGTCCTCTATTTTTCACCAGAGTACTACTGTACTAGTACTGAACACTGGGTCAGTCAGTCAGTCAGGGACTCATATATGCCAATGCTAGTGCTAATTCAAGAGGGAAGGCCCTCTCCCCCTGTTTCAAGGTACAGACTGCCATTGACTGAATCAAAGAGTAACATGCTTTAACAATGGGAGCCCGGCCTTCACCATCTGATGCATGCATGGGACAAACAAACAAAGAATCTTATTAACATTACTCCTTAATCCAAGGTTTTTTAACTTCTTTCCTGCCAAAATGTACCCTTTGATATGCAAAAAGCTGATTAGAACATCATATGATGGAAAGTAAATAACCAAACCTTTCAATTCCGATGATCGGATCGATCAATTTTAAGTAATGGAATGTGAAATGAGCAGATGATTTGAGGGTAATTTTGCAACAAAGATATGTACATGTCTTTAGGGATGGGGAAAACTGGAAAGCATGTGCTGTACGTTCAGGTGGAATTTGATCATGAAATGGTGTCTATTTTTCAAACTACTGATGATGGTAAACTCACTAACTTGCCATTCTTTAGATACTTTTTTCAACTTTCCTGAATCAAAAGCAAAAACAATATAATGAGACTAAACAACTTTAGTTTTTGATAGTTGTGGGGAGCAAAATCAATTCCCAAACAGGTGAACAATCATGATGAAGTTTCATTGGAAAGAGATGGGACACCAGAAGAAATTTAACACAAAAAGCTACCATGGCATGCAGCTAGCAACAAATATATGCACATGTATTTTATAAACATAATCAATTGAAAAGTTGGAAAGGCCTTTTTCGTTGAATAAGAATCCCAGTATAATTAATTAATTAAGATCATGAACATTTATAGCTACAAGCACTTAAGCTAGGGTTGGACTGAGAACAGAAAACAAGTATATTGGCATTTTGTTGATCCAAATAGGCTAAAAGTCGTTCTGCCTCCCAAAAATATGAGGAAAAAGGAAACCAAAGGTTGAAATTGACATGAAAATGATTAGAAAGGAACGAATATTCCCCCTCTTCATATTGCTCTGGATCGAGTCTCAACTGACGAACTAGACAGCTTGCATTCGATTTACAAAAGAAATCTGAAATAATCAATATATAGCAAAGCATTTTAAAAAGTTACTTCTCCGGGTGTTCTTCAATTACTTCATAATCCAAGCATCATGGTAAATCATCAGCTGAAGCCTGCAGTGACCATATAATCTAATGGTTTTGATAATCTGATTGCTGCAATATATAACCCGATCGATTCAATTTTCAAACATGAAAGCTGTAACGATAGAATTCTAGTTTAAAAATGAAGATTATAGATCAATAGAGCTGGTAGAATCCAATATATTAGCTGTTTTTACCATGTTGAAAAAACTGATACACAAAACTGGAGTTGTGTTTAGTTTCATATGGAATTAGTTACACATGATCAGACCTACTCAACTTTACATAAAGAAGCCATGAAACCATGTGTGGTCGGAAGGCCTAATTTGAACACAATTCTACCTTTTACGTGATCATCGATCTTTTCAGAAGAGCACTAGTAAACCCATGAGCATTCTCTCTCTCTCTCTCTCGGTTTTTTTCTTTTTTCTTGAAAAAAGTGTGAAGTACAAACTTCCTATTTTGTTGATCAATTTGGTGTTTTGTGGTTTGCATGTTATGAAACAGCAAGAAACGAGAACAGAATAATTTTCTGTTTCACTTTATGTAGTTGTAAATAAATTCTCGACTACTTCGCTATCGAGATTCCATAAAATTTGCTAAAAAATGTATATTATGGTCTCGTCAATGTTCAATTATTTTCTTTTGTTCAAAAATTAGGGATTCATTGTTTGACGGGATATCTTAAAGCATTTTTAGCAATATTAGTCACTTTTGAATCAAATTTTAGTCGAATAGCTAAAAAATCATTTTAGTTAACATACCTCTTTATCAATGCTCTTTATTTTATGAGTTTTTCTATTAGAACCTCCAAATTTACTCACTTGACCTCTATGCTTTTTACACCTCCTATCAAATTTTTAAATACTAAATTTACTCATTAAACCTCATTAAAGTTCCTCAAATAACCTCACACATATAATTTACAAACAAACTAAGATCTTTATAATAAAAAACTTAGTCATTTCAATGATTTAATTACTCTATAAATCTTAATTACATCTCTATTCCTTAATCAGACAACATAAATCTCTTATCCAATAAAAAAAAAATCAAACACAAGGTATTGAGTTTTAAAAATTAATAAAAATAAAATAACATGAACTATTATGTGATTTTTTTATTTACTTTTTCTTTTTTAGCTGTGCAAAAAAAAAAAAAAAACAGATTAATCATTTTTACTTAATGTTTCTCTATTTTCTGTACCTCATGATTAATTATTTAAATATTTATTTATTTATTTTTATTTGCTAGCTCTATTTTTTTTTCTTCTTTTTGCAAATATAATGGATAGATTTAGATTTAGGTCATAATACAATTTATTTTGTTCTCCCTGACCAATATGCGTTCAATATGCATATCATACATTTTTATCTTAATCATAGTTTTATTTCTTATTATATATATATATATATATATATGAATGCTTTAATGAGTATGTAGTGAAATTGAAAAATGAAAATAGATAAGGAAAATAATAAAGAATGCAATATAATATTATTGAATTGGAAAGTCTAGAGAAAATAAATATAACAATTTTTTTGGTATAATTATTGTCCTTAATAGTCATTTTATAGCAGGTTATATATGTCATTTAATAATTCATAATAGAGTGAGGTCAAGTGAGCAGATTTGGATGTCCCAATAGAAACTCTCTTATTTTAGCTAATTTTAAATTTATATTATTTTTTAAATGAAGATTAAATAGTTTAAATGTATTTATGAACTACATAAAATAACTCAAAACATTTATTTTAAATTATAGAGAATCTCATCTCGCTCTCTATATTTAAGAACGAGATAGCTAAAAGTAAGGGCATCTCCAACAGAATAGCTAAATTCAATTTTTAGCTATATATATAACTATTTTTTAAGGAAAACTCAACTCCAACATACTAGTTATAGCTAAGTGAAATTTAACTTTAGCTAAAATGACTAGCTATATTTAGCTAGACAATCAAGAATAGCTAAAGTAAAAGTAATATTTCTCTCTCCTCTCTTGTCCACATGTCAATTTACAATTCGATAAAATATAGTATATCACTCATAATAGCTACTACGACTGGAGTAACATTGTTAAATTAATAATAGCTATATTTCTTAACTCTGGCTAAATTTAACTAAAATATAAATTCTACTGTTGGAGATGCTCTTATAATGGAGAGCCCTTAGTAGTCTAGTGCAATTGCTAAAATAGATATAAAAAAAACTAAACATGCTCTCTAAACTAGTTAAGGAGCCAATATAGAGAGTATGCTAAAAATGCTCTTACTAAAGTTCGGTACTAGTAGAAGGCGAATATCACACTTGTTTAAACTCTTGTGTACGAGTATCTTCAACTCTATAAATAACGTACAATGACAACTTACATTGTGAAAATCTCTGAGGAAAATGTATGTGTTTGCTTTGGAACTATGCCCCCTTGTAAAAAGAATACAAAGAAAGGAAAATTGTGGTGCCCTTGTTACACACATTGAGAATGATATTTGTATATGGTCCAAATATAATGCGTGTAAGAAAAAGTCGTTGACATCTGAAATTTATGCATCCAAAGAAAAGGACCTACTCGATCAAACTCTTCTCCCAATTGAAATAAATTGGAGTGATAGAACCAACTGAATGGTGGTCCTCTGGTTTCAAGTTCAACCTAAACAAGTAAATCGTTATTGGTTGTAGGGCACTCTAATCATCACTACTAGATTTATTGAAGTTTCAATTTCGTAAGGATTATGTTTATCTTCCATGGACCTAAAATGAATGAGTGGGCTAGCTAGCACGCACAGAAACCCCAAATATGTCCCAACTTTCAGAACACCTAAATTACTCCACTTATTGCGGAGAGATAGAACTTAGTAGAAGATGAACTGGAATTAAACAGCTAGAGCCATAAATAAAGCATGGAATAATATTATACAAAATAGATAAATAAACAATGTACATATAGCAATAGCATGATGCCATCATCAAATGGGTTACTCAGGAGCTAGCTAGCAAGTCCTAATTAATTGAAGGAGATCTAGCTAATGGAGTTATAGAGCTGAAGATAAAATTGGGGTTAAATCTGCTAAATGGGTTTGCATTGGCAGAGAAAGAAATAGGATACTTAAATATCAATTGGCTGGGATTGAGTGAGGTTTTGGGGCTTAAATTAGAGAGGCCTGAGGTGGTTGTGGTGGTGTGACAACAGAGCATAGCTCAATGGACCCATAATGGAGCAACTCCTCAATCATCTGCTCAATGTGGTCATCTTCAAGAGGCTCTATGGATTCTTCATCTTGGGTGCTCTCCACTTTGACTTTATTCACAAATCCCCAATTTGGCTCTTGCTCTTGTTCTTGTTTAGGCTCAGCTGTTAGTGCTGGTTTCTTCTCTGGCACTTCAATGCTGGGTTTCTCATTCTCAGCAATGCCAACATTTTTTGTGTCAACATAGGACAGCTGGGGCTTGCTGGGCTGCTTGAGTGGGGTTGATTTGGTCATTTGGAGTGAAGCCATGTAGCACCTGTGGAGTTTAGCCGTCAAAGTTTGGGAGAGAAGCTTTGAGGCAGAGGACTGAGACGCATTTGGGTTGTAAGGGAAGTTGGTCCTGGCTCTAGGTCCGCACATAAGCCTGGCAGCTTCATCATAAGCCCTGGCTGCGTCTTCAGCCGTCTCAAATGTTCCCAACCAAATTCTAGTCTTTCTACACAAAACCAACAAACGTTTCGTTTAGTTTAGTTTTCCAAGTTGAAACTGCCATACATAATCAAACAAACAATGTGATGATCGATGGAGGAAGAACCATGTACTTACAGTAAAGGGTGGCGAATCTCAGAGACCCAAGAGCCCCAATGCCTTTGTCGTACGCCTCGGTATCGTTGCTGGGGTCTTGCCATTGCTGTGCAGCAAAGCAAAAGAACGTTTCTTTCTGAAAGTGTATGGTGGAAAATGGGAAATGTCTGTGTGTTTCTTTGTGAGAGTGAAGCTGGTGTCTTTGAGGAAGGGAAGAGACTAGTCTCCTCTCTGGCCCTTAAATTCTAGTTGGGGATTGCCCAAAAGACAAAATAAATTGAAGAGAAATGGGTCCCATCAGTAGAGTTTTTGTGTGTAAACCCTGCATTTCTTTTATCCACCAGTAGTTACCAGTTGGCGTTTGCTATAACTGATTATTATTGAATAAATAAGCCAACAGAAAATTCAAACTGACCAATTCAATTCACATGTATGACTCTGACTTATCAAAATATTTAGTTTTCTGTTTCAAATAAATAAGAACGTTATATTGTTGAAGAAAATCTAAGGTCATAGTCCCACAGATTCTTCATGTGATGTGAGGCAGATGGAGCGAATGACAGATAACGTTCACATAGCTTAGAATTATTACCGCGTATAATCTGAGCTTTGGGGGGATATATTAAATTCATTGATTATAGTAATAATAGTTTTTAAGGAATCTTGGAATTTTAGTCTCATGCTAGCCAATTAGCCAACATATGACTGCAATATTTCTCACTACTCATTGGCTCTGTTTCCATGCCATTGATGCTAAAAAAGAATTAAACCGCTAGCCTCGCTTCCTTCTTGTTCTTCAAAGGCTCGTTAGCTAGGCAATATGAGCAGTTGAGGGGAGTAATTAAAATAAAGGTGGATGCATGCTGAGCAATTGGATATGTAGCAATATGTAAAGGTGGATGCATGCTGAGCAATTGGATATGTAGCAATATGTATGATGATTGGGTCAATCCTAATTTGGGACACACTGATTAAAGATTTGTAGACCTTAATTATTACACCGGAGCTAGAGCTAGAGCTAGCCATCAATCCAAATCACAGATATGTAATCGAATCCCCTTCACTATTCTAAGAATCAATTTATACTCGAGAGATCGAGAAACAACAACTTTGATGATCATATTTGTTTTGTGTTCACTGTAATAGAACTATATATGATGGTGTTGATGATGCATTCAATATTCAGAATCAATAAATCTATGTAGTAAGTTAGCAAACACAAAATATGGTGTGCTGCTTAATTTACAGGTGGTATTTCATATACATTTATTTATGTTCATATTGATCCGAGCCCTTCACTTTCATGGATTGGTTTTATAAATTAAAAATGAAAATTTATGGGTTTTTTTTTATTCATGTTCATATTGGTTAGAGCCCTTCACTTTCATGGATCTGGTTTTATAGATTAAAAATGAAAATTCATGGGTTAATGTCATTTGATTTATCGAGAAATTCTTAGGTAGGGCATGCGTGTCACGTGACTGGTACGTCCAGCCAATCATATTTATCTGTTTTTTAATTGTATTTCAAAATTATACATATTTAATTAAAATGAAATACCTAAAATACCTCATGTGTAGGTACTGATTGGCTAAACGTACGGCCACGTGACACGCCTGCCCCATCTAAGAATTCCTCAAGGTTCATTGTACGTGGTTGATGCCATTTTGGAAACATGGCATATGGGGGAGGCAATGTCATGCTCAATCCATTAATGTCTGAAACGTCTGAAACTGGTTTATGCAGTATTGGTGCTCATGAGTCCATGCGTGAGAGAGAGATCTGTTGCAAGTTTCCTGCAACATATCACGCAGTTGCAGGATTTTCTTTCTTAAACGCGTTCAATTTGATGCATACAGTCATGCATGTGACTCCTAGTGTGTGTGTTTTCGGAGTTTTCCCTTTCCTTCCTTCCCTCCCAACTAAGTCTGGCATATGTCTCGAGCTGCTATTTAGGACTTTTGTGCTTCCTTATTTGGAGGCACCAGCATGCCGATGGCAACCAACATTACTTTATCTTATAATGATCCTCACGCCAAATCGCAATCAGTTTTTGCTCTTGATATGCTTTTCTTCGTATGTGGGACAAGGTAAAACAACAAATAATATCATCAGAT
Source organism: Rosa chinensis (assembly GCF_002994745.2). Lineage (NCBI taxonomy): Eukaryota > Viridiplantae > Streptophyta > Magnoliopsida > Rosales > Rosaceae > Rosa > Rosa chinensis. Next base: position 60,808,058 of record NC_037093.1, read on the forward strand.
GTTTGAGTTTTCGACCAAGAAATTTCGTGGAACAAATTGTTGCGAATAACATGTCTAAAGAACTAAATATTAAAGATAAATAATTAAAAAAAAAAAAAAACATGTAGCACAGGAGGGAATCTGTATGGTGGGAATTGAATGCGATTATTTTCAAGGGATTTAAATCAATCAATCAATCAATCTTTGTCACTCAATAATATGATTTTGGTTTACAGCTAACTAGCTGCTAACCTTAAGAATGATAATAATAAATGGTTAGCAAAATAACAAGCGCGTGATCTGGGACCCAAGATAGAACATGAACAACATGGGTGATGACAGCAATCTCGATCCTCAAGTCAAGACTGGTGAAGCAATTTGCGGATGAATTTGGATACATATCTTCAAACTTGCAGAAACCTCCCATGGTTTTGATGGCCCATATATGACACACGGTCCAGTCCATGTCAATTGTCTATTTTTAGGGTTTAATTAGGACAACATCATTACCCGTCCTCCAAGTCACATGCAAACACAATACAAACTATAGAAAATGTGTCGCTTGGTCACACCCTCATCACGAACATACATTGAATTCCTCTATAAATCCCACATGCGCATTCGTCATACGTCTCTTCTGCTATATACACTAAGCTTATCATTTAAACATTCACTCACTTTTTTTTTTCCTTCTTCTTTTATCATTTAAACATTCACGCATACCCTACAGTTTTCTTAGTGTTACTTTTATAAGAAAAGTGGGTGTGGGGGTAATCAACGAATTTGACCCACCATTATGACAATTGACCCTCGCCATAAATACGCGGACAATGACAATCGTAGATGCGGTGGCAATCATCGTTATTAACGACACAATGAATATGGCATTAAGGAGGCGCGGTCGTAATGACATGACATGATGGTGCTATTGGATAAACGCCATAACGCAGAGCGATGGCGTTATTCCATAATGCGGAGTAATGGCGTTATTTGATAACGCCATAACGCTGAGTAATGACGTTATTCGATAACGCCATAACGCGGAGTGATGGTGTTATTCGCCATAACGCGGAGCGATGACGTTATTCGCCATAACGAGGAGTGATGGAGTTATTCCATAAACGTGAAGCAATGGCGTTATTAGTGACACAGAGTAATGGTACAACGTGCAGTGATTACGTTATTGATGGCATTATAAATAACGGTGATGGCGTTATTCAATACTGCAGAGTTATGACAATAATGAGTACAGTTATCGATATTATCGATATTAAACGCGACTTGTGGTGCAAACTCTCCCTCATCTATAAATAGGGGGCATACTGACCAGGTAGATCATCTGATTTTGGATTATTGACTCCACTACTAAGAAACGTACTGACTTAGGCATCGGAGAGTTTTCTGCAGGTACCCCCCCTTCTCCTCGAGCCGACGGTCAAACTCCAGGTCAACACTCGAGGGAAGCTTCTCGATTGTTCCCGGTCAGCTCCCGCTCCAGTCCGCATTCATTGGTGAGTCAAACTCCTCTACGGAATTTTTCTGCACCAACAAGTGGCGCCGTCTGTGGGAACACTTTTCCCTAAAAAGTGATGGCGGGAGCTGTGCCTGGTGGAATTCCCTTTTTGTCGCTAAGGACTGGGAGCGACGAAATCCCACCTTCTGATCGGCCCCTGAATGAGCCTCTCCCAAACCTGGTCGGTGATCTAAACTTGCCTCTAGTTGGTGAGGCACAAACGCTGAGACAAGAACTTGAGCAACTCCGGAAGGAAAAACAGGACCGAGAAACTCGTCGACGGAGAAGGCTCGAAAGGCTCGTCCAGCTCGACAACGACTCTTCGGATGAAGAGATCAGCGATGCCCACCACAACCACAGGGTAACCAACACAATAGCTGGTGGCGCAGGTGAAACCTTGGTTGAGAGATTGAGCGGCACGCTGAACGATAATGGTAGAATCGGGGCAGGACGCCACAAGAGACCGCGCAATGAAGAATGGCGAGAGAAAATGGAGAAGATGATCGAACAGTGCAAGCGCACTGGCCCTCGAGAACTCGCGGCTGAAATCGCAAGAGACGTCGGTGCGTCTCTATTCACCAATGACATCCTCAATGCGGCGAAACCTCGCAGATTCACCACCCCCGTTTTCCAAAAGTATGATGGGACTACTGACCCGGTAGACCACATTAAGGGGTACAAACAGCAGATGTCCATCGAGACAACCGACGAGAAACTGATGTGCAAACTTTTCCCTTTAAGCCTCACAGGGACCGCGTTGACATGGTTCCAAGACCTCAGGCCCCAATCAATCCCAGATTTCGAAATGTTGAGCCAAACCTTCATCTCCCAATATTTCTGCAGTCGCAAGCAAAAAAAAGACATGGCGACCTTATTCAACACCAAGCAAAATGTAGGAGAGAAGATCGATTGTTTCTTCAAGAGATTCAAGGCAGAGATGATGCACATCAATTGTGACCCTCAATGCGCGGCAATCGCCTTCCGTGAAGGGCTCTTCCCAGGTACACCCTTATATGAAAATCTATTACGCAACCCGCCAAGAGACATGGATGATATTATTATAAGGGTCGAGGGTGAAATCCGGGTCGAGGGGGCAAAAACCAGGTAACATAGACATATGTACTTCCTTTTAATAATCATTTGTTTGATTTTCACTTCCTTTAGTATTTGAAATGTATTTGTGGCCAGTAGCCAAATTAAATAAAATGTTATTTGCTTAACTCGTGTGATTTAATGGTCAACCTTGCCCGCCGAACAAACGGGGATAGCTATAACTGAATCTCATTTCATAATCAATACATGAGGCCGGTGGCCGGAATGTAAGGGCAAGGCCGGTGGCCGGAATAATGCATGAGGCCGGTGGCCAAAGTGTATGTGTGAGGCCGGTGGCCAAAAGGAATGTATGAGGCCGGTGGCCAAAATGTATGTGTGAGGCCAGTGGCCAAAAAGAATGTATGAGGCCGGTGGCCAAAATAAATAATATATTGTTTATTAGACTTGAAGGAAAATGGGGGCAACTCTGTGTCCCATACAAAAACCAATTCTTCACCTTGAGGGGCAATCCATGAATTCATCATGTACGGTTTGATTTCGAACTCTTGTTGCTCTGAGTACATTATTGAACTTTTCTTAAGCGCCGGTTCTTGGTAAGAAAGACATTGATATATAGGCGACAGACTGTTACTCTTCCTATGTTTTTGAGAACGCGGCAAAGAAAAATATGGGGGCAATATGAGGAGTACAAGGACTATCGATGAAGGAAAAGCAAGCCCTCGATAAGCCTTTAGTGAAGAAAAGATGTCTTCGATGAGGAGGGCCTTCATCGAAGGAAAAACACAATAAACGAGGAAGATCTCTTGATGAGGAAATCTCGCAATAAAAGAAAAAACACCGTCAACGAAAAATCTCTCAACGACGAAAAGGAAAGCTCTTAACGAAAAACAATGCTCTCGATGAGAAAAAAAAAATCTCTTTGCAAGGAAAAAAGCTCTCGACGAGGGAAAAAGCTATCGCTGAGGAGGCGAACTCTAAAGGATACGTAAATTCAAAAAGCATTAAGCGTCACCTCGTCGAGGTGTCAAATCTTGCCGAGATTCAAGGTGATGGTGATAGCAGCATCAAGGCTAGGAGGAGTAGGAGATCATACGGCTTTGAAAGAGGGAACCTCAGAGTTAGGCTCGGGTCGGGGCTGGGGCCAGATTTTAGAAATTTCCTCTTAGGACGAGTGTCCAAAGAGAAAATTTGGGGGCATTGTGGGGGTAATCAACGAATTTGACCCACCATTATGACAATTGACCCTCGCCATAAATACGCGGACAATGACAATCGTAGATGCGGTGGCAATCATCGTTATTAACGACACAATGAATATGGCATTAAGGAGGCGCGGTCGTAATGACATGACATGATGGTGTTATTGGATAAACGCCATAACGCAGAGCGATGGCGTTATTCCATAATGCGGAGTAATGGCGTTGTTGATTAACGCCATAACGCGGAGCGACGACGTTAATCCATAACGCGGAGTAATGATAATGGCGTTATTCGATAACGCCATAACGCGGAGTAATGACATTATTCAATAACGCCATAAATGTCGGAGTAATGGCGTTATTCGATAACGCCATAATAACGCGGAGTAATGGCGTTATTCGATAACGCCATAACGCGGAGTGATGGCGTTATTCGATAACGTCATAACGCGGAGTGATGGCGTTATTCGATAACGCCATAACGCGGAGTGATGGCGTTATTCGATAACGCCATAACGCGGAGTGATGGCGGTATTTGCCATAACGCGGAGTAATGGCATTATTCGATAACGCCATAACGCGGAGTAATGGCGTTATCGAATAACGCCATAACGCGGAGTGATCGCGTTATTTGCCATAACGCGGAGCGATGGCGTTATTCGCCATAACGCGGAGCGATGGCGTTATTCGCCATAACGCGGAGCGATGGCGTTATTCCATAACGTGGAGTAATGGCGTTGTTGATTAACGCCATAACGCGGAGCGACGGCGTTAATCCATAACGCGGAGTAATGATAATGGCGTTATTCGATAACGCCATAACGCGGATTAATGGCATTATTCGATAACGCCATAACGCGGAGTAATGTCGTTATTTGATAACGCCATAACGCTGAGTAATGACGTTATTCGATAACGCCATAACGCGGAGTGATGGTGTTATTCGCCATAACGCGGAGCGATGACGTTATTCGCCATAACGCGGAGCGATGACGTTATTCGCCATAACGAGGAGTGATGGAGTTATTCCATAAACGTGAAGCAATGGCGTTATTAGTGACACAGAGTAATGGTACAACGTGTAGTGATTACGTTATTGATGGCATTATAAATAACGGTGATGGCGTTATTCAATACTGCAGAGTTATGACAATAATGAGTACAGTTATCGATATTATCGATATTAAACGCGACTTGTGGTGCAAACTCTCCCTCATCTATAAATAGGGGGCATACTGACCAGGTAGATCATCTGATTTTGGATTATTGACTCCACTACTAAGAAACGTACTGACTTAGGCATCGGAGAGTTTTCTGCAGGTACCCCCCTTCTCCTCGAGCCGACGGTCAAACTCCAGGTCAACACTCGAGGGAAGCTTCTCGATTGTTCCCGGTCAGCTCCCGCTCCAGTCCGCATTCATTGGTGAGTCAAACTCCTCTACGGAATTTTTCTGCACCAACAGTGGGAATAGTTGGGGTAGGATAAAAAAAAAAAAAAAAAAAAAGCTTCATTTGTTTGTTTGTTTGTGGATTACTAATATAATTAGTCAGGAATTTCTGTTTAGAAAGTGAAAGTATAGAATTAGGGTGTTTCTAAATGTACCTAGCAAATACCTAAGTATACCCAGTAAACTTTTTACACCCAGCAAATTTCTAAAATAACAAATTACATCCATAAATTTTCCTATAATACCCTTTTATTTGATTAAACCCAGCAAAACTCATATGCCCATACCCTTTTCGTTTATCAAATGCCTAGCAGACTCGCTCATTCTTCTAAGATGAAGAAAAAGAAAAAGAGTTCTCTGGTGAACAAGAATGTGAAGGGGCAAATTGAATACCTACTTTTGATAGGACAAATGAACGTCCTATATCGGGCTACTGAGATGTGAAGGATGTGAATGCATAAAATTTTTTTGGGTTCAGATGTGCATGCATAAATTAATACGTACATCTGGGCTTCTGGAATTTGGAAGTTTGGGGAGATGTAGCCTTTTGATCTCATTAGCTAGGTAATGATAACCACGACTGCAGTATTTTCTTGTTGGGTTAGGAAATCAATGGAGCAACTACTCAGTATCACTAAGCAAGTAATCATATACTGGTTTTATGGCTTGTACCATCTGTTTAGGACCAAAGACCTAGAACTCCTTTTCTTCATCTCAGAAGAACAAGGGAGTAGTATTCTTCATTTGGGTCTATGGATTTTGCTGGGTTCAATTAAAAAAAGAAGGTATTATAAGAAAACTTACTTGGTGTAATTAGAGATTTTATAAGTTTGCTGGGTGTAAAAAAATTGCTTGGTGTACTTAGATATTTGCTGAGTACATTTAGAAAGACTCTAGAATTAACATTGAAATCTTGACGCGGTTACGTATCAGGAGGAAGGACTAAATTGGCGGATTAAGGTGTTATGGTGATAGTTATCGATACTAGCTAGCTAGCTGGCTACATATGGATGGCTATATAAATCAGAGATAATGTGTGTTGCTAGCTGCAGGAGACTAGCTAGTTGCGCCCGCAGTCCATGGGATTTGTTCGAACTCCGGCTCGCAGTTACTGCTTCAAACTTTGAACAAGACGACACAACAAGATAACAGATATATCATGAGCCTGCCATGAAAATGACATAATATGTTGATCATGTTCAAAAACTTCTTTGCATGTTCATGAAGTGACATATTACGTCGACCACGTTCATCTTTCACAACATGCCAAAACCAGATAGATATTCTCAACCCCAACCAAAACAACCAACACCAAACAGGAAACCACTTCATAAGAAAGAGACGAAGTATATATACAATTTTTTATTTTTTTTTCACATCGCACCTTGTTGTTTAAACCCTACCCTGTATGATAATAACATGTATATGGCTCGAACATGTGATGTTTTGGTGATTGATTCAATCTACTCCGATAGAACATCACGAACTGATTCCCAACTAAACATGCTCAATATTCAAATACATTTTAATTTTCAGATGTCCATTTCAAAAAGAATGAAGAGAACAAGTTTTATTTGTATACAAGAACTTACTAGAGATGCATGTGAGGCAACGAAGAGCAGATAAATACAAAACAATAACACTCTTGAAGCCCAACCAAAGGTCAAAAACAAAATGAAGGGCACAAACAACACCAAGCCAATGTACAAGAACGCTGCTGTATAAGACAATGGATGAATTTTTTATGCACCTGTAAGACTGTAACTATAGAAATGGTTTCACATTAATTACATTTCATCCAACCTTTTAAGCATTATGTAAAATTAGCCTTGTAAAGAAACAAATTATATGACATCATATATACGTTTAATTTTCTTCATAATTGATAATAGGAAGTTTCTATTCATACCTCTTAAATTGGTATTTGGACATCCCCTTCTCAAATTTACACAAAACTTCCAATCTTCCCCTTTTTTGTATTCAGACAATTTTTTCCAATACAAATCTACTAGTAATATCTTTTTTTCATCACTTAAAACTCAGTTCATATCCATGACTTAACAGTTAACACCATTCACCTTGTAAGCTTGGATACTCTTATGAACCTCCTTCTATTTCTTAATAAAATATGCAATTTACAATACCACAGGAGAACTATTATCAAAATCAATTTCTGTAAACCCAAATCAGGCTAGCAACATAGTCTACTCTAGCAAAAAAAAAAAAAAAACCATAAAAAGAGACCAAGATAACAATTAATGATTAACTCCATGAAGTGAAGCAATTAAGCCAAACTAGAAAGAAACAAAAAAGAATAGGAACTAGAAATTGCTTTTCGATCATTATTTTCTCGATTGTTCTTCTCTATATTTTTTGTCCTTTATTCCATTTTGCAATCTTGAACATTCTACCTTAATCAAAATTGCCCAATAATCCTCATGTATGGCTGTAAGAGAATGAGGGAGGGGAAGGGGAGAGAAGAGAAGGTACAAATTTTATTTTTTTATTTTTTTATCTTTCATTTTGTTTATTTTTTAGAAGGGCAAAGTTGGACTTAAAACTTCCAAAAATTGTTGGAGGTCCAAATACCATTTTAGAAGGTATGAATAGAATTTCCCTTGATAATAACATAAAATGAACGAATAAAAAGTTTTCAAATGCATGAAGAAAATATTGAAAGCATGAGCTAGTATTGAAGAGCCTGATCAACAAACAGAGCCATTGGATAAGCATCCATTTTATCTTGATCAATCATTTCCTCTTCCTAGTCATTTGACCTCTTCTTCATCAGCATCATCGAGACAGAGTCTCTTCACATACAATCATGTCAAGTAGGTTTTCTCGCTTCAGCAAATCTATGTGAGGCTGAGGCTGATGCTGATACTTGATCTCTGTGAACTTGTTCCCATAGCCATAGGCTGATGATTTCTCCATGAAAAAGATTGGACCGAGACAAGTTATCGGCTCAAGAGGCTCATGGGAAATCTTTAAATCAAAGAGCTTACTCCACGAGTCAGTCACCCCATATTCTTTCATGTACCAAATACTAGCAGATGTCATACTAGAGAACCAGTCCTCCATATGATGCAACACGTATAGGCATCCTTCACAGGAGACCCCCAAAAGATTAGCATACTCTAGATGATCATCATTATCATCAAAATCAGGCAGCGAAAGTTTTCCAAACTCCTCATTTTCCAGATCAAAAGTAAGGATGCAATCTTCCTCCTCATGTGATTCATAGAGCCCATTATTCTGATCGAAGTGCCAGTGAAGTTTTTCATTTGAAAGAGCCCCCTGACTTTGGGTTATGCGGTTGATCCACTTTGGGGCACCGGAAATGGCTCTCCAAATTTGATTCTTCCATGAGAATATTAAGAGCTCCTCGAAATCAGAGTTAATCCGAAACCATATCAAAAGTTTATAGTCGTCAGTAGCCGACACACAACCAAAGCCGTAGTGATAAACACTAAACTCAACTTCTTCTGCTTCTTCCTCTGAAAAATAACCACCAAGATCTGGGTCGGGTAATTTGCTGAAGAAAGTGGTTGATGGATTCCATAAGATGAAGTTTTTATGAGGATCGAGACTTGCACATACCAAACCACTACTAGAGACCAGTAGCGTGACTTGAAGAAACCGCCATTGCTCGAGTTCCAAGAATGGGCAGGTAAGCTTTCTAATTGATGATGACTTCGCCTGGAGGTCCAAGGATTCCATTTGAGATGAGGAGATGATGATGAGCCTGTGATTCACAGTTTTCTGGCAACGCGCTAATTTATAGTGCCTTCGGGAGAATCTATAGTCAGAGATTCTACAGCTCAATTTTTTTGAGACGCATCGAAATTTCAGTATAGATTTCAAGGGCAACTTGAGTATGATTATTTCTACAACATCATCTACAAGGTCATCGCCCTCACCCTCTGCCATTGCTATTGGATTCTAGGGACAAGGGTTTTGAGTGAAGAACTAGGGTTTCCTTGGAATCGGGAAGATCGATTTTCTGATCAAGGCCCTTTCTTTGGACGAAATCTGAAAAGCAATATTGGGGGCTGATTTTGAGCCTCCTCCCCCATGATGAGTCAATTAAAGGGATCGATTTCCATATGAATTCCATAACAGCTTGCATACCCATGCGATGCACATGTTATGGAACAAAGAATATTGGTGAATCAAGGAGAGATACTAGTCTCATACCCGTGCAATGTACGTGTTATGGAACCAAGAATATTAGTGAATCAAAAAGAAATACTAGTCTCATACTCACGCGATACACGTGGAGGAATTTTAGTGAATCAAAGAGAAATAGTACTCTCATACATGTGCGACGCACGTGTTATTGGAGAAGTGAAGTGTTATTGAACGAAGAGCTTCAATGAATCAAAAATAAATACTGATCTCATATTCATGCAAGACACGTGTTATTGAAGTCTTGAAGAAGGGAAAAAGAACGTAAAAATTTCTTGTAACATATTCAATCTCTCCATAATATACGTTTCTCCTGTTTTTGTTTAACACCAAACTTCACGCCTGACCTATCTATAAATAGATAAAGATATCGTTGAGAATGATTGTTTATTTCTAATCCTTATCTTCATTTTATTCAATAACCTTATTGGTCAAGGAAATAATTAATTTGATTTAGCGAATATTGGAATTAGTTTTGTAACGTAATTTTGGTTTTAATTGTATTTTTCTTTTCTTTTCTTCTTTGAAAGCAAGATGATTCTCCATGAAAGCAAGAGCACCTTTTTCGGCCTGCTCTCTCTTGAGCTTCCTGCAATATCCCTCTTCATGTGGTCTTTTTCACCACAGTGAAAACATTCGATGTTTTTCGGGTTAAACTTGCCCCTTGACCGGTCTTCCGTTTTGCCTCGATTGTGGAATTTTCTAATGCTTCCACGGTTGTCGGTGATTGATATTCCTTGTTTCTTCCTCCTTGCTTCTTATTTGAACATACTATTTTTTACGACGCTCAGTGTGAGAGCGCCTTGACAAGCTGAGTTGCTTAATGACACCACCAACGGGTCCCAACTGTTTGGCAACGAGCTTGGTAACAACAATGCTTCCAACTCATCATCAAGCACCATCTTCATATTTGTCAATTCATTCACCATGCCTTGGAATTCGCTCAACTGTTCTTAAACACTTCGACCATTGCTGTACTTCGTGTTCACTAACCGCCGAATGAACGAGACTTTGTTTTGTGAGGTCTTTCACTCGTACATGGACTCCAATTAACTTTGTCCATATTGAGTAAACACATAATGGAAAACACTTTCATCAACCCATTGACGAATTACTGCAACAGCTTTTCTGTTCAAGATGCTCCATGCCATGTCAGATTTGCCTGGCGGCTTCTCTCCACCATTTTGAAGGAGCATACAGATCCTTGCAGTAAAAAGGATGTCTTTCATTCTGGGCTTTCAAATGGAGAAATTTGATCAAGTCAACTTAATCATTTTTGCTGACAATGACAACGACTCCACCATCATATCTTGATCACCACAGGATGCCATGGACAATGAGTGTTGGGCTATGATACTACTTGCTGGGAGAAAAATGCCTTAATATAAGGCCAATGGATAATTAGGTATCTCATAATCTAACTTTTGCCACACTTCGTGTGATTTGTGGAAACGACAACAGATCGATAAACAAAAGAAGACACAATATTTGACGAGGTTTGGCAAATGTGTCTACGTTCTCGCGGCAGCAGTACTTATTTCTTTCATTATGTAAAATAATGAGATTACAAGAAGCAATCTCACTATAGTGACTAAACTTTAGAGAAGTTTTCTTTATGTGTAATTCACCTATAGAGGTAGATATGATATTTTTCATATGGGTACGTATAAATAATTCATGAAGTCGCACTGCAAAAAAGTATTGCTAAAGAGAGAAACTAATGGTGATGAAGGTAAATGTTGTATAAGGTAGAATGTTGTTGGTGACGAAAAATTCGGTAGAGGATTTTGACTCACCAATGAATGCGGATTGGAGCGGGAGCTGACTAGGATTGATCAAGAAGCTTCCTTTGAGCGTTGACTTGAAAGTTTGACCGTCGGCTCAAAGATAGGGGGGTACCTGCAGAAAACCCTCCGTTGCTAAGTCAATACGTTTCTAAGAGTGCAGTAGGAAGAATCATAATGAGATGTCTTACCTAGCTGGCGAGTCCTCTATTGATAGGTGGAGGCTTACTTGGTCGGTAAGTCGTCATCATATATATTGCCACACTTTTGGCCATCATGATTACCCCATTTACTGCTGTAATTATCACCGTAATTATGGATGCAATCATTACCTCATTTACAGCGATCATCGTTACCGTACTAATGGCCGCAATCAATACTACATTAGCGGCTGTCATCAATTCTACACTTATGACTGCAATTATTTTCGTATTTATTTTTGTATTTATAACCGATTACTTATCATAATTTCATGTCAAAAATATTTGGGGACTACTCCCACAAATGTCTAGTAATGAATAGCCGAATAGGTGGCTAGACTAAATAGGAAAGGAAAAAAATGATCAACAGGTTAGGAAAACATCAAAAACAAATCCGAGCAATGTGCATGTATTGTTGGGTCAAAATATATAGTCAGTTTTCATTTTTGACCCGTCCTCTTACTTGCTAATGATTTTGTAAATCAGTGTCTAACATTGTTTGGATTGCATAATGCCCCTCCTTCAAGTAGTAGCGCCGGCGCCAGTGAAGCTAAGACAGTGCAACTTATTAATCAAGAACAAAAGCAACAAGCCATTGCCCTTCCCTTCCCTGCAGCCACATTATCGTTATTATTATTCATCATCTTTAGGCGAAAGCATTTTTACTGCCAATGCAAATCCAAATCTAAATATTCCAAACTGTGATGATCGGCAAATCACAGTAACCAAAAGAAGAGGAGACCATGGTCGTAAAAAACATAACGGGGCACCATTGTCCTATGCCTCACAGTCACGATCAGAGAAGATCGATGTTAATATTGATGGACAACCCATGGATAGATTTCAGATTGGCGGCGGCTTTTCTAAACAATGGGACGCTTTTCATCGCTTTTGTCGTCCTCATACTGTAATCGGCACTGTAAGTACTCAAAACTGATGGATTTCTACATGTTAGTTTCAGACTTTCAGTTAATTTCTCGTAAATAGAAGGTTAAAATTTAAAAATTGTTGCCTAGCAATTTCACCAGTGCCATTTTTGTACGATGTTGTTTTCAGGTTATAGGTATATTATCGGTCTCTCTTCTTCCATTGGAACAAATTGGGGACTTGTCTCCTGCATTTTTTATAGGAATACTGAAGGTATAGTTCGAATGTTTAATAGTACTGCTGGTTGGCTTGATGTTGTATATATATACGTACGTAACATATTGTTGAATTGATCAAATCTTAGGCATTGGTTCCCTCGGTGTTAATGAACATCTATGTGGTGGGATTGAATCAAGTGTTTGATGTCGAAATAGACAAGGTATGTATATATATGACCATATATGAACTCATGTAGTATCTACTATTTGAAATGAACCTTAAAGATGTGCGATTTTGATCATTGCTCGAATTACATTGCAAGTCCAAGTTGGTCAGGGGGGAGAACCTCCTCACTTTTCATAAAAATGGGATGTTCTCTCTTGAAGGGAGACTGTGTCTATGTATAGTGTTCGTTCTGCGTCTTTTGCTTCCAAAATATTCACACTCTTGTTTATATGTTTGATCTCCCAGGTTAACAAACCTGATCTCCCACTAGCTTCTGGTGAATTCTCTATGGGAACTGGGATCACAATCGTTTCCACAGTTTTGCTGATGGTAATCAATTAATTGGCAGATATACATAATCAACTATACTGGCTTTGCAACATTACTCGATCAGTCTATACTTAGGAAACAGGTAAGTAACTGTTTGATACAAATTTTCAGAGTTTTGCTATGGGAGTTATGTTCAAGTCTCCACCTCTTTTCTCTGCCCTTGCCATTAGCTTTTTTCTTGGAAGTGCTTATTCCATTGAGGTTAGTTTCTTCAGCCTTTTCATAGTCTGTTAACAGCCTTAGAAGGAACAAAGCAACCAATGTATTGGTTCATATATATGCATTATCATTTTTGTTTTAATTATATGAACCAAGTAACTATCGCGCAGTTCATTAATTTCGATTTCTGTGGCTCTCTATCTGTTGAGTAGCATCCGCTGCTCAGGTGGAAGAGACATGCAATTCTTGCTGCTGCTTGCATCCTAATTGTGAGAGCTGTCGTGGTCCAGCTTGCCTTCTTTGTACACATCCAGGTATATGTCATTACTCTGGCTGCAGCTGGCTCTGTTGTCTATAAATATGACTATATATATGAAGTCATGAAATTGAAGCCATGCATACATGTTTGCAGAAGTATGTGCTTGGTAGAGAAATTTCAATTACAAGACCATTGGTATTTGCAGTGGTTTTCATGTGCATCTTCTCCTCTGTTATTGCGTTGTTCAAGGTTAGAGCACAATCTGTATATTAGTATATACATGTACATATATGGAGTTAAAGTAGCAATGAGTTATTGTTTTTTTTTTTTTTTGGTTCAATAATTAGTATAACTACATGTTGTCAACGGCATTGTAATATGATTAGCATGCAGGATATACCTGATGTGGATGGTGATAGAGATTTTGGTATCCAATCTTTCAGTGTCAACCTTGGGCAAGAAAAGGTGCTCTATTTCACTTTCATTAAGGCACCACATTGTATAAACAATATGTTGGCTTAATGCTCGATATTTATATGCCAGGTGTATTGGGTTTGTGTAAATATGTTGTTACTGGCATATGGGGCAGCAGTGGTGATTGGAGCCTCTTCTTCCTTCCTACCAAGCAAGGTTTTCACCGTAAGTGTGGCTGTGAACTCATTTACTTTTAGATATAGCCGCCAACCCTGCCGGTGGCACTTCTTTTACTAATGAAGCCTGAATTTGGCCACAGATAATAGGTCATGGTGCACTGGCTTGCCTTCTGTGGCTTCGAGCTCAATCAACAGATATAGCCAATAAAGCCTCCCTAACTTCTTTTTACATGTTCATTTGGAAGGTAACCAATCATTTTCTTCTTTCTAGAATTGATATTGAGTTAACAATTTGGTTGAACTTCTCACCAGCAATTTCTTTGGACTGGTTAGCAACCTTTGTATTAGAAACCTTCCTAGCTAGTTGCCTTGTTCGAGTTCCCATTCTAAATTTCTACAATCAAACATATCAGTTCAAGTCATGTATGTATTTTTTGAGAAGCATAACATGTTCTTGGTTTAACAAGAAGTTGATAATTAAATTGTTGCAGCTGTTTTACGCCGAGTATCTGCTTATTCCTTTTGTACGTTGAGAAGAAGATCGAATTGTGGCTGATACTGTGCTGCTGCTGCTTCTGTTATGTGTCACTCCAATTTGTCTAGTCTCAAGAGCAAGAGAGCAATTGACCATGAAACACAACTCCAGTTGCGCTGATTTCCCCCCATTTGACTCTTTAAATGCTTATCTTTGTGCACTAATGTTGTTTCTTTTGTCTCAAATTCTAAAAACTTAAGGGTGTGTCTTGTAACGTTTTATGAAACTATTTTTACAATACTAGATTGTAGAATGAAAACAGGGAATTAAACTACTGTTTAAGGATATCTCTATTTGTGTTTGGCCCAAACTCTAGGTTACTTGCTCTAGTGGTAATAGGGTTAAATTATGAGGATCTAGATTCCTATTCAATGTACGATTACTTTCCTTGTATGATTGAGATTCTATGCATTGTAATCCTCTATATAAAGAGGCCCCTATTATCAATGAGGACACACAGCAAATTCCTTTCAATTCTCGTTTCCCTAAAACACGTTATCAGCACGAAGCCCTAACCCTGAAACAAATAGCCAAACCCTGATTCAAGAAACTAAAAACCTTGAATCTGAATACAAAACCTTGAAGCCTTTTTTGCCTCCACCTCACACCTTGAAGAACTCAATCCCAGGAGTCCAGAACCGGAAGCCCCACCTCAAGAACCGGCCAGAAAACCACCGAACCGGCCACCGGAAGCTCTATACAACTAGCAGCAAATATTCCACAGGTTCACCATCTTCCGGACCTCCAATTTCTACCAAATTATGGTAGCAGAAGCCTCTCAAGCCAAAGATTCAGGAACCGGAAGAAAAAGTGAGAAAACCGGCCTAAAAGTGCGTGAACTGGCCGACTAAATCTCCTACAGAAAACCGGCAGAAAAGAGAAGAAAAGAAAAGAAGAGAAAAAAAAAAAAAAAAAAGGAAAGGAAGCCCAAGAAGCAGAAGCCCAAGCCCATGGCAGAGGCCCACTGACGCAGGCCCACTACCAAATCAGCAGGAGGACCCACTGCTACATCAGCACAGGGACCCACTGCCACATCAGCACAGGGACCCACTGCCACATCAGCACTGCCACGTCAGCAGAAGGACCCACTGCCACATCAGCATCAGTGCCACGTCATCCTGCCGGCCAACTCCCAGTCAACTCCCTGCGACTTTTCCGGCGACATTTTCCGACCACTTTTTCCGGTCAAATTTTCCAACGACTTATTTAGAGGTATTTTTTACTAAACGTTCCCCTTTTTTAGAGTTTTTAAATTTATTTTCTCTTCTTTTCGGGGACTTGCAACCTCCCTTCTTCTACCCCCCTTTCTTTATCATAGAGGAGACCAAATTAAGCCGAACTGTGGGGGTTCGTGCCCACTTCAAGCTTGGAGCTTGTAGAGTTCTCCAAACTTAGAGTTTGTTGAGATAAAACGATCGACCGCAAATATCATTGTTTCAATCTAATCCAACCCCTCTTGGAATCGAATTTTTTGGAAGCGACTACACTCAGAAATTTTATTTGTATTCGTGGTAGCCTTTTTCGCTCCGAAACTAACCCTAATTTCTTGTTTTCTTTCAAGATGAGTAACCTGAACAAATTGGACTTTGCTCCATTGGAAACAACTGGCTTTGAATATCATAGGTGGGTTCGTGATATCCGCCAGCATCTCAAGGCCGATGGAATCTTAGATACGATTCTCGAGCCTAGCCAGGACGTGCTAACTGTTGAGCAAGCTCAAGCTTTGGAAGCAAATTGAGCAGCCTTAGAGGCAAATAAGGCAAAAACCATCATTCTAATGACTCGTCATATGGATGATTCGCTCCAGTACGAGTGTATGAAGAAGACCCCAGAAGGCTGTGGGTCTCACTCGAAGATAGATTTGGCAACGTCCGTGACTCCCTGCTTCCTGACCTAGAAGTGAGATGGCATAGCCTCCGCTTATGTGATTTCAAGTCAGTTCTTGACTACAACTCAAAAGCACTTCGCATTAAATCCCTAATGGAATTTTGTGGTAAAGAGATCACAAATGCGATGTTGATTGAGAAGACTCTCTCTACTTTCCCCGTCTCTGCATTGATGGTTGCTAAGAACTATCGAATCGATGTTACTGCAAGACGAATCACAAGGTTTCATGAGCTCATTAGAACTATGAATGTCGCTGAAAAGCATGACAACATCCTTGTGAAAAACTATAATTTGAGATCCGTGGGAACATGGCATATTCCGGAATCCAATTATAGTTGCGCCCCTAAGAGAAGGCGCTAAGAGCAAAACCCTAATCTTAGGGATACTTCTGGACGTCCTGGTCCATATAATTGCTCTACTTGGGAAGGTAACCACCAAAAGAGGTGAACACGGAACCGAAGAGGTCAACGTGGAAAGAGAGAGAGAGGCAACGCCTCTGGCCATGTTGGTGACACCACCAACATTAGGAGCCATCAATGATGCTTTCAAAGCACCTCAATCAATGGAGTCTGAGAGAAGAGATGTATGTTCTTGATGTGGAGTATCCAATCATTGGGCACACATTTGTAGAGCTCGTGAAGAAATCATCACTGCCTATAAAGCATATTGTGAAGCAAGAGAAGCTCACTATGTGGAACAAGAAGATCATGAAGATGATCTAGAGTGAATGGTCAAAGACTACAAATATGGCTGGGATAAATAGATCGCCAATTCTGTTTAAGTCTTTATTTTTCCAAGAGATGTAATAGGCACTTGCCATATATACTTTGTAGTAAATGCCAATGGTGTAGTCTTTCTTCAAAGTAGGCTCACCCAAAGTAAGTGTGATGTCTAGGAAGGTTATGAGATTAGTGGTACTTAAGCGAGCCTTGCTCCACCGACATCTCTCTACTCACCTGGTCACATTTATTTTGGAATTACTTAAAGAAGTTAGACGACTACCATTGTTTTGCATTAGCTAGCATTTGGATTAGATTCTCCTAATGGTTAAGAGACAATGATGTACTCTGTTGGCTTATGAATAAAATTTCGAGTTCTTTTTGACTCCATTTTGATTATGAGCATATGACTTTTGTGACTACGATGGCTGGGCCATCAGTATTAATTCAAGGACATGGAATAGCCCAAGTTCCACTTGCCAAATGGCACCTTAATTACTGTCACAGAAACTCTCTACGCTTCTAGGGCGAATCATACCTATGAATAGCCAACGGATTCCATGCGAAAATGCATGTATAGAAAGGAAATGAGTTCCTTTGCAATACCTCTAATGATTGCGAACAAAGGCGCACCTTAGAGAAGTTTATGTGTCTCTCTAGTGGATTCTATGTCAGTATTATGAGAGAATATCTCTTGGATTTAGACACATATTGGCTTTGTCACGACATGATAGATCATCCTAGTCATGATATAATGATCCGTCTACCAAAGACTTCACATGGACATCCTTTCTCTCGAGCGAAATGAAGCATGAATCAAAAGTTGATTCCTGGACTAAGTGTGACCGACGCTGCTGCCTAGGGCACTGCCTCCATCCACCACCAGCCTAGGGCTGGCGCAGTCCCTATCCATGACGCCATGGATGGCGTCCATCATTGTGATGGCGCCCTAGGTGATGCTGCAATCACTAACTTGCTTCGAATAGTGTTTCAAACGCTCAGGCCCAACCAAACTTCTCATTGGTTGCTTCTAAAGCCTCTCGCTCGTTTTACAAATCCCGTTCCTTAGGGAAATTAGGACTGAGACCGTCCTATGCAAAGGCTATGACAATACTCATTATGTTCTTACATAGAATCCATGGGGATTCTGTGGATTGATTCAACCAACTTGCGGACGCTTAAATATTTCATGATATTGGTTGACACGCAAACACGCCGGTCGCATGTTGTGCCATTGTCCACCTATAAATGCTGCTTATGCTACACTCCTAGCACATATCATATGATAACTGGCTCACTCCCCAGATCATCCTATTCAGTCACTTGGATTTGACTATGCTAGAGAGTTTCCATCGAAAGATTTTCGATGGATATTGCAATGGGACTGATATTGGACATCACATTCCCATGTACACCCAAATGGTCTTGCGGAAACGACTACGATGGTAGTCCAGACATTGGTAATGCGCACCAATCTCCTTATATCCGCTTGGGGTGATGCAATATTACATGCAGCTATGCTACTTCGTCTACGACCCACCGCCACTCAATATACCTCTGCGTTACAGCTAGTGACTGGGTATAAGTATCATACTTACGCATATTTGAGTGAGCCATTTATGTGCCAATTGCGCCGCCACAACGCTCTATGATGGGTCCTTACAGATGAATGGACAACTACGTTGGATTTGAGACTCTAACAATCGTCCGCCACTTCATGCCCTTGCAAGGCGATCTCATTACCGATAGCTTTGCGGGTTGCCACTTTGATGAGACAGTCTTCCCGTCGTTAGGGGAAGATCAGAATACGGATGTTCAGCAGGAACGATAGGAATTGTCATGGCCTGTCCCCACTATGTCTCATCTCGATCCTTGTTAAAGTGACGAGATCACACAAATATGCTGCAAACAAGCCTGCAAGGAAGGACGTCCCTACTAGAGGATGTAGCGCCACCCTACACGGAGGTAGGCATGGCTCCAACGCCAAAGAGAGTGGCACTCTGGCGTTATAGGCCATGACCCCAGCTAGGATGCATGGGAGGCCCGTGGGTTCGAAGGATACATTGGCACAAACCAATCCTTGAATCATCGACACTCAAAATCCGTCTCATGAGAATCTTCCAGGTTATGGTTATCGTTGGGGGACGCCTCAACGTCAAAACCTATTCTTGAGAATATAGAGCTCTATGAAAATTACACTAGTGTACATGAGACGTGGGATAGAAACTCCATCATGATTGATGATGTAGTTGCGCATTTTGTTGCGCATGAGTTTGTTGAGTCAGATGATATCGAACCACGCTCCGTTGATGAATGACTACCAACGTAGAAAAATTTGGCCTAAATGGAAAGATGTGATCCAGGTTAAGATGGATTCTCTAACGAAGAGGAAGGTTTTCGAGCTAGTAATGCCAACACCTCCTAACATAAAACCTATTGACTAATGGGTCTTCGTTAAGCAGCGTGATGAGAAAAAGAGATGACAATCTCGCCTTATGGCGTAAGGCTTCTCACAAAACGCCCTGAAATCGACTACGATGAGACATATTCTCTCGTAATGGATGTCATTGCACTCCACTACCCTGTCAGTTTGGTAGTTTCCGAATAATTGAACATGCAGCTTACAAATGTGGTCACTACGTATCTCTATAGTGATCTAGATATGGAATATACATGAAGGTTCATGGTGAACTTCATTTTCCCAAGTCAAGTGGTTCTAAACCACAGAGCGCGTTTACAAAGAGGTTGAAACGCTCGCTAAAATAACTACTTGATTGGGAAGGGATATGCCCACGCGTTTCCATAACAAGTTTCGGATTCCATCGCGGTTCATGTTGGACATGATCTTCATTAGAAGCCCTTAAAGAGTTAAGGGAAACCGCTGAACACTTCAAATCTGAGCTTGAGATGAATGATTATGGGAGAACACGATTATGTCTCAGTTTGGAACTTGAGCATCGTGTCGATAGATGCTTAGGCATTTTGACAAGGTCAAACCTTCAAGCACCCCCATGATCGTCCTTATTCTTGATCCTGAAAAGGATCCTCTTCGTCTGAAGGATGATGACGAAGATGTGCTAGAGGCAGAAGTGCCTTACTTGAGTACGATAGGCACATTATTGTACTTAGCTCAATGCACAGGACCAGACATCTCGTTTACAGTGAACTTGTTGGCTAAGGTGTAGCTCTGCGCCAACGCGACGCCATTTTGATTGGTGTAAAAATATCTTTCAGTACTTGAGATGTACGATTGAAATGGGTTTGTTCTATCCCTACAGACAGAAGATGGATTCGGACCCATCACACACCAGAAACGTCGCCAACGCTGGCCTGCGTTCTCTATCCCCATCCCAAAACGATATAAGTGTTTTGGAAGGTTTTGCTGATGTTGGGTAGCTCTCTGACCCACACAAAGGTCGCTCCCAAATTGGTTAAGTGTTCACTATGGGAAAAGACCGTGATATCTTGGAGGTCTACAGAATAGACCGTAGTCGCTATATCTTTGAACCATGCAGAGATTATTGCTCTTCACGAAGTTGTTCGTGAATGTTTGTAGATTGGATCCATAATCACGCATGTTCGAACAATTGTGGTTTGAATGTTCGAACAATTATGGTTTGAAGTCTACCACAAGATGAGCCTACGAGCATTTAGGATAATGTTGTTCGTTTTGAACAGATGAAGCAAGGCTACATCAAAAGCGACAACACCAAGCATAATCAGCAACAACAGACTCTCCTCAAATACCAAAGTGAACTAGGTTCGATATGAGGATAATGCGGCAGACTCGTTTACTAAGTCATTGCCCAAATCCATGTTCGAGAAACATGTGGCAAGAATTGGCTTGCGAAAATTATCTGAACTCCCATGATCGTAGTCATCAGGGGGAGACGCAGACATAAAGGGGAGATGTCTACATGTTAACCTCGAAACGTGAAGGGTGTGTTGTGCTCTTTTTCCCCTTCGACAGAGGTTATTTTTGTCCCACTGGGTTTTTGTTACTCGGCAAGGTTTTTAACGAGGCAACGAGAGAAGCACCACGTTTGGACAACACAAGGGGGAGTGTTTAAGGATATCTCTATTTGTGTTTGGCCCAAACTCTAGGTTACTTGCTCTAGTGGTAATAAGGTTAAATTAGGAGGATCTAGATTCCTATTCAATGTACGATTACTTTCCTTGTATGATTGACCTAGAATTGGCGCAAGTCAATTCTTGGTCTAGTGGTAAACATGTGGCAAGAATTGGCTTGCGGAAATTATCTGAACTCCCATGATCGTAGTCATCAGGGGGAGACACAGACATCAGGGGGAGATGTCTACATGTTCACCTCGAAACGTGAAGGCTGTGTTGTGCTCTTTTTCCCCTTCGACTGAGGTTGTTTTTGTCCCACTGGATTTTTGTTACTCGGCAAGGTTTTTAACGAGGCAACGAGAGAAGCACCACGTTTGGACAACACAAGGGGGAGTGTTTAAGGATATCTCTATTTGTGTTTGGCCCAAACTCTAGGTTACTTGCTCTAGTGGTAATAGAGTTAAATTAGGAGGATTTAGATTTCTATTCAATGTACGATTACTTTCCTTGTATGATTGAGATTCTATGCGTTGTAATCCTCTATATAAAGAGGCCCCTATTATCAATGAGAAAACACAGCAAATTCCTTTCAATTCTTGTTTCCCTAAAACAACTACAAGTTTTTAAGATGTAAATACATTTTCGGCACAAATATTATAAAATTTGAAATATTAAAAACATATCTATGATTTCAAAAAAAATAAAATAAAATCTATAGCACTCAATTTATACAATTTGAAGCTCTATTTTTTTTTCTTCAAAGAGAAAAAATCATTTTTAGTTTTTCCTCAGTAATCTTGAAAGATTGACTATTTTGTTTGTATTAATCATGAATCCTTTATTGGTTGTTATGAGAAAAGAAACAAAGTATTGTGAAGGGGATTGAACAAGAAGAATCAAATCCCAAGGAGAAGCGTCGTGCGTGTTCTCGATGGCGGAGGCCTTGCAGCGGCGGCGAGGGTTCACTGTGCTGGTGGCCGGAACTTGTTTTGGAGATGGTGTGGGGGTGCCTATAGCAGATGCCAAGCATTGGGCTCTTTGGGCCTTAAATTGGGTTATGAGTTGTTGGTCCAGATTCTGGGGTCCAGAGCTGTCGGCCCTGAGATGGCTTTTTGTTCATGGTTGGAAGTTTGGTTCTTTGTGGGCCGGATATTGGGCTGCAAGGGTCTTGTCCTGGGCTGAGGTTGATTGGAACTTCTCACTTGGGAAGGCTCTGATGAATGAAGACGGAATGGATGGTGATATATCATCACATTCTACCAATAGTTTAGTTTAATTTCTGTTTGGGTCGCAAAAACCAGTGCCTTAGTTGGTTACTTTTAAGTCTTGCTTCGAGGTTTCTTGGTTTTTGTTAGAATAAAGGTGCGTGAATTTACCAAAAGGTGGGTGTACTCGGGATTTTGTGGGATTTCATTCTTCTAGAATAGGTTTTCATGAGATTTTAAGGGATGATTCTTTCTGACGACCCCATAGGAGTGTTTCGTTTTTGTACTGCTTGCTGAATTATAATGAAAGGGCTGACCTATTTCTCTCAAAAAAAGAAGAATCAAATCCCTCAATTTTGTTTATAATTACTTGAGAAGTTATTCCACATAATGTAGAGAAAATTACTGCACATATTCATATTTTGTTTTTGATTTTTGATTTTTTTTGTTAATTTTTGTTTTGTTTTTCTTTTATTTGTGAATTGACCATTTTGTCTTTCTCAAATATTTCAGTTCAAATATTTTTTAATATTTAAGGGATATTTTGGTAAAAATTTTCTGTTTTGGTTGACAAACTCTTTGCTCTATTATAAAGCAAATAGAGTCGCCAGTAGAGCGCTCTTTGCTAGTTGGTGCGTAATTGAATACAATTGTTTTGTAGAGCCTTATGATATTTTTTCAGGTTGTTCTATAGGTGCCTATTGTAATCAACGGTTTAAGCTCAATGTCCTCCCCTTGTATTCGACAGTTTCATTAATCAAGACTTGAGGACAGCTGTACTAGCCTTTTATTCAAAATAAATAAATAATAATAATAGTATAGATATCATATGAAATTGCGAGCTCCTGAATTTTTAGTTCAAAACAATAATTCAATCAAATGTCTCAACCTTAGTTGTTAATTCCTCTAGCCCATGAGATAATTTAATTATATTGAAGCATAAAATGCCGAAGCTTTCACCCTAAATCATCCATATAAATTAGATCTGACACATGAAAGAGGAATTTTTTAAATCCTTCATTCTTCTCCACTGCATGATTATGCAAGTTTCAATTGATTGCCCCTAATAGTCTATTGCCCCTCAATAGACGGGTAATAAACCTCTATTGCCCCTCAATAGACGTCTATTACCCCCCAATAGAACTTTCAGTCGCTAGAATTGGAACAAATTTAGACAAAGAAAATTGTTATTAAAAAAAAGAGAGGAGATTACATCAATTCAAAACGTCTATTGCCCCCCAATAGACGTCTATTGTCCCCCAATAGAACTTTATATTTACCTTTTTTTTCTTTCAGTCTTAGCCTTCTCCCCTATTTTACCAAAACTTAAGGTTTAGAATATCCACTTACATATCAATTCAAAACATCTCTTGCCCCCCCCCCCCCCCCCCAATAGAACTTCATTTTTACCTTTTTTTCTTTCAGTCTAAGCCTTCTCCCTTATTTTACCAAAACTTAAGGTTTAGAATATCCATTTACATATTAAGCATAATGTACATGAAATACCTTAATTAAGGCTGCAACATATATATGCTCATAATTTCACATAAGCAAAAAAGAAGGCTAATTATCTTTAGATTTCTTAGCCCTTAGCAAGCAATTTGGTCCATTTTTTTTTTGTAAGTGGAAAAAAAACTAGAAACTGAAAAAAAAAGAAGAAGCCAAATCGACATTCCAGCTCGGTCAACGATTCCAGCACCGCCGGCGCTTTTCTCTTCCATCGTCAAATCTGCAGCATCAATTACCACCAGTAAGGCTTGGGTTGTAATTCCAGTTTAGCATCGATTACCACCACAGGGACTGCCTGTGATACGGGTTGGGATTCCCGATTTGTAGTCGGAGATCTCCTTCCGTTGCCGATTCGTGCACATGTTCCCGGCGGCACCTGCTTCTTCCTCAAGAACGACAGCAACAGAAGCGAGCTAGGCTCAGACGACATTGCGAAAGCTGGCACCGGATTTGTGCCATGTATTTCTAGCGTTTCCCCTCCACCGTCAACGGAACGGAGGCGATATGAGAGAGAGAGAGAGAGAGAGAGATAGTTCGGGTGAGAGAGAGGAGAGAGAGTTCGCGTCAGAGAGGAGAGAGAGGTAAGAGATGAGTGGTATGAATTGTAATTTATTAATTAAGCTGAGGGTAAACTTGTCTTTTTATATTAAATTGGGTAGCTGGGAATAAAAATCTGTTACTGGGGTAAGTGGGATAATTTTATCTAATTTTGGGGCTTTGGGTCAAGGACCCAAGGTTAAAACACCAGATAAAGTAGATGAGATCATGAGAAGAGAGGATAAGTCTCAATGGAAATTAATTGTGGGAGAGAAAGAGAGAAAGATCGAAAGAGAGGAGAAGAGTTTGTGGATCTATCTGCTTAAAAGTAAAAAAATAAAAATAAATCACTGTCTCTAATTCTAGGGCGGGTTGTTTTCAGGAAACAAGGAAAACATCAAAAAGTCATTTCTCATATTTATTCATAGTTCCTGAATTGTTTCCTAAAATTTGTTTTCCCTGTTTTTCAAATTTAATGCACCGAACGGATATTACATAAGTTTTTGAATTCGTAAAATAAAAACCAGTATCGCAAAATGATACCGAACGAGCCCTAAATTTTTCGTAACTCAATTCCAATATATCACTATTGTTGTGTAGGCTTTAAACTATAAAATGCTTACTTTTGAGCTTGTGACCATTTTCAATATAGTGATATAAGTGTTTTACTTATAGGTGAATGATAATTAATCTAGCTAAAAACTCAAAGACAACCAGTTGTTATGCATAGAAATAGATGTCAAGAATTTCTTACGTCCTTTCTCAATTATGCAACAATAACGATGTACCGCAAAGTAAAAAGTAAATTGAAACTTATTTCCACCGACACGGTTTCTAAGGAAGTAAGGTCTTGCAATAGGCCCAAACAGCTGGGCTGGGCCTTTGAACCACCTTAGCATTTCAGTCGGTTTTGGGCTGCAGCACCCTTACCTATATTAAAGGGCCAAACCTTCTCCAAGAGCTAGTTGTTATTAGGGTTTCTGGCTTTCTGCCGTTCTCTCTCCTCTCAACCGTCGCCGCGGAGCAGCCAAGCCAAGGAAGAAGAAGATCAAGATGGTCTGTTCCTCTCTTACTCTTCTCTGTTCTCTCTCTCTCTCTTATTCATATATTTTGCTTCAATCTTAGTATAGAGTTAATTTGAGTGTGAATCCGAAATGGGTTTTACCTTATACGCAGCCTTCACACAAGTCCTTAATCATCAAGAAGAAGCTTGGCAAGAAGATGAGGCAGAACAGGCCCATCCCTCACTGGATCCGTCTCAGGACTGACAACAAAATCAGGTCCCAAATGCTCCTTCTTCTTGTTTTCAAGTAATTATGTTGTCAGCTTCTCAGATGCTTAAAAGTTGTTGTCCATTTTGGTTTTGTGTTTCAGGTACAATGCTAAGCGCAGGCACTGGCGCCGCACCAAGCTCGGGTTCTGAGGTTCTTCGCCCCAATTCTCAATGGCATCTTTCAATTTTGATAGGGGTTTTAGATTTGATGTTTATTGCTTAGTATATGTAAGAACTCTTAAGAGTCTATCTTTCTGTCTCCGGACGTGTGTTTTTTCACGAATCCTTTATTAACTTCTGGTGATGTTCAGAATTTTTATGTTTTCTGATTTGGTTCTTAACACTTATGATACCATGTTTGATGCTTTAATCCACATGGGTTTTGTTAAAGCTTGATTCTAGAAGCCATTAGCCTGAATTTGATCAGGTTGAGATGTCAAGTTGATGCAAATGCTCTTCAATTTCTGTCTTTCTCTTCTCTGTGCTCAATGTTCATATATTTGTTGTGTTGATCTTTGTACAAGTATGGAAATCTGAGATGGGTTTGGTATTCAGCTTAGGGGTGTGAAAACACCTGCGCATAAATGTGTGAGCTTTCCTGGCTCAACTGATTATGCAGAGTTATACCGAGCTTAGACTATGAGATTGCAACTTACACATAAGATGCACAGGATCAGCATTTGTTGTGGAAATACCACAATGGTATTATTCTCTAATTTTCTTTCTGAACAACTGCATCCTCTATATGTGGAGGGGATACTTTCCGCATTTTGATTCAGTCTTCTATGGAAGAAGTTGGCGATTGTGGAACCTGAATTTGAATCATTGAACAACTTTCTGAAAGGATAGTGGACTTGCGTAGAATCAATTGGATATGACTCCTGAGTTTGCAATGATATTAAATATGCCTCGATAGTGAGGTCCAAATCTGCCAAATTTTGGAATTTGGTCTTTCCGGGTACTCTAGATCTCCACATATATTGTTGTACATCACTAGGCATCCATGCCAAAAACGTATGTGCCGATAATCCATTACCGAGTTTTGACAACTAATAAACTTCATGCAAGGGAGGCTAATGATGCGGCCATGTAATGCGTACGCTGATATAGGTGAGGCTAATGGTGGATGTGTCTAATGAGGTAAGAGCATCTCCCGCAGATGTGTTAAAAATTTTGGGAAGTTTGACAGATGAGGTGGCATTTGACAATTTTACTATATTTACCCTCCAATCCATTAGTTAAAATAAATATATTTTTTTATTAACTTTATGAATATTTTATTAATCACAAAATGCACCATCTCCATCTCCTCCTTCTATTTCTCTTCTTCTCATCCTCCTTTTTCTCCTCCTGATCTCTATCTTTCTCGTGCTTCATCATCTCTATCCAAACCCCATGACTCATTCTTCTGCTCAAATCCAGCTGCTCAATACAATCACATAAACATCCAAATCTATGAAATCTGGCCCTTGAATTCTAAGATAGTGCAACAACCCCTTTCATCTTCTTCATCAGATCGATCACAGAGAGACTATTACAGAAAACCCAGAAGCCAAAAACGAAGAATTATAGGGAGATCGATCACATAAACATCCAAATCTATGAAATCTGGCCCTTGAATTCTAAGATAGAGCAACAACCCCTTTCATCTTCTTCATCAGATCGATCACAGAGGGACTATTACAGAAAACCCAGAAGCCAAAAACGAAGAATTATAGGGAGAGGAATGGGTGTGAGACATTTCTTGCTTTCTTATTTTATCTGTGAAACTTGGGCTAAGACTATAAGTTTTGCTTCATTTTGGGTACTGGATATGATGAAAGAGAGGGATGAGAAAGAATCAGAGAGGAGTGAAAAATAATTTTAAAAGAAGATCTGGGATTAATCTAGGATTTTGATGTTGTAGAGGTTGTTCCTTTCTCTCTTTACCTGTTTTGATTAATTTGGGATTTTGATGTTTTGTGAGATGTGGGAATTAGGAAGAGAGAGACCAGAAGGAAAGAGGGAGAAGAAGAGAGAGTTTTGCTTTGGTCGATCTGGGTAGGAAGAAGAATAGAAGAGAGAGACGCGAAAGAAAGAGAGAGAAGGATAAAGAAACAATAAAAAAAGAAAAGACAGTTTGGTTTTAATCTGTCATCCACGGTGGAAATGGCATATGGGTTGGAGAGTAATTTCTTTAGTCATTTATAGCTGTTGGGCTGCCATGTGGATTTTAACATATCCACTGGAGATGGTCGATGTATATGTTTAGTGAGGCTAGTGATCAGCATGTCCACTGCGGCTAACAAGGCGCGTTAAACAAACACACAGAAATATGTTATGTTTTGCCAAAATCGTGTATTTATTTTCACCAAAATGTACTAGTAAATATTGAATTTTAAACAATTCTAAAACAATCTAAAATTGTAAACATATAGAAATGAGTGGTAGACACGTCTGGTATTTTTTCTTTTCTTTTCACAATTTCACATGTTGCACAAGAGAAAAATGGTTAGGGACTCATGGGTACGAGTCGTATGACATACTGGTAAGTGGTAAGGTAATGAGAAACAAGTTTTGTTAGTGCGCACCGGTAAGGCAAAAACAATGGGCCTCCATCCAGTCAGCCCAAACAGATCTGCTTGCAAAGTTGGCTACACGGATATCACAACCACCTCCTTACCCGTAAAATATAAAGATATAAAGACTAGACGCTGATAGTGATACTGATAGGCTCTGCCATTTCGCAACAAAACCACTCTAGTTGAAATTGAAAACCACTAGCAGTAGCACATTCATTCACTCACTACATAAAAAAAAAGAAAAAGAAAACAGGAAGATCGCCTGAGCGTCAGCGTTGTGTTCATCGCCTTGTTTATCTCTCTCGCTTTCCCGGTGAGTTTCACTAAACATTCGCATTTTAACTTGATCGTTATCTCATTCCATATCCTCTCTGTTAATTTGGATCGCATGATTTTTAAAAACTCTTGGCTAGCTAGATCACGTAATTAACAGTTTCCATTAAATCAATTTTCGAGCACACAGAATTGAGATGGCTTCAACCATGCTGTCCCTGGCTTCTGTCTCTCCGTCATCTTCCATATCTATCCATGACACTCACAAGGTTATCTCTCATCTCATTTTCAATTCATAATTGTGATTTTTTGATCCTGTTGTTTCCATCTTTTTCGTTGTTTGTTTGCTGAGAAAACGCTCAATTGAGGACTGGTAATCTTCTGACAGAATAATCCTTTCAACATTTTATTCCCTTTCTCCCAAATCTAATCAATGCGTGTTTGTTATACTTATACTTGAACAGGGGAAGATCAAGCTTGGCAGTTTGGAGAGAAGCAATCTATTTCTAAAGACCGAGGTATGTCTTTGTTTTCCGCAACTTAACAATGTAATCAAGTTCTGAGCACTTACTAGATATTTGATCTTGTTTTCTGTACTGCTTTCTATTTCGATCTTCTTTATACTAGGCAGACGATTGATTTACATTAATGTTTTGTTTTTAAACCCGAGTTCTCTCTGTTGTTCCTTGTCTGTAGCCTGTTGGTCGGGTATCTATGGTTGCTGCTGTGAATACTTCTCGATTTGACGGTGTGACCATGGCCCCACCTGATCCTATTCTTGGAGTTTCTGAAGCATTCAAAGCTAGCACAAATGAGAAGAAGCTCAACCTTGGAGTTGGGGCATACCGCACAGAAGAACTCCAGCCATATGTGCTTACTGTTGTTAAGAAGGTCAGATTCTTATCCCTAATGAAATAAAGGAAAAGCCAGTAGATCTGCTTCTTCTTGTTCAATTTCAGGCATCTCTTCACCCTCATATATTGACCTACATTGAAACACCATTTTATTTTGTAGGCAGAGAATCTTATGCTTCAAAGGGGGGAAAACAAAGAGGTAAATATCCTTGATACTCTATAACTGACCTCAAGTTTTCTTACGTTTTACTAACTGTAATTCAATTGCAATATTTAGTACCTCCCGATTGAAGGTTTGGCAGCATTCAACCAAGCAACTGCAGAGTTATTATTTGGAGCAGACAACCCAGTAATAAAGGAGCAAAGGGTCCGTGAGATATGAAAAAATTGTGCATCTTGTGAGATAAATTGTGTTGTATTTTTTTGATTTTTTGACCTTATCTTCGTCGTTTAATGTCTGGTTTTCTTGAAGGTCGCAACTGTTCAAGGTCTCTCAGGAACTGGTTCTCTTCGTCTTGCTGCAGCTTTTATAGAACGATATTTTCCTGGAGCCAAAGCTTTAATATCATCTCCGACCTGGGGTGTGTGTTATCACTCCTATATCCTTATTTGACTTGTCTCAAAAATACTAATTTCTCCTAGCTAACAAAATTTTGC
Organism: Rosa chinensis; assembly: GCF_002994745.2. Classification (NCBI taxonomy): domain Eukaryota; kingdom Viridiplantae; phylum Streptophyta; class Magnoliopsida; order Rosales; family Rosaceae; genus Rosa; species Rosa chinensis. The sequence continues at coordinate 60,838,155 of NC_037093.1, forward strand.
TGCAGGTAATCACAAGAATATTTTTAATGACGCTGGAGTTCCCTGGTCTGAGTACCGATACTATGATCCAAAAACGGTTGGTTTGGACTTTGAGGGGATGATAGCGGACATAAAGGTAAAGATATTGCCCAGGAATTTGTGTATGCATGATCATTACAGTGTAGCTTTAGATCCTAGGAATTGTTGTGCTCATTGATCACCATCCTTATCTTGAGAAGACATGTTTGCAACTTTGCAAGAACTCTATCATTATAAACTTATTTCGCTCACTACTGAATTGCTAATATGGAAATACTATTTAATTTGTACCACATTCTATCTTCCAGGCAGCACCTGAAGGATCCTTTGTGTTGCTTCATGGCTGTGCTCACAATCCTACTGGCATAGATCCAACCCCTGACCAGTGGGAAAAAATTGCTGATGTCATTCAAGAGAAAAACCATATCCCCTTTTTTGATGTTGCATACCAGGTAAACACTACTGGTTGAAGGCAAGCTATAAAGTTTTTGTTTCATAAGTGGGTTGGGTTATAAATATTTAATGATTCATTGAATTGAAAATGATTGTTATATATTGGTTATGAATTTCTTTGGTGCTAAATTAGTCATCTTGTCATTGTACAGTTTCATTTAAAGAGGCGTAACTTATCAGTAGTTACTTTAGATTTTAATATTTGAACTTTGTAAATTTACTTTAGGGATTTGCTAGTGGAAGCTTGGATGCTGATGCTGCATCTGTCAGATTGTTTGCCGCACGTGGTATGGAGCTCCTGGTTGCTCAGTCGTACAGTAAAAACCTTGGTCTCTATGCTGAAAGAATTGGAGCAATTAATGTTGTCTTGACCTCATCTGATACAGCAGTAAGGTCCGTAGAAAGTATACTACAGATGTTAATATTATCATATACGATTACCATCAATGGCATAAGAATTACTGCATGGGCCTTGGCTAAAGGTGCAAGGCTGGAGTAGATTTAGGTTCAAGTCCTTTGTAAAACAAACAGAAGTTTGGCTATTTGAGTCTCATCTTACATGGCAGATGGAATACCATATTCAACTTGACTCATACCCAAAGTAATTTAGGGTTTGCTAATAATTTAGCTTTATGTATTCAGGGTAAAGAGTCAACTGAAGAGGCTTGCTCGACCTATGTACTCAAACCCGCCTATTCACGGGGCTAAGATCGTGGCCAATATTGTTGGGGATCCGACACTTTTCAGTGAGTGGAAAGCAGAGATGGAAATGATGGCTGGAAGAATAAAGAATGTGAGACAAAAACTATTCGATAGCCTGTGCGCAAAAGATAAGAGTGGAAAGGATTGGTCATTTATACTCAAGCAGATTGGCATGTTTTCATTCACAGGCTTGAACAAAACTCAGGTAATGGCTTAGTTCTAGACTAAAAATCTAAGCTTACAGGCCTTAGGTCTTAATTATCTTGATATGATTTTCTTGGTTCTTGTCATTATAGCTGTTCTGCGTAGTTTATATATGTAGTCTTTAGTATTATAGTCAATAATCAACAGGGGCTGTCCTATTGTAGGCGAAACTGATTGTCGTAAAATTTCTTCTAGACTAATGCACCAAAGCTCTTCCCTTTTTCAATTCGTCTTGAACTTGATTTCCATATGAGCATCCTCCATGGTATCATGCAAGTACCAGTGTACTACATGAACTCATGTGACTCTAGTCTGCAAAAGTGTGTAGAGTTTTGAAAGTTACACTACTGCATGCAACAATTTTCTGCAGTGTTCCAAGATTAATATCTGATTTCCTTCTCCCTTTTGTCTGGTCAGACTGAGAATATGACAAACAAGTGGCATGTATTCATGACAAAGGACGGAAGAATATCCCTGGCTGGATTGAATTTGGCGAAATGTGAATACCTTTCAGATGCCATCATTGATTCGTACCACAATGTGAGTTGAAGTATATTGGTTAGCTGCTACACAAGTTTGAAGCAGACGCTCAGAAATTTTTGGTCTCATATATTTAGACAGTTACTATAACTTTGTTGCGATCTTACCTGTTTGTAAGATCTTTCATGTTTGTAGAGACTAGAGAAGCATCTCCCGAGACAGGGATCGTGTAATAATATGTTCACATGGGATTCATACGGTAAACACAACAATTTCTGTAATAAAAGAACATATTTGTGTACAAGGAACTGAATTCCTGTAAATGAAGAACAAACACAAAACTCTTATATTGCGTAAGAGAACTATAAGAAAAGGACAATCTCCAGAGTCATTTAGTAATGCATAGCACAATTCGTAGGCAAAAATAAAACGACGGAATTTCTTTAGTAAAAGTTATTATCTAAAATTTATTTTTAATAAATTTAATCGATGAATTTTCTTCGGCAAAAGTTAAATCTAAGAGAAACTGAAACGGACCATATTTCATCGATTTTAAAATGGCCAAATTCAACCGATAGTGAAAGTGATAGCTTAAAATTAAACCAGCCCATGACAATTTGCTGAGCCCAATACAACCCAAAGTCCCAAACCAAGCAGATACACGACCAAAGTAAAAGAAGCACCTCCGACGCATCAAGGGTAGTACACCTTCTCTCTCTCTCTCTCTCTCTCTCTCTCTCGCGGCAACACTTTGAGAATGTTGTGTCGTTCGCAGCCAAGCCATTGAGGTACTTTGACTCATAAACTTTCACAGTTCTCTGTTAACTGATTTCCCCAAGTTCTTATTTTAGGGGTTTTGCTTTCTATCATCAGCTAGATTATTAGATAAAAGCACCAGAAAAATCTTATCTAGTTTTGATTTAACTCGGATTATGAAGCCGGAATTGCAAAAACACATGGAACAAACTTAAATGCTTAACCTTGATTTCAAGTATTTTTTTTCACGAGTAAAACTGAAATTCATCAAGGGGTAGCAAACTGACCTGTGTTCCTCATATGTTCTATTCCATCCTGAACTGTAGCCTGTAGGGTTTGAAATTGGAGTGAACAAAACAGTGTACTTGGGTGGTTGCCTAATTCAAGAAACTGAAATTTAGAGAGCAAAAATGAGCTCTATACCCAAACAGCCTTTGTTCTGCCTAAAATGGCCATGGGACATGAACCAGACTCCTCAGACTAATACTCCTAGTGTTTGCTCCTTTGAGGGCCCTTGGATATTCAAATCTATGCAAAGTCTTGGGTCTGTTGCGTTCAATTTTGTCCAGTCAGTTTCCAAGTCACGGTCTTCGTTAGTCAATCATTTTAAGCCCTTGCAGTTTGATGCAAGAACCAACCAAAGTAAGAGTCTGAGTCCTGAAGAGCAGGCGGAGGCAGAGCATAGAGCATTCGCCTCCGCATTGGCAAGCAATAAAGAGGCTACAATGCTTGAGTTTTACTCGCCCAAATGCAGGCTGTGCAGTTCTTTACTTAATTCTGTGGTGGAGGTTGAGCGTAGGAACTCAGACTGGCTTAACATTGTTATGGCAGATGCAGAGAATGACAAATGGCTACCCGAGGTACTGTACATCCTTAAAATTTTGTATATCCAATTATGTGCATTTGCTTTTTTGAGGTTCTGATTAATTGATGTAATAGTAGCCTGATCTGGTAGAATTTGCTCAGTGTATTCTGGTCTTCTGGGGGAGTATTGCAATGCCTGTAATATGTTGTTGCTTGGAAGCTAGTATGTCTTGCCAAGGAATTGCTCTGCAAATTACATTAATCATGCTAGATTTCAAACGAAATATCTTCAAAGCTCATCTTGGCGTGGTGGTTCTGATTTCTCTAATTTCTTTTCAAATTACTATTATTATTAAATTTCTGTTTTTTAAGGTGGCTGGTAGATCACTGTAGGTTTGGGTTGAAAGCAGTTATGCTGCGAGTTCGGGTATTATATATTACCTTTTGCTGTTTTGGGGCCTTTCATAGATATTCATAGTCGTGTTAGCGGTCTAAGGTGTTGAACTAGAGCGTGAGAGCTGCTGATATTGAATCATCTGTTTGTAGTTAGTATAAACCGTTTTATGTTCGTGGTGCTGCTTCCTTTTTATATGGTGTCTTCCATTTTGTTTCTAAATTCTTGGAGTGAGTTGTTCTCTTTAACTCCAACCCTCCAAGTTCAGTCTACTTGAAGTAAACATAGTATAATTTTCTGTCTGATTAGTTTTCTCTTGTTGTCATTGCAGCTCCTTCATTACGACATTAGATATGTACCTTGCTTTGTATTACTGGACAAGAAGGGGAGGGCACTGGCAAAGACTGGTATTCCAAATAGTCGACTACATGTATTAGCAGGTCTCTCTCATCTTCTGAAGATGAAGTGTCCTAGCAAAAGAACAACCTAATCGACATTTGAAGCATTTTCTTCCAGTCTAAACCAGTCCTCAGGAGTAGATTTTGTTTTTCTGATTTGATTCCGAACTTGCAAGATAGATTCCTTTTGTTCATACTTTATAAGATAAAAGACTCCACTTAATTCTTTCATCAATATGCAACTATGGATTTGCAAAAGTAGATCCCCATTTCTGTACAGATATACAGTTGAGTTGGAGGGTAAATGCTTGATTATTATGGTATAATATACATTGCTACTTCCCTCGAGTATATGTGCAGGACTAACAGAACTGTCAAGTTTTAGATTAGAATTTTTTTTATGCCCATCTTGTATGTTAATTTGACTGCATCCGAGTATACCATATGATACAACCATCTCAAAAGGGAAGCTGTTTACTTCAGACACTGTACTTCATGAACTATGAAAGGAACAAAGATTATCATACTGTCATCAGTCTGTTCTACCTAAAAAAGCTTTTCCCGGTCTAGAAGCAACATTTTCAGAGCTTGGGAGAGTCCTTAAGTTTCCAGTATCTGACATGTAAAAGTGGTTGTAGTTGATCCTAGTAACCAAATCTGCTAAATGAGGGAAGTGTCCTACATTGAGTTTGAAGGAGAGAACCTGCATAATCAGAGGATGCAGCAAAACCACGTTAGATGCAAATTTTAACAGTTGAATCTCAAACAGAATCCTTGGAAGAGAAACTTACTCTGAGCAGAAAAGCGATGCAATCATCGAACTGTTTCTCAATACGTTCGACTTCCATTTCACATTTGGCCTTGATTGCAGAAACTGCTCCACCACTAAGTGTCAGCTGTATAGAGTAAAAGTCCAATGCTAATCCCAAAATGTTGTTTATCCTGGTTGCAATGAGAGCCCACTGATACAAGAGAGTAAATTACCACAATCAGTTTTGTCGCCGCCTAAAAGGATCTTATTCCAAGGTTTTGTTTTTTTGAACAATATTAAAAGGGATCATAAGCTCTCAAAGTAAGACAACACCCACCAGCTTATCTGGAACTACAAAGCACTGTCGCTGAATTGACAACAAGTACGACTCATGTACTTCAATGACTTCATCCAGAGAACGAGCGGCTGCCATACCTTCACAAAGTTCACGCCATGCATTGTGATACACCTGCTTACAAAGCACTAGTTAGTGATCTAACAACTCCATACTCTTGTTATTAGCCAATACACACCACACAATATATAAAAAGATAATAGAAAGGTTGTAGATAATGTTAAAAGGAGTATGATGCTTGAGTTATAAAACAAATTTCACATTATATGGTGGCAGTAAAGAATACGAGTCACAGACACTGGTAGAATTGGACTGACAAAAAAAAAATTATGGTACAACCAATTCACTATGAAAACAATTTTATAATAAATACAGAAGAAAAGGAAAACAACAGGGAAAAAAGGGAAGAAAAAAAAAACTTACTCTGTCCATCACATACTGGTGAAACGCATCCACAAAATGGAGAAGTTTCTGCTCCACTAACCAGTGATGCTTAAAGCTGTTCGCTGCCCTGCCTCTACCCTGCATGTATCGAAGTCATTAAGACAAGGAGATGATCACTGTTAGCCTTCAAATCAGACATGTTTGGTGGTTCAGGAACAAAACTAAATTGTACTTGTATGCTAGAAAAGCTAACCTTCCACATCCATCTTCGAGCTTTATCCAGTACAAACTTTGCTCGCTTGACCTTCAGCAAGAATCCCATGACCTGCATCAAATTTAGAAGAATCAGAGATTAACTTTAGTGGACAAGGCAGGACCCAGTTGTAGCCACAATGAAGAAGAGATCTTTAGTAGAAATCAAATCATGAGATGGAAAGCTTGATGAAAACCATGATATGAAATTACTTGGTTATATTTCTTGATCGCTTCTGCATTTGCAATAAGTTCGAGTGGCCAAGAGACCTGACAATCAAAACATACAAACATTTAGAGTGGTTGCAATGGGCTATATGATGAAAAACGAATATCATAACCATGAGTGTACCTTGTATGTAAACTGTAGTAGATCAAGTCCATCCATTCCAAAGCTGTTAGCACGACTTTTTCGAGGAGTTGAGGGAAGGGACGCCATACTAGGCTGCTCATTGCTATTCAAATCTTGATTTTTGGTGAGGGATACAATCAATGAATCAGGAACACTTAGTAGCACACCATCAGCAGAGTTTCTTATAGATTCCTGCGTGAATAACAGAGATACTGTGTCATGAATAGGAAGAGAAGGGAAGTAGGCCGCCCATAGCATAATCTAAAACATGAAGAGAAAACAAAAGCTAAAAGTATTTGGTGGCACAAAGTTTAGATAAAACCCAACTGAATTAGAATACTTTTTATAAAACCAGATTAAGATATGACCATCCACTTGTGATCAGAGGCCCAAAAGGTATGCACAATGCTACAGTGAATAAAGTAAACCATACCTGCAATATAGTGTTTAACTCGAAATCATCATCCCATGTTTCTCCTTTATCCAGCTTATTGAAAATTATGGTCAAGAAGTGCTGTAGTAGATCACCTAAAGATAGTGAGGACTAGCAAACATGTCAAGTATTCTGAGAGGCCTGTTGATAGACCAGGATATTAGAGATTCAACATATAAGATTGATACCTGACCCTAACAAGTAAATAGCACGCAACACTGCCAGTTCATCCATCAACTTCCAATCATTCATCAATTTCGACAATACATGCCTGCCAATACAATCCACCTACAATAGAAAATAATTTTCAAACTATCACATCACAAGGACTAACCACAACTAAAATTTCAAGTTCTGTCAATGGGCTTGTGCTTTTCACCTGCTTCTGAATGTAGGCAGTAAGACATTCCTGCACTATAACCACGGGAAGTGGAGTACTTCTCGGTTCAAAATACTGAATCCAAGTAAGAACTCTAGATGGAAGGGTGCTATTTTTCTGGAAAGGTAAGAGCTCTGACATGCGGAGATCATCCTGTTGTGAAGGAATAACAATCAATTACACACCTAAACAATGTTATATAATCACATTTGCTCATAGACTATCCATCAGCAATACCTCAAAAGAAGGAAGAAGAGTGGGAAAAGGAAACAACATTTGTAACATTTTTGAGTCGTCTTGTGAACGAATATGTTCGGATTCACCAAACTGAAAACCAAATGTATAGTTGGTTCCTTTGGCCGAAGAAGTTGATCCACTACCATTGCCAAATATAGCCGCTCGTAGAACTTCATCATTTAAAGGGGGCAGGCTAAAATTTCTAGATAAGTTCAAGGTTTTCCATGCATCCCCATTCTTAGAAAGGATTTTTTGGCAGACTGTTGTAACTGGATTTTCTTGACAGAAGGATCTTGAAAGGGGACATTTGTCTACCAAATCTGAAAACATACTCTCTTCTTTCGCACCAGGGAATGCTTTTCCATCCGCATGTGGAGAGTTGGTTTCAATCAATCTTTTTTCCAACAGCGTATCAACCAAGAACTTACACCAAGGTTTTTCTGAGCTTCTTACTGACTCAATCACACCATCATCACTTTCCGGTTTTTGTTTACTTGCAATAGACTGAAAGATATGATCGCCATGTCCTACAAGACCTGCTAATGACACGCAAAAAACTTCTGACAAAGTTAAACCTGCAATGCTCTCCCCACGGTGAACACCTTTATTCGAACTGCCAAAACCATCAATCGCACAGTAATTTCCTTCACCTAAAGAAGTCATAGGAATATGCCGGATCAGCTGTAATGATTTTCCAGCAGAAACGATCGACTTAGCTATGTCCTTAATAAACAACGGACATGAGATGGATTCCCTCTGACCCACTCCCCTTTTGTCATTTATTACAGATGCACGGTCACTGGCAAGAGATGGAGCAGCGCGCCCAACGTCTAAGATTTGACCCCGCACTTGCCTCAATAGATAGCTCTTCTCCCAGAAGTCAGCCTTATCAACTGAAACTGCTCTATTGGGATAGAAGAACATCTGCAAGGGCAGGAACGACCAGGAAAGTGTTCAGCGAGAATACACACACACACACACACACAGAGTATGCAAATATACTGCCTTTACAAACTGTATGAGAAACTATAACCACAACAACTGATTTGCAACATAGATATATGAAATTTTACCCAGCACATACTTGCAGGATACAAAAAAATCATAAACAGAACTGACATCCAAGATCTCTTATACTGCTTAAAGAGCTAGTACCTAAATAAACTGCTGCAAACTTGTGGCACATAGAGATTACCTCCTCATAGGGATCATCAAGTGTTCCTTCAAAAAGCCAAGAATCAAGACCCTCAATGTATGGCAATATACTTCCAATAAATAAATGAAGTAACATCTGGTAATCTTCGTCCTGAAATAGACACGAATTCCAAATTTGGATTGCATTAGCAGGTGAAAGATGATTAATAAACTAGAAAACATAACACTGTACAAAAGATGCTGTCACAACCTCACCACCTCGGACGAGGCATACTTCATCTAGTTTCTTGTAAAGAGAGTCAAGGACATGAAGAGTCAACTCAGCAGCAGAAAGAGAAGGATCGGACTCAAAATACACTTGGGGAATGGTGCAATGCACTATTTGCAACAGAGACTCCGCACCTGAGCACAGACTAAAATCAATAAATTGTCATCAGTGATATCCATTGCATGAAGATATCGACAGAAGTGTGTATCAAGCAGTTGATGGCATGTATGGCCAAGACAGTGACCTAAAAATGAAGAAAAAAAGAGAGGAAGAAGACAAAGAAAAAAACAATGAAACATAAAACTTTCCTAATCCTGGTAAGTTTTCAAGAGGAAAAATGTTGCCACAGAACGAGGAGCAAAACTGCAACAACCACTGACATTGCTAATTCTAATAAGGCTTTGAAGCTAACATCTTACAAACCTGGATAGGGAGCTGGCCAATCCCAACAATGTAGGAGTCGTTCCATTGTCATCTTTGCTTACCCGCACTTCCTCCTTTAAAGCAATATCACGCCACCTCTATCCAAGCAGAAACGGGACTCGTAAATAAGTAATAATGACAACCAGAAGTATGAATGGCAATGGCAACAAATACCTTAAGCCATGCAGAAACAGAACACACAAAAGCCCTCAAAGTAGGAGGAGGAGGTAATCTCGCAGATTTCTCGACTTTGTTGACCACAATTTCTATGAGTTGCAAGCAAGTTGCAGCATACATAAACTGACTGACAATGGCGTGAAGACTTGTATGGGAGAGGTGATTAACATATATCCCAGTTTTGGCTTGAAAAGAGTTTCCATTATGATCCCAATAAAATAGTGAACTGGAATATCCTTGTAACATTTGTAACACACTCCGAACCTTGAAAGAAAATAAACAAATCCAAAAAAAAAAAAAAAAAGAAATTAAATCTTTCGAACATTCATCGAGCAGTGAACTGACTCACTCAATCTCGTTAGCCAAAACAGTAAAATTGGAAAGGGTAAAACAACAAAAGGATGAGATTAATTACCAAATCGAGTTCATTGGTTCTCAGGGAGGAGACTGGTGTTGCGAAATGGAGGCCGTGGGAGAAAACGCCGTAGATCTTGTTGATTAGAGCTTGAGAAACTTCTGCATTCCCTGCATCTGCAGAATAAAGGATGATGATATCTAAAAATCATCATGGAAATTAGAAACTGATTCAAAGAAAGATGGAGGAGTACCGTAGCAGAGAGGCTTCCCCATCTCGAACAATTTGACCCTTGTTAGCGTGCCAGTAATACCACTTCTTCGGCCTACTGACCAGAAAATGGAGATGATGGCCGTCCAATTTCATTCACCAAAACATGGGGCTAAATACGTAATAATGTCTTCCCACAAAGATAAAACCAATATATACCAATTTTCAATTCTTTTGAATCGGAGAAAATAAAATAAATAGACTAATTTGAAAGGGAAGCGCGCAAATTTAAAGGCAAACACTGTCGTTTTCATTTTCTGGATTTTTTTTTTTTTTTTTGAAATAAAATCATGTGGATGTCTATAGCTCAGGCGCTAGGAGGTGGTTAGCCGTCTTGATTAATTTAGGTGGAGTCTAAGTTCGTCAGGTTTTTTAATTTAATATATTTTTTTTGTCATCAAATGCTTAAAGCTGACTTTTTATTTATATGTACTCAATATATACGGTTTCAATCAATTATACACTAATTTATATGTTGTATTGTAAAATTAAATAAAATAAACATCTACCTAGGCACCCGCTTAAATTTCACTTAAAAGCTAGGTCCCTCCCCACTGCTCGCATACTGTTTGTGAATTTTTAAAACGTTGATCAAGTATACATTTATTAATTGCCTCTCTTCACAGTTCATACTAAGAGTGAGGAAATTATATTTTTGTTTCATGTGCATTCATGCATAACCCTAACCACTGAATTCCATCAAGCTTTTTCTTCCATAAGCAAATTGCTTATACCTCGTGTGAAGGACATCAATTCTAGGATGTGAGCAAGTAGGAGATTGTTGAAATAGCAAATGGCAAGGTCTCCTTGAATAGACACATTCATCCATTCACACGAGGACCATTCACACTGGGGAAGCAAGTCTAGTTGGCAAATAACTAGACTGCAACATTAGCAATATGACTAACAATTAAGTTCAGCAACATACATATAATCAGTGGGAATTTTTATCATAAAAAGCACATAATAGAACTAGCTGAGAAGAGCCAGAACAATGAGTTGAGGGGTTTCATTGGAAGCTCCATTTAACGCTGAAGCAGAGCTCTGAAAGAATCCCACATCGAAAAATATAAGCTAACTCGGTATGCTTATATTGAGCTGACTTGGCTGGGAAGATCACCCTGGGGTGTGGGGCGAGAAATGACACGTGGAATGATACCCTAAACCCGCCACTCTGTCCTTGTTAAAGGGCAGAGCACCAAACCATTGGGGTCGTTTCCCGATGTTTCCCTCGTGTGGTTAAACAAAGAAACGTTGATGCCGCGCGTGTCATTTCCCACGTGGAAAACCCCTCGAGAGGTTTGCAGGTGGTGCTGCTCGCCGGTTCAGGCGGTACGCGGTTACTGGTTTCCTCGCCTCTCCTGCACCCCCACAACATTTTTTTCTTTTTCTTTTCTGCAATGGAAGGTCAGCAAGTATAAGCCTATATAACCTCAACCGCAAGCAGCTTCAAAGTTCAAACTAATCTGAACAATCTAGTTTCTACAGAGGTAAATAGAAGCTATAAAGCAGGATAAGCGTTGATCACGAGTTCAATTTGAAATAATGATTGGTCTGTAATCGAGATTAACATTTGCCAAAAAAGTTAAGTTTCTTTTGAGAGAGCCGATACAAATCAATATTTACAGATTAATATGATGACTACATCCGTCTATGTGCACATTTATCCGCTTTCTTCCTACAGAATACAGATCCTACTCGTCAAATCAGTTATCTTCTTGAGGATGATCTATGAACCCTGCCGTGTTAGTTGAAAATTCTCAACTTGATCATAGTCATGTAACCACCTGCTTCCAAATCTAAATCCTACTGCATGCTGATAAAATAGGCAATGGAAATCTCAAATCAGCTGCCCGATGCATTTCATCCAGAACCATCAACCATGATTGCTCTATAGCAAAGAGCAAAAGGATGGTGATTCAAAACACGCAGACGAGCAATGCAGGATGCTTTAATTTGAAGAAGGGCTGCAGTTATGGATATGGATGCATGATCTTCAAGGATCAGGTTCTTTGACCTCTCAATTAGAAGTGCGTGGATAGACCAGCATTCGACCAAGTTTTTGCTTAATATGGTCCGTCGGGCTATTCAATTTATCCTACAATAGTGCACCCAAGCAGCATATCAAAACCAGTATTGTAAATACTTTGTCACCACTTTCATGCTTTCCTTTTAAAATTTACTGTATAGACCATTAGGAAAATGTGTCAATTAATGTAGTTCAGTACTTATCATATTGTTTGCATTTATTGTAAATTGAAACAAAAGATAAATTAGTCCTTACCATTACCATAGAAAAAGCCCGAGTATAAGATGAGACATTTTGATCATTTGAATTTCGTACAAAAGGATGATCAAGTAGCTTCTTAGCTGATGGCCTCTCTGCGGGGTTCCTTTTGAAGCACAAACTGAGGAATTCCTTTCCTTCTGCAGATAATTTTTCTGGTATATCCGGGGTTCTGTGCAGAACCTTGAACATAGCTTGTGGCTGACACAAAGAACACAAGATGATGTTAATAAAACCACAAAGATAGTTGCTCAAAAACAGTAAGTTGTGCTACAAATTTGAAACTTACCCCTTCAAATTCACTCCAAGGCGGTTTTCCATTGAACATCTCGATGATGGTACAACCCAAGCTCCATATATCAACAGCCAAAGCAAGATTAGGATCACCATCATTCTGTATCACAGCCTTTATGACCTGCACAACAAACAAATAAGGCTTCTACTATGTACAGTGTGAACAGACCAAATACAGAAACGTAGAAGATAACAGTGATGAAATTACCTCAGGAGCCATCCAGTATGGGCTGCCCTTCAAAGAAAGATTGTATGAATGCGCACCAAGCTGAAACAAAAAGGTAAATTATATAAAAACACAGAAAAGTAATGCAAAAAAGGGAATGTAAATAGGAATAAAACAGAAAAGGACCTCAATATAACGTCACATTACAGGGAACCACACAAACATCAACTAAAATTATTCAACGATGAATTTCTCAAGATACTATGCCTCTCAGAAAATGCAACACAAGTTTAGTGGTAAAAAATATGCTTTATGGAATTAAGTACTCACATGTTTTGCCATCCCAAAATCGGCAAGTTTGACAACACCTGATGCATCAACGAGCAAATTTGCACCTTTAATATCCCTGGCACAGTCATCAGAACTTCAATCAATAAAGAAACAAGTTTAACAAAGAATGCAATATGATTCTGCAAACTTCCTGACTTCCCATTTTGACCACACACACAACTGAGAAGATATCAGAATTCTCTACATTTCACCTAGCATAACACTTTCCCAAAGGTTAAACTTATGTCATTATTTGTCATTTATTAACATGACTCTTTTTAGATTAGTGATATTAGAACATTGCTGGTATCCAAGCACTACCACTCAACCATTATTGTCACCTGTGAATTGTCTTCGTGTCATGCAAAAAAGCCAACCCACGGAGGATATGGCGGGTAAAATTGCGGATTACGGATTCAGTCATAGCTCCAATATGGTCTCGGACATATTTATTTATTGATCCGGGGTGAACATATTCTAAATATATGTAGAAATGATCATCAATCTGCAGAGCAGAAACGTTATTTCCAAACTCAGTCAACTTGTACAGATTAGTCTTCAATAATATGTAGAACATATAAGTATATAACTTGATACTCACCACTTCACTACCATAGTACTGCACAATATTTGGATGCTTTAGTGTACGGAGGACTTTAATTTCCTGCAAGAGATCACTCGTAAGCACAGTTTCATGTAGACTTGTAGAGCATATTAAAGACCAATGGAAGAGCTACGATCAATATGGAATTCCCAATGGGTTAGTTGAGCATAGCTGAAGTAAAGATTCAGCACATATCTCAATCTGTGTGCAATGATTAGTAGTGGCAAGATGGACTCAGGTTCCTACACAGTAATGCTGATCACGGTGCAAGAATGGTATGTATGGAACTTGAAAAAGAACCACATAACTAGTATGCTGGTTTTGAAATTGCGCTCACACACACACACTAATCACCATTCCTTTCCTATGATTGATTGCCTAATTGAAGATTCCCTAATTGAAAGAGAAAAGTGACCCGATCTGTATACATGACTAAACATCCCTAATTCAAGCAATTTAGGTGGTTTATATAAACCTAAGGGTAGATAACAATAAATAAATGCAACTGCCATGTGAATTAAAGAAGCAATAAAGGGATGCAGAAAAGGACCTGCTCCAATTGCTTTATACTTTCTGCAGATTTAGGATCATCAGGAATGAGATCAACTTCCTTCATTGCACACAAGGCCCCAGTTCCTCTGCAATATATTTAGAGGAAGTAATCAGCAGAAGAAAATAACGGTCATTGCAGAACAAAGTCCAGAAAACCCAGTACAAAACTTGTAGGACCAGCATACCGGTTGGTTGCAAGATAAACACTACCAAAGGTACCCCGTCCGATAAGTTTCCCCTTCTGCCATTGACCTTTCATTGATGATACGGTTCCTAAATTATTTTGATGCATAGTGATAGAGGGCGGCTGTGCTGGCACTGCGGCTCCAGGAGGCAGAGGCAACGGGTGAGCATTGGCAAGACTACTCTCATAGTTTGAAGCATTGGGGCTGAAGCGTGGACTTCGAGGCGTAGGGCTATGGAGTGGAGAATGAGTGGGACTGAGTGTAGGCTTGTTTGGTGACAAAAACGAGGGAAAGGTAGCACCATCCTGAAATTGATCTTGATGAGTCATGAAAAAAGGAAAAGGATCCCCAGTGGTTGATCGGCGCGGGCTAACCGCAGGACTTGAGAGAACACTGGTTGGAGCACTCCTGCTCAAGTTGTAAGTTTCACGTTCAAAGTTAGCCTCCGGTGACACTGCCATTCCCATTCCCCTGTTATAATAGTTGCCAGCGACATGTGACTGACAAGGCAAAAAATCCACTGTGTTTGATCTTTGTGGGCTAACAGGATGATGACTTGAGCTAAAAACAGTCTGTGGAGCACTCCTAGTAGTCCTAGATTGAACATTCAAACCCAAATGGAAATTAAAACCCCCACTCCCAACCCCACCCCCGCAGGAATTTTTTACATCTCGGCATCGGTTCTTGGAAGATTTCGCCGGTGATGATGAGCTTGTGGCAGCTTGATCGACGCTCTTCCTGATAGTTGGTTCAGTTCAAATCAAGCTTCTCAGTGTAACATTTTAACAACCGCCACGAAAAAAAAAACAACACAAAAAAGGAATGATTTCTGAAAATGGAAATAACAATAGGAAGATAAAGGGAAATTAGTTACCTGCCGACCACAGGGCTGAAGAAGTTGTTATCTTTAGAGACGCAGTCGGGTCTCCGGTTGTTCTCCGGAAGCGGCAAGGGTTGTGGGCCTTGAGGCCCAGCAACGAAAGAAGAGGAGCATGACTTTCGGGCCGAGTCACCGACCGAAGACCGAGAACATGGGGCCGACTCGCCACCGGGAGAGCGTGAATTTGGGTTTGACTCGCCACACGGAGAGCGTGATCTACGGGTCGAATATTCAGGCGAGGTGGGCGATGAGCGAGACTTCTCCGGGACCCCGTAAGAGTCGAGATCCTCGGGGCTCGTGAGGTAACGCAGCCTCCTCTGGCGCGTGAGCCGCCGTGGGCTGTTAACATCACTGCCGCTTCTGTTGATCCCGGGTCTCACAGCTGAGACAGAGGAGGAGGAGGAGGAAGCAGGAGTAGAAGGTGACGATGTAAAAAAGGTTCGTTTTTGATGAGATTGAGATGGAGCAGAAGAAGAAGAAGGCATTAGGTGATTGGGAAAGGTTGAAGAAGAAGGTTGTGGAAGTGGTAGGCGGTGGCAACTGGTGGTGCTGGTGCTGCTGTGGGTGTTGTTGAAGCCGTCGGTTGAAAATGTCAGAATGCCCCCTTCAAATATATCAAAATGAGTCATTGATGGGGAAAGAGCTACGCTGTTTCTTGCTTATTTAAAATGGTTTACTTTACTCGTAGTTTAATCAATAATAATTCAAACATGTTGAATTGTTTGCGGTCAATACTCTGTTGGGGGTAAGACCTGGGAATTGAAACCTCAGCGCAATGCTCATCATCTTCTTCCTTCCTAAACCTAAGCCTTGAGAGACTGACCTGAGTGATAAAACTTGTTACCTGTTTGAGATCTTGATGATGAAAGGAGATTGGAGAGGTCGAAGTCAGCCAGTGAGGAATGGGCGCGTGTCTCTCGTCCTTGTTGCTGTGTGTTTACAATGTCAATGCATGAGACGACCTTCTGGTTCTTCGTATTATTTTCTTGAAACCAAACATTAAAGAAAAAAGAGATAGTTTAAAGGCAGAAAAAAAAAATTAGTGTTGACGAAATCTATGCTGCGCCGTGTGCGTACTGCAAGGCGTTCGTGGGCTGGAGTGGAGACTTTGTCAATGGAGGGAGGGAGGGAGAGAGAGAGAGAGAGAGAGAGAGAGAGCAGCAACACTACCAGTCTTATTGATACCGTGTTAACTGTTGTATATCTCCTAAATTCCTAACACAGTTTTGGGGGTATAACATGGTGGAGATTTGGGGGTTGGGACACAATGTGCTACTGCACCTTAATCGATCTCATCAAGGTCGTCGTCAATCTCAACGCCCACCCAGCGAGCGAGGCGTGAATATTCTCAGTCAATTTTTTCTCTTTTTTTCTTTTCTCCACTACCATCCTTGTTTAAGAATTCTTAAACACTTTTTAACAAGGAATAGTTCGCTTTTAAGAATTCTTTAACAATATTGGTTATATTTAAGTTGTTGAAGGATATCGACATTATGTGTGCCTCTACAAACTAGAATTTAAAGTTGTAATAGGAGAAGATTCTAGGTATTCAATGTATTCGGATTCTTTTTTTCTTTTCTCCACTACCATCCTTGTTTAAGAATTCTTAAACACTTTTTAACAAGGAATAGTTCGCTTTTAAGAATTCTTTAACAGTACTGGTTATATTTAAGTTGTTGAAGGATATCGACATTATGTGTGCCTCTACAAACTAGGGTTTAAAGTTGTAATAGGAGAAGATTCTAGGTATTCAATGTATTCGGATTCTATTACATTTTATGTACGTTGTAACTCCCTATATAAGGGCTCCTATTATCAATAATAAACACACAATTCCAATTCTCCTACAACACGTTATCTGCACGAGTTCTAATCCTAGCTCAAAAGAAAAAAAACCTAAAAACTCTCTCTCACAAAAATCTGCCGCAGCCCTCCTTACCCACAAAAACCCTAGCTCAGCCTACCTCCTACCGCAAGCCTCCTGCAGCCCCTGCTGCCCCAGCCCCCTGCAGCTCGCCCTGCACACCTACTCACCCGCCTGCAGCCCTATCCGACTGCACACCCGTGCGCGCCACTGCAGCCCACGCTGCCACTTGCCTGTGCCACTGCAACCCACTGCCTCCCTGCAGCCTACCTCCCTTGCGTGCGCTGCTGCCCGGCCCGCCTACCCAGCTCGCCTACTCCTCACAAATCTGCAGCCCACTGCCGCAGCCCCTGCTGCTCCTGCCTTCTGCCGCAAGTCCCCGCAGCCTCCCTGCCACACGCCTGCGCACCTGCCTGCAACCTGCATTGCTTCCTACCGCACCTTTCAGCCCAGCAGCTTTGCAGCCTTGCATCCCTGCAGCAGCAACTCCTGTTGTCAAAAGAAAAAAAAACCCAGAAAACAGAAGGAAGAAGAAGAAGAAGACACGTAGAAGGAGGGAGAAGGAGTGGGCCCAGAAGAAGAAAAGAAGAAAAAAAACAAACTGCAGATATCAAAGACTGGGCCGAGAGAAAAAAAAAAAAGGGAAGCAGGCCTGGACAGCGAAAAAAAAAAGGAATGGAGAAGGGCAGCCCACCAACTGGCAATCCTAATTTAGCTACACGCCTGCATCAACACCCGCGTGTATAAAGAATCATGAAGCAAAGCTTCAAATTACCAAGTAAGTTTTTACGATTAAAGTTCATGCTTTCTTGTCTTTTAAATTCCTTTATTTTAATGCAGGATTTGTATAATATGAACATGGTTTCAAGTATTTAATAAGCAAAATTATGGGGATTCACGCTTAACGAACTAAGAGCGTTCATAACCAATGAACTAAGAGTGTTCATAATAAACGAACTAAGAGTGTTCGTAATCAATGAACTAAGAGTGTCCGCAATATTCAGACTAAGAGTGTCCGCAAGCCTCAAATTGTGACCATATTTAACATCACTGTTTGGTCTAATCCAATTATTCTTGGAAATTGATTTCTTGGTAGCATAGCTCGGAAATCTTATTATTATTAGTTTTCGTGGAAGTTTAGCTCCGAAACTAATTCGTTCTTGTTTCACCCTTTTTTCAGGATGTCAAACTCGAACATACTCGATTTTGTTCCATTGGATTATGCAGGCAAAAGATACATATTGTGGGTTCAGAACGTTGATCCCCATCTTATTTCCCGTGATCTATTGCACAGAATCCAAGAGCTTTGTTCTAAAGGAACTGCTCCAGACCCTCAAACTGAGATTGACAATTCCAGGGCACTAGCCCTAATGATGCGTCATATGGATAGAGACCTCCAGTTTGAGTTCATGAATGAGGATAGCGCCATAAAGCTTTGGCAAGCGCTTCGTGAACGTCATGGCAATGTTCGTGACTTAATCCTTCCAAATTTAGAAGCAGAATGGAATGATCTTCGCTTCTCTGACTTTGTTACAGTCATACAATTTTATTCGGAAGCTCTCCGCATCAAAGGAATGATGCTCTTCTGTGGCAAGACGATCACAGAAGAACAATTGATTGAGAAAACCCTCAATACCTTTCCTGTCTATGCTATGAGGTCCTGTGATTTATTTCGAACTCAAATAAATGCAAGACAGATCACAAGCTTTCAAAAGCTTATTGAAGCTATGGAAATTGTTGAAAGGCAAGACAACGAGCTTGTGAGAAGAGAAATTGATAGGCTACGAGATAGCTATCCAGAGCATCGTCCCATGGCGAGAGAAAGTCGCCACAAATGTCATGATCCATTTGATCGAAATGCTCATGAAGGTAGTCGCCAAAGGCGACAATCACGCCACCGTAGGAGCCGTGATTTTGAGGGACTAAGGGTTGGAAACCATAGAGCCAACGTTGGCCATGGTCATACTCTTCCAACACCTCAGGTCCTAGGGACCATGCACATTGAGCCAATGCGCCTCAATCAAGGGAGAATCCTCTTCATGGTATCTATTTCTGATATAGAACGTCTAATCAATGGGCCTAAGTTTGCAATGTACCTAAGAAGGTAGCTGCCTCACATTGATCAAGACATCGAGTTAAAAAAAGACTTTAAATCTAGCGATGAAGACAAAATGCCGTAGATTTTTATTTTGAATAGTCTTTTATTTTTCCAATAATTATGTAATGGCAGTTATGCCTTAAATCAATAAATGACATTTTGTTTTAACTCTTTCTCACTTGGCTCACCTAATTAAGTATGATGTCTAGGAAAGTAACTGAGATTAGTGGTACTTAAGAGAGCCTCGCTCCACCGACATCTCTTCCTACTTTCCTGGTCATATTTGATTGGAGTCACCGAACGGATTGAGTGACTACAATCTGTCTAAGTTTGACTTTTATTTTTGGATTAGACTTTAGTTAAGAAACTTTGATGTAATCATTGGCTATTAATAAAGTGTCGATTCTTTTACTTAATGTCTTGGACATACCTTAATTCGAACTTTATTGGAAAAATGTAAGACCCAATGGTTTTCATGTGGAAACACATTGTGAGAATGGACAAGAGTTCATTTGCATCACCTCTAATGACTACGGACATAAACGAGTATTAGAGAAACTTATGTGTCGCTCCAGTGGGTTGTATGCAACCACTATTCGAGTCATTGAATCCAACCATGTCATGAGAGATGATTTATAGGATTCTGACACATATAGGCTTTGGCATGACTGTTTGGGACACTCAGGTCATGACATGATGATCCGTGTATTAAAAACTTCACACAGACATCCATTCTTCAGAACGAAAAGAAGTAAGGACCAAGAATTGGTTCGAGGAGTTGCACATGCGCCTCATGGAGCCATGATTGTGCAAGACTGGCCACACATGGCTAGCACCGCCTACCCCCTGCGGCCAATACATGGCATTGACACCATGTATGGAGACTTGGCTCCTCTCTCTACTTCTCGAAGTAAATTGTGACATTCTGGCTCAACCAAAACCTTCATTGGTTGATTATACGGCCAATCTTTCGTTTTGTAAAGCCTGTTTTTTAAAGATCACGACCATCCTATGCAAAGGACACTAAAAGAATAATTTCATTCTTACAAAGAATCAAAGGGGATTCTGTGAATCGACTCAACCAACTTGCGGACTACTTAGATGTTTTATGTTTTTGGTTGATATGTGGACACACTGGTCACGTGTCGCACTATCGTCCACTCGTAATGCTGCTTAAGATGCGCTCCTAACCCAAATCATATGGCTACGAGCTCACTACCCGGATCATCCCATTCAGTCAATTCGACTTGGAAATGCTAGAGAGTTTACATCAAAAAAAATTTAAATGACTATTGCATATTGTTTATACCTACACTAGCAAGCTAGTTCTCTACATCACCAAGCATAAGTAACACCCACTTTGGGACATCCACGAGACATGGCAAGGCCCAACCGCGACATCCATCGTGTAGCCCTATGTTCAAGCTACGCCACGGTATCCGGAAGAGGCAAATCCGTCGCCGGGAAGCCACGTTCCCTCCCTTGCCAAGATGCCTCCACAACATGGCTTTCTACATGCTTCTTGGACTAGCTAGAATTGTGTGGTTGCTTGTCCCACATCGAAAACCATGTAAAGGAAGAGCATTCCTTCACCTATAAAAGGAACTCTCCTCCCACTTAAACACCATTCATTCCATCTCAAAGCCCATATTATCTCATGTAATCCGCTTGGGCCGCAAGGCTCAACGCACTAGTACAACTTTCAAGTGGACGTAGTTTCCCGCTAAGGCGGGAAACGAACCACTATACATCTCATGTCAATCTCTCTATCTCTTTCTTTATGTTAATTAGATCCCCAACGGATCCAACCGTTAACATTGGCGCCGTCTGTGGGAAGCTAACACAAAGGCTTCATCACTTCCCATTGAGTTAAGTCATCTTAACTAAGCTCAAAATAATTTCTTTCTTTGAGTTATATAATTGAAATTCTTAGCGGTAACTTGTGCCATCGGGGCCGGTCAACGTTTGGTCAACGCCGAACAAGGCTCGGTCAATGCTAGTCAACGCCGACAAGCTTGGTCAACGTTGATGAAGGCTCAGTCAACGCCCATGGTCAGAAAAGTCAACGCTGGCAACAACAAAAAATAAAAAAATAAAAAAAAAATTTGCCGCTCACTACTCTTGGCACCCACAAGTTTCCTTTGGGCACCCTGCTATCTTCTTTCAATCGATCATCAGCACCAACGTCAAAGCTTTGTCCGCTGGGCACCACCGCCGGCTACGATCATCCGCCAGCAGCGCTCCTCCGCCCAACTGTAGCCAGCGATCGCAGCTCCTCCACTACCGTTAGCCCAAAACTCCACCACCGCTGGCCAAAGCTCCAGAGCCGCCATCCGCCACGCATGGCACCGCCGAGCTTCCTCCGCTCAGCGATTAGCTCCATCAGCGGCAATTTCTTCCGCTGAGTTCCAAATCTCCGCCACACTTTGAGCATCCGCCGAACTCTTCAGCCACCGCCGGACTCTTCGGTCTCCGCCGGACTCTTCACTCTCCGCCAGACTCTTGAGCACCAGCGGTAAAACCTCCGCCCACCAAGACAATCTCCGCTTGGCAACCTCCGACCAAGCTCCTCCGCCGAGCTTCTCCTTTGAGTTTCACCGCCAGGCCTGGTAGCTCTGCCAAGTCCGACAACAGCTTCCGCCAGGAAATCCTCCGCTAAGCACATCCAGCGGCATATTCTTCCACTCCGCCAATATCCGTCAACGGACCTCCTCCGCTGCACTCAAATCCCCGCCGAGCTCCAAGCTTCGCTCCGCCGGACAACCCGCTAGCCTTCACCGGTAGGAGACACCGCTGGACAATACTCCGCTCCGCCGATCAAACACCCTGCTCCGCTGGCCTAACCTTTCTCCGCTTACTGGAGCTTCCTCCACTAGGTCAATCCTCCGCTGAGCTCCAGGTTTGTCGAGCTTCCTCCACTAAATCCGCCGCACTTCGCTCCTCCACTGAGCTCGCACTCCACCAAGCTCCAGGTAAGTGCCAAGCTCGTCACTACCAACGCACAACACCGAAGCATGGTGTGCCCTGGACGCTGCCCCTTCTCCTTGGCTCAGTACTCTGCCAGGATCCTCCGCCGAACTGGAAATCTACAGCGGAGGACTTCACTTCGTAGCGGAGCTTCAATCAACCCACGCACTTCTTCTCGGCATCTAGCGAACAAACTCACTACTGGAAATCTGCAGTAACGTTTCTGGTTCTAACAGCACACCATCCATGCAGAGAGCTAAGTTTCTCTCACCTTACTGATACGAAACCTCAGCTCTTGCAATTTATAGATAACATGCCTCTTAGTTTAAACGACACCTACCAGTGGCATATACACTCGTCAATACTATGCTGTTTGCATGTGTAATTCATATCATGCATGATCATCTTCATCCATCCAATCATATATACTTCTTGGGTATTCATATGTTAATGCCTCTTCAAAACCACATGCTTGTCCAATTATACAATTGCTCCATGACTTATCATGTGTTGATTATATGCATACCTGCTACGCTAAGAATATAGTGCCACACTTGGGCGGCATGTGCACTCTCTTAGGCATGTTTGGCCATGCTTATTGCCTGCATGCATCGTCCCACTTCATCTACTGACACACAAGCATGAGAGCTCATGCCATCAATCCTATTTGCATTTTTAGCTCGTAGCTTATGGGGCATATATATCATTTGATTTTGTTGTCACCAGTATGGGGCGCCACGCTTTTCACTTGCATAATTGTGGTGGCATCTAAATATTGTATCTCAATCCATGCAAAATGTACCTCTAGTGGGCAATTAAACCATAATACCATATTGCCTATATGATTGCTTATATCAAGTACATACCAAAGCATGATTATTCAAACATAACCACTATGTACCATTTTGGCTTATTAAACACGGCTTATCACTTGGCAGCATGCTACTTCACCTAGAAATGCATCTGTAATTTCATTGCCATTTGTTGTCAACCACTACATTTGCTTGTACACTTTGCTTAAAATTTTATCTAAGGTACATATGCAAATTATTTATGTTGATTTTACAAATCTACATATTAATCATCTATTTTGTTTCAAGGAAATTCAACTATTTCTATTGAGCATTCAACCCAACTACGAGTTGACGTACATTATCAAGGTACTTTATCCGCCACAAGCAAATGAACCTCAAATCAGCATAAGATAAGTGTCTTCCTCTTATCTTTACGCTCTTGCAATTTGAGCTACCGCTGATGCCATGACTATACATGTCTCTATAACCCTTAAGCATGCCTACAACATGTTATTAGCAACTTTCCTACAAGTACACGCTACACACATACATGCTTAAATTCACTTTCATGTGACATTCATCTAGAACCTTGTGACACTTATAGCTCAATTAAACATGCTCGGATAAACGCTTGCGAAACGGTTACGACTCGCTTGGGTATCAAAGCATGGCTGCGACTCGCTTGGGCTACGCCCCGCACGCTCATACAACGCCTACACCCAACTTGCTCGAACACCTAACTCGCTCCACTTATCCAACATGCTTTAGTTACGCTCTCGGTTCACAATGCTTCATACATATGGTCTAGCTAGCCTCCGGGCACCACACTTTTTCACGTTTTCTTACATATGGTCTAGCCTCCGGGCTCCACGAGTCTATGGTCTACGACCTACCACCATGCGGCAGGGCGACACCCCATTATCTCATGCACTTCATACATTAGTGCACCTTCGATGTAACTACATATACGAATTTTTGTCTTTTGTGATACAGGATAGTGAGTCCCTTCTTGCTTGCGGAGCTCGGGGACTTGTAGGGGCCGTGCGCCTCTCGGATATTACTTATGCTTGATGACTTCATGATTTGAACTCCCCAACCAAGAAGCTACTCTTACTCGGGGACTTCGGGGACTTGTTTATACCTACACTAGCAAGCTAGTTCTCTACATCACCAAGCATAAGTAACACCCACTTTGGGACATCCACGAGACATGGCAAGGCCCAACCGCGACATCCATCGTGTAGCCCTTTGTTCAAGCTACGCCACGGTATCCGGAAGAGGCAAATCAGTCGCCGGGAAGCCACGTTCCCGCCCTTGCCAAGATGCCTCCACAACATGGCTTTCTACATGCTTCTTGGACTAGCTAGAATTGTGTGGTTGCTTGTCCCACATCGAAAACCATGTAAAGGAAGAGCATTCCTTCACCTATAAAAGGAACTCTCCTCCCACTTAAACACCATTCATTCCATCTCAAAGCCCATATTATCTCATGTAATCTGCTTGGGCCGCAAGGCTAAACGCACTAGTACAACTTTCAAGTGGACGTAGTTTCCCGCTAAGGCGGGAAACGAACCACTATACATCTCGTGTCAATCTCTCTATCTCTTTCTTTATGTTAATTAGATCCCCAACGGATCCAACCGTTGACACATATAATTGGGTGTTGATATCAAGTATCATATTCCCATGTACATACCTAATTGGTCTCGCGGAAAAGCAACCATTAAATGACTACGATGGTAGCCCGGACATTGGTAATGCGCACCAATATTTCCGCTTGGGTTATGCAATATCGCATGCAGCTATGCTAATTCGTCTACGACTCATAGCAGCCACTCAACTTTTATTTGCGTTACAGCTAGTGACTGGGTTCGAGTCAAATATCTCGTACTTATGCATATTTGAGTGTGAGGTTCATGTGTCAATTGCATCGCCACAGCGCATCAACATGAGTCATTGCAACGAATGCATATATATATATATATATATATATATTTGTGTTGGACATGAGTCTCCAATTAGAAGTCCGCTATGTAGAATCCTTAACAGACGATCTCTTTTTTCGCTGGATTTGCGGATTGTCACTTTGATGAGACAGTTTTCCCGTCATTAGGGGGAGATTAGAACGTCAACGTTCAACAGAAACGATAGGAATTTTCGTGGTCTGTCCCCACTATGTCTCATCTTGATCTCCTAAAAAAGGACGAGATCACATATACTTGCTGCAAACATGCCTGCAAGGATTGATATCCCCACAAGAGGACATGGTGCCACCCAGAGAAGATGGGTACTGCACCACTACCATGGATGGTGGTATGGTGATGCCACAAAGTGGCATAATGGCGTCATAGGCCATGGGTTCCGCTAGAGAGCGTAGGAGACCCATAGGTTCGATGGATTCTTGCCCTAGGAAGAGAGCGAGTTTGGCATAACTTGATCCATTGATCATTGATACTCAAAATCCGTCTCATGAGAATATCCTGGATTGTGGTTATGTCCAAGAGACATCGTTGGGGGACGCCTCAATGTTAGAACCAATTCCTGAGAATATAGAAATCTCTACAAACTACACTAGTGTACATGAGGACGTGGAATTATTGAGACCAATGACATCGAACCTTACTCCGTTGAAGAATGCCAACGTAGAGAAAATTGGCCTAAATGGAAAGATGCGATCCAGGTTAAATTGGATTCACTAACAAAGAGGAAGGATTTAGGGCCTGAGATGCCAACACCTCTTAACATAAAACTTGTTGACATTAATATGTCTTCGTTAGATAGCGTGATGAGAAAAAGAGATGATAATCTTGCCTTATGGGGCAAGACTTCTTACAAAACGCCCTGGAATCGACTATGAGAAGACATATTTTCTTAATGGATATCATTGCACTCCACTACCTTGTCAGTTTGGTAGTTTCCAAATAACTGAACATGCAACTTACGAATGTGGTCACTACGTATCTCTATGGGGATCTAGATACGGAATATAATGAAGGTTCTTGTGGACTTCATTTACCCAAATCAAGTGGCTCTTGACCACGGATCGCGTTTGCAATAAGGGTGAAACGCTCACTAAAGTGACTACTTGATTGGGAAGGGATATGATGAACTATGCCGCTGCGTTTTCATTACAAGTTCTGGATTTGCAATTGTCATGGTTTATGTTGATAAACATAATTGGAACCCTTGAGAGTTAAGGGAAACCGCTGAACACCTGAAATCCGAGTTTGAGATGAAGGACCTTGGGAGAACACGGTGTTGTCTAGATTTAGAACTTGTAACCGTGTCAATAAATGCTTTGCATTTTGATAAAGTCAAAGGTGCACTAATTAGTGGTTGCAGACCGGTGGACAAGGATGGTCGCGGTGGTTCTACCGTCTTTGGGTCAGGTGGTCTGCGATGTCGATGTCTTCTGGCAATGGCGCAGGTTGCCAGTGGTGGTGGTCTAGAATTCCATGGAGAAAGCTATAAGGTGCCCTTAGCATATCTTGATTAGGTGCCCTTAGGGTTTCCACACCTCGGGCTATTTGGACCAGGCTTGCTTTGGATGGTGATGTGGACGTCGTGGGCTCGGGTAGAAATGGAAGGGGAGTCTGCTACTCCTCTTTCAAAAAGTATTTAAATATTTTAGGTCGCAAAGATCATAATCTCTGAGGGTTTTTTTATTCTTGTTTCGGAGGTTACTAATCTTTGTTTGGAATAATGGTGCGTGAATTGTCTAAAAGGCGAGTGTATTGGCGGTATATTGGGTTATTGTTCTTGTTTTAAAATAGGAGTCTCATGGTACTCTAATAAACGATTCTTTCTGTCGACCTCATAGGAGTGTTTCGTTATTGTACTGTTTGTTGAATCTATATGATGTGTTGACAGCTGAACTTTTTTGATAAAAAAATAATAATAAAAAATAAAAATAAAAAACCCACAATTTGAGGATCATCAAATCAAACTATCAAAACTAGTCTTTACCGTAAAATTCATTTTATGTTTCTTTTATGCATTAAAAGTAATTCTATGATGAAGATAAGGGATCTTCACCGCCAAACCATCATGTTTGCCCGACCGACAATTTTCATACCGCCATTAAGAGCAAGTTCACCATTTCACCCGTAATCAAGAAATGTCAAGGTCGAAAAGTCGCGGCATCGACCAGTAAAGTAACTGTTCACTGTCACTGGACATGGGTTTCCACCCGTTTTTTTTCTTGACTGATCAAGACTGTTCATGTATCACTGTTCATCAATTTTTAACTGTTCATTTTCATTGTTTATTGATTTTTTAACTGTTCATTTTACTGTTTTACAATAAATATTTAAAAATTAAAATATATTTGATGTAAATAGATGATAATAATGGATATTTATGGATAATTAATGTCATAATAGATGATAATAATGGATATTTGATGTAAAAAAAATTACTACAATTAAAACGATATTATAATTACTACATTATTTATCAAGACAGATTTTACTATAATGTATCAACAAATTAAATGATTTATCAACAAATATAAATGTCATAATTTTAATAAGAAAGTATCTCACCGTTTTACAATAAAAATTAATAAGTATAAATATAAACATCATTGTAATTACATCATTATTTATCAACTAATTATTTTAATTATAACGAAAAATAGTTACTACAATTAAAACGATATTATAATTACTACATTATTTATCAAGACATATTTTACTATAATGTATCAACAAATTAAATGATTTATCAACAAATACATACCTCATCAACCGCATTCGAACCACTCTTGTACCAATTTTTCGCTTGCCTTAATGCACAATGCCACTTATAGAGTTCAACCTTCAAAATTTTCTACCTTCCCTGCAAAGAGGAAGCTGATCGGCCCTTGGGCCAATTTGCGTCAAAGTGTCGCTTCACGCGCCTCCATAAGTCGTTTTTTTTTCTAATTTGTGCCCACAGCCGGATTTTGGCCTACAACTTTCCAAGACTTGCACAATTAAACATCTTCCTCATCCGTCCATCTCCTTTTCTCTTCGGTATTATCATCTGAACTTTGATCTTCCTCTTGTTTGGCCGCTGGACGTGTGTTTCTTATTTGTTCGGCCATATTGGATATAAACAAATTTGGATGATGAGAGCTATATGAAGAGGAGGAAGGTGTAACTATGAAATATAATTTTTTGGGTGTGATATATAAAATAAATGGTAGGTATTTATATAGAAATTTTTAGAATTTTTTATAATTTATTTTTGTTACCGTTTATTAACGTTACGTATATATACAGTACAAATATAATTGTTTGCCGTTGGATCCGGAAATTAATTGAAACCAAGGGCTAGGATTTCATGACCGTTGGGATCAGAATTCAAAGCCCTCCAATGGCTCTCTTCCACGTGCTCCTACTCCGGCCCATTCCATGTCGCTATGCGACAAGCAACTGAAGAAACGCGTGTGGGAGTTGCGGCGCCACGTGTCAAGCATCTGTCCTTCACTTCCGTTGCTGGCGCGTCTCCTTCTCCCCTCATTTGCTAACGTCTTCCACGTTTCTGGGTTGGGCCTTGCTGGCTGATTTCTTGCCTGGGTCATGGATTTAGTCATGGCCATGACTAAATTCTTGGCTTCGGTCAAGAAAGCCAAGTTTTTGGCTGGTCACAAACAAACAGCTGGAAACCAAATTTGCAAGTTCAAGGTCACCACCTCCGCAAGATCTAGCTCCTGACCGGTCAAAAACAAACAGGCGGACTTGCTCTTGGGTAAGGGATAGAAGATAATTCCCTATTTTCAGTGGACAAGACAGGAGTTGCGCATGCAAACAACCTTTCCATTTTCCTTTCCTTGATGTACAGCTGTACTCATACTCAGTTTAAATGGGTTGATTTAGAGGCCCAAATAAACACAATTGATGAAGAAGGCTCATTTTCCAAGCCCAACTATTTATTTTTTTATTTTTTAATTTTTTTCTGGAAGAGAAACTAGGCCGACGACACCAGAAAGCTACAAAATCAGAATGAGGGAAGTGCTCGGAAAACCCCGCCAAAACCCCGCCGCCTCCAAACTCCGGATCGCCATCATATGAAGGCATTTCGTCTCCTATTTCCGCCGTTCAACAAACCAAGTCCGAAATCGCCTTTATTTATTCAAAGGCGGCGGCTCGCCGCCTATTCGTCTTCAGCCGCTAGCCCTAGGTTTTCCGATTCTTTCTTCGAAGATGAAGAAGGCAGCGGAGTTTACCAGCACAAACTCAAGTTCCAGCGTCCCACCACAATCCAACGGCGACAGAATCCGGGTCCGGTCAACTCTGCTAGCTTCATTGGCTCCGTGATCCTCCCCCTCAGGGTCGCAAACACCTGCCACGGTGGTCGTTTTGGCGTTCACACTCTTCTCAGCGTCAGAAATTGCCCCCAGTCTGATTGCAGTTTCCGGTCAGTTATGGAAATTATTGATTTTTCAGTTATATTTACAGTAATTTTGGGTTGCATAAGACTATTTCTTAATCAATTGGTATGCAATAAGATGAGAAAACAGAAACTAAGAGAATTGTGTTGCAAGATTAGTGCTTTATCTGCCTTTAATCAAATGCCTATTCAAAATCTAGTTTCATGGATGAGCTTAATTTTTCGATTATAACTGTGAGTTGAACACTACTTCTATTTGAACAATTGGATAGCTGATTCAAATGCTTTTGGATGTGTATCAGTTTTGTATTAAATTCATAATAGTAAGTTTCGAAACTTAGCAAAATCTCGTGTCAAAATTCTTAACAGGATATTACTGAAGATGTGGGACGAGATGGCAGTATTGTCTTTCAAACATTTGAAACCAAATGATTTTATTTATGTCTCAGGTCATCTAGGTTCTTACACAAAGAATGATCCGGATGGGAGGATCACACTGTATCACGAGGTAGCAATGCTTAAGAATTTTAGTACTGCTCCCAACCCTGTCAAAGATGTTTAATTCTTGTTTCTTCCATTAATACCAGAGACTTACTTATGATCTTTGAAATTTGTCCGCAGTTGGTTGTGCAGGAGTTGAATTACGTGGCACAAAACAGACAAGGACCAAGATCTGAAAATCATGAGGAACCACAATCTGATGCAGGTACTGCCATAATTATGTAATGTTACAACCTCTTAAAACAAGAAAAGCTACAATGCTCTTTTACATAATTTGTTGCTTGTGATCGGTTTTCTTGTGCTTTGTGTGCTTTCATTTAATGAAAAATGTTTTATCCTTGTGACTTGCTTAGGTGAAACTGGTTTGGAGAAGTGTAGGGAACGCCTTCACTTATGGCAAGTATTTTTTGCCAATCCATATGATTGGTGGGATAACAGGAAGACAAAGTTGAATTCAAGACGACCAGATTTTAAGCACAAGTATATGGATGAAGCTCTCTGGCTGAGACCAGATGATCCTCCATGGATTAAAAAACAAATTCATCGGCTTGACTTGAGAATGGCAGAACAAGGCCATGGCAAACAAGTAGGTCAGCATCGTCGTATCTCCAAGTGGGAGTACGATGAGTAGGTGTAAGATGTAAAGCAACAGGTTGTGGTATTGGACTTCATATGCTTGTAACTCCTGAAAAAGAATTATACGGAGGTGGAAATTAGTCATAGAACAGGACAGTGATTAAGCATGGAAATATGAGAAATCGAATTACATCGAATTATGGCATGTACTATATTCGGGTATCTCTGCAGAAGGTTGCACTTCAGAGCTTTTGATGGGATTGTGTGGTGATTGATGAGAGGGGAGGCGAATGCGAAGGGCCATGCAGGTCTTTAAGAACCAGAGTTTATGCCTTTTGTTCTGTTTCCATTTGTGACTTGATAGGAATAATCTCAATCATCCAAGTCCTGAAAGCTTATATTCACAATCCACGTCTGTACCAGGAGATATTTGACTAAAATGTTAGAAGAGGGAAGTTGAGCCCCATATCAAAGCTTCGCATAAATTGTATTTGGTTGAATTGATAGTCTCCAACTATGAAACATTGATTCACATATATTACTTTAATGTATCAATCACTGAAAAGTAACAAATTATACTAACTACTAGGTAACTTCGCATAATTTTTTTATATTTTATTTTATTTTAATTTTATTTGTGTTAAGAATCTCGACAGCTTATCTAAATGTGGATGCTCATTTTCAAAAAAAAAAAAAAAAAAAAAAATCTTGATGTTGATGCTTTTGTAATATACAAGCATTTTCTTCTGTCAGGGACTCGATGTATGGAGGGGTTTAATAGATTGCAGTGTTGTTGCATGTTTGGTTGTTTTACCATCTTAGATATGGTTATGAATCTATGACGGAGTTTTTCACATCACCAGTGCTAGTTTAAGTTGTTCTTTATTTAAATCTGCAGTCCTGGTTTGTTGTGTTCTACACCTCACCACAATGCCAGAGTGATTTTATTCATTGGATAAAAGAAGTTACATAGATAGGGGATAAAAGGCTTTGCCCCTCACTAAAAAGAAAGCATGAAAAATACAAGAAAATAAAGAAAGCAATGAGCTACTCAGTAAAGAAAAAGCCACTGGTGTTTTTCAGTTGCCTACTAGGAGAAGGCTCTCCAATAATTTATAGCTTTCAGATATTGGAACCTCGTTTTGTTTGGCCAATTGTAACTTTGTTTCTGGGTCACAGGGTCAAACAAAAACAGGTCTACACTATCTTCTTCATTTTTCCTCGTCGAGAAAAGAATTTGATCCTTCCAAATACCTAACTTGTTTGGTTGCCGGGTTGACGGGTTCCATATGATTGTGTTTGCCATTGCGTTCCAATCAGACAATCTGAAGAGACACTAATCCATGACTAGCTACTTCCCACATTATCGATACTCAGGCCCTTGGAATCCAGGAGTTGATTTTTGGGTACTTCAGCAAATCTGTATCATTTGAGATTCAAAAAGCGAGAGGGAAGATCAAAATCAAAGAACCCGAATCACAAATCAAGAATCATACCAAAATCGATAGCATGAGATAATTTGTATTAAATCAGGACTAAAATTCTAAAACAGAGTCCATTATTATTTTTATTTTTTTGAAAGTAAACAGAGTCCATTATTACTTGTTCATGGACTTTAACATTTGGTATCAAAGCCAAGTCCGCGACGCAATTGGGTGGCACAAATGAACAAAATTGTAGCCTCGACTAAATAATCAACCCTACTGAAAGAGATAAGAATCAACAGGCAGAATTTAAGACCTCATTAAAACCTTAATGACTAGACTAGATTAGTATACGGTTCTAAGTGCAAATTTGCTCGTCTTGTCTGCATTCGAGTGACATTATAATGCAGATTGGCGATCTGGCTGGCCAGCTTTACGCCTTTTATGAAAGTTGCAACTTGCAAACAAAGACTTCCAAGTCAATAAGTCAATGGAGGTGGATATGTCACTAGAAATTGATATTTTGCTTTTTGACCAGCAAAGCTTGCTGTGCAATCAAACGTGCTATACTGTTGGAGTGTTTTGTTATTTCATGACCAAGCACATATATGTGCGACTTTGTAGGTTTAGTGTGATCTGATTCATTTTGGAATAGCTTAATTGGTTGTGAAATTCTATCAAGAGGTCCTGCTTCTGCTTCTGCTTCTTCTGCTTGTGATTCGAGAGATCGAAAACAGATCAATTGGTGAGCTTGATTCCTTGTGTTTGAGTAAGTCCAGTGATGTCCATATACCCTGGTACTCAAATCATCTCCCTCGTGAAGTTCTATTAATTGATTAGTGAGTGATGACTGATTCAAAGACTTGATATTATTTCAGTGATTCCAATTCACGCTCCAAAGTCTAAAAGATTGACTCTCTTGAGTTGATGATAAAGGACAAGACGGTCATTTCGTTGGTCAAAGAGAATCACCATTATAGGGTGCAAGAAAAGCCACTTCTGTCCACCATTAACAAGAAGTCGTTAACCACTTGGATGCCCTTTCAGAGCTATGAAAACCTAGTGTCTTATCTTTGACATCATGAATAACATGCTATAAGATCAAGATGAATTCATCAATTTACGACTTCAAACGAGATGAATGCTTCTACCAAATGTTGTTGCATACTTATGCATAGTATTTAGAGATCAAACCAAATGTCTTTCATCGGAATTAATAGCCATGGAGGTTAAAATATTAGTCATATATTATATAAAAAATATTATTATCTTTCATATTCAAAATTATCGCTAAGCGATTCACATGTATATCCAATGAGGGTAAAGAAAATTGTCAGTTTGCAGAGCTTTCATTTCAGATTTCAAGTGTAAATAGAACAAGATAGGTGATGTGTCGATTAAGATTGATTGGCTCCTGGTCCATGTACGTTCAATGTTACATTTGAGCTTATTATTGAGCATACATTTTTCTTTTCGACTAACTTTGTTACTTCATTGTTTAATAAGTGAACTTAATCGTTAGATTGACTTAAATTTATCTCACAAGAACAGTGATAAAATTTTATATAAAAGCACAATATAAGATTCATTTAGACCATCTCCAATGGAGAGGTCAAATGCCATGTGGAAGCCCAACGGAAATTTTTGACAGCCCAAACCCTCCTCCAACCGGCCTGTTTTTTCCACGTGGATTTGACCTAACTCTCTCCTCTGTCAAATTTGACAGCCTCTCCCCCTTCTGTCATTTATTTTTTTATTGTTTCTCGATCACTTTCTCTCGGTGCGTCTCTCTTTCCCCTTTCACCATCTTTCTTCCTTCATCTCACCCAGAAACTCAAACACTTTGCATGTCTTCAAATCTCACCTCTCTTCTTGAATAACCAGAACATGGATCAAAGATGCTCAGATTCATCTTCTGATGCTGCGAATGATGACTTTTGCTCGTAGATAAGAACAGAGTTGCTATAGCCTAAAGACTTGTATATCAGTAAGTATATGGAACATAGTGATCTTTATTTATGTTGTTGTTTAAGGCAATTAGCAGAACAAAACAAGGCTTGTGGTATCCAGTGGCATCTAGTTGCAGTTTGTCTCTATTTATTTGTTCAGTTTGTATCAATAGATCTGGTATTTATTTCTTCAATGGCATCTTGATTGGTTTTGACTTTTAATTGGCTCATGATCATAAATTAGTTGTTAGCATGTAGTAAGCACAAGATTGCAGATGACTCAGGTGATCATAAAGAAGGAGAGTTTCAATCAGACCCAATCACTATATAAACCCCCCACAATGGCTCTTTCCGATTCGTTTAATTCCACAAGAGAAGAATAAGAAGAAGAGCAACAAAGAGAAGAAGGGAAAGAGGAAAAAAGACTCATTCTTTCTAGGGGTTTTGGTTCCCTAGAAGCTTTCTTTTTTCCCCCGGAAATTTTTTTATCTCTCTTTTCTCCCTCATCGGAGTTTTGGTTTCTCTGCAGCAATTTTGGTTTGGTTTTCAACAATGGAGGACGACTATTATGTGAGCAGCGAGGACGAAGGCTATTACGATGACGAGGAGGATAATGATGATCCTGAGAATTTGGAGGAGGAGATGATGGCGTACGTTGAGAGTGAGGCTCCAAAGTGTGAGGTGTCATCGACCAAGGTAAACATTTCTGGCTGTTTTGATCGAATTCTGGTTCTCCATTTGTAACTTTACCTTTTGACTGTGCCATCATAGAGTTTTCCGATTTCTTTTTCAATCTAAAACTAAATTTCTGTTCTTCTTTCGTATCGCAGCGTCTTGTTTGGTTGTTGAGATTATTGTGTGGCTCTCCGTCTGCAATTCAGATTTTGGAGTTTTTATATTGTTGATCAATTAAAACCTTCAATGGTGTTTTGCAGGTAATCTCAAAAGAATCTCTCTTGGCTTTCAGAAGAAAAGTTTGCAAGGTGATATATGAAGTTTATGCTGCAATATTCCTCCGATTGTTTTTGAACACTAATTGGTCTTGTAATATGCAGCATTGCAGAATGGAGGTGGTCATGAAAGCCTTCTAGATTTTTTTGTTTGGATCAGTTTGTTGGTTTCCAGGGGTGCACTTGATGTTTATGTTTTCACAGAGTTTATGTTTCCTGCTATGTATTCCCATATCTCAAATGTCTCATAATCTCAATTGCATCTCTCAATTGCACCATTCATTGTATGATTTTTCATTTATAAGATTAAAAAATAAAAAAGGAAAAACAACATAAATAGAATTTTATATATTAAAGTAATATTCAAATTTGACATAGCCATTGGAGTTAAGAGATGTCAAAATATTGTTATATCAAATTTGCCATGTCATATGTCAAATTCAAATTTGACTCAAACCAAAAGAATAAGCCATTGGAGATGCTCTTAGACCATCTCCAATGAATTGGTTAAATCCACGTGGAGACCTCCAACGGATATAAATGACAATCTCAACCTCTCCAACCCATGCTTCAAATCCTACGTGGATTTGACATATCAAATAAATCTGTCAAATTTGACAGGTCTCTCAAATCTGTCTTTTCTTTTTTTTATTCTCTCCTCTCTCGTTCCTTCTTCTTCTTTGTACCCAGATCAAAGCAAAATAAAGAAAAAATCAGACCCATTCACCAATCTGTTTCACTTATCTGCGAAATTGAAAGGGTTAAAGGAAGAAGATGATGACGCAAGGCAAAGGCACGCCACCACAAACAGTTTTTGAAGGAGAGGAAGGAAGGGAACTCGGAAACAAAATTCACAGAGAGACATCTACTGCCAAAATAGTATTACTGGAACCACTTAATGCACTTCCATTTTCATGGCCTGGTTTCTCTGTGTCTTTGGCCTAAAATTGGTCTTCTTCTTCTTTTCTGCAGCAACCATCTGTGTGGGAAGAAGCCCCAGATGGAGCATGTTAGTGTTTAAGTCTAAAGGTGGACTTGGATTCCTGATAATCTAACCAATTTGTATTCGAGATCTGAGAGAGAAGGGAAGAAGATAAGAAAGAAACAAAAGAAGCAAAGATAGAAAGGGATGAGGATGCCCGATCTGTTTGCAATTTTATTTTTATAAAAAAATTAATTCTACAAACCAAAACAAAATAAGCAAAAATAAAAGAAATATTCTAAAATAACAAACAATTGTGACATATTAGTTGGAGTAAGATTAGCCAAAAAATAACGGTTGGCAAGAAAAATCCATCGGAGATGCTCTAAGTTGATGAACAGTGCGTTAGCTATGACATGTCACTCACTTATCACATGTTAAAAAAAAAGCTTTATTATAGATTGAGAACTGAAGAGAGAGACAAAAGAGAAGAAGAAGCAAGCAATCAATCTCTCTCCTCCAATAGGAAGAAGAAAAACAGAGCAAGCCAAACTTACAACAAGTCTCGCCCACCCCACCCATGGCAGTTGCAGACTTCTTCGCCGGAGAGATTATCACGGAGCTCCTGAAGAACCTGATAGCCATATCCAAAAAATCATGGCAGTTCAAAGACAGCGCCAACGGCCTCAAAGACTCCATAGAACAGCTCCTCCCCATAATCCAAGAAATCAAGTACTCCGGCGTCGAGTTGCCGGCCATCCGCCAGTTTCAGCTCGACCGTATCTCGGAGACTCTCCGGAAGGGACATGAGCTGGCCCACAAGGTCCTCCTCTCCTCTCGCTACAACATTTACAAGAACCTCCAATATGCCCGCAAGATGGAGACGATCGAAAAGACCGTCGCCAAGTTCATCCAGGGCCCATTGCAGGCCCATATCTTGGCCGACGTCCACCACATAAGGTTCCAGACCACCGAGCGCTTCGACCGCCTTGAAGGCTCCAGCTACCGCCTGGAGCAGACGCTCGGCGCTATGAAGATTGGAGCTTGCAGTGGCGGCGGAGGTGTGTCGTGGGTGGAAGAGGCTGTGAGGCGCGTGGAGGAGGAGGGTCGGATGCAATGGGAGAGCAGCAGTGAGTTGGTTTTGGGCTTGGGTTTCGGGTTGAAGAAAGTCAAGGAAATGGTTCTTGGTACAGATGACTTGTTCGTTGGGATTAGTGGGATTGGCGGCTCGGGAAAAACCACTCTCGTTAAGGAGTTGATTAAGGATGATCATGTTCGATGTAAGTAAAATCCGATTCCGTAGTTTGTAACTCTTCGGTTTTTGAACAATCAAGCACTGATTATGTTGTGTTTGTTTGCAGCTTACTTTGGCGAGAGAATCCTGTTCCTAACGGTGTCACAATCTCCGGATACAGAGGATTTGAAGGCCAAGATCTTAGGGTTCATTATGGGGAATCAAGTTTTGAGTCCCAGTTCTGTGCTTCCTCAAATGAACTTTCAGTTTGAATGGAGAAACCCAACAAAGACCCTGGTGGTTTTGGATGATGTTTGGTCACTTTCAACGCTTCAGCCACTGCTTTTCAACATTCCTGGTTGTAAAACCCTTGTGGTTTCACGTTTCAAATTCCAAACAGTAACAAAAACCACCTATGACGTGGAGTTGCTGGGTGAAGATGAAGCAGTCTCTCTGTTTTGCCATTCTGCTTTTGGCCAAAAGTTCATTCCTCCTGGTGCTGATAAGAAATTGGTCAAGCAGGTACCTTTTCCCATCAAAATAGGTTCTTTATATTTTTGCTTATGGAAAGTGTAGTGTAATATAATGTAGCTGA
Organism: Rosa chinensis; assembly: GCF_002994745.2. NCBI lineage: Eukaryota > Viridiplantae > Streptophyta > Magnoliopsida > Rosales > Rosaceae > Rosa > Rosa chinensis. Next base: position 60,875,702 of record NC_037093.1, read on the forward strand.
TGGTTATCTTTTCTTCAACTTTTTATTAGATTGTTGATGAGTGTAAGAGGCTTCCTTTGGCTCTCAAAGTGATTGGGTCTTCTTTACGAGACCAGCCTGAAATGATTTGGGCAAATGCAAGCAAAAGGTTGTCACGAGGGGAAAGCATCGGCGAGTCGCATGAAAACAACCTACTTGATCGGATGGCAATCAGTGTGAAATGCTTAAGCCCCAGAGTCAGGGAATGTTTCCTGGATTTGGGTGCCTTTCCAGAAGACAAGAAGATCCCACTGGATGTTCTTATCAACATTTGGGTTGAAACCCATGATCACATTGATGAAGAACAAGCCTTTGCTATTCTTCACGAGCTTTCGGACAAGAATCTTGTCACCCTAGTAAAAGATGCAAGGTATGCCCCAAATACAAGAATCTTGCTTCTGCTGCTTTTAAGATTTAGATCAAACTAATTCAAGTCTTTTACTTAATTGATAGTATAATTAAGTTGTGTTTAATCTCTTTGTTTATACTAATCTGGCAGAGATGGAGACATATATAGCAGTTGCTATGACATCTCAGTTACACAACATGATGTCTTGCGAGACCTTGCTCTTCATTTGAGTAATAATGGCTCTGTAAATCAACGCAGCCGATTACTGATGCCAAGAAGAGAGATAGAACTTCCAAGAGAATGGGACAGGCATTCTGATGAACCATTTCAAGCTCGAATTGTGTCAATTCATACAGGTACTACAATGCGTTCATCTTGTTATAATGAGGTCAGATTATTCATTATGTCTGCACATTGTGCTTAATCACTTAACCAAACACTCAACACTGTATACATATCTAGGTGAAATGACAGAGATGGATTGGTTCGAGATGGAATTCCCCAAGGCTGAAGTGCTCATCTTGAATTTCGCCTCCAACGAGTACTTGTTACCTCCTTTTATTCGTAACATGCCAAAGTTGAAGGCATTGATCTTGATAAATTACAGTGCATTCAATGCAATTCTCCATGGTTTTTCTGTCTTGTCAAATTTGGGCAACTTGAGAAGCCTATGGCTTGAAAAAGTCTCAGTGCCTCCCTTATCCCCTGCTACCTTCCCTTCCAAAAAATTACGCAAGATTTCGTTAATCTTGTGTAAGATTAATAACAGCCTCGATCAATCAGTATTTCCTCGGCTCTTAGAACTCACAATTGATCATTGTGATGATTTGTTCGAGCTACCTGCAAGCATTTGTTGGATGCATATGCTTAACAATCTAAGCATAACCAACTGTCACCATCTATGGCAACTGCCAGTGGATTTAAGTAAGCTGAAATCTCTACAAATCCTAAGGCTATATGCGTGCCCATATCTGCAAAAACTTCCTCCTGACATTTGTGAGCTCTGTTGCTTGAAGTATCTAAACATTTCCCAATGCTGTAGTTTGAGGGGCCTTCCCTTAGACATTGGTAAGTTGGCAAGTTTGGAAAAGATTGACATGAGGGAATGCTCACAAATCAGGAACCTTCCAAATTCTACAGCAGCTTTACCATCTCTTGGTCGTGTAGTATGTGATGAAGAGATTTCTTGGTTCTGGAAGAAGGCATTGCCAGACCTTCATGTTCAGGTTGCAGAGAAACGTTTCGATCTTGACTGGCTTGATGAGTGAACAAAATTGTGAATTCTTTTGTCACTACAGGTTGATGTAAATAATTGGTCTGTATTAAAAGAAACAATCTTTTGCATATCTTATTTCTGTGATTCTGATATCTATCTAGCTTTCAAGACTAGTATCGTAAGTTTTTGTATTGATTCACCATGAAATTATTCCCAGGAGGCCTAAGATTCTGTCCCCGTCATACATTTAGAGGCGATTTAGTCCCTGATGTCAACACCAAACTTAAGCATGAAGCCAAAAGTTAGGACAAGAAATTTGGAATATGCATTTGAATTATTATCCAATGAGATTATTAAAAATAATTCATGCATTATAGGAAAATGATAAATTAGTCAAAGTCGTGTTGGTAATTTATTATAAAATTAACTAATGATTTCATCAAGTTCAGCGACAGTAAACAAACAACTGCACTTTACCATAAGTCGGCCAATGCGCGTTGAGTAGAAGAGAGAAAACGCGTGGGTTCCATCATCAGATATCAGATGTCGACAGCTTAATCTTTAGTCAATTCCAGCCTTGGTGGTTTTCAGTGACTCATTCTCCATAGTCGCCCAGAACCTGGAGCATTCACATTCTTGGTCTGCAGGTGCATGATTGAGATTGATTCATGCATTATACGTACTTGGACAGCTCAGTGAGATCAAACATTTTCACTCTTTCATATTCTCTTCTTTTAGTTCCATACAGAAATTCTTAGGCCCGGGATGTGATATGAAAGCATGACTCTGATTGGTAGTGACAGGGTTCCACCATCAATACTGCTTTACTCAAGTTCAGATTAAGACGTCTCTCTTTTTCTTTTCTTTTCTTTTTTTCATCACTTGCTTCTTCGATCAGTATCTAGGTAAAGTACAGATCGGTTTTCCATTTCTTCAGATCATCTTTCGAGTTCTACCACCAAGCAATTCTCAAGAGGCAAGTGGTTTCGATGTAGTAATCTATGAAATAGTTCTATACTTAATTTAACGTACAAGAAGCTTAAGCCTTTCATCATGCATACAAAAACAAAAAATCTGCTGATAAGCATATACATATAAGCAGGCTATGAGTGTTTGACATTCACTATTCAGAGATATCTACTGGGGAGATACTCCCGTATTCTAAGAGGAAGGCTATAAAATTCTTCATTTCTAACATCTCCATTCCTGTGCTGGAACGGCTTCCACCATCCAAGCCCTCTGTCATCAAATGCAGACTTGGCGTCGAGCGTGTTGTCAAGCAGCGTCCCGACGATGATTGCCACTGTCGGGCTCGAAGAGAAGACTGTGTTCAACCAATCGTCAAACTGCACCCAATAAAACGAAATGTGATTCATTCAGATTAAGGAAACCATCATTAAGAAGGGAGGGAGAGAGTTTCAGTCTTTTGCCTATGTGACTTACCCATATACCATCTGTTCTAACTGGTCCGACACCATCTGCAGTTGTGGTCGTGATAAAATATTGAGGTATTGATATCCCAAGAAACAGGGAAAGCCCCACAACGTACATGTTTCTTAAGGAATTATTATTCACAAACTGCATGAAAGTGATCCCAACAGCAGCTGCAGATATACAAGAAACAAAGGTTAATTTTTTTAATAAAAAATGAATGACCAAAACAATTTAGAAATGGTATTAGAATAGCTTACCAACAATCCCAAATAAAACACAGTATATAGCGGCGAAGATTGGTAAGGGAATAGATGCAAAGAAAGCACCAAACTTCCCTGAAAGACAAATTAACATGATCAAACACAATAGGATACAAACCAGGATTACTTTTAATAAAATCCAAAATGGAAAGACGTAACAAACCAAATATAGAGAAGAAGAACATGAAAGCAGTTGATATCTGCACTACTCTCCTGCTCCCTATGTGTGTCAATCCAAGCAGGCCCACATTTTCTCTGTTACATCATTTTGAGGAATATCAACACATTGTCAAGTAAATGAAAGGGCACATTTTCCGAAACAACCAAGAATAACAAAAATGTATGCATTTTAGTGTAGGTTTAGCAAACAAGGACGGTGACATATGGATTTAAAGTGATGTATTCAGAAAATACCAAATGTTAATAACATTGAAGACCTGTACGGATGCAAAAATTTTACATGGACATGTATTAGCACCTGATATATGATTGTGCTATCAAGTATGCATGATGCAACATAAAACCTGGAGACAACTCGACACAAGTTTATTTTCCCACCAATGAAAGGCTCCTAATTCCATACGGACTTCATAGACATTTACCAAATGTATGCTGGATTGTCTCTAAAATTGCTTAGAGAATAAAAAATAAAAAAAACACAAATGGCTTTCCCAACTATTTTGAGGAGGAGAAAAAAATTACTTACACTGATGCAGTGGTACCAACAGCAGCACCAAATATTCCTTCAAGCAGCATGCCAATACCCTGCATTTGGACATGCAGATATACATGTTATCCAATTGGTTAGCAATATGAGGCAGTTGTCTGAGCTCTTCTAAAGCATCAACAGATATATGGTAAGGTGTAAGAAGGAGCTGCATGACAATTTGCAACTAGACCTGTAGGCCAATGCTGCTGCTCAAGACGTGTGCTGGAGGGGGGGTAGCACCTGAAAGCCGTGCTGCTGCAAACAATGTTCCAGTTGTCTGCCACAGAAGATATTATTTTACTTCATCAGAATCTAAATTGCAAAATACAATACTCAAAGTGAGTATGAAAGGTGAAGCAAGTCAAAACTTAAAAGTCCATAAAAGAACAGAACACTCTATTTTCAGCATTTATAGCTTTGAAGTTTAAATTGTCAAGAATAGAGACTGACCTCTGCAGTTGTGACAATTGCTGCTCCCATCATCCCAAAGACATGGCTTGCTCTGAATATGGGTGCACCCCACTGAAATGGATATGAGATTCTAATCCTTCATTTGAAAAAGAAATATCATTTTGTCACGAATACTCTTCTAAAGAAAATTTATCAATTTTATTATGAAAGCAGAGATCCCCAACATCTGTACATACCAAGGAGCAGAGGTTATAAGGTAAGAGTGATCTGTACGGCAACTTTGTTTAGTCTGCTCTCCAACATTGTTATAAGTACCAGCCTCAGTGAGGATAGCAGCAAATGACCAGACAATCCCAACGCAGAGAAGCAAAGCATACCTCTCAAGCATGGCATGTGCTCTAGGAATAATGCGCCTCAGATACTGTCGAAACAATAATCTTGTTATATTTGCAAACAATATTCTAAGAACAAAGAGTGGCAGATTGGATAAAATTACTCACCTGTTGGGTAATGACCAGCAGTATCAGCATAGGCAGGCCAAGCTCCACACAATTAGCAAGCTGCATAGAACATAATAGTCTGAGAATGGTTTTGATAAGTCTAGGAATGCCATGAAAGCAATGGAGTGTTTGATCAGAGACGTTACAAGTGGAAAGCCCCTCGCGAAAAGACCAAGACCAACCACACAAACCACTGGCACGATAACAATGGGACTAAAGCGCCTGGTAGATGAGAACACAAAAATTTTAGTTAGAGAATTAGGATACCAAGAGTTGAAGACCTAATGGAACACATCAGGTCTGAACTCAAACCATCAGTCTTAAGATTATGATTATACTTTGTACAGCTTCCCCATGCTCTACTATAGCCAATGAAGATGTTGACGAAGGAAGATACAATAAGGGATCCTTGAATCGTTCTCATTGTGACCTCAAATCTCTGCAATCATTCAGGTAGTTTGTGTAGCTTCAAAATGACATTGTTATATGGAAATTTAAGAAGTAAACCAATGTAATGGAACATACCTCATGTTCACTTTTAAAAGTCCTATTAGAGTAATCATTAATGATCGACGACACTGGTAGCATATAAGCAAATGAGGGATTCATCACTGTTGGAAGCCTTGATCCAAAAAAAGTTTGAAGCAAGGTGTTTATTGCTGACATGAAAAGCAACGTCTGAATAACGCGAGCTTTATCACCCTGTTCAAAGGATAAATAAAGTGAGAACATTAACATCAAAGCCAAGTGTGTGATCCCTATTTTTAGGCTAGTATATTATAAGATTTATCAGATATATATATAGCGGACATTACTTACATGATCCCCACCCATCCGAGGCACAAGTGTACTGGCAATCAAAACTATAGATCCAAGCATGACAATATAGTGCTGAAAAGCCAGTAAGAATGTCTCCGCTGTAAAATTGAATCAATTATAAGCAATCTGTTGCAGTACCGTTAAAAAAAAACTTGTTTATACTTCCTAAATGATCTCAAGTCACATCATATTCAGCTAAGCTGGAAAACCAAATTAGTAATGAATTACTGATGCATAGGCTCATTATTTTTATTAACAACAAAAAGGGCAAGTTTTTTGAAGGATTTGAACATAAAAAATAGACAATCAGAATGAAAAATAGTAGAGGCGAGCTGCAAAATTGGGAAGAATCCGAAGAAAAGACCCCAGAAGAAATATCCTAAACAAAAAGATTCTCTAAAACCCTCACTCCACCTCATAAATTAAGGCATGCAGGTAATAAACTAAAAAGAGATGCCAAAAGCATCCACTTTAGAACTCTTAACACAAAAAAAAGCTGCAGAATATTCGACAAAAGCAAGAATTTAGAGGGGGGAGAGAGAGAGAGAGAGAGACTAACGCCAAGAGGGATTGGAGTGGATGCAATACTGAAGCTGGTGGAGTTGCTCTGTTGGAGTCCATAACGGGCCCCTTGCCGCTCCAAGCGGTAGACGAGCAGGCGGTGGAGCCGTCGGAGGTGGCGGATTGTGGTTGTGGTTGTGGCTGTGTCCTGTTTCCACCATCTTCTCCATCTTCTTGTTTTAACTAGTGATTTTTCTCAAGCTTCTTGTTCTTGTTGTTCAAGTACCAGTACTACTCCCTCGTAAATGACCGACTTAAAAGGACAAGAGATGACCGACTTGTTGGGAAAATGAAATGAAATGGAAAGTCTCTGTTTTTTCTTAGAAAAGTGGAGGTCTTTATTGGTATGTTTCTGAGCTAAGAAGGAAAGCGGGTAGAGAAAGTTAGATCATTTATATCTGTTTATGGGCAGAAATTAAGCTCCTTCTGAATTTCTGATCAGTATCAGTACATAGAATCCAGATAGAAACAATCAGATGGAAGAAGAAGAGACAGAACTCATTTCATGGGGCGGCGTTGGATTACGTTATGATTGTCGTCTACAGAGGAGCATAGCCATTAATACTTTATGGGCAAATACATCTTCCAGGAACTTCCACTTAGTCACCAAGTTTCCACTTCCCAAAACTGACATTCATATATCTGATAATAACGCTTATGCCATTCTCATCTTTTTAGCTGGGTCCTGGGGATTGTTCCGTGAACAAAACAAAAGCAAATAATCTATCTTCCATTATTCCTTTTCCTGTTTCACTTCCCTCCCTATCTGATCCTGTGGTACCATCATTATGGATGGTTTTTACGTCATTATCTGTTTCTGTACTGTAAACTATTAACATCAGGTAACTTATAAAAATGGGATCCGTCTTAATGTGACACTCGGAGAGTCATTTATAAAAATTAAACTCTGTTGTTGCTGTTACTTATTCCACTATAATCTTTATGATGATCATAAAAGTTAGAGAAAACATCATCATAAAAGTTAGAGAAAACAGAGGACCTTGTTCGTTGGGGGCGGTGAAACGTCTAATCATGTCCAACCTTATCCTAATCACTGTTAGAATGGAACTGGCAACATTCATGGTTTCATTCAAATCTTCCCAAGATTTGGTTTCGCTTGGCATGATCGTAATATTACAACAAAGAATGCCTAAATCCGACATTGCTGCTTTGCACAGGTTGAGGATATAAACAACTAACGTTAATAGTGATTTAAAATTTCGCGCCAGACACGTGAAATCACGCGGGCCGTCTGAAAGAGGTCAGCCGGTGCTCATCTTTGCTGAGATGAGTCTATAATATAATAACGTCGAATACTAAAACTCTATAAAAAAATAATATCAACCAAAAAGAAAAAATTGCTTTACCAAATTAACAGCGACACAGAAGCGAAGCACATCACCGCCGTGAAGTCCGGGTTCTATCGGAACTCCGTTGGGGAGCTATCTGCTAAAACAAGCACATTCACATTCTTAGCATTTCGATCCAGAATGCGATTTGGACAATAAAGTGATAAACAAAGCCCACAATCTCGGATCACAAACATGTGCCTGCAAATGAAAATAGTTGTACGTTTTCATAGTCAACATAGTACACATGTAGTTTATATAACTAGAAACTGATAGTGTAATCTCTCATTCAACTTCAAGCACTAGGGATCACAGATTCTACAATACATAAAAGCCATGGCAGAACGAACAACGTTCGGCACATGGGGAGCAAGACTGGAAGAACAGGTAGCGAAATACAGCATATCAACAACATACATTTTATAACACTACAGAGTCTGGTGGTGTTGATCTACATACATATTTTCTCCGGTTCAGTACAAGACTGGGATATAATCATTATCAGTCTGCAAGGGGATTGAGCACATGCCCGATGAACAGCACGGTTCCAGTCATTTCTTCTTTGATGAGGAAGAGGAATGGGTGGTCAGCCACAAAGTCTATGGTTTTAGGCATACCCCTCAGTTTTATAACACCAGCAGAGGCAGCTGCTGCTTCTGTACCTTCTTCATTTACTTCAATGAAGGATTTGTGGAATATGCTGGATACGTATAGGTTCTGACCCACAGGAGAGTCCACCATCTCTGTCAAACCTCCTTCACCACTGAAAGGCAAGACCAGTCCTAAACCCTTCAGTAAATTGGAAGCTTCAAAACCAAAAGATATCTTGAACTTTGGGAGTTTGAAGTCACTCACTGCAACTTGTTCATAGGGAAGATGTCGCTCTAAGAACCCTGATCCAGAACCAACTTTCTCAATCAATGCAGGCAGCCCATCTTTGGCATCTGGAAGAAAGATGTGCATGGAGAAGCGCCGCTTGTCTTCCCCTTGTTTGTATGGAAGCCCCAAGACTTTGAAATCGTTATAGGCGCTTAAAAACTGCTTCTTCTTGCTGGTCATAAACGGTGCCTGAACTTTGCTCCCATCAAGAAGGTGGAAGTCTGACTCTTTTGTGAATGATGCCTCAAACTTTTCATTCCAAGCTCCCTTGAAGTATAATGCATTTGCAAAGATGAGCCTGGTTGAGCTGTCAATCGACCCAACAGGAAGAACCTCTTTAATAAGGCCACTAGTCTCCTTCTCAGCCCACAAATTCACTCCAGCAGCCACTTCAGCAGCCTGGATCAACAAATTAGACAACACTGCTATCAGCATACTTACCATTAAAAGTAGCACCGACAAGCAAGCAAATCATTAATTTACTTCAATCACATAACTATTAGTAATCAGCCATCAACAAAATCTACCAGTAATCAAGAATTCCTAACATGCTGGGAATTGTATCAATCTATTATGTTTTAGCCACAAAAAGACGCGACATTTGTTCGTTATTTTGTGCAGTAATCAGTAGTGCTCATTGTCAACGCACCAATAAGGAAACAAGAAAACTTAACCATTTAGGAATTTCACTGAACAACACAGTATTAGAAGACAAATGATGTAAAAGTAAAACATGCCATGATATATATAGCCAGAAATAATGCGATGCCATGTTTGTCTTAATCAATTATGAGCTCAAGAGGCATGTGCGAAAATTCTAATGACGATGTAATGCAATACACAAACACAAAATGAAGTAATGGTATTGCAATGAAGACACAGAGAGCAATTAAGTACTAGTCTAAATACTGCAAGATTGAAACAACTAGACCAAATCAAAAGGGCAACTAAAGGAGCTTACTTTGGTCTGGAAATCGACTTGCTTCAGAGCGGCCTTGTAAGCAGTGTTCACCACCTCCTTGAACGGAGGCTTGAAAGGCAGAGGCTTGTCCACCCAAATGCCATTGGCAAACGACAACCGCGGACCGCCCGTGGGTGACCCGTCGGCGAAGATCACGGCGACGAGCTCGGAGGCGAAGGAGTTGAGGTCGCCGGCAACGGTGGACTTGAGGAAAGAGAGAAGCTGCTCCTGTGTGGGACCCTTGGAGCCAGCGGCGATCAGGCTCAGCACCACGTGGATGGACAGCGGCGAGTAGACCACGTTCTTGTCCTTGCCTTCGGTCTGAAGCAGCTTCTTCGTGATCCCCAAACCGACGTCGGTCTGGTTCGCGATCGATGCTCTAAGATCCATTTTATCGGAGAGTCTCGGATTAGTTCCGAATTTGGAAGACTTGAACCTGGTCAGTCTGGTCCGAAGTGAAACACTTGCCTTGTTTCCTATCAAATTCGAGACACGAGGACTGAGGATTGAGGATTGAGGATTGGGTAGGCGGTGGTCGGTGTCGGTCGTGGGTACTCGGATCCAAGTTCTAGAATAAAGGAAGAGCCATTGCAAGTGTACGAGTTCACCCTTTTCCCTTTCGACGAACCGCTGGCTCCTCTTTTGGGCTGAAAGGTGCGTAGTCACTAAGCTAATAGTGGGCCTTGTTCATTTCTTTGTTAGATTCTTCTTGGCTTCCTTTCTAGGTCGGTAAAAGAACCCTTCTTACGCATGGAATCTTGGGCTAAAGCCCAATGTTGTTTTTGTTTTTGCCAAAGCACTATTTTCTTTTTTAGTTGACCTATTTTGAAGAGCATTTGATTCGTTAATTCTACGTCTAATCGAGGAGAAACTCTTCCGTAAGGCTGCTGTGCAATGCTATTGCGCCGACTGATTATTGATGTGCTGAGTTTTTTCTATTTGCTTTCATAAGAAAGAGATTTTTTTTTTTTTTTTTTAAGTGATGTGAAGTTTTTAATTAGTGAGTCGAACGTACCACGTGACATGATCGTCCTGTTTTAATATATATATTTTTTTTCTTACTCATATACAGAGAATGAAACATATGACATGCGTGCAAGTGACGATGTCACCAGCTAACACACACCCTTTCTACAATAATGGTTAAATAGCTAATCAAGAAGTACCTTAGACTCGAATACTCGATTAGTCTTACCAGCTACATCTTTGTCCGATCTGTTTTCGAAAAATGTATAAAGTGAAGCCTCATTTTTTTGTATATATTAAGCGTAGGTTAGACCCAAAACCCTGCAGTGACGTACTGCCAATTTGCTTAGCGTTTAACTCACATTCTTGTCTTCATTTCCATGCCATTTTGTAAACTGTTGGACAGTTGGGTTTTTGCTATATATCAACATAGAGAAGAATATATACATGAATACATGCAAGGCCAGTCCTGAGCTTTTTGATGCCCAGGACGCGAAAATATTTTTGTGTGCCCAATTAGCCTAAATGGACATGTAGTGATTCTTACAAAATTCATATTCTAATTTCTTTTTTTATGGGTTTGGAACCCAGTCAAGTTGGGCGACTCATCACCATGCCGATTTCAGGGCCGGTCTTGAAATTCTAATGGCCTGAGGCGAAGAAATAAAATATGGCCTCTCATACACACACAAAAACACGCGTACACACATACAGTGCCAAAAAAGTACAAAATCCTGTGAAGAATTAATAACAAAACAAAATTATATGAATTTTTATTTGTAAATAAATTTCTGAAACATGAAAATAGTTAAACATAATTAATATATAGAATTTTTGGTCAAAATTTTTATATAGAAAAGGAATTAATTAGTCATTGATATGAAAAAGGAAAAGAATTAATTGTCTGTTTTTATATAGAAAAGGTAAAGGAAAATGAAAAAAAACTTAAAAGAAGCAAAAAAGGAGGAAAAAAAAAAAAAACTAAAACGAAGCAAAAATGGACCCAAGGTTCGAACCTTGGTTGGTTCAAACACAAACCAACTAAGTTACCGCTGTAGTAACAAGTTATTGTCGGCTTTTGATAGCAGACAAAATATATATACTCTATATAACATATATACAGAATTAAACCTCTGAGGCCCCCGGAAACCGGTGGCCTGAGACGGCTGCCTCAGGTGGCAGCCCTCAGGGCCGGCCCTGGCCGATTTTATTACATAAAGAAACATTATACAACGGACATAAAACCAAAACCCCGTATAAAAAAGAGTACAAATTTTTTCTTGCCACAGAAAACTCCTAGCTAATCCAAAAGATCACACATAATGTAGCACTTTGACACAATCACACAAACAACAGACATGGTAATGTGTGTCTTGGTAAAACTTACGAAGAATTCTTGAATAAAAAAAAAAAAAAACCTTATTCAAAAGTTGAACAAACAAATAGAAAATGACTTGGAAAAAAATTGAAATTATCGAATATGCACTTACTTATGGCCGTCTACTATGAAGTATATACTATCGAATAGTATGCTGCCTTTTCTAGAATCGAATGGATTACGCCAAAAGATCAGTAATGTGCATGAAATTTTATATTCAATAAAACCAATTGAAAAAGCACTAGTATTTTACCTTATCTTGAATATGGTGGCTAACCCCCAAATAAACAGGGTGCTTACAACATGAAAAGTAGCACAAAATAGCATTGTAGTCCCAAGCCAAATATGATATCTTGCTGAAGCTTCAAACTGAAAGTTGGCAAGCCAAAACACTAAACTTTGAATGATAAACACTTTAGCATAGAACAATAATACCTGCAAATCTAGAATCAGCTTTTTTCCTTCTTGTTTTTTCTTTTTTGATCGGGATTGACTGGCAAATCCAACTTCTAATGCACCTAATATTGAAAATTGAAAACTGATGAATGAGTAGGTTGTTAGAAATCACTTTGAATGACAATTGATAAACACTGGAGCATAGAATAATACCTAGAAATCTGGAATTTGCTTTATTCCTTCTTGTTCTTTCTTTTCTGATCGAGATTGACTTGCAACTCTAACTTCTAATTGCACCTAATATTGAAAATTGAAAACCAATGAATGAGCAAGTTGTTAGAAATCAACAGAACTCAAAAAACAAATAACAAGACTTTTGATATCCAAATTTTCAGGGGATATCAAAATTGAAGAATACCCAATACCTATTTTGATTTGCACTTCAGCCTACATCGATGGAGAGCAGAAAAATCCGTATGATCACCGTAGCATAACATAAACATGGAGAGGAGAAAGATTGGGTGAGGGATGAGAATGAACTGAAGAATTGAGTAACCATTGAAACCAATTTAAAGAAAAAATTTGTTTGATTTCAACGTTTGGGACTTGGGAGAGAGCAAGAGACGCTTGGATAATCAACATTGTGCATTGGAAGAAGAAGAAGAAGAAGTAAAGACGTGATCTGTGTCTAGAAATCTGAATTTTTTTTTTTTCACGTTCCACTCTATACATATATAATTATATATAATTAAATATATATGTTATATATATTAAATCTTATTAATAAAATATGATGCCCCCTCTATGTTGGACCCTGGGCTGTTGCCAACGATGCCCATAGACAAGGCTGACCCTGAATACATGTCTGTGTTATATAACTTATACGTAATATCAACTAGTTGCATGTATATTTTCATTACTGTACCACAGTTATGCAGGTCGACTAGCTCTATCAATACTAAGAAGACATGCACCGGCGATTAGAGGTCGGAAAAGGCAGTAGTACGAGCATAACGAGCTAGTTAAACCTTGCATAAGACGTATTACATGTAGCTTTCTTGTTCGTTTTGAATTGGGATCAGTAAATTTATAATTAACGATCTATAATATATATGCATGGTTGATGATTCCATGCAAGTTATAATTTTAATATTGTAAAAGTCATAAGTTCGATTCTTCCTGACATATATAAAGGGTTTTTTTTTAAAGAAAATAAAAAAGCAAGTTGCAAATGAACCGGTGAAGAAAGAACTAGGAAGAAGACGCCAAAAGTACTACTCTTCCAATTTAAGGAGAGAGAAAAACTAGTTAATTAAACAGCAACCGTCCTAATACATATAGCAAATTAAATTTGATACGTCACCTTCAACAAACCTGCATAATTTATTGACTCCTACAAGCTTTTGTCTTCATCGATCTGTGATGAACTGATCGAATCTTTTGACTAGCAAGAGAGCGATCTCATGCATCCCAACTATTTTTCAGCTTGCGTGCTTAATTAGTGAAATTAACTATCCACTTGGCCATTGCTTTTATTGTTTAAGAGAAGCTTTACGTGCTCACTTCAACTTATTTGACACTTCGCTATAGTTGCAAACTACGTAACCACTACCCAGTATGCCTTTCGCATTAATTTCTAGCTTAATAACCGGACTTTTGACCAAATTAATTAGGCCTGCAATTTATCTGCTCTGATCGATGACTATATTTTACAAGCAAGACTCAGCTAGAAAAGTTTATGCTTAATTATCATGAATTTTGATCATCTCTGTTATTTGTCGATAACTACCAAATACCAATTTTCATTCAAAAGTTTGAATAATAAAAGAATACCATTGAGTTGTGATGCAATGCATCCCATCAAATATACTCAAGGTCGTTAATAAAACCTACGGTCTCAACATGTAGAGCGGCCTGCTAGCTAATTTGCTCTTTAATTTTTCAACTTATTAGTCTTTAGCCAATAAACAATTCTTAAGAGGGTCCTATAAGAATGAAATTCAAGATTAATTGGTACACTGGTTAATTTGTACGTAGTTGGTATTAATTCATGGAATTAATGAACTTTGAGTCCTCGACCTATCACATTGTTTTCACCCTTACTCTTCACTTGACCTGATTTCAAAGCCGAGAAATTATTCAGAGCACCGCCGTGCACTTGCACCAACATAAATGAATGGTTAGATTGCATTAAATACACTTTTTGTTTATTAAAAATAAAGTTGATAATAAATATCAAGGGTTGAGATTATTTTATAAGGGTTGGGTCACTTACACCGTCGGTGCATAGAATAATTTCCATTCAAAGTCTTTGATGTATATTAATTATTGGGAACACAAAGCAGTTTCTCATGGGCTCATGGCCATGAAGACTAGAGAAGGCTAGGGGCAAGAACATTTGAACTACAAACCAGAACTCATGCATATTGGACGTAATGAGAAGCTAATATATGGGCATTCATGAAGACACTGTACAATTCTTCAGAATCCCTCCGATCAACCACAATTGTAATTGTGTGTTTGAAAGTTTCCAGCTCGATCTGATAGAGTGATATACAGTATTATTGCTCATTAGAATATCAGGGATGTTCCCCTGGTCAGTAGCTGACCAGGGATGATATGGTCAACTACCGTCCGATTTCAATCGGACGGTTGACAACTCTCTAGCTTTTTAAAAGATGAGATCTGTTAACCGTCCGATTGAAATCGAACGGTAGTTGACCATATCATCCCTAGTCAGTAGCTGACCAGGGGAACGGCACTCTTAGAATATACCAGAAGTGCCCGGCCTCTTTAGATTAGCTATTGCATAGTACTTGAATAATATTATCAAGAAAGCGAGAGGTGTTATAAGAAACAAAATGAAGCCAAGTAATTAAGTCTTTAATAAAATGTCAAGATACTACATGCATGATTCTCTGTTTGTTGGTATAACTGTGTACTTGTCTCTATGTAGAGCTAGTCATTGGGGTTCAATACGAAACGTACTATATATATAAACTTAGCTAGCTAGGAAGCTCATGATAGAGCAAAAGGTTCCCCTTCCTTCTGCATTTCAGTTATCCGTTCACAGAAGAAAGTAGTTCCTCTCTTTTCTCTTGGCAGTTAGCACTCAACAAAATGGTAAACCCTCCTAGTTAGTTCAACAAATTAAGCATTTAATTTTCTTAGAGCCACCATACCATTAGTATCATGTACTCGGTTTTGGATCAGTTTAAGGCTTTAAGCTATTCCATGTGTTGAATTGCTTAGTTTGTTACTTAATAACCACCTGATTATATGAAATTATGATCAAACAGGGTATCTTCCAAACCGAACCTAAGAAGCAAGCAAGCCGGGGAGGAAACCGTGCTGTACTATTTGTTTTTGGTGAGACTAGTACTAATTATTACTTGCTTGGTTCAATGATATTGATTATGGTTTATGAATCAATTCGATATTGATGTCATGCAGCAACTGAGGGACTCGAAAACATGGCGTTCATTGCGAATGCTATGAGCCTCGTAACTTACTTCTATGGATTCATGAACTTAAGCATAACGAAGTCTGCCACCACACTCACCAACTTCATGGGGACTGCATTCCTACTCCCCCTTGTCGGTGGATACATCTCCGATACCTACTGGTCACGATTCAAAACTTGTCTCATCTTCGCACTCATTGAATTGGTGGTACGTCCTAGTTTTGCTGACATGATCATGATCACAGAGAAAATTATTGTGTATATATATATATATACAGCCCTTCTTGGGTGTGGATGTCCGCACTTTTTGCTTCGGTGCGGATTTCCAGTTTTTCTCCACTGTCCGATCATATTTTCACATCTTAGCCGTTCAGTTTTTAGTTCCTAATGTATAGATCATCTCTGCAAAATTTCAGCCAATTTGGTGATCGTTAAGGCATCCAAAACTGCAATTTACCATTATAAATACGAACGGTTCCGGTTAGACAGATTCGGTCCGTTCGTGTAAATTGCAGTTTTGGATACCTTAACGATTACCAAATTGGCTGAAATTTTGTAGGGATGATCTATACATTAGGAACTAAAAATTGAACGGTTAAAATGTGAAAATATGATCGGAAAGTGGGAAAAAATGACAAATCCGTACCTTTTTGCTTCGGTGCGGACATCCGCACCTAAGCAAAGTTCTATATATATATATATAGACACACACACATGTTCTAATTACATAACTTGATTTGCAGGGATATGTCCTTTTAACCGTGCAAGCACACTATCCCCAACTGAGACCAACTCCGTGCAAATTAGATGTTGCAGAACCTCACTGCGAGGCAGCAGACAGAGGCCAACTTGCTCTCCTCTACACTGGACTCTATCTAATTGCATTCGGCACCAGCGGGGTTAAAGCTGCTTTACCGGCCTTGGGGGCTGATCAGTTCGATGACAAGGACCCTAAGCAGGCGGGCCAATTGTCAAGCTTCTTCAACTGGTTCTTTTTAAGCCTCACCATTGGTGCTATATTTGGCGTCACTTTCGTGGTCTGGATTAGTGCCAACCATGGCTGGGACTTGGCCTTTGGGGTCAGCACATTGGCAGTCCTTTTTGCAGTGCTCTCTCTATGTATGGGCAAATCACTCTACCGCAACAATAAAATTAATCCAAAGGGAAGCCCCATCCTTAGTATACTACAGGTACTAGTTCATTTATGTTTAATTTGACAAATAAAGAAAAGCCAATCGGGAAATTTGTGGGTAAGCATGTCACATTATTTTGTTATTTCATAGATAATTTAGACAATTTATCGAACATCTAGTTATAGTCAAATTAGAGTCAAAGTTGTATGCTTGTTAAGTGGTTATAGTTACGACCCTGTCCAATTGAGCTCATCATCACTCATTAATTGAGTATCAGACTGGTGGAATCCTACATATTTGATCCACAAAATTCGTAACATGTTAAAAAAAAAAACCTTCTTGTTTGATCCAGGTTCTTGTGGCCTCAATCCGAAACCGAAAACTTCCAATTCCAGAGAAAGCAGAGGACTTGCATGAGATCCATGACAAAGAAGCAGGGGAAGGACATGAATATCTTCAGAGAACAGAGCAATTCAAGTATACTACTTTGAGAGATATAAAAATTACTACTAATTCTAAATCTAATTAAGCTAACTAATTAACCACATTCATCCTTACTTCCCAGATTCTTGGACCGGGCAGCGGTCAATTATTGCCCTACTATAGAGGGTTCATCAAAATCTACAAACCCAGGAGGAGCCTGGAGCCTCTGCACAGTCACACAAGTTGAAGAAGTAAAGCTCCTAATCCGAATGCTCCCAATCATACTCAGCACTATCTTCATGAACACATGCTTGGCACAACTCCAAACTTTCTCCATCCAACAAAGCCTGACCTTGGACAGACATTTCATTGGCTTCGAAATCCCCGGCCCATCAATGCCAGTCATCCCTCTGCTCTGCATGTTTTTCCTCATCCCAATCTACGACCGAGTCTTCGTCCCACTCGTCCGAAAACTCACCGGAATTCCCACCGGCATTCGCCACCTACAGCGTATTGCAGTTGGGCTCTTGCTCTCCGTGATTTCAATGGCCATTTCCGGAATGGTAGAGACTCGCCGCAAATCAGTGGCCGCGAAACACAACATGGTCGACTCCAGTGAGCCTCTGCCAATGAGTGTGTTTTGGCTTGGTTTCCAATTTGCCATATTTGGAGCCGCAGACATGTTCACAGTAGTCGGTCTTTTGGAGTTCTTCTATGCTGAGAGCGCGGCAGGGATGAAGTCGCTGGGCACAGCCATCTCTTGGTGTTCGATAGCGTTTGGGTATTTCTTGAGCTCGGTGGTGGTGGAGACGGTGAACAAAGTGAGCGGAGGGTGGTTGGCAAGTAATAATCTCAATAGAGACAAGTTGAACTACTTCTATTGGTTGCTGTCAGGGATGAGTGTGATGAACTTTGGGGCATATTTGCTCTGTGCATACTGGTACAAGTACAAAAAGGTTGATGTAGTGGTGCTGGAGAAGCAAGGCGATTCCGATGGCGGTGTTGAAATGATCAAAGCCTAATCCTTTTTTCTTTTTCTTTTACTATACCTAATCCCTTCGTTTAGGAGGGTTTATTGTTGAATTGTAATTCAGATCCTATTAAGATAAGTAGATTGTGTTGAAATCCCTCAGCACAGCCATAACATGCTGTTCTATATCATTAGGTTTCTTTCTAAGCACGGTGATGGTGAAGGTCCTGAAGAAAGTGACTGGTAGCTAGTTGGCTCATGACAATCTGAACAGAGATACGTTGGATTACTTCTACTAGTTGTCAGCGTTCACTGTGGAAAATTTTGCAGTTTTTTTAGTCAGTGCACATTGTTATAGATACAAAGAGGTAGAAGAGCCGGTCAAAACGGGTAATAATGCTGCTTATGAGGGAGGGAAGGTTGAGAAGTATAATGGTAATTGGTAAAAGTTAGGTATTTAGGCATGAATATGTGGTGATTGTCTAGCGATATATAACCCTGACATTATATTCACGATTAAACAAAATAAGATGAAACCAACATCTAGTCACCAGATTCTATAAACTTTTGTTTCTCATTTACTTACAAGACCAATACAGAGTGTTATTGACATGTACTATTTCATCCATCATCAAGAAAAGAAAAAGGGAGACGGCAGAAACATCGCCTTTGCCACCTTAATCTGTAAAACAACCTCAAACAACGAATACTATGTTACAACAAGTTTACTCTACCATTTCACATCCAACGTAAGCGCTTCAGGAGCGACAAGGATAGATTGGGATTTGGTAAAGGAAATATTCGAAGGATTATCCCATTCAACTGAATCTGCTATAATGAATGGCCTTATCTTTTTAACCAAGATAGGCCTCAGCCTCAACCTCTCTAATTCAACTCCCGCCAAAACTTCAAACCAAACCCTTTCCACAGCTGACCTGGTCCTCCATCCCGCAATGTCCTGCTGGAGTATCCCCTTCCTCCTAAAATCCCTTTCCAGCTGAAGCTTGAACCAAACAATAGTTGAGGCTTTGATTTTTGCTTCAAGAAATCCGGACAATCCTTTTTGTCGAATCCTATCACCAAGAAAGCCTTTCCAAATTCTTTCCAGCATAGATATTTTCAAACTTAAAGAATCAATGGGGCAAGACTGCTTCTGCTTCTTGTATGTACGATGACTGCTGAAGCATTTCTCTGGCAACAACTCAATTATATCCTTGGACATAAATTTAGTTTCAATGTGAGCAGCAGGATTTCTAGTCCTGTATGCAACCAACGATGCAGGCCCTACAACGCGAATGGGAACTAATGGCGCGCAATATGAATGCCCAAATGGCCAAAACTCACTTTTCTCCTTGTCAATAGTATCACTTCCGTTCATCGCCACACCCAGATCAGATGCATGAAACACAGAAACTTCTGTTGCCCTCGTTACCTCAACAGTAATGCCTTCACCAACAAGCACCCTTTTCAACCCTCTACTATACGTAGTGTTCATCTACGCATAAACAAGCAAACAAATGCCCAACACATTTGAGGTTTAATGTGATCAAAGAAAATGTGTAATTCTTGAGCTACTATATGTATATGAAATGCAATCAAAACAATCACAAGTGAGCTTAAGTGGCAATCTCTCCCAATTAAAACCGACACAGTGCATTTAGAGGGACTGAAATTAATTAGACTGGCGTACCGGCAATGAAAGGGAGAGGTCATGGTCTGAACCGACTCGTAACTCAAACGGCCCCTCCACTTTGAAGGTGTCAACTGCAGCCATGGAACTGAGCTCCTTCACAAGAGAGGCAAAATGGGTTCTTGGTTTGCGGAACTTTCTCCAAGAAGCGACGTCGTCGGGGAACCAGACGACGACGTGGGACTTGCCGAATCCGATCCGGAATTCGTAGCGCTGGGCACTCCCGAAGCGTACTTTGCCGGTATCCAATCTGGAAATCCTAACGCTCTGCAAATCCCACCTCTGCTCGACCGTGATTTGCTTCAAGACGTCCTTGATTTCATGAAAACATGCAGGGCAAACAAGGAAGTGGTTAGAAATTAGTGAAAGGACGAATAAGAATATAAAGAAGAAGAGAGAGAGGTTGAAATGAATGAGGTACCTGCAAGATGTGGGAGGAATTAAAAGCTAGAATGAATTGGAGGGGAAATTGGAGGAGGTAAAGGAAGAGGAGGACGGAGATGGGGACACCGCCACTGCTTCTGCTCATTGTTTTGTACTATTTCTAAATTCTAATTGTTTGTGAGTAAAAGGAGGATCGATCTCTCTCATCCCACTCTGTCTTGAGTTAACCCACAACCACCATTATAGAATATTGGAAACCAGCTTGTTCATCGGACGGTTGAGTTTAATCAAGTGCTTGCGTCTTCCTTTTTCTTTATTTTTTGCACTCACGTCATTTTTTATCTTCTATTATTTGTGACCACTTTTTTTCCTTTTCTGTTTTTATCTGTTTTTTTTTTTTTTTTTTTTTTTTATTCTCGCCGAAGCATAGGGGTTCTTAGTTCTTACCAGAGTGGAGTGAGGGTTCCCCCGCTCCTGAGCGGGTACGGGTTCATACCAGAAGGGAAGATTTCTATAACTAACACAAGATTATAAGGTAATAAAAAAAAAAAAACACCCTCCCTTCCTGTTTCTGCTCACCACTTAGTAGCCCGATAAATTTAAACAAATACGATCTACTTAAAAACAAGGACCATAATCGATAATGAAAAGAAATAAAATTATTCTTATTTGAATAGTTTACATGCTTGGAAGGAAGCCTAGAGGCAACGCTAAGATGAGAAGCCAAACTAAATCATGGGGCCATCAGCAAAACTTCAAAGAACATCTGCGTCTGTTTTACAATCCATCAACCATCTCATGATTCTCTCTTCATTTCAATCCCTCTCCCACCATCAACAGACCACGAGACCTTCCATCGATTCTGCACCACAGTTGCTTCCCCCTTCGCCCCACTTCAGATATTTGGCCCCTCAAAGCTGCTGCTAATGTATGGCAGCATCTGAACCTCCCATAAGACAGGAACAAAAACAATTGATTGAATGATAATAGATGAACAATTAGCTTCATCTTTTTTGTTCTCACTCATTTGCTAAGACAGAAGTTTCATTGTCATACAGAGTGATGGGTGAAGACCCATCTTTGGTAGAGTCAAAGACATGCAGCCACATGAAGTAAACAGAATGGCTCGCATGTTCAAATTGCTCAGCAGTGAGCCAAATGAGTGGTAAAAATAGTCAATATTTTGACTGAACAAAAGATTTAAGATATCTCAGATCCTCTCCTCTGCAGTCAGAGGCCGAATTGTCAAGAAATTGCCACAGATTTTTCTACCTGTGGTTCATGCATAATGTCGGACACTTTGGAGGGAGGCCAGTAGCGAAAAACGGATCTTCCAAGAATGTTTTTTACAGGAAGGGGACCCCTGAACACAAATTAACAACATCAGCATGTCAGAGTTAATACACAGTTTGAATGGTGGGGATAATCGAAAATAATACTGAGAGTTCAAATTACCAGTTATGAGAGTCAAAACTGTTGTTGCGGTTGTCCCCCATCACAAAGACATAGCCTTCTGGAATGAGCTGCAAAATCAAGCAAAACAGACCTCGTAAGTAATTGAACCTGTTATTATATGCACACCAACTGAGTAAAAAGAGAAGCAAGAACAGGATCTTACAATTGGTTCCATTTCATAGGCAAGAGGCTCCAATATGTAATTTTCATTTTGAATTTCACTGTTCACCAACAATTTCCCATCATGCACCTATTGCACAGAACCACATGAACATTAGAAAATGTAGATTCTTTCACATGAATCCAGTTAATGCATGCAATAACCAAGGATATCAAGATCTTACCTCAACATAGTCTCCAGCCTTGGCCACAATTCTTTTTATGAATACATCGCCCGAGCTAAAGCCAATCTCCTACATATTGCACATAATACCCAAGGAGAAAGTGTCAACACCACATATGACAAAGTTGTTAAAAACAACAAACAGCAATTCACTATAATAATATATAAAATGTTATACACCTTACCTGCAAGATTGGAGGTGCCTTGAAAATGACTATATCTGAAACCTCAGGCTTTCTAAACAGATATGAAACCTGATCACCAAAACAGAAGCAGAGATTTCTCAGATAAACATACAAATCATATAATCTGGTTGAGCATATAAAATTGAATTTCAAACAGTAAGCAACATGCTCTATGAATCAACTACCAATAACTTATGAACATTAAGTTCACACCAATACAGATGAATTAAAAACCATTCCGCAAATTGGAGAACATTACTGACCTTCTCAGCTAGAACACGATCACCCACATCGAGAGTAGGGTACATAGAGGTGGAAGGAATGGACCTGGGCTCGGCCAAGGATGAGCGGAACAGAACGCTGACAGTCACAGCAGTGAAGACTGCCTTTGCGTCTTCGGAGCAAGAACTCAAGAGGCGCGATAACCAACCGCTCCTCTGCAATCCATTCTTACTCAACTCCGAGGCGGAGACCACCACCTCAGTATCATCATCCAAACGCAGTTTTCTGTCCATCTCGCTCACCAATTTCGCCGGAACAGATTCGTTGCAGGGAAGCCACTTGGAGGCCTGCAAGAACGGCATGATCGAACCGGGTTTGACCGGCGAGATTCCGAGGCCAAGAGACGGGGAAACCAGAGAAGGACCGGTGACGGCGGCTGTTGACTTCAAAACGGAGATCAAGGTGGACATAATCGGGGTCTTGGAGCTTTGGCAGAGGAATTCTTCGGCAAGGGCGCCGTAGAGGGAGTTCGGAGCCTTGGACCTGGCGGCGAATTTGGACCGGTAACCGGGGACGGTGCCGGAGGGGTCGAGATCGGCCTTCTGGTTGGTGCCGAACAGCAGAGACCTAACCCAGCATTCGTGGACGCCGCGGCAATTACTGGCGCGAATACTGGCGGAGGAGGCTAGGTTTTGGGCCACGTAGCCCGAAAACCCTAGGGTGACGCGGATCGCCATAAGAGCAAATTGGAATAGGAAGGTGAAGATTTGGTACAGTGCGGTCTCGGAGACGAAGAAAGACGACCTATAAAAGGCTAACAGCAGCCAGGATATGCCATTTTGGTTGCAAAAGACGTTGAACTGGAGATGGTAGAGTTGAATCGAAGGTTGTGATTCAAATTGGGGGAGCAATTGGAAGAGATGAAGAAGATTAGGGGATTTCGAATTTGAGGGAGAGCTCTGAGCGTTTGGCTCAGAGGGGGAGAGAGGGGTGACCAGTCACAGCTGGTAGGAGTTTGAGATGGCCAAGAATTCTAAAGGTCCGGCTTCGCTTCGGAAGAGTATAGGTTTTATAGAATGGCGGCTTATTTTTTCTGCTTCCACAGTGGGCTTGCTTCCTTTGTTATTTACCATTCTGCCTGCGTGGATAAATAAATTAGGATTTGACCAATATTTTCTTTTTCCTTTTTTTCATCTGTCACGGGCGCTAAATCCGTTCTCCTATTGCTCCTCCAGGTCCTGATTTTTTATATCCCAAATGAGTAATTATTATATGATTCTGGATTAAACGTGGCATTGTCATGTGGTAGTGTTTGAATTTGATGTAGGTCATTGTAGGGGTATCCTAGTAGAGTCAGATTAATCTTCCATCGCAGGTGCACAAATCTGAAGGCTCTTTAAATATGCTGACCACAAATTGGTGGGAGTTTGAACTCAAATGCTAGACATGTGAGTTTCATGCTAGGCTGCTCGACCAATATCACTATACCAATTCATACTTTTTAGAAATTTTTTTTAAAAGTATCAAATTTATTGATAATTTTACTTAGAAAACTTGAATCACTATTATTTTATTTTAATTTTTCAGAATTTTGATTTACTTTTCTGCTAGGTTAAACATCAGGACGTCAAACTATTCTACTTATAAGTGATTCAAAATCGATAGATGATAATTGATTGTTGCTCTCAAGATAATTTGTTCATTGAACTTGATGGGGGATGGTATGAAAGTGTGTGAAAAGCTGAGGGTAGTTGTGGCTATTGGTCTCCATCCATTTTTAGTTGACTTTGACTACAACTTTGGCTCTAATCTTTATTTGACCTTCCTCTCACCTTCTGCTATTTTTTTTTTCTTTTTTGGGTAAATAAAAAATCTGACACCTTCCTGCTACTTTCCTATAACTGTTTGTGTGTCATTCATGCGTAATCTGATTCTTACGTTATTAAACACAGTCCGGATAGATTCTGACGACGGCGGCCTCGATCTGCACTTCTGCAATCTGCAGTAATCGATGCTTTCCCAATAATCAAAATCGTCTATATTTTAGGTTCTTGTTCAGGGATAATTTTGACATAAGATTATTGGAATTCAACAATATTTAGCCATTAAATTACCAAATTCATTGTTTTAGTGTTATCTGATGAATTGTACACAAATCATACAACAAGTAAAAAATAAAAAAAACTTCAATCAAGCTAACTTTTAATAAAAATAATTTGTAAAATGAAATCTAAATGATTAGCATTGTCAATTGATTGAGATAAAAAAGATCATTTTTTATTAGAAAATTATGTCCTCTCTCTAGCAAGATTGTGTGTGTGTGGCATGATAAAAATCCGTTTGCTACAACATCGGATATGATGGTATATATCTACAAAAATTCAAGGCTCAACTTCTCCAAGCACCCACTCTACATTTGAGAGTGATGAAAGGTAAGTATATAAAAAAAAAATGGTCAACTCTATATTTCATTCATTGTTATTTTAGACAATATATATAAAAGAATGTTAATATACATATATAAGAATGCGAATCCTGGCTTGACATAATTCTAATTTAGTTTTTCATTTATTTTCACTATATTTAAAAGTTTTTTTTTTTGTTTTTAGCCCTTAGAAACCTAGAGAAGAAATCAACGTAACTTACTGGTTAAGAATCTTGCTTGTCGTAAATTATGAGAAGAAAGAATTTACCAATGCATTCAAAGAGAACAAGCTCCGGAATATTGGAAGGTATGCAGTTATGCCCCGCATTAAAAGCTATACAGAAACGGAAAAAAGGCTAAACAGGAAATATTATATATGGAAAGGAAAGGGCTTTAATTTGTTGACCATGTGCTGTTGACTCTATCAACCGCTGAGTGATTCATTTGATATTGTGGAGCCTCCATGTCATGATGAGGGGTCTGGTAGTGAGGCAGGCAGTCGATGACGGAAGCGCATACGTTACCAACATTGTTAGTTGATTGGATTAAGGAATGTGAATGACTAATGATGCATATATAATCCTCGTCTTGACATTTAGTTATTAAATAATAAGAAAATCATTAATCATGAACACCAAATTATGTATCCGGTTTACTTCTATAGCTAAATCGTTCTATTGAATCTTTAATTGAACTTAAAATTTTTAATTCAATTTTTAATTTTGCAGTCTGAAAAGCTTCATACATCGTTTTCTAAAGACAGAGAATGAAAATGACAATTTCTTATGCCTAATGACTATTGTTTAAACAAACCATAATAATTCATTGCTCAAGATCAAGTATTAATGTTTGACATAGTCCATATCCAAAACGTGTGTAAAGATATTGGAAATTGACATTAAATTTCGTTATCTCACAATCTGAGTAGGTTAGTTACAAATTAAGAGGAAGAATGCGATTTTATGACAGTCAATCGTTTCAATTATATTAACAAAGAAGATAAACTTATAATTAGTTTCACTTTCAGCTCCAGTCCCAGTCAACACCCACTAACTGTCTAATGTGAACCAGACAGCGTGAAGCCGTGAACTATTTGTCTATTTTCCAACTTAATTTCAAATCCCCCATCTGATTCGAGGACTTTAGACCACCTACAAAGGCAACCCTCCATTTTTCCTCTTTCGGCTGTGCTACTTTTATGTCTATTATGGGCCTGTTAGCTTAGTGGGCCATTTATAATTATGTCAATTCGTCTTGGCAGGCCTGTTAGGTTAATGTTTTAGCGACTCGATCACTAAATTTTCACTCTTCCCGTAAATGAGTACCTGATACTGATTTCCTTGCCTTATCGTTAATTATGTAACAGAATCGTCTCTATCAACAAGGTTACTGAAGAACACCTGCCCCAACTACGTAGAGATTTCGGCAAGCAAAGTATGATCCAATTGATTCGTTTAAGACGATGGTGTTCAGAGGCTCGGAGCTGGAGAGAGGGCATGTGCACGGCAATCAAGGCCGGGCGCCTATCCATATATTCCGACATTTTTAATAGCATGCACCCACATAGCTAGCCATTGATAGATTGGTGAAGGAGTTCGTGGACTCTGAAAGATGTAGAGGAAGAAACTGTAGAGGTGTACATGTATTGAATATTTTATTATCTGAAGATATCTTAATTTATATCATGTGGTCAGTTTGAAACAGATTGCATACAATACGAAACTGATCCTGGCACCTCAAACTGAACTTTTAATTATTAAGAGATCGATGTTGAAGCTGAGCTTAGTGAAACACTGTAACTGGACATTTTCCATGTCCGTTACGTACATGACATCACAATGCCTGCCTCTTGTGTCTCTATAGAGTCTATACTGATCTGCACGCGGTGAAGCGCTTACCAGAAAAGGCAAAACGGCATCAATCTGTTTCTTGTTACTATATGACACAAAAGGTCTAAACCAATGAGGGAATAAGATTCCAGAGGCCAATAGTCCATTACGTACAAACCGTCACATTTAAAATCCTATACTCAATAAGGAAAGACGATCTCCGGAACACCAATGAGCATAAAACACATGCTTATCTATTAGATTCCATATTTCCATATTTATCATCTAGCTGATGCCATTACGTCTACGGGTTCTGGATCGCCTCCTAGAGTTTGGTTGCAGTGTCTCCCTGCTTCGGCTCTCCCTGCTCTTTATTGGGACAAGTTTAGGTTTGGTTGCCCGAGGGGCTTTTCTTTGTAATTTTTTCTTTTCTCCTCAAAAAAAAAAATCTAGCTAAACAATATATCAAATTATTGATTTTGTTTGTTTCTTGAGCATATTTAATTAAAAAATGAACGGTTTCAATCATTAATTTGCATGGTTAGTGAAAATTTGCTAAACTACTCTGTTACTCTAGGGCCATGTTTGGTTGACTGGAAAGGAAAGGAATCACTTTCCTTTCCTTTGGGAAAGTGTTTCCGGAGGGGGGAGGGAACCAAATTCCTCCACTTTTTCCTTTCATTTGGGAAAGTGTTTCCCTTCCTTGGCTGTCCCCAAACGCAGGAAAGGAAAGTATTTCCTTTCCCAATGCCCACTTTCCGGGTACATATATCTCCATCTTGTTAGTCTCATTTCATAAACTGTTATGTGTTGAAATCCATTCTAAACGCGTAAACTAGCTTCTCTATCAGGAAATAGATCGATCAATAACAATGACGAATAATATCGTTGAAGATTTTCCAGCAACGTCGTTTTCGATCCTTGTTGCACTCGCTGCTCTTTCGATTCTTTTCTGTTGCTATATGTCAAATTCACCAAGAATTATAAGGGATCATATGCCAAACGCCATACTGTGCCAGGTAAGTAGCTAGCTAGGTACTTCAATTCTGCCTTCATTTTCATGTCGTGCATCATTTTTATTACTAATTAGCCGTGTATATATCCAGCGGTACCTGGGCTGATATGATTGGAAATTTGCTGCAACTGAAGGAGAAAAAACACTACAAGACATTTACAAAGTGGGCTGAGGAGTGTGGACTAACCTATTCTATCAGGTTGGGTGCTTCATCTAGAGACTAGAATAGTTCTCAATTCCAACGTTGTTGCCAGGGAGGTGCGTGCCCTTTTTCATTAAATTTACTGATGTACTAATATTTTTCTGCTCGATCATCGATCTCTGGCTGGCTTTGAATATAATAACGGTACCGGAAGGCGACATGCATGCATAACCTAGCTTGCTTGCTTTTGAATTTTGATTAATGGTTGTTTCAGGGCTCGGTGACAAGACGTTCCTCCATCTCCATGAGAAAGCTATCGACGGCGCTAAAGGTTCTCACTTCCAATAAATGTTTGATTGCAGCAAGTGACTACGATGATTTTCACAAGATGACCAAACGATGCGTATTCCAAAATGTTCTTGGACCAAATGCTCAGGTATATACCTACATATTGACAATTATTTGCGTACATAAAGTCTAATTTATCGATTATAATACGTGTATGTAGATATTATAGTAGTTACATCTTACTATAAGTTTATAACTATGACAATTGCATAATATACACAGAAGCGACACCGAAGCCACGTACAGAGACACCATGAGAGAAAATATTTCAAGCCGATTGCAGTCTCAAGTTTGCACCTCTCTTTTTTTTTATTAAGATTGAAGATAGAAGAGCAACAATGCTCTCCATCTCCCCTTTATTTCAAAAGAAAGAAAAAGAAACACATAAGAGGGGGACGTAAAGCTTACCCTACAGAAGTAAACGGAAAATGAAGCTAACTCTAACCCCAACTAACAATAACGAAAATTAGAAATACCCAAATAATCTCTATTACATAATGATGAAACAAAATTTGGAGGGAAATCCCACCAAATCAAGCCTGCCGAAGAAAGGCCAAAATTTGCAAAAGCATCTGCAACCTGGTTTCCTTCCCGAAAAATGTGCGAGGAGTGGAAATGCATTTGAGAGATACAGTGCAAACAATTACCCCACTCAACTCGCCATTGCCAAGGCACCAGCTGAGGAGATTTGAGTAAATTAAGAATCAAAGAAGAATCTACTTTTAACCACATATGTTTCCAATCACGTACCCAAGCTAAATCAATTGCTTTAATCACCGCCATTACTTCTGCTGCCACTAAACTTGGAATATCAAAACTAGAGGAAAAAGCACAAAGAAAAGTACCGTGATAATCCCGAAATACGCCACCAAAACCAGCTTGACCGGATGCACTTCTCCAGTCTCCATCAGTGTTAATTTTAACCCAGCCAATTAAAGGAGGAAACCAATTCACCTCAACAATTCGTGGAGCACGTCTAGGCTTGTGAGAGACCTGTAAACTCTTCAAAATAGTAAGCTCATGCACACTATTAGGGTTTAGGTAAATTTCAAGAAAATATTTGAGTCTGAACTCTGCAGACTTGCGTTGAATAAGTATACAAGCTAGATAGACTCTTCCATATTGTTTGCTCAACAAGTATTTTAATTTTTCCATAATAAGCGTACAAAATTAAGATATAAGCTAGAACATGCACATTATTATATGTTCATGTGCAGGCATTAGGAAAGAACATAGGAGAATAGGGCATTTACGTAGACGAGCTAGGGAAACGACTTTCGAGACATTAGCGGCTGGAGGGTGCGGTTGAGGTTGATTGGAGAGATTAAAGATGGATACCCAATAAGAGCTTGGAAACTAAAATTCAGGGAATCTATTCCCGAAGGAAAGCAGTGATGAAAACCCTGATTAATGAACAAAAGAAGCGAATTGATTCAGGCGAGGAAGTAAATTGTTTTGTCGACTTCTTGCTCTCTGAAGCAAAAACATTGTCGTCGACGCTTACAATGGAACAAATAACTATGTTGGTTTGGGAGATAATTCTTGAGACAGCCGATACTAAATTGGTGACAACAGAATGGGCTATGTATCAACTCGGTAAAGAACTAAAGATCCTATCCGCCAGGAACGTCTTTATGAAGAAATTCGAGTTGTTTGTGGATCGGAAAAGATTAGTGAGGAACACTTGCCCCAACTACCATACCTGAGTGCTGTTTTCCATGAAACTTTAAGGAACCACAGTCCATCTGCAATAGCTCTTTTAAGATATGCGTCTCAAGACAATCATTTGGGTGGTTACTATATTATTCCTGCTGGAACTGAGGTACATATATCACATACTATATATTTATATAAGGTCATATAAGGTTAAAGCTAGCTGATCCTCTTAGAAAGTGGATTATTAATTGTCTAATTGAAAATATATACATCTGCAGATTGCTATTAACACATACGGATGCAACATGGACAAGAATGTCTGGGAAAGCCCTGAAGAATAAATGGAAGCCAGAGAGATTTATGGACAAGAAGAAATACGATCCAATGGATTTGCACAAGACAATGGCTTTTGGAACTGGAAAGGGAGCATGCGCTGGTTCTCTTCAGGCACTGTTAATACTTAATAGCATGCACCGGTATTGGTATGTTGGTACAGGAGTTTTGTTGAGAGTTAATACTCTTAAGTCAGCAAGGTTCATTTACCAAGTTTTCTCATCAGATTGCAATGCCACGTGTCACAAATCTGGAGGTTCAGTTAGCAAGGTTGTTAGAAGAAATGTGTAGCTGAGCTGGGTAGAGAGAGATATATAAGGCTTTGTGCATTTTCTTCTTTTTAGGATTTATTTTTTTCACTCTCTCTGATGGTATCTTTGACTTATGTAATTTTTCAATTCTGTTAATGGATTCAACTTCAAGCTTTCTTATCATGGTATCTAGAGCCAGTACGCTCGCGCAATTGTTTCGATTATGAGGTTCTGTGGCTCATTTCGATTTGGTGGCTCGCTCAAATTAGGGTTCGTTCGATTTGGGGCTTTTTCTTCTTCTCGCTTCGTGCTTCCGCTTCATCTTGATCTGCGCTTTCCTCATGGTTATGGTAATTTCGTTCTACCAATGCTTGTAGTTGTTTGGTTCTTATGAATCTTGATCTGTTATTGTACGCTTCTACTGCGTTTGATATATTGCTTGACTGGTAAATCCCCCAAAAGGGTAGCCCAGCTTTATCTGCTTGACTGGTAAATCCCCAAAAGGGTAGCCCAGCTCTCCATTTCTTGGTGAATCTCTGTTATTGTTCCTACTTGATTGGTAAATCCCTCAAAAGGGTAGCCCAACTTTATCTGCTTGACTGGTAAATCCCCCAAAAGGGTAGTCCAACTTTATCTGCTTGATTGGTAAATCCCTCAAAAGGGTAACCCAGCTTTATCTGCTTGACTGGTAAATCCCCCAAAAGGGTAGCCCAGCTCTCCATTTCTTGGTGAATCTCTGTTATTGTTCCTACCAGTGCTCTATTGTTTTTTTTCGATCTGCGCAAGATTCATTATTTTCTAGTCAATTCATCATGGCTGTGGTTCAATCTCCTATTCACTCCTTATTGAGTATGATAACTGTTCGTCTTGAAGATGGTAATTACATTACTTGGAGTTTTCAGCTTCAATCATTGCTTGAGGGCAATGACTTGTTTGGATTTCTTGACGGGACTAATGTTTGTCCTCCTCAATTTGTCTTCACTGAGAAAGATGGAGTAACTACTACTCTGACTCCAGCTTTTAGAGACTGGAAAAAGACTGATAGAGCCTTAATCAGTTTGATCATTGCTACACTTTCTCCAGAAGCAATGGAGTATGTTGTGGGTTGTAAGTCATCACATGAGGCTTGGGATAAACTTCACATGCGTTATTCTACTGTTTCTATGTCTAGTGTGATGCAATTAAAGACCTCTTTTCAAACTCTACAAAAGGGTTCTGACACCATTGAGCGTTTTCTCTTGCGAATTAGCAAGGCTAGAGATGAATTACTCAGTTTAGGAGTTAAAGTTCCAGAGGAAGATATGGTTGTTGTTGCTCTTAATGGCCTTCCTGTAGCGTATGATATGATTATGACTGTGTTGAAAGCAAGGGAAACTCGTATTACCCCTCAAGACTTGCTCAATCAACTTCTTGGTGCCGAGAGAGATATTGAAAATAGGTCGTTATCTTTGACCTCTCTTACTGCTATGGTTGCTAATACTTCACTTGCTGCAAATTCTGGGAGCAATTTTCTCATCAACAATGCAGGAGCTAGTTCTAGTACTCAAAACTCTCAGAGTTACAATGGCAATGTTGGTTTTGCAGACAATGGTGGCCATGGTCAGTCTTCTAATGGACATGATACTAATCAGATCAACAATGGTAATGCAAATGGTTATCATGGAAATGGAAATGGGCAGACGTATAATGCCAACAGAAATAGTTACAGTGGAAATGGCAATGGAAATTCTAGATCTAACTACAACTACAACCACAACAATGGTAACGGAAATGGGTACAACAAGATTTGGAACAACAATGGTGGAGGCAGGTACACTTGGAACAATAACAATGGTGGTGGAAGCAACTGGGTTAATTTCAGCAATAACGATGGTGACAGGGACAATAATGGTACAAGAAATCAGGGTGCCTCACCAGAATGCCAAATCTGCAAGAAGAGAGGTCACATTGCTACTACCTGTAATTGGAGAAATACAGAAAATTCATCTTCATCTACTGATTTTGCATATCATGGACAACCACCACCAGATTCCATTATTGCCATGCCTGGAAACTGATTATCACTTTGTTCAACTCAGACTGCAGGTATTATGACAAAGGGACTTCATGGCCCTCAGTTCAACTCTCACTCTGGCAAACTCAGACTGGGAAGACCCAGCTGCGTTTGAGGGGAGATGTTGAGAGTTAATACTCTTAAGTCAGCAAGGTTCATTTACCAAGTTTTCTCATCAGATTGCAATGCCACGTGTCACAAATCTGGAGGTTCAGTTAGCAAGGTTGTTAGAAGAAATGTGTAGCTGAGCTGGGTAGAGAGAGATATATAAGGCTTTGTGCATTTTCTTCTTTTTAGGATTTATTTTTTTCACTCTCTCTGATGGTATCTTTGACTTCTGTAATTTTTCAATTCTGTTAATGGATTCAACTTCAAGCTTTCTTATCAAGTTTGAGTGGAAGCTGAGTCCTGGCGAAGAAGCAAATGTAGATACTACGACCTTCACAACTCATTAAGTCAAAGAAATGATTAGCTACTTATAATATGTACCTTTTGTTTTGGTCATATACTTACAAATGCACTTAACCATAGCTACTACGTACGTACTCTATGTATGATACTGTAAGAGGAACCAGTCGTCCCCATAGATCAACCCGGCCATCTTGACAAATTTTTACGGTCATTTGGAAAAATAAATGTAATATAACTTGCAAGTTGACGACTTGAACATGGTTCGCTCATAAACTGTGAAATGCTTATGATCTTGTTATGTTGTTGTCAATGATCTACAGTGAAATTTGCCCTAAAAGACATTCAAAATGCATAGTTTTGTCTCCTAGGGCAGAGACGCATAGTAGATAATATGAGAACTCAGTGCAAAATGAAGAACAATTATCGGATTATCAATAAAATATTAGAGTGGTGCTATTCACACATCCCATTTCTCTATTCACACACTCTCTATTTTTCTATTATTTTAATTCAATTCATTTTTACAAATTACCCTAACTACCATCCCTTGTAATTAATTTTTTTTCTTTCTATTTGGCAAGTCAATCATGAAAAACATCATTATGCAATAAATCAATTTTCTTTTACCTATAAATGAAGGAAAAATAATACGTTCATTAAGTGGAATGATCTGTATTATTAGACGAGAAATATGCTTCCTAGGTAATTAATTACATTCATCCAACTGAATCTAAATTGCAAAGTTTGTCCTCATACAAAGTAGGAGGGGTAAGATGTATACTTCACTCCCTTGTTGTCTCGGATTCTGTGAGCCCCTGAAAATTTTAGTTAATTTCCGAAAGTAATTTATTGCCAATAAGATTTTTCCACAAGGTGATTTAAGTGGAGGAAATGACTTTGGAGATTGTTTTAGTGTCGAGACCATCTATTGGGCCTTATGATATAAGTTTGGGCCGAGATTTTTTCATTTAGCCTAGAAGGTTACAAAAGTTTAGTGAGGTGATCGTTTGTTGAAGTTTCAGAGACGATAAATTGAGTTGTAACAAAGTTTTGGATTTTAACTTTTACGAAATCTAGTTTTGGGCCTAGGACGAAGTTGAGAAATAATTTAACCGAAAACAACTAGTTAGAAGAGATTCGTAATTTGTCGCAAGGGCAAAATGGATATTTCACGGACACAAGTATAAATAGGAACTTAAGAACCCACAAAAACCTAAACTCTCTCCTTCCTCCCTTGGAGCCACGTCCTCCCTGATGATAGGAGCATTTTAATGCGACGTTTTAACTGTTATTTCCCTATATTTTCTGCGTTATTTCCTTAATAAAACTCTGTTTAGGAAAGTTTCCATTCTTCGAATGGGAAAGTTCCTAATTGTAGAAAGTTTCCGTTTTGTAGTTTCTATTTTCTATTTTTAGAAAGTTTCCATTTTAGTTTAAGAAAGTTTCCATTTCTTATTTTAGAAAGCTTCTATTTTCAGGTTTTTGGAATAAATAAGCTGAATTGAGTTCATAAATGGAACGAGAAGCTTCATGAAGATGACATGGAAAAACAAGGTGACAATGTGGGAATTAAAGATGATTGATTGAGGATTTCAAGGAGAGATTTTCTTGGGAGACTTTTATGGAAAGAAATATTGTTGGAGGAATAATTTGGTGTGATTGCCAACATGAAAATCAGAAATAATCAAGGAGATGACGCCAAGAGAGATTCAAGGGAGATATTTATGGAAGGAAAATATGTGTGCACCAAGGAAAAGCTAAAAAGGCGTCTAGATTCATCCCTAAATTCCCTAAAGGAATGTTAGCAGAAATTCATGAAGAAAATCAGAATAATTTCAAGGAAATTAGGCAATTAAATATTAGGGAGTTATTTTAGAGAATTTTGATTGGTTGGAACACATCACAAGGCTTACTTGGCATTCTATGATTGGTTGGACCACATCACAAGCTTACTTGGCGAATTATCATTGGTTGAAGTTATGTGGAAAATTCTGATTGCTTTGTGAACCCTAACCGTGCTCCTATATATACCCACCTCTTTGACGTTGAGAAGGGTTCCTCTCCCCCATACAATTTACACTTTAGAAAAAAATCAGAAAATCTTCTTAGCATAGCCGTGAGTTTCTCCATCCTCTAGTCATCTCCACGAGTTCAAGCAAGGCCAAGGGAGAAGAAGCACAGCCGTGAGCATCCATCATCCATCTCCAACCTTGAAGCTTGCTTTCGAGATTCAAGAGACCACCACATCAATCGTTCATCACCATCCCCATCTCACGGTGTAATCCGATTCTCCTTTGTAACCTTTGCTTTGAATTTCGTTGGTTATGAACTAGTTGACATATGTGTTTGAACAAATATTAATTTCTGGAATTTTTATGATTAATTGAGAATTTTCAGATTCATATTATTGTGATTCGAGAGTTGCTTATGTGGGTTTGTTTAATTAAATTTGCGTTATAGATAACTTTTGTATTTTAATCTTATGTGGTTGCAAACACTTAGGGTTTCGATATAATTGGTGCTAGGTTTAAGAACATGAAATCGACTTTTCGTTTTGTGTAAACTTGAATCAAAGTAGTAAAGGTTTTGTACAAAGATCGAATTTAATTAACGAGGATTGCAATTAGGTGGACTTTTCCATACTAAGTTGTACACTTGAGTTGATAGCCTTTCTCTATGTGTAATGCGTTAAACATGACATGATTGACTAGCTTTCTAGGGTTTGATTGCATGTTTGATAGGATTAATCTAGGTGCTTTCGCTTAGGTTAATTAGCATTGAAAAGTAAAAAATGGGAATTCATTTGCTTTCGAATGTTTCACATGATCAACTCCTTTCTCATGACTTAGATGAACAATATTAGGGTTTGAGTCAATTTTAATCATATGTTTCGATTTTGATCTTTGTTCTCTCATTCCATTCGTATTTTTATGTTTTTGCATTTTAATTGTTTTGTTAACTTAGTTTTATTTTCGAAAAACCAAAAACAAAATCCCCCTTTTCGTGTACAATGTTTATAGTTGTGAATATCTTTGTGAATATTATACTTTGTTTTAATTTTAATTGTTTAATTGTTTGACAATGACAGGTGTACCCTCAATCCCCGGAATAGAACGATCCCTATTTGCTTATACTACTAATGATATTTTTAGGGTTAAATTATGCG
This sequence comes from Rosa chinensis, assembly GCF_002994745.2. NCBI lineage: Eukaryota > Viridiplantae > Streptophyta > Magnoliopsida > Rosales > Rosaceae > Rosa > Rosa chinensis. The sequence continues at coordinate 60,911,805 of NC_037093.1, forward strand.
CTTGTTCTTTAGCTGCATCACCTGACCTCTCTCTTGTCCTCCCACTGCCAGCGCCGGAGAACACCATTTTCGACCACCACCTAGCAAAACCATCACCAGCAATCGAACCAGCACCAAATTCCGATCTAAACCCAGCAAGAATCACCGGCATGCACCGCCTCCAACCACTGCATGCAACCACCATGGTCTTCGCCGCCATCCCTAGCTGGAAAGGCTGCTTTCGATCACTTTCTCCACTCATCACCATCACCAATTGATTCGGAACAAGCCACTCACCCAAACCCCAAAGCCTTTGCAACGTCTGACGCTGGAAGACCACTGTAAGCGCCATTGTCGGAGACGAGGATCTGCGGTTCTTCGTTCTTTAATTCCTGGCCTGAATCGAGCTATAACACCCACATGAATACAATCCTGGCTTCACGACCTCCCAAAACCCCCAAAATTTGGACCTCCGACTCCGATCAGAGCCACCGCACGCGCTATAAGTGCTGTCATTGGCGCGTCGACCACCGTAGCTCTGCCGCTTATAATCACCAGATCTTCAGGCCTTCCGATTAGGTAATTATCGTACCCTCCATCAATTGACACATCCAATTTCTATTTGGATTAGAAACCCTAATCCACTGCCATTAAATTTGAAATTGAGGATTGAATGGATTTTTGCATTCTGGGAAGTTTTGGAGAGGAGAGAAACTGTTGGGTCAGTCCGGTTGATATCGAGAAAAGGGTATGAACCTTGAAATATGTTTTGGATTTGGAATTGGTTGCGGGAATTAAGAATTGATACTGTTTTGTTTGCTAGGGATTCAAATTGGCTGATGGTTGTGGAATACAGTCAAGACGAAATTGGTTTCCAAGTTGGAAGTGGAGAAATGGTAAGGTGTTGGTCTCTGCCAAACCACCGGTTTTGGTGTGGTGGTTGTATTTTAGAAATACATTTTGGACTGTATTTTCCTAGTGGATTGTTACTAAATGAAATACATTTTTGGAAGGTCACTTGATTGATTAATGCTTGATTGAGTTGTCAAGTTTGATGAGAACTTGACTATACTGTGGATAAGAGTGAACTGGAAATTTGTATGGACAGAATAGGTTTTGTTAGTTAAAATGGTGAATCTGTTATCAATATTGGAATGTTGTATTGCAAGGTAAACTCTTTAAAGGAATTTGATGAATAACCATGTCACATGGAATTGATGGTGTGATTAAGCCAAACTTGTATGGTTAAGAAATTCAGTCACTAGCGAAGTACTTTAAAGCTATCATATCCCAGAATGGTAATTGTGATCATTCGGGAATGGTAATTGATATTTATCTTTTTGCTTAAGGTTTAAAGACTAAGTAAAAATGTCAACTCGGTTTACTCGAATTACACTAAGGAAAGAACTACGATCGCCATATCCCGAATGTGCTTATTACGTTAAGTGAATTGTTCGGGAATGGTTACCGATAATTATTGGTTAGAGATAAATTGGTAATTTATAAAGGAATTGAACAATTTGAAATTATGAGTTTATTTCTTATCGGAAATAGTTTTTATTAAAGGACTTGAGCGTGTGCACATGGAATTGGACGAAGTATTGGCAGTCAGAAACGAAGCTAAGTTTGGGCGAGCACTCCATATCCAGGTAGGGTGTGCTGTCCATTCCTTATTAGAGACTTTTCTATACGTGGAATGCTCTAGTAAAATAATATGTTGCCTGCAAGTACGTTTTTGGTTGATCATTAGTCGATGCCTCGTGATATCTATGTTTGCATAACTGATATTTGCCGTTTGCGAAAATCGAGGCTAGACTTGTATGTTGTGATACTGTACACATTGTATGTCTGTACTTGTGACCTGAAAGTGAATGGGACCTAGAAGCGTAAATTCCTAGGGATCCCACGGTGTCGATAACCGTGAACCTCCGGAGGGGGCTGTGCTCCTATGTTTGTCGAGGAAGGGTGAGTACCGACAGTGAACCAGCCATAGGAGACTCAAGGCCAGGAAATGAACATTTTCGCTACTTGTAGTCACAAGGACTACATAGTAGTTGGCCGGTTCTCGAATGATGACGAACCGGGTTAGTCACCGATTTGTTTGAGTTTAGCCGGCAGGTAAGTATCTCGAAGCACCAAGTTGTGTGAAGAATACTGCATATGTTTTATAAAAGAAAACAAATGTTTGTGGTTGCCTATTTTCTTAAAGCATTTTTCGATAAACGTGCACAATATTATGTAGTAAATGTTTTCAAGTATATTATCTTTCAAACCTAGCATGGTTGGGTCGGCCCCTACTAGGCATGCGAGGACGAAAGCTCACCCCTACAATAGTATGCAGGTTTTGAGCATGTGGTCTGGAAGCGTACAGGGGAGGCACATGGCCCGGTTTGGCGCATTTCTCTTTAGCTTTATCAAAAGAAGGTTTTGGTCCTTAATCGGACTTTGAAGTCACTTATTTATTTGCTTTTTAATTGTTTCCTATTCACTTATTTACAAAATTTCGAGAGTCCCACAACCCTGAGGCGCATCTCTCATACTTATATTTACTTAGTGATTTGTTATTTCCCAAATTAGGCTCCTATTGTAAGTCCAAATCCTTTAGCCCACTTTAAATTCCGCTATTGAAAATATACTGTTCGGTTGCTAGAATAATTTGTCGAAGAAAGTGTTTTGTAAACCAACAATCTGAACCCAAAAGGCCTTGCGATTTCGGGTTGATAAGTTATCGGGATGTCATTCTTGACATGTCGGTTTCTCATTGGCTAGAGGTCACGGCGTTGTGGGACCCCTCTCTCGGGTCACCACAGGTTCCAATATTGCACCTAGCTTACTAGAGTTTCTTGTCTCTTATAAATTGGCAATAAGCCATTTTCAAATGTAGTCTGCATTTTCAAACGTAGTCTGCAAATTTGAGAAATTTGCAGGTAAAAAAAAAAAAAAAGGTTCAAAATTAATTGTTTAAATAAGACTGACCTGAGGGACTAGACAAATGTAGACACACGCATAATCAATGGTATGAACTCTTAATATAACGTATTTTAGATAACTGTATTGAAAGAACACTCACCCATAAATAATAAGAATGTATTATGCAAGGCTCATGACAAACTTTGCAATTTAGATTTAGTTAGATAAACGTAATTGTTTGGCTCCAATTTTGTTGCAGCTGGTCAACAGTCTCTTTTCTGCGCGGGCGTGCCAGCACCGTTCGGGTGCGGTAGTCGGGGGTGTCCCTTGACATGACTTATTTCAAGCGATTGTGGACGAGGAGAGCACCAACCTCGTCGTGGGATTCTTTGTGCCTCGTGGCGAGGACTTTTGCTGAGCTTCTTGAAAATCACAATCGATACTCGATGTTGTAGATCGAGCAGAGCGAGAACCACTGGGAAGTGAGGAGAACTTGCTAAAGCGTGATTTTAGCTTGGCTGGGTTGCTAGGGCGTTACCCTTGCTTGGCTGGTTCTGTAACCGTTGTGGTCGCGGCACTACCGTCGGCTCCTGAGGAGACTAGGACTGAAGTATGTTGACAGAGGATTTGGTGGTACTGAAAGTCGGCTTCTGGGAAGACTAGGACTAGGAGTGTGATCACCGGTAAGAGAAAGAGAAGGAGAGGAGTTGCTCTTAGAGAGGTTGCTCTAGAGAGAACTTAGATCATCTTAGAGATGTTGTTGTTGTGAATGTGTGTTTTGTGATGAATTTGTAACCTCTATTTATAGGCTACCATGCCAACTACTTTGGTATTAAACAAATGAAAGTGGAGCACTAATTGGAGATAAGGGAGGTGGAGATGGAGCATTAATGGAGATAGAAATGATGAATTTTGGAGATAAGGAAGCACTTTCGGCTCCTTTATTTCTTCATGTATATCTCCATCAGGAATTCATATTTTGGCCGTGACGTCTTCATAACAAATGTTCCACTATGAGTGTAGATCATGCTGGTAAAATTTCAGAGCTTTTAGTATAGTGGTTGGGCCGAAAATACTGTTGGACCCCTTACAGGTCCAGTTTTCCAATTTTGCTTCTGCAGAACAATGGACTGATCTTTTGAAGGCCTTCCACTTCTATCTGGATCTTGCACTCTTCATAAGAAATGTTTCTTAGGATGTCTAGAATGGTTCTACAGAGTTTCAGCCCATTTGGAGTTCATTTGGTCAGGCGACCGCTCCTTCTGTTTAGCTCGGTTTCTCCTAGCCGAAGTAGGAAAATGTGCTAGAGTTGACTTTCCATTTCCATGCTTCCACAGTAGGCTTTATTTAGCCTCGAAATATATATTTCGAACTTGTCGACGATATATAGCTTGAGCCACTGACATTGGCTCAATTTCTCCAAAACGTGCCTTGTCAGGCCAAACAGGCCAAAATGCTCATTTTGGGTCCAAACAGTAATTACCTAGGAAACATATTCCTTATCTAATAATATATGTCATTCCACTTAATGAATGTATTATTTTTCCTTCATTTATAGGTAAAAAAAATTGATTTATTGTATAATGATGTATTGATGTTTGATTCATGATTGACTTGCCAAATAGAAAAAAGAAAAAGAACTAGAATTGCAAGAAAGGTAGTTAGGGTAATTTGTAAAAAAGAATTGAATTAAGGTAATAAAAAATAGAAGGGGTGTGTGAATAGAGAAATGAGTGTGTGAATAACACCACCCAAATGGAGGAAGCAGAGGGACAGAGGGTTCTCATCACTTTGTCGGACGCTACTGACCGGGATCGGATCTGGAAGGGATCTCCATGGGGATATAATCACGCTCCGATTGCCCTAGCTTACTATGATGGAGTGGCGGCCATGGACTTGGTCCCTTTCACCGTATCCTCATACTGGATTACACTGCAAGGCATCCCTCCTGCGTTCCGCTCGGAGAGGGTGATGACTATGATTGGGTTTACCCTTGGTGATTTCAAGGAGATTGATAAACAGGCCAAGAAGGTTGGAAAACTCCGAATCAGGGTGGAGATCCCTTTCAACCGGCCTCTGTCCTTCCAACGTTGGTATTGGGTAGAGGATGAGGTCGAGTTCCTCTGCAAGTTTCAGTTTGATAAACTCTTTGGTCGATGCTCGATTTGTGGCTATGTTACTCACGTAGGTCTACCTTGCTCGGGACCTCCATTGGAGGAGAATGATGAGGCAGAACGCATGGTTCTGGGTGCGTCACAGATGGGGCACCCTAACTCGACCTCTGGTTCGGCATCATCTAGCACAGTGTGTGCAGGAACTTGGACTAGGGCTTGCATGGGAGGTCCGGATCTGGTCTTCCGTACTGTGCTTCCCAACCAACTGCCGGAGCGATTGCTTCACAATCCAGCAGTGCTGCTACGACGGCCCCGGCGTCCAGCTCATATCAGGGAGCTGCTTGAGATGATGACTGTCCCAGAAAGTGTTATAGGGCAGAGGAGACAAAGGGAGGAGGATACTATTATGATCTCTCCAAAGAGCTTAAGTTGAGCCTAGCTGTTGGAAAAAGAAACCTGAATCTGGAACCAGAACATCTAGGTTTGGTACCGGTGATGCACAATGAGGAACAACCTATTCAGGTAAAAAGGAAAAGGGGGAGACCTGTAGGTAGTCGGAACAAGCAACCTTATGGTGAAAAGATGAAAGTAAAGCAGGGGGACGAGAATAGGGCAGTAAAGAAAAAGCTTCTCCCAAAGCTAGACAAGGCAGGTGGTGGTACAGGCTCCAACCCGAAAGGGAAGGAGCTGGTTCTTTACTAGTTACAATTGCTTTTATTTCCTTCAAGTCTATGTGAAGGTGGTGAAGCTTCTATAGGTCTTCTATGACGTTTCTAATCAGTGTTTGTACCACAATTGCTTGCCTGGCAAGCAAGGATTAGTTGAATATTTCTTCCGTAGGAGACGAGGTTAATCACTTTTGTATAGGCTTGCAAAATTTGCGAGCGCATCAGAGACTCTAATAGTTTGCTATAGCTTGAGTAGGGTAGTCTTTTATTTTGGCTTTCTTATGTAAGCTTTGTAGACTTAGCCATTTTTTTCTGGCTGTTGATCTATTGATTTCAACTTCTATTCAAAAAAAAAAAAACACCACCCAAATATTATTGTATATGTTAGGGCTTTTGCAAAATATGCTAGTAATTGATCCAGGATGTGATTGAGTTGATTGGAGAGAATCAGGGACTTGTTTCCAAACTATTCTAGTGGTGGGCGAGACTCTAATGAGGACTTTGTGAGGACTTTTAAATCAACGGCCGGATAATATATATGTTGCAGAATTAATATATCAATAAAAATTGAGACCACTCATTCAACCGTAGGTTGATTTTGAAAATGTTCATTGAGTCCTCAATAGAGCCTCTCCCATTAATTACGTTAATCACTAGGTACTTGTCAGCTGTGGTGTCACTTAATCTGCATGCCCTTAATTAATTACTCTAATTTAATCAAGTCTTAATTACTTTCTATAGATCTAGCAGATAGGGCAGGATTGATGGTCATGATCGATGATGGCACTTTCTAATTTAGCTATAAGAAGAACAATGGCCAATTGCTACTTATAGAGTAAGGCTATATATCCCGCCTTAGATGACGATGAAATAAGTTAGCAAGAGACAAGGGTCCGTAATTATAGTACAATATGCAACCAGCCCAGTCACGGATGTAGGGGTGGGCTGAGGTGTGCTACACATTTTGGGGGAAAAAATTATTATATATATGTATGATTAAGATATGTTGTAGTCTGTAAATAACAAGTAGACAATTAGATAAATAAAACTTTTCTTCTCTTTCTCTCATCTTTTTCAGTTTTCTGTATCCTCTTCACTCTACCCGGTTTTGCATTTCTCATACTCAACTCTCACTTCTCTAATTCTCTTTGCACATCATTATTATAGGGGTCTCTCTTCTTTCCTGCACTCATTCTCATTCTCTCAACCTTGCGAATGTATTACACTTTAACTTCTCTTCTATAATGAAATTTTTGACAAAATTAGAATGTAATTTATGTTAGAATTTGAGTATTTATCTATTTCTTGATGTAAGTAATTAAATCTATTGATCCCTATTAATTTAGCTCACCTCAAATTTAATTCATGATTCCGTGCCTGAACTGCCCAATAAATAATGTTCAACTCGGTCATCAGACAGCAAATGCATGCATGCCATAATGGAATTTTGGGTGCACACACTCGCACAGCCTATAGATTCCTGTAATGCTCTGGAGCAACTGGCCTATACTTATTTTATGTTTGCCATTGTGAGCTTGCCGGGAAAGTTAAGAGTTTTAACTAGGGGCGGCCCTAATCTCATAAAAATGTCAAATGTTTTCTTTAGTGCAAACTACGAAGTTGCGTCGTTGGTTATTAAGATGTGTTTTTTTTAATTGCAAAGACCCGGATTCGAACCTCAAGGACTCTCTTTTTTTGTTTTGTTCATTTTTATCATTTTTTTTTAATCAATTTTTTTTAATATATTTTTAAAATCCTGTAGTTAATAGATTTCATTTAGATTTTCGGTCTCTGAAAATTCAAGACGGGCCCTGATTTTTAACTTGGTAAAGTATAAGCCTTCTAGTTGACAAAAAAAAAGAGAGTATAAGCCTTCTCTTGGGCCACACTCGTTGCCCATTGTCCACCATGGGTCTGATGCCCTCAAGTGGACGAGAATACGTATTGATCTTATTAGGCCCATGTCTTGATCCACCCGCCCCAACCGCTTTAGCAGCCATTTTTGGCCCAAGACATGATCTTCTTGATCTGCGGCAACTTGCTAGGTATTCCCGTTAAGACAATCTCGTAGCACTCAATTTGTTCATCAAGGATCAAGTTGTTTATATAATTGGTTTCTTCGTTTCTTTTCCCCCTATATTAATCCTCGATTATTCTCCATAAAGCATAATTTAAGTAGTTTAGAGCCAAAGGAAAAAGTTGACGGCGAGGCAAACACTATGCTTTCGGCTGGAGATAACGGACTCGATCGAGATCTCTGGCCCATTGCCGCTTCTATGGCTGGGACTAGCTAATTCACAGTGAATATATTAAGAATCATTGCGAATAATTAGAACTTAGAAGCATGCATTTGCTGGATTAATGCTCGAGCCGTTTTGAATGCCATGCGTTTCTACAGAAGTAAATATACACGGCAATGCGTGACAGTGAATGTATTGAGTCAACTTTCCAAGCAAACCATGGAGCACTTTTACGACTTACCATACTATAGAGTATAAACAAATAATAGTTGAAAAATAATCAGAGCAGGTCGCACTAGCCAGCAGCGAACGCGAGACGGAAGCACGTGATTCTGTTTCTCTCTTTGTTTTTTCACCACTTTTTTCAAAGTTACCAGTTACCACCACCACTACCCGGCCCTACCAACCGCCAATGGTCCTCCGCCGGGACCAGGCACCCCACCCCCACCCCCACCCCCACCCCCACGCGCGCGCTTGCTACTCCAAATTTGATATATATTAGGGGATCCAAGGTCGCCTTCAGCGCCCATACGTCGCCATTTCCACCGCTCAAAATTTATGTAACTTGCTACGATCAACTTAGTACTATCCAGGACATTGTAAGTTTGACTCTTTGATGGTAGCGGTAGATTTTCATTTTCTTTTTGAAAACAAAGTATATTTCGTAACTGTCACCATGCTTCCTTGTTTAGGGCCTGGTAACTTGTGGAGAGTAGACTCGGAAAGCTTGTCCACACGCCAACACAATGAGCTACAATAATGTCTCATCATTTCCCATCTCCACGCTCTTCACGTCGCGTGCCTCAAGAACCGAAAATTCCGGGAGTCCCAGGGTGTGTAGGACCCCATCTCCACTTCACCAAGCTTGACTGTTTGACCTAACGGAAGTTTTGCCCTCTCAATCGCCATCGGTTATCTGATCGTCAATAGTTTTGTTGATATAAATGCATATCGTCGATTTTTGTTAACGTATACATATAAGTGTAGGCATATATCGGTGTTTTGAATTTTTTCCCAATACACGTTATATAGTGAGCCAGCGACTGAGGCTGTGAGGATAGGAGGGTACGTTGGTCCACCATAAGGTACGTTACACGGGAGCATAAGAAACTATTCAGACTTTTATGCTCAAACTCACATCCTTGTTCATATTCGATCGTCTCATCAATCTCACTCACTCATTTGCACTCACTCACCCAAAGGCCCCATTGCCAGGGCTATGATTACTCACTGACCCTAGCTAGCTATCTGCTCCGACACACTCGCTCCTGAAACCAAAAACCAGAGAGAAACAAATAGCTACCTCCAAGTTCCAACTCCATCACCATTTATACACCATTATATAAGATTATATATATATATATATATATATATTTATATACACCACAGTCACCACTCCGCCCTTCCCATACTTCGATCTTCACTCACCTCTATTATTTATAAAGCTACACACAAACACACAACACAACTTGTGTGTGTGTGTGAGTGTGAGTGACACAACTAGTGACAGAAGTCTCTCTGTAGTTAAGCTCTGGCTAGCTAGCTAGTTAGAGGAGAAGAACATACAGCAAAATGGACGAGAGGCCGGAGACAGAGCTCATCTCGATTCCGGCGACGCCACGTGGAGTGTCCACGCCGGAGATACAGACACCCTCCGGACAGAGGTCGCCTAGGCCGCCGTCCAAGGAGGCTAAGTCGTCGGCGTGGACTCCGACGTCGTTCATATCTCCTAGGTTCTTGAGCCCCATTGGGACTCCAATGAAGAGGGTTCTCATCAACATGAAGGGTTATTTGGAGGAGATGGGCCACCTGACCAAGCTCAACCCTCAGGACGCTTGGCTTCCCATCACCGAGTCTCGCAATGGAAACGCTCACTACGCTGCGTTTCACAACCTCAATGCCGGTGTTGGATTCCAGGCCTTGGTTCTTCCCGTTGCCTTCTCTTTTCTTGGCTGGTAATTTCAATTAATCTCTTTACCCTGTTCTGATTTTCATTTTTTACATTGAGCAAATTATGCAGTTTTCAAATTAATGCTACCCAATTGTTGGCGTTTTGTGCTTGATTATGATTGAATGCTAATGACTGTGATGGGGTCGTTACTCTTTCAACGTCTTCATCTTTGTATGATCTGTCCGTCCCTCACATGCTGCTGGTGAGAGGATTATGACTAAAGTTTATGGATTGTGGGTCTAAAGGGATAAAGTGGTAGCATTTGTTAAATATGATTATACATTCCTAATAATTATGAATAGGTTTCATGTTTTAAATGACATACAGAACATCCTTGAGGAAAGTCATTTCGTCACTTTATCTTTTGCTTTTCCAGAAGTTCAATACAGATTGTGGAAATATCTCTTACTGGGGCCATTCATAATTCTTCACCTTCTTTAACACAGAGGACACCTTTATACCTTTGATACAGTATTCCCTGTGTTTTTTAAACAGTGGCTCCAAATTGTATCCTATTAATTATAAAGAAAGTGATTTATATAGGCTTTTCTAGCTCACTTTTAATTTTTGTTTTATGTAAAAACTTATGATAGTCAATTCAGTTCAATTATGTTCCACAATTTCTGGTCAACATTATAACGTAAAAGGTTGAATCCAGTTAAATATTCAAAGTTTTGAAGTAACTGAAATTAGGATAAATCAAAACCACTGGGTAAAGATTTGAAGTGGTTAAAATGAATTGACTTGGTTGTTCTTGTCTTGGATTATTGTTTTACAGGAGTTGGGGAACGCTTTCCTTAACCATAGCCTACTTTTGGCAACTGTACACATTGTGGATTTTAGTTCAGCTACATGAAGCTGTTCCCGGAAAGAGGTACAACAGATATGTGGAGCTTGCTCAAGCAGCCTTTGGTAAGTACTTAAATTCAATGGTTGCAATGCTTGATCTTAACTAATGAACAAGTGCTTAATTCCATGGCATATTGGCATATATATGTATTTCCTGTTTTGCAGGGGAAAGATTGGGTGTTTGGCTTGCTCTGTTCCCAACGGTTTACCTATCAGCAGGAACTGCAACAGCTTTGATTCTCATAGGAGGAGAGACCATGAAACTATTTTTCCAGATTGTTTGCGGGCCTCTCTGTTCATCAAATCCCCTAACAACAGTGGAGTGGTACCTAGTATTCACTTCCTTGTGTATCGTTCTGTCTCAGCTTCCAAACCTCAATTCAATAGCTGGACTTTCATTAGTAGGAGCTGTCACAGCCATCACTTATGCCACAATGGTTTGGGTCCTCTCTGTAAGCCAACCAAGGCCACCCACAATTTCTTATGAACCGCTTCCATTGCCATCTTTCTCTGCTTCCCTCTTTGCAGCCTTGAACGCACTTGGTATCATAGCCTTTGCATTCAGAGGCCACAATTTAGTTCTAGAGATTCAGGTATATATACACCCATTTACTGTCTTGTTAAATTCTACATGTAACTAGTAGTTTGCACGTTTTCTTATCTAAAAGGATTTCATTTACTTTGTTTAATTGTTTAGGCAACAATGCCATCAACCTTTAAGCACCCAGCTCATGTACCCATGTGGAAAGGTGCAAAGGTTGCCTATTTCTTCATTGCCATGTGTGTGTTCCCTGTTGCGATTGGAGGCTTCTGGGCTTATGGAAACCTTGTAAGTTTTCTGGCTACCCTTGAAATACCCAGGCTGTTTGATTATGTAAATTTGAATGACAACATTGTACATACAAAAATGTGATACCTACAATATGTGCCCAACTATATGTTACACATAATAGTGTACTTCCTGAACCTTTGTAGTCTTGTAGATTTTTTATCTTTACAGATTTATTGATTAGTGTTTTGTATTGCTGCAGATGCCTTCTGGAGGGATACTGAATGCATTATACGCGTTCCACAGTCATGACATCCCCAGAGGGCTACTTGCAATGAGTTTCCTACTAGTTGTGTTCAATTGTTTGAGCAGTTTTCAGATATACTCTATGCCCGTATTCGACAGTTTTGAAGCTGGTTACACTAGTCGTACCAACCGCCCCTGTTCAATCTGGGTACGGTCTGGTTTTCGAGTTTTCTATGGCTTCATCTCCTTCTTCATAGGTGTGGCACTACCATTCTTGTCTAGCCTTGCTGGACTATTGGGAGGACTGACCCTTCCAGTCACCTTCGCTTACCCTTGCTTCATGTGGGTTCTCATAAAAAAGCCCACAAAGTACAGCTTTAATTGGTATTTCAATTGGATCTTGGGCTGGTTGGGGATTGCCTTTAGTTTGGCTTTTTCAATTGGAGGCATCTGGAGTATGGTCAACAGTGGACTTAAATTGAAGTTCTTCAAGCCGCCTAGCTGAGCTTAGTTGACAGACGTTTCAGTTCTCCCTGTTCAAGAATTCTGCAATATTTGTTACAATATTTACTATATGTGTTTCTTCAAACTTAAATGTCTTAGTTGTACGTGCATATAGCCATATATGTTGTTTATGGTCAAAACTGTAATAGAGGCTTGCATGAGGTTCTATCTGGGATATTCGGATCACCTATAATTTGATTTTGATAATGACCTCTATAATTAAACATGGTATATCTTTGTACAAAGCCAACAAAAAATTACGCATCATGAGAATCATCGGCATCACTATTACTAATCGGGAGAGATACCTCACGGAAACGCTTCAGCTATTCTCTTTGAACTCTTGAAGCATCCTACAGATACCGAATTACATCCTCTTGCTACGTTGATATCTAATTGCCAACTACGCTTCATACATTATTGAGTTTTACGTACTCTATTCAACATATTCATCGAGCACAAATCATGGTGACTGACAGGCTTGCCAAAAGCAGTACTGATCAGGAGTTAGGGCTGTGTAGGTGCATGTCCTTCAGCTCCTACGTAACCTTATCCTTTAAGCCATGCTCGATGACATTCATGGCATTCCTAGCCGCTTAAAGGTTTTTACGCAGCTGAGGCAGTGGCGGAGCCAGAAATTTTAGTTTGTTGGGGCACAAAAAAAAAAAATTAATCATAGCAAAACATTAAAAAAAAACTGTATATGTAATCTATATATTACAACGATACGTAATTTTCTTTAACGAGATTTCATTGGTGTGAAAACCACATGAAAATTATAGAAAAGAGAGCTAGAAGAAGTCTATAGTACGTACATTAGTATTGTACTGTATGCCGGAGATTTAGTATTCTATTGTATGGAGATTTGTATATTGTCCCCTTAGGTCGAACCAGGGATCTAGTGTCCACAACAAAAACTGCTGGCCACTCTGCCAAATTGGGATCTGATGATTTATGTAATCTAAGTTGTATTTGTATCAATCTCAGTGGGGCACGGGATCCACTAGGCCCCTATGTGGCTCCGCCTTTGCTGAGGCTGACTAGAGTTTTGTTTTGGGCCTTGTTGCCCCCATTGTACAAAAGAAAAGAAAAAGAAAAAATCCTGCCTGTATCCAAAAAAAAGAAGAAGATCATGGCATTTCAAAGTTAAACCGCATTCATATGCAGATAGTTTGTTACATGTTCTTAATTCCAACCCTAGATGGGTTGTCTTCGATCTGTATCAGTTTTTCTTTCGTTGTGTTTACTGGATTACTGTTTCGGCTGATTTTGATATTGTGCATGGGCTTGCTACTACAGATGTTGAAAGGCCCATATGAAACAGAAAGAAGCAATTATGATATATAGGACCATGGTATATGTGTTGGTCCGGATTGATGTCATTGACTTATATATATATATATATATATATTTTTTTTTTTTGAAGAGAAAGGAATTTTATTAATGAGTACGAGAGAGGTCGTACATGAGGGCATCCATAATTAAGTCTGGAGCATTAACAAACCATTCATGATGAACATTAGAATCAAAACTATGACTGGCAAGCCTATGAGCTACTGTATTAGCCTGACGAGAGGCATACCTAATACAAACATTGTTACTAGAACAAACCAGATCTTTAACCTCTGCAATTAAAGCACTAAGCGAAGATAGGTCCTCCACCTCATTGTTTATAACCCCCACTGCTATTAGACAGTCGCTTTCAACTACAGCTTCTGTTACTTGCAGGTCTAGCAGAAATAACAAACCATATTTTAAGACCAGTAGCTCAGAGTGTAATGGAGAACTAACAAAGTTCACCCTATGAGAGAAAGTAGCAATAAACAGCCCTTGAGAATTCTTGAGAACACCACCAATACCTCCATATGGAACATGAGGCAAAAATGCACCATCTACATTCAGTTTCAGAGAGACTCCAACAGGAGGGATCCATTTTTTAGCTAGCCTCCGTCTACCCCGAGGTGAACTCCCAGACAAGTTAGCTTGCAAATATTCCTCATACCAAGCCAGCTAGGAGGCTACCAGACTAGAGCTAGCAGCAACGAAGTTGCTAGGTTCGAGGATTTAGGTGTATCTAGCTGGGACCTGAGCTGCTTGTCCCCAACGCAGTCGTTGACTGCCCAGGTAGAAACCTTCAACCTAACCCTGCTATATTTAATGTGTTATGTTTAATGAATGTGGTGTGGAAGCATATGCATATATGGAAATAAATGATATTGTATTAACATGCTTCAAATGGGGTTGGCGCTGAACTTAGGTTGTCAACATATCAGCTGCGTACTTGTGCCACAGCGGATCTCAGAACTCGTTCTCGCCAGCTACAGTGTCGGTATGTTATGTAGCCATTCAGACTACTTTGAATATGTAATGATTTTGGAATAAGTAGTGATTGCAATGTAGTACGGATTGAATCTATTTAATCAATTTTATTTAACCACGAGCCTCTTATGAAATATTGCAGGAGCGTGCTAAGGAGATTTTGGCGGGTATGCAAGTGGGATCTATTGTGCCTTCGACCATTACACTCTGCAAATTGGGAAGATTCATTGGCCGATTATCATCATGCAATAAGGTAATGACCTTTGATTTTACAATACCTTATGTAATGAAGCGTCTTCAAAATGGTTTGTGTGTGATTGTTAAAACTTGAAATATCTGTGCAGATGTTCCTCCCCATCCACGACGGGGTAGTGAAGCATTGGTTTTTGGTTGTGGTGAACATACCGGACGCCGAGTGTGAAATATGGGATAGCAACCCTGTTGATTCTGCTAAGACACGCAGGAAGGAATATGCCATTGCATCGGTAAGTGAATCCTCCATCAATACTTTGCAGTTTGTATGTTTTGCTTAACCTTGATAGTTCAACATCTGTCTGTCCAATCGTTTTATTTGATGACAGATGTCTTTGCTTGAAAAAGTATTTGGCAATGAACTGCGAACGGCACCCGACCTGTACGCACGGTTTGGATCATTCTCCATTAGTTATCCAGAGACTTGCGCTTTGCATCCCAGATCTGAAGACTCCGGAATATTTGTGATAAGAAACATGCAGTTTTACCGACAGTAGTGGTACCTAGGTGTTAATGTTTAAGATTGAGAGGTGGCCCAATTCTTTGTTAACGCTAGTCTGATGGGCGGACCGCTACTTGCAGTGTTCTCAGAGCTTCCGCTACCTGTCAAGTGAAATACAAAGTGGCTTCAGAAGGAGACCGCGCTGGGCCGTCTTCTCTTCTCCAACGCCTAAGTTAGTGAATGTATTTATGTTGACAGAATAACAGTAGGTAAGTAGTGAATGCGTAAGTAATGAGGAGAGAGGAGATAACCTTTTATAGGTGGGGAAGAGGCCGAGCTCTTCCATGTTTTCGATGTGGGACTGATGTGCTTTATTTCCCAGCTTTTGGAGCTTTTGATGCTGTCTTGGCGCGGCGCGTGGCGGCCCGTCAACGGTGATCTGGGAGTGAGCCGGGGCTCAGGCGGTAGCCTGCTTGGCTGTGTTTCCGTAGGTCACACAATTGGCAGTAGTTGGTATCACTGGCGGTATCATGAGCGTGGCTCATTATAGCTAATTATGCTTGCAAATGCTTATGTAAGTACAAGTCCCCATTGAAGGAGGGCAATCTTAGTTGGGGAGTTGCCTAGCAATTCGAAGCGTTACTTCCGCTAGACTTACAAAAACATAATTAGCGTCAGTGCGTTGTCAACCATGGACTTACTAAGCGAACGCTTTGTACCCTTTCGGGTGGGCCCCTGCTAAGCCCCCCAGGGAGCCCCCCACTCCCCGGCTAAGATAGACCTCCGTTTGGTCGGTATATTATTTATTGAGGGGAGCTGCACTGAGCAAAGGGTGTTAGGTAGCGAGCCCAAACTTTGGTACCTGAGTGGCGGGGGTCAACGTGCCTGCTTAAGGCTGTCGTAGACTATTGACGTGTCCCCTTGTCCGGGAGGGACGTAGCCTGACTGTAACGCCGCGTAGCGGTAGTCTTCAAGACGAGGCGTTGCCTAGGGAATCGTCGTTGGCAGCAGTCCCTCTGCTGATAGTAAGCGGCAAGCATTGTCGCTGGGACCAACTTGGTGGTGGTCCAGTGAGCGGAGTTGCGCTCCGTTGCAAGATGAAAAAGGAGAAGTTCCGCTAGCGGAGACAGCCTCACTTGCAAGACGAAAAAGGAGCAGTTCCGCTAGCGGAGACTTCGTCACTTGCAAGATGAAAAGGGAGAAGTTCCACTAGCGGAGTTGCGCTCCATTGCAAGATGAAAAGGGAGAAGTTCCGCTAGCGGAGTTGCGCTTAGCGGAGACTGTGTCACTTGCAAGATGAAAAGGGAGAAGTTCCGCTAGCGGAGTTGCGCTTAACGGAGACTGCCTCACTTGCAAGACGACAAAGGAGCAGTTCCGCTAGCGGAGACTGCGTCACTTGCAAGATGAAAAGGGAGAAGTTCCGCTAGCGGAGTTGCACTTAGAGGAGACTGCCTCTCTTGCAAGATGAAAAGGGAACAGTTCCGCTAGCGGAGTTGCGCTTAGTGGAGACTGCTTCGCTTGCAAGATGAAAAAGGGCAAAGTTTCGCTAGCGGAGTTACGATTAGGGGAGACTGCACGATGATTTGTGACCTGCCTCTTTGATGATTGCTTCCGCTGGACGCTTTGTCTGATGGCTTTCGACACGTGGTCGACATGTAGTGGGTTAGCGTGTGGAATAACGTCTCTGCAGCACTCCCGTCTCCTCGCCATTAATGCGAGTAATCATGGATTTTGTAACTGAGGTGACGCCTCGGTTAATCAGGAGAGTAAGTGAGATCGTGGGGCACGTGTACGGTGGTCGTATGATGTCGTTTATAAGCGGACGGCTTAGATTGTTTTGATGTTGACATAAAAGAGAGAGAAACATAGTGTGTTAACACTTTGCACTTCGGACTGAAACCATCGTCTTCAAGCTTCGCTTTGATATTCGAGAAGAAAATTATGCAATTCTGTGAGGGTATCGATCATTGGAGAATGAAGATCTCTTGAATCGAAGACGAGCATCTTCAAGTGCATCAGAGTTTCCGTCTTTGAGGTTGGTAATCTGAATCTCGTCCCTGTTTTATTGGGTTTTTTGTTTGCTTATGCTAGTTTCGCGTTTTGGTATTTGGAGTGATTTCTGCCATTCCCCGGTGTAAGTAAGGGTCTAGAATTGTGTTTGGGGTGGATTTTAGGTGTTTGACAGAAGGTTGAGGTTTCTTGCCCTACTAGGTGGTCGAATCTGGGTTTGAGTGTGGATGTGTTTTGTTCTTGTTTTGGCATTTTCTAGGTTTTCTGGGAATGGGTGTTCTTGACATTGTTGGCTATAATCTCACATAGGGATAGCTTAGATCTTGTGTAAACTGACTGGTTTTGGGTTTTAGGGTTTTTGATGGCTAGCGTCGTAGAGATCTCGAGCAGTGAGGATTCCGAGTCTGACGTGTCGCTCAGCGTGGCAGATAGGATATTTTTTGACTCGTTGCGTCCGTCTGCCCATGCAGGAACCTCACTGTCCGAACCGCTAGAGATCGAGCCGCTACAGACCATACCTTGGGAAGTAGCAATGGGTCGCGCCGGATGTCCGAAGAGTTCTAGGGCAGGAGAGGATGCTGCCATCCGGAATAGGCGTGAGGAGAGGTTAGGGAGTAACAGCTCCGCTGATGGGGGAGAGACCGGGAGGAGATTGAGTCGGCGTGGGTTCTCCGCGACGGTACTTCTGTTGACGAGGTGGGAGGACCGATAACTATTGCCGCCGTGAACCGATTGAAGTGGGTGTTTCGGCTGCCAGGCGTAGTGAAGCTGCGTCCGCCGCTGAAGGATGAGAGAGCGTTGATGCTGCCAGCGGGGCATGCCGCCGTGTACGAGGCTATCTTCTGCCAGGGAGTGACATTCCCGCTACTGCCAAATCTCTAAATTTTGGTTTGCTAGTTTGGCCTCGCCTTTGGGCAGATTTGCCCTAATATGTGGCGGTTGCTGATGGCACTCAACTCGCTATGGAGCCTTTCTAGTTGCGAGGGTCCAACCGTGGCGGAGGTGCTGCACTTCTACGAATTGGTATACGTGAAGCGCCAAGGTTGCAGTGGGCAGGTGAACTTGAGTCTCATCCAGGGGCCGCCCAAGTTAATCGAGAATTTGAAGGATTCCATGTCTCCTTGGCGGGAGACTTCCTGTGTTGCCACAGCGGGATAAGAATATCAAGCGGGGTCGAACGAAGGGAGCCGACCTTCAGGATTAAGTCAGAGTTCCAGCCTATCTAAGGTTGTCGTTAGCGTCTGCCGCTGATCCGAGTTGCTAGCTTTGGTTGTGACAACTCCTATTTTGTTCTAATCATTTCTTCATTTTTTTTTTTTAGCGGGCTTACGTTATAACCTGACGTGCGAGGAAGAGTGCCGCGTGGCAAGGATTAGAGGTTGTTGGCAGAATCGCAACCTGCTTGACCTTCGTCTTCTCACTAGTTGGGAGCTGTTGGTCGATCAACAATTGAAGCGCACTCTTGGTAACTAACTTCCGCTGATCTGTGCCTTAGCCTAGTTTGCATCAAGTTGACCCGTTGTTCTTGTGCAGATTCTCCGCCGGGTAACAAAGCGAGTCTTGATGCTTTTACCAAATCCATGGACCGTGCAGAGATCAACAACTTTTTGGAGAGTATGTACGCCCCTGGGCTGGTGGCTCAGCAGACGACGGTCGATCCGCAAACATTGGCGGTAAGCCAGTCCGAAGCCCCAGTGGTGCTGTCGATGCCGCACCACTTGCATCTCGGCACCGACCGTTTACCCGTTGTTTAGGCGGGAGCTGGTGCCGCCCAAGGGGTAGTCGACGGGAGCAAGGCCCCTGCTGCGCCTGTGCAGCCGAGGGAGAGAGCGCCCGCCACCCTGCATGGACCCTAGAAGGAGAGGGTTGTGCCCTCCAAGGAACCAGTGACTATTGCGGGGCTGGAGCTGCAGATGCAATTGAGGCCTGTCGCTGCTGGTACCACTCGGGCGGTTCTTCAGAAGAAGCGGTGACAAAACGACGGCAATGAAGAAGAAGAGGAAGACGAGGCAGAGACATCGGGGCCCGCCAGCAGAAGAGGGCAAAGCAGGCCCCGTTGATGGTGACTGTGGCTGCTGTAGGAGAGCGGTCTGGACTCCTTTGACGCGTATACTGAATTCCTGACTGACCCCGAGCGGGAGTTTCTCTTCCATCTCTGTGAGCGGCTAGGATTTGGCGGGTTGGATGGGACCGTCCGCCAGACGGCCGTGTAACAGTCGCCGTTCAGCTTGGAGTTTGGACAGCTGTCGGTCGAGCTGCATGAGCTGTTTCTTGCCTCGTCAAACCAACCTCGGGTTGAGCTGCAGCTGAGGGAGGAGATCCAAGGTCTCCAAAGGGAGCTGAGGGAGGCCAAAGATAAGGTGGAGGATGTCGAGCAGCGTCTAACCAAGTCGGAATGTGATGCTATGGATGCCTGCGGCAAGCTTGCTGTTGCTGTTGAGCGGGACCTCGAGCGGAATGACCATGTCTCCAAGCTGGAGCAAGACACATCCCTGTTGAAGGATCAAGTGGCGGCTAAGGCTAAGAAAGTTGAGATCTTTCAGCGGGATGTTGCCGCTAAATCTGTGGGTGTGAAGAAGCTGGAGGACAAGGTTGCCCGACTGGAAGCTAAGAGGAGTCGTGCGGAGGTAGCCGCCGTGGAGGCATTTAAGTAATCTGCGGAGTACAAGCGAGCATTAAAGGAATTAAAATTGTTCCAAGTGCACGATGTAGAGGACGTGGTCTGCCGAATATTGTTGGCGTTGCCAGTTAACTCTTGTGCTTGGACTTGGAGACAATGATTTGAATAATTCCTCATTTCATTGATAGCTGATAGGTCAGCGTTTACAAAAGCGGGGTTGTTCCCGTTGGGTAGCTTCCCTTAGCTATATATTGAACAAAAATTTAGCTAAGTCAAGATGCTCTTGGGTAGCGGCATAACTATTTGTAGTAATACCGAAGGTGCTCGGTATTCCAAGGGTAGGTCGTTGTGACGCCATCCTTGTCCATTAAGTAGAAGGTGCCGAGGCTAACAACTTCTACTATTTTGTACGGTCCTTCCCAAGTTGGGCGGAGTGCCGTTGACAGTGGAATGACTTCCTTCATTACCCAGTCCCCCAGTTGGAGGTTGCGGGCTTTGACTCTGGCGTTGTAGAAACGTGATACCCGTTGCTTGTTTTGCAAGTTGTGCAAAAGGGCCTTGTGGCGTCCCTCTTCGAGGAGGTCCTTATCGAGGTTGACGCCTTCGCTATTGGTCTCGGAGCAGTAGCCCTCGACCCTAGCGGTAGGTTGGGTAACCTCAACTGGTAGGACGGCTTCAGTGCCGAACATCATGCAGAATGGTGTTTCACCGGTGGCGGAAGTGGGGGTAGTCCTGATGGCCCAAAGTACTTCCGGGAGTTTCTTCGCCCATAATCCCTTGGAGTCGTCAAGCTTCTCTTTTAGCAGATTTTTGATTATCTTGTTTGCTGCTTCGACTTGGCCTTTGGTTTGGGGGTGAGCGACATATGCAAAACTCAACTTGGTGCCCAGGTTGGCGGTGAAAGATATGAGTTCCTTGTTGTTGAACTGTGTGCCGTTGTCTATGATGATTGTGTGGGGGACGCCGTAGCGGCAGTAGATGTTCTTCCAGAGGAAGTGGGTTACCTTGGGGTAGTTATGGCCGTTAGCGGCTCCGCCTCTATCCACTTACTTTTGTAGTCGATGGCGATGATGATGTACTTGAATTGGCCCTTGGCGGTTGGGAGTTTCCCAAGCAAGTCCAGGCCCCACATGGAGTGGATCCATGGGCCAATTATGATCGACAGGGGCTCCGCCGGGGCATGGGGAAGGTCAGCGTATTGTTGGCACTTGTGGCAGGACCTGGAGACCTTCCTGGCGACGTCGTCGAGAGTGGGCCAAAAGTAACCTTGTCGCATTGTGCTTGTATCATTGCCAGAACTGCCTTTCCCTTTTCTGGGGTCAGACACCGGAGGTTGGGATGGGTGAACCCTTGGCGGTAAAGGTTGCCATTCTGTGGATGTTATAGCGAGTTGCCCTCCGCTTAAGCTGCCTTGCTTCGACCTTGTCGGTGGGTAGTGTTCCATTGCGCTTGTACTCTATGATTTCATCCATCCAGCTGGGATTGACCTCAATGTTGAAGATTTCCGCCAGGGTTTTGGTGATGCTTGGCTTGTCAAGGCACTCCACCCTTGTGTCCGCTGGACTTTGGTGTGGTTGAGCAGTTGCTAGTCTTGCCAGTGAATCAGCCTTGGCATTCTTTTCCCTGGGAATCTGTGTGATGGTGTGAAAATTGAATTTTTTGAGTAGTGTCTTGACGTACCCCAAGTATGCCGCTAATTGCTGGTCTTTGGCTTGGAAGCTGTCGTTGACCTAGTTAACAACTAGTTGAGAGTTGCTGAATATGTTGATACTGTCAGCTCTTGAATCGATTGCGAGAAGTAAGCCGGCAATGAGCGCTTCATACTCCGTCATGTTGTTTGAGGCTTCGAAATTGAATTTTAACGCGCATTCCAAGTTTAGTCCCCCTGGTCTTGTCAAGATGACTACGGCGCCGCAGGCCTTGGCGCAGGCAGAACTGTCTATGTGGAGGTTCCAGTCTGACTGCTGCTAGGGGGCTGGTTCCCCAGCGGTTACCATTTCTGTGTTGGCTTCTTGTGCCCATAGGTTGAGTTCAGCGATGAAATCTGCCACTGCCTGGCCTTTCATGGCTGTCCTTGGCTTGTAGTCAATGTCGAACTCGCTGAGATCGATGGCCCACTTATTGAGGCGCCCGGAGTGCTAAGGGTTCTGCATTATTTGCCTCAGCGGTTAGTTTGTTAGGACATGAATTGTGTGAGCCTGAAAGTATTGGCGGAGGCGCCTAGCAGCGACAATGAGTGCGAGAGTTAGCTTCTCCAAAGGGGGATATCTCGTCTCCGTCCCATTCATGCCTTTGCTAGCGTAGAATACTGGGAGCTCCTCCGGGCCCTCTCGTCGCACGATGGCGCAGCTTACCACTGATAGGGATACCGCTAGGTAGATGTATAGTGTCTCACCCTGTACCGGAATGGAAAGAAGTGGGACTGTTGCCAAGTATTCCTTCAAGCTCTGGAATGCTGCCTCACACTCTAGGGTCCAGTCAATTACTTTCTTGTGTGTGTTTTTCAGCACTTTGAAAAATAGGAGACATTTGTCAGTGAGTCTGGAGATAAACCGAGAGAGAGCGGTTAGCTTTCCCTGGAGGCTCTGAACATGTACCTTCCACTCTGGGGCCTTCATGTTGAGGATGGCTTGCACCTTGTTAGGATTGGCCTCTATGCCCCGTTCACTGACTATGTAGCCCAGAAATTTGCTGGCGGTGACTCCAAAGAACATTTTTCTGGGTTGAGGCGCATACCATAAGCCAAGAGAATGGAGAATATGATTCTAAGGTTTGCCACATGTCCGCTGGCCTTGATGCTTTTTACCAACATGTCGTCCACGTAGACCTCTATTATCTTACCGAGGTGCTCAGCAAACATGGCATTCATCAACCGCTGATAGGTTGCACCGGCGTTCTTCAAACTAAAGGGCATGACATTGTAACAGTATAGGCCCTTGTCGGTGGTGAAGGTGGTGCACTCTTGGTCCCCAGGGTGCATTTTGATATGATTGTAGCCGGAGAAGGCGTCCATCATGCTGAGTAGCTCGTGTCCAGCAGTTGCATCGACCAACTGATCTATGCAGGGTAGCAGGAAGCTGTCCTTGGGGCATGCCTTGTTGAGGCCCTTGAAGTCGACACACATCCGCCACCTTCTGCTAGGTTTCTTAACCATGACCAGGTTGGAAATCTACTGAGGGTAATTGACTTGGCAGATGAACCCGATGTTCTGGAGTTTGGCGACTTCCTCTTCTATTGCCTGATACCATTCTTCATCAAAGGCCCTTCGCCGCTGCTTGACAGGATAGAAGGATGGTTTGATGCTCAACTTGTGTGTGATGATCTTAGGGGAGATCCCTAGCATGTCAGTGTAGGACCACGCAAAGACGGCGGCATTGTCACGTAGAAACTGGGTGAGTTCAGCCGCTACCTCTGGGTCTAGCTGGGCGCCGAAGCGGACTTTCTACTCAGGGTGTTAGTCGGAGTTGCTGACAACTCTCAAGGATGTTTCTGGGTTGACAGGTTCCTTTTTGACATATTTCTTCTCGTCATCCCTAGGGTCTTCAAAGATATTGGCCGCTGGTATATGGTTTCCTACAGTTAGGATCTCATGGCGGCGTGCTGATCATGCGACCGTTGTTGAGTAACATTCTCGTGCCAGCTGTTGGCTTCCTTTCACACATCCTGTCCCGTTGGGTGTGGGTAACTTCATGAGAAGCATGTACCCGGCTATGATTCACTTGAGCTTGTTAGGTGCCGGTCGACCGATGATGGCATTATATGAACTGAAGCAATCGACCACGATGAACTCCGTATGTATCTATGCCGTACATGGACTAGCGCCGATAACTAGTCGCATGTAGTCAGAACCCAACGGTTGTGTGACGTCACCAGAGAAGCTGAGTAGCGGCTCGTAGTCCTGAAGCAATTTTCTGTTCCGATGGAGTTGGTTGTAGCAGCCATTGAAGATGACATTGACAGCGGATCCACTGTCAACAAGGACTCTTCCTACTAACCATTTGTCAAGTATAGCGTCGATCAAGAATGGATCGTAGTGGGGCAGATGTACTCAGCGCTCTTCCTCCTCCGAGAAGGTGATGGGTTCCCAGCCAGATCTTGGGAGTTTAGCAGATCTCTCATAGTGATTGTTGCAAACTTCTTTGGGGTGGTTAGCGCGTGCATAATGCTTTCTTGCCCTATAAGATATGTTGGTGATTGGAGCTCCGCCGTCGAGGGTGTTGATTCAGCTCATGGGTTCGATGTTGGCAACCACAGGTGGCGGTTGGCGCACTTTGAATTCTTCCAGCTTACCATCACGGTACAGAGTCTCAATAGCTGTTTTGAGAGCATTGCAATTGTTGGTGTCGTGACAGCTGTCCTCGTGGTATTTGCACCACTTACCGGTGTTCTTGGGCTTCCCCACCCTTGGGTATTTTCTTGGTGGTGGTGGCGGAATCTGGTCCTTGCACTGGTTGTATATCTCTTCATATGAGGCTGTGAGGACTGTAAACCCTGCGTACCGCTGAGAGGACTCTGTCGGTTTTTTATGATTATCCCCATGGGATGAGCGGTTGCCCTTGTTGTAATGTAGGTCCTTCTGCCGCTTGCTTTGGTAGTTGCCCTGTTGCCACTCTCTCTTCTTATCAGTTGGCGGCGTAACAGAGGTTTTGTTAGTGGTTTCCTGCTGGCTCGAGGAGGGCTGAGCAGACTTTTCCAGTGTTGGAGGTGATGGTGGGGTTTCTCCATATGTGATGAATTTTGCCTGTGCATGGATGACTGCCTCGCCCATGACATGGTCATACGTGGCATTTGGGTGATTGTAATTGAGGTGGTAGAGAAATGGCCCCCTGAGGAGTCCTTGCTTGAAGGCTGCCAACACCATTGTTTTGTCAAGATTGCGGCACTGAGATGCTGCCACCCGCCACCTGGTGACAAATGCCTTCAACGCCTCCTTAGCGCACTGTTTGACATTGAACAACTGAGCTGTGTTGTGATGTCCAGCGGCTAGGAGGATGAACTGAGAGAGGAAAGCATTTGTTAGTGCCTAGAATGAGTCGATGGATCCCGGTGGGCACTCAAAGAACCAACTCATCGCCTCACTATCCAATGTTTCGCTAAACAAGTGGTAGAGGGTGGCGTCATCAAATCCCTTGTTGTTAGTGACCTTCTTGAAGGTGTCCAAGTGAACAAAAGGGTCGGTCATGCCGTTGTAATGTGACATCTTTGGTGTCTTTGCATATGCTGGTCTGACTGCTTGCAAGATCCTAGCGGTGAATGGTCCTGGTCTAGACGTAAAGAGCGGATTTGGGATTGGCGCTGGGGCGCCTGCCTCTGCCCGGATTAGCCTTTGCTCTAATTGCTGCATTCTCTCTAGGATTAAGGCGGTTGTGTCTCCAGCGGGCCCTGCCTGGAGATTCCGCTGAACCACCTCCCGCCTGGGGACAGGTGGATTGCCCTCGGTCCTGGCCTTAGCTGCTGAGCGGTTGGTGTGAGGCTGTGACTCCGCTTCTTGTTGCATCATTAGGCGGGGCAGGGGAGGAGGGCCCATTCCCAATAGTTCTGGTGGGTTTGGCGGTACCTGCATTTGTATGATTGGTACGGGTACCAATCCGCGGGTATTGGGTTGACTACGTCTAGTGCTCCGCGATTGCTTGCTCTGCGCTGGGTTAGCGTTTGCCTCCAGCGCCCTTTTCAGCTAGTCGAATTTTGACATCAGTGTGGCCACCTGCTTTTGGGCCTCGACCTTCTCTCTGCGCTCTTGTTCGCGCTCTCTATTCGCCTTGTGGAGGTCCACCAATGCAAGCTCATACATAGCGGCGAGATCCCGGCCTGGTGGGCGATTGTTGCTTGGTCGTGTCTCCGCTGCAGTCTGGGTCAGCGAGACCTGGGATGAGCCTTGGGATTCCACGCTAGGGTTGACCGGAGTGTTGAATAGTGCTCAGTTAACTTTAACCGCTGGGTTAACGTTAGCCGCGGGGTTGGTGGGATTGGGGTTGGTAGATTGATCCGCTTGCTCCTCAGCGTTTCCCCCGCTACCGTTAGTCATGGTGATCGTTGTGGTGGGATGGCCTTTTATTCAAGGGTTTCTACAGACGGCTCCAATGTTAATGTTTAAGATTGAGCGGTGGCCCAAGTCTTTGTTAACGCTGGTTCGATGGGCGGACCGCTACTTGCAGTGTTCTCAGAGCTTCCGCTACCTGTCAAGTGAATACAAAGTGGCGTCAGAGGGAGACCGCGCTGGGCGGTCTTCTCTTCTCCGATGCCTAAGTTAGTCAATGTATTTATATTGACAGAATAACAGTAGGTAAGTAGTGAATGCGTAATTAATGAGGAGAGAAGAGAGAACCTTTTAGAGGTGGGGAAGAGGTCGAGCTCTTCCATGTTTTCGATGTGGGACTGATGTGCTTCAGTTCCCAGCTTCTAGATCTTCTGATGCTATCTTGGTGCGGCGCGTCAGGGATGATCTGGGGGTGAGCCGGGGCTCAGGCGGTAGCCTACTTGGCTGTGTTTCCGTATGTCACACAGTTGGCGGTAGTTGGTACCGCTGGAGGTATCATGAGCGTGGCTCATTATAGCTAATTATGCTTGCAAATGCTTATGTAAGTACACTAGGGGTGAGTACTAGCTATGAACAGCAACCCAAATATATGGCTAGTTTAATGTGTCAATACCATAAGGTGCGTGACTGTCCAATTATCATTTTTTTGTTTGAATTAGTTTAACTCTAGCGACCAGAGGGTTCGTATGGCACTTGAGATTGTCAATCACCCTAGGAATGAAATTTCGTGAATGGGTGTGGAGTGTCGCCGCTGAGGAAGTTCCATATGATATACCTACCACGGGCGTGCCACCGTTATCTCTGAAGGAGGATGCAGTTCTCCCAACTTCGAGCATGAAGTTCAATCCACGCCGGTCCAGGCGCGGATAGATTTTCAATGCATGTTCTATTAGTAACCCCCCCTAATCACCATATTCGGAACTTATGTGTTAAAGGACTATGAAATGTAATTTTACGGTATACTTTGGTTAATTTTTTTTATTTTTTATTTTAATTTGTGGACAATGAACAAGTTGCCACTAGGCTTGTGTAGCAGATTGTGCTGTATGTTATGTTTGAACTTCATCAGAGGAGCAATTATCAGGGTTTCTAATTCGCTATGTATTGTTCTGTATTTGGAATATATAGGAATGTTAATAGCAAACATATATAGCACCACACTGAATACAGTAGCTTCAATATTAATCGAGTTGATTAATGTTAATCTCAAAAATCAACTTCAATCAATACATGTATTAAGCAACACTGAATCAAGTCGAAGAAGATTTTGCTGACTGGAATTTACCCGTTATGTAACATTGCACTACTAGAATTATGTTATTAGAAATCGCATGTTTTAAATCGGTCAGACTTGCCCACGATGTTAAAAAGTAATCTAACATCGTTTTACAAAAATACCGATTTAAATGTGTATCATTAACATCGGTTCTTAAAATGACCGGTGTAAAAAGTTTTGTTTGAAAATTTGCGGGAACCTATTTTTGCAAAAAGCGGTAAGTCTTTTAAGTGAAATGAAGAATCGGGTACTCAAACTCAAAACTTTCACACTTAGAAAAAAATTTGCGCCAACCCCAAAAATGAAATAGAAAACCCTAGCGAGACTCCTTCATTCTGAACTCACCGCAAACTGGATCTCCTCCCAAACTCAACCTCCATTCTGGACCCTAAGCTCACTCGAACTCGCCGCCATTCTAGAGCTCCTCATTGCTTCCTTCTATGTACTCCTCGGCTTCTTCCGCATCGACTCTGTCCAGTCCGTCATCTTACGCGCCTCCCACTACAACGGTGACAACGTCCTCATCAACTCCTGCTGCTGCCCTCCCCCTGCCAAACCCAAATTCAATTTCTTCTTCTTGAGGGATTCGAGTTGATTTTTCTTCCTCCAAAACCCTTTTCAACTCTTCATAGTTCGCCCTCCAAAGCGTTTCTGTCCGAGCTCGTTGAAGGACAAGGTTTATAGGATCTTCTGCAAGGAAAAGCGTAAGCTTGCCGGTAGAAAGGGTAAGCTTCGTGATCCTTCGATTTTCTTTTAAGCTTTATCGTGAACTGGATTTTTCGATTTCCAATTTCGGATTTGTTTGGAATCATTCGGTTGTACAAAAATTGTATTATTAGAACTATGTCTCCACTGGTCAGTCGCCGCTCTCTCTCTCATCAAAACCCTAACTTTTTCTGCTTGAAATTTTCTAAAATTCGTCGCCATTGTTGTTTGATTTATAATTATGTATACTTGTTTATGTTGTTTATAGGTGTCTATGTTGCGAATCTGTGCTCGGATAAAATCACTCAACTCACGGATAATGTCTATGTCTGTCGCTCTGGATCGGTACGATTCTCATCTTCGTTACTGCCTAGACCTTATTTAATTTGTTGTCTTTGATTGAATTTTTGAGCATGTGGAGTTTTCGCAATTTGCAGGCTGCAGATTCTCAGGTTGTTTCCTACTATGTGAGGCACTTTCTTCATCAGCACATGGGAGTCTTTTTCAGCCTCTGTGCCTTTTATTTCACTGATTCGTATCAATTTGTATTGCGGTTTTGGGTTAATGGTTTACTAGATTTAATTGTGTTTTTGTGTTTGTACAGCATTCAACTATGGCAGCCTGCTACTGGGCTACTATCATATGGCAACAAGGTTAGGTTTGGTGAATTTCTCGCTTATTGATACTATTGTGTGAGCTTATTTGTAGTTCAATTAGTTGTGTCGGGTTTAAACTGTTGTTTATTAGGCTTGGCATAATATGTTGCAAACTGGGTTGATTGTTGGAGGCTGGGACAAGTATGAGAAGGAAAGATGTCAAAATATTCAACTACTCTTCCTCTGCACTCGATTAAGATGTCAGGTATGGTTTCTGGTTCAACAGATGTATTTTTTTTGGAGAAAAGTTTATGATATTCGGGGCTTTACCTGTTAGAAAAGTCGTGCAGAAGTTTCAGATAATTATGCATTTTGTGGTATTGAGGCTAGCTTATGTTACCCATAATCCGAAAGTTGATTTCAGTATCTGTGTTTGTGTTTGTGTGTTGTGTGTGTGTGTGGAGACTGATTGTTTTAGATAGATCGTTTGGTGTGTATGTTTAACATGAGCTGTAGTATTACAGCGGTGGGCACTTGAGCGGCTCAACTGACAGTGACATTAATGACGCAAAGAAAATTGATGCTGAAGAAGATTTTGAGAATTTTCTTGGTTGCTTCAAAGATACGAATATGCAAGCCCAAGGTCTGGATCCCAAGAGGGGTTGGGGATTTCGTGGTGTGCACAAGGTATTTTTACTCAGTTGAATGTTATAGTTTCCATGTGTATGTGGACGCATATGTTTGCAAATACATCTGCATTGTGTCATAACGTGTGATGATTATTAGGGTAATCTGACCAGAGCTTCCAAACCATGTTTACTCAACTGAATGTTATAGTTTCCATGTGTAAGTGGATGTGTCATATCTCAGTGAGGTTTCTTGACACTAAAATTGAAAAAAAAAAACATCTAATTATAGTTTATTTTAATATGGTTCTGCTTAAGCAAACTCAAATTGATCTAAAACTCTTGCTATGATGTGATGGATTTTAGCTCAAATTGGGGTTTTGATTTTTTTGGGGCTTTCTTTGTGTTGGAGTTTGAAATCTCAATAAGTGATTGGACTGGTTTGAGGTGAGAAACAATTAAACGATACAAGAAGGCATTTGCAGATTCTTCAAATAATGGATCTGTCTCTGAAGCTCCTACTCAGGTATGTACACTTCACAATAGTAGATTTTACATGAAAATGTCATGAAATTGAAGCGTAATACTTTTGCGAGTAATGAAACTGCTTTGTATAAGCAAAGATATTTTTCTGGGTAGTGTGAAGTAGCAATAATTGAAAATGTGTGCAGGTTTCCTTTTCAGAACTTATTACTCATAAAGTTTATTATAATGTGATCTATATTATCTGCATTTATACTTTGTAAAAATATAAAGCATCTCTGTGATCAACTCTAATATACATGCATCAACTGTAACTCAAAATTATATGAATCTTCATTTTTGGCTCTCAATGAGATGCTTCTAAACCTATTAGTTTGTGTATGTTCATAAATCTCAATACTATCAGCAAGAAGTTGCCAAACTGCTTGCCCAGATAACCACTTTGCAGAACAGTAACATGTAACCTCAGAGAGACTAGGTCAACCCTATATATATAACAAAATAATTTCACCTTGGCAGATATTGACATGCTGTTGATATCCAGGGGTTATATGGCTGAGGGTTTGAGCAATATGTCTATCAAGGAGCTCAAGGGCGTGGAGACCAAACTTGAGAAAGCAATTAGCAGAATTAGATCCAAGAAGGTATCTCTTCCGTCTGAGTATTTGATATTCTTTGTGGTATCTCTCTCTTTCTCTGACTTTTTTCTTTGATTTGTTGTAACTTTGTTTCGTCTTCTCTTTTCTCAGGATTGGAAGATATGTTCTCTTAAAGAAAAGCAGGTAAACTGCTTGTTTTGCAATAAATAGAGAAGCCATAACTAATTGATAAGAAGTTGTAGGATTTATATTTTATGATGCTTATGTTTAAAATTTAGTTTTGTCCACTCTGCAAGATTAAAATTGACTGCTTTGTATGTAAAATTCATCTTTGCTTTGTAAGTAACATTGAAATTCATTGTTTCAGTTACTTAAAGCTTAGTTGTGCATAAAAATGGCAAAGGAGGCATGGTGAAAAAGAAGAGGAGAGGAGAGAGGACAAAGAAAGACGGGACAACAGGGATTTTATCCATGATGGCAGTAGGGACTTCAACATACAGCGTTTTCCACACAAACGGAAATCCACTCGTAGGAGTGAAGACTTAGCTACTGACCAATTGCATCAAGGTGGGGAAGATGATGAAAGCCTGGGAGAACATATCATTTCATCTTCTCATGACGATAAAAAAATTCTGCAAAAAGTGAGAATTGTGATGTTTTTGTGCAAAGGAGCAATTTTATGAAAAATTAATTTGTTTTCTGGACGTGTTAGTGTGCACAACCAAGTAGCTAAAACTTTAAACTTGCAGCTTCATGATCT
The DNA here is from genome assembly GCF_002994745.2 of Rosa chinensis. Classification (NCBI taxonomy): domain Eukaryota; kingdom Viridiplantae; phylum Streptophyta; class Magnoliopsida; order Rosales; family Rosaceae; genus Rosa; species Rosa chinensis. Next base: position 60,942,760 of record NC_037093.1, read on the forward strand.
CAGTAAAAAGTTTCTTGTCATTAGAAATCAGTATCAAAATAAAAATCGATGTCTCATGATTATCAACATATCGAAATATGACCCCAAAATCGATGTACACAAAACCAATGCACATCGATATGTAAACAAAAAAATTTTTGGAGACTGATGTCTACGAGAGTACTAGACATCATTTCTGAAATTGTAATCGATTTAAATGTTCATTGAGGTATTGTTCGAGATATACTTTATTAAGCATAAAATATGAAAATATGAAGAATTAAATATAGTTAACATATAAGATTATAATGATTATACATCGATTTGTGTTTTAGAATCGATGTTGGTCGCTGTCTGGGACATCGGTTAAAAACGCGCTTATACTGATGTCTGGATCTTTTACATCAGCCACTAAGAGGTCGGTCGAAATTTAGTTTTACATTGGTTCTGAACTGTTGTCTTGTTAGGTGGATTGCAGCAACACATTAACTGCATGGATGCATGGCATAGCTAAGTGGGTTGGTGTGGTTCACTTCCCTTCCATATTTCAGGTCTCCATCACTAAGGAAGTGGCAAACATGGACTTAATTGGGGGCGGGGATTGTCGCATTCAAACTGTTACAAGGCCCATTATGCAGTAGGCACCATTGAGGTAGGAATTATGGATGTGGACAAGTACACTAGTTACGAGGCCCATTATGCATTAGGCACCATTGAGGTAGGAATTATGAATGTGGATTGTCATATTTTTCTTTTTGATAAGGGGTTTGTGGATTGTTATATTTAATTTGTTACGATTGCAGTTTATGCTTTAGCCACCAATGATGTATGGTTTAGAATACAATTTAATTTAATGGTGGTTGAACTCAGTTTGTGCAGAATCATATCTGTATTCAAATTTGTGGACCCTTCCGCCAAAACGTTGATGAAACTGGACCAGCCAATATATCCGAATCATACGAACATCAAATCTCGTATGGACCATAACTTGTAAAAAATTGTAGGATACAAGATATCATAAACGAATAGAATAGCAGTTATGGCATTGCAGTCATGCAAGTAGTCCAAAAACTTGCGGCATTTTAATGTACGATTAGCGTTCCAACTTAACCCTATACTAGTATCAAACAAGGGCAGTTTGACAAAAATAGTCTTTGTTACCTAAGTCAATGTCCCACGAATGAAACAAGTGGATTTGCATGGCAGTCAACTATGGTGATTGTAAATAGCCACACGACGCGTCAGCAGGCCCATTATGCACCTTCCTATGGTGATTGTGCCGGAACTTCATAGTCAGTGAACGAATCAAATCCTGCAAAATGTATTTTGCACTCATCTCCCCATATGAATTGTGGCCTGTGGATCGGACCTGCATTTTACCGATAAACATTCAAGTTAGTTATACAATTCCCTCATAAAGATACATAATGAGGAGTTAATTGATTTGAATAGTTTTTGAAAGTAAAGTGGATATACTGATAGGGTAACCATAGCAGAACCAATAAGGCATGCCTGGATTCAATTCAGATCGTGAAATAAACGACATCATGAAGCCATCACACACTTCACAATTAGGACCGTACATTGTGAGGTTCGGATAGTTATGCAAGGTAGGTGTAGGAATGTCCTGCAACCACAACATCAAAACAGAGAAGTCGTATCTACTTTGTGGTATGGCATATGAATATGTCAGCCCTGCATTTTCAATTAAGACTAGTTATAGCAAAGCACTACATTATATCTCACCCCTGCATTATGCTTGGTGCATCCCACAGTCATCTCGTCCACCCATCTATACCCACTGCAATATGGGAACCCCTGCAAGATCAACCGCCAACTAAGTAGGAAATGGATTACGGATTTTACATAGCTTATCTATATATGCGGTACAAAAATGAAAGGCTATAAAAATCGAAGTCTAGGGCATCTCACGTTGGTATTGGCATACCTCCAGTACGGCCTCAGCTGCTTGATTTTAGGCACCCAATGCTGCATCACTGTCATGTTCCCTTCAGAGAGAGGGCATCGGGGTCTTTCGTCCGGCCCTTCCTTGGGAGAGTGCTTGCCGTCAACAGGTGGGCATTCTTCAGAGCGTGGTCCTTTAACTACCTGCTGGACCTGGCCGCGTAGGTGACACCACCTTTGAATAGGACAGTTGACATCCTCACCGCATGCTCCCGCAGTATTGAACCTGTTTATGTGAATAGCACAGAATGTTAGGTATCCATCATGACGACGACCCATACTCTAAATGGTTGGCCGGACTTTGCCAACTCAAGGAGTAGTAGCCTAGCTTCATAGACAGATTTAGAATTTAAAAACCAGTTTGACTGGAACTTAAGACTGCTAATGTAATTTGAACCATAGTTGTTTCAGTTAGAGATCACAATCTTCATTGATGACTATATTATACAAAGATTAGAGATGGGAAATCTGTTGTAGATACCTCTACTAGTGACACTAGTTTTCTATCTCACCAAGCATAAGTAACACCCTCTTTGAGACACCCACAAGCCATGGTGAGGCCCAACCGCTACTTGCATCTTGTAGCCCTATGTTCAAGCTACGCTACGGTATCCGGAAGTGGCAAAACCGTCGCAGGGAAGCCACCTTCTCGGCCTTGCCAAGTTGCCTCCACAATATGCTTCTCTAGACTAGAATAGTAACTTTGAGTCCCACATCTAAGAAAATGTAAATGAGGGAGCCTCCTTCCCCTATAAAAGGAATGCCTCCTCCCACTTAAACACCATCCCATTACATCTTTTGTAATCCCCTTGGGCAACAAGGCTCAACACACTAGTGTAACATTCAAGTGGATGTAGTTTCCCGCTTAGGTGGGAGATGAACCACTATACATCTCGTGTCACTCTCTCTCTCTAAAGCTAACTAGAGATCCCACGGATCACTAACGTTAACATTGGTGCCGTCTGTGGGAAGCCAACACAAACGCTTCGTCACCTATCACGAGCTTTGGCCTGTCAGCGTCCGGTCAACGCCCAACAGGGCCGGTCAACGCTTGGTCAACGCCGACCAACTCTGGTCAACTTCGATCAAATGCTAGTCAACAAGTTATAGGGCAAGTCAACGCCCAACTCAAAGGTCAACGCTGACCTACACAAAAAAAAAAAAAAAAAATTGTGCCAATTTGCTATGGACACCCAGAAAACTTCTCTGGGCACCCATGTTCATTCTTTGAATCATGCATCAGCGGTACATTTCCCGCCAGCTACTCCCAGCAGAAGCAACCTCCACAGCTTCTCCGCTGACCGAGTCGTCCTCCGCCGGAAAGACATCCGCCAACTCCACCAGTACACTCTGCTGGCACCATCTCAGCTCCGTTAGCGACAACCCGGTCCGCCGGGGGACCCCCGCCGGCATCCTCTTCCGCTGAACTCAAAGCGTTGACCATAACGCCGCCAAGCTTCATTGCTCAGCTCGTTACTCCACCCCGAGTTTACCGCTAGCAAGCTCTACCGCTGAGCACCACAACTTATGACCATTCTTCAATGGTCATCAGCGGCACACCTCCGCCGGACAAGGCACCGCTGAACTCCATCTCCCTCTAAGCAAGACACTACCGCCAGGCAAGCCTCCCCCAGCAACGCTCCGGCCGCCGCTGACCAAAGCTCCGTCCTCTCACTTGACCCACAAGCTCCAACGCTACACACCGCTAGCCGTCAACGACAACGAGCTCTGCTGACCATCCTCATTTCACCGCCAAACTTCTGCCAGCGGCACCGCCACTCAGCGGCACTTTTTCCGCTCATATACGTCAGCGGAAAAGCCAAACTTCAGTCAACTTCTGATCTTCAGTCGGCGTCAGCGGAAAAGCTCCATTCAGCGGCACTTTTCTGCTCATCTCCGTCGGCGGAGAAGCTAAGTTCCAGTCAGCGGCAAAGCAGGCTTCTGAGTTTCAAGCCTCCGCTGAGCTCCAGGTCCAAGTCACCACTGAGCACCAGAACATCACCGCTAGCAAGCATTCTCCGCTAGTAAGCTCCGTTGCTCCGCTGAACAACTCCCCCGCCGAGTATCACCACTCTCCACCACTAGCCACCACCGCTAGACAAGCCTACCGCTGACCTAAAAAAAAAAAAAAAAAAATTCCGCTAGCACACCAAAGCGCCAGCAGCACCAGCGGCCTCCGTTCCGCCACCCTTCGCTGGAAAGTCATTCTGCCAGCAATCATCCGCTAGGCACCACCGCCATGGCTAGCTTTGGACCAACTCCGCCAACCAATTGCGAACAGTCGGCTTTGCAGACGCAGTCGAACAATTTACTCAATACACCCAACTCTCTTTCTGGCCACAAGATCATGTGCTAGTTGCCATCTTCCTACCACATGGACGCCTCCGCTCACTCTGATGTCCTTATCCAAGCATCCCGCTCTCACCCACTGCAATTCACCGAAGAATTCAAATCTGGATCCAAGATCCTCAGCTCGGACCTGAGAACCCTGCTGACCAGTGAGCTAAGTTTTTTTAAAACCAATCATGGCTACTCGTGGTTTCTCTATTTTTGACCTGATAGAATCATAATAAAAGTCGATCAAACAATATATGCCTACGTGTGCTGACTATGTGAAGCCACACATACACGTAATCTGCTATGCTCTAGATTAATGACACATAAAGTATGACTACTTCTAAGCACCTGTAGCAGACATGTAGTTGATGTGTTCTATATGCATGACCTACAACACACTATATATTTAACTACTTTAAATATATTCTCTGTACATGACACAGCTAAGACATGTGGCCACTATTAATTGTCGTGAGTCCAAAGTATGTTTAGCTTCTGTGTGCATGCCATGTTTTTGAAAATATGTACCTCTTGGGCTGGAGCTTATCATTTGTCAGCATACCATCTTGTTGCAAAGTACAAGGTACACTACGAAATGTCATGGTCAATTGGAAATTCAAGACAGACATATGCATGAACATTTAAATTAATTACTTGTTGCCTTGCAATACTTGTAATTATCTTTATCTCATGCATCTATGCCATGACAAATTCATCTTAAATAGCATGAAACACTTTAATACTCTCTGTGCACATGCTACACATATGTGTCGATGCCCTGTCCATGCTCTTTCATGGTTGATTTGCTAGCTACACATAAGAAGATTCATACATGACCACAAACTTCTATCGGCTGCTTGCATTTATAATCACAAAATATAGCGCAAGCCTATCACTTGTCAAAGCATGCTAGCTCACTAAAAAGCCTATGTTCCTGTGACAAGTTGAGGACACATCATTAATATACTTCCTTCACTTAAATCTTCTTCTTATTTGGAATTTGCACAAAAACAAAATCTTTTTATTTAGTCAACTAAATCATATGGATAAATAGCTAATCACCTATTTTTGTTTTGACTTCGGAGGAAATCGATGAAAAACATTCATATGTAAACAAGGCCAAAACAAACTATAAACTATTTGCGATCATTCGCCGATCACATGGAGTGTCATGCTTGGACAAACTTCAACATGATTTGGGTACCTATGCCAATTTCAACTCCAACTCGCTCCAAATCGGCATAAGATAAGTAACTATGTTTTATCTTTTACGCTCTTACAATTAGAGCCATTGCCATGCTTTTCCTACTTTAAGCATGCCTACAAATATATCACACTTGATATGTCTATACATGTCTCTATGACCCTTAAGCATGCCTACAAAATGTTATTAGCAACTTTACTACAAGTACATACTATACACATATGCCATGCTCCTATTTAATTGCAACCCAATTAATTCAATATGGGACACTCGAACAAAATTTTATTACTTGCTCTATTTGTTTGTCATGTTTCATACAAGTACAAACTTTACGAGTCTGTGGTCACCGCCAAGCGATAAGGCAACGACTCATAATGACAATGACCGCTACGCGGCATTGCAGTCAAGTTTCTCCTCCGAGAAATAGTAAAGGGACTAGTTAACACAGCCTACGGAAGCCATTGATCCGGCAGTTAACCTCGACGCTTGGGTACCAAAGATTGGGCTCGCTACCCAACACCCTCTGCTCCGTGCAGCTCCCCCTCAACAAACAATTTACAGACCATCCGGAGGTCCGTCGTGGCTGGGGAGTGGGGGACTCCCTGGCGGGCCTAGCAGGGGCCCACCAGAAAGGGCAAAAGCGTTCGCTCCAACCAATTCTAGATGGACGACGCACTCGCACTAATTATGCTTGATATACAGCACAAAGCTACGCTTTGGTATCAACCCGCAATAACACCCTCCTTGACTGGGGACTTCGAGGACTTGTACATACAGCCCAGCATAATTAGCAACGGTCACGCTCATGCCTCAGGGCACCACCTTAGAGCTACCCGTTAAAGCCTCAGCGGCATCCTCCAGCTCTCACGCTCTTGCCGCAGCGGTACCGCCGAGCTGTCGTACTCTCGGCTCAGCAGCATCCTCGAGCTCTCACGCTCTCTCCGCAGTGGTACCGCCGAGCTGTCGTACTCTAGGCTCAGCGGCATCCACGAGCTCTCACGCTCTCGCCACAGCGGTATTGCCGAGCTGTTGTACTCTCGGCTCAACGGCACCCACGAGCTTACCGCTCACGCCTTTGCGGCACCCACGAGCTTCTGCTCACGAGCTTACCACTCATGAGCTTCCGCTCATGCCTTCGCGGCACCCTTGAGCTTCCGCTCACGAGCTTACCACTCACGAGCTTACCGCTCATGCCTTCCCAGCACCCACGAGCTTCCGCTCACGAGCTTACCGCTCACGCCTTTGCAGTACCCACGAGCTTCCGCTCACGAGCTTACCACTCATGAGCTTTTGCTCACGCCTTCGCGGCACCCCCGAGCTTCCTCTCACGCCTTCGCGGCACCCTTGAGCTTCCTCTCACGAGCTTACTACCCACGAGCTTTCCGCTCACCCCTTCACGGCACCCACGAGCTTCCGCTCACGAGTTTACCACTCATGAGCTTTCCGCTCATGCCTTCCCTGCACGCACGAGCTTCCGCTCACGAGCTTACCGCTCACGCCTTTGCGGCACCCACGAGCTTCCGCTCACGAGCTTACCACTCATGAGCTTCCGCTCAAGCCTTCGCGGCACCCCCGAGCTTCCGCTCACGAGCTTACCGCTCACACCTTCGCGGCACCTTGGAGCTTCCGCTCACGAGCTTACCACTCATGAGCTTTCCGCTCACGAGCTTACCGCTCATGCCTTCCCGGCACCCCCGAGCTTCCGCTCATGCCTTCCCGGCACCCACGAGCTTCCGCTCATGCCTTCCCGACACCCCCGAGCTTCCCGCTCATGCCTTTCCCGCACCCACGAGCTTCCGCTCATGCCTTCCCGGCAACCCACGAGCTTCCGCTCATGCCTTCCCGGCAACCCCGAGCTTCCGCTCATGCCTTCCCGACACCCCCGAGCTTACCGCTCATGCCTTCCCGGCAACCCATGAGCTTCCGCTCATGCCTTCCCAGCACCCCCGAGCTTACCGCTCATGCCTTCCCGGCAACCCCGAGCTTCCGCTCATGCCTTCCTGGCACCCCCAAGCTTACCGCTCATGCCTTCCCGGCAATCCTCGCGCTTTACACTCATGTCTACTCGACACACCACACGTTAATGGAACATTGAATTCTTCTACCATTTGTCGCTTGAGACAAATTGAATTCTTTTCGCGTTCCATTAATACGAGTGACAACCAAACAAACACAAGCGTTCACGTATTCATCATTCACGAATTACAAACGCTTACCTTCGCAGCGCTCATACAGCTTACATTTATCATATGCAATCCATATGCTCACATGACCATACGCGCTCTCAAATTTGTACGTCATAAGCGATCGTACTCGGCGCCATTCGCGTGTATACATCAACATGTATCACGCACCCCGTACGTTCATATATGCCAACGCATATAAGTGCAACTCACATTTGTTGCCCAATGCAACGAGCATCCTACATATGCCTGTTTTTTGTCTTTGTTTTGCAGGTTAACTAGTCCCTTCTTGCTTACGGAGTTCGGGGACTTGTAGGGGCTCCGTGCCGCCCGGTCACTTATGCTTGATGACTTCATGATTATAACTCCCCAACCAAGAAGCTCCTCTTACTTGGGGACTTCGGGGACTTGTAGATACCTCTACAAGTGACACTAGTTTGCTATCTCACCAAGCATAAGTAACACCCTCTTTGGGACACCCACAAGCCATGGTGAGGCCCAACCGCTACTTGCATCTTTTAGCCCTATGTTCAAGTTACGCTACGGTATCCGGAAGTGGCAAAACCGTCGCAGGGAAGCCACCTTCCCGGCCTTGCCAAGTTGTCTCCACAATATGCTTCTCTAGACTAGAATAGTAACTTTGAGTCCCACATCTATGAAAATGTAAATGAGGGAGCCTCCTTCCCCTATAAAAGGAATGCCTCCTCCCACTTAAACACCATCCTATTACATCTTTTGTAATCCCCTTGGGCCGCAAAGCTCAACACACTAATGTAACATTCAAGTGGACGTAGTTTCCCGCTAAGGTGGGAGATGAACCACTATACATCTCGTGTCACTCTCTCTCTCTCTCTCTAAATCTAACTAGAGATCCCACGGATCACTAACGTTAACATCTGTCGAGGCTAAAATAATGGGATGGAATCAGATTATTGATGCTACATTCGTGTGGCCTATTAGTTATCGACGAAGTGACATTCAAACATGTCTACATACCCGCTAGTTCTGATGTTCCCAGCTGAGTCCATCTCGAGGAGGTGGTTGGATTTGCAATTCGAACCCTCTGGTCGGCAAGTCGCTCAGACGTCTGTTTGGTTGTTTTCTGTGGCTGAAAAGAGGAGAGTTACGGGAACGAGAGACATTTATAGTAGGGTTTTGTTCCGGTGTCTGGGCCGTAGTTGGAATAGGCTTTATTATGGTGTATAGCCCACTGAACGGTGGTCCAACATACCACCTGTACATACTGGGGAGTCTCAACTAGGTTTAGCACTAGCCTCTGAGCCCCATCGGTACTCCCTGGTACTACGCCATGGGCCGGGTTCACGACCCACCATGGCAGGCCTCACATGGGATGCCACCCTGGGCGCCCAAGGCCCGGGGCAAGGCCAGCACAGCCCATCTATTTACACAACAAGAGGGCTGATATGGCATCAGAAGAACAACCTGTGTCCCACATCGAGGATAGGGGAGACTCCCTTCCCATGCTTGAGTATAAAGACATTAGCACAACCACCTTTCACGGGTAATAACTCCTTTGCCCACTATTTACTTGATACACATCTATTAGTTTCTCACTCAGGCATCGGAGAGGTGTAAACCGTCCGGTACGGTTTACCCCTCTAACGTTGTGTTCTTGATACAGGATTTAGGAGTTGGATCGGTACCCCAGACGGTATAGCATTCTGTGTGAGGTACCCGGAGAAAGCCACCAGAAACACCACCTGAGTTTAGTTTTTTTTTTTTTTTTTAAATATCAAGACAGCAAACTGGATCGACATTTCGCACCTAGTTGACAGTATATAAAAGTCAACATACACCTTGCCAGTGGGACCTAATGTAGAGAAAATGGTGAGGCGGTAGGCATACACTTGAATGGACACTAGTTCGATTTTCCCCATCTACCATGTGCCCCAACTTTTTATTTATTTTTCATTCTGGTTGATATATTTAGGATTAATTTCAGTTTACCCCCCTGAGGTTTGGGAGTGTCATCATTTCACCCCCTCTACTTTCAATTTTGAATTTTTACCCCCTAAACTTTTCAATTTCAATCAGTCTTGTCCAATTTTTACTGTTCCGTCCAAATTGGAAGTTAAGTTTGACTTTTGAGGGCTAAAATGGTCATTTCAACATAAAAAATTTTTAAAAAAAAATTCTGTTTTTTTTTTTTTTTTTTGTCTTCAACCTATACACCACAAATTATAATAGGTTTATAAAAACAAAAAAATATTCTAGGTGGTTGAAAGCCGCTAACTGGTCTACGATATTTGTAATATATCTCCGATAAAGTGAAGAATTTTAGAATATATCCCCAATAAAGTGAAGAAATATCTGTAAAAAATAATTTTACACTTTATCTGTAAATAAATATCTGTATATCCCCAATAAAGTGAAGAAATATCTGTGTAAAATCATTTTTGGTCTTCGATATTTGTGATATATATCAAATATTTATCTGTAAATAAATATCTGTAAAAAATGATTTTACACAGATATTTCTTCACTTTATTGGGGATATACAGATATTTACAGATAAAGTGTAAAATTATTTTTTACAGATATTTCTTCACTTTATTGGGGATATATCCTAAAATTCTTCAATTTATTGGATATATATCACAAATAGCGTAGACCAAAAATGATTTTACACAGATATTTCTTCACTTTATTGAGAATATACAGATATTTATTTACAGATAAAGTGTAAAATTAATTTTTACAAATATTTCTTCACTTTATCGGAGATATGTCACAAATATCGTAGACCAGCGAGCGGCTTTCAACTACCTAGAGTATTTTTTGTTTTTATAAACCTATTATAACTTGTGGTGTATAGGTTGGAGACAAAAAAAAAAAACAAAGAAACAGAAAAAAAACTAAAAAAAAAAACTAAAAAGCAGAAAAAAAATAAAAAACGGAATTTTTTTTTTATTTTTTTATTTTTTTTATGTTGAAATGACCATTTTAACCCTCAAAAGTCAAACTTAACGTCCAATTTGGACGGAACAGTAAAAATTGGACACGGCTGATTGAAATTGAAAAGTTTAGGGGGTAAAAATTCAAAATTGAAAGTCGACCCCCAAACCTCAGGGGGGTAAACTGAAATTAATCCATATATTTATTTTATTCGATTAATTTCTTTCTTGGATCATATTTTTTTTATTTGTCATAATTCAATTTCTTAATTTGTCATAATTATCATATCTATGAAGACAAATTCATCTAGTCAAATAGGCATATAAAATGTAAAGAAGAAGAAAAAGTTACAAAACTAACACATACTAAAACATATTAGTCTTAAAATTGTCTATAAATTGTTCAACAATTTTCTGTACCAAGTATTTGCACAAAAACATTGGGATGTTTTAAAGACTGCCTTCCTAAATTACCTTAACTGCGCCATCGTGGTTATAAGCAATTGACAAATGAGTCGTTGGAATGACCGTGATTTGTAATTGTAACGAGAATCCAAATTAGTTGTAGTGAGTTCAACATGAACACTATTCAGAAACACTTAAACCGGGGTCGGTTATCATAATACTTCTCGTAAAGTATTTTCGATACTAATTCATCATAACATAAACGTGTATTCACATGAGGGGGTGTTTCAATTCTTCTACAGTTGCCTTTGCTTTTTAATTTCAGCATTCACATATTTTCTTAGCATTAAATTCTGTTACTTTTGACAATGTTTTCTACTATTTTATGTATGCTTCAATTAGTTGTTTGTTTCTTGATCTATATTGTTTTCTTCCTTTAGTCAATGTGTTTAGTGAATCACTCAAGTTGTGTAATTTGTTTCTCCACATAATCAGTTATTAGAGAGAAAATAATTATCAATCAATTTAGAAGAGTGCAAATTCAGTTCTAATTTTCTTTTACAAAATATATTTACTGGGCGAGATGGAAATATTATATACTATTAGATATTTTTATTTTACCGGCTCCCTCCTCTTCTTCTTCTTAATTTTTTCTTTTATATAATTTCTCTTTACAAGAATTTCAATAATCATTGTTGTCCTTGCATTCCACCGTTTTATGGACTTGATATTAGGAAGGTGAAGATGAAGGCACGGGATCAGACATAGGTGACAACCCCTAGCATGCATATAGTTACAATTCTCCCATCAAATATAAGCTGATGCATAAATTAAGTGACATGTAGGACATGATTTGGGTACTGCCTGAAATCTAAATATCTAGCTACAACCTCTGTATTTTAGTTTGGCCCTTCATTTTTTTGTTTAGGAATTGAGAATCCATTTCCAGTTGCTAAACAATTAATCAATTTGTCATGCATAATATGGAGAATTTGATAGTTAGAATTGTGGTTGAGATTGATCAATTATGGTTTAAACAAAACGTGGACATGAAAGATGATGAGGTCGAAAGAAGCATGTTTGAACAGTATGTTATAATTATGACTTTCAACCAAACCTCGTATATGATTATTGGTAGTAACAATGTAAGGGAAAAAAAAAAAAGATTTATCAAATTTATAATCTTCTAATTCTCAGTTAACTGTTCATCGGCTTAGTAACAGTGCCGGCTTGAGCCGAGCCGTTAATGTGAAAAGACCATTTTGCCCTTCATCTGTTGGACTAATTACGGTTTTTTGTTTGACCTACCTATAAAATGTGTTGAACTGAGAGATGCGATCTTTTCCCTCTCTCTTCGTTTTTCAGCTGAGTTTTGCATTCTATTCTTGACAGAGAGTGAGAGAGAGGGAGGGTTGGTAACAGTGGGTAGGTTCTGCATGTTGTCATTTACTGCATTTTTGTTCGATTTAGGACTTATTTGTTGGGTTTTTGTGAAAGAAATTAGTTTCTAATCTTTGTATGTGATTGATTTGTGTTTATATGTGATTGATTTGGGGTTTTGCTAATGCAGGGGTTTCGGATTCTCGGTTTCAATTGAGCTTTACACGTGCATGCATGTGAAGGTATGTGGGTTTATCTAGCTATGTTTGGTCTGGCATTTGAATTTGGTTTTGTGGGTGATTTAGCATTTTTTTAAATCTGGGTTTTGTGTGGGTTTGCATTAGAGCTGTGTTATGTGGAATTACATATGGGAAGTAGTTAGATTTAGCAAATTGTGTCATGCATGTGTTAGTATTTATCATTTTTTGCTTTGTTGTTATTTCTGCGAGCAATTTTTCATTTGGTGTCTTTATGAACACTTCTTTTTTCTTCTCCTTTTCGTTCCAGGTGTAGCACCTTTCTTATTCGTACTGTATTGGATTATTGTATGGAATTGATCAGTGTTTCTATCTTATTTCGATGAGGTCAGGTTAGATATTCCATTTGTTTCCATTTCTTATTTCAATGATTGATAAGGTTGGTAATTAAATTTCATTTGTTTTCCATAATTGGAAGAGCTGGAGTCATCTGATTGGTAATATTTGAAATTAACAGGTGAAGAAGGTAGGTAATTCAGAGAAAAGGAAGAGGGGGACGGGAACAATCGGTACCTTTTTATTTTGTTTTTTTCTTCATCGAGGTTTTGGGTTTGCTGTGTTTGCATGGTTTCTGGGATCATTGTGTACATACATGTGCATTTGCAAGCATAATTAGCTATAATGAGCCACGCTCATTGTACCGCCAGGGGTACCAACGCCCACCATATGAGTGACCGGCGTAAAGACAGCTAGCCCGGTTACCGCCTGAGCCCCGGATAAACCCCAAAGCACCGCCGACGCGCCGCCACGCGCCGTGTCAAGTTAGCATCAGAAGCTACTGAAACTGGGAACTGAAGCACATCAGTCCCACATCGAAAACAGGGAGAAGATCATCCCCTTCCTCACCTATAAAAGGTCCTCTCCTCTCTCCTCATCATTGACGCATTTTTACTACTCATTATTGTTATGCTGCCTATATGCATTGACTGACTTAGGCATCGGAGAGTTGAAGACCGCCCAACGCGGTCTCCCTCTAACGCCCTGTCTTGTGTTGGGCAGCTAGTGGTAATCCTCAGATCAGCAGAGTAGCGGTCCGCCTGCCGGACCAGCATTAGACCAAGGTTTGGCTACCGCCAGACTTTTGAGCATCAACATTGGCGCCGTCTGTGGGAAACCTTGAACAAAAAGTCATCCCATCACAATTACCATGACTAACGGTAGCGGGGGAAATGTCGAGGAGCAGGCAGACCAGTCCGCCGTTCCCCAACCTGCCCACCCAGCGGTAAGCATCAACCGCGCACTATTCAGCACCCCGGTCAACCCTGGCGGTGAAACAAACCCAAGCGGCAGCCGCCCCCCAGGTCAGGACCTCACCGCCTTGTATGAGCTGGCGCTGGCGGACCTCCACAAAGCAAACAGAGAGCGCGAGCAGGAACGCAAGGAAAAGGTTGAGGCCCAAGAGCAGGTGGCCACGCTGATGACACGTTTCGACGAGCTAAAGCGGGCGCTGGGCGCAAACGCCAACCCAGCACGAAGTGAGCAGTCACACAGCACCAGACACAGCCGGCCTACAGCTGGTATAGGACCCATTGTGCAAATGCAGGTACCGCTAAAACCACCTGAGCTGGCAGGAATGGGACCACCCCCTGCCCCCCAACTTTTGGAGCAGGAGGCGGAGTCATCGCTGCACACCCACCGCTCGAGGACTAGAGCAAGGACTGAGGGCAATCTACCCATTCCAGGGCGAGGGTCAGTTCCGCGGAGCGCCCGAGCGGGCCCCGCTGGCGACGCAACCGCCCAAATTTTGGAGAGGATGCAGCAGTTAGAACAGAGGCTAATCCTGGCGGAGGCAGGCACCCCGGCGCCAGCCCCAAACCCACTCTTCGGGTCCAGGCCAGGACCATTCACCGCTACAATTTTGCAAGCCGTCAGACCAGCTTTTGCAAAGACCCCAAAAATGTCACATTATAGCGGTAAGACCGATCCCTTCGTCCACATGGACACGTTCAAGAAGGTCACCAACAACAAGGGATTTGATGACGCCACCCTGTGCCACTTGTTCAGCGAAACGCTGGATAGTGAGGCAATGAGTTGGTTTTTCGAGTGTCCGCCAGGGTCCATCGACTCATTCCAGGCGTTATCTCATGCTTTCCTCTCTCGATTCATCTTGTTGTCCGCCGGTCATCACAACACGACCCAGTTGTTTGGCGTCAAGCAGGGAGAGGACGAATCATTGAAGGCATTCGTCACAAGGTGGCGGGCGGCAGCATCTCAGTGCCGCGATCTCGACAAAACAATGGCTTCGGCAGCTTTCAGGCAGGGACTCCTCAAGGGACCATTCCTCTATCACCTCAACTACAATCATCCAAATGCGGCGTATGACCACCTTATGAGCGAGGCGGTCATTCATGCCCAGGCAGAGTTTATCACATATGGAGAAACCCCACCGCCACCAGCAACACCAACAAAGTCATCTCAACCCTCCTCCAGCCATCAGGAGACCGCCAGCAAAGCCCCCACTGCACCGCCAGCTGATAAGAAGAGGGAGTGGCAACAGGGCGGTTATCAAAGCAAGAGGCAGAAAGACAACCACTACAAGGGCAACCGCCCATCCCATGGGGACAATCGCAACAAGCAGACGGAGTCCTCTCAGCGGTATGCAGTATTCACGGTCCTCACAGCCTCATACGAGGAAATTTACAATCAGTGCAAGGATCAGATACCACCGCCACCCTCACCAAAATTCCCCAAAAAGGGCAAGCCAAGAAACACCGGCATGTGGTGCAAATACCACGAGGACAGCGGTCACAATACCAACAGTTGCAACGCTCTCAAAACGGCCATTGAGACCCTGTACCGTGACGGCAAGATGGATCAGTTCAAGGTGCGCCAACCGCCACCTGTGATTGCCAACATTGAGCCACTGGGCCGCATCAACACCATCGATGGCGGGGCTCCAATCACCAACATGTCTCACAGGGCAAGAAAGCGTTACGCACGCGCCAATCACCCAAAGGAAGTCTGTAACATCCGCTACGAGAGATCCGCCAAACTCCCAAAGTCTGGTTGGGAGCCCATCACCTTCTCAGAGGAGGAGGAGCGCGGAGTACATCTACCCCATGACGACCCATTTCTGATCGATGCCATTCTCGACAGATGGTCAGTGGGAAGAATCCTGGTGGATAGCGGATCTGCTGTCAATGTCATATTCAGCGGTTGTTACAACAACCTTAAGCGGAACAAGAAACTACTACAAGACCATGAGCCATTGCTTAGCTTCTCCGGCGATATCACTCAACCGCTGGGTTCCGACTACATGCGGTTAACCATCGGCCCCAGTCCATGTATGGCGGAGGTACATACTGAATTTATAATTGTGGATTGTTTCAGTTCGTATAACGCCATCATAGGACGGCCGGCACTCAACAAGCTCAAATGCATCATCGCCGGATACATGCTTCTCATGAAGTTCCCCACACCCAACGGCACGGGCTGTGTCAAGGGAAGTCAGCAATTGGCACGTGAGTGCTACTCAACCACCATTGCGCGGTCAACCCGCCGCCACGAAATCCTAACGGTAGGAAATCAGGCATCGCCACCAGATATCTTCGAGGATCCTAGGGATGAGGAGAAGAAATATGTGAAGAAGGAACCGGTCAATCCGGAAACATCGTTGAAGGTCATCAGCATCTCTGACGAGCACCCAGAGCGGACAGTCCGCATAAGATCTCAGCTAGACCCAGGGGTGGCGGCAGAACTCACTCAATTCCTACGTGACAACGCCGCCGTCTTCGCATGGTCATATGCAGACATGCCAGGTATATCTCCTGAAATCATCACACACAAGCTAACCATCAAGCCATCCTTCTATCCTATCAAGCAGAAGCGAAGGGCCTTTGACAAGGAGAAATACCGCGCCATAAGAGAGGAGGTCGCCAAGCTCCAGGGCATTGGATTCATCCGCCAGGTAGTCTATCCCCAGTGGATCTCCAACCTGGTCATGGTCAAGAAGCCTAGCGGCAAGTGGCGGATATGTGTCGACTTCAAAAATCTCAACAAGGCATGCCCAAAGGACAGTTTTCCTCTGCCACGCATTGATCAGCTGGTTGACGCAACCGCCGGGCATGAACTCCTCAGCATGATGGACGCTTTCTCCGGCTACAATCAGATCAAGATGCATCCCAGCGATCAGGAGTGTACCACCTTCACCACCGACAAAGGCCTGTACTGCTACAATGTTATGCCTTTCGGTCTGAAGAACGCCGGTGCAACTTATCAGCGGTTGATGAATGCTATGTTCGCTGAACATTTGAGCAAGATAATCGAAGTCTACGTGGACGACATGTTGGTCAAGAGTATAAAGGCCAGCGGACATGTGGCAAACCTCAAGATCATAGTTACCATCCTCCTAGCCTATGGCATGCGCCTCAACCCAGAAAAATGCTTCTTTGGCGTCACCGCCAGCAAATTTCTGGGTTATATCGTCAGTGAACGAGGAATCGAGGCTAACCCGGACAAGGTACAGGCCATACTCGACCTGGCGGAACCTGAGTATAAGGTACACGTCCAGTGCCTCCAAGGCAAGTTAACCGCCCTTTCTCGATTCATCTCCAGGCTCACTGACAGGTGTGCCCCATTTTTCAAACTCCTCAAAACAACTCACAAGAAAGTCATCAACTGGAGCCCAGAATGTCAGACGGCGTTTCAGGGCTTGAAGGATTACCTAGCGGCAGTCCCACTACTCTCTATCCCTGTGCAGGGAGAGACACTGTTCATATACCTAGCGGTATCGGTATCAGCGGTGAGTTGCGCCATTGTCTGGCGGGAGGGACAGGACGAGCTCCCAGTTTTCTACGCCGGCAGAGGCATGAACGGGGCAGAAACAAGATATCCACCCTTGGAGCAGCTAGCTCTCGCACTCATCGTTGCCGCCAGGCGCCTCCGCCAGTATTTTCAAGCACACACAATCCATGTGCTAACCAATCAACCGCTGAGACAGGTGATGCAGAATCCTGAACATTCAGGGCGCCTCAGCAAGTGGGCCATCGAGCTCAGTGAATTTGACATAGATTACAAGCCAAGAACCGCCATGAAGGGCCAGGCAGTAGCGGACTTCATCGCTGAGCTCACCGAGAGTCAGCCCAATCCCGGCACAGAGGCTGGGCCCGGGACGGAAATGGTAACCGCTGAAGAGCCAGCTCCCCTACAGTCAGATTGGAACCTGCATGTGGACGGCTCCGCCAGCGCCAAGGCCAGCGGCGCCGGAGTCATCCTGACAGGACCAGGGGGGCTGAACGTGGAGTACGCATTGAAATTCAGCTTCAAGGCCTCCAACAATATGGCGGAGTACGAAGCACTCATTGCCGGCTTACTCCTCGCCATCGATTCAGGGGCTGACAGTGTCAACATCTTCAGTGATTCCCAGTTGGTCGTTAACCAGGTCAATGACAGCTTCCAGGCCAAGGACCAACAGTTAACGGCATACTTGGGGTACGTTAAGACACTCCTCAAGAAATTCAAATTTCATAACATCACACAAATCCCTCGAGAAAAGAACGCCAAGGTTGATTCACTGGCAAGACTGGCAACCGCCCAGCCACATCAGTGTCCAGCGGACACAAGAGTGGAGTGTCTGGACAAGCCAAGTATCACAAAAACCCTGGCGGAAATCTTCAACATTGAGGTCAATACCAGCTGGATGGACAAAGTCATTGAGTACAAGCGCAACGGCACATTGCCGGAAGACAAAGTTAAGATGCGACAACTCAAGCGGAGGGCAACCCGCTACAACATCCAGAACGGCAAGCTGTACCGCCAGGGATTCACCCATCCCAACCTCCGCTGCCTAACCCGAGAGGAGGGAAAGGTCGTTCTGGCGGCAGTTCATAGCGGAGAATGCGGAAACCACTCAGGCCCCAGATCCTTAGCCAATCGCACAATGCGACAAGGCTATTTTTGGCCTACTCTCGGCGATGATGCCCGCCAGATATCGAGATCATGCCACAAATGCCAACAATTTGCTGATCTCCCACATGCACCGGCGGAACCACTATCGGTCATCATCGCTCCATGGATTCACTCAACTTGGGGCATGGATCTGATGGGAAAATTTCGAACCGCCAAGGGCCAGTTCAAGTACATCATAGTAGCTATCGACTACAACAGCAAGTGGATAGAGGCGGAGCCACTAACGGCAATAACTACCTCCAAGGTAATTCACTTCCTCTGGAAGAACATCTACTGCCGTTACGGTGTCCCACACACAATAATCACAGACAACGGCACACAGTTCAACAACAAGGAGCTCATCTCTTTCACCGCCAACTTGGGTACCAAGATGAGTTTTGCATCTGTCGCCCACCCCCAGACCAACGGTCAGGTCGAAGCAGCAAACAAGATAATCAAAAAGCTGCTGAAGAAAAAACTCGACAAAGCAAAGGGTCTATGGGCGGAGAAACTCCCGGAAGTTCTATGGGCCATCAGAACAACCCCAACTTCCGCAACTGGTGAAACTCCTTTTTGCATGATGTTCGGAACGGAGGCTGTCCTGCCTATTGAGGTTACTCAACCTACCGCCAGAGTCGAGGGCTACCGCCCAGAAACCAACACTGACGGCATCAACCTGGACAAGGACCTCCTGGAGGAAAAGCGACACAAGGCCCACTTATGCAACCTGCAAAACAAGCAGCGGGTATCGCGTTTCTACAACGCCAGAGTCAAAGCCCGGAACCTCCAATTGGGGGACTGGGTAATGAAGGAAGTCATTCCACCGCCAACAAAGCTTCGCCCAACTTGGGAGGGCCCATACAAAATTGTGGAAGTCGTTAGCCCAGGCACCTTCTACTTAATGGACAAGGATGGCGTCACAACGACCCACCCTTGGAATACCGAACACCTTCGGTATTATTACAAATAGTCATGCCACTACCCAAGAGCATCTTCACTTAGCTAAATTTTTGTTCAATATTTAGCTAAGGGAAGCTACCCAACGGGTACTACCCCTCTTTTGTAAACGCTGATCAGTCAGCTATCAATGAAACGAGGAATTATTCAAACCATTGTTACCAAGTCTAGCACTAAGGGCAACTGGCAACGCCAGGAATCGTCAGCGGACAACGTCCGCTACGTTGTGCACTTGGACCAATTTTAATTCCTTTAATGTTTCATTGCTTGGCAAAAGAAAAATCTCTAAGTCAAAACCCTAGCGGTACAAACATATCATGACAAACATCCAACTTTGAAATTTCATTTCAGGGCTGGGACTCCCCACCCAAAGTTGTCCATTACTTCAAAATGTCAAAACTCAGCCAACAAAAACAAAAACAACAACACATGTAGGAAGCTCAGCTCTTCGGGTTGGCTTCAACATCTCCACCTTCCGCAGGCGGCCGTGGTTGTGCGCGGCTTGACTGGTCAGACCCTCTGGCGGTAGGACTTGGAGTCTCCATGGTGCCATCCGGCCGAACGTGTGCCGCCAGGAAACCAGCACGGGACACCTCCGATTGGGTAGGCAGAGGAGTCTGCTGAGAACCATCCGCTGGCTGTGCACCACTTTCCCCGCTTCCCGAGCGAACACCTTCAGGCTGGACAGGAACCGCAGCTTGCACCGGCGGGGTATTTTGGACTGGCAGAACAGGTGGCTGGGACGCCTTCGCAAAGTCAATGGCGCCCCTCTGCTTCAGCATCTCCACGTTGGCTAGGGCGCCGGCCTTCGCCGATTCAGTCATTGCCTTTTTGTACTCCGCCGACTGTTTGAATTTCTCCACAGCGGCGGCAGCGGCACGGGTCCCTTCGTCCCGCAGGCGAGCTACCTCAGCCTCCAGTTCCGTCACCGCTGCTTGCCTGGCGGCAGACTCCCGCTGCAGGATGTCAATTTTTTTCTCCTTAGCGGCCACCCGCTCCTGCAGCAGAGACATGTCTTGCTCCATCCTGGAGATGTCGTTGTTCCGTTCCACGTCCCGCCGGATTGCCACTTCCAACTTGCCGCGAGCATCCGCAGCGTCGCAATCCGCCTTCGTCAGGCGCCGCTCCACATCCGCCAGCCTGTCCTTGGCATCCCCCAGCTCCCTCTCGAGACCGCTGATCTCGTCCCTGAGCTGCCGCTCAACCCCGGGCTGTTTTTGCGCCGCCATGAACATCTCATGCAGCCCAACCGACAGGTGACCAAAAGCTGAACTGAAGGGTGACCCGTCAATCGCCGTTGGGCGGGAAATCCCCGCCAGACCACCAAACCCCAGTATCTCGCAGAGGTGGTAGAGAAATCCCCGTTCATTGTCAGTCATGAACTCGGCATAGGCGGCAAACGAGTCCAGGTCACTCGCAGGCGCCTCTTCTGCAGCGGCCACTGGCGCCTTCAGAGGAGCTTGGCGGGCCTTCTTTTGCTGGCGGACCCCAATAACCTCAGCATCATCATCATCCTCCTCGTCGGAGTCGTTCTGCCGACGCTTCCGCAACAACCGCGTCTGTCCAGCGGCCGCAGGCCTTGGCCCCCGTTGCTGTTGCCCCACCGTAGCGGCAGCCCCCGCCTGCCGCACCACCTTCTGTGGCCCACGTCGCACGCTGGGCACTCTCTCTGTCTGCGGCGCGGCAACAGACCCCTTCCTTCCACCCCCCACATTGGCACCCGTCTGAACAACGGGTAGGCCGTCGGCGCCAAGGTGGGAGTGCAGCGGCATTGGCAGCACCACCGGAACCTCGGATGGGCTCACCGCCAGCGTCACCGGGTCTATCACTGTCTTCTGAGCCGCATCCCCTGAGGCATACATGGCCTCCAAAAAGTTGTCAATCTCCGCGCGGTCCATGGCTTTGGCAAAGGCGTCACGGCTCCTAGAGTTACCTGGCGGCGTCTCTAAACAAACAGAAAGCAACTCAATCAACCACAAGGCCAAATTAACTAAGTGTGCAAGGTAGCGGAGAGTTCTTACCAACGGCGCGAGTCAATCGTTGATCGACCAACAACTCCCAACCGGTAAGCAGGCGAAAGTCCAACAAATTGCGATTCCGCCAGCAACCTTTGATGCGCGCCACACGGCACTCTTCTTCACGAGTCAGGTTGTAGCGCAAGCCCACTGCAAAACAAGGATAAACGTTAGCAAGGTTCAAGACTAAGCACAACGTAAACCGCCAGTAATATTCAGCGTAGACCGACAAACCACCTCGGATAGGTTGGAACTCTGACTTAATCCTAAACGCCGGTTCCCCGTCATTGGATTCCGCCTGATATTCCCACCCCGTCGTGGCAACGCAAAAGGTGTCCCGCCAATACGACATAGAATCCCTCAGGTTCTCTATCAACTTGGGGGCTCCCTGGCGGCGACTTAGGTTCACTTGGCCTCCGCAGCCCTGACGCTTCACGTACGTCAGCTCATAGAAATGCAGCACCTCCGCCACGGTTGGTCCCTCACAGCCGGACAACCGCCACAGCGAGGTCATCGCCAACATCAATCGCCACATGTTGGGGCAGACTTGCCCAAAGGCTATGCCGAACTCGCACACCAAGATCTGAAGACTGGGCACGAGCGGTAGTGTCACTCCCTGGCGGAATATTGCCTCATGCACAGCGGCAAACCCCGGCAGAAGAATTGAAGCCTTTTCATCCACCGTCGGTGGACGCAGTTTAACCGCGCCAGGCAACCGAAACATCCGCTTTATCCGGTTGACATTGGCAACGGTCATCCGCCCTCCCGCCTCGTCAACAGGAATCCCATCCGCAAGAACCCAGGCCGATTCGGTATCCTCCCCTGTTGCGTCTCCCCCGTCAGCGGAGCCACTGGCAGCGCTGTTACTTGCCAGCCGCTCCTCACGCCTATTCTGAGCAGCGGCGGCCTCCCCGGCCCTAGAACTCTCGGGGCGCGAAGCACAACCCATTACTACTTCCCAGGGTATGGTTTGTAGCGGCTCGATGTCTAGCGGTTCTGGCAGTGAGGTTCCTGCACGGGCAGACGGACGCAACGAGTCAATAAAATTCCTATCCGCAGCGCTGAACGACACATCAGACCCGGAATCCTCACTGCTCGAAATCTCTATGACGCTAGCCATCCCAAACCCTAAAACCCAAACCGGTCAGTTTACACAAGATCTAGCCTTTACCTATATTCGTTTAGTGCAAGAACATCAAGAACAATTACCCAGAAAAATACCAAAACAAGAACAAACGCACACTCAACCCAGATTCGACCATCTAGCAAAACCCAAAACCCCAACTCTGTCAAACACCATTACCTCCCTCAAATCTCTCTCTACACCCTCAGACAACACCAAAGAAGCAAGATCACACCATTAACAGAAGTAACAAAACCCAGAAACCACCATTGCAGATTCAATGAAACAGGAAAAGGATTCGAAATACCAACCTCACGTCGAAACTGTGGCGTGCAACTCGTCTTCACTAACAGATATTTCGTCCTCTCGAGTCCGACAGCTCCACGCAAACCTGGGGATCCTCTTCGCAATTCACAGACGAACAAGGCTCGAAAGAGGCGACTCAGATTTGAAGATTTTCCAGAAGTGTCGAAACTCGCTCAGTTCCCCCCTTTTATGTCAACATCAAGCAATCCTGAGCCGTCCGCTAGAAAACGACATCACGTAACAACCGTACACGTGTCCCACGTCTTCACTAACTCCCCGGCTTAACCGAGGCGTCGCCTCGGTTACGAAATCCATCATTACTCGCATTAATGACGAGAAGACGGCTAGGCCTAGGAGACAAGCCTCCAGACGCTAACCCTCTAGGAGTTGGCCACGTGTCAACCGTCGTCTCCTTTAGCTTCCAAGGGAAGTAACCACTTGAGAAGAAAACCCCAACCATTGGAAGTCTCCGCTGTGACGGAGTCTCCGCTGAGCGAAACCCCGCCAGCGGATCTTCACTTGTCAGTCTCCACTGTGACGGAGTCTCCGCTGAGCGAAACCCCGCCAGCGGATCTTCACTTGTCATCTTCCAAGTGACGGAGTCTCCGCTGAGCGAAACCCCGCCAGCGGATCTTCACTTGTCATCCTCCAAGTGACGGAGTCTCCGCTGAGCGAAACCCCGCTAGCGGATTTTCTCACTTGTCATCTCCCTGGTGACAGTCCACTGAGCGAAACCTCGCCAGCGGAACTTCTCTTGTCACCATCGAAGTCTCCAACGGAACTTCTCTCGTCATTCGGTAAACGGGGCATCCTCCGCTACACATCACACCGCTAGCGGACCCCCCTTTCTCATCTGACAAGCTGCGTACTTTATTCAGCGCAATGCCGCTCAATAAAATACCACCAAGCACGTCTACTTGACGCTGCTTCCTGCTACATCTAGCGGGGGGACTTCCGCTAGCGGCGGATCCCGAGGCCACGCCTCTCTGACAACGCCGCCACGCGGAGTTACGGTCAGAATGTCCCTACGGGACACGGGGACTAGTCAACAGTCTACGACAACCCTGATCAGGTACGTTGACCCCCGTCACTTGGGTGCTAAAATTGGGCTCGCAACCCAACACCCTCTGCTCCGTGCAGCGCTGCTCCGTGCAGCTCCCCCTCAACAAACAATAATGGCGACCATCCGGAGGTCGATCTTAGCCGGGGAGTGGGGGACTCCCTGGGGGCCTAGCAGGGGCCCACCCGAAAGGGCACAAAGCGTTTGCTCAGTAAATCCATGGTTGACGACGCACTGACGCTAATTATGCTTCTGCAAAGTCTAGCGGGAGAAACGCTTCAAACCGCCGATCAACTCCCCAACCAAGATTGCCCTCCTTGACTGGGGATTTGGGGGACTTGTACATACATGTGCATTTGCAAGCATAATTAGCTATAATGAGCCACGCTCATTGTACCACCAGGGGTACCAACGCCCACCATATGAGTGACCGGCGTAAAGACAGCTAGCCCGGTTACCGCCTGAGCCCCGGATAAACCCCAAAGCACCGCCGACGCGCCGCCACGCGCCGTGTCAAGTTAGCATCAGAAGCTACTGAAACTGGGAACTGAAGCACATCAGTCCCACATCGAAAACAGGGAGAAGATCATCCCCTTCCTCACCTATAAAAGGTCCTCTCCTCTCTCCTCATCATTGACGCATTTTTACTACTCATTATTGTTATGCTGCCTATATGCATTGACTGACTTAGGCATCGGAGAGTTGAAGACCGCCCAACGCGGTCTCCCTCTAACGCCCTGTCTTGTGTTGGGCAGCTAGCGGTAATCCTCAGATCAGCAGAGTAGCGGTCCGCCTGCCGGACCAGCGTTAGACCAAGGTTTGGCTACCGCCAGACTTTTGAGCATCAACACATTGATTGTATGATCTTAATGTTTGTGATCAAGGTGTGGGTGGCTGTGATACTTAATTTTAGAGCCAATTTGGATTCTGGAGCCTGGAATATCATATGGGTTTTATCTGTTTAAGGTGTTTGGGGGTTTAATTTTAAGATAGGTTCATGATCTTCATAGTCTCTACAAGCCAGATCACTAGGACAGTTAGCAATGAATTTCTTGACTTCTCTGTTGTGTGCAATATTGGGAGCATATTTTCATTATTTGTTGACTGATTTTGTTCCCATGTTTTTTTATTTTTTATTCTGTTCAATCTTCTTTTCTTTATAACATACTCAACATACTAAACAAACTAATAGCCGAGCTGACAGATGATGCGCCCTGCTTCTGGAGTCTTCTTATACTGCCTTTGATATCAATAATTCAGATTCTAAAGTGTTTAATCCCAGATACTTAAAGACCCAAAAAAGAATTGCCGATACTTCTAATGTTTACAGAACATTTACATTGACTTTGTAGTCACTTTGGCCTTGGCTTATCAACATCTAAATTTGTTTTGTTGAT
Organism: Rosa chinensis; assembly: GCF_002994745.2. Lineage (NCBI taxonomy): Eukaryota > Viridiplantae > Streptophyta > Magnoliopsida > Rosales > Rosaceae > Rosa > Rosa chinensis. Next base: position 60,968,129 of record NC_037093.1, read on the forward strand.
GCAGCTTTGGCATCGTTTATATATGTTTGAAGTTTGATCATGTGTAGCTCATAATTGTTGAATGGAATCATATATCCCAGTTTCAATTGTACCAATGATAGCACAGTGAAACGAATGTTCAATTGATAGGTCATGCATCGATCTTGGGGCAATTGATGTGGAAAAAAATTTGTGTTTCTTCCTAATATTTCTACTAAAATATGCTTTTGGATACATGTTCAGGTGTATCAATACGTAATGGAAGAGAAATCCTTTTAAAGGTAAATTTGAAAGACATACCATACTAAGATCTTTAACTTTTATAAAATTCAGTTATAATACCTTTGGTATTTTTTTGTACATGAAATGGGCGTGTTTTAATTCATGCAGTCCTCATTGTCTTGCATTTGTTTTTCAGGACGATTGGAGAAGGTTAGAGGAGCCATATGTAAGTATATTCATAAGTATTCCAATTGTTCTTGATTCATCGTTGGCTCTAGAAGGGCAACATATTCTTCGAATTTACGACCTCTTATTGAAGACTAGGAGGTAAATATATGTTATCAAAATATAAATAAATGGTTGACCATTATTGTTCCTTTCCCCACCCTCTTCCCTAACCCCTCCTAGAATCAGTGTTTGTAAAATTTGAATTGCTAATGAGGTGGTAATTTCTATATTAGGGACTTCTCTCGAAAGGACTATGAATCAAAGAAGGAGCTTATGACAGATGTCATCATTAACAGATTAGAGAAGATACTATTTCCAAGGCTTAAGTCATCCATCGTTTTTAAGGAGGTAATGCTTACAGTATTGATTCCAATCATTGCGAGCTATGAGTGTTGATTCGTATTGAATAAAGGGTTGGCTGAAACTTGAACTTATTGTGGTTAAAGTAAACTTACAATTCCAGTATCCAACTTCCTTTTGGCACATTGCAGTACTAAACATGTCCATTGCTTCTGGCTATTGCTATTTGGGATAAAAAAAAAAATTCTTTCCTTTTTTCATTATGAAGTTTGCCTCTGTTATAATTTCTGACTTTTACTGTCTCTCTTACAATTTCTTACTTTCACAATGACAGGGAGACCAGCATTGAATTAGCAACATCATCGACGAAAACCATCAACAAAGAAAAAATGGACTGAAATGTCATGACACTTTTGGTGTAAATAGAACTGGAGGAAGCAACTTTTTGGACAACCTCCACCACTATCACTAGCTAACAACTTCTCAGCACACATATGATAATGGAGACCATCACTTATTTTTGGCAAGCAGATTAGGCATTCATTGTAATTAAGTTAGCCTACAAGTAGAACAACCTATTTTTGGCAAGCTGTTCCAACAGCAACTGTAACCAGTTTTTGAACACTAAATTTTAGTAAAACAAGTTCTTAACGAGATGCTCTATCCTTCTAAACTTTCAGATTTTGTTCTAAAACCCGCAGCAACGTGCGGGCACGAATGCTAGTCTCAAAACAAAGGTGTTATTATCCAATGTCAACTTGACCAATAGTCTGGTGTGGATTATATAAAAACAACCGAAAAAGATATTGCACCCAATGAAACTAGACATCGATACATAAATAGCCACCTATTAATAACTGAACTTAATCAGCGCACGCGCGAGCGCAGCCCGATAGGTAGTTCATGATAACCACAATCAAGCAAAACCTACTACCCAACAAGCCATAAACCATGTTCCGGTTTTAATGAGCAAACTTGTTCATGAACTAATATCAATACCCAAAGCAGCAATTAAAACCAAAACTGGTCTAAAATGTACTAATATCATAGTCCGTAATATCAATATCCAAAGCAAATTAAAACCAACTTAACTAAAATGTACTAATATTAATTGTCCGTTGAAATAAAAACCGACATAACTAGAATTCCAAAAACATGCAGAAACAGATGGATGAGCATAAACATTAACACCAAAGATATGAAAATTAGTTTTCGCCAATGGTTGCACCGAGCCAAAAAAACATAGCAGCCATACCATATCCACTTCACTCGAAAACCAATCTGTTGCGGTCAACCACATGGATCTCAATTGCAGACCCTAGAGGCAAACTGAGGTCCTCCCTGAATTTGGTGTACCTAGCACTTAAGTAGTGAGTGGTATTGGATGGGACGGCTTTCATTCTCCACACACGTCCGTCTAATTTCTGCACCTTTATCTGAACTGGTGTTCCTCTGGGAAATGTGGCCTGAGCAAACTTGGCTGGTAGATACTACAAGAACAGCACAGTCCTTGGTTAGTTACCTCATTGATAAAAGATTTCATCATACATGCATAGTTTATGAAAATTTAACAAACCATATTCGACTTTTTAATGGAATCAAATGGCGCATACTATCGGGGCAGTTTGGAAAGTAAATTCAGTAACCCTAAACCCTAAAGGTTTTAACAAAATACTTACACCGTGACATCTTTAGATTGTGCATTGGCAGGATCTCCCTCTACGCCATCTTGCTGGCACCCTTTCCTCCTGAGGTTCGTCGTCGCCTTCTTCAACTTCATCTTCATTAATTCCTTGCTCCATATCTTCCACCTGTGCCCCATCCGCATCCATATGGTCATCCTCAGGGTCCAAATTCCCCTCTTCTTGGTCAATACCATTGGTATGTGGAGGCGCGTCTGGAGCTTGGGTGAATTGCAGCGGCGTCGTGCAAAGGGTTCCTCGAACAGTGTCGAACATAAGAACCGAGAACCGCAGATTTCCCAAGTAGGTGAACACACAGCACCGACGTTTTCCCAACCGATTCTCCAAGTGAAAGCGTTCCCATTCATGTACGAATCTTAGCTTCCTACGTCCTCCCATGAGCTCCACATGCTGGAATACTGGAGGATCCGTCTCCCATCGGAAGTCACAAACAGCAGGGGATCAGTCCGCAATCAGCCTATCATGGACGACACCTCTTGGTACGACAGGTTGACATTGTCAAATGCACCCAAAACAATTACAGTCGGTAATAGGTTATGGACGTATACCACATAGACCATATCAGTGATGGCAAATTGTTACTTACCACATTGACCGTCTCATCCCAAATGTCAGATACGAAGTCGTCGAATATACCCCTAATAGTCGGTGATGTGGGAGGCAGGCGACCGAATCTGGGTCGAGGAGAAGCATACATCAACGCCCGGTTGACATCATAACGGCACACGACGAACTTCATTCCGCCTTTGTACTGAAGTAGCAGCACCATTCGACCCTGATCGTCTCAGACATTGTCCCCCAACCAGAACCCAGCCAATGGTCCCGCCCTTGTGGGGTAACCTTCACATAATATGAACACTTCCTGCATCCATCCAAGACTAGTTGAGCGACGTCAATGTCATCGTCCCTCAAGTGCTCCCTACTAAAGAGCGGTGGAATTTTCTGCAAAATAAACCATAAAAATTATACCACCACCACCGAAATAACCATAAATTACATAGCCACCATCCCAATGGAAACCATAACTGCTGAATTGAAAACCAAAACACTCTCTTAATTGCACTATTATTATACCCAATCCCTGAAAAACTAACAGTCCTCCAACCCCAACCAAGAACTCACCATCTTTTCGACGTTCTGTCCCGGGTACTGAACAATGAAGATGAAGGTTGGGTGAAACATTCTACTAAAATCGGCCATATCTGCATCAAATTCTGAAAATGGAATTGAAATTTAAGTACATGATCAGTACCGGTACCCAAAATCTACTTACAAAATGAAAAACACAATAGCTACTTAACACACCTTGGGATTGCTCTCTGCAATACTGTCAGCCGCACAGGAATGATAATATGGATGGATCGATTAGGAGTTCAATCTGGGTAATAAGATGTGCTTGCGACTGTTGCCTCTCGTTTTAGGCAATAACCTTTCCGATTCTTCATTCGGTTTGACGGGCGGCTTGACTTAATTGATTAAGTTAATCGATCGTGGTCGTGAATTTACCATATTAGGTCTTACATTTACCATACTATCCCTCCAACGTTATCTAGATTATCATTGTGTAGACTAAGGGATTGAACTGGAATTTTCGACGTCAAGACATTAATGATTACCGTTCTTGGGAAGACATGGTCTCGCACGGTCGCACCGGTTTAAGAGTCAAGCAGTCATTGAGGCCAACCTATTGTATCCCCCTCTCCTTAATTATCTCCATTTATCCCCTTACCTCCCCAATGTAGCATAATTTCATAGATACATTGTTCATCATTATGTAAAATGTTACATGTATAGTCTTCATTCCTAATTACATCTTGGAGGGTACAGACCACCGAGACAACCGATTGAAGAAATTCACTATAGTCGTTGTCGTCATGAATACTTTTTTTGCATTGAACAAATTTTTAACATATAAGATCAATCTCAGATTACGACCGTTTAATGAAAAAGTCGAAATGCAAAATACAATTCAAATGATCTCAGCTAATAATGTTCGCAAACCTTTGTGCTTCCTACCATAGTTAACAATACTTATTAAGATAATTAGGTTTTCGTTTTAAGTTAACAAAGTTAACATTTGCATTCCTGTTAATGTATTTATCTAACCATGGATTAGTGCAACGTCTGCATTCTTGTGTAATATGTTAATATACTGAAACCGATATCACCAAAATCTCACCTTCTAATCAGTGTTTGGTGTTCACGTGCTTTCGGTGAGGCTTATTAAGAATGGCATGTTCGAGTAACTGAGATATGATATTAATGTAGCGAAAGTGGTAAATCAAAATGTGTACACAAAGTTATAATCAACATGAAAATCACACCATTGTTGTCTCTGGTCAATGGTTTGTGGGGATATTGGTTAACGGGGTCTACAATTTGGAGGCTTCTTCATTCATGCTTCAGTGTTTCGGTTGCCTCATGGTCCAGGGTTCAGGGGTTTTAGTGTTGAGGCTTCTTATTTTATGTTAGGTTTATGGGTTTAGGGTTTATAAAAAGTGTGAATTTGTGTATGTCGAACAATAGATTACACATATAAGCTATAAATTGACTTATAAGATTCACACGAATCCGCTGAATGGTATGAAATCCTTTTGAAATAAATAAAATGTTAATAAAAAAAATTTAAAAATAAAAATAAAAATAAAACGACAACCAAAGGGTCTGAATCCCGTTCCAACCTACACAAAACATGCTACTGAAATGGGTATACACATAGCATCACCGGGTTACCACTGAAATGGGTGTACACATGGCATCAGCGGGTTGTTTCACAATAACTCATGCATAGTGTGGGGGACATAGTCTAGTGGACAATTCGCCCCCTAGGAATCTTCTCACCTTCATCCATTTCCTCAGCAGAATTGTCCAATAGCATTTATTTACAGACGGCTTCAATCATGTCATGTTGACCCCACTTCAAGTGGGAAATTTTTGTAAATGGCGTCGTTGTTCGGTGGAGGTAGCAATCCAATTTCCTACAAAACGATTTGGGAGTATAACTGTTTAACAAGATTTCATTAGTACCTCTTAAGCCCTTCATGACCACCCTGTTGTATTATGAGGGGTATAAGCGCCTTTTCAGCGAATGAGGGATGCCTTGGCTACATCATAATCGACAACTAATCAGTTGGCGTGCACACATCAATTATGGTGAATATGGCGTCATCATTTGAGCCATACTGGTAATCTACAAATGACAGTGGCTACGTGACAGGACCCGCCCCGGTTTTCACCCTGAAATCCGAAGAGGCCCTGCGGGGCCCACTTTAGAAGAAATTCTACCAAAAATTTGACAGAACTTCCCCTAAAAATGGACAACCCAAAACCTGTAGAAAAACATCCACACTTCTAAATCATCCATCCTTATTCTCCTGGAGCCACCTTGCTCCCAATATCACAACATCTCACATAACTCATTTCATAAACAATTCTGAATTTAAGAATATTGATCTCATAGGTTATCAGAGCAATCTAATATACAGGCGAACAAGAGAATAGAAAGCAAGATAAATGACCAATGCTTTTATAATGCAGAAGCTATGACAGCTATGCCTCAACCCCAAGTACGCTCGACCTCAAGCTAAACTGGCCTGCAAACTAGGCATTTAAAACCGAAGGGCCCAGGGGAAAACATTTAAAATCCGTTAGAGTGAGTGGACAAAAAATAAGTGATTTCAAATGAATAAATAAAACTTAATGCTTTCCCAAGTTATTCTCTAAAACCTCGCATGCAGTAACAATCTTGGAAATACTTTTAATCATCCTCTTTACTGAAATCTCAATCACGTAACAAGAACATCTTGAAATCTCTTAAAATCTCATCCTCAATCCTTATAAAAACATCCCTTTTCATGAGGCTCGTTTGATGACTAGAAAGGACTGCTGTCTAGTCATCTCATGCCATATAGGAGGGACTGCCACCCAGATGACGCATCGGAAGGGACTGCCAACCGGAATAGGAGGCGGTGGATAGATGGGACTGCCAACTAGCCACATGTAGTAGACGGGACTGCCGACTAACCACAGGTAGTAGACGGGACTGCCAAGTAACTACCTCATGTCATCTGGAAGGGACTGCCAACCAGGTGACGCATCGGATGGGACTGCCAACCGAGCTGTAGTCTGGAAGGGACTGCCAACCAGACTATTACCTAGAAGGGACTGCCAACTAGGTAAGATACGCATGCGCCAAAACTGGCCTCCTTAATAAACTGAATAGCCTCCTCAAGAACTGAACATAACCTCTTTCAATCACTTGCTTTCGGAAAGAAACTCGATATTACCTCAATAAATCAATAATAATTCACCGAAAGCATAACTCAGTAATAACTCACTAACTCAATCCTCGATATCTCAATAAATCCTCGAAAGCATAATCACATACTCTATAATTCAATAATTGCTTTCGGAAAGAAAGCTCCATCTAACCCAAGTCTGATAAGTGCGGAATTCAAAACCCAATAAATCTCGATAAATCAATCATGCTCAAATATTTGCTAAATCCCTCGCACTCGTATATCTTCATAAAAACTGATATTCGAAAACAATAATTCTCATAATATTTTTCCGAATCAGTCACTTCCCGAAAATCATTTCCCAACTCAATAACTCATGAATGACTATCTCAAAAATCTACTAAAAGCCCTCGGGAAGGAATTTCAATACTAATCTCGTAATCCATAAATAAATCTCGATAAACTAAATCTCAAATATTCAAAACATAATTAAATCTCAATTGGAAGAAAATAATAATAATACTGCATGCGGAATTAATTTAAAAACAAATGTCCACTCACAGTACTATTTAGGCGACCATGCATACGAGTTCCTTCGTTGAGCAATAGCTCGGTGCATCGCCCTGTACACAATTATATTCCATGAATAGTTATTCGACAAATTAATACAATTCCTAAAATCAATTCCTCATAATTACATCTCCACTTCTCCTTGGATGCAACCCAAATTATACCACTAATACCAATTCGTTAATTTAAAGGTTCCAAGGCAGAACCGAGAGATATCCGACGGTCGGATTCTCGTAATTCGATAATCGAAACCCTAAACTTCAAAAATTCATAATTAATTCCAAGCTTCTCCAAAATTCACCAAACTTCACATACAAGCTCTATGATAATTATAGAATTTAACTAGCCAGAAATTGAAATTAAAAAGCTACCCTAGCCACCGCTACCGCCGCCCATAGTGGCGGCACCGCCGCCACCGCCACCAGCTCCGATGGCCACCAAACTTTGGCAGCAGCACCTACTCAACGGACCCAATAATTCTTTCAACTGTAACCAAGTTAGAAAATGAGCGGAAGTACCTCAACAATTAAGGAGAAGCTTGAACTCAAACTGTGAATAGTGACCGTAATCTTCCAATCGTCGATTCTTCCTCTACACTGCAAATCGTGGCTCAAGGCTAGGGGGAGAATGATCCTTGGCAAAAACCGAACCTTCGACGCCGGTTTGGTGGCCGGAGATGGCCGGAATCGAGAGAAATCGGCGTTGACTCAAACTGCTACAGTAAAGTTTCCGGGCTTGATTCTTCGTTTTCCGTCCAAACCGCCGTGAGTTATCGCCGTGGGGAGGTTGGGTAGGAGTAGAGGAGTCCAGCAGTGGCACTTGTTCGTTCCCAGGTGGCCGGAATCAAGAGGTGGCCAGAGTTGCAGAGAAGAGGGAGAGAGACGCGGGGAGGAGGAGAGAGAGAGAAAAGAAAAATTACCGGTCCCAACAGTAAAAATTCAAATTTATACTTTCTACCAATGAACAGTAACTTTACTATTTCGCTTGTAACTTTCACATACGAACTCCGATTTTTACGCACCACATATGCACGCGCTCAGTTTAACATCCTCTACGACTTCCATGAAGAACATTTTCCCAAATTTTGACCCGAACAAAAAGTCAACTTTTAGGGCCCCCTAAAATGTCGAAACGGAGCCAAAAAGTAAATGTAAATGTCGTTTACCCATCGAAAAACTTGTAAACTGGTAAATTCGGGTTCGGGACGTCACACTACGGGTTGGTTCCCTTTAGGCCATGTTTGTTTCCCGGAAAGTGAGCATTGGGAAAAGAAATACTTTCCTTTCCTGCGTTTGGGACAGCCAAGGAAGGGAAACACTTTCCCAAAGGAAAGGAAAAAGTGGAGGAAATTGGTTCCCCCCCCCCCTCCGGAAACACTTTCCCAAAGGAAAGGAAAGTGATTCCTTTCCTTTCCACCAACCAAACATGGCCTTAGTGTTTGTGGTTTTTATTTATATATATATATATATTTTTTCCTTTCCAATGATTTTTTTATATGTAAATATAAATGATTTCATGACCCATGAAATTAATGGAAGAGTTCACAAGTTGACTAACAATTTAAACTATAAATTCACAATTTAAGTAACAATTTAGATTAGTATCCAACGCCTAGTCTTTGACGTCATGTTACATCTATCACTTTTTGAATCTAGTTTTATTTTCGGATGGTAAAAAAAAAAAATTTATATGATTTATTTTTTATTTTATTATTTGAAATTCAAGGTGAATTCAATATGTCAACAGCCAAGAAGGCTAGGGTTTATAGTAAGGTACAAACGATATTTGCTTAATTAGCTTTATCGTTCGAATATACACAAATTCCCAGTGGTAAGACATGATGGACTACATTCATGAATTTTGGTCACACACCTTTAAATACTACATGCACGTCATTTTTATCATACACGCAACAATTTATTTTATGGGTAATTTAGATTACCAACAAATATATTAACACTAACAATGAAGAAACATTTTTCGAAATTGAAGGTGACCCTACATAAACTGTGAACAGGTATGTTGTATTGTGAATGAGGATAGTTTATGAAGATTGGGTTCAGTTTTTCTTGTAAAATGTTAAAATTAAGTTATTACGTTGTATAGTTTGTATTAGATGTGTATCTATCATCCATCAATATGTGAAAATAAATGTTCCCCGCATTTTATATGAGGTTCTTACGGTTTTTTGGTTGTTTCAAATGATAGGTCGAAATGTCTATATTTGGTGTGAAAAAATATATGTCAAAAGTAAGGTGATTTTTAGAGGGGAGCTCTACGCAGTCTGGAACAAATTGTGAAATGTTTTTTTTTTTTTATAAATAAAAACACATGGCCAACAACCCCAAAAGAAAATTCAACGACCAATGAACTTTATCTACATTGTTAACAAATTCAGTTACGATGATTACTAAGAATAGTAGGTTTTATGTTTTTGTAACACATAAATATTTTAATAAAGTTTTTGTGGTATTGTTTCGATTCTTTGAAACAAAGGACAAGGAGTTCAGATTCTCAATCGTAGATGGTGCTTCACTTTCAGGTCATATGAAACAAGACGTGGACAGTGGTAAGTCGAAATGCTTACACTAAGTTATATTGAACATATAATTTGACAATTTATGTATCCGGTTAATGGTTTATTGGGAATATTGGTTTTAAGGGGTTTAGATATACAATCTTCTTCATTTAGAGTATAGATGGTTCGAGATAATTTGTGGTTTAATGTGTAGGGTTTGGATGTTGAGGAACGTTCATTTACATTTCATGTTGTGGGGGTTTAGGGTTTCAGAGGTTAGAAACTTTAGCGGTTCAGGTTTAGGGTTTAGGAAGTATTTAGAGTTTAGGATTTAGGGTTTAGGGTTTAAGGTTTAGGGTTGGGGGTTGGCACATGGGATTCGCTACTTTTAAAGGACGGCAGACGTCACTATATATGAGGTAGCCCAAAACCAGGGTTTTTGTATCTCTATGCTGGGGAAGGTCCCATGGTCAAGTCACATCCATAGTAAGCAAGCTGTCGATCATCCGGTTCAGGGTTAATTCAAAATCAACGGTACTGATATCCTCCACCACGTGGTCATGCCGTTCGAAATCATGGAACAGTCTGATGACTGTTTCCGCATACCAATAGAGGAATGAGTAACTAATAACTTGAACTAGCAACATGACATCGCCCTTCCATTTAACCATTGGGCCACTTATTAGATCTTGAACGGCCTGTAACTAGTTGGACAAATGCCGTCTGATGGAATCGTTAAAAGGAACGGCCCCAGTCCACGTGCTCTTTCATCCGATGGTCCACGTAGACATCAACTGATCAGGTATGTTTGATCATCGATGGAGGTAACGTGTCTGAGATTCACCATCTAGAACCCAAAGGACTGAATTAAGGTTTATGACAATCGAGCAATTGGCGCGAAATGCAGGCAAATTTTTTGGGTTCTGATATCGAGACATTGCGATCGGTGGTTGGGGACATGGCTCAACTACAATCACTCACAGAGTTCTCTGTGGGTAGAAGGTCCAGTTTATATGGTTTCAGATATGGTATTTCGGTTTCACATGTTGTTCCCAGCTAGGTTTCTAGACACCAGATACCTCTTGAGGTTAGAGTAGGTTGAAAGGAGAGTTTTGGTTCAAGGTTTAGAGGCTCGTAACCATACAATACAACCTTCCACAGAGCGTCCATAGTGAGAGGAGGCGCGTGCAAAATTAAGGATATTATTCTCCACGCAACTATTCCAAGATTTTTCATTCTCTGCAAAGTTAGCTTTCTGTCATTACATGATTATCCTTCAGTTATATCTACTTAGCTGACCACCTTCGTGGGTTTAAAGTAACTGAATGCTGTGGTTGTCTCTGTTTGGTCAGTAAATGTGTGAATTGTGGTTGGGTACTAGTAGAACAACATGACCATTTAAGTGTGTGATGCTAGTTTGGAAACATAGTATTGTTGTGATGTACTCTGATAGTATCCTAGTATTGTAGGTCGGGGTCGTTTGATCACATCACTCGGAATGGGTTGTTGTTCACACTTGCCGCATCCACACTAGCTTCCAACTAGTGAGTTTGCATTGTGGGATGTAGATCTTAACTGCTTAAAACTACCAACAAGGAGGGTCATAATGGATGCACATGCAGATGTGGGTACATAAACGTGCTCACCTTGTGTATCGAGTTGTAGGCTTTTTGCACAATTGTGATTAAATAATTATCTTCATTTAGGCCTCCAGAAGTTGGTGTTCTCCATATATGCTATTACAGATCTGGTTGCTGATCAATAGGATCTGTGCAAATTTAAAATGTCCTTTCAGTGGAGGCCCAAATGTTTTAGTTTTATTTTTCCGTTTAAGGCCCAAATATATAATTGATGATGGGTTTGGCGTTGTAGTTGTGCAAAGACCCAATCCCTGTAAAAATAAAATAAAAAATAAATAAATTATATTTTTTTTTTAGGCAAATATTTTTAATTATAACCCAATCCCTGATTATGCCAAAATAGTGTGTTGGTCAGTTTAATTTATCTTTATTTTATTTTTATTTTTTGTTATAATATTGTTTGGCCTCCATATATCATGAACAATACAGGACGACCAAAACATTTAACTGAATGTTTGATCTTCACTCATTAGTATGGAGATTGTTCATTTAAATTTTCCGCCATAATATGTGATTTGGATGTTGACTATGGATAATGGTTTCGATAATGGAATTGAAATTTCGTTAATATGTTTGATACAATTCCTGAATTCAGATGAAGGCCTGGTGAGGTAATCTATTCAGTTCTCCACTAAATATCACGGGAGGCATTTGAGCAAATGACTCCACCGAATACCCCTGATGTGGCTACGAGATCAACTGAACTTGTTATGGGGGACTTGGTGACAAATTCCAAACCCTATGAGTTCACACTGACCGTATCTAGACTCTTCGTTGAAAAGGTGGCTGCCATAGCTGAGATGGGCTTTGATGGTCTCTTGCAGATTGGATGCAACACTCTTATTGGACCTGTCTGGAGGCTGATGGTGCACAGTGTTGACCTCGGTAACCGCAGAGTGTCGATAATGGGCCAGAATGACTTTGCACTTACTCCACATGAGTTTGGCCGTGTAATGGAAGTGCAGGATGAAGGCTCTGACTTTGAACTGGGGACTGCCACAGACGTTGCTGAGTATGGCATGATTGTGGAAGACATGTACGACAGAGAAGGAAGGATCCAGTACTGTCATCTTAAGGAAATAGTACGGGACCGTGAGGAAGCCGACGACAAGTTTAGGATCTCATTTTCCTTGCTTGCACTAGGTTTGGTTCTGTGCCCTACAACAGATGACGCTGTTGACACGTCTCTGATTCTACCCCTTCTGGAAATGAGACGCATTGGGCAGAAGAACTGGGCTTCCTTTTGTCTCCAAAGATTGCTAGACTCTGTGACGGCCCAGAGGGAACATGGGGACGGTGTTGAGGGAACATGGGGACGGTGTTGTTAGGGGGTGTGTGCTCTTCCTCCAGGTTCTATACTTCGAGAAGGTCGGCTCGGCTTGTTTTCATATTAATAGGTCTATACTTCCACTTAAGGCCTGGGGGGACTTTGAGGTCAGGGAGTTGATTACCAGGGTTAGGACATATGGTGGCTTTAAGAGTCTAATTGTCATGATGGAGAGGAACAAGCGGGTGAAAATGGCTGCTAAATGCCTCGATGATGATGGTGAGTTTGGACTCGGACTGAGGAAGTCAGTTCATAAGGACATCTTCAACGTCAAGTTAGAGCTCATGGGGGTCAAGGGTGACGTGTGAAGGCTCATGGATGCTTGTGGGAGGATTCAGCCTGATGTGACCAAACTAGCAAGGAAAGTGGAGATTATAGCATATCAGATAAGCGGTTTGAGGGAGGAATGTGCCGAGATGGTGAAGATCCAACCGCTGAGATCGGCAAACAGGAGGGGGATGACTGCAACGTTCACACAGTCTCTGTGTGGAAACCGTAGAGGAGGGATGGAATGGGGAGTAGAGATTCAGTCCTTCATGCTGACACATTTCAGGATGAAGAGAGCTTGCAGCAAATGAAGGTAATGTGACCAATATATCATATATACGTATATATGACACTTGCCTTAATGACCTTCATATGGCACTATCAATTAAAAAAGCGGTTGAATTTGTGAAGTAAACTAGGATTTACATTGCGTATGCACGCAAATTCAAAGCTATGTGATAATGCTTTTGGTAAGGCAGTCAAGGCTGTATCTGCCAGCTCAAGCAGTCCTGGTGCCGCCCCAACAAGAGAGATGAGAACATATCAAGGCGGGTGTGTACCTGAATCCAAGGTAGTTGTATCTCCACATGCCAAGGCTATGTTCACTTATGCAGTCACCCGCAACGAGCAGGTCAATCATGTGATTAGAATGGGTTGTAATGAAGCAGAGCAAACTAACGCCAAATCTTGGATGCTGCCAGGACCTTACATGCTGATGCACCCTATAGGGAATGACAACATTCTCCTCATCAATTACATCTGCATGGGTGGGAAGAAAGTCACGGTGGAGGGGGAAGGTTAGCACACAAACTCGTTTACGATGGGGTAGTAATATGCATTCGTTGTTGTTTTTTTTTTTTTATATTTCCTTGATAACTAACATACTATTTTATTATCCTAAAATGGTTTTTCAGTACTGATATTATTGAAACATGTATTATGAGTCGTTGTTTGTGGGTGCCAATAAGTATAATGTAACAACATCTATGTTTCGTGCAGAACTATGGTTGCTTCAACTGGGAATGAGAAGGCACTACTTTACCATGATGAGGCCTTATGCTTGGGGCCAGCCACAAATGTTTCCTGCTTTGTGAGTTATCCAAATCTCCAGCCTCGTATGGATAGATGATAGGGAAAATCAATACTTTTAAAATATATACCCCTTCATCTCATGATTCCACGGTGTTTTTGATTTACAAAAAATAACCCTTTAATTTTGGGTAGAAGGTCATCAACTTTGTCGCAGAATGCTTAAACAAGGATGGGAGTGGGGACTGGTTTTTTTGTACTTACTTCTCGGTGAGTTGTTATGTGCTTCCGGTAACTAAATGGACATATGTGCATTAGTGCACACAGCCTTGGATTTCATGAATGATGAATTGCCATATGTTTTCACATTAGGAAAAGGCTAGTTCGTACAATGCAGGGGAATCATTTCGGGAATGGGTGGAGCACACAAGGACACTGTGCAACCTTGATAGATTCAACGGTTGCATGAAGAATTGCAAGAGGGTGAGTTGAGGTTACCAACTTATGCTGTCAGTTTGCGTTGCCCGATCAATTTGGGACTCAAATGGACCTAACACTATTATCTTTATGTGTATGCAGATGTTTTTGCCCATGCATGATGACAAGGCCGGGGGACATTGGTATCTGATAGTGGTTGATCTGGAAAAGAAGGTGGCTGAGGTTTGGGATAGTCTGTCGACTCTGTCATCAGCAAGCAGTAGATGGGACCATGCACTCACAACGGTAACTAACACGCACATCTTCACTTTGACCATCCGTTGTAAATAATTTCATATGCAACTGCGTTATGCGTCAAACAACTACATTTATCTAACTGCATGCACCCTAACCATGTGCATATCCACACTAACATATCCGATTGACAATGAAATGATTATATATATGAGGATCCTGATCGATGTACCATAAATTGTATTTACAACTGCATCATCTTGACCATTGATTTTACTTTGACAAGTTAAGGATGGAAGGGACCAACACTGACTTTGGGTTATTCAACTATGTTGAGCCTGTAGATGCACCTAAACAAGCAAATGGTTTCGACTGTGGGGTTTATGTCATCCTTAATATGATGCACTATCGGACTAATTGGCTGAAAGGGGTGAGGCTATGTTAAATTTACTGAATTGGCATCTAGTCGACATATTAAGTGTGTGAAATATGTTCATCAAAAAATTGTCTTCAATGCAGGCCGGGTCGGATGATCTTAGAGCAAGGGTGCTTCTTCGGTGTCTCAAAGCCCCTGATAATGAGAGGGCCACGATTACACTAAGAGAAGCACAGTCCTTTGCTGTTAAGAAGGGATATGTGGGAGGTTTGAAGGAGGACAAGATAGTGGAGCCAAATGGATGGGAAGGGATTGATCTGTCTGAGTTTGATGAACTGGATGATGAGTTGGGAGTTACTCAAGTTGGTGATCTGAGTACAGCAGCAAAGGGTGATTCAGGCATAGTGAAGAGGAACATGGACCTTAGGGGAGGCTTTCCTAAGGGAATGTTCCGTGACTAGGCTCGATCTTGAGTCCTTTTGGAGGCGGTCGAGAAGTTTATTACCTCCCGCTGGCTACTATTAACTATATTTTGTGAAGGTGGAAAGCGGCGTCGGTGAACAATGGAATGCGAAAATAATTTCGTTGCCCGTGGCTGGAAAAGGACAATGGGGTTAGTTTCTTTCCATTATCATACCATTGGTTGGTTTATGTTAAGGGATTTTTGTGTTAATTGGTATACAAAAACCACAATTACACGCTGCAGCAATGATGTCCAAAATGATATATCATCAAGTTTGAGTAGTATTTGCTTCCAGATGCTTAATCACATTTGTGAAAGTGTATTAAGGACATTATATTGGACATTTGGATGATTGGACCTTTAGTTTGTTATTTATGTGAATCACCACTTCAGTATTTGTTTAAGGGAGCAGTTCATGTAGGAACTTATTTTGTTTAGTATTAAGACGGGCAAGTTGTAGAAAAAATAACAGATCAACTTAAAAAACAAACAAAAAAACAAACAAGGACGGTTGCCCCATCCACACGGAAGGCAGTTACCACTCGTTTGGGTCCTTATATATTGTATATGTAACTTGCAAACATTGACATCCGATAATTGAACATTGATCATCCGATACATCACCTCACATTTAGCAGGTACCAACCAAAATTCTTTAAAACAACTGCCAGAATGCCATACTTCAAGCCACTATCTCTGCCTGGAAAGCGCCGAAGACTCAACCCGAGAGTGGCCAATGACTTCACACTGCCTCTTGTCATATGGCAATATATTCTTTAGTTTGTAGCCGCGGATGACCTATACACAATTCTACAGTGTAGGAGTGTTTGTAAGACTTTTATGAGGCTCATTGATGACTTCCATGTCTATTCGTGCATAGACATGGCGGTCATATGTGGTCCTTGGGATATTGACATTCGTGAATCATCAAAAGTGACGCGACATCGACTGTTTGCTAAATAATGCTTGGAGGCGAATAATCCGGAAGCACTGTTCCGTCGGGCATTCCGAACCATGAAGAAGTCCGACAACAATCCGATGGAAACCCAATACTTAGAAATGGCATGCAGGGGGGGGCACAATCTTTAAAGGTTGGTATAAGTTGATTGACTACCACGACATTGCGTATTATGTGTTGTGCATGTTGCAGATCATTAGGGGAAACCAGGAGGTCCGAAATAAGACAATCAACGACATGGTTGGTAGGTTGGATTGGAGGAAAAGTGGCTGGGAAGTACAATATTGTCGACATGAGGCTCACAGATGGTTGGATATTGGGCAGCTGACGCACTCCGATGTCTTGAAACACATCCCTCCCAACTACTCATTCCTTCCCGAACGATGTCAGGGTTGCGGTGAACATTCGTTCCACCGTCCGTTCTTACCTAACATGTGGTTAGTTAACTATGATAGGAATATGGGTGAAAGTTGTGATGTTTGCAAGTGCTACATCGAGGCCTCAAATTTCTACTACAAGCTACGGAATTCGGCATCCTCATTCCAATACTTGCTCGATTGGTATGCATTCATTGACGACATTCCCCGTATCTGAAGTAGGCTGATCGGACAACCTCGACAAGAAGTGGAAGAATTATAAGGATTAGTATATGTGTTCCACCTACTAAGGCAATTTCTATATTACCTCTATTTCAATGTACGTAGTTTGTTTTGCAGTTCCGACAACTAACGTTGCAGTTAATTTTCTAAACCAAACCCGTGTAATTTGTTTAATTTAAGTTACTAATGGTAATCACTAGTGTGTTTGTGTTAATTTTTAACATATAGATTGTCAACATTTATCATTTGTGTCAAAATGGGGACAGGTCAGCCATCATTCATGAAATACAATCAAACAATTGTAAACATGGGTGTGACCGTTCCGACCAAAAACTTGGTCGCTATTGTGAATACAACACGTAAATAAACAATGAAAAATAGCAGGCAGCAGGCAAAATATATGCTATAAATATTTTACATAAATATTTTACGTGAAGGGAGTTAAATTGTTCCTGCAAAAACTAAAGATAACAATGTCTCTTCATACTTGTGTCAATTGAGGAAAGAAATATAATCACCACAAAATAATCCATCATAATCAGAATGCATCATTCCGGACTACATTCATGAACTACTTCGGACTTAGGTAACGCGAAAATGAAGCTAATTCCAACTTGTACCTCATGGGATCCACTTGGGGGGTGGATATGAACAGTCCGGTTTCAGCTGCGTACCATCATCATCTGGGGCAGTCTGGTTCAGGTTGAATGAAAAAGGCAGGATACTGAAGGATGAGGAATGCTGGGTTGCAACGAAGAATGGGAATTGACCAATACCACCAACTCTGCTAGCGCCATTGTCATCAAAATCAAGCTCCATACCATACTCAGTTACACAAGGTATGGGATGATATGGTAAGTCTGCGGGAAGAGGAACTGAGGCAGGGGGACCAGGGACTGTGGCTGCCACATAGGATGATAGCTGTGCCAGATTTAGGACTGAAGGTGCAACATAAGGTACCGAACCTGCGTAAGCTTCAACACGAGGTACCGTATGATGAGAATCTGCATATCCACTATTTGGAACCCCCTCTTCACCGACTGTACAAGTGTACCTATTATGACCGGGCATAAAACATTTACCGCAAATCTACTGCTCCTTGTTGGCATTTTCAGTGTTTGTTGTGGGATTAGAGGGCATGCCCTTTGTGCGGGATATTTTTGGGTCCCTCACAACGTTGCTGCTCGGAGGCACTTTTGAAGCGTCCATGGGTGGATCAACCTTAAACTCACTTGAGCTTTGAACTAGCCTTGCAAATTCATTCATTCCTACCCTGAAAACTTCATCTGAAAATGAGTAATTTAAGCACCCTTTGGACACTTCTGATATTAGGGCAGAATACCTGGCCACCTGAGCTGACTTGTTGTGATGGGGGACCTTAAGTTTGGGTGCAAATGTTGAATCACCCACACACTTTGTCCAACGTTTGGTTATCAAAGAGGCCGGATATCTTGACATAAGCTGATCTTTCAAGACACAGAAAATGTGACCGCAAGGAATACCATCTGATTCAAAAAGTTTGCAGGAGCACAACCACGTTGGGTTTGTCGGGTCTGAATGGAACTCAACACGCCACCATCGTTCAGGCCTATCATATTGGGCAAGGTAGAACATCACTGTATCAGAAACAGGAAAGGGTACTTTCTGCACCAGAACTAACCTCCTCTCAAACAAGATTTGGGACTTAATCATAACAAAGATGTCGTGTGTGAACAGCCTACATGCGTCTTCCTCTATTCCCTTTATGTGTGTCTGATATACTGGAGCACCGTTTTTAGACCTGAAGTTGTCATACAGTACGAGATTCCGGATTCGGCCAAGTGTCCTCTCCATTCTTGGCATAACTTCACATAACCTAGTGTACCTCCCAATCTCCTTTTTTTAGCTTTGCGTGCATGCCTTCAATGCACTGGGTACTGCACATTCCACCGAAGAAGTGCCCTCTAAAGAATGCTTCTGCCCACCTATCTCGTTTGTTATACAAACTTATAACCCATGCATTGTCCGACAACCCATTTCTAACCCCAATTGACTGCCAAGCTGCCTCCCATTCACTAACACACATTGAGGAATAAATCATTTTTGAAAGGCTTTTCTGAGCTGCAACATCCTTCACATTCTGCGATATGTTTCTTCCAATGTGCCATGCACGTAACCTGTGCCGAGCTCTTGGCATCACACTCTTAACAACCTTTCTGATTGACTCATTGCCGTCGGTTAGGATGGATGAAGGTTGTTTATAATCCATGGACTCAAGGAAGTTCTCGAACACTCATGTGTATATATCCTCCCTCTCATCCCGTATAAGGGAAAAACCCGAAAACAACCGTAGCTCTGTGATTATTGCACCCAACAAACACAACAAGAGGCTTCCCATACAAATTTGTCTTGTATGTGCTGTCTAGAATGACCACATCACTATATGCGATGTAGTCCAAAAATGATTGGTAGTCCCTCCAAAACAGATTCGCAAGTCTGCCTTCTTCATCCAAACTATACCTGCAGCAGATCTCTTGTGAATCCATTCCCCTCATGTTCATCCACGTGATAGTGGCCTGTGCATCTCCATCCATCTCAGCATTTTTCCTCAACTCATAAATCTTGTTGTACAGATCCTTCATCAAGAAGCCAACAGCGTCGTGTCCCCCGGCTTGTTCTACCAGTTGCTCGTATGAACTTCATGCGACTTTGCAAGGTCATGATTATGCTTGTGTACAAACTTAGTCACGCGGTATAGCTCCTTATCCTTGCAATATCAAACACTAAATGAAACCGAGCAGTTAACTCTTGTGTATCTTACTCCCCTTGGTATTATGTTCCTCCTTGATTTTTTCTGCTCCCCAGTCTTCTCATTCTTTGCAGTTTTGTTCTTATCCACACTTTTTTCTTCATGCACTTGATACTTGCCAATCCTTGTTTTGAACAGACCCACTGCCTCCTTACCACCAAACCATTGCCTTCCTTCTGCACCATGTCCCTCTTTATGCTAAAACCAAGAATTCGTGAGTATAGCGAGTAGAACTTTTCTGCCTCTTCTACAGTTGAGAAGTATACCCCCATCATATCATCCATTGTGAGGTCTTCAAAGTGCTTCCCGTTAAGCTGTGCAGACCCCGTGTGGTTCACATATTCTGTTCTTTCAACAGAGCTCTCAGGTAATGTCTCCTCCTCTTCAACTACGCCTAGTGATTTCCTCAAATCATCCAATTCAGCACCTATTATACTGTCAGTTGCCTCCTTTGTACGCG
Organism: Rosa chinensis; assembly: GCF_002994745.2. Lineage (NCBI taxonomy): Eukaryota > Viridiplantae > Streptophyta > Magnoliopsida > Rosales > Rosaceae > Rosa > Rosa chinensis. Next base: position 60,988,466 of record NC_037093.1, read on the forward strand.
TTGTTACCTCTGTGCATTTACCAAACCGAATCGACATTTCATCTTCTGATTCATCGTCGATGATAAACAATCATGATAAATATGGTCACTGTACCGAAGGCCCCCTTCGTCTGTGTCCATGTTAGCCTGTAATTCGAACACAGAATGTCAGAGATTGGATGAGTATCTTCCAAGCAAACAATGAATTCACATGTCTAGTAATTTATCTCTACAAAGGCTAACAGTTCATTTCTGTATGTACCACTCATTTAATATGTTCCATCCACCATCCAAGTCATCACACATACTTCATTCACTTACCTTATTTAAAAATTAACACATTAAATGCAAAGCTATATCAAGTAGACAATGCGTAATCTTCAGTAACTACCACACGCCCTGCAGCATACTTTTTTGACGAATTATACATTATCACTACAGCGGCAAGTCAGATAATGCTACTCGCCTTACTCACCGGCTGTGATATGGAGTGCTATCAGTTTCAACACCTCAGCTCACTTGAACAATTTGCAGCAACACCACCAGTTCCCTTACTTCAAAATTCTCTTATATGCTTATTTCACTTTCAGTTCTTCACAATCACCCTTCCTCCTACAAACAAATTTAAATAATGAGTAGTTGCATACACATGGCTTATATCACTCCAACCTTTATTCAACAAAGTAAATGTTTCAGATTTCCCTCTCCCTTTTTCTCTTTTCAGGAACAAAGACATGCATTATCTCAACACATGATAATGAGTATTATTGTGAGGCACCCTTATTTTCAAATACCAACAAAACAAATAGAAAAATACTACATTCCAGGAAATGTTGTGCTACCTGAAAAAATTAAACTGGGTCGGTTTCCGACCTTTGCTTGTCTTATATAAGTGGACAACCAGTTCCCTGCAACAAAGTTCTTCACAAACACCCTTCTTCCTACAGACATTTTTAAATCATCAGTAATTAGACAATACGCATGGGCAATATCAATTCAGCCATTAAAACATAACCCAAACATTCACCGTAAAACAAACTTATAAGAATTTACTAGTTGTTAACTACAGAGTTTGTTAAATTCAGTTGGTTCACAAAAAGGGTTCAGTTTGATCAAATTATCACTCTACCACATAATGAAATTCAGGCAGAAAATCATTGCATTTGTCTCTTTTCAGTTCTCCGAATGCATTTTATAACAACATCAACCAACAATTAACTAATACCACAATTTATTGGTTGATCTCCTACTTTCAAATTTATATTATTTCCCCGTTTTCATTCACCAGCTAATTTGATATTAATCATCCACACAATGTAATGACTAATTAGGAGTATGCATGGGATAAAATGCGCCCCACCCACAAATTTTCTGCTATTTATAATGTCTGCGTATAACTAATCACACCCCACACTGTTGCCTCGATCTTAAATGAGGGTGCGACCTTTACAATTACTAAACAACTTATCAAACATCAACAGTAAATGCAATATATCCCCATACATTGTTGTCATCAATACAACTCGACAGAACCAGATTCAGATTCATAGTCACCACATGCATTTGAAAATAGAATAAAAATTTACCTGATCTACACGACCCTCTACAAGCCTCCGAAATCTGATAATTACGACTGCAAGTCCAGTTCATGCAAACCACCAATGCTGTCGGAGGTTTAACTTCGGAACCATTAACTTCGTCGATTTCCTATGCAGCTCTGCATATCTACACCATGCTTTATCGATGATGGCTACTACTTCGCTATTCTACCACGGATTCCCTCTTCCCTCTAAAGAGCTTACTATGTGGCTGCTGTGAGTAGGACGTGGCTGCTTCCCCTTCACCGCAAGTTTAACCAGCCTTTTACCTCGTTCTTGAATATAACGTTAAAACCCTCGGATTTTCACGGAAACGACTAACATTTTACTCATAACATTCGTTATTGCGGAAATTACCAACCACCCCTTCAAATTCAAAATCCGTGGTCGATGACGACCCACGTCTCCTGAGCCCACGAGGGCGCACCCTACGTAGGGCGTATTCCAGCCGCTCCCAAATTCGAGTGATATTATTGACTCAAACAATTACATAACAATGTCATGTGATAGTCTAACACTAAAGAATATTAAAACGTTGGGATTGAAGTGGTATGTTTGTAGCTACATGCCTAGCTAGCTAGGAGGAACTGCATTCCAATGAAAACATTGTCTTATCATTTCTATGCTTTTTGCCAAACATAAGGACAATGTCCCTCCCTCGTCCAAGGGCGCGATCGATCACTTTGTACTGTGTCGTCAGTGATCTATTTTTTAGCACTACAGTGAATAACGCGTTATTTCAAATGTATTCTTAGACTTTATATTTGCTAATAAAAGAAATGGAAGTAATTCCTATTGCAGAAATTTTCTCGGAAGAAGGCGAAGGAAACTTCCGCAAAGTTGCATCAACGACAGTGCTCGAGCTACTCAAAAACGATGATATCGAGTTACCCAAAAATGATATACGATGTCCATTTAATTTGTTGTGGCAGGACAGTTGGTTTTTCTTCTTGGTGGGTTTCTGATGTGTAAATAGCTCATATCTTTGCCAACACTGATCATTCCAATTTAATAACTTGCCTTAATTTGCATCTATAAAATGAAAATCAAAACAAACAAAAATGTTGCAGCAAGGATAGCAAGACTTTGAGTCCAAGAGTAAATGCTAGGCCAGGTAGTCCCAAAAGATTTACAAAGCCAGTTTGCTATATTATCCCCAAGCAAAGCAAGGCCGAGAAACACAAAAATGTCGATTCATCGAAACAGATCGAACAGATGCATCTCAACCAACTACCATTTGCAACCTAAACCTACGTACCATATTTGTAGTGATGATCTATAGTATTAACCCGGCACCAGATCGAGTGGCCCAGATACAAAAATTGCTTCTGAAATTCCTCACTAAGAACCACAATTGATCTACTAACCAGTAGCACCCAAAAGGATCGATTAATTTTTGCTGGCTAATTACTCTATGGTTCCAAGCTCAGAACGCAGGGAAATTAAGACAAGGGTCAGTTGGGGTATCAGCTGCCACCTTTTCTTCCTTGACACCACCACCACTGACAGCTGGCACGGAATCGAGAATCTGAACCTCCGGCCAATCAACCAATCCACCACCTTGACCTTCATGATCAGCAACCGCCATCTGCCACGTGTTGACGTCAAACCCGGAAGAAGCAGCAGCCCCAGGAACACCATAGACACCAGCAAAAGCACCGACCATCTCCGTCGGAAAATCAACCCCTGCGGCTCTGGCGCCGTACCCGTAACCTTGCTGGAACCCATGGGCAAACCCCGACCCGTACCCATACCCACCAAGGGACAAAAACCCAGGTTGTTCCTGAGCGTTCATCATCGTCAGAAACGAAAACCCTCCTTCACTCGTAACGTTGTCGTTCAGGTTGAGAAGTTGTTGTTGTTGTTGGTCGGAGGACAAATCGGGCTTTTCCACAGCGGAGTCGGAAGTGGGTTTGTTCGGTGCGGTGGTCTCGTGGGTGAGGGACGAAGAGGAAGGCGAGCCGGAGGAGTTGGAGGAGGAGGCGCGGTGAGGGAGTCTGGGTTTCTTGTTGCGAGTTCCGCCGCCGACGGGGACGTTGCGGAGGGCCCCACCACGAGTCCAGTAGCGGCGGCAGCCCTTGCAGAAGTGGCGGGGCTGAGCGAGGTTGTAGTTGTTGTAGTAGCAGAACTTCGTCTGGGTGGAGTTGCAGCGCGGGCAGGGAAGCGGGTCGGCAGAGGATGGCGGTGGGTAAGCAGCAGGCATGCTCTGGATCAGTCTCGGCCGTTTGATCCCGGAGACTTCAGGAGGCGTAGTACTAGCGGGCATCGTGTGGCTCTGTAGCAGCACAAGGCTTAGTTTGTTGAGTGTGAAGAGTATGTGACCGTTTGGTTTTGTGGAAATGAGGAAGGTTGTGGATGCTTTGGGACTAGTGAGAGAGAGGTTTTTAATAATTAAGGAGCTAGCGATGGAGCGATGGTGTGGTGATATTCACGGTCGCGCGACGTGTCCAAATTTTAACAGTAAATAATTTTAGCTGGTAGTACTTATCCGTTAATTCACTGTGGGTGTTGACGTGGTTAAAAGTGATTGGTGTAGGAATTGCGCGGTGATGAGTAAATACTAGCTGGATGGTACTAGGGTAGGGTAGGCTAGGCTAGGCGGGTGTAGGGGTTTGCGTGAACCTTACTCGATCTCTTGGTCGAAAACAAATCGGACCAGTTTTGGTTGAACCTCGGTGAGAACACACTAGTGTTTTTTTGTAACATTCTTGTGTTTATCTGATCACAGTTTGTTTTCTTTAGGGGGCAGGGGAACCAACCAACAAATAAAATAATAGGTTTCTAAGGATTTCATGTAACGAAAAACAAAATAAAAAATGGATTTAAGACATGGAAGTCAAATAATAATTATGGATTTTTACGGGAAAATAACGATGGGTGATAATCACTACTAGATATGATGGGTGTCAGGGCAGCGTGGGAAGCAAGCTATGACTACTAGACAGTCACTGCTCACTGCCCCACTGCTGCGTACTCAAGTCCAGTCCTTTTCTCCCTCTTTTTCTACTCTAGGCTGCCTTTGCTCTACTTCTGTGAAATTTCGGCCTAGCTAGCTCGGAGTCGGAGAGATTCTCTCACTAGCTCATTGTCAGTCGATCAGTCTGTCACCGCTAATTCATCTGTGCCGGAATTCTCGCTCTCCCTCGTTACATTAGTAATACCATCGAACCACATGTGTTTTATACTGCCCTGCGGTCTGTTTTATAATTATTGTAGTATTGAAATTTTAAAGTACAAAAGATATTAAATAAAAAAAACAAAAACAAAAAAGATATTAAATCAATATATTTGATACAAAAGGTTATAACAATGAGTAATCAGTAATGTAACCGCTTCTTTTTTTGAAATTTTAATATTGTGAAATATTAATTAGAGTGCGTCTCTAAATTGTGATAACTTTTTTTTGATAAAAAGAAACTTCATTAATAATGAAAAGATTACAACGGGTTGTGGAACAACAATCTGTAACAGTTCACCAACATGACAACCGTGACAAGATAATTGACCCAACTAGACTTCGCACTGGATATCCATACTGACAGACTGATGAAGCCAAGAAGGCCCTGATTCCAAACAAAGCAAAGGCTGACTAATTTTTTAACGCCTCTTTTGCTAGCCGGTGGACAACTTTATTGCCTTTCCATTTCACAAAATGGCTACTACAAAAAGAAAAAGACTTGACTAAAGACTTAACTTAAATACATTTTTCATTTAAAAAAAAAACATTTTTATCATATTAAAGTCACATTTTTCCAATAACAAAGAGGTATAAAACCGGTTATATAAACTCGGAGAGAACTTAAAAGCTACAGTTGCCGTGGCGGATGATGCATTGAGCCATTGAGGCAAATTGTCTCTGAAAAAAGTCAAAAACACTCTTTCAGTCGATTGTAATGTCGACGAGAGAAGCTCAGTTAAAAGTGGGACTCGATCATGCAGTGGTGGGTCGGTATACTCTTTGGGCCTGGCCCACTCGTCAAGACCCTCTTACATTCTATGAGACTGAGCTGAGCCGCTGAGGTAGTGAGTGCTAGTCTGATTTCACTTTCATTTCATACTTCTATAGTTCTATACTAATCTGATGGGAAAACGAACCGTTAATCACTTTATTGTGCTTGTAGCAATGCTCTAGTTCTACTGGCTAAGAGTGTAAGATCAAATATGGACATAACACATATCATCATAAAGTAATTGATGATTAGCTTAATATCAATCCTAGTTTAACATGGATACAAACAGTAAATCAATACTAGTGACTTAATGAATAGTGTATCAATTCATTAAGGATAGTAATCTATTGCTTAGTCTACAAGGAAGGCTACAAGTTGTGATACATTAAGAATCTAACTAGGAAACCTAAACCGATATGGATAGCTTTAATGGGAAGCTTCTTGAGGTTTAAGTCACCTATATATACAGATGAATTGGTCCCTGATTACTACCGACGTTTTGCATATTGTTCTGTCCATTGAGAAGCAAGTTGGTAAGTAACAGAAGGCTATATTCAGTGTTCGTGTTTGCAGTTGCATAAGATGGAATCCATGCCAGTAATTGCTGAAGGTAAGCCTTAATCCCTTTTATGATTGTGTGCATATGTTGTGAGCATGTATATGGTTATTTTACAATTGGTATCAGAGCATAGGCTCACAAGTATCAAAATCGTTTTAGGGTTTTGCAAAACAAACACAAAAAAAAAAAAAAAAAAAAAAAAGGGTTTTTGCTTTACGGACCAAGTCACTGATCAGGTAACTGACCATGTAACTGGTCATGTAACTGATCAAGGTAAGTTACTTAAGTCAATTGCTGCATCTGGTTAAATATCAAGTTCACGCTTCCGCTGTGATTTTTAGCAGCAAATTGGGGAAAAAGCAAAAACAGGTTTTTCTGTGAAATTGATTTCGATTCATAGCATGATAATTGAATTTTGATTGTGCTCAAGAACACTAGTTGCATTCCCGGCGTGCGTTAGGTTAGAGTAGATGGTGACCGGATGAAATTTACAATTTCTTGATTGTTCTGTGGTTTCTTGGAATCGAAACAATTTTGATTGTGCTTGAATATGCATGATGAATTAATTGATGATATGGTATTGTATCTGTGATTGTGTAAAAATTGCATGAAGAACAAAAATCTCCCAGATTTTGTTTACACATTATTAAAATTGACAGATACGAGAGCTTAATTTTCTTACAAGGATGAATCTGGGTAGAATATAAAGTTAAAAGCTCATGGGTTTTGTGGTTTTCTGTTGGCATAAGTGATTATGATGCACAAAGCATTCTTCATTGATGTTGGCAGAAAACGATGATCAGGTAACTGACCAACTAGTCAGGTCACTGACCATGTAACTGGTCGGGTCACTGACCAAGTAACTGGTCAGGTCACTGACCATGTAACTGGTCAGGTCACTGACCATGTAACTGGCCAGGTCACTGACCATGTAACTGGCCAGGTCACTGACCATGTAACTGGCCAGGTCACTGACCAAGTAACTGGTCAGGTAACTAATCAAGTAACTGATCGAATAACAAAACTGAAATTGTGTTTTGTGTTTTAAAACTATGCCTCAGTTTTATCTTCCAAAGAAGTGGTCAAGTATGGTTTTAGAATACAAAACAGCAATATGCGTGCTTGATGAAAATAAATACGGATACTTAGAAATTTTTCTTCTGTCTAAAGATGTGGATAAATTTCTTTGGATAACTTGTTTTCATTGAACATGGTATATTGATAAAGAACTCCAGGATGTTATGCTTCTGCTCAAAAGTGTTGCTTAACATTATTTTTGGTTATGGACTGATATGAATGCAAGTATGGATTGTTTAGGTTTTCTGTATGTTCTTGTTTTGGTTGCTTAAAGCTAAATAAAACACAGAAAACTTAAAGTTATTTTCTTTACAAATTGAGAACTCACACGAATTTTTGTTTTGCTCCTTAGGTAACTCTTACATGAACTTGAACAGTGTCTTGATGCTAACTGGAACCAACTATAGAGCTTGGCTAGATTCTGTAGAAAACTATATGGGAATGCATGAGAATATAGACTATTGCTTTACTGAGGATAAGCCTATAGAGTTGAATGAAAAGAGCACCAAGAAAGAAACTGACCTTTACAAGAAGTGGCATAGATCCAATAGAATGGCTAAGAATCTCATTCGTACCTCTATGTCCAAGACTGTCAGGGGAAGTATAGAAGAACCTGAGCTAGCATCAGATTTTCTGGAACTCATAGGTGCTAAGTTTAAAGAAAGTGAAAAGGCAGAAGCAGCTAGACTAACCAAGGAGTTTCATGATTTGAAGTACATGGGTTCAGGGGGAGTTAGAGAACATATTATGAAGATGATCAATATAAATGGCAGACTCAGGGAGCTCTTGATGGGCGTTAGGGATGAGCAGGTAGTGCATTATGCACTTCATTCCTTGCCTAACAGTTTTAGTCATCTTAGGACCAGTTACAACTCTCAAAAGGGAAACTGGACTTTAGATGAACTTATATCCATCTGTGTTGATGAGGAAGCTAGGATCAAGGAAGAAAAAGAACCTGCTACAGCCATAAATCTCATAGAGAAGCCTAAGAAGAAAAAGCCCCAGAATAAGCTCAAGCCTACCAAAGCCATAACTAAGAGTTCAACAGCTGCAGTGGCCAAGGAAAACAGGCCATTTAGGTTCAAGTGCTACTTTTGCAAAAGAGTAGGACACATGAAAAAGGACTGCACTGGCTATAAAAATTGGTTAGCCAAAAAGGGTAAGATTTTTTCTAATACAGTTTTTTCTTTAGAAATTAATCTTATAAATATTGAACCACAGTCTTGGTGGATAGATTCAGGCTCACCTATTCATATTACTAATTCTTTGCAGGGATTCATAAGGAGCAGAATCCCAAAAAGTGATGAAGTGAACCTGTGTGTAGGCAATGGCATGAGAGTGGCAGTCAAGGCTATTGGAACCTTAAAGCTCGATCTAGGATTAGGAAAATTGTTAGTTTTGGATAATGTTTTTTATGTACCTTCCATGAGAAGGAATTTGGTTTCAGTTTCTCTTTTAGTAAAATCTGGTTGTAGACTTGTTATTGATAGTAATGGAATTCTTATTTCTAAAAATTCTGTTCAAATTGGTTCTGGTGTTATCTCGAATGATTATTTACAGTTAAGTTGTTCAATGGCTCAACAAGAAATTTTACTTGTTGAAGATAACACAAACAGTACTAGCACTTTAACAGGTGTTAAAAGAACCAAACTAAATGAAAAGTCTGCATTTTTATGGCATAGAAGACTCGGCCATGTTTCAAAAGAGAGACTGAAAATTTTGGTGAAAAACAACATCCTAAATGAACTTGATTTTTCTGATCTAACAGACTGTGTTGAATGCTTTAAGGGAAAAATAACTAATACTAGAAAGAAGACTGCATATAGAAGCCAAAATTTATTAGAACTCATACACACTGATATATGTGGACCATTTAGGCATCAAACTATCTGTGGGAATGTGTATTTTATCATATTCATTGATGACTTTTCTAGATACAGTTATATTTATCTACTTTCAGAAAAGGCACAAGCATTGAAAGCCTTTCAAATCTTTAAGTCTGAGGTAGAAAATCAACTAGAAAAGAAAATCAAAACAGTAAGGTCAGATAGAGGGGGAGAGTTCTATGGAAAGTACACTGAATCCGGCCAACAAAAGGGTCCATTTGCCTTGTTTTTGCAAGACAATGGAATTAAAGCTCAATACACAACACCCTATAATCCACAACAGAATGGTGTTGCAGAGAGAAAGAATAGGACTCTTTTGAACATGGTTAGATGCATGATGTGTACAACTGGTTTGCCTAAATTTCTGTGGGGTGAGGCTTTAAAAACTGCAAATTATATTTGCAACAGAACACCTAGCAAAGCCATAGAAAATACTGCTTTTGAGCTTTGGTGTGGCAGGAAACCTAGTCTTCATCACTGTCATGTTTGGGGATGTCATGCAGAAGCTAGGATTTATAATCCAAGCTTGAATAAACTTGACCCCAAAACTGTTAGTTGCTATTTTGTAGGTTATCCAGATAAATCTAAAGGCTATAAGTTATATTCTGCTCATCATTCACCTAGAATTTTTGAAACACATCAAGTAAAGTTTCTAAGTGAAAAAGTTCACAATACAAACCTTGAGGATTTAACCTCAGTTTTTGAGGAAATTGTGTCAGATGAGAATTTAAGTGTAGCATTGCCTTTAGAACAAGATGTAACTGATCATGTCACTGGTCACGTAACTGACTATGTCACTGACCAAGTAACTGTCCCTGGTCGAGTAACTGGTCAAGTGACTGACCATGTCACTGACCAAGTAACTGTCCCTGGTCGAGTAACTGACCAAGTCACTGACCATGTAACTGTACCTGATCAAGTCACTGCCCATGTCACTGCCCATGTCACTGACCATGTAACTACCCAAGTAACTGTACCTGGTCAAGTCACTGCCCATGTCACTGACCAAGTAACTGACCACGTAACTGGTCAAGTAACTGAACCTCAAAATCCTCCAGTAGCTCAACCTAGAAGATCACAGAGAGCAAGAAAACCAACTTATGGGGGGAAGAGAGTGACTACATTGTTTATCTACAAGAAGCAGAAATTGAAATGGACTGTGCAGAGGACAATGATCCAACTACATTTAATCAGGCCATTGAAAGTAGTGAATCTCATCAATGGCAGCTAGCAATGGAAGCAGAAATTAATTCCATGAGTCAAAATGCAGTTTGGGAATTAGTTGAACCTGACCCCAACCAGAAGCCTATAGGTTGTAAATGGGTTTTCAAAACCAAAAGAGATGCAAATGGCAATGTAGAGAGACATAAAGCAAGATTAGTTGCCAAGGGTTTTACACAGAAGGAGGGCATTGACTTTACTGAGACTTTTTCTCCAGTTTCTACAAAAGACTCGTTTAGGATAATCATGGCTTTAGTGGCTCATTTTGATATGGAGCTGCACCAGATGGATGTTAAAACAGCTTTCTTGAATGGCGAACTAGATGAAGTGATTTATATGAGGCAGCCAGAAGGGTTTGTACAAGCTGGAAGTGAAAACTTAGTGTGTAAGTTAAGAAAATCAATTTATGGCCTAAAACAAGCTTCTAGACAGTGGTACAAGAAATTTGATTCTGTGATTTCTACTTTTGGATTTACAGAAAATCTTGTTGATGAGTGTGTTTATTTGAAGACTGTTGGGAACAATTTTATTTTTCTGGTACTCTATGTGGATGATATACTTTTGGCTAGCAGTAACATTAAATTGCTTAAAGATACTAAGAGTTTTCTGTCAATGAATTTTGACATGAAAGACTTAGGAGAAGCATCCTATGTACTAGGTATTGAGATTAAAAGAGATAGGGCACAGAGACTACTTGGTTTGTCTCAACACAATTATATTACCAAAGTTTTAAAGAGGTTTGGTATGGAGAAGTGTGCAGCTGGAGAAGTTCCCATGTCCAAAGGAGATAAGTTAACCAAGAAGCAAAGTCCCAATAGTAATGTTGAAAAGGAAAATATGGAGTCAAAGCCTTATGCCAGACTTGTAGGAAGTCTCATGTATGCGCAAGTCTGCACTAGGCCAGACTTGTCTTTTGCAGTAGGGATTTTGTCAAGATTCCAATCTAATCCAGGCCATGAACATTGGGTAGCTGGGAAGAAAGTGTTGAGATACCTGCAGAGAACTAAAAGCCATATGCTAGTTTATAGGCAAGTGGAGGATCTGAAACTCATAGGATTCTCAGACTCGGATTTTGCAGGGAATTATCCAGACTCCAAGAAGTCGACTTGTGGATATGTGTTCATGCTTGCAGGAGGTGCTATTGCTTGGAAAACCATGAAACAAACACTTGTTTCAACTTCTACTATGCAAGCTGAATTTATTGCAGTATATGAAACTGTGTGTGAAGGACTTTGGATTAGGAATTTTCTCATGCAGACCAAAGTATTGAGTCACATTGTGGCTGGAACACTTGCGATTTATTGTGACAATGAGGCTGCAGTTTTCTTTAGCAAGAACAGTAAAAGGTCAAATAATTCCAAGCATATTGATCTAAAGTATTACAGTGTTAGAGAAAGAGTAAAGCATGGTGAAATAGCTGTTTTGAGTATTGACACAAATTCACAGCTAGCAGATCCTTTCACCAAGGCATTGTCAGTAGCAGCATTCCAGAAACATACAGCAAGCATTGGAATTTTAGCTAATATAGATGCTTAGGTTCAGTAGAGAGTTAGTCCAGTTGGAGCATTTAAAATTCTAAGGTTTTTTGAGTTCTTGTGTTTTAGTTGTGATCTTTTATTTTGTTTATCACAACTTGTTTGTAATGACAGATTTTATTATTAATAAATTTTGAGGTATTTTCAGATTTTGGTTATTACTGCAGTTTTTGTTGAATGTTCTGAAAATTATCGATTTTGTGTTTAAAGTTATACTTGCTATCAGATGGCTTAAATCATGTGAAGCATGATGTTAAGGTTCAAGCAAAATCTTTAAGCCATCAGTGTTCAGTAAATTTGCTTGAGTTTTTGGTTTTAGAAACATAAAGTAGGACCTAATATATGTTTACTTGTTGATACACATTAACATATATTGTATCACTTCTGGTTTGACATATGTGGATTGCAGGAGCTTGTGTTTGTGGTTTTGAAACTCTGCATTTTTGTTAAAATGTATACTGTTTCTTGCTCTGCATAAGTAACTGTGATCTGACCATGTTGGAATGGATTTTCGATTTAAGTTTGTTATCTGGCGCGCACTTCAGTAAGTTAAGTAGGTTTTGATGTTCTCTGGTGCAAATCATCGAGCATGATATGTGTGAGTCCAAAGGGGAGATTGTAAGATCAAATATGGACATAACACATATCATCATAAAGTAATTGATGATTAGCTTAATATCAATCCTAGTTTAACATGGATACAAACAGTAAATCAATACTAGTGACTTAATGAATAGTGTATCAATTCATTAAGGATAGTAATCTATTGCTTAGTCTACAAGGAAGGCTACAAGTTGTGATACATTAAGAATCTAACTAGGAAACCTAAACCGATATGGATAGCTTTAATGGGAAGCTTCTTGAGGTTTAAGTCACCTATATATACAGATGAATTGGTCCCTGATTACTACCGACGTTTTGCATATTGTTCTGTCCATTGAGAAGCAAGTTGGTAAGTAACAGAAGGCTATATTCAGTGTTCGTGTTTGCAGTTGCATAAGATGGAATCCATGCCAGTAATTGCTGAAGGTAAGCCTTAATCCCTTTTATGATTGTGTGCATATGTTGTGAGCATGTATATGGTTATTTTACAAAGAGTGCAATCTATTTGCCTTCGAGGAAATGAAATGCTGCCGAGATCTACTTGCTTCTTTTGGATGTTAAGTTTATAGCGACTAGTATTTCTTTGATAATAATAACTCACACTGAATGCAGACATTCTTCGCTGGCATTCTAAACGTCGATTTTCTTCCCAACCATGTTCGAGAATGACATTGATATCACTATGCATCCACATAAATATCGAAGAAGAAAGGGCAAGTGAATCAATCCACATAAATATCGAAGAAGAAAGGGCAATTGAATCAATCCACATAAATATCAGGCCACCCCCAGATTAGACGCAACTATGGACGCTAGTCTCTGAAACTAGAGATGTCTATTCTGTGATAATATTACTTTAGTTTTTAGATACATGGCATAACGATTAAGTTTGTCCAGATAGGCTGTGAAACCCATAACCAACTTAAAACATAGAGTCCACTAACTTGGCCAAAGCTTCTGCCACAGACAATTTATGGGGGATGAGGATTACAGAATCCATGTCTGTGGCTTAATTTTCTACACTAATAACTAACTTCTTGGCTTCAGGATTGCCTGCATTGGATAGCGTTTGTGAGTGGTGAACCCAACAGTATCTTCATTTTCTTCTTCTCCAGCTCTCAGCTTCCACTCAAACTCCTGCACCAGCCTACCAATCGTCGGGCACGCTATTAACATTGCCTGAAGGGAACCAGCACATACCCTTTTTCCAGCCCCAAAAGCCATGGTCTTGTACAAATCCATCGGATCATATTTCGGGTCCAAAAATCTCTCTGGCTTCCATTCCTCGGGACTTTCCCATTGATGCTTGTCCATGTTACACCCATATATGTTTATAGCAATCTGCACAGCACACAATTTTACTAAAAGGACCGATAACAATATAACTTCAAAGACAACGAAAAGCAAGAAGGAAACAGCTACAAACCTCAGTTCCAGCTGGAATGTAGTAACCTCCTAGTTGGGTATCTTCGTGTGCATATCTTAAAGGAACCAACGCAGCTGGACTGTGCTTCCTGAGAGTTTCATGGAAAACTGCATTCAGGTACGGCAGTTGGGACAAGTGTTCCTCTGTAACCGTCTCCGATCCACAAACCTTTTGGATTTCCTGATAGAGCCGATCCTGATAGATTCAGACACATAGAGGCAGACAACCATATCAGTCACGTATTCAACAAATTGTTATCATATGAGAATTTACAAACGAGTAAATGAGTGAATTGAAATGAACATAGAGGCAGACAATCATATCAGTCACAAATTCAACAAATTGTTATCATATGCGAATTTACAAACCAGTAAATGAGTGAATTGAAATGAACCTGTCGCGTTGGATCTTTAGAAATTTCATACATAGCCCATTCTGTTGTGACCATTGTAGTATCTGCTGTTTCAACAACTGTCTCCCAAAGTAACATGGATATTTGGTCCATTGTCAGTGTTTTCCCTTCAGAAAGCAAGAAGTCGATATAACAATTGAGTTCCTGTTTCATACTCACTCAGGTTAGAGAAACAACTAATACGAAGCTTCAAAACTAATGAGTACGCATTAATTGAAAGAAAAAGGAAAAAAGGATCAACACCTCTCCTGAGGCAATTCGCTTCTTCTGCTCATTGATCAGGGTAGTCATCACTGCTTTCCTGCGGGAATATAGTCGCTGAATTTTTGTTTCCATGGTCTTATTAGGAATCCAACTCAGGTAAGGGAAGAAATCTCTCCAATCAACCTCAATTGCACCCTCCATTATGTCAAGCACTAGAACCTTAAAGATCTCATCTCTTGAAACTGTAGTACCAAGTTCCTCCACATAAATGGGCTTTTCTATGTCCTTTCCAAAGGCCTGCATATCCCACATTTTATTTAAACTGTATTCCTGATTTTCTAATTAATTATAATGTCTAAGTCCAAGGAACATAAATTGCAGAAAATATAGTTTTTGAACAAAACTCACCTGCTTCACTGCAATTCCAAAGAGTTCTGACTCAAAGATTCTTCTGAAATTCACAGCTTCTTGAGGAGAATTCTTAACATGAGAATGTAATTGGCTTGAGACATTTGCTCTCAAGGTATCTCTGTTGCTCCGGTGTTTCTTCTGAAGAATAAATGTAGTTATAATAACATGTACTAGAGTATGGCAACAAAATTAGGATGCACAGAAATCAAATGAGAATAAAAACTTTAAAAAATCAACCTGAGCATTGGCTCCAAGAACATTTGAGAGTATGTATCGCTTTATCATCTTGTGAAAATCGTTGTAGTCACTTATTGCAACCATACATTTATCAGCAGTAAGAATCTTTAGTGCGTTTGATAGCTTTCTGGTTGAGATGGATGAATATCTGGTCACCATGGCCTGAACCAAACATTACAGTAGAAAGATATGAGATATACAACCTGATTTCATTCGTGTCAGAAACATTCATTTATAGGATAAAGCCAGCCCCATTTCTATACTTATTAAGCATGAACATACTGTATGTTCAGCCGAGAAGTTTCATTCTTCAGAGACTTCGACTAGGCATCCAGGACACTGCTATTGCTGATCAATTCTATAATGATGTCAATGGAAATTAAAGGATTAAACCCATAAGTTGGTAGCAGTAGAAAACTCAATCCAATAGATCTTTCACTGCTTAAACAAAACAAAAGAGGATTTTTAATATCCTAATTCATAATACCAGGTGATTTCTTCTGACCAATTGAGTGAATTGACCCCTTAGAGATCCCATGTATTTTCCAGTTACTCCTAATTTTAAATCTTAGATCGTTCACAACTTCACTGATTGACTCTTAATTTCCATTGAGAACTGATTCACTGTCTAGAGATTTCTACTTTCACGCAGAAGCTTGTTAATCTATTCCGGAGAGTTTAATTTTTGGTTCGCAAGTCAAATATGTTGGTTTTATAGTCCAATATAGGTGAACAACTCAACCAACTTTCAACCGGAATTGACCTCGTTCAAAAGTTTCAACGTGGGGTCAAATCCCGCTCTATTTTGTTTTAGATCAGCAGAAAGAAAAAAAGAGAAAAAAGAAAGGTCACCTCTTTGGCAACTTGGGAGGTATTGAGAACGACCATGGTGGAAGCACCAGTCCTGATCGAATAGATTGGCCCATACTCCTCAGCCCACCTTGTGAAAGTCTTGTACGGTTTCTTCTCCTTGAGTTGCAGCAAATTCCCAATCACCGGCAGCCCAGGAACCACTGCACAATTCCCAAATCACCCATCATTGATCATTTCATGAATCCCAAAAACCAATGACTACAGTAGAGAGTTGGGAATAATATATATTATGATCCAAAACAAAAACAAGACATGCAAATCGATCAAGGCAGACCTGGCACAGGGGGGAGCTTGGGAATAGCGCTCATTTTAGTGAAGTATGAAACTCTGATGTAATACAGGAGGAGCCAAGACAGAGCAGCAAGAGCAATAGGGATGGTAAGGGGACTTGCTTGGAGTTGCAGAAGGATTTGCTGGAGTGTGGCCATTGATTTTGCCGGAAGTTGAAACTTAAGTAGAAGGAAAGGCCGGGATATGCTTTGCTCTCTTTAACACCGTGGAGTCCCAATACAAACACTACCTGCTGACACCGACAACAGGGACAGATGGAGGATACTATGAATCCGAATTTGCTGATAATTAAGGTATTATATTAAGAACCGAGGTCCACATTCGTCGTTTCTCTTTGGTAGATGAGGTAGAGAATATGCCAAGCGAGGACATCATTGGCACTCCTGAATCTTTTAAATTGACGTGGGTGAGTGCTTTCACGTTAATTACAGGGATTCCCATTTTGGCGTTTCGCTAATTTTCCAAAAATGGGCGGTCACAGTCAGTAAAGATATCCCACGAAATGGTTCAGATTTCACTGTCTTTGGGCTACTTAGGCTTTACAGGAAATAAACAGGAAATAAGATCGGCGTGTTGAGAGTACAGGGTACAATTGAGGAGTGTCTGGACTCTGGAGTCTGTCTTATTATTTGGGGGCCGGTAGGCGGTTGGGCCTTGGCCCGGCCCTTGCCGCTCCTGAAACCAACCGTACTCCTTGTAGTTTCCGTTTTTGTCTAATTTTCATTTTAAGACAAAAACCATCGAAATTTGAAACTTGGACGTGTTACTGAAAATAGGTTGTTGATCTCTATTAGGGTTGTTAATGTCAATTGTGATGTAACTTTGTGTGGAGGGTATAATAATACAGGCCTCAGGTGAGACTTAAGATTTGTGGTTTTAATTTGATGTTATATAAGTAAATTCAATTTTTATTTTTAATTTCAAATAATATATCTTGTCATATTATAATCTTGTAATATCAACTTTACATTATTATATTTTGACCAATATTGTTCTTCATTAAATTAATTTTTTTTTCAATAATTTTTCTTTTAAAAAATTGAATTAAATGACATAAAGAAAATATTCCGGGTTAGTAACCTAGTATCAATCATTAATTAATTTTGTCATTATTTTATCAAATCATTAAAAGAAGAAAAGAAAAAAAAGTAAAATAATTTAAAACTATTAGATTTGGAATGATCATCCTATCATTTTCTTAAGAACTACATGACATGATTTACCAATAAATGATTTGTGTAAGTGACACCTTAGGCCTCACTTGAGGCCAACAATCATTTTTTAATTTGGGGACACAACTCAAAACATGCATGGTGTACTTGAAACTACAAGACTGATTTGAAATTATCAAATATGACCGCAATATGAAAACACGACTAAACTACATATGAAATAAAACGGGTCAAACCCGCATGTTATTTGCATGTCAACCTCCCAAGATGGAATATACCCTACCTGTGGAATTGGTTATTGAATTTAGCGCGATATAAGGTGTTAACCAAGTTAGATGGGTGATCGTGAGTTATTCATTTAGTTAACGAGTTGAATTTATATCTAACACGCTGAATATCTTGAGTCCGACCTGATCCATTGAGAGAAAAGGACACTGTTTAGTGTTTTTTGAGATCAGAAGCCCATTCAGGCTGCAAACTGAGCTGTATTGGGCTTGTCCTTCAATAGCCGAATCAAGTACATTCTTTGGGCTAAACCCAACCCAAATGTGTCGGTGAGTCGCTGAAAAAACCGCTCCCATCCCTGAAATCATCAGCTCAGGTGGCGTATTCCGATTCGTGTAGAATCCACGACTGCAACTTAACACATGGAACTTAAAGCACTGGATATCCTCTGTCCTGCCACAGCACGTGCTATAGTCTGTCTTCTGCTCACACAGTCACGCGCAGTAAGGGAGCGTGAAAAGCACGTTTCATCTTCTAGCGAGGGTTCGCACGTGTAACAAAACTCGCTCCAAATCAACTGTGGAAGTAAGTGAGAGGAACTGCCTGGCATGAATTTCTCTCTCTCTCTCTCGCTCTCACATTTTCTTCCCCAGAAATAAATAAATAAATAAATAAACACACCTATGGTTTTTATCTGATCAATCAACCTCTACTTTTTCTTGTTCCAGAAATTACTTGTGAATGCTCTCATGTTATGTAATTGAATTTCTTACTAGGGCAAACGTTGATTTGGTTTAGGGTTTTAGTGCGATTCTGTTCGAAGTTGGAAAATTTCAATGGCGGAAGGAGCTTTAAAGGTGATGCCTACTGCGAGAAGGCCTCACTTCTTTGCCTTCTTTTCTGCTGATTTGAGCTCAGAGCGACTGGTACTTCATTTTCTCTTTCTTTACTTGCTTCTTCGGTTAGGGTTTCAGCATAAAATTTCCTAATTGATTTGCATAGAGGGTTTGAATTCAAGGTGGAACTGTTAAATGTATTGAAATTGCATGTTGATCTTAGTATATTGCACAAAAGCTATGCATTCTCTATTACTCTTAGATTTTTGTAAGATGAAGAATTTCAAACATAAAGCTTAAAGATTGAAATTTCTGCACTAATTCCATGTTGGGTATTAGATGTGTGGAAAAAGTATTAGTCTCTCTAGGTTTAGAGTCTGATACAGTCGGGTTAAGCTACGTTTCTGTTTCATTATGGAAGGTGACACAAATGCAATGTGATGTTGCAGAAAATACCAGAGAGGTTTATGATTCACATGGAAGGGAGAACATCTGGAATAGTTGTGTTGTCTGGTCCTAGCGGGAATGCATGGAATGTTCACTTGATTGAACAAAATGGTGATTTGTTCTTCCATTATGGGTGGCCGGCATTTGTAAGAGACCATTCCCTAGAATGTGGTGACTTCTTGATTTTCAGATATGATGGTGAGTTGCGTTTCACTGTGCAAATTTTTGATCAAACTGCCTGTGAGAAAGAAGCCGCATTTCATTCCCAATGTGGCCAAAGTTCTAGCTACTTTGAAAAACTTATTGGACAGAAGAGGGCCAGGGAGGAAGGATGTGGGCTTGACAGGCTGCTATTTGAAGAATCGACTTCTTCCCAGCAATCAAAGACATATGAAAATCCTGGTAAGAAAAACAACCGAGTATTTTCCGCAGAATGGCGAATTTTAGCCATTTGAGAATTCTGCAAAGCCTACCTTTCTCTTTCCCTTTATCTGTTTGTAAAATTGGGTACTGCAGTTAGTTTTAGTTATCTTAGAGTGAAAGTGTGGATTGAGCCCAAGTTTTCTTTTAGTTATACTATTCATGATATAAACAGATGCAAGTGGTAATATTCCAATTTTTGCGTGCAGGTTTGGATGTTGTCATATACAAAGCAAAGCAAGCCATCCAGAATAATTTGAATGATAGAGTTTGTATGCAGATATCTTCGGCACATGAAGTAGCTCAATCATTTAGCTCCTCTAATCCTTATTTTCTGAGAATCATGAAAAGTTTCAACATCAGTGGTTCATATACTTTGGTGGGTTGCTCCATCTAGTTTTGTTCATTTATCTTTTCTATTTTCTTCAAATCCATAGTTTACTCATGTAAGGTCTGCATTTTTCATCAAACCATTTTTATTTTTTCTTCTGGTTTTTTTATGTGGTGTCATCCGATTGTGATTTAGGTTGAAGAAAACTGTATCAAAGTTTAGTTTTTTGTTCTTTTTTTTCTTTCCTTTTACTCCATGCACTACCGGGTTACTCCCCTACCAATTAGGCAGCAAACTCCCCAAACCATGTGTCCTCTTGCTTTTTGTCAGAGTAATTGCTGCTATCAACTTCAACGGTGCTGCTTCTCCATGGGAGTTACTTAAAAGATTTCCTCTTTATTATGAACCATAAAGCCCTACAGATTGACTAGGACTCATGTCATTGTCAGATTTGGGTTCTGGATAGTATTTATAGTATTGGAACTTTTCTGTTTACAAGGAAGTCCGTATGGTGTTTGTGGGATACTAATTCAAAATTTGATGGTTTTCTACTCATTTTCTTGAAATGAACTTAGTACGCTCACAAAACTTTTTATTCTCTTCCAGAGTATATAGTAAGTTAAAGTACTAAGCATACACATAGAGCTATATACTAGTATATAACCTGTTTACTTGCTTGCAAATGTGGTCACGGGTGGTGAATTCTGTTTGACTGATTGCTTTATGCTTTGCAGAATATTCCATATAAATTTTCAGTGGCACATCTACCAAACTGTAAAGTAAAGATTGTCCTTCTAAACTTGAAAGGAGAAAGTTGGACCGTCAATTCTGTGCCGACCACAAGAGTGCATACAAGTCATACTCTTTGTGGAGGATGGATGGCTTTTGTCCGTTATAATGACATAAAGCTAGGAGATATCTGCATTTTTGAACTTGTGCGGGAGTGTGAATTTCGCGTCCATATTCAAACTGGAGAAACATCTAGTAGGTTATGTGCCGGGCTAGCTTTGAAAGGTTTGTCAAAGAAAGTGAAGGGGAACTCTCCTAAAGTCCATACAAAGAGCCTAAGGAAGATAGAGATGTCTGAAACAAGGAAACACGGAAGCACATCAAAATCTATTGCCAAAGGCGCATCTCAGTCAAAAGCAGCCAGTAAAAAGTTGGGTAAGGTTTCCAACTAAATTCTCTTAAACAAGTTCTTACATGTTAGAATATGGAGCCATCTTTGGTTGAAATGAGTCTTAAGTTCACCTAGAGTTGCATGCTGCTTTTATTTATAAAGTTAGGCTCTTGTTTTTAGCTTTTCACTATGCCTTGGAACTCTTAAATTTCATAGAAGTTATAAAAATGTAAACTCAGATAAGATTGATTTGATGTGCAATTGGCTCAACTGATGAAGGTGGGGAAGGATGGCAACGTGCCAGGTTCTGGCACTGCTTGTTTCTAACTTTTTGTTTTTTTTTGAACCATAAACGGGAGACAGCTACTCGCAGGAAAAAAAGTGTTGATGATGAACTAGGGTCAAAAGCTGAGTTAAGAATGAGGTTAACACTTGATGAAGAAAAAGCAGCTCGATCTTTCACTTCTTGCTTCCCAAATTTTGTGAAGATCATGAAGAAGTTCAATATCAGTGGTTCATATACATTGGTGAGCTTTGTAAATCTATATACGCAGATGCTCCTATGTTTGTTCTGAATGGTTTCTTTGCCACTGGTTTGTATTTATAGACTGGTTCATTCTGCAGAAAATCCCATACCAGTTTTCCACAGAACATCTACCCAACTATAAAACAGAGATCGTGCTTCGAAATTCAAAAGGGGAATGTTGGACTGTGAACTCTGTTCCAGACTCGAAGGGGCGAGTGGTGCATACTTTCTGTGGTGGGTGGATGGCATTTGTACGTGGAAATGACATCAACATTGGAGATATCTGCATTTTTGAACTTGTTGGTAAGCGAGAGATGCGAGTGCACATTTCTGGCGCTGATAAAAATGGGTTTGATCATCAAGGCGGAGAAGCAACGACTAATGCAGAGTATAGCTAGTGTAATCTACCAGAAATTGTACAATGTGACACACATGATTCGAGCTCAACTATCCATGAAGTCATGTTTTATGGTGAGCTTTTTTATTTGCGTTTTGTTCCGCTCTAATCATGTGTGGATGTGTCTGCTAACTAAATTCTCTTTATGCGGACTTTTTCATCTACAAGACTACCAAGCAATCATCCTTGTCTGTGATGAATGTGAATATGTTTATAAAACTTAAACCAGTAAATGAAACTCCATCCTTTCCTATCATCTACAATCATCTTATTTCCAATGTGATTTGATTTTGAAAGTTTGGAATAAAGCTTAAACCAGTAAATGAAACTCCATCCTTTCCTATCATCTACAATCATCTTATTTCCAATGTGATTTGATTTTTAAAGTTTGGAATAAAGCGTGTGAAGTGTTTAAACAAAATTATTGTACTGGGCTTCTCTGTTAAAAATTTTCAAAGCCCAATAACAAATTTTTGGCAATTCATACTTTCGAAATGTGGTAGAGCAAGAAAATGTAGTAAAGAGAATTTTACTGCAAAAAAGAAAATTAAAAGAAAGGTATCTTGGAACGGAGGGAGTGGTTCCAAATTTCCAATACACTAGTCGCTCCGGAGATCTCAGAGCTGAGCATACCAAACCCTTGAGGCTTCGGTAGCAGGGCGGTGGCGATCTACAGATCTCCGTTTGCTTTGGGTTACTCGGGAGTCGCAGGCGTCGCTTTTTCATGGCGAAGGCGGTGCAGTCTGGTGGTGGATCAGCTTCGACTTGTGATCGGAGCTATAGGGCTTTGGGATTTAAGGCGCATCTGAGGCGGTGTGTAGCCGACGTGAAGCGGCGTCGACTTGGGTTGGTGGAGGTGTGAAGCGCTTGTCGGTGCTTTGCCGGAGGCGAAGCAGGCTTCGTATTGGGATCTCATTTTCCTTCGTTTGCAAGTGCCTCCAAGCTAGAGCTAAAGCAGCTTTCTTTCCAGCTATCTTGATGGGGGAAGGCCGTGGAAGGCCGCCAGAGTGGTGATGGGCGGAGGCCGCCTCTTCTGAAAGGTCAGAACCGATCGATCTGGGGGTGGGAGGCGAAGGGTTTGGGTAGTGGGCTTTTGGGCCTCTACCGATCTGGGCTGCATATGCAGGCTGGTGAACTGGGCCTAGTTGGTTTAGCTCCCCTTTCCTCCCACACTTGGGTTGGGCTGGGTTTTGGGATTTCTGGGAGGTGGCCTATCCTGCTCTTTACCCTGTACTGTTCCTCGAATGTTGTGGCTGTGCTGAGTGTTGCGACGTACACCATGAAGGTCTTAGGCGTCAAGATGTTCAATCCAGTGGTTCCATTTTAGGGCAGTGTAGGGATAGGGAGTTTTTAATTTCTGCATTTTATTTTTGCAGTTCCTTTAGGATTTTAGTTTGAGAAAATGTTACAAACAGTACCCGAACTAAGGCTCATTCTTAACTTCAGTACCCGACTATGCAAAACTATCACTTTGGTACCCCAAGTTTGAAGTCTGACCCAAGAATGGTACACGGCGTTAATTAGCTAACCACGTGGCATATTTTGAGGGCCCTCATGGTTTGCCACGTAGCAAAAACTTAACGCTGTGATGGACGGCGTGTACCATTCTTAGGTCGAGCTTCAAACTTAGGGTATCAAAGTGATAGTTTTGCATAATCGGGTACTGAAGTTAGGAGTCGACTTTAGTTCGGGTACTGTTTGTAAAATTTTCTCTTTTAGTGTTTTTGGAGATTCATTTTGGATTTTAGTCGTTTTATTCGAGCATTGATTTGTAATATGAGGTGGTCTTTGGACCTCTCAAGCTTGACCGAGTGAGGTCGTATGATTTTAATATCAATGGATCAGTCTTCCATTTCCCTCAAAAAAAAAAAAAAGGTATCCTGGAGAAATGAGTCAAAAGGAGAGCTTTATACACGGTTTACTTCTCTACTACGTGATAACGTGAATGTGGCAAGACAAACCAGATTTAACTTATAGTTTTGAGTTTGTCCATCAATCTGTAATGCAAGTTCATATATTTAGGGGCAAAGACTGTTTTGTGAATTACATCTAGTTCACTGCAGTCTGCAGATGAAGACTTCTGTATAATATTAAGTTGTTTTCCGACTTTAAAAACTTGTGGAAGGTAATCAAGTTAATATTTTTGAATTCGTCTTTTCAATAATTGCTTAAAAATCACAGTACAAGGATGTACACATTTTGATGAGAAAATAAAAACTTGTAATTTTAATCAAAAAATGTGTTCCACAGTCCATAGTTTTCAGTGAGAATTCGTGATTTTAGATTTTTTTTTTTTTTTTTTGAGAATAAAATTTTGGAGTCAATTCCAAGCTGTATTGTGACATCACATCTTTCCGAATGCTTAGCTTTGTCTCTCCTAGTACCTATTCTGCCAATCTTGCTACGGCTCCAATTCCCAAACTAACACAATCGTCGGATGGTCCCAATCCGACCCCTCCGGCAAAACGTATTCCACAACCAGCCCATCCGCTTCGTGTTCACTAGCGGGCACACTCTTCAGTCTCGTCTTCAATTTCGTCCGCTCTTCTCCGCCAAAAAATGGCTGAATCGCCAACATTCCGACCACCTTCAGCTCTTCTTGTGGTAACTTTACTCAACGTACATAGAACAGGATTGCAGAAATAGAATAAATGTATAACCATAACGCGTCAGGTTTGCAATATGACGTTGTAAATTTATGATAAGCCTAACCATCTCAACTTCACTCAAAAATCCTGGTAACTTTACCAGTCAAAACTGATACACCAGTTGCAATATTACTCTTCAGTTCCCAAGCATCCGCTGATCAATTTAGACATAAGAAAATAATCTCTACATCAGAATCAGAATGACGTTAAAATAATGACACGAGATTGTAACCACATGAATGAACAACTGTGGTTATTCTGATCCTGAAGACCATTGCTGACTGACAGTCGAATGTTAGGAGCAGTGTGCTCGGTTGCTTCAGGCAGAGGGCCTCTGACATGCAGCAAAGAGCTGCCAGCTGATGAATGCCATGATCAGAGAGGTAAAGAGTTGAAATCCTACCACCTCCGGGAAGTACCACCCCAGGCCACGCCTTAGATAGCTACACAAACAATTGATATGTTAGACAGGAAAGGAAAAACATAAAAAAGTGCCCTGTATTTCTTGTATGCAGTGGAGTATAAACAGGACCAGCCCTACTGATCAGATTCATCAGAATGTAAAAGGAAAGAAGCTAAGATCAGAAATTTTGGGGGAAGGGAAAGATTACTGCTCAAGTATCAATGCATTATAGCAATGGCTAACTAGCTAATCGTTTATTTATTTTTTCTGTGGTAATGGTGATAATAGAATTTAGGAAAGTTAAGTAGCAGACCTTGTGATAGATGGCATGGTTGCCACAATCCCAGCACAGATGTATATTATAGGAATCAGCGTCTTAGGCTTGTTTTTGCGAAGCCACATCAAAGATCCCAATGCAGCAAGGGATATGCTCAAAACCTGGATAAAGAGAAAAGCAGAAACTAATTAGCACAGAACAGAAAATATATTACTCCAAAATCTACGATAAAGTCAAAAACTGAATTATACAAGCCACGTTTAACAGGAAAAAAATAGAAAGAAAGCGATATATGTCAGCCATCAGTTATTGAGATATAACCAACATGAATTCATTATGAACAATTTAGCAATCTATGTCATTAACAGTCTACATAACTAAGGATGCTGGCACAAGGAAACTAAATGAAAACAACTGAAACAAAGGTAATACCAGATTTGCATTTGCCTCAAGGCCTTGCAGAATGTAATCCCAGGTAAATTCTAGTCCTCTGGCACCCACCCACAGAGGTGCCAATCTATGGAGAACCGAATCAGCAAAAGCCCACCCTGCCAATAGTAAGCAGATACCATCAATACAAACTACACTATAAAAGGTAGCAGAAAGAAGAGCTTCAACATTATTCCAGACACTGAAACAACTTTATTACTCACCAAGTCCCACTGCTTGAAATTTATGATTTTGAGAGATGTTCCTATGGGTCAACTGGGTCAAAGCAAAGTAAAGGCCAGCAACATCTATGAAACCGATCAAAGCTTTCAACAATTCCTGAAAACAATCAGAGCAATTAACAATCTGTGAATTACTACTCAAAACCACACTGTGCGAAAAAGAAATGCAAAGCTAGCCAAATTACAACCGAGCTTCTCATTTTACTGCATATAATCATATCAACTACAGCATCTGGTCACACTACATATTGTATCAGAAACAATGCCAATAACTGTAAACTACAAGAACCTGTAATAAATCCGAAACACTGAAAGTTGCACCTACATATTGAAGTTCAAATTTCCACATGGAAATATAAAAACCAAGGAAGGAAATACCTGATATGGATCAAAGCTTTCATTATCAGATACCTTGAGAAAAGTAGCCAAACAAACAAGCTGCAAACAAAGATAGAAAGCCGAAAACCGAAACTCCGTTAGCAGCTAATTCTGGAGATTGAAGGATTATACTGAGCTTTAACGGAGCCTGAATACTAACCTTGACTAGAGCTGTTCCGAGATAAACCACAGCTGCTTTAATGGAGGTGCCGAGTGTGTCATACTCCGATCTGTACCGTACACATACGTATTTGAATCGTATAATAACTGAGCTAGGGTTTGGTTTTTGAAGAAGACAAAAGGAATTGGGGGTTGAAGTGAATTATGAAGCAGATCCATAGAAGAAGAGAAAAGAGAGGGGGCTTACAGAGGAGTGGCAGAGTAGTAGACGGCGTGAGGACCAAACGTCAGAATCGCACAGTTGAAGAAGTGAAACACCGTCATTCTCCGTCTCCTTCTTCTTCTTCTTCTTCTTCTTCTTTCTCTCTCAGTCTCCGACTTGCTGCGATCTGAGCTAGAATTGGGCGACTTCACCACAGTTGAGTCGGGTTATGGGCTTATCCACTCAAAAACAAGACTCCTGGGCTATCTTTTGTTCTAATGCGACTACATTCCGGGCCTTTTTCTGGGCTTATTCTTGTCTTGTATTATAAAGTTGGGTCCTTGACCCAAAGCACCAAAATTGGCCAAACTTAACCCATTTACCCCAGCAACAAATTTTTATTCTCAGTCCCGTTTCAAGCAAAATAACAGTTTTGCCCATAATATATGTCACTCATATCTCTCCCCCAGCACGACTCTCTCTCTCTCTCTCTCTCCAGACGCCGGCTCTTTCTCTCTCTCCCCGTCACTCCCTCCTCGTCGGAGTTGATGTCAACCGGCCAGCTTCCTCCTGTCATTCGTACCCCGCGCCAACAAGCCAGACCTCTCGGATCTCCGGCTTATCACTACAACGACCTCAGGCTGCTCTGAATCGAATTCCGGCAAGCTCCGTTCGTTTCCGCCGGCGAAGGAATTGTAGCCATATCCGAAGACGTGCTTTATAGAATCAACACTGAAGAGTCCAGGCGTTGTGGCTCCAGTGCGACTCAAAGTCCGGCTTATTCTTTACCACCGGCCTCGTCAAGCTCAGCTCCGGAGTGAGATTTCCAGATATGTGCAACTCCGATTTCTAGGTTTCTTGCGATTTGGTGCCCAGAGTAATTTTTGGGTGCCAAATCAGATTTTTTTTTTTTTTTAAGTAATGCGGCAGAAGGAAAAAAAAAAAATTTGAATGTCTATTGGGGGCAATAGACGTTTTGAATTGATATAATTTTTTTTTTCTTTAATCAAAGTTTTATTTGTCTAAATTTATGGAGATTAGTTCCCATTCTAGCAACTGAAAGTCCTATTGGAGGGCAATATACGTCTATTAGAGGGCAATACATGGCTGATAGATGTTTATTGGAAGGCAATACATGGCTGATAGACGTCTATTGGGGCAATAAACTTTTTCGGTGAGGTTTTCCTAAAAGTCCGGTGAGCGGCGGTCGGTGACAGGAATCCAACGACCGGTGACTGGAATCAAACGAAAGTTGGCCAGATTCCTGCGACAGGTGACTGGGCTCCGGCGAAATCTCCTATGATTTCTCTCTCTAAGTAACAAAAGGGTGAGGGTAAAATGGTATTAAAAATATATATAAAAAAAAAAATCTTAATGGAGTATTAGGGAAGACCTCTTTAGATTGTTTTGGGTAAGAGAGAATTTAAAAAACTTAATGGGGTAAATGGGAAAAAATCTTGAAAAATGGTGTAAATGAACAAAAATCCTATAAAGTTTTTGGCTTAATGGCTGAAATACCTCCCAACATTTTCTTCTATTGTTAATTTACACAACAACGTATCAATTTTCCCCAATAACACACTAACTTTTTCAAAGTTTGCCGATTTCCACATTTCCGTTAACTTCCATCAAGTTCCATAATTGAGTGTCATCATGTACAAAACATGTGAGGGTATTTTGGTAATTTTTATTTTTCTTTTTATTTTTTGGTTTTTGTTTATCTGACCTAATTCTTGTTAGTCTTTTAAGTGGAAGAAGAAAAAACATTCTCACCGTTTGCATCAAAATACCTTCTCATATCCAACAACGTTGCAATTCTCTCAAGATCCTCATGCTTGACATAGTCAAAGTTCAACCAAAGTGAGTCTTTGAGACAACCCACTACACAGAAAATTCAAACCACAAAGATATTGTGACAGGACCCGCCCCGGATTTCACCCTGAAATTGATAGTGGCACTGCGGGGGCCCACCTTAGAAGAAATTATACTAAAAAATTGGCAGAACTTCCCCTAAAAATGGACTACCCAAAACCTGTAGAAAGACATTTACACTTCTAAGCAATCCATCATTATTCTCCTGGAGCCACCCTGCTCCTCAAATCACAACATCTTCCAATTCACATTACACAAATCTCAACTTAATAACATTAATCCCACAGGTTATCAGAGCAATTCTAAAACAAAATGTATAATAGAAATAAAAGTAAAGAGGGTGAAGGATCAATAGATCCTACAATGCGGAAGCAGTGACAACTATGCCTCAACCCGTGTACTCCCAACCTCAACTAATTTCGCCTGCAAACTGGGCATTTGAAACTGAAGGGCCCAGGGGAAAGTAGTGAAAAACACGTTAGTGTGAGTAGACAAAAATAAATAATCAAAATAATTTAAAAGAAGCAAACTTGAATACTTTCCCACGTATTTAAACTTATAAAGCCTCGTTGCATGCAACGTTTATAAAACGTATTTCTTAAAACGTATTTCTTTACACACTCCATAAAATTTTTTTCCAATGTTTCCTTTCCTACCCTTTCCTTTTCTCCCTCATCTAGGGATGGCAAAAATCTCCAGCGGGGCAGAGCTCCATTTGATACCCTCCCCTAATGGGGGGAGAATTCGGGGACAAATGGGGAATGGGGATGGGGATCCCCAATCCCCGTTATCTAAAATTGGGGATGGGACGAGGATGGTATTGTGATCCCCATCCTCAAACCCGCCTCAATAGTATATATATACATATATTTAATTTATATATATATATATAAATTTATTTTTTATAATATAATCATAAATATATACATTTACTGCTTTACTTTAATGGCTACACTTTTATTTTAATGATGTTTTAACTTTGGAGTCACTAAATTATGAATTTAATCATGTTTTAATTTTATTTGTTGTAGATTTTGATTTTTAAAAAAATGCAATATGAAAAAAAATATATTTTATTTATTAAATTCTTGTTGGGGATTTGGGACGGGTTTGGAGGCTTAGTCCCCAGGGGGGATGGGGACGGGGAATCCCCATTATATTTTATTGGGGATTGGGGCGGGGATGGGGGTGGAGAATGACCCCGGGGATGGGGATAGTATTGTGATCCCCATCCCTAATCCGCCTGATTGCCATCTCTACCCTCATCTCTCCCCAACAATTTTTTCTCCTTTTTGTTTTTTATTTAATGTGGACTTAATTGCTAATTAATTTTGATACATTAATATGGTGATTACTAATCATCATTCTTCTTTCACACATCAACATGGTTGGTATATAGTTAATTAGAAGATTGAATAACTTAACTTTTTTACCTCTATGGTTCTTCTAATTGAAAAACTTGATGCCTCTAAGATTTTAAAAGATTCAATGTCAATATCTTCATGATCCATATAATTATGGTCAATATATATTAAATCGGTAAAGAATGAGCCAGGGACCAGGGTGGTTGTTTTGCAAACCAAGTTGACAAGGCCTAGCCCTCTTTCAATATGTTTCAACCAATTTAGTTGCCTGCTAATTCTATATGTGGATTACAATTATTTCATCTGCTATTAACATCCTTCACTTATGATTTTGAAGCGAGATCGACTGTATCATGCAGACGAGGAGAAAATGTAACCCTATAAGAATATCTTTAATTCGTTTCAATATATATATATATATATATATATAGGATTTTTCTCAGGTGCGGACGTCAGTACCGAAATTTCGGTACGGATTTCCGGTTTTCACCCACTTTCCAATCACATATTTTGATCTTAACCGTTCAGCTTTTAGGTCCTAATGTATAAATCATCTCTACAAAATTTCAGCCAATTTGGTGATCGTTAAGGCATCCAAAAATGCAATTTACACGAACGAATAGAATCCGTCAAACCGGAACCGTTCGTGTCATTGTTGTAATTTGCAGTTTTGGATGCCTTAACGATCACCAAATTGGTTGAAATTTTGCGAGGTCATCTATACATTAGGACCTAAAAACTGAACAGTTAAGATGTGAAAATGTGATCGGAAAGTGGGGGAAAACTGGAAATCAGTACCATTCGCACCGTAGCCGGACTGTGTATATATATATATATATATATATATATATATATATTAATTTTTTGATATAGAATGCACTTAATTCTTATTTTATTTTTGTAAATTGTTCTTTGTTTTTATTTTTATTTATTTATTAATGAGGAGGGGCATAGATGGAAGTAGATGATAAAAAATGTAGATGGTGTGCATTATGTTAGTTAATTAGTAGTTGTCCTAATTATGGGTGATGCTCTTATGAGGGTTATTAAAATGAGGACTTTCTAATCAACTATCGTGAGACCCACTATTCAATCATATTTTAGAAAATCAACTGTTAGATGTTTAGATATTTATGAGTAGATCATATATGAAAATTTTCAACCAGATTGAAAATAGTTAAGACCCTTTCAAACAAAACAAAAAAATAGTTAAGACAATCATAATCATGATTTATCATCTATGAACATGAAAGGTTCAGGTTTAACATATTTGGTTTATCCATTGATTTGATCTAATTTTGTGCCTTAACGATTAGCACTTTGGAAGAAAATGTTCATAAGTGATATACTCATGCATGCATAAATATGTAACGACCAATTTGTCGTCGAAATATAATTAAAAAGTGGGTTTTATAACCATTGATTAAAAAGTTCTCATGAAATCCTCATTTTAGAGGTTCTCATCAGAGCCTCTTCCTCCTAATTACTTTTGTTTTGCATGTATTAGTACTACTATTTTTATGCTTGTCTGTTTTCTAATTTTTAGTCAGTGACAAATGACTAATTATCTCGATTAATGGATCTGTGTGTGAGGGAGGGAGGGGAAGAG
Source organism: Rosa chinensis (assembly GCF_002994745.2). Taxonomy (NCBI): domain Eukaryota; kingdom Viridiplantae; phylum Streptophyta; class Magnoliopsida; order Rosales; family Rosaceae; genus Rosa; species Rosa chinensis. The sequence continues at coordinate 61,019,746 of NC_037093.1, forward strand.
GGGGGCTGGTTAAAGGAAAATGCCCTTAACAAAAAAAATATGAGTTCACAGTGTTATTAATGAAGGGTAGTAACAATATGTCGAGGATTAATTTTGATGTACCAATGTGATAGTTGTAAAATGTTGAAAATCAAAGTGTTGAATGACAAAAACTTCAGGGACTGTTTATGACACTTACTCCCCAGCAATATTAAAACGGCTATATTTGTGTTGCATAACAATATGACAAATTTTGTTAACACCCTTTTTATTGAAGTTTTGTTGCGCCATAACGTCATTATTGCTAAAACATAATTTTTATGAGTTGTTCCAACTGACGGATCACAAAAATATCAATCTGATTTTATTTTTTTTATTTTTATGATTTTCTTAGTTTTCCGACTTTGTAAAATTGCAAAAATAAAGTTGAATGAGATTTTTAAATTTCGTCAGTTTTATAATTACTTAAAAATCATAATTTATGAGTTAAAGGATTTCAGTAAGAAAATAAGAACATGCAATCCACGGTTTTGGCCTTTTGGGTAGAAAATCATGAAATCAGATCATTTATTTTTTTAGAGAAAGTTCCGAAATTAGTTCCCATGAGTTTGGAAAAGCATAAGGCATTTTTCGTTGTGTTTAGCCTCACTTGAGGAAGCTGGCAACATTAGCCTCGATCACTTGATATATAGTGATTATTAGCCTGCTTGCTATTATGAAAGAAAAAATGTAGACGTAGATAAAGATGTACCAACACATGTCATTAAGGTTTAGGTTTCCTAGATATTATATGATGAGGAGCAGAAATAAAATCGGAAATCCCTAATTCCTTCCCTTATATCGGTGTGGGAATAGTATAAATGTGGATTCGGCTTCTCTGTTAGAAAAGCCTTTGCTAAGATATGCTTGGATAACATTGTGGGCTCGCCACGTCAGTGTGGTTCAATCTAATGGCTATTAAATTGACAATAGATAAAGCCATAAACGACACTAACGGATGCCAAATACTACTTTAACATCAAAATAGTGCATCGAACAAGATCTCTCGACTCCTCGCGTCTCCCTCTCTCTCTTTGCCCAATTTCCTCCTGGATCCTTTCCTCCTTCCCCTCACCACCTAGTCGTGAAAAATTTAAGAATCAGTTATTGTCTCAAGGACTCGTTAGGAGGTGGCGATTTAAGATTGGTGAGATGTGTCTTTTTGTTTTCGTTTCTTGTGTTATGTTGTTCGTTGAATCAAATTGGGATTTGGACGTATTTCAATTTATCGGATTTGGGCGTGTTTTGTTGGAAGGTTGTAGGAATGAATTCTAAATTGTTTTGTTGATGCAGTGGATCAAATTTCAAGATGACTACTTTGTTGATGGATCCTTTGTTGATGCATTTTCTCAGGTCTGTTATGATTACCCTTTTGTTTGTTCTGCATATTGTTAGTATTTTCCATTTGTATTAAGCATTTTATCATTTGGGTTGGTCTGTTTTGAGGGAGTTTCATTGTTGATTGATGGGTTGATTGTGGAAAAAAATAATGCATTTGGATGCCCTGAACTTTGATTTGGAGTAGGAGGGTACCATTGGTGTGAAGTAGAGGAAAGAGTGAAAATTTCTAAGGATTTGGTATAGCATTGATGTTGTAATTTTACCAATTTCGAAACTTTTAATCAGACTAAGAGAGAAAATGCTGAAGTTGTTTGTAAGTTATGGAGCTAATGTTATTCATCTTCACCTTCAAGCTATAAAGGTAATGTTATCTTGCATTTATTTATTCGTGTTTGATTCATTTTGGTTTTGGTTTGGATTTTCTATGGAAGTTTGGATTTTTGTGGAAATGGAATGAGGAATTGAAAAGTGGGAAGGTTTTGGTTGTGGGTTTTTATTGCCGTGTTGTGGTGTGGGATTAGCAAGGTGATTATTAGAACTTGTTTTTTGGGCATGAATTTTTGTTCTTGATTGATGTATAGTGAGCTGAAAGGTTTATATGTTTACTTTTTGTTTGGAAAAATTAGATCTTTGAGACCTGGAAGTGAGTAGTTTATGTTTTTCTTCATTGGTACATTTCGAATGTTTGTTAAGTTCAACTTTTCATGGACTGTTGTGGGTAATTGGAGTTAGATATATGCCAATGTGATATGTGCTTGTAATTGTATTTTTCTAGGTGCCCAAACCTTGAGGTTCTTTCAATCAAGTGCTGCCCGAATGTGACTGATGCATCCATCGCAGACATAGCGTTTCAGTGCACCATGATTAAGGAACTTGACATCAGCTATTGCTAGGGCGAGCAAATTCTCCCGAATCAAACCCTACCAACCACATCCGAGCCGAGCTAAGTGAATTGGTAGCTGAAAAGTCGGTAACCAAAAACGTGGTACGGTTGTACCGAATCGACTACATGAAGATGGTACGGTAATGGTATGTAACTTCATACATTTACGGTATACCGTACCGTACCATATAAATTATAAATATTTTTTATTTTATTTTTTATTAATAGTGTGGGACTGTGGCAGTGTGGGTACTCCACTACTCTTCCAAGTGGCAATATATAATTATAAATATTCCATTATTCCTTTACCTCACCAAGTCACCAGCACGATTTTTTCTTCTCCATCTCTCTTATTCTCTCTTCTCTAGTTCTTCTTCTTCTTCTTCCTCAGCTAGTCAACCCCACCTTTCCTTCTCCCCGTCGTCATCTTTACTCTCTCTTTTTTTCTTTTTTTGTCTATCTTTTTCAACCCTCGGTCTCCTCTTTATCCTCATTCTTCTTCATTTTTTCTTTCTTTCTTTTTCTCTTTCTTCTTCATCTTCTTCCTCTTCCCTCAATTTGGCACTCCCTCAATTCCTCTCCCTCAGTTCCTCAATGCACAACGCCTTCTTCCCCTCATGCGTCTTGATTTCTGGGTAATCTTTACTTTTTCTTTATATGATTCCTGTTTTTGTGTAGGCAGTTTGCCAAAGAACTCATTTTTAGATCCAAAGTCGGCTCAAGAGCAGAGCTTTGGAGCCTAGTTTGTGGAAATTGATTTGTACAGGTGTGTTCTTGGGTTAGTTTTAGCTTTTGGGTGTGTTTTGTTCGTGATTGTGCTATCTGGGTGTTCATTAATTCAAGCTTTTCTGATGGTGAACATTGTTTGCATCAAGAATTTGTGGTGCATTCGTAAGGTGAGTGCAGAAAGGTGTTTGTTTTGATCTTTATGTTCATAGTTTGTGTTAAAAACAAGAACTTCTTTCATTGGAGTGCACAGCTTCTTTAGCAAGCTTGATTTATGAGTGACTGATTTGTTCACTTGTTTATAAACTCGGTTGGATGCCCAACCAACCGAGTCTCTTGGTATACCGAAATGTTGGTATACCGACTTCTGTGGCCGGTAATAGGAGAAGATTTTATGTACCAAACTAGTCCGATACGGTAGGTGGTTTTGGGCTTGCAACTCCGGTACCGAATCGAACCCACCCCTAGCTATTGCAATGAAATATCTCCGAAGTCTCTGGTGTTGATTGGGAAGAATTCCCCTAATCTCACAATTGTTAAACGGAATGCATTGAATTTGCTAGATCCTTCTGAACACGTTGGGATTGTTCCTGAGGAGTATTTAAAAATTTGCCCTCAAGATGGAAATTCAGAACCTGATGCAATTGGCAAATCAGAGCACAACATGTTGGTTAGGATATGGAAGTGGAGCTGATGATGTTAACTAATAGTAGCTTTTTTTATTGTTGAAGGCTGTTAAGTTTTGGTGAAGGTGTAAACTTTTACTTTTGGCCATGACTCCAATTTGGAGTGAATTGTTAAGTTTCTATGTATGAAACGATTGTGTAGGACTCGTGAATTGTTAAGTTTCTATGTATGAAACGATTGTGTATGACTCCAATTTGGAGTGAATTCATATGAAAAGTTCCTATGTATGAAGAAATTCGGCAAGGCATTATTTACATGAATGAGAATTTCATTTTTTATCTTAACTTGGCAAATGACTAGCCATGTTATTCAAAGTTCTGAAGCTTCTTTAAGTAAAGTAACTAGCTTTGTCAATAGGTGTACCAAATAAACACCTCAAGCATGAACTAACTAAATTTGACACTTTGGAACCTCACCCAATCAAGCATCAAAAGTTTACTATATCTGAAAAACAAATTAGCAAGAGACAACAAAGCTTTGTGATTCAGCAGCCACTAAGAAACTCCCCACATAACAGATGATGAGTTGAAGTAGATAACCCTCTGAATTCTATGAGAGCAGAAACATATGAACATGGAGGAGGAGGAGAAACTATCTGGCTAAAAAATCATTCTCACAAGACAAACAACCTTCACCATCATGTTTTGAATCAAGCCAACCAAAAATATTGGCAAGCTAATAGATATAGGAGCCTTTGTTCTACTTAGAAAAATAAAAAACCTTCTTGCAGCAAATGAACCAAATCACTGGTTCAAGCAATACCATCTGAGGCTTCAACACTTGATGAAAAGAACCCAAATAGAAAGCATAAACTTCAGTACAAGAAACTTCTCAAATTTGACACGTTATTTGACTTTCTCTCTAAGCAATACTTATGGTCCAACTTTCCAACATTACCACAGGACTTTTCTTGTGGAACCCAACCACACCTCTTCCATGAATGAATACTTTGTTACAAAATAGCAGATGACGTACACTAAATCAGGTCGCTAAGCTTAGCTGCCTTGAACCAAACTCCACAAATCCCGAGACCATCTGCTAATGTTTCTATTTCCTGGCTTGAGATTTTCTGTCCCACCAGCTATAATCTACTACCAAAAATGACATAAAGTTTGGGAACTTGATGCAACCAACAAAAACAGCTCTACATAAAACCCATCTATCACGGCATCAAAAGATCATAACCAGCACTCCAGAAAAACAAGAAAACAAATAAGGAGCATTGATATACAAAGTAAAAGAAAAAAAATTGTTCCAGACAGATAATCATCAAACAGTATCAAACAGGTATATGATCTACAATAGCGTACTATATCCATAGGATCTCACTGCTCAAGATCCCAAAACTACATCACCTTGGTTTTGAACAGTAAATGCACCAAAACCAAAACAAAGATGAGCCATTTTATGCTTTTTTTTTTGGTACACGTATTGACAAAACTAGTTACCTATTGAACAGTAAATGCTTGTTTTAAGTGATTGCCTCCGTATTAAGCTATTCAATATAAACACTTCGAAACTCAAAAGTTTGTTACCAAAACTCCCATACATACACAACAAATTGAGCAGAAAGTGACAAACTGATAGTCAAATTACTCAAGTTCGGGTAGGAACTGCAGAAAACTAAAGCTTGTACTGTACTCCAATACATACACAACAAATTGAACAGAAAGTGGCAAACTGATTGTCAAATTATTCAAGTTCAGGTAGGAACTGCAGAAAACTAAAGCTTATACTGTACTCCTATACATACACAACAAATTGAGCAGAAAGTGGCAAACTAATGGTCAAATTACTCAAGTTCGGCTAGCAACTGTAGAAACTAATTGAGGCAGTGTACTAAGATTGTGATAAAAAAAAAAAAATTATTCGAAAGATGAAAACACAAGAGATTGAACAGTTCATTATCAAATAGATAATGCTTAAACTATAAAAGCAAAGAGTATTGAATTGTTCCACAAACAAGCATCCTATTATAATATGAAACTCCCAAACTGTACCAAATTACACCAAGCTGTACAAAGCCTAACATCTACACGATTCTGTGATATCCTTCACCACAGATACTGTACCAAAAGACACCAAGCTCTACAAAGCCTAACATCTACACGATTCTGTGATATCCTTCACCACAGATGGCAAAAAGAAGAAGAAATTGAACTCTGAGTTCAAATCATTCATCACCACAAAATGAGTCTATCCCATCATCTGGAAAATCTTGAAAGTTAAGTAATGCTTGGTAACTAAAACTTTGAGATTCTTGAAATGGTATCCATAACATTAGAATTGGCGCACCACAATTACCAGACTGAGGACATGAAAAAAGAAAAAACAAACATGAGTAACTTTTAAGAAAACTAAATACCTTGGTTGAATCAGAACTAGATGAACAACTTTTATGAAAACGAAATACCTTGGTTGAATCAGAACTAGATGACTTTTCTTTCTCAAGAGGACTCCCTTTTCGATTCTTGGCCAAACTTTTTTCAAAATCACTTATAATTCTTCTTTTTCTTCCTCGAGCACTCTCCCTTTTCTTGAATCCTTTGGCTTGAACAACTTTTGCCTTATCCGAGTTACTTTTGGCCATATTAATACCCTCAATCATAGTGGAGGAAGGTGTAATCTGGTCATCCTTACCAAGTTGTAATGTATCCATTTTTGAACATAACATGTCTTCAATAGCTTTGCTTAGTTCCCCCAAATGATGAATAGCAAACTGATATGTCTCTTCTTTCTCAGCGGCCTGAGATGAAATCTTGGTGGATATGGAACTTAGAGACTTGTACCAAGATGTTTGTTGTAGGTTGGTATCTACTTGGATGTCTTGGCCATACATGTCTTTCACTCTTTTAGATCTCGTTTTTCTTGTCCACCTTTTTAAAATATATTGATCAGGAATTTCTTTGACATTCATGTAGTTAGTAAGGATTTTTATTGCATGGCGGCATAAAATACCTTTAATCTCAAACAACCTACAATTACAAGATACTGAATGGTCTTTCTTCACCCTAACACATCTCTGCTTTGGATGGCCATTAAAGGCAACTTTATACACAATGTCATCACCATCTTGAATACATCCGACTAAGTTGTAGTCAAGAGCCTTCTCATACTGAATTTGGAATTCTTCAAATACTGCTTTAGTGTAAATATTTCTAGCCTTGATCACCATTGAAGAAAATATCCCAATAGTAGGTAACTTGTAGCACAAAGCATACTCTGCCTCTAACTCTTTATACCGCTTATCATTGAGCAATCTGTCAATGTGCTTGAAAAATTGAACCACATCATAATCTGACTTAACATATGGTTTTAGGCTAGCATTGAAACTCTCACTTAATTGGGTGCTATGCATTCCAGCAGTCCGTGCCCACTTGACATACGGTTTTGCCCATTTTTCCTTTAATCAGAATATACTACTCAACCAAGGATTATCATGCGCATCATATTCAGTAAGCATTGCTTCCCATACAACTAGGAACTCATCCTCCTCTTCATAGTTATTCATACATTTTGATAAGAAGGTGGTGACCCTATCATCACCCTTGAATATACTACTTGCTTTCTTAATAGCATTTTGCATTATATGCCATGTGCAAAGCAAGTGATATGTGTTAGGCATCACATTTGCACAAGCTTTAGCCATTACAGCATCTTGATCAGTAAAAATAGACTTTGGAGTCTTGTTAGACATTGCCTCCAAAAACGTCTCAAATAACCATGCAAACGAATCAGAAGTTTCATCATACATCAATGCTGCCCCAAAGATTACAGTCTCATGATGATGATTAAATCCCACAACTCCAAATGGACGATTGGCTTCATTAGTTCTATATGTAGTGTCAAAACTCACAACATCACCAAATAAACCATAATCAAGTATCATCCTAGCATCAGCCCAAAAAATATTTGTTATTTGCTCATCACTATCCAATTGCACAACATAGAAAAATGAGGGATTTTCTAATGCTTGATTTTGGAAGTATTTTAATAAGCATCCTACTTCTCCATATGCCAATTTATTTTGCCTCTGAGATTGAAGATAATTTTTATGATCTTGTTTAGTGAATCCAAGAGCCTCTCTTCCACCAACTTCTCTGCCTATTGACTCGAATAAAAGCTTTAGTGGGATTCCAGAATCTTGTACCAATTCCATCTCAGCTTCTTGTGAAGAAGTAACATTTCGTTGAGATGGTAGCATGTGAGCACACTCTTGTATTGCAAGATCATGGTTGTGAGTTTCTTCAAATTGAACAACTCTGTACCTACCACTTGATTTATCCAACTTAATGATTATTTTAGCATCACAACTTGTTCGTGTCTCTGCTCGAGGATTCTTAGTCAAATGGTCTCGCTTATCTATTGTACGTAAACCTTCTTTAGAATAAACAAATATTCTTGAGATGAGCTTACCAGAATGCTTGTTCTTGTAATGTGTATGTCTTCTAATACTCAACCCAACTCTTCGCCCATACATGTTAAAAAACTCATATGCTAATTCTTCTTAGTCAAACTCCATACCATTCCTTGGCTTGTAATCTGGACTCGTCGAGTCATCTCTATCCATAGGCTCCATTCAATCATTTATTTTCAATCTATAACATATAAAATCTATATTAACATTCCAATCAAATTGAGAAGCAAAATGGATCATGCTATGAAGTTTGGCTTATATGCTACTCTGTTCAGTTTTTAGCTCTGAAACAAAACAAAAAAAATAAAAGTTCCTGATATGACTAACCGTAGAATCAGATAAAGAGGAATCATGTGTTAGCTAAACATATATTCATAGAATACTTTAATAGGATAAACACCCACCGATACAAGGCTGAGATTTCAAAGAACCAAAACCCAAAACTAAAAAGCTAAATGGGATAAGATCAGGATCCATAAGATCAATATAAAGAGCTAGATACACATACCTGAATGATCAAAGCATAGTACCAGCTCCTAAAAGATGAATGAAATTTGGACTGAGACATAGAGTGATCGTGAAGAATAGGGCTGGCCTGAGTCGGTTCTACGGTTTTAAATGCAGAACCCGGAACCGGAACTGAGAAGAGATAATTGGTTCGGGTATGTTGATTTTTGTATCAAGAACCAAAATAGAACTGAACCGACCATTCTTGGGTCGGTTCCTCAGTTTTTTGGTTCCAGACTCAGTTCGGTTTCACACTCGGTTTCTCAGTTTTTCGGTTCCAAGATCGATTCGGTTCCACTATCGGTTCCTCGGTTTTCCCATATAGACAAACTGTTTTTCAGCCTTTTCTAGTCTCCAGCTTCTAGTTTTCCTGATTTCCATACATACATTCAAATGATTCAATATTGCAAATACCATTCACTCATAAAACTCAACATTATCTACAATCTACATATTCAACAATCAACATCAACATAACAAATTAGAAATTCAAAGTCTCCTACGGAAACAAACCTAAAATTGAAATAGTTCAACATCAACATCAACATCAACATTCAACATCAACAATCAACATCAACATCAACAATCAACATCAAACTGAGCAATTCAAAGTCTCAAACTGTTGCGGGGTTGTTGCTTACAAGCACAATGTCATTGCAAGCGGATGGTTCGTCACTGGAAGCAGATGGGTTAGAGAGCTAGTAGATGTTGCGGACATGGAAGTAGATCTCAAAAGCAGCAAGCTGTAAGCGTATGTACAACCTCAATATTTCCTGGCCTGAAATGAAGACGACAAGCAATTTTGTTTAGCAATATTTCCTAGCCTCAAAACATATGCAAATATCTTTTTTTCATTAACAGTTAACAAAGCACAAAACAGAGCAACAAAGCACTAGCAGTAGTAGCAGTCATATAGTAGTAGTAGGTTCTTCTATAATCTATACCGCAACAGAGCACTCAAAAGAAAACCCATTTACCAGTTCACCTCAAATGCATAGTAAATACAAAAATGCCCAGTTCGCAATTCTCAAACCATCAATCCCACACAGTCCAATCAATCTCACAGAAAATGAATATCAAATTCTATACAATTTGAGAAGACCAAAAATGGATAGAGAGAAAACTACCTTTAAAAACAAACTATATAAGGTCTTGCAAAGAATACAAACTATATAAGCAACATATAAAGTTAAAAGGACATAGAATTAATAAAGATAAATAATCAAGTACTGTGAACCTGATATGGATCTCACAGATATTTACTAATATGAATTTTAGGGCTTAGTGGTAGGTGAATCATGAAAAGGTGCATATATGGACTTTGATTCCTCATGATTCCCTCATGATTTCCAGCTCGTGATGCACATCCCCCAAATGCATATCATATTACATCCCTACCCACCACAATTATTATATGATCTTTGTGAATTATCAAAGTACCAACCATGACCAAGTAATTGCCTAATCAAATCGAATAAATGGGTTGCCAAATTAACCACATAGGATTCCAAATTCAGCCAAGTAAGCAAAAACCATCAAAAATTGAAACTTTGAAACAAACAATAACAAAGTTTGAATTTTTATACCACAAATCTTGATGGGTGCTTCAAGCTCTAACAAATTGGATTGTTGCAAGAAGATATCTTTAGAGGCAGAGCAGAGTTGTCGGATCTCGGACTCTGATAGCTGCACGCCTGCACCTGCTTTCCGGGTCAGCCTCGGACTTCAAGAAGACGGCTGAAGATGTCATCGATAACCGATTGGTCCATTAGTCAAACGCCTGAAGTCAACGGCTATGGAAAATAATTGAAACACTGAAACTTGAAGAGAAAAGAAGAAGATGAAGGAGAAGAGAGGGAGTGAAAGAAAAGCATGAGACTGGGGTCCAGACTTACATTGATGGAGGTCGAAGACGGGGCTGCATCAACCAAATCGAAGATGACTAACAGCCCAACACAAATCGAAGACGCAATAGTCTTGCTCGTCGGGGCTGCATTTGATCTTTGAGGGCAATCGTCTTGCTCGTCTGGGTTAGAGAATGGAGAATTGGACACATAGAGAGTGAGGCAGTGAGCGATAGAGACTGGAGAGAACTAGAGAAATTTTAGGATTTTGATCGAATGGATAAGAGTTAGTCAGATCAGATGTTGGCGCCGGATCAAATGAGAATGAGTCTATTTTACACAAATAAGCTCGGCCCTAATATCCACTTAGGTTCCAAAGGGGTTTTAAAAACAAGAACCGAAACTGAACCGATAAGACTTCATCAGGAACCGAACCGAGAAAAATGTAAATACATATGCCCTAAAACCTAACCGAACCGGGTTTTTCGGTGCGGTTCCTTCGGTTTTACGGTTCACCAGGCCAGCCCTAGTGAAGAATAAGAAAAGTTTCAACAGTGAGGAAGAGGAAGTCTGATTGGAGGGAAATAGCATAAGCATGAAAATTGTTGGGGGGAAACTTGAAAGTCCACTTGAAAAACCCTTAACGTTTGGCATCTGTTAGTCTGGTATATGATTTTATCTGTTGTCAATTTAGTAACCATTAGATTGAACCACACTGACGTGGCAAGCTCACAATGTTATCCAAGTAGATCTTAGCAAAGGATTTTCTAGCAGAGAAGCCGAATCCTATAAATGTAAGGGTCCTTAAACTTTAATCGGAAACATATAAACAACTATATATATGTTATAGATTGGGTATATAATAATACAATAAGGAATTTGATTTGTGTGGTGCAGAGGGAATAACAACTATTGGAAAGTGAGAGACAGTGTCACGAGAATAGCCAAATTAAGGACTTTCCCAAGCAAACAAGAACTAGTTATTTTGTATCTTTTGATTCAAAATGATGGAAATAGACATTAAGTGATGGGATGGATATATTCTTATGCATATGCATGATTGCTCTTTTTGTTCAGTTATAGAAAACCCATCAAACACTTCATGATTGAAAACGAGACTAGCTAGCTTAGGAAAAAAACATGCATATATACGATCGACCCGTATATTGGCACAGAGAAATGATAAAGAAATTTGGGATTCGCATCCAAAATCAATTGACAATGGATGGAGTGGCCCAAACCCTTATAAAGACCATAGGCAAAGTCCCATTTTTCCCATGTGGGATGTATATATTCTCAACACGCCCCAGCACGTGTGGCTAATTTTCAAGCCATACACGTGAACAACTTTGGGTGACATGGAGTCCGTGTGGCCGCAAGGCATGCACACGTGGGATAACCTGGCTCTGATACCATGATAAAGTAATCTGGGGTTTGCATCTAAAACCAATTGGCAATGGATGAGTGGCCCAAACCCTTATAAACCCATAAATAAGGTCTCATTTTTCCCATGTGAGATGTATATATTCTCAACAAGAAATGAAAGCATATACATATTTCTTCGGTTTTCCTTAATTGATCTTCTTTTTTGTTCTTTTATAAATTGGGTGACAAATTTGAAATTGAAAAGATTCAATAGAATATAATCAGATGGCTACCATATATTGCGTGAAGGTAGACCTCTTATTAAGAAATTAATTTAGCTACCATCGAGATGAAGGTAATGAAGGTATCAACCTATCCGCCAATTTTATAAGGGTATAGATTTTAGGGTCTCAAGTTTCAAGGCCTTGCATGCATGCGTATGGTCTGACCTCATTCCTTCTCTGTTCCCCTTTCTCTAGGTGAAAATAATTGACTTCATTTTACCTCTGTAAATTACTTGATCAATGGTGTCATCACCTCTAGCCTCTAGGCCAAAAGTGACAGAAAGAAACCTTCATATTGAAATCTTGAACCTTCTGGTTTGTGTTTTGACTGGCATATATGCATAAATTATTGTTAATCAGCTAGTTTGCTTGAACCTTGATCATTATCTCATCATGATCTTATTATTGGAGGGCCTAGGAGAATGAGTTACTATTGCCAGCAAGCTGTCAGCTGCTAACCCTGATCCTCTTGCTTTAATTTCCAAGGCCTTGAGAAGATAAATGCATGTCTCGTATCACACAATTGATTCACAGAAACCAGAAACCCTAGACGACGAGGACGAAGGGAAGGCGCGCCATGCATGAATTGGCATGTTTATTATTATTCCCTTGTTTGATTAAACAATATTAATCCAAGCAATTTGATGGGGCACGTCAGCCTAAACGGCGCTGATTCCGGTGATTCCTTCCTTTCTGTTTTGTCGTTTCGTTAATACTCAAAGGAAAGAGATCGGAGCAGAAGAAGGTGGTCAGATGTGAGGATTAAGAATTTATTCAAATCTCAAAGCAAACCTACACATGCTTCTATGGCTGTATCCTTATCTCGCGAATCGCCATGAACAAACTAATATTCTTCTCTTTATTATATGGATTCCTTTCTGAATTATGACCAATTAGCACAGAAACCGGACATCTATTTTAAATTCACTGTTGGTTAAATTACTGTTGTGTCTAAAAGCAAGGACAGTAATTTAATCACTAGTTGTGATCGAATAATTCAGCAGCTTCTGGTGCTAGCAGATATTGATTTACCTTATTAGAAACAAGGGATTAAGTGATTAACCCTGAAACCCTCTATTAGAAGTGTTATATAGTTGCTCCATGAGAAAGACTGTAAATTATTCTATGTACCGACGGTGCAAATGACCCAATACGTATAAGATGATCTCAACCCTTGATATTTATAATTAATATTCTTATTAATAACCTAAGAGTGTATTTAATAGAATCTAACCATCCATTTATGTAGGTGCAAGTGCACGTTTGTGCACTGAATTATTCTATGTATGTTTGGGAAATTATTTCCAAGTGCACCGTCCGTCATTTGAGAAATTATTTTATACACCGACGCTGCAAATGACTCAACGCTTAAAAAGACTTTGTGTAACTTATGAGTTGAAAATTAATAATAAATGTAGATATTAAAGTGCAAAATGAGACTCCCAAATTCCAATAGCATCTTCATTATTCCCAAAATCTTCTCTGCTCATCAATTATGCATGTTTCCCCTGTACACACATATTATTCTCTACTTAAAACTTCCATTCTTCTCAAAACCTCTCCGCTCATCAAACATGCATGTAATGACTAGCACATATGTACATATTAATTAACCCTAGTTGTAACAGATTTCAACAGTGGACTAGCTAGCTAGCTCCAATTGTCGGTTTAGATGTCAATATACCATGCATATATACAGGTCTATAACACGTGGTATGTGCGTGATAGAGGTGAATATATCGAGTGGGTATTAGAAAATAGTATGATTTTTTTAGAAGCATCTAAGCAGTAAAACAGAAGCAACCATCATATATATATATATATATATATATATATAAAACAACATGTGTACTGTTGTGGTAAAGTATAATATAATTAAATTATGCGACTACTGCTTAGTAATTTGAAGTGCACTAAATCGTGAAGGAAATGCGAAGTATAAATGCAAATTAATTGAAACACATAGATAGATACCCGAAGCTGTCAAAGTGGCCAGGCACTGTGCTGCAATGTACAGTTGGAGCATTTCACATGCGCCGAAGGGGTTTATCTTTGGCCTAGGAAGCCTTTGGGTTCCCTTGACAAAGTCAAAAAAAAAAAAAAGATACAAGATTTTTTTTGTTGGCAAGAGAAAAATGTATTAAAAGAAAGAGAGATAAACACTAGACCCGGGGGGAGGGACATGAGACCAAAACCCTTTATAAAGAATAAAAATGCAAAAAACATTACCAAGCCATACATATGGTTGAAGATTAACCAAAACCCAAACAACTAAAGGTTAAGAGTTAAGGCACATTGTATGTGTTCGATTGCGTGCAGGGTACCTTGAACTAGTTCGACATTGTTTTGCTTTGAATTTTTTATGCTGAGGCTTTGGGAGAGCGCGAAGAAGATTCTCGTCTGCTTCACCCTCATCAAACTAAGTTTCATAATTGATCTCGGATTGACCATAATGTGCATGACCAAGAGGTTCCTCATTTTCCGAATCACCCCAACAAAGCTTTTGAACATTATGTTCTACTAAAGCAGAATTCTCAGTGTCAACCAAAATGTTTAAGGAGAGTTCACTATCTCTTGTTCATTTGCAACAATGGGCTCTTGTTGCACTTGAGCGAGGATCTCAAAACAATTACTAGTTGAAACAATGACAAGAATTGTTTACATCTTCTGCTAGGTAATGTTGAAACTCAACCGTTGGAGCTAGAATCACCAATTTGTTAATTCATCATCTATTCTCTCTAATCTAACTTAATTTGCTAAAATATATAAATGAACAAGCACTGCCTGAGGTTTGTAATGGATCAAACCCAACTGGGCAACTAGTACATCTAGCTTCTGTCTATTTAATCAAGGGTTTGGTATAAAATACAAAGCTAGGGTAGGTGGCAAATGAAATGAAAGTAGTAGTGATTTGAATTGTTCTTATTTCTTAACGTGGACTCAAATTGGGTCCTTGTCAGGAAAGAAAGATGTTAAAAAGTAGCTAGTGATATCCTCTTGAAGGTTAAAATAAAAAAAGATGGAGAGGATGCATGGTGGTTGCGTTATGAGACAAAGGCATGGAATATCGATGGGGAATATAAGCACAGGCAAGCATGCATTTGATAACATCGCAAGTTAGTAGTGATCGATCAGAGTTAAGCCATAGAGAGACATGTTGACCGCATATTACCTCCTGCAACCTTATTATTCAATAATCCAAACAACATGAGGGTACATGAAGGAATATATGTGAGATGAAAAGCCTCCCCTCCCTCAAACTTGAGGGTACTCGCTAATTGTTAATTAAGTAAGGAGGCAGCGAGAAAGAGTGATACAAAAGTTTCATTTCCCGGAGAATCTAGAGCGCATCAGGCGCTGACCGGGGCTTCGATAACTATTAACAAATGATTAAGCTAAGCTTTCTTTTTAGTTTTTAGTCATATCTTGTTGTTTCTGTAATCACCATTATAAACAAGTCGGATTAATCTACAAAAGTCATGGGCGGAGGAGAATCACCTTATAAGAGTCCAATAGAAGAGAACAAAGAAAGAGCTTATTGCTTAGACAAGGTCACGTCCACATGTCACGTGACCACAACCCATGTTGACGCCGAGGAATATGGTCCTTCCTTGCTTCTCTTCCCTTCACATATATTATAGAATTTGAATGAACTTCCACGCGCGGGTGGGAGGGGCTCGACAGACAGATGAGTTTGGTTTTGGTTTGGCCAAGGAATACTATTTACTTGCGACATGGAGAGGGAATATTGGGGACGACGATCGAACACTGTGGATCCGACAAATGCTAGCCGTTCAAAACTCTTACCTTG
The DNA here is from genome assembly GCF_002994745.2 of Rosa chinensis. Lineage (NCBI taxonomy): Eukaryota > Viridiplantae > Streptophyta > Magnoliopsida > Rosales > Rosaceae > Rosa > Rosa chinensis. Next base: position 61,035,629 of record NC_037093.1, read on the forward strand.
TTTCCCGGCCACGCGCTCTCTTCCCGCACGCACTGTTCCTCAACCAGGTGATTGAAGTTTCCATGCAGCGCGTGGGACCAAAACTCGAATGCAGAGGTTAGGTCGGGGTCGGAGTCAGAGTCAGAGTTGCATTGCATGTGGGTCTGCGACCCTGGTGTCGCCGGACAGCCCAGCCACTCTGACATGACCTAGCTTCATTCCTCTAATCTATCACTATGCCTTATATTCTATATGTGCTTCATTTCATTCATACTTCATACATATTCCCTGTTCGTGCCATTTCATTATTTCTAAAGACACCATAATTCAATTCAACTCAGTTTTAATATAAACTAATTCTTGCTAAGGTCGACTGTGCTCTCTTAATTAGCTGATATTTCTCTCAGGTTTCGCACGTGCACAGCTCAGTTATGATTGAAAAACTTGTATTCCCCAGTAGGTCATCGATCAGTCAGTGACTAAATATAGAGGTATAGAAGGCACGCTTGCATGCCCTAGATCAGCCTAGCTGGCTACATTTTATAGTCGGATTAATTGATTAAGTTAGGCGAGAAACTAATTAAGGCATTTATAAGAAGTTCTTACCATTTCAAAAAAAGAAAAAAAGAAGAAGAAGTTCTTACAACTCACATTATGCATCATAATGTACGTACGTAGTTATTAATTTATATCTGTAAATGATGTTCTTGAGGTTTTATCTTCTACATTGAAACTGATATAGTTCACGCCACGTCTGCAGTTGAAGAAAATGAATAGGGCTAGCTAGCTAGGTCAGCATGCATCTTTGAACGGGGATATTTGTGGCTTGCCAATCAATATCAAGAAGAAAAATGGAAATATTCTTATGTGAGGAAATATAAACAAAAGGTATATCTTGTAAAGAAAATATATCAAATTAATTTAGAATAATATCTGGTAGAAATTAACAAGAGGAGTAGGGTATTTAAATCAAATGGGTCGCAATCGATCTATGAAATTAAAAGGAGATGGACGCGATTCCGATATTCCATTGAACAGTGGCCCTTTTGTTTTCTCGAATTCCAACCATTCCTCCCTGCAGAAACCTCCATTATATCCTCTTGCCACTTCCTTTTCACTCACTCTCTTTCTCTTAGCTAATCGATCTCTCTACCATAAAAACGAAAACGGGCCCTCTCTCTCTCTCTCTCTCTCTCTCTCTCTCTCTCTCTGAGTCTCTGTCTGTGTCATCTGTGTATGGAGTATGGACTCTCAGCTCTCTACTACTACTGATCCGTCCCTCTGCAACTACCACTACTCTTAAATACAGAGTTTTTCCTTTTCAATAGCTTTTCCTTCAACCCTTCTTCCCAAAAAGACCGAGTTACTTTCTCATTTCTAGCATTCTCTCTCTGATCGAGTACTAACTGCTCGCACCAGCTTTCTATGTGTTTAGATTTTAAATAGATCTTCCTATCTATCTAGTACTACTTTTTATAAAAGCCTATCTCCGGCATCTGCATCCATCACTTGCTTAAACCCAGTGCAGTGCAAATCATAAGCCACTCATTACCATATAATCACTATAGTTACCGTTAATTCAGTATATTATTTGGTCCTCCTCTCTGATTCATTTCTTGTTCAGTTCTTCATCCTCATGATGTACCTGAGCTCAAACTCAAACCCTATAATGAGAACTACTTCTTCACCCTTGCCTGATCTCTCTTTACAGATCAGCCCACCATCAGATCACTACGAGATGGGTTTAGCAAGAAAAGCACTTAACGGTGATAGGAGCTCAACCGCCGACTCCACTAGTAGTGGGAGTGATTTGAGTCATGAAAATGTTCTCTACCACTTGGATCAGAGGACTAATTATAATCTCACTTCCGCTGAGCCCGAGCCAAATTTGAGTTTAGGTCTTGAAATGAAGGATATCATGAGTAGTAGTACTAGTTCAACACCTCTACTGCCAAGAAACTTCAATCATCATCATCCTCAAATCTACGGCCGAGATTTCAAAAGAAGCGCCAGAACTGTCATGAATGTGAAAAGAAGCGTCAGAGCTCCGAGGATGCGGTGGACTACAACCCTTCATGCCCATTTCGTTCATGCAGTCCAGCTTCTCGGCGGCCATGAAAGTAAGATACGCATATATACAAGCTAGACGTCTTTTATTTGTTTCACAAAGATTAAATAAGTTGCATTTCTAATTAGTTAATTACCATTTCTTTCGGAAATGAAATCCAAATGCAGGAGCAACGCCAAAATCGGTGTTAGAGTTGATGAATGTGAAGGATCTAACTCTTGCACACGTGAAGAGTCATTTGCAGGTGGGCTAGCTTATACTGTGCTCAATCTTGTTTGCTTTAAATAAAAACATAAGAGTGATAGCTGATAACATCGGTTCTCTTAATTTCTAATTTTGAGGAGGCCGATTTCAAATAACATTCTGCATATTCTGCATTTAACATATAAATGTTATTGGAATGATTCATTTGTAGTGGGGGGTAAACAACAAGGGATGTAAGGACAAAATGGCATCTAAAGGGGGTAATCTTAGCAATGTGGACCTTTTTTTCTCATGATTTTTCTTTTTGTTTGGGTTTTGATATCATGCAGATGTATAGAACAGTGAAGAGCACTGACCACAAAGGAACAGGTAAATAATGGAATGGATTTTCCAATATATATATATATATATATATATATATATATCTAGTTAGCTCTGATTTCATATTTGATATTTGCATGATCCATCTCTCTCTCAAAGGACTGGCCCCATTTTTATTTATCTTCCATTATTCTCTTTGTTGCGAAGCCTGGGCGATCTCAGTGGGACAGAGTACTCTACTCTATTATCATCATTTTGACCCAACTAGACTCAAACAAAATGAAGTGCCTGGTCGAGACTGAGATTATTATTTATTATTGGACCTAGCTCCTTCCTTCGATCAGCACTCACTACTCAGTACAATCCATGTGAAGTGAATTATTTTTGGTTGGTGTCTGAAAAAGCAAGACCAGTATTAATGGCTAGCTGATCGATCTATCTACATTTACTCTGGTTGCAGGAAACGAAGGGCAGCAGATAGATATGGGTTTGGACCAAAATCCAGGGAATAATAATGCTCAAGTAAATGAATCAGTACTACCTTGTGATTCTGAGAAAGCTATTAATTCACCTCCAACACTGCTTCTGCAAAATCCCAGCAGGTAGCTAATTCATTCTATTTTTATGATCTAAACGCGACTCTTCACCTGATCTTCTCTAGCTCCTGCAAAATAGATAGATAATAAATATATGCAGACATACAGGCACGAATATCGGCATGTTTTTGCCTAGGAGAAAATTGATTAAAGACCCTTTTTTTTTTGTTTTTTTTTGGTCCAAGTCCAACATGGTGTCTGTCGTTGTTACTAGTGTAGAGCATTTATTGCTGGAGGTATCTCAAAGCACATTGATTTTGATGAAGTTACGAAGTTAATTTGCTAGGGTTTGTAATTTCATACTGGCATGAACCTCTATTACGTCCAGGTATAGGGAGCAACTCCAACAGATTCCCTATATTTTGATTTTTCTCTACTTTAGGGAAAAATAAGCCTCTTTTGCTCTAACAGATTCCCTATAACTATCTCTATTTTAGGGAAAATGAGGAGAGAGAAAACCAAATTCCCTATATTTACAGCAAACTCCAAAATTTTAAAGAAGAATATGGAGATTTTATAGATTACTGTAAACTAAGGAATCTGTTGGAGTTGGAGAAGAAAAATAGGCTAAAAGTTTGACTTTTGCTTCTCTATAATACAAAAATTATAGGGAAGCTGTTGGAGTTGCTCTTTTATAAACTAAGCTAGCTCCATACACATACGATCATGCATCCCAATGCGTCCCTAAAAAGTCAAGGGATTTTGGCACAAACTCGATACATATTGCACTTGTAATCAAACGGCTATAGTTGGTTGGTAGAGATCATATATAAAGAAAAGAAACTAACTATAACAAACTTTGATAGGTAGGAGAGACTGACTATGCATCTTGTCTAATACTCTAATAATGTCTTGGCCTCAAATGGTGGATTTGTTGACTCCAATTATGTATGGCAGTGAGCAATAATGTTCACGTACTATCTCTTTGACTGCAATATATAGGAGACATCTAATATTCACGTATTGCATGACATATACCATAACAGAGTATATGTAATTGGTTTCATTTGGATGATTTGATATATTATTAAAGTTTTTGATCACTAGCCTGTTGATTAATTGTGAGCAGAGGATCATGGCATTCTGCAAGGGAGACAAATGGCAGCTGCAAACTAAGTCATGGAAATTCTTTGACGTATTCTCATTCCCCATCCTCAAATGGCACCAAGGTATACATACTTGCACATCAAAACCTACCAAAATCATTTTAAATTTTATACAAATTATTATGATGCATTAGCGTATCATGGTGAATGATATAGTTTATTTGAAACTTGATTAGGTGGAGGAGGAGGATTCGGGTTCAGGCCGCCAGTTGGATTGTAGCTCCTTGTCATCTTCGGATCATATGTATCTTAACCTAGAGTTCACCCTTGGAAGGCCAAGTGGCGAATGGTCTATGCTCAACACCCTCAACCTTCAAATGACTTGATTAATTACCCTTCCCTATCTATTTTGCTAGCTAGCTAGCTTTAGCTAATCCTCGATAAGTTCCAACTCAAGTCTCCATTAATTAAACTTAACAAGAAGCAATATATGTCTCCTCTTTTTGATCCATTGCTGCATGTTATTGTTGTTTTCATGTTCGTTCGAATTTCATCTTTCATTTGACCAGGAAAGAGGCTAGGGCAGGCAATGCTAATTGCATGGTAGAATTTGACATGAAAGTTTTGATGTAACCTAATATGTCTCACAAGATGGAGATAATCGATCTATGGAGTAAGCACCAACAGAGGATCCAGACAATTCTTGAATTTGGATGTTCAGGATTAGAATTGTTCAGCATCTAGTTTTTACAATTTTAACAATCTACGGACAAAGAAACTGTACTCTAATATATGAAACTTTATCATAATTTCATGGTTTGACATGTGGCAAATTTCAATAGATGTATTGTCCCTTAATGAGTAATTATTCTATGGTCACGGACAACAACACGATATTGCCATGTGGTGGTCCGGGCCAATAATATTACTCGAATTTGGTTGGTAACCTTGCATGAGGGTGAAAAAAATTAAATTAAAAGATTAATCAGAAATTAATACAAGTTATATGAACCAATAACATTAACTCAGACAACCACGTATACCATAGTCTGAGACCGTGTAATAATTTTTCATACACGTTTTTCAACTCTCTCTAACTTCTCTCCATATACTTTCTTTTTCTTGACTTCATCGGATCATAGTTTTTATTTATAACTCCAATTTTGGATCCGAGAAAAGCTATGGATTCTTCTTGATAGCCTCTTTAGATATATTGAGGTTTGAGTAAGATCGGATGAGATTTCTAAAAGGCTCGTATTAGGAGGCTCGGTTCATGATTGGTGTTTTGGAAGGCGATTCATATCGTTGAAGTGAGTGGGTGATCTAATATGTTTCAAATTTCAGATCTATTTCTAAAATTCTTCTCTTTTTTTGAAGTGAAGCAGGTTTATCTTCGAAATAAGAATGATTTATTTTATTATATGGAATTGGTGGTCGAGATTATTCATGGAGCATGTAAACTTCTTGATTGGTTATGTCGAGGTAAGAATGTATCACATGGAGGTATATGACATAAATTGCCAATAGGTGCCTATGGGGATCACTAAATTGAAGGATAACCAATAAAAGGGGATGATGTAATTTTGGATATTATATATTATTTTTCTTACACGTGTAAAACTGCATGGATTCACTGGCATATTACAAGACTTACTCAATGAGTGTGTGGTTTTATTCACCCACCCATATCTAAAATCTTTTGCAAATGAGTACTAAGAGTGTTTCGAGCCAGAAAGAGATTAGATGAACCTAAAAGAAAGAGTTTATTTATATTCTGCTTTGTAACACTCACACCTCATATTCCGATTCACATGCTTAAAGTCCACCAATGCAAGATTTTGGACGTGACATTTCATCAACTTGTTCTTGAAAGGTGGGCCTCGATTCTATAGCTTTTATATACCTTCTTCATGTAATCATGTCAAAACAAAATATTCCCAACTTCTGTAATAGTAATATCCAAGAGAAGTTGCGTTCTACTTTTTATTTGTCATTACTGATAATATTGGTTAGGTACTTGCACGAAAATGGAAAGACATTGCCATGGTTCATGTTCAACAAACAAATTGATGGATATATGTTACTTTGAATGTAATGCCCCAAATTGCACCTCACCAGCTTAAGCTTGTTACAGTGCCGTAAGTCTCTAAAACATAAACCGAACGTTCAGTTTACATCCTAAAGAACCGCTAGGCATCTTGTTTGAAAATTTTTGAAGAACCCAGTGGAAGCTACAAATACTTTTGAGGTGAAAATTCGTTTCATTTGTCTAAAACTTGGAACGAATGTTCACATAGAAGGTACTAACTTCAAAGAACAAAGCTTCAACTAGATCTAGCATAGAGCTAACTATCAGCAAGTCACGGAATACGAAGTTCAAGAAATAGAATTTAGAATAAAATCCAGAAGACGGTTTACTATACTTGTTCCGCACACCCAGCTCCGTCCGCATTGTCCCATCACCAGTGCACAGTACCTGCATCCACACTGTTGTAGGGGTGATCTTTCGTCCTCGCTGCTCTACAGGAACTCTACCACAACTAGGTTTGAAACCAGTAAATATATATTTGGGATCCCAGTATGAAAACATGCTTAAACCGAAGACTCCAAGGAACGACAAACTTTATAAGATTTTATAACTTAAAAACCCATGCATGATGTTTTAATAAATACGGCGCCAAATCCAAGTATTACCTGATGGCCTGTCCCATAGACCCATTACACGACCTTACCTCAAATTAATTTATCACCAGGTAAGTGTAATGAGAGCGTCCACTACCTAGCTACACACACGTACCGAGTCCGTGATTGCGGATACTAGGACAACCGGCATAGCTAACCCTCCGGAGGTTTAGGGAATCGAACCTAAGGAAGTCAGTGCCCCTTTCGCTCTCAAGCCATCACATTTCTCACGATTTGATTAATATGCATTACATTTTAACATAACCAAACCATTCCACTTAGCATGCATCGTTTCAACAACAATATAAGAAAACCACTAACCGAGGAGAGTCCTGAATCCCTAGCTGGATTTCGATGCTTTCCCTCACGAACTCCGAGAGTCGCAAACCTTCTGTTCCTCGGGTAACTGGAGTCCTAGATTCCGACATTTCGACATTTAATATCTGATTGAACTAATAATTGAAATCTCGACGATTAACAAATCGTACAAACCAACTTTTCCTGATTTGACCAGAATTTGACTACCCTTTCCTGATTTGACCAGGATTGATCATTTTGGCCATTCCTTGACCAAAGTTTGACCAATCGAGGCAGGCTCGATAATTTACTCGAATTACCAAACATTTATTTGAAGCTACGATATCGATCAATTACCATTTCATCGAAGTAAATCAAGCAACAACTTAATTTCAAACATATTAGGCATACCCGAAATTTACTAAGGCCACCCAACATGTTATTTTCATTTATGTGTTTATTACCCTTTCACATGATACTCAAGCAAATGAAAGTTATGACTAATTTCCAATCTTGTCGACGAATGAGTTCAAGTGTACTTAACAATTTTGTCGCATAGTAATTTGACGGAATTACTATGGACACCCAATACTTTTCCATCCTATTCGACTCAAAATGGGTGTGCCTAAAACACTAAGGACACCCAACATAATTCCAATTCTCTTTCTAATTTCCACGACCAGTTTTCTTGGCAGGAAAATCAATTCTCAACTGCAATTACAACAACATACCAGCAACGCAATAATCAACTCACCAAACTGCACAATTCGATCAAACTAGGCATAACACCATATCAGGTTATCAACTCACAACAACTTAATGAACTCAAACACACAACCAAGATAATCCGATTTCAATCACAACTCCACAATTCATCCTATCTATCAAAAGCACCCAAAGGGTAGAACTTCAATTTTTACCTTCAGTAGTATCATCTGCAGGTGGGAAACCCAAACCTCTAACCCAGCTCGGCAACAATTCCCCGAAACTCTCCCCAAAACTCGATCAATGACGAACTGTGGTCTACCCAGCAAGCTTCTGAATTTCAACTCCAAGTGTTAATTGTCTTCATCTACAGTCGCAGCCAAGACAAAAACTAACCCAAGGAAAGCCAAAAAAGTAGCCGACGGCAACAACGACGTCGAACCCGAAGCAAGCCCAGAAATCGATTTGTCAAAACTTGATCAAATTGGAAAACTAATTACACAGACGTGGAAAGCATAACGAGATGAGAGATTTTTATACCACATACAGCCCAATCGGTGGCCTGAATTTGCAGAAGCTCGCCAGACCAGTCAGACTCTCTCACGTCAGTTCTTCTTCCTCGTTGGGCGCATGGATGATCTGAAGCGACAGGCGTGACGGCGACAATGAAAGGAAGAGATTGGTGGTCTTGCGTCGTCGATCGGTGGCCAGACGCCAGAGTTGTCGTCGGGCTGCCTTGCAGGTCGTCGGGTTTCTCTATCTCGGGTCGAGAGAGCTAGAGCTTGCTGGTTGCTCTAGAGCAATCTAGAGCCTTAATCTGATCTTAGGGTATTTGTACCTTAAATTTAGGGAAAATGCTCATTTACCCAATTTTAGCTTAAAATTTGCCCACTTGCTCCACTAACTGTTTTTTAATCCCGTTTACCCAAAACACTCTAAGGGATTATTTCCTCTTTACCCAATTAATTCTTTTTTTCTTCTTTTTATTTATTTTTGGGACTTTTTTGCCCTCTCCCCCCTCACCGATTTCTCTCTCCTCCCCCCTCACCGATCTCTCTCTCTCTCTCTCTCTCTCTCTCTCTCTCTCTCTCTCTCTCTCTCTCTCTCTCTCTCTCTCTCTCTCTCTCTCCAGACGACGTCGGATTTCTCTCTCCCTCCCTCCATCCCTCCAGCAGGTCTCCCACGACGCCTGCTCTGGCCATCGCGGCGCCGAAACTCGTCGTCGTACTCTCTGCGGCCAAGCTCGACGCCAAGCCAACGGTCCTCGTCGCTTAGAAGCTCGGCGAGGCCGGGGTTGACCTTCTGAAGGAATCGACGACGGACTGAAAACTGTTATCTGGGACTGAAAACTGCCATCTGCTATTGTGCAGTCATAACCATAAAAGTTGTTACATTAGTGCCCCCAGTAGACTTTGTATTGGGGGCCAATGATGACTGCTTTATTTATTGACGGACTGAAAACTGCTATTCCAAAGTAAATGTAGTGTTAAATTGCAGTAGTCGATAAATGAAAAAAATTGTGTGGTTTGTGTCAGTCTAGTGGGGGGCAGTAGACAGAATAGTGACCCTCAAAATGTGGGTTTTTAGACATTATCTGTTGTTTTGAGTGTGAATAACTTTTATAATCTGTGAAACATAGGAATCGGTGTAATGTTTGATGGTCTATTGGGGGGCAGTAGACACATTAGTGCTACCCAATAATGTCTTTCTTAGGAGACAGTAATCATCTCTTGTTGATTTGTTTGTGATAAAGTGCAATACACTGTGAATCCTTGAAACTGGTGCAAGTTTTAATGGTTTAGTGGGGGGCAGTAGACACATTACTGCCCCCAAATAATGTCTTCGTTTTAAGTCAGAACCCTTCACTTAACTATCATTGACAGATTATTGTACTTTAATAAACTCAAAACAACATTAGACTTATCAAAACTCTAATTTCAGTGATTAATTAACCATAGTTAAGAAATTAGTAGGGGGCAATAATCTGTCTATTACCCCCCAATAGACCACAGTTTTGACGTCGTCCGAGACCTGCAAGGGAAGCCCAGACCCGATTCCAGCGTGGAGCTTCGGAGCTTCCTGGACATCTGACGAACAAAACCGGCGAAGCCCAGAAGGGTTGGGATCGTGGAATTAGATGGCGTCATCCTCTGGTGGTCCGACGGTGGGACGGAGCGGCGGCGGTGGAGGCCGACATCGACAGTGGAGTGGTGGGCGTGGTGGCTCAGAGAGAGAGAGAGAGAGAGAGAGAGAGAGATATGAGTTTAATTTGTTAATTAAAATGAGGGCAATACTGTCAAACACTGTTAGATTGGGTAAATGAGGTTAAAAAACTCTTGGTGGAGTAAGTGGGCAATTTTTGGCCAAAAATTGGGTAAGTGGTCACAGCCCCTTAAATTTAATTGATTTCAAGGGCTATGATGAGGTGGTGGAAGTTTTGGACTGCTGCGATTGCACCGCATAATTTTTCTTTTCTCTAAATCATTTTCTAAAATCCCACAACTTTGGAAAATCGATATAAATAGCTTGGGTATCCAAAAAATTCCCCGAAAATTTCCACGAACTCGTCGTGTTGAGTACTTTATTATCCAACTCCTAGATTGAGGATTTCACATTAAGAAAATTTTTGAAAATATTCTCGAGCACGTTGACTATTGTCGAGATTGTTAAATTGTTTATCGAACGATCTCAATTTAACTCGTTAAACTTTTTCGAGGCTCACATTGAAAGTGACAGATTGGCATAATTCATGCTTGACTTGACTTAACAACAACTCACCTTCAGCATATATATGGAATCAGGAACCTACTTAATTTTGTTATGGAATCCTTATAAACTACTTGTTTCATATTCAAGTTTTGCCAACAATTTGTTTTTCTTTTTTTTTTCTTTTTTCTTTCTTGTGGATAGCTGGGGGCCTGAAAAGGCCCAAACAAAACACAAAAGAGGAATATTCCTAAACCCAACAAGTTGTTCTTGCCAGAAGCAAGAAAATGAGGGTAAAAAAAAGGAAAAGAAAAGAAGACCATTTCCCATTTGATTTTGTTTAGTTTTGCAGAGAGTAACAATACCCAAAAAGTCACAATGGTTACTCTAATAAGGAAAAACAAATTGGCAAGAAATGTGCGCAGGAATCATGGCTATGGCTTGAACTTTCGCATGCTTCATGCCACATAACCTACTCCATGGTTTATAATTATATACCGTTGAACGTGCATCAATTCCTTGTGATATTATCATACTCTGTTGTCTAATAATGGATCTGTTTGGCTCCAAAACCAATATGGGTGCAAACTGTCTCTTTTGAGCGTGTGCGCAAGCGTGCCAGCACCGTGGGGTGCAGTCGTCGGAAAATCTCTTGACCTGACTTCTTGATCAAACGATGTGGACAAGGAGAGCACCAACCTCATCACAAGGTTCTTTTCTCTGCCTTCCGGAAAATGACTTCTTGCCTTACGGTTAAGGGCTTTGTTTGTGATCTCTTCGCGTCACCGAATTAATATTCAACGTTGTAAGTTGACCAGAGCAATCACTGGGAAGTTTGGAGAAAGCAAGGGTTTGCTAAAGAGTATCTTTAGCTTCGCTGGATTGCGAGGGCATTACTCTCGCTTTACTGGGTTGCAGGTAGGTTTTCTCCGGAGAGACTTTGATAATCGTTGAGATTAGTTTGAGAGTTGTCCCTAATTCATCCTTGAAAACTAGTATTTATATCTAGGGTTTCGACTATTCCTTGCCATAGAAGGATTATTGATTGAAGTTTCCTATTCGATCACCGCTACTTGACTCCAATAAGGACTCATTTTCCTTATGGATCACTGAATGGGTGAAGCTGTAACCTAAACTCAAGTAGGCTTATTTTTGGGCCACAGGTATCGGCCCGCTGTGCTAAATCCCCCCTAAGGGATCTTGCCAAAAATACTTTTGGGCTCAAACAGAATATTTCTTTCCAATTAATCACACTCGATCATTTATGTGTTTCTTGCTTCTTTAATCTTTCTAGTTCTTCCATTGCTTTGAGGTTCCAAGCACCAAGAGGTTATGCGGAACATAAGGTGCATGGCCAATCATAGGCCACCTCCACCTTCTAGGCGGCGGATACCAGCTTCTTTACAGCACATTGGGCTCAATGGGCAACAAATTCAACTCAGCTTTCAACATCAGGCTCGGCAACCCCCGTGCCTTTGCAGGAAGCAGTTGGGAAGTAGCCAAAGACCGTTTCTTCACCTTCACGTCCGACCATGGGCTACGACGTGTTTGGCTTGGCACCCTATAGCCCCTTCTGGCGTGAGAGAGGAAGATTGCAACACTTGAACTCCTCTCGAACCGCCTCTCGAGATGCTCAAACATGTCCGGACTTCTGAAGTTGAAAAATTGAAATTGGAATACGAGAGTTGCACAGTGTGTGGGTCGAAAAAGAGTCACGCGCTCTTGTGCTCGTGGACATAAAGCATTGGTTGGAGAAAGTCTGACACTCAATGTGGTGGTGAGGATTGTTGAGAATGTGTATAAATATAACTCGCACATTGGAAAAATATAACTTTGCTTATGGGTTTATAAGGGTTTGGGCAACTTCATCCATTGCCAATTGGTTTTGGATGTGAACCCCAGATTACTTTATTATGGTATCAGAGCGGGTTACCTACATGTTTGGTTTCAGCGTTGGCCATACGTGCTCACCATCACCCAATATAATTTGTCCACGTGTATGGCTTGAGAAATCGCCATAGGTACGGGGGCATGTTGAGAATGTGTATAAATATAACTCTCACATTGAAAAAAATATAACTTTGCTTGTGGCGGGAAAGCATTAATTTGGTAGTCGGCAGCTGGCTTGAGAAATCATCATACGTGCAGGGGCGTGTTGAGAATGTGTATAAATATAACTCCAACATTGAAAAAATATAACTTTGCTTGTGGGGGGAAAACTTTAATTTGGCGGTCGGCAGCTGCATGTGACAAGGAGGTGAGGTGGTGCCTGGCTTGAGAAATCATCATACGTGCGGGGGCGTGTTGAGAATGTGTATAAATATAACTCTAACATTGAAAAAATATAACTTTGCTTGTGGGGGGAAAACGTTAATTTGGCGGTCGGCAGCTGCATGTGACGAGGAGGTGAGGCGGTGCCAGAAAGCAATCAATCAGTTTTTTCATCTAACTGGGATCTTTGTGGTTTCTGATGCAGTGCCGTTTTTGTTGTGGTTGGAGTTGCAGGGGCATGAGAAGGCTATGAAGAAGACCACCAAGGACTTGGATCAAATACTTGGTGGGAGGCTGGAGGAGCATCGCCAGAGGAGATTAAAATCTAACTGTGATAAGGTCAAGGCCAAAGGTGTGGAGGAGGCTAGGAGGACTTCATTGCTGTCATGTTGTCTCTTCTCGAACAAGGAGAGCTCTCCAACTTTCAGCATGACAGCATATGTCTACCTGTCTGGTATGTTTCAAACGAACACTAGAATTTATTGTTACAGCTTCTTCGTTGGAATTTTAGGTTGAGAGTTGAGACTCTCCAGCCTGTAGCGCATAATGGACCTACTGCAGCTCATGATGTAGGGTTTAGCCTCTTTAATTAAATTATATTATCGAATGTGATATTCACACTATTTTTTTCTTCAAGATACTATTTACATTCTCACAATAAAATAAAAGGACAGACTAACTAATATTTTGAAGAAGAAACTTGAGTGTAAATATCACCATGCACCCTAGCAAAGAACGTGAACTATAGCCCTAGCCTAGAAAATCTCTACGACAAAAAGCACAAGCTAATATATTATTTTTGATCGAAAACAAACAGTTATCCTAGGTGGCAGTGACATGAAATCAAGTACTCTGATGTGGGCCATCTCTGTAATGCCCCGTACCATAAATTTTTTACTAGTTTTACCATTATTGACCAAGGAGTGACTTTTTCTTGAGTTCGGTAAATTAGGGAATTTCTTTGTGAATGTCGTAGTATACGAAAAATTGAGTTCGTAGACATGTAATTTGTTTAAATCGAAGTTTTATCGGGAAAGTTGTGACCAAAAAGGGAAGTTACTATTCATAGTGGTTATTTTTAAAAGAATTTCCATTTTGGGATTGAGCAGAGAGAAGTCAAAGCTGCCAAATCGGGACAGACCCGACCTCCCCCTCCTCATTTCTTCTCCTTTTCGCCGTTTCTGGTTTTTCGGCGATTTCGTCGCCATCCGGTCACCCCAGGACGAACCGTTTGGCATGGCGTGATCCTCTCCTCCTTCTCTACCTAGTCATGTAAGTTTTTCACCTTGGGTAGTCTTGGTTTTTGAGTTTTGAAGAGAATTTCAAAAATGGGAAAAATCGGGATTTTGCTTTGATCTCCAGTTTCTGGCGGTTTCCGACCGGATTCTTTAAGGGTTTTGGTTGTTGGTGAAGTGCTGAACGTGTTCCTAACCTTGTTGCAGCTTGTTTTGATCGGTGGAGGAAGATTTGAAGGTGTTTGAGGGTGTGAACAGTAACTTGAACAGTAACTATCGAGTTCTTGGTTTTTGTTTGATCTTTCCGGCCATTTCTGCTTGAATTTGGTTGTTGTTGCAGGTATGGTAATTGTTGGGTGTGTTGTGAAGATGATTTTGAGCTAAATAGGTTGAGGAATTGGATTTAATCTTTGAGTGTTGTGTTAGATTTGAGGTTGTTTGGATAGTAAGATTCCTTGGAGTTGGAAGTTGGAGAAGTGATTGTGGATTAAAAAGGGAAAATTAAGAGAGAAATTGGGAATTTTGGGAATGAATTATTTTATATTTTGGTGGTTAAATTATGGTTGAGTTGTTAAAGAGTTTGATGGCATTGACATTGTAAGGAATTCCGAAATTTGAGAATTGAATCCTAAATTGAAGAATTGGTTGTCAGAGGAAATTTCTTTTGGATAATGAGTATTAATTTCCGAAGGATTAAGCCTTGACTCTTAGATTAATTTCTTATCGAGGTTAATTATATCTTGTCCTTTTACCACAGGACGTACTGAGCCCTTAAGCGAGGAGGACACGGGCAGGCAGCAGGATTAGCTGCGAGATTCACATGTGAGTGGACTTTTATTTTATTTAAATAATGCATGCAGCACAGTATTTAATTTATAATGGATTATTATTTGAGTAAATGTGGTTTTTGTGAAAAGAAAAGAATTTAAAGAAAGGAGTTGGCAAGGAGGCTAGTTTCGGCGCATGCGTATGTTACTTAGTCGGTAGTCCCCTCTAGGTAATATCCCAGTCGGCAGTCCCCTCCAGACTATATCCCGGTCGGCAGTCCCTCCGGTGAGTCATCTGATCGGCAGTCCCCTCCAGATGAGGTAGTTAGTCGGCAGTCCCCTCTAACTACCTGTGGTTAGTCGGCAGTCCCCTCTAACCACCGCCTCCTACATTCCGGTCGGCAGTCCCCTCCGATGCATCATCTGGAAGGCAGTCCCTTCCAGATGGCATGAGATGATTAGACAGCAGTCATCTCTAGTCATCGAACGATTTTCATGAAAGGATGGTTTTAAAGGAAGGATTTGGATTGTTTTAAAATCTCGCTGCGTGTCGGATTTTTTTTTTAGTAATGAGGAAATGGGACAGCATTCAAGCATCAGTTTCATTAATTATTTCAATTTTGTCCACTCACTCTAACAGATTTTAAATGTTTTCCCTTGGGCCCTTCGTTTTCAAATGCCCAGATTTCAGATTTGCCGAGATCGCGTCCAGGAACTTGAGGCATAGGAATCAGAGCTTATGTTTTGTCCGTAAGTTATTACTTAACCTACCTAGGGCTGGGCATTTAAGCCCGAAAACCCGCAAATCCGAACCGGCCCGTCAAAACCCGACCCGTTCGGGCCGGGCCCTTTTTTTTTTTTTGTCGAAACGGTCCGGGCCCGGGCCTTGACTTTCAAGCAAACGGTTCGGGCCGGGCCTTGTCTTTCAAAGTGACAAAAGCCCGTCAGGCCCGTCTAAGAGAGTAAAATCCTCATCATAGGATCGAATACACAAGATTATATTCTACACTCAAATACCTAAACCTAATGTTCAGCCTTCATTTCTAATCTCTACACGATCTCTTGTGTGTTCAGGCCGCCTCCTCCACATTTCTAATCTCCAGTCGATCTGAACACAGAACACACATGATTCATGCTCCTCAGTTTCTCCATAGCTGGGCCGCCTCCTCCGCCGATGCTATGACGCCCAGACGCCGTGACGCAGATCGAGACCACGCCGAGGCCGAGACGCTGATCAAGACCACGCCGAGGACGTGACGCAGATCGACACGCCGCCCAGACTGCTCTCTCTCTCTTCACTTCACCTGCGCGGCTGCACAGCTCCTCCTTTCTTCACGTCTGGAGTCTGAATCTTTCAGCTTAGAAAGAGGTAGAGTTTTCTATTTAATGATTACTTCTCACTTTCTTTATGCATATTTCAGTGGCAAGCTTCAGAAACTGTGATCCTGTAAAGCTTATTTGCTTAATTGGAACAATATGCTCTCTTTTCATTTACTTTTAGATGAACTTATGTTACTAACATAGTGAGTAGGCAAAAACTGTGATTGCAGGCTTCCTTCCGTCTCAATACTTTTAGATTGAAGCCCCGATTCTCAAGGTCGGTGAGTATAAGGAGATCGGAAAGCAGGGCCTGATGAAGAAACTT
Organism: Rosa chinensis; assembly: GCF_002994745.2. Classification (NCBI taxonomy): domain Eukaryota; kingdom Viridiplantae; phylum Streptophyta; class Magnoliopsida; order Rosales; family Rosaceae; genus Rosa; species Rosa chinensis. The sequence goes on from NC_037093.1 coordinate 61,052,151, forward strand.
CTCAAGGAAGGTGAAAGCTGGGAAACGCCAAAGAGCGACGACGAGGTTGAAGGTGCGGTGTCGATTTCAACACTGCTTTTGAATTTGTGTTTTCTTGAATTTGAGTTTTTCTGGAATCGTTTTTGGTTTGTTTTGGATTGGGATTGATTTCAATTGTGATTGAATTGCAGTACATTACACCGGGACTGTTTGGCTCCAATTTTGTTGCAGCTGGTCAACAGTCTCTTTTCTTGCGCGGGCGTGCCAGCACCGTTCGGGTGCGGTCGTCGGGGGTGTCCCTTGACCTGACTTCTTTCAAAAGATTGTGGATGAGGAGAGCACCAACCTCGTCATGGGATTCTTTGTGCCTCGTGACGAGGACTTTTGCTGAGCTTCTTGAAAATCACAATCGATACTCGATGTTGTAGATCGAGCAGAGCGAGAACCACTGGGAAGTGAGGAGAACTTGCTAAAGCGTGACTTTAGCTTGGCTGGTTCTCTAATCGTTGTGGTCGCGGCACTACCGTCGGCTCCCGAGGGGACTAGGACCGAAGTACGTTGACATAGGGTTTGGTGGCACTGAAAGTCGGCTTCTGGGAAGACTAGGACTAGGAGTGTGATCACCGGTAAGAGAAAGAGAAGGAGAGGAGTTGCTCTTAGAGAGGTTGCTCTAGAGAGAACTTAGATCATCTTTGTACATACATGTACATTTGCAAACATAATTAGCTATAATGGGCCACGCTCATTATACCGCCAATGGTACTAATTCCAACTAAAGGAATGACATGCAGACACACCGCCAGGCAGGCTACAGCCTCAGCGTCGGACCACCTCCAGATCACCGCCGACGCGCCATGCCATGATGGCATCAGAAGCTTCTGATATTGGGAACTGAAGCATATCAGTCCCACATCGAAAACAAAGAGAAGATCAACCTCTTCCTCACCTATAAAAGGTTCTCTCCTCTCTCCTCATTAATTACGCATTCAATACTTATCTACTGTTACTTTGTCAACACAAATACATTGACTAACTTAGGCATCGGAGAGCAGAAGACCACCCGGCGCGGTCTCTCTCTGACGCCCATTGTATTTCACTTGACAGATAACGGGAGCTTCGAGAACAACACAAGTACCGATCCACCCACCGGATCAGTGTTAGCTAGGGTCCAGCTACCGCTGGACTTTTAGATATCAACAATCTTAGAGATGTTGTTGTTGTGAATGTGTGTTTTGGTGTTTCAATGTAACCTCTATTTATAGGCTACCATGCCAACTACTTTGGCATTAAACAAATGAAAGTGGAGCACTAATTGGAGATAAGGGAGGTGGAGATGGAGCATTAATGGAGATAGAAATGATGAATTTCGGAGATAAGGAGATAAGGAATGATGAATTTTGGAGATAAGGAAGCACTTTCGGCTCCTTTATTCCTTCATGTATATCTCCATCAGGAATTCATATTTTGGCCGTGACGTCTTCATAACAAATGTTCCACTATGAGTGTAGATCATGCTGGTAAAATTTCAGAGCTTTTAGTATAGTGGTTGGGCCGGAAATGCTGTTGGACTCCTTACAGGTCCAGTTTTCCAATTTTGCTTCTGCAGAACATTGGACTGATCTTTTGAAGGCCTTCCACTTCTATATGGATCTGGCACTCTTCATAAGAAATGTTTCTTAGGATGTCTAGAATGGATCTGCAGAGTTTCAGCCCAGTTCTAGTTCATTTGGTCAGGCGGCCGCTCCTTCTGTTTAGCTCGGTTTCTCCTAGCCGAAATAGGAAAATGTGCTAAAGTTGACTTTCCATTTCCATGCTTCCACAGTAGGCTTTATTTAGCCTCTAAATATATATTTCGAACTTGTCGACAATATATAGCTTGAGCCACTGACATTGGCTCAATTTCTCCAAGACGTGCCTTGTTAGGCTAAAATGCTCATTTTGGGTCCAAACATTGCCCCCCAGACCTCGAAGTCAAAGGTCTTCGTCTTGACTGAAGAGGTCTTGAATCAGCACTACTCTTATAATGTTGTTGCTCCAAAGCCACTTGTATTGGCTTGACTGTTTTCATGTAGGCCTCTAAATAGGCCATAAAGCTTAAATGCCGTAATCTGAATTGCCTTTGTTATGAACTGACGCTTTCTTTGCCAACTTTATTGCCCCCCCATGGATTTGATGTCTGGTATGCAGTAAATTGATGAAACTTGGACAGGTTATAGGAGATCAGAACTTTAGCGTGCCCCCCTATGCGAAGGAGACTGCTTTTGATCGCGAATGAGGATCCTTCTCTTCCTTGGTGGTTGCTTCGCCATGTGTATAGCAACAAGTATCTGCCTTGTTCGCTGGCTCTTTGTTGATTTTCTCAAATGTAAGGGTTGGAGCTGCTTTCCTAGCTTGATCAAGGCCTATAGTACTTGGCGACATAAGATGCAAAATAGCAAACTGTTTGCTGTCATTTAATCCTTGCTAGTCTTATGCCGAAGAGGATGATTGGATCATGGCTATCGACATCATGACGTGTGACCAAGTGAAACCACCATACTTGCTGCAACTTTAGCATCTAAAACCGCATCGGTTTTAATCATGTTTTAATTAAAAAACATCAAGCCACTATGCTGGCCCTGCAGTGGTAAGAAAAGGTGGAATATCTTCATTGTCGCCTTAGATGCGATCCTCAAGATGGAATAATGATTCATTAATTATCAACTAGGGCCACTCACTGGCCCAACTAATAAATTAATCTCCAAAATATCTGAGTTATAAATCGAGGTGTAATGGAGAAGTATCTTCACTGTCGCCTTAGATGCGATTCTCAAGATGGAATAATGATTCATTAATTATCAACCAGGGCCACTCACTGGCCCAACTAATAATTAATCTCCAAAATATCTGAGCTATATATCGAGGTGTAATGGAGAAGTAATCCTTGCGACCTAGAAATGGCATCCAAGAAACCATTCGTTATCGATCAGGCAGATGAAATCACTGAGAAAGCCGCATTCAACTGGCGGACTAACATGAGTATTCGATGTAGACGTCAAACCGGAGAGGAGAGAAGCCGACTGATGGGCTTTGGTGGCTGTGATAGTCAAGCGAGTCTGGGTCCCACACCTCGCGATCGTTTGCCAGATGATGTCATGGCCTATTATGGGCTTCCCATCCGCCGTCCCATAGCGGCTCTTCGGCAGGTGACTGGTGATTTTAGCAGTTGGGACCAAGAAGGAAAGTGGGCTTCTGGCCTACTGTCACTCCCGAGGAAAAGGTTTGGTATCAGGAGGTCCGAGCGAGAGATTTGGCCCGATGGGACGCAGTGGGTATCACCCAAACCATCGATCTATGCTTCTGTCTTCCCCATAATACTAGCCCTGCACCGCTAGCCGCCGCTCTTTGCTTCTGGAACACCGCCAGCAATACATTCGATTTCCGGTTTGGGCAGATGAGCATAACTCTGCTGGATGTTCTTACCATCACGGGGTTGCCCATGGAATTTGACCCCTATGTGCATGGTTAATTTGATGGCATTCAATTTTCTTTGAGAATGGATATGGCTGGTCGAGGGCATCACAGCAAATCCTACCCATTCTGGTGTGACTATTACTGCACCCAGCGAGACCATACAGGAGGTATCGCATTCCTGGAATTCTGGCTTTGCAAATTTATCTTTTGCACTTCTTCCAACAAACCTACTGGGCCCTGGAATTCTCTGGCCGCTGCTCTCTACAATGGTATTTGCGTTGGCCTTGGGCAACCTGTATTGGGTGATTTATATTGCTCCCTTTATAGAGCCGTAATGCGCCCATTTGATACCGACATTAGTGGCCTCTTCTGGATCCTTGCCTTTTGGCTGCAGATTTATTTCCCTCTCTTTCGTCGCGGTGATATTCCAAAGGAACCTCCAGTTGATTCCCTCTTGGGGAACTGGCTTTGCCGCAACGTAAGGTATCGAGCTCCACCCTACTCCGAGTGTTTTATTTACTTGTACTTGCTGGGAGAGATGCCGGACTCAAAAATAGTCCTTTCTAGGCGATTCCCTCCTCCCCTTGATGATGGATTTCTGCCCAGTGGACGGGATCATAGTGAAAGAGCCCTCCTGGCCTTTCGTCGCGCCATCTCCTGCTTGGATATTCGTCTTGCCACTGATCGTGTAAGTTACGAGCTCTACGCCCCTAACCACTTTGCCCGCCAATTTGGGTTGGCCCAGTTGGTACCTTGGCCTCTGGTTGATTCTGCCAATTACTACACCTCTTGGCGAAGATTAGCCCCGCCTGGGTCTGCCCCCTTTCAGAGTCAATTTACTTTGATAGTGATTCCCCCTTGGGTCAGAGCGCTATACCCCCTCAACGATGTCGATGATGACTATGCTGATTGGTGGAAAGAAGTGTCAGTGAACTGTTGGGACCTGCCACATGACGAACTCTTCGTCCTGATCTTTCGTGGCATGAGTAGCCCTAGTCCGGAGGACCGCGAGATTCTTGAGCGCTTCTCCAAACCTACAGAACAACCCCTGCGACCTATTCTACCTTCTCGCTCATTGCGTCCAGGGATACAAATCCACGAGTCTAGGGCAATAGTAAGTTTTTGTCTTTCTTCACCATTCCATTTCCTTGTGTTGATTTTCCCGCTCTTATTCCTGAGTGTGTTTTGCAGCAAACTACCAGGAGCAGGACAACTTCTGTTCAGGCCGGGAAACAAAAGGCAATAGCAGAGGAGACTTCTGAGGGAAAGTCTTCACATGATGAAGATCCTGCTAAGGTAATTTGGTTAAGAACGATCCCAAACTTGTATATTTGGTGCTTCCCCCCCTTTTGAGTTATGACTCTTTTCTCGTACAAGCCACTGCTGTCTTTGCTTGCAAACGCGATCGAGCTCAATTCGTCGAAGAGAGTTTTGAAGATGATGAACCTCTGGGAATGCGACTGGTAAACTCCGACCCCGTCTTATCCTATTTAAATTTTAAAATCTGGGCAAGATTTTCACTATGTATCTTTTGACAGGTCCGTCAAAGGACCACTGATCCCTCTCGCCTGAGCGAGGCTGGACCCTCAGCCACTGCAGAAGAGCCAATTCTCTCGCTAGTTCAAGCATCAACTAACCCTGTGGCAACTCTCCCATCTCCCACTACAGAGCATCTGCAAGGTCCTACCATTCTAATAACGATCTCTGATGACGACTCCTCGGAGGATGAAAGCGTGGAAAGCCACTCTGAGACTTCTGCCGCTTATGAGGAACTAATGACGACAGAGATTCTCGCAGCACTAGAGGTTTAAGAGGTGAATGAGGCGGGGCCTCTTCCTCTTGACCACGTACCAGATATTGACCTGACAGCTCGAGAGGTAAGCCACTGTTTGGCCAATACTTTCTATTTCCCTTTAGATCCAACCCTGCTCTCTGACATTTCTGAACTTGACCAGGATTCAATTTGTACCGAGGAGGTGGCTGCAAACGCTGCTGGTCTTATCGGCGGGACAGTCGCCCCAGAGATGGAAAATGATACTAATGGTGGTGGTGCCCCCAAGTCTCGCGAACAAATGAGACAACCGTCGAAGCTGAGGGCTCTGTGCTTGAATCTGCTCCACTTGCCCATGGTGAGCCGCGAGTTGAGTTTCCAGATTCCTCTGAGGCTGAAGAGACAGACCAACCTGTTGAAGATGAAGAAACTGAGGAAGCTGTCCACCCTTTTGCATTGGTGGTTCGTGATCCTGTGGCGCCTCTGTCGCCTCCTCCTCCTACCAGATTCAAGAGATTGATAAGGGTGTTGGACGTAACTCCTCCTTCTGCTGTGGATGAGGCTAAGATGGTGCTTCGCGAACATCTGGGTCCTCAGGTATTGGAGACTGACATTCTCCCGCGAGTCTTAGAAGCCCTAAGGTATCTTTGCCAGGAGAAGGTATTGACCCTGCAACAATTTAGTGCTATTGACGATCTGCTGAATGAACTTGGTAGGGCTCGCCGCCATCAATCAGCTGCAAACGCTCAGGCTCACGACGCTCGAGAGGCTTTGAATAACCTTTCCCGAGAAATGGACATCCCCCGCGGTATTTTAAATGAGCGAGCCATCCGCCTGCAGGAACTACAAATCCAAAGGTCCGACTTCAAACTTCGGATCGAGGATTTCCAAGCCCGTTTAGCCTTTGTTGAGAATGCGATTGTTGCAGAAGAAGCTCAACTCGATGAACCTTTGGCTACTTCTGAAGAAATGGGCCGCAACCTGGCCCGTATCAGAGATCGGGCCACTCAGGCCGAAGCTGGTGCCATTGCGGCGAAACGCCATGTGGAGGAACTTTGTTTGAAATTGAGCTTTGCAGGCCAATCTTTGTAGGCCCCCTCATAAACCGGTCGGTCTCCTCAATCCCTTCTTTTAATAGCTAACTCCTCAAAAACAGCTCCTCACATGCTACTAGTCCTTTTTTTCCCGAGATTTGGAATCACTAATCTTGATTTACTGACATCGGTTTGACTTTTTGACCATCCATCCAAGGGTGGGGATTTTCCTGAAGTCCCTTTAAATAGTTGTATTTTGGGCAAGGAATACTCACAACAAATTTTCTGAAACATTCAAGAAATGGCCTTTCAGTCCTTGCTTCTCTTTCTCCTTCTTCACAAATCTTCCCCTCATGAAATGACCTTTAGCCTCTAAATTTTAGGCTTTATGGCGTAATCTTAAGTCTGGGTTAGGCCTTATGGCGTAATCTTAGGCAACCCCTTGTTTCGCCTTTCTGGAATTTTGCAACAACAATGCCAGGCTTCAGATTGGTTTAGAAACACGAGGGGGCTCCGAGTGTGAGATCCACAATCATGCGAGATCATCTTTATTAGGATCCCCCACTTGGAGCAAATCGGGGAAGGGAGGGAAGCCAAATTGAGGTTCGTCTTTCCTCCTCTGTTTCCTTCCTTCTGGACCCGGCCCGTGTTGTGCCCTCCAGATGGAAGGGGCTTTGGTTCTCACCTCCTTCTCCCCCTTTCTCTTCTTGATAGAATCTTGGAGGGATGAGAAGGGATGGACTCTTTGAAGGAATGGGTTCAAGCTACAGAATGGCTGTTCCTATACTTCACGTCCAACTAATGGTGATTACCAAGGCTAGAGGAGGTGCAGAGACTTAAGCTGATATTCGGTTCCTTCACTCTCTGCCCCTCCTTGAGATAATGGCGCGGCTCAACCCGGCGTTGGATTCCATACCTGCTTCCAATTGAGGGGGCTTGGAGGCTCCATTTTCTTTTACTGGAGTCTCCCCTTCTCATGGATACTAGCGTTGGCTAAGCCTATGTTTGTATTCCTCTGCCGTTTCCACGTAAAGGGGGCGCGGGGGCTCCATTACTCCTCTTTTTCCTTCCCTGAAGTCTGCCCCTCCTTGAGATAATGGCGCAGCTCAACCCGACGTTGGATTCCATAGCTTCTTCCACTTGAGAAAAGATTCAAAAAATATCCGAAGATTCCTATTTTGTATTCTAGCCACTTTTGGCTTTGTAATGAATGTACTGCTTTTGGCCGCACAGCCACTTTATGAATACAATAATATTTTCTTATCCTGATATTCCAATATCCGTGAGAAGCCAATAATTGTTTCTCGCAAAGCCTCAAATATAGGCCCCCATAGTTGTATATTGAAAATAATATGAACTTTTAAAATATGTTCTGCGTCAAATCGAGCCTCGCGATGAGGGTTTTGAGAAAATATGTATCTTTTGGATCCACTTGCTGGCTCCCAACTCAAAACTCTTAGCGCCAATAATTCCTTCTTTTCCGAGATTTAAGGCACTAATCACTCGTTGAAAAACAACGGTCGTGAAAAAATAATCTCGTGAATGGAACAGTTACCTCCTCGAAAACCGTTCGGTCTCCTCACATGCTATTAATCCTCTAATAATAGCTAACTCCTCAAAAACTGCTCCTCACATGCTGCTAGTCCCTTTTTTCCCGAGATTTGGAATCACTAATCTCGATTTACTGACATCGGTTTTGAAATTGAGCTTCATCCAAAGGTGGATATTTGCATGCTTATATCTTCCTCCACATTATAAACCCAAATTTCCAATCCCAAAATCATTTCACCAACTCGAATATTTCTAACAGCAATCTTTCTTAATTACTCATCATCATCACTCTTCAATTCTCGCATTCTCTCAATCCATCACCAATGGAACCACAAAACCAGCATCCAACCGAGGATGGAAGTAACAAAGCAGTCGGGAGTAGTGCTAACATGCTTCGCAGGAAGAGCTGTACTAGGTGGATTCCCACTACAGATCATATAAGAATCCTCAAGGAGCTTTTCTACAACAAGGGATTTAGGTCCCCAACTATAGAGCAGATTCAGAGGATCTGTCTCCAGCTGAAATGGTACGACAAGATTGAGTTCAAGAACGTCTATTTTTGGTTCGTGAACCAAAGGGCTCGGGAGAAGCAAAAGAAGAGGTCCACTTCGGATGTTCATGTGCCCATGCAAAGATCAGGGCTTGTTGGTGATGACAATGTTACCAATTGGAAACATGAGGATCATTATATTAACTTTGGATCTTCTGCACCTGCTTCTGCTTCTTCCGCTGGTGTGATGATTGCTTTTAACGGGCAGATGGGGAACTATGGCGGTTATGGATCCATGAACATGGAGAAGAGTGCTAGGGATTGTTCAATTTCAGCTGGAGGGGAAACTAGTTCTACTTTCTTTGACATGAATGTAGAACAAACTTTCATGGAACAAAGAGGAGAAGATCACCAGGAGATTGAAACCCTCTCACTGTTTCCCATGCACGGTGAGGACATCTTTGGCAACATGAAGACTACTTCCGATGGAGGTCGTGGTCACGGTGGTGGCTCTTACATTTCCCTTGAGCTCAGCCTTTCCTGCGAGGGCAAAGCTGGAAAAAGTTTCCGGAGCCGCTGACTCGGCTTAGTAGCTTCGCGAGTGTAGGAACACTTAGAATTGCCCCCGAAGAGTTGTATTTATGACTTTTTTTTTTGTTTTTTGTTTTTTTGTTTTAGCTTAGTATTGTATAGTGTTACCCCCCTAGTGTTGCTAGGCATAGCGAAGAAATGATTATGGGCCTCAAAAACAGGCCTTCATGAATGGGCTTTGCAAGAGTAGGAACACTAGAATTGTCCCCCATGTCTTATGCGAATAAACTGTCTACGACTCCTCCGCGTCCCAGACATTGAGAAAGTATTTCTTCAAGTATCTCCCATTGATAGGGTTATGATGGACATCTCCATCCAGGTCCTTGAGATGAAAAGCTCCTTTCCCTAAGATTTTATAAATGATGTATGGGCCTTCCCATCTTGGAGTCCATTTGCCGCGACAATCTAATTTTTCGCCAAGCGGGAGAACTGCTTTCCAAACCAACTCTCCTTCGCTGTAATTCCTTCCCCTTGTTCGCTTGTCATAGGCTCGAGCGACTCGTTGCTTTTCCATGACCAAACTATCTAACGCCTCCAAGCGCTTTTCGCTAAGGTCTTCATGTTCCTGCCACATAGCCTGAACGTAGTCTTCTCCAATGAGATGATGTTGCTCTTGGACTCGTAATGATTGGACGTTGACTTCCAAAGGCAGGACTGCGTCATGGCCAAACATCAAAGCATAAGGTGTAGTCGCGGTGGGATTTCGCTTCGATGTGCGGTAGGCCCAAAGAGTCTCATAAAGGGTCTCATGCCATTGTCGCGGATTAGCTTCCAACATTTTCTTCAGCAAAGTGATGATGATTTTGTTGCTGGCCTCCGCTTGACCGTTAGGCTGAGCATAATAAGGACTGGAATGGACGAACTGTATTCCCCATTCCTTTGCCAGTTTATCAACTTCACCACCCATGAAAGCTGCCCCCCGGTCCGAAACAAAAACTTTTGGGATACCAAATCTGCATATGATGTTCCTAAATAGGAATTGTCGCAATGTACCACCAGATGCTTCTTTCAAAGGTTCTGCTTCGACCCATTTTGTAAAGAAATCGGTCGCGACAATTATGAACTTGTGCTGAAGTGATGAATGTGGGTGAATCATCCCAATTAAATCTAGCGCCCATCCTCTTGCGGGCTAAGGCTTAATAATGGGTTGCATTGGAACATTAGGGACATGCTGGACCGGCCCATGAGCTTGGCAGTCCAAACAACCTTTAGCGAATGCGATGCAATCCTTCAAGATACTAGGCCAAAAATATCCATGTCGTCTGAGCAACCATCACATCTTTGGACCTGCTTGGTGAGCACCGCAAATGCCGGAATGAACTTCGTGCATGAGTTGTTTCGCTTCGCAACCATAAATACATCTGAAGTCTATGCCATCTTTTCCATGTCGTCGCAGCTCGTCACCTCTAAGAAAGTAATTTAGTGCAAGAAAACGAATCTTCCTGTCGGCAGTGGGATCTGGCTGCTTGAGATAAGCGATCAAAGGGATGCGCCAATCTACGTCAATGGGTTCCAGGGTTGTGACTGAGGTATCATCTGGAGGATCTCTTCTCGCCATCCATGAAGGAAGCGTGCGACGCTCGACTTTAAGGATTCTCTCCCGCACGCCACATATCAATGTTACCCCTGTTGCCAGCTGGGCCAACTCGTTTGCTGCAAAATTTCGGTCACGAGGAATGTGCTCAAGATGCATGTTATCAAACTGGTCCAACAAGTCTAATGCCCTGTTCCAATAAGGAACCAACGTGAAGCTATTGCATCTGAACTCGTTGCACAACTGATTGATAACCAAGAGAGAATCGCCAAGTATTTGTACATCTCTGATTTCCATTTCCAGTAGTACGTCTAGGCCTATAATGAGGGCCTCATACTCTGCTTGGTTATTGGTACACCGGAACTCCAACTGGAAAGAGTAGGAAAATTGATCGTCGGCCGGGTTTTCCAAGACAACCCCTGCTCCTGCTAGCGTATCTGTTCTTGACCCGTCAAAATATAACACCCAAGGCTGGAGTGAGACTATGGCTTGATAAAGCGTGGCGTACTCTGGCAAGCACGCTAAATCCAGGCGATCTAAAGTTGTGGCAGCGACCTCTAAATCTCTAACCGCGGGGACATCCAGCATAGGGTGATGTGCCAGAAAGTCTGCGATGGCTTGCCCCTTTACTGCTTTTTGTGGCACATACTGTAGTGAGAATTCTGATAGGGCGAGCACCCACTTGCCAATACGGCCTCTCAAGATAGGTCGTGATAGCATATATTTGACTAGATCGGTTTGAGCAATGATGCAAGTAGTAAAGGACAACATGTAATGCCGCAACTTGCATGCTGAGAAGTATAATGTAAGACACAGCTTTTCCATTGGAGTGTACCTTGTTTCGCAATCTGTGAGTGTCCTACTGAGGTAAAAGATGGCATGTTCAACACCATTTTCATCATCCTGAGCGAGAAGGCTGCCAATGGAAGCCTCAGCTGCTGAAACATACAACTTTAATGGAAATCCTGCTCTAGGAGGAACAAGCACTGGCGGGCTTGCCAGATAGGCCTTGATTTTGTTGAAAGCCTCTTGGTGTTTAGGTTCCCACACAAACTCGTTCTGTCCTTGCAACTTCAACAGTGGGGAAAACGGATGGATTTTGCCTGAAGAGTTAGAAATGAATCGTCGCAAAAAGTTGATCCTACCCAATAGTCGCTGTAATTCTTTCTTCGTTCGCGGGGGAGATGCATTGATGACCGCGTTTGCTTTATCCTCAGGGACCTCAATGCCTCTTTGATGGACAATGAATCCCAGGAAATCTCCTGCCTGAACTCCAAAAACACACTTGGCGGGATTCATCTTAAGCTTGTGTAGCTGCATGCGCTCGAAAACTTTTCTGAGATCCGTGAAGTGATCTCCACTCTTCTTAGACTTCACGACGATGTCATCAATGTAAACCTCTAAGATCTTCCCAAGTATGTCGTGGAAGATCAGGTTCATGGCTCTATGATACGTTGCTCTGGCATTCTTCAGTCCAAAAGGCATGACCACATATTCGAAAACTCCTGCAAACCCAGGGCAGCGGAATGCGGTCTTGTGTCTATCTTCCTCCGCGACCGGAATCTGGTGATATCCCGCTGTGCCATCCATGAAAGACAACAATTCGTGCCCTGCAACTGCGTCTACCAACATGTCCGCAACCGGCATGGGGTAGACTTCTTTAGGTGTAGCCAAATTAAGGTCTCTGTAATCTACACAAACCCTCATCTTTCCATTCTTCTTGCGAACAGGCACTATATTGGATAGCCACTGATTGTACTTGGCTTCTTTGATAATGCCTGACTTGTGCATCTTTTCAACTTCCTCTTTGACCAGAACTTGGGTTTCCAAGTTCATTCTTCGCGGTTCTTGCTTCACAGGCCTCTTATCAGGAAACGTTGGTAGTTGGTGGCATACCAAGTCTGATGATAGGCCTGACATGTCCTCATATTTTTCCGCAAAGCAGTCCTTGAATTCCAACAATAATTCGACGAGCCTCTGTTTCTCGCTAGGCTCTAAGTAAGTGCTGATAGCCACTTCTATAGGCTCATCAGTTGTTCCCATATTGACCTTTTCAGTAGGGTCCCTAACCTTCGGAGGTGTATCATCCAATGCTGCTAGAGCAAGCTGAATCTCTTCTTCCTCCTCTTCTTGGTCCGTGAACTCTTCATTAACAATTTCTAAGGTCGCGACTCGATCATAGGCCTCTTTTTCCACCAAGTATGAGGATAGCCTTTCGTACAAGGAATGGACGGCCTCTACCTCTTCCTCCATGAGTTCGTGATCCATTAATTAGCACTTGGAGATGGCACCGCATATCCAGGCCTTTCGAGGTCGTTTTTTGCTACCGCGAGCCCCCATTGTGCCAATTCAGAGGTCGTCACCCTTGTGGGGCGGCCCTTATCATCAATACCAACAACTTGTAAAGGAGAGATTGGTTCTAGGTAATACCTTGCGTCCAAGTAGTTGGTAGACACCAAAAAAGGTCGGGGGTCTGCTTTAATAATTTCTGCCTTGTCCGCGACTCTGTCCCATATGATCAGCTCCTGATGAAGGGTGGATGGGACACAATAACTCCTGTGGATCCAGTCGCGGCGCATAATCGCGCTATATGCCGCATAGCAATCTGTAACAAAGAAAGTGTAAACCCCTTCTGCTGGACCCATCTTGACTCGTAAGAAAATCAAACCCAATGTTTTGGTCACAGTACCCGCGAAGTTCTTTAGCGCAAGGGATGTGGATTGGATCTTCTCTTTCTTGATCCCTAGTAGATGCATGGTTCTGGTAGTAATGACATTCACAGCCGCACCGGTATCAACCATTATCTTGCTGACCTTAGTCCCATTAATTTCTGCTGTGATATACAAAGGTCGCATGTGTTGCACTATGGCGGGTGTGGGTCTTGTGAAGCTCATGAAGAAACCCTTGTTGTTAGCATCTTTAGTCTCAAGGAACACTGCTTCTTTCACCTGCGTTGTTGCAGCTGAAGTGATCTGCAACTGCTGTTCTCCAATTGTGTCAGCTTCTACACATTCCTGTGCAGCGACTGGTAAGGCATACTTAGCAGGGAGCACATAAACCATATTGCAAGAGGTATCCACCATTTCTGTTTCGTCCATGTCATCATCAAGATTGAGCTTGGGTTCATCTGCTGGCATATCGGCGTTGAACCGTTTAACCATGAAAGCAACCAATGATTCCTCTGCAGGGATCACCACCTTGGCTTGTTCGTGCTCCTGTACCGTGGAAACCTGGTTCAGTGATTCAAAAATTTGTTTTGCCGCTGGCACTTCCTCTGGGAGAGCGACCACCAAGCTTTGAACTTTCTTCACAATTGCGGACCGATTGTCTTTGCCCCCCAGCCTGTCAAAGATGGAAGGCTCGCTATTTCTTTCTTCGCGAGATACTCTCCGCCAAACATTGACTTTACGAGCTGGCGGCGGTTCTTGCCTCGCGGGAACTAGGGACTTCTCCTGAGCGCTGCTTTTGGGGGCACGTGGCTTTTACTCTTTGTGTGCTACCTTGGGCTGCTGTTTCTGAACTTGCGGGGAAACGAATCTCTTGGAGGCCAGTGCCTCCAATTGTCTCTGATACTCTTCTGGAGGTTTCAGTAATTGCGATGGTTTGATCAGTCCTTGATCTAGTGCTTCCAAGGTTCGCTTTGCTTCTCCAAACCTCCGCTGGAGTTTTCACTTCCTTGAAGAGCTCATCTCCACCACCTTGCCCTTCTTCTGTGTATACCATCTCCCTTCTTTGACGGAGGACGTTGACACTGGCGGAATGTAAGGTCTGGTTAAAACCCCTTGCCGCTTATCTACTTGCTCTTCTTCCCTCGCGGTCTTCAACTTTTTGAATAAGTTTAAGTCCCTTGGAGAAAGAGTTTCTAAACCACTGTATACTCTTGGGCTGCATGGTTGGAAGTTTCTAGACGATGATGCTAACCGTATTGGCGGCAGAGATCCAAAGCGGACAGTCTGGGATGTTTCCTCATCTAGGGCTTGAGTGTCACATTCTTCCTTGCACCGCGAGCATAGGACGATGGGTAAACGAGTCTTGGATTCCCGCTTCATGACTTTGTCTCCAACCCTTTTCAAATCCTTAGCCGCATGGTCTGGACTTTGATTCTGCTGATCTTTTTCACCCCATGCCACGTCCACCATGTTGATGCCGGTATCTGGGAAGGGATCTAGGTCCACCAACGCTGCTGCTGTTGTCGGTGCCTCTACTTGCAAACTACTGTTATTTAACCAGATTTGGATCTGATCTTTCAGCTTAACACAATCGGCTGTATTATGATTCCACATATTATGGAGTTTGCAGTATTTCGTCCCCCTTAGCTGCTCTAGTTTGGGAAATGGGCCGAAGTTGGTTTTCACCATCTTCGCGGCGATCATTTCATCCAAGATTTCATGCGCTTTGTTCGCGTCGTAAGTATAACTTGCGAACTCTGGTTTGGTGAAAACTACCGACTCTTTGCACGGCTTCACCGGTTCTTTGCACAGCTTCAGTTGCTTTAACGTTGAAGCCTTTTTCCCGGTGAGCTCCAGGGCAGCTATCTCATCTTCTTCAGACTCATCAGCCTTTGCTGTACTAGATTCCTCACTCTTGTAGTAAGGATCAAAGGAACTGGATTGATGGCTGAGTGCAGCCACTATTCGGTGTTTCCCTGGGATGTATGTCCCCTTCGAGGCGTTTTTCATAGCGTCCATCTCCCTGAGCAAGTGCTCGAAACTTCCTACTTCTGTGATCAGTTCCCCCATGGAATTGAACATGCTTCCATGCTGTTTTTTGCGTTGGCATGGCTCTAAGCCTTTGATTGCCAATTTCACCAGTTCTTTCTCCGGCAGAATCACGTTCAACTTTCCTTTCTGGATCTGAAAACGCTGAAGGTACATGACAGCGGATTCAGTTGGCTGCTGAGCCATCTGAGTGAGTGAAGCCAGATCTACTTCCGGCTCGATAGTCCCGAAGGTTTCCTTGAACAGCTTCTCCATCGCTGGCCAACTTGCAATTGATCCCGGTTGCAGCTTAGTGAACCAGGTGAAGGCAGACCCCGATAAAGAAGTAGCGAAGATGTTACACTTCAGATTGTCGTCGTTCTGGTACTGGCCACACTGTACTCGAAACCTAACCAAATGGGCCGCGACATTTTCGACTTCCTCTCCCGAGAAAGTAGAGAACGTAATGTTCTTATATCCCCTAGGATAAGGTGTCTGTGTAATATGCGGTGGGAAGGGCCCTTGGTAGGCCTCCTCCAGGTTAGGCCTCGGGTTCGCGGCCCTGATCATTGCTTCTACCTCCTCTCTCCTTATATATCTTGGATCAGGAGGAGGTGGGTGAACCACTGTATCATCAACTGGCCAGATCAGCGGTGGCGCCTGTGAAGCCTGATTAACCAAAGATATGCCGCCTCCATGGGTTGTTTTGTGTCGGGTTGACGTCTGCAACGTAAAACCCACTGCTGGCTGACCCTTTGTGGCTGCTGTGACCTTAGCTGGACTTTCAACCCGGTCGATACCATAATGACTTGCTGGAGGTGGATCGTGGTGCACGTATTCAACTCCGTCGCTGTCATATTGGGGAAACAGGCTATGACCAACAGAGGCCCCTTCATTGATTTTCAAAGTCCTGGTCCCTTGCGTGACTGATGACGCGGCGTTGTTCTTCCCACCCGTTGCCAGAGTAGTTTCTTTACCTCTAACTGATACATCAGTAGCGGATGTGGCTGTACTGCCGCCGCTTGCTTTTTCTCGAGCATTTGGTGGTATGTACTTACCTGACCCTGTAGGCTGGCCGAGGGACCCTAGAATAGCATTGGGGTCCCCTAACACCTTATTCAGGACATCTCTTGCCTGCTCCATCTCAGTTTTTTGCATGGCAACTTGGATCGCGGTATTGGATCCCTCATTGCGAATAGCCGCGACTTCTGTGAGAACGACCTTAGTCTGTGCAGCTTGGGCATTTATCAAGGTCACAAGCTGTTCATGTTGCTCCTGGGCTTGTCGTGACGTGTGGTCTATATGCCCTTGCAATAGCTCCGTATTGCGCTCCATCTCCAGCCTGACTTTCGTTATCAGATTGTTGGACATCCGTCGCTGCTCCTCGAATCTTTTAGCCGCCTTTGCCCATAATGTACTATTGTTTTTTCGCATGATGTTAAGTTGCGCTTCCAGGCTGGTGTTTTCTGGGATAGGGATGGGTACAAAAATATCCGCTCTCACCTCGTCCTCAGCCACCCTGGTGGTATCAAACGCTCTTCCGGCCTCATTAGGCTGGACGGTGAGAACTGCCTCGCCCTCAGTATCGGGCTGTTGACCTTCTCCTCGTTCCGTCGTCATCTCTGTTGATGGCGTGTGGAGAGAAAATCTTTGAATTACTAATTCTTCTGAAAGACCACGACAGTCTGCACGCGTGTGTGGTCTATAACTGGGGGTCTTATGTTTCAGGCAGTTGACGTAAACCTTTTGGTAAGGGTTATCGTCTGACTTCCCAATGGTGAATATCTGGCAGTATGCTGTATTGTATAAGTAGCTGAATTCAATAAGACTTTGTGAATCAAGGTTTAGACTTGCGGTCCAAGTATAGTCATCTAGACACAAACTTTCTTTCAAATCCTTTGGGCAACCTTACTGAAATGGCCAGGTGGGGGAGGGTGAACAAAAGAGGCAGAATCCATTTTGGCATGAACTACTCCCACATAGTGGTTTAGGCCCATTTGCACGCACTTCTGGATTCAATAACCTGTTATGAACGTTGTCCCATTTCTAGACACCATTTCACATAGGCTATACTTACTAAGATGAGAAAGATCATAAGTGTGAAGACAGTTCAACAAGTGTTAATAAAAACCGCCCTTAACCTTAAGGGACCTGAGCTAGACACCAATAAGGAGTTTAGGTCAATATTAACAAAAGAGACTTCACATATTCCGTTATGATTCACAACCCCTTACTAACCTCAATTTCTTAATAGTGGTGTGATTTACAGCTCCCAGTATGTCCCACTGGGTGTGCCAAAATGTTTGGCTCCAATTTTGTTGCAGCTGGTCAACAGTCTCTTTTCTTGCGCGGGCGTGCCAGCACAGTTCGGGTGCGGTCGTCGGGGGTGTCCCTTAACCTGACTTCTTTCAAAAGATTGTGGACGAGGAGAGCACCAACCTCGTCATGGGATTCTTTGTGCCTCGTGGCGAGGACTTTTGCTGAGCTTCTTGAAAATCACAATCGATACTCGATGTTGTAGATCGAGCAGAGCGAGAACCATTGGGAAGTGAGGAGAACTTGCTAAAGCGTGACTTTAGCTTGGCTGGGTTGCTAGGGCGTTACCCTTGCTTGGCTGGTTCTGTAACTGTTGTGGTCGCGGCACTACCGTTGGCTCCCGAGGGGACTAGGACCGAAGTACGTTGACAGATGGTTTGGTGGCACTGAAAGTCGGCTTCTGGGAAGACTAGGACTAGGAGTGTGATCACTGGTAAGAGAAAGAGAAGGAGAGGAGTTGCTCTTAGAGAGGTTGCTCTAGAGAGAACTTAGATCATCTTAGAGATGTTGTTGTTGTGAATGTGTGTTTTGGTGTTTCAATGTAACCTCCATTTATAGGCTACCATGCCAACTATTCTGGCATTAAACAAATGAAAGTGGAGCACTAATTGGAGATAAGGGAGGTGGAGATGGAGCATTAATGGAGATAGAAATGATGAATTTCGGAGATAAGGAGATAAGGAATGATGAATTTTGGAGATAAGGAAGCACTTTCGGCTCCTTTATTCCTTCATGTATATCTCCATCAGGAATTCATATTTTGGCCTTGACGTCTTCATAACAAATGTTCCACTATGAGTTTAGATCATGCTGGTAAAATTTCAGAGCTTTTAGTATAGTGGTTGAGCCGGAAATGCTGTTGGACCCCTTACAGGTCCAGTTTTCCAATTTTGCTTCTGCAGAACATTGGACTGATCTTTTGAAGGCCTTCCACTTCTATATGGATCTTGCACTCTTCATAAGAAATGTTTCTTAGGATGTGGATCTGCAGAGTTTCAGCCCATTTCGAGTTCATTTGGTCAGGAGGCCGCTCCTTCTGTTTAGCTCGGTTTCTCCTAGCCGAAATAGGAAAATGTGCTAAAGTTGACTTTCCATTTCCATGCTTCCACAGTAGGATTTATTTAGCCTCTAAATATATATTTCAAAATTGTCGACAATATATAGCTTGAGCCACTGACATTGGCTCAATTTCTCCAAGACATGCCTTGTCAGGCCAAAATGCTCATTTTGGGTCCAAACAGGGACTTCGCTGGATGGGACTGAGTTCGATTCGAGCCGTGATACGCCATTCAGGTTCACTCTTGGTCAAGGTGAGGGATCTCTGGCCTTTCACTTGTATTCTAATCACTAGATTAAGCTCTGAGCTGGATGCAAATTTTGTCTACTTAATGAGATTAGTGCTTTTCAATCGAAGTCTGTGGGAATTTTCAGAATTCATGATTGGTCTGATGGAATGTTATCATGAAGAAAAAAGCTTAAATTTCCGATTAAAAAATGTTTAGTTTGTGTGCTTATATATTTCCGCAAATTTTTGTTAGTATAGAAAGCAATGAATAGCTGCTGGCTGACTTGGTAGAAGAATAGGATTTATAGAGGCAACCTCTAGAAGGTAGTGCATTGATAAATATAGATGGAACACAAGCTCTCAGAGCATAATTGCATCAAGCTTTATTTTTATTATTGAATTCAATTCGACTGTCTGTCATATTTAGCTTTCTAAATCTCTTTATGATGGTTGTTGTAGGCAAAAGCAAAACTGTGGAGTCCAATTGATGGATGGTAGCTGTTGAATTGCTCGATGGAGAACTGGAAAAAGGGCTGCTAAATTGTTGTATTTGAAATTTTGAATTAGGACTTTCTATTTCAATTGCATATTTGTATTTCAAACTTGGACAGTTGGACATTTGAACTTCATATTTAAATTGGGTCATTGTATTTCAAACTTTCAATTGCGGGTATTGTGATTAACTTGTATTTGAATTTGGATTTTATGTATTTTGGATAGTTCAATTTGTAGCTTCAACTTTGGATCTTGATATTGTGTTTTGATTCAAATCTGAACAGGTTGAAATGAATGAAATCTGGAACATAGCAAGGTAGATATGTATCCTACTAAGCAAAAAATAAAGGTTTTTGGGCCCAAAAGCCCGCAAGCCCGGCCAGAAGTTAAACGGGCCAGTCCCAGGCCGGTTCTTGTTTGTGTCAAAACGGGCTGGTTCCGGGCCCAGTGAAATTATAGTTAGACCCGCGCCCGTGCCCAGCCCTAAACCTACCTTGTATGATATCGGCTTAGTTGTGTATATCTGCTCTGATAACCAGTTTACTTTGGAGAATGTTAATGTTTGAGAATCTATTATCGTAGTGAAGTTAAGGTGACACTTGTGCTATCGGAATGTAACATATTCACTTGGAATGTAAATTTTGGAATGTATCTAGGAGTGTGAGTTTAGTTTTAAGCATGTCCAGGTTTTGTAAAATTTTGGGTAGCCCATTTTAGGGGAGGTTCTGTCTATTTTTTGGTAGGATTTCACTTAAAGTGGGTCTCATAAGCTCGTATCCGGGTTTCGGGGTGAAACTTGGGTCGGCCGGGTTCTGTCAGTCTCATTTCTCCTGAACACTCGCCACATGTTAAAGAAGGGATCCAGAAGGCATAGGAAGAGTTAGACCTCCAGGTAGGTACTGACCGGTGAGTTGATGAATCAGACATCAAGAACCTTGTCTATCTTCAAGCCATTATCAAGGAAACTCTTCGTCTTTACCTAGCTGGCATGGGCCTCTCTTAGAGCAAGTTCACTCGTTCGGACACCGGGTCACCCACCATTCACTATTTTTAGTGTTTATTTCCACCCTCTGGGTCACTAGCACAGTTTTCAAACTGACCTGGGTCACCGGGTCAGTTTGCAGGTCATGAAAGTGAACCAGAAAGTGATTTTGGTGACCCAGGTGGCCAGGTCAGTTTTGAAACTGTGCCAGTGACTTAGAGGGTGAAAATAACACTAAAAAGCTAGCAGCAAATAGTGGGAGACCCAACGAGCGAACTTGTTCTTAACAGGACCGCTAGAGCTTTGGAAGATTGCACCCTGACCAGGTACGTACCACGTGCCTGCTGGCACCCAGATGGTCGGAAACATTTGGAAGATTCAAAGTGATCCGAGTGTATGGACCAACCCATCTTGATGTAGGACAAGATTTTAGCCAATTTCAACAAAAAAATCTCGAAACGAAAGAAGCGTCTTCACATTAAGAAAAATAATTTGAATATTGGAAATTGGTGTTCAAATAGGCTTCTTAATGATGGAATTAATCATAAATTACTCTTTTGGATATATCGGGATTCTCGAGCAAAATCTTGATTGGGATTCCAAGCTTAATATTATTTAGTATTTAGGATTCTATTTTCGATTTTTATTTAATCAGGTTTAATTAGGTTTCTTAGTTTTAGTCTACAATAAATTGTTCTTTATGTTTTCTAGTTGTATTAGGTTTATTCTATGCTCCCTATATAAGACACCTCTTAGATTGTAATTTTCATTCAAGTTATCAATAAAAAAACCAAATATTAGAGAAGTTTCTCTATGTTTTTTACGGCTGTGTCCATAATTGCTAGTGGATTTACCTCATCTCATATGGCTTTCGACGCTTGGCAGAGCCTTTTACTATCGTGCTCACGCTTCTCGCATCATTTGGTATCAGAGTGGGTATTGTCCGCTCCTTAACAGACGACTATCCAAGGGAGAAGTTCACTACCACCAACCTTAACGACGCTGGTTGTAGAGCATCTATCAAAGAAAGTTTCGTTGAAGAGGAACATACTGAGGGATTTGCCCTAGGACACCTCATCAATCCAAAAAAAAAAACAAAAAGAAAAAAAACATGGAACGTTGGATATTCACAACATCGGATTACGACGACTTCCGAACTACATGTATCATCAAATACAAGGTATGCTCTGTAATAATTTATAGTGGTCTACGAGAGAACTTTGTAGTAAACAAAGTTGTGGATTATTTTCAGTTACCGACAGTGAAGCTGAGTGATCCATACTGGATTCCATTTGGGGTGGATGAATATGCACAAGTAATAGAGGTTTGTAAAGTTCCTGTCTCTATGGGAAAATTTTATAATGAAGAGATTACTTGTCATGTGATTGACATTGAAGACACTAATGTGCTTTTTGGAAGACCATGGCATGAAAGCGTCAAAGGTGGTTATTGCAAAGACAACACATATTTATTTAGGTGGGAATCGCACAAAATTAAAATCAAGCCTGGAAGGAAGAACATCAAGAATGACCATCCTGAGGTGTGTGAAAAGGAACATGAAGAAGCCACTTTGAAGATTGAAGAGAAACTCATTAAGGACAAGGAAGCTGATTCATTCATCACATCGATATCCATGTCATGCATACCTAATTGTGTTCAATATCAAGCCAAGGAGAAGTCAATGCCCATTCCTTTTCAAGTGGAGGAATTCAAGTTTCAAGATGCTTATTCTAAACTTGTCTACGGTATTGGATTCATGGTGATACCTTTTAATTTCGAGAATATTGAAGTTGATGGCTTATCATGTTTTATTCCTACTAATGATCAAGTTGCATACAAGAGGAACTCGAGGTCGAGTTCTTTTCAAGTGGAGGAGACTGATGTAGGACGAGATTTTAGCAAATTTCAACAAAAAATCTCAAAAAGAAAGAAGCGTCTTCACATTAAGAAAAATAATTTGAATATTGGAAATTGGTATTCAAATAGGTTTCTTAATGATGAAATTAATCATAAATTATTCTTTTGGATATATCGGGATTCTCGAGCAAAATCTTGATTGGGATTCCAAGCGTAATATTCTTTAGTATATAGGATTCTATTTCTGATTTTTATTTAATCAGGTTTAATTAGATTTCTTAGTTTTAGTCTACAATAAATTGCTCTTTATGTGTCATATATAAGGCACCTCTTAGATTGTAATTTTCATTCAAGTTATCAATAAAAAAAACAAAATATTAGAGAAGTTTCTCTATGTTTTTTGCTGCTGTGTCTGTAATTGCTAGTGAATTCTAACTCATCTCATATGGCTTTCGACGCTTGACGGAGCCTTTTACTATCATGTTCACGCTTCTCATCTGCTTTCGAACCAGAGGTTTATGACTAGTTAGCCACTACAACAGTGTCCAATGTTGATGTTATAGGTCAGCAGTTTGTGCTGATTCCTTTTGGGTCCGTGAGACGGTCCTGTCCAGGTGTACGTGCCGTTTGCGCTGCAAGTTCTTCACCTCACGCTGGCTCGTTTATTGCAGGCGTTTCAGTTTAAAACGGCATCAGATGAGCTCGTTGATTTGACTAAGGGTCTCGGTTTGACCATTCCTAAAGCAACTCCATTAGAAGTTCTACTCACCCCTCGCCTTCCCGCTAAGCCCTATTGGTTGACTTCTGTTGAAGCTTACATCTTGAAATAATAAAAGTAAAATGGCTACGGATGTTAAGGTATGTGAGCTGTATCCGAGCATGTATGATAGGATGTGTTTTCTCTTTTTATCTTGTTGTATTATGAGAATAATATTTTAGGTATTCTGCAATTTAAATTTCGCTAATTGGTTTGTTCTTGCTTGTTTCTTTCGAAAATTTTAATTATTTCTCATCCACCTATTATATCTTGTGTTGAAAAATCATATGAGTATAATAAATGTCGAATAATGTTGTTTAGTACATGACTACAAGCGTAAACTCGGTGCGACTTGCAAAGAAAAATCAATTGTGGTGGCTTCACCGAGGTTAAGAAGATACAGTGTCTCTTTTGGTTTGGCTTTTTCTCCAAGGAACTACTAGTCCTATTCTTTCTTTTTGTACATCAGTGCTCATTAGTCTGAAAGAAGAAATTGATGGCCTTGGCTCAATGCACAAGATGCTTCCAAGCATATATGACTGCTTAGTGGAGATTGATATTATTATCTTTTTCTCAAAAGACGTGACGATTTAAAGAATTTTTCTCCATAGGATAAGTTTAGAAAATAAGCCTATACTTATCCTTTTCTCCATAGTCAAGACAAGAAGTTAAACAACAATATACTTTTGGACTTGCCACAGGAATCAAGAAGGCATGAGATATTTTAGCTTAAATTAATCAAAATATAGAACAAAAGATTTGTACTCCCCCAATAATGCAAGCCCCGGCCGCTATATTCTCAGAGTTCGAGTGACGACTTTTTTCAGAGCCCTAGGGACTTTTAAACAAAACTTCTGTTTTATTGTGAAACC
This sequence comes from Rosa chinensis, assembly GCF_002994745.2. Lineage (NCBI taxonomy): Eukaryota > Viridiplantae > Streptophyta > Magnoliopsida > Rosales > Rosaceae > Rosa > Rosa chinensis. Next base: position 61,075,815 of record NC_037093.1, read on the forward strand.
GCTGATGTCCGTGAAGAGACCAGTGTTTGTTGTCTATGAATAAGGCGATTATATATAGTCTGCAACAACGATATAAAATCACTCACCCTTTAATGCTTTACATTCACTAGCTAGGTTCAATGGAAAATTTCGTTCTTCCATACCTAAATACCGGCGCTACAGCTGGGCTCTCACTTGCCATACTTGTGTTTTCCTACTTTATCCTAACTAAGAGGTCCCGAGCCAATAGGAGTCCCAAACCCCCTCAAGTCTCAGGTGGATGGCCTCTGTTAGGCCATCTCCACCTCCTTGCAGGATCCAAGCAGCTTCCCCATATAACCTTGGGAGCCTTGACTGACAAGTATGGACCAATCTTCACCATCAATATTGGCATCCACTCCACTCTTGTGTTAAATACTTGGGAAGCGGCCAAGGAATGTTTCACCACCAACGACTCGGTTGTTTCCTCCCGTCCCGCTACGATAGCTGCCAAACACTTGAGCTACAACTATGCCATGTTCGGGTTTGGCCCCTACGGTCCATACTGGCGTGAAATACGCAAGTTGACATCCCTAGAGCTACTCTCAAACAGCAGGCTCGAGCTACTCAAACATGTTCGAATATCCGAAGTAGAGATGAGTTTGAAACAGTTATACAAGCTATGGAGCCAAAGAAAAGATACAATCAGCACCAGCACGGGCCAAGTTTCGGTGGAGATGAAGCAGTGGTTTGGGGATTTGACACTAAACGTGGTTTTAAGGATGATTGCAGGAAAGCGATACTTCAATGTCGCTGATGGTAATTTGAGCGACGAAAAAGAGGCACGACGGTGCCAAAAGGCCATGAGGGGGTTCTTCCATTTGGTGGGAGCTTTTGTGTTGGGTGATGCAGTTCCATGGCTCAAGTGGTGGGATTTAGGTGGGCAGCAGAAGGCTATGAAAGACACTGCAAAGGAACTCGATCTTATAGCAATGGAGTGGTTGGAGGAGCACAAGCATAGAAGAACAACCTTGGGGAAGGCTAAAAGCGACCAAGATTTCATGGATGTGATGCTTTCCGTCCTTGATGGATCGCGAGTTTCAGGGTTTGATGCTGATACCGTCATTAAAGCAACATGTTTGGTATGTATCATAACCTATGTCTACATGCATGTATGAACACGTACATATGCAAATCCGTGGACAGTACTTAGCTACTCGATAAAAAATAAAAAAAATCAAAAATAAAAAGCCACTGTTGATCGACCTAAGAGTCTAAGACCTTATTTAATTCACTTCTTTCTTAATTAGAAAATTAGTCTTGAGATTAGTTTTTTCTATTAAATTTTAAGCGCTACACTGAATTTTGATCTTAGTCGACTAATCAAGTATTACTGTAAGCACATTGCTAAATTAGAAATGATGATTAATTTGCAGGCTTTGTTATCTGGAGGCTCTGACACAACAACGGTGACCCTAACGTGGGCACTCTCACTGCTGTTAAACAACCCCCTAGCACTGAAGAAGGTCCATGAAGAACTAGACCATCAAGTTGGCAGAGAAAGATTAGTGAACGAATCAGATATAAACAACCTGGAGTATCTACAAGCCACTGTTAAAGAAGTAATGCGCTTATGCCCAGCTGGACCACTCTCTGGTCAGAGGGAAGTCACTGAGGACTGCACTGTTGGAGGGTACCATATCCCAAGAGGCACTTGGTTGATGGTCAACCTGTGGAAGGTCCAGACTGACCCGCGGGTTTGGGCCGACCCGATGGAGTTCAAGCCAGAGAGATTTCTCACCACCCATAAGGGTACTGATGTCAAGGGTCAGCATTTTGTGCTGATGCCATTTGGGAGTGGTCGAAGAGCTTGCCCTGGAATTACTTTTGGACTTCAAATGACCCTTTTGTCCCTGGCTGGTTTTCTTCAAGGTTTTGAGGTCTCAACTCCAGGGAACGAACCAGTTGACATGACTGGAAGCGTCGGACTTACAAACATGAAATCCACCCCACTTCGAGTTCTCGTCAAACCACGCTTGTCCCCAAATCTGTATCAATCAGAATAAGATTAGAGTGTGGCTATTCCCACCATTCTATTTGAATTATTGAAATATTATATTACTCAAGTGCAAAATGATTAATTAGTACACTAATTTTCTAAAATCTAAATCTATAAGGAAAACTATATGTACCAATTAATTAAATACAAAGACTACTTAATTTCTCATTGGATAACATTAATTTTCATCTTTTTCATCCAAATTTGAATTTACTAATTACTTCTTCTTTTTTGTGTCTTTGTTGCCTACTTGCCTCCTCATCGAGTTCATTATTCAATTCACAAAACTATTAATGTTAATTTCATCAAAATCTTTACAATACCCTTTGTGAACATCGAAAGTAAAAATTTAAAACCCAAAAAAAAAAAAAAACTTCTTTTTTGTTTATAGTTGTTAAATTACTAATCTTTTAATATAAATGGAAATAGACGAACGATGATACTTGAAAATTTTTTTTTTAATGAAAGTAAATCAAATCATTATTTTATTAGGAAACTTTAGCATATTTTAGTTTTTTTATTGGTATAAATTAAATGAGATATTTTAGTTAATTTTTTTTAATTAGATATGTTATATTAGGACATTTGTAGAAAGATAAATAAGTTAGATAAGTATATTTAATAATTGAAATTAAAATGTAGGGTATAATGAGTAAATAAAGTGAACAAAGATAATAGTAGGGTGGGCAATAGCCACACCCTAAGATTATCAACCTAAATATGCATGATGGACTGATACGAAAATTATTACGAAGTAAGGGTCCTGTTCCCCTGGTCAACAGCTGACCAGGGATTTTGTGCTCAACTACCGTCCGATTTTAATAGGACGGTTGACATGTATCATCTCTGAAAAATTTAAATACATGTCAACCGACGGTAGTTGAGCACAAAATCCCTGGTCAGCTGCTGACCAGAGGAACATCGCTGACGAAGTAATCATGGAATATAGTGGCTCTATGATTAAATTACTAAATCCCACGGTTCCCACCATACGAACGTGTACTGATCGAGTAAAGGGTAAGCTTTCGTGTCTCACTTGTACAAGCATATTTGGTAAGATCATTATCTCCTGCGAAAAACTATCCTCTACTTTTGAGCCTTAATCGATTATTTCTATACTTGACAATGATGACAATGATTGGTTAGACGGCCACGAACACATAAACGAACTTATCTTGCCTGAAGGCCCAGATCGACCCGAATCAAGAAAGCTCATTGAATAATGTAACAATGGATTAAGCTTTGACATACATCTCCAAGTCAATTAAGTAAGTGATATTCACAAATAAATGTGTTGTTTAGAAACCATCAACTAGCTATGGCAAGAAGCTGCGGAACAAGTATAAATGTGTCATTATCTAACACTATACGGATCGATCACTTGATCATGACTAAATAGCATAACTCGTATATGCATACCATTGGACTGCCGATGACTACTTTTTTTCATTAATTAGGAGGAATTATAGCACATAAACTAAGTTGGAGATCTTAAATTTCACTCATGAAGTAGTTATTGTATATTACCGGTTGTTAATTATGAAATAAAATAAAAAATATCAGCGTTAGAAAGAGAAAGATAAGTAAACAAATAAAGAGAAAAATCCAAGTATTGAAAACAATCTTTTCAAAGCCATCGACGAGCTGGAATGAATCTGCACTTCACTTTTGTACTATTGATAGTCCACTTTGGTATCATAAATATATATGTTGGAGAGGAAAGATCCCACATTAGAATAGTGACAAATAAAATATAACTTATAAGTGCGTGGATCTCACCCAATTGTACCGAGGCCTTTTGTGATTAAAACTCAACACCTATCGGGTGGTTAAGTTGGGACAATATCGGTACAATGGTGGGCTACGGGCCACGCTTATCGCTGTTTAACATGGTATCAGAGCGGGTCGCTCTTCAATATGTCGTCATCATAGACCCGGATATATATGGGTTCATTCATTAATTGATTCACCAATCTCCTCTCCAATCATGGACCTAATTTGGGTTCATTAATTGGCCATCGGAAGTTTTCGATTGGATTATTGCCAAGTGTCTGATGTGGGCCTTGGATTGTTATGTGATTGGTCAAGTCTCTAATGTGGGACTTGTGACCCAATTTCCAATGTGGAATCGGGTTTGTCAATTAATTCCACGTGCATACCTAGAGCTAGGTTGCATGTGAGGGGCGTGTTGAAGAGGAAATATCCCACATTGGAAAAGTGACAAATAAAATATAACTTATAAGTGGGTGGATCTCACCCAATTGTACCGAGATCTTTTGTGATTAAAACCCAACACTTATCGGGTGGTTAAGTTGGGACAATATAGGTACAATGGTGGGCTACGGGCCACGCTTGTCGTTGTTTAACAATATATATATATATATATATATGGCTATTTCATTAAGGGATTATTTGTTTTGGCCATTTAAAGGGATCCCTTGTGGGACTCATTTTTAGATTGCATTTCGGAGTCTCGACCGTTCAGTTTTTAGGTCATAATATATAGATCACTTATGCAAATTTTTAGTCAAATTGATAATCGTTAAGGTATCGAACTAGATTAAATAAATGGACGAATCGAATCTGTTAAACCTAAACCGTTCATGTTTATAATTGTAAATCGCAGTACGAATGCCTTAATGATTATCAATTTGGCTAAAAATTTACAGAGGTGATCTACTCATATAAACATAAAAACTGAACGGTTGAGATGCGAATATGTGCTCGACTCAGAATTGTCATGGTGATGTTACTCTACAGAATTCAATAAGAAATTATGCATATATAACTAGCTATCAACACTTGTGATGCCCCAAAAATTCGTATTTATTTTCTGAGGATTTTTTGAAATCTATTTTGTGATTATTGGACGGTTTCACGGCTCATGGATGGAGCAGAAGTGTTTCGGGCGAATAAATATTCGAAAAGTGTGGATTTAGGGGGGGTTTCAAGGTTGACTTTTGATACGTTGAGATTCTCCAAAACTTCCTTCACAAAAGTTGTAGAGCGCGTCGATACGAGTTTGTGGACATATGGAACGCGTCAATCGGAGTTTGTATGAGGAAGTTATGGCTTTCGGAAAGTTTCTGTTTTACTATAAATAGAGAAATTCCGAAAATCATTTCATAAATTCCATTTTCCATTTCCGGAAACCCTCTTCTCTCTCGGCTGCACCTTCAGTATTGAAATTATCCTTCTGACCCGACCTGACTTTTCCGGCGGTCTCCGGCAGCGAAACTTTCTTGATCAGCTCGTCTCCGCCGTGCAATCCTCCCTCTGGCATCCTCTAGCGGCGATTCGTAGTGGTTACGGCGCAGCAAGGCGATGAAGTTTTGTGAATTCGGACCCGATCGGTTCTCCGATCTCCGAAGTCGGCGAAGCTTCAAACCAGGCTTGGGAAGCTCGCAGCAGCCTCCTGGATCGATATGTGGTGGTTGTTTGGATCGATTCACATGAACTTAGTTCAACTCGGATTGAACAGTAATCCACGGCTTGCGAAGTAGTTTTCGACCCTTTACGCTTCGATTTTGACTTTGTGCTAGTTTTGAAAATTGTTAAGCATTCTGAGATGAACATCTTTGATGTGAAATATTGAGTTTTGGCCGGCGGCGGTGCGCCACCTTTTGTGGCAGCGTTCCTGCAACGTAAGGGACTGTTTCTGGTATTATATATCTTCTACTCATCGATACAAGCGTTTCAATATATAATATGCAATTTTTTGAGTTCGTATGAATTTGTTATGATTTTTACGATTTCATACCGGTTAATTTATTCGATCCGTGAGGATCCGAGCGTCCGATCGACTTGTGATTTGGACATATCGATCGTGGAAGTATTCAGGAGACTTTAAGAGGTCTCGGAAGTGGTTTCGCCTCAATTGGCGTTACTTTGATATTTTAGTTCGATTTGGGGATTCAAACTTTATTTAATTGTGATTCGTTGACTGAATCAAGGCTGTACTTCCTTAGGTACTTGACGAAGTATCTTTGGACGGTTATTTTTATGGATTGGCTGCTTTGTTCTATATTGAAGACGCAACAGGAGTTTCGAGGTGAATAATCTCACAAGGTTCATTTATGAACGGAATACCCTTATCGTTTTGAGAGTTATTTATTAACTGCAAACTATTGTTGGTATTAGTAGGCATTCCTGAACGGATGACTACGTGTATATATATATATATATACATATATATATTTACGTGAAATATAAATGTTTTGTTGGATTTTGTTGATTTATGAAAACAATATGCATGAATGATGCTTTTATTGTTTTGGGTTATGGCTTTTCGGAAAACAAATGATTGTGGAATTGTTGATTCGATTTGTTTTGAAAAGCGTTGAGATTTGTGTAACATTTTGAGTCCTGTGCGACTTCTTTAATGTTTTTTTCCAAGGGACTGAAAAGTTCGAGGAATGAAGGTCTATGACCTTGGGCAGAATATCAGGTAATCACGTCTTTGGCCGAACGAGTGGTTACGAATTCAGTTAGAGCTCTACTCTATCTGCCTGCCAATTGTGATTCATGGGGTAATGGTGTAAGGTTATATCCAACTCATGAGATTACGTGTTTTTAGGGAACAAGGTGTGAGTTGCTTCCTTATTAATGGTTTTTAAGGGGACAAGGTGCAAGTTGCTTTCCTTATTAATGATTTGATAGAAATCAAGGTGTGAGTTGCTTTCTATGGTACAATAATTGATAGAAATCAAGGTGTGAATTGATTTCTATGTTACAATTGATAGAAATCAAGGTGTAAGTTGCTTTCTATGTTACGTTTTGATATAAACCAAGGACTGAGTTGTTTTCTTTGTTGCGTGTTTTTAAGGAATCAAAATGTGAGTTGTTTTCCTTATTTCTTGTGTGAGTTATGTTGATTGTTTTGAGTTACTCATACGGGCTTACAAAAACTTACCGGATTTGTTGTATGGCAACCCGGTGCACAATTTAAACAGTATAGGGGTTAATCCTGCAGGGTAGGATAATCGGGGCTGAAGCTGAGATAGCGTCTTTGCAGTTTTATGGTAGGAAGCCATTTTTGTGACTTTACCGTTATTTTGGACTTCCGTTGTAGTAATCTCTAATGAGCATTTACATTTTATTTTTGTTGTTGATAATTTAATTCGTAAGCTTATATAATATATGACTCTGTGGGAGGGTCAATAATGACATAGTGGGTTCAAGGCATCAATATGTATGTAGTTTAAATGGAAAAAGTTTCCAGGTACTTGATATTGATGGTTAAACGATCACGCATGTATAATTATGGAATTATATATCGATTTTTATTTGTGTTAAAAATCAGGGGCGTGACAGCACTACCATCAGCAAAGCTAGTGAGATGATTTATTGACCTATATGCCTTTAAGGCAACAATCGATCTTTTACTTTCCAGTTTCCACTAATCATGCATCTTCATGCGTTTAATATACTAGTAATACAATACATAACTTAATTAATCAAATCTCTGGTCATGATCAATCATGCATGAAAAAATCAAGAACCAATGCATGTAGGGTATCATATTTGTTAATCAAGGTCCCGTCCATGGCCAGCAAAATGCTTTTCTTTGAAAAGGATGGATTGGTTTTCAAATGAAGCATGGAACATGCCCCTATTGGCACATTATGCGTGCACTACAGGCTATTAGTACTAAACAGACGAGTCTATTAATAATTTTTTTAATAACTGTTGACCCTATTTCATATAAAATTTAAAAATGTACTTCAAATATCATGGACGATCAATGAAAGTGTACGTTTCATGAATTTGTACTACGTTTCAAAAAACATAATGTTTACGCTTTTAAGTCTTTAGCAAGTACCAGAATCAAAGCTTTGATTAAAAGTTTGTTTGACTACAGTTTTTTTTTCATCTGAAATATTTTCTTGCTTTCTCCCCTCTTAAACAACCAACTGTTAGCGTTATATTACTCAAAAGTCATTTGATCGAGTTGTCGATGTCCTTTATATGTTTGCCCCACCGATCATTAACCATTTATTTCAAAATTAACAGAAAAAATCACTTCATACAACAACTACAAAGCTCTATCTGCGATCCAGAACTAGGTAGGCAAGAACCAACCCGTATATACTAACTATGACAGTGTAATAAAAGAAAACTAATTATACATCCATTAATGTCAAATTAAATTAAGGTGCAAACCAATCTACTGTGAAGTGTCCATCAAGCTAGCAGCCTCATGATGTCATAAGAAACCAACTAATTCTGTTATAAGAATTATTCTATTCTATAGCGGGCATCAGGGGTTATCTAGAAATAATTAATATCATCACACATGTTACTCGTCTATATAGTGTGTATGAACGGGTACTTATACCTGAAGAACAGACACAACAGAGCACCCATAGTCCCATACACATTCTTTAGCTCCACAGGTGTAGGCTCTATCAATCTTCTAGCACAGAACAAAAGGCATCTTCTAGCAATCCATAATTAATGGATTCTCTCACTTTTTTAAATCCATCACGGCTGCGACACTGTTTGCAATACTCGTCTTTTATATTCACCATTTAACAGGAAGGTGGAGAGCTGCAAAGGGCAAATTAATTAGTACCTGAAGCTAGGGCTGGCTTAAATTACCAGACCTACCGAAACCAGCCGAAAACCGGCCGAACCGGTGGCCTTGGCGCCGACAAATCCGGTACCCGAAGGTACGGCACGGTACTACCGTACCGAAGCAAAGTTATCGGCTCGGTAGTGGTACAACCAATTGCGTCTGCCAAGCATCGAACCTTTGCCAAGGTCACAACAAACTCGAGCCTCTTACCACCAGGCCACAAGTTTGCTTGTGCAAAGTTAAGGAAACGAAAATAATTAAATTGAATCAGAAATGATGGAAATTAAAGTGTGTTTCGACTTTCGAGTCGTCTTCTTCGTTCTCTCTGTTTCTCTTTCTCTCACTTTCTGCTCTCTATCTCTCTCTCCATTTCTAGCTCTTGTTCTTCTTATATTCTTTTGCTTCTTCCTCCATTTTCTCATTATTATACTTATTCATTCTTCCACTTCTTCTTTCACCTCTAGATATGAATCAAAAATCGGATCTCCAACTGAATTTCTAGATCTGAGGGCCGCTGTTCTTCCTCCCTCACTGCCGCCGCAGCATCGGTCGACAAACCGAGCCTCAAAGTCGGTATACCGATTCATCGGTAACCGATCTATCGGTATCAGCGGCGGTTCAAAATATTCAGAACCGATGAGTTTCGGTTCGGTAGCGGTGGTAGAGAAAAAAATCCAGTTACCGGTACCGAGCCAGCCCTACCTGAAGCAGAGGGTGCATGGCCTTTAATCGGTCACCTTCCCTTGTTCGGAGGAACGTCGCCTCCCCACATAACATTGGGAGCCATGGCTAAAAAGCACGGACCCCTTTTTGCTGTAAAGCTTGGGGTGTATCCGACGTTGGTGGTGAGTAGTAGTCAAGTAGCTAGCTGAGTGCTTTACTATCAATGACATGGTCGCGTCCTCACGCCCAAAGATGGCAGCTGTAGAAATCATAGGCTACAACTATGCCGTGTTTGGGTTTAGACCCTCCGGTCCATATTGGCGGGAAGTTCGTAAGAGTGCGACCTTGGAGTTGCACCCCATCAGATTCTTAGACACGTTCGAGTCTGTGAAGTGCGCACCTTCTTGAAGCAATTGTACACAACTTGGAGTACTAGTCTTATGAAAAAGAAGGGAAACTCGGATGGTGACCGCGTAGTGTTGGTGGCGTTGAAACAAATGTTTGGGGACTTAACTCTCAATGTGATTCTTAAAATGATTGCAGGGAAGCGATATTCTGTTGCGACCAATGAGGATGAGAAGAAAGAAGCGTGTCGTGTCCAGACTTTTTTTTTGTTTTTTTAATCAAATAAGGAATTATGCGATATTAATTTCTCAGAAGCAGACGATGTAGGGAGCAAGTCTCATCCTCAATCCCGAAGGAGAATGGTCTGCCACACTTTTAGAACCCACCACCCGTCCCCTATTCATATTTTATTAATAAAACAAAAAAAAAAGGAAAAATACAAAACAGAGGGTGGGACATAAACCTTACCCCTGAAAACCAGAGAAGTGTGTCGTGTCCAGACTGCCTTGAGGGAGTTCTTCTATTTTGCAGGGCTGTTTGCGGTGGGTGATGCGATTCCTTATCTTCGGTGGTTGGATTTGGGTGGACATGAGAAGGCGATGAAGAAAACTGCGAAAGAAATGGACGCCATTGTTGGGGGCTGGCTAGAAGAGCATAAGCGAAAAAGAGAACTCGGAGAAGAAGGAGATGATATAGAAGAGCCCGGGTGACATCATGGACGCTTTGATTTTTGCCCTGGAAGGCGTAGACCTTGGTGGTTATGATGCTGATACTGTCAACAAAGCCACATGTTTGGTATGTACATATTCAAGATTAAAAAATGATTTAGCTAGCTCTCTCTTATACAGATCTGTACATTATTGCTATACATTATTGCAGAATCTGATTGCAGGAGGTAGCGACCCAACCTTTGTTACGTTGACTTGGGCAATATCACTATTGTTAAACAATCATCATGTGTTGAAAAAAGCTCAAGAGGAACTGGACACAGAAATAGGAAGAGAAAGAACTGTGACCGAGTCAGATATAAGCAAGCTGGTCTATATCCAAGCCATCGTGAAGGAGACTTGTGTTTATACCCTCCAGCACCATTATCAGCACCACATGAGTTCAATCAAGACTGCAAGCTGGCTGCCATGTCCCCAAGGGTACACGGTTGATCACAAATCTTTGGAAAATTTAGACCGACCCTCAAACATGGCCCGAGCCATTAGAGTTCAAACCAAAGAGATTTCTGACTACCCACAAGGATGTTGATGTTAGGGGTCAACATTTTGAGTTGATTCCGTTTGGAAGTGGGAGAAGATCTTGCCCTGGTTTATCATTTGGCCTTCAAATGGTACAGTTTACCTTGGCTAGTTTTCTACATGCATTCCAGATCTCAGCTCCCTCCAATGCAGGAGTTGATATGTCTGAGAGCTTTGGACTCACAAACGGCAAGGCCACTCTACTTGAAGTTCTCATCAAGCCTTGCTTCTTCTTTTTTGTGAAACAGAGGAATAGCCTAGACGGCTCACCCCCTATTGAATTTTATTTTGAAATAAATAAAAGAAAAGTACAAAAGGGAGGAGGGGACATGAAACCAAAACTCCTCCAAAGAAAACAATCGGAAGAGAAAACAAATGATAAATACAAGAAGAAAGCATAACTAACGAACACGAAAATTAGGCAACCCCAAGGAGTCCTTCCAACAATGAGAACGAATAAGATTTGGGGGTATGTTCCACCATGTTAAACCAGTAGAAGAGAGACCCATGTTAGCAAGAGCATCTACAGCTTGATTGCCCTCCCGATAGATGTGTGAAGAACGGAAATGCATCTGAGAGACCCATGTGTCATCAAGCCTTGCTTATCTTTTGAACTTACAAATAAAAGAATTTACTATGTATATTATTTTGATTCATGTTATTGACAAGACCCACCCCGAATTCCACCCTGGAATCCGAAGTGGCCCTGCGGGACCCACCTTTAAAGGAGATTTACCAAAAATTTCGGCATAACCTCCCTTAAAAATGGTTAACCCAAAAACCTGCGGAAAACCAAAATTCACTTCTAATTATCCAACCACAACTCCTGGAGCCACCCTGCTCCCAAATTCAAACAATCATCTCAAAGCTAATATCATCATACATAATCTCCAAAGGGTACAAGTTACTACAATCACCAAAGTTAGGTCATAGACCTCAAATATAATACATACAAGTTTGGGTTACATATCCCTTAGTAATCAGAGCATTCTAGGAATATAAATAGACATGGAATGCAGTAGGTTAAACAGGTAACCTACGGAAGGTGATGGCGGAAGCAGATGCGGTCACTATGGCTCACACTCGTACACTGAGCAACAATACTGCAATCTGGGCATTTGAAACCGAAGGGCCCAGGGAAAAGTATATAAAAACGTTAGCGTGAGTGGACAAAAATAAATAATTGAAAGAAAAAGGGTTTTATACTTTTCCACATTTATCTCAATAAAACTCCCGATGCATGCAATAATAAAAAAAAGACCGACTAGCCCCGCTAGTCAAGAACAACAACAAAAGAACATGGGGAAAATGGGTTCACCATACGGGAATAGAGCCCCTCAGGCTCAACCTACCCTCGACTGCCACTCACACATAGATTGTGCGAGGAGGAGAACTAATAACCTCAACTACCACTCACACATAGATTGTGCGAGGAGGAGAATATCACCTCGACTACCACCCACGTGAGGAGGAAAAAGCTACCTCACTGCCACTCACAAACACAAAATAAGTGAGGAGGAGACCTATTCACATGACCCGCGTATGGTGAGGAAGAAGATCGTCAAAAGCCAGTAAATCTGTATAATTTCCCCACTTATCTCGAAAAATCGGAATCCAATGAATAAAGACGTGACCCCGCACGCCAAGCTCATCTCAGGTTCAAATATAAATAGGGTATAAATAAGTATAGATTTCTGAATCCGCATAAATCAAAATCCTCAAATCGAGCATAATGAATCTAAATTTAAAAGTTCAAACCAATAAATCATTCAATAATCCAAACCAAAATAAAATGCTCGATAATTAAATTGATAAATCGATAAACTCAAAACTTGCGGAATATAATTTGCATGCATCAATTAAAATCAAAGGTCCACTCACAATATGCGGTCAATCCTGACGTCGCTCGTGATTCTCCTCGTATGGAGACTCCTCTCGTCCTGTACGAATAACAATCATAAATATATAATTCACAGGACGGAACTTTAACTTTACGATACTTAATTGGAAATTTAAAACATCCCCTTCCTAACATCCGACTCCTCAACCCTCTACAATTTCCATCCTTAATACTCCATCCATATTCAATCATCGATAAATAAATTCTAGAGTGAATTCGAAAGAATTCCGGCGATCGAATTCACATAAATCGTTAATTAATCAATTAAACACAATTCGTAATTCCTCCAATTTCCACCAAACTTCATACATTACATTCTACAATCGTTATAGAGTATATGGGGTTAAAACGACAATTAAAACACTGTTTTACGCGCCTCCACGTGCTACCTACAGTGGCGGCGCGTGGAGACCACGCGCCGGCGGCGACCTCCTCCGATGACCACCAAACTCCGGCACTAGCATCTACACAACAAGCCCAATCAACTTCCAAACTACAACATCATCCAATTTTACCTCGAAGTGGCCGAATCAAGCCGGTGAAGGAAAGCCCCGAAGCTTCAAGAACCCTAGAAATGAAAAATTGTCAATTCGACTTCTACAATACAAATTGGAATGAACCACCTTAGGGGAAATAATCTCCATCAAAAACCGAACCTTCGATGGGAATATGGTGGCCGGAGGTGGCCGGGAATCGGCAAAATCCCAAAACTGCAACCGGAGCACTTCTTGCTTCGATCCGGGCTTTCACGGCCAAAACTCCCCAATCCCAGGTCACTGGTATCACGAGCGGGTTTAGGCGCCCCTGTGGTGACCGGTTGCACGCCGGATGGTGGCCGGAAAGTGAGGAATCGGAGGGAGGAAGAAAACCCGAAGGAGAAAGGGGGAGAGTCGGGGGAGAGGAGAGAGAAATAGGGGTGGGTTTCCGGTTTTGGAAACCTACCCGGGTAACTTTCCCTATATATCAAAAATTTACCATGAACAGTAATTTTCGTAATTCACTCATAACTTTTGCATACGAACTCCGATTTTTACGTACCACATATGCACGCGCTCGGTTTAACGCCCTCTACAACTTTCATGAAGGAAATTTTCTCAAATTATTAACTCACAAAAAGTCAATTTTTAACCACCCCCTAAACGTTAAAATTATAACCGCGAACGGTAACCATAAGGAATTTCATGCAACTCAGTAAAAAGGGTATCTCAGATATGGGGTGTAAGGGGTGTAACAATTCACCGCCCCTAAAAAAAATTTCGCCCTCGAAATTCACATACCTGTCAGAACAGATGGGGGTACTGTCATCTCATTAAATCTTCCGGTTCCCAAGTGGCTTCTTCCACCAAATGATTACTCCACAATACTTTAACTAAAGGTATCGTCTTGTTTCTAAGAACCTGCTCTCTTCTGTCGAGTATCTAGATCGGTTCCTCCTCATAAGTAAGATCCTCCTTCAAACGAATGGGCTGTTCTTCCAAGACATGAGAGGGATCAGCAATATACTTGCGGAGCAGGGACACGTGGAAGACATCATGAATCTTTGATAACCTCGGAGGTAGAATCAGTCTGTATGCAACTGGGCCAACTCGATCTTTAATCATAAAAGGTCCAATAAATCGGGGACTAAGCTTCCCTCGCTTTCCAAATCTTACAACACCCTTCCAAGGGGACAATTTCAAGAATACCCAATCACCTTTTTGAAATTCCAAGTCTTTCCTGCGGTTATCCGCATAACTCTTTTGTCTACTCTGAGCAGCTTTGAGTTTCTCTTTGATCAACTTAACTTTTTCGGTGGTAATCCGCACAATCTCTGGACCTATGAGCTTTCTTTCTCCCACTTCATTCCAACATAAAGGAGTACGGCACTGTCTTCCATAGAGAGCTTCGTAAGGAGCCATGTCCATACTGGAATGATAGCTATTATTGTAAGCAAACTCAATCAATGCCAGATGGCTATCCCAACTTCCTTTGAATTGCATAACACATGATCTCAACATGTCTTCCAAGGTTTGGATAGTTCTCTCGGATTGCCCATCAGTCTGTGGATGAAATGCCGTGCTAAAACTTAATCCAGTGCCTAAAGCCTCATGCAGACTCTTCCAAAATTTTGAGGTGAAACGAGGATCTCGATCGGAGACAATGGAAACGGGTGGTCCATGAAGTTTCACGATTTCATTAACATAAAGTTCCGCCAGCTTGTTCATCCCATAAGTCTTGTTAACGGGTAAGAAATGAGCAGACTTGGTGAGTCGATCCACAATCACCCAAATACTATCATGACCATTGCAAGTTTGTGGAAGACCTGAAACAAAATCCATGGTGATGTGCTCCCACTTCCACTCCGGAATAGGCAACGGCTGTAGCAATCCTGAAGGTTTCTGTCTTTCTGCTTTTACCTGTTGGCATACCAAGCACCTACTCACATAAGCTGCAATTTCTCTCTTCATATTTCTCCACCAATAGTATGGTTTCAAAGTTCGATACATTTTTGTCCCGCCGGGATGCATAGCGTACACAGAACAATGAGCCTCATCCAAAATTTCCCGTTTAAGATCATGAAGGTTAGGTACACACATTCTATTCTCAAACATCAAGGCTCCATCTCTTCTAAGAATAAAGTCCGTTCTAGTGCCATCACTCACTGCTTCTTTTAATTGTCTTAAATATTCATCTTCATCTTGTGCCTCCCGCACCTTATCAATGAGATTCGGCCTCACATGGAAGCTAGCTAACAATGCTCCAGACCCTTCTTCAATCGCCAAATTAACTCCTGTAGATCGCAATTCATAAAGTAAAGGGACTCGAACTGCCTTCAAATGGGCTAAAGAGCTAGAGGGCTTTCGACTAAGTGCATCAGCTACCACATTGGCCCTTCCTGGATGGTACTTGATAGTGCAATCATAATCCTTAATCAACTCTAACCACCTCCTTTGTCTCAAATTTAAGTCCCTTTGGTTAAGTAGATACTGGAGACTTTTATGATCCGTGAAAATCTGGCATCGTGCTCCATAAAGGTAGTGTCTCCATAGCTTAAGTGCCAAAACTACAGCAGCAAGCTCAAGGTCATGAGTCGGGTAGTTCATTTCGTGAGGTTTCAACTGCCTAGATGCGTAAGCAATCACATTTCCATGCTGCATCAACACACAACCTAAACCTTGTCTTGAGGCATCGCTGTAAATCACATACTCCCCGCTATCATCAGGCAATGCTAAAACTGGGGCACGAGTTAACCGTCCTTTGAGTTCTTGGAAACTTTGCTCACACTCATCCGACCAAACAAATTTAGCACCTTTCCTGGTCAATTTAGTGAGGGGGGCTGCAAGCTTAGAGAAATCCTGCACGAACCACCGATAATAACCGGCTAAACCCAAGAAACTACGAATCTCCGTCACTGTGGTGGGTCTTCCCCAATTCAAAACCGCTTCCACCTTTTGAGGATCCACACTAATACCTTCAGCTGATACCACATGACCCAAGAATCCTATGCTGTTAAGCCAGAATTCACACTCACTCAATTTAGCATACAGTCTAGCCTCCCTCAAAGTCCGAAGTACTATCCTCAAATGCTTAATATGAAGCTCCTCACTCTTGGAGTAAACCAGAATGTCATCAATGAACACAATCACAAAACGGTCCAAGTATGGGCGGAATACTCGATTCATGAGATCCATAAAGGCTGCAGGAGCATTGGTTAATCCAAAAGGCATCACCACAAATTCGTAGTGACCATAACGTGATCGGAATGCGGTCTTGGGTACATCGGACTCTCTTATCCGTAGCTGGTGATAACCTGTCCTCAAGTCAATCTTAGAAAAGACTTTGGCACCCCGCAATTGGTCAAATAAATCATCAATCCGTGGTAATGGATACTTGTTCTTCACTGTGACCTTATTCAATTTTCTACAATCAATACACAATCTCAAAGTGCCATCCTTCTTCTTGACAAAAAGCACCGGAGCACCCCAAGGGGACACACTTGGCCGAATGAAACCTTTATCCAACAACTCCTGTAACTGGGTCTTCAACTCCTTTAACTCAGCTGGGGCCATTCTATAAGGTGCCTGATATATAGGTGCAGTACCAGGGAGCAACTCAATGGTAAAATCTATTTCCCTTTCTGGAGGTAAACCAGGTAGTTCATCAGGAAACACATCCGGAAACTTCCTGACCACAGGAATATCCTCAATGTTCAACACCGCCCTCTTTGTATCCACAATGTGTGCTAAATAAGCCTGACAACCTTTATTCATTAGCTTTTCAGCTGTAATGGCCGAAATCAGGCAAGAGGAGAGAATGTTCCTCTCACCACGAAAGGTGATTTCCAATTTTCCTGGACTTCGAAACACTACTTCTTTACGGAAACAATCAACCAATGCACCATGTGTCTCCAAAAAGTCCATCCCCAGAATTACATCAAACTCCACAAGGTCTAGAGGAATTAGGTTGGCCTCTAGGCAAAAACCGTCAATCATTACACCACAACCATTAAAAACCCACTCTATCTTAAGCGTTCTTCCCGCAGGTAAAGAAACATACCACTCACCAATGAGGAGTGATGATGGCACATTCGCAAAACATGCGAATCTACTGGACAAAAAAGAATGTGTCGCACCAGGATCAATTAAGGTTAAAGCAGGTTGATGAAAGATAAATAATGTACCAACGATAACTTTCGGTGAATCACGGCCCTCCTGCTGGGTCATGGCGTGCAGTCTAGCATGTGTCACAGGACGACCTCGCTGAGCCCTGCCCTGCTGAGAACTAGCTCGGCCTACCGAGCTGGTGCGGGCGCTGCTAGTAGAACCACCAGCAGAGGACTGACCAACAGTCTGAGTGGGGGTAGATCTAGCTCCCTGAGTCGCAAGGGGACAGTCCCTCCTGAAGTGATCCTGCTGACCACAAATAAAACATCGCGCTGTCTGATACTGCCCATACTGGGCTGGCTGGCTAGCAGAAGCCCCACTCGAACCACCATGATAACTCCTGGACCTCTCAAACTGTCCAAACTGTCGTCCACTAGACTGACCCCGAGAGAATCTCCTGTCACGTACCCTGAACCTAGTACGAGTTCTCGAACTGGAACCACTGCTCTTTCCACTACCAACTGAAGAACCAGAACCAGATGTGGAAGTAGCCCTCTTAGATGGACCCTGGCTAGGGCCACCAGGATCCCAAGGGTGAAATCCAGCAGGTGAGTCCGACTCAATGTCCATGGCATAAGATACTACCTCAGCAAAGCTACGGTACGGTGTGCCTAACATCTTATCCTTAAACTTTCCTCCAAGTCCCAAGACAAATCTACGAATCTTACTTTGCGCAGTACGAACCAAATCCGGCACATGATGGGCCAAGGAGAGAAACTCCTGCTCAAACTCCAACACTGACTGCTCATCTCTCTTCACCAAGCTCAAGAACTGGTCTTGCATCCGATTAAGGTGGGCATCACTAAAGTACCGTCCATAGAAATGGGTCTTGAACATATCCCATGTCATGGGGCCAACATTTGCAGGGTCATTAGTAACATCAATCCACCAATGCCAGGAGGTATCCTCAAGAAACTGTACTGCCAAATCCACTTTCCTATCCTCTGGAAGATCCATCTGGGAGAAAACTCTCTCCATCTTGTCAATCCACCGCTGAGCCTCTACAGGTGAGGCGGCAGAAGCAAAAGTCTGAGCCCATGCCTCCTAGCACGCTCCACAGTATAGTCAGTACGTGACCCGGGGAGTGCTGCGGCAATCTGCAGAAAGAACTGTCCAAAAGAACCCGCAAACCCCCTAGGTATCGGCTCATCTTCCCCAACCGGAGTTCTCTCACGTGCTCGGCGATTTCGAGCCATAGTACCTGAAGAAAAGTATTTAAGAAGTTCAAGGATCAGTACAACAAGGTATCTACTTTACATGCATAATAACACATTAGTACCGAAGAGCACACGATGGGGATCCGCCGCGGTCGGGCCATCACTCGGGAGGTACTAGGCGTCATTTGGCACATAAAGTAGCAAGGAAGTAAGGAAGTCTACAGAATCTAGAAACCTAGTGCTCTGATACCAACTGACAAGACCCACCTCGAATTCCACCCTGGAATCCGAAGTGGCCCTGCGGGACCCACCTTTAAAGGAGATTTACCAAAAATTTCGGCATAACCTCCCTTAAAAATGGTTAACCCAAAAACCTGCGGAAAACCAAAATTCACTTCTAATTATCCAACCACAACTCCTGGAGCCACCCTGCTCCCAAATTCAAACAATCATCCCAAAGTTAATATCATCATACATAATCTCCAAAGGGTACAAGTTACTACAATCACCAAAGTTAGGTCATAGACCTCAAATATAATACATACAAGTTTGGGTTACATATCCCTTAGTAATCAGAGCATTCTAGGAATATAAATAGACAAGGAGTGCAGTAGGTTAAACAGGTAACCTACGGAAGGTGATGGCGGAAGCAGGTGCGGTCACTATGGCTCACACTCGTACACCGAGCAACAATACTGCAATCTGGGCATTTGAAACCGAAGGGCCCAGGGAAAAGTATATAAAAACGTTAGCGTGAGTGGACAAAAATAAATAATTGAAAGAAAAAGGGTTTTATACTTTTCCACATTTATCTCAATAAAACTCCCGATGCATGCAATAATAAAAAAAAGACCGACTAGCCCCGCTAGTCAAGAACAACAACAAAAGAACATGGGGAAAATGGGTTCACCATACGGGAATGGAGCCCCTCAGGCTCAACCTACCCTCGACTGCCACTCACACATAGATTGTGCGAGGAGGAGAACTAATAACCTCAACTACCACTCACACATAGATTGTGCGAGGAGGAGAATATCACCTCGACTACCACCCACGTGAGGAGGAAAAAGCTACCTCACTGCCACTCACAAACACAAAGTAAGTGAGGAGGAGACCTATTCACATGACCCGCGTATGGTGAGGAAGAAGATCGTCAAAAGCCAGTAAATCTGTATAATTTCCCCACTTATCTCGAAAAATCGGAATCCAATGAATAAAGACGTGACCCCGCACGCCAAGCTCATCTCAGGTTCAAATATAAATAGGGTATAAATAAGTATAGATTTCCGAATCCGCATAAATCAAAATCCTCAAATCGAGCATAATGAATCTAAATTTAAAAGTTCAAACCAATAAATCATTCAATAATCCAAACCAAAATAAAATGCTAGATAATTAAATTGATAAATCGATAAACTCAAAACTTGCGGAATATAATTTGCATGCATCAATTAAAATCAAAGGTCCACTCACAATATACGTTCAATCCTGACGTCGCTCGTGATTCTCCTCGTATGGAGACTCCTCTCGTCCTGTACGAATAACAATCATTAATATATAATTCACAGGACGGAACTTTAACTTTACGATACTTAATTGGAAATTTAAAACATCCCCCTTCCTAACATCCGACTCCTCAACCCTCTACAATTTCCATCCTTAATACTCCATCCATATTCAATCATCGATAAATAAATTCTAGAGTGAATTCGATAGAATTCCGGCGATCGAATTCACATAAATCGTTAATTAATCAATTAAACACAATTCGTAATTCCTCCAATTTCCACCAAACTTCATACATTACATTCTACAATCGTTATAGAGTATATGGGGTTAAAACGACAATTAAAACACTGCTTTACGCGCCTCCACGTGCTACCTACAGTGGCGGCGCGTGGAGACCACGCGCCGGCGGCGACCTCCTCCGATGACCACCAAACTCCGGCACTAGCATCTACACAACAAGCCCAATCAACTTCCAAACTACAACATCATCCAATTTTACCTCGAAGTGGCCGAATCAAGCCGGTGAAGGAAAGCCCCGAAGCTTCAAGAACCCTAGAAATGAAAAATTGTCAATTCGACTTCTACAATACAAATTGGAATGAACCACCTTAGGGGAAATAATCTCCATCAAAAACCGAACCTTCGATGGGAATATGGTGGCCGGAGGTGGCCGGGAATCGGCAAAATCCCAAAACTGCAACCGGAGCACTTCTTGCTTCGATCCGGGCTTTCACGGCCAAAACTCCCCAATCCCAGGTCACTGGTATCACGAGCGGGTTTAGGCGCCCCTGTGGTGACCGGTTGCACGCCGGATGGTGGCCGGAAAGTGAGGAATCGGAGGGAGGAAGAAAACCCGAAGGAGAAAGGGGGAGAGTCGGGGGAGAGGAGAGAGAAATAGGGGTGGGTTTCCGGTTTTGGAAACCTACCCGGGTAACTTTCCCTATATATCAAAAATTTACCATGAGCAGTAATTTTCGTAATTCACTCATAACTTTTGCATACGAACTCCGATTTTTACGTACCACATATGCACGCGCTTGGTTTAACGCCCTCTACAACTTTCATGAAGGAAATTTTCTCAAATTATTAACTCACAAAAAGTCAATTTTTAACCACCCCCTAAACGTTAAAATTATAACCGCGAACGGTAACCATAAGGAATTTCATGCAACTCAGTAAAAAGGGTATCTCAGATATGGGGTGTAACAGTTATGGTATGGTAGTAAGTTATTATGTGCATTGATGCCCTTGTCTTCGATGTTTGACCTCTATAATAAAATTATAGGAATGGGCAGTGGAGGATGCAAGATTCCAAGTTCAGTAGGGCTGGATATTTGTATATGGGACAACGTAATCCGGGATCACGTTCAAGTGCATTGATATTATTTGGTGGCTCTAAAAGTTGAGAATTGACCACTAGAGACTTTGAATTAAGGTTGCTGTTCATCATCAAAATTTGGAGAGGATATGGAAGGATTAGAAATAACATTTGAGCATGAAGATGAAATATTAGTTCTTTGAAACCATGTAGTAATTTTTTTTTATCGCTTCGATTTCGGTTCATGATTTGACATTTTAGTGTAACACCTATAAATTAATAAATTAACTTATATTAGATACATGAGAGCAATGACGAAGTGGTGTTGGATCAGTGGTTAAAGCACCCACTACCTAAGATCGAGGTCAGACCGTTCGAGTCACCATGGGAGTGAAATCCTTTGATCATCTTTTGAAGTAAAAAAAGAGAGCAATGCCATTATGCCAATATATTTATCAAAATAACAAGATTTAAATACTTAATGACTGTATTAGTGTATTACCTTTGCTTATGAGTTCGAGGCCTTCTCCTCACTAGGGCTGTCAATTCCGACACGACCCGATAACACGACTCGAAACCCGCACGAAATAAAGCTGGTTGAACCCGCACGATTAAAAAGCGGGTCAGCCATGGGTCAACCCGCCATGACCCATTTAATAAATGGGTTGTCCACGGGTCAACCCACCAACACGAAGTGAACCCGTATAACCCGATTATGCTATACTTCATCCTGAAATTTTAGACGTTGAGAGTATTTGATCATAGGATTAGACAATTTGAAATATTTTTCTTTATAATTATTGGATTTAATTATTTATGAATTATATATAATTATTTATATTATTCGTCTTGTAGAGTTTTTAGTGAATTTGATCAATGTATGCATTTTTTTAGTTAAATGGGTCGCATTGTTAACCTTAAATTGATCCTTTTGTTAAACACGACACAACCTATTTATTAAATGGGTTAAGCGGGTTGGAAATGGGTAACCCGTTTAATAAATAGGTTGGGTTTGGGTTTAAATTTTTGACACGATTATTAAATGGGTTGGGTTTGGGTTTGTATTTTGCGACACGACAAATATCTTGACCCGACACGAACCCAACCCAACACGACCCATTGACAGCCCTACTCCTCACTGCCGAGTCGGGAGTGCTCCAAGCCTCTAATTAAGAGTCCAAGGATTAGATTGAGTTCGGCATCTTGGTGGTGGGCTTCAAAAGAGATAACTAGTCCAAGATAAAAAATAAATAAAAAAAGCTATATACCTTTTTTTTTGGGCCCAAAAAGCCTGTGGGGCTTAAGCCCTACCCAGCCCGGGCTGGATCCGTCCCTAGGAATCGGCAACCTATAAATTGTCCATTTGAGTAGTTAGAGCTTACATTAATTTATAATTAATTATTGGCTTTAATTCATGTCATAATCTAATAATGTTTCAAGAAAAATTAGCACTAATTAACGATCTCATGTTAACTTGCAAAAGATTCGACGTACTGCAAGTTATGTGGATAATATTGTTCCACAGCATATAGGCTGCTTTAAGTACCTTTCATCCCTATCATGTACAGAAGCTTCACGTAAGAGCACATGCAGCGATGGACCAATTGGAGAAATTAGCTAAATACCCAAATGCAGTGGTAAAATGCTGCCCGACCTATTGGAGGGGGCCACCTGGGGGCCACTTGCTCAGGCAATTGGATGACCGATAATTAGCAATCAGTTTGCCCGATCGTTAGTGTGGGCTCCTAGCACATGGGACTGCTGCCAACAGTTTTTTTTTTTTTTGTTCTGACTATTATATGATAATAGTGACTTCAGTTCAACATTGGATCAAATGATCCGACGACTGCAATTAAATGACGACGGTAACTTTCATTTTTTTTTCTTTTCACCCTAAAAATTAATCTAGAAGATAAAAAAAAAATCTTGAATTAATGGCATATTAAATTTGAAGTATGAATAGTGGATTGACAGGCAAATTGCCTTTCATTGGTGCCTTGTATAAGCTAGAGGCAATTACTAATTTGAGATGAATAGTGGATTGGTATTATCAATTTGGTTGGCAAATCAACAATTACCCATGGTTCATGGGTGTATTTGCTCTAAACCCTCACAACAATAGGCTAATTTGTCAACTTTTTAAGAAACGTAATATCTCTTTCAGGCCAGCTTTGATTGACAGCCAAACATTTATCAAAGAAATAGTATATAACTAAGATGCAACTAGCCAGAAAAATTTCATTCTAGCAATCCAATTAATGGATCATCTCCTTGCTTATGTGCACTTATATGTCACGGCGGGATTAATCTTCGCAATAACAATCGTCCTATATTTCTATTATTTTTCGCAGAGAAGGACATGGAGAGCTTCCGCTAAGCGCAGATTAGCACCTCAAGCCAAGGGAGCATGGCCCGTGCTTGGCCACCTTCCGTTGCTAGGAGGATCCACACCTCCCCAGATCATCCTGGGAGCCATGGCTGACAAGTATGGTCCCCTTTTTACTATACGCCTTGGAATCTATCCAACTTTGGTGGTGAGCAGTAGTGAAATGGCTAAGGAATGCTTTACAATCCATGACATGGCTGCGTCCTCGCGCCCCAAAATGGCAGCTGTGGAACTCATGGGATACAACTATGCCATGTTTGGATTTGCACCCTCCGGACCATATTGGCGAGAAGTGCGTAAACTGGCAACCTTGGGGTTGCTCTCCAACCGCCGGATTCAGTTGCTTAAAGACATTCGAATCTCCGAAGTGGCTAGCTTCCTGAAAGAATTGTACAATACTTGGAGTGCAAGTAGTACTACAGATCATAACCATATAGCTTTGGTCGAGTTGAAACAATGGTTTGGGGACTTGACTCTTAACGTTATACTTAGAATGGTAGCTGGAAAACGCTACTCATTCATAAGTGATTCCGCGAATGATGATGAGAAGAAAGAAGCGGGTCGCGTGCAGGATGCAGTGAGGAAGTTATTTTACTTTACCGGGGTGTTTTTGGTGGGTGACTCGGTTCCTTACCTTCGGTGGTTGGATTTAGGTGGTCATGAAAAGGCCATGAAGAAAACTGCAAAAGAAATCGATGCCATTCTTGGGGAGTGGATACAAGAGCATAAGCAAAGGAGAAGAGCAGGTGACACCGGGGATCATGACTTCATGGACGCCATGCTTACTGTGCTTCAAGGTGAAGACCTTGGCGGTTACGATGCGGATACAGTCAACAAAGCCACATGCTTGGTACGTATATATTAGATGACCATTTTTTTTTTTTCCCTGTGTATATGCAAATCCAGTTCCTATATTTTTATCTTTCCAAATAGGCTTTAAGTTAATATCAAGCTTGCCCTAAGATTCACGCATGCTTGCTTTAATTTCCGGAAGAAATTACGTACTACAGGCCTGGAGAGCTTCACCTTTGTCAACGTAGGCAGGCATGGAGAGTGAGTCTCATGATTAAAACAATAATGTAGGGTGGGTCTGATATGTTTTGTATTAGTGTACGTTTGGAACATATAGGGCGGCTGTAGTTTATTTTAATTAAGCTATACCCTAACTAAAGCTTTATATTTTCATCACTTAATTAAGATTCTGGCCTAGCTAGATATAAATTTGGACCTTTAATTTTTAATGGCTATACTCTTCCGATTAGATCATGCTGCTTTTTTGTTTGTATGTTTAGCTTCCGTATTCATCATATCAAAATATATTGTACTTTTGCAGGATTTGATTTTAGGAGGTAGCGACACCACCATGGCTACATTGACATGGGCAGTATCACTATTATTGAACAATCGTCAAGTATTGAAACAGGCTCAAGATGAATTGGATGCAGAAGTCGGCAGAGAAAAAATTGTGAGCGAGTCGGACACAAGCAAGCTAGTGTATATCCAAGCCATAGTGAAAGAAACGCTGCGCTTATACCCTGCAGTACCATTATCAGCACAGCATGAGTTCACGGAGGACTGCACCGTGAATGGCTATCACGTCGAAAAGGGGACCCGCTTGATCACGAACCTTTGGAAGATTCAAACCAATCCACGAATCTGGCCTGATCCATTAGAATTCAAACCGGAGAGATTTCTCACCACTCACATGAACATGGATGTTAGGGGTCAGCATTTTGAACTAATCCCTTTCGGAAGTGGTAGAAGATCTTGTCCTGGGTTATCGTTTGCTCTTCAGATGGTACAATTTACTTTGGCTAGCTTTTTACATGCATTCGAAATCTCAACACCATCCAATGAGCTCGTTGATATGTCTGAGAGTTTTGGACTCACAAATGTTAAGGCCACCCCACTTAAAGTTTTCATCAAACCTCGCTTATGTACTAAACTTTATGAATAAACGAGTTAAGTGATTACGAGTTGAGCAAACAAGTTCACAACACAATTTCTGTTTGACCTTATCTTCTTAGATTCCGATAGTGCGTACGTTGCAATCTTTGGGATATCCTTGTATTATCTAGTTGGTGATCGATATTTGCTTATTCAGAGTTTAATAGAGATGAATGGTAGAGATGTGACCAGTCAGCAGTCACAAGATCAACAAATCAACAATAACGGTGTGATTTTGAGATAAGGTCAAAGAATCAACAGTGTCAAAATACAAAAGGGACTACATATGCAAACAAATGTGTACAGAGATATTTATGAATTCAAATTCTCCAGGTTGTTCTTCCCTGCTTGTAACTTTCCTTCTACTGGAATGAAGTATGGATGATGATTAGATCCAAAAAAAAAAAAAAAATGTTGTTCAAGATTATTCTCCACTATCTTGTCAAAAAAAAAATTATTCTTCACTACTCAGTTGTCTCAGTGTCTCAGTTCTCTTGAATCTTGAACTTGGGCTCCGAATTACTTGTGAGTTGGGCTTGCAATGCTGATGGATTGCTCATCTTAACAAATCCTGGGAATGATATATAAAAGCGCATGCGGCTACTGTGTTTGAGTTTCATTTCTTTCCAAATTCCTATCCATCTCATGGAGTTCCCTCTTCAATATCTCAGTTCTTCTCCATCCACCATACTTGGCTTTTTATTGTTTATTCTCTCTTTATTGCTATGGATAACAAAAATTTCCAACAATAACGCAGCCAGAAAGAGGGGAGCACCGGAAGCAGCCGGTGCATGGCCATTAGTTGGTCACCTTCCCCTCTTAGGCGGCTCACTTCCACCGCATATAACCTTGGGTAACATGGCTGACAAGTATGGACCGCTCTTCACAATCAAACTCGGCGTGCACCGATCTCTTATTGTGAGCAGTTGGGACATGGCCAAAGGGTGTCTAACCACCAACGACAGAGTCTTTGCTAATCGCCCGAAGCTATTAGTCTCAGAGGTTATGGGATACAACTACGCCATGATTGGGTTCAGTCCCTATGGTCCTTACTGGCGCCAGATGCGCAAGGTAGCCACCCTGGAGCT
This sequence comes from Rosa chinensis, assembly GCF_002994745.2. Lineage (NCBI taxonomy): Eukaryota > Viridiplantae > Streptophyta > Magnoliopsida > Rosales > Rosaceae > Rosa > Rosa chinensis. Next base: position 61,102,612 of record NC_037093.1, read on the forward strand.
CCTCTCGAACTACCGCTTGGAGAACCTCAGGCACGTTCGTGAATCCGAGGTGAAGGCTTGTACCAAGAACATTTACGATTTGTGGAGGCAAAACAAAAGCTCAGATCATGTGTTGGTGGACATGAAGAGGTGGTTCGGAGACGTAACGATGAACACCATGTTTAGGATGGTTATAGGGAAGCGGTTCCTAATTGAGGCTAGCTCGGAGCGTGAGAAGGAAGAGAACGAAAGGTTTCGAAAGGCGTTGAGGGAGTTTTTCAGATTGGCCGGTGAGTTTGTGATGGCGGATGCAGTGCCTTTCCTTAGGTGGTTAGATTTGGGCGGACATGAGAAGGCAATGAAGAAGACGGCAAAGGAACTAGATCATGTTCTGGAACGATGGTTGGAAGAGCATAAGCTAAAACGTAGTACTAATTCTACTTCTACTTCGCTTGAGCCTGACGATTTCATGGATATGATGCTTTCTGTTCTTGATGATAGTATACTGGAGTTTCGTGGGTACACTACTGCTGACACCATCAACAAAGCTACTTGTCTGGTATGTGTTCTGAATTAATTTACGAGCCACATCGTTAAAAAAATATTTAGGAAAAAGGAGCTAGGGTGAACTATAAATGAGGTGTTTATTACACACATATATGAAATACACACAAAATCTGATAGTGTAAGTTATAAGTAGATAAGAAGAAAGATTATTTATGACTTACACACCGTTAAAATTCTATGTGTACGTATAACTTACACCATCAACAAAATTCTGTGTACACGTTCGTGTATGGTCAAACTTTTCCTCATGAATAAACAATATATTAATTGTTGATGTGCAAGTGCACAATGTCGAAAATTTAGGATAGTTTTTTTAACTTTTTTTAATAAAACTTCAATTGGGGGAAGATGAATTATGACCCACCAATTTTGTCTTGCTGATGAAGCTGCAGCACGCCAGCACCCACAATTGACTTATCATTATATGGCCGAATAATACTTGTTACCAGACATTATATGTACATACATTTTTTTCATACAAATTTTTATTTTTTCTTTCTTCTTCTTCTCAATGTTAGTTCATAGATTGTTTAAGTGAAACTGAGTCATCATTCATGCATGTAACATCCTCAACGAAGTAAGATGAATTCTCTTAGTAATTGCATGTAATTCATGCATGCACGTATAAAACATTATGTTTTTGTTTAAGATACGTTTTCTAGAGTATTTTTTTATAATTAAGTAATTTAACACTTAAATTTATAATTTAAGACGATATCATACGTTAATTATTGTCTAATATGTAATGTATGGACTTTAATGTACATGCAGGCTCTTATATTAGGGGGAACAGACACCACAACAGTAACACTAACATGGGCTCTTTCATTACTAGTGAACAACCCTTTAATCTTAAAGAAAGCTCAAAATGAATTAGACACAAAAGTTGGCCGGAATAGACAAGTGAATGAATCGGACGTGAAGAACCTCGTCTATCTCCAAGCCATTATCAAAGAAACCTTGCGCTTATACCCTGCTGTACCACTCCTCGCACCCCATGAATCCACAGAAGACTGCACCGTAGGAAACTACCATGTACCCGCCAAAACACGTCTAATCGTCAATATTTGGAAGCTTCACCGGGATCCGAATGTCTGGCTAGATCCCTGCATTTTCCAGCCTGAAAGGTTCCTTACAAGCCATGAGGATTTTGATGTTAGGGGCCAAAATTTTGAGCTCATACCGTTTGGAAGTGGTAGAAGAATATGTCCAGGAATTTCTTTGGCACTTCAAGTTATAGAACTCACTCTAGCTCATCTGTTGCATGGGTTTGAAATAACAGCCCCATCAGATGAACCAGTCGATATGAGTGAGACTGTTGGGTTAACAAACATGAAGGCCACACCATTAGAGGTCCTTCTCAGACCACGCCTTCCTGCTGACATTTATGAATACGTCTCGTTATAAATTAAAGAACAGAGTAAGAACCTTCTATTATTATTATTATTATTTTTTATGACAACAGAGTAAGAACCTTGGTCTTGAATAAATGTGAAATTTTACTGTACATTATTGTTGAGGTTTTGAGTTTAATTCATTAGTACTTACAGTTCAATAAAGCTTTTCACGTATAAATATGATTGTTTATGCATCATCTTAAAATTCACGTAATTTCAACTAAATACATTTTTTTTTACTCTCAAAATCAAGCAAGTTCAAGCTACTATGGAACTTAAGATATCCAATTTCGATATACATTTATGATCACCGATACACAACCATAGCGCCAACACGACTTGAAGTACCCATTGCAACTACAACCCACATTCAGAGGTTTGAAGTTGATATATATAACGCATTCCTACTTATTTTGGGTATGCCATATAAAACCTTTTCCATCAAAGTGTGGTCCATTGGAAAATAACATAACATCGTAATTATTGCAATCACATGGTTGTTTGTGTTATGTGACGTTTCTTGAAATCTTCACTACTGGTCCTCAATATCACAAGATCTTAACCATGCATCCAAACCTTAATGTCATCAATAATTTCCCAATTAAGTATATTTACGAAGCTGGTGGGGAGGATCGATCAGCCTATCATTGCTCGAAAATGCTGCCTATCTTCTCAAAACCATATAATTTAGCTAACTACAAAGTACAAACACACCATAAGGGAAGGAATATGACCAGGGGACTCAATAATCAAATAACAATAGTTGGCACAAAATTAGGAAGGGAGAGAGACAAGATATAAGTTGTCTTGGGCCACTCTTGGGGCCATGGGTGGTTGCTAAATTAGATTATAAAACACGGACTAGTGATCGAGTAGGAGCTCTATATGAATTCATCATATTAGTTAGCGAGAAATTCTTCAAACTCGTTTATTGTGTCCATACTAATTATGAATTCATCATACTAATTATAATTTTTTATTTAAAATTTTATATCCATAATATCTCTATAAGTATCCATTAAAATTCTGAAACCATCCCGACTGTATTGTATTCTGTTATTGGCCTGCGGCACTACACACGTGGCGCACGGCAGCTGTATTGAAGAACTCCTCCTCACTAGCAAGAGATAAAAATAGGGAAAAGAATATATTAGACAAAAATAAAAGAGTTATTTAATTGCAAAGTTACTTTAATAATACAGAAAATTTAGAGCTTCTTTTTAAGAAGATACAGAAGTCGATAATTGAAACAAAAAATAATAATAGAAGCCTAGAAGGAGACAAACGACACAAATTTAAAGGTTTACCATAAATCCACATTCAAAGTGAAGTAAGTTACACGAATTGTATTATTTTAATGGTGGTTGGTTAACCGGGGTCAGTTAACCAGGGTTGGCACCTCTCGGAGTCTATACCAATCCTTGTCATAAATTAATTTGTAACGCACTCATACTGTCACTACTTCACGTCGCTCTCCAAATTCCAACTCCACCGCTTCCAGAATTTGCGACTCCAAATTCAGATTCAGTCAAGGGCTCATTTGATTGATCGGTTTTGCGAGCGAGCGAGCGGCGGAGCGCAATGGTTGGGGAGCGCTCCGATAAAGTAATCGTGGCGGTGAAGGCGGAGAAGGTGATTTCCAACACCGCATTGGCATGGGCGCTCACTCACGTAGTTCAACCCGGCGACTGCGTCACCTTGCTCGCCATCATCTCTCCCCTTAAAACTGGTAAATCTTCATTTCCAAGTTAACTTTCTTCTGTTGGTTGAATTTTGGCCTAGCCTTCGGTTAAGCGTGGGATGTGAGAGACTTGCAGGTAACAGATTCTGGAGATTTCCGAGATTCAGCGGAGACTGCGGGAGTCGGCACAGGGAGGATTTGCCGGATCGGATTTGTCAGATCTCCGAGTCTTGTTCTCAGATGGTGCTTCAGTTTCATAATCAAATCCAGGTGAATAGTGGTCATGGGATCTTTTATTTACTATAATGCCACTTACCGCCTTTCTTCACTACTTGGTCAAATTTCTCTGTTTTCTTTTGGACCTTAAGCGACAACACCACGTAGCTTGGTTGCTTTCTTAGGATAAGACCACGTGGACGTAGAAACAGCTTGTATAACATTTTGCTTTCTTTTTTTCTACTCGTTACGTTTGAATTTGGTTAGCGCACAAAATTCTAAAGTACACTACAGTTGCCTAGCTACCGGTACCAGTGATAATGGGGTGATACACTTTTTCAATATATTTCCAGCGGGATACAACCTATTCCTACAGTTTGCATTGAAATTTCGATTGTATATATAATAACAATAGATTTAAAAAATTAAAAAATCATTTGGCCCCTAGCTTGTTCGTCTCTCGCAGTTGATCATTGGCCTGTCAGAAATTTATAGATTAATTCTGGATTTGTTTTGTTTTTATGCACGATAAGTTAAGTTGATCATTGAGGAGCACATGCCATGTGCTTGCACCTTGTTTCTGGGTTGAAAGATCAATTATTTTTTTGGCCGGTGATGCATTATTTCGGCCAATAATTTTATTTTGGTGAAACAAGATGCATGTTTTCCTGAGAAAGCTGGCTGGTTTAGTTATAAATAGAAGATCTATTATTCTCCATACTAGTGTAAATCACTAAATGCATTAACCTTAAGTAAAGATCTGACAAAATAAAAGCTTGAATAATGAAATAATTGATAGAGTAGTGATTAATCACGCTTCATTTTCAGTTTATCAGTTTAACATACTATGTGAATAACTAGATTTGATCATGATTGCAGGTAACAGTGAGGATTAAGGTAGTTTTAAGTACTCCCGGTGGTACTGTGGCAGCCGAAGCAACATGCAATGGAGCCAATTGGGTCGTACTGGACAAGTAATTAAACATAAAAATGTATTATTTCTAAGCTATTAGTTCAGGTCATCCTTCCCAAATTCACAATCTAGCTAATGATGTCCTTGTCCTAAGTTGTAGTGTGTTATAAACTTCTGTGTCCTTATACAGCTATACTTTTGTAGTAGTTCCTTGCATTTCACTTAACCTGTATATTGAAGTAAGCTACATATCTTTCTTCATTATAATCAGCATTGACTAGGTGGCTGAGAACCCCCGTTGTCCTTGTATAACAGAAAACTGAAACAAGAGAGGAAGCATTGCATGGAGGAACTTGGATGCAACATTGTTGTAATGAACGGGTCTCAGCCTAAAGTCCTAAAGCTGAATCTGGGGTGCTCAGATGAACTCCAAACCCAATTCTTTTCTGTTCCTTCCTCACCAGGAACTCGCCTTCGAAGATTGGAAGAGCATAGGATGAATACCACTCCAGTGAGTAGTCCTGAAGAACCAAGTAGCTCCTGCACAAGAACGACAGGAGAAGGTTCATCATCAAGTTACGACACTGTGACTTCTCTTTTCCTTGTCTATGAGCAGAATCCTTTATTTGAAGGACAACAAGCGAGAAATCACAGACCACATGATTTGGAAGATCCATATGAAGAACTTGACTCAATTGGAGAAAGGCTTATAACTCTGTGTAAGCCCCGAACATCAACTCTAGCTTCTACGCAGAGTGTCTTTTGGATCCCCCAAAACCACAGTGGTGGTAGAAAGCACTCCAAACCCCAAGCTTATAAAAAATCACACAAAGTAAGATCTCCCACTTTCCAAACTCTATTTGACGAGTATGCACAGTTTGATCAAGATACAAGGATTGACAGAGCTGAACCCAGGGAATACCAGAACAAAGGCTACATTACTAATTCAAACATTAGGGATGCTGTTTCCTTGGGTACATCTTCCTCAATACCTCCTCCTTTATGCTCTCTATGCCAACATAAAACACCAGTTTTTGGAAAACCTCCAAAACAGTTCTCTTACCAAGAATTAGAGGAAGCTACGGACGCATTCTCAGATGTTAACTTCTTGGCAGAAGGTGGCTTCGGTGTGGTTCATAGAGGGGTGTTGAGAGACGGCCAAGTTGTTGCCGTGAAGCAGTTGAAGTTCGGTGGTTCTCAAGCAGATGCTGATTTCTGTAGGGAAGTGCGCGTATTGAGCTGTGCACAACACAGGAATGTTGTGTTGCTCATTGGGTATTGTATTGAAGGCAAGTCAAGGTTACTGGTTTATGAGTACATCTGCAACAGCTCCTTGGATTTCCATTTACATGGTATGTTCTTTCTTTTCAAGTTTATGATTTATTGGGATTGGCTTATGAAAGCATGTTGCACAATACGTATGCTCCTTTCAGTTTAAGAAATTGACATTCTCCCTGCCTATAAACTGTCTGCATATTAACTTATGTTCGGCTTACAGTCTTATATTAAATCTGTTTGAAGGTGTGGCAGGAAACAGAACTCCCCTGGATTACGAGTCAAGGCTAAAGATAGCTACTGGAACTGCTCGTGGATTAAGATATCTTCATGAAGATTGCAGAGTGGGTTGCATAGTGCACAGAGACCTCAGACCGAACAATATCCTTCTGACCCACGATTTTGAACCTCTGGTACTTGAAATGGATCCATGGTTTTTTATGCCATTTACTTAAAAAAAAAAAGTGCATTTTGTTTGAAATTAAGGTCCCATTTCTTAATTTGTTGATATTGCATCCATATGAAAATTGTACAAAAATTTGGTCCTGTTGCCACCTGTAAGGCACATTATTTTCTTTCTGGTATGCTCATGTCTGTTATACTAGTATGCTTTACTCATTTGCTTTCTTATTAGGTTGCGGACTTTGGGCTTGCTAGATGGCACTCTGAATGGGAGACCAGCACTGAGGACCGGTGTATTGGAACTTCAGGGTACATTCTTCAAATCCTGCTAGCTATGGATCAACAATTCTTGTAAAAAAAAATTAATCCTGTTATATTCACGTTACAATCTGTGTTGTAGGAAAAAATAAAAATGCAATTCTATATGTAGCTTATGAAGCTGATGTAGTCATGTAACTGTGCAGGTATCTTGCACCAGAATATATAGACAGTGGTCAAATTACACATAAGGTAGATGTGTACGCATTTGGAGTTGTTTTGTTGGAGCTTATGACAGGTCGGAGAATCGGTGAATTGCATTATGTCAGGGGACATCATTTTTTGGAAGAATGGTTGCACCGGTTAGCTACATTAGAGCCAAACCATATCTCACCAATTTCCTATCACTTGCTGGATCCAAACATGGCCTCCGAATCCCCCGACTTTCCCTATCAACTACAGGCAATGGCTCGTGCTGCTTCCTTGTGTCTTCGTCGAGATCCTGAATTCAGACCCTCAATGTCAAAGGTTTGAAGCTTGATTCTCTCTGTTCCAAATTAGTTTCCTTGACATTGGTACCTGAATGTATCTTTTAAACTCTATCCCTTCAAATTTTCTGTGAAAGTTGTATGAGTTCAAATTGTCTCCTTTTGTGTACAGTTAATCAGAGTACTAGAAGGAGGTGATCCAGTTGTTCCTATTGGCTTGGACGTGAACACAGTTGGTAGTAGAAGTGGCCATTTGCCTGGACTAAGCTCACAAAGGCAGCCTAAACCCAGAGGAAAACACTCTCGTAAACTTTCACATTGAATACCTATCTTTTGAGTAGAAACAGCTTGCATTACATCTGTCATTATGACAGAGCTTTTTTTCCCCAATTTTTTCTTCTGTCTGTGTAGTTCAGATTAGCTTGAATACCTATCTTTCGATCAATTTTTACCATCATTGAGCAATAAGAAGTATACCTATTTTTTGCTAGCCGATTGGATTGCATTTTTACATCCCATCAAACACACTCAAGGGAACCACTTTTTGTTGATGCCAGAGGTTGTTAAATTATGTAGTAATATAGAGTAAATCAAGCACATATTTTCAAGCAATGTAAGTAATTTGCAGATGCTCTTGCTATAGTTTAGTGAGACTTAACATCATCTTTTATTTTTAGTTTCTGTAGAGATTACTTGAATCTTTTCAAATTCCGCATTCTTTAGATGTTGTTATTACTTATATTTGTTGAATAAAGGGTTCGTCAAAAAAAAAATCAAGCACATAGGTTATTTGAATCGCTATTAGCAAAACATTCCACCACTAGTTACTATCTTTCTAGGAGAAAGGAGAAAAGTTTGTTTATTTCAATAGTCGCAGAACCAACCATTCCTCCAATCTCACATATACCTCCCTTCTCTCCATACATTCATAACCGAAGAGAATCTTGTGAGCAGACACGTGGCGTTACACAACTGGTCATCCGGTCATCCCTTCTCTGCATAGGTAGCTAAACTAAAAGTATCTCCTGATCAGTCAGACACGTGTCCTTACACAAATGGTCATTGAGATTAATTAGGGAAGTCACAGGGGCGAACCACTGGATCAGTGCCTTCTCTCCTGGCCGGACCGGCTCGAAGAAGAGTAGCTTCCCTCGGACGGTAGCGAGTCGGCGTCGGTAATCAACTGGGTCTGCATGGACATGGGAGTGAGCTCCGGAGCTTGCTCCGACACCCCCCACACCTTCACAGACTTATCCAGGCTCCCACTGTACACGATCCACCGGTGATCGCCGTTGGTCGAACGTTCACGATCCTCCTCAACGGCCAAGCACTTCACCGGCCCAGTGTGGCCCGCCAAAACCGACAGGCACGTGTGGATCACGCCGTCCCTCCTCCACACGCATATGGTCTTGTCAGCCGAGCCGCTGAACACCAAGCTCCCAGCCGCCGCCAAGCACAGCACAGCCAGCCTGTGCCCCTTGAGGACCCCACCATGCGATAACTGCTTCTCGCGCTCCCAGAAATTAACCAACCCATCCGACGACCCACAGTAGACGAGAGACCCAGACGCGCTCACCGCGAGTGCGGTCACCGCGCTCTCTTGCTTCAGCAGCGTCTGCACCATAGAGTGTTTTATCATCTTCCCACTCTGCTCCTTCTTCCAAACCTTCACCGTCCCGTCCGCCGCGCCGGTGTACAACAGCCCTTCGACGCTGGCCACGACGGAGTTAACGGCGTCGTCGTGCGCGTGGATGGACTCGATGCATTTGGAGGTGTCGATCCGCCAGACTTTGAGCGTGCGGTCCCAGGAGGCAGAATACAAAAGCCTCTTGTCTTCGCTCAAGCTCAGACAGGAAACGGCGTCGGAGTGCCTGATCCAAAGCGCTTTCGTTTTCCTAACTTGAACGTAGTTGCTGGGTTTGACGGAGTACTTGAAAATGTCCATCAGAGTCGGCATCGTCCCGGCTCGTTTGTGAACTTTCGGGTCTTTGGAAGAGACTCTCCAAACCCTAATCTTGCCGTCCTGGTGACCTGTGAAGAGCTTCTCCCCGGAGATAACAATTGCTTTCACCAAGCCGCTGTTAGACTTGAAGCCGCTGTACTCCTTGAGATTCTTCCATACTCTGATATTCTTGCTGTCGGAACCGGTGTACAGAAGGTCTCCGGTGGCGGCGAGAGAGTAGATGTGGCCTTCCTCGCGAATGAGAGAGCCGAGGAGGCCGTTCTTGGGGACCTTGTCTTCGAACGGCGTCCACGGCGACTTGGTGAACGGAGAGGCAGAGGTTTGGTTCCATGGTGACATAGTCATGGGAGAGCCCTCGCCGCTGAGCCGGGTGGGGTCGAAGGCCGCGGCGCTACTGTTTCGCATTTGGTAGTCGTGAATGACGTCGGGGGACATGGCGGAGGCCGAAATATTGGGATCGGAATGGACGGCATTGCCGAAAGTACTGGCCCTAGGTAAGCTGCTGTCATCGGCAAACATCTTGTCTCTCATGGTTATTGGATATCTTAACTAAACCAATTTGTGTACAATTACTTCATTTACGTACTGATCCAAACAGAATTAAGAAATGGCCCGATTTGAAGATATGGGAGTTTTTATTAGAAGTTTGCAATGGTGGTGATGAGAAAATGAAGGGGGTGACAGAGAGGTAGCCGATTGGTGTGATATTAAGAAACGAACAATAGAAGGGCGGGAGTTGAGAGACGGGGTGCTATATATAAAATGTGTATATATAGAACGGGGATGGGAATCGTAGGCCGGTACGATGTGTACACGTGTTAGGCAGATTCGTAAGGGCTGAGTGATTAGGGAATATAGGGTCCGGAAAATCTGGGTCGGATACTCAGAATAGCGTGGATGCTGGTTTTGGAGGTTTGGGAATAGGGGGTGTGTCTGTCATGATTCTACGGTTGGGGTTAGTGGCCCTACAGCATGTATCTTTCTATTTTTGGTGTGTCATTTGGGAGGTTTAATGTTCTATGACGTATGAGGGAACTCGAATTAACTACAATTATTCCTAATCCTTTTGTCTTGAAAGTTGATTAACCTTTACTTAAGCATGTGTGGGCCAATATTGAAAAACCTAAAGTGGAACTAATGATATGTGTAAGCGGCTTCTCTTTAATTATTCAAAGGAAAAAACAAAAAAAGAACATATAGAATTGGCTTGGCATGGTCAACTATTAAAATCATTAACCTATTAGATCTCTCGATGATATGAGAATCAACAAACTGACATTTTGGTGCTTGATTCGAGTCCTTTTTAAAAAACTAAAAGGGCACTCAAGTTATGGCAACTTCCACATGCAATCTCTGACGTTTAAGCATTTTATTGCTAGTTTAACCAAGAAAGTGCCAATTAATAAATTAAACTTACATTTTGCTAATCTACTTTAACTACGCCACTACGAACGGTGCAAGATTTTGCAGTAGTTGGTAACGGTATATAATGTCAGAATAGCTAAGTGGAGTTCCTTTAATTATAGGTTAAGGACATGCACTCACTTTGGAAGGAGCAGTGATACTGGTCCTTTTACTCTATTATGGCTGAACATGGATGATGAAGTATACCAAAAGCAATGCCTTTTAGTCGTGTTAACAAAAAGAACACGATTGATTACCAAAAACAAGAGAGGAGGAGGCGAGTATCATAATTGTTGGCACAACCTATCTTACATGAACAAAATTGTTGGTGCATGTATGTATATGTGAGTGTTAGATATCACAGTGAAAGTGTGATCGATTTCCCTAGCGTGAAGGCATTGCCACCATAGCATATCAAGTTATCAACCATGAAATTCAACTCTCTGACTTCCCTGGTCTCTTATGGTACCACAGAATCTAAAGAACAATTAGACAATGTATACATCGCTTCTAAATCATATCCATGCAATTTCCTAGCTTTGCTGAATCGGGTCGTACGACATCTCATTAGCTAGGAACCTATAACGTCACAGCCACTTTGCCCTAATTCTTAGGGCGCCAACGCTCACCTTGTAAAATCTAAATGATAAATGAAATTAATATGTCATAATAAAAAAAATAAAAAAGTTGCTGATCACCGAAAAGAAAAGGGTGAAAAATTAACAAGAGGACATTGCTAGCTTTCCCTCTATATGCTTCAAGTATGAAACATTGGAGCTCGATGATTGTAATGTTTCGGGCAATACAGGAAATGGTAGGGTAAAGCGAATATTGTTTAACTAAGAGAAAACAAATGGAAGATGATCGACGACAAGATGATCGGTCACAGTCCAAATAAATATTGAGAAGTAAAAGTCAAATTACAGAGGCAAAATATCCAATGTCTGCATGTGTTGATCATTGGTGTATTAAATATCTGATCAATGGTGGGAAATGCCCCTAGAAGATTTTGAGAAGAAATTTTTGATGAAGTTGGTAACGAAACAATGATGGCAATTTGGCAATGACCGTTGCTCCTTTTTCCGGTAGAGGTCGTCAACTCGGTGATAAAGTTCAATGAACCGGTTTTCACGGTACAGGAAAAGTGATATGACCTGACGGGGAAATGCCAAATCTGGTTACCTAAATGTAACGCCGGGCAATGCAACCATCACTGACGCTGTGACAGGTGTCAGTCCCACTCCAAGGTCGCCTTCTGTGCCGCCACGTACGCTTCTGCAGTTTTCCGGTCACTTTCGATGGTTAGAATCCGAATTTAATCATGCAAAGTCAGGGTAATGGACCTTTTAGGTGGCTAATGTTTGTAGAACGCGTGTCCACCCCTTTCAAAGCATGACACAACAAGGCGTGAGGAGTTGGAGTATTCCTAACTAAGATAGGGTACGTTCTACATTTGCCAGTTTTTGTCAATGCAATACAATGGATAAGTGAAACCATATGGTTTAGCTATGATTGGTAACTTAACCGGAAAGAGGTCAAGTAGTGCGTGTGGTTAATGTCAGGTCGATCTACTTCTGATTCTTCTTCTTCTTCCTCATTACTTTAGGGGGAACTAGGTTAAATCTCGCTTTGTAACTTTTTAAATAGCTACAAAAGCATGTTCATCTTCTTAAGCAATCCAGAATGATTTTTGTTTTTATTTTTATTTTTTAGATCTTCTAATCAAATAATAATGTTGCTGGAGGGAGGCACGTACGTGTACTATATTCTTTTGTTATGGTTACAGACCTACTCTCTCATGCATATTCAAATACAAAAGGAAATGAACATGCTTGTTAGTTGGCGGTGATGATCAGCTCGCGACACTTGGCATAGCAGTCTAGCATCCAATTGATTTGCTTCTAATGCGCGCATGCATGAGATCTCTCACCGAAAGGTTTTCTAGTTTTCTAATTCTGAATTTTCAGACTAATTCTCAAGTCTCAGTTAACCCAAACTACATTTGAGAATTAGTACCAATGAAACTTTCTCAAAAGTGAGGATGAAACTTATGGATCGGACTACTGAATTTTAGTACAGAATAAGAAACCTAGGGTTTTGCTTTTCTCTTTCTCATCTTATACGGTACGGCAAGTAGTTATTTTAACACCTATAACTAAATAGCAAGTGTTGATGATTATGTTTTAATGGAAACTCGTAAGCTCTAACGATAGCAATCAAGTTTTGTTTTCATACTCAAATGAAGCTCATCACCGTCATCGAATATAAGCATCACATGCAGTATGTAGGCAAGGCATACGTAGAAGAACTTTACTATAATCAAAATTACTATTATTATTTTGGGTTAACTACATATAAGTGCATCTTTGAATATTTTTTTAGTCATAAGACCACCAAGGCACCAACTAGTTTTTTCCTTCATAAGACTACTAGATTAAAAATGGTGTTATATTATCAAGATATTTACATAAATGCCACTAGAGTACAAAATCAACAGTCATTCTCTCTTTCCTCTCCAGCGAGGTCTCCGGTCAACTCTGGCGAGGTCTCAGGCCAACTTCCGGTGAACTCCGGCGGGTCCCCTGCCAACTTCATGTGGGTCTCCGGTCAACTCCGGTGACCACAAAAGCTACTGTCACTAACACCAAAAGCTACTATAGCTAGCAACAAAAGCTATTTTGATGAGATATTCGACAACATCAGGCGAGGTCACAAAAGCTATTGTCACTAGCAATAAAAGCTATTCTGGTGAGATTTCCAGCAACATCCGGCGAGATAACAAAAGCTACTCCTTATCAAAAAAATTATGCTTCCAAAAACGAAAAGCTACTATCCCCACAAACAAAAGATGTTGTCACCAATATTACTAAAAGTTACTCTCACTAACAACAAATGCTACTCTCACCAGCACTAAAAAATTACTTTCACCAACACCAAAAACTACTCTCACTAAAAACAAAAGTTATTGTCACCAACACCAACAAGCTACTCTCACTAACATTTGAGAGTTACTCTTATATCAAAAACTACTCTCACCATCAACAAAAGCTACTCTCACAAACGCAAAAAACTACCATTACCACTGCAAAAAACTACTTTCACCACCGACAAAAACTACTCTCACCTACGTCAAAAACTACTCTCATCACCACAAAAAACTACAATCATCACCACCAAAATATACTCTCATCAACATCAAACCAGAATAAAACAGATCACATGAAATAGATAAGTAAATGATATCCTTTTTTCTGTAAAATTAATGATAGCCTGATAGGCCATTAGAACAGAGACGTGCATTCACTTAAGCATGAAAAACTTCTTTCGTCAAAAGCTATGATCTCCTTGTATGAAAGAGGTATGGCCAAAATCATTCAGGATATAAATGAAACAACATAGTGATAAAACCATTGATGATTTAACTCAAACAACGACATCAAAACAAGACATTAATGGTTTTCATTTGCTTCACATCCATGGGTCACAAAATCATCAAACAATTCAGATTAGACCTAAACTTCGCTGTCTCCGACAACCGCTTTCTTCATCGCCGGAGAGATCAGAGTTGGACTCTAGTGAGAGAATCAGAGATGAGTAGATGAGTAGAGATCTGAGTTGGACTCCAGTGAGCTAGCTCCGATCGGAGCTTCTTCATCGTCATCATCATCTTCAGGCATGGCGGCGCCGTTTCGAGGTTTTGCAAGCTTGGATCCATTGGAATCTCACCAGATCAGAGGCGATGGTCTTCGGAATCGGGGCGGGGGGGGGGGGGGTGGAGAGAGCGTCGTGCCTTAATCGGCGATGGGGTGGCTAGGCTTTGGTCAGGTTTGTGCTGTGGTTCAATTGATAGTGACGGTGATGAGAGATGGTGGCCGAAATTGATTCTTTCCGGTGATTGCAGAGGGAAGAGAAAAAGAAGAGAGATTGGGGAGAGAGAGAGAGAGAGAGAGGGAATGAATTTCTTTTCGTTTTGGCCGGATGATCATGGAGTTAGTGGAAGGGTAAAATTATCAGGTTTAAAGCTACAAGTGGCCTTATGTGTACAGAAAAACTTTTGTAGCCTTATGACTAATTTAAGTTTCAAACTTATAGCTGTGTGTAATTTTCTATATTATTTTTCGCACACTTCTATAGTATGTAATTTTTCGTGCGTGTAAACCTGAAACGAAGATGTTGGCAAAACTTTAACACTAGTATTGGTGAGACAGTAATGAAACCAATAATTTTTATCTAATCTCCTTTTAAAGTTTTAATAGAAATCTATGTGCACTAACACGTTTTTGGTTACATGCATCATGCGTGATCTCATAGCAAAGGATAGCTAGAACGTCAAATTAAAATCGAGTTGTGTGCAGATGGTTTCAAAAGTAGACTAGTTAAGTGGGCTAGAGGAATCTAATAATGCTCTCAGCTTATGGGTAAGGCTGGTTTAAGTCCTCACCCTCCTGTTTTTAGAGCCCAAACCTACTCTTGGGTTAACTACAGATACATCCAGGCCCAAAGAAAAGGAATCTACATATGAAAAAACCTCATACAGACTAGCTAGCTAGCTTTGAATAAACAATCCAATCAAGCAGATATAGTTAAATAATTCTAAAGCAAAGGCATCCGGAATCTAAACCTACAAAAGTGATACGGCATTGACAGAACCCATTAACCATGTCGCATTTTCAGCTTTTTATTGCTATTTGATCGATAAAGCTCTAAAGTTTAATTATTCCTAAATATTAATTAGATGCTGTATGCACGCATCGTTCATGTGTTTTACCACATCATCAGCTGGGTTCTTAAGTTCAGAAACTAGGCTGGAGAAAAAAGGCTTGAACCGACCTTGTCAGAAAGTAATGGGATTTTACAGTGACTGGTGCCCTGGTCTGATCTGATGCCACTGTTGCCAGTAATCACATTGAAACTCACACCATGTCACCGCCCAAACTTTACACGTACGTGCTGTGTCTCTCAAACCCACGCTCTATCCCCGATATCTTATATACCTCACACTCCACCAATTATAAATTTACCATCAGCTCTTTCTTTCTTTGCTTTCCTACCCAGTGGGTTTCTCACTTAGCTAAGCTCTTATCACACTCAGCTCGTACTCCATATTTCCATAATGTCGTCCTCCTCCTACAAGTTGTCAAAGACCAAATCCTCCGTGCAAAATGGAGTAGTGAGCATCAGCAGGATCGATCTGAGCGAAAAGCATGATGAAGAAACTTATGACAGCAACAACGTGAGCACCCTGCTGCATCTGAAACCCTCCCACACCTCAGAAACCCTAGACAAAGAGGTGGTTCTGCGGCGGATCCGACAACGCAAGCGAGTCGACAAACTGCGTGCTGCTCTTCAATCCCTTCTCACCTCTCCGGTCTTGCCGTCAGCCCACGAAAAGAAGAAGTGGGTCGATGATGCCTTTGCAGCCCCCTAGCTATAGCTAGGGCCTTATTTAGCTTCTCCTCAGATCTAGCTACGTTAATGGTGTGTGGTAGCCTTTGAAAGTTTCTTTTCTCAACTGTAACATATATTTTATAAAACTTGATTATCTAGTATATTTGTAACATTATGTGGTATAAAATGAAAAGTTGTGAGTTTCAAATAACACCACGTACTGTCATGTTTGTGATTATGACCCATCTGGTTATATTAACTTCTGTAATTTTCTTTTACCAACATAAATTCTGTTTTAGTGATCTGAACCTTCTCATTTGCTTGGTTAGTGAATGAGAGAGAGTTCAATTATATTAGAAAAGAAATTTCCAATAAGCTTCCGCTTCAAACCCTAAATCATTATGCTTTGCTTGGGCTTTACTGAACCACTTTAGTCAAATTAAGACAGTAAGTGGGAGAGACTTGTGAATGGGATTGACTGGTCACTTGTGAATAAAACAAATTTAGCTAATATTCTATCACCGTGACTAATTCTATTGAGCTAACAGCCTAACACAACCTATGAACTGGAAGGATTGAATATGGTTAGCTAGTGGTCTAAAACTCTAAATAGTAGGTGGAATCCATTGACTTTACCAACAACAAAATTTTGTTAAATTTCAACAGAATCACGCTTTTTGTGAAGCACGGACTGCACTTCGCTATTCTAGTGCGGATAATTAATTTATGCTTCTTTAAGCGCATGATTAATTAAAATGAGGATAAGGGTACAAATGGAAGTGTCTCAAGTTTGGCCAACCCCCAACTCAAGAATCAAGACGATGATCATTCTCCTTCTCCATCATCACTCTCCCGTGTACAGTGTACTCGTGAAGCTCGGTCCATATTATTCCAGAATGACAAAACAAAATCGCAATTTGAGTTTCATATAGTGAGTGTATCACTGCTATCTGAAAGTGCAATAAGGTGGTTGCTGTGCTAAAAGCCTAAAAGTTATTTCATTATTTCAAGCTGTCCATATAAACTCGGACAAATATTGGTCGACGACTTTGCTAAGTGAATAGTGACTAGTATTACTCTCGTGGATTTATATTTAAAAAACATTCAGAATTTATTAAAACCGTCATGAAACGTGAGATTTATAGAAAGCTACCTATTTGTATTTCCTGACAATCTAGAAGCCAAGTGTGACAATTGAAGTATTAACTAATCAAACTGCTGCTGAGAGCTACTCAGCTACAAATTGAAAAGCAATAATCGTTGTAATGTTGGTGTTTTCTATTTGGCTTTACATTTTGTTTATTAAAATGTCACTGTTATTGATTATAGACTATTGTTATAGTACATCAGTTTAGTTAGTATCATATAACGCAATACAATTCTAATGGGATAAGCAAGCTAGATCTGATTGGTACGTAGAATAGTTGTTTCTTTACCTACTATAGGAATTCCGTTACTTTATTATCTAAATTATAACGAAGAAAAAAGTTTAAAACACAACAACGTATTGACTATTGAGTATTTCTTTATTTTCTTTACAATAAAAATATTGTGAAACTTGTTTTTAGAGGTGCATTAGCTACGGTATAAGAAAGTCATTCTCTAGCTCAAACATTGTTACGTTGTGCATTAGAAGAAAGTTACAAAATCCTGATTACATGATAATCATGTAATGAAGTTGAATGCTTTAGAAGACCTAATCAACATGGTAAAGGTTGAATGTATAGGCTGCCATTCGTAATCCTATAATTGATGTTGAGAGATTTTTAGATAGGGAAGGCATGCCACGTGGCACTATCAGAATTATGGCTCTAGACATCGGCAAAAAACCGATGAGAAACAAAAATCTGACCGATGTCTTTGTGGGTGATGAGAAAGATCCGGAAAATCCAGACATCGGTTTTTAGCCAATGTCTAGTATTCGTTTAGACATCGGTTCCTCATTATAAATCGATGTAAATAGGTTTAAATGATAACAAACTTGAAACTTGCATGTTTTACTATTGTTAAACTCACATTTTATTGTATTTAATGCTTAAAAAAATATAGATTATACAACACAAGTTTGTGTTTTAACATCGTTATTGATTTAAGAACCGATGACTGATACTGTTACAGACATCGGTTCCCATAAACATTTCTTGTTCTTCATGATTTTGAAGCGTAATTTGCCACATATACCACGATTTTAGATTCAATATACAAAGTCTAGTATTGTAGGAACCGATATATTTACTTATATCAACATCAGTGTGTAAGGAAAAAACGATGTTAATAATCTATTGCACATCGTTTCTATTCAAAAAACGATGTCTGGTACTCAGTAATATATCGTTTTTGATAAAAAAAAATCGATGTCTGTATATTTTAGTAACATCGATTTTAATTTTGGAACTGATGTCTGGTACTCAGTAATATATTGTTTTTGACAAAAAAATCGATGTCTGTATATTTTAGTAACATCGATTTTCATTTTGGAACTGATGTATCTATATTACTGGACATCAGTTTTTATAGTTAAAACTGATTTCAACTTTATATCTAGACATCACATTCTATAAAGAGGATGATGTCCACAAAATATGTAGTTGCTATTATAAATTGCAATTTCGACAGTTGACAAGAGTGATTTGAATATTGGACTATTATATTTGAAATCATCATCCTTATCAGTTTACAAAATGGGCAAAATAAAACCCAAATTCATCTACTACAAGACTAGCCTAGCAATTAGTATTCATTTTTGTTCATAATTGCTACAAAAATGTTAATCAAAAGCTAGCCTAACTCAAAATCAAGAAACTGGTCAGAATCTGCAGCAGTCTGTAAGTAGTCGGCTACCTCAATGCGCACGTCGTCAAGTTGTTGTTGGGTATACCATTTCCGATCCTTTACCGCCCACTACAAATATATATAACAATGTAAGTCATAATGAAACACTACTATTTAAAACAAAGTTTTTTGTCAAATTATAATGCTTATACCTTGGTTGAAAACGAAAGCATGTCATCATTAATAACTAGGAATGGTGCCCGCGCTTTGCCGCAGGATTTGTTGCTAATAATTTACAATAATGACAGAATGATAAAATAAGAAACAAAGATTCATCTCTCTAAAATTGTTTGGTTTACATTATTGCAGTTTACAATAACATTCTATCCAAGCATTCTATGACAACATCAAGTATTGTGGGGAACAAGGAATGCTAAGGAAACGAATGGAGAGAGAGAGTGTGTGTGTTTTGTATTATTTTCTTATGTATCTATATCATTTTACACACATTACTACATGCAACATCATCATGATTATAGTGCAAAAAATCTAAACAGAAGAGCACCTCCAAACACATAATAACTGAAGTAATCAATCTGCATCGTGACCAATAATGAATACCAATGCAAACACGTCAATTCTATATCAAATAGCACAAACCTGAATAAGAGCAGGAGACTGGAATAATGGTAAACGATGCATAGAGGAACAACAATTTAACAACGGGCACACTTCTTTGTCCATTGTAGGTAGTCAAAATGGGAGAGAACAGTGCAAAGGTTTTAGGAAAAATCAAAGATACTTGAAGTAAAGTTTACTCACTTTTGATCTAGAGGATACAGAGTCACCACTTCTTTGTCTGTGCTTCTTAATTGATTTCAGCTTATGATAGAAAGGCAAGGCTACGGAACTCGTGGTATAGATAAAATCAAGAATCAATTTTTGCTTTAGTTAATTAGTAGATGCAGATTAAGAAACCAGCAAATGAACAGTAGAAAATGGGTTGGAAAGAGAAAACAATAGAAACCAGTATATGAACAATAGAAAATTTAAGTTGTTTTTCTTATTGAAAAGAGAAAGTTATTACGATCAAGAGCGCAAGTATTAAACTGCACCAATGTGCAGTTTTCTCCATACATATGCATGAAGAAAAAAAAAGTTACTGTAAGAAATTCATTTCTGTAAATTTGTTTCCTACCATGACATAGAAGTGCACTTTAGCTAATATTTTGCCATAACGTTAATTCTTATATTTATATAACAATGCAAGCAGAAGTGAAGAACTCAACCTGTTCTTAACAATACTTCCTAGATTCTGAGAATAGCATAGCAGAAAAATAGACTTCACACACAAAGTCTATGGATCAATTTAACATACTATAACGATTAGAGCTACAAACCTAATATATGCACCCATCTAGGCAATCATGTTGAGCACAATGGTAGAGGCTCCCCTAATGATCGAATTGAACGGATTGTATGAATCCCTTCAAAAGTTAAGGTTTTAGATCCACTGACCAAGAAATCAGTTCGAGTATTTCCTTATGATTAGATTTTGGACTTCATAATGCAATCCACTGAATCTATTCAAGGAATTTTTAGTATGGTTACTTGATTTCTCTATTTCCTAAGAAAAGGAACATCCTTCTAACAATATCAACACAACAAATTCACAAATTTATGCAGTACAAACACACACACACGAATGCAATCACAAAAAACCAAATCTTCAAAAGTTTTTTATTTTTATTTTAATTTTTTTAATTCTGACATCCAATTAATTTACCTGCTCAATGTATTCAACCAAACCAAAAACTGAAAGCTCAATCACAACAATGGAAATATGCAAATAAAAACATGGTAAAATGTAATGCTATTTATCACAACCTAACGGAAAAGTAAATACTTTCTTATTTAACAAAATTGGTGTGTACCCTTGATTTCTCTGTAAAATCTCCACCTTAGCTTTGAGCTTTGCATGTTCCAGAGTCTAGTTTCCCTATACAACATAAAAATGACGGGATATAAACCAACGTATTACAAAATGCCAAGAATAGAATGGATGGAAGTAGTAGCAAATTTACAGATACTGATGTTGACATCCCTGTGTGAGAAGAACTTTCCCAAATTATGGATTATCAATCTAAAACAAAAACAACTTAAAATATCTGTATTGATCTCACAAAACAAATATACACAAAGATGATTGCTTCTCACCATAATGTGGCAAACTTCTTCTTCTTTTTTTTTTTTTCTTTTTTTTTTATAAAAAAAACCCCAC
This sequence comes from Rosa chinensis, assembly GCF_002994745.2. Lineage (NCBI taxonomy): Eukaryota > Viridiplantae > Streptophyta > Magnoliopsida > Rosales > Rosaceae > Rosa > Rosa chinensis. The sequence goes on from NC_037093.1 coordinate 61,123,596, forward strand.
CCCATTCCCACCCTTGATGGGGCTCGAACTCTTGACCTCTTATATTTTTACCCAACCTGTGGCAAACTTGATTCCTATCGAAGAACCTAAAACCTGTTGTAGATGGGAAAATAACAAAAGCCAAGGATGTCATAAGTTCATTGATAAACAGATTTCTTCGAAATGAGCATAAAAATACATTATATAAACAATAGAAAATCACTAATAAGGTATTTCTACAAAATTATGTATTTCTAAGAACTCCACATGCACACAGTGAGTCAATATAATTTAAATAAAAGTTGCCAAAACAGATTTATTGTTTGTAACATCAACTTGTTTTTGACTCATTTTATATATACTGGCTCATATCATAATCTAAAAATGCAAGACATTCACGAAAGAAAACTCTACTTACAAAAAAAAAAAACAATGGATTAGTATATCAGTGTAAACACGTTCGTAGCTGGAAATTTTATCAACAAAGAAATCAAGTGCAGGAATTATCAAATAAGTTAATTAGATTACTCACAGTAACTTCAGAAATGGCATTATCATAGCCAGTCCCTGCATTAGCGGTTACAAAGAGTACAAATCAGTCCCTCAACCATGAATTACCCATGAGTAAATGACCAAGAACATGTCGAACAAATATCTTTTATTGCAGCTATACTTTTTTTACCAACACAACATAGAGATTAGAGAAAATATCAAAAACCCTTCGTTATCATGACTTTGCCATATAAAAAAGAAGAGCATAATATTTTATTACCTTGCTATGGTAAGATCGTGCTAAACTGTAGTAGGAATGTGACCTTGTTGGTTCATGGTTGGTGATAGCAAGTGCAGTCTCAGTTAGTTGCTCAACTACAAAGTGTTGACCAGTGAAGAAGAAATAGTTCGCCAGATCATTTAAAGCCATTAAGGATATGGCTCGCCAAAGAGGGAGAGCCACTTCTTTTCTTTCTTTTGTTCTTCCTCTCTCCCATTTTCTTTCTTCCTCTGAATTTCTTCTTTTTTCCCTTCTTCCCCTGTTCTCTTCTCCCTTTTTTTTTTTTTTCTTTTGTCTCCTCTCTTTTTCTCTTCGTCCGCAGAACCCAAATGTGTTTGCCCTCTGAAAACCCAAAAGCCACTATTATGCACACTATAATAGGAAATCAATTATACACAATCGCTCACTCGATCAAATATGCCTAAACTTCTCATGCTATACCCAATTGAATAAAATTAGCAGAAATCAAAGAGCAAAAAGAACCCAATTGAAATCAAGACTGAAACTTTAATGTAATCCAAATTACGAACTCATAAACTAACTGAGAAGAATCAAGGAAATCTACTTACAGGAGACTTGTTCTTTAGACCTCAACCGCGATGGCAAGCTTGCACGCTCTTCTCTGTAAATAGTGTGACAGAAAGAAGAAACCGATGGAAGCATCTAGCAGCTCAATTGCAGCCTGAAGTTGTGGGAGCTCAATGTCACCTTTTTTGAAGAGTTGAAGAAATCTGTACAATCACATAGGTATAAGTATGCTAAGAGAACACTAAATTCATATCTGCAAGAAAAATGAAAGGCACAGGTCATCATTCTATTAGTCAAATACTAATATGCTTTGCTAGGACTCAAATACCAAACTTGATGCCAACCCATAATATATAATCCTGAGAATTCCAATCCTTAGCGGCAAAACATAAACTTGATTGCAGAAAGTGAGACAAACATAGTAATAGCAAAAGCCAATATCAAAATGAAGCTAAAGACTCAACATTTGCATAAAAACCTTAAAGAAATTCAACATACCGAATTTCACATTCTCCTTCCAAACATACGAGATAACTCATTCAAACCCAAAAAAGAGTATCAAACATGCAAATCCCAGAACAGATTAGAAACGTGTCCCCTAGAAAGCTGGGATAGGAATAAGTTTCAATAGAATCTTTACTTCCTCTACCTGAGTCACAGTGCAAAGCCTCCAAGGACAGAGTCAAAGTATCAAAGCACTCACTTAATTCCAAGATCGATATGCTCCTGAATACCAAATCCAAAGCAGCCAGTATCACTGAAGTTCTTACACAAAAGCTCATACTCCTTCACCTTCAGCCCACTTTCCAACAGTGACATTGCCTTCTCTCCCCTAACAGTAACATAGCAAGCGATCTTCTCATTACGCATGATTCCGAAAGACCTCACAGTGTACCGAGCTGCACACAACCACAACCCACCCACAGTTAAAACCCACCAACACATAAACCCTAAAACAAAAATGAACAGAGAAACCCTAAAAATCTCACCTTTGGAGAAAACAGGGGTCTTGCCGCTGAGTTGCTCCAAGACCTTGGTGGCCTTGGTGAGACGATCGCCGCTCTCACCGACAGAGATGTTGAGGACGAGCTTCTGGACCTTGATTTCCCTCATAGGGTTCTCTGATGCCTGCAATTAGAGTTTTATAGAAGAAACAGATTGTTAGATTACGAAATCAACAGAGGCTTGTTCAGATTCGGAACAAGAGAAAACATAAAGAAGGGGAGAGAGAGAGAGATAGATAGAGAGAGAAGGACCAGTGCTGAAGGGTTGTGGTGTTGAGGAGGCACAGCAGCCGAAACTCAGAGACTAGGTTATAAGGGTTGCGAGTGATAAGGGTAAGGTGCTGCTCAAAGGCGGAGGAGGAAGATGAGGAGGTCGGGTGAAAATGAGTTAGGGTTAGGGAATGAATCAAAGTCAATGCAAGTGGTGTGGGAAAAATAACTAAGTGTGGGGGGAATGAAATTTTTAGTCCCTCCGCGTTTTTGTAAATTTTCAGAACGAAACTTTTCACATCGGTTAATTTGGTGACTGATGTCCATAATAACAATAGAAATCGGTTATTTCACAAACTGATGTTAGCACGGTTTTTAACATCAGGTGCAATTCTGACCGATTTAATAGTGGTGATGTCTAATGACATTATTCTAGTAGTGTGGTGATACGCTCAACTAATCAGTACCTGTGTAGGAGAATGTTTTGGACATTTCATTTTAATTAAACATGAGTAGTTTCATAATATAATTAAAAAATAAAGAGATATGATTGGTGATGGTACCATATCACATTTGTCCTACCTAAAAATTTATATTTCTCGTTGATAATAGGTCTAAGCTGCGTGTGCAGTTAGTATAAATGATATCAATAATGCAAATGGACTATAGTATCAGGGTTAATGTGAATTCATGATCACGGGAACTCTGGAAGATTGGAGCCCCACAACCACACCCACCTTCCATTACCTCCACTAATTCATATGATAATGAAACACGAAAACCAATCATGGCCATTTTGATTGCTATGCCCATTTAATTTCATGTTCTTCTATTTCTATAAGACTGCGTGGCATCAAATATGCCAAGGATTTGTTTATCTGGAAACAAATGGAAAAAACCCAACGTTAGCTTACGTGTGCATATGCGCGTTATTAAGCTCAGCGTTGGCTGCTACTCTCAGTTTCCTAATTTGACCGGAATTGAGGCTTTGACCTTTAGAATGCGACCTTAGATTTCGTCGTATGAATAAGGCATTTATAGAGGATCAACGAGTCGCAAGATAAGACACCGCTTGAAATCTGCAGGCAAGTTTGTATATTTTCCTTTGTTTGGTACGACTGCTAACAAAATGCTCCAGTTTTGACAGAAATGGTGAAATACAAAGAGTATTTTAGAATACTAATATTGACATTTGAATTTATACATAAATATGTAATTTCCGTCAATCTGTTAATCTCTCATACGAATATATGAGGCTGTACATGATATGGGAATAACCTTTCTCTATATTAATTAGTTAAGGTAGTAATCATGTTCCATAGGCGTGATCCTTAACTTTTTAATTTGGTCTTCGTTAAGCTAAATTAATCATCTCTAATCCTCCTTGTACTCGTGGTCTTCTTCAACCATTTTTAAGTTCAAAGTTCAAAGGAAATTTTGTCATTTTAACATAAACAATTAGCAAATAAACCCATTTTTCTTTCAGTAGGAAAAAGAAGACCGATTATAACGTCATTGACTCGAAGTGTGTAAGAAAGAAACTCTATCTCCTCAAACATTATCATTATGTTTCCTCTGATTGCAATTGGTTTTATATGAATCTCACTCATCCAATCTCTCACACTACTCCAACTTCATAACAAAACTCTTCCATGAATATCAGAGAGAATCTAATCTTCCGCTTCCTAGCAATCCTTTTCCTCATCGTCACTACCAATGCATCATCGATTCAATCTTGCAATCGATCGTGTTTGAGCTCCTTCGGACCCGATCGCTTGCCATATCCATTCGGATGCTCAGCCGGCTGTGAAATCCAACTAAATTGTACAGAAAACGCCGGAGTCTTCATCGGAGATTTCCCCGTCCAGTCGATAAACTTTGAGAGCATAAGAATCAACCTCCAAAGCCGATGCAACCGTCCCTTGCACACCCTCCACCAACTCTACAGCAATCACCACGCGCCGACGTCCCGAAACGCCTTTCTGTTACGAAACTGCACGGATGATCAGGCCTCCAGCAGTTGCGAGATTCCTAGTATCCAGGTCGAGGCCAGGTTTCAGGCCCCACAGGATTGCAGCAAAAATACAAGCCTCAGTTGCTACGCGGAGAGCAATAAGAATGCTACGTTTTTGGAATACGAGAGCGTCGAGAAGAAGGGCTGCAAGTACTTGCTGTCGTCCATATCGGCACAGATTTTAAATAACACGCAGACGCCGTCGGTGACGTTGGATGTTGAAGTGGCGGAGTTGGGGTGGTGGCTGCCAGGAGTTTGCAATTGTGATAAACACGCCCAGTGTTTTCCGGTTTTGACGCCGAATGGAAGCCACGGATACAGGTGCAACTGCACGGAGGGCTTCGTCGGAGATGGTTTTCGGGCTGGCTTGGGCTGCCGGAAAGGTTAGTTGATATCCTAGTTAATTAATATGAATTAATTAATTACTAACTTAATATCAATACTTAATTAGTTCCTAATATTACCCTTCTTCTGGTTGTTTGCCAACTTTATCTCACGCTCTACTGCTTCACTTCACAACCATGACATGTTGCTATTGGTCAAATTATTTCAGTTTTTGGTCCATTGTAGTTTCGAACATGTCTTTCACTTTATAACAATGACATACTATAATTGGTCACATAATTTCAATTTTTTATCTGTTGTAGTTTCCAACATGTCTTTCACCACATAACTATGACATACTGACATAGTACTATTGATCATGTCGTTTCAGTTTTTGACTGATTGTAGTATGTATGTATATATATATATATATATATATATATATATATATATATATATATGCGTGTGTGTGTTGGCAGTCAGTTGAATTTGCTAACTTGTCCATTATAGCAAATTCGCAGTATTTCGTACACTAATGATTTTCTTCTTTAATTTGGAGTGAAAAATGTCAGAATACCATATTAAGTCTAATTAGGCACCACACCATTTTCTCTTTAATTTGGTTATTCTGCAAGTGTCTGAAAAAACAAAAGCAATCTTAGCTACTACATGGCTGTTTTGGGGACCTACATATCACTATCCTTTAACTAATTAATCTTTTTGGGATCACAGGCCTAGATTCCATTTACTTGGTTTTCAATGAGGTATTATTATTATTAGGTAGGCTAGGATTAAGAAAAACAAGCATAACAAACAATCGTCTTTTTTTATGTACTTCTGTCATTATTATTTTGGAACTCAATCTAGAAGGCCGTCAAGGACTTCAATTGACAGAAATGCCCCATTTTTCAGACCAAATTTCACATGTAAGGAACTGGGCCCATATACAGGGCCCAATAAAATGCACTCGTGACCTCTTGAGAGCATGATGGCTACTCAACTACATATTCAATTAGCCCAAAGAAGGCAAGCAGTCAAGATTTTCTCTGATCATTTTTGAAGGCATATAAACTTGTTCTCATCTTCTCTGTCTTGTACTCTTGGATTAGGATATGAAAGAGGTAAGAAGATCCCATCAGATTCCTCAACGATGATGGGTTGCCTAATACATAATCAATTAGGTAGACGTTAGGTTTCTCCTGGTCATAGTTATCCCGTAGACAAGTATGACTGTCCGACCTAGAGTCCTGGACTTAAAAAGACTTGGGATGAACATACTTAGACGTTCAACCACGCAAAACGTGGTCATGTAATCAGTCATGCAAGGCTTGAGGTTAGCTTGCATGACTTGTGGTCTCAAATTATGGAACATTTGTTAAGAAGTGGATATTCAAAACTACTTATATATATATATATATATATATATATATATATATATATGTAGGTTATTGTTTAACACGATTGCGTCTTCTAGATCAGTTACTATATTTTATAGTTATATAAAAAAGTAAAAAAAAAATTACAAAGAAAAAAAGAAGACGATATTTTCTGGTAATAATTCCTCCCGTATTTCCCTTTGTCTAATTCTGTCTATTGGACCTTATACATGCTATGAGAATGTTATAATTGGTGTTACCAAATCCTTGCACCATATTCTTATCATATGTGACTTGTTTTTGTCATAATCAGCTTCACCAGACTGCAACCCTGCAAAATTCTTGTCTGGGCAATGTAAAGGAAAGAAGACCAGAATCATCGTTTTGATCGGAGGTAATAGTGATATTTAATGAATAAGAATATGACCTTTCACAATAATATATAATCCTTGTTAATCTGGCAAAGTCCTTTAATTTCAGGTGTCGTTTTTGGAGCTTTTCTAATGATCAGTCTAGGTCTGTTGTGCTGTTTCATTCGGCGGCAAGCCAAAGTGAAAGCCAGACACTGCACAAAGCGCCTGCTATCCGAAGCTACAGGCAACTGCAACATTCCCATCTATCCCTATAGAGAAATTGAGAAAGCCACAAATGGCTTCTCAGATAAACAGAGGCTGGGGACTGGAGCCTTTGGGACTGTCTATGCAGGGAAACTCCACGCTGATGAATGGGTTGCCATAAAAAAAATCAAGAACAGAGATGACACTATTGAACAAGTCATGAACGAGATCAAACTCATTTCATCTGTAAGGCACCCGAATCTTGTCCGCCTATTGGGATGTTCCATTGAACGTGGTGAGCAGATTCTTGTGTATGAATTCATGGCCAATGGAACATTATGTCAACATTTACAGAGAGAGAGAGGTGATGGACTTTCTTGGCCTATACGTCTCACCATTGCTACTGAAACTGCTCAAGCAATAGCCCATCTCCACTCTGCTGTTAAACCCCCAATTTATCACAGAGACATAAAGTCAAGCAACATTCTTTTGGATTGTAAATTCAAGTCCAAAGTGGCAGATTTTGGTCTTTCGAGGCTTGGCATGACTGAATCTTCCCACATTTCAACAGCTCCACAAGGGACTCCGGGTTATCTCGATCCTCAGTACCATCAGAACTTCCATCTTTCGGATAAGAGTGATGTCTATAGCTTCGGTGTAGTCCTTGTTGAGATTATAACAGGATTAAAAGCAGTGGACTTTTCTCGGCCACAAAATGAAGTGAACTTAGCTGCTCTTGCCACCGATAAGATTGGAAAAGGGTGTTTAAACGAGATCATAGATCGATCTCTTGAACCCTTTATGGATGATTGGACTGCTTCGTCGATTCATAAGGTAGCAGAATTAGCATTCAGATGTTTAGCATTTGATAGAGATGCGAGGCCTTCTATGCTGGAAGTGAAAGCTGAGTTAGAAGAAATCAAGTTTAGTAAATGGCCACCATCAGAAGAAAACACTTGCACAGCTTCATCAGAGGAATCTTCTTTAGGTTCTACATCTAGTGTTAGTGAGAAACCTCTGAACACTAGTAAGTCACAATCAGAGCGCAATATCTTTGTGGTGCAGACTAGTGCTGGAGCTGCTAGTAGCTTCAATTCAATGGAAAAGTTGAAGGACGATTCACCAGTTTCAGTGCAAGACTCATGGTTAAGTGAACACAGCTCATCACCTTCATCAAATAGTTTGCTGAGCAATGCACTCTGAGGTAAAATTTTCGTATATAGTGCTTAGGTTCATGTCATAATCAAGTTAGTTTCGGATTATATAGTGCATATTGTTTCTGTTTTGTAATTGTTAGTTGATTACATGGAATAAGAACCTGTAGGCTGTTTAGTATTGGTAATAAGAGGAAAGTCTTTGATCCTACTGTAAATATTGATACATTAAGAAGATGTTTGTCTGGGATTTTGGAGATCTTTTTGCTTATTTATTTGAATGCAGTACCAGTTTGCCACAATGAACTTAATTTGGTAGGTGGGAATTTGAAACACGAGTTGACCCATATCCCGCTTACTGCTTTCCCTTATTCTACACTGTACATCATTCCGGGGTTGTATACAGAATTACAGATTGAATTAAAATAAATTCAATGAACACGACAAGTTGAACAAGTCAGAGATAATAATGCATACTAATCTGTACATACTAGAACTGCCTATTTTTACTTTAAGTACGGAGACCAAGAGAAAGAAATATATTCATGACCCTTATACCATAGACTTCAATGTCATGAAAAAAAAAGGAGAAGAAGACTTCCATGTGCTAAACAAATAAATCCACTAATTAATATCAGCTTCTTTTTTTTCTGGGGAAATGATTATTTACCCAATTTTAGCTAAAAAATTGTCCACTTACCCAAACACTCTAAGTGATTATTTCCCTAATACCCAATTAAGTATTTTTTTTAATTCATTTTTATTTATTTTTGTGACAATTTTGCCCTCTCCTTCTTTGTCACTTAGAGAAAGAAGTCATTGGAGACCTTGCTTAACTTCGGTGGCGGTCCAGTGACCCGACTCCGGAGACCGGTGACCAGACTTCGGCGACTGGAATCATATTATTGCCCCCCAGTAACCTTATTATTGCTTTCAAGTAATTATATTATTGCTCCTCATTAATCATATTATTGCCCCCCAATAATCATATTATTGCCTCCCAATAATCATATTATTGTCGTCCAGTGAATTGTATAAACTCCCAAAACCAAAATGAATACACTATAGACACAATTGATTAATTTATAATCATATTATTACTCCGCAATAATCATATTATTGCCTCCTAATAATCATATTATTGCCCCAATAATCATATTATTTCCCTCCAATAATCATATTATTGCCCTCAAGTGAACCAAAATGAATACACTAAAGACACAATTGATCAATTTATATGTTCAATTGTACACGTTCACTTTTTTTTCCTTCCCCATTCTCGGAGCTCATAGTATACAAAAAAAAAAAAAAAAAGGTGCTCTGGGCACCAGATCAGATCGACTGGGGACGAAGAAACTCGATATCGGACCAGAGCGCCCAGATCTTGAAGCTTTGGGCCGCGATCTTCTGCTCCAGCACCAAGCACCGCTGCTCCATCGCCCCCATGCTCGTGAGCTTCAACGCCAGCTCCTGAGACTTGTTCACCTACGATTCTTTCTCTGCCTGAAAACGAATCTGGAATTGATCAGATTTCTGCCGCTAGAAAAGTTTCTTTGGTTTTGATATGAAATTAAACAGGGGTTGTGGAGAATTAGGGTTTAAATTGGGACCTGGAGGAGAGAGAGACGTTGGTTACGATGTAATCCATATGTTCGAGTCGGCATCGATTTGATCAAGAGGTGTCTGAAGTTAGAGGGTTTAAGGGAGAACTTGAATCTGAGCAGCCCGTCGTCTCCTACGATGGAGTAGCTGGCGGTGATGGCCGAGAAGCCACCAAGGAACCTGTTGCCAGATCGACGATGGTGGTTTGGGTGAGGAGGCAGTTTTGAGAGAGAGAGAGAGAGAGACTCTGGGAGGAGAGAGAGTTTGAGAGGAGAGAGAGATCGATGAGTTTTAGGTGAATTGATAGGGCAAAATTGTCAATAGATGTTAGATTGGGTAAGTGGGGTTAAAAAACTCTTAGTGAAATAAGTGGGCAATTTTGTTATTGAAATTGGGTAAGTGGTCACGGACCCTTTTTTTTTTTGGTTAAAACAGGAGTTAGGAAGAGCAAAGTGCTCTCCCACCCCAAATTATTGAAATAAAGATAATGTACAATCTAATAGGGTGGCACAAAAGCCAAACCCTGAGAAAGCAATGTGAATGACAGCAAATTTAAACAATACAACTAACACAAAGAGAAATAACAAATTAATGAAAGTGAAAATTCGGGAGACCAAGCTTATCTCGTCGACATTGGTCTTGAATGAAATGAGAAGGCTCGTCCCACCAAGTCAATGCAGACAACGATAAACCAATATTAGCAAGAGCATCTACCACTTGATTACCTTTCCTGAAAATATGAGAAGATCGAAAGTTCATCTGAGATATGCGATCCAAATAATTACCCCATGCCACTCGTAAACACCATGGAACAAGATGAGGATCTCGAAGAAAATTAAGCACAAGTGTTGAATCCACCTCAAGCCAAATATGCTTCCATTCCCTAACCCAAGCCAACTCAATAGCTTGAATAACTGCCATGACCTCCGCATCAACAGAGCTAGGAATATCAAGGTTAGAAGCAAAAGCACCAAGGAATGAACCATGAAAATCTCTAAAAACTCCACCAAAACCCGCTCGCCCTAAAACACTTTGCCATGCCCCATCAGTATTAATCTTAATCCAACGCAAGATGGGAGGTTGCCAATTAACTTCAGTAATCCTGGGAGCCCGTCGAGGATGACAATTTAATCCACAATTCTTCAAGACCCGAAGCTCTGTTGAAGAATTAGACATACAACCTGAGGCTAATTTGCTAGCTAGATGCTTTCATGTGCCCCATAATTAATTGACTTGCTGCATCAACAATAATGGTACAATCATCATACCTCATTTTATTCCTGACGCAGTCGGAAGTAACGAGGTTTACAAGCGATAAACCCTAACAGACATAATTCTGAAATGCACCAGAGAAAGAGAGAAAAATCTCTAATTTTTATTAATTTGATATGATAAATTGATCTAGTACAAAGTATAATGGTGCTTATATAGGCATCCAAAACCCTAAATCATAGTCTAACAAGAAATCCTAAAGAATCCAAATTAAAAGGAAACTAAAAACCTAAAATAAAAGAATTATAAAACAAATGTAACACTAGCCTAAAAATATTAAATCCCGAATCGGATGATTAAAACGACATATTTAGGCCAAAATCCGTTAGGGCTCACTAAAGTGAGTCTTGAAGATCTCGTCATTCCTATTCTGAAAAGGTATCATGCGTCTCAAACGGACGTTCTGGCCAAAAGTTGATCCCAATTTGCTTCGCAATTAAGGCCTGACTTTTTGCACTAGTAACCTGAAAAGTCCAAAACCAAATTTTCTTAGATATTGCAGCGGCTAGTAACCTCATTATGCGTGAATTACCTATTTTCCAATCACTCTTCTTGATTCCACGCTGCTTCTTTATTATTCTAGTTTTCCGGCTAAACCAGGTCCATTCTCGTCCTACATCAATTCCTCACTTTCCAAATAAACCACAAGGTAGTGGTATATCAGCTTAGACAATGAAGTTGATATAAAAGTTTGCTCCTCTTCTTGAACGGTCAACCTTATTCCAGCACAAAGTTTACAGCAACAAATATTTGAGTTCATTTTCTAGGCGTTTACTTGGTCAGGGAATTAAATTAGTAGTATCAACCGGTTGTACATATACTTGTATGTTTTAGAAATTTAAATGTACCGTAATCGGGACAATCACATGGTGGTGAAACCTATAAAATATAGAGTTCACTTCTGTGTAAGTAGTTGTTAGATTGTTACGATTGTTCATATGCAAGAATTTCTAAAATGTATAATCAAATACAATAAAAAATTCTTATCATATACGATAATAAAAAGTTCTTACCGTATACATCACACTCACATAGCAGTGGAAGTTACAAAATATAGAGTCCATTTTTATGTGAGTAGCTCCTAAATTTGTTACAATTATCCGCGTGCAAGAATTTCTAAATATAATCATATCAAAGTCAGTTCAATAAAGAACTTCTAAATATATATAATCAGATCAAAACTAGTTGAAATGAGGAGTTAATGAGCAATCCCATAATGGTATGTGGTGGAGCTTGTACTATCACTCACATATCAATATCAAAGGAATCTGAAATAATGCTTTTGGGCGACAATCCTTTCTGTGATGTGCCTCAGTGCCTGTGACATTCCCATTCATCAGCCTTTTTAGCAAAACATCCAGGCACCAGCAGACTACCTCCCCTAACTCCACCTTCACCTTTCCCTTCCCCTAAAATATCAGCTCTCATGTCCAACTAGTAAATAGTAAATAGTAAATGTAAATTCTTCTATGGGGAGTGGAATTGGCCTTTTGAATTGTATTATGAGTTTTTGTGATAAATCTATAAGGTACTCCTCACTTGCAATTTTGTTGAGTTGAGCTATTTTAAACATTTCCCAAACACTTAAAACAGAGAGACAAATAATTCATTTTAAAAGAAACTTGTATCTGTACAAACCTGTGTGCCTGATTCAGAAGGGAATAACCTGCATCAGTATCTCACTTTCAATTTAGAGTTTAGACCACTATAAGCAGAACATAAACAATTAGAATTCCCACATGCGCACTGAATATTCATACTCAGTTTCAATTTTTCATATTGGATAGCACACCTTTGGATAGAAAGATACATGTGATGCAGGATTTAGTATGCTAAAAGTCCCACAACAAAAACGACCCTATATACCCTAGGATAATCATTACCCCACAACCCCTCCCTTAGAACAAAAAATTTACATTTACTACTAGTTAAAAACAGTTTTTACCGAAACAAAAACTTTCAAAAGCTAGCTCTTTTGAGCGAGGTCATGGTAATGGCAGCTCCCAAAGGCGAAGCAGCAACTTCAATCTCGAACGAATCATATCGGAGAAAAAACTCCACCACCAACAGCCTTGACGCCAGCATGACGAAGTCTTTTCCGGCACACTGTTTGTTCCCGACCGTCGGAGTTTCCGTCTCCGGACCGTTGGACCAAAGCACGTGCTGTAACAACTTCTCCCCTTCTTCACCGACAAACCTGTCCGGCACAAACTCCGCGGCTTTTTCGAAGATTTTGGGGTCCTTGGTCGCAAAAGGTTGGAACCCAAATAACATCTCGCCTTCTTTCACCTTAAACGCCGCGTCGTGGCTCTCGATGACTAGGTCAGTCTTTGCCCTACCGTACTGTAGAGGAACCGGTGGCTCGATCCGGAAAGCTTCGTACACCACAGACTTCATCAACGGCATTTGCTCCATGGCGGACATGGTGATTTTCCCGCCGTTGGATCTGACGGCCGAGCGGATCTCCTGCGCTAGTTCGCTGTGGAGTTTGGCCCCGGCGCGGCCGATCCACTTGAGCATGCTGGGAAATAAAAGCTTCATACCTCCGAATGAGTTGAAACACGTGGCGAACAACAGGTTGTGACACGCTTCGTCTCTGGACACTCCGAGCCTCTCTGCCTCGTCGAGCACGTGGCCGGATGACTGGTAGAAGAAGTCGTAGAGTCTCTGGTAGTCTTTCTTGACCAAAAACGGTGGGAGAGGGAAGGTGTGAAACAGAGAATCTTCAATGAACTTTGGTAGACCAAGAACTAGAATCGGACTCAGTTGGAATAGAACCCATTTCTGGACCAATTTAGGACCGTCGGTGCCGAGTTGGGTATCGGCCGGATTAGCACCGTAGAGTGAGCGAGCCAAGAAATTGAAAGCTGCTTGATCGTTGGCCTCGTTGAAGCTGGCTTTACCATTATCAGCGAGCTTGGTTTCCAGAGTTTCAAAAAACTCGGCGTAGCTTGAGTGGAACTCAGGGATCACAGACTTAATACCAGACTTTAGGAGATAGAACATTACACGCTTGAGCTTGTCGTGCTTGGGCTCCGAGGGGTCGAGGTAGGAGAGAATTCTGTAACCGCCGGTGAGCTCCAATGAGGGCATGTAGGTGCCGGTGAAGAGGTCTTTCTTTTCGACCTTGGAAACGTCAAAGAGGACCGGGAAGCTCTTGCCGTCGAGCAAGACGACGACCTGGGATTTGGTGGTGATGAAGGGGCCAGGTGGCATGTTGACTCTGAACACGGTGGACTGGTGCTTCTGGATACGAGACTTGAAGAACTCCTCCCGGCCTTGGTTGTAGAAGTAGTCCTGGCGATCCTTGAGGGGACCCACGAAGGGAAGGCCATAGTCGCCGGGGATTTTCCTCAAGGGAAGCTTGGTTGGCTCTGCGGGTTGTGATGAGATGGAGGAGGATGAAGACGATGACTTCTCCGAGACGGATGCGCAGATCGGACGGAGGAAAATACGGCGAGTGGATGGGAATGACTTGCGTGGTGTTTGGAATTGTAGCTGCAGAGAAGGGAAAGCTAAGGAGGAAGTAGAAGCCATTAATTTGCAGGTGGCTTTGACTAGTTGTTTCTTTTGTTGGTGAGAGATGAGAGTTGAGAGGAGGGGAAGGTTAAAGAGGGAAAAGGAGGGTTGAATATTGAATGTTGACGATGATGGAGATGAAGTGGGAAGCAGCTTTATTTATAGGTAGATAGTGGACATATATGGCAGAGGAGGGTGAGTGGGAATACGGTAGGGTACTAGGTAATGACCGTAATGAATGAGAATGGGAAAGACCATGCCATGAGTATTTTTTAGATGAAAATAAGGTCGTGGAAGGTGTGCATTTACTTGTAATCGCTTTTTAAATTGGCAGCGGACTCAGCCCACGTTTCAAATATCGAGAGTTCAAAACTCACATGTAACCATTTTGCTTTTCACTCTCCGTCCATTCCATGTTTAATCTTTCTGGAAAAATTCACCACCCCAGTACTCTTCTCTGTTCTGGCCATTTTCTGCAGCGCGCAAAGGTGCACGAAAAAAAAAAAAATTCCTTATTCTGATTGGGTGGCCCTAAAGCCACGTGGTGGGGAAACCCCAACCTAAGGAATTTCTTAAGGTGCACTATCTGACATAATGTACCTATTTCGTCCTTAGTATATATGTACAATAATTGTGAATGATGAACATGCAAATGTATTTTATCTAGTGCACATGCATTCAATCACTCTTGTAATGATCGGTAGGCATTTAGCAATTCTCTTAGTTGGATCCGTAGAGATCTTATGTTTCTGTGTCTGATTGTCACTAACTCGGTAGTGAGATACATCAAAAATCAGGATATAAATGACAGTTTCATGGGGGTGTTATCCTCTTCCGTTTGAGGAAAAACTGTTGTAGGAGAATAGAATTGTGTTTATTATTGATAATAGGAGCCCTTTATATAGGGAGTTTACAGAGTACACAAAAGGTAACAGAATCGGAATACAATTAGTATACCTAGGGTACTTTCCTATTACAACTCTAAACCCTAGTTTGAAGAGACACACATTATGTCGATATCCTTCAACACTCCCCCTTGTGCCGCTCAAACTTGGTGATGACGCTTTGATTGTTGCCTCGTTAAAAACCTTGCCAGGTAACAAAAACCCTGTGGGACAAAAATAACCCTGGTCGAAGGACAAAAAGAGCACAACACGTCCTTCACTCTTCGAGATCGAACATGTAGACATCATGCCTCCCCCTGATGTCAATATCTCCCCCTGATTGCTACAATCATGGGAGTTCGGATAACTTTCTCAATCCGATGCTCTTCACATGTTTCTCGAAAGTGGATTTTGGTAACGACTTAGTAAATAAGTCCGCTACATTATCCTCTGATCGGATTTGGTTCATTTCAATATTTAGAAATGCTTGTTGTCATTTCGATGGAGGGGAGGAGGAGCACGGAAGTTGGCATTTTGCCTTGTGGGGTCCGATCCCACACTTCCGTCATCCATTTTCTCTGTAGGGATAGAACAAGCCCATATCAATTGTACCTCTCAAATATCGAAAGATTGTCTTTATACCAATCTAATGGCGTTGCGTTGGCGCGGGGCTATATCTAGCCAACAAGTTCATAATAATTGAGGTGTCCGGTCTTGTATTGTGCTAAGTACAATAATGCGCCTATTGTACATAAGTAAGCACTTCTGCTATTAACACGTCTTCGTCATCATCCCTGTGACGAAACGGATCCCTTTTAGGGCCAAGACTACGGACGACCATGGTGCATCTTTGACTTTATCAAAAATGTCTATTGACACGGTATACAAGTTCTGAATCTAGACAAAACCGTGTTCTCCCAAGGTCCTTCCTCTTAAACTCGGATTTTAGGTGTTCAGCGGTTTCCCTTAACTCTCAAGGGTTCCAATTATAAACCGCGACAATTGCAAATCCGGAACTTGTCATGGAAACGCGTGGGCATAGTTCATCATATCCCTTCCCAATCAAGTAGTCATTTTAGTGAGCATTTCAACCTCGTTGCAAATACGCTCCGTGGTCTAGAGCCACTTGACTTGGGTAAATAAAGTCCACAAGAACTTTCATTATATTCTGTATCTAGATCCCCATAAAGATACGTAGTGACCACATTCGTAAGCTGCATGTTCAGTTATTTGGAAACTACCAAACTGACAAGGTGGTGAAGTGCAATGACATCCATTACGAGAGAAATATGTCTTCTCGTAGTCGATTCCAGGGCGTTGTGAGAAACATTGCGCCATAAGGTGAGATTACCATATCTTTTTCTCATCACGCTATCTAACGAAGACCTATTAATGTCAATAGGTTTTATGTTATGAGGTGTTGGCATCTCAGGCCCGAAATCATTCATCTTCGTTAGTGAATCCAATTCAACCTGGATCGCATCTTTCTATTTAGGCCAAGTTTCTCTACGTTGGCATTCTTCAATGGAGTAAGGTTCGATGTCATTGGTCTCAATAATTCCACGTCCTCATGTACACTAGTGTAGTTCGTAGAGATCTCTATATTCTTAGGAATTGGTTCTAACATTGAGGCGTCCCCCAACGATGTCTCTTGGACATAACCACAATCCAAAATATTCTCATGAGACTGATTTTGAGTATCAATGATCAATGGATCAAGTTGTGCCAAACTCGCTCTCTTCTTAGGGCGAGAATCCATCGAACCTATGGGTCTCCTACTCTCTCTAGCGGAACCCATGGACTGAATGGGATGATCTGGGTAGTGAGCCCGTAGCCATATGTTATGTACTAGGAGTGTAGTATAAGCAGCATTACGAGTGGATAATGGCACAACACGTGACCAGCGTGTTTGCGTATCAACCAACACCATAAAACATCTATATGGTCCGCAAGTTGGTTGATCAAATCCATAGAATTCCCTTAGATTCTTTGTGAGAATGAAATTATTTCCTCAATCTCCTTTGCATAGGATGGTCTCAATCCTAAATAACAGGCTTTACAGAACGAAACATGGGCTTTATAATCAACCAATGAAGGTTTTGGTGAAGCCATAGTGTCACAATAGACTTGAAAAGTAGAGAGAGGAGTTTATGGCGTCAATGCCATGTATTTGCCGCAGGGGGTAGGCGGCGCCGGCCATGTATGGCCTGTCTTTGCACAATCATGGCGCCATGAGGAACATGTGCAGCTCCTCAAACCAATTCTTGGTTCTGACTTTTCTTCGTTCTGAAAATGGATGTCCGTGTAAAGTCTTTAATACACGGATCATCATGTCAAAGCCTATATGTGTCAAAATCCCATAAGTCGTCTCTCATGACATAGTTGGATTCAATAACTCAAATAGTGGTTGCATACAACCCACTAGAGCGACACATAAGTTTCTCTAATACTCGTTCATGTCCGTAGTCATTAGAGTGATGCAAAGGAACTCTGTCCATTCTCATAATGTGTTTCCACATGAAAACCATTGGCTCTTATATAATAAAGTTCGAATTAAGGTATGTCCAAGACATTAAGTAAAAGAATTGACACTTTATTAATAGCCAATGATTACATCAAGGTTTCCAAAGTCTAATCCAAAATAAAATCAAAGTAAGACACATTGTAGTCACTCTATCCGTTTGGTAACTCCAATCAAATATGACCAGGAAAGTAGAGAGAGATGTTGGTGGTACCAAGAATCTCAATGACTTTCCTAGACATCACATTTTATTAGGTCTGCCACATAAGAAAGAGTTAATACAATTGTCATTTATTGACTAAGGCAAATTGCCATTACAAAAGTTCTTGGAAAAATAAAAAGGACTAATCTAATCAAAGTCTGTTGCATCCATGTGCACTTCATCTTCAGCTTTGAAGTCCTCTATGGTGAGATTGACATCTCCACCATCTTCTTCTTCCACGTTTTCTTCTCTCTTCTTCTGGGTTTTTCTGGTTTTTCTTTCTTTCTATCGCAAGACAAGCAGGCGGGCGGGCTTTGCAGGGGCGTAGGCAGGCAGATTTGGCAGCGGGGCTTCTGGGCTGCTCGGCTGCAGGTCGGCACGGCTGCTGGGATGGCTGCAGGTCTGCGCGGCTGCTGGGATGGCTGCAGGTCGGGCTGCTGGGTTTGGCAAGGCGCGGGGCTGCTGGCAGCAGTGGTGCGCGGCAAGTTGCTGGGGCTGCTGGGATGGCTGGAAGGCGTCGACGTGGGCACGGGGGCGCTGCTGTTAGTCGGTCTCTCCTTTTTTTTGTTTTTGGGTTGGCGGCAGAGAGAAAAGTTTTTTTTCTTGAAGCTAGGGTTAGAATTCGTGCTGATAACGTGTTGTAGGAGAATAGAATTGTGTTTATTATTGATAATAGGAGCCCTTTATATAGGGAGTTTACAGAGTACACAAAAGGTAACAGAATCGGAATACAATTAGTATACCTAGGGTACTTTCCTATTACAACTCTAAACCCTAGTTTGAAGAGGCACACATTATGTCGATATCCTTCAACAAAAACAAAATTATTGTGCTTATAGGCTCTAAATGAAGAAAAGCAACATTATGATCCGAACTAAAAAAAAATCCTTGATCAAAGATGGTGAAGCCATCAGAGAATTAATAAACAAGTAGACAAACATAATATTTTGGTTGAGATATGAACAACTTAAATTGTTTCAACTTAATTGTTGTTTATTTGGGAATATTGCAACTTGGTTTTGTTTTTCTTGCGATTTACATAGATCTTAGCCCTCGTTTGATTCACGGAAATGAAAGTAATTCCTTTTGTTTTTCCCAAGGACTTTCCATTCTGATGTTTGATAACATAAGGAAATTTATCCGGAAAGTTGTTAAAAAAATAAAAAGTTTGTAAATAGTGTAATAAACTAATGTATTGTAAGTAATAAATGCAAGAAAAGAATGAGGAAAAATGATTCATTTGAAGTTTGGAAGGAATTACTTATCTCTTATTTTCCCTTTCTTTAGAAAAGTATTTTATTTCCTTTCATATCCCAAACGCAATAAATGAATAAGTTTTATTTTCTAATGCTTATTTTTTTTTTATTATTATTTTTTTTTTAAAATGATCAAAGGGTTTCACTCATGCCCCCATGGTGACTCGAACCCATGACTTCGTACATCGGTAGTGGGTACTCTAACCACTGAACTTACTTTCTGTCAACCAAACGTGACCTTAGTTATTCTTGTGTCATGACGAATCTTAGTTATGAGTATATATCTCAATTAATTTCTTGTGAGTATCATATCAGATCCTAGTTCTTAAACATAAATTATTATTGAAATGGTAAATTTACTTCTTGGTAGTTTGGGCCATGTCTGGGAATATTGCACGTGGGTCATAAGCCCGGAATGCGGGCGGGGGAGTCTTTGGTCTTGGATATTATAAATTATAAAAGGTCAGGTCAAATCTTGACATTTTGTTTGATAGTCAAAAGCGGCTAGGGCCTAATTTTGGATGAAACTGCTTCTAATTCCGGCCACCCCTAACTCAGGTACGGTTCTCACTGCCGGCCAATATGCACGCACATAGCACGTGTTAATGAGTTAATCTTTTGACCGGTCTATTCACTCCACTTCGACCAAATTGGCCGGTTGGGAAATGGAACTAACTAGTGCACAAAATCACAATCTCATCGAGTTTCATGTAGACTAATTCATTTTATACATTTAGTTATATTTAAGTGTATGCATTGCATCAGACACCTTATATTTGAGAATTGAGATCTTGGGAGTTGGGGTTGAATTTATTTTTAATCAAAGAAAATTTCCAAAAAGAAACAGAAAAATAAGAAGTAATTTTCAAGAGATAGAGTTATATGGATAGTATCCACCTTTTTTTTATCAACAGGAGATGCATCTGATTCCATCATTCATTACACATGATAAATGATACCATTTAAGTCATGCTACTGCTAGTGACTATTTAGTTAATGTCATGTCATGTGCAACAGTAAATATAAACTTAGCATGTCATTGTATAAATTCTACAAAAAACGTCATAACTAAATATGGAAGATATGTTCTTTTTATCATTAAAATAATATTACAAAGAAAAGCTTCCTACCAGCATAATATGCAGTCACTATCAATTTTGATTTGACAGCAATAAATAAACCAACAACTCTCACTTGTCGATATATTCTATATTAATTTTGAGGCTAATTTTAATATCAACTACTAAAATTAAATTCAATGGTAAGTGAGCATTAATTTCTTACTCTCCAGATGATAGATGAATGCTACTTTTTTTTTTATATTTTTTTTTTTATTACATCAACAACTGAGAAAATGACATGAGTTGTCATCTCTCTCGTCTGGTGACAGCAAACCCTAGCCGTAGGGTTTTTCTCGTCGAAATTTATGGCATGCGATGAGTCTCTTACTCTCTTGAAGCCTGTTCTTCACCCTTCTTGATGTCGTCCTTCCCCTCTGTTCAACCTATGGCTTGTGACATCCGTTTTCTTGTTGAATTGTCGTTCAAGTTATGGTGGTGTTCAAGGGGAGTTTTGTTTGGGCTTGAAGGACTCTCGCCGAAAGAGACTTTTCTCTGATGTGGGTTTGTGTGAGACGATTTGCATTTGGGATCTGTGGGGGTAGTCAACGATTTTGGCGTACCATTGTGACGGTTCACCTTCGCCATAAGTATGCGGATAATGACGATCGTAAATGCGGCGGCGTTAATAACCGTTGTTAATACTACGATGAAGGAGGCTATTAAATGGCGTTATCGTAAATGCGGCAGCATTAACTACCGTTGTTAATACCACAATGAAGGAGGCCATTAAATGGTGTTATTTAATAACGCGGAGTGATGACGTTATTTTGGCGTTATTAAATAACGCGGAGTGATGACGTTATTTAAATAATGAGGAGTGATGGTGTTATTTAATAACGCGGTTGGCGTTATAAAATAACGCAGAGTGATGATATTATTTAATAACGAGGAGTGATGACGTTATTTAATAACGCGGAGTGATGACGTTATTTAATAACGCGGTTGGCGTGATGGCGTTATTTAATAACGCGGAGTGATGGCGTTATTATGACATTATTAAATAATGCAGAATGATGGCGATAATAAGTACAGTTATCAAAGCGACTTGTGGTGCGAGCTCTCCCTCACCTATAAATAGGGGCATAGTGAACAAGTAAGGGATCTGATTCCGATTCTTTCTACTCCACTATTAAGAATCGCACTGACTTAGGCATCATAGAGTTTTATGCAGGTACCCCCCTCCTCCTCAAGCTGACGGTCAAACTTTGAGTCAACGCTCAAAGGAAGCTGCTCGATCGTTCCCGGTCAGCTCCCGCTCCAGTCCGCATTCATTGCTGCATCAAATTTCTCTACGGAATTTTTCGTCACCAACAAGTGGCGCCGTCTGTGGAAAACACTTTTCCCTAAAAAGTGATGGCGGGAGCTGCCCCTAACGGGATCCCATTTTTGTCATTGACGATTGGAAGTGACAAAATTTTGCCTTACCAACCTACGAATAGGTCCATCCCAAACCCAATTGGCGTTATGAACTTGCCTCCGGTTGACGAGATGCAAAGGTTGAGGCAAGAGCTCAAGCAACTCCGGAAGGAAAAACAGGACATCGAGGCCTGCCGACGGCAAAAACTCAAAAAAATTCTACAAGTTGATAGCAACTCATCAGACGACGAAACTAGCGGTGACCATCCTCAAACCAACAACGTAATAGCAAATGAGGGTGCCGGCGGAGTCAGCGTCACCGAGGGAGTCTTTGGAGTGCCCCTCGTCAAGGGGACGAGAGACACATCGAATGGGGGGCAAAACGGTCGAGCCAGACTAGGCCAATCCAAGAGAATACGTAAAGAATTGTGGCACGAAAAGATGGAAAAAATGATTAATGCATGTAAGCGTGCCGGCCCTCGAGAACTCGCGGCTGAAATCGCAAGATACGTCGGTGCGTCTCCATTCACCAATGACATCCTCAATGTAGCGAAACCTCGCAGATTCACCACCCCTGTTTTCCAAAAGTATGATGGGACTACTGACCCGATAGACCACATTAAGGGGTACAAACAGCAGATGTCCATCGAGACGATCGACGAGAAACTGATGTGCAAATTTTTCCCTTTAAGCCTCACAGGGACCGCATCGACATGGTTCCAAGACCTTAAGCCCCAATCAATCCCAGATTTTGAAACGTTGAGCCAAACCTTCATCTCTCAATATTTCTGCAGTCGCAAGCAAAAAAAGGACATGACGACCTTATTCAACACCAAGCAAAAGTAGGAGAGAAGATCGGTTGTTTCTTCAAGAGATTCAAGGCAGAGATGATGCACATCAATTGTGACCCTCAATGCGCGGCAATCGCCATCCGTGAAGGACTCTTCCCAGGTACACCCTTATATGAAAATCTATTACGCAACCCACCAAGAGACATGGATAATATTATTATAAGGGTCGAGGGTGAAATCCGGGTCGAGGGGGCAAAAACCAGGTAACATAGACTGATGTTCTTCCTTTTAATAATCATTTGTTTGATTTTCACTTCCTTTAGTATTTGAAATGTATTTGTGGCCAGTAGCCAGAATAAATAAAATATTATTTGCTTAATTCATGTGATTTAATGGTAAACCTTACTCGCCGAACAAACGGGGATAGCTATAACTGAATATCATTTCATAATAAATACATGAGGCCGGTGGCCGGAATGTAAGCGCAAGGCCGGTGGCCGAAATATAGGTGTAAGGCCGGTGGGCGAAATAATGCATGAGGCCGGTGGCCAAAGTGTATGTGTGAGGCCGGTGGCCAAAAGGAATGTATGAGGCCGGTGGCCAAAATGTTGGTGTGAGGCCGGTGGCCAAAAGGAATGTATGAGGCCGGTGGCCAAAATAAATAATATATTGTTTATTAGACTTGAAGGAAAATGGGGGCAACTCTGTGTCCCATACAAAAACTAATTCTTCACCTTGAGGGCAATCCATGAATTCATCGTATACGGTTTGATTTTGAACTCTTGTTGCTCTGAATAAATTTGTGTTTTTCATTGTTATTGAACTTCTCTTAAGTCTTAAGCACCGGTTCTTGGTAAGAACGACATTGATATATAGGCGACATACTGTTACTCTTCCTATGCTTTTGAGTATGCAGCAAAGAAAAACACAGGGGCAATATGATGAGTAAAAGGACTACCAATGAAGGAAAAGCAAGCCCTCGATTAGCCTTCAGTGAAGAAAAGATGTCTTCGACGAGGAGGGCCCTCGTCGAAGGAAAAACACCATCAATGAGGAAGGCCGATCTCTCGATGAGAAAAGCTAGCAATGAAGGAAAAACATCACCAATAAGGAGCTCTAGATGAAGGAAAAGCATTGTCGACGAGGAAAGCCCGCGACGAAGAAAAGTATCCTCGATGAGGAAAGCCCGCGACGGAGGAAAATATCCTTGTCGAGGAAAGCCCGTCGTCAACAGGGCAAACTCAAGACAAAAAGAAAAAACATCGTCAACGAGAAGAAGCTCTCGATGACAAAAAGGCTCTCGGTAAGGAAAGCAACAATGCTCTCGATGAGAAAAAAATCTCTTTCCAAGAAAAAAGGCTCTCGATGAGGAAAAAAGCTATCGCTGAGGAGGTGACCTCTAGAGGATACGTAAATTCGAAAAGCATTAAGCGTCACCTCGTCGAGGTGTCAAATCTTGTCGAGGTTCAAAGTGATGGTGATAGCTGCATCAAGGCTAGGAGGAGAAGGAGATCATACGACGTCCAAAGAGAAAATTTAGGGAACCTCAGAGTTGGGCTCGGGTCGGGCTGGGGCCAGATTATAGAAATTTCCTCTTAGGACGAGTGTCCAAAGAGAAAATTTAGGGGCATTGTGGAGGTAGTCAACGATTTTGGCCTACCGTTATGACGGTTCACCTTCGCCATAAGTATACGGATAATGATGATCGTAAATGCGGCGTTAACTACCGTTGTTGAAACCACAATGAAGGAGGCTATTAAATGGCGTTATTAAATAACGCGGAGTGATGGGGTTGTTTAATAACGCGGTTGGCGTTATGGATTTATTTAATAACGAGGAGTGATGACGTTATTTAATAACGCGGTTGGTGTTATTAAATAAAGCGGAGTGATGTCGTTATTTAAATAATGAGGAGTGATGGCGTTATTTAATAACGCGGTTGGCGTTATTAAATAATGCGGAGTGATGGCGATATTAAATAATGCGGAGTGATGGCGTTATTTAATAACGCGGTTGGCGTTATGAATAACGCAGAGTGATGGCATTATTAAATAACGCAGAGTGATGGCGTTGTTAAATAACGCAGAGTGATGGCGTTGTTAAATAACGCAGAATGATGGCGATAATAAGCACAGTTATCAAAGTGATATCAAAAAGCAACTTGTGGTGCGAGCTCTCCCTCACCTATAAATAGGGGCATATTGAACAAGTAAGGGATCTGATTCCGATTCTTTCTACTCCACTATTAAGAATCGTATTGACTTAGGCATCAGAGAGTTTTCTGCATGTACCCCCCTCCTCCTCAAGCTGACGGTCAAACTCCGAGTCAACGTTCAAAGGCAGCTGCTCGATCGTTCCTGGTCAGCTCCCGCTCCAGTCCGCATTCATTGGTGTGTTAAATTTCTCTACGGAATTTTTCGTCACTAACAGGATCCTAGATCTGCCTCTTCTCTTTTGAGGAGCAAAAGGAGTTGATGCGGTGGAGCCGGTGATAGAGAGGTCGGAATACATTTCGATCCGGGAGACTGAATGTGTATGTCGTTAGCTAGAGGCTGGATCTGATCCGGCTTGCTAGGTCCGTCTGAGCTGATGGGTTTCGGTGGGTGGTGTGGCATGCTGCTCCTTCTTTTGGTCGCAGTTGATCCTTTACCTCAGGTGTGATCTAGTGGCAAGGGAAGGGTGGCGCTAACAAAAGGTTGGAAGTATGGGTTCGGGTGGCCTGGGTTCTGGGCTTGTTTGTTGGGTTATGCTGGTGTGGGGGCTTTCTCTATGCTTACGCACTCTTAAGCTCGCATTTTGAACTAGGTGTTTGTTGCTACTTAATTCAGGCTCTAGCTCAATTTGGGTTTGGAGACTCGATTTCATGGTTCTTGTTCTTAAGAGCTCGATTGCAAACGTCTAAGTTTTTGACACCCTTGGTTGCTTCGTTCTCTTGGGAGCCTCACCTCGTTTTGGTATTGAAAACTTTATTGGGATGTATCTCCCAAGTTATGGTTACGATCTTGGTTACAGTTACTCATATTTTTTCACTGTTGAATTGATATATGCAGTGCAGTTCTTGGCCTTTTGGATTTTAGTTATGTTCGTAAGGCATATAGTCATATTCTTGTTACTTTTTAATTTTAGATGCGCGTGTGCATCTTGTTTTGCTTCATTGCTTATCTCTCAATGTGTATGCATCGCTCCATGTACTCTTTAGTTTCACTTGATACAGCTTGACGTCTTTCTCTAAAAAAAAATCATAATAGTAGTAAATGTGATCCAAGAAATGCATAGTTAATATGAATGCTTTTCATTACGAGCTTAATATAGTCAATATCCTTGCAGAATAATATGCAATCACTATCAAGTTTGGTTTGTAAGCAATAGATTAACCAACAACTCTCATTTATCTCTATATTCTATACTATCTAAAAGGCAAAATGTGATTGTCTCAACATCGTAATCTTCAGTATTGAAAGAAAGTTTCAAAATTAAGCGATAGACTAAGGTGTAGCCGTGTAGGTATTGTTTTTGGTCAATAACATATAGGGTGGTTATTCAGTACTGAAAGAAAGTTTCAAAATTAAGCGATAGACTAGGGTGCATGTAGGTATTGTTTTTGGTCAATAACATATAGGGTGGTTATTCAGTACTGAAAGAAAGTTTCAAAATTAAGCCATAGACTAAGGTGCATGTAGGTATTGTTTTTGGTCAATAACATATAGGGTGGTTCTAGTTGAACCTTCAAATTTGATATTTGGACCTCCAACTTTTTTTAATTATTAATAGACTTTGTCAAGTCATATGAAAAGACAAATAAGGACAAAGAGAGAAAAATGGGAAAAAAAAAACAAAAAAACAAAACAAATACTCTTCTTACCTCCCCAAATATAACATTCAATTAATTTTTTTTCTAGAATTTCCTTATATGTAGTTTTATAATTTACCTAAAATAATTAAGTCAAAATAATAATTATAATTTAATACAAAAGTAAATCTACAACAATCTGATTTGAAATTTTGTTAAACTTTTTTTTTTTAGAAGAAAAATTTTCTTAAACTAAATTCATTAAATATTATGATATAGTTATTACTCGATCTTCCAACCCAAAACTCTTGAAATCCTTCTTTTAGCAAATTCAAAGGGATTCCAATAACATATACATATTAAGATCGAGAACCAATCCTCTGATTAATTTTGGTAGAGGAGAGACCTACTCATAAGAAAACAATATCATGTGTTTTGATTCATTGTTCTTCTCGTGGTTGAAGATACAGATAAAAATTAAGTAGAGTAATCGATTGTTGTATCTCATGTTCAAGGGTGTTTTGGTAAACATAAGGAGGTCTACTTAGCTTTTCAAATATTCTAAAAAGTAATTTTTTTTTTTGAGAATATTCTAAAAAGTAAATCAGAGGTGTACAAAGTATGAGATGCCCACCAATGCTTGGTGGTTCAAGTGGTAAGGAGCTTGTTCCCCTTAAGTAAGGTCTCGAGTTCGAGCCTTGTGAATGGAGCCGCCAGTATTGGGAGAGCTTCCCCCTAAATGGGGTCCGACCCGGCTCGAGAGGGATTAGTCCTTACCTACAGGTGAGGGATACCTTGGTTTAACAAAAAAAAAAAAAATATGAGATGTCCAAATAGTAAATTCAGAGGTCCAACTAGAACCACCCTAACGTTCAATATATGTATCATAGGACCAAGATCTCTGTTTTGAATTATGGGCCAACAAAGGCTTTCCTTGTGTGGACCTTTAGCCTAAGTTGGACTGGATCCAGCACAGTCATTTGAATTCAGCTTTCGGCTTCAACCCACAAACCTATTCCTCTTCTCTGTTTCTCTGAGACTCCAAAGTCATTACCTGCTCGTCAGTGAGGGTTTAAGCCGATTAAAACACTGAAAACAAGAAGACCCAGAGAAACCTTGCTTAAACCCTAAATCCCAGAAATGGAGCTGCAATCAGTTTTTCTTGGGATTCCCACCTCAAATTTCACTTTATCCAATAACCGTATATCCCCTCACCAATGTGTAAGTCAATTTCGCATTATATTTCATTTCAGTTTGGAATCTCTGTCTCAAATTCTCAATCTCGGTTCGATTACTAATCCCTCATTTCTATTGTGTCAAAGGTTACAGCAAACCACGGTGGGCGACTCCGTACTAGAATTGCTTCCAAATGTACGTCTTTCTCAGCTCAATCTAAGTAAATATGTGTTCGAAATTCAATTGCAGTTTTACTCAAAAGTTGCTAGTCTTTTTTTTTCTGTTTGATTTTTTAAAAGACTACCTTCCCAAATTAGTGTAGAAATCTGGGTTGATAAGGGTTACAAAATTTTCATTTTATTTTATTTAGCTACCAATTAGAGGTTTAAGTTATCCTTAATTTTGGTTTCGTGTTCTAACTAGCGGAGAATGTTTCAGCTTATTTTGTGCCGGGATTAAATATGTTTGTGAAGAAGTCCTCAATGCTTTGCTTGAACAAAGGAGCTATTATGTGTGCTTCTAACCCTAGTCTGGATGGGAAGTTGGAGTTCTCGAGAGAGAAAGATTCTAACGTCCCTAGTAAGGCAACTGATGCGGTGGAGCCTTTTCGTGGCAAGTCGGGTTCAATTTCGTTTTGTGGGTTGACACACCAATTGGTAGAGGAAGGGAAATTGCTTTCAGCCCCGTTCGATGAAGAGAAGGGGTCGTTTCTTTGGTTTTTAGCCCCTGTTGCCTTGATTGCGTCGTTTATTTTTCCGCAGTTCTTCATTGGTAATGCAATTGAAGGTTACTTGAAGGACGAGGTTCTCGTAGGTATTTGTTGGACTAAGTTCTTACTTTAATGTTATTAGGTTTTGATATTCCCTACTGTTGATTTGTGGTTAACAGTGTTTGAGATACATGAAACATATGACAATAATTAGGGAAGAGTTAAGTTGTTTTAATAAAGTGGTACATCGGATTTTTGATACAACCTGGTCTTTTATCTTAGCAGCTATGTCATGTAGATAAGTGCTTTCAGAATGTTATTTTTTTTTAGCCTCTCTTTGTTGTCATTGACAGTCTAGGACTTTTTTTTTTTTTTTTTCAATGAACGCTTTTCAATATTCTTGAAAATATTGCTATCTGTTTCTTCCTCCATTTTATAGCAGAGATATTGTTTTTCTCCATTTTGTGTTACCTGATGGTTGTATAAATGAAAGCTCTATGGAATTCAGATTGAGCTTTGGCAAACAACTTCAGTTGTCTGGTGAAGCAATTGTGTGTTTATGCTCAGAAGTGACGTGTTATTCTTTTGTATACCTATTGTTTCAATCAATTAATTTCTTTATTTCACTGCCCTGTATCGTTACTTGTGATGTGTATATTTGAATTACTGGACCAAAAAAAAAAAATCCTCTAATTCTTGTTCTTGCAATGCAGAAATCGCAACTTCATTATCTTCAGAGGCTGTATTTTATGTGGGACTTGCGACATTTTTACTTGTCACTGACCATGTTCAGAGGCCCTATCTACAGTTCAGTACAAAGAGATGGGGTCTCATTACTGGCCTAAGAGGATACTTGACATCTGCTTTCTTCACATCGGGCTTCAAGGTGGTTGCACCTCTAGTCGCTGTTTATGTAACCTGGCCAGTGCTTGGCTTGCTAGCCTTGGTTGCTGTTGCTCCCTTTCTAGTTGGTTGTGCTGCTCAGCTTGCATTTGAGAGGGTACTTGACAAGCGAGGGTCATCTTGTTGGCCTCTAGTTCCTATTATCTTTGAGGTAGATATATAATTAGATCTATCTTTGACGCTGAATGCTAGGCTTTGATATAGTTGATTTTTTTTTTCCTAAGCTGGCATTTTGGTACCTATGTTCAGGTTTACAGACTATATCAGCTGACAAAAGCTGATTACTTTATCAAGAAATTGATGTATACAATGAACGGTCTTCCTACATCCCCAGAACTTCTAGAGAAAAGCGGTGCATTATTTGCAATGGAGGTCACTGTCGGAACCCTTTGTGTGGTGTGCTTGTGGTCTCTGGTGACATTTCTCTTGAGGCTTTTTCCTTCCAGACCGGTAGCAGAGAAGTACTGATATATGTATGGGATGATGTATATTCCAACTTTTGTTGCTTTGCTCGTTTAGGATCGTGTATGATCTTAAGTTTTGATAGTCTCTGGTTCGGCTGTAATGTCGTTTGGGCTTTGTAGTTCTTGTCTAATTAGCCTGTTCTTTTGAACAATGATGGTATAAGAAGAAATTTTGTATGTTCTCTGTTTGGGTTATGTTGGTAAGTTGGTTGTAGGCATTCAAACGGTTCGAATTAGTTATGGGCATATCAATTTTTAAAATCAAAGTTAAAAAAAAAAAAATCTTTGCCCATGCTCAAGTCGTTTCTCACATATTTTTCAGTCAATTATTTTGGATAACTTTATTAAGCGAGTTCTATTTCTAAATATTAACTTTCAAATAAATCATTGAAACAAATTATGACACGGTTACTTATTTGGAATGAAAATGAAGAGGGGATGATCTTGATTTCTTGCGTTTATATATAATTATTGAAATGGGTTTGGATTCCATCTCATTGTTAGGAATCGATTATTGAATAACTAAAAAGGATATGATTTAATGCATTTTGTCTGTATTTTCAATATTCTCAAATTACCCATAATTCTAAATATATATATATATATTTATATATATACCTCTCTCATGGATCATTTATTTTTGTAGAGTTATTTTAGAAATTGAACTAGTTTTAATTCCGATTTATTAATGTAAAGAGCATTCTGAATCTATATGATAAACATCTTTTAATGAAATGAAATATTCTCGTACCCATTATTTCCTTATCCCATCCAATTGTTTTCCTAACAATGACATTTTCTGTTTGGGCCCGGTTTCGTAGTCGGCCTCTCAGCACCGGAAGAAAAAGAATTATAACGTCGTCGTATTTGGCATTGTTGCGGTTTTCTTCCAGTTCCTCGCTCACTGTTTCCTGACGATTCGAGACTCGGCGAAAACAGAGGGCAGAGCATTTTCCATACATTCCGGCTGAAATTCAAGCATTCCTCTTCTGGGTAAAATTCTTTTCGACTTTATTTATGTGGGTTTTTGGTGGACGATCTTGTTTCTAGTGAATTTCCTCAAGGAAAGTTGCTATTTGTACATATAGTGATGAGGCCTGTAAATTCTGAAATCAATTGCCCACCACTAGTCTAGTCTTTGATTAAGTTCATGTGAAAACCTCAATTATTTATACTAGTGTTTTCTGTTGGTTAATTTGAATTCCAAGTATTCACCTTTTGAGCACCGTTACCATTCAAGGCCTGCTCCCTTGTCATCTGACTTTCTTTAAGGGACTGAAATTTTCAGTGCAGAATGGCAAAGTCTTGCAGTGGCCTAGCAGATGAGCTAGTCAAGTGTCTTAGTGAGTGTGATTGCATTAAGGTTGAGAAGCGGTCGATCCGGGAATGTGCCGGAGAGAAGAGCCCATCGATATCTAGCGAATGTATCGGTCTGAGGGAAACATATTTCAATTGCAAGAGAGGCCAGGTTGACATGAGAAATAGGATTCGCGGGAACAAAGGCTATTGATTTGTGGTAATGTTTACCAAGTCCTCAAATAAAAATTCTGTACTCAAATAGAATGTTATGTTGGCCAACCTAATTGTGAAATTACTTTTGTAGTTGAATCGAAGGTTTTATTTAATAGTGATATAAGTGTTTGTAGTTCGGTTGAGCTATTTTTCTTACGTAGTATGATTACTTATTCTCTTTACCACTATTTCTTTGTAATCACCTGCAATTTCTGTCAAATGAGAAAGAAGTGATTCGTATTTGCCTACCATTGTACCAAGTTGTATTTTTAGTGCATGTGTTCGTACTTCATACTAGTTTGTTTTACTTGAATTTATAATTTTAGACCGTTGTCAAGCCATTTTAAAATACACATCTAGTACTCTATACTGCTCTGATTTCTTGCATACATACTTTTATAAATCTATGTAGTAGTCCAAGATCGATACTCTTTTTCTCTTGTAAGCAAATTGAAATTTCTTAATATTTTGAAAGTATCTTTTGAAGTAATCTACCCCTTATCCCTTACTAGAGAAAAAGCACTATTCAAACATTGGCCATGTTCATTTTGCTGATCAAGCTGTCATCTCATAATCTAGCTCCTATTGGAGGTCTATTCAGAACTTATCATAATCAAGATCCTGTACTCTTGTCACTTTTGACAGGAGTTGGATTCAGTATTTAAAAGTATTTTCCAGTTGTTATACTGAATTTGGTAATCATAATTTTCATAAGAATATTTACTGCCAGAAATATTTTTTCTCTTTAGTGGTCCATATTTATAGATCTTGTTCCAGTTTGTTGGTTCAAAAAGGCCTAACATCTTGATCATGGTGGTGTGTTAGAACTGGGATCATGACCCTGGCCAGGATGTGGATGGTCCTTTTCTTGATCATGTTGTGGTTTATGAAATAGAATGTGGCAATGATGATGAATCAAGACTCTTTTATGTACCGAGGGATGCTCTACGATGAGCTTCCAAGCACTATTTGAGCCACATTTAAGAATTCAATTCTTTTTTAATATTTGTTTCTTTTATCTTGTTACTTTCTTTGTTTCAGGTTTTCAGTCGATGGAAACTGTTTTGGTTTGCCTGTGATTGTATTTAAACAAGTTTTGTATTTGAATTTTGGTGATTTTGTCCTTATCTATTTGTCATTCTGGTTTTTTTCCTTTATAGTATGGGATCACTGTGTACTATTTCTCAGTTAGTTGAATCAGCATGATATATACTGTATGGATTTGCTTGTGAATCTGACTAAGTTTGGACCTGAATTCCTTTGAGTATGATTTTCCTTGTCAGTTGAATGATTTCGTTTTCACCCTTCTAGCAAGAGTTTGATGTGTTATGTGTCATGCAGTAAGTTGAGATGATGCAGAATTTGGTGATCATATTTTCTCATAAGTCTAGTTATTGACGGAAACACTTTTTCCTTTTTAAGGGTGCACAAAAAATGCTTACTGAAAACCATATTTATAGATCTTTTTCCAGTTTGAGGGTTCAGAAGGGCCTAGTTAAGTGCATGATGCATCTCTACATTTGATAGATACCAGCTCAAATTACAGTAAACTAGCTCCATGTGGTGGTAGACCTGTCTAGTGATGTACAAATATACCATTGTATGGAGCTGATATACCACTATAGGGAACTTTTCTACATTAAGGTCTTGGTATTAATGCACCATAGAATTTTCTATATATTGTTCAATGGTGCTGTGCTAGAGGCCTAGAGCAGTGACCATAACCCTGGCTAGGATGTGGAAGTTCCTTGTTTCATTCATATCACAATTTATGATCCGAAATGTGGCAATGATGATCAATCAAGACTCTTATATGTAACGAGGGTTTCTCTTCGAGCTTTCAAGCACTTTCTGAGCCACATTTTATGTAGTTTTCAATTCCTTGTTCTTCTGGTTTACTTTCATTGTTTGTTGTTTCTAGTCAATAATGTTTGAGATTGCCTCTGATTGGGTTTGAATAAGCTTTTACCTCGATTCTGGCAATTGGGATTTTCGTTATTTATTTGGCACCTTTTTTTTTTTTTTTTTTTCCCAATTGGAATACTGGCTATTGGGACATTTTATGCAAGCGGTTTCCTACTTGTCTAAGTATGATGCTTATACCCTTGATCTGTGTTCTTTCTTTGCCTTTCTACAGTTACAAATGCATTATGTGTGTGTTTATTTTCTAGTGAGCGTCTTATGTTCAGCATATTATTGGGCAGGGATTGCTTTGAGATGGGAATCTTCCAGTTGGCACCTTTTAACTGCTGTTCAGGTGTTAAGTTCTTCGTAACGTGCTTCACCAATTTCCCCTCATTTCTATTTACAGAACATTTGTTGGTGTGCTCCTCCAAACGTTGGGGTAGCTGCTGCTAAGAACAGCCCAGTTGAAGTTGATTATGTATACATCTTTTGTTTCTGGTCTATGTAGCCTTGTGAACGATCTTGTGAAGTAAAGGTAGGAAAACCTTCTAGAATGATTTTTGTTTCCACTTGCTGTGAAAGTAAATTTTGAATTAGGTATTGGCGTATGCATGCTTGTTAGTTTTGATGTGCAGGCTGCTAAAGGTGGCTTGCGAGCTGGGATCAAATATGGTAACAGTAGAATTGGGATTCATGTGGTGCCGAACTTGCAACGTAACCCATGTATTGGTCGTTGGAGCATGCCGGTGGTGTTTACCGTTGGTTTGTGTTTCACAGTACAAATGGGGGAGTTACGCAGAGCCCTCGAAGGCTATAGTCCAGACAACAGCTATGTCATATGCGACCGTGTCTACGTTTTGCATCCAATTCAAAGCTTTACTCCACGCAACAGAACAACACAGACTACAAGCTCACATAAGCCAAAGCCCAATATTGACTGGCTTCCGTCTTTCCAAGCAAAGTGACATGTGTTTTCCAAGTTTCAACCTGCCGAGGGAAAAGTCCTAATTCCTCCCGAAACGGACGGTTCATAATTTTCGTGTTCCAATTGGTTGAACCCACACGTAGGACACCTCGTGAAGATGGTTAATATCATTAGGTTTGATTATGGTACGTTCAATTTCCGGGAACAATTCAAATTCAAAACCAACCTCTCCAAGAAAAGCCCCATGTCTAGACAAAACCAGCTAATAATCCCAATATGCTGCGAATCTTCGCTTTGCCGCACCCCCATATGTTATATAAAGTCTCCAAACCAACTAGTAAGTTTTTAAGTCTCAAAGGGGAAGGGAGCTACAATGGCAACCACTAGAATATTGCGCACGTTTAAGCCTATGACTATTCATTCCTCCTCTGCTTCTTCTTCTTCACCACCAACAACTGTTAGGTGTCTGAGCAAGGATGCCGGGTTGATGAGTGGAGAGAAAAAACTTGGTACTGCGAATGAGAGAAAACAAATGGCGGTTGTTAAGGCTTCAGTGGCCGGTTCCCAGACACTTACCACATCGAAGCCACAAGTGAATCGAGGAGTTATAGATTTGGCTTCCTTGGTTACAAAGACCAATCGTTCTTTGCTCATTCT
This sequence comes from Rosa chinensis, assembly GCF_002994745.2. Lineage (NCBI taxonomy): Eukaryota > Viridiplantae > Streptophyta > Magnoliopsida > Rosales > Rosaceae > Rosa > Rosa chinensis. The sequence goes on from NC_037093.1 coordinate 61,158,079, forward strand.
ACTAAGAACGGCTCTCAAGAGAAAATCTATACAGCAGCAGGTCCAGATGTTCATTGAAAGGGTGAGTGATAAAACTCTGAGCTTCTGTAACTCTTGGTGAGAAAAGTTGTCTGTCATGTGGTAACTTTGTGTTTAATTGGAATAGGATGGCTTATGATTAACACTAGTACTGTGCAGGGCATAATTGACTGTCGTTTCTTTACATTACTTGCTGTTGCAGGATCTTTACTTGGTTCAGTATTGTGCTTTGTCGAGGTACACACTTTCTTTCCAATTCTTTGAATTAGTTGTTCATAATTAAAATCATAACAAGGTTAATTTCTTGGTTAACTTCTACGTTTGACTGACATACATCATTCCTATGTGAAATGCAGGGTTGTTTTATTGTTCTAGAGTCATATTTCCAGTATTTTCATGCCTTGTCTCAGAAGACAGATCAAGGACATATGGTGCACCTACTTATTGAAGCAATAGGTAACCCTGCTCTAGCTTTCTGTACATATGATACCAGAAGAAGAAATTGGAAGACAAGAATACCATTTAACACTTTGATTCCTTAATTCTACAGACATGTTCCTAGTAGGAACAGCCATGCTTATATTCGGAGTTGGGTTGTATGCCATGTTCATGGGGTCAAAGGCTGCGAAAGATAGAGGACCGCGGTTCAGTGAGTCAAACTTGTTTGGGCTGTTCTACATGAAGGTACCACTCGATCACTTTCTGACATATTGACAGACATGCCTAGCTAGTTGTTCCTCTGTATTAATTTGATCTCTATGGTTTCAGGCAGCTCCAGCATGGGTCGACATGAAATCAGTTTCGCAAGCAAAATCTAAAATTGGGCATGCAGTGGTGATGATACTTCAAGTGGGACTGTTGGAGAAGTTCAAAAGTATACCTCTTGTCACACCGCTCGATCTTGCTTGCTTTGCCGGAGCTGTGCTTGTCTCCTCAGCTTGTATCTTCCTTCTTTCCAGACTTGATTATTCTGCTACCACTGCTGGCTGATCAATGATCATTTCGACAAGAGTTGCACACCTCACAATCAAGTTCAAAAGCAGAGCCACCCATATTGATTTATTTATTAATAACCCATTCTTTTTGAAGTACTGATACTGATATACACATCTACTACTGATACTGATACTGATACAGGAGTCATAATAAACCCGAAAGGGAAGAGGGTTATCTCGAAACCCTATATAGAACATAGATGTTCCTTCCAATTCTTTATTAGGTTATTGGAGTTGTAATCCAATTGTTTGAGTTCTTAATAAAAGCTTATGTATAGTACGCAGACAGAAGATTGTATTGTTTCTTTCGGAAATATATATATCAAGTATGAAAAGAAATTGGCGCAGTTGTTGCGAACTTAAACCCTTAAATATTGATAGAGAAAAACCAGTGAGACAATGCAAGTGCTACAGGGGAATTTATTCAGTTCGATCCATCAATGAAATTGTACAATCACAGATCACCTAGAAAGCATATTCAAGGCGTAGTCATACGCCGTCCACCTCCGAAAGGCCATTCTCCAAGGCTGTAACCAGCTTCCTGAAATAATCTTTAGTGGCCCTCGTCATATTTTCAAGTTTTAAGCGAAATGCGTGGAAGCTCTCCTTTAATTCTACCTCAGAAGCCAGATATGGTTGCAATTCAGTCTCGGCGCATTTGTGAAGCCTCTCGAGGCTGTACTCTGCATGACCTTGCAAGTGCTCAAACAGATCAGCCTTAAGACGCTCATCCTCAGGCATGTAGTAGCCATACGCATAGCTCCACCGCAGCACCTGCCTACATTCAATTATCTGTTGCCATGCATCTATGATGAAATTGAGTTCAAGCTCAGACAGATACTGTTGTTTCCTAATAAGCTCCATAATGTGCTTGGTTCGCACCTCCTCTAAAGACTCGACAGCCTTTTCCTTCGAAGACTGATTGTTTGCCCATCGCTCATAATAATGAAGATACCTATCTAAATACTCCTTCAGCTTCTTCTGATCCGGCTCCAAATCCAACTCCTTGAGCTCATCAGTATTCGCCCTATACGCGTTACAACATCTAGTAGAATAACTTTCGAATTTCGCAAGACAATACCAGCAAAACTCATACCTACAAGGAGCTGAGCAAGTCATGTGGTGACACCCTTGGTTCTTCTGAATTGGTCTCTTGCACTTTGGACAAGGCTTGGTGTTAACCAATATCCACTGCGCATTTTGCGAGCTGTCCTTGTTCTTCATAATCCACTTCCTCACCGTCTCACAGTCCACCGGACGGTGACTCTCCTCCGTACAATTCCAGCAATAGCTATGCGAACAAAGACACGAAACATCATAGCTTCTGGTCTCATAACTATCGAACCTAACAGCGTACTTACAATCCGGGGCGGGACACCACTTGATCTTGGTCTGCTGTTCGACGTACGATCTCAAAAGGTAGTGCCTGTACCTCTCGTACTCCTGTTTCGACACCAAGACCGAGATCAAATCAGGACCAACCGCCGCCCTACACGGCGGTTCGGGACACCTCAGCATCAAACACGCGGGGCCATCCTTGATCGCTGTGCTGATGTAACCCCTCCAGCACTCTCCACAATAACGATGACCGCAGGCGGCCGAATACATCGATCCATAGCCATACACCTCAAAACATATACCGCAAATAGTTCTTTGGTTTTTCGGATTGAATTGAACCACAGGCTGCTCCAACAGACCTACCTTTTGCCGGATCCTATCTTCATCGGCGAACCACTCGTCGTTGAGATTGATCACGTTCCAGTTGAACTGAGTGAGGACGAAGCAGGCAGCGGATTGCGATATTGATAGTACAGCAGACACTTCAGTGATAGCATCCTCTTGAAGCTTGGCAATCTCTTCTTCTTTCAGAACAGTGTAGTTTTGCCGATCATTTGATTCCTCTTCAATCGACTGATCATCATCGTCGTCGTCACAATCGCTAAAGCCGTCGTCGTCGTCGTCGTAGTAGTTGTCATCGTTCATGTAGTCTGTGTCATCCATGACGGCGGCCTATACAAAATTAGGGTTCTAATGATTTTCACGGTGTACAGAAGAAGGGTGGGATTTGGGAAAGTAATGGAGATGGAGGGAGGGTTTATATGGGCTTGTGTTGGAAGTCCACGGCGTGCGTTTCCTTCTTGGTCTTGGTTTCAATGATCGGTTAGGATATGGTCTTTGGTAAAGCACGGAAAAAGCGGAGCCTTCTATAATTCTAATTCTGTTTTGGTGCTAAAGCGGTGTGGACTTCAATGTGTTTTACCTATTAATATATTCCTTTTTTTTCTTTTTTTTTGAGAAGACCTATTAATATATTCCTTGATTTTGGATCTACGTAGATCCGCAATATCATGATTCGAGTTGTTCATAGTCATATTTTATTTTTTAGTGCTCGTTAATAGTTCATATCTGCTAGCTTCCAACTCTTGAAATTTCACCCAAAGTTCTCCTTAGAATTGTAATATTTTTGATTGGCACTCGAAAGAATGATCTAGGAAAAACATACTTTTTCACCAAAATTGATGTACGCGATACTTACTAAAAAAAAAAAGTTGAATAATAACCTATGTTACCAAATTGTTCGTCTCAAAAGTTGGCTTGTAGCTGTGCGGTTTAATAATAGCGTGTACTTATGTGATCGAGAGATTTTGAGATGATCCACACAACATGTCACTTTTGTGGTCACTAGTCTTGGTTATTGTTGTAGTTTTTGGTCAATTTGAGTTGAGTTTATCGTGGTTGAATCCACTGACATGTCAGACTCTCATCTTTCAAGTATGAAAGCGTAGTTTTAGTTTTTTGATGCCATGTCCTTGTCGATCCCTTAGTGAAGCTGTAATTGCAGTTAGTTTGTATAGAATGAATTTTCATTTGAACCAAAATATTGATTCCAAGTGACACAGAGAATTTTTTTTTTGGGTTATTGCAACACCATAGGCTATAGGGGACTCATATCTATGCCAACATATAGTTTAGGTACGGCATAAGCGTGCCTACATATGACACGGAACATAATCATATGATACCGTAATTTGATTTACAGACAAGATTGCCAAAAATAATGAAGAAAAATATACTCAAATTGATATATAGCAAAGTAGAATTACACAAACTGATCGAGAAACCTAATTAACTATAAATATTGAAAACTACAGAAACTAATTTGCTCATTCTCCCTCAATTTCCCCTCCCTGCCCTGCATGGTGTGCATCAATCACTCAGCATAAGAACACATCTCATAGCTCATGGCAGAGGCTGGATTCCGATAAGTACAGAGGTCGCAACACCAACCATTACGTTCCATATTACACACGTCACAGGTAATGGCAGTCCCCACATTGATATAAGTGCACTGGTCACAGGTCCAACTAGCCTCGTCATAGGGCATGTCTCAGGAAGGCCCTCCTCCAGTGCACTAGCCAGCTTCTTAAAATAAGTTCCAGTCACCATTGTCAGGTTTATGAGTCTCTTTCTAAAATCCCTGTAAATTTTCAGCAAGTGGTCATTGTTATCACCACAGACAAGAAACTACTGCAGTTCGCTCTCGGCACACTAGTGAAGCGTCTCGAGGCTGAACTTGGCATGGCCTTGCAAGATCTCGAATAGCTGACGCTTGCGAGGCTCATCATCACTCATGTAGTAGCCATAAGCATAGGTCCATCGCAGTACCTGCCTGCATATTATTATCTGTTGCCAGGCCTCTATGATGAAATTGTATTCATGCTCTTTTGTATTTCCCTGTATCTTTCCAAGTTCATGTATGTGCACATTCTTCACCTTATCAAAATCCTCAAGAGCCTTTTGCTTTGATTTTCCATTGTTGTCCTAGCATTCAAAATAATGAAGGTATCTCTCTAAATACATCTTCGCCTTCTTCTTTTGGCTCTCGACAATACTCATCCCTGTCCCAGATGACCTGTATTTGTTGGTGGTGAGTGTGGTGGTGAGGAAGGATATCTGCCAGTTCCTTGTCGGCGATGATGTCGGGGTCTGAGAAAGGCAGCAGTGTGGCGGGCATGGTGGTCCGATGGTGGTGGCAGGCCTCCATGTGCAAGGGCTGTCTTGGGCTGGGGTCAGGGCTTGGGCACTTCGGGCCTTGGTATTGTGGGCCTGTTCTTGGGCTGGCTGTCCTTGGGCCTGGGATTCACCCTAGGTCCATTAGGTTTTATTTCATTTACTGTTGTTTTTTATTTATATTATTTCATTTGTTTGCACTATTTGCGAGCAATAAGTCCCTACAACTATTGTGTCGGGCTAGTCGGGCTTTGTGCCTGTGTGTGCACTCTAAGTGCCTTGTCTGCTCTAGGTAGGCGGCGAGTTCCTTGCTTCGTCAAATGGTCGCTACCGCCTAGTGGCAGGGTGAGACTAAGTGTCGCCTGGTCTCTCCGGCGGCAACATAGTAGGAAAGCTATGCTAAAGCTGGCAATTATGCTACGTTGTAATCGTGTTACATATCGAGTTATGTTTCCGTTATGTCACCGCTATGTCAAAGCAAATCGAGTAGCCAGTAGAGCACTCTTTGCTAGTTGGTGCTTCTTTGAATACATGTATTATGTAGAGATTCCTGATATCATTTCGGGACATACTCTAGATGCTTATTGTAATAAGGGGTTTAGGCTTAATGTCCCCCCCGTGTATTCGACAGTTTCATTAATTAAGGCGCGAGGGCAGCCGCACCAGCCCTTTATTCAAAAAAAAAAAAAATGGTAAGTACACCTCTTACGACATTGTTGCAAGCTTTTGAACAAATTCGTTGTCAATGTTGTAATTTTTATTGTAATCTTAGTTCTAATAATTGTAATTACACCTCTTACGACATTGTTACAAGTTTTTGAACAAATTCGTTGTCAATGTTGTAATTTTTGTTTAACTATATGTAAATAGTGTAAATGAATATGGTAACTTTTGTTCTCAATGTTGTAATTTTGGTTCAAATGATTGTAATTTTTTATTCAAATAGTTGTAAATGAGTGTATGAGATACCCACAAGTACCATAACTTGTCTCGTGAGAATACTATTACTCCTAGATGATGCATTTAATGAATAGTAGTACTCCTCGAAGCATATTTCGCAAGTAGTTGTTAGATTTTGGCTAGCATTATGTTCGACTATTGGTTTCTTCAACAAGCCTGCCTTGTCTCGGACTTTATCTTCATCAGAAAACCATTCATCCTGTAGATCCTCAACACTCCAATGAAAGTGAGGGAGTAGTAAGCATGCATTAGATTTGGATATGGAAAGGACGGTAGACACTTCTGAAATACAATCCTGCTGAAGTTTGGCAATTTCTTCCTCTTTTAGAAGAATATAATTTTCCTGTGGACATCGACCCTCACCAAAGTCATCGACTTGTTCATCTTCTGGAAGATAGTCATCGTCACCCGCGCTGTAGCTCAGTGATTCTTCATCGCCACTATCTGCGGTTCTATAGTCGTCCTCGTTCTCCATGGTCCTAGTTCCTTGTTTAGCCTTCTATAGATTGTGACCAACACCTACAAGGAACACGTACAGGAGCCTTTAGCCATTGTGCGATGGCACATCGATATTTGTCTAGAATTATAGATACGCTAAACCTGTTTTAGAATGAGAGAGATTGATGAGAGTATTTTGTATTTCATTATTGAGAATAGGAGCCCTATATATAGGGATTACAAAGTACATGTTCTAATGATACAAGGAAAACTAATCCGAGTAGGACTAGGAATTCTAGAACCTTCTCTCCTATTACAATCATGGAACTACTCCTAGTTTGATAAGGCACACAAAGTTGATTTTCCTTCAACACTCCCCCTTGTGCTGCTCAAACTTGGTGGTGACGCTTCATCCGTTGCCTCGTTAAAAACCTTGCTCGAGTGAAAAACCCTGTGGGACAAAAACAAGCTCGAGGAGGAGAAAAAGAGTATAACACGTCATTCAATCTTCGAGATCGAACATGTAGACATCATAACTCCCCTTGATGTTAATATCTCCCTTGATTGCTACAATCGTGGGAGTTCGGATAACTTTCTCAATCCGATGCTCTTTACATGTTTCTCGAAGGTGGATTTAGGTAACGACTTAGTAAATAAGTCCGTTACATTATCATCTGATCGGATTTGATTCACTTCAATCTTTAGAAGTGTTTGTTGTTGCTGATTATACAAGAATTTAGGCGATATATGCTTGGTGTTGTCGCCTTTGATGAAACCTAACTTCATTTGCTCAATATAAGCTGCATTATCCTCATAAATGCATGTAGGTTCATCCGTGGTAGACTTCAAACCACAACTTCCTCGAATATGTCTAATTACAGATCTTAGCCATATGCATTCACGCACAGCTTCATGTAGAGCAATAATCTCTGCGTGATTTGAGGAAGTAGCAACAAGAGTCTGTTTTGTAGAGCTCCAAAATATCGCGGTGCTTCCTATGGTAAAGACATAACCCGTTTAGGAGCGATCTTTGTGAGGGTCAGAGAGGTACCTTGCATCAGCAAAACCCATCGAAACATTGTTGTCGTTTTGATGGAGGGAAGTGGGGGGCGATGCTGGCCACCATGGACGGTGGAGGCGCCGGCGACGGCAACATGGTAGTTGGCAAAGTCTTGGACAGCGGCGTTTTGCCTCTTGAGGTCTGATCCCAAATTCCCATCATTCCTTTTCTCTCTGTAGGGATAAAATAGGCCCATAGCAACCGTACCTCTTAGGTATCAAAAGATTGTCTTTACACCAATCTAATGGCAGCGTGTTGGCGTAGAGCTATGTCGAGCTAACAAGTTTACTGCGAATGAGATGTCCGGTCTTGTGCATTGAGCTAAGTACAATAATGCGCCTATTGCACTTAAATAGGGCACTTCGGCCTCTAATAATTCTTCGTCCTCATCCTTTGGACGAAACAGATCTTTTCCGGGCTCAAGACTACGGCCAATCATGGGAGTACTCACAGGCTTTGCTTTATCTTCATTAAAGCGCCTTAGAATTTTCTGAGTATATGCAGACTAATGGATCAAAATTTCATCACTACGGTGCTCGAGTTATTAACATAGACAAAACAATGTTTTCCCAAGATCTTTCATCTCAAATTCGGATTTCAAATATTTAGCAGTTTCCTTTAACTCATCTAGGCTTCCAATTAGGTTCATGTCATCGACATACATAAACTGCTACGATTGCAAATCCGGAACTTGTTCTTTTAATGAACACGCATGGGCATATTTCATTATTAATATATCCCTTCCCAATCAAGTAGTCACATAGACGGTTATATCACATCCGTCCGGATTATTTTAATCCATATAGTGAGCATTTTAATCTTATTGAAAACGCGCTCCGTAGTTTAGAGCCACTTGATTTGGGTAATTGAAGTCCATCTGGAACTTTCATATATATCTCTAAATCTAGATCCCCATAGAGATATGCTGTAACCACATCCATAAGCTGCATGTTAAGTTTTTTGGAAACTACCAAACTGACAAGGTAGCGGAACGTTATAACGTCCATTACGGAAGAATACGTCTCCTCGTAGTCGATTCCAGGGCATTGAGAGAAACCTTGCGCCACGAGGCAGGCTTTATAACTAACCACCTAATTTTTCTCATTACGCTTTCTAACAAAGACCAATTTATGGCCAACAGGTTTTACATCTGGGGGTGTCTGCATTATAGGCCCAAATACCTGTCTTTTTGCTAGTGAATCTAATTCAGCCTGGATCACATCTTTCCATTTAGGCCGATTAGCTCTTCGTTGACATTCTTCGACAGAGCGAGGTTCGATATCATCATATTCTATAATTCCTTTTGCAACATGATTTGCAAATGCATCATCAATAGCCATAGAATTTTTATCCATCATCTCATGTACACTAGTGTAATTCATGGAGATCTCCCTATTCTCTGGAATTGGTTCTGACATTGGAGCGTCTCCCAATGATGTCTATTGGACATAACCATAATCCGGAATATTCACATGAGATGGATTATTTACGTCGATGATTAATGGATTATTTTGTGCCAAACTCGCTTTCTTTCTTGGGCGAGAATCCATTGAACCTATGGGCCTCCCTCGCTTCCTGGAGGGGGCTGTAGGCCTAGCCACAACGTCACCAAGGGAAGGGACGTTGGCGCCATACTCAGATACTCTTGAGATGGCATCATGTCCTCTAGTTTTAGGGACATCAATCCTTACAGGCACGTTTGTAGCAGGTATGTGTGATCTCGTCACTTTAGCGATATCAAAAAACGCATCAGGCATCGATTCTGCTACGTTATGAAGATCGAGAATTCTCCACACTTCAATTTTGGACTAGGCGGTTCAGGGATCAAGATAAAACAAAGTGGGGACAGACCACGACAATTCCTGTCGTTCTTGTTGAACATTTATGTTCTTATCTCCCCCTAATGACGGGAAGACTATCTCATCAAAGTGATAATCAACAAATCTAGCGGTAAAGAGATCGCCTGTCAAAGGTTTTAAGTAGCGGAAAATAGTTGGAGAGTCATATCCAACATAAACGCCTAATCGTCTTTGAGGACCCATTTTGATGCGTTGTGGTGGCGCAATTGGCACATAAACTGCGCACCCAAATATGCGTAAATGTGAGACATCAGGTTCATACCCAGTCACCATCTGGGACGCAGAAAAGGGTTGAGTGGCAGTAGGCCTCAGACGAATAAGCACGGCTGCATGCAATATTGCATAGCCCCAAGCAGAAATAGGGAGATTGGTGCGCATAACCAATGATCTAGCGACTATTTGTAGTCGTTTAATGGCGGCTTCTGCGAGACCATTTTGGGTGTGAACATAAGGAACATGATGTTCAACTTCAATCCCCACCATTGTCTAATCTTATAGGCTTAATAGGATGATCAGGGTGGTGAGCCCTTAACTTAATAATATGGGCTAGGAGTTTATCAAATGCAGCATTCCTAGTGGACAATAGCATGACACGTGATAGCGAGTAGATGCAGCAACCAACACCATAAAATATCTAAATGGTCCGCGGGATGGTTGAATAGGTCCACAAATATCACTTTGGATTATTTGTAAGAATGGTATATTTTCTTTAGTGTCCTTTGCATAGGATGGTCTCGATCCTAATTTTGCTAAAGAGTAGGGTTTGCAGAACGAATGATGGGCTTTAGAAACAACCAATGAGGATTTTGGTTGAGCCATGAAGTCACAATGGACTGTAGAAGCAGAATTTGGATACATGGGAGCATATGTGGCGTCAAAGCCACCCATAGGCCGCAGGGGGATGGCGGCGCCGGCCTGTGAAGGCCGGTTTTGGGGGTGAATGGATCTGTGAGGCACAGAGGCTCCTTCGGGGTCCAAAATCCAATTTTTACTTCTTTTCGTTCTGAAAAATGGATGTCCGTGTGAAGTCTTTAATATACGGATCATCATATCACAACCTTGATGTCCCAAACGGTCATGCCAAAGCCTATGTGTCGGAATCCCATAAATCATCTCTCATAACGTGATTGGATTCAATTATTCGAATAGTGGTTGCATACAACCCACTAGAACGACACATAAGTTTCTCTAAGACTCGTTTATGTCCGTAGTCATTAGAGGTGATGCAAATGAACTCTTGTCCATTCTCACAATGTGTTTCCACATGAAAACCATTGGCTCCTATATCTTTGAAGTAATAAAGTTCGAAAAATATGCCCACGACATGAGATAAAATAAATCGATGCTTTATTAATAATAGCCAATGATTACATCAAAGTTTTGTGACCATAATCTAATCCAAAATAAAAATCAAACTTTAGACAAATCGTAGTCACTCAATTCATTGGATAACTCCAATTAAATATGACCAGGAAAGTAGGAAGAGATGTCGGTGGAGCAAGGCTCACTTAAGTACCACTAATCTGAAGCTACTTTCCTAGACATCATACTTAATTAGATGAGCCTGGTAAGAAAGAGTTAATCCAATAAGTCATTTTATTGATTAAGGCATAGTTGCCATTACATAATTCTTGGAAATATAAAAGACTATACTAATAAAATCTGCGGTATTTTGTCTATCGCCAGATTTAAAGTCTTCCATAGCTCGATATCTTGATCACCACTGATCAGGTACTCCTTAAAATACCATGAAGATGATGCTCTCTTGATTGAGATGTATTGACGCAATACATATGGTCCCTAGGACCAATGACGTTGGAATAGTGTTACCATGGCCAAAAGTGGCGCCATGGTGTCCAACCTTATACCCTCAATGTCATGACTCCTATGGTCACGTTATGGTTTTCTCAATCAATTTGTTCTTTTGTGCTTTTCTACAATCATGCATCAATGATATGATGCGGAGAGTTTCCGAACAATATTTCATAACTCTTTCAAAGTTTAGAGAAGCGAATATTATTCCATCGTGCTTCTAAGTTCGGAAAATTGTGAACGTTACTAACACTTTTACGAGGCGTAACCCAAAGGTTCTTAGCGGTATCCTCATTCATGTACTCAAACTGGAAGGCCATCTTCATGTGGCACTTCATCAGGGTAAATGGCCCTGGAATTATCTATCTCAATTTGAGAGCCTTGAGTAGTTCCTTTAGAACAAGACTCCTGGATTGTAGGCAATAAATAAAGGGCAATTAGGTGGAGCTCAACATTATGAGCCCACATGAAAATATCTCGTGCCCGTAGAATCCAATGGAGTAAAATCGAGCTCATCCAAGTCTGACATCCTAGAAAGGAAAGCAAGAACATATTTAGTTTCGGAGTCAATGCTTCCATGAAAACTAATATAAGATTTATGAGCCTTAATGCTACCAAGAAGTCGATTTTCAAGAATATTTGGATTAGACCGAAATAATGATGTTTATATGGTCATAAATCGATGCTTACGGATGCTCTTAGTCCGAAGCTTACGAACACTCTTAGTCCGTAATATTTCGATGCTCACGAACGCTCTTAGTTCGTAGTTTACGAACGCTCTTAGTTCTTATAGCGTGAATCCCCACGATTCCGCTTTTCAAAGAATTGAACCCACGTTATAAGAAAGGTGGGATGTAGAAGAAGGGAGGTTGCAAGTTCCCGAGAAAAAGAAGGAGAAATTTAAATTTCGGAAAGCGGGAACTTTAATTTAAAACTTACTAGTTGAAATTTGGAGCAGATCTGCTTCTGAACAGCTTTCACTTCGATTGGTGTACAGGTCTCAAAACAACTCCAATAAGGCTGAAATTCGGAGGTCAGATAGAAGAGACATAGACAAACAACTTTAATGAAGGAAGGATTTTGATATGAGGTCCCAATCAAGACTTTTCGGGGTGTGAAAGCAAGCTGATCTGCACAAGAACGAGCGTCCTGCTGTGCTGCAGGGGCAGTAGGCGGCACAAGGGTGCGTAAGGGCAGCAGAGGCAGTATACAGAGCAGGGGAGCGTAGGCAGGCAGCAGCGGCTAGGCTAGCTCGGGCTACATGCAACGGTGGAAAAGGTGATGTTGAAGAGAATTTCAATTTTTGGATTTTTAGTTTTGTGGTTAGAACTCGTGCTGATAATGTGTTTTAGAATGAGAGATTTGAGAGAGATTGATGAGAGAATTGTGTATTTCATTATTGAGAATAGGAGCCCTATATATAGGGATTACAAAGTACATGTTCTAATTATACAAGGAAAACTAATCCGAGTAGGATTAGGAATTCTAGAACCTTCTCTCCTATTACAATCATGGAACTACTCCTAGTTTGATAAGGCATACAAAGTTGATTTTCCTTCAACAAAACCCTAATAATGTGATAAGTACATTCTTATTTCTTGTCAAACAAGTAATTTATTTATAAAATATCGGCGTCTCTTTACATAAAAGAAGGAAATCTAATCATAGATATCGTAAATCTTTTTCCAATAGAGAACCAGGCGCTTACCCTCTCCCACTTTATAATCTCTATATCAATTTTTAGCCGGGAGGAAAGTACTTAATAGAAAATTACATAGTAGCATATGACTAAAGATATAAACACAGAAAACTCACTTTAAAAAAGATTTATACAAATAAGGATATGAGCCCAGACCTAAAAGCTAAATGACCTGCCTCCTAATTTTAATGTAAAATGACCAAAATACTCGATCTTTATCAAAATTTACGCGCATTGCCTTAATACCCAATCCCCAAAACGAAAATTCGAAGCCTAGAACACCAAAATAGAAACCCCAATGCCCCAAAACGTGCATTATGCTTATTTTTGTTCTTGCTTGAACAAATTTTTGGATTTTCTATACTAATTTTGCAGTTTAATTTTTTGATTTTCAGGTCTCGTCATCCTCTTTTGATGTGGGAGTTGTTCTCGACGGAAATTCATTGTCCGACATTTCATATCCGTTCATCCGCAATGTGAGCCACAACGGAGTGGAATCCAGCGTAACCACTGCTTCGGCAACGGTGACTCAGCTTTGCAGAGTGGATTGCGAGGTGATGAGGTACAGAGAGAAGAGGAAGAAGCACAAGTTCCAGAGGTCAATCCGATACGCCTCCCGGAAAGCCTATGCCGAAACCCGGTCGAGAATCAAAGGCTGGTTCGCAAAAGCACCGAGACCGAAATGGAGGTGAAAATACTAGAAAAGGAACAAAGAAAATTGTTAGAAAGAAATCAAAGCGAAAGAGAGACTGACCGCAATACTTAACATCTGCCGACTGGGAAAATTGTAGGAGCAGGAACAAGGTAAAGCTTAGCAGAACCAAGTGAATCAGCAAGGTAGTCATGGCTTTTCTTCCTTGTTTCCTTCTAAAGTAGAAGTATTAAATAGAGATGGTCCTGAAAACGAAGAGGGATCTTCAAACGTGAAGAAGGAGATGGTATCAGTGTGGAGGATTAGGTGTCAAATAGGCGAAGAAGGAAAGGATTACGTGCAATAACATGAGCAATAAACTAATAAGCCCCTGGAGGGTGGGACAGAAATGGATATATATATATATATATATATATATTTTTTTTTTAGAACAGAAAATAACCATTAATCAACAAAACTTACAATAGGGGGACATGAACCAAAACCCCAAGAAACCGCGGTTACAGAGACCATCAGGCCAAAGGGCCCAAACTCTAACCACCAGACGCCCATTTCCAAGGCTACTTTGAACATATAAACCCGTAAATTCCAGTAAAACCTTGTAATCAACAGCAAAGAAGGCAGCGTCCTCTTCAACACTGTGTCCGAAGGTACTAGGCCACGTGTAAAGGATTGCTTACCAGTAAATCGACAACAAAAGTAAACCAGAGTCAAACAAAATCGTCCTCGTCCTCGAGAACGACACCATTTACATGGCATAACACCTAGACCAAATCCTATCTCAACAGAGTAGGAAACCCACCCTACCTCAGAAGAGTAGGGACTTATTAAACCTAAACAAACCAAGCAGAAAACCCTAATGAAAACACAACTAAAACCAAAACAATTGGAAACCATGCAGCACCAGTAAGGCCCAAAAACATAGGCCCACCCCAATACCCACTTCCCCCAACAGTAATCCAACAATGCAGCAGACCATTCCCGCCGCCCGTGAGCACCATCAACACCACCCTACAACCTCACCGCATCCTGATACCGCCCCTCCACCTTGCCAAAAAGCAAGCAGATTCTACACCCAGTTGACGACCGCATCCAGATCCAGAACCATAACAGAAACAGATCCCAACAGGGATCCCTTCTGCTGCGATTTGATCGCATCTGCCATAACCCAAATAGCCTGGTCGATGACACCATAACCCACCGCCGGGAAGAAAGAATTTGCCACAGCCCCAGAACTGCCGTTGCTCCCGATCCGAGAGGGACAGATCAAGATCGATTTGCCCAACCCGAGGTCGAGAGCCTACCCTCCTCCCCTGGACCATGTCTCTGCCTTGAGGACCCGCCACTAACCAGCAACGACATCCCTTCCCGGGCAGGAACGTGATGGCAGGATCGCCGGTAGCATTCAGCCGGGAGAGAACGAACAGACTCCGGGTTTACCTTTTCTTCTTCACGCGTGGGGAGTGTTCTAGAGTGAATAATAGTTATCTAGACAGAAAGGGATTTAATTACATATCCCTGACAAATTTGCATACTATGGTTCACAATTTCGTGGTTTTTTATTTTTATTTTTTTTTTGGCATAGTATAATCATTGTTAATCACCATAGTCTAAAGGTATTTGAAAGCATGGTGCAGAATAGGCATTGGGTATTTACTTATTTCTATATGTGCCTTGAAACTCTAAATTTTGCTATTGCTACTGCTACTGTTCATGTTACTGCTTCTGCTCCTGCTACTGCTCATAATCATGCTCCTGCTCCTGCTACTACTATTGCTTCTGCTACCCGAGATTCAATCGGAGGCTTCAATTTCATTCATGGATTGACAGATCTAATTGCTCTTGCTACTGCTATTACTTGTTATATTATGCATACAGTTCATGCTTTTTTTCGGTTGCATTTGAACATATTGATGTTCTTATCATAGTTCAAGAATGTAGTTGAGTATAATTAAGCAAAAGAAAATGTAGCAAAACACGAGTACAAGTGCAGTAGTAGAATTGGACGAATATGAGTGCAGTAGCAGGATTAGGCGATGACGAGTGCAGTAGCAAAACTGGATGAGTAGCAGTGCAGTGAGTGCAGTAGCGGGATTGGACGAGTGAAGTAGCAGGATTAGGTGATGATGAGTGCAGTAGCAGAACACGAGTACAAGTGCAGTAGCAGAATTGAACGAGTATGAGTGCAGTAGAAGGATTGGACGATGAGATGAGAGTAGTAGAAGAGTGAGGTTTTGTAAAGTAACATAAATGAATTATTCTAAAAAAAAAAAAAAAAAAAGTAACATAAACGGATTAGTCTCAGGGGAAAAAAAAGTAACATAAATGGATTATTCTCAGTAAAAAAAAAGTAACATAAATGGATTATTCTCAGTAAAAAAAAAGTAACATAAGGGGATTAGAAGTTTTTTTTTTGAAAATCGAGCCAGTAGAGCGAATATAGATTCATCACAAGCCAGAATATGCCATTACATACCATTCTGCTGCCATCTATAGACAGACAAGAAGATAGTGGTAGTACCCACAATGGTACATAGAAAATAGACCCACTCATTGTACAATCAATACGTAGACATAGCGGGAATCCCCCTTTGGTACTACGCCGGAGGCGCTAGAAAGATCCGGCCCTTCCAACCTAACTCTTTAACCAATAAACCTAGCTGCCTAGAGACCTCAATTGGTGTACACCTAGATCCACTGAGAATTAAGTCGACAAGACCAGACCAAATGCAAAAGCTAAATGCACAAAAGTGCCTAGACGGTCCCTGAAAAATAGGGACTTATTGAAAGTAATAAAATTACTATTCTAGTTAATGCACTAGGGCCAAAACCCTAGCCAAAACTCAAAGCCCAAATAGGGCAGCCAACAAAGAAAGTCCACCCAAGGCCCATACGGCAGGTACGGTCCAGTCCACCCCAAACCAGTTGCTTCCCCGTCGTTTGCAACAGTCCAACGAAGCTCCATCCGCCGCATGCCGCCACGATCTGCATCGCCTCGGTCCGCGCCGCAACGATCTCACCGCCTGCAACCCACATCTCCACGGGCCACGTCGTAGCAACCCAAACCACCACAGAGAAAGCCAAACCCGATCCAGGTTGCCTGCCTCACACCGCCATCGAGTCAGCCCCGTGGTGCCGTTGACCAAGCAAAACCCATCATCAGAGCTTCGATCGCCGCCCTTGTTCGAACAACCACCGCCACGCACCATCCCAGCCAAAACCTCTGACAAAACACGAGCAAAACCCCTTCTGATGGAACCCCATGAGCCATAGCCATCAATACCCGTCCAGTAGCAGACCCATGACAACGACGAGGCCAGAGGCCAGCTCGGCGTCCGGGCGCCTCCTGACGAGCATGAAATCTTGGATCTGAAAAACCGGCCTTTAGGGTTCTCGAGGAGAGAGAGAGAGAGAGAGAGAGAGAGAGAGAGAGAGAGAGAGAGAGAGAGAGAGAGAGAGAGAGAGAGAGAGAGAGAGAGAGAGAGAGAGAGAGAGAGAGAGAGAGAGAGAGAGGTTTATTTAGTTTTGCCGACTTGCCGACAACTTGAATATAATGATGGTATATAATTAAGGGGATTAGAAGTTAAAATAAGTAGTTAAGGATAAAAAAGTAAATTAACTCATAACATGTGGCAAGTGGAGAGCAGATTGTCCTTATTTGTAAAAATTTATCCTTATAAACAGATTAGAAGTCAAAAAAGTAATTAAGGATAAAAAGTAAATTAACTCATGACATGTGGCAAGTGGAGAGTATATTGTCCTTATTTGTAAGATTTAGTCCTTATATGTTTAGGGGTCGTGACCACTTACTCAATTTTAGCCTAAAAATTGTCCACTTACTCCACTAAGAATTTTTTAACCTCATTTACCCAATCCAACAGTGTTTGACAATATTGCCCTCATACTCTCTCTCTCTCTCTCTCTCTCTCTCTCTCTCTCTCTCTCCAGCCAGACCGCCAGATGCCGATCGACAAGACCGTCGGCAGTGGCGACGACACCTTCAACACCTTCTTCTCTGAGACCAGCGCCGGCAACCACGTCCCACGCGCCATCTTCGTCGACCTCGAGCCCACCGTCAATCACCGATCACTGATCTAGTGCCAACCACCGTCAATCACCGATCACAGATCTGAAGCTCTCATCCCCCTGTGGTGCCAGAACCTCACCCACCTAAAGCACTGCGCGTGCCGCGAGTTGACCGACGCAGGCATGCTGGCGTCCACGAAGAATTGCAAGGTTTGAAGAAGCTCTCCTGTAGATCGTGCACCTTAGGAGCCAAGGGAATGAACGTTGTGCTGGAAAATTGCTCGGCTTCGGAAGAGTATCGATGAAGCGGCTCCGGTCGATCCGATCTTGTGCCCAGAGCACTTTTTTTTTTTTTTGGTATACTAATGGGGAAGGAAAAAAAGAAAAAAAAAGGGAACGTGTATAATTGAACATATAAATTGATCAATTGTGTCTGTAGTGTATTCATTTTAGTTTTGGGAGTTTATGCAATTCACTTGAGGGCAATAATATGATTATTGGAGGGTAATCATATGATTATTGGGGACAATAATATCATTGTTAAGAGGCAATAATATAATTATTGCGAGACAATAATATGATTATTGCGAGACAATAATATGATTATTGGGGGGCAATAATATGGTTACTGGGTATTATTAGGGTCAATAAATTCAAACGCCAGAATCCGATCACTAGTACGGTGACCGGATTCTGGATTCCGGTGACCGGTCTCCGGAGTCCAACACCGGAGTCCCCGGCCGGCCACTGGTCACTGGAGTCCTGCAAGGTCTCCGATAACTTCTCTCACTAAGTGACAAAGAAGGAGAGGGCAAAATTGTTGGGTATTAGGGAAATAATCTCTTAGAGTATTTGGATAAGTGGGCAATTTTTAAGCTAAAATTGAGTAAATGATCATTTCCCGATATGTTTAATTCAGTCTTTAGAGAATGTATTTATTAAATCATCTTTTGTCAATAACTTATATGTAATTTGTTAAATACTTAATGCCTTCTTATTCTTGGGATATAATCCTTATTCCCATTCCTATTCGAAAACTTAATTGAAACTCCTAGTCCAACAAGGAGATTACTTACCACCACAGGAGAAGGAAAAAAAAAAGGCTTCACACTCTGCCTAGTCATGACTAGTTCAGATGTTCTTGGGCCGTTTGAGATCTTTTTGGATGGGCATTTTTTCTCCCGTATTTCCTATATTGAGTTTTTTTTTTAATATATTATAATTTTTAGACTTGTCATGAACTAAAGAAAATTAGAAGGAAAAAAAGAAACATAATTAAAACATATAAAGTATTGAGTGCAATTGTTTTTTTTGGAGAAGTCTGTTAGTTTTGCTCTCTTTCTCTGCAAAAGATTCTTCTAATCAGTCAAGGAGCATCGGAAAGTGGGAAGTTCATGGGAACAATCAGCAAAAAGTGAGTGGACGGGGACGAAAACGAACAAATATATCACCAATATATCTCTCATGTAACAATTACACATGTTTTTCAACCTATATTGACAAGAGAAAATGGAAAACCAATAGAAAGCACGAAAGATTACATCAAGCTACAATTCATCCCCAACAGATCTATGGAAAATTATACAGGGCAGTAACTCTCAATTTACATGTTAGCCAAAAGTTCTCTCATCTCTGTTACAGTAGGAATGGTCTCTGTGGGGTAGATTTTGTTGACAAGTTGAGCAAAACTTTCATACTTGTCAAGGAACTCCTTCTGTTAAAATCCAGAAAATCCATTAAATATTTTCAGTAGGAAAGACTTCCAAAGTTGAGCACAAAAAATAGTTACTATTACCGATCTCTGTATAGAAATAGATAGCAGCAAGTTACAGGTTCAAGTCTGGTATCTAAAAGGTCTCAGTGCAGTGAGCAGCCTTTGGAGGGTTCTCAGAGCAAATAACTGAGCCCAAAACATTTTTAACATACCTTGCATTTATCCCATAAGGAAGGCAGCAATTCTTCTGATGTCATGTTTTTCTGCAACTTCTTGTACATTGCACTGATGGACTTGTCAAGCTGTATCGGGAAACGCAAGATACTGTTTAGCAATCAACATGTGAGACCAAGATATATGGAAAATTACCCGACTCACCCCAGATAAACTATATTTTAACATCTTCCGCAAATCCACCTTTGACAACCCAAGCTGGAAAGGGATCTGAAATTTGTGAAGAAAATTGATCAGCAAGTTTTTATTTTGGGTAAGCTGATGATTGGCATTTTAAAACACCTTAAATTAATGAACTGCACAGAAATGTTTTTCAAACAATAGTATATTAACCACAAAGTGCAACAGTTTATTCTTACGGTGGGCAAAAGAAAGATCTAGATACTCTTTCTAAAGGAATCATAAGTGCAGATCAATGGGCTTGGTTTCAGATTAACTATAAGTATGAGATAATTGAATGACATCTGATCTAAAATGACCAGAGAAACAAGAAAGTTTGATATGAACAATCAGCTGTCTATATCCTAACTTACCAACTGAGAAAAAATTGTCATTTAAGGACCACAGATTCACTAACCTCTTCAGGAGCAATTGTATACATCAAATCCTCTATTTTTTTAGCGAACTGGAAAAGCCGTTCAAATTGCTGCCAAAAAGAACAAAATGAGGGTCAATTTTGTTCAAAATATTATGTCCAGCTCAGTTAGACATCTACACAAATCGTCGCTGATTCTTATAAAGCTACACGACTTTGTTAAAACTATTGTATTTTATAACCACAATGCAGTTTCGCTTTCATTTAGATGTTATCTTTCATAATGGATTGATTTGCTTGTTCGTTTCTACTGGACTGTTTTCCAAAGGTATACATGTACATATGATTGTCTCTGGTTGAATGCTATGCTAATTGACCCCTCCCTTCTTTAACTAAAAAGTGAAGACAAATAGCAATTCTAATATTGAGGGGAGCAGATTGGGGAGGAGCTAGATACTCTGTCGAAGAGGGTAGAATTCTTAGCTTCTCTATGGGCTTCGGTTTCATCAAAGGTTAGGGAGAGTTTTTTTTTTTTTTTCCTTTTTTTTCTTCTTCCTATTTCTTCAAATGGGAGAGTTTCTGATTTGGTAGCTATTCTCTTGTTTCTTGTTGTTTGCTTGTTTTCCTGGCTGTAGCTTTCTAAGTACATTGGATTCCTTAAATAACTTTTTTCTTTTTTCCTTAAAAGAATTTTTAATAAAAAGAAAACAATTCTGTAATGGAGGGAATGAGGAAGAAAAATTATACAAGATTTAGCACCAAAATGGATAACTTACAGCGTATATGATCATACTGATATGGCGTGTGCAAGCTTGTTCATAAGCTTCACTTGCTTGGTGGTAAAATTTGGCCAATGTAGGAACAACATTTGCTAGGTCATACAAACTGCAAGCAAACTGCTTCTATTCAAAAGTGAATTCAAATGAAAAAAAAAATGAAAAAAAAAATAAAATAGAACACTGAAAATAGTAGAAAAGAGAAAGAGGACTACCTATTCTGAAATGCAGCATAGTTCTCTAAGAGGAAAAGATCAGAATATTTTGGATCTGTTTGTGCAATCTTCTCTAAAGTCACAAACATTATGCTAACCTGTCAAGCAAGCAACCTTTTGTAAGAATACAGTTCTGGTAATAATCAAATATCTTCATCATCCTTTCTTTTTTGGTCCGGATCTCATCATGAAATTTCGCATTGCCAACAGAAAGTTAAATGTGTTGAATGAAGAGCACAAAAAGGTGGTCTTTCAATTCAAAAACTTAACTAAGCTTTGAAGACATAACTTTTAGGAAGAATAAAAAGAATGGAGTAAAGTTGAGCCCAAAGTATATGTAAGCATATTTCTGGTTATCACAAGAACCAAGAGTATTTTGCTTGTACATGCTTGAATCAACAGAAACCATTGATGTTGTATGCCTAATGCTCATTGTTGCAAAGGATCCACTTAAATCAATGACCGAGTTCAAGCACCTTCCTCTTCAAACCATGATATTTGATAGCCCTATCGCCCCTCGTTTGGATTATACTAGTCATCATAATTCATCCACAACAAAAACTGTTATCATAAAAAAAAGCACTTACAAATTTTGTGTATGCTTGATCAACTAAATCCCTAGATTGTCCCTGGATATACTGTTCCATTCGCGTTGCCAAAGTTGCAAATCTACACATAAAGTCAGCAAAATCAACTACTACGTGTAACAACAAGTATCAAACACATAAAAACAGCAAAGCATGGGATAAGTAGCTGCCTGGTTAAAGCTGACAAACTTTTTTGGAGCTTTGAATTCATTAACTAGAAATCATGCAAATTCTTTCCATTTTCATGTTCTTCTCCCCCCCCCCCCCCCCCCCCCCTCTTTTTTTATAACATCCGATCAAAACATTGGCAAACCTTAATGTGATGAGCCGATGACTGCCTTAACTCTCAAAAAAGGATATGAAATTGCCTCAACAGAAGAAGCATAAGCAATGCAAATCCAGTTTACCTTGGGATGTATGACAAGACACCCATTTGCCTAACATTGCGCTCATTTCTTTCAATCTGGTGGCATGCTTCATCAACGAACTGCAATTGAACAGAAGTGATGTGGGCTCAGATCGTAACCTTGAAAAACACATGACCATGATCACCCCTTAAAACAAAAACTTACACGACTAAATTGCATTGATACTCTTGACTCCAGATCGCCCAGCAGGAGACGCACAAATCCTGCTGCATCAGCTTTCTGACCTGAAAGATAACGCTCTGTAATCCCATGCATTGATATGCAGCGTAAAGGATCAATCTTGTATGCCCAGTCCACCACAGCATAAAAGTCTTCCTGAAAACATTATATATTGGCATCTATTATCGGTGAAATCAGGAAAATGAATTGTTGTGGGACATAATCATAGAAACTACATAGTGCATACTGCTAAGTGACAATTTTATGACATAATATAGAAGATGAAGAACAGTATGCAAGGTATTGAAATATTAGGTAATGTTCCCATTCAAAGCAAATCTAGAAGCCAGTGCAAGCAATAAATTTTAGTCACTTTATCAATATTATCATCCAATAAAATCACAATTTAGGAACATAGATTTCGTGTTAGGATTAACATCAAAGAACCCTCCCTATTATGGCTGGTTTTATTCATTAAATTAATTGATTTATCATCTACCTAAGCAGACAACCTTGAATAAAACCTGCGACATGTTAAGTTTCCAAAATTCTAAAATTTTATTATCCGTATTACAAACCGACAATTTCTCAGTCAAGACCAAATTTCGCGCACGTGAACACCTTAGAAAGGTCATTTGTGGACTCTAAATCATCGCATACTGTCTAAGTAGAAGGGTTGCCATCTGAGCAGGATACTTTCAGTCAACTTCCTAAGCTACTCAGATTAAAATATCCAATTTAATATCACCTAAAACCAGAGATAAGGATCCCAAGTTCTGCAAGAGAAGATTGAGCTTTGAGATGACATCTATGATGGACAATATGAATATGCAAACCTGCAAATGAAAGAGAATACAAGCAACAAAAATTCAAAAGCAGGTGCAATTGTGCAAACAAATATGCAATATGTTGTGATCATTACTTGGATTCCATCTAGTAAATCCTGAAGAGATTCATTCAATGCTGCAAGCTCTCCCGTTTGTTTACCTACAACAACCGATGATTGAGTCATCCAAGAGAGTGAAGCAGAACTGGCTTAACTTTCAAACATACAGTGCGGACAGATTAAACATAAGACTGAAAGCAAATCGGGTAAACTACCAGCTTTACTGTCATTGTCATCAATGTCCATGATTCCCAAATCGTCATCATTCGGGTCATCATCATCATATTCAGATTTATCTCCATTGGCAGTACCCCCTGGAGGAACAAGTGCAGGAACTTCAAAGCACATAAAGTGTGCGAAAAAAGAACTCTGCAGTTGACACATTGTAGACTGCCTTTTAATAGAAAGATGATATAATTCAGATCAAAGAAAAAACTATATGGCTGGAGCTAACCTCATCTACAAGGAGTGGGATAAAAATTGTTAGCATCTTGGAATAAGCTTCAGAAACAGTAGAAGTGTCTGCAGCATTCATATTTTGACCAGAACCAGTAGAAGCTTCAAGCCAGACAGTTGGATTTTTTGATGCCTTTGTACTAGCACGAAGCTCATTTGCAAATTCACGAGCCTGTAGACATCACACATAAATTTTCAAGTCTGTCAAAGTTCTTGGAAAACTATAAAATTTGAGAACGAAAGGGATGATAGAAAACTAGATTTAGTATATTATTATTTCTGACCTCCCGACGAAGAAGCAAGTTGAGGGAGCTACAATATGCTTTTCTCAGTGGCCCAAGGCAATTCTTATCAAGAGTCTGCAAAAACAAAGGTGAGGGGGATAAGAAAAGAAATAAATAAATACAGCAAATACACATACATATGTAGATCAAGTTTCAAATTAAATGCAATTAATATAAACTGTGACCTTTAAATGTTGCAGAAGGCGAGCATATGTCCTGCATTTATACCGTAGATCAGCATGATCAGGCCTTTTCAGTTGCCCCCGCTGTTAAAAAATCAACTAAAAGTAGTCAGCATTAAGATTCCTACTGAGAAGATGAACAATTTTAATGAAATGTGTAAGAACCAAAGTCCTAAAGTGCACCTGAGAAAAGTAGCTCTTGTCACTTATCATGAAATCCACCAAACTAGCAAAGTAATTTCGCAAAAACTCAGAAGCTCTTCTCACAAATGTAGCTTTTAATTTTTCAAGTTCTGCCCGCTTCTCTTTAACCTGTAAGTATTTGAATTATTACGAGTTTAATGAAAACTTGTAATCCATGTCATTTCTATGCTAAGGACTAATTTACATCATAGCCGATCTAACAAGGTTCTGAAGTGTTATTAGCTTCACAAAGAGAACTTTGAAGTTCACAGCACAGCTTTGGCCCCACACTTTTTGGGGAAAAAAAAAATGAAGCAAATGAGAAAGATAGAATGCATACAGCTCGCATGTTTGCATAGATAGGGTCCAAATGGGGTACTTCAAGACTGCGTAGAGCACCAGCTAACCACTCACATGCTTCTATGTTTTGAAGCATACGTGCCTCGTCAAATGAACCTCCAGTCAAACATGTTGCATGCTACACCAAGGAAACGCCATTGAAAAGATTTTTAGGGTCTGAACAATTGCCCAGTTCAAAACTAATTCATTATATCTCACAGGTTAACACAATGGACAGCATACCTCCGTAGGGACATGCAAACCTTTAAGAAGCTTGTCAAGCTCCTCGATGAGTGCTTTATTATTTACAGATTGTGTTTCCAACTTGTTATTGCGGGTTTCTATCTGAACATGGCAACAGAAAAATTTAGAGGCCAACTTAAGAAGAGGTCAAAACTCAAGTAGCAGACGTTCATATATCCAGTAAAGGTAGTCACAAAACAATGTTATTACAAGACATACAGAACAACCACCTTTTTAGTGTAAGGAGTGGGGAGAGAAAACTAAAATGAGTGCAATGCTAAATATGTCAATTTGTATGCTATGTTTGTCTAGAAAGTATTAAACATAATTAACTAAAGAAAATAAAATAAAAAATGAAGTCGTTCCCGTAAAGTGCAATATAGAAAAGAAAAGAAAAAATTGTCATCCATGAAGGATCAGCAAACACGTCAAAGATATACCGACTCAATGTCTTCTCTCATGTGTCTGAGTTTCACATTGAAGATGCTTAACCATTCATCCATGTCATCAACACAATTTGTTGCTGATTCAATTCCTTGCAAAACCTACAAGACCGCAAATGATGTTATAGATATCAATCTCATATGTCTTCAAGAAGATGGATGGCCATGAAACCAATGTCCTAGAATCAGGTACGAATAGCTTTCACATCAATTTCATAGACAACTTGGTAAATTAATTATGCAAGTAACTCAAGCAGATAACTAAGATGTTCAGATAAACATAGCAACACCATTTGTGTAAAAGAGATGAGATCAAAAAATGAAATGAGTGAATCTCAAGATATAGCCGCATGGATGGCTACATAACGCAATGGTGGTGATAAGGACAGGTGAACAATGTGGACAGAAAAAAATCAATTTGTTTTAGAAAATATAACCAAGTAAGCATCAAAGAATAACAGAAGTTAACAAATTAAGAACTTTGAAAAGAAGCTTCCAAAAGAAATAACTGTGAAAAGATGAAATGCCACCATTATAAACAAAATGAACAGAGAAAAGGCTCACCTCATCAATCAAAGGTTCACTTTCCAAAATGGCATGCACATTTGCTGCTTCCAGAGCCAGAAGCTCTCTTTTCAACCTTTCAGAAAATGCCTCTGCTTCACCAATACCCATGACATAACTGCATACCATTCCCAGTCACAATAAGTCAAACTAGATGAACATAGTTGCAACAGAATTAACTTAGAACTAGAACATATGAAAGAAAATGGCTGTAAGACTGCAGCGTAAGGCAACTAGCACCCTTATAGGAACAAACATCCGGAAAAGTTGAAAACTGATATTAAAAAAAAAAAATTAATAATAAAAAAATTTTTGGATTAAAGCACATAAATGATCATCATACTTGGAAGTTGTCATGAACCGGCTAAATTTACTATTAAAAAGAATATATTTGTATATATTCATACATTTGAGTAAGAGCAGGACCACCCACTTGGTTCATTAACTCTTGGCAGGCTTAAATGCTGGGTTTACATCATAAATTAAGCAGGCGTCACATAAAGCTTGTTCAATTAGTCTAAGTTCAAACGAATTTCAGGAAATTTCAGAAGACCTTCCTAAACCTCAAACTATTATAACCACCTTTTGCTTATATATTTGCTGGAACTTGCAAACACAGTATCACTTCAATTTAAATCTTATGTCACTAAAGATTAATATTCTCAAAACAGACAAACTAAATAAAGCACAAACTATTCTACGTCACAACAAAGACAATGAAATGGTACATACGTTCCCAAAAGTGCCTCCATGTCCTCTTCCTCGGCTTGTGAGACAAGTTCTTTCTCAACAGTTACTTTCAAGTCACGTTCGGTCACTGTTGCTGCAGCAGGTCCCTCTCCCTCTTGCTGGCTTTTTTGACTAGAAATTGCTGGTGTATTTTCCTAATTTTTTTTTTAAGACAATAAAGAGAATAAATTGTTTTCAAATAAGTAATAAAACACAGTAGCTAACAACAGGGAGGAGGCTAAATATTAGGGCCACTGGAAAATGTAAGAAGTAATTAGTCTCTAGTAGTGACATAAACACCACACATATATTTCTCCAAAACAGAAACACGAAATTACCGTGACATAAAAGTCTCAACATTACCGGTCATTACAAATCCACCAGGAAGTGAAACCTCAATTATAAATATCATGCAATCTTTATTACCACAGGAGTATAAATTCATCGTATGTACCTTAGCCCAAAGAGCCATCTCGACGACATCTATACCAACAACTTTAGGCAGCTGTTCCAGTGCATCTTTGCATATGTTTAAAATACATAGTAAAAGGCGGTTCCTACATAAAAGTGTATATATATGAGCAATCTGTTTTATTAATGAAAGGATTATATCATAAAGAGAAGTATCATTTTCCATGATATACCTGTCATCAATGTTTCGCATGGTCCATTGAGGAGGAGCAACACTCTGGCTCCTAAGATTATCAAAACCCTACAAGAAATTGAGTCAAGCAAAATTAAACCTACATGTTTATTCAGACATTGTTTTTTATTTTGCTTAATTGCAAGAACCCTCATCCACTACATAGATTTTCTACATAAGCATATAGTCTTTCGCGAGACAAGTGGGGGATGGAGCATTACCAAAGTAAAAGTACATCCACTAGGGTCGCTTGTTAAAACCTCCACCTTCGAAAGATGCTTTAGCTTGTATAACTTTGCAGGCTGCAAGTAAAAGGAACTTTCTAAAAACTTGTATTCATGGCAACTTGCTAATCAATCCCAACTTCGTAAGACATTGTTTTTAACCGTGGTGAGACCAAATTCTTTTCTTTAGATATTTAATTTCATTTTTATAATAGTACTTTTAAGATTAGTTACAGTTTCTCTCACGGTTGTTTTGTAATTAAGAAAAATCACTTTCATCAGCTAAAAAAAGAGTCCTCGTCAAATATTAAGGCACCATTGCATGACACTAGTTCATCATCCCCATGTTCTGTGTAGGTAAAATCCCCCCGGCATTACAGGTACACAAAATCCCCAGGGAAGGCAGACGAAACCAAACAAGCCTAAAAAATTGGCCAATCCACCCCTAGGACTCAAGTAGAAAAAGTCGACCGTGAAAACACTGTATTAAATAAGCTAAATACAAATTGGAAAACAACAGAACAAAATTTTCTTAAACTTTTATCCAAATATGAATAAACAAAATGGAGTTTACCTCTAGAACTCCTCCAGTGGAATATTTTAAGACTCGAAGAAAGGCTTTAGTCCGCTGGCCTTTGTTTTTGACTGCATAAACCACAAATGTTGGTGACCCACAGCCATTTTACCACCAAGTGGCTAACGTTATCAATAACCAACTCAGATACGCATCCATACATGTAGTTAATAGTTATTAATACATGTATAACCATTCTGACATAATGCTTCAAAAGACAAGTCTTTTGTTTCCTACCGTTTGATATTGAACTGCGCCACTCAAATCTATAGTGTAACCAGGTATTATCGAATCTTATATTACATTTCAAATAAATCAGAAAGCATGGTCTCAATAAGGAGTGTCATCTAACAAACTTCTAGATCTATATTACAGCAATACTTAGCAGGTTCGTCATGTTATCCATAGAGGAGCTAGACAAAATATGTACATCAACCCCTAGAAGGCAGGACACAAATTCCCGTTACTGCTTCAACTGAGATACTTCGCAGTTCGTACTCAGCCTCTCTTGTCAACTACTCATTCATAAGAGGTAACCATAGTCTTATTGTTACAAACTCTAGATACACTACTCCAAAATGTAGGTTCTAAGGATTCCGCTAATTCGAAAGATTACACTTATGTCCATTCAATATCAACGGGCATTTATATAGCTTCAAAGATAAGCTATTCCTTTTAAGTCCAACCGCATTACTCATCCAACCACATTGTGACTACGTCTATTGATCCAGTAGCATTCTAGCAACTCACAAAGAGTAAGAAACGCCTTAGAATTAACCAAGTTAAGCACAGCTTCTCTTCTAAACTTCCCTAAACGAATCCAATCCAGATAACAACACTACGGTGCGCTGGCACTTGTCTCAAACCAGGCGTTAGAGAGAGAAAGAAGAAAGAGAAGTGCGTACCGGAAAGGGCAAGAACCCTAGGTTTGGCCATGTCGCGGCCGAGCTTGTGAGTCTTCCCCCACATGCCCCGGCTCTTGGCGACACGGATCGACATGACCACGGACTGCTTGGTGCCTTCGATTGCGGCCTCGCAGGCTCGCCGGAGCTCCTGGTCGTCGGCGCTGGATTTCGCCATGGCCGGTGGTGCTGGACTCTCCGGATCTCAATCCGACTCTTTGTTGTTATATAAAGATTAATAATAAGACCTCTCTGGATGGCGGTCCTGATTGAAAATGACGCACCAAAGATAAAAAGTACAGGTGGGCGTCGACGAACGAAAATTCGAAATATACGTTGTCATTACTACGCTTGGATTAAAAGAGGATCCGGATTCTGGCGGGTACGGGTCAAAGGGATAAATGAATATTCATTCTACTTGAACCTTTTAGATCATTCTATGCATCGTCCCTTGCAATCAAACATCGTTTAGTCATTCAATTGTATAAAACAACATTCTAATCGGTGCAGTATAAGCTCTCTTTTCTCAAAAAAAAAAAAATATTGTATAAAATAACACGATGGTTTCTATTCATATTATAGTATATTAATAATTAAATATCACACATATAATCATAATTTGTTCGACCGAATGATTTGATTTAAAATTTAAAATCTTGATAATGAACTATAAACTGTGTGTTTGTTTAACATAAACGGTTATAGATAAAATCATAAAATCCAGTGTAATTGTGTTTTCCACAAGTGGTCTTTAATCTCAAGAGCTGTTCATCACAACATGAGGCTAGGCCAATGAGCATCGTAAGAGCAAACCTATTAAAGTTTCTTTGTTTTATCAGCGAATTTTCAAGATTTGTATGAATTTTTGATGGCTTCGATAACTTCATACTGAATGTGAAATGTACCATGATTTTCAGAGAGTTGAGCTTGTAACTTTGTTCGGGAGCCTTTTAATTGAGGCTCCACAGAGAAAAATAAGGAAGAACAAGCGATTTCAGAAACATTCGTTCAGCCATAGCTTTCGATTTGTGACCTTAAGTTTGGCCTAAGCATTATGATGTAATCCCTGAACAAATAAATGAACGAAATAGGGCTGTATAACTGTGCTGCGCAACTTTCATAGCGCTCTATTATCAACTCGAAAAGGAAGAAAAGGGGGAACATATCTCCAGTTTTATGAGATGTATAAAAGTCATAATTCCATTTCTGAACAATGAATGTATACAATTTGGTATCATCCTATCTACGGTAACTTTCTTGGCAAAACAACTGAGATTATATGTGAGATTATTTGAAAAAGAATCTCATTTCTAAGTAAGAATCATTTCTAACTGTAACGAGGTTAAGATGTTGAAGGTTATCATTTTGGCAAAATTTAGCAACTGAGAACTTGACCATCCTAACTATATCACCACCATCGGCAGGACATGTTGAGATAAAAGCAGAGTCTCCAACAATTCTTCCCCTGGCGCAATTCCAAGAAAAGCATCAACTTTCACCTCAACTCACTCTCAAAGTCGATTGAGGACAAGATTCTGTAGTTACATTTGTCAGTAGAAGAACTGTTGTTTATCTCCAGGTTCTCTTCTGGTAAACAAGAAAAAAGAAAAAAAGAAGAAACATAAATTATAAGCAACCATGAAGGATATATGTAAAGCCTAAAAAACTCCTGCTGTTGTAACACAGCCATACCATTAGTGCCACAGTCATTTTCAGCATCCCGACAAACTGTTAATTTCTGATGCTTTCTCCACGCCGTTCGAGTTGTAAGAAACAATTCTGTGAACTGAAAATTGAAGTTGGCCCAGCAAATCATATTCAATGCATTCAAACCTGCAAATATTCCATATGTTTGATTCATGTGAGCATCACATAGAGATGAGCTGTACGCTCTAGAGTCGTTGATTAAGAATTATAGGAAAATCATGTTTCTTTCAGGACCACAAACTTCATACTTCTCATCTTTTTAATATAGAGGTAGGCACACTTACAATTTTAGGCAGAGCTTATCAACAAGCGTCGAAAGATTGATCATCCTCAATTTTAAATCGTGAAGCTTCTCCTCTGAATAATGGTCAAAAGGTTCCTCTGTAAACATAGAAAGCTTCTCCATGCTGGCCTCAAGCTGCTGCTGCTGGTCCTCAAACAAGTTCTGTTTTATCGTCCTTTGTTCTAATGTCATCTCTTTTTTGAAAAGATCACCAAACATGTGATATGCAAATGGGTAGGAATATGCAATAATTCGCCTTGATCTAAAGAGTCTGTTGAGCGCATCGGTTGTCCAGCTATAATCTTTCGATGACGATAAGTTTTCTTCCAAATATGTTATTTTTCTTTGTACGGTTTTCTTCAGCGCAGCTTCAAGCTTAAGAGAATCTTTATGAGCTTGAAAACGGTTGAAGTAGTGAGTGTAACGAAATAGGTCCTTCTTGGTTTGCTCAAGGTCCATCTCCTCGTCTTCTTTGAATCGTCCACACTCATGACCTGCAATGGAATCCCATGTATGATCCGAACCAGTTGGGGCACCACAGAGCCAGCTGGAAAAAAAAAAAAAAAAAACGAGAAAACTTGTCAACTTCAAATATTGTTACCAACCTGTTAAGGAAAGAAAATGAGAAAGCAAATGGGTGAAAGCCAATGCGAACATTGTTGAGCACATATCACATTTTTGCTATAAAATTTTAGTGAAAGATAAACCGCTTGCTATCCAACAGAAGCTAAAAAAGAAAGGCATTGTGTTTGTCAAAATAAACAGTTACGGAAATATGGGAGCTCAGTTTTGAATTAAGGAATATATGAGACCATATTCTGTCTTTTAATACTGCTCATCATTACGTCTTTCCTTGATCAACTTCTATATTGCCCCAAGAATATTTCACGACCCTGAGTGGGGCAAATTTAAACTACTGATTGAGGAAGTTTAAAGCTGATGAAAAGTTTAGTCCAAAAACAGCCAATGTACCAAAAACAATATATCAATATGTACATCACAAAAGGAAGCAAAGCTGCAATTCAGATCCAGTGACAAGGATCTTGCCCCAGGTTTAACTTTGAACAGCAACCACATAAATGCTAAGAAGGCACAAGGGTGAAGTAACTACACAAAATGCACAGTATAAACACTCACCAAAATGGTTGTCCACAGATACAGGTAACTAGATTGCATCCTCCATTCTTTTCAACCAGCTTGTTACATTTTGGGCAATGCTTTGTGTTGACTGAAATGTAATTAACAGTCTCTGATTCATCTACGCACTTCTTCAACCATTGGTCCCACATTTGGCATGAACAAGGAGAGTGTGCTTCACATAAGCAACTAAAACAGAATTGCTTTCCACATGCACATTCAACCTCGATTAACTCATCTTCCTCAATACGTATAGCATTTCCACAATGAGGAATACTCGGGCACCACTTCACCTTTCTATTATCCTCAATATATGATTCCAGAAGAAAACGATCAAACTTCTCTGCCAGATTAGGATCCCTCGCACTGACCAGATTTCTGATTATTGCTTCATCACAAACAGCATTGCACCTGTGTGCCATGCATTTAATGCGCCTACTTTGACCCTCGTTTATTTTCACAATAAAATGCTCTGTCCAACCTAGGCACAATGGTAAACGGAACTCATTTCATTAAAAGAGAAAGAAATCACAAAAATGCAAGCAGGCTTGCACGAACAAGTATAACAAAGCCACACACAATAGAGGGTAGGCAATTAATGGTTTTCTTTTCCTTACTAAAAATTGATTCGACCCACAGAAGTTTACAAGAATCTGTGCCATAACATCCTAGACAGATAACCATATCCCCAGATTCGTTAAGAAAAATTCGAAAGGATATTCTCATTTACAAATAGGTGATATTCGAAGTTTAAGATTCAAATGCTGTTGGATTACAAAGTCAAAACAAGATTTTTTTTATCAACTTCATTCAAAAGAATCTTTGCTGAGTTAATTGTCAAGTGCTTATCCTAGAACAAACGAAATGTACTTAGAGAATTCTGCAAAAGAGAAAATGAGCAGCAGAGTACTTACATTCGTTACAAAAAACGTGATTGCAATCCATGATTGTGACCTCATTAGCCGGAATTTCATCCATGCAAATATCACACATAACCTCAGATGAAAGCTGTGATGTGTCATCATGCTCCGCCATAGTCACACCAGCCTTTTCGTATAGTAACTCTTTCCCCCTCTCTACATACACAGCAAGCACCTTGTCGACATCCCAACGATAATGGATGAGCAAGGTTCGGGCATGGTACTCTTTCAGCGACAGCACATCCATTACCCTCTGCACATCGCCCCTCTACAGATTTCAATGGCAACACTTCAGTATAGCAAAAATTGAAATTCAATGGCAACACAGTTATATTCATAT
Organism: Rosa chinensis; assembly: GCF_002994745.2. Classification (NCBI taxonomy): domain Eukaryota; kingdom Viridiplantae; phylum Streptophyta; class Magnoliopsida; order Rosales; family Rosaceae; genus Rosa; species Rosa chinensis. Next base: position 61,191,296 of record NC_037093.1, read on the forward strand.
CAGAAATAAAAATAAATAAAAAAACATACCTGTGCAGCCAAGAGAGATTCTTTTGAGATTACCTGCAAAACACCATTGAAGGTTTTAATTCCTCAACCAATAAAAAAAAATCTCAATTGCAGACAGAGAGCCACTCAATAATCTCAACAACCAAACAAGACGCTACGATACAAAATAAGAGCAGAAATTTACTTTCAGATTGAAAAAGAAATCGGAAAACTCTATGATGGCACAGTCAAAAGGTAAAGTTACAAACGGAGAACCAGAATTCGATCAAAACAGCCAGAAATATTTACCTTGGTCGATGACACCTCACACTTTGGAGTCTCACTCTCAACGTACGCCATCATCTCCTCCTCCAAATTCTCAGGATCATCATTATCCTCCTCGTCATCGTAATAGCCTTCTTCCTCGCTGCTCACATAATAGTCGTCCTCCATTGTTGAAAACCAAACGAGAATTGCTGCAGAGAAACCGAAACTCCGATGAGGGAGAAAGAGAGATGGAAATTTTTCCTGGGGAAAAAAGAAAGCTTCTAGGGGAAGCAAAACCCCCAGAAAGAATGAGTCTTTTTTCCCCTTTCCTTTTATTCTCTGTGTTGCTCCTCTTCTTCTTTTTCTTCTCTTGTGTGGAATTAAACGAATCGGAAAGAGGCATTGTGGGGGGTTTATATAGTGATCGGGTCAATTCAAACTCCCCTTCTTTAGCTCCCTTCTTTCCACGGTGGAGAAAAGTCGTGCTTAAAATAAAAATCTCTGACTCACGGCAAATAGGGCCCTCACGGATAAGAGCAACCTGATTTTTTATTTTATTTTATTTTTTTTTTCTAACTTTTCACATTTTTTCTGGAGGTAAAATTAGGGTAGCGACTGACTTTTAATTTTTACCACTCATTATTGACAGAGGGTTTACCTTTTGTACACTATAAATGATAATTTTTTTTTGTTTCACCATATCTTTTGCCTGTAGTTCATCTTGCCATAATGTTATTTTTGTTTAAGTAAATCCAAATTGTGTCTGGCCCAAACTTTAGGTTACTTAACCTAGTGGTAATAGAGTTATTAACTAGAGATAATCTCGGAGAATTATTCTATATAAAAAGGCCCCTATTATCAATGAGAATATACAGCAATTTTCTCTCAATTCCCGTTTCTCTAAAACACGTTATCAGCACGAAGCCCTAACCTTGAAACCCTAATTTCGTAGCCTTCAAACCCTAGCAACCACCGCCACATATATTCAAGCCTTTAATTCCAGGACCCCAAAACCAGCGGCCCCACCCCCAGAATCGGACGAAAAAGTACCGAACCGGCACTCCAAGCAGAGAAAAATATCCCTGCCTGGTTCACAAGCTTCCAGACATCTTTTCACGGTCATACTTTGCCACCAAAGCCGACTCAACCCCAAGATCCAGGAACTGGGACCAGATATCCAAAAATAGGCCAAAACATGACCGGACCGGTAGCATCTCTGCCTGCGAAAGAGAAAAACAAAAAACCAGAGAAGAAAAGAAAGAAAAAAAAAGAAGAATAAAAGAAAGAAGCAGCCCAGAGGAGTGACACGGCCCAGAAGCAGAAAAGAAAGGGAGAGGCGGGCCCAAGTCAGAAGAAAAAAAAAAAAAAAAAAAAAAGAAGGGCAGCCCATTGACGCAACCACTCGACCCACTGACCTCACCAGGCCCATTGTGCGAGCCCACCGACACGTCAGCATGCCAGTCAGCACAGCCTCGTCAGCAAAGATTTTGCCACGTCAGCTCTGGCCAGATTTCCGACGACCGATGACTTTTTCCGGCGACCTATTTCAATGTATTTTTTACTTAAAGTTCCCGTTTTTTGAGTTTTTATTCGATTTCTCTTCTTTTTCTCGGGGACCTGCAAACTCCCTTCTTCTACCCCCCTTTCTTCATCATAGGGGAGACCTAATTAAGCCGAACTGTGGGGGTTCGTACTCACTCCAAGCTTAGAGCTTGTTGAGATCTCCAAACTTAGAGTTTGTAGAAAATTTATGATCGACCACTTACGTCATTGTTTCGATCTAATCCAATACCTCTTGGAATTGAATTTCTTGGAAGCGATTACGCTCGGAAATTCCTAATTTCTTGGAAGCGATTACTCTCAAAAATTCATAATTTCTTGGGAGCAACTACGCTCAGAAATTTTATATGTTTTCGTGGTAGCCTTTTACGCTCCGAAACTAACCCTAATTTCTTATTCTCTTTCAGGATGAGTAACCTGAACAAATTGGACTTTGCTTCATTAGGAACAACTGGCTCTGAATATCACAGGTGGGTTCGTGATGTCCGCCAGCATCTCAAGGCCGACGGAATCCTAGATAGGATTCTCGAGTCTAGCGAAGACGTGCTAACTGTTGAGCAAGCTCAAACTTTGGAAGCAAATAGAGCAGCCTTAGAGGCAAATAAGGCGAAAGTCATCATCCTAATGACTCGTCATATGGATGATCCGCTCCAGTACGAGTGTATAAATGAAGAAAACCCCAGAAGGCTGTGGGTCTCACTCAAAAAAAGATTTGGCAACGTCCGTGACTCCCTGCTTCCTGACCTAGAAGTGAGACTGCATAGCCCTCGCTTCTGTGATTTCAAGTCAGTTCTTGACTACAACTCGGAAGCACTTCGCATTAAATCCTTAATGGAATTCTGTGGTAAAGAGATCACAAATGCGATGTTGATTGAGAAGACTCTCTCTACATTCCCCGTCTCTGCATTGATGGTTACTAAGACCTATAGAATCGATGTTACTGCAGGACGGATCACAAGGTTTCATGAGCTCATTGGAGCTATGAATGTTGTTGAAAAACATAACAACATCCTTGTGAAGAACTATAATTCGAGATCAGTGGAAACAAAGCATATTCCGGAATCCAATTATAGTCGCACCCCTACGAAAGGGCTCCAAGAGCGAAACCCTAATCTTAGGGATACTTCTGGACATTCTGGTCCATATAATTGCTCTAATTGGGAAGGTAACCGCCAAAATAGGCCAACACTGAACCGAAGAGGTCAACGTGGAAATAGAGAGGGAGGCAATGCCTCTGGCCGTGTTGGTGGCGCCACCAACACTAAGAGCCATGTAAATGACGCTTTCAAAGCACCTCAATCAATGAAGTCTGAGAGAAGAGATGTAAGTTCTCGATGTGGAGTATCCGGTCATTGGGCACACATTTGTAGAGCTCATGAAGAAATTGTCACTGCCTACAAAGCATATTGTGAAGCAAGAGATGCTCACTATGTGGAACAAGAAGATCAAGAAGATGATCTAGAGTGAAGGGTTGAAGACTACAAATCTGGTTGGGATCAATATATCGCCAATTCTGTTTAAGTCTTTATCTTTCCAAGAGATGTAATAGGCAATTGCCATATACTTTGTAGTAAATGCCATTGGTTTAGTTTTTCTTCACATAGTCTAATCCAAAATAAGTATGATGTCTAGGAAGGTTTTGAGATAAGTGGTACTAAAGCGAGCTTTGCTCCACCGACATCTCTCTACTCACCTGGTCATATTTATTTTGGAGTTACCGAAAGAAGTCAAACGACTACTTTTGTTTTGCATTAGCTAGCATTTGGATTAGATTCTCCTAATGGTTAAGAGACAATGATGTACTCCATTGGGCTATGAATAAAATTTCGAGTTCTTTTCATTATGACTCCATTTTGATTTTGAGCATATTACTTTTGTGACTATGATGGCTGGGTCATCAATATTAATTCAAGGACATGGAATAGCCCAAATTCCCCTTGCCAAATGGCACCTTGATTACTGTCACAAAAACTCCCTACGCTCCTAGTGCAAATCGCACCTATGAATAGCCAACGGATTCCATGTGAAAACGAATGTAGAGAACAGAAATGAGTTCATTTGCAATACCTCTAACGATTGCGAACAAATGAGCAACTTAGAGAAGTTTATGTGTCTCTCTAATGGACTCTATGTCACTATTCGAGCTATTAAATCCAATAAAGTTATGAGAGAATATCTCTTGGATTTAGACACAGAATGACTTTGTCATGACAGAATAGGTCATCCTAGTCATGATGATCTGTCTACTAAAGACTTCACATGGACATCTATTCTTTCGATCGAAACGAAGCATGAATCAAAAGTTGATTCCCGAACTAAGTGTGTCGGTCGCTGTTGCTCTGGCATCGCCACCGTCCACCACTAGACTAGGGTTGGCACAGTCCCTATCCATGACACCATGGATGGCGTCCATCATGGTGATGGTGCCCTAGGTGATGCTGCAAGCACCAACTTTGCTTCAAATAGTGTTTCAGAAGCTCAGGCCCAACCAAAATCCTTATTGGTTGCTTCTAAAGCCTCTCGCTCGTTTACGAAGCCTGTTCCTTAGGGAAATTAGGACTGAGACCGTCCTATGTAAAAGATATGAAAATACTCATTCTGTTCTTACATAGAATCCATGGGGATTATATGGACTGATTCAACCAACTTGCAGACATTTAAATATCTCATGATGTTGGTTGACATGCAAACACGCTGGTCATGTGTTGTGCCATTGTCCACTTATAAATGCTGCTCATGCTACACTCCTAGCACATGTCATATGACAACGGGCTCACTCCCCGGATCATCCTATTTAGTCAATTGGATTTGACATTGCTAGAGAGTTTACATCGAAGACTTTCGATGGTTATTGCAATGGGACTGATGTTGGACATCATATTCCCATGAACACACCCAAATGGTCTAGCGGAAACGACTACGATGGTAGTCAGGACATTGGTAATGCGCACCAATCTCCATATATTCGCTTGGGGTGATGCAATATCGCATGCAGCTATGCTAATTAGTCTACGACCTACCGTCACTCAATGTATCTCTGCGTTACAGGTAGTGACTGGGTACAAGTATTTTGTACTTACGCACATTTGAGTGAGCCATTTATGTGCCAATTGCGCCGCCACAACGCACTATGATAGGTCCTTACAAACGAATGGGCCACTATGTTGGATTTGAGACTCAGACAATCGTCCGTCACTTAATGCCCTTGCAAGGCGATCTCATTACCGCTAGATTTACGGGTTGTCATTTTGATGAGACAGTCTTCCCGTCGTTAGGGGAAGATAAGAACACGAATGTTCAGCAGGAACGACATGAATTGTCGTGGTTTGTCCCCACTATGTCTCATCTCGATCTCCACTAAAGTGACGAGATCACACATATCTGCTGCAAACATGCCTGCAAGGATGGACGTTCCTACGAGAGGACGTAGCGCCACCCTACACGGAGGTAGATATGGCATCAACGCCAAAGAAAGTGGCACTCCGGCGTTACAGGTCATGGCCCCAGCTAGGATGCATGGGAGGCCCGTGGGTTCGAATGATACTTTGGCACATTCCAATCCTTTGATCATCAAGACTCAAAATTCGTCTCATGAGAATCTTCTGGATTAAGGTTACCGTTGGGGGACGCCTCAACGTCAGAACCTATTCATGAGAATATAGAGCTATTTGAAAATTACACTAGTGTACATGACACGTGGGATAGAAACTTCATCATAATTGATAATGTAGTTGCCCATTTTGTCGCGCATGAGTTTGTTGAGTCCGATGATATTGAACCACGCTCCGTTGATGAATGAATGCCAACGTAGAGAAATTTGGCCTAAATGGAAAGATGCGATCCATGTTAAGTTGGATTCTCTAATGAAGAGGAAGGTTTTTGAGCCAGTGATGCCAACACCTCTTAACATAAAACTTATTGACTAATGGGTCTTCGTTAGAAAGTGTGATGATAAAAAGAGATGGCAATCTCGCCTTATGGAGCAAGTCTTCTCACAAAACGCCCTTGAATCGACTACGATGAGATATATTTTCTCGTAATGGATGTCATTGCACTCCACTACCCTATCAATTTGGTAGTTTCTAAATAACTGATCATGCAGCTTACGAATGTGGTCACTACGTTGTTCGCCAAATAGTCACCCTCAAGTATAAGGGCCAAGTTATAGTGTAGGGATTATGAGTAGGGGATATCGTACCCAAGGGATTGGAAAATCTCACTCTAGCTAAGGAAAACCTAGAGGATGCTAGATGAATATGCAAATGTACAAGTCATAAAAAAGAGCTCACAAGTGAACCAAAGTTCATGGTGAATATATGTAAGATGGTGTAGTGGTTTGATTTTTGGCTTTGAAAATGGTTTCGAATCAAATAAACACAAAATGAAACTTGAAATGTAAATTAGGCTATGTTAAACTAGATGTGATAAAATGGATGGAAGTTAGAGCTTTAGGTTTTTCACCATAGCCTGTCACGCTCCTGATTTTACACACATGAAAATCGATATATATAATCTCATAATTACATATGCGTGAACGTTCAGCCATCAATACAAAATACCTAGAAACTTTTTCCCTTTTAACCCAAGTACATATTGATGCCCTGAACCCACTATGTCAATATTGACCCGCTCCACAGAGTCATATATTACAATGCTTACGAATTAAATTGTCAACAACAAAATAAAACGTAAATGCTGCTCAAAGTAACTATACAACGGAAGTCCTTATCAACGGTAAAGTCACAAAGATAGCTTCCTACCGTAAAGCTGCAAAGGCGTCACCTCAGCTTCAGCCACTATTTCCCTGACCTGCAGGATTAACCCCTACACCATTCCATTGAATAGTGTACCGGGTTGCCACACAACAAACCCGGTAAGCTTATGAAGCTCGTATGAGTAAACTCAAAACCACAAAGCAAAACACATTTTTAAGTCACCTCAACCTAACAACGATAAGCACACATCTCACACCTACAACCATCCATTCCACATCCTTCCATATTGTGCTTACATAAGTCAACTGGTGACTAAAACCTCATGCTCAGAACCTCAATTCTAGCATCCAATTACACAAATTTTGGTCAAACAAGACTTCCTCAAGCAATGTTTGATGCCATCCTAACGCACTACGGCGAATTCCAAATCTCACTCATTCCCTTTCCCCCCTAGGAGCTTTTTGTCATCAACATGACATCAAGGTGAAAAACAATGAATCACCTTCCTATCCTCACCACAGAGTACAATTCATCACCACTATGGCTCTTAATATAAATCAAACCATCAATCAATACAATCAAGCAGAAAAAGGCAATCACATATCAAAATAAGCAAGACAAATCATAGTAACCCCTGCATATAATTTAGTTCATGAGGTCACATTAAGTCAAGCAATTCAAGTCAAAGTAGTCATCGAAGTCCCACACCCTGACGTCTGTAGGTAGCCCCAACCATCACAGCAGTCCTCTCGATCTTTATTAACTTAATAACAATTCAGCTCCGTTACCGAGCAGTCATCGCACAGATTTCACCAATCATCACGCAGATATTCATCATCCTACTGATCATCACATAGATTTCAAGGATAATCACATAGATAGCAATTGCCCAGCTGATCATCACATAGATTTTGCCAGTCATCACGCAGATAGCAATCATCCTACTAATCATCACACAGATATCGCTGGTCATCACATAGATAGCGATCATCACATAGATTCATGGCTAGTCATCACACAGATATCAACCATCCTACTAATATTCCTACACAAGCTACACAGATATTTCTACACAAGCTTTACATGACAATCATCACAAAGATTCATCATACTGATGTTATCGATTCATTACACAAATATTCCTACACAAGCTTTACATGACAATCATCACAAAGATTCATCATACTGATGTCATCGATTCATTACACAAATATTCCTACACAAGTTGAACATGGCAATCATCACCTAGATTCATTAATACATATATATTTCACGTAAATATATATATATATATATACACACACGTAGTCATTCACTTAGGAATACCACTAATACCAACTATAGTCGTAGTTAACCTAATAACTCCAAAACAATAGGGTAATCTCGCTCATAACAAATATCGATCATGCTCATAACAAATATCGTGAGATTTACTCACCAAACGATAAAGGTAATCCGTTCATTAATAAACCTTGTGAGATTACTCACCTTTCAATCCCGCTGCGTCTTCACACGAGAACCAAAACAAGCACAATTGCCGCAATCTGTTCAACAAGTCCAACAAGCACCTGAACACATAGGGTTTTGATTCAGTGCACGAATCACAAAATAATTAAAGTTCGAAACCCTCGTTTTGAACTAAATCCCCATGAGTAATGCCAATCGAGGTAAAACCTCATCCGAGACCTCCCTAAGTCTCCAGAGTACTTCCACAATCGATGTGTCCGAACCACAAGTCGATCGGAAGCTCGAATCCTCACGGATCAAATAAATCAACCGGTATGAAACAGTAAAAATCATAACAAATCCATTCGAACTCCAAAATTTGCATATTATATATCAAAACGCTCGTATCAACGAGTAGAACATATATAATACCAAAAACAGTTCCCTACATGGCAGGAAAACCACCAGAACGCCGCCACAGGCGGTGGCGCACCTCCGTCGGTCAAAACTCATTATTTCACAAAACTCCCAACATAAAAAAGTTTCATCTAAGCATGCTTGTGAATTTTCATAACTAGCTCGAAGTCAGAAAACAAGCATAAAGGATCGAAAACTACCTCACAAGCTGTGGATTACTGTTCAATCCGAGTTGAACCAAGTTTCACGTGAATCGATCCAAACAACCACCAATGATTGATCAAGGAGGCTGCTCTGAGCTCCCCAAGCTCGGTTTGAAGCCTCGCCGACGGCGGAGATAGGAGAACCGATCGGGTCCGAAATCCTCAAACTTCGCCGCCTTTGATCGTCGCCACTACAGAGAATAGCCGCAAGAGGATGCCAGAGGGACGACCGGAGCAAGATGGCGAACCAATCTGGAGAGTTTCACTGGTAGAGGTCGCCGGAGTTGGGTGGAAAAGCCGGGTCGAATCTCCAGGTTCCGGCTTGGGTCAGTCGGATATTTTCGTTTCTGAAGATGCAGCTGAGAGAGAAGAGAGAGAGAAAGGATATCAGTTTCCGGAAATGGAAACCAAATGAAAATAGTAAATTTCCCACTTGGGAAACTTCTATTTATACCAAAATGGAAACTTCTTGCAATGGCCATAACTTCCTCATACGAACTCCGATTGACGCGTTCCGCATGTCCACGAACTCGTATCGACACGCTCTACGACTTTCGTGAAAGAAGTTTTCTGAGAATCCCAACGAAGAAAAAGTCAACCTTTGCAACCCCCCTAAAACCATATTCTTCGAATAATTATTCTCCCAAAACACTTCCGCTCCATCCACGAGCCACGAAATTGTCCAAAAATCAGAATTTAGATTCTGGAAAATCCTCGGAAAATAAATACGAATTTTCGGGCATCACATAGCCTCCCTTGCATGCATTGATGTTCAAACTTCAAACTATAAGTAATGCAATCCCAAATATCCAATTACCCTCTTAGCATCCGGATAAGACTACTAAGGCCTAAACTCCTTTTATTTTATCAATTTTCACCGGATAAGTGTGAAACTAACTACCCAAGAACAAGTTATATTACCGGATAAGTATCAATTCCTTACTCCTAGATACATAAAGATTTGAGTTTAGATAATCAAGCAAGCAAACCAATCCTAGATCTAGGTGATTTTAACTCACTACTCTCACATACACACCTAGTGTGCTATCATACTTTCAATGTCCAAAGCGAGCTATTCTCTAAACATTGTTCATGTAATGACAAATGCAAAATATTCAAAGGGCAAATTACTATTCACACCCTGTACTTTGGGTGCGTCGACAGTTTAGTCCCTAACATTTCAATTTTAACAAATAACTCCCCAAACATTCAAATTTCAGACAGTTTGGTCTAAAATGACCATTTTACCCCTCGGGGGGTTTTTTTTTTTTTAATTCTTCTCTCCCTTTTTTGGTTATTTTTTCTGCTTCCCTCTCTCTCTCTCTCTCTCTCTCTCTCTCTCTCTCTCTCTCTCTCTCTCTCTCTCTCTCTCTCTCTCTCTCTCTCTCTCTCTCAACAACCACACCAGAACCTTCACTGAACCAACAATGGCGTCTTCTTCTTCTTCTTCCTACTGCAACCGTTGGCACGCCATACTCTACTCCACCATGGCCGTCATACTCGCCGCCATCGCAATCTCCATGACCCTCCACTCCGACCCCACCGCCCAAACCCCCAAATCCGCCACACCCATCAGCCAAAGTTGCGACCTCCAACAACAATTGCAACCTATTTCACCAAGCAACATTTACAGAAGTAAAAAACAAGGTTGAGCACAGAAACTCGCAGATCACAATCATATAAATCATTACCTCCACCCCACTGCGGTAGGCCATTACAACTTCTCTCGCAATCAGCATTGTTATCTGTGCAATCACAAAACACATATCGACACTCATTTAATGGAACTAACACAACAAAACAGACTATTAACAATGATCGTGCATATTTCACTTGACAAATTAATGGAAGTGCATATATACAAAATGTTGTTAGTAGCAGTGGCAGCTAGAGCAGCACCACTGACTTTGAACACCACTCTTCGCCATTTAAGACTAATTTTCGGCTGCTTATTTATCTGAGTTACAGGACTAGTAATTGCACTTGCATTTCTGCTAAAAACAAACAGAAAGTGACCAACTGTACTGCACCATCATCAAACAGAAAGCACCAAAAAAAAAAAACATCAAAAATTTTTGAACCTCTTTAATTTCTTAGGCGTGGCACCGGAGGAAGTAATGCCTTTGTCATCATCAGAGGTGGCCTTCGCCGGAAGAGAATTGCCGACGATCTGCTCCATTATCATGAACCAAGGCCAATGACTCGGCGAATTTCCAGAATTGGTCATCCTGTGCCTCTCGAGCTTGTACCTCTTCTTCAAATTATCGACCTTGTTCTTACACTGCTCGACGCTCTTGGTTTGCCTCAGACATCTGGCTCACGATCACGGCCACCTCCTCCCAATCTCGGCCTCTCAGATTTCCCAATTCAGCTGCGCGAACTTGTCCCTGTAAGCATCGAGAAGGCAAGTGATCGCGTCGTCGCTCCACTCCTCGCGGTCCTTCCGGTACTCTCCGGCGGCCACGGTCGAGGATTTCGATCTCCTGATGATGGTGTACGAACCTCCTCCTCCTTCTTCACCACCACCGTCGCCGCCGGCTCAGTCGCTGAGCTCATCGGATTGGTCCTTTATCTTCGACGCGACATCGTTCTGATCCGTGCGGCTGTCGAAAGGGTTATTTTTTTCTGCTATGCTTCCATGGCGTCAAGTTGGAGGCGGGACGACGAGGGAGGCTACGCGAGTTGGCGAGAGGAGAGAGAGAGAGAGAGGGAAGCAGAAAAAATAACCAAAAAAGGGAGAGAAGAATTAAAAAAAAAAAAACCCCCCGAGGGGTAAAATGGTCATTTTAGACCAAACTGTCTGAAATTTGAATGTTTGGGGAGTTATTTGTTAAAATTGAAATGTTAGGGACTAAACTGTCAACGCACCCAAAGTACATGGTGTGAACAGTAATTTGTCCATATTCAAATTAGCTAGATTCAAATACAAGCATTCACTTCTTGAATTAGCATGTGAAGATGATCATGGAAAATGCATCAAATAAGACTCAAACATCAATTCATTACAAGTTTGGCTAGGGCTTTCAACCCAGGCCCCAACAAACTAAATACTCACTCATAATCAAATACATAAGCTTCAACATGTTAATGAACATCAAACTAAAAAGTAGGGATAGAGAAAGGACTCGTGATAATCAAGTTGAGGATGGTGTAGATGAACTCATGAAGACATTGACATGGTGAAAATGGTGATGGTGATGATGATTCCTCAAGTGATGCTAGACTCCTCTCCTTCTTCTTCAAAGATTGATGATGAAATATGAGACGTAGAGATGATCAAGTGGTGAAATGGTGGAGTAGTGAAGCTTTTTGTCTATGAAATGGAATGGGAAGATGGAAAAGATGATGAAGGTTGTGGTGGTGGTAATGGAGGTTATGAATTGATGGTAGTGGTGATAGAGGTTTTATGGAGGAGATGATAGTGGATTGTGTAGAGAATATAGAGAGAAAAAGATGTTATAGAGTGGTATGAGTGGTGCCTTAAGAGTGTAATGAAGTGATGCTTATATAGAGAAGAGAGAGAGGAGTAAAATGATGAATGGAAGAAAAAAGGAGCAGCTCTAGCATTGTAAGAAGCATGGAGGTGGAGTATGAGAGTGGTAATAGATCTTAAAAACAAGGGAAAGAGGTATGGAAGAGATGGAGTAAAAAGAGGGAAGTAATGATGAGCTATGATAGTGTAGAGTAGAAAAAATGACTTAGGAAAAGAGAGGAGCAGCTGCTCTCTTTGTTGTCCATGGGAAACATGAAAATGAAGAGTGTTGGAGTGGTTTTGGCTCACCAAAGTCAAGGTGACAAGCATGGGAGAGAAAGTGTGAAAGTGTGAAAGTGATGCATATTATCCAAAAGATAATATGATGGATTAATCTTGCCATATTCTTGTAGGATTCTTCTAGGGCTCTCCTTGATAATTTCAGCATCATAGATCTTCCAAAAATGCACAAGAATCCGTCCAAAGAAGGTTCTAGGCCAAAATGCCATGTTTTGACTTTGTTTTCTACTTCCGAAGCTTCCTTCAATTGAATCTCCACCGAGACTTCAAATTTGGCCTTCGACTCCTCATACCAAATGTTCCTTGATAAGTGTAGATCATCCTGGTAAAATTTCAGAGTTTAGTTCACCGTGGTCTGGCCGAAAAAGCTGCCAGAATCCTTATAGGTCTTGTTTGCCATTTTTTTGTCTTTTAGTCAGAAACTTGGATCGATCTTTTGAAGGCCTTAAACTCCGAACTAACTCTTGCACTCTTCATAAGAAATGATCCTTAGTATGTCTAGAATGCATCTGGAAAGTTTCAACTCACTTGGAGTTCGTTTGGTCAGGCTGCTACCCCTCCTTCCTTGTCTAGTTCACTTTCTCAGAGCCGGAGTAGGAAAATGTGCTAAAGTTGACTTTTCAGTGCATTTCCAAGCTTCTCCATCATTTCCTAGCATGATAAGGAAAACATAATAAAAATATATAAATAAACACAAAGGTTAAGTAAAAGTACAAGATTAGGAGAATAATGAAATTAGATTAGTCGACATTAAATTGGACTTTAGAACAAGTAATTTTCATGTTTTAGGGCACAAATATGTATATGAATTATGACCCAACATACGTATCTCTATGGGGATCTAGATACGGAATATACGTGAAGGTTCATGGTGAACTTCATTTACCCAAGTCAAGTGGCTCTAGACCACGGAGCGTGTTTACAATAAGGTTGAAACGCTCACTAAAGTGACTACTTGATTGGAAAGGGATATGCCCGCGCGTTTCCATAACAAGTTTTAGATTCTATCGCGGTTCATGTTGGACATGATTTTCATTGGAAGCCCTTAAAGAGTTAAGGGAAACCGCTGAACACTTGAAATCTGAGTTTGAGATAATAGATTTTGGGGAGAACATGATTATGTCTCAGTTTGGAACTTGAGCATCGTGTTGATAGATGCTTAGACATTTTGACAAGGTCAAGCCTTCAAGCACCACCATGATTGTCCATAGTCTTGATCCTGAAAATGATCCTCTTCGTCTGAAGGATGATGACGAAGATATGCTAGAGACAGAAGTGCCTTACTTAAGTACAATAGGCGCATTATTGTACTTAGCTCAATGCATAAGACCAGACATCTCATTTGCAGTAAACTTGTTAGCTAAAGTATCGCTCTGCGCCAACGCGACGTCATTGGATTGGTGTAAAAGATATCTTTCAGTACTTGAGATGTACAATTGATATGGGCTTGTTCTATCCCTACAGAGAGATGATGGATTTGGACCCATCACACACCAAGAACGCCACCAACACTGGCCTGTGTCCACTATCCCCATCCCAAAATGGCATGTGTTTTGGAAGGTTTTGCTGATATTTGGTATCTATTTGACTCATACCAAGGTCACTCCCAAACTGGTTAAGTGTTCATCATGTGTAAAGACCGTGATATCTTGGAGGTCTACAGAACAGATCCTAGTCGCTATATCTTCGAACAATGCAGAGATCATTGCTCTTCACGATGTGGTTCGTGAATGTATATGGATTGGATCCATAATTACGCATGTTCGAAAAATTGTGGTTTGAAGTCTACCACAGATGAGCCTACGAGCATTTAGGATAATGCTGTTTGTTTTGAACAAATAAAGCAAGGCTACATCAAAAGCGACAACACCAAGGATAATCAGCAACAACAAACTCTCCTCAAGATCAAAGTGAACTAGGTTCAATCTGAGGACAGTGTGGCAGGCTTGCTCACCAAGTCATTGCCTAAATTCCACTTTCGAGGAACATGTTGGTAGCATCGTTTGCAGAAGTTATCCGAACTCCCATGACCGTAGTCATCAGGGGGAGATGCAGACATCAGGGGGAAATGTCTACATGTATGGTCTCGAAGAGTGAAGGGTGTGTTGTGCTCTTTCCCCTTCGACTGAGGTTATTTTTGTCCCACAGGGTTTTTGTTACTCAGCAAGGTTTTTAACGAGGTAACGAGAGAAGCATCACGTTTGGGCGACACAAGGGGAAGTGTTTAAGTAAATCCAAATTGTGTCTGGCCCAAACTCTAGGTTACTTGACCTAGTGGTAATAGGGTTATTAACTAGAGATAATCTCGAAGAATCTTAGAGATATCCATTCAATGTATGATTACCTTTTCTTGTACGATTAAGATTCTATGTATTGTAATCCTCTATATAAAAAGACTCATATTGTCAATGAGAATATACAGCAATTTTCTCTCAATTCCCGTTTCTCTAAAACAATTTTGATGTTTTGATGTAGCTAGATAAGAGTACATTTTAGATAAATTGAGTACTTGTGGATTAGCTAGTCTTGGAATTTAGAAGCATTTTGGACATATATAGTTTTTGTTTCAAAATTTAATGGCTAGAGTAAACTGGGTGTACTGTTCTTTCTAGGAAGATGATGTTCTTGATTAAAATGATTCCAATTCATGATAAACTATTTCATTCCAGGCATAATGGACTGCCAGCTTGGGGTATTTATAGGCTACAAGTACTGGTACCTATTTCTCTGCATGATTATAATCCATACTTTTTGCAAGTTTTTCTTCGTAGGACTCTTAATTTGCAGCAATTAAGGTCCATTTTGATCCCATGTTATATCGGTCATTAGAGAAATTGGCTGAACATTCTGATCAAACAAGAATTGATGTGCGAAAAATAGCATTTCAAGTTACTGATGGCAACTGCATTATCTAACAGAAATGCTGCTGAACTAGGAAATCCACTTCTTCTTAGTACAAAAATTAAATCACCAAACCATTCCTTTCCTAAATACAACAAAATCGAAGTGTCACTACTACCCGCTCAAGTTCTTTACTGATCAATTTAGTTTTGGGACATGATCAGCGGACACTGGCAAATTTAAGTTGTACCATACTAATAGTATTGTCCAATCCACTCCACTACAAAGGAGTTTAAGCATCAAAATTTGTATTGGCAGCACAATGATGCATCGATGATTAATCCAGATGTTAGACTTCGATTTAGTGCTCTCCATATCTTCCTCCTCCCCACTTGAGGACACGGCTCTCGGCTTGTTCAGCCTGCATATACCATAATCCAGAACATAATTAGTACTGTATATAAGGCTAGAAATAATGGATATGAAGGTTGAGAGAGAGTAGGACTAGCACTGACCTCTGTGTTCCAGTTGGTTATGGAAGTGACAACTATCAAGATTATGGTTTGCAAGCAAATGCCACCGATCATTCCCGACCAAATACCCTATGAAAAACAAACCCAAAATTCAATTGGGGGGAAGATCAATATAATGGTAATTCATAACTAAGCATATTAAACAATAGAGATCAAAGAGTTGCTCAGATTATATACCTCAACACCAAAAGCAAATGTGAATCCCAGAAGTATTCCAGCTGGCAATCCAACAATATAGTAACACCCAATGTTGATGTACGCGACAACAGATTGCCATCCAGCTCCAACAGCAACACCTTCAGAAACAAATCAACGCAATTCGAATGATTAAGAACACTAAACTTTCTTCATGGACGTACTTCAATCAAATTATATGCAAGATTTAATTAGTGTATGTTTTTGTTTCTATCTTACCAGATAAGACTGGTTGAAGACTGTTAAGAAGCACAGTGATGCCAAGCAAGGTTGCAAGTTGGGTAGTTTCCTCAGCAACAGCCTCACTGCTGGTGAATAGGTAAGGGAAGTAATCCCTTGTTCCAAGAACTATGGCCATGCAAACAACTCCTATAGACACAGAAGTGATCGAAACCACTATCACCGCAAATTTTGCTACCTTGGCATTTCCAGCTCCAAGTTCATTTGACACCCTCACACTGATTGCAGCATTAAACCCAAGTGCAATCATGGCATCCCATCCTTGTATGTTCATGCTGCATATATATACATAACCCAGTGTAAGAAATGAGGTCATCAAAACATGGAAGACTTGAAAACTGAATTCACAGTGCTAAGCACTTTACCAAATAGAGATGGCATCAACCGGGATCAAAGGGTCCGCCAACCGGCCGGTTATAACCACAAGCACCATCAGGTACCAGAATTCCAAACTGCAATCACCACCGAACTAATTAATTACTGTGATACTCAAACTCAAAAAGTAAAAAACCAGAGGTAAAAAAAATGTTTTGGAGAAAGAAATGTACCACAACATCACAGCAGAAGCTAGAGAAAGCTTAACGAAGCCCCATAGGTCGGCAAAAGCGAGCATGGAGAAGCCACTCCAGGCACCATCTGACTTGGTAATGAAGATGTACAACAATTGGCCAATGACAATGAGCCACCATGAGGTGTTGAGTGTGATTGCGGCTCCAGTCAATCCCCACCCGAGCTTCAAAATTAGCAACCAGCTGAAGACGGCGTGCAAAACTAGCACAGCAGCTGATATATAGGCCATCACAAACACTTTCCTCTGTGCTTGTAAGAATTTCTGTATGGGAAAGTTGAGCGCGTAGGCGAACAATTGTGGAATCATCCATATAGCAAACTTTCCTGCACCACAAAGCCCAATAATATTTGTAAGAATTTTGGGCTAGCCCATTACGTGAAGAAAAACGGATAACTTTTTTTTTTTTTTTGAAAGGGAACGGATTAGCGTGCTGGATTTTCAGACTCATCATTACGCATCTTTCTTATTTAAAGGTTTGCAGGTTTTACTTTTTGGAAAAGCACAAAGAAGTAATTCCCTTCCCTTTTTGGTAAAGTCATTTGAATTTTGAATTTGAACTTTCTCGACGTAGGTTCGTGTACCCAACACATTCACCGATATGTTACATGATTACAGCTAAAGCTTAACAATTAAATAAATTCGACTTACGAACTATTATTTTTTTGTTTAAGGAGTCGAACTACTACTTGTTGCGTTATAAATAAAAAAATAAAAAAATAAAAGCAATGACAATAGAAAACACTTACCGGCGGCCTCAGATATCTCGTCGGTCTCACCAATGAGCTCAAGAATGGGAGGAGACCAAACATATATCGGAACCAAGAATAGAGATGTGGTCAGCAAAATAATCCATGATCTCTGCATGTACACCCCCAACATTCTGATTTGTCCCGCACCGTATGCTTGCCCACATAGCGTCTCCAATGCACTTCCCATTCCCAACTGTCATTTTCTCCACCAAAAAACTCAATAATTAGATATTAATTAATAATTAATTGTTAAAGTGACTAAGAAAAAGATAAAAACGGTCCACGTTGCCAAAACACGGTTATTTCTAATTACAACTAATAAATATTCACCTAAACAAAACTTCTAATTAATTAGCCGGACAATGGTGGTTTTTTTTTTTTTTTTTTTTTGTGGAAATTGGAAAATCAGGACATTGGTGTTTAGTGCAACTACGCAACTACAGATGGTCAGATACAGCCACCTTGCACGACTTGAACCACAAACTTTGAAGACAAACCAAATGGAGATTTACTTACCATGACACCGAAGGCAAGGCCAGCGACGACGGAGTTCTCGACGGAGACGGCAGCGAGCTCGAGCTCCCCAACGAACCCGGTGAAGGTCTGAGTCAGAGCACCCAACGAGTACTGACATAAGGCGGTAAAGATTGCAGGGCCAGCAATCTTCCATAGCTTCTGCGACTCTATCCGAAACTTGGGAATAAACCCGAGTTCCTTTTCGTCTTCATGACCGCTGTGGTTACTTACCAGAAGTGGAGTATCGTCTACTACGCCCCCCATGGCTATTGAGAGAAGCTAGCTAGCTAACTAGTAGTGATGGAGTATTGCAATGCTTTCAAGACTTAGCTAAGAGTGAGGTCTTATACTAGTTACTTATTTAGTTGGGAAGAGATTTAGGGCTTTTCGGTGGTTGGAGAAATGCTGGTCTGTGTTTCCTTGGCTTTGCCAGGTTGGTAAGGAATGCCTGAGTAACAGTGACCGTGTTTGAACGGTGGTTAATATACGACGTTTTGAAATAGACTTTTGGACAAGGAAACCCCATTGTGTGCCAACTATGCTGTAGGTCCACCAAAACTGCGCCGTTTTGAAGTTGTTTTGTCATTTACCGGTTAATCATTTTAGTTTAATTTGAACCATCGTTACTTTGTTAGGTGTTGTACAAGATCGAACCGGTGGTTTGTCTCTCAACCGTAAGATCTTTTAGTTGGAAGAGTAAAAGAGGAAACATACTTCATCAGCCGAATTGTTAGCTGCCAACAAATAATCTTCCTGCCTGAAGAAACTTCTTTGCCCTTTGGAGAAGTGTGTGCACGTCCACGCTTCTTCCTGCCTGGTGTTTGAGAATCGTTCCGCCTGGAGTTGGTTTTGGGTTGCGGAACTAGTTGGTAGGTATCGGCTTTAGTAATGGGACTCGTTCTAAGTTGAGGATGGGGAGTTGTTATACTTTCTCATCTGGTACTTACCGTCATACTCTTGCTATATTTTACTAAGTGTTGATTCAGATTTCAGAGTAAGACTTGCTGTAAAAGTGAAAGCAGAGAAGACGCTGTGAACAAAATCGGAGTCTTCTACTTTCATTCAATAACTATCTCTGACAATAGAGGGTGGTTAACTAATTTTGCTGTTCACGTTTGACTAGAAGGGTTGGTTGAGGTTCAGATCACTTTGGCCAAAACCATGTCTGATGTGATCGATTATATAATCCATTACGAACATGCTTGTGCTAAAATTCATTCTATTGTCATGTGAATTTTACCATCAAAGCAAATTGAGAACAGAGATTTTTCTTTCAATAGGTTAAATCTGTCCAACAAAGATCTCATTTCCTTTGAGCTGCCAAAGGTTGTTGCCAATGTACTCTTCTCCAGCTGAACACAAGAAAAACCATCACATAGATACTTGTACAATTGTGTACCTTTAGTAAGAAATCCCAAATTTGTTAACAACCACCTTTCTTCATTATCTTACTTCCCACGAGTCTAAAAACAATATAGTATCTTGGTCAATTCAAATTTGTTCTCGAGGCAACAAGAATCATGGAGCTAGAAAATTGAAACACTCAGACCATGATGATAAGGGTTAGACTTCCACTCAGTTTCTTGCTTCATATATTGAGCATATCGTGTTGAATCAACAACTAATCTTTTGCCAATGGTTTGGTTAGGCAGACATCTTCTGTAAAGAGAATGAACAATACAACCACACTGAGAAATGCACAAAAGGGAATGCTAGTAATCAAGAATATTGGGTATGCATGTTGTAAACTTAGCTGCTTGACAGTTGCAAATACTGTCTCCAAAACTTATGCATTACGCATGTTAATGCCAAGTAAGTGAAGGCACATCTGAGTTTACAAATACCATATAGAGGTTGTTGCTTAGTATATCTGAGACATTGTTCAGAAAACAGGATCTACATCACAAAGACTAGTACAATACTCATGTTCAATTCTGTTAGCAAGGACTCCTAGCTGCCAAATTAATTGATGAATCATGGGTCCAAGTAAATCATCTCTGCATTGGCTGAGGCCCGCTTAAATCGAAGCAACTTTTTTACCAGCTCCCAATTGACAGAAGCAGGCTTAACAATCATCTTCTCAAGCATGGGTGAATTAGAAAGCAGAAATCTGATAAAATCTACCTGAATTTCGATATCGGAGATGCCGCTAATTTTCACAAGTCGTAGTTGGGCAAATGGGCCATTGCAGTTGTCATTTACTGAAAAATTGGTTTTTCCAGCAGCAGGCTGTTCATCAGGGCGGACCTGCAAGTGTGTGGTATCAGAATCTTGAACATATTACACAATCTCTGAAACTCCACTCCAGCAGAGTTGAACCATTTCATTTGGGTATTAGAACAGAAAAATCTAGCATGCAACAATAAAGCTCACCAAAATTTCTAGTTCTTGCAGTGAAGGGGAGCTTCGCAGAAGGAATACAGCGGTTAAAACCTCCTCCCAATCACTGAAGTAAACGCGTATAGAAAGGAAATTCAGATCTAGACATGGTTTAGGCAGCTTTCCTGACACAACACCAGCAGCCAAATACTGGATTGGAAAACAAGAGAGTCAATTGATATGCTAAAATTCCTAGAGCCACATAAATGATCATGACATGAAAGTATAAAGCTGCAGAATCCTTTAATTACCTTTAAAAAGTGACTCTGAATTTCAAGCCTCTGAACATGAGGTAGCTGAGCAAAAACCTTGACCAAATTGCCAGAATTACGAGGAGACCGTCTTTGTTGATTGGGTCCATGCTCGTACAAAGCAATGGAAACAACAGTAAGGTTCAAGGTATTCACAAAATTAACATCCTCAAAAGAACCTCCGACGTCAAAGAATTGGAGATTCGGAGCATCAATGTTGAGATCAGTGAAACCGTCAAAGTTCATCAAAGTCAATCTCTCAAGCAGAGGACAGCAAACAATCAGCT
The DNA here is from genome assembly GCF_002994745.2 of Rosa chinensis. NCBI lineage: Eukaryota > Viridiplantae > Streptophyta > Magnoliopsida > Rosales > Rosaceae > Rosa > Rosa chinensis. Next base: position 61,212,225 of record NC_037093.1, read on the forward strand.
TTTCAAACACATCTTGGGCCAAGGTAACATGCTGAATATCTAAGCTCTTCAAACTCCTAAAGCCCTTGAATGTCAAGGATGGTTTTAGTAAACAATTAAATAGCTCCAGATGAGTCATTTCTTGTAGAGAAAACAAACACGAAGGAATTGTGAAGCGAGGCCCTTTCCAGATTTCAAGTATGAACTCTTTAACAGAGCATCTTGAGAGATAAAGAATCCAGCGGTCAATGTCACTAGTAGCAAGAAAGTCTCGATTTGAAAGCTTGAACATGTGTATGGGACCAGTGTGCAATAAGAGAACATGATCAACAATGTTCACAAAGGTTGTTTGGTTTCGACCAGAGACACACTGATGATCAAACACAAGATGGCCGAGCGCAGATGATTTGTACCTCCATTTGGTTGACAAAACACTCGTCCTCACTGCCTCCTTTATAGGCATATGTTGCAAAATCTGATCTATAATATGACATGGTAAATTGCTGAGCCTATCCAGCTCGACATCCAACTTGTAATGGGACTTGGGTGGGTCTCTTTGCTTCTGATACATTCGAGTAATGAAAAAGAATCAAAAATAATCTCATACAAATGATCGACGGTTTCCTAAAACTTTTAGACACCGCACAGAGAGATTAAAGTTCAAAGTTTTAATTTCACGATAATAAACATTCTGTCTAAGATGCCTGCAGAAATGTAAAACCAGCATTTCCAATTTTCCATATCCTAAAAAGCTACCAGCTTTCAATTAAGAACCAAATGGAAGAAAGAGAATTGCTAATTCCTTTCACTCCACCATGAAAGCAAAACAATTCACAAGCCAAAATGAGATAAAAGAATAAGTCTTGCGGCTGGATTATCGATTGAACGGATGAATCTAATGGAAAATCAAATACAATTGAAACAGAGAACAGAAACCTTACCATATCAGCAGGCTTTTGTTCCGAAATTGAAGAAATCGTAGGCAGCAGTGCGATCGGATCAGAAGCGGTGGGTGCTCTGTGGAATGAAAGAGAAGTTGGAAGACTCTTGTTCAGTAGAGATGACGAGAACAGCTCAGTAGACAGCGGATAACCTTCATAGCAGCTAAGAGATACCCACTCTTGACTTCTTTTCACCCCTATAAACGCGAAAAAGGAAGGACACTGCTCAAGTTGAAGGCATTGATTTGGTCTTGTTTTAGAAAACAAGTGCAGGGATTTTGATTCGGTTTGCTATCATCACCGGGCCTCGTATTGGGCTTTAAAATTGACCCCAAAAGAAAAAGTCGGTGTTTGGGAAAATTCGTGGAGTACAACTCACTCGTCCCTAAGAAGCCTGTCTCCCCAGCTGGCACACTTAAGCATCACACCAGAAAAACAGAGACTGGACTACACCGACTATATGCTAATCTCAGCTTATTTGGAACTAGTGTAGTACAACTCACTCGTCGACCTATCCCAGGCCAATACACTTTTCTAGAAACAAGCTATGGGAGTACCTCGCTGAAATCAAATAGATGACAACACCTACAGAGCTAATCTCAGCCTACTTGGGACTAGTTAGGCCTAACGTAGAACCATATGTTGTAGTATTGCAGGAAAGGACCTCATGCCGCTGCCCAGGACTATCAAGAATATCGACTGAATTTTACGGTGGCTCGCATACATTACTCAGAAAATGTCTCTCGTTCATACAATGACCTGCCATAATATTAAGACTTTCACAAATACATCTTCTCAGTTTATTTTTTATAAATTGGTGTCACATCGCCCAAATTATGTATAATTTTAGGCTCTAACATCATTAATCTGCCAACAACATTACTCAACTAACTTAAGCATCAAATGATCTTTAGTCGGCTTCTCCTCTAATTATGCCTCTTATTTTACAGGTCCATCAAGATCAGTTTCAAACTCATCCTTTTGCCTACCGTCATTTCATATCGGTTCTCTCACAAAGTATTTCCCAGACCTGATAACACCAAAATAACATTCATTAATATTAAATTGAAGCTGATTGAATTAGTAACACAACTTGAATTGATAATAGACATCAAGTACACATGTATAATACCAATCCCCTCTTGTTTGGGCCTATTTTTACATGTAAGAGTAGATCCCTAATTTGTATTCTCTAAGACCGTGTTTGGTTCGCGGAATGGAAAGGAAAGGAAATCAATTCCTTGTTGTTTCCATGGGCATGGGAAATTGCAATTCCCATCAATTTTCCTTTCCAGTGTTTGGTAAGACTTGGAATGTAATCAGAATACACATTTTAGTTTCCATTGCAGTGTTTGGTTCTCGTCAGGAAAGAAAACAAAATCCTATAAATTTTCCAATAATACCCTCATACTAATTGTAGTAAACTTAGAACAATCATAAGCTTATGCTGGGAACATATGCAAGAGCTGAATGTGTCTGGATACCATGGCCTTTTCTCAATTGCCTAAATGATAACCTGCTCTCCATATGCTTAAATAGACATTTTCATAACAAGAGACAAAGTACAAAATAAAGGTACTTGAACAGAAAGCATAATAGATACTAAGTTCTAATGTCACAACATAATTAAAATTCGGGTTATTATCACAAATGGTACCTGAACTATACATCAATCTTATTGATGGTACCTGAACTTTAATTTTGATCACAACTAGTACCCGAACTTTTTGATTTCATTTTAAATGGTACCTAGAGCCACCTCCGATCACTATTCCGACTAAAAACGGCATAGGAGGCCATCATAGTGATGATTTTTGATGATTTCGAGGGTTGCAATCATATATAGTGATGATTTTTTGGTAATAGACTTACCTTGAACTTGTTTTTTTGTTTTTTGTTTTCTTAGATTTGGCTGGAATAGTGACCGAATGTGGCCTTAGGTACCATTTAAAATGAAATCGAAAAGTTCAGGTACTGGTTGTGATCAAAATTGAAGTTCAGGTACCATCGATAAAATAGAGGATAAATTCAGGTACCATTTGTGATAATAACCCTTAAAATTCAGATTACACAATAGCTTCCAACAGAAGTTTGAGCAAAATATAACATTATGTTGAGCCATAATTTGATCATCCACACACCAAAATAAAAACAAAAGCAATTTTAAGGCCAACATTAGTCTTGAGCATCAATTTCTCTAGTGGTTAAGAAGCTTGTAAATCATTGGCTCTTTAAATTGTCAGGTAAGCTGAACAAGAGCTCAATTTTGGAATCATCGCCAATAATTGTAGCAGCAGCCTTAAGCACATCATAATCATTCAAACCTTCAATTTTCATAAGCTCTTCGACAAGTTTACCTCTTTTTGTAGATGTTGCATGGTCATTCAAAAGTACTTCTTTCATAGTCTCTGTACATACTACTAGATAGTTCACTAGGTTTAGCAGTCAACTAAGGCCCGTAGGAAAGACCCAAGTACCAGACCACGGGCTAGGTTCGCATCCCACCTGGATGGTTCGCGTCAGGGACTGCACCCTGGGCACAGAGGGGTCCGGACCTGATCAACGTAGTCCATCTAAATATACACCAGAAGGCTGATATAGCTGCAAGGGGACAACAGGCGTCCCACATTGAAGATAGGGGAAACCCCTTTCCCTTGCTCGAGTATTAAAGCATCAACACAACCACCTTTTACGGGTAATAACTCCTTCATCCACTATTTGTATAGTTCAATATATATATTAATATCTTACTCAGGCATCAGAGGGGCATAAACCGTCCGGTACGGTTTATCCCTCTAACGCTGTGTTCCTGATACAGGATCAAGGAGTTGGATAGGTACCCCAGGCGGTATAGCATTCTGAGTGAGGTACCTGAAGAAAGCCACCAGAAACAGTCTCCAAGTGTGTCTTGGTCACATCCACAAAGGAGCGAAGTGTGCTAGCCATGTCTCCCAAGCATTGAGCATAAGGGTCCCTTGCTCGCTTTCTAGTCTGAGTTGAATTAGAAGCAGAAGAAGTTGTACGAGTAGCAGGTGTAGGAACAATATTTTCAGGCAAACCATCTCCTTCAAGATCAACAAATTCATTATCATTATTCAAATCTTCATTCGCTTCAGTAGGTCCTTTAGCTCCTAACCCATTGGCTCTATCTCTCCCAAAAGCTTCCACCAAACTATCATAATGAATGAGTGGTTTAAGTCTTTGTCCTCTGGCTTCCTTGTGAACCTGTCATATACAACATAACTAGATAAGAAGATTAAATTTTAACCAAACTATCATAATGAATGAATGGTTTAAGTCTTAGTCTTTTGGCTTCCTTGTGAACCTGTCATATACAACATAACTAGATATCAAGGTTAAATTTTAATCTGTAAATTAAACACAATTAGATATTAGATACCACATTTGAAATTAAGAACTTGCATTTAAATTTAATACAACTTACCTTAACCCAATCGTCATACACTTGTTTTTCGCAGACAACCATTTTATTTTCATGGTCCCATGAGAAGCCACTTGAGTTAGCAATCATGTCAGATATGGCAAAGCGTTTGTTTTTTTAGTGTCTTAACACGAGACTAAATGTGGGGATTCGCCTTTAATCCACAATTTGGTAGCTTTTGCTATATAATTTTTTCTAGTTGTCCCAAATATCCTGCCTTGAATCCATTGTCAACCTTCCAGATCCCAGAAACACAAAGTTCAGTCAAAGCCTCAACTAGAGCTACATCTTCAATAGGGGTCCAAGTGTGTGATGGTTGCTTCTCTTTATTTCTTCCACTTCTACTAGTTGAGGACCTTGAGTTTGCTTGCAAATCCATCCTACATAAAAGAACGGTATTAGGAAACAGGGGGCATGTGAGATTCCTCTTAAACACTTTTAAGACTGAGTAACTCGACAACAAGCAGGGAGATGTGAAATATTTTCAGAATTCTCTTCTACTTATCAGTAAATATTCATAGAGAATTAATAAGCTGAAAACAGACCCCATGAATAACATATCTTCTTGTGGTAAGAAAAGAAAATCACTCTTCTGATAGAGCGTTACAAAATCAGTCTGTATATATGCTGTATAAACAGTACAGAGAAACTATCTAGTAGAATTAAGAAGGATGACCAATGGACAATAAAAGATCAGTGGCAAAACAACAACGATTTAGGGAGGGAAACCAAAGCAACATGTAACTTTAACTACTGTAACTTCTAGATAGTAGAATTAAGAAGGATGACTAGTGGACATTAAATTTTAACTACTGTAACTTCTATTGTTCATAAACCTACTGACCTCAACATGACAAAACTTAGCCATATTTCATATAAGTTTTCTATAACTAGTTATAATTTAGAGTTTCTGCGTTTATTAAAGAGGTGGTCCTTATGTTTTTCTTCCAGTACAATTGAGTTTTAAGAGTGGTCAGGTTTCATTGACAAAAAAAAAAAAAAAAAGGAGGCCATGCACTTAACGTTTATGACAAATAGCTGAACATACATTACAGTAAAAGAAGTAAATCCAATTTATCTTTAGAGTTGTATTAAAGTCAGTCAATTAACAGTAGGAAATTTCTTAGGTTTTAGACTACTTTTCTGACATCAGATCATATATATATATATATGTGTGTGTGTGTGTGTGTGTGTGTGTGTGTATTTTACAGAGGAGCAGTAAAGAATACATAACAAAACAGACACCATCTTGAGAACAAAAGCTCCAACAAAATAAAGTTATATATATATATTAATATATATATATATATATGTTTTACAGAGAAGCAGTAAAGAATACAAAACAAAACAGACACCATGGTGAGAACAAAAGCTCCAAACAAAATAAAGTTGCATACATCATAGCCTACCCAACTTGAGAACAAAAGCTCCAAACCAAATAAAAAGCACATCGTACAACTCCAAAAGAAGAAAGTAAAAGTAAAAATATATACAATCAATTAAGTCTCCAGTTCTTCTTCTTTTGGTCTGATGATGAACTCTCCATCCAAGTTTTTCATCTTGTGTTCCTATTTCCTCTCCATTCATTGAACATTTGTGTTGCCAACTCTCTTCTCCAATCATTCCATTGTTCTGATGAGTCGATAAAATTGATTATATATATATATATATATATATATATATATATATCATCATCATCATCATCTTGGTTATTCACAATGGCATTCAGTTCATTTTCTAAGGGATCAATTGCCATTTCCCTTCTTATAAGGTTGTGAAGCAAGCAACATGCTATAACAATTAGGCACTGCGTCTTCGCTGGAAAAAATGAAGGGCTCCTTAGAATTGCCCATCGCATCTTAAGTAACCCAAAACATCTCTCTATCACATTCCTAGCAGAAGAATGCTTCATATTAAAAAAATTCTTCGAGGGTGGTAAGTTGGTATCCTTCTCTCCAATCATTTAAATGATATCTCTGGCCTCTATATGGAGCAAGAAACCCCTCCCCATTTGGATACTCAGCATCAACAAGGTAGTAATATCCTATCGAATAAAGTGAAAAATATAAATATATACTTTCATGAAAAATTAATATAAAGATCGAAGGCCAATTATGTAATGACATAAAAAAAAAAGTAATTTTCAGTTCATCTCACCATAGGGGACTCGGAACCCATGTCTCCTACTAATGGCATCACGTAGTACTCGTGAATCTGCAGCCGAACCCTCCCAACCCGGTAATACATAAATGAATTGCATATCTTGGGAGCATACTCCCAAGACATTAGTAGCAATTTCATTCTTCCTACTTCGGTACCTAGGCTTGTCCGCTTTTGGCACATGTACTCTAATATATGTCCCATCTAGTGCCCCAAGACAATTCTACAATAATAAACAACTTAGAATGTATTTTCTTCTTTAATTTCATAGTGTAATAAAAAAATAGCAGATTGTTGTGTACCTTAAACCATTTCCACTTCTCATCAGATGAGTTTTCTGGAATAGGTTCTGGTGTTTTTAACAATTATCCTTGTAGACATAGGACTGCTCTTAATACCGTGTTAAAATATCTGCTAATTGTTTCCCCATAACGCAAAAATCTATCTTGTATGATTATGTTTTTTTCATGGTGTGCAAGAATATGCAAGAACATAGCCACCATTTCATCTACAGCTACATTTCTTGTGTCTCTTAATTTACCAGATGTGTGTAACATAGAGCACAATATGCTAAATGTATGCCTATCCATGCGGAGACTGTTTATGCATCTTACATCGCTTGCATACACCATTCATTGAAAATTTCCAATTCTTGAAAAAGCATCATAAATAGATGGTGATTTCAATCTATATTTCCGATAATGTTGTTTTGCAATGATATACATCATAACGCATAGCATGACGACAAAGTTAAGCAAATCCTTAATATTGTCCAGCATTAGAAGAATCTTTATTGTCTTCGACAACTTTCTACGAGCCATAACTGCCACCAAATTCTCTATCTTATAAATCTAACATATATATATATATATACATATATCAGACAGTCAAATAGGAAAAATTTGAAACGCTTTTATATGATCATCCAGTTTCAAGGTGTTCAATCCTTCAACCAAACACATCAATGGAATAATAGCATCGATCAATGAAAGAACAGTATTATCAATCTATAACAAACTATATATATATATATATATATATAGGAAAATTCTACAGTACCTGCATATATGTGATACACTCATTTACATATTTGACGACAATTTTGTTGTCATTGTGGTAAATAGAGTTATTTTATTGGGTAATTTTAGTTCTATATATTAGAGGTAATTACTCCACCTACGATATTTTTACAAGTTTATGAACAAATTGTTGTCGATGTGGTAACTTGGTTCAATTATATGTAAATGTGTAAAACAAATGTGATAACTTTGTTGTCAATATTGTAAATTTGGTTCAACTAAATTGTAATTTTGGTTCAATTAGATGTAAATGAGTGTATGATAAACATCCAAATACTCTAAACAACCCCTACACACACACACACACAAACGCACATATGAAATCAATAACCAAAAGCAGATGACTCAATAATCAAAACCATAGATCCAATCACAAATGAAATCAAAACCAAAACCACAGATGAACAAATGCACAATGCATATTGTGTGTGTGTGTGTGTATATATGTGTGTGTGTGTGTGTGTGTGTATATATATACCTGGAACCTGTTACGGGAGGAAGATGGGAAGATGATAACAAGATTAATCTTGGAAGCTGCTGTGCGAGGAAGATGATAACAATGAATTTTGGTAGTGTGTGCTTCAGTCCTTCGTGCTATCTGACATAGCGTTTGGAAAGGACTCAAAGTCATGAAAACACACGCTTGACACATAACTCTAGATGGTATTGTGGATCAAACTGACAAATAACAAGGGGCAGTGGGGATAGTTTAGTCATTTAATAGGGATGGAAAGTGGATCCTGGGGCGGGCGGGCGGGAAGCATTTTCCCCCTCAATTTCCTTTCATATGGGAATCATTTTCCCTTCCTTTGCAATCCCAAACAGCGGAAAGACACTGGAAAGAAATGAATTTCCTTTCCCAAGGCTCTGGGAACCAAACACAGCCTAATAGTCCAATTCATTTTAAAGAAACCCGAATATTCGGTCTAGAGTAGTCGGAACTTCTAAAGCCATAAATATCTGGCATTTTCCAATAAGTACATCCTCGCAAAAAATGGCTACCGGTCAATGGCCATTGTGTGAAGGGTGTATATATTCCTTCAGGTAATCCAATGATGACGTTGAGTTATATCATATGCTAAGGTACGTAATATATGGTCGTTTTCGAGTTTGATTGTAACTTGTCTGCATTTTCAACATCGTCTAACCTAACTCATGGAGAAACTAACAAGCTAACCATAGATATCATATCCAAATGTGTTTTGCAAGCTTGACTTTCCTTTCTCAGATCAGACATGGCACCGCCAAACAATGGATATCCAATCCATGCCAGTTGGTTTCTATATATATGCATGCATTCTGTAAGTCCAGATCAATAACACATGTTTTAGTAAATGCAAATAATAAATATATATCTCTCGAGCTCCCTTCTTCCCCAATTTTAGCATAATTAACTAGCTGAGCACCATCTGTACGTTTCGAATCAGTTTGGAGCTATCTGCAGAAAAGGAAAGTACATACTGTGTTGCTGAATCAGTCAGGGATATGAACCTATAAGGCAGATATGTAATAATCATCAATATGGGAAATTCCAGCTCCATTAAGCATAGCAGTGAAGGGTACGTACTTATTATATGTAATTTTCTTTCATAATTCCCTCCTCAAACTTCAGGGTATTATTTAATTAATTTGTAATATGTACGTTATTGCAGAGGAAGATTGAAGCACTCGAAGAGAAAGCACAACCAGCTGGGTGTAACTTGTTCTGCAGGTTATGATCATGATTATCATGAAGGAATAAAGAGTGTAAGAGCGGACAACCACGTTTGTGATTTCTCTCCATATTCGGATCTATGCATTTGCGTGGTTACTTGGAACATGAATGGTCAAGTGAGTTACGAAGATTTGGAGGAGATGGTTGCCGGGAACAACCGCAAGTTCGATCTTCTGGTTATCGGTCTGCAAGAAGTGCCCCGGAAAAATATTTCACGACTGTTGCAGACAGCGCTTCTTGACTCTCACATGTAAGTCGATCAATATTCCGGCCAGATAACGGTAGTACGTGTTTTATTTCGGTCATAGTTTTTGCTGTTGTCTACGTATACTTATGTGCATCGTACCTAACTATAAGTTGGCTTTTTTGTTCCTATTTTCTGATATGAAACAGCTTTTTAGGAAAAGCCACTATGCAATCAATACACCTGTATATCTTTGGGCCAAAGGGCTCAGATTTCTTCCTCAGAGGTGAGCTAGAACTAGAGACGTAGGTCATGATCAAATATAATATATATACGTACGTAGGTACGAGTTTGTTATTATCTCGTAGCTAGCTAGGTAGAAGTGTACTAATCACTGTGATCTAGCTAGTTAGTTAATTTTGAAATATTTCTATGATTGATGCACATATCGATGACGATGATGATGGCGTATACACAGAAATGAAGATCGATAAGGTTTCAGTAGGGGGATGTGGAGGGCTAATTGGGAGAAAGAAAGGAGCTGTGGGAATCCGCATCAACTATAAAGGCATTCCGATGGTCTTCATCTCTTGCCATCTCTCTGGTATCGACGGCTTTCTGATCTGTTTCACTGTTTTTCCTTCGATCCATCTCCGACTAAAAGCTTTTAGTGCTTGAAAATAGGTCTGCCGGCCCTCCCTGTTTTTGTTAGCGCAAGTATTTATTAGTTATTTTTGTCCGATGTATATTTCAGCTCATGCTCACAATGTGGGGAAGAGGAATTCAGAATACAAGAGCGTATCAGAATCTCTTTTTTCCAAGAACTTGAACCCTTATGCTTCACCTCCCAAAATCATTGTTTGGTTGGGAGATCTGAACTATAGAATACAAGGGATTGAAACTGATTCCGTACGAAAACTGATAAACAAAGATCTTCACGGAGTAAATATTCCTCAACTTCATTAATTCTCTCCCAAATTATGAATACATGTTGATATTAACTCGCACACCTAACTTGATGCGCGCAGCTACTAACCAGCAATGACCAACTACTACAAGAGGCCGAAAGAGGAGAGATCTTCGAAGGATACCACGAGGGGACGATAACGTTCAAACCCACTTACAAATACGACGTTGGAAGTAGCAACTACGACACAAGTTATAAGGTGAGAGTGCCATCGTGGACCGATCGGATTCTGTTCAAGACGGAGGAAGGCATAGACGAGTTCCATGCGACACTACACTCTTACGAATCAATGGACGAAATTCACAGTTCAGATCATAAGCCAGTCAAAGCTCACATCTGTTTGAAACTAAACAAACCAAACCCATCATGACCATGATTATTAGCTTGTACAAATCAACTACGTGTTTAATGTAACATCGACTTTTTCTGCAATTACGCGATCATGACATCATATTCTGGTGACTTCCCAAATAAGAAGAAGCAAAGATATCGAATTCAATTACTTCACTATTAATTAATCGATCCGACCATTTGACCCTCATTTCCATCTGCCCCAGAGAAAACAGACTCTGCGACAAATTAATAGTACATTAAGGACTAAATTAAATGAATGGTTGATTGGCTGAACATCAATTCTACGGATTGATATGGTCATACTTGTTAATGATTCATTTTTTGTGGCAGAGGGTCACAGTTGTTAATAGAACAAAACAAAATGAAAGCAAATGACACGTGGGAAATTGACGCGTGTTTTTCCATATTCACACTTGAAATATTAATTATCTTATTAGGGACAAATTAAACTAAACAAGGTCAAACAATGCATTCAATGAATGAGTCACTAATATGAGATAGCAAATTAAACAGGCATGGACAGCGACCTATATAACAAGATTCACACCCAAAATAAAAGAAAAAAAACCAATAAGATCATGCATTGCATATAAGAAACTTATCATTTTGTCTATAATTATGTCCTCGGATTTACTTTTATCTTTTTTCTCTTTGATGCCAAGATTGTTAATGGGAGGAATAGGTGAGTTTGGAATCATCTTCTTTTATCCAATCTTTCAGATTCTTTCCACTTTTTCATTAGCTTTGTTATATTACCATAATGCTCGGATCATAAAAAATCCAACTTTTCAGCTAATTTGTTCTTTTTTGGCTTAAAAGTCTAAACCCACGTCCGTTCACTTCATCGACACGACGCCAATTCGCCAAAGGGCCCCAAAACCTTTTAACAATTACAAAAATTCAACCATGAAACAAAAGAAAATACAAAAAAAAGAAAAGCAATTCCCTTGTTTATTTTACGATTATTCTTCAAGTTAAGAACCTTGTTGGGTGTTTCTGGTGGAACAGTTAAAAAGAGGGAGGGGTGCTTCAGAATTCTTGATTGCCCGACTGGGTTTGATGAAGCTTCGTCAAACCCTTTTGGGTTAAGACAATAAAAGTCAATTAAAGTTCGAATAATCTTGCGCCTCTTTTTTTTTTGGTACTTTGAAATCTTGCGTACAGTTCATACCCTCCTCCATTCTTTGTTTCTAATACACTGTTCATATTTTGGGGCAGTCCTTTTACACGTTAATGGGATATTGAATTGTCTTCCTCCCCATTTTCTTCAGATTCTCCTCTGAATTTTAAAGTTTCTTTCTTTGTTTTGCTTTTGTTTCTTGTATAGATTATTTTGTTTACCCCAAAAAAGAAAAAGAAGACAGAAAGGAAGAAAGAAAAGGGCTTGTATGAGTTTGTGTATGTAAAAAACAAAAAACTGTGATGATGAGCTGTAAAAATGGTTGCTTTTGATCGAGTTGGGATCTTATCTGATCTGGGTCTGCTCTGCTAGCTCTCACCATTGTTGCACCCTCATTGATTTCTTAAAGGTGAGTCACTTCTCCACTATTTGATTCTCTACCTTTCTTTTTTTGGTTCTTTTACCTCAGATTAAACTTAATATGTCTATCTAATTTATGGACAAGTTGAACTGGAAGAATCTCTCTCTGCCTCACCTCTATATATATATATATATATATATATATATCTAGATGTTGAGTAATAATTGACTTGAGAAACCTTTAGTTCTGAATTTGCAAGTTTTAGCTGGAACATTCTGGGGTTGCAGAAATGCGCGGTGGGTGAATTGCTTTGATTCTGTTAGTCTTTGTTTGTATGCTTTTTGAAGATGAATTCAATGGCATTGAGCACCCAGTTGTTGGGTTTGGGAGTGCAACATTTGTAAAACCCAGTTTGTTGAATTTTAGGTGATAAAGTTTGAAATTTGAATACGTCTTGCTTGCCAGCATATATTTATTTACTTGAAATCTTTTGCATCTAGTTCAACTCTCCTTGATAGTATGAACTGTTTTTCCCAATATCCACGCAATAGTTTTTTCTTTTTTTCTTTACTTTGAGGTCAATACTACATTAAATGTTATGGATTTTCCTGTATGTTGAACTTGTACAGCATCTGTTGGTTTAGTTGTTTATATTGCATCAACTTAGACGGTTGCTTTGTGTGCAGTTAAAAAGTTAATATACTATGAGCACATAACATTACACATAATGGGTTGGCTTAGCAAGATTTTCAAAGGCTCCAGCCACAAAATATCAGAAGAGCATTGTCATGAGAACGATGGAGGGGATCCAAATACCGATGGTCCTTCTTGTTCAGGGGTAATACCATCTATAAGTTTGTTGGTCTTAGTTGGAAAAGTATGTTTCTTTTTAGTCTTCTTTTAATCTGCTTGAAGTTCTTTAACATACACTGTCTTGGGAATACTGAATGTAGGACATCTGGCCAGAAAATGAGAATGAAGATATAGACCGTGCTATTGCATTATCTCTTTTAGAAGAAAATCAGAAAGGAAAAAATGTGATTGGTGAGTGAATGGTTTACACATTGCGTGATTCTTTGTGTTTGATCCTGAAGGCATTATATGTTTCTCGGTTTTCAATGGTATATATTGGCTTCTGTATCTTAGAGATGAACAAGATTTTTGCAATTCAGTGTAAAGAGTATATGATAATCTGTCCACTGGCATTTTGAATTATGTATTGCATGAAGATTATTGATAATCAATCATTTTGCTGTCAAATGGTACAAATATACGTATTAATCGGAATTTTATACCTGTGGTTAGATTTTGATTCTCAGTTGGAAGAAGATGAACAACTTGCCAGAGCCTTACAAGAAAGTTTGAATGTGGACTCTCCTCCCCGATATGGAAATGGAAATACACATCCTCCTCAATATGGAGGAAATCCACATCCTCCTCAATATGGAAATGGAAATACATATCCTCCTGAATATGGGAATGGAAATACACATCCTCCCCGATATGGAAATGGAAATGGAAATGGAAATACACTTCCTCCTCGATATGAAAACGGAAATGCATATCCTCCTCGATATGGAAATGGACATACTTATCCACCTATCCCCATGTACTATCCAATGGGGTCCAGGTATGGATTTCTCTTGAGCTAATTGTGTAGTGTGTAGGTTAAGGCATTCTGATTAAGAATGAAAAAGAAAGAAACTTGAGTTGATGGGATGTTGTTAACAAGCTATTCATCATAAATTATGGAAGTTGGGAATGTCATTGCATTCTTTACATCAACCAAAGAACAGCAAGCTGCCTGTTGATGCAGTGATAATTTCTTGTGGAAGTTCACATTAATTTCAACTTTGGATTATGTATTATTTGATTTATTCTGGTTTAGTTTTGTGCTTCACTTTAATATGATCATAGAGTGTTTTCATTCTTTTTGGTAGGATTTGTGCCGGTTGCAATGCTGAGATTGGTTTTGGACGATATTTGAATTGCCTGAATGCATTTTGGCATCCAGAATGCTTCCGGTGCCGTGCATGCAATGTACCGATTTCCGATTACGAGGTATGATATTTAGGGATACTTCAGGAATCTCACAATAAACAATAGCAACACTAAATGAAAAGAAAGATAAACTAAATCCCTAAATAAAGTAAGTGATAAAGTAGATTTTATTTCTATGCTTATGCTTATCTGGAGGCTTAGGTCTTCTTCTTGCATTCAGCACTGTCTTATTATTTTTTGTTGTTTAAATAAGCTTACTATTTTTCATCTTATGCAGTTTTCTACATCTGGGAATTACCCTTACCACAAATCTTGCTATAAGGAGAGCTACCATCCAAAATGTGATGTTTGCAAGCACTTTGTAAGTATCCCAATATCCATAAAATCTTCCATTGGTTCTATCAGAACGTATAAAACCAAAGAATTAGTTCTTGTTAGTGCGTTTCTGTTCTTACCAATACATAAGATTGCTGAATTACCTAACTGAGAAAAGAAATATACCAGCTCAATTTTAATGTCAAGTGCGTACATCTTGCTATTTCTACATCATTGATAAATGACGGGATTGCCAGATTGGATATATTTGACAGACCTCCTTCAGTTTGATTTTGCAGCGAGGCTTATGTTTCAAACAATATAGTTTAAAGATTCCAATCTGACATTTGTTTCCTTCAATTATTTGATTAATTGTGAGTTGTCGTCTTTTGTAATATATATCTTTTGACAGATTCCAACAAACCCTGCTGGTCTTATTGAATATAGGGCACATCCATTTTGGGTTCAAAAATATTGCCCATCTCATGAACATGATAATACTCCTCGGTGTTGCAGCTGTGAGCGAATGGAGGTCAGTTGAAATAAATTACTTCACTGCACCAAAGTTCTTGTACGAGAAAAAAAAGAAAAATTGACCAGATTATTTCAAAACCATCAAAAAGAGAGAGAAATAAGATGTATATATGTACACTACCTGCAGGCACGGGACACAGCATATATAAATCTAAATGATGGTCGGAAGCTCTGTCTAGAGTGTTTGGACTCTGCAATCATGGATACCAGCGAATGCCAACCCCTATATCTTGATATACAGGAATTTTATGAAGGTTTGAATATGAAAGTGGAGCAGCAAGTTCCATTACTCTTGGTTGAAAGGGAAGCACTAAATGAAGCGAGAGAAGGAGAAAGAAATGTAAGGGCAATCAGTTCTAATCAGTTTTTAGTATGATAAGTAAGAAAGTTTGCCATAGTTAGATTTGGAAAGTCAGACATTGTTAATATGGGACATTTCCAATTGTCTCTGATGACTTTATAAGTCCCTTTACAAAGTCACACCTTGTCATTTGAAGCTTACATTGCTAATTGTTCAACATGCATATAAATATCATGCGATATTTTGACATGGTTAGTTCATAGATTGTATAAGTCTGTTGAGAATATAAATATCACGTGTACATGGTTGTTCAACATGCATATAAATATCACGTGTACAAGTCTGTTGAGAATTTTAGGAATTGCTTCTTATGATTGTATGTTTCAAATGTTACACTTACATCTTTGTCCATGTATCATTTATGTGTTAAGTCTGTTCTTCCGAAGTGTTACAATATTACGTCTGACTTATATGAACTGGTCATTTTCAGGGCCATTATCACATGCCTGAGACCAGAGGGCTCTGCCTTTCTGAGGAACAGACTATTAGCACAGTAAGAGATTTTTAAAATACTTTGTTCTGTTTCTATTTGGGTCGGGTTCCAAACTGATATCTTTTTGTTGGTTATCTTATCTGAGAACCACCAGATTTCAAGGCGGCCAAAGTTTGGGGCAGGAAACCGAGCTACGGACATGATAACAGAGCCCTACAAACTAACTCGTCTCTGTGAGGTGACAGCAATTCTAATATTGTATGGTCTTCCAAGGTACATCTTCGATCCATAATGACATACAGGCCTCTGACACCTCATGTATTAGCATTTCCTGGATATATAATGAGGATGATAACTGGAACCTTCTGCATGTAGGTTGCTGACTGGGTCTATCCTAGCACATGAAATGATGCATGCATGGCTGCGGCTTAAAGGTACTATTCAGATCAGTCCATTTGTTTGTTTCTTTTCTTCCTCTTAACAAGTGCAAAGCAATGACTTAATAATTAACTCTTTCTTGAAGGTTATCGACTCAGTCAAGATGTTGAAGAAGGTATCTGTCAGGTTATAGCTCACATGTGGCTAGATGCTGAGCTTATGTCTGGCTCAGAAGGGAATTCTGCATCTACATCATCATCGTCCTCCAGTTCCAATTCATCAAAGAAGGGTACACGATCTCAGTTTGAGAAGAAGATTGGTGAGTTCTTTAAGCACCAGATCGAAGTAGATATTTCCCCAGTATATGGAGACGGATATAGGGCTGGTCAACAGGCAGTGAATAAATACGGGCTTAGAAGGACCCTAGACCATATTCAAATGACAGGGACCTTTCCTTATTGAGGACTCAGTCCTTGAATACTGTGGTTCTTCTTTTCTTTCCACAGAATCACAACCGGACCTTCTCATATTAGAAACCAAGGCCGAAGTTGATAGGAATTGACTCGAAAGAGAATTATGGATTGAATGCTCATTTTTATGATTTTGGCGGTTGCCCATCTACTTGATGACTTGATTTACATTGTGTTCCTGTCACCGTATTTACAGAACTTCTGATGATGCCACTCGATTACAAGATGATCAAATTCACGTTCTGCATTATAAACTCAACATGGCTCAATTAATAAATTACAAATCAAACCAAGAAACTTGAAAACAGAATCTTTAACACACAAGCACACAGTATTTCATGTTGAAATCATTATCTTCAGAAATTCATTGAAATCGAGGACTCCATTCCATTTCCGTCAAGATCAAAGACACCGACCATGGATACACACTCATCATAGGATTTGGCATCTCCTAGTCGATTGAACATGTTTTGCAATCCTTTTGGTGTTATGCATCCGCAACCTTTATCAACTTCAAACATCTCAAAAGCGTTCTTTAGATCGTCATTTTCATTGTTATCAATATCCTCTCGCCTCATCAATTTGACGAAGTCATCAAACTCCAACAAGTTATCACCATCATTGTCCAATTCTTTTATCACACTTCGAGCCTCATGAGTGGACATGGGTTCCCCAATTGACATGAAGTAAGCTTGAAGTTCGTCGCCTGAGATCTTACCGTCTTTGTTGGTGTCAAAATGACCAAAAACTTTTGCAAGCTCCTCATTTCTTGAGACAAAGTTGTAACTTTGAGTAGGAAGAGATGAAGATAAAGGGGGGCTATGGCTTTTGGGTTTTGAACCAAGGAAAGAGAGGTTTAGCTTAAACATACTCTTAGCAGTGAAAAACCATTTGTAGGGCTTTGAGCCATTTTCCTTGATCTTCATTTCTAAACAGAAGAAACAAAGGTTGATAATTAATCAGTATATCTCTTGCAGCTCACCAGTGCCTACGTTGACGTTATATATAAATCTGCATGCCACATGAAAGTGCAGCGTAGTTTCTGTCGGAGGTGCGCAATTGATCGAAACTCGAAAACATTGAAGTTAGTACACTTGCATCGGAATTTACAGGAATTTTCATTGTAATGACTCCTTGTGCAACTGAAGAGGTATCAAGCTGCAGCATAGGTCAAAAACTGAAAAATAATGAGCATTCCAACCGTCTTTATTATTTTTCGCCGTTGGAGATCTAAATCCAAAAACAGTTGACTACAGAATCAAGTCATCAACTAGCCAGAGCCGAGTCTGTAACTAGGTTTAGTGGGCCGGGTCAAATCTGTGTTGTATTCCCCATGGGCCACGGCAATCTAGTGAAATGGGCCTTTCTTCTCCTTCGAAAATGAGAAACCCAGTCTTGTCTGAGCTCAGTGTTGCAGTGACTCGGAAACTTTCACAGTTCACAGTTGAGCTCCATCTCCATGGCCAAGTATGTAATTTCGCAGCTATGATTCAACTCCGGCGGCACAGACTCTCCTTCTCCGAACCAAATGCTCAGGCGCTACTGCTTCCACCGCCGACGACTCCACGTGTCCAGAACCGGACTCCACTGGAAGCCCCGGGACGAGTACAAGCTGACCCGACCCGAATTGCTCGACCGGATCTCCCGCCTCCTCGTCCTCCAACGGTACGACGCCCTTAACAACCTCTCTTTTGAATTCTCCGACCAACTCCTCAACACCGTTCTCCGGAAACTGAAGCTAAACCCTAACGCCTGCTTAGAGTTTTTCAAATTGGCCTCGAAGCAACAGAAATTCAGGCCCAATCTCAAGTCCTACTGTATAATTGTTCATATTTTGTCTCGTGCTCGAATGCACGATCAAACCAGAGCCTATTTGAATGAATTGGTTGCTCTCTGTAAGAGTAATTATCCGGCTTTCGTGGTCTGGAATGAGCTTGTTAGGGTTTATAGGGAGTTTACATTTTCTCCCACGGTTTTCGATATGATTCTCAAGGTGTTTGCTGAACAAGGCATGACAAAGTATGCGTTACATGTCTTTGATAATATGGGCAAGTGCGGTAGGGTGCCGAGTTTGAGGTCTTGTAATTCTTTGTTGAGTAATTTAGTCAGGAGTGGTGAATGTCACACTGCATTGCTTGTTTATGAGCAGATAGTTAGGTTGGGGATTGTTCCGGATGTTTATACGTGTTCGATAGTGGTGAGAGCATATTGTAAAGAGGGGAGAGTGAGCAGAGCGGCGGAGTTTGTGAAAGAAATGGAGAGTTCGGGTTTTGAGTTGAATGTAGTGACTTACAATTGTTTGATTGATGGGTATGCTGGTCTGGGAGATGTTGGAGGAGCGAAATCGGTGTTGAGGTTGATGTCTGAAAGGGGAATTAAGAGAAATGTGGTGAGTTGTACACTGTTGATGAAGGCTTACTGCAAGCAAGGTAAGATGGAGGAAGCGGAGGAGGTGCTTCGCGGTATAAAGGAGGAGGAGCCAGTGGTTGTGGATGAGCGTGCATATGGTGTGTTGGTAGATGGATATTGTAAAGCTGGCAGAATGGATGATGCTAGTAGGATACATGATGAGTTGTTGAGGATTGGTTTGAAAATGAATACTATCATTTGCAACTCCTTGATCAACGGGTATTGTAAGCTTGGTCAAGTTTGGGAAGCAGAGGGAGTATTGCAGCGTATGAGATCTTGGAACTTAAAGCCAGATTCTTATAGTTACAATACCCTGATGGATGGTTACTGTAGGAAAGGTCAGACGAGTGAAGCATTGAAGCTTTTCGATGAGATGCCTGAGGGAGGAATCCATCAAACTGTGGTAACTTATAATACCATTCTCAAGGGTTTATGTCAAGCAAATGCTTTTGATGATGCTTTACACCTTTGGCATTTAATGTTGAAAAGAGGGTTGGCTCCTGATGAGGTTAGCTACTGTTCTCTGCTTGATGGGTTTTTCAAGAAGGAAGATCTTGACGGCGCTATAACTCTGTGGAAAGATATTTTGGCAAAGGGTTTTACCAAAAGCCGGTTTGCTTTCAATACAATGATTAATGGGTTATGCAAGATGGGGAAATTGGTTGAAGCGGAGGAGATCTTCGATAAGATGAAGGAGCTAGGATATTTACCTGATGAGATAACTTATAGAACCCTGAGTGATGGGTACTGCAAACTTGGGAATGTTGAAGAAGCTTTCAGAGTTAAAACTTTGATGGAAGGCCAGGCAATATTTCCTTCGATTGAAATGTACAATTCTCTCATCAGTGGTGTTTTTATGTCTAGAAATATAAGTAAAGTGATGAATCTTCTTGCTGAGATGCAGACAAGGGGACTATCCCCTAATACTGTAACATATGGAGCCCTTATCTCTGGTTGGTGCAATGAAGGGATGCTGGATAAAGCTTTTAGTTCATATTTTGAGATGATTGACAAAGGGTTTGACACCAATTTGTTTATTTGCAGCAAATTTATCAGTACTCTGTATAGGCTTGGAAGGATTGATGAAGCAAGTATTCTGTTGCAGAAGTTAGTACATTATGATCCTTTTCCAGTTCAAAAAGGTGATATTACACAACGCGAAATTCAAAAGTTTGCAGATTCTCTTGATGAAAGTGCTATAAGTGTCTGTCTTCCCAACAATGTATTGTACAACATTGCCATCTTTGGAATCTGCAAATCGGGGAAGGTTGGTGATGCAAGAAGATTTTTATCAGCTTTGTTACTTAGTGGCTTTTCTCCAGACAATTTCACATATTGTACCCTGATTCATGCCACTGCTGCTGCTGGTAATGTGAACGAGGCTTTCAGCTTACGAGATGAAATGCTGAGAAGGAATCTTGTTCCTAACATTACCACATATAATGCTCTTATAAATGGCTTGTGCAAAGTAGGAGAATTGGATCGAGCGCAGAGGCTTTTCTATAAACTTTGCAAGAAGGGGTTAGCTCCTAATGCTGTTACCTATAATATATTGATTGATGGATACTGCAGAACTGGCAATACTGTTGAAGCTTTTAAATTTAAAGACGAGATGATTCTAGAAGGGATTGTTCCCTCTATAATCACTTATTCTGCATTGATCAATGGTCTTTATAAGCAAGGAAATATGGAAGAATCTGTGAAGCTTTTGAGCCAAATGATCAAGGCTGGAGTGCAACAAAACCTAGTCAGTTATGTACTCCAGTTTAGTTGATAACACTACATTTGGGCTATTGATCTTCCAACTTCAGCAGCTTGTTGTTGAATGTGCATCTTTATGCTTTCCAATTTGGAGTTCTGACCACTGCAATTTGGAAGCCTGTTTGCGTTTTCAATATAATTCCTGACCAAGTGGTCCAGGTAATGTGCATGATAAGTTTACTCATCTATGATTTTAGTTTCCAACAATGCATTCACTTGGATGATTGCATCAATTGCAATTAAAAACTTAATTGACTGTGAGTTTTTTTTTTTTTTTTTTTTTTTTTGAGAAATTAACTATGAGTAGATTTTAACAGACCACGATATGGGTAGGCTCTGCAAGAGTTTTTGACAGTTTTAGCTGCAAAGTAGTGCAAGAGCATTGTCATGTGAGTTATAGATTACCTCCACATTTGCAACTTAGAGATGATTTCTATTAGAACTTTGTCAAGAAGTGAGAACCCACAATTGGAAGAAGATAAACTACTTGGCAGAGGAATACCAGAAGGTCTGAATGTGGAATCTCCTCCTCAGTACAGAAATGCATATCTTCCTATCCCAAGGTATATGATTATCCAGTTGACATCTTTGGTGTTTCTTTGATACTTAACCATGAATGTAAAGTCTTTCACAACTGTCAACTGTAAACATGTTGCAATCCCATTTCTCACCTTTATTCCTCAAGGGTTTGATTCCTTGGACCCACAGTCTTATGTTTCAACTAATATACTTTGAATCTATTTTGTTGGACCTGATTCATGTGATCACTCTGTAATCAAAATTGCCTGATGTTGCATCGTATCATTCATTTTAGAACTTCATTTGTTTCCCATTTGGGACTATCCTTTATATGTATTATAATGATGTCTTATGCAGGAAAGATCAGCAAAGAGTGTCCTTGATCTTTTGGGTGCATGCTGAGGTAAGTTTTGACCAACATTCGAGCTGCCTGACTTAAGTTTGACATCCAGAATGTCTCCTGCTGTAATGCAACCTGCTAATTTGATTTACAAGGTAAAAAGTTTACTCCTTTGAGCTAGTCCGGTTTAAATAATTCAATTATTTAAATATGTTAACTTTTTCAAGGCAATGTATTCTTGGTCCGTACAAACTATATGTAATTGGTTCTAATCTTTCATAAACTGATTGGGCTTAGGTTTATGAATTAATGCCTTGATAAGAACCATCTCATCTCTTTCCTATCTCTTTCACTAAATAAAGAATCTAATCAATGATCTATGAAAGTTTGTATAGATGCTACTGTTTCAAACTATTAGAATTTAGAGATGCCAATTAATCTCCTCTTCCTTCAAGTATATAGTCCATTTTTGGTTGGTCTTCGTTTTTTGTAGTTCATCTTTGATAGATTCCAGATTTCCAATAAGCCCTAACAATCTTACTGAATTTAGAACACCATCCATCTTGAGTCCAGAAATTTTACTGTGTCAAGTGGGAAGTATGTGGACTCTGCAATCATGACTCATGCAGAACGGTAAGATGTCAACCCCTGAAGCCTGAAGGTATGTTCATTTATATATGTGTGTGTGTGTGTGTACTTTTATTGCATTATTTACAGGAGCTCAATGTGACTTCTGAGTTCTGATACAAGTGTTCTCTGCTATATGGTCAAATGGGTTACAAACACGCTTAGGTCCAAAGTGTTGTTGTCGAAGTAAAACAATTTTCAGAAGAAGTGTAATAGGATTTACAGTCGATTGTGAATTGTGATTGGGTATATGTTTGAGCTCTGTCGTTTGAGTTCTATCATCTATGTGGAAGTATTTCTATCAAAGTGAGTTGGTCATTGGTTTTCCTTTTTTCTTCTTTCTTTTTTTTAAATCTTCTTTTCTTATTCTGATTTAGTATGCGGATGTTAAAAGCTAAATTAATTTTAGTAGACTGGTGTTTCCTCTTGACCTCATGAAAATGTGCTTCCATGAATTCATCGTGACATCAGAAGCCATAACTTTCTTAACTAGGATAAACAAAAATATTGACACCAAATCAAGACAGCTAATAGTATAAGCTTTCATTCTCAAAGGGAAAAAAAAACAATAAGAAGAAGATAATTATGTGGCATCTTTTAGTTATTTAATTATTGGTGTGAAGTATGCCTCATTTAAAGGCGTAGACTTACAGGCACCTCATGAAATTGACAGGCAGGAATTAAAGTTATGTCACATCCCGCATTGGCATTCAGCTCTGCGTATTGATATGGGGACACTTACATGTGAAAAAACAAAGGGAATTGCTATTTAGTTTCAGGTCTGCCACTCCAGTCCTACTGTAAACAGCATTTTGAGTGAGGTTGTTAGATGGTCTATAAAGCTTTCAGCTTCGTTTTGGTGAAGCAGCAAATTGACATGTAATAAGACTGTCCTTTGGATATTTTGGCGACTTGAAAATGTTTAATTACTTTGGTATCATGGTATTCTTGAATGCACTTTTATTAGTTCTGAACCTGTGGCTTGGATTCTTGGAATGATGGCATCCCACTTTATCATAGATCATATATGGGTCATGGACTCATGGTAGAAGGCAAAGTTGTATGAATTGTCGCTATAGATATTTTCTGAATCGTCATTATAAACCTAAACCAACCAAAGTATCACCACAGACTTCAATTCAAGCATCATTTCAATTTTCTAGTTCTACAAGTGGTCCTTGTACCATGGTCCGGTCGTGGTTACTCAACCTCATACGGCTCAGTGATCAATTTCTCTTGATGTCTACCGAACCCTAATTCTTTGGATCTATACCGATCTCAATTTTTTCTCGTCAAATTAATTGGAACGTTTTGTTGTTTCTCAGAGACTTCTATAATTTTTTTTTTGATCTTATACTCTTGAAAGGGCGATTTAGAATTGCGTCGGTAAAATGATAATCATCAATCAATCAATCATGCATGATTGCTCTAGAAGAGTACTTATCTACAATAATATCATCATGAAAGTCATTTACAATTCTTTTCTTAATTAAATAAAGTGAGATGCATAGTAGGAAAGCAGTGCTATTGGTAATTCTGCTACGTTATAATCGAGTTACATATCGAGTTATTTTTCCGTTATGTCACCGCTGTGTCAAAGCAAATGGAGTAGCCAATAGAGCACTCTTTATTAGTTGATTCTTGTTAGAATACATGTATTCTGTAGAGATTTCTGATATCATTTCAGGACATACTCTAGATGCTAATTGTAATCAGGAGTTTAGGCTAAACGTCCCCCTCCCTTGTATTCGGCAGTTTCATTAATCAAAGTTTGAGGACAGCCGCATCAGCCCTTTATCCAAAAAATAATAATAATAATAATAATAATAAAGTGAGAAAAGGAATATTTTTCCAGGTATAAGGTTTAAGGGTAGGTAGTTGTGACTTGTGAATGGCATATTGGCATTAATTTAGTTATCTACATGTCTTTGCTTACTTTAAAATGAAGAAATGAGTCTGAATAATTTTGTTGCAGATTTAGTTAACACCAGCAGAATATAGTTTGACCTAAACTATAATTGAAGATGATGATGCGTATAAAATTGAAACGAACCAATTCAGCATCATCATAGTTTCAGATTTCAGAATATGAATGTCAATGTCCAAATGGAAGTACCGTGGTGCATATTATTTGACTAATTTGGTTCTTATGGTTCGTTTAAAAGTCCAATAAGGTATAACCGTATACGGTACCATTTTCTATTAAGACAGACCTTTCTTGCTCTACCGACAACCCAGTATGTAGTCTAAACTCTAAACTACGAAATGTTGGTGATTAAAACTTACGAGTTGACAATTTCACTTGATTACTTATTTGAATATCATTCAATAAGAGTGATTTTATAATACAACTCGTCACTGTTAGAAATTCTCTTGGTAAAGCTGGGCACTTGGGCAGTTGGCTATAGTGTTCTGATTGACTAATTCCCAGTGCTCGATCAAAACTCATTCATTTACTTCAATAACAATTATTTTTAGTAAAAAGCAACTAGTTAATTAACTATTAATCTTTGAATTAATAATGGCAACCTAATACCTCTATAATTTTATTTCTAGTTATAAAATCAAACAAATCAGCTGGCAAATATCTTTCCAGCTGCTACGTGCACTTTAAGCAAACAAGCAAAATATGGAGATTACATTATTTGACTATATTTAGAGTTCAAATTAATCAAAACCCTGGTTTATGGTATTACACTCAAATCAATGCAATCAGAGTAATTAGAACGCTTAAAATTGCAAATTAACTTTGAAAGCAAACAGGTAATTTTGAATCCACTTAATTACATACTATCGACGGAGACAAAATATCAAAAGACAAACCAAACACTGTTTGATAAGAAAAATTAATAGCTTAGTCTAGTATTGACTGTGACTGATTGCTCAGTTGAAACTACAACATCTTTCTAAATCTAATGAAAGAGTTATGACCCTAGGCCTCCTGAAGTTTTGATGTTCATAGCTATCTAACACAGATTGATAGTTAGCCGGCCTATATATGATACTATGATTTTGTATAGGTGCGGATTAGGTGCCGTCGTCCATCCTCTCGCTTCAATTAAGCGCCGACGGCTGCGATACTCTTGCCTGATAGAGACCAAGCTTCGACCTTGAGCTTCTTCTTGCCGGTGGACTCGTCGGCTACGAGCTAGTTTACAGCTGACCTTGATGGTGAGTAAGGGCTCGCCGCCCAATCTTTAGACCTCGATCGCCGTGGGCTTCATCTTCATAGTGACGCCATCCGAGATACCCATAATCTCTATTTGGCAAGAGCAGCACCGCCGTCGGCGCCTGATGCAGCTGTGAGGATGGATGTCTGCACTTTTTCTGTTTTTTGTGGAAGTCCGCTTCTGAACGCCTCCGTGTGTGTGTGTATAGATACCTTTCCGTGAGGAATTCATTATTTTTGGTCATTTTAAGGGCTTGCTTATTCGATCAACTTTTCGATCATATATTGAGATCTCGACCGTTCAGTTCTTATGTTTATATGAGTAAATCACTTTTACAGATTTTCAGCTAAATTAATAACCGTAAAGTATCGAACTAGATTAAATCAATGGATGAACTAAATATGTCCAATATGAACTGTCAACTTATAATTGTAAATTACAGTTATAAATAACTTAATAATCATCAATTTGAATATATAGTAATTGAATAATGTTCACACGCACCTTCACCGGTAAAACTACGTACATTAAGAAACTTGATTGATATTATTTACCAAACATCATGAATTCGTCAAGCCACCCAAAAATAGCTCATTTTCTATACAGGGATTGATTACAGACTCTATATGATACAATTAATTTGAAGTATATTACACAATACAATGGTGGCAGAAGTTCATGAATTAGTCCATTTATTGCTTCTGTTTTTTCTGGACTAATTTTCTTGTTTTCTTTTGACACAAATTTTAATATGGTTGAGTTTGTACCTGTATAATCTACAAACGACATTACAAATGAATAATGATCTTTCTTCTTCCATGATCTACCTTCAATCAGATTCATCCGAGACTGATATATCGATCAGTAGCTTATCAATAATATGACAGATCACACGCCCAAAACGAACTGTTTCGGCTTCAATCTGCAAAAAAACATACATTTCATCCTCGATCCATCTCCGATTCTCTGAAATCAAGAGTCCAAAACAAATGGAGTTTCCAAGAGATCATAAGGAGCCCAGAGCGCGTCCAAAGGGCATGGCCTGTTAGCTTCCAATCTCGCCCACGGCTTCCCTTTTCCACTCCAATGCAAAAGACTCACCGAACCAGGATGCAAATTCCGGCAAAGCCCCCGGAAGTTATCACCACCGAGACCATGTTGGTTCCATCTGTGCTCCACAGGCGCTATTTTCCCGGCAAAAACTAGAAGAAATGGCGGCAACGAACCGAGCTCGTAGATTCTCATTCTCTTCTGCAGCTGCATCCACTCTTCTATTTTCGCGGTGTAGTCACCCCCTCTCCAGCGATCCAGATCGATCACCATCACGCCGGTGTTGAAGTAACAGGCCTTTCGGTCAGCGAACGTGAGCGAGAGAGAAGGATTGGACCAGAATGTAGTGGTGAAATACGAAGTGAAGTTTGCGTTGCAGTACTCCGGGGCGGCGAGGACGGTGCTCTCGTCGCCGAGGGGAATGTCCGCGAGCTTGGCAATGTCGTCGACCAGAATGAGATCGGAGTCGAGGTAGACGACTCGTCGTACGCAGAGGGGGAGGAGGTTGGCGAGGTAGCTACGTGCGTAGTTGAGAGGGCAGTCCAAGGCGGAGCGGATGGAGGTGGAGATGAGTCCCGAGACGTGGGAGTCGTCGAAGGGGTAGATTTGGAAGGTGAGGTAAGGGAAGGAGGAAGCAATAGTGGCGCGTAGATGGGACGCGTTGGCTGCAGCAGAGGCGACGAAGTGGAAGGCGACGTTTTGGGGACAGGAGGAGTGTTGGAGGACGGAGAGGATGGCAGCCATGGAGCCGCGGATGTAGGCGGTGTCCAAAGTCATTGCCACGTGAACGGCTTGGCGGGAACAGATCATGAAGTGGTGGTGGTTGTTATTGTTGTTGTCGTCTTCTTCATCGGGGTCGAAGTCGTCGTCGTGGACGGTAGTGATGGAAGGGCAGTCGGGGGAGTTATAGAACTGCGGAGCTTCTCTAAAATGATGGGCGGCGGCGGCGGCAGCAGCAGCGGTGGTGTTGGTATTTACATTGGTTGGAGTAGAGCAAGAGTGAATGGGAAAGAGAATGAGAGAGAGAATGAAAAGGAGAGGTAGCTTGGGATTAGGCGTGGGCATGGTTTTGAAAAGTGAAAAGAGAAGGAGTGAGGGAGAGAGAGAGAGAGTGAGATCTGTAGGTTAGGTTTAATACATGGGAGAGTTTTAAAGTAAGAAGACGCGTTTGAAAAGGAAGAGGGAATGGGAATGGGAACGGGAATAGGTGAGCTGGGTTATATGGGTGGCCGCCTGGATCTGCAGGGTTCAGGGCATGGAGGAATTGATTATAGAGAATGGGAATGGCTTAGCTTGGTCAAGAATATTTGTAGTTGGTGGGTTCACATTAGTAATGGTGACGAAGTAGTAAGTACCTGTCTTCTAGATTGGTTCATTTTGTACCTCCCACCTCTCTCAAGTGATCGGGTTCTTCGTTTTTGTAGCCATATAGAAACTGGACCCTAATGGTGGAATAATTATAACCATGTTTTATTATTTTCTACTTGTGAAAGACATTGCAGATCAACGTAGGCACGTGCTCTAATTCATGAGGCAGATGATTAATTAGGGATCTTGCTCATCACTTTCCTTTGCTTTCACTTATTTTCTGGTTAAGGATCTCTCTCGAATGTTGAAGCATCGCAGTCGGGGAAAACTATTTCTGAGCAACCAAGACAAAGCAGTTAAAAACCTAAAGGAACCAAAAGAAGAAAAGAAAAGAAAAGAAAAGAAAAGAAGGTTCATGCTTCGAAACCAAGTTATATGAAATTTAAAGATTAGATATAGTGGAAATATATCACTATGATCATATGCTAAATGAGTCATGGAAGCCCTGAAAAATAAGGCTTATTAATTGAACTACTTATATGGCCGAATCATCAGAGATATGCTTGTTTAATTTGCTTGTTTTTCAAAGATTTATACAGTGTGTTAAGAGTAGTAATTGATGTTTCCTCATTGTGAATCGATCGATCATATGGGATTTGTTTCATCCGGGCTACTAAACAACGATAGCTTTACGCGTCTAGCTAGTACTGCTTGCTCAATGCTCCATTATCAAGTAGCTAGGACTAGGATTATGGCTATCAAGTCATGACATGTCACCCCAAAAGTCTATGTTCATTGCGTCATTATCATCATTAATAACATTTGTCATGGTTTTGCACATACTCAAAATGATCTCGTCGCAAACAAGATTCAGATCTCAACCCGATCATCAGTTTTGAATTAATTGCGTTCAGCATTTCATAAGTACGGTGGACACCACGGTTGATCACCGACATCCCCATACGGCCATATATACGGTGGTGTGGGTCATGAGGGGAAACTTAAATGAAGGTCACCTCGCACATGTTAGCCAGAGACTAGAGACTAAGAATTAAGATGCATGCACATGGCTAGCCATGACGTTAGCATCATTACTAGCATATCCCACCAGTTCGAATTTTTATTTTTATTTTTTATTATTCCGTATTTTCTTAGAATACCTCTTTATCTTATGTGTCTCTATCGATTTATGATGTTAATAAAATTTTAATCTATAGGTTCTAAGATATTAGTTATTTCAATAGATGTTTTTAGTTCTTTCAAATTTGATGCAATAGCCAATAGGTTTAAGTCAACAACACATATTTTTATCTAATAGAGGCATCTATTTGGTACAAAAAATACTTTTATTTGGATTCCCAAGTTTATATCTCGTCGTTTGAAAATATATACAAGTACAATCTACAAAGACTTCGAAATAGATGATGAGAGATACGTCGGTGCTCGGTACATACAATAATCGTGTGCACTGCACCATTCAAATACGACTTCAAAGTCAAACTTTTTAATATTCCAGTGGTCTGACTTGACTTTCAGTCTTTCATGCCTCGTCTTGTTTTGTATATCTTAAAAGTTAAAAGTTAAAACCTTGTGCTTTGTCTAAAAAAAAAAATTAAAACCTTGTGGTAGAATTTACCTATAGATAGAGCTCTAAATTCATCGAGTGAGGCCCAATTAAGGAGGCTCCAGTGGCCCAATTATTCGCCTGTATTTTGCTCTTTTTCTTCTGGACGTGTCTTGTTCATTCGATCTGTCCCATGTGATGCTGAGCACGTCACTTGAATTATTTCTTTCTGGTTCTGACTCTTGAACACACACCAATCAAATACACAACGTGGGAATCCAAAACTACAAGAACCACATTTGAAATATCTCGAAAATTCTTCTATATACGACGGTACAAGTTCACATACGCTAAATATATAATCTCAATCGTCCATATGTGGAGTCCGTTATTTATCACTCAAAACCGTCCAATCTCAGCGGTGCGTGCATCTTCACGCCGTGTACCGAAGACTCTCCTTATGAACTTCATGAAAACGAAGGATGTCTCAATGTCCTTGATATCTTGGGGTCTTTTTCATAAATAGTCTCACTCTTAACAAACTAATGGCTTCACTTGGTTTCGATGACAATGCTCAACTACTTTATGCAAAACTAATTAACTAAAGAACCAACTTGCTGTGGGAGAGTTGATGAAAGAGGCTGGTCCCTAAACTGTTGTCCACAAAACTTCCCTGGAACTTCCTTTTTCAGGACTCATTGACGTTTTTCATCGCATTCTATCACACCCAATGTATAATGCCCACCGCCTCAATCACAATAAAGCTCAACAAATGAAGACTCTTTATATCAAAGGTCAGTTCAGATGTGAAGAAAAAACAAATTATACTTGGTGACACCAAAAAGAGAACAAGAAGCAAAAAGTTTGATGCCACCTTAAT
The DNA here is from genome assembly GCF_002994745.2 of Rosa chinensis. Classification (NCBI taxonomy): domain Eukaryota; kingdom Viridiplantae; phylum Streptophyta; class Magnoliopsida; order Rosales; family Rosaceae; genus Rosa; species Rosa chinensis. Next base: position 61,242,646 of record NC_037093.1, read on the forward strand.
GGGGTGTGGAGGTGGCCTAAGCTAACATGCAAGAGTTGCACATGGAAAAAGAGTAGATGCCCAACAGCTGATCAATCCACATGCTCACATAAAGGTTAATGTCGCCAGCCTATAATTAGTTCAACACTTCAACCAATCAAGGGGCCACAAGCAACACCTTTTAAAAAGCATTGATCAATGATCACATCACTCTTTTTCTTTGGACTGAATTGATCACATCACTCGGAAGATTAACTAAAGCTCGATTGAAAACAATTTCAAAACTTTACTAGCAAATAAACGATGCATCTTAGGACAACTTTGGTACAAGTATCATACGTCAGGGTAGACATTCCATGACAATCCAATCTAATGCTCCCTCAAAGCCATACTTGAAAACAAAATAAACCACTTACTGTTTGAAAACAGGAACTCACCTCAACTACTTCAGCAGTCCTCCTAATGCATCTGGTTTATGGATGCTAGGCAAATACTGATCATTTTCAAAATGAGGAAAGTGAATACAAATTGTCTTTGTATTGAATACAAATTCACTTGTATACAAAATTCTCGTCAGTCATACAAAATGCTCTAGTTCACTAAGAATATGATACTTTAACAGCACAAATGTAGTTCATAGTGCTCTATTCCCCTTATATAGGCATAATAACCACACCCTCAAGAAAATGCCAGGGCAAAGAAAAAATTCAGCAACCAAATGATTCGGAAAAACAAAGACTATGCAGGAGAAAGAAAAATTGTGACTACAAAGTGCATTCTTACCTGCTGCAACATATTCCATGCCTCCGCACTACTGCATTGTGTGGAGAGAGCTGATGCCATGAGCGATGTTGCAGAAAAGAGCAGGCTCTGTGTGCGTGTGTGTGAGACAGAGAAATAAATGCAGCAGAGTATCTGGAAATACAATTATCATATCATGTAAGCCATAACTGACATGCCAATGAGACATACAAATGACAAGCTACAACAAAACTGAAAATGGTAAAATATGAACAGTTTCCCCATTGTCAGAAACAATAAATATAAACTAGCAAATATACAAACACCCTAAACATCCAGTTTGAAATGGATAGCATATTCAATCTATTGCCACAAAAGAGCCATAAGAGCACAAGCTACAACAAACATAATCAACATCTTCAGGTAATAATCTTGAACTGCAGCTGGACGACCCACACGAGGACCCGGTCGCAAATTGTATCTATGTCCATGGGGGCCATGAACTGTATTATGAAACCCATGATGAAATCCAGCACTTGTACCATACACGGGAGCATCAGGAAATCCATGCATCTGAAAATTTAACAAAGATGGGAAAAGGCCACCAAAAGCTGCAGAGAAGGTGAAATTGCCAAACCTTGTTGTGGTTGCAATTGGTGGAGCAAACCCTCCCAAACCTCCCATGAATCCAAACCCACGTTGGGCGAAATGGTTTTGTTCTGGTGGAGGAGCTGTTTCAGGCCTTTGCCCCGCTGGACGATTTGGAATATTAACTCCAGGAATTGACCTTGATCTTGGGTCAGTAGATGTCTTTCCCCTACCATACAAGGGGACCAAACTCTCCTCCTTCACGACGGCTTTGCAAACAGGGCATTCCTGAGAATGGGAGTGAATGTGGAGCCATTTGTAAAGGCACGGCCAGCAGAAAAGATGGCCGCATAGGGTAACAATTGGGTCTTGGGCTAAGTCAAAGCAGATATTGCATTCGAAATTACCAGCATCCCCGTTATTAGCGTTACTGCTGGAGAAAGAAGGCCCTTGTGATTGGGATGGCCTGCTCGCTGAATCCCCAAAACCACTTGCCATACCTGGAGGACAACCTCTTAAACTCGAATCACATATATCATACAGTATATCAACAACAGCCATTGCAACATCTCAGTTACATTGAACTAGATCAAAAGAACATAATCGGGCAAGCCCTAGTTACCCAGAAAATATAAAACCCTACACAACAATTGAACAAACTTCACCCACCAAATACTATGGGATCCAAAATCAATTATTCTTTCGAAATGATGCGAACTCTGGTGATTCTATTTAGTTACAAGTACTGGGAATAATCAACGAATGGTTTTACTTAAATCTCAATTTTCTCTCTTCCTGAATATGATCACAAATATTACGAATTCAGCCTACAAAGATCTACAGCATGCGAGCAGAAACACAACGTCTCAGCAATCGATTTGAAATTTACTTTTCGTCAATTCTCAGAATCCAATCATGAGCAATCCAGAAACAAATTGAAAACAAGCAATAGAAATCAAACAATCGGATCAAGGAGATGAACTACTGACCTTTACATAGAAGGAGGAGTAGAGCTAGTCAAAACGAGAGTAGGGGCGAGAGAGAGAGAATATGGTCGACGGAGAGATTAGGGTTTGGGTTTGGTGATTGGTCAAGATGCGAAGCGAAGCAATGTTGACGCGCTTGGAGATCTCCGGGGAGGGAAATTGTTTTTTCTTTCCCACCTGGCAATTTTTTAATGGTGGATAATATTCTGGTCCTCACTTCATACGTTTAGCCGTCTCATAGATTTTGCCTTCCTTATATAAATCAACGAATTCATCAACAGTGTTACTGTCTACGTCCATACAACTGGTATAGGGGTCATTATTTGGCCCTTAGGCCCTAAACCCGCCCGGTCCGTAGGGCCGAAGTCCAACTAGGTCCTTGCATTAGGGCGGGCCGGCCCGACCCTTTTTAAAATAGGATAGGGTATGGGCCATGAGAATGAAACCCGGCCCAGCCCTTTAGGCTCGCCCAAATAAACCCTAATAATTTTCTATTTATTCTATTTTTTAATTATATTTCTCTTTTTTCTATAATATGCAATTTATCACTTTCTTTGTAATTGATTTCTTAAGCTTTGTTTTCTTTAGTTTTTTATTTTCTTTGTTACATAACAATTAATATTAGGAGATTTAGAGAGATAGTTAATTGAATATAACTACCTTAACTAATATTAATAAATGTTATAAGTTAATTCATACCCACACACACATATTAAATATGATCAACTAAAAATAATGTCTTATATTACCTATATAACCATTGAGTCACATTTTGAGGAAAAAAAAATAATGTAAGTTTTTTTTTTATTAAATAAAATAAGGCCATTTTCGGCCCTATTCGGAAGGTCGGCCTGACCCGGCCCTTTCGGCCCTAATAGATTGGGCTTTTAGGGCGGGTAAGGATTAACATATTTAAGCCCCGGCCCTAAATTTTGTTGACTTTGATTAGGCCCGGCCCGGCCCGACCCTAAGCTCTAAAATTTAGGGTAGGGTCGGCCCTAACCAGGCCCATGATGACCCCTAAACTGATACAAGAAAAATTGTCTCCCGTAAATCTTCACCTCATGAAAATTGTACTTTATTAAAACAAAACAAATATACACACACACATATATCTTGTACTTTATTGATGTTAGGTTACAACAAGAACCATCTCATTTATTGATTTTGTACTTTATTGATGTTAGGTCATAGAAGATGTTGTGGCTCTCTCCAAAACCTAGCCGCTTGGGCTATGGTACTCCATTCCGGCGATCGCCTCTGGTCTCTGCCCTAAGTGGCGACTGGTTCTCCACGCTTTGCAGTCTAGTACCTGCATTCCAGTGTTGCTTTTTTTTCCAATGATTGCTCAACCACGCCCAACTCCTCAATCATGGAAACTCGATGAGAATAAGGGGGATTGCCAAGCAGATCTGATCGAGATTGGGAATTGACACACTTGGGATCCAGGTGTGCGAATCAGACCGAGGAGAGGGCGACTCAAATCTTCGATCGATCACAACGGAACCTTCAAGTCTCCGTGGTCTGGGCATGGAGATCTAGTCGGATTCGTATGGGCTAGCTTGATGGATGAGGCGGCGCGTCATTATGCGTAAACTGAGAGCAAGGTGGTGACAGGGGGTGTGCAACGTCTTGCAGGGTCAGTGAGAAGATTGACGACATCGACAATGGAATGGCAGGCCGATCTTGCTATGAATCTACTGCCTGAGGTTATGAGGCAGATCATGGAGGAGAGCGTTGAGCCGACCCACGAGTCTGACCGTGCAGTGGTAGTGGCAATGAAGGTACGGTGTGCGGACGGGAGAGGCAGCGACGATGAGGCTGCAGATTGGGTGCCCTTTTTGTGGTTGGGTGCCCAAATCAGTTTTGGGGCCCAAGTCCTTGTTTAGGCCCAAACCAATCTGGGTGCCCGAAGCCCCGAACATAGCACAGTTTTGGGGCCTGATTGGAGATGGGCATGGAAGTGGACTCAGCTATGTGCTCTATGTTGGACTCGGGCTATCTCATGGGCCCAATTGATGGACTCTAACTCTCTAGGGTATCGTATTTGGGATCCTGGAGGTTTACTCAAACAGAATCCGAGTATGTTTAGCACCAGTGATACTATTGGATCTTCTGGAGTATAGTAGTACTAAAGGAGGATTCAAGCTATTCTATAATGAAGGAGCATGAAACATCAAATGAGTGGACCTATCTCTATGTACCACTGTGAGTACTACCACATCTTCTTGTTCTGTCTGTACATGGCAGTGGAAGGGTATGTAATGGCCACTCTGGCCTTAGGCTAAAACAAATTTCTAGAAATTTGATAACACTCCACGAATGCTATCTGGATGTGTTACAATATGATTGTAACTCAACTCTATTGAGTTTCTATCTATAAAGTTATTTCCTTGATAAAAAATAAAAATAAAAAATAAAAAAAAAACCATCTCATTTATCTAGACTTTTCAAAAAAAAAAAAATCTCATTTATTAGAAAATTTTATGTTTTAGAGGAATCTTGTATTGTTTGAGAGTGAGTTTTCACTAATTAAAAAAAATTAATTTAACCGGGCACGCTCTGTGCAATTTATTTGGACTTGAGTATTGTTTATTTTTTGTCCTATTGTTTTTTCAAATTGATCAGTCTCCCACAGTGGATTTGGGAAACCTCCAAAGTCAGGGAAAGAGCTACCTCTCTCAAATCATTTCATGGTGAGAAGGCTCAACTCCTGCAGACCTGTTAACATCGACTCGTTTTGGAGTGCGGTCCAATCAATATGGAGGCTGAACGGCACAGTGACGTGCAATCCTGGACGGACAGATTTCTGTTCACCTTCTCCAACAAGTGCAACATTACCAAAGACCCTGGTGCTTTCAACCCACCATGATTCTCTTGAATGATTACGAAGGCTTTCCTGATATCACGATGGTGCCCCCCAAATTTGGGTGGTTATGCAAGGTATGTCATTGGCGCTTCTGACCAGTGATACTCTTTGTCTGGTGGGGGAAAAGATTGGCCCGGTTCTGCAGGTGAATCAAAGAGGCATAAGAGATGGATATGCTAGGGTTCGGGTCAAGCCATCCATCAGTGATCTAGTCTGGTTGGAATGTCAGGTTAGGTTTCCTCGACCAATATTTTAGAGCTATGCTTCTGGAAAAGCAGTTCCTTTCCCGTGTGGGTTAGGAAACTAGCAATAGATTCAAGGGCGACACTCCTTTTACTTGTCTCTTGTTGATGTACAACACGATGTTCTTAGGTGCCTTCATTAGGGTACAAGTTTAGGATTTGGGTTTGTTGTAGGGCGAGAGTAATTTATTTTTTGCATTATTTTTCATTTCTGTTTTTGGATTGTTTAGTCTTTGAATAATTGATCATGTTATTTGTATTGAGTACCCTTTACTTTGTGGTTTCTGGTTTGGCCGACTTGTGGCTTCAACGCTATGATGATTCCTAGTAAGCATTTGGGTTAGTACAGTGAGTATAGTCTGACCAAGTATGGTCATATAATTTTATATTAATAGAATACTTTTCATTCCCCTCAAAACAAAAAAAAAATTATTACTCTCCCCGTCTGGGAATCCATATAAATTGATTTTTGAGAATAAGGAAAAATAATTTCCACTTTTTTTATTCGACTGTTTTTCCCTCCCTCATCGGTCGGTCCCTTTCTAACTAGTCGATGTCTTGTACTGAGGCCTATTCCTACCTCTTTAGTTAGCGCGCAGCGTACTGAAGAGGAAGGAAATGATATTGCTCCTAAATGGGCAAGGGATGTCGTTCCTGTTGGTGGACTTGATCTCTTTCTTTGAAGGCTTTCGGGTTTGCAGAGGACGGTAGTGACGATAGGATTGTCGAGGTGCACGTAAACTCTAAGGTTGAACCTAAGCGTGGCCATGGGCGACCGCAGGGTTTGCGGAGTTAGGCTACAGAGTTGTTATGTTTTATGAGGGAGTTCTTCTAAGTGTCTATTTATTGGTGATATTTGTTAATAGATTACTCTACGTTTTAGGTCGAATAAGCATGACGTTTCTGCCACATATAATTCAATAGGAAGATATATGTAATACTCTGAAACATGGATGATCGATAACTGATTCTCTTAAAAAAACCAACTTACATAAACAAGCAGGGACCTTTCTTGGGCGGTGGTTTTTTCTTCATATATATGATTGACCACGAGGTCCACGACCACTCTAGTATAGTTTGTGTTACCTATTCGGCAAGAGTTTACGACACATGAGATGGTAGAAAAACGTGTAAGAAGTAATGTTGCATAACAAGTAAATTATGTAAAGCCTGCCAATTATGAGTTAAATGTTATGCTCTACTACTTCTACCAGTCTACCACACCCTCCATGGCCCTCTCCACACGAAACGTAGACAAACTACCAACCACTGCTCCAATGCATGGATATATAAACATGTAACCACTTTCCCTCCGACCTAACACATTGTACTTACATAGGCATTTGCAAGCATAATTAGCTACAATGAACCACGTTCATAGTACCGCTAGCGGTACCAACTCCCGCCAAAGGAGTGACCAACGGGAACACAGCCAAGCAGCCTACCGCCTAAGCCCCGGCTTACCCCCAGATCATCTTCGACACGCTGCCATGCGCCGCGCCAAGACAGCATCAGAAGCTCCAAAAGCTGGGGACTAAAGCACATCAGTCCCACATCGAAAACATGGAGAAGATCAGCTCCCTCCTCACCTATAAAAGGTTATCTTCTCTCTCTTCATTAATTACGCATTTACTACATACTTACGGTTACTTTGTCAACATAAATACATTGACTAACTTAGGCATCAGAGAAGAGAAGACCACCCAAAGCGGTCTCCCTCTGACGCCCTTTGTGTTTTACTTGACAGGTAAACGAAAGTTCCGAATATCACAAGTAGCGGTCCGCCCATTGGATCAGTGTTAACCGAAGTCCAGCTACCGCTGAACTTTTAGACATTAACACACATTAAAATAGTTAACATAGTTTGTTGCTAGTAATATATATCAAAAAAGATTTAGAATGGACAGAGCTAAGAACCAAACTGCACAAAATTGTTCTCAAGTTCTTGAGCTTTCTGATTAGGGATGGAATTAGGATTTTAAAATAGAGAGTTCAAAATATAAATGATATTATTTAATTAATTAATCTACAAATGAAAGATATCTCAGCAACAAAAGATAAAGAAAAAAATTAATTAATTTATGGGTTTTTATCATAGGTGGGGTCTGAACTTTTAGGGACTGGACAGAATGATACTTGGACTTTCAAAGTGATTAAATAGGTACCTGGACTTCCAAAACCACATCACTAAGGTGCTTCCCTATATATTCTGTTATTCCTCCGTTAAGTGCAGGGGCAAATCAGACATTTCACTCAAATTGACCACTAAAATCAGAATTGCAATTAATTTTTACCCTTATACTTCGTTTTTCCAGAATACTTTGTTGTATAATCACTTTTTTTTGGTTTCTTAATTTTACTTTGTAAAAATTAATTGTAATTTTGGGCTAATTTTTGAAGAACGGTAAAAATTATTCAAGAAACCGTGATGTTGAAATGTTGGATATTGTTATTATTTATCGGGAGATAATAATTGAAGGTAAAATTTGATGAAAAATTTCACATGAATAGTGTTGGGGAAAAGTTGGGAGGGAAAATAAGATAGAAATGAAGGAAATGTGTTTGTTTATGTTATATGAGGTTATGACAGTCATTTTAGTGGTCAATTTGAGTAAAATGTCTTATTTACCCCGACACTTAACAGAGGAATAACGAAATATAGACGGAAGCACCTTACTGATGTGATTTTAGAAGTTCAGGTATTTATTTGATCACTTTGAAAGTCCAATTATAATTCTGTCCGGTTCGAGGAGTGGGGTCTCAATTCTTTGATAAAAATACCTATATTTTTTGTTGTTTCTATATTGCACTTTTTTCTTTCCTAGCTGACTCGCATGATTATGTATAATCATTGTAGTGTTTGAAAACTTGAAGGGGTCTGGACGGCAAATATAGGTCCAACACTGTCTCGGTGCCTCCCATATCTTTTTGCCAATGCCTATTGTGTGTTCACCTAATTGATAATGTTTTTCTCAACAAAAAAAAAGAAAAAATTAGTAATATATTTATACTGTTTGACTGAAATAGTGATTATGAATAATCAATAGTGATTTTGTATTTATATTGTTTGACTAAAATAGTTTTTCTCTGTATTGTATGAGTTTCTTTTCTAGTTTGATACATGATTATGTATAATCAATGTAGTGTGTGAAAGCTTGAAGGAGGTTTGGAACCCCATCGAGACGTACGTGCGCTATTACTTCCCCTATCTATCTGTCAATACCAATTGTGTTCTTTTTTTCTTTTCTTTTTGAGAAAACTATTGTGTGTTAAAAAAGTAATAATGTATTTATACTGTTTGACTTTAATACACGAGTTATATATAATATATATACATATATAGATCTTATCTAGAGCGGAGAGCGGAGAGCGGAGCTCCACTTTGAAATTAATGTGTGAAGTTCGAGTTTTTGGTCACTTTTCGGTCGCATATCCACATCTCGACCGTTCAGTTTTTAGGTACTAGTGTATAGATCATCTCTGCAAATTTTCAGCCAAATTGATGATCGTTAAGGTATCTAACTCGCTTAAACCAATGGACCAACTAAATCTGTCAACCTGAACCGTACTAGCTTTAAGGCAATTATCAATGTCTTAACGATTATTATTTTGGCTGAAAATTTGCAGGGACGATCTATACACTAGTACATAAAAACTGAACGGTCGAGATGTGGATATGCGATCGAAAAGTGACCAAAAACTCGAACTTCACACGTTAATTTTCAAAGCGGAGCTCCACTCTAGATAGGATCTGTATACATATATATATATATATATATATATTTGTTTTTCAAATAAAAAAAAAAAACTTGTAGTACTTATGATGTCAAAGCATCCATGATCCACCAAAAAGAAAAAGGCATTTTCAGGTGAAACACTCTAACAAGCATCCTTTTTAGGCATCAAGCCATGAATGATAATATATATATATATATATATATATATATATATATATAAGTGAAGCTGAGTTAATCAATTGGAGGAGAAAAGGGAAAAAGAAAGGGTCAAAATGCTCATGCAAGTCATGTTTCACATGTGAGAGTGACGCGCTCTAATGATGGACCAGCTTCCTTCACCCGTCCAATTACCACCCTCCAACCATCATTTTCTAGATGCTAAACTACATTTCAGGCCCTTAAATATTACTGAACAACCAAAAGCTCCTTGAGGTCCAAGATACCGAGGAGGAGTCGGTATTTCAATTAATTTTGGCGTCGGTCCATTCCCAGCCTTAAAAAAAATCCAAGCAATACCAACACAAACAAAGAATAGGACTCCAAGAAACTTCCGCACTCAGTCCACCCCGTATTCCATTTCTCATCCCTTTACAATCCGCTGACCACCATAAACCATAACCATTGATAAACACCATTACAGTCCATTTTACCTTTCGACAGATCATCGGAACGATATTATTATCTGTCATCGCTATAATTTCTTTGAGGCAATTCGTCGAACATATGCGATGCAGCTTATGAAGACGTTACACATCATCAAGTACTGGCTAACAGAGCACCCTACCATTGTAAACTTCCGGTGGAGTTCCACCCAATCATGGGGCTCCACGTGGTCTTTCCTCTTCACCGTCATCCCCGCCTACCTCGCCGTCGCCGTTACCCTCCACCTCATCCTCACCATCTTCCGCCGCCGCCGTCCAGTGCCGCTCGGCCCAATCCCGGCCGCGCACAGCCTCCTGATGGCTTTAATCTCCGCCGTGATCTTCGTAGGCATCCTCCTCTCCTCGGCCGCAGAGATTCGCGACACGCGGTGGCTCTGGCGGCGCACCAAGACCACCCCGTTCCAGTGGCTCCTCTGCTTCCCTCTCGGCACGCGCCCCTCCGGGCGCGTCTTCTTCTGGTCCTACGTCTTCTACCTATCCCGGTTCCTCCACCTGTTCCGCACATTCTTCACCATCCTCCGGCGCCGGCGACTCTCCTCCTTCCACCTCTTCAACCAATCCATCCTCATCTTCACGTCCTTCCTCTGGCTCGAGTTCTCTCAATCGTTTCAGGTCCTGGCCATACTCTCCTCCAGTCTGCTCTACTCCGTGGTCTACGGGTACCGGTTCTGGATCGGAGTCGGGTTGCGCGGCGCGTGCTTCCCACTCGTGGTGAATTGCCAGGTGGCGTTGCTGGTATGCAACTTGGCCTGCCACGTCGGCGTTCTGTTGCTTCAGGTTTTCAAAGGCGGGTGCAACGGAATTGGGGCGTGGGTGTTCAACTCTGTGCTCAATGCCGCCATTCTTTTGCTGTTCATGAAGTTTTATGTGAAAACGCATTTGAAGAATTCAAAGGTGCGTGTTGAGGTTGAAGAAGAGAGTAGTTCCACACGTTGGGGATCTGGTTTGGAGTCAAACAATGAGGTTAAAGAGAACTAGACAAGAGCAGGTGAGTTGGTTACTAGGCAGGAGGAGAGTTTTGTTATTTGTTTTCTTTGTAATTTTATTTTTTACTGGGAATATACATTGTGAATATGATCTCTTTCTTGCCTGATGAGTCTTGATTTTTTTATTTTCGGGGGATAAATATCTAAATATGGATTTGACGGGGATGATTTTTTTAAGTCATATATCATGAAAAAAGAATGATATTGCCATTCTCTTTATGTTTTTAAGAGATTCTCTTTTACGAAATATTAAGCCTTGTTTCTAAAAAACCATCTAATATGACCTTCTAATCTATTTGTATTAGTGTGTGTGTGACTTAAACCAGACAAAGTTTGTAATCCCATCAAAATCAAAACTGTTCAAGTAAATCCAAAATATGTGTTTGGCCCAAACTCGAGGTTACTTGATCTAGTTGAAATATGGTTTATATTAGAGATAATCTTATGAGATATCCAATCAATATACGATTATGTTTCCATGTACAACTCTATCTCTATGCTTGTAATCCTCTATATAAAGAGGCCCCTATTTTCAATGAAAGCACGATTCAATTCTCTCTCAATTCAGTTTTTCTTAAACACGTTATCAGCACGAAGTCCTAATCCTGAAACAAATAGCCAAACCTTGATTTAAGAAGCTAAAAACCTTAAATCCGAATACAAAACCTTGAAACCTTTTCTACCTCCACCTCACACCTTGAAGCCCTCGACCTCAGGAGTCCAGAACCAGCAGCGCCACCCCAAGAACCGGCCGAAAATTACCGAACCGGCCACCGGAAGCTCCATACAACCCGCAACAAATATTCCACCGGTTCACCATCTTCCGAACATCCAATTTCCACCAAATTTTGTCAGCATACACCTCTCAAACTGAAGATTCAGGAACAAGAAGAAACATCACAAAAACCGGTCTATAACTTGCTGAACTGGCAGCCAATCTTTTTGGCAGAAAACCGGCAGAAAAAGAGAAGAAAAAAAGGGGGAGGCAGCCCAAGCCGAGCCCAAAAGCCTTCAAGCCCAAAGTCAACAGCCCAGATGCCAACAAGTCTTCGACCCAGAAGAAGAAGACAGCTTTCGGCCCAGAAGAAAAAGAAAGCCTCCGCCCAGAAGCCCACTGATTCAGGCCCGCTGACGTCAGCCCTGTAGCCACGACACGTCAGTGTCCACGTCATCACCTAGTCAGCTTCGCCGAGTCAGCAAAGATCCGCCACTTAAGCTATCGACTGCCACGTCAGCAGCTCGGTCAACACCGTCGGTCAACCACTTTAGGCCACTTTTCTGGTCACTTTTCCGGTGACTTTTTTCGGCCAAATTTTCCGGCGACCTATTTCAAGGTATTTTTTTACTAAAAGTTCCCGTTTTTGAGTTTTTATTTCTTTTCTCTTCTTTTTCTCGGGGACTTGCAAACTCCCTTCTTCTACCCCCCCCCTTTCTTAATCATATGAGAGACCAAATTAAGCCAAACTGTGGGGGTTCGTGCTCACTCCAAGCTTGGAGCTTGTAGAGTCCTCCAAACTTGGAGTTTGTTGAGATGAAACGATCGACCGCAAACATCATTCTTTCGATCTAATCCAACCCCTCTTGGAATCAAATTTCTTGGAAGTGACTACGCTCAGAAATTCCTAATTTCTTGGAAGCAACTACGCTCATAAATTTTATTTGTTTTGGTGGTAGCATTTTCCGCTTCGAAACTAACCCTAATTTCTTGTTCTCTTTCAGGATAAGTAACCTTAACAAATTGGACTTTGCTCCATTGGGAACAACTGGCTCTGAATATCACAGGTGGGTTCGTGATGTCCGCCAGCATCTCAAGGCCGACGGAATCCTAGATAGGATTCTCGAGTCTAGCGAAGACGTGCTAACTGTTAAGCAAGCTCAAACATTGGAAGCAAATAGAGCAGCCTTAGAGGCAAATAAGGCGAAAGCCATCATCCCAATGACTCGTTATATGGATGATTCGCTCCGGTACGAGTGTATAAATGAAGAAAACCCCAGAAGACTGTGGGTCTCACTCGAAGAAAGATTTGGCAACGTTTGTGACTCCTTGCTTCCTGACCTAGAAGTGAGACTACATAGCCCTCGCTTCTGTGATTTCAAGTCAGTTCTTGACTACAACTCGGAAGCACTTCGCATTAAATCCTTAATGAAATTTTGTGGTAAAGAGATCACAGATGCGATGTTGATTGAGAAGACTCTCTCTACCTGCCCCGTCTCTGCATTGATGGTTGTTAAGAACTATCGAATCGATGTTACTACAGGACAGATCACAAGTTTTCATGAGCTCATTGGAGCTATGAATGTTGCTGAAAAGCATGACAACATCCTTGTGAAGAACTATAATTCGAGATCCGTGGAAACAGAGCATATTCCATAATCCAATTATAGTCGCGCTCCTAAGAGAGGACCCCAAGAGCGAAACCCTAATCTTAGGGATACTTCTGGATATTCTGGTCCATATAATCGCTCTACTTGGGAAGGTAACCGTCAAAATAGGTGAACACGGAACCGAAGAGGTCAACGTGGAAAGTGAGAGGGAGGCAATGCCTCTGGCCATGTTGGTGGCTCCACCAACACTAAGAGCCATCTAAATGACACTTTCAAAGTGCCTCAATCAATGGGGTCTGAGCAAAAAGATATATGTTCTCAATGTGGAGTATCCGGTCATTGGGCACCCATTTGTAGAGCTCGTGAAGAAATTGTCACCGCCTACAAAGCATATTATGAAGCAAGAGAAGCTCACTATGTGATAAGAAGATCAAGAAGATGATCTAGAGTGAAGGGTTAAAGACTACAAATCTGGCTGAGATCAATAGATCGCCAATTCTGTTCAAGTCTTTATTTTTCCAAGAGATGTAATAGGCAATTACCATATATTTTTGTAGTAAATGCCAATGGTTTAGTATTTCTTCAAAGTAGGCTCACCCAACATAAGTGTGATGTTTAGGAAGGTTCTGAGATTAGTGGTACTTAAGCGAGCCTTACTCCACCGACATCTCTCTACTCACTTGGTCACATTTATTTTGGAAGTATCGAAAGTAGTTAGACGACTACCATTGTTTTACATTAGCTAGCATTTTGGATTAGATTTTCTTTGGTCAAAGAGACAATGATATAACTCCGTTGGCTTATGAATAAAATTTCAAGTTCTTTTCATTATGACTCCATTTTGATTCTGAGCATATGACTTTGTGACTACGATGGCTGGGCCATCAATATTAATTCAAGGACATGGAATAGCCCAAGTTCCCCTTGCCAAAAGGCACCTTGATTACTGTCGCAAAAACTCTCTACGCTCTTAGGGCAAATCGCATCTTTGAGTAGCAAACGGATTTCATGCGAATATGCATGTAGAGAACAGAAATGAGTTCCTTTACAATACCTCTAATGATTGCGAATAAAGGCGCATCTTAGAGAAGTTTATGTGTCTCTCTAGTGGACTCTATGTCACTATTCGAGCCATTAATCCAATAAAAGTTATGAGAGAAGATCTCTTAGATTTAGACACATATTGGCTTTGTCATGACAAGATAGATCATCCTAGTCATCATATGATGATCTGTCTACTAAAGTCTTCATATGGACATCATTTCTTTCGAGCGAAACGAAGCATGAATCAAAAGTTAATTTCTGGACTAAGTGTGACCGACGCAACTGCCTAGGGCACCTCCTCCGTCCACCACCAGCCTAGGGCTAGCGCAGTCCCTATCCATGACGCCATGGATAGCGTCCATCATGGTGATGGCGCCCTAGGTGATGTTGCAATCATCAACTTGCTTCAAATAGCGTTTCAGACGCTCAGGCCCAACCAAAATTTTCATTGGTTGCTTGTAAAGCCTCTTGCTCATTTTACAAAGCCCGTTCCTTAGGGAAATTAGGACTGAGACCGTCCTATGCAAAAGATATGAAAATACTCATTATGTTCTTAAATAGAATCCATAGGAATTCTGTGGACTGATTCACCCAACTTGCGGACGTTTAAATATCTCATAATGTTGGTTGACACGCAAACACGCTGGTCACATGTTGTGCCATTATCCACTTGTAATGCTGCTTATGCTACACTCCTAGCACATATCATATGACAACGGGCTCACTCCCCGAATCATCATATTCAGTCAATTGGATTTGACTATGCTGGAGAGTTTACATCGAAGACTTTCGATGGTTATTGCATTGGGACTGATGTTGGACATCATATTCTCATGAACACACCCAAATGGTCTCGTGGAAATGACTACGATGGTAGTCCGAACATTGGTAATGCGCACCAATCTCCTTATATCCTCTTGGGGTGATGCAATATTGCATGCAGCTATGCTAATCCTTCTACGACCTACAGCCACTCAATCTATCTCTGCGTTACAACTAGTGACTGGGTATAAGTATCGTACTTACGCACATTTGAGTGAGTCATTTATGCACCAATTGCGCTACCACAGTACTCTATGATAGGTCCTTACAGACGAATAGGCAACTCAGTTGGATTTGAGACTCCAAGAATTATCTGCCACTTAATGCCCTTGCAAGGCGATCTCCTTACCGCTAGATTTGCGGATGTCACTTTGATGAGACAGTCTTCCAGTCATTAGGGGGAGATAAGAACACAGATGTTCAGCAGGAACAACAGGAATTGTCGTGGTCTGTCCCCACTATATCTCATCTTGATCCCCATTAAAGTGACGAGATCACACAAATATGCTGCAAACATGCCTGTAAGGATGGACATCCCTACGAAAAGACGTAGCGCCACCCTACACGGAGGTAGGCATGGCGCCAACGCCAAAGAAAGTGGCACTCTGGCGTTACAGGTCATGGCCCTAGCTAGGATTCGTGGGAGGCCCATAGGTTCAAAGGATGCTTTGGCACAACCCAATCCTTTGATCATCGACACTCAAAATCCGTCTCATGAAAATCTTCCGGATTATGGTTATCGTTAGGGGACGCCTTAACGTCAGACCTTATTCTTGAGAACATAGAGCTCTATGAAAATTACACTAGTGTACATGAGACGTGAGATAGAAACTCTATCATAATTGATGATGTAGTTGCGCATGAGTTTGTTGAGTATGATGATATCGAACCACGCTCCGTTGATGAATAAATGCCAACGTAGAGAAATTTGGCCTAAATGGAAAGATGCGATCTAAGTTAAGATGGATTCTCTACCGAAGAGGAAGGTTTTTTAAGCCAGTGATGTCAACACCTCCTAACATAAAATCTATTGACTAATGGGTCTTCATTAGAAAGCGTGATGAGAAAAAGAGATGACAATCTCACCTTATGGAGCAAGGCTTCTCACGAAATGCCCTGGAATCGACTACGATGAGACATATTCTCTCGTAATGGATGTCAGTGCACTCTACTACCCTGTCAGTTTGGTAGTTTCTGAATAACTGAACATGCTGCTTACAAATGTGGTCACTACGTATCTCTATAGGGATCTAGATATGGAATATACATGAAAATTCATAGTGAACTTCATTTACCCAAGTCAAGTGGCTCTAGACCAGGGAGCGCGTTTACAATAAAGTTGAAACGCTCACTAAAGTGACTACTTGATTGAGAAGGGATATGCTCGCGCGTTTTCATAACAAGTTCCAGATTCTATCGCGGTTCATGTTGGACATGATCTTCATTAGAAGCCCTTAAAGAGTTCAGGAAAACCGCTAAACACTTGAAATCCGATTTTAAGATGAAGGATTATGGGAGAACACGATTATGTCTCAGTTTGGAACTTGAGCATCATGTTGATAGATTCTTAGGCATTTTGGCAAGGTCAAGCTTTCAAACACCCCCGTGATAGTCCATACGTAGTCTTGATCCTGAAAAGGATCCTCTTCGTTCGAAGGATGATGACAAAGATGCGCTAGAGGCAGAAATGCCCTAGTTAAGTACAATAGGCGCATTATTGTACTTAGCTCAATGCAAAAAACCGGACATCTCATTTGCAGTGAACTTGTTAGCTAGGATATAATTTTGCGCCAACGCGACACCATTAGATTGGTGTAAAAGATATCTTTTGATACTTGAGATATACGATTGATATGGACTTGTTCTATCCCTACAGAGAGATAATGGATTCAGACCCATCACACACTAGGAACGCCGCCAACACTGGCCTGCGTCCATTATCCTCATCCCAAAACGACATGTGTTTTGGAAGGTTTTGTTGATATTGGGTATCTCTCTTACCCATACAAAGGTCATTCCCAAACTGGTTAAGTGTTCACCATGGGTAAAGACCATGATATCTTGGAGGTCTACAGAACAGACCCTAGTTGCTATATCTTCAAACAATGCAGAGATCATTGCTCTTCATGAAGTGGTTGGTGAATGTATATGGATTGGATCCATAATTATGCATGTTCGAAAAATTATGGTTTGAAGTCTACCACAGATGAGCCTACGAGCATTTAGGATAATGCTGCTTGTTTTGAACAAATGAAGCAAGGCTACATCAAAGGCGACAACATCAAGGATAATCAGCAACAACAGACTCTCCTCAAGATCAAAGTGAACTAGGTTCGATCTGAGGATAGTGTGGCAGACTTGCTCTCTAAGTCATTGCCTAAATTCCACTTTCGAGAAACATGTTGGTAGCATCGTTTGCGGAAGTTATCCGAACTCTCATGACCGTTGTCATTAAGGAGAGATGTCTACATGTATGGTATTGAAACGTGAAAGGTGTGTTGTGCTCTTTTTCCCTTTCGACCGAGGTTATTTTTGTCTCATATGGTTTTTGTTACTCGGCAAGGTTTTTAATGAGGCAGCGAGAGGAGCACCACATTTGAGCGACACAAGGGGGAGTGTTCAAGTAAATCCAGAATATGTGTCTAGCCCAAACTCGAGATTAGGCCTCATCATGGGCCGGGCTAGGGCCAGCCCTACCCTAAAATTTAGGGCTTAGAGTAGGGCCGGGCCGGACCTTGACCAAGTCAACAAAAATTAGGGTCGGGCCGGGCCGGGCCGAGGCCTCAAAATGCAAACCCTTACCCGCCCCTTAAGGCCCATTCCGCAAGGGCCAAAAGGGCCGGGCCGAGCTTTTGTCTAACTCACATAAAACCAAATTCTGTCAACTATTAAACCAAAAAAAAAAAAAAAAACACATTCACCGAACACATTTTAGAACCTGATTTCATAACCTGAGTTAATTACAAATCCCACATAAAAAGTTTGAAACTCACATTCTGACTGATTAATTGCACTTGGGCACTAAGGCTACAAAAACTACAAAAATTAATTTGATACAAGAACTGATCAAGTCCTCATCAATTCTGTAATTCAACACTTCCAAAGCTTTGCACAATCAAGTCTTCACCAAACACAGAACCTGCACAAAAACATATAAATAATTTAGAAATTAGACATATTTCAGTTCACAAAAAAAAAACACAAACAAAACATACCAACAGGACACACATATATATATATATATATATATATATACATATTCAATGATTTAACAGAGACTGAAAATAAAGCACAGCAGTCGCAAACCCTTCAAAAAAACCAGAATTTGAAGACAAACAAAACATACCAGAGTCAATTACTCAAAGTCTCAAATACTCAATAGTCAACACATAACATCACCGACATCAACAAGTGTATGACTAAACGGGAATGAGATTATACCTCACCAAGTGGATAGGTGTTGACCACCGACGACGTCACCATTTTTATAGCTCTAAGGAGATCACCGATCTCTGTTTTCGCTCTGAGAATTATTGATCAAGGAAGAACTGTGAGTTTGAGAGAGAGAGAGAGAGAGAGATTCAAACCCAAAACAAACAAAAATCGGGAACGAGGTCCTCAGTCCTCACCTTAGGCATCGGCGGTGGATGCATGCCAAAAACCAGAAACGAAGTCACACCTTGTGCGTCAACGTTGCCTACTCCACAGTCCACTACCTCAGCTCGCGTCAGAATCTCGCGTCGCAATAATTCTCACAGCCTTACCCACGGATCTATTCTCACAGCCTCAGCTCACCCACCCACAGATCTATTCTCACAGCCAAGGATCTATTCTCATAGCCTCAGCTCGCGTCGCAATCTCGCATCGCCTACTCCGTCTACTCCTCCTCGATCTTCAATCCGACTCGTCGCAAGCGTACCAGAACAATCTCTACGGCTCTACGCGGTCTACCAGTCTCTGCTGGTCCAAAATCGCCGGAGGTGGTGGCTGAGAGAGAGGCGGTCTGGACTCTAAAGGAAGAGACGGGTGTTTGAGTCTGAGACAGAGAGAGGCGGCCTTTGAGAGAGACTCGATAGTGGGATGAGTGATGAGTGATGACGCTGTCTAGGTTTTGCTTTTGCCGGTTTGCCCTATTGCTCGATAGTAGCCTACTTGAGTTGGACTTGGTCACTTGGACAGTTGGGCTTCGCCTTTGGGCCTTAAACACACAGACTCAATTTAAGAGACCAATTTTGTAATATGACAAATTCAAACAATTCTTCAAAACTTCTATAGTTTTTCACACATGTAATATTGTAATAGAAAATAAAAAAATATAATATTAAATTTTAGGGCCCGGTTAGGGCCGGGCCGTAGGGTAGGGCCGGGTTTCATTTGTATGACCCATACCCTACTCTAATTTAAAAAGGGTAGGGCCGACCCGCCCTAATGGAAGGGCCGGGCCGGGCGGGCTTTGGGCCCGAGGGCCATATGATGAGGCCTACTCGAGGTTACTTGCTCTAGTTGAAATATGGTTTATATTAGAGATATTCTCGGAGAATCTTAGGAGATATCCAATCAATGTACGATTATGTTTCTATGTACAACTCTATCTCTATGTTTGTAATCCTCTATATAAAGAGACTCATATTATCAATGAAAACACGATTCAATTCTCTCCTAATTCAGTTTTTCTTAAACAAAAACATATTATTTAGTATCATTGTATCACCAAAAAGTCTTTTGATTTTTTATTTTTATTATTTGAGCAGCATCAAGTAAAGTAGTCTCTGCTTCAACAGCCAAATAAATAGTAAATGGAAAGAAAAAAATAAGTAGGACTTGTTTAACCTTGAAGCCTTGAACTAATTGTGATATTTGTGTGCACGTCATCAATACCATCAGCTTTAAACCCATTAACATTTCAGCTGAAAAATCCAAAAGATTTCCGGGCAATTGCAAATTTCTCTTGTTTAAATGAATTGGGTATTTGGGCATGTAGCCTTTCACCATTATACATACCCAACACTAAAAGCAATTAAGAACCTAAAATACTCTATAGAAGGCTAATACAACGTAGTTTATTTATTTGGGTAAATTCCTCCTATGATACCTAAGGTATTGCTACTTGGACAGTTTGATACCTGATGTATTAAAGGGGACAGTTTGGAACCTGAAGTTAGACTCTGTTTGACACTTTGGTACTTCTGTTAAATGTAAGGATAAAATTGACATTTAAAATATCTGTAAAAACATAATAAAAAAACATGAGTTTGTGGGTTGATTGCCGTTCTTCATAATTTTATAGGTATGAATTAATGCTTATGAGTTATGTTGAAGGTGAAATGTTCGAATTTTATGTTTAATAAATATAATAATCATTTTTTTGTACTATTCTCTATGAATCCACTGATTTTTCCTCCAAAATTTGGATTTTTCCTCCTCTTCATAAACACAATGCGATAATATTATTTGGTATTATTTTAGGTCTTCATCATTTTGTGGGTCATTTAGGAGAAAATAAAAATGAATTAATATTTTTGGGTTATGTTAAAGTTGACATAATTGAATTTTATGTTTAAAAAAATTTAGTTGTACGAGACTAGTTTCAATGGAGTAGTCTCAGGGGTGTTCACTATATGATTACTATATTTCTTGAACATAAAATTCGAATATTTCACCTTCAACATAACCTATAAGCATTAATTTATACCTATAAAATTATGAAGAAAATCAACCCACAAACTCATATTTTTTTATTATGTTTTTATACATATATTTTAAATGTCAATTTTATCCTTACATTTAACAGAAAAATTAACAGAAGTACCAAAGTGTCAAACGGAGTCTAACTTCAAGTACTAAACTGTCCCCTTTAATACATCAGGTATCAAACTGTCCAAATAGCAATACCTCAGGTACCATAGGAGGAATTTACCCTATTTATTTTTCATGCCGAAAAGTACTTTACATCGGACTCGCATACTGCTTTCATGTTCCTAGCTAGAGTGATCTGCTTACATTTTTCATGATCTGCACTCTTTTATAATGTAAATGACAACAGCACCTAATAATATCAAACCTATAATACTTCCCACAATAATAGCCACTACCATCTCTGCTGGATAATTCCCAGAGCCTGCACCGACTTTACGCGAATATGGCACACCATTGGCATTGGCATTCGAGGAGTTTGTAGACTTGTAGCTAATGGAGCACTTGTAGAGATAAATCTGCCCCGTAACGGAATCGCCACACTCGGTCTTGGCCTTCTGAGAAGCACTTTGCAGGCAAGCCACACAATCCTGGTTCACTAAGGTACCTTCGCATTGTCCTGAAATATTCACTGTGTCATAGCCACCGGTGTAGAAGCCACCAACTCCACCAGTACTATTCTTGACATCGTTTTCCAATATGCCGAAAGCCGTGTCCCTTTTCTCCCCAAGCCCAGCAGCCCTTGCTTGATTAACTTCACAACGTTTGAAAAGAAATTCTGTTGCATCAAATGGCTTTGAGTCAGCAATCTCATAACGTAAGTAGCACCCGCGGAGCTGGACTCGGACTGCTACATTGGTTTCTCCACAGAGTTGGCTGACTAAAGGTGGAATCTTTCTTATGCAGGTGTTGCACTCGGCGGGGGAGAGGTCTCCGCGGCACTGGTACAGACCGTTAATGCCGTTAGTGCCATCGCCAGAGGTGGCTGTGGCTGCCAAGAAAGTCTCTAGTGAAGAGTTTGAGACCAACGAGTTCATGAGGGGTTTGAGGTTTTCCGGGTAGACATTGTTTGGGAACATTTGTTTTGAACACCCATTGAAAACCAAGGATGTATAATCATCCGAAGCAGTGCCCATAGCGAGGGGGAGGGAAGTGAAAAGGAATGTGCAGATAAGTAGATGACACCAAAGAAATAGCAATGGCTTGATTTTGGTGGGCAAACTCATCTTTGAGAAACGTCGGACAAATTGTACTAACATTGTTGGATTGAGTATGTAATAGTCTTACCAAACCGATATTGATTGAAGAAGTTAATTACAGATATCTAACAACATAGCGGCCTATTTATACACTTTCCGATAATGTAATAAACCTTAAAACAATAGGAATACTAACTTTCCTAATACTAAGTGGAAACACGGGGCAAGTTAACTGGACTTGCCAAATTTATGCATTTTTCCAACACTTCTGACATTTGTACTTTTTGGGCTGGTTCTTCACATCTTAAAGTAAACCTTTAATCTGCAAGCGCAAGGAAAGAAATCTAAACCAAACTAGGAATATGTAAATTCCTCAAAGACATAGGAAAAGGTTCTCTACTTTCCTTCTACGCGGTGGAAATGGGATTTAGCTAAAAATAACCATTCTTAGGTGGATTGTGTATCCTAATCAATATTTGAAAACGTTAAGGCGTATCCGAGGGTTTTTTTTTTCCTTTCTGGGCGTACGCTTCTGACGCCTTGAGCTGTGCCTTTTGCGCTTTTGGTGCCTTGACCAACGTCTTTGGCGCCTGATCGCCTCGGCAGCAAAACACACTCAGTTTCAATAGCACCCCACGCCCTAAGGCGCGCTTTTTGATTAATTGATGCTGAAAATACCAAACAGAACAATATTGTACTATAATCAATAGAATTGCTTAACAATGAAATCACTATATCAAGGAGGACACAGAAATTGTTAACGCAGTGTAAACCTCTCCACTGAGGAAACTTCACTGCGTGGCTTTTAACGTGGCCAACACGAAAAATCAATCCAATATGAATCAAATGAGTTTACAGTATACAAGTAGTGTTGTTCATAACAAACACATTCACTTAGCAACAAATGCTAACTTGATTTATAACTGATCTAACTTTTACTTAATCATCACTCTATCAACAAGAGCCAATCAACCAATCTTCCTTGATCTCAACGTCTCACTGATCTTGAGAATGAATTATGAACGTGAGAGATTATGCAATAGAATACATGAAACAAGCAGAGAGAGTTTTCAAAAACTGATTTGAACAAAAACGAGCAGTTCAAGAGAGGACAATTTTATGCATGAAGACCCCTACATCTAACTTCAGTTTCGAAACCTTTTATAAGGGAGGAAAACTCCCCCTCAATCAAATCTTTTCTTAATTATCAAATAAGATAAATATGGAAAGATGTTAAAACTGAAATCAATACTTCCTATTTATCTGCCATGCATGTCAAAAATCTTTAATGCAAATGTGTATACCAAATCAATTTAATCGACATACATATCAATTTAAATCATCTAGCATGATATGAAATGAATACCACTTATACTCAAGATCAGTGAGAGTGATCCTCCTTGATTTCCTCTTGATGATCCGATCTTGCAGACTTCTTTGATTTTATTTAAGCCTCCGAACAAGTAGGAGAGATACTCTCCTAGTGCTTTGCATTTTCTGATTTCCTTGTGGCTTTGGGAAAGTCATGTGTTGAATAGGGATAGTCCAATGTACTTACAGATCCTAATACTAGTCAAACATTGATTCAGTTATGTACTCTATAAATACCTCCAATATGGCTTGAAGAACAAAATCATCGAATACAATTCTGAAGAAAAAAAAGAAGGATCAGTCACCAACTAAGTAAAAACAGGAGATATGATCAGGCTATTTAAAGTTAAGGAGAAGCAAGAGAACTTGCTGAAGCCAATGGAGGAAAACATGTCAAGAAGCAATCAGCTGGTGAATTGCGCCTTCACAAAGATATAACTGAGCTGAACTTACCAAAATCTTGTGTTATATACTTCCCTAATGGCAAGGACATGCAACCTCAAAGTTTATGAGGTTTCGATTAGACCAGATGAAGGATATTACACAGGTGGTAAGTTTGTGTTTTCTTTCCAGATTTCGGATATCTATCCGCACGAGGCACCAAAAGTTAAGTGTATGACAAAGGTCTACCATCCCAATATCGACTTGGAAGGGAATGTCTGCCTCAACATCCTACGAGAAGATTGGAAGCCAGTGCTTAACATAAACACCATTGTTTATGGATTGTATCATCTTTTCACGGACCCGAATCATGAAAATCCCTTAAATCATGATGCAGCTGAAGTTTTGAGAGACAATCCAGAGGAGTTTGCGTCTAATGTAAAAGAAGGGCTATATCCGGTGGGTATGTGGGGAAAACTTATTTCTCAAGGTGCAAATAGATATGTCAATATCATCTCATATAAGATTTGTCAACAAATTGCAATTTCTTTTTTCATCTTCTTTTGATTTCAAATTTTCAAGGATCATCCTTTGTATTTTGACATTTTAAAATTTAATCTCGGAAAAAAAAGATAGAGAATTAATTTTCTGTTTATCATTGTCCTACTTATATCTCACACTTTTTTTTTAGAGAAAATGTCATCTATTATGTAATTGAACAAGCAGTACAATAATAACATATCTCATTGAGAGGTTCTAGTTGGACCTCCAAATTTGCTATTTTGACCTCACCTACTTAGTACACCTTCAATCTACTTTTTTAAATACTAAAAAGGCTAAGTAGACCTCCTTATTTTTACCAAAATATCCTTAAACAAAAGGACCTCCAAATTTGCTATTTAGACCTCCTGAGGCTCAGTCGTGATAATTTGACTCTCCATTGTTGCATCTTGACTTTCTTCCATAGGGTTTAACGTAGAATGTTCTTCTAGGGTTTTGAATTTGAATGTTATTTCATGATTTAACGTTAAAGAAGATGGGCAACAAGTTAGATGCTTCTATGATTTCATAAAAGAGACTATAATCGGAAAAAATAACAATTTGAAAATTTATACAAAGGTATCATCTCGAATTCAAGCATGAGAGATTGAAGAGAGACTGTACATTGAAAGTGAAAAGAAAAACTGAAGAGATTTGTCGTGGAAGTAAGATTTTTTTTTTGTTGTTGCCTTTTTTCTCTATCTCTTTGTCTTTATTTGTCTTTTCATATGAGTCGACAAAGTCAAAAAAAAATTGAAAAAAGATAGAGGTTCAAATAGCAGATTTGGAGGTCCAACTAGAATCTCCCGGATCTCATTCATTCTAAAAAGAAAAGAAAAAAAAAAAAAACATGTCCCAAAGGGGCTGACAAAAAAAACTATTAATTATGCGGATCGACAGAGCAAACAGTACAATAATAATCTGCCATTCTAGATCGCGTTGGGCTAGATGTGGACCGATCTATCTCTTTGCTTATTTGTTTCGTCACTTTCGTGAATACTCGAAATAAACAAGCAATGAGATTAACATAGTAAGCTGCTAATCCATCACACTCGATGGTTTTATCCATTCTGATTCACTTAATAAAGAGATTGAACAATTCGTGAATACTCGAAATAAACAAGCAATGAGATTAACATAGTAAGCTGCTAATCCATCACACTCAGATGGTTTTATTCATTCTGATTCACTTAATAAAGAGATTGAACAATATATATATATATATATATATATATAATAATAATAATTCGGGATATTAATAGACGAGAGATTCGAACTCAAAACCTCAAGTCTTAAAAGGATAAAGTAAATGTAATTGTAATTGTGAGAAAGCTAAAAACCAACTATGTAGCGTGACATGCGTTAGACTCCTAGCGTCACCAAATCAAGAGACTGCAAATTCCGATTTACTTAATAAAGAGATTGAAGAATATAATAATTACTTAATTAGACATATTAATAGATGAGAGATTCGAACTCAGAACCTAAAATACTAAAGCCGTATGATAATTGTGAGAAAGCTAAAACCCAACTAAGTAGCGTGACTTGCGTCAGACTCCTAGCGTCACCAAATTGAGAGACTGCACTGAATGGTGGACTGTGTAAACCAATCAAATCACATCCGACAAAACTGAGCTTTTTATTAGGTTGGTTTGACCCATTCTCAATTTATTTTGTTGTCATCATCCCATTAATACTAATGGTAATCTACCCTGCTGCACTTGTCGTCGCACTCTTGCTCTGCATTTGCTTATATAGGAATTCGCCTCACGGTGGTCTCATTATTTTTAGAATCTATATTTATATCTATATTCATCACTATCAAACACCAATCTCTTATCTCCCATCATTATCAGCTTGTATCGTATTTCATACAACATAGAACTCATATCATCTTTCCCCTAACAACTAAAATCATCTCCTGTAAAATTCTCTCTGACTCGAAATTGGCATGAGATCTTCACCGAAAAAGATTGCCATGAGGTAAATACATGCATTTTTACGTTGTTTATGTTATTTGCAGATTAACAATGGCATTTGTATTTGGTTTTGTATGAATTCTGAAAGAACATGTATGTTTTATTTAAAGCCTTCAGGCCAGAGAGAGCGCCAGTCCCAGACGGGTAGCGGCAACCCCAGAAGAATGGTTAGTGTCAATTCATTTTGATCTTGTAGCAATTGGAGTCAAGAATCTTTACGTTTGTCTCTTTTGTGTTTTCGGAATCTGAGATTTGCTCTCTGTATTCTTGTATCTTTGGATTTGGTAATGTAGCATCCGACCACAGAATTTTTTTTTTCTTTTCATTTGTATTCTAGTCGGATACTGTTTGATTGAAACATGGAATTCTAATTGGGATCTGATAGTTAACCACATTGTTTGAATTCTAAAGGAAAGAGAATTCAAAATTTTGTGATTTGGCTTGACAAGACCTCAAAAATTCATCTATAGGTGGTATTGGTAGTAGGGATGTGTATATGTGTAGTGTATTGGTGTTAATTATTTTTAGGGCATGTAATTATATTTTCAAGTAGATGAATTGGGATACATTGATTGACGATCAAGATTAATATGAACTGCAGCTCCATTGAGGACGGTTCGTGGAAGGAGGTGGACGTTTGCAGTCCCTTAAAATCTGATAGTAAACTGAAGCACAAGCCCTTGAATGCTTTTAGAGTTGTAAGGGGTGTTCTATGTTTGGTGGTGTTTCTTTCCACTGCTTTCACCATTCTAGTCTGTTTTGCGCCGGTGGTAGCTGTTTTGTTGCGACTTTTTAGCATACATTACAGCAGAAAAGCAACATCCTTTCTATTTGCTAGGTGGCTGGCTCTCTGGCCCTTTCTATTTGAAAAGATCAACGGGACGAACGTGGTTTTTTCGGGCGATACTGTCCCACCTAGAGAGCGCATTTTGATTATTGCGAATCATAAAACTGAGGTGGATTGGATGTACTTGTGGGATCTTGCATTGCGAAAAGGGTCCCTCGGATATGTTAAATATGTGCTCAAGAGCAGCTTGATGAAGCTGCCTGTTTTCGGTTGGGGGTTCCACGTTCTGGAGTTCATTCCTTTGAAGAGGAAGTGGGAAGTTGATGAACCAATTCTCCGGAAAATGCTATTAAGTTTTGCTGATCCTCGGGACCCTCTCTGGCTTTCTATTTTTCCTGAAGGAACTGATTACGAGTACTACTACTTACCCCCACCTCCTCTATATGTCTTCCTTATTAATCCATCTGCACTATGTACTTTCAGATTCATGATAAAGCACAGGAAGAGAAATATATGTTTGTGAGATAAAAGTGAGTAGGATGATTTAAGTCATAGTAATCAGTTTTATTTACCACATCACAATTACTTTTTAAATTTACTATTGAAATTTTGTAAAGTTAAAAGGATATATCAGATTCAGCTGTGTAGGTTATTATCAAATTGCAGGCATTGAGCGCAACATTTTTTTCTGCAAATATCTGCAAGGATTATTCAAGTAACTGATCAAACCCAATTTCGATATTCCAGTCACATTTACTAGTATACTGGTTGCATCACATATTGACATACTTGCAACTTTTGTATAGCGCAGATTAAATCATGTGTTTATTCATTCAAATTCCCTCGTTTTGTTTCTTGTGCAGTGAAGAAAAATGCAAAAAGAGCCAGACATTTGCTGCTGAAAATGGACTTCCTGTGCTGTCACATGTGCTACTTCCAAGGACTAAAGGTTTTTGTGCTTGCTTAGAAGCCCTAAGAGGTTCTTTGGATGCAGGTAATGAATTTATACAAGGCTCCATTTTGTAACTTTTCCAAGATGGTAAGTTCTTATGAGATTTCCTTCGGTTAAACTTATACCTTCATATTCTTCATTTGCCTGCAGTTTATGACTTGACAATTGCATACAAGAATCAATGCCCTTCGTTTATGGACAATGCATTTGGTGTAGATCCTTCAGAAGTACACATTCATGTTCGGCGTATCCCAATGGAAGATATCCCGGAGTCTAGCACAGATGCTGCATCTTGGCTAGTGGACACATTCCATCTCAAGGACAACATGCTGTCAGATTTCCATACTCGAGGCCATTTTCCTAATGAAGGAGGAGAAGAAGACATTTCTGCGTTCAAGGGTTTGGTAAATTTTATGTTGATACTTATTTTGACAGTGGTTATCATTTACCTTACCATTTTTTCATCGGTCTGGTTTAAAATATACATCGGTTTATCATGTGCATACCTTGCTTCCGCAACATATTTTGAAATCCAACCGGTGCCAGTATTAGACTTTGTTAAAGCAACATTGGTTTGCAATAGACTCAGATGTGAATAACATTTACAGGATACGTACATTTTTTACAATTTACAACGTTTAGTATTCTTTTTCTTCTGGTTATGTTCATATATTGTTACTGTGGATATAAGTGCTTCTATAATGGACCTGTCGCACCTGTATATATAGTGACTACAACCGAAAACAGTCATGCATACAACAGGGCTCAGGTCCCGGTTGTTGCGCTGAAGGAAAGATGCCAGCTATGGGTTCTCTGTGCAGCTTTTTTGCTGCTATTGTGAGATATATGGAATTGGAAAAAGGAAAAAAAATATTTAAAAAAATCATTACGGTGCATAATCATGGTCAGGTTCACTCTTTGTCCTGTAAAATAAATTGAGGGTAAAGTTGTTAAGTCCCTAGAATTACATGCATATAGATGGACAGGGAATTTACAGAGACCACTTGTAAAGAAGAATATACTGGCACTAGTTCAGTGTTGGTCATCTGTAATGATATCTCTCAACCTTAGATCTCCTTATGCTGTTGATTAGAGGGAAGTTCAAACTTGTTAGATCAGAATCAGGTTACTCTCTGCGCCTAAATTTCATATCTTTTATGTTTGCCTACTTCTCATTCATGGCATTCATTCTTGTTGCTGCATTTGGTGACTCCAGAGAATGTTGTCTATCTTGAAATTGAATCAAGTTGAGTGGTGATTCTTGAATCGTATGAAGTAATGTGTAAACAAGCATATATTATATCAACGTACAGAAAACCAAAAGACACCTCATATAGGTAGGCTATCAACTACTGCTTTGTCTAGATTAATCAATAGGGTACGTGAAGCAATCTTGTACGATTTCTGGGACAGTTAAACAGAATCGCATCTTCAATCGATGGGATGATCGAGTTGAGGCAATGGAATTATGAAGAGACACGGCCTGGCTACCTAACCTGAGCTGCTTCTCTTCATTTCATTGTCAAAAGTCAAAACAATGAAGGAACAGACATACATGTATTGCATCTGCCTAGCCTCATTTATTGTTTACTGTAAATGATGCCCTTTTCCTGTTTATAGCAAAACATACCATGGCGTCCAAGTGTAAGTTTCCTTTTGCTGAATGAGTAAACTAAACGCTCTGGGTCTCTAGGAAGCTGCATGCCTTCATTTTAATGAAGACCATCCACCATCCATCCTGCACTGCCTTCATTAATTCTTCTCTCAGGCCACAGTTTTACACCATCCCCTTAATTAGCATTTTCCTGAAGAAGAAAACAAGAAGAGTTATCTAGCACCCATGAAAAGATTGTGTCATGTACTCATGTATCGATGTAACAATGCTACAAGCATTTACTCATTGAAATTGGAGCTTGCTTAATCTATTACAAGATCCTGATTGGCCCAAGGAGGCAAGGATTCAATTGCTATGATGCTTTCATCATGCTATCTGTGTGATGAGACAGCAAGTTGTTCTTTTTTTTTTTTTCTTTTTTTTTTTCAATTGGTATCATAATGTTTAATTGAAGTTAATCTCCACATAAAAGACTCACATAAAAAAATAACCAAAATTGAATGACAAAGTCAAATGTGATATGTCACTCCAGAGAATTAAAGTAGGAAGAAAAGAGATTGGTTTTGGTATGCTATGGTTTAAGAACGTGTGAGAGAGAGTGCACGTGTGAGAGTGGGAAGGAGGTGCTGATGTTTGCCACGTTCCCAACTGATCACTCTTCTCTTTTCTGAGATTTCCGATCATCTCTCCTTCCCTCCTCCCGGAGCGGAGCCGAGGCAGGGAGTCAGCGCCTTACTGGATTCTGTCTCCTCCTCAGTCACGTGACCTTAATCACCTGCAACCATTAGCCGTTAGGGACCTGCATCATGCATTACCTAAGCTTTACGGCTTTACCGGATCAAGTGGCTTAATTAATTAATTAATTCAGGCACATATGTTACTTCTCTTTTTCACTATCACGTAAATAAAAGTAGACATAACTTCTTCTCAAAAAAAAAAAAAGTAGACATAACTTCTTCTCATAAAAATTGATTGATGACGAACTCGTGCACCCGCATATTTACACGTACCCACTAATCTTTTAGTGGTTCACGGAAAGAGTGGAAAACAATGTTTATGAGCAGGGTGGGTGCAAATCTCTAAATACCTTTTGCATGCATCCAACTATAAAATACCTACCAAATCTCCCTCTTCATTCACCAAATCCAACATCAACGAACGATTAACTTCTTCCGTCCACAACTGCTCAACTCAGTCCACCATTCTTCTAAGATTCAGTTTCTCTCTAATGGCAACCACCATGACCTCAAACAAGCTCAATCTCTATCTTCTTCCTTTGATCATTGCATCATTAGGTAACCACTTTTTGATTTCATATTACACCACTTCATACTGATTGCATTGCTTCCTCCATGTATTGATAACTAATTAACCACGTGATTAATGCAGCTACAGCAAACCTAGTTTCCGCAACCGTTTTTACGCTGCAAAACCGATGCCCCTACACAGTCTGGCCCGGCACACTCTCCGGAAACGGCGCCGCAGTTCTCGGCGAAGGCGGTTTCGCCATGTTCCCCGGTGCATTAGTCCAGCTCACAGCCCCGGCCGGCTGGTCCGGCCGCTTCTGGGCCAGAACCGGCTGCAACTTCGACGAAGCCGGTAACGGAAACTGCCTCACCGGAGACTGCGGCTTGCTAAAATGCACCGGCGGCGGCGCACCTCCCGTCACCTTGGCTGAGTTCACCATCGGATCGAGCGTAACCGACAAGGACTTCTATGACGTCAGCCTCGTCGACGGTTACAACGTCGGCATGGGGCTGAGGGCCACCGGAGGAGACGGCGACTGCCAGTACGCGGGGTGCGTGACGGACTTGAACGCCAACTGCCCGCCCGAGTTGCGGGTCACGGATTCGGGTTCGGGTGTTGTGGTGGCTTGTAAGAGCGCGTGCGAGGCGTTCAACGCGCCGGAGTTTTGCTGCACCGGCGACCACGCCACCCCGCAGACTTGCTCTCCGACTCAGTACTCCGCCATGTTCAAGAGTGCGTGTCCTGCGGCGTATAGCTACGCTTATGATGATGCTTCAAGCACCTGTACCTGTACCGGGTCGGATTACTTGATCACATTTTGCCCCACCGGGTCATCGTGAGCTAAGGAGGAGGACGAATAATTAATTACTTGGGATTTATTAACTTTACGTAATGATTTGATTAATTAGTTAGTTGACGTACGTAATTTGTTGTGATGCTGTAATCAATATATGATTCGTTTCATTATGATTCATTAGATCCGTCTCTTGTAGATAGGAAATGGCAACAAACAATTAAGAAGATAGAAAGAATCTTAGCACCTCTAACCATCCACAGATTAACTAAATTTCATGCTCTTTCGATTATTTGCATATGCTTGGCTTACTTGCAAAGAGCATGCAAACTTGAGCTTGTTTGAGATCTTTGCACACAATTTCAAACTTGAGGTATTGAAGCTTCCTCCGGTGCATAATATTTCGGCTAAACTATCTAGATCTGTTGGTATCGTTAAAGAGTTGAAGAGGCTTTTTAACATTGAAATTTTTTTTAAGGCTAATAGCTGGAGTTTTAGAGGAAAGGGAGGGATTAGTTTAATTAATCGGCCGTCCATGTCATTTTCTTAATAATCTGTGAATCTTTCCCGACCATTTTGAGTCATTCTAAAACCAGAAAATGAATTTACTAGTCTGCAACTCACTTTCCAATTGAAAGGTACAATTTTCTCAACTTCAGATGTAGTACTTGTTTAGTTGTTAACTGTTGGCAGATGGAGCAGTGGAAACCCTTTTTTAATCTGGTTTCATGAATATAACGAGCAAGAAAAGAAAAAATGCGAGAGAAGATACAAAGGGACACAGGAAATGCAAGGCATTTTCTTTCTATTTAATTTCAAGGCCTTCGGCCAAACAAACTGTGCAAACAAGATTTCTTTCCCCCTTTTTTTTTTTTTTTGGTCCTTGCATTCCTAACATTTCCAATTCTCTCTACAAGTGCCTTTCATCTTTGAAAGCCACAACTCATCTTCCTACCCAACTTTTTTTTTAATGATTGTTGGGTAGCAGAGGCAACCTACATCTAGGGCTGGCTTTTTTAGGCCAACATTTCCTACAATGGAAACCTAAAAAATTACAAACAGAAAATTGAAAAATAAAAAAAATTAAACAAAAACTAGAGCTGCCTATTTTTTACAGACATTCCTCTGGAGGAATCATTACTTGAAAACCAACTAAGTACGCTGCTAGCCCACGATGTTTTCATCTCACTAGACCCTGTGCATTGACCCTCTACTTCATCCTTGCTGCTGAACAGGGTTTGGTCCGAGCAATCAAGTGAAGCTCCACACGCTGAATTATATGATTGACAAGCCGAATAGCATACCCGCAGCCTGTTGTCCCCATCCTTGTCACACTTTTGAATTGAGATCTGGCAATTCGTAGTCACTTGGTCAGAATCTTGGTTCTACTCAAATTAGCTAGGAGCATGCAATACAGTACTCAAAATACAAAAGACAGGGAAAGAAGGCAAAGCTACTTACCCAGCAAGCCAGCTGCTTCGCAGTCATATCACAATAGCTGGTGCCGAAGATGCTAAAGAGTTTCCTGGCACCACCAGGGAACAAACGGTGGTAGTTGGGCATCACAACTACATCCTCTAGCTGCTGCAGTATACTTGGTTCACTGGGGGCACAGTGCTGACCAGCACCAGACTTGACATTCTCTAGCACATCTTTGCAAACGTTAAGACTAGAATGAAGCATTGTGCTGTTCTGGCATGAGTAGCCTGCGTAATCAGAGCAGCGGAATTCACACACTCCATCATCACAGACACCTCCATGAAGGCTGCATTGCTCATCACAGACAGCTGCATACCATATCCAAACACAATGTTATTAGAGATCAACTAATAACAGCTGTCAAGTACAACACTAGCATTACCATTTTTGTGAGGAAAATAACAATTACTTGATGTGAAAATAAATCTTCACGATGACGAAAACAAAAACAAACACAAAATCGTTAAAAAGGAAAAAAAAAACAACAGACAAGAAAGAAAAGCATTACCAGTGGAGCAATCAATGCCAGTGTACCCATTTCTACATTCACATATCCCGTTAGATAGGCAGTTTCCACGTCCACTACAGTAGCTGGGACAGGAGCCTGCATCGAACATAAATTCAAAAATATTCTAAGTTGGCAGCTCAGACACTTGCTGAGTGTTGATTGTTGTGTGATGATAATAAAGGGATGGATAGGAACTAGAAGCTTACGTTTGCTACAATCAGAACCATGGAACCCTAGAAAACAGTGGCATCTTCCTTCAACACAGTCGCCATTCAAATTACAAGAATTTGGACATTGCCCTGTCGCGGGAACTATCCCAGTACCACAGAGTTCATGGTACGCCGGGCATATCAATTCACCTAAATAAAGAACATTTGTTAATTAGTGATCAAGGTTGACAAATAGATATGACAAAAAGTGAAAATCAGATAGAACAGCACAATTACCATTAAATCCTGGGAACTGAATTTGTCCACCAGCTTCAGGACATACTTTCCACATCCCATCCACAGCAACCTGAAAACGAATGGAATAATACAACACTGATGAGGAAGAGTACAGGAGAAGAAAAATGAAGCAGGTTTCAAATACAACCCTTGGTTACTTTTGGTTGATGAGTCGATTAGGACACCTGGAGTGCATTTGATAAATAAACTCATGGAAAAAAAACAAATCAAGACTCCGTGACATACCTCTAACGAGTTGTTGACACATCTGTGCTGATAACATCCATTTCCTTGGGTCATAGAACCCCTCACAAACCCAGAACGCACTAATGATGAGGCCATACACCTACAATTGACAAGAATAATCATTAGCAAGATCTAACTGTGTCACTAAATCTGAACATGTCCATCCGAAAGCAATTCTGTCAAAGTGTTAGTAAGGAGTAATCAACTTTGAAATCTTACCTAGAGTTGCTCCCTCGTACTTCACCCAACATTCTGTCAGGTGGTCGTGCACTGTTAGTGTCTGTACATGATCCATCAGAGTAAGCTACGAAATAGGTGCAATAATCAGCCAGCGAAGACTGTCCACCTGCAATGATCATATGTTGACAGAGTTCGATCAAGCTTCAAACCAAGTAATATGTTTGGTAGATATTTTAACGAAGACAATAGAGTAAATTACAAATGCACAATAGCACACCTTTGTTAGCCTGTGGAAAATAGCGTGCCCACTGGGGCAGGTCCCCACTGTAACTTACAATTGGACAGTACCCCTCTGCTTCTCTGTTGTACGTACATCCTGACAATTGTGTTGTGTTGCAATGATATGCCCCTTTCCAGACGTTGCAAGGGGAAGTAACAAACTCAGTTCCTTGGTTGCGACCCCAATCAAGATTGTCTGCCATACTATAATTAGCATTGTACCATCCACTATCTTCTAATAAGGCCAATGTCATTTTTGAAACCACGGATCTTGTATCCACTGAACCCGTCATAATTTCATTCATTAGAAGTCTTTTTTCCCAGTGCGACCCTACAAACAAGTTATGCAAAGCAAAATCATTATCACACATCTAAGTGTCACAACTTATTGGTATGAATCAGAAGAAACATCTGCTACAAATCAATGATTAAGAATCTTTCTCTATATCCATCTTTAGCTTCCCTAAACTTAGTGTATCAAATATCATTGCTCGTATTATATTTTTATAATACTATACCGAATACAGGATGTTGGGTTTTAACCTCTAATACATATGATTGTGTACATTTATGTATTAATACCCTTGTGCGAACACACACACACAGAAACTTAAGAGTAAATACATGGTATATTGTATTCATGTGTGTTACCTGATGTGCCGCGCCCTCCCCCATCTTCTAGCTCTAAACCAGTAAAATTCTCAGAGAATGCCTGCGAGAAAATCATTCATCATCCATTTTTTTTTATTTCCTAGATTTTGGATATCAGCAATTTAAAGCAACATTGTGTATACGTATATTTTCATAAGCCATGCAAGAATTCCATTCACAAAAAAGAAAGTTGGCCTTTACCGCATAATGATATCGTGAATGCATGACAACCCGTGGAAGCACCACACGGGTTACCATCCGCCCAAGCTTTTCATCCATGACTTGTTCTGTAACCTGCAAATGGATCACAAGTAAGATTTTGATGCCAGAATGTCAATAAACTTTCCACAATCTGGCAACAATGAAGAACAAATATATATATATATATATATATCACAGTCATTATTAGTCTGAGAGGACAAACAAGGAGGAAAACTTTAAAGCTAGAAGGGAATTATATAAAGCTCCCATACTCGACACAATTCTTGAGATAGAAATCTCTGAGAAATATCAGAAGATGAAAGGCTTACACTTGGGATGAAGAAGAACCCATTTTGCCACATTAAATAGAGTTAAGGGAAAGAAATAACAGCATTTTTTTTTTTTTTGCCAAAACTACCCACAAGAAACACACTAAATGTCTTTCAAATACCAAAACTGCAACTTGCAGTAATGTCTAATGTGAAGGTATAAGTTAAAACGAAAATATATATTCCTCGAGGTCATGAAGGAACTCTTTGATGCATTAGTTACCTGACTACGCCGTCTTTTCCTCTCATCCCTAAAATGAGCAAAGGCATGGGGATCAAAACCAAGAACATGCATGACCTGGAAGATTACACAACTAATCAGTAAGAAAGTACATCCCATCTTTTCAAACTTTCAGGAAGGTCAACTGACCTCATGTATTAGAGTAGCAGAGAGCAAAGTTTCTGCTTCAGCTGTCAAATGACGAGGAGCAACATTTACATGTCCTACCCAAGAAAAAAAAAAACAAAAGGAACTGTCAGTCTGATTGCTATAGCAGGCAAGGTAAGGCTATCCAATATAAGACAGTGTCAATGAATGAATACCTGCAATCGCACGACCCCATTGATCACGTTCACAAGCCACTGCCCATGCAAGGGTATTACCGGTGGTAGGTCTTGTTGTAACCAGTAGAACGAGGTCTGCTTCAGCAACACCCTCTGGAAAAAGAACAACATCATTGTTACTTAACTACTGTTGTTGTATGTGACAGGACAAAATTACGACAACCAAGGATCAAGTAGCAATGAGCTTGGAGAATAACAGCGAATTTGCACGTAGTTACCTTCAACATATTCACGTGGCAGCTGTACGCCCCCATCTTGACCGCATGCTGAATATCCACTCAACCGCAAGTTCCCTCTCACAGGTTCAACAGCTAAGGCTCTCCTGAACCAGTCTGCTGTCTGTCCTAGAGCCTGCATTCAAATACCTCTACAAATCAATTTCATGCAAATTTAAATTTACCTGCTATGAGTTTATCAACACTCTTAAAGTCATAAATATTGTTCACATTATATTTACTGTGAACTAACATTCAAATGTTTGCCAAGCAAAACTCACACTTAACACAGTTACATGAAGTAAGAGTTTGCCGAAATAAGACTAGAGAACTAACAAAGTACAGTAACATTCTAACCTTTCTAAGGCGTTGCCTTTTGTCCTTCCCAGCTATATCGTCCAAAGTGCAGTTATACCAGCAGTCACCAGAAATTGGAGGATCCCCACGAGGATTACAGGAAGGAGAGCCAGAAAGATAACCAATAGGAGGCTCACCAAGCTGATAAGAGAGGGAGGAGTTGAAAGAAGAAAGCAATTTCTATATCAGTTACACGTAGCTGTGGACCACGAATACAAATAGAGTTACCAATTTAATCCAAAACTCACCTTCACAATATCCCCGACATTCCGACAGTCCCTATCAGGCGAGTGACCAACAGCATCATAATTTAGATAAATTCTAATGGGCAGTTTTGCATCCTTCTGCAGTACAGACTGCTTTGAAATTCCAAGCAATGCCCTACCCTTTTGGTGAAGGGGTTTTGAGATACCAGAAGCCTCATACACCTGTGGAGTAACAGTGTACACCTTGCGACCAGGTCGCCTTCGTTGTTTGAGTATCTGGTCATGGATGCAGGAGTGAGAAACAATGTTCTCTGACGACCTCTCTGGGCCTTGCCCTCCCAGTATGATCTCTTGAGATTGTGCATTAGTAGCTTCCAACCATGTAAATAGCAATACAATCTGAAGCAAAGAGACTCATATGAAAAACTGGGCAAATCTAACACCAGAAGTTTCAAAACAAAATAAATGCCCCAATTATAGGAGACAACCATTCTATACATCATTTCACAGAAGCTAATACGACACACCAAATGCAAATCCCATCAACTGAATCTAGAACACAAAAGGGAATGCCACAATATGGCCTGGCTTCAACCCAAATCTGCTTCAAAATCAACAACCCTGAACACAATCTCTTCACCAAACGCCCAAACCCAACCCACGGATCATCTAATGCTCTCAATATTCAAAACAAGAAAAACTAAAGGCAGAAGCTTTCGCCCCCAAGCACTAATTAACAGTCTACCCAAAAAGGAAAGTAGAAAGTTTCGGAAACTACAACAAAGAAAAGCAAATAGCTTTGAAAAGTAAACAGCTGCTTACTAAAAACAGCTGCTTCCCTGAACCATATCAAAGTAGGAAAACCCTAACCTACTGTTTGCTACCCCAGAAAAAAAAAGATATGAAATTAGATACCTGACAACTCACAGTAGTCCCCAAATCCCAAATTTCTCAGCAACCAAAACACAAACCCAGAGCCCTAACACTGAAATTTCCAAGCCCCCAAATCTTGTTGTAAACAGAAGAAAAAGGCTGGGAACGAAATTAACAAAGGTGTGGTGAGAGTGAGAGCTCACCTGGAGGACAACGACGGCGAGTCGCAGCTTAGAGCCGAATCTGAGAGCGAGACATGGAGTACACCGTAACATTGCCTCCATGAAATGTGGACAACAGCTCTAACAACACAAAGCGCATCGATTCCATCAAATCGCCAGCGATTTTCCGATCGGCTTTAGAACCCAGAAAAATCGCTGGCTCTTCTGCATTTCCAAACTCTCTCTCAAATTTAATTCCCAGGAATATGAATATTTTCTCCTATCGAAAGAAGAAAATATGAAAGAGAGACCCTTTCCTCTTCTTCGATTTGAGAAAGAGAGGGAGAGGGTACAATAAAACAAAGAAAAAAAATGCTAGTTTGTTGCGTAGACTGATTCAAACAGAGAGCTCCTGATGGCTCGTACGGTCGCTGTAGCTTTGTTCTGCGAATCAGTGACAGTGAAGCCGCAGAAGAAGAAGAAGAAGAAGAAGAAGAGGAAGGACCCCAAAATCATATGGATTGGGTGGGGGTGGGTACAGCTGATCGATTTTATTAATCTTCTGCTTTCAGATTTTGCTTACCAAAAACATTTTATTTTTATTTTTTCTGAAGCAGGAAAAGCTGGATATAGAGGGGAATGACCTCCGTTTTGGGTCAAATTACATTAAGCCCATTGAACGTTGCTAATCGAATCCCTCCGTTTTAATAATTCAAAGATTGAAAATAATTGGAAAATTAGAGAAAACATTGCTTTGATAATGTTTCCAGGGGATGAGGTCCATGACTCATGCCGGTTCACCACCGCGGTATGAAGATTAAACAAATGAAATTAATTTATCTTTTCTTGAATCAATGCATGAATTAATTATGATGTTCATTTTTTGACCCTACGCATTTTTTGTTTTTGTTTTTTAAAGGGTTTTTGTCCATTTACACCATTTTTATAGATTTTTTTCCCACTTACCCCATTATGTTTTTTTAATTCTCTCTTACCCAAAACACTCTAAGGAGGTCTTCCCTAATACCCCATTAAGATTTTTTTTTTGTTTTTATTATTTTTTTAATACCATTTTACCCTCACCTTTGTTACTTAGAGAGAGAGAGAGAGAGAATGGAAGAGAGAGAAACCATAGGGAACTTCGCCGGAGTCCGGTCACCGGCTGCTGGATTCCGGTCACCGGCCGCCGGATTCCGGTCACCGGCCGCCGGATTCCGGTCACCGGCCGCCGGATTCCGGCCAACTTCGCCGGAATCCGACCAATTTTCGCCGGAATCCGGTCACCGGCTACCACCCACCGGAAAGTTTTTTTTGCCCCCAATAGACATCTATTGCCCCCTAATAGAGGGGCAATAGACGTCTATTGGCCTCCAATAGACGTCTATTGCCCCCAATAGACGACTATCAGCCATGTATTGCCCCCCAATAGACGACTATCAGCCATGTATTGGCCCCCAATAGACGTCTATTGCTCCTCAATAGGACTTTCAGTCGCCAAAATGGGAACTAATTTCCCTAAATTTAGACAAATAAAGCTTTGAATACAGAAATGGGAACCAAGCTTCCTAAAATTACACAAATAAAACTTTAATTAAAGAAAAAAAACGAGGAGATTACATCAATTCAAAACGTCTATTGCCCCCCAATAGACATTTAACAGACATCTATTGCCCTCCAATAGACATGTATTGCCCCTCAATAAAACTTTTTTTTTCCCTTGCTTTCTTTCCTTCTTGACTTTCTGCCCCCAGTTTACCCCAACAAAAAAAAAATGTCGTCCTTTCAAGAGTGTGAAGCCTTGAAGAAAGCCGTGGACTAAATCAATTATAGTTGCCTGCTTTACCCTTTCCTAAAATATGAATCTCACTTGACTAAACAAAAATGCAGCTATTTCAAAAATCAATTGCCAAATTATCAAAATTTCATAGCATTGATGTGAACATTTCCAAACTTTTTAGAACAAAAGTGTTAAAGAACACAACGACTGAGAAAAGAAATCAACAGAAAAAGTTTAGATAAATCAAATAGTTCTACATGAGCAATTAGTTATAGGCACAGAACTTGAAATTTGAATGATGCCCAGTGCCCACATTCCCATCTTGGCTCACTACACAGTGACTATAACACCCAAAGAGCATTACAATTTACAAGCTTCAT
This sequence comes from Rosa chinensis, assembly GCF_002994745.2. NCBI lineage: Eukaryota > Viridiplantae > Streptophyta > Magnoliopsida > Rosales > Rosaceae > Rosa > Rosa chinensis. The sequence goes on from NC_037093.1 coordinate 61,283,038, forward strand.
ATGAAAATCCACATCTGAAATCAACCTCATAATTTGAAGAATTAACATCAAAATTGAGACAAATTACTGAGCTTTGATCCATCTTCCAGGGACTACTCTCTCTATCATTACATGCATCCAAAATCAGTAGCATTCGACACTGAGGAGAACACTCACCAGGTTGGAGAAACTCATCCTTCAAATTCCTATGGTCCTCACGGCTAGGGTTTCTGAATTTGCTAGAAAATTTCACGATCGGGTCCGAAAACTGGTCCTCTTCGACAAAATCGTAGACTTCGAGGCCTCTGCGCTCGACCTTAGAGAGTGTGAAGCGTGGAGACGTGCTTGATCTCACTGGAAAATTGCCTCAAGTGGGCTCGATGGTGAAGTTTCTCCGGGGAGGGAGAGGTTGATGTTGCCAGCTCTCGTCGTCCAGAGGTTGACGTCGCCGGCTCCTTCCTCCGGTTGCAGAAGAAGGTTGACGCCATCGGAGCGGAGCCTCGATCTAGATTTGGAGGCTCTCGTCACCGTCGCCGGTGAAGAAAGCCGTTGACTAAGAGTGGAGCGACGAGGCCAGCTCCTTCCTCCGGTTGCAGAAGAAGGTTGACGCCATCGGAGCGGAGCCTCGATCTAGATTTGGAGGCTCTCGTCACCGTCGCCGGTGAAGAAAGCCGTTGACTAAGAGTGGAGCGACGAGGATAGAGAGAGAGAGAGAGAGAGAGAGATCGGGATGAGAAAGATGAGTGAGTGGCAGTGTGTAATTCATTAATTAAGTTTAGGACAGAATAGTCATTTCTCTATAAATTGGGTTAGTGGGAATAAAAATCTGTTGCTGGGGTAAGTGAGATAATTATTGCTCATTTTGGTGCTTTGGGTCAATGACCCTTTTTTAAATAGCTTTTTGACCCTACTCAATGGATATGACAAATTGATACAGGGTCAGTGTATTAAGGAAAAATATGGCAATTTCTTGTTTTTTTTTTTTTTTTCCTGGTCATTGGCCAGTTGGCATCTAAATACTCATGGCCCTTTTTCTTTAGAAGATGAATATTCTATTAATAACCAAACAGATTACAAAGCATTGGATGTATAGTTACGGGACTGTCAACATAAGTGACTTCTATGAGCCAAAAAGACCCAACTCCTAACCAAATTTTACGCCCATACCCGCGAGCTACAATGAGTAACAACCAAACCTGTACCGGTACAACTCAGCCACAAACATTAAGATGAACTGTTTTCACCCGTTCAGACACCAAGTCCCAAAATAGTCAGACCACGTGTAAGGGTAATTCACCATCACGTTGATAACCAGAAAGCACCAACCAAATACCAGACCATGACACAGCAGAACGACCATGACACCATAACAATGGCATCGACACTACACAGAAACTCCCAAACCCAAACCCTCGCTCACAAGAGGAGAGACTTATTTTCAACAAGACAGCAACTAAAAACAAACAAAGAAAACCAAAGCAACCGGAAACAAAAAACCACCAAAGAGACCCAAGAACAAAGGCCCAGCCCAAACACCACCTCCCCCAACAGAAAGAAAGCGTAGCAGGCAACCATTCCGGCCTCCAGAGAGCCCCTTCGCCACCGCGCCCCCCCCCCCCCCCCCGGAACAATACGCCGTCGCGCCGAATCCCTTCCTCACTGCACCGCCTTGTCACGCTGCAAACAACTCCTACCACCAAGCTGACGACCCCAACAAAATCCCAAACCGAAGCTGAGACAGATCCCTTCTAGGATCGCCACAACCGCAATTCGATCTGATCAGCTACAGCCCAAATCGTAGGATCGGTGGTGTCAGATTCCACCGCCTTCCGTCGCTGCTCCTCCTCTGCCATCACCTCCGATCCAAGAGGGACATATCGAGATCGATCCACCCAACTCGGAAACAAAGACCCATCCTCCCTCCCTGGTTGGACCATACCGCTGCCCTGAAACCCCTCCACTACTCAGAAAATACTTCCTCTCACCGGCCAAAACGCAGCAGCTGGATCGCCAACAAAGTTCGACTGGGAGAGAACAAACACACCGTCGGAGTTTTTTTTTTTTTTTTTTTTTGAGAGAGAGATGAGGAGACGTATAAATACTCATGGCCCTTATGATTTAACCACAATCCAAAAAATTTTGCAACCTTGACAAATTCACATCAAGAATGTACACATAAAAATACATTTGATATGTTCATGAGATGTAATATAATCTTTATCAATAAAAAATTCTTTCATTCTCCTAAGGAAAAAAAAAAAAAAACCTCGTACGTACAATATATATATAAATATATACATGGATGAATCATGTTGATAGGCAATTAGGCATTGGCGGTCAAGAGTCATTTATCGTTTAATACGTAAGAAATAAATTCTGGCTCTAATTCTTTATTTATTTATTTATTTTGGACGACAGTGTATCTCTCCACCCCACCATACCGCTAATGTCAGTGAGATTTGAACCTATAACCTCCATAGTGTTACTTAGGCTAGCTAACCAACAAGCCACAGCTCAACTACAAATTCTTGATATTAATTCAAATACATTTTATCATTGTACAATCAATTAAAATTAGGTTTGGTCACTTAAGGGACAGTTTTAAGAGACTGTGAGGGACAAATGCATCTCAACTGCATGTATTAAATATAAATGCATAAATTATATCAACTTCAAATCAAACCCCTTTAAAAAAAAACAACTTCAAATTGTGCATTTATTTCTAACTGTCAGATTTATTTGTCCCTCACAGTCCTTTAAAGAGCAGACCTTCAATTAAAATACCAATAGACATTTGAACTAGTGGATATATTCCCATCATGATTCATGATTATTATTAGCGTATATTTGCTTAAAAGTATTTCAGTATGCAATTTCTTTTGGTTGCATAATGAAGGGGTGCATAAAATGAGGTTTTGTTTGGCTCCTCCAGTTTTATCACTTTATGTTGTCAATTTCTTTGTTTTTTTAAGTCTTTAACTATACTGTGAGAATGGTAAATGATAATGAATGAATATACAGTTTGGAGCAAGAGGCAAAACATTCTGACAATTCTCTGCAGGCATATGCAGCAGTATGTTTTTTACAGTCGCAATATATATATATATATATATATATATATATATATATGCACCAGATAAACCCTAATTCAAATTTTATATATATAATTATATAGGCATATTAAGCACCTCTAATTCCTGAAAAGATCCACATGTAAACCACGAGCCCATTTCTTCGCCAATCCTCCACAGACGGGTCGATTATTTCTTTAAGTTGTTATAATTAATTTCATAAATAACAGAGTTTACGTTAATTGACCTCAGAATTATTATACCAGTGCATGGGCATGATGGATGTCCTGGCTAGGGCTAGGCAGCAGGTTTCTTGGGAACAAAATAAGGAGGTCGATCGGACCCACTCAACTTGACTCCTATCCAGTTTTCTATATTGTAAACACTAGGAAATGCAAAAATTAATTAATGGATTCTTATCCTTAATTAAGCTGGGACGTAAGATTTTGTTTTTGTTTCCAGAGCATTAGAGTTGGATAAGAATTAGATAGAAGAGAGTTAGTAATAGAGCAGTGTACCCTTTAGAATAAGCTCGAGTCGATTATAAAATTAAAAAGATTAAAAGAATGTATTGTAGTATTGTTGTAGGATAGAATAATACACTATTCTGGATGTGTTTGGTTGCTTACAACTTAAAAAACATAATTATTATTCTTTTAACGAGGTTTTATTGAAAAAAAAAAAGTGTCTTTTTACTTGATTTAATTGGCATTTGATAGTTTGTCGAAGAGTGACTAGGAGATCATAATGCAAATAGACAGATGCATTTTTAGTGCTTGCTCTGAATATTTATTCCCGAGCTACATATCAGCAGTGGGGTTTAACTCGTGACCCACACTCTCATTAACTTGATCAGTACCTTTTCCTCTAGTTACTTTATTTCAAAATGTTTTATTGATCTGGGTAGTGCTAGTAACCTAACAATTGTATATTTGAATTGCTATCTCAGTTCTTTAATGCAAAATTTTATAATCATAAACGTACCAATTATTTGCAATTTTACATATAATACTTATATAAATTTGGCCACCGTATGGGCAACCGATTCTCAATCGGGTAAGAAATTCAATTTTTTGGATTTCAAGCCATTACTAGCTATATAGTGAACTATACCAACTTTAAGTTTTGGTAAAGATTATGTTACCTTTTTATGTACTTTGAGATATCTACTATCCAACGTTATTGTCATCTTCAGTACTTTGTCAATGATATATAAGCCAAAGCAAAAGGAATGGGCAAAAGGTACTTTTCAATTGATTGATCGTATCGATCTTGCCATAGAGGCATGTATAAGTGTTTCAGTGTTTGCACAGGCACGGAACAAGGAATGTCATTGTATGTAGGTGTTGGTTTGGAATAATTCTCAGATTATCTGAATTAATGGGATGGAATCATGGAAGAAGTAAAACAAAGAGAAACTCTGACTTGAAGTACAAGAAACAAGGTAGGAATGAATTAGTTTCTTTGGGCAATCGCATTCAAATATTAGAGAAATATTTATGGAATGAGACAGGTAGTTAGGTTTGGTATATATGATTGCTGACCTACATCATCTCACCTTAAGCATATATACTTATTTAAATTCTTGATTCTTTGACCCTGTTTGCCTTTTGTTTATTATAATTAGCGCTTAATTAGGTCTCCTTGAGTATTTTATGATGTGAGGATTGAGGAGCAAAAACTAATCCATCATTGTCTCCAAAAGCGCTTGCTTACCGATACTATAATTAGTTAATTAGAAACCAGCTTACCAGCTCATCCAACCCAATTACATATTGGAAACTAAATATAATGTTCTGTTTGTATCGGGTGTTGATCCAGGACTGTAAAACCCCAACGGCACGGATATGATCCAAGTTGTTTAACAAAAAAAATAAAGAAATATAATGGTGCAAAATTTCCCTTTTCAAAAATTAGGTAGGTCGATCTACTGCCCTGGCCTAATCTATAGCGAGCTAATTAAGCTAACTCAATTAGACTATTATGCCTGTGATGCATGTATATCCATCAAAGTGATGGTGCTGCAATTCTAAACAATCTATAGTCTATACGCACATTTAGTTAGGTTTTACGATATTTATTATAGATAGTCTAGTCTTATCCGATTACTATGATAGAGTTGGGTGGATTTGAATCAGAAGTCGTCCAGGAGGTAATGGGTGGACTTTGGAAGTATGAAAGTGTGGTTTTAAGAAGCTTACTAATTAGGTTAAGAATAGAACTACATTTAGAACCAAAAAAAGAAAGAAACAACGAAGAAGGAATTAAAAAGATTCTTTTTACATGTCGTCCATGTTATTTCAACCAAAATGCATGATTGGCATATTTAGTAGGGATCATATGGCTTGTGTGTGTATAATGAAAAAGGTTAGGTCATGGAATCTATGTTTCGATCTAGGAAATCTCTCTCTCTCGAGGCGTAATGATATAGAAGTCCACCCATGCGGAAAAAGTTGAACAATTAGCAACCATGTATGATTTTAAAATTGCATGTTGGTGAGGTTAAACAAAACAAAGCATGCAATTGGGTCGTTCAATAATCAATATCATTTTCTGCTGCTCTGGGAAACACTGCATCGCTTTTGATCTTGGGAATCTACTTACTGATTATTAGGTTATCAAACCATACAACCCCAATAATTTTCTTTGGTTTTTTCCCCCCTGTCCAGTGTCCAGATTGAAGTATGTTTCTCTCTTACCTCATCTGTAGGTGTTAATTAGGTAGCTCGCCTATTTGTTGCGTATATGTGCCAGATGTCCTCGTTGTTCATCTCCATGTATGCTGATATATATAGCATGTGGCAATACATATAGCGGTCTACGCACGACACTAAACTACTACGTAATTAGCGACACAAATTAAACCAATCTATAAAATAAGGTTTGATCGATCGGCTACATATGTGTTTGGTGTCAGATATGTAAGATTAGGTTAAATCATACTGTAGCTGAACAATACACTATTAGAATTCTGTTCATAGACATCACATCATTTAAATCGGTCAGACTTGCACATGATGTAAAAAAGTCAGTTAACATCGTTTTAGAAAAATACCGATTTAAATGTATACCATTAACATCGGTTCTTAAAATAACCGGTGTTAAAAGTTTTGTTTTAAAATTTGCGGGAACCTCATTTTGGTGGACGCGCTAAGTGTTTTAGTGAATTCAATGACGCGGGTACTAAAACTTAACATTTTCACAGAAAGAAAAAACACCCCGCCCGACCCCAAAACTAAAACACAAACCCTAAGCAGCTAAGCTCAGTCTCGACTCGATCTGAACCTCCATTCTGAACCCATACTCGAGGTCCTCCCAAAACTCACCCTTAAGCTCAGTCGAACTCGCAGCCATTGTTACCCTCGTCGATTGCCTCCTTCATCCAGTCCTTCATCTTACGCGCCTCCCACTACGACGAGATGACATCCGCTGCTACCCTTTATCAACTCGATGTTGCCCTCCCCCTGCCAAACCCAAAATGTCGACGCCGACCAAGCATTGTGGTCGGACAAGAACAAGGACATCATCCGTCTTCTTCTCTCCCCCAAAGACAAGTACCTTCATCTTCATCTACAACCAACCTCCGTGTCTGACTCAAATGCAAATCGGGCATCCAATCCAGTGGATTTCACCATCTCTGCATCCCTGATCCCTAATCATCAACCCCTCCAACTCTTGACCCCAAAATTCTGCAGCCGTCGAAACGCTAACTCGCTCTCTCCAACTTATTTGCGACCCCTCGTACTCCACCGCACTCAGACACAATTCTTGCCTCTACAAAGAACCAAAGAAGTATACGTAGTTACTGAGGAGAGGAAGATGAATGAGAGGAAGTAGTTAGCATTCCCCACCTCCAGATCCCCCAACTCCAAACCCCATTTTTCCCTCTGCCGCCTCCGTTTTCTGCCTCGTCGATCAACACTTGTCTCGGATGAGCCAGTCCTATACCTTGTACGAGATGATGTCCGACGAGCAACACTGGGATTCCAAGTTCTCTGATCGGAATCTCCACCAGAAAGTCCACAAGCTCCTCGAATCGGCGCCGTTTCGGCTAGTTTCTGGTGATGTGAAGTTCACGGTGGTACGGTGGTGGCCAAGGATGGGTTTTGTTAACTGGTACTTCTCTTGCCTCTAATTTTCATGTTTTTAAAATCGATTGTGTTTTAGGTTTGATTGATTTTCTAGTTAAAATGGATTTGGGGATTGGGGATGCCACCAGTTTATTCTTTTTGTCCGGTAAGCCTGTTTTCATCACCCTTCACCCACCTCCCTATTGATTAAGGTCTCTGCTTTGATTTGGATTGGGAAAACCCTAATGTCATGCTGTTTAGTTTGGAGCAGTTGAGGCTTGAGGAATCTAGATAATAGAAGTTGGAGAAGGGAAAGTTACTGGGTCAGTTTGAAATCGGAAATTGGTAGGGACCTTGAACTCTGTTTTGATTATAAGCAGCAGGATATGTGTAATTTTAAACTCTGAGGTCATTCTCTGTTAGTTGGTTGTAGTAGGATTTGTTTGGTTTCTTAGTGCAAATGTGTGATTTCAGTTTGCTGAGTCTTTAGCCATGTGAATTACGCATGTCATGATCTTTTGATTGTTGTTAAGTGCATATCTAAATGTGTGTTTTCGGACAAGTATATATTTGAGTTTAATTGTTAAGTTGAGATTGAAGTAGTGACGAGTAAAATGATGAATGAGAATTAATGCTTTACGAATTAGTAATGAATCAGGTTGCTGGCATTAAAAGGATGAATGACTTTGCGAGTGATATCCTCATTTTTTCTGTCAAACCTCAAGTTGGTATGTAAACAAATGTTTCTTAATTTTGGGTTTTTGTTTTTGTTTAGTGAAAATTAATTAAAATGGTTGATGTAGTTAAAGATGTAGTCTTGCAACCGAGGTCATTGCTTTCCACAAAGAAGCTACTTGTTTCCATTGCAGCTGGAGTCAAACTGAAAGATCTCCAGGTCTCTCTCACTTTCACCATCCTATTACTCTCTTCTGCATTTCAATCTCCATTATGTCTCGTGGTTCATGTGTTTAATTCTATTTTTTAAGTTTCACATATGACTTTGAGCTCTCAATCTTTCTTACAAATGTATGAAATTTCAAGTCTTTGACCTTCAGGCTTGTTGTATTTTGCTAACCAATTTGTTCGATCTTCCTCAGGATTGGGCCGGTCATAGCCAATTTATCAGGGTAATGCCCAATACTTCTTCTGCTGTTGGTGTTGCAGCATCAGGTACTTCAACTATCTTTTTATTGTTGTTTCTTTTTTCTTTTAAATTTTTGTCATTTTGTTTTTAAATTTGAGGCCTAGGTGCTCAATAAAAACAAAATTGTGTAAAATGTTATTTATTTGTAAGCTATGAGTACTAAACAGATGGTGTTCCAAATTTAATAGCTTCCAGCAAACGATATGTGTAGGGCTGCACATGTTGGCCTTTGGAGAACCAATCTCTTATTTTTATAGTTAATATGTTCATTAATGAGGATAAATACCAGACTTTAACATAATGAACCCAAACTATTTCCTTTCTCATTAGTTGTTCAACAAAATCTTGCATTAAGAGGGCATCCACCATAAAACATGGTGGTATGACATGTGATGGTGGCGAGAAGACTTCTAAAATGTGGATTGCCTTACTGCATTTGGTTGGATGACAAGTTTATAATATGATATTGGAGAAAACTATGTTTTATTTTGTCGTAAGCTTCAAGGTCCTTCATGGTTACGGAGATCTGCATCTACTTTGAGTGCTTAATATATCGAATTGCACCCAAATTATTGTTCATCACACCAATCCAGTCTCATTCAACTTGTCAAAACTGGTTTTACTTAAGGAGTTCAGCGTTTGAATGGTATATATGCCTTGCTATTAGTTGGCAAAATTGCAGCAGTTGGCACCAAAGCAAGTCTCAATCTTTTTTAGACTCCTTAGTAGTCATTTAATTTTAAGAAAGTTTTGGAATTCTGTTCTCATCATCTAGTGCACATGTTCAACTTGATGTCTTCCTCATTTCTCTCTTTTTACACTCAGAGGAGACCGTGATGAAGGAAAAGATGTGGTATGTGATATCTCAAAATGAGCCATCACTTCTTCCAATATCCTTGGTAGGTATTCAAAGCTCTGGTGGTTGTCAAAATGTGTGGTTTGTTTATTTTTAATTTTTTTCTATTAATAGTGCCTGATAGAGAACATGTATGGCTTGCACCACAGACTTCAAAATTGTTGACTGAGGACTGCATGGCATGTGTTGATCTTCTTGAAGTCATGTTGGTTGAACATTTGCAGAGGTTACTATTAATACACATAAAGTTATGTTTGAAATATAGATGTTTATCATCATGTGATGAGTAGTTTTTACCCAAACGAATTTAAGACTTTGCATTTCCGTCATTTCAGGTTAAGCATGACAAACTTTTTACCCCTCTTTTTACTAACTTATTACTAGCATATGGGAAACTTTGGATGCTATATGTAACCCAGTTTATGTAACTTATTCTAGTAAACAAGTTTCTAACTGAATTTTACAGAAATTTTTATTCCTCTTCTAGTTCACGTGAGATTCACTTCTCTTTTTAAATTTCCTGAGTTTGGTTGCGTACTTGCGTCCTTCTTGATATGTCCATTCAGAGTTTGAAGTCTAATATATTATACGTTGGTTATTAGCTTGTAATTTCTTTCATACTATTTTGCAAATATTGTAGTCATGTACTCTTAGCCTCTTTAAATTATTGTTTCAGGAATATTGTGCAGCAATGTGAATATTAAAATGTTAAAGCTACTGAACTGATTCTCCCACAATTTGTGTTTTGAAAGATCACTTGCCTTCCAAAATGGGGTTTGCATTAAGAGATGTAGATGCAAGTCTTTTTCTTTTTTCTTTTCCTGCAACTTCTTGCGTGTAGCAACTCATGTGTAGTATGGCTTTTGATGTGGGAATATTGCATGCTATCTCTTGAAATAAGTTGTTGTTTTTTGTTTGTGGTTGTAGATTATTCAATTGCAGAGAAGTTAATTTATTCTCTCAAGTCAATTTTTTAAAGGTTTCCTTCCCTTGGGTTGTTAACTAACATTACATCAGTGGTGGCAGAAGTAGAAGAAAGAAAAGAGGAGCAGCAAGAGCAGGCATCAGTGGTGGCAGAAGTAGAAGAAAGAAAAGAGGGGCAGCAGGAGCAGGCATTAGCAGTGGACGAAGTGGGCAAGCAATCATAAATAGTCCAATAATCATTGTATCCATATCTAGCACACTTATGTTTTTGTCTCTAATGCAATGTAAGACAATAAATTGTCACTGATTCATGAATTTGTGGAACAATGACTAATACAAATGTATATATCTTGGTGGATCCAATGTATTTTGAAGTTTAAAGTATGGGTTAAAGTACTGCTAGTTCATTTGATGGTTTGCATTAAATTTTATTTCCATTTGATCACTATTGTTCATTAGGTAAATGGATGTTTAAATGATCATACAACAGATTTCTCATACATCAGACAATGGTTCTTTGAAAAAATAAAGTCTTTTAATTAACTCTCACACAACAGAAAACACTAGAACTCCGTTGTCTGAAAAGCTTAACAAACAACGGACTTAAACAAGTTCTGTTGTCTGAAGGCAGCGTCGCAGCTGCTACATGGCATCTGCTGAGCCATCTGCCGAGCTATCAGACAACACTTTTAACACATACCGGTCGTCTATGTGTTTCTCAGACAACTGTGTTCCACCGTTGTCTGAATTTTCAACAGACAACGGCTCGCTCTACAACGGTGGCACTCCAAATCACACAACAGTTTTCGCCCGTCGTTTGATAAGGTTTTTGGCATAGTGTGCAAGAATTGAAATAGCGTGCATTAGGCAAGGCAACTTGGATGAACCCTTTGTCAAGCCTACATAAATGAGAAGCAACCATTGCACGTATTGATGGTAAGCCTTCATTCAATGTTGATCCTTGGTGCCTTATAAAGAGAAGAATGTTGCTGTATTTGTTTTGTGTACACATGCCTTTACTTTTTCTCTACTTTTTTTTTTTAATCCGTAACCCAATACATGTCTCATTTATTAGGTTGAACCAAAAGTATCAAACAAATCTCGTTTTACTTGAGCTGGTCTCAAATCTTTGTTTTTGTTTTAAAACTTACAACTAGATAATGGTTATGAAATCTATGTACTTGGGATCATATTAGTTCTATTGGGTTCCTGTTTAGTTTAGACATGGTCAGTTTTGGAATTTATATCTATCCTATAATTCAGTTGAGGTATTAGGGTACTTATAACTTCCCAAGCAAAGTCAATTTTGCCCAGTAATGAATAAATATGCTGAGTAGTATATAGAGGTGCACTATCACTTAAAAGAATGAATTGATCTATCATTGGACTCTTTTTTTTTTTTTCCATAATCTTATGTCGCTGTAGTAAAGTCCTATTCAATTTCAATATTACAATAATCTGATCTTGGTTATCTCAATAAATTGTAAGATACAAAGTTGGTTGGAAGGAGCAGCAGGTTAAGAGCGGGTCTTCAAGGCGAAACTAGTGTTGAGTTTTGAAATCCAACTGTTCAGGTTAGTAACCCAACTCTTATGCTCTAGTTTGTTTATAAACTGTGTGAAGTGTTTAGCTAATTTTCAGTTGATGATTTGTGTATGAAGTTTTTGAAGTGATGATTTTGAGTCTTTCATTTGTGCATAAACAGTATGGCAAGTTGAAAATCAGTCTTGAATTTGTATATGAAGTGTTGAATGAATTGTAATTCATCTTTGGTTTACTGTCCAGTTTTGATTGGTTAAATTAATTTACTTTTTTATGATGTTTCAGCAATGGATAAATCTTGGATTAATAAAGATAGGGATACTTTAAAGTACCAATTGGGTGTGGAGAATTTTTTGATTTTTGCTTAAGAAAATGCTAGTAACCGTAAAAGAATTCCTTGCCCTTGTTCAAGATGTGTAAACTTTAAAAAAAAAAGTCTATTACAATTATTAGGGGCCATTTGTATGATTACGGCTTTAGTTTGAGCTACACAACCTGGATATGGCATGAAGAACCCTCTTTGTCCTCCTGTGCTAGTGCGCCTGGTGGTTTTGGCCTGTCCCAAAACCATAAAGTTGGGTCTGAAACTGTTGATATGTGTCAAGTAGCCTTCAATGAGGGTGATTATGATGAGGAGTCATATGAGTTTAATAAGTTTGTTGAGGATGCCGAGAGACCTTTATTTGAAAACAGTGAACGTACTAAGTTAGATTCATTGGTGCAACTTCATAACTTGAAAGCTAGGTTCGGTTTAAGTGATCCTTGCTAGGGTGCCGGATCATGTGAGCTAGCAGTGGATAACATCAACAATATAGTGGCTTTCGGAACTCGAATAGGGGGATATAAGCAAGACATTGCATGGAGTTCCACTGAAGGAGGGAGCTGTTCGTGTATCTGTGGATGGTATACTTCAATCAGATGCACTGCTTCCTTTCCCCATCAAGGGTGAGATGGAATTCATTAGGAAAGTTATTGGGAGTCACGTAGCTTGGCCTGAGGATCTTATTATCCAAACAATGATGAAGGTAACTTTGGTTGATGGGGTTTGTGTTTCGGTTAGTTTTGTGTTACTGGAGCCATTCAATTTAAATTACATGATTGGGTTAAGAGCTGTATGCTAGATCTTTTATGATTAGTTTATTGATTTTCGTCCTATTTACCTAGAGAAGTCAAGTGAAATTGTTAAATGATTATATGCTCTTTAGTTGGAGTGTGCTTTGTGCTGTGTCTCGATATGTAGATTGAATGAATATATTGTTAGCACTTGAAACTGAAAGTATTGGTTTATGTGATGAACAAGTTGAATCTGCAAAACCAAATAAATCAGTAAAGTTTTCTCAGGTTAATCAGAACATGCATGGTGGGTTATGTATTATTTTATCTTTTCCTAGAAAGCAAGGTGCAGCTATAGTTTACTCAAATAGGTTGTTGCATGTGAATGATAGTTCAATTGGGTATGTAAAAATTATGACAGAAGTTAGTTAGCTATAGAAATTAAAAAGGTGTTGTGGTATTAAGGATATATGTTGATTTTATTTCCCAACAGAAAAAGAAGAAGAGTCCGCACTTTGTTAAGTCACTCTTTGATCAAGTTGAGCTTAATCCGTGGGTGCCGAAGCGGTGCAAGTTGTTGTATAAACATGCAACAACTATCATGAAAGAAACGGGCACCTCAATAAGAACAGTGTTTTCTGAACAAGTGTTTGGCTTACCCAAGCAACTCTTTATCTTGACTGAGAATGTGATTGATCTGTTAGAAATGCAGTGGATTGGCCAAGGAGTTATAGCAGCATATCCATAAGCTTCAACTATAAGACATTGAGTTAATGATTTTATTTTTCTTCTACAGCTTGGTAATGGTTATATGTGGCTGTATTAGAACATATTTATTGTAGTCTACTAAATGGTTATGTGCGGAAAGGTGATATGGGATTATGGGATTTTGTTGCATTTGGAAATGCATTTGCAAGTAATTTCATGTCTTACCTTTTGCCACAGGTACTTGCATGAACTTCTTACGGAAAGAGATGCATTGGACACCTTTGCTTTTGTTGATCCGGCAGTGACATATAATTATGAAATACCGAACTTTGTATGGTACTTAGTTGATCGGTTAAAAGAGGAAAAATCTGATCGTATTTTCTTTATGCCTTACAATCCGGGGTAATGCTGCAATATTGTTAGTAAACTTAATATTATTTAGCTGCTTTTATATTTTTAACAATGTGGGCTTGATTTTTATTGCAGAAAGTATTGGATATTAACTATCTAATGGGAGGGTGAAATCTACATCATGAATCCGTTGCCAAAATAAGTCCATTATCAAGTATGGGAGACCTCGGTCATAAAGTAAGTACTATATTATATATATGGAGCTTTTCTTTAACATATCCGACTAAGTAACATTTAAATTGGGTAGTGACAATGGTTGTGCAGTGCTGTCAAAACCTTCAATGCTGAAACTGGTAGGGTCAACAAACTGCCTAAAGTGAAATCGCTTCCGGTGAGACTTATACATGTGTTTGGCTAGGATAATACATTAGATCTAGTATGTCAATGTCTGTCTAATTGAATACCTTCAATAAATAGGGCGTACCTAAACAATCGGGTGAAGTTGAGTGTGGCTATTATGTTATGTGATACATGAAAGAGATTATAGAGGATGAGACACTTTCATTTTCTACCAAGATATATGCATTATATTTCAAAGAACATTTTTGTTTAATTACATATATATGCTTGTTTACCCAATCATTGTGACTTATATGTTGTTTATACATTTCTAGTGGGCGGTAAAGACGCCGAAATCATATAGCCAAAATCAAATCGACGAGGTGCGCATTGAAGTAGCTGATTATATACAGAGTTTGGTGTAGGAGTACTTTTGACTACCAAGATGATTTTTTAGTAAGGCTAGTTTTTGCTTTGAAGCAAAGTTTGGTGTAGATCTTTTGTATATTGTTGCTCATATGCTGCTAGGCTAGCCTATGTAGGTTGTGGGGTTTTATTTTGTGAATTATGTTGAATTGGAGAATTTGGAAAGAAAATTAATGGAAAGCCCCAATTTTTTGATGATGAGTAATGCATTTCTTTTCCCACCAGTAGCTACATGCAAAACTTTGCACATCAATTCTTGTCAAAATGAAGTGATGTATATGAAAGCATAACAAAACAGTAATGCCAAGGAAAACGAAGTCAATTGAGAGATTAGAAATCGGTACCAAAATGAAAATCGATGTACTAAAAACCAGTGCACATCGATTTTTAAACTCAAAAACCTAATCTATTCTCAACGTACACATCACATGCCACAAAGTAAACCGATGTACCATTAAACCAAGCATGTCAGTTGCAAAAAAAAAAAAAAAAAAAAGCGATGTCTACTATGGAACAAAACATTGGTGTATGTGACAGCAAGCGATATATATAAAGCTATTGGACATCGTTTTACGTAAATGGAAGCGATGTATATAAAGCCATTGGGCATCCTTTTACGCAAATGAAAGCAATATTCTGTGTGAAAGGAAACATCATTTCTAAAAAAAAACCGATGACGTCAAAAGATACAGACATCGTTCCTAGGAAAATAATGTGGCAAGCTACACGTAAAAATGGCCAAGAACAAACAATAATTTATGGTAACTGATGTCTAGAAGGAAATAAGACATCACTTCTGAAATAGAATTTGATGCAAATGTTCACGTAGGTATTGTTCGAGATATACTTTTTAAGCATGAAATTTGAAAATATAAAGATTTAAATATAGTTAACATGCAAAATTATGATGATTATAACGATTATACATCGATTTGTGTTTCAAAAGTGATGTGCGTTGTGATCCTGGACATTTGTTTCCAACCGATGTCTAATTTTTTGATCTTTCTCTACACCCATTAAGACATCGGTCGAATTTTTGTTTTACATCATTCTGGACTGATGTATATGAACAAAATTCTAGTAGCCAGTTATAGAACAGAAGCCAAGCTATTAAGCTATATACTACAAGCGGTGAGGTGATGGAATCGTTGAGATGATGTGTATATAATTGATAAAGATTACAAACAGAAGAAAATATGCACGCATGGAGCTCAGTTAGCTAATCCGACTGTTGTGTTGCTGCCAAACTCTGACTTAAAAAATTCCTAATCGACCGAGCTAGCTAGATCCCAATCGCGTCTCTAATTCTCAGAGACTGATATATGATGCATATACGCCGACCACTGCCTTTCTTTGATACCAGATTAAAGCAATCACGTAGGCTTGTTTTAACTTAATGGGGAATCAGATCATCATCGAGTACAAATTATGTAATCAATTTTGTGTAACTGCGATAGTGCATTATATATCATTCATCATGGACCAATACATAGCGCGCTAGGAAAAGAAAGACAATTAGTTTGACAACTACTGTCCTTGAAGACCGGTACATATGGAGGTAGGCAGGTAGCTAGGTCTGATGTGATCGATCAGCAATTCTGCATGCAAAAGTAGAACCAGAACAAGGCTGTGTCCGTATCTGTCCAAGCGCGTGACAACTAAGAATGGGAAATCATCCTCTATTTCGTTTTTTGTCAATTTATTACGTATACATATGACCGGTATATATATATTAGTCAATAACAGACTTCATAGTTTACATCTATATACATCTCCTGGTCAATACCATACTTAATCATGGAGCAGGTGAGTTTAATTTGCAACACTAAATACCTTTTGCAATAATTCATAGAAGGTTCAACCCGATCATCAAGTCTTGCATCACGTCCATTCACAATGATGGAAGGATCCCCACTTTAGAAGTTAATTAGAGTGCACCTAAAAATCCGACTTCAAATCTTCTAGACCTTAGTAAAATTAGTTGTATTAGTGTATTACAAATTATTAGTGTATTACAAATTCAAACCTAGTTCAAACTGAGCGGACCAAATCCCTTAAAAAAAAACTGAACGGAAGCATTCTAATTTTTTTGAAAGAGATCGGGCAAAAATATCTCATGGTATTATGGAGTAGGGTTGAATTAACCAAATGTGTTTCATCAGTGTTCCATTAATTAATTAGGTGTCTGTAATCCTACTCAAGGTCACGGCTCACACGGACAGGGTAAAGTGGGTACCAAACCACACCAAATCCTAACCATAGTGGGGCAAGGAGGAGGCCCATAAAAAGATCGTTGGAACATCGTTGTCTTTGAAGAGACAGTACGTAATGAGTGATTGGCCATGTGGAATTGATTCTAACACTCCAATAGTGAGTAGTGTAGTCCAGTCCCTAATCACGGGGACTCGGGGTCACCTTCTCTTCTCTGCTTTGCTTCACTCCACCTTCACCTCTCCCTCCCTCTGTTCTAGATTCTATAATCTCCAACGAAGGAGAAAATGAAGACGAGTAAAGATTTTAAATCTTTCCTGGGCTTAGTTTACTCACAGCTTTCTAGTTATGACGGGCTTTTATGAACTTTAAAAGCCCCGGAAGGTGATGCTGTCACTAGAAAGTAGAAACTACCAAGTGGGCCAATATTCAACCTGGTAGCTTTATTAGTCGATCAATATTGCATTGTGGGATCCTGGGCCCATGAGAGAGGGTGGGTTAGAACACTAGAAGTTTTTCAATACTCGATGCCGAATATCAAATTTATTACCAAAGCTGTCACAAGCTCAGATTAATTTTGTTAATTAACTTCAGGAAGTTGATATGATATATAATCAAATGAAATCTTTCTAATTAATTAGCTTGAGATAATGTGATCCTATGCATCAATACGTACTCTAATATATATCTCATTATTACACCGATACGGTCAATCTTTATTATTTATTTTCCTAAAACGTGTAGGAATGATTGTCTCAATATTCCTAATTTTTTGCTACAAGCTTAAGAGTTGATTACTATTATTTGGCTTAGAAAATTGTAGTCTTTAATATCGTACTGATCGATTGTGAAGAGTTTCAAATAGAAATTACAGCAAAAACCATAGTAATGGGCAAAATTTTGCATGTATAATTATTTATTGATATCAATTGGTTAATACAGCCTTCTCATTTGGTATTAGAATCTCTTACCAAGATTTTTGGGTAATTGAAAAAATCAAGTATCGTCATTTTTATCTAATAGCCAAGATTTTAGGCCAATCAAAAAACTAAATTTGTATATATATATATACTCTATTCATCCGTGTAGAATTAGCTTTGTAATCATCTGTGATCCACGCCATGTCCAAGAAAACCCAAGGCCGGAAGAAAATCGAGATTAAGCGGATAGAGAATTCGAGCAATAAACAAGTCACCTTCTCAAAGCGCCGCGCCGGCATATTCAAGAAGGCTGGCGAGTTAAGCGTGCTATGTGGCGCGCACATGGCAGTCATCGTGTTCTCTAGTGCCAACAAGGTGTTCTGTTATGGGCACCCAGACATTCATGCAGTGATCGAGAGTTATCAAAATGGGCTCAACTCTGTAGTCGGAGCTGATGATAAGGCCCAGGAGGTTCTCATGGCGGAGTACAACAAAGAGTGCGAGGAGAAGCATAAGGAGGAAGGGGAGTTGAAGAAGAAGATGGCGGAGATGAAAGCCAAGGCAAATGAGAAGAAGATGATGATGGAAATGAGCACGAGCGGGAATCAGGTGCGTGAGGGGTTTTGGTGGGATGAGCCGGTGGATTTGGTCATGCTGGAGGAGCGAGAGAGGGAGCAGTACATGATGGCATTGGAAACCTTGAGGAACAAGGTAGCTGATAAGGCTCATCACAAGAAAATTTTGAGTGGGACTATTGCCGAGACATCAGTTCCGGCTGTTCATCGACTCTATCATATGATGACACCCAATAATTGTTTTGGTACTGGTTTCGGCGATCAATATGGGAACCATGGTTTTGGGATTTAGGTAGGTTTGTGTCGTTCATTTTGAAAGAATCTTTGAGATCTAGTTTAATAATTCAATTGAAAATACCTCTTTGCTTGTGGTTTTCATCATCTCATACTCTTAGCGCGTAATATGTTAATTTTATGTTTTTATGTATAAATTATTGAGAATTTTTTATGATATAATGCTTCGAAACATTTATTTAATTTTAATGTAGTTTTTTTCTTTACTCTTATCTATATATAGATAAGAGAATAGGGTTTGTTAGCCAAAATTTAAAATTTTGACAGAAATGACTCTAGAAAATTAATTAACTTTGAGAATTAATTAAATCACAAGGACAATTATGACATTTACAAAATATATCTTATTAAAAAATAAAATAAAAATATAACCTACAACCCACTTTTCTCTCCCATAACCGTTTTCTTTTTTATTTCAGGAAAAAAAAAACTTGCACATGCATAGCATGTGTAGAGAAATGCTAGTTATATTTAAAAGAAGAGGCTTTGTTAGCCAAAGTGAGTGTGAAAAGGCAATACAACTCTTAAACCTTATATTACTTTGGCAGTATGGTAAATAGCAAAATTTAAAATCATATAAAAAATAAAATAAATAATATTTCAGACAACTAACTATCAATGTCCGCAATAACCACTCATGATTAGATAACTTCCCACTTTCTTTTTTCTCAAATAATTTTTTTTTTTTTTGCAATATAAGGATAATAATGAAAATTTTACACATGAATGGTGGTTCTAGTTTGACATCCAAATTTGATATTTGGACCTCTCTTACTCATCAAAACTCCTATTCACTTTTTTGAATACTTAAAAAGCTATGTACACCTCATTAATTTTACCAAAACACACTTGAACAATTAAATATGTATCTTCAATAATTTTTTTTTATCTCTATTAATTTAACCACAAAATTTTTTGTAAGGGAGTTGCCTATACCATTGGTGTACTTTCATCCAATAGGAGAACCAAAAATTGATTCTTGGAGGCCGAACAATTAGGCAAGTATAAAGAATTTTTTTTGTTAATCTAAATCATAGTTTTATATATATATATATATATATATATATTTTGAAATATGGATGGTTTTGAAAAAGACTTTGGTTCTCAAACAAATTATATATATTGATTAAATTTAATTAAAGGAGTTGACCTTGAATCTTAATTAATAATAACTACACAAAAATATTCAACGTATTTAATTTAAAGAAATTCTAAATCAGATTGTTTCAAATTTACTTTTGCATCAAATGAGGGGGGCCATGTATAGAAATTTTTAGAAAAAGAAATTAAATATTTTACTTAATTATTTTAGGTAACTTATATGGGGGAGGTAAGAAGAGTATTTGTTTTTTTGTTTTTTTTTTCTCTGTTTGTCCTTATTTGTCTTTTCATATGAGTTGACAAAGTTTAATAACAATTGAAAAAATATGGAGGTCCAAATATCAAATTTGTAGGTCAAACTAAAACCACCCTTTAACAAATGTTTTTCGACATATATAATTTAACAATTTAACTATTGCAACTTAGATCTATAGCTACTATTGAAATTTAACTATTGGCCCAGCTTTGTAATTTTTTTTTCTTTAGGTTTAGTACAGTTTAATCTTTCTGGTTCGGGTATAGTTACTTCATAGTTTAACCTAATAACAAAAGAAGATGGCTAAAGATCAAGGTCGTTTGCTAGAATGGTAGCGGTAGGTGCTTCTCTAGTGTGGCAGTAGAAGCTCCGGCGCTAGCAAATCCGGGATGCAAGGGTGAGGGGGGAGTGGGCTGAGCCACTTGGTTGGCTTTAGCCCATTTTTCCTCCTCTCTCTTGCTTGGTCTGGGCTCGTTATGGGCTGGACTCAACATGATTCTAATTCAAGGCTGTTCACTGCAGTGGTTGGTGGTGGGGTACACCAAGATGGTCTCTAGGCCCCAAACTACTCAAGACAAATGCGGAAAGTTAGAGTTGTGTTTAGACTTTAGAATAAATTTAGGAGGGTGAAAATCACACTCCTCATTTTACAATCTACATTCCACGTACTTTTCATTTTTTAGTATCTTAAGTTTTTTCTTTTTGTAGTGTGGATTGTAAAAATGTAGTGTTAAAATACTATAAAATGAAATATGCAATGCCACGTGGTAATCCGGGACTACAGAATAATTCCTCACTAATAAAGATTAAAAATTCACCATCTTTTTTAAGGGAAAGGAAGATATATTCCTGTGATTAAAATATCATACGACCATACAAGGTCAAAATGGCGAATTCGAAGGTCACCCATTACATTCGTTACTCAACTGATTGCACAAATAGTTAGGCTAACATCCAAAAGGAAGATGCAAAAAAACTAAAATCCAAAAAGAAAAATGCAACAACTCAAATCCAAAACAAAAATGCAAAGAAAACTAGGAACTAGATTTAGAGGACTGAAATTTACCCTTCCCATTTGATGAGGAATTATTATGTGGTACTACCATGTGGTGGTCCAAACCAATAATATCACTAGAATTTGGTGGGGACCATATATGGGGGTGAAAAAAAAATAATTTAAAAGACCAATGACATATAACTACGACTCTACAAGTCATATGAGCCAATAATATCATCCCGGACCACCACGTGTACTATGATTCGGGAACATGTTATAATTTCTTTGCTAGACCAAAATATAATTATTTGAGCATTATGCATGTGTAGAGGATTATCAACAAATACAAACGCGACATTCTATATTGACATGACAAAACTGATTTCCTTTTTCAATCGACCTAGGTTTTAGATATCATGAATTCATGATAGACATGAGTGCATGTCGACCAAATTGAACTTTATGATGGAACTCTTGGCTCTATATTTTTAGGCGAACCTGGATGCCTTTACTCGATCTAACTTGGTCTTTTTTCAAATTTTGAGTTCTAACAGAATTAATTTT
Organism: Rosa chinensis; assembly: GCF_002994745.2. Lineage (NCBI taxonomy): Eukaryota > Viridiplantae > Streptophyta > Magnoliopsida > Rosales > Rosaceae > Rosa > Rosa chinensis. Next base: position 61,304,419 of record NC_037093.1, read on the forward strand.
TTGGACTTGGCAGATTACTTTAGTACTTCGGGGATACTTTCCTGGGTTTCCTCTTTAGGGAACTCGGTATTTGATCATTTGATGAAAGACTGAGATTTCTTCTTAAACAACCAAGAATTCAATCTTTTGAAAAGATATACCCAACTAAAGTTGTTTTATGAATATTATATATGAGATGCTCTACAAGAGTTTGAGCTTAATTTACTCGGTTTTCTTACGAATTTAAATCTACTTTGTTTCAATCGAACTAAACTCAACTCGAAGGAGCAACCAAAAACCAAGCATATGGAAATCCGTACTGATCAAAAGTTGGTTCGGGTGGGATTTTTGGAGCATTTAATATGTTGATTTTGTGGTTGAAGAAATTATAGAGAGTCGGTGGCCTATGATAGAGGCTATGATCTAGTCACACGGAAAATTTCAAACCAAAATCGAATTGGTAGCTCGCAAAAGCTAGCAACGTGTTAGCGTACGCAAATTGATCTCTCTAGTCTCTAGGAATAGAACAACTTTCTAGAGTTAGAAACCTAGAGTATTTTTAGCAGACTCTCTATTTTGACTCTTTAGTTATTTTAGAGAGCATGTTCAGCTTTTTATCTATTTTAGAGCATTTTTAGCAATGCTAGCCATTTTTGAGTCAAATTTTAGCTAAAGTAGCTAAAAAGTCATTTTAGCTAGCCACCTTAGAATTACGTCTGCATCAATGCTCTCTATTTTAGCTAGTTTTGAATTTATATTATTTTTTAAATGAATATTAAATAGTTTAAATGTATTTATAAATTACATAAAATAACTTAAAATGAATGTTTTAAATTATAGAGAGCCTCATCCCGCTCTATATTTATGAGCGAGATAGCTAAAATTTATAATAGAGAGCCATTTAGGAATCTGGTGCAGTTGCTAAAATAGATAAAAAAAAAACTAAACATACCCTCCAAAATAGCTAAGGAGCCACAATAGAGGGTCTGTTAAAGATACTCTTAGCAGCTGCACCAGACTTCTAAGAGCATCTTTAGCAATGCTAGCCATTTTTGAGTCAAATTTTAGCTAAAATAGCTAAAAAGTCATTTTGGCTAGCCACTTTAGAAATACGTCTGTATCAATGCTCTCTATTTTAGATAATTTTGAGTTTATATTATTTTTAAAATGAAGATTAAATATTTAAATGTATTTATAAATTACATAAAATAACTCAAAATGAATGTTTTAAATTATAGAGAGCCTCATCTCGCTCTCTATATTTAGGAGCGAGATAGCTAAAAATTATAATAGAGAGCCACTTAGAGCATCTTTAGCAGACTCTCTATTGTGGCTCCTTAACTTTTTTGGAGAGCATGTTTAGCTTTTTATCTATTTTAGCAGCTGCACCAGACTCCTAAGTGGCTCTCTATTATAACTTTTAGTTATCTCGCTCCTAAATATAGAGAGCGGGATGAAGCTCTCTATAATTTAAAATAGGCCTGGGATCGGTTTGGCTCGGCTCGGGATTGAGGCTATACCGAGACCGATACCGACTTTATAGTCGGCTCAGATCGGTTCGGGATGCCGGAATTTTATCGATGATACCGATTGGTTCCGAAACCGATTGATTCGGTACAGTTTCGGTCCAAATCGGTTTCCACATTTTCATTTTCACGATCTGGATCTTCCACATTTTTATCGTTGAACGCACTTCGTGAACTGGGTTCCTGGTTTGGTGGTGCAGGGTGGATTGGAAGAAGGTGAAGGAGAGGCAGAAGGAAGAAGGTGGAGCAAGGAAGAAGGTGGGTCTGTTGTAGGTGCAGAGGTGGGTTGGGACAAAGAGATGTGGGTTGGAGCAAGGAAGAAGGTGGGTCTGCTGTAGGTGCAGACGTGGATTGGGACAGAGATGTGGGAATTAATAATTATTAGTTGAAGAATAAGAAGAAGATGAAGAAAAAGGAGCAGCAGAAGAAGAAGAAGAATCAACCCATGGGCCTCAATAATTGGTCTCAGACCAATCATGGCAGCTCCACCATGTCCACGCGCACGATACCACCACCCCTGCCGTCTCCGTCAAACCGTACCCATGGCTCACCACGAATCCCAGCGACTCAATCCGAGACAGAACCTCCACGGGCAGCGGAGCTCCGGAGGTCATGATCTGCTTTCGGCTCGGCTTGGACAATTCGGTATGTATTACACCCATACCGGTGCCGACCCGTTTACATAGTTTTCGGTACGGTTCGGATCGGGATGCCGGAGAACTTCCTTTCAATACCGAGCCGATCGGTTTCGGCGCGGGTCGGACGGGATCGGTATCGGTTTCTCGGCTTTGAATTCCCAGGCCTAATTTAAAACATTCCTTTTAAGTTATTTTATGTAATTTGTAAATACATTTAAACTATTTAATATTCATTTAAAAAATAATATAAATTTAAAACTAGCTAAAATAGAGAGCATTTATGCAGACGTAATTCTAAAGTGGCACTTTAGCTAAAATGACTTTTTAGCTACTTTAGCTAAAATTTGACTCAAAAATGGCTAGCATTGCTAAAGAAGCTCTTAGGAGTCTTGTGCAGCTGCTAAAATGGATAAAAAACTAAACATGCTCTCTAAAATAGCTAAGGAGCCAAAATAGAGAGTCTGCTAAAAATGCTCTAAGTGACTCTCTATTATAACTTTTAGCTATCTCGTTCCTAAATATAGAGAGCGAGATGAGGTTCTCTATAATTTAAACCATTCATTTTGAGTTATTTTATATAATTTATAAATACATTTAAACTATTTAATATTTCTTTAAAAAATAATATAAATTCAAAATTAGATAAAATATAGAGCATTGATACAGACATATTTCTAAAGTGGCTAGCCAAAATGACTTTTTAGCTACTTTAGCTAAAATTTGACTCAATAATGGCTAGCATTGTTTTAGAGTGGGAATTTTAAAATCTGAATGTCAACAATTAACATATAGTTTTCTCAGTTACATGTGAAAGTTTGTTGGGAATGAATCTAAGCAAGAATTACAATTCTGAAATCGCAAGTGTATAAATAGATCTCATGGACCTCGTACACAGTGGCGGATCTAGGTATAAGGGTGGGAGAACTCAAGCCCTCCTTAAACTTTTGGGTTGAAAAAAAAAACCTATATATACGATATATATTCTTTGTTTGTATGTATGTTTGTTTGACGAATCCCACTCGAACTCCCGAATTATCAAAGTCAAACTCCTTTCTGGCTCTTCCATTCTCTCCGTCTATCACAAACTCTCATTCTTCGTCTTCTTCTTCTTCCTAAAAAGGCATAAATTCAAGATTAAATTCAATTGTTGAACACTTGAACTCTTAGGTTCTTATCTTCTCGCTCCTGCATTCACACACTTGTGCATAATTGTACTAAAAAAAATTTGTGCTTCACCCAAAGAGACACATGAATACGTAGCCCACCCTATTTTCAGATCTTAGATCCGCCACTGCTCGTACATACATTAGATATTCTACAAATCAGAGATCGAGTAACAACAAGTCGATGACTATGAAATCCCAGAAGAGTAGTCCATTAATAATGTCAGCACAGATTCTAGTATTTGCTATTCTTATCCTGCAGTTCTTCATCTCTTTGCTGGCTCAAGCAGAAGTGCATTTCTATGATTTTGTAGTAAGCAGTGTACTTCAATTATTCTTAATTCCGACTGCAGAAGTTCAGATCTCTTTTAATACTCTAGATTAATAGTTATTGATACCAGACTATATATGAGCATACATGCATCAGCTTGTAAACATTTTACTTGGAAACTTTATTAGTTGCTGAAGATATCTACAAGAAGTCATGAACTGATTAATCTATCTTCGCCAGCGTTCTATTAATTACTGTGCCTTTTGGTGAGTTGCGATTTATTAGGTAAAGGAGGTAAACTTCACCAGATTATGTGAAAACAAGCTCGTGTTGGTTGTAAACGAGAGTTATCCAGGACCACCCATTCGAGCTCGCAAGGGGGATACAGTTTATGTCAATGTTTACAATCAAGGATTTTATGGTTTCAGTAGAAAAGAATACTTCAATTCAGGGTTAATTAGATAAATCTATTCATCCCACAATGGGGATATATATATACAAATACAAAGGAGTAGTCTAACTCTAATAGGAAACAATCTTTCCATAATTACAGGATATTCTAATTAAATAAAATCTTAATTACATACAGATTTACAGCGATTCTACAATCCCCCTCAAGTTGGTGCATAGATGTCTATCATGCCCAACTTGTCAACCGAGCTGTCAAATACCTTCCTGGACACTCCTTTAGTAAGAACATCAGGTAATTGCTCCTCTGAGTTTACAAATGGAAAGCGAATAACCTTTCTATCAAGATTTTCTTTAATAAAATGACGGTCAACCTCCACATGCTTTGTTCTATCATGCTGAACTGGATTATGTGCAATCTCAATGGCAGCTGTATTATCACAATGCAAATCCATAGGCTTTTTAAGCTTGTAACCCAGGTCCTTCAAGACATTACGAATCCACAATATTTCTCATACTCTATGTGCCATACCTCGGAACTCAGCTTCTGCACTTGATCTGGCAACAACTTTTTGCTTTTTGCTACTCCAAGTGACAAGGTTCCCTCCAACAAAAGTGAAGTACCCAGATGTAGAACGTCTGTCCGTTTTATCACCAGCCCAATCTGCATCTGTGTACCCAACAACTTCCAATTCATCTTTTTTCTGAAATAGTAACCCTTTACCTGGCGCCCTCTTCAAGTACCTCAAAATACGAAAGACTGCATCCATATGCTCTTCACTAGGACAATGCATAAATTGACTAACAACACTCACAGCATAAGCAATATCAGGTCTAGTATGTGAAAGATAAATCAACCTTCCTACAAGACGTTGATACCTCCCTTTATCAGTTGGCACTTGATCAGGATAGATAGCAAGTCCGTGATTCATCTCAATGGGTGTCTCGATGGGTCGGCAGTCCAGCATCCCCGTTTCAGCAAGTAAATCAAGAACATATTTCCTCTGTGAAAGTGAAATCCCCTTCTTAGACCTTGCAACTTCAATACCCAAAAAATACTTTAGCTGTCCTAGATCCTTCATTTCAGACTCCTTTGACAAATACTTTTGCAATTCATTTATCTCCTTCGGATCATCTCCTGTAACAATCATGTCATCAACATACACAATAAGAGCTGTAATCTTAGCATTCTTGCGCTTGATGAACAAGGTATGGTCAGAATTGCTCTGTTTATATCCAAAGGCTTTTATGGACTTTGAAAATCTTCCAAACCAAGCTCTTGGAGACTGCTTTAGGCCATACAAAAACTTCTTCAATTTACACACCTTGCCAACATCACTTGGGTAATTCTTAACACCTGGGGCATATCCATGTACACTTCTTCCTCCAAATTCCCATTAAGAAATGCATTCTTCACATCAAACTGGTGCAAGGGCCAATCTTTGTTTGCTGCAAGTGAGATTAGAATCCGGACAGTATTAATCTTTGCCACAGGTGCAAAAGTCTCCTTATAATCAATCCCATAGCGTTGTGTATATCCTTTGGCAACCAACCTTGCTTTGTATCTATTAATAGTTCCATCTGCATTAAGCTTCACAGTAAATACCCAACGACCTCCTACAGTCTTCTTTCCAACCGGCATAGGTACTAGCTCCCATGTTGCATTTTTCTGAAGAGCTTCCAATTCTTCATTCATCGCCTTGGTCCATTTTGGATTCGTCAATGCATCCTGCACGTTATTAGGAATAGATACAGTAGATAATTGATCAACAACAAGTGCATGTGACCCAGAAATCCTATGGTTAGACATAAAATTAGCTATAGGGTATTTAGCTTTGGTTTTGATATCTGGTTCATATTGTTTCTTAGGAATTCCCTTGGTAACCCTTTGTGATTTCCTAGGTTCGACACTTTCTAACCCAGAAGACTCATTAAAGTTTAGGGATACCTGAGGTGGATCATTCTGACTGGGATCTTCAGTTGGTGAGGCAGAAGGGGGAATATCTTGTGTGTGAGCTTCAGATATGTCTTGATTTTGTTTCAAATTATCCAGAAAAGTCGTCTCTTCTGTCTCGGAATTCACAACGCTCTGTTCGGCAGTTTCAGCAGTTGCATTCTCTGTTTCGGAATTCACAACACTCTGTTCGGCAGTCGCATTCCTTGTTTCGGAATTCACAACACTCCGTTCGGCAGTCGCATGTTTTGTTTCAGAATTTACAACTCTGTTCGGCAGTCGCATTCCTTGTTTCGGAATTCATAACACTCCGTTCAGCAGTCGCATTACTCCGTTCGGCAGTCACATTTTCTGTTTCGGAATTTCTACCTTCAAATCGTTCCTCCAAATCTTCCAAGTCTTCAAAGACATCAAAATCAATAATAGAACAAGGATTCCCTTCATAACCTCTCTCCCCCTGAAGGGAAGACTGAGAAGTTCCTCCTGAGTAATATGGCTCTGATTCACGGAATGAGACATCAAGAGATATATGTATAGTGCCAGTAAGAGGATCATAACATCGATAACCTTTCTGGAAGTCAGCATAACCAACAAATATACACTTACGGGCACGGGGATCAAGCTTGCTACGTTGAGACTTGGGAATATGAACATAAGTTGTGCACCCAAACACCCGGGGCTCCAAATTAGGCATAGAATGGATGGTCAAAAGTGTATGAAGCTTCTGATGAGGATTCTGAAACTCAATCACCCGGGAAGGAGTACAGTTGATAAGATATGCTACTGATTTCACTGCTTCGCTCCAATAGGACCGAGGTACATTCATGCCAAACAAGGAAGCACGAACAACTTCCATCAACTGCCTGTTCTCTGTTGAGGAGTATAAGAATTGGAGGTTTGATGACGAATTCCATGTGACCGGCAAAACTCAATCATAGGGCCATTCACAAACTCTCTACCATTGTCAGACTGAAACACTCTGATGGATTGTTGATACTGAGTTGCCACCATTTTGTGAAATTCGGTAAACATTCCAAATACATCACTCTTATTCTTCGGTAATGACACCCATGTCATGCGAGTGCAATCATCAATAAATGTTACAAAATACCGAGCTCCAGAAAGAGAAGAAATTTTCGCAGGACCCCAGACATCGGAGTGAATCTTCATAAAAGGAACAAGACTTTTATTAAGACTTGGTGAATATGAAATACGGTGACTCTTGGCCAGTTCACAGATGTCACAGTGGAAATCCAAATCACTAACAACTGAAAACAATTGAGGTTGCAGCTTCTTAAGATAACGAAAGGATAGATGACCTAAACGGCGATGCCATAACCATACAGCTTCCTTCGCATTCTCTACCCCGTTGATCTGATTAGCTTGTCCCAAAAGATGCTTCTGTTTTTTTCCAGTCTCTGTCAGATCCAGATAGTATAATTTCCCCCTTCTAACACCATAACCAAGAATCCGTCGAGTCAGAATGTCCTGAAACACACAGAAAGACGAATAGAAGGTCACAATACATGCAAGAGCTAAAATAACTTGACCAACAGACAGGAGATTATAAGCTAGTGATGGAACAACTAAGACAGATTCAAGGGTTAAGGTATCAGATAAAGCAATAGAACCTTCTCCGGTGACCGGAGTTGGAGTACCATCAGCAGTAGAGACAACGTCTTGAGGGGAAAGTCTAAGGTTTTTCACAAGACTTGGGTCATTGGTCATATGGTCAGATGCACCTGTATCAATTATCCATGTACTATTAAAAGTAACCTTACCCTTCATACCTGACTGCGCTACTGCCGCTACATTAGTGGAGGCATTGTCTAGGTAAACTTCCTCTTTAGTAGCAACAGCGGCCTTGCCCAGATTCTTTCGCGGTTTCTTGGTGAAGTCCCACCAATCAGGGTAACCAATCACTTCATAGCACCGCTCCTTGCTATGACCTAATTCCCCACAGATAATGCACCTTTTGTTTGCATATGGATTTGGTTTACCTAGAGGACGATGTGGAGAAGGTCCTGAGAAGCCTGGAGGAGGACCCTGTTTGCGTTGGGCCATAACAGAAAATTCGATAGTTACCGAATGCCTCATAGCCTGTTTCTCTGATTGCATCATTGAGAAATTCATGATTTTCGCAGGATTGGATTTTCAAGGGTTTCAAGATGGATATGAATGTTTTGGAAAAAAAGGTAGGGTGATGGTGGTTTGAAATTCAGGATGGTTTGATTTCAACGGTGGTGGTACGCAGCGGTTTGTGGTATTCTTCGGGATTCAGGGTTCAGGATTCAAAGGATGCAGCGCAAGTTTAAAGGATTGAACTAGGCTTTGATACCAAGTAGAAAAGAATACTTCAATTCAGGGTTAATTCGATAAATCTATTCATCCCACAATGGGGATATATATATATATATATACACAAATACAAAGGAGTAGTCTAAGTCTAATAGGAAACAATCTTTCCATAATTACAGGATATTTTAATTAAATAAAATCCTAATTACATACAGATTTACAGCGATTCTACAGTTTCACTGTTCATTGGTAAATTAATTGATCATGTTTGATCACCACTAATCATGCCTTTCGTCTCTTATAGATATATACTTACATGTTTGAATCATTATTTCTACTCCACATTCTCACAATGGATCTTTTCCTGTAGATTAATATAATATGATGATACAGGCATGGAGTAAAGAAACTAAGAGTAAATCCACCCATTGAGGTTGGCAGGTCAGATATTGTTCACAAAATGTCACTCTAAGTCACTTTCTGAGTCAATTTCTTGACCTGCCAACTGACATTCGGTGACTTTTTGTGAACAGTATCTGAAATAACAACCTAAATAGTGAAAATGAAAGGAAAAAAACAGTGAATAGTATTGACCTGCCAACCTCAACGGGTGGACTTGCTCTAAGAAATCCATGGTTTGATGGTCTAGAGTATGTGACCCAATGTCCAATTGCATCGGGGACAAATTTCACATATCAAGTCCAATGAACCAAGGAAGAAGGAACTATATATATGGTGGCATGCTCATAGTGATTGGACAAGAGCCGGTGTTCATGGTGCTATTGTTGTCTTGCTGGCTCTTGGAGCGACGTTTCCATTTCCAGAGCCTGATGAAGAGGAAGTCATTGCATTTGGTACTAATTAATTACAAACATTTCAAGTACTTAATTTGTTTAGTTAGAATTCATACCTAAAAGCTAACTCACCACAAGTCCACAAGCATATATTAACCTAATTTTTCCGTATGCATTTACGGTGATCCAATTAACTGTAGGATCATGGTAGTTGGGAAATTTGAGAGAACGGGTTGAGGATTCTTTGCAGTGGGGAATTACTATACCCCAATCAGATGCTTACACCATCAATGGCCAATCCAGCGATTTTCTTTTTTTTGAATAATAAGGGATTAAACGATATTAGCTCCTCGGAGGCAAATGATGTAGGGAAAAAGTACATATATGTATATTTATATTAGTTAACATTGAATGTTAATTATCCATCAGCAAGTATCTGGTTATAAATATACTATTAATTAACCTAGTGAATTATATAAGCACATTCCATGCTCTTGTGCAGATACAACATGGCGTCGTAAGGTGGATTATGGCAAGACGTATCTTCTTCGCTTGGTGAATGCTAACATCGATGCCGAGTTTTTCTTTGCGATTGCAGAACACAACCTCACCGTGGTCGGACTGGACGGAGCCTATACTAAACCCATCACCACAAGATACATAGTGGTAACCCCTGGACAGACAATGGACGTCTTGCTCACTGCAAATTCGACTCCAGTGCTCTATTACATGGGCGGCAGACAATATGCAAGTACTACAAAGGACATTGTAGCAAAGGGGTTGTCTAGAGTATTTAAATGTTTATCATACACTAATTTACATCTAATTGAACTAAAATTACAATTTAGTTGAATCAAATTTACAACATTAACAACAAAGTTATCACATTAATCGATCTTAAGTTCATTCTGCAATTGATCATGCAAAGCATGCATTTTGTTTGCTGATCGAGTACAAAGTGATTGGCTAATGTGCAAAAGAAAATCTATATTTTTTAACTTGCCAAGGCACTGAAAAATCCCCCAAAAATCTCACCAAGGAGTCCCTATGCCAACATACATACTAAACCGTCCAAGTCCAGGAACTTACAGTAAAAGAGTAAACCGTCCAAGTCCAGGAACTTACAGTAAAAGAGTAGAAGAACAAGCTACGAATTGCGTTTACCTGATGTTGGCCTGAGAGTGAGAGACACCCAACTAACCACATAAATTCGTAAGGCAAGACATGCAAAATTCTCCTTTTCGTTCATTACATTCAACATGTAAACAGGTGCAGTGCCCCATCATGCATTCAAACTCAGCTTAATAATTTTTTTCATGCATGTGTATCATGATATAAGGGGAAATTACTGGTCACACCCTGTACTTTGGGTGCGTCGACAGTTCAATCCCTAACATTCTAATTTTAACAAATAACTCCTCAGACATTCAAATTTCACACAATTAGGTCCAAAATGACTATTTTACCCCTCATTCTTTTTTCTTTTTTTTAATCTCTCTCTCATGCTCTTGGTCTCTCTGTCTCTGTCTCTCTAATCTCCTCATTCGGAGATATGCACTGACCCTGCAAAGACCAAACCCAAACAATAATCGAATTCGACCCCAGCCTAAAGCCTTCTGCCCCCTTATTTAAAAAGAAAAAGGAAAAAAAGAAGGAGACGAGGCCCGAATCGAATTCGACTCCGGCCGGTCACCGAATTTCTCTCTCTCTCCGATCTATCCCTACATAATCAACCAATCATCACAATCGCAAAACAATACCCAAAGTGGCATCATTAACCAGAGAATGACGTAAAAATGCAAAATCTACTCTACAACACAGCCAAAACAGAAATGAACTATTTTCACCTCCTTGACAGAACTTTAAAAAAAAAAAAAAAATCAATATCAAAATCAAGCCAGAAATTCGAGCCGAAGCAAATCCTAATCTATCCACCTCTTCAACAATTTCGAAACATAAAACAGCAATCGAAGCTCGAATATTACACTAGATCATAATATAAACAACAACAACAAAACGTGGATTCCGAAGTTGATCAAGTCAATGACTACTAATTACCAAAATGGAGGCAGTCAGCTCACCATAGCCAATTCTTGGACCACAGTGACCGACGAAAAACGAGTTGAAGACACCCAGACGGTTGTCGGAAACCGGAATCGTAGCGAATTACGACGTCACCCAAAACTCAAATTCATCAGCACCCATTCAAAATCGAAAACCATTTATACAAGCAAGTAGAGCGTGACAAGGGGAGAAAGATTCATACCACATGGAGTTAAATCGGCTGCCGGAGTCGCCGGAATTCGCAGAAGACTTCGCCGGAAAATTTCAAGCTTTGGATTGTCGATTCTCGCTCCTCCCTCGTTTGATGCATGGATGATCCAAGGCCACAGAACTGTCGGCGATGGCGAGACAAAGAGAATGAAACCCGTGCGCCTGCTTGAGGCCGCCTGACGGTGGAGCGCCAGTCGGGTTAGGGCGTTGGTTCACATTGTGAGAGAGTGTGAAAGTGAGAGAGAAGCAGAAAACAAAATTAAAAGAGAGAGAGATTAAAAAAAAAAAAAGGAATTGAGGGGTAAAATAGTCATTTTGGATCCAATTGTGTGAGATTTGAATGTCTGCGGAGTTATTTGTTAAAATTAGGATGTTAGGGACTGAACTGTCGACACACCCAAAGTACAGGGTGTGACCAGTAATTTTCCCTATAAATAAATACAAAACCCAGGTCGATCGATACCTTTTCACTTTTTAGTCTCTTAAAGGAAATGGATAGAGTCTACATATATACAAGGATTGATCATATGTACTCTTTATAAGAGCTTGATGGAGATTATTTCACTGGAACTCTCTCTCTCTCGCTCTCTCTCAATAGAAATTACGAAGTCTTTGATGCCTGAAGCAAAATGATACTTGTCTCCGGTTAAGTTCGGTGGATGACCAAAATTTGATTGCTGAAATTTTTAAACTTTACATGGTCCAAAGAATTATAGAATTATCAATAAATCATACACAATAGTAAGAGAAGATTGGCAAATACGATAAGGAATTTTCTTAGGTACCCTGATGCTTGCCATAAACTTATTTTGTTAAATATTTTAGATCATTGGATTAGTAATATATCCAATGGTCCAAAATATTTAAAATTTGGTAACCTGTTTAGCCCTTTTTTTGAATGAAATTCAACATTTATATTCCTCACAAGTTAGAATAGGCCGTTACATACCATTCCACTGTCATTTACGACATAGACAAACAAGAAGCCAGTGGTAGTACCCACATGTGGTACATACATATAGTCCTACTCATTTTACATTTAACTACGTAGAAATAGCGGATATCCTCTTTCGGTACTACTTCAGAGACGCTAGAGAGACATAAAGCATAAAAATGCCAAGTTTCCTAATACAAGGAATTATTGTAATTAGACTAACTAAAAACATAAAGATGGGCCAAGGGCAAAAACCCTAGCCCAAAATTCTACAATCCAAGTAGCCCAAGAGGAAGGTTCACTCAAGGCCCAGCAAGCATGTCATGGCCTGAGATCCAACCACCAGTGCAGCCCCGCCCTCTTGCCTGCTTCGTCCTGATCCCGCCACCTCGAGTCAGCCACAGTTCACCATGCCAGAAAACCCGACAAAACACGCCGCCACAAGAAGTATGACAAAACCACTGCCGCAACAAGCCGCATCACCAGCGCAGCCCTACCCCAGTGCCTGCTCCATCATATCCCCGCCGCCCTGAGATGGCCCTAGTTAGCCATACCTGAAAAACCCGGTGAAACACACCCCTACAAGAAACACAACGAAACCAGCACCGCCATAAGCTGCATCCCCAAATCCATCTCGATTTCATCTTCCCCGATCGACGCTGCCAAACCAATTCAAATCGCACCGTCAATCCCAACATCTATCAACACGAGGTCGGCCACCTCACAGAGATCTCATGGCTGAAACTTGTTTAGCCCTTAGTCAATTACTATTAGTTAAATAGTAATTATTACTAATTAATTTTATCATTAGCCAATTAATGTTTGACTAATGCTTGATTATCAATTGACAATTATACAATTGACAATTATGTTATTTCCTTATTAAAAACAAAAACCTTCTAACTAGGCTCACGGAATTAGTATTAGTTAAATAGTATTTATTACTAATTAATTATAGCATTTTTAGTAGTTTTCTTAAACAAATATGATTCTTTTTTCATGCATTTTACGACAACCGCAATAATTAATGTAAGGGAGCTTCTATTCATACCTCCAAAATTGGTATTTGGACCTCTTTTTTTTTTTTTTTTTTTTCTTTTCTAAGTAATAGTTGACTTTGTCAACTCATGTCAAATTACCAATAAAGACATTAATAAGGAAAAAAAAATCTCTTATTATCTCTACGAACAGTAATAGTCTTCGATTTGGAGAAAACTCTCTCCTCCACTGTAAACCTTAAAATATATATCGCCAAACGTTGTTTAATGTTGTACGGTTGTAGTCAAAATTTTCATAATTTGACTTCCCTCGTAAAATGAAGGATGAACTTTAAAAAAAAAAAAAAAATTGCTTTATCCAAGAACCCGTAACTCCACCAAAGTCGTCCATCACCCATAATCCCCAGGATTCATGAGAAGTTATACCATGATCTAGGCCAAAAATAGTTACAGATTCATTCCACGCCATAAGGTGCAAAACATAACTCCACATATAGGTCTCATGTACAAAATCTGGAAGCAACATATTACAAAATACCTCATCACCCATATCAAACAAAATGATCACTGGCCTAATTAATATGATGCTCCTCTTGAAGATCATAAAAATTTTGGTATTCCTTCAGTTGCTCGAGCTCATTCCTCTGTTACTTGTATATGGAGGATAAACTTCCAAAAAAAAAAATTGCTGCAATTCTAAATCTTCAAAAACTGAAGGAGGTAACTACTGATTTTTGAAAGTATAAATAGAATCTAATAAAAAAAAAGGGCTTTTATTGATTTTATTGGACGATAGGCATTATAGGAAAATTAGAGAGGTGTAGAAAGTTGGTTATTTGTAAAAGCAAGTTGGAGGTCTATTAAGTGGGGAGGTCTAAATGCCAAATTTAGAGGTATGAATAAAACCTCTCTTAATGTAAAAATAGATAATCTTTGTTTTAGATGTAGTAATTATTTCACGAACAACTTATTATTACTGTTTTTTGAACTAATTTACAGATGTTACCATAATGTGTTATCATATAGGTAGACCATTATATTTTGACTAAAAGCACGTATGTCCTCATTGGTGTAATGAAGTTCTCCCTTGCATAATTTAAGTAATATATTGTGTAATTTCCATCGCTGAAGTTGTAATTACTTTCAATCGACGTAATTTACTACAAACTACAACAAGTGATGTAAAAACGATAATTTTTATTCTAATTGTAGTAATTACGTACTCCATATACAACATATGTGCTAGTTTATGGACAATTTAACAAGTGTGACATCCAATTTATTGTCAGAGTAGTAAATCTTTATGTTTTTATCATTAATAAAATGATTACTTCAATGACCATGCATTTTATCACAATTTACGACAATTGAAGTAAAAACGGTCATTTTTGTTCTATTTATAGTAATTACTCTACCTAAACTAATGTACTAGTTTATGGACAATTTAACAAGTGTGACAACACAGTGGTAAATCTTTATATTTTTATCATTAATGAAATGATTACTACAATGACTACACATTTTACCAGAACCCACAACAATTGATGTAAAAGCAGTAACTTTTGTTCTATTTGTAGTAATTACTTCAAAAACTACATAATTTACAAGATTATCGACCATTTTACAATTCCGACAACATTTGTGTTGTAAACGTGGTAAAATTAATATTAGACCAAAAGATATGTAAGTGCTCAGTATTGTAAGGAGGTTCTCCATTTGATAATCAATGTTCTCCATTTGATAAAAGTTATCTAACTATGATATTTAAATCTTTGACCACTCAATTACAATAACCACAATAAGTGTCGTCATAAATCGTAATTTTAGTTATACTAGGTGTAATTTATTATTTTGACAATATTTGTTACATGTTTCTGAACAATATTTCATATCAAGAAAGAATGTGTTGTTAATATAGTAAATTTTATTTTAAAAATAACACATGTCAACATTTAAATGGGTAATCTGTTAACCAGTTCAATAGGTTTCCATTATATTAATTTATGAAAAATAAAAAAATAAAAAAATAAGGGTATGACATATATTAAGGTGCCATAGACGACCCTGATAAAATAAAAGCCAACAGTACTGAAAAATACACGTCAGAAAGTACTTTCACTTCAAAAGTATCAAAATTCAACTAACGGTTGGAGTTCATTTCAGAAGATAAATGCACTACCTACCAGCTATACATTAGCTAGCTACATATATCACAAACGTTCTTTTTAAGTCCTCTAGAAGTCCACAGTCCACACTAGTGACACTACCTTCCCGATCAATCAGTATATATCTCAACACCGAAACAATTTAGGCTCAACTTCTTTCCCGACATCATATACCAAAAAATAATTAAGATTCTTTGCAACTTCATAGTCGATACAAAATAGTTGTGCATAAATATATAATAAGCTTGCATGATGTGGGAAATTCTACGGTACCTGTATGTATGTGATACACTCATTTACAGATCTGACAATAATTTTGTTGTCATTGTGGTAAATAGAGTTATTTTTTAGGTAATTTTAGTTCTATTACAGGTAATTACTATTTTTACAAGTTTATGAACAAATTATTGTCGATGCAGTAACTTGGTTCAAATTTTTTTTGATTTTTTTTTTTGGTTTAACCCTCGTAAGAACGAGGTTATTTATTGAAGAAGATAAAAAGGAGAGGGGGACAAACACCAAAACCTCTCATACAAAAAGTGAAACCCAAACTATCGAAAACGAAAATTAGGAAGTCCAGACCTATCTCTATTATAAAGTGAATGAACAAAATCCGGGGGCGTGTCCCACCAAGTCATACCAGAAGATGATGTGTAAATGTGTAAAATAAATGTGATAAGTTTGTTGTTAATGTCGTAATTTTGATTCAATTAGATGTAAATGAGTATATAATAAACATCCAAGTACTCTAGACAACCCCACCACATTTATCATCGATCAACACGTACACTTTAGAACGCTAAGTTTGCCCGGGACCTTCTGGTAGTATGGACGTGGGAAACTCTTAACTCATTGGCTTTGTCATAAAAGAAATTATTAGGGAGTCGGTGGCTATGAGTATGATGTTGCATGCTCCGTGATTTTGTCATGTACGTGAAAAAACAAATGAGGACTACTTCTGTGCACGTAGTTATGTTCGTCCTGGCCGGACAGTGGCTATTCCCATTCATGAGATCATAACCATAAATCTGGAAAAGTGAGCGACGCTGTACCTAGCAGCTGGGCCACAATCAGTCTTCATATCGACTATGAAGTTTGCGTGGAATAGATCTGTACCATTAATATATAAATTTATGACTCTGCAATCAACTATACTCTCTTGTTATTTTACCTTAATTTGATCGATCTGGAATTCTGGATGTGTAAACACTACTAGCTAGAAATATAGCCAAAGACCACCGAAAAAGGTTCTATTAAACTTACCGGACTTCTTTATCTGTCCGAGTTTGAACATGAAGAATTAATTACTTTCTGTTTGAACGGAAGTTACCAGCAGGATCAGAAAATAAGATACAGACATGCAGGACGTGCATGAGTTGTCTCTTTCAAAACAAGAAAACAAAACGCACGAGTATGATCAAGCAATGGCATCTAGAAAGTGATGGAGAACAAGAATCAATTATGTCCACAAAACCTTACACCAATTATTCAACACATTAATACACAAGGACACAGAGATCAACCACCAAATGTAGTTGGCAGAAACCCATGTATACTTCCATACTCAAATAGCAAACCTTTTTAATCACGTACATTCCTGTAACCAAATTAGGAATTTGTGCTTGGAGAGACTAAACAAAAACACATATATATACATGGTGTTGAACTGTTGATGAATTGTATTTTTCAAATTTAAGATACATATTGAATATGTAATCATTTAATTCATGTGTTAGAAACTGTTGCAAGTAAAAATGTGTGTGTGTCTATATATAGATCGCCAATTATGTGTAAGTCTTTATTTTTCCAAGAGATGTAATAGGCAATTTTCATATACTTTGTAGTAAATGTCATTGGTTTAGTTTTTCTTCACATAGGCTCATCCAAAATGAGTATGATGTCTAGGAAGGTTTTGAGATAAATGGTACTTAAACGAGTTTTGCTCCACCGACATCTCTCTTCTCACTTGAACATCATTATACATATATAAAAGTAAAATGTCTCTGGTACTGTTGAATAAATAGTAATACAGTGATTTTCCGGATTTGCCCCCAAAAGAGATAGACATCAATCCTCCTCTAAAAAAGAAAAGGATCTCGCTATATGAGTCTCAACATCATCAGAGCCCCAAAACAGTGAACCGATCTTTCTACTTCATATGTGTTTCATCCCTTAACAGTAAACCGATCCTTCTCAATATTTGCCCCGAAAACGCTTTTGGATCTCTCTCAGAGCGAAGAGTGCTGCTTTGGTTTGTTTGTTGATCCACAGTTATTAGCGCAGAGAGGAGCTGTTGCTTGCGATTTGCGAATTTGGATTTGGATCAAGGTAATTGTGGTCAGATAATCGGGGTTTTGCTTTTGTTCCTTCTTTCCAATTGTCTTTGACTATGTCTTTCTTTTCCAGTTGTTTGCTTTTGATTCGTCATCAGCAAAGTAATTAGGTGGGCGAATTCTGGGTTTTTACCAACAATTGTTCAGTTTTTTTTTTTTTTCATGCATGTTGTTCTTTTGTGCAAGAATAGATTCGACGAAAAGGACCTTTGCTTCAATTTTAAAGCTTGCAATAGGTCTGTGATTTTTTGCTCTATTTCTACTCATTTAGGATTCTTAAAAGATTCTTAAAAAAAGGTGATGGAGAAGACCTATTTCTTAATATACCCTTCAATTTTAAGGCTTGCAATAGGTTGTGATTTTTTGCTCTATTTCTGCTCATTAACCCATTGTTTGCAATGGTTTTTTTTTTTCCATATGCTATTGTTTCATGATTATTTTTTTGTTGTTACATAATGAACTGAGTTTTGCTAATGGCTTCAGCGTCTGTGTGATTTGGTTTGTTGTGTATTCAATGAGTTACCATGTCCTAAAGGCCTAACTTCTGCCATTTTTGTTGGAAAGAGCTGTTAGAGCAGTTTAGTGTCTTTTTATGCAGAACTTGGACCAGGGAATTTTGCTGTTGTCTCCTTATCTATCATTTGATTTTTTTTGGTTCTATATACGACTTGGGCCATAGAAATGAAAAATGCTCATATTAAGTTTGATTGTTCATTGCTTAAGGTAGCGGTGATATGCTTGCTATCAAAAATAATTGAATTTTAACAATTATAGAGTTGATCGATTTGCCTTTACACCATATATTTGATTGCTGGCTCAATGCAATGGTACTCAGAGTTTATTTTAGCAAAAAGTATGAAAAAAAAAAATTTGATATGCTCAGTATGTTTAGGCAAATTATATATTTGGTTGTTTCAGAGTATTTATGGTTTTGGGGTTACCAGTGAGTGCATTGGTGCTTTGGAAAGGGTGCATAGAATCCAGGAAAAGCTGTTTGGTTATGGTGGTTAATAGAGAGCAAAGAGAATGAATTTGTGTACAAGCAATTAGAAATGGCTAAGTAACATGTCTACTACTCTTTTCATATATATTGCAATTCATTTTCTCCAAATGACTGAAATAGTTGGATTAATTTTGTCATCGTACTTTCTAGGAATTTATGCACTTGCAACTGTCTTGATTGAATCAGATGAGAGAGTTGTAATGAATCAAACCACATATTACTACACCAGCAAGCAATGTCCTTATTCATTGCTTCATAAATATGTTCGGTACCAAGTTTTGGCAAGTAGCTCAGCTGCATCCTAAACACGTATTTTTCTGAGTAAGTTCTGCTTTGCTTTGTATACGGTTAATTGTATTTCTGCTTATGTGCATTAGCAACTCTTATTGTCAGTGATTCTTCAGCTTCTATTGTCTCTATTTTTGACTTTATTGCCTTGATGTTTTATGTACAGCACAGATATGGCATGGAGGCCATCTACTTTGATGAAGGTGTAAGGAACTCAAGACAACACTAACTGGAAACAAGAGCATTGGATGTATAGCTACTCTCTCTATGTTTCTAATATAACAAATTTTGATTAAGTTTTTCCAGTTTGAAACAGCTCCTGAAATTCTCTGTTTTTCCGTTACTTGCTACATATTCAACTGTTATCCATTCTTATTCCCTTCTGCTGCATTCTTACTTTGTCTTGGCTAATTAGGTGACCATTTGTGAGGACTTGATAGCAGTAAATAGAACAAAGAACCAGCTAAAGATGCGGAGTCTGAACTGCTATTGTCGACAAGTTTTTTGCGAAGAAAAAAAAAAACAAAGAACCAGCTAAAGATAAGGAGTCTGAACTGCTATTGTCGACAAGTTTTTTGCGAAGTTTAACCATTTTTTGTAATATGCACATATACACCTACTTGGTTAGCATGTTTTGAAATCTAGGTAAAGTATCCGACTTCAAATAATGTGTAACATATATGTAATTTTGAAATCTGGCTAAAGTACCAAATTTTATAACATTTAAAATAATGTGTAGTTATATATGACTATATACAATTTTCAAATCTGACTAGAGTACCAGATTTTGGGTCATGTAAAACAATGTCTAATGTGATGTATAACGCACTTATATAGTGTACCTGATATTTATATATTGTACCTAATGTTTGTAAATTCAATATCATCAAATTGAATAATGTTGATAATATACCCGCAGCATCGCGCGGGCTATCTTACTAGTATATATAAAAGCATATATAAAAGCAGTAAGAAAACAATCTCTTTCGCTCCCTGGCCTCATGAAAACAATAGGGCTCCCTCCCGGTCACGCACACAATTAAAATGGTCCCTAAATACTTTATATGTATGTTCACGTGCGTATAAAGTTGTCCTAGCTCATCCACTCACTGTATTGAGTTTCAACATCGATCAATCTCTCTGAAAATGACTCACATTCTGATATTGATTCTATTCTTATCTGATTTTCTTGTTCTTCATTTATGGACGTAGAAAGTTTAGTTTTTGGACCTTCTGGTGGGATTTTCTGGGAAAGTTTTTCAGTTGGGAAAGAAACTGATATTCCTTCAGTTGGGAAAGAAACTGATATTCCTTGGCCAAAATGAAAGAAACTGAGCTTTTCATTTTATTTTTAAGACTGACATACCTATGTATGAAGTTCGGTTAAAATGCAAAGTCTATCACTAACAGCATGTCAATAATTTTTTTATAACAAAATTCTGATAGTATGTTAAAATTAATTGAATCTTGCTAATGCATGATTCATTATATACTTCAAAATTAATATAAGTAGTTGTCAATGTAGAAAACAAGTATAGCGATAGTCCATATATACATGCATTACATTGTGGTCTTCCTTACTTCACCAATCGAAGAGTCGAGTAACAACGATTAAACAGTAGTAGTTCGATAATGTCGCCACGGATTCTAGTCTTTGCTGTTCTTATCCTGCCCTTTTTCTCTCTGGCTCTAGCCGAAGTGCATTACTATGATTTTGTAGTAAGTCTTTATTTCTTAGTTAATTCCCACTTCTGCTATTCTATTTCTGTGTTCTCGCTCAGTTATCATTCCAGATACACATGGATGCATAAGCTCGCAACCTTTTTAATTGGGAATCAGCTTTCGCTGAATACATGACTATATGCCGGCACGGAGTCCAGCTTAATTGATCAGTATTTTTATGTTCTAAATTCTTTGTCTCTTGGTGAATTTCAATTATTTAGGTAAAGGAGGTAAACTTCAGCAGATTATGTGAAAATAAGCTCATGTTGGTTGTAAACGAAAGTTATCCAGGTCCAGCAATCCAAGCTCGCAAAGGGGATACAGTATACGTTAATGTTTACAATGAAGGGTTTTATGGCTTTACTATTCATTGGTAATTAAGTACTTATGTCTACGGTCTACCCCTTGTCGACCCTCCTCTCATACAATGTACACTACTTCTACCCACACGTTCAGAAACGTTTATATCTCTTATATGTGTTCAGGCATGGAGTAAAGCAGCCAAGAAACCCGTGGTTTGATGGCCCTGAGTATGTGACACAGTGTCCAATTGCACCCGGTACAAATTTCACTTATCAAGTGCAATTGACTAAGGAAGAAGGAACCGTATGGTGGCATGCTCATAGTGACTGGACAAGAGCCAGTGTTCACGGTGCTATTGTAGTTTTGCCTGCTCTTGGAACCACGTTTCCATTTCCTGAGCCGGATGAAGAGGAGATCATTGTTTTCGGTATAACTACATTTGTGAACTGTACATTGTATAGTCAGACAAAGTTGTTTGAGTTCTTACCATGCAGTAACTAATTACAAGCACATCTCTATATACACACACACACACACACCAAATTGCAGGATCTTGGTACCTGGGAAATTTGAGAGAACGAGTTGAGGAATCTTTGCAGCCTGGAAGCACCGAGACTCTACCCCAGTCAGATGCTTACACCATCAATGGCCAACCCGGCGATTTTCTTCCATGCTCCATAAGTATGTATATGTTAAACTCTAAACAGTAGTAATATATAACTAAACGTGTCTCATGAATGTTGATAATCTATCTGCGAGGAGCTAGCTAGTTATAATAACTTGGTGAATAATGAATTTCCACATTGCATGCTCTTATGCAGATACAACATGGCGTCGTAGGGTGGACTACGGCAAGACTTATCTTCTTCGCCTGGTGAATGCTAACATCGATGCAGAGTTTTTCTTTGCAATTGCTGAGCACAACCTCACTGTGGTCGGACTGGACGGAGCCTACACAAAACCCATCAATACCAGATACATAGTGGTAACTCCTGGACAAACAATGGATGTATTGCTGAATGCAAATTCTACTCCGGGGCTCTATTACATGGCTGGTAGACAATACCTCAGTACTACATCCGACACCGGCTTCGACCATATGAATGCTACTGCAATCCTTCAATATAATGGCAACTATACCACAACCGACGCTCCTTTATTTCCCGAGCACCTTCCCATGTACATGTCCCAAGCAGAAGCGTTCAATTTCACCAATAAGATTAGAAGCTTAGCCACACCAGAATATCCCGTTAATGTCCCGAAGGAGAGTGAAGTTACTACACGAATGTTCATAACAGCTTCCATGAACTCTCTTTACTGTGCTCCAGATTTAGGCCCCACCTGCTTAAACATAAGCTTTGCTACAAGCGTCAATAACATCAGCTGGGTCAATCCAACTACAGACTCTATCTTGCAAGCCTACTACAAGTAAGATTTGTAACCATTGATTATGAACCAGATGGAACCTAGCTAGCTTGTTATAGTTTTAATTAATTTGAACATAAATTTTCATTGCAGGAACATAAGCAATCCGATTTACGAAACAGATTTTCCAGACGAGCCGCCTACTTATTATAACTTCACAGATGGAGGGACGACGCTTTCTACAGTGTTGACAGTCCAAGCTACAAAGGTTAAGGTGCTAGAGTATAATGAAACTGTTGAGATTGTGTTCCAAGGGACTAATGTGATGGGAGGCGCCGTGAATCATCCAATGCATTTGCATGGACATAGTTTCTACGTGCTAGGATTTGGTTTCGGATCCTTTGACCCGTTGAAGGACCCTAAAGGCTATAATTTGGTCGATCCTCCTTATGTGGCTACATTCGTTACTCCAAAAAATGGATGGCTAACAATAAGATTTGTAGCTGATAATCCTGGTACGTATTGATGATCTACACCTTCCCAAGTTAATTAGCACCCTCCCAATCTATCTATTACTTATTATTTGGATTTTGTTGTAGGCGTGTGGTTTTGGCATTGTCATGTAGAGAGACATATGACATGGGGTATGGAGGCCGCTTTTATAATCAAGGACGGAGGCACAGCTGAGACTAGTATGCTACCCCCACCAGCTCAAATGCCTTCCTGTGATGTTCCATTGGATTCTGCTATCAAAAATTACGAGGCCTTGATTGAGAAGCAAATTGAGTAAACTTATGTAGCTATTCATTACCTACCGTTTCCTAGCTAGTAATAATAAATATTGTTCCATTAAATTAGTCATCGGATCATTAATTATAATGTTCCATTGAAGTTTTTGTATCTCAGAGATGTGGAGGATGAACAGACTTGGTATTTTCTATCTAATTATAATATATCTTCGATACCCTTGGTTATTGTGACTGTATTCATCTCATATTTTTGGATTTTGTGATGTCCTGAATCCTGATGGTAGATATTTGATCTTGTTTTCGATTCGATTTTTATCAAACTTATATGTAAAATGGTTGTTGCATTGACTTGACAATCAAACATTGATCTCTCCATTTGAAATGTACGTGGACTGGGGACCTTTCTGTGGAATTATTAATTTGGAAAGGGAAGCATTTGCTTTTGGCCAAAAACTTAAGCTTCAACTCAAACACCTTACTGAAAGACTTGATCAAGAATGAATGAATGATTAGACCACTTTTTTATCTTCTTGGCTTTATTCATCTGTGTTGAGGATCAGATTGATTAGACCCACTTTGAAACTCTATAACGGTGAGGCGTGGGAAAGAATTTTGATAATATGGTGATTGATTCTTGAAACTGATTACGAGTTCAGAGTGCTCTTCCTATCTAATTAAGTTCCTTATCATATCTGGGAGCTCTTTCTCTATTGAAGAACATCTGGAAATACATATCAAGCAGAGTGAAGGTGGTGGACTGGCTTGTAGTGCAAGCTTAAAAACTTAAAAGGGGATGGATTGTCAAAATTGTCCATTCTCTTTTCTGTTCTGGGAGTTTTGTGTACTTTGTTAGTATTATAGTTTTGTTCAAGGCAGTTGACATTGGTCCGCAACTTTATACCCCACTTTCTTACTTAGAAGCTGGTGTGGCTGATGCTCATCTTTCTAAATCTAACGCTTTTTCACTTTTCAAATGGTTTGTGGCTCTAGAGCACCTTGGCTGGTCAAGTTATATAACTTCTGTAATCTCGGGCCGTGAATAACTGCCTGGCTAGCTTCAAACATTATGCATCATATAGTTTAATCAATTGGGAGATTTAGGAGAAATGGAAAGCATTTTCTTTTGGCGAAGAACTTCAGCTTCAACTCGGAGGAAAAAACGAATGGCACATTCATGGCTAGCTTCGGGCTCATGCAGACTGGTAGTACGCGTTTGATTCGATGATTTTATGATAGAAGAACTTATTAGGGAGGCCATAAGTAGACTCTTCTATGGACCCCGGCCAGAAACTCTGCGATCTTCTACACTACGTAGTCTAGTACTATATATTCGTGTGAAATTGCAATTTCTGTACCAACCTTCATTTTTTGGAATTTAAATTTTCCTTTCTGTGTTGAATGGAAGCTATAAGAAAACAATTTCACTTGTTCAAAAGTCTATGATCAAATCACACTACATTATTGAGGATTGATCAGAAGATTTAGCCAGTCCTATTATGAACTGTGGTCCTAATTAAATTTAGCCGATCCTATTATGAAAATCACACTAACTAGTACTACTACAGTCCTAGTATGATCTCTGGTCCTATTATTTATCATATACTTTTAAGCCAAAACCGATTTACTTGTATATAGAAGATACTTACTCTTCTTCTTTTTTTTGGTCAAAGAAAATACTTACTCTTCATGTTAACTAAGTTGGAGATTTTGACTTATGAAAGGTTGTTGGAGATTTTGACTTATGAAAGTTTGTTGGAACTAGACCTGTAAATAGACTGGATTTTGATCCGGACCCACTCCAGATCCGTGGTTATTGGACTGGTTTGTATCGAAAATTTTGATCCGTTGATCCCGTTAATGATCTGAATCCGTTAATCCATTTATTTAATAGATCAAATACGGATTTAGGTCGATCCGATCCGTTAATGATCCAACCCATTTTCGTAATAATAAAATATTATTTTTATTAATATATTCTTATTTAAAATATATATATAATATAAAATATGAAGAATTTCTAATACAAATTTTTTGCAGAAATCTAAAAGACAATCTATCACCCAAGATTCTAAGAAGTATTAAGAATTTTGATAATATAATTCTACTTTTGGTGATACTTGTCATGTCGTTTTAATAATTTATGAGGTATCATGATATAAATTAATATTAAAAAATTTAAAATATTTGAAATTATAAACGGGTCGAATTAGTAGATTGAGTATCAGTTAATCTGGCGGATAACGATTTAGATCAAGCTATCAATAATCTACCGGATTAACAGAGCAGGTTTGGATCAAATTTTTTTTTTAAGTAAACGGATTTAAATTTAGGTCGATCCGATCTATTTACAGCTATAGGTGGAACAACTACTTGAGAAAAACAAGGGCTTGAATGCAAGGACCGTCCTGCAGCAACGGTTGGAGTGCTGGATAGTAGAGGGTGCGTCTGGATCTAACACCACACTGCCACGTGTCATGTGGCATCAGAAACAAAATCCTTAATTAATAAAAAAATTCTTGGTCATTTTTGCCCTTCTGCTTCATTCTCTTTCTTCTTCCTCTCTCCTCTTCTGCGAATTCTTCTTCTGTGTCTCTCATCCAACCCATTAAAGCACCAGGGACTCGTATCACAAAATAGTAGGTTCTTGCTTCTAGATGCCCAAATCCTGGATTTGAAAAATCATCAATTTTCCATCGTCATGTCATAACTTTAGGAGATCCCACAAAATAAAGCAAAGATTCATGTCCTATTTCGTCATGTATCCATGATCCATATCCTAATTCGACACTGGTCGCCGGACGTCATGGGAGGCTGGGCTGGACTCGTCGAAGGCCGTTGAGCACAGTGTTGGTGTAGGTGTTGCCGGTGGAGCTCCGGTTTACCGACAGAGAAATCAGATCCCAGATCTGTTCTCTCTCCTTTCGAGCTTTCTCTCTCATCTGCTGTTTCTCTCTCCTTAATGAATTTGATGAACCCAGAGCATGATTGTGATGTTTTTCCAGAAGAGGATCGAGATGATGAAGAAAGAGAATAAACGTCTGTAACCAAAAAGAGAAGAAGAGAGAGAATACCATAAGGGCAAAAGTGACAAGAATAAAAAATGCATTAATAAAACTAAGCCACATGACACGTGGCAGTGTGGTGTTAGATGGGTTCTTTTTATGCGGTGTGTGTATAAATATTAAATGCGTGTGTTCTGCATCCGGTGCTGACAGAATTCTGCTCTTACTTATTGGCACTGCTGAGACTAGCGTGCTCGACCCTCCAGCTTATATGCCTCCCTGTACTATTCCCTTGGATTCTCGAATTCACAGTTATGCAAATGGAGCGAGCATAACTTTAAAATTGTCAACTGATCCACGAGATCATTCTGATGTTTATGCTATTATATTTAGATTTGGCCACCATTATTTTGGTTCGACTCACAATAGCCTTACAGAAAGAGTACTCGAGTTGAGGACCATTAAACGGAAAATTTTACTTTTAAGTTTCAGCTAGTAACAAAGCTTCCGTTGGATAAGTGCAAATTTATTTACTGTACGGTCTAATAGATGAGAACTGGATCATTTCAAAGGATCTCAATTCCCATTGCAAATAGGTCCAAATAATAGTTTTCGTAAGGGCTTCAAACCTTTCCATTTGATGTGTGTAACAAATACCGTGCATGTCATATGTTCAATTCGTACTAGCGTCATGGAGATAAGAGATTTGCCAAACGAAACAACTGGTTGTCTTTTGATAAACGACCAATATTGCAACCAAAATTCTCTTCTACTTTCTTGTATGTGCTAAAGATTATTAACTAATTAGCTAGAGTCTTCTAGGACATAAACACCACTCATCATCGATGTAAAGCACCAACAAGGGTTGTTTCTACATAATCTAAAGACGCCAGTTGATCGGAATTCGGATAAAACACTTTCCGGAGCTGGTTGTACTTTCGAACATCAAAGTTATAGATCTCCATGAGCCGTTGCTGCTTGGTCTTAAAACGGCGTTGGAAGAACCCTTGGAAAGTGGGCTCTGTGGATGTCCTGAGGAAAAAGCCGTAGCCCATAGCAAAGTAGATGGAGGTCACAAAGAAGCAAATGGGCTCCATCACATCCCAACTTAGCTCCCAAAAGGTGAGCCTTATGGCACCAAGTGTCTGGAGTAGTATAAAACCCAGCCCACCGTAGAGTTCACCCTGCACCAAGGCCCTGGCCCTTTGGTCTATTACCTTCTTTTGCTTCTCTAGCTGGTCCAGTTCTCTCCTCCTTGGATCGTTTGGCAGGCCCATGGTTTGACAAATTATGCTCTCCATTGATTTTGCAACCTGTAAGATTAGAGGGACATAAGTTAGACCTCATCAAAACTAGAAATAAACTTCAATTCCAAAACTTGGCATTTTCAACCACCAGTTGCACCCAAAACATATGAAGCAATAATCTCGTTTTCTAACACATGAAACGGACATGTCACCTGACACGAGCTACACTAGCCTAAAGATTCTCCCAAAGATCGGCATGTTTTGAGGCCTCTTGCGCCAAATTAAGGTCCTAACTCATGGACAACTCACTAAGACATGCAAAACCCATGGACGCGTTTCACACCGTTACACCCTAGAGATGGGCGAGCGCCACAGTTTTTGGGGGCAGAACAGATTAGTGTTGCCAAGGGCCACAGCAACAAGGTTAATTCGGTAATATATTTTGAAAAATTCTACTATACACATGATGTAATTAATGATATGTAAGATATAAATAGATGAGAGAGAGAGACTAATTATAACTTGCATACCGTAATTATCTATGTAATACTACAGTGGAATTCCCCGTATAATTATTGAAAACAAAAAAAAAGAGAGAGAAAACGTTATCAACCTGCTCGGGCCGGAGAAACACAACATTTCCGAGAACGATGACGTTGCCGGACTCATCGAGAAGCTTCGCAAACTCAGCTGCTTGCTCTTCGCTCTCGCAACCTTCCACGCAGATCCGGCGGAACTCCGAATACGAAACGGAGCTCTCCGGAACCTCTCTCAGCTTCGCCTTCAGCTTCTCCACCTGCGACAGCCTCATAATCTTTCGCACATCGCTGACGGAGATTCCGTAAAACGACTCTTCAGCGGTGGCCGGATCCGGCGGTGGAGGGCTGAGTCCGGCGAGCCGGAGCCGATCTCCGTTCCTGTTCACACCTTTGATCTTTTCACGGAGCTTCTCTCCGACAGGCAGGGACAGGAACTCCGGGATCCTGGTGGCCGAGTGGTGGAAGAATCGCCGGAAAAAGCCTTTCTCGGCGGGCTCCGATGAGGTGAGATACTCCCTGTGGAAGTTTGCCTGGGCTGCATTAGGTGGAACAATGGTTTGGTGCCCTAGAACGACCACGGAGAATGGTGTCAGTGACGTCACTCTGACGGCGTCGAGTGAACGCTTGGCTAGCGCTTTTCTGAGCGCCATTTATGAGTGAGAGAGCTCGAGCTCCGATAACTGAGGGTCTCGATGGGCGTGTATGAATGACTCTTTGAGGTGAGTTGTTCGTTTATATAGCTATAGGGGTCCAAAGTAGGGGGAACATTGAGCTAAATTTTTTTTTTTTTTTGGAATATGTGGTTATTCTCAAAGTGCGCACAAAAAAGTATCCTCTGGGTAATTTCAGGGAGCAAGTTGGGGGGAAATCTAATCTAACGTTGTTAAAGTAATAGATTCGAGGGAATAAAATATATACAAAACCACCCACTTTTACCTATGGGTGAAAAATATCTCATTCTATTTTAATCTAATTGAAATAAACGAGTTAATAATTATTAGTCAACATTTTATTTTCTTCTATCATTTTTGTAGTAGGCTCAATCCGGATTGGAGATGAGTTTTGTTCAACAATATAGACTATAAATCTTCTATTGGAGAAAACGTTACAAATCCACGATAGTTCAATATTATACCTTCGAATAACTTGTGCATTAGTGGAGCTTAACCAAGTATTCTTGTTCCTATGCAAAAAATGCCTAGCAAAGCTCTACTAGGGTTGGGAGTGCGGCGGTGTCTTTGCACCATTCTCCATCCTCGATGGCGTACTGTCCCGATATCTTCTTCTATAACGGGTAAATCAAGGTCGGCTTATGCCGTGTCTTCATCTTTGCAGAGGTTATCTACGTTCCCGTGGTTGGAAACCGGTGGTTTCCGATCGTGGCTGGTGACTTATGAGGCTGATTCGGTGTCTCGAGATGCTGGGAAGGTCAATGCTCATGGCGGAGGCTGGCTGGATGGACCTTTTGTCTCAGACGGCGGTGGGTTGAGGGCTGGATCGGGTTTTGCCTTTGCGGGTGGTGATTTGAATGGCGCTGACCTCTCTTGGCTGTTGTTTTCTGGTTCGAGGGTGGCTAAAGCGTCCCCCGATCTTGAAATGTGGTTGAGTCTCAGTCTGGCCTTATTAGAAGCGGTGTTGCACAAGGCCGATGTTCTTCCCCTAATGGGGACTCAAGTGCTATGGTCCCCGACTCTGGATGGTGTTGGCAGGAACGCTGGTAGCAGTATGTGTGGCGGTAGAAGTGGCAAGCACGGCGTCGATAGCTTTTGCGGCAGTGCTGATCCTATATGCGACGACTCATATTCTAGGGTGTCAAGGCTGAGTGTTTGGGCCCCAAACAACAAGTTGGGCCTGATGTGGGCTCATTTGGGTCCTGGGTTTTTTTCTTCATCTTTTTCTTTTAGAACTGGGCTTCCTCATACAAATTTTGTATGAGGAGGCTTTACTTTTTGTTATATCTACCTGAGTAGAAAAGATCACAAAGTAAAGAGAGACCATGTTGGGCCCGATTCTTCAAGGCGTTATTTTTATTCCTCGGGGCTCTACTTTTCTTTGTTTGGACTTATTCCTAGAAGGTGGGTGTACTAGGAGATTACTAGTTTGGTTTGCTCTTTTAGTTAGGGTTGGCTCTGTAGTAGTTTCTACATAACAGTTCTTTTTATCGTTTACATAGGGGGGATCGTTTTTGTACTGCTTGATGAGCTGCAAAATGGATAACCTCTTCTATTAAAAAAATATTTTCTTTTCTTTGATGGAAAATAATTACACGATATTAGGAATATAGAATTTCGGGGAGGTTCCCAAAGGTTGGTTATGTATATGCCTCTCATTAGTGCTAATTTGTTTGCCACATTTAGAAAAAATATGCGTTACTTCGATCGCTTACTGAAAACAAAGTATATGCCTATATGGCTATAGGTTACTTAACCAAGAATTTTTATCAAAATTAATTAACTTGGTTTTCTGTGACATATTTCACAAAATAGAAAATCAATTGTGATGCTTGTTACAGTGAGAAGAAATGCAGTGACAGATTTTGTGGGAGCCGTTATAAGAGTATCTTTAGTGGATATGTCTTTTGCCATGTGGAGACCCAACAACTACAATTGATAGTTGAAAACACCTCCAACCGAGATGTTATATGCTACGTGGATGACAAATTGAAACCAAACTGTCAAATTTGATATATGCATCGGTCTTTTCTTTCTAATATCTTTATCTCTCTCTCTCTCTCTCTCTCTCTCTCTCTCTCTCTCTATAGAGATAGAGAGAGATGCGAAAAAGTAGCAGAGTGAATGAATATGTTAGTAGAGATATGACGAGAAGACCACAACCAAAATAGAGAAGAAAAGGGAAGAAGAAGATAAGACAGAGATAAAAACTAACGAAATAATTTGAATATTTAACACATGGGTTGGAGAAGAAATTTCAGTAAAATGTTAATTGCCACATTAGCCTTCTAATTTAAATATGACATAACTCATTTGATATCTCTATTGGAGATGCTATGAGGTGAAACCAAAAGAGATGAAAAGTGAGCCTTCTACTCACTTGTCCCCTGCTTCTGATGGTAACCCAATCTCTTCGGAGAAGGGGAAAGAGAAAATTTAGAAAGTTTTGTTCCTGTTTAAACTACCATGCTGTGTGGCAGACTATGATATGAGGGAATGTTGCTAAGTACAACAATTGCATGTATCGGTGAGAGTCATTTTGTTGGAGTTGTGTAGTAAGTTGAAACAAGTTTTTGTTTTGCTTTTGGTTTGTTTGTTTCTAATTTAATAATTGCGCAGTCAATTCTATAATAGATATTATTTACATAAGAAATTTTCCAACTAAAAACCCTAACCACTCCCAAAAACCCTAGCCTTATCTTCTCAGCATCTCAACCTTCCTCACTGCAAGCATGTCATCCATCGAGGATGTTACGACAAGCTTTGCTGCTTCGCTCGCTTTTGCGGGATCTGACGTTGTAGACATCTCTCACCTAAATGATGGAGGCAACAAATCCAATACCTAAGCTTTTCTTCTAGTCAAGCCTTTGACGAAGAAGAAACATGAAGTTGTGGACCTTCAACGCCACTTCCGGCGAATTTGAGTCCTTGATGGAGGCTTCAAAGTACAAGCCAGCATGCTGGGCAGGTTTGTTTTCACCTTTGACCTGAAAAGAGATCGAAACAAAGTTATCAAGGGAGGACCATGGTACTTTAGCCGATCTCCTGTACTGCTGCAACAATACGATGGGCTTGCGGATCCGCTGGAGGTATCCATGAATCATCTCTTCTTCTGGGTAAAGATTTCAGGTATTCCACCTGCCCTAGAGAATAGGAAAATTATTATGAATGTCGCTTCGATTGTAGGCATGTATCTGGATTTTGATCAGAAGCTATTTGATCACAAAAGCTTGATTAGGGTTCATGTAGCACATGCTATATCCCAACCCTTCTTTCTGAAATGTACGCTGAAACTGATCCCTGGTGTTGTAAAGGAAATAACATATTTCTTTGAGAATTTGCATGGAAAGTGCAGGGATTGTAATATGATTATTCATGAACAAGATGAATGCCCTCTTGGGGCTACACTGAAGCAGCAGAGTAACATTGAAGCACAAGTTGCAATTGGGACCTCTCTAGCGTCTCACTTTCCAGGTCTCTCTTATCTTCGCTTTCAAACTGGGACCTTTCGGTTCCATGGAGTTCAGGCCCCCATACTGCCATCTATTACTCGAAATCTGTTTGGTGCTCCCTATGCACACAAATCTCGACGTCCAATTGTCATTAGGAATGAAGATGTAAGGCCTGAAGCGGCAAATATTGTGCTAGCTTTACCTCCTACTGAAACAGACCAAGTTGCTGTCAAGAGAGGACGTCCATCCTCACCATTCACATCCCCTAAAAAGCTAAAACTTCTTTTTGGAGAAAGTAGCCAGGCTACAAGACCATCTATGCTCCAAAAGAAGCTGAGGGTGCCGGAATTCCACACCAAATTCTCTGCCAAGTCTCTTGGCCTGATTGAGGCTCCAGGAGGAATCTTGATTACTAAGGAAGGACCTATCCAAAAAGAAGACATGCAGTTGATCAAGAAGAAGAAAGGAAGGCTTCTAGGGTCGAAAAACAAGAACCCCTCCAACAGTAAGAAAGTGACTGCTGAAGATGTGTTGAGTGTCATCTGCCCTAGCAAACCTCCAAGCCCTAGTGTTAAGGGCAAGGAGAAAATTTAGTTTTTTTATTTCCATTTGAACACTGCCTATTTCCTGGTCATTGGTAACACAGTTTATAGGTTTTTTTTGAATAAGTAAGCATAGGCATCGTCAAATGATCGGACCTAATCTATATATTACTGTGGTTTTCTCACAAACTCTTTATTATCTGCCTAGTGATGGTAGAGGGAAGATATGTAATGGTCATTTTTAGCCTGAGTAATATTAATATATCGACATGATATTATTCATAAAAAAAATAATAAAAGATATTATTTGCTAGAACTTTGTACCCGTTTAGGTCGTGTAGGTATTACAATTTATTGTTGTGAGGACTTTAATTTTGATATATTTATTTTTTTGATAGTGACTGTGAAGCGGATCGAATTTATATCATTCATTCCCCTAAAAAAAACTGTGGCATGGATCCATATCGGACGGTGAGCAAGCCGGGAGTGCTTGTAACGTTGCAGGCCATGCAAATTAGCCGGTGACGCTATAGAATTGACGTTATGGACTTATGGTAAGGTTAATAATCTCAATGAAAAACGCCTACATATACACAGGCACGCATTAACTACATAGCACCCGGCCAGTTAGATATGGATTAAAGAAGAGAGTGATTACAGCCAGTCAGATGTCACTGGAAATTAAACTTAGCTTTCTGTGCTGCATGCATGTTAGCCTTGTGGCTTTGTCCTCAGTCCTGCTCAGTCCTCAGAACTGTGCATGTCTGCCATTTGTCTTTGTAGTTCGAGCCTTCTACTCCAAGGTGTCCGTTGTCTTCATCTTCCTGCTTCAGAAAACGACATGCAGCCGGAGTTGCATAGTTACATACACGTACT
The DNA here is from genome assembly GCF_002994745.2 of Rosa chinensis. Taxonomy (NCBI): domain Eukaryota; kingdom Viridiplantae; phylum Streptophyta; class Magnoliopsida; order Rosales; family Rosaceae; genus Rosa; species Rosa chinensis. The sequence goes on from NC_037093.1 coordinate 61,337,913, forward strand.
CTTCAGTCTTCACCAGTGATAATATTTCCAAATGACTGTTTTAGAAATTAATTGATTTTTTTGTAATTAAGTGAGTAACTCTTGTTTGACCCTTATCATGATCAGGAGCAAGGTCACTTGGCTCCTTAAAATAGGATTAGCATAATACATGTCTCGCCTATAATTCATTCTCCAATGAGAGAGTAATTGAGGAAAAATATGAACTTTCAACTAAGTAGGTTAGATGGAACTTGAATGATATTATATTATGGAAATACATCAATGATCTTCAAATCTTGAAAGATGTGTATAACATTTCATATGGCTAGAAACAAATTATTACTATCTTTTTAAAAATAGTATGAGTATCTCAAACAGCTTCGTAATTTATATCTTTTTATTAAAAAAGATAATATCTCAATATTGTATTTTAGTAAGTAGTACAAAAAATATGTAACTCTAGGTCGTTTACACAGTACCCTAAAAACTTATTCTACAAATAGAATAAGAGCCAATATACCCTAAATATGCCCACATTTTAAAGTTACACACTTTTATTATAAACAAAGACCAAAAACTTCGAAGAAATGAAGAGACAACATAGTTATTAGTTTTTGCAATATGAGCACAAAAATTAAGTAGCAATAGGAGTAGAGGATGACTCCACACCCTCCACTCATACAGCCAAACACTGACATGTTCCGAGAAAGTGAGAGCTCCCACAACCTTGGAATTGGGCGACGCATGCGCTGCTATATCTGTTTAATTGGTTCCGAGAGATGGGAAATTGAGAATCACTAGGAGTAAGATAGTCACTGAGTCCCGCTACCTATCAAAAGAAACAAAGGTTAGGAGGAGATCGGGGTTGTCGATTTATAACCCTTTAATAGCCAAGTCAGATACCAAGATGAGATATTGACAGAGTAACAGTACGGAATGAAAATAGTAACTTCTGGAGAATGAGAATAAATGCCTCTATTTACAGTAATGTTGAGATTTGCGTCTTGCTTGTATCTGATGTGGGAAAAGGTGTACCTTCCTCATACGGAAAATGCAGTTGGCCACCCAAAATCCCAATAGTCTTCATACTACGAGCCTTAAAAGAAGATAGTGCAAATAGCGTCACACTGGCTAGCGCTGCCGTCAGTGGCTGAGATAGAAACTCTTCATTCTCTTTTGAAAGTAACTTGTCGCAACCCGACACATCATGTTCAAATAAGTCACACTCTACAAAAACCCTTTACCGTCTCAAAAACAAAAGTCAATTCAGGTTCAATAGTACGTGAAGAAGTAAAAACCTTCCAAACCCTAACTCTACGACAGGTATCAAGCTCTATTCCGATCCTTTGTTCTTATTCCTTTCTATGCAGTGCAGCTTGATCAAATCTTATGACATGCCCCATGGAAGAGCCTACAAGTGACATAGCCACCTTATTTCGCAGCGCCGGAGCCAGGCCTTTCACTGTAACCCACATCTCAATCGACTTCAATGGAATGACCTCCACCGGTCCTATGCCATCGTACTTTGCCAAAATCACCATTGTGTTTTGATAAAACCAAGTACCTCCATACAAGATCAGATTCTTGTCAGCCTCGTGCTCAAATTGAAACACAAAGCGATCTCCAACATCCTTAATGGTCAAACCGGATTTGATCCTCTATATAGTTGGAATAGTCTGTTGAAATCGGGAAGCTTAGCTTTTGGGGAAAGCAAACGTCCAACCATGTACTGGTGATAAGCTTGAATAGCCACAATCCCAACCATTCCGAGATCAACCCTAGTGAAGTCTGAAAGTTAGAAGGCAGCAGCAAGACTTGCAATGGCATCTGCCATGATTTTTGAGAGGTTTTGTCGAAGGAAATTTCTTCAACAAGAAACCTTAGTAGAGATCGGCTAGGTTAGAGAAATTCAGGCATTTTTGATAAAGGGAAAATTTCATGAATAGTACCCGAAATATGACCCACTATTAATTTCAATATACCAAGTTCCAAAACATAAACTTTGGTACATGAGGTTTCAAAACTGACCCAGTATACATACACGACGTCAGCGACGCCATTAGTTTGGTGCCAGCTGTCGTATTTCAAGGGGTAAAACGGTCTCTTCACATTTTTTACTTCGAGCACCTAGCTATCTCTCTTCTTTTGATCTGGGCACCCAACTCTCTCTTCTCTCTCTCTATCTCTTCCTCAATTGGAAATCTGAAGCAAGTTCTGGGATCCGATGCTACCATTGGTAGCGGATCACTACTCGGCTACAAAGGAGGAGTCTTGGCTCCAGAAGCTTCAATTCCTTCACTCTAACTCCACCGCCAAACTCTAACTAACGCTCCTTCCTTCCCTCTCTCCCCTCATTCTCTCACTTTCAGACTCTCCCGACCTGACCCGCCATGGCCATGGTCGTGGCCTCCTCCTCCCCAGACAGGATCGAAGTCACGCTGCACCAGCAGTAGCACCCCGTCATCGAGCCCTCGCCGTCCAGATTCTCCACCAACTCTGACGCAGTCTCGTCCTCACCGCTCGTCTCCTGCTCCGCCGACACACCTGATCGCACTGATCCTTCATTTGCTTCTCCCAAAGCTGATCAAGTCCTCCCAGTTTTCTTCTTCTTCTTAATTCACAGTGTTCTTGTTTTGAAAACTTCGTGTTTGAAAATTTATGCTTTCCAATCCAATTGGATTTTTCACACATTCTCGGGGCCGTCGACGAAGTGGTAGAGGTTGGGGCCGTCGAAGTGGTTCGGAAGAGAAGAGAGAGGAAACACGTTGACAAACAAAAAACCAATTTTGCCCTTCATTATGTGTGTAGTGGCATGTGGACTGACGGAGTCATTGACATCGTGTACGTATATTGTGTCGGGTTTCATATTTGATGTACCGAAGTTTATATTTTGGAACTTGATGTATTGAAATGCATAGTGAGCCTTACTTTGGGTACTATTCATGAAATTTTCCCTTTTGATAAATTCTCTATTTTAGAGAAATATAGGCATTATTTTGCCGCAACAATTTCCTTATACCTATTTCCATTTTAGAGAAAGTGAAGAGAGAAAACTAGAATCCCTATATTTACAGCAAACTTTAAAATGACAGGGAATCATCTTTTAGAAGAAAGAGTCTCTCTTCTCTCTTCAAATTATATTTATTTTTATCATTAATTATTCAATTACATTTATGAAGTTTAAAAATATTATTATATTTAGTCCTAAATTTTAAATTATAGAGAATATGGTAAAGAAGCAGTTGGAATTGAGGAAGAAAAGATATTCTCGATTTAATTTTTAAATCTACATAATAGAGATTTTATAAAGAAACTGTCGGAGATGCTCTAACATAGAGAAACCAAGTAATAATTAAGTAAACCACATTTAATTTGGAGAATATATACGTTCATATTTTTAAAGATATAATCACATCAAACAATAATCCTTTGAAATATATACTAGAAGACCAAAAATAGATAATGTTAATTGTATTTGGGTTATTGTCCTCGCTTGTCAAATGAAAATATTACCCATTAATATATATATATATATATATGTATATATATAAAATATTTATCTAGAGCGAGGTTAGAGTATGTGTGTGTGTGTGTGTGTATATATCTGATAACATCACTGGTACAATTTTCCTTTCAACATACATATACATGAAATTTGACGGACGTAAGTTTATATGCAAGAGCAAGACATGTCAAATACACTAGCAGCAGGAAAGGTTGAATTATCAATTTCTACATTATTGATAGATATATATATTTAACCGGTAATTATGTAACAAGAAGAGGGGATAATTTTTATATAGTGACCAACAGCACGGTGGAATGTCTCTTGTGACTGTGCGAAGACTATAAATTTCGTAATCATTTGGTGATCCACATTGAATTTAAATCTACATATCAAACCATCCTATGCATCAACTTGAATTTAGGCCGGTTAGCTAATAGATTGATTTGAACTTACACACAAAAGCTAAATAGGCGAGTAATTTGTTGATTCCATAACTTGGTATATACTAAACAGAGAAATTTGGCCATCCTAATACACTGACCATGAACCTCCATCGCTAAACAACTATGAGGTGATTTTCTATCACTTCTCATCTATCAGTCCTTGGCAGTAGTCGGCAAAGCAAAAACAAAATTAGTTTGGTAGGTAATAATAATATATTAGATATTTGCAACGAGAGATTTATATTTGAGCGCACGTCATGATCGAGAACTAGGTACTAATCATCAAGTTTCTAATTACGTATCAGATTAACATCATCATGGGAGTGCCTAATTAAAGTCCCAAATCAGGAAACCCTAGGACAAGTCCTAACTACAGTTCTAGGTGACATGGGCTGTAAGCTTGCCACCCAGATTCTTATGGTGGATTATGAAAATCATTCTGTACTTGTGGCTCTTGAATAATAAAGAGCGCATTTTTGTGTGAATTTGTTTTTATTCTTGAATAATCAAGTGGCTGGAGCTGTATATAGCTGGTCAGATTCCTAGTTGCACAAGAAAATGAAAGAGAATTTTCCATCCAAATATCGAATCAATATGATTCATGAAGCAGAACCCCAACAGAATCAATGATTCACCAAAGAATCCCAAACAAATTGGGGATGGGAATCTCCATAGGTGAGATTCTTAGCTGGGCGACATTTTCAAGTGGAAAATCTAGCTAGCTATGCTACTACTTTCCAATCCATTTATTGGCCAATTATAATTCGTTTTACTTTAGTTTAATACTAAGACTGACTATTCTTCCATAACCTTTTGGTTAGTTCTAGTTATGTTTAATTACCTAGATAGGGTTGATATTACTCGACAAATGATGAACATTTTTACGTAATTAAGTAACGTAAGCCCACTAAGATTGTTGGTGTAATTTGAAAAGGCAGGGAACCAACCTAGTGGAGCGTGATGATGCCATTTCGGTACACACAAGTTTGTGAATTTTTCCGAGTAGGTCCACTGAGAGTGCTCACCACTTTCAGGCCAGTGAAGTCCACGTACGTTAGGCCGATGCGATAGCTAGCTAGGTTTCCATTTTGAAAAACTCTTTCTCCGATTATTGACTATTTAATCATCAATTTTTAACCAACCCTCTAACCCTGCCTGCCTTCGATGACATCTCATTATAACTATATAAGGTTTTGTCTCCTTTTATGCCTGCATGAACTTAACCAGGTGGAGAAAGGTTCAAATCTTCAAGTCGTAGAGAGCCTTTCTCTTCATTGACATCTATCTCTAAGTTAACCGAAAATAAGGAAAAACTAATTCAAAATACTTTCTATCCACCATGATCCTAAAATAACTAATATCTATATACTTTTACAGACGATGGAGATGAAGTAATTTATAGCCGATTTTTCAAAAGAAAAGATCAAAGTGCCAAGATATTTAAGTTCATGAGTGCTTTGTTTAAGCAACTATATATTAATGAGTCTACTCATGCTTAAAAGCCAATGTAATACTTCGCTGATCACCGAGCGTAAAGGCTAATTAGTGGGATGATGCAATTCTTTTCGTGACAATCATTTGGATTTTTAATTGTTTGTGCCGGAGCAACAAAATCGACAGACATAATCCAGAAATATATGTCACTCCACTATATCGAAAGCTATCAGAGAGATATGTTAAGTAATTATGTTCAGAATAGGAGCGCAAAATATTTTCCTCCGAATTATAAGTTCAACGATAATATGTTTAGGGTTGATTACATGCATACTTTCTATTAAAGTAGAAAATGAAAAACCTAATGAAGCTACCAGGTTGATTAATTAGAAGTTTTATGTTTGCTGTATGTACGTGTAAATAGAGGTGTATCCTCGCAATCCTTCTGATCAGAACTAGAGCAGCCTTGATGACATATATCGATCAGCTTCATAAAATAGAGCGACAGAGGGATACCGGATACTAATGTTGTAAAGGGTTTAGATTAGAGAATAATTAATCCTATATTAGAGACGGAAATAGTTTTAAGAAGTGAAACCGTACACGCTAATAACGAATCTTTTTAAGAAAGTCTCAAACGAATGCCGGATCTTCCCACCGACTAACTTTTCTATTGTAGAATGACAATGGGCACTATTTACTATATTTATCTAGAAAGAAGCTCTTGTTATGTTTCTTTTCAAGAAATCTGTATGCAGATAGTATCCAGTAGAAGGTATCGAAGAAATGATGCAAACGTGCTTATTGATGGAGTCAAGTTGAGCAAGTATATATGCTTTCAATGGAGGGAATATGATTTGATGGCACTAATTAAATTTTGTGGCTAGCTATCCAAAAATTGGATAATTTATAATGTGGCTGGCACTCAATTTTATGTCAGTACATGTAGTCCTAAGAATCAGCTTCTGAGGTTTTGATATCTTTATACGCGTAAAATTCCTGAGATCCAGCAACAAGGTATGTGATTGTTGCGTTGAAGTTGAACAAATTGTGCTACCTTTTTCTTAGCTAGCTTAGCCAGATTTCATTCTTTCGGTGGGGGTGGGTTGGTTGATTGAGACTATTTTTATATGTGCTCCACCATGCATTAATTCCTTTTAATTTTGTTGGGGATACATCTGTGATTTGTGCATCTTAATATTTGTGATCAAGTAGCATATATGGGGTGAATATCAATTCATTCATGTGCGATATATTAGTTTGCGATCAATCAAGTTGTATCAGCCTAACCATATATGATACGGACATTAGATTTGCAAGAAATAATTTTATTTCTGTATGCATGCAGAGAATTGAGGGATCTTATTGCATGCATGCATATATTATATATATGGATAACTATGTCGATTCCAAGCTAAATATGTTCATCTGTTTTATTAATCTTTCTAGAGAATTAAATGTTTGTGAATATTCTGAAAACAGGTACACGTAATATATAGCTAGTCCGGGATTATATTCCTTAACTTCCTTTTGTGATATATACTATACTCTGAATATGTCTAGATGCTTTGCAGCAGGTAGATAATCTGATAGATACGCTTTTCAGTTGTGTTCGTATATATCAGTAATCAATCTGAGATGAATCTCTTCCGATCCCAAATTGTAGGAGGCACGGCTGAATCTTTCTTCCCAGTGTAAACCTACGTCATTGTTTACATTCGTATCAGCAAGGATTATATTAACGAACTTGCTGCAAAGTGTGAAAAGAACTGATTCTGATGCCATGAATTAATGTCTGCTATATGCTATCTTTAACTCAAAATGTGATGAAACAATGTTATCATCCATTAGCGTACGTTACAATATTATGTTTGCTTTGAACAAGAAAAGAAAAGGTTTATCGGATCGTTATGTTATATAGGAAATTAGAGATGCTTACGTTTGATACATTTCTAGCTCACTAGATCCAATAATCTAGAAAAAGAAAGTGAACTTAGATTTTTAATCCGGATGATTTAGTTCATCATATTGAATTATTGATTGTAGTCAAGCAATTTCAAAAATCGTACCTACACTAAAAGCCCCTAAATTTGATTTGGCATTGTCCGCCTAAAAGTAAAAATGCCGATTGCCTCACGCCACCAGCTACTAGTACTCAATTCAATCACGCACGCACGCACGCACTCGCTGATCGCTGTAAAGAAAAAAGCAATTCGGTTGTTCACGTATGAAAGTTGAGAGAATTCTAGCTAGCTAGAAGCCTAGAAGCAATATATAGTCGACCAGTACCTGCTTTACTGGAATTCTGCTTTTGCATTATTGACTACTTGACACTAATAAATATACAGAGTACATACAAGTTAAGGAAAAGAATTTAAGTACGTAAATTACTAAACTTATCGCTCTCCTAATGAAAACGAAATTCATCCTATAATTGATTTATGTCACCGATCGGCGATCCCTATATATAATTCTACAACATGTAAAGCTAAAAGCATAAAAGTAGCAAGCAAGCTAGCTAGCTACAAAATAAAGTTAAAAGCCTAAAGCATTGACAAGGAGATTACTGAGAAAGGAAGTTCTGCTGTAATTTGATTGGGGTATAATGCATGCATGGCTTGTTAATTTGGGAAGAAAATTAAGAACAGATCGAGACCACCCCAGCTTAAATATTCATATATAGTCAGTGTAATTGATAGTTAATGGAGCACAACCTAGCTAAAATACATTTTGTTAATGTAAAGCAGTGTTGACCAAAAATTGAGGTTAGATAGGCCAACGAATTCACTTAAAACACAAATGATTTAACATGGCAAAAGTTGCTAGGGGACGAAGAGTTCTGGCCTCTAGCGACTAGTGGCGACTTGATTGAACATAAAGGCGTCCCGCATTTTGGGATCTAAAATGAATCTTTGACCAAATTACACTCCTTTATCATTCATAAAATTATTAAACTGGGAAGAAATTGTCGAATTAAAAATTTATACTAAAAGTTCTTTCAACGCACCACCTGGTGTGGTAAGAATAGTCAGAAGGCTTAACATGAAACTCTCACATCTAACGTTCAAGTCCTAACTTCCACCAAGTTGTGGTCACCGTGTTTTCAGGGGTCATTTGATTCGTGCACCTGTAGTCCGGAATTAGTTTAATTTTGTTGAGATATCCTCGTAACTTCTATTTGAATACTGAGTGGATAAGTGTGTTACTGACTGAGTCTAACATAACCAAGGGGGCTTGCTACCTTGATAGATATAAAAAATAAAAAAATTATTCAGCAATACTGTTTTATAACTTTATTAAATTACAAAATTAGAAATAAATCTTTGACTAAACCATTCTTATGTTTAAATAACAATCAATTACTCTATTTAATATAAAGAAGAACGCTCTAGAGCTTTAATTTTCCATGAGCCATGGACGTACAAATGATAGAAGTGCGTTAACCAAAACAAAAAACACCCCATTTTCTTTGCTTGAATACTGGTCAATGTTTAACAATTGTAGATCTAACCTAATTTAAAAAAAAAAAAAATTTGTTCAGTTGGGCCCAACGCCATTATGCCTAAGAATTCTTCTGGCTGGGTATTATTATTTCCAAATAGTAAACGGGCTCAGATGATCCACTTATAATTCAGCGGGGCCCAAACCCTCCAACTAAACTCGTGTGCGCTAAAATTCTTCCCTTCCCTCCAACCCCGGCGAAAATTTGATGCATTCAGTAGAGATTTACAGCTAAGTTTGACTCCTTGCTCTTAAATTATCATAAAAAGAGTAGTGCTAACTCCCTCCTATGAATGTATGGAATTTGTAATGGAGCAATGGTTTTTATTTTAACTCGCAAGCAATTGCTCTAGTATTTTGTTCAAGTACATTCTCAGGTAAGTCAATTTTGTGACTGATGTAGTTGCTTATACTGGTTTTGCTTCATTGTTATCCTTATGGGAAAATGCTCTTCCCCTCATTTCTTATTCTGTTTTCCATTTTGATCAATCCGGTGTTGGTTGGTATAGGAGTTTTAAGTTGTAATGTTTTTCTTATTTATAATCGAAAAGAAAAGAAAAAGTATTTTATAATGTTCCGATGGTTGAAAGAGATATCAATGTCATGTCCTGCATATTAGTTGGTATATAGAATATACTACAATCAACTCAACCATTACCGAGACTTGGAGAATGCTTTAGGTTGGGCCATCGGACTGGTCCGACCATGACAATTGATAAGACGGTCTGACCTAAGATCTTCTATCAGATATGAGAATTAAGCTTTGATACAATAGTTGAAGCAAAATCATTATCCATTGAAAGAATGATGTATACTGAAAGAAGTGGATACTTTTTAAGCTGAAATGTTATCCATAAGTTTGGTCTCTGGGCTGACGTTTCGACCCTTCCTTTTGTTTTGGTTCCGATACAGGTGCTTACTAGCAAGCTTCATCACAGGGATGACCTGAGGCTATGGGACCCGTTTTGATCTATGAAATCTCCTGACTTCGATCTCTATCTAAATCAATAGGAAGATGGGTATTCAAAATGACTGCAAAGTGCAAACTACTGTCGAGTTTGGAAAACTTGGAACTTGGAAGTACTTTCGAGTTTGCCCACTGTTACATTCACTAAACTAATAGATCTAATAGTGGGAGAATTCGCCATATGCTATACTCCGAAGTGTCGTAGAGATCTGAAAGGCTCGAAACAAATTTTCAAAATTTAATTGTACGTTTCAGTTCCTCCCAATTAGAACTTTGCAGCCACGTGCATGACTGGAGAGTGCGTGACTTGACAACGATAGATGTCTGTCGATGCCAACCAGGTAATTTCATCTGTCAAGCAGAAACTAGTGAATCTGACTTACCACCTACTCATCTTTGTTTGGATTACCATTATAACGGATGTTCAACCAGCACCAGGTGTGTCACACATACTGCAAGTGTGACGACAAAATGGTGGGTTGTAATCAATTTGTTGCACAGTTTTGAACAGCAAGAAGTCACAACTGACCCTTCAAATCGAAATTTGAATGTCAAAATTCGGTGGATATGAGTATATGACAAAGTAGTAGTTTAGTATAACATGGATTCGGTTATTGTGTGAAGTTACGAGAAGTTCATAAAACATGGATCATTGTAGATAAGAGAACTTAAAAATATATACATTTTGGAAAACCCCTCTTCCCCAGTCAGCAATTACATACATTTCAACCAAGCTTAGACAGAATATTAAGCCACAGGGTCTCTTAATTCCTACGGAGAGGTCTTTCCCAATTCCCACCGCCCACCGGTTTAAATATCTACAAATAACTATGCTCGATCTACCAAAAAGGTAAATACAAAATCCCTCTACAACTCTACTCATCAACAGACATGTAAGCATAAACAAGCCCTAGATAGATACATTAAGTTAAGATATCAGAATAGGGGAGTGGACATCCAGGGTACCAGTGACTCTGTTAGCACGCCTTGACTACCAATCCTCCTCTATGTCATTTGCACACATTCTTCATTCTCTTTGCAGCTTTAACAAATCCCACAATCACCTGCAACTCGTCGATTTGCTACACCAATAGATCAAACAACATTTTTTAACTGTTAATGATTGGATTAAATAGCAAAATCACTCTGGACTTGGCAAGATGTAAACATGTAATGACCTACTTCTAGTTGGTTACCTAACATTCCCAACATTTGGTCACATTGTCCTCAAATTCCACAACCAACATATATAAGAACTCAGAACTAGAAAAAGAATAACAATGCCAGCAATCCTAAGTACCTGTGACATGAAATGCCTCTGAACAACATCTATTAATTGCTCTTTCGATGGGTTTGGTATGTCATCAACCTATAAAATCATTCAATCATAAGATACAAGACATTAAGTTTTTTTTTTTTTTTATAAGCCAAGAACAGTACAGGACAATCATTCAATCTCGGCAGGTACGCCTGTTAAGTTTTGAGTACTCACAAGATTGAAATGTCGCCAATATCTCCATAGAGCAGCCATCTCCAGTTTCCCAAGGTCAATTTTCTGAACAGGGAGATTTTTCAAATTATAATCAACCTAGACCCTTGCCATCTCCCCAAATATGGAAGAGTATAGTATAAAGTCAAAAAGAGAGCATAGAGATGCTACTCACTGTTGATCCTGACCCTCGAGGAGTAGAAACAGAGCCCTTAGATTGTGAGTCACAAGAGAGAGATCTGCATGTAGTCTTGTGAGATGATCCACATGATTTATGCACTCTATGCCTTGATCTTTGAGATTTTTGGGTATCATCGGATGCTGGGGATGGAAAATAATAGAGGCACAATGAGAAAGAATAGTGGGGCCAGATAAAAAAGTGATAGAGAAATGAGACAATAAAGCTATTATTTTAGAGACATAAAAAAGAAAAAGTAAATACACAACGGATCCTATGTGCCAACCCCTGCCACTTTTATATAGAACATACTGTTCCAAGTTCACGTTTAGAGAGGTCCCCAAAATAAGTTAACTAAAGCATGATGATATTAGGACCCTTATTGGAACTAATACTACTGCACCAATAGGCATAGTTGTAGTCACACAACTAACAGTACTGTGGTCAAGCACAAATTATATCAGTCATTATTCAGTTAACTTTTGAAAAGCAGATGCAAAAGATGAGATAGTATTGGCGGGTTCAAAACCCTCATTTTGTTTTGTTTGTGAAACAAACTCACCCATGTCTGATCCATTCCACTGGACAGTCTCAAAATCAAGGTCATCATCATCCTCATTACCAGTAGGAGCTTCAATTACACTAAGGGCATTCCTCTGAAGCTTTACTTCTATGCCATTTGTAAGGACCTGTTTAGAATCATTAATTAGAATTCTCATGAATAGGCCTGATAAAATCCCAAAAGGTGAACAAATTTTCAGGACACTATGAAGTAAAATAAAATAAAAACACTGTAAAAATCCAATTATATATCCTTATAAGATCTAATTCACAAATCAAAATTATATCGCATAATCAATTTTCTGGATAAAACTGGGGTGGCGATTGCTTCTTCCGGAAATTCAAATTGTACTTTTGAAAGCTCAGATAAGAATAAAAACCAGTAATCCTTCATCCCCACCCATTGCCCACTGCCCAAAAGAGAGACAGGGAAAGCTTCCTGAAGAAAGGTGTAAAACAACTCCAAAGATACTGGCTTTGGCATTTTGAGGAATAACAGAAGTTCATAAAAGAGCAAAGAACATAATCCTCCGTTTATCGAAAAAGAAAGTTAAAATTATAGAATCCCCTGAATTGGTATCCAAAAGGGTTAAGTCCAGATTGAATCACCGAAACAATATGGAACTTTTGGGCAATGGGAAGATGTAAAATGATAGATCTCCAGCAACAATTCAACAAAGAAAAAAAGAAAAAGAAAAAGGAAAAAAGGTACACTTTTTATGAACATTAAGAATGTAATTAATCAAGCCATTGAATCCGCAACATGCGCGGAATTAAATAGGAAAAACAAAGCAAGCCATCAAAAGTTAAATAAAACAGTGATCCTCCAGGGAAAGAAATTGTGAATACTGCAAATTAAATACAAAACAAATCAAAATCCAGTTATTATATTCAACCACTAGCATTAAGTTAATAATTTAACAGAAAACACTCAAAGCAATGAGATAGAGAGAGTAAAATATATTTCTTTAATAGCAAATCAGAAAAAATTAACTTCAAATTAAGCAAAATAATATCAAAAGTCTCAAACTGCAGTCCCACTTTTGCAAGAAATCTAGTAAATCTGCAGATCCAGTAGTAAAATAAACATGCAATGAGAACTCATAGTCCTGATTCAAAATTAGAACCAGTTGCATCCACACACATCTTAATTTGATGCCAATTAAATGGAAAATTGCATAAGAAGAAAAAAATATCAGTATAATAACTATGGTTGAAACTGAAGAGAATAGCACAGTGAAATAAAGCACCAAGCAGAAATTGAATCCAATTGCCTAAACAATTTGCCTGACTAATGCAAACAAACACTCAATGCAGAACTGATTTCCACAATCGGCCAAAGAGAAGAAGGAAATTACCAGCCAATGCCATCCGCCTAACCCAACGGCCTTCTTTACGACGCCTTGGAGACCAACGAGAACGGACTTGGTTCTGTTATTGCCGGTAACCACCACCTTGGTGTGACGTGGCAGCACCGAGAGCTCCTCTTCGCTACTGTCGCCGCAGCTCTGAAACTGCGAGAAACCGCCATTGTTGACGGAGCTCTCCATTGCCTGAAGCATTTTTAGCGGGTGATTTAGTCGGTGAAAACGACGGCGTTAGGTGTCGAAATTGAACTTAAACCGAAGATCATGCATTGCTGGACACGTATTTGGGGGAATTGGAGAGAGGAAGGCGAGAAATTCGAGCGGAATTGGGGTGTTTTTGCAGAGAAGAAACACAAAGGAGGGAGGGAGGGAGGGAGGAGAAGAAAAGAGAGAGAGAGGTGAGAGTGACTGGTATTGTTTATTGGTGTGTGCTATGAATCCCGGAGACCTGAGGTTGACCAATGAGAACGGACCACGTAGTGTGTGTGCGAGATTTCTCTCCCTAATTATGCTGATGCAATACCACCAGCGGTTTGGTTTTACTGGGACTTGACCGTTTGACCGGTTGTGAATGTGATAGTGGTAGTCAATGAAATGGCCAAACTACCCTTCTCTGTTTTGGAACTTCTCTACGTCCTGGATTTTTTTTTATCGGGTGATGGATGATAGTCAGAATGTTTTGGTTAAGAGAAATGCTTATTTACTAGACTCAACGCTAGTCGAAATGCAAAAAAACGTCCGATGTTCAGACTTTTCAATATGTAACCGTAACATTTTGAACGATAGAAATGTTATTAAACTCGATGTCGGTTGAAAGTAAGTGAGTCGTGATCTGTTAGTTTCATTAGTTAGTCGGCTTAATTGCACCGAGCATGTCTTGAGTTTAAATTTTAGTCAACGAAATGACCAAACTATCATTCTCTGTTTTTAAATTTCTCTAATGACTGTTTTAAATTTTTTATTAGATGATTTTAATTAAAAGAAATGCTTTGTTACTAGACTCAATGTTAGTCTAAATGAAAAAAAATGTCATTTGTTTTCTATAAACTTTTTAATATGTGGCCATAACCTTGTTAATTCAAAGAAATATCATGTTAGTTGAAAGTGTTATTATAAGAATGAACTCGGATAGATTGATTAATAATAATTAGAAATTTTGAACTATTAGGGCGGGAGTATATTTTTTTTAATAGATAAAACGAGGGTTGTTTGATTCATAATTATTGAAATTATTGAACTCTAATGAGCCCACATATATCTATACTTGACATTAATAAACTATACGGATCAGACATTTTTCATACTTAAATGCATATGATTATTAAAGGAATGGTTGTCATACAATACATGGACTCATGCTTTGCTATCTCGACTTTACATAAACAAATGAGTATTTAATTATTTACCTTGGTGGATTGGAATTTAATACTAAAATAGTACTTTAAAGACATGAGGTGTTTTTTCAAAAAAAGAAAAAGAAAAAGAAAAAAAGACATGAGGTGTTTTTGGTAATTTTGTAAAAAGAAGGACTAATGAGACGTTACGTGGATGAAAGACGTAACGGAAACCCGAAATTAATCTGGTCGGACCCAGCGGGCACTCGGGGCGGGTCCCGCAACGAGGAAGGCTCATACCTGCCGTCGGTGTTGTCTTATCCAAAAATATTAACATGGGAATTAACAAAGACTATAATGTATGTATCTGCCTCTTTTAGGGATACAATTTCCCGCCAGAACCAGGCACTGCGAGCCGTCCGTTTAGCAGGACCACCATCATGGCCGTTGGATGGTCCGGGGATTAATCAAGCCGTGTGATTGGATGTATAGTAGTGACCATGTGTAATGATCACAAAGTTGAAATGGTGGACCTTTCGGGCACAAAAGGCTAGACCCGAAAGCGACAAGCCCAATTACATTGAATTCAAAATTTTCGTTTTCTTTGTTATATTTTTACTTTATTGTAAAAAAAAACAAAATAAGAAATATAATGGAGTGGTGTGCCGCAGGACCATGCACGCAGTAGTCAATACCAGTCATGGCGAGCGTTTGTCTTCATGCAGCGACTTGGTGAAAGAAAATTGCAATTCTTATCGGTTACGTTACCGACTCCATTTGTATATGTTTCTTTTGGTTTTGGAGGTTCCAGAAGCAGTTGTTATGCATCCAAATAGTCTGCAGTAATATAAAATTTTTAGCAGGAAGTTCTATGAGATACAAAATTTGTTTAAACTATGAAACAGACGTGTATAAACTTTTTTTTTTATCACATTGTGAACAAACTCCAAGTGTAGCATTCTCAGTATACTCAATGTTGGTAGAATCATACCCATTATACTTAAAGATGGTAAATTCATACTCGTAATATTGGGAGTATGGCATTATCTTTGATATTTTAAGGCATTGAAGCATCTTTTACGCAGTGGATAAACTCTTGTTGGAAACGAAAGAATTTGATCAGTTAAATAATTTTGTCAAGAAAAAACTAGTCCCATGATTTAAATTTAGTAGGTGATTATTGTAAAAGATTGAACCGAAAGTTAGATACAGTAGCGTGTATCTTTTCAACGATGAAAGTTGTAAGAATAAATCACAAGAACAATAATAAGAATAGTTCATCAATTAAAATCTAAAAGAATTAGTTAGTTATTATAGGAAGAAAAGTAGTATGTGATACATGTGTTGTCGATCTAGGGTTTGGCGATGATAGTCAAGCATAAGTAAGAAGTGAATTCTTATATTTTGTTTTGTTGAAAAAATGAAAACTTAATTAGTCAAATAACTCTAATCGCGTTGGGCATACACGTTTAGACCTCGTTTGGTTCACGGAAAGGAAAGTAATTCCTTTGTCTTTCCTATAGGAAGGGAAATGAATTTCCCAACAACTTTCAATTCCGATGTTTGGTAACGAAAGAAAAGTTATCATGAAAGTTGTTAAAAAGTTTGTAAATAATGTAATAAAATAATATGTTGTGAGTAATAAATGCAAGGAAAGAAGGAGGGTAAATGATTCATTTGAGATTTAGAAGGAACCATTTTCCCCCATATTTTTCATTCATTCAGGAAATGATTTCCTTTCATTTTGCATCCCAAACGCCAGAAAGAAACAAATTTTCTTTGCTGATGCTTTCTTTTTGCGAACCAAAGGTGGCCTCAATCTACATTTATCGGAATAAGAAGATAGTTAACGAGGTCAATAATTTTAGGGGGGAAATGTATATGGCAAGAGCATATAATACACAAAAATTGCGACCATAATGAGACTGTTTTGTACTTTTGTAACATGTGCCTGTATGAATAATAAGAAGTATCTATTCTATATTTTCCATTATGTGAATATGTGCTGTGGAGCGTATCAGCTCCAATAACAAACAATTTGTCGGCCCTCGGAAACAGAAACACAGAGCCTCACTGTTCATAGAGTCAATAGTCATTGCAAAACCACCCCGGCGATTTTAGCACGGGGTTGCTTTGAAAGAGTGGGATGAGGGAAAGAGATTAATAAGAAAATGTTGTTGCATTCAGGAGAACATGTTAGCTGCTCCCCATTTTGAGAGAGCTCGACTTCCAGAGCTAATGTTAAGCAAACACATGTGCCCAGAGTATATAGATTAGGTCAATTGTCACTTCTTGTTCGTAGTTTCATATATTGCTGAGTGAGTGAGTGGGTGGGGTACTCATTCTCACCACTCACTTCTACAGGATGCTGAGTGCCTGAGTTAGTTACATATAAATTACCTAAATTAATGGATTGACAAATCTATATTTAGACTTGAGACATGAGTAACTTTACGTAATACGTTGCGAAATCTATAACATGCCTGTTTTCCATCAATATATGACTCAAGGATTAACAACTTGGACTTCAACTCATATGGAGGTGGCCAGGTGGGTCAACATAATGACGAGAACAAGAACCAAATTGAAAAGAGTATACAACTGAGAAAGGCCCAGAGGCCCATTGGGCTTCCTGGTTCATACTATCATCAAACATTCAAGGGGCCAATAGCTAAAGAAAACACTTGACTCACAAAAATGTAGAAAAATCTGTTGTTACATTACAATTAATCAAAAACATAGTGTAATCAATATCCTACCTTCCTTTTTCTCCTGGAACATTAGTGTCCTACCCTCTCTTCCTAAACCCTGAACCTCACCTCTGAACATTATAAATATATGCTTGCTGATCACTAATCAATTCCCTTTTATACAAACATAACTACAGTGTAGAACAAAAACATTAAGTTCTAACATGGCAAGCAGCAAAGATACTTTTTCTTAAGCTTCTTAGTTTTGACAACAGTAGCCTTCTTTCCTGCTGGAGGTGTTGTCGTATGAGAATTCGAGAAACCTTCATTCCTTTGGTCTGGTTTTTGATTTCTGCTCAGTTTCACTGTAGTTTTTTCTTTACTCTTAACGCAGACTGTTGAACTGGGAATTGAAGAATGACTTTTGATCCTTTCTTCACTTGGAGATTTGTTCAAAGATCCTATAAACCAAATCAAGAGTATTTTAAGCTTCTGAAACTGACAAAAAAGTCCTATTAAGCATTGAACTGAAGCATTTTTTATGTACCTGAGGAAGCGGCAGCTGCATACATAACCAACTCATCTGGTCTTTGACATACTGAAATACTGAATTTGCAGCCTGCATTCTTATTTGCACGGTCCGGACTAGTTTTGGGTTCTAGTTCTTCCAACAAAGCCAGGGAATCGAAGCATTCGTCTGATGATATTGTCAAGCAACTTGAATCTGAACTAGAAGAAAATGATGCTGGTCTATCAAGATCCAGCAATTCTATGTAGTCATCTCCGAAAGGAAAATCTATCTCTGTCTCGGGCATGATTTCTATTTGATGATCTGGAAGCCTTTCTGTCACAGTTAACGTTCCTGTTTCATTATCCTTGATCACCTATAAGATGTATCAAACTTGTATCAAGATTTTACTTAAAATTGAGCTGATATATAACAAAGCCTGTTGTTCCAAGAAATTAAAAGCTGTGTCAAAAATGGACTCCCAACCAACAAAGCCAAACATATACATATTCAAAATATGACCAGGATCCTAACCTGAGGCTTGCTTGTGGAAGCGTGTCCAGTACGTTTCTCCACTAGTGGAACAACTAAATGTGTGAAGTGATTAGCAACATCAGAAGTAACCTTTTTCTCGAGGTTTTTGCAGTTTGATTTCGGTTCAGCACCAATAGATTGGACTCTGCAAAGCAAACTGGCTTCCTGCACATTATCCAACCAAACTGGCAGATGACTGGCAGGTTGGGTAGAGGACAAAATAAATAGAACATATCAGGAAAACAAATCACACAGAGTTGGCAGACCTCCTTTAATTACCTTTGTCTTGCTGTTTTCGGAAACTTTCTCGTAAGTTATCCAGTATTCTTGCATTACCCAATTGGTTTTTTGTTCATGAGGTGCTCGGCCTTCATAGAATTCAAGGGTAGTTCTCCAACCAGTGATGGTAGAGTCTGAGAATATTTGACATGCCTCCTCTTTGGGCCTCCAGTATCCAAAATTTGTATCTTTGCTCTCATTAGAGCGAATCAAGTACCAAAGACTACCTGCACATATATAGGGTCTGATTAGAGGGAATGTACAATAGCTAACTACTGAATCCATCACCTTGATGAAATGAAATTTGGAATATTCTCAAAGATTGAAGGATTGTATAATTGTGAGGGACACGAAGAATACCAGGTGGTAAATTTGAGGGCAAGTATTGGTAAGGATTTACACCATTGATCACATTTGTTGGAGGTGGTGATCCATTTATAAGTTTCTGTAAAAACGTAAACATACGGAGCTCCTCATCGGTACAGTGAAGACCAATATCAGCAGGCAGGAGTGCAGCTTGTGGATGCATGGTAACTGATTCCAAAAAACGAAAATGAATTCAGTCACTGGGGAGAGTCTACTAAAGAAACATGAAAATCACCTATTTATCAGCTATATATCACCAGGAAACATAAACGATGGATCAAATATCAAGTATGCTCCAACATTGTTCAAGCTTAACTTTAGTTTTCCAAATTAGGATCTTGCAAGAGTCACAATTAGAAGATTTTCTTGCATTGCATTGCATATAAAGTATGTAAACAATATCAAATAAGCTTCCTAATTAACAAGGCTACAGCAAAGCTACAATAATAACACTATCAACTCATAACTGAGATGAACTGTATAAATGATCACTGAACCTGACGGCTACTTTCTCTAGATAATAGAACAAACATTAAATTACATCACTGACTAATGCTCATATTACTTGTTTATTTGACTCCAACCAGATTGCAGAGCAGAAAATTTAACCCATCAACAATGTTCCACACAAAAAAGAAAATTGCAAACTATGAATCTACTACAAAATCGCAAAACTAAAAGGCATCATCATCCAAAACACAAATACTACACAAAATTACATAACTTGGTGACCAGAATCAGCCAATCTACCTTATCGGGTAAAGAAATCATGATCAAGTTCAGAATGTATCACAGCAACAAGAAATTATATCGCAGAATTCAAAATGTTTTACTAGTTGGGCCTCCCTCCACTCAGCCGATACTACCACAAGTATGTATTCAACTTACACACCCCCCAAACAAAAATCTCATTACACACCTTTTCATTTCGTCATGAACAAAAGATTTTAATGAAACTCCTTCAAACTCAAAGCTATTCTACAAGATTGCATATATCATAATATAATGAAATTGCGATATGATCCAGAACAATCTGATCCTGAATTGGTAAGAAATTGAAACTAGAGCCGATTGGTGAGTTGAAAGTTCAAACCTTTTTGGCCTTTGGGACGACCGGGGAGTCTCTGCTTCCTTAATCGCTAATCCAAAAGGGTCTGGACCAACCACCCCATATTTATAGGGCTGCCCGGACACTAGTGAACAGTGACTGACTGACTAACAGAGACTGAGGTGAGTTTAACCATGGTTTTGTGCACTCATTTTACAAACGTGGTGCTTCTTCATTGGCCTAGTTACGCAATCCGTTCATTCTTCCTCCCAACTCTTCTCCTCTGCCGTCCTTTCCTAGAAACTTCCAATTTTCAATACTGAAATATGCGATTTATTAACGATATTATAATATAGAAGCGTCATGGTGCTTATTCTCTCATTATGTCATCTGACTTCATTGCCCAGATGAGGTACCTCCCGGAAAAATCGGCCGCTAATATGTCGGTACATAAATGATGGGCGAGCATTGTACCATGTAAATGTAGCAGTACCGTCAATTGCTCGGTATTTTTTAGTTTAGTAACATCAGTATGCTTATAAATGGAATGTTTGGAATTCAACTTATAGATTGATTTTTTCTTTTCTTTTATAAGATAAACAACTTTAAATATGCAACTTGACTCAAGTTGGCCGAAACTAGTAGCTTAACTAACATAAAAGTTGAGGGTTAGAATGTTACACGTTCTCATTTACTATTAACAAATTGACACTTTAGCTTTAACTAATCATGTCATTTTCTTAAAGAAAAGAAAAAGAACAAAATTCACATCATTTTCCAGAAACAGAGGTAAATATAATCACATCGCGTCAAGCGGTTATCGCTGCCTAACGAGATTAACACCCTCATCTGTCTCTTTATTTCTCCAAAACCAGTATTTAGTGTTAACCTATCAAATTTTTCTGTTAATAAGACAGAGCTCATTAGCTCATTACAATTGTCACAGGCCATAAGTGGGCTTGGGCAGGTCAACGATTGACTCCGGGGTCCATTAGACTGCGGGGGCCCGTTTTGACACGGCGGGAGAATTTTAACCGCAAAATCGCTAAATTGGGGCGCGCCGAAACGGCGAGACCTGATGGAGCACTCCAAAACCACCGGTCAGCTAACCGAGTTTTTGGACTCCGGGATTTACCGGTTCGAAGATTCCAACGCCGTTTTTATCGACCCGGTTCGCGTGCTCAACCGCTCCTACACCCGGTTTAGGGTTTCACCTTCCGCTTACTACTGTCGCCGATTCAACTCCACTTGCCCACCGGAGCCCAGCGTCGCTTCGAATTCCAGAAAGCGAAAGCGGAAGGAGAAGAAGAAGCCTCGGGCTCTGAACGATAGAGAACAAGTCGCCGATCAACGCCACCAGGTAATTTCACAGTTGGTTACTGCTCTCTTTTTACAGTAGAGTAGGAAATTACAGCGCAGGGTGATTGAAAATTGAACTATTGCAGCTAGTGAGGCCTTTCTTACTCAAGGCACATGAATCTTTGATCCGAACAAGTGAGGTGTTAGAGGTTATGAGCAATTTGAGGGGTTGTTTGGGTCCTGAAACTTCCTCTCCAGGTGTTGAACAGTCATTTGTTGAACTCGCACAGGTCTGGCAGGCTCCTCTTTACCAGATTACTCTAAACTTCCATACAAATTACAAACAAGGGGAAGATGGAGGTTGGTTTTCGTAGTCAAAAATTTGGCCTTTAATTCTTTATTTAATGGCATCCTTGAGAGATTCTTTACTATTGTGGTTTGAAAAATTGTGATATTTTGACCATATAATTATTTTTCTTCTTCTTCTAGTAATTGCAGTGATGTACTCTACTTTGTGTTTGTTAGGCTCCCTTGCTACGCAAGACTGTGAACAATGTGTTCTCCCTGTGTTTAACAACTTGGTCGTTAATGAGAGCAGTAATGATGTGGAGGCTGAAGTTTTGACCAGTCGATATATTTTGCCTCCGAAGAGTTCCTTCTACATGGTATGCCGACTTACTGATTGATTTTCTTTTAGACACAGTGAAACCTCCTTAGCTTGTTTATTGTGTTTCTTATATGGATTGTTTTCAATCATGTGGAAGTCAGATATGGGGCAGATTCACAATCTAATTCCCGGTAATTCCTACATTTCATCTTCATGAATACTTTAATTCCCTCTTTCTGAATCTATAAACTTCTTGGTTTTATATGGATTAAAAAATCATGATGCATGCACCAGCTTATGTTTTTTTTTTTTTCACAATCACAAGTACCTTATTCAGTTGGCGCAAACATCTTTTTCGTTTTATGTTCTAGTGGTGGTATACCTTGTTCTTTTTATAAAATGAAAAAAAAAAAAAAAAAACAAAGCTGCTTGAAATTTTATTTTCATCTATCTAAAGTATCTGTCATTTTCTGTCATCTGTTATTTATTAATTATGTTCTCCACTTCTCCAAGTAGAAGGTATGTCATAATTTGCTTAATCTGCTAAGTTATGGTTATTGTCTCTTGACCTGTTTTATTTTAATGCAGCTGAGTCTGATTTTGGCTTCAGTGTTATAGTTGTTGATCCACCATGGGAAAATGGCAGTGCTCGGCAGAAGTCGAGGTGGGCCTTTGCCTTAATTGTGTTTTCTAGTATTAGGAAGCCCTGCAAGCTTTTGCTAGGAACTTATGTTAGGATCTGCTTTGAATCCCTTTATCTAGTTTCATCCTTTTGATATTAAATAGCCTAGATATCAACTAATTATGTAATGTTAGATGTAAAGTTTTGTTTAGTTCAGAGTTCAACAGGGAAAAACCATCAGAATTAGGTTCATTGAATTTGGTAGGTTAATCCATTGAAACTACTCGGAGTGCAGATCAATGACTGCAGATTAGAATTGGCGTTAAGTTGGGATGCAATCTGCAGTCCTTACCTTGTCTTTTCCAATAACTACGTATTTCTTTTTTAATCAGTGGGGATAAGAACAAATATTTGGTGATGTTATACACAACACTTATCTTTTGGTTGTGGTTTCAATATGTGTAGGTACAAAACTTTGCCCAACCGATATTTCTTATCCATTCCGATCAAGCAACTTTGTCACACAGATGGAGCATTTGTTGCCTTATGGGTAACAAATAGGGAGAAGTTGCGTGATTTTGTCGAGAAAGAGCTGTTTCCTGCTTGGGGAGTCACACATGTTGCTACTTTTTTCTGGTTGAAGGTTCTCATGTCTGTTTCTCTTTTTGTGTAGTGATTAACTTGAATATGAATGTTTGAATTCATTATGCTGTGGTTCTGGTTCCTTTGAACTCTCATAGGTGAAAGCTGACGGTTCCTTGATTTGTGATTTAGACCTGTTTCATCATAGGCCATATGAGTGCCTTCTTGTGGGCATCTGTCATGGGAAGGTTAGCCTATACCACACCAACAGCCTTGGCTTCATTTCTTGTACTGAGTTTCAGTTATTTTTTCACAACTCATCTTCTTGCTGCTTTTGATGTTGATACTTCACAGGTTATGAATTCTAAACAGCTATTGGGATCAGATCATATACCAGATAATCAAATTATATTAAGCGTACCGGGGGATTACTCAAGGAAGCCCCCAATAGGAGGTGATTTATTGCTGATCATAGTATTTAATATTTAGTTTCCTTTAACCTAAAGCCAGATTTTTTGGGGACAATGCTCTTCATGTATCTGGTTTTCAAGTAGGCAATGTAGTTACTCATATACCTTCAATTTATGCCTATTAACAGGATTGTTACAGGAGCTTGCTCCGAGGCTCAAAGGTGGTCGATCCATTGAACTATTTGCTAGAGAAATGACAACCGGATGGGTTTCTTGGGGGAATGAACCCCTTCATTTTCAAGAATCCAGGAATTTTGTAACCGAATAGTGCTGCTAATATTATTTTGATATAATTGGTCAGTGTACATTTTGCTAACTCTGTTACCACAAAAGACCCGTTTGTTTTTGGTGCGACTTGGGTAACATTTTCAGTTGTCATGGCCGTTGTAAGATTCAAAAACTGGGAGAGGATTAATAACAAAATCGAGTAGTACTCTTTCTATCAATGAGACTATGAGAGGATGAAACAATATGTTTTCATCTTTAGTTTCTTTTACAATCGAAAATCCCTAATTAGGGTCTCAATCTAAGGCGTACTTTTAATCTTAGATATATACGTGTATCAGTGTATGGCATACTAGCATACGATTGTTGATTCTTATTATATAATAATTGAGCAACAAAGTCGTTGTAGTATAGTGGTAAGTATTCCCGCCTGTCACGCGGATGACCCGGGTTCGATCCCCGGCAACGGCGTCTTTTTTGGGTTTCATTTTACTTTCTCTTAAACCGATTGGACACAACATACGACATGTCGCGGTCATGGCATGGCTCTATGATTAGCGGAGCCTGTGCCTCCTATGTTTTAGGACTTGAAACAGAAATTGGAAGGGTGAAGATAAAGGCAGAAGGAGAAGGGCGACCATGAAAATGAGAAAAACAAACCAACAAATCAAAAATAGTCTCACAAATGGGAAAAGTTGAGAGTATTTAGTAAGATTCTGCCATTATTGTCCACCAAATTAACTCTTCATTGTTTTCTTTTATGCTTCATTTGGTCGATCAGGTTAGCTTCTCTTTCTTTTTCACGAATGCCGATCATCAACAATTGATTGGATCGCAAAACTGTTAATCATGCTCGGATTTTTATTTCAGAAACAATGATCAGGTTATTCAAAGTGAAGGAAAAGCAACAGGAAGTTGTAGACAATGCAAAGGAGAAGGGACCAGTCAAGAAGCAAAGTGCAGGGGAATTACGTGTTCAAAGAGGTCTGAGCTTTTCTTTCAGAATTGAGAATTGGGAAACTGTTCCATTTACACATTAATACATACTATTCGCAACAATATTCGATGCAATCCATGCATTCCTCATTAGCCTGCTTCTTCAACATGATTTAGATTGTAATAATTGAGTTTTTTGTGTACATGATATATGAGTTTGTATAGCAAGTTATCATGCGCAATGACTTGGGTGCTTTAGCCTTATGAACAGCCTTCATAATTACACAACACTTTTCATTTTTCAAACCCAATAAAATCAGGGTTCCAGCCAACTATGTTGTGTTTATTTGACTGTTTAATCATATAATGAAACTCCTTCCTATCAAAACCTCAAAATCTGGCATCCAAGACATGGTGTAAGCTCTGCTCCCTTGTTAGCCCTCCTTCAACTCGTCTTTGATTTTTCTTCTTCATTTTTTAATTGTAGATATAGCTGAGTTGAACCTGCCAAATTCAATTAGCATAGCATTCCCCAGTGGACAAGATGATCTGATGAACTTTGAGGTCACCATTGAACCTGATGAAGGGTACTATAAGTAAGTAAATCCTTAACTGTTACCATACCAAGGCCACTAAAATGCTTTGCTAAAAGTGATTTTGTTTAATATACCTGCTAGCATCTGCAACTTTAATGTCATGCCATTTAGTTAAACTCCCTCTTCCCTTTCTTCTGGTCATAGAGGTGGCAGGTTTCTCTTCACATTTGAAGTTACCCCAGTCTATCCTCATGAAGCACCAAAGGTCAAGTGCGAAACAAAGGTACTCACACCTAAGTTGCTTCTTTCCTGGGATTCTATCAATTTTCCAGCTGATTGAGTATGCTGTAAACCATGTTACGAACATACGTGCTGAGAGTATATCCCACATCAATATGTATAGCAATGCATAAGTTTAATTAGCCTTTTAGGTGGAATGCTCATACTACTTCACTACCATCTCTAATCTGCAGGTCTATCATCCAAACATTGACTTGGAAGGGAATATCTGCCTTAACATTCTTCGTGAAGATTGGAAACCTGTCCTCAATATAAGTACTGTTATTTATGGATTGTATTACCTATTCACGGTATCCATCTCCAACTCTACATCAGTCAAGTTGTATCTGTATGTGACCTTAATGCTAACTCAAACCCTGCATTTCCTTATGCAGCAACCAAATTATGAAGATCCTTTGAATCATGAGGCAGCTGATGTTTTGAGGGATAATCCAGAGACGTTCGAATCAAATGTGAAAAGGGCAATTGCTGGTGATCAATGGATTGGAAGTACCTATTTCCCTAAACCGGATTTTTGAGATCCACTGCGAGAGCATTGCTAACTCAAGGTCCAAGGCTTTTGTAACGGTGAAGTTGTGTTTTCTGTGGTCTATCAGCATTTTGTATGATAGTGTAACATTTTTCTTTCTATCAATAACAAAGCATCATTCATGGTGAGACCTAGTTTTTCATATGAACTTGAAAAACACATTATTACTTGCATGATTTAGCTTTACATCTGTACACATTTATCATGATTCTTATTATTCTTCCGACAAAAGCTACCAAGAACCAGGAAAAGATAGAGCTAAACCTCAAAAGCCCAATTATGCAACAGTCTTCTTTGATTCGGCCCATTGTCAAACCCAAATCACTTTTTTATTTACTCAGGTAGGAACCAAATTCCATGCAGAGAAAAAAGCAGAAAAACCCAATAATTCATCGTCAGGGGGAGTGGGTCCCGCTCTAACTTCCAGACCCACCAGAGAATTATTAGGTCATCAGAAAACTGTTACATACACGCGGCAAACCCTTTCTTCTCTGTCTCTTACATTGCAATACACTACCCTGTACTCCGTCGCACCCATTCTTACTGTATGTCTCTTCTGCCGCACACTGATTCTCACATGGAGATTCCAGTATTCAAATCAAACGGTCCACAATCCAGGACAGCCAACGGCTTTTAGTCCAGATGCGATGCACCGCAACTTTTCCAAAAATGAACCTTTTTTTTTTTTTTTTTTCTTTCTAACTCTCGGAGAGATTCTTCTACACTTCAACCGAAAAAGCGAAAGCGCATTCCTCGTGAACACACGCATTTCCATCTCCGATTCCACTGAGCTTAAATCCACTGCGACGCAGAGCCTCTTCACATCGTCCCTGATAACAACAGAGAGAGAGAGAGAGAGAGGTGGAGGAAGAGTTGATTGTTGTTGTTCTTGGAGAATGACGTCAGACGGAGCCACCTCGGCGTCGACGGTTAGGAGAAAGCCGTCGTGGAGAGAAAGAGAGAATAACAGGAGGAGAGAAAGGAGGAGGAGGGCGATTGCGGCGAAGATATTCGCCGGGCTTCGAGCTCAGGGGAGCTTCAACTTGCCCAAGCACTGCGACAACAACGAGGTCCTGAAGGCTCTCTGCGTCGAGGCCGGTTGGACTGTTGAAGAAGACGGCACCACTTATCGAAAGGTTTTACTCTTCTCCTAATTTTTGTTTCTTTTTTTTGAGTTTTTCATATCTCATTATGCAACTGCAACTTTTTTTATTTTCAATTATTTAGTTGATAATTTTGGAGGAAATCGGAGGATTTAGGACATGAATTTGGATATAATCGGTTGGTTTAGCATTGTGATTGGTGTATATTGTTTATGCTTCATTAGATCTTTCAGCAATTTTACAACTGCAATTTTCTTCGCTTGAGTTATGTGGTTGATAATGATTTTGGAGAAATCGACCAATTTAGGATTTGAATTGGCTGAATTTTGAAAGTGATTTAGCATTGTGATATTTGTGTAGATTGTTTTTTGTTTGGTTTGGAGATGTTATTCATATGATCCTGAATCAAATAATGTAATGTGGCTCCGTTTTACAGGGATTCAAGCCACCCCCAACTGATACGCCAGGCACTTCGACCAAAGTTACACCCTATTCCTCTCTGAATCCGAGTCCACTATCTTCTTCCTTTCCAAGTCCAATTCCTTCCTACCAAGCCAGCCCCTCATCCTCTTCTTTTCCAAGCCCATCTCGTTGCTTTGATGCCACCAATTCATCAAATCTGTTTCCCAATCTGCGATCTGCTATACCTTCTTCTCTTCCTCCTCTCCGGATTTCTAATAGTGCCCCTGTGACCCCTCCACTCTCATCCCCCAACTCGAGAAAGTGCCAACCAATTCCCAATTGGGACTCCATTGCCAAACAATCCATGGCCTCTTTCAATTACCCATTTTACGCCGTGTCTGCTCCAGCTAGTCCAACTCGTCACCAACATCAACTCCATACTCCTCCCACCATTTTTGAATGTGATGAGTCTGATACTTCAACTGTTGAATCTGGCCAATGGATGAACTTCCAGAAATTTGCAACTGCCTTGTCCGCAAGGCCAACCTCTCCGACCTTCAATCTTGTGAAACCTGTCACTGCTCAGCAAAACTTGCCAGCTAATGGAATGGCAGAGATGGGGAGAGGATCAGAGTTTGAGTTTCTCGGGGAACAAGTGAAGCCATGGGTTGGGGAGAGGATTCATGAGGTGGGATTGGATGATTTAGAGCTCACACTTGGCAATGGTAAGGCCCGAAGTTAAGCCACCGTGTAGGGATGCATGGTGCATTTGAGTTCTGCACTTATGAACGAAGAGAAGAAAAGATGTTGGTTTATCTGGTCCGCAAATCATTTAATTTCAGCTTGGTGTTGGAAGTAACGGCAGGGCGAAAGAATGGCTTATAGCAGACATGGTTAATGCAAGGAAATTAAATTTTCAAGAGGGCAATTTAAGGTCATTTTATTCCTTCATTCTCAATTGGAAATCAAAGTAGATTTAGATAGTGTGTACTCTTTCTTGTTGA
This sequence comes from Rosa chinensis, assembly GCF_002994745.2. Lineage (NCBI taxonomy): Eukaryota > Viridiplantae > Streptophyta > Magnoliopsida > Rosales > Rosaceae > Rosa > Rosa chinensis. Next base: position 61,366,714 of record NC_037093.1, read on the forward strand.
AGTTCACCTTTGAAGACTGAAAAACTTTTTCTCTTTTTCTTTTTCCCTTAATTTTTTTTGGTTTGATTGCGGACTCGGAAACTGGGAAATGAGAATGCTGTATATTTTACAATTTTGTTTTGCAACTTATTTTCCTCCTTTCGCTCGCATCTCTTTTAAGCTCTGGTCAAAAGTTCGCACCGGTGGCCCGACAGAGGTGGCTGACTGGCTGGCATGTTAATGACGTAGCCGATATAGCTCATGTTAATGTCCTGCCTGCACATGCACCCTTAATACTAAAATGGATTGAATTGTTATCAAGTTTTAATAGTTCCATATGAGTAATGAGGTAGCAGAATTCACTTCCGGTTCTCACAAATTAATACCCCTAATATCCAGCATCAACGCTAGGGTTGTATTATTGAAGAGAATCGGATAGGCTGTTCTTTTATAATGTAGACGTTTATTACAGGACACATACGACCAAACACAGCAACTTTACAAGCACTTTAACGCGACAAAAGATGGCAAATTTTTACGTGCAAGCATCTAATGTAACTGAACCACCTCCTCCATACATCATGTCACAGACATAATGCGGGTTCAGATGAGCAAAGCATGCACCAAGATGAAAGTAGGAAACACTGACTGGCAAGTCAAAAAAGACATCTGCTTCCACCCCTAGTAATTTCTAGTCTATGTAGATTTTTGTGATGAGGAACAAAGTTTGGCTCAGTCAGTCTAGTCAGGATAAGCGTGTGGTCTTCTTCTCCATGGCTTCACTTTGGTAGATCCTTGGACTTCTCGATATCAAGTTTCGGATCGAACTTGGCGTTGACATCGCACACTTTGTGCCTGAAGCATGTTACAAGATGATCGTTCACAATCCCAGCTACTTGCATGAATGAATAGACGACAGTAGGACCAACACAACGGAAGCCTCTCTTCATCAAATCCTTGCTTATAACTTCAGCTTTTGGTGACTTTACTGGTACTTGACGTCCATAACGAACTCCATTGTTGATCGCCTTCTGGTTCACAAAGCTCCAGCAATATTTACTGAAGGAACCAACCTCTTGCTGAATCTGCAAACAGTGAAATACATCGAAGCCTAAAAATTCAGCACAGGGAATTATTTGTTGATTTTGGAAACAGGGAAAAACCTTTCAAAGGGACAAGTTATGCAAGCGTATGTAGTATCTAGAGATTGCATTGCCCGAACAATGTTGAATACCTTGACCACTTGTATAGCATTGTCAACGATTGCACGAAGCTTTTGTTGGGATAGAATTGGGATGCCATTTACTTTGAGTGACAGTAACTTCTTCTCATCAAACTTTGCAATGGATGAAGGATCAAAGTTGTCAAAAAGATTCCTGCCAAAGACATGAAACAACCATAAAAAGCATTAAGCATAAGGGCGCCATTCTTCACAAAACTCAAATGATAGATGAAATGGAAACAAGCACACCTGAATATGTCCCTCCTGGTAAGAATTTCAGGCCAACTGAGTTCTGCTAGAGATTGCGAAAGGACGAGTAGTTCAAACAGCTTCTTATCATCATACACTGGAACTCCCCATTCTTCATCGTGGAAAGAAATATAATGTGGGTCTGTTGTAGCAAAATTAAATTTCAGTAAATTGCACTAACCTAGAGAACATAATTGACACATAAAAATTATAGGTAACCAAATTATATCACTGAAACCAAATTACATCTCAGTGGTTATCTTTGTCAATTCTGAACTATATTCTCAACAGTGTAAGATTTTAAGAGTGTACAATCCTTTCATACCTCAACCTAATTATCAATTTAGGTCAAACAGTTAAAATTTCTACCTCAGTTTCTTTCACATTCAAAATCCAATATTCCAAAAAGAAAAGAAAAGTGAGCTAATTTACCGGAGTAAGCTGTAATCCATTCACATCGCCTAGGTGGACCGTCAGGCTTGACGACGTCGTTTGAAACAAGCTTGGCAGGCCTCAAGCTCTTATGCCTTACAGTCCTTCTAGGACTGGCCGTTTTGGGAGAGGAGCCAGTGGAAGAGGTGTCTGAAGAGCACGAGCTGTCCACCGAAACGTTTTTCCGGACAACCGATTCCGGAATTTCTTTTCTCGGCCTCTGCGGTGGCTTCTTGAGTCCCTCGTATTTGTGTTTAGGTCCCTCCGAAACCCTAACTCTGTTCCCACCTGGGCCGAGAACGGCGCGAGGCTCGCAGATTGAAGATTGGAGCTCAGTGGCCACAGACATTGCCATAGGTATGTAAGTGCTAGCTGTGACAGGCTGGTATTTGAGCTCCGAAACGACGGCGTTTTAGCTGAAGAGTTTGTGTGAAGGATTTGTGAAGTATGTGTTTGATTTGGTTTGGAGCAGAGAGAAGTGGGAGTGGAGTGGGTAGAGGTGCAGAGGGCGCAAAAGTGACGAAAGAACGGAACTGTTTAAAACGGAAACCCGGAATGGGTAAGATACCCGTAATAGCCGGTAATATTGCTTGCGTGTCGGCGAACTTATTGAAGAGAGATTGGGAAAGCTTTCCTCAAATGCCCCAATTTGCCCACGCCTCCTTTTTGGAATTACGTCTTTTTTGCCTACGATTTAATTGTTCCAACAATAAAAGAGAAGTATCATTTAATCAAGTCACAAGAGGGCACCAATAAAATATTAGAATCCACAAGGTATTCAGTTAGGCAATTGAATCACTAAATTAGACGAACTAATTGGTTTAAAAAATGTGCCAAAACTAGTGTTTCAATTATTTATGTAGGTAGCATTTTCTAATTGATTGGTCAAATTAATGTAGTTGTTCGATTTCCTAACACAAAACTCAAGTGATGCTTCTTAAAATCTCTATTTAAAACCTCAATCTTCATAACCCTTAATATTCTACACCGACCAACGTGTAATTTTTAAACTACTTTTTTTTATTTTTTTGAAAATTTTAAACTAGTTTTTATAATCATAATAAAAATGAGGTCCATCAAAAACGAAGTTGACCCGACTGTCATCATGTCAAACAATCATCAAATAGTTGAAAAAAAAAAACCCAATTAAATAGTATTGAGACACATTTAACAAAGTACTCAAACAACGTCTTGGTGTTGATAAGTAGTGAATCATAATTTTGCTAACACAATGACTAATAAGTCATAATTGGTAAAGGTTCAATCAAGTTTGTCACACAAACAAGAGAAAAGACAATAGATAAGATGGGGCCAATGGAAATTATAATAATGAACATTAAGGTGAAAGAAGATAATTACGAGTACTTTTTCAGTGGTTTCAATGTTGATTAGGATGTTAAGGGACAGCCTATTGAAAGGTGAATCTGTAGGCTGATTTAGCTCGACTTTGTTGACCCCAAACCACAGCATGGTTAATTTGTGCTTATAATTGTACAGAAAATTTAAATCATGAAGCACTAAACATGTGGATAATTAAATGCAAAGAGTTACAAGGGGGTATTTATGAGATTTCGGATAATAAAATCGAACCGGAAACCTGGGAAGCCGGAGGTGGCGGTTGGACCGTTGGAGGAACAACCCAACCGAAGCTTAGGCCATGGGTCGCATTCAGTTGGTAAGGTTGAAATGTAAAATTGTAAAATGGGTTACGTGTTGGATATATGATCCGGTCGCTTTTGAGCCTTTTGGTGGGGAGCTTCCTTACCGTTGAGTAAAAGAATCCAAAGTCCCTCACCCAATAGTGCGTTGCCAACGGCTAGGCTATTTGACTTGGTCCAACACCAACTTTTTACTGGGCTGGGCCTTTTCTCCCATTTCTTACTGGCCCAATCAACTCACTCGTAGCAAAATGTCAGGTAAGCAAGACCCAATCAATGCTTACGTCAGAGGCCTTCAACTTCGGTCCATAAAGGCCCAAAACTAGAATATGGACGATATTATTTACATTTGGTGAGAAATCGACCCAGCCTATTTATAACTCAACTCTCAAATTTTCCCTCAACCCAAGTGTTAACCCGAGAGCAATAATAATGCTTCTTCATAATTATGTTGTTTTAAATAGAAAAATATATTAAGTGAAGAGATCAATGAGACACTTTGACTTGTCGATCATTTTGTCGGGTGACATTTTTTTTTTAGTGCAACAGAAGACCAATCCATTGATGATAAATCATACGACCTCACTCGGTCAAGCATGAAGGGTACAAAACACCCTTCATATTACAATGCAAGCTCACGAAGAGTACTAAATCCAAAAGAAATCTAGAGAAAACTAAAATCCCTACTCCAACAATACAAAAATCATAAAGGAACTGCAGAAAACAACATACAAAATTTGAAAAAAAAAAAAAACTCTCTAACCCTACATTGCCCTAACATGGAGCCACTGTCTTAAATATCTTGACGCCTAAGACCCTCTTGGTGTACGTTGCAACAAACAACACAGCCACAACAACACGCTAGAAATAAAAGTAGGACTAAGAGCAGGACAAACCACCTTCCAAAAGGCCCAAACCAAACTCAACCCAAGTGAGAAAGAAAAAGGGAACTGGACAATCAAGACCCAGTTCACCAGATTGCAGCCGCAGCCCAGAAAGGCAAGGGCTCAAAGCCCACTGCCGAAACCATATGTCCCCATCACCCAGATTGCCCGGGTCTGATCCTTCGGAGAAGCAACCCCCACCCATCACTGCTCCGGCGGCCGACCCCTGCTTTCCACCATCAGACAAAGCTGGAAGGGACCTCGCCTTGGGTCTAACCTGGAAGACAACCACACCTGCTGTCAAAGGAACCTGAAAGCCAAACCAGCACCGCTTGCAAGCACCTCTTCCGACAATCCAATCAAAACTTTGCCTCTAAGACAATAGCCACACACCACCGGCACCGAGTCCTTGATCCTAGGACCCTTGTTCCAACCAAAACGATCAAAGACCGCGCGCTGCTTACCAATCTACACCCGAGATCCGAACTAGAAATCTAGACCCTCCGGCTCCAAAGCCGTACCACCAAAGCAGAAGCGACCCAAGCAGCAGGTTATCACCCACCCTGCATGACCAACGAGCATCGATCGTCGTTGCCGCCGCCACCTACCATGCAACACTAGGGTTTGCATTTTGTCTAGTGACATTAGTCTCTCATTTATAAACAAAATGTTCTAACTAAAACGCCGAGATAACAAATTGGATCTCGATTTGCACTTCATAAATAATTTGAAAGAGATTGAGTTGCATATGAGTCTAAATTAAGGTGTTGAAATTACCAAGTACCAACCATGCTTTTCTTATAATGATAGCAAATTGTCATCATGTCAAACTCATGAATTCTAACATGTAAATAAAAGACTTACATCACTGAACTAAATGAATTTGGGGGATGATAACCTTATAAACCATCAATTTGTGATCTAAAACAGATTGTTTGATAGAATATAACTTTGACAGAAAACAGTAAACAGTAAACAAGAAGAGGAATATCTGGAATTCCTCTTTATTGACTGATCAGTTTGCTTAAATAGCAAAACAACAACTAACTATACGAAAAGAAAGCAACGACTACAACATGAAAACAACAACTAAACTATGACTCATAAACTTAAGGGATACTCCTAAAGAATTGGTCATCACAAATCAATTCCCTGTAGAATAGGACTTCCACACTTATTCAAAGATAACACAACAACTAAACTGAAAACAAACTCTTTCAGTCTCCCTTAAACTGAAGTCCTACGATATCAGTTTACAAAGAAAACGCCAGCAGCTCACTTCTTCAGTACAAACTCCATAATTCACAGCCTCTTTCTAAGAACACATACCCAGCTCTCCACGTAACTTCACAAAAGCAGCTGATTTGAGTGGCTTAGTCAAAATATCTGCTACCTGATCATCACTATGACAATACACTAATTCAATTGTTCCTTCCTTGATGAGATCATGAAGGAAATGGTATCTGACATCTATGTGCTTGCTTCTTCCATGTAAAACTGAGTTTTTTTAGAGTTTAATAGTTGACCTGTTGTCACAATAGATAATGGTTGGACCCTGTTGCTGGTTTTGTAAAACTCCAAGCATCCTCCGTAGCCAAATAGCTTGACATGAACTCGAAGCAGCTGCAACAAACTCAGCTTCAGTGGTTGACAATGTCACTACTTGTTGCTTCTTTGCTGACCACGAGATAGCTCTTGAACCCATCATAAACACAAACCCAGACACACTCTTTCTATCATCCATATCCCGCATAATCACTATCTGTGAAGCCACACAAACTTGGACTTTGAAGCTTCTTATAAAAGATTCCAAAATCAGCAGTACCCTTCAAGTAGCGCAATATCCTCTTCACTGCTAACAAATGATCCTCAGTAGGTCCTCCATGTACCGACTAACCATACTCACAGTAAACATAATATCTGGCCTTATGGTAGTTAAATACATCAAGCTTCCAACTATTTGCTTGTAGAGCGTAGCATTCACCTTCTTTCCTGACCCATTCTTTGTAAGCTTCAGGCCCACTTCAATTGGAGTACAAACCGAATTGCAACCCCCCCATTTTGAATCTCTCTAGAACCTCAAGTGCTTACTTCTTATGTGAGATAAAAATCCCAGCTGATGACTGCCAAATCTCTATGCCAAGAAAGTAATGCATTAACCCCAAGTCTGTCATATCAAACTCCTCCATCATGAATTTCTTGAAAGCATCAAACATAAGGCTATCATTACTGGTATATATTAGATCATCCACACATAAACACACAACAAGTATTCTGCCATCATCTCCTAACTTAGTATAAAGTGTGTGTTCATAAGGACATTTGCAAAACCCTTCTTTGACAAAGTAAGCATCAATACGGCTGTACCAAGCCCTTGGTGCTTGCTTTAAACCATATAATGCTTTCTTTAGTCTATATACCTGATTTTCTGAGCCTTGTTTTACATATCCAGGGGGTTGATTGATGTACACTTCTTCTTCCAGCTCCTCCTGTAAAAATGCCTACTTCACATCAAGTTGATAAACCGGCCAAGAGTTCTGAGCAGCCAAACAAAACACCAACCGCACCGTATCAAGCTTCGCTACTGGTGCAAACACTTCTTGGTAATCAACACCAAATTTCTGCTTATAACCCTTTGCAACAAGCCTCGCTTTATACTTGTCAACCTCACCGTCTTGCCTCGACTTTGTTTTATAAACCCACTTCACACCAATGGATTGTTGACCTTTTGGAAGTTCTGCCAATTCCCATGTATCATTTTTCTCTATTGAATTCATCTCTGCATCCATAGCTTCTCTCCACTTTGTCTCCTTAGCAGCTTCTTCATACGCTATTGGATCACAATCAGAAAACAAGGCTAAATGAGCAATTGCTTCATCATCGGTCAACTCACCTCCACTCTCATAATCGATCATCCAAGCAGGCCTTTTCCTTTCATGTTGAGCTCTTGGACTTCGTGGACTTACTGGTTGGACCTCACTTGGAATTCTTGCTGCTACAGGTGATGGGCTTTCATTTGGTGCTTCCAACTCATGATTTGTCTCACTGCTAACTCTCCCTTCATCAAGAATTAATGGAACTTGCTGCTGTCCAGTACCATTCTAATCCCATGATCTCTCCTCATCGAACACAACATCACGACTAATAACTATTTTCTTGGTAATAGGATTAAACAATCTGTAGGCTTTAGATTCTTAACTTACCCCAAGAAAGATGCACTTCACTCCTTTGTCATCCAGCTTCCTCCTTCTCTCATCCGGAACATGGGAATATGCTATGCATCCAAACACTTTAAAGTGATCAACTGCCGGTTTATGATTACTCCATGCTTCTTCAGGTGTCACATTTTTCACCGCAACAGTTGGGCTTCGATTAAATACATGAACACTCCAATTCACCGCCTCTGGCCAAAACTCTTTTGGAATCCCAATGGTCTTCAACATGCTTCGTACCATATTTAGAATAGTGTGATTCTTTCTTTCGGACACGCCATTCTGTTGTGATGAGTAGGCTGTTGTCAGTTGTCTGCGAATGTCATAGGAAGCACAGAAGCTCATGAATGCACTTAAGTTATATTCCTCGCCACGATCAGTCTGAAGAATCTTAATTTCCTCCCAAGACACTTTTTCCACTAGAGCCTTAAAACTTTTAAACACACCAAGAGCCTCAGACTTCTGCTCCATGAAGTATACCCATGTCTTCCTACTAAAATCATCAATAAAAGTAATAAAGTACCTTTTGTTCCCATTTGAGACCGGATTGATAGGACCACAGATGTCTGAATGAACAAGCTGCAGTACCTTTTTAGCTCTCCATGCTCCTGCTTTCGGAAATGGGTCTCGGTGTTGCTTCCCAACTACACACTCTTCACAAACTCTAGTAGGACAAGTGATATAAGGAAGACCTATCACTAAACTCCTTTGTTGCAGTGTCTTTAAGCCTTTGAAATTAAGGTGACCATAGCGCATATGCCACAACCATGATACATCTGACATTTGCATAGCACAGCAAGTTTGAATATCATGTTGGATGTGTAAGGGAAACATACGGTTTGTTGTCATGGTAACTTGAGCTATTAACCCTTTCTCTGGATGCATGATTTGGCAGCGGCCCTTCCTCATAATGATCGTGTACTCCTTTTCTTGCAAATGCCCAATGCTGATGAGGTTGCTCTTCAAGTCTGGGACGTAGAAAACATCACAGATTTTTACAACATGGCCTCCAATTTTCAGCTTGATATTCCCTTTCCCTACAACAGTCATCTTGGCATTGTTTCCAAGCTTTACTGTATCTTTGAAGAATTCATCAAAATTTGAAAATAAGTACTTGTTACCGCACATATGATTGCTGCAACCCGAGTCCAAATACCACACATCTGTATTTGTCTCCTCATGATATGCCATCACCAGAATTTCTTCCTCCTTCTCTTCTTTCTCTGCAAAGTTTGCGTTCTCTTCTCTACCATAACGCAAATTAGAGGTGCACCCAGATTTGAAGTGGCCATACCCATGACATCGATAGCATTCGATATTGGACTTATCGAATCCTCCTCTGCCACCATCAAAACTTCCTCTGCCTCTTCCTCGTCCTGCTCGAAACCATCCACAACCTCTACTAGAGCTTCTCTAATTTGTGGATACCTTCAGTGCTTACTCCTCCATATAATTGCTCTTCATTATCTGTTCATGCACCAACTGTGAGCTGTGTAATTTATCAATGGACATCTCTTTAACATTCTTCGACTCCTCAATTGAGCAGACCACATAATCGAATTTTGACGTCATGGATCGCAGAACCTTCTCCACCACTACTACATTCTCAAGCTTTCCACCATGAACACCCATCTTGTTGGCTATTGAAAGTGTTCTTGAAAAATACTCATCAATGGACTCTCCTTCCTTCATATGGAGAACCTTAAATTCCTTGCGAAGAGCTTGCAGCTGCTGCCTTTTCACTCTTGTGGACCCCTGATATTTCTGGACCCCTGATATTTCTGCTTCATGGCGTCCCAAATCTGTTTCAATGTGTCCTTTCGGAGAATGGTCTCCAAAAGATCACGGTCAATTGCTTGAAACGGATAATTCTTAGCCTTGAGATCCTTCAACTTCAGTTCCTCCAATTTCTTTTGCTGAGCCTCTGTCTGTGCAACTCCAGCTGCTGGTTCATTAACCCCATTTTCAACAACACACCAGTACTCCTTTGACCGCAAGAAGTTTTCCATGAGCATACTCCAGTGGTCATAATGACCGTCAAACTTTGGGATTGAAGGCTGCACAAAGTTTGATTCTGTTGCCATGACACTTGCTGCTGCAAATTGAAAGCTGCTGCTTTCTTCCTACCTCAGGCCCAATGGGGACTCTAATACCACTTATAGAATATAACTTTGACAGAAAACAGTAAACAAGAAGAGGAATATCTAGAATTCAAGTACCTCTTTATTGACTGATCAGTTTGCTTAAATAGCAAAACAACAACTAACTATACGAAAAGAAAGCAACGACTACAACATGAAAACAACGACTCCTAAACTTAAGGGATACTCCTAAAGAATTGGTCATCACAAATCAATTCCCTGTAGAATAGGACTTCCACACTTATTCAAAGATAACACAACAACTAAACTGAAAACAAACTCTTTCATTGTTGACGAGTCATTTTAAAATTTCTAGAATTTTATTTCAAAAATGCATAGTCTATTCACTCCTCTTAACCAAACACAAAAAACAATTTCAATTAATTAACATGGTCCCCTTTAGAAATGCCTCTCTCTATTCCCTATTCTTTTAACCAGACACATGAAACAATTTCAACCCGGTCCGTAAGTATAACATAGTCAGTCTTCGGAGTCTATGACTGAAATGTATGCATATTAATTAATTAAACACATGATTAAATGTCGCTCAACAAAATTTTGTCCCAGCCTTCTTAATTTGTTTTATTGATCTTCATAGATATTATGTATCCCGCCTTTTGGTTTCCGCGTCAGCTTTCTCAACATAACCACCACCACCACCATACAAATTTTGCTAACAATGATAATATGACGTATTAATTGGCTGAGATACTGTGTTTTGATTCGGCTTTCTTCTTTTGGGTTAGTGTAATAGTGTGTAGAATTGGTTGAATTTGTTAATATTATCTTTGGTCTCTCTTTGTATTTGACATCTGCTGTACTCTGTCTCCGATTTATGAGTGCCTCTATTCGTGATTTTTTTTTTTTTTTGAATAAATTCGTGATATTTTATAGAACTTTGGTGTGTTGACATTGTGGAACTGATAGCCGTTAACTTAGTTAATAGTATAAATCACACTGTAAATATTAACTAATCTAATTAACGACGACTACCGTGAGTTTCAATACTCTTCAAAACCCTATCAAATTTCTGCCTCCATTTATGGGAGTAAATTTGCCGGTACAGACATTCTCATTAAATTATTTACGGCCAAATGAATTTGAGTACGTCTTTGATTATAACTGGTCGACGCTAGTTCTGATCGAATAGCTGCATGTGCATCTGAAATAATTTGATCAGTGATCATCATTCATGGTGCCTGTGACGAACTCACGAGTCACGATAAGACATACACGGCCTTTAAAGTATCAGAATCAGATGCTCTGATGCTCATATTGTACGTCATATCGGAATCAGATAATACTGTATGCCAAAGTCACCGGAAACGCTGATATCCCTAGCGAACCGCGTTCCGGAAACGACGTACCCAATCGCGGTGCATCCGCGACCCAGATCGCTAGGTTGAGCGATCCCTTATCAGTCTTCCATCTAACTTGATGTTTACCCATCTGGTGTTATTGAATATGATGTTTCCTCCATCTTCTGCGACTCAATGGCTCTGTGGAGCCCTCCCTTTGAAATAAATCGATCACTACAGTAGACAAGTCTTTGAATTCCTATTTCCTACGACAGACCTGGTATCATAACTCTAGAATGCACGATTGAAATGGGGCGGCTAGGAAGGAAAAAGTAATGTAGGGCAAAATCCTGACTTGATTATCCTCTTATTCTTTTTTTAGGTTTATCTTTTTATTTTTTTTATTTTTATAGAGAATGATTTATCCTAGCTCTTCCTTTTCCGGAAGAGATTTTTATTCTTATTACTTCTGAAATAAAAAATAATAACTATCCTTTTACCAAACAAGAAAGAATAATGAATATTTTCTGTTATCTATAATTTTACCTCTTTACCCATTCTAATTAATGAGGTTTTCATAGTATTTGTATAAGGGATAGTTACGTAAAAACAATTTGCTATTAAGATTAAGATTAACTAATATATCCTAGCGTACCGCGTACCATAAAGACTGACGTACCGCGTATCCGTATCGCGTATCCGTACCGCAACGTTCCGCGTTTCCGGTAACTTTGCTGTATGCATACATCCAGCAAGTTTTTTTTTTTTTGCTTGTCGGCAATTGAATATAGCAAATCCCTACAGGCCAGAAAATACTGTATATATTCATCAACCGATGCATGATTGTGACAAGATTCAGTAGTAATTAACTTTTCGAAAAGAAAAGAAAAAGAGATTGAGTAGTGCCGGCCAACCGAGACATCCAAACAACTGCAAAAGTAATTGCATGGTCACGTGAAATGTAGGAATTCAGGATCCAACTGGCTTGATCTGCACGACCTGCAGACGATCCAATCATCGAGCCTTTAATTTAATTATCCCCACTGAAGCAGAAAGGAATTCAAGTAGCAAACCACATGTATCACGTAGAGAAATTAAGAATGAGGGTACGTTTACAAAAAACCACAGTTATTATTCATAATATCCTCTTAATCTCTTATCCAACATTAACAATTAGGAACAACTGACCCATCTATGGATATATAGCTTGTAACTCAACTATTCGAGTATTTCTAACAATTTGGATAACAGTGACACAATCAATTTGGATAACACCTAGGGGCGGAGCTGGAAAAAAAAGATATTTTCCAGTTGGCGCAGTAGTTTACAGCTAATAAGTTTTCTTAATTTTCCAATTGCCAAACATCTCAAGGTGTTCAGATTCGTGGAGAGTATGTTATGGCGGTGGAATGAAAAGAACTAGTTTCCTTTCAGAAAAGGAAAAAAAAAAGAACTAGTTGACTATTTTTGGGTCTTCGATCGGTTTGGAAAAGCTGGCAAGCTCAAGCTTTGTTCCACCCGTGATTACGACTGTCCAAATTCGAACATATCTAAGTTGTTGTACAGTCTAATATCTCACTGATCTCGATCAGGCATTCTTTATGTCTTAATTGATCACTTAGTCATTCAGATTACCTTACAGAGATTTGACCTAAATTAAGTACATTATGCAACTCAGGTCATTAGCCTGCCCTGAGGTCACTAAACAGCAGCAGATGAAAAAGACATATTACTGCCCGAATCCAAAAGATTATGTAGGATTGTTCTATAGGAAGACAAGACTCGCACAAGCAATAATGTACAAAAAGATATTGTTAATTAAGTAATGTTTCTTTACATGTATGGAAATCTCCTATAAATTAACACGATGCCCCAATTAATAATGCACGACAAGTAAAATTGCACGTACGTACGTCATTTAGTAGTTCTTTTAGGTAATGAAATGAGAAATTATTAGGTGGTTCCGGACTATAATATACGTAGTAGTCTGGATTGATGTTATTGGCCCATACAATTTGTGTTTGTTTTTTATTGATTTTTTAATTTAATTTTTCTTTTATTTTTTCATCTCATATGGTTCTCACAAAAGTAAAGGGATGTTATTAGCTTTAACCACCTAATAATTCCCGGTAATGAATTATAGTAGAATGAAACACTTCTAGCGGCTAGAGACCGCAAAATATAATTAAAGGTAACGTATGTTATGCGTGCCTGATTAAGTAGAAAAGTCTAAACCTTCAAGAAGATGCTTACGGATATATATATATATATATATATATATATATATATATATATATATAGCTAGGTGGCTGCACCAGCAATAGTCCAAACAAAACAGCTGTCAGAATACAAAGAAAATGGGCTTGCAGTGATAAGGTCAGCTATTGTTGAGGACACCCTCAACAGTAGCGCTAGTTTTTATTATTATTATTATTATTATTTTTTTACAATAGCGCTAGTTGTTATTACGCAATTCTAGTGCTTTCGTTTTGTGCCCTTAACGCATTTACTATCCACTCTCCACCTCCATATCAGAAAACCCAGAACTTATCAGCATGGCTCTGGCTGAATCATATATCCTGAACGAACAACATGTTGCAGTCCTCGCGAGCCCTGGAATGGGACACATAGTCCCACTTCTCGAGTTTGCGAAACGCCTCGTCGTCCACCATGGTTTCCGTGTCAGCTTTCTCAACATCACCACCGAAGCTTCCCCCGCTCAAACTGACCTCCTCCACTCGCCCTCCCTCCCCTCCGGTCTCCACGTCATCGATCTCCCTCCTGCCGACGTGTCCTCCCTCGTGAAGGACGAAATGCTGGTCGTGCACCGTCTCGGAGTCATCGTAGAGGAGAGCCTCCGGTGCCTGAAATCAGTCCTGATCCAGCTGGGAAAGCCCAAAGCCCTCATCATTGACTTGTTTTGCACACAGGGTTTCGACGTTGGCAAACAACTCTCCATTCCAGTCTACACATTCTTCACTCCCTCAGCTGCTTTTTGTGCCTTCACGCTCTACCTCCCCACCATGGACCATGAAGTGGAGGGTGAGTTCATCGACCTACCGGAACCGGTTCAGGTCCCGGGTTGCACCCCGGTTCGAACCGAAGACCTGCTGGACCAAATTCGGAACCGGGAGAATGATGAGTACAGATACTACTTCGGTCACGTCCGCCGGTTGTGTGAGGCATCCGGTATTTTCTTAAACACATGGGAGGAGCTCGAACCAGTCCCTTTGAAAGCCATTAGAGAAAACCCGTTCTATCAGAAAATACTCACTCCTCCGGTCTACCCGGTCGGACCTCTCATAAAAGAGCATGAGCCGGTGACCGAAGCTGACGCTGAATGCCTGGCCTGGCTAGACCAACAGCCTCCAGACTCAGTACTATTCATCGTACTCGGCAGCGGCGGGACTTTGACAGCGGCGCAACTCACCGAGTTTGCGTGGGGACTGGAGCTGAGTCAGCAGCGGTTCATATGGGTGGTACGTAAGCCGACCGACGCTAGTGCGTCAGCAACGTTCTTCAACGTGGGAGGGGATGCGAACGACCCCAAGTCTTATTTGCCGGAGGGTTTCGTGGAGAGGACACGTGGAGTGGGGCTAGTGGTGCGTTCGTGGGCCAGCCAAGTGGCGATTCTCCGACACAGGTCCACCGGCGGGTTTTTGTCTCACTGCGGGTGGAACTCGTCGTTGGAGAGCATGACGTATGGGATTCCGATGATTGCGTGGCCGTTATACGCCGAGCAAAGGGCAAACGCGACCATTCTAGCGGAGGAGGTTGGAGTGGCAGTTAAGCCGGTTAAGGGTGACGGAAAAACGGTTATTGGGCGGGAGGAGATTGAGAGGGTGGTGAGGTTGCTGATGGAAGGTGAAGTAGGGAAGGTGATGAGAAGCAAAGCAAAGAAGCTACAAGAGAGTGCGGCGAACGCGCTGAATAGTGATGGCTGTTCTTATGAGTCCCTTGCGAGAGTGACCAAACAATGGAAGGATCTAGCTGCGCCAATTTGAAGCAGATAACTAGGGTATCAATAATACACGCGCATGCATGATTGAGTCGGTTGGTGCGTCCACTTGTTCATGTTTCTGTGCGTGATTAGTTTGGCGTCTGATTTGTATGCGTTCATGTGTTCCATGCGTGATTAGTTTGGCTTCTGATTTGTATGCATCTATGTTTTTGGGATCAAAACAATATTGTGCACTTATGTTGCGTTCAGACAAAAAAAAAAAAAAACAAAAAAAGCACTTATGTTGTGGACTGTTTTGCTGATTTATTCATGGGAAACTTCTTCATTACACGCAACTCAAGGTGGTGGATGTGGTACTGAGTACCAACTCTAGTATTTAGTGCCTCCACCTCTTAAATTTTTGAGCCAATTACATATAACTATATAAGATTATTTTGGTGATGAGAAGCAAAGCAAAAAAGGTACAAGAACACGCTGAATAGTGGTGACTCTTCTTATGAGTCCCTTTCTCGCGTCACCAAACAATGCAAGGATTTATTTAATTGCGCGCGCGCTGGTGTTTAGTACGGTTGTAGTGCATGCTGGTGTGATTTCTGATTTGTTTGCTTATATGTTTATCAGTTCATATTAAAATCATGGATCATACTATCTTATTTTGTGGGTTTTTCTCGAGCAATATTACTTTTTTCTTGAATAGTTGTCCCTCAATTTTGCATCGCCACTTACATTTCCTAGTGTGCTATGAGTAGTGGTTCAAATTACGTACTCTTGATTTTCAACATGTTACCAAAACGTTTGATGGGCAAATGACGACTTTGAGAGTTTTTTTTTTTTTTACTTCTGCAGCCTTTTTAGGTGGTTGTCTGAGATCTGAATGGAGCCAGAAAGTTTTTCAGAGTTTGGACAAGGTTGCTGTCAAATTAGTCTTGATTTTCAACTTGTTACCAAAACGTTTGATGATGTATCGAGAAAAGTTTAATAAATGACGACTTTGAGAATTTTTTATAACTTCTGCAGCCTTTTTAGGTGGTTGTCTGAAATCTTAATGGAGCCAGAAAGTTTAGAGTTTGGCCAAGGTACGTTGCTGTCTTTTGGCTTGTGGTATTCCAAACACACGCACTGAAATTGACGGGTACATCCACAATTTCAAACCAAAAATATCCTACTGATCGAAGTTTGTTTACAGGCCACGTCATTTTGATGTACATGAAGCCATTTGAGAAAGTTGGACTTTAAAATGTAAAACTAGGAGAATCTCATATTTAATAGGCAAATAACGATGACTCTTTCAGATTTTTTAACCTCTGCCGCCTTTTTAGAAATAGTATGAATGGAGCCAGAAAGGTTTTCAGAGTTTGGACAAGGATGCTTTCATTTTGGCTTTTGACTATTCAAAACAACATGCACTGGAAATTGACGGGTAGAACCACAATTTCCGAACAAAGATATCCTATGTACTGAAGTTTGTTTAGAGGAAACTTAATGAATATAAAGCCATTTGAGAAAGTTTAGACTTAAAAATGTAACCCCACATCGATAGTAGATGAGCTCTCTAGTTCTACAACAACTTTTCTAATACTTGCAACTGTTGTAAATATACCATTAATAAAATGCTACATCATAAGACAACAACAATAAGAAGAAAGCGAAACTGACAGTAACCAACAAATGGCAGAAGAAAATGATAGAATGATCATAACTGTAAAAAAGTATGAGGGAAATTATTCTTCATTGATTTGATTTCTTGTTTTTGATTTACAGATGTCTTGCTATTTATATAGTTAGCTAGATAGATGAAAAGCCCAGTAGCTATTACTATACATGCAGTTTGTATGAATTCTGTGCTTGAGACACTTGTGTGGCTATCAATTGTGCAACGTTTGTCTTGTACAATTTCTCAGACCTTGCATGTCTTTGTCTTTTGCTCATGGTGCACAGAAGCTTGAGGTATCTCTCCAGAGTTCAGAGTTCAGAATCGTTGAGCTTGTCTGGTTTCACAGCAGGCTTGTTTTGCAGTAAGCTTGTTTCTTTTGGTGTTTGTATTTTATCTTGTGTTGGACTGCCCAGATCAGCAAGTGATTCACTACAACCTTCCACATCACCAGGTGAGTCACCATTCATACTGGAGAATTGTTTGTAGCAGCTCTTTGGATCAATACTGTTTTCAGAAAATAGAGAGAGTTGAATTATGATCACTCAAATAGAACTTGTGCCTCTTCAGGAAATACTTGGCAAGAGTTGAACTTTTCTGGGGAGGCCTTTATGAACCAAGATGATCATATATAACTCCATTTAGCAAACAGCTTTGTAGATTTCTTATTATTACCTCTTACCCTACAAATCATATAGACAAACATAAGCGATCGACTGGTGTCTTAATTCCTTTAAAAAACATCCATATATATATGCATGTATTTTACAAATTCATAACTAACAAGAGAAAATTGAACAAAACCACATATTTAAGCAAGAAACGCCATTATCCATAATGACAAGCAACTAGCAAGCACTGTAACTACATTATGCATATGTACATCTATTAAGTATGATATTAGTACATTTTCATCTTTTTTCTCCTTGTGCAACATTGTAGAGTGAAATCAAGCATGGGTAGTAACCAATTGCGTGAAAACTTCTCCATAAAACTATAGTTTCCTTGATCTCTTTCATTTTTTTATTATAACAGAGGATAGTCAAGTCATTGTCCGAAAATAGAATTTCCTCATTTCTCAAAAACACTAGCGGTTCATACAAATGATTACAGAATTCAGTTATTTTGAATACATGAATTTTTCTCCCAGACTGCTGGACACTTAATTTAATCCTTCATAGCATGGGTAGTAACCAATTGCGTGAAAACTTCTCCATAAAACTATAGTTTCCTTGATCTTTTTCATTTTTTTATTATAACAGAGGATAGTCAAGTCATTGTCCGAAAATAGAATTTCCTCATTTCTCAAAAACACTAGCGGTTCATACAAATGATACAGAATTCAGTTATTTTGAATACATGAATTTTTCTCCCAGACTGCTGGACACTTTAATCCTTCATTACCCATATGTCATCTTTGTGATCATCTAACGCAGTCAGAAGTAACCCTAGGTTTACAAGTAATAAACTTAAAATAAAGATTATGGAGTCCACCAGAGATAAAAGAAAATAATCTCAATTTGATTGATAAGTTGATAAACAGATAGTTCTGAAGCCGTTTAAGGTTGCTTATATATGGGAAAAGAAACCCTAGGGCGACTAACAATGAAACCCTAAAGCCCACGGATTAAAACAAAACAAATCCAAAATAAACTAGAAAAACTAAAATAAAAAGAATGTAAAACTAGCTTAAATATATTAAATCACGAATCGGATAATTAAGACGATACATTTTGGCCTAAATCTGATAGGCCTCACTAAAGTGAGTCTTGAAGATCTCGTCGTTCTCATTCTGGAAAGGTATCATGCGTGTCAAACGGACATTCTGGCCAAAAGTTGATCAAATCTGATTGTGAATCAAAACCTGTCTTTTTGTACGAGTAACCCGAAAAGTCCAAAACCAAATCTTCTTGAATATTCCAGCAGCTAGTAATCTCATTACATGTGAGTTACCTATTTTCCAATCACTCTTCTTGATTCTCCGCCGCTTCTTTACTTTTATGGTTTTTTGGCTAAACTGGGTCCATTCTCCTCCACTATGAAAGAACTCGCCCTCAAGTTCCTCTTGAATAAAGTACAAGGAGAGGGAGACAAAAGACCTGAGAAAAAATTAGACAATTGAACCTGTAGATTATTGGCCAGATCTTCTGCATACTCTGATGGCACAATCATGAACCCAACGCCAAAGATGAGTTTGTCATATGCATGTTGGTTTTCATAGGCAACCTTAGTATATTCTTCTCGGCTCTCAAGGTTGCCTTCTTGAATGACATCTGGTTCTGAATGATTTATTTCAGGCTCCAAGACTTCTTCATTATTAATCACCATGTTTTCATGAACAATTTCATCTTTAACATCTTCTTGGTCATCATGGATAATTTCTTGTGGAGCTTCTTAAATTAGAAATTCTTCTGGCTTTTCTTCAGATAAACTATTAATCTCAATGGGCAAAGAAAACTCCTTGGACTTTAACTTCTCCTCGAAAACCTTAGGGGAGTAATTCTTGATTGAAAAATCTGTAGGCAGAAATTTTTCACTAAGAAGACCTTTCATCTTCCTCCATGTCTGAACACGCTTTTTCCCTTGTCTCTGACGAGAACTCTGCAATTGATCCCACCAATAAGCAGCATCTTTCTTCAGCTTCTGAGAAACTATCTTGACTTGCTTATTCTCTGGGACATCTGTTAGATTGAAGAACCTCTCAACCTTAAGAAGCCAATCCAGGAATTCCTCTGCGCTCATGTAACCAGAAAAGTAAGGAATTTCAGCTTTGGTTGTGAGATCCTCGGAATCATAATTAATATCACCTCCACCACCATGTGGAGCTCTAGCACGTTGTCCTTCCCCGCCTCTGTTACATTTGTTGTTGTTGTTTCTTCCTTCCAATAACCCACAAAATTCTGCCACTTGAGCGTTCATGGCAGCAATCTGAGCATTCATGATAGCAGTCATTTGAGCGGTAAGGGCATCCAAACCCGCTTTTGTAATTGGGGCAGTACGTTCGTCACCCATGGATAATCGAGGTAAATAAGAGAGACAGGAACGACCTGCTTTGATACCACCTGACGCAGTCGGAAGTAACCCTAGGTTTACAAGCAATAAACCTAAAATAAAGATTTTGGAGTCCACCAGAGATAAAAGAAAATAATCTCAATTTGATTGATAAGTTGATAAAAAGATAGTTCTGCAGCCGTTTAAGGTTGCTTATATTTGAGAAAAAAAACCCTAGGGTGACTAACAATGAAACCCTAAAGCCCACGGATTAAAACAAAACAAATCCAAAATAAACTAGAAAACCTAAAATAAAAAGAATGTAAAACTAGCTTTAAAATATTAAATCACGAATCGGATAATTAAGACGATACATTTTGGCCTAAATCTGATAGGGCTCACTAAAGTGAGTCTTGAAGATCTCGTCGTTTCCATTCTGGAAAGGTATCATGCGTCTCAAACGGACAGTCTGGCCAAAAGTTGATCAAATCTGATTGTGAATCAAAACCTGTCTTTTTGTACGAGTAACCCGAAAAGTCCAAAACCAAATCTTCTTGAATATTCCAGCAGCTAGTAATCTTATTACATGTGAGTTATCTATTTTCCTATCACTCTTCTTGATTCTCCGCCGCTTCTTTACTTTTATGGTTTTTCGGCTAAACTGGGTCCATTCTCGTCCTACATCATCACCACCACCACCATACAAATTTATAAAAAGATACAACCATCTAACACTCCCAAATTCAAACACCCTTGGTGTGATGGTCTAAAGGAGCTAGGTAGAGGCAGTGTTTGAAACTGCTCTCTTTCAAAGTTAAACGAATGTATGGTTTTCTCCCCCACGGAGGAAAGCCAATGGAGACATCCATGTAGGAAAGCATAGAAAGTTGGTAACTGGTTATAGTCTTTCCAATGCTTCTCCAAACTCTGCATATTATGGTTAGAACAGGAAGCAACACTACACTTCTTCTAATGGTACCAGTGGAATTTAGGGGAAGGGTATTGTGGAGGCAGAATCTGCTTCTGAGTTCACGAAGTCTGTTTATAAATTTATATGCATGAAATTTCTGCTAGTGTCCTGTCAATACAGCTACCGAAAGTGCAACATTTTGTTTTGAGATCAGCATTTAGAAGAAAATTCTGGTTATATTGATTATGTGATAGCAGATAAGATGGTCCAGGCTAGGCGCCTCTTCTTTGATAGGCTTAAGAGTGGTTTCATTTTTATCTATTTTTGATATCCTACCAGTGTTTTCCTCATGTATTTTGGGCTTGAATATCTTAAGATATATATATGTTTGCACTTTTCTAAATAAATCTTTTTTTCATATCAAAAAAGGGATTCTAACTTCTACACAGTGTGATTGGTCTGTTGAATCTCAAGCTTCAACAATATTTGGAGGACCCGTTTAAAGTAGCAAATTTTTTTTCCTCAAAATATGATTTAGAACATTAAAGTTTTGCCTAAAAATAACGATCTTTTAATCTAAACGTAGTAGTTTTGCACAAAAATACAAATAATTAGATCTACGTACAAGTATGTTTGTATGCAAGTAAGATTTTTTTTTTTTTTTTGAGTAAATGAATATTCCATTGATAATTACAGGCCAGAACGACACTTACAAATTTCCTAGAAAATAGAGAATCATGCACCATTCGCTTAAGACATTGAAGCTCGATTACTTAAACAAGAAGCCTAACAAACTACAATATTTCCTACAAAGAGATAATTTTGTGTGAAAACTTTCTTTGCCAATGCGCTCAATTGTAGTGCTCTAGAACCTTCCATTATCAAGATGTAAAAAAAACATCATAATCTACAGGCTAAAAAACCACCTAAACTTAGTTATTTGGAATAATCCTCCGAGATCCAAATACGAAACCCTAGAGCACCAGAGGCCATTAGTTGGGTCCAAACCTGGGCAAAAAATCCCAGATCTTTCTCAATTGTTTTGGACACCCAAAACACTCCAAATAGTGCAGACCCCCAGACTACTTTGGGCACCCAGCCTGTTTTGGGCTTCCAGTTCGAATTGGGCACCCATCCATGAGAGAGTAGTCCCTCATTTTCAACCACCACAATCTCACTGCCACTCCCTTCAGACTGTCTGCAGCCATCGCCGTTGCGGTCAAGGCCTAGCCCATCACACCACCATCAGATCGAAACACCAGAGATGCTCCATTTTGGGCCCGAGAACCCCTCTGTTGCCATGATTGATTCATCAGCTCTGCACCGCCAGCAGACTGGACTGCTGCCGTCAGCCACCATACATGGTCGGTGGCCACTGGCCGTGTAAATGCAAGCCCCGTCAGCTTGGCCTTCAAGTCACTCCACACAATTCCGGCCAGACGTCTTTGCCCAGACCTCCATAGCGGTGATTGCACATCATCGGCCTTGAGCCGCTCTCTATTTGGTCGGATTAGACCAGAATCTCGACTGAGAACCTCTCTGGTTAATGTTCTCTAATGGGAAAGTCCGACGGTGGCAAAACCATCCTTCTTCCCAGCAGCAAGTTAGCGTTGATTCACCGATAGATAGCAGCGAGAGGCGGAGAAGATTCCGCTTGGTGGTGGCACAGACCAGCATTTCTTAGATCCCCAGCCATGGCCGCTAGGGTTCGCTAGAGTTCAGAGAAGGCTGCGGCTAAGGTTCATTGTCCCTACTTTTTTTTAGATTATCTTTGATACATGTATGTAAGTAAGAATTGATACCATGGAATGAGAATGTATATTTGGGGCATACATGAAAGGGAGAATGTCACAAATGGTCACTCAACTTTTAGTTGTTAGTCACTTTGATCACTCGATTTTTACTCTGTTATTCACTTTAGTCACTCCATTAATTTTTTTCATTAAAAAAAACTATATTTGCCACAATATCAAGGATATTTTCGTCCAACCAATTCTGAAACATTGAGAAGTCTGAATTGGAATTAGGGATGACAAAAATCCCCAGCGAGTAGGGTACCCATTGGTAATTCGACCCTAATGGGGAGAAATTCGGGGCGAGTCGGATAACGGGGACGGGGATCCCCAATATTCGATTTCTCAAAATGGGGATGGAACGGGGATGGTATTGTCATCCCCATACCCATCTCTACCCAATAATAAATATGATTTTTTGACCAAGATTATATATTATGTTTATTCATAGTACTTAATATTTAAATGAACTTTTTTTTTAGAATATGTTGATAACTATTGAATATTATTGTATTACTATATCTGAAAGTTAAACTCTTTAATACTTTATGATATTTTAATTGTAACTTTATATTTTTTTTAAACTTGATTATTTTATAATAATTATTGCTAAAGTGAACTAGAAATATATGCTAACGAGGATTTGGGGAAGGTATGGTGACTTAATCCCTAACGGGTACAGGTTTGGGGAATTTCAATATCTTCTAACGGGGATTGGGGTGGGGACGGGGCTAGAGAATGAAGTTAGGGACTGAGATGGTATTTTGATCCCTAGCCCCTACCTCCGTATTGTCATCCCTAATTGGTATGATTGGGAGAAGTGCATAAAGTGAGACAAAATGCTCTTCGGTGACTAAAGTGATTGACATAGTAATAGTTGAGTGACTAAAGTGATATATTTAAAAATGAGTGACCAAAGTGCCGAATGAGTCATAGTTGAGTGACCATTAATTTGTGAAATTCTTCCTATATGAAACGTCATAGATGAATTTCATAAATCTCGTTTACCAATCAAAGTATTATAAGAAATATATTTCACACAAATATTAAAATTTGACCATTTTTGTCAAAATGATACTTGTGCCATCACGTATTAATCAAAATGGAACTCGATTGTGGGTTGGGCTGGTTTAGAGGGTGCTGTGACACCCACATGTATTACTAGGCAATTACTAGGCATTTTGGCGATGTGGGTAGGAAGCCTTATAATCTTGTATAAAAACATAAAATAAAAAAGGATACACCTATGGTCCTATGCTGACAAGACGCCTACCATAAAAAGGTAAAATAAAATCGAACACACTTTTGCTAGGGATAAATAAAAATCCTCATTAGGTAGGATACCCGTTAGTGAGTAGATTGAGACAAATCAGGTAACGAGAAAGCGGATCCCCAATATTCGATTTCTCAAATCGGCAATCCTCATCTCTATCCTCATTTTACCCAATAGTAATTTTTTTCCTTTTTGTTACATTAGAAGAGAATCAAACATAATCTTAACCCAATTTCCCTAAACCCCCCCCACACACACACACTTGAGCTAACCCCAAGGGCTCATAATTTTTTTTTTTTTTTTTTAAATAGAAGTTGATAACATTAGATTAACAACCAAATCGGCCAGAGACTAACAAACACTCGAAATAGAGCAATTGGCAGGGAAACAACCAACTCCGCCTAAGCACTGCAACTTATTACAAACACGGGATGCTCGCATGAATGCAAGTCTGGTACAAACAAAAATAGTCTCGCCTCATAAGGAAACATCAATCATCTGCACCTCACCTACCTACACTCAATTGTGGTAAAAATGAAGAATGGAAACATCTCAGAAAGCTCCTAGAAGCTATTTTTAAGCACACTAGACTTGAAACACACTATTTTAACTCGAGATCATTAGCAATTTCACCCGACTCATGATCTTAATTAAATTGGTTAGAGACCATAAAAAATGCCCAAAACCTCCCAAGTAGGTAAAAAACTAGGGCTTGCCCAGCCCAAAATACTATGTAATAGGTGAGGGTGGCAAGATACCCTCCCACCTGTCCCAGTTCTCAGAAAAATCAAACCTACTGACTAAGGCAACAGCCCTCAAACACCCCAAGCCAAGATCCTGAGTCCCAAACCCAACATCTCAGATCACCTTGCGTCGCCACCTGAGCCCGCATCAACGCCTCCAAGTCTAGAGGTCAACGCCCCAGTCAGCCATCACCACCACAACTAATTCACCAGGCCAAAACCCGTAGACAATCACCGATCTGCCAAACCACAACGCCAAAAACAAACTAGTTCAAAGATCGAGAAATCCGATCACCACCAACTTAACTCTGATCAACAACGCCAAGGGTTTGTAATTATTATTTCTACATAAAACTAAATATTATGTTTATTTATACATAAACAAAAAACTAATTATTACTTTTGCTAGGACTTGTCTCTTTATGTCGTCTTTATTATTATTATTATTTTTCATATGCGACTCTTTTTATTGCAAAGGTCAAGAGGTAATCTCCAGGATCTTTAAGTGTGAGTTCCCCTCGGACTTGGCTAGCTAGTGTGTCAGTTCTATTGACAAACGAATAACCATTTATCTCCATATCGAGGAAGACTTCTAAGGTCAGAAGAGCCACTTTTAGGCCTTTTCAGGAATTAGAGGTTTGGGATATTTGGATCTAAGCAACATCACTACCTAAATTATGGATAAATAAGCTGTAATACAATCTAATTTACGCCCGCCTAAAATTAGAAATGGAAAAATGCTCTATCTTCTCTGTTTGGTAATTTCAAATTTAGGAATAAAAACAGCCAATTGTCTTGAATTAATTGTATTAGTAAATGACATACCACTACCAAACAAAAATATAAAAACAGAAAAACTACTTTTAGATAGATTTAGACAAATAAGGATGGGCAACCCATGCCCAAAGGAGAAGTTTTTCTGTGCTCCAGTCAGTCCACCTGGCAATCTGACATGGTGTGACATTGCAATCAAATATTGACACGTGGATTTGCTAAAGTTAAAACATAAACTCAGTTTTCCATTTTTTTGTGAAATGACCTTTATGGGTCTTCTTTACCATGAGAAGCTGTCTGGGTCTTCTGATCTCTCAATCTCTCTCTTATCCCTCCTCTCTCTAAAGTTTCCATCTCTCCATCTTTGCCACAAGATGCAACACCGGCGACTCCGAGCTCCAACTTGAGGGTAATCGTCTACTACAACGAAGCCAGGGGCGGAAGGTATGTTGCACGCGCCGTCCTCATGGATCTAGAGCTTGGGACCATGGATGACGTTAGATCATGGTCAGATCGATTCTATTGTCGATGTGATGATCATGGTAGATTCTAACTTTTGAGATTCCAATTTCAATTCCATGGAATGAATGAAAGTAAAATTGAATGGGAAGATGAAGATAAGGAGATAGAAACGGAGAGAGAAAGACCCAATGTTGTCTTTCCAAATATCAACTGGAGAAATTTTATTTCCTATCAAAACATTGAGCTTAAGTCGGATATTGTTGATATTCATCCAAATAATAATTCAATTATTTCCTATCAATCTTCTCCATTTTAATTGAAATCATCTTTCCCAGATAACAGAATAGTCATGTGAAATTAGATTCATGAGTTTTTGTTTTTACAAGCTCAAGGACATAGCCCAGATTAGAGAAATTGGCTCTTCGAACAAAGTATCCCATAAGAGATTGATATTCGATCAGTTATTATGTTTGAGATTCTAATTCCATTCTAAGGAATTGCAGAGTGATTGAAGAAGAAGATCGAAAACAGAGCCCAGGTTTTGGCAAAGAGAATAGGAAGGACATTCTAGGAAAATGGTTTTTAACGTGGATCTGAGTTGGATCCAATATCCACGCGCGTGGAAGCTTTTAAGTGAAGCGTCACACAATCCATTTGGTATGACGGTAGCATAGAAAAATTTCTCTGCCCGAAGAGAATAGAGCAGGCCTAATCACTGACCCTTTATGTGCAATTACAAGTTAAAACAAGTTTTTATTAAAAATTACTGTGATGTCATAGAGTAAACTCCCAGCTCTTGTTGATTCTCTCTCTCTCTCTCTCTCTCTCTCTCTCTCTCTCTCTCTCTCTCTCTCTCTCTCTCTCTCTCTCTCTCTCTCTCTATTCCTCGGCCGCCATTACCGTCGAGCCTTCCACCTCTTCCCTCACCCAAGATCATCTGGGGACCTCCGATTTCGTTACCACCAGTAGCGGTTGGGCTTCGGGCTGGCGGCGACGCCTAGTAGCAAGCCGTGTGTCACCGAGTTTGACGATGACGTGGTGTCCAACAACAATGATCACGACAAAATAGTAATCAATGCGCCGCCTCATGTCACTCATGGCCGTTAATTCCCTTCACGATTGGTTCTCGGATCTGTTAAAAATTGGAATCGAATTCGATCCATTTGATGTGTTTATTGTATGAGTGTTTAGATCTTTATGGTGAATCTATGTATGCATGTGTTTATGCATTTCAATTTCGTAATAATTAGCTAGATCAGGTTGGCTTTAAGTAAAGAAATTTGTGTTTTCATGGTTTGCTGAATTGGTATGAATTAAATTTGGATTAGGTGTGGTTAGCGTATATGAAGCAATATGAATTGATTTGGATTAGGTGTTCAATCTGGAGCATGGAGGTGATAAAGAAAACAACAGGTTCCTCCATCAAAGTTATCGCTGACATTTCTCTAAAAGAAGCCTTTTTGTGGGTTTGGCAGTAATTAGTAAATTGATCTTTGCTTCTTTGGAATATATCAGAAACATTTTGTATGCTTTACAAGTTGGTTGTTTTTATTAACTAATTGAGACAAGTATGAACACGAATACAAGCAATATGCAGTAGCAGAACATAAGCAAAACTAGACGAGTATGAGTGCAGTAGGAGGATTGAACGAGTGCAGTAGCAGAATTAGACGATGACGAGTGCAGTAGCAGAACACGAGTACAATTGTAGTAGCAGAATTGAACGAGTACAAATGTAGTAGCAAGATTAGACGATGACGAGTGTAGTAGCAGAACATGAGTACAAGTGTAGTAGCAGAATTGGACGAGTATGAGTGTAGCGAGTACAGTAGCAGGATTGGACGAGTGCAACGAGTACAAGTGTAGTAGCAGAATTGAACGAGTACGAATGTAGTAGCAAGATTAGACGATGACGAGTGTAGTAGCAGAACATGAGTACAAGTGTAGTAGCAGAATTGGACGAGTATGAGTGTAGCGAGTGCAGTAGCAGGATTAGACGAGTGCAACGAGTACAAATGTAGTAGCAAAATTGGACGAGTATGAGTGCAGTAGTAGGATTAGACAATGATGAGTGTAGTAGCAGAACACGAGTACATGTGTAGTAGCAGAATTGGGCGAGTATGAGTGCAGCGAGCGCAATAGCAGGATTAGACGAGTACAGTAGCAGAATTTGGACAAAAAAGAGTTTGAATTAAAGAAAATAATTAATTGACAGGACCCGCCCCGAATTTCACCCTGAAATCACCTTAGGAATAACTCTACTGAAAATTCAGCAGAGTTACCCCTAAAATGGACTACCCAAAACCTGTAGAATTACAATCATACTTCTAACAAATCATCCATAATCTCCTGGAGCCACCCTGCTCCTCAAAATCCAACAACTCCACAATTTACAATTTACAACTAAAATCCGAACAATACAACATAACCCAAACTTTACAATAATTGTTCCACAGGTTATCAGAGCAATCTAAAAGAGAGAAGGAATTCATAATACACGTAGGTTCAACGATTAACCTACAATATGAAAACGACTGCTGCAGATGCTATGCCTCGAATCCTAGTATGCCGAACCAACTACTCTGCGGATTGGGCATTTGAAACCAAAGGGCTCAGGGGAAAGTAGATAAAAACGTTAGCGTGAGTGGACAAAAATAAACAATTTAAAAGAAAAAGGATTTCATATTTTCCCACATTTATTCCTTTAAAAACTCGATGCATGCACAAATGGTAAAACACATTTAGCTTTAAATCCAAGGATTTCAAAACGATAAACCGACTAGCCTCGCTAGTCACAACATTCGAAAAAAATATATATTGTAAAACAGAAATCTAGTTTCTCAAGAAGATAAGACCAGCTCCGCTGGCTACAGTGAAAATCGGACTAGCCCCGCTAGTCAAGCAACGATAAGATATGGGGAAGAAGTTTCACCATATGAAAGAAGGGAGCCTCTCAGGCTCGGGTCGGAGTGTCCCACACTCTGGAGCATCTCATGCTCTGCTCTTACTCACCCACGAACACATAGTAAGCAGGGAGGAGTACTAATAGGCTAGCTAGCAAAAAATATGACGACCCAGGTATGGTGGGTTAAAATCATACGAAAATCTAAAATCAGTAAGGATTCCCCATAAGTCCCGCGAATAATGAAAACACGGGTACGATTCCCAACCGTACCCGAAAATTCTCTTAGAAAGTCACATAAATCGACAGCGTGTCCCACACGCTAAAAGAATAATTAGATCATCAACAAGGCATTCCCAATGCCAAAACCGAAAGTCGATAAATAAAGCAGAAATAACTTCATCGAAATTACATTTCGAAAATCTTTCCAAAGATCTCAAATCAACGAACAAAAATATACTTAATTCCGGAAATCACCTCGGAAAAATAATTCGTCAAAATTCAACATAAATTATAAATTCGAATCCGAGCATAACAAATTAATATCCGAAATTCACAACCGGTAAAAATCATAATTACTTCATGAAAATCATTATTGAAAGCAAATCCACAAGATAAATTGAAATCAAATTCCGAAATCAATTCATATGCTCGAAAAGTAATATGTTAATTAAATAAAGCATTAATTCAAGAAAATAAACGCATGCATCATTATTTAAAACAAAAGTCCACTCACAGTATATGGCTAACGTGGTATCCAAGCGTAAGGATCCTCGTCGAGCGATAGGTCGGTATCTCGTCCTGTACACAATTATATTCCGTAAACAACAATTCAATAAATATTTACGATTCAAAACAAATCCCAAAAACCCTACGTACTCCAACATCTCCATTTCTTTCCGGATTCATGCCAAACTTCACCATTAATATCCATCCGTCGATTAATATATTCCATATCGGAACAAGGGAAATCCGAAGGTCGGATTCCCACAAATCAACAACTGAAACTCCCAAACTTCGGAAATTCATAATCCATGTCAAACTTCTCCCAAAATTAACCAAAATCACATATTCAACCTCTACAACAATTATAGACTTTAATAGGCTAAAAAATTGAAATTAAAAAGCGGCCCTATGAGCCTCCACGCGTGACCTACAGTGATGGCGCGTGGGGCCCACGCGCCTGCGGGCACCACCTCCGATGGCCACCAAATTTTGGCAGCAACAACTACTAAACACGCCCAACATTTTTCTCAACTACAACACAATCTAATTTTACCTTGAAACAGTCGATATCAACCGGTGAAGAAAAACCCAGAAATTCCAAACCCTAGGTTTGGGAATTTCCTCGATTCGTCCTCCACGCTGCAAATTGAAGTGAATGACCTTAGGGGAAATGATCACAGGCAAAAACCAAACCTTCGATGCTGGTTTGGTGGCCGAAGAAGCCGGAAATGGCTGAATCGCCAGAAAAGTTCAGACTGCCCCCGTGAGGAACCTTGCTTCCATTTGGGGTTTTCCGGCCAAATCATCGTGATTTACTACGACCGGCGTGCGCAGCGGAAGGGGGCGGTCCTGTATTTCCCGGTGGCACGCTGTCAGGTGGCCGGACGGCGGCGATTCGAACGGAGGAAGAAGAAGCTGATGGAAATGAAGAAGAGAGAAATCGGGGAAAAAGAGAGAGAAAAATTACTGTGGGTTTCCAGAAATGGAAACCTACAGTGGTTACTTTCCATATATATACCAAATTTATTATGAATAGTAACTTCCTTATTTCGCTCATAACTTTCGCATACGAACTCCGATTTCTACGTATCACATATGCATGCGTTCGGTTTAACGTCCCCTACAACTTTCATGAAGGAAATTTTCTCAAATTTTGACCCGAACAAAAAGTCAACTTTTAGAGACACTAAACGTACTGAAACGATAGTAAAAGTGAAAATAAAGGTCGTTTACCGTCCAAATGACTAGTAAACGGGTAATTGAGATACGCGACATTACATTAATATTTAGTTACCTATGCATGAAGGTTAGAATTGTAAATGTCTTATTGACACATGTCATCAAAATAACAACTTGTCTTTATGTAAAATTTTGTCCTTGTAAACTCTAAATCAACTTGTAAAATTCTGTCCCATTTCGGTGGCTTCGGTTCCTTCCAGGATTGAGTTTCTTTGGTGGAGAAGAGAGAGTTAGTGTGTGGGTTTGGCTCCAATTAATCATCTCATTACCTTGGTTTCTATTGGATTTGTATTTTGGGATTGTATTGGCAGCGGTTATTGGGATTTTATCTCCTCGATATGGTACTTTTCCCTACCTTTTGGCTCCGGGCAACGATGGCGGTGGCACGGATGGCTTGAGTGGCGGCTATTGTATTGTAGGAGATGAAATTTTTCTTAATTTTTAGGGTTACACTCTTTTGCCCTATCTATGTGGATTTGGGTTGAGTAGTAATTTTCCTTATTAGGTTTACTTGTAATTGAGCCTTGTTTTGGGCTCTTTCTATTTGGTTCATCCCCTTTGGTTATTTTTAATGAATGATAGAATTAAAAATAAAAAAACTTGTAGGGATGTATTTGTGAATTCATCTCTTATCAAGGGCTTATGTGTGGTTTGCTATAATTGTATTTCTCTTCCTTATTTCTGACCATTACGTATACTCTTGAATTATCCATATATATTGCATGAACAATAGAGAATTAGAGACCCTCCATTCCCTGAAATTGAATGAAAAATCTTAAATCTTATCAATAAGATAGCAATTACGATAATTGAAAAGTGTGATAAGATAGGTGTAGAAATAGAAAAATGCTTAACAAAAAATTGCTTCATTTTCCCTGTTAAAGTTAATGTAGATAATTAAGGATGAGGAAAATAATTTGAATGTAGACAATTACGAATATCTGACAATCTTAATTCTTAACTACGAAAGGATACATAATCCAAGAGAATTTATTAGTATTTTGACCGCGTGTGGCAATCAGGGCATTTAGTGCACCGTCCTGCACTTGTACTGACATAAATGGATGGTTAGATTATATTAAATATACTCTTAGGTTATTAATAAAAATATTAATTATAAATATCAAGAGTTGAGATCATCTTATAAGTGTTGGGTCATTTGCACTTTCGGTGCATAGAATAATTTCCAGAGATTTCTCTTCAAGAAAGAAACAATGGCTGGAATTACTTTTTTCTGATTTTATTAAATCAGTATTTTCAATTAATCGTCTGAGGTGGGAAAACGTTAATTTCGATTTGAAAATTTCACTGTTTTGGAAGTTCCATTATGGTTATGTTGAACCAATGCCTCCAGCAAATTGCAATCTAAAACAGTACTTGATCCAAAACTAAAAAATCTTCGAATTCGCACCCATTCCAATAATGGCCATTATGGTAAAACGATACTTTTAGGAAACTGAATATCGTGTAATGACTCATTAATCCGAATATGGAGAAATCTGGATATGGCTGAGGTAAATCCATTAATTAGAATAAATATTACCCTATCCTCCACCCTCCATCAGTGAAGAAAAACCTTAACATAGTCATAGATAAACCAACCACACTCGATCTGCAACAACTCATCTCTCTCTATCCGTTTTCAAATTCTCCGATCAGTGTCAGCAACTCAGCATATATTTCACTTAAACATGGAAGTTGAGAGGGTAAAATCTCCGGAGCCGTCAAGCTCTATATCAAAGATAGTGTTGGTAGCCTCAATCGCAGCCGGAGTACAGTTCGGCTGGGCGCTTCAGCTGTCGTTGCTGACGCCCTACGTCCAGCAACTGGGGGTCCCACACAAGTGGGCCGCCGTTGTCTGGCTCTGCGGCCCTATCTCGGGGTTGCTGGTGCAACCCATCGTCGGCTACTACAGCGACCGCAGCACATCTCGTTTCGGGCGCCGCCGACCCTTCATTGCCGGCGGGGCAGGGCTTGTCGCCATAGCAGTTTTTCTGATTGGGTACGCCGCCGACATTGGCGTCCGGTCCGGCGACTCGTTGCAGAAATCCACGAAGCCAAGAGCCGTCGCTGTCTTTGTGGTGGGGTTTTGGGTTTTAGATGTGGCGAATAACATGCTGCAAGGCCCATGTAGGGCTCTATTGGCGGACCTATCCGGCTCCGACAGCAAGAAGATGAGAACAGCAAATGCGCTCTACTCGTTCTTCATGGCCGTCGGCAACGTCCTGGGGTACGCGGCTGGATCGCTAAACGTTCTTCACAAGGCTTTTCCATTCACCATGACCAAGGCATGCGACATTTACTGCGCCAACCTCAAGAGCTGCTTCTTCCTTTCAATTTTTCTGCTTGTGCTACTCACTGTCTTGGCCCTAACGTTAGTGAAGGAAACACCATTCGAGAAAAATGCCGAGGGAGCAGGAGGAGGAGGTCTGTTATTGTTCGGTGAAATTTTTGGTGCTTTTCGACAGTTGAAGAAGCCCATGTGGATCCTTCTTCTGGTAACTTGCATGAATTGGGTGGCGTGGTTCGGCTTTTTACTGTTTGATACTGACTGGATGGGCAAGGAAGTTTACGGCGGCGTCGTCGGCAAAGGACGTCTTTATGACATGGGAGTCCGGGCAGGATCGCTTGGTCTGATGCTCAACGCTATCGTTTTAGGTGCAATGTCGCTCGCAATTGTTTATTTCGCTAGAGGGGTTGATGGGCCGAAAAGGATTTGGGGAGTAGCTAACTTTTTCCTAGCCATCTGCCTCCTAATGACGATACTGGTAACCAAAATGGCCGAGAACCATAGACATGCGCACGCCCTAGTTGGAGGAGCCGAGCCGCCGCCGCCGCCACCGACTGGAGTTAAAGCTGGTGCATTGCTCATATTCGCTGTGTTGGGGATCCCGCAGGCTGTCACCTTCAGCATTCCGTTTGCAATGGCGTCTATTTTCTCGAGTAACTCCGGTGCTGGCCAAGGTAAAATTTTACTTTTCTTTTTTTCTAATTGAGTAATTTAATTTTAAATATATATAATTGAATTACGTCGCATTAATCAATTGAATTTGGTATTCACAGGGCTTTCCCTGGGAGTGTTGAATATATCAATTGTCGTACCACAGGTAGTTTTAACATATTTACAAAATTTGTAGCGGAATTAATTGATTGCTCTATGAATTAACGAATAATTTTTTTTTCAGATGTTTGTGTCGGTTATAAGTGGACCCCTAGATGCTTCTTTCGGCGGAGGGAACTTACCGGCTTTTGTCCTCGGAGCTGTTGCAGCAGTAATTAGTGGAATCCTTGCTTTGACTGTTTTGCCATCTCCTCCGCCCGATCAAGTTGATCAAACTGTTGTACCTGCTGGATTTCATTAGTTCATTTTCTCGTTAATTATTAGTTTTTTTTTTTGGGGTGCTTTTGTTGTTTTAATAATGTAGCAATGACTTATTTTGTTATTGATTATGCAATTTATGTGTTGTACGGTTTAGTTGAGATTTTATTTTATTATTATTATTATTTTGGTCTGGATATTTGAGATTTTATACTATGCAAGTTATTTCATATATTTGAATTTTTAATAAATTGTGTTAGTCGTACCAATTGTTGAAAATTGCAATTTTAATAGATTGTGTCAGTCCTATCTATCTCATTTTTATAGGATTTAAGAATTTTATTTAATTTGAGGGGGTGAAGGGTCTCGATTGGTTCATGCCATCTATGTGGATAGAAATCTAAGAGCAGTGGGAAATGGGGAAGAGAAACAATTCAAAGGATTAACTACTTCAATTTCCAATATGATTTTTCAGTCCCAAACTCTTGTACGATTCTTTCTTAGCGGCATATTACGCCTTATTCCTGTGTCATTTAGTATCATATTTTAATGGATGAAATGACATGGCATTTCAAACAGAAATTGAATCTTAAGTCTACAAACTATCTATTCCTTTGAAAATCATTTGCAATTTAGAATAGGAGGGTTATGGTTGAAACCATTCATATGATTGTTTTCAGTTTGGAACATACACACACACACACAAACAAGGGAACAAAAACCGAAAATAAAAACAAAGAGAGAGAGCACAAAAGGACAGTTGTTTTTTGCAAGCTGATCCACCATTGCAATTTTTTGAGACCAGAAGACCTCAGAGCTTATAATTTGAGGAACTAGTTTTAAATTAACAGCCAAGTTGAAACAAATCAATACCTAATCTGTGGATAAATCATCACTACAACGTATACCAGCCCAATAATTGTGGGTTCAACTACCCCTATTCATCCAACAAACTGATGAAGAAGACATACAACAATCACAAAAGCCCAACCCACTTCAACTCCTCGGCAACGCATCAGTAGATACAGGTTCTGACAAAAGATACTACTTCTACAATCCCATATGTAATTTAATTTTCCCTATAACAAATTGAATCATGGAATGAATATAATTACAGATGGCGAATCCGAATTAGCATTGGCAAAACAAACCTGCAGGAACATGAAAGAGATGCTTCAGATCAACAGATGCAAATTTTCTCCTAAAGGGTTACAAATGCATTTAATAAAGTAAAGATGCAAACACCACGGTAACACAATATTCAATATACTCTGACAGGATAGGGCAATTCCCATAGGTATGGAATTACAAGTTAATAATGGCACACCATAGGCTTTCTTTCAGTAATGGCACATCATTACAAGTTAATAATGATTATTACCACCCCTTACTGTGGCTGTGCAATCATGAACAAATACCAACAAAAACTAGAAACTCAACTGCCACTAGATATCATTGGGAGCGAGGCCATGAAATTTATCAATCGTCTTTCTGATGCAAAACACTAGGATGGCTATTATTACCATTAAGCGCAGCATGATATACCCGCTTCTCAGCAAGTCCAATATCCGACAGAGTCATGCTACCCTGTAAACAAAAAACACAAACATAGATGTAACCAGCAATCTAAAGCTACAGTGCCATCATATTATTTTTTAATATCAAGCTAATCAATAGTCACATGCTGTTAAGCAAGAAAAAGATATAAATTTATCCTCATAATATACTCTTAAGAATTAATACCTCACTGGCCATCAATTTTCTGACATTATTAGCGTAGAGTTTTGGGTCATCCTTTTCTTCCTGTGAAGGGTAGTAAACAGGTAACCTTGTGACCTCTATGCGATTTTTAAATTGACAGAGAAGAAATATCACATGTCGCACCTGAAAATAAAAGTAAACGAGTGACTAAAAATAGTATCCCAGAAGGCTGCAAAAGAAAAGATATAAACATAATTATAACTATACAATCCAACACTCTTTTTCAACAGCAGCACTGACTGCCAGTTCCGCTTCAAACCAGTGATTCATTAAGCCACTCAGATAACAAATAAAGAGACTACAGCATCCCTCAAGATTTACTGGGCAAGGGAGTGGTCGGAGGATAATTTGAGATACATTCGGCAACTTCTCCAAAACCAACAGTCCTAATATTTTGCATATTAAGAAACTCACCCCAGATATCGAGTCCCAGGCAGGACTAAATCTCTGGTAAGGATATCTAAGAATCACTGGAAGCACCGGAGCTTTAGCCAAAAATGCTCCTGTCTTGAATGGCAGAAGAAAGTCTCCATTTGTAGTAGTACCTTCTGTAGAAAGATGATATATAAAATAAACAACGGTTAACAGTCGATAAGGAATTAACTTGTATGCAGGACAACAAAATGCAATTTTTCTAACAAATGAACTGCAAACTAGTTCCTGCAGAGAAACGATTGAAGCCGTTTAGAATGTAGAGATTGCATTAAATTATAGTAGCAAGAGGTCAACACTCGTGTTCCACAGACTGATGTTCCACTAAAAGTTACAAGAACAGGAGAAATAGACCAACATGCAAAGACCTTACCTAAGTGTAGACGTCAAAAAAATAAGTTGTCATGTGAAGCAATTAGATTCCTTGCATAATGTAATATAAGATACTAATAAGCACTAACTGAGGACAGTATAGTTGTGACAGCAAAGTCATTTGAATTCATTGGAGAAAGGATTAGTGGTAATAAAGTATTAAGAAAAGAACCTGGGAAAAGCATAATTTGTGGTGCAGATTTATTCTGATGTGCTTCTCGAACTCTATCTGTCACAACACCTGCAAGCCACAGAGCGGGTTTAAGACATGGAAAATACAGACTACACACTGGTGAATGACTACTGCTATGTTGATTATAAAACCTCCAACCAAAAACTGTCGGATGGAATAACCGATAAAACCAGAAAAGAAGATCAGGGGACATTAAACGAACAAGGGATACATCCATAGGTACAGAACCACATGGGGAACATATGGGAAGGGTGCATACAAACTTTCCTTCAGAGTTTGGCAGTTTGTTAAACATTCCACAATATTGTCAATTTGACATATCCAAGTAGAGGTCAGTATACTGTATAGTTATCCTGTACAAGTTTCTATTGCTGGAATTCATTTCATGCATATCTTCCAGTAGGAACCAATTATTTTGTTCGTAAAACTAGCTTATATTATGAGATAATAATCCTAACTGTTGGCTAGTAAAATCAGCTGGTGATTAATCATAAATTTTATCCGGCTACCATCAACAACATAACATTCATGAAGTACACCTTAGGATCTCGTCAAGTTTCCCTAAAATAATTCAACAACCTCAAATTTTCAGAAGAACTGTAAAGAATATAGTGAAATCAACACACCTGCAACACCCTTGAAGTCGGATGACTTTGACTCCCGCTGAACATAGACACAACCGAGGCACTTGCTGTCAAAAATATGCATCGCAAAATTGAATTCCCATCCCTCCCATGGTAATAAAAACATAAAATAAATACTGTACGTGATACATGATAATCTACAGGTTTGCAGGAAGACAACCACATTCTTAACTAACGAAAAGGACTAAGCTGATACGAATTTTACAAACCTGATGAGGCCAACTAGAGGAAGTTCCGCCACCGACCTCTGCACCAACAAAACAAATCCAGGATCAGCATCAACAATATCAGAATGATTGAACAATCTTTAACTGAATTTCGGTACAGTAGTGTGATAAAAAGTAACAAACCTTGGCAACAAAGCTCGGAAAGGAAGAAGACATGTGATACAAGATATCCAAATACGATACATGGTTAGATATAATAGCCCCAGGCTTGCCAGCCTCTCCACTATCCTCTTTTCCCTAACCAAAATCAAGAAC
Organism: Rosa chinensis; assembly: GCF_002994745.2. Classification (NCBI taxonomy): domain Eukaryota; kingdom Viridiplantae; phylum Streptophyta; class Magnoliopsida; order Rosales; family Rosaceae; genus Rosa; species Rosa chinensis. Next base: position 61,404,417 of record NC_037093.1, read on the forward strand.
AAATTCCAGTAAACAGCAACTGAATAATTCCGAATTACAGAAACACACAGAGCGTTAATACCTCAGGGTTGGATTGTTGAGCAGGGTCTGGTATCCGATAGGTTTCGCTGATCCAATAAAACCCTAGGACGAAGAGCATGACTCTGGATAAGGATCGGCCGCACCATACAATCACGGCGCGTCTCCAGCCTCCCATGTGCGCGTAGTCCTCTTGCTCGTCCTCGTCTCGATTCGGAGAAGAGAAGAGCGTGCAAATCCTACAAATCAAGTAATAGAAGAGGAGGAGCGTCATGCTCACCACCACGCGTATCGGGACCAGAGTGACGAGGGCGACGCCGAGTAGGAGCTTCTCCTTGAGCGACAGCTCGCCGCGTCCCATGGTGCCGTACGCGTCTCTGCGGACGTAGGCGGCGCATTTCTTCTCGAGCTCCTGGAGCTCCTCGGCGGAGACGGACGGGGCCGGCTCGGGTTTGAGGAGCGGGCGGTCGTCCTTGGCGGAGGAGGAGGGCTTTGATGCCGGTGTGGAATTCAGGTCCTTGAGCTCCGATTCCATTATTTTTTTTAATCCAATTGGGGAATCAAGTCTCCGAGGTTTTCTTCAGTGAAGGGCCATCGAAACGCAGCGTCGTCTCGGGGGAGAGTGTGGATCTGGGTTCGATGCGGCGGCGCGTCGTTTTATTAAAGAGTAACTAAATAACTAATTACTTGCTGAAGAGGAGTTGGTATTGGAATGCAATTATGCAGCAGCGAATAGTTTAAGGCCAGCGAACTGGGGAGATTCTAGCACCTGGTAACATATCCGCGTGTCACTATCGATGATGGTAGAATGTGATGATCGACGGCCGGAATTTCACAGCACAACAAAATTAATTTTGGATTGAGTTGTCTCTATTTATTGACCTTTACTCGATTTTTTTTTTGTTTTTATTATTTTTCTAGGTGACTTTTTCCCTAGTATGTACTATCACCTCAAATTTTGTATCATTTTGAAAATTAATTGTGTTTGAAAAACACTGTTTTATGCGCACATCACTTGTCAAATTTAATAAAAGCGTGGAGCAATATATCATTCTGATTGACTGGATAATACTACATGTACTAATTTCAAAGATATTGTTTTCGAGTCCCATTTTAGCTCACACGTGATATGGTACAAGTATCATTTTGACAAAAATGGTCAAGATTTTAAATTTGTCTGGAAACGTTTTCTCATAATACTTTTGTTGATAAGTGAGGTTTCCGAAATATCTCCCCAAATATCTATTCTCATCCCCCTCTGGGGGGGTATCAATTCTTACCTACGAACAAATTTCAGAACAAATTATTTTAGATTAAAATATAGTTATTTTTAGGCAGAGCCATAGCATGTTGACTTTGTTCCAAATTGCCTCAAAGGCAAAAATATTGATGCTTTAAACGGGCAATGGGTCCTCCAAATATTGCTCAAGCTTGAAAATTCACAAGGCCAATCACACAATGTTAGACGTCACAATCCCTTTTTGGATCTGAAAAAAGATACCTCTTTCATTTAGGAAAGTACAACATATAGACATCTGAAGATCAAACTCAAATTACATGAGGACAAAGCGCTGCATTTTCTTTTGCTGTAATGACAGGACACTATCAGAAATTCATGTATATAAACAAACCTCATGAGCTCAGAAGAAGTTTTTGCCTCTCCATAATACCCTACCCCTATACTCCACTGGTACCATAGAAGAAGAGTAGTGTTGCCTCTTGTTTTTGACCATAATATGCACGGTAATTTTATGCTTCACTCTGCTATTACACAATCACACAGAGGAATGCATATTGAGTCCCCCCCCCCCCCCACCACACACTATTAGTAGCACATTACATTTCTGATTATTGACAGCAAACAGAATTAAACACACATTTTTATGCAGAATAACCAAACAAATTCAAAAAGAGTATCATATGTTGGTCCATCTAAAGATATGAGCAACATTGACTATCAATGTCATCATTTCAAAAATATAGTAAGTTAAAGTGTTATACAAGACACTGACTAGTAGGCTCACAGATTAAAATGCTCTAGCTAATCGGCTTAAAGCTCAAGACTCCTTAAGGTTCCTGTTACAGGATGATTCACATAGATGGCTACGGTAGCAGAAAAGATTTCCTTAGGTTCACCAAACATAGTCTTGCTCGTAAGTTATAAACTATCTATAATTTCCACAAGGCCAGTTATGAATTTTATGGCAACACCCTGTGTATGGAGATGGAGTGACGAATTGAGTCCAAGGCAATGATTGAGTGGGAGATAGGAGACTTGTCACCACACCACTAATTAGTTGAACTGAACTACCAATATTGTTAAGAACACTTTATGTTCATCTTCTCCCAGACTGGAAAGGTTTCGAAAGCCAATCAATGATAACAACGCAATGCACTAAATGTCAAAGCAAAAGCCCGGTGGAGAAAAACCAAACGCACAGAAATAAGGAGCTATGGAACTTACAGCTCAGAAATTACAAGCAAATGCGAAAATCCAAAATGCCGCAGAAATGTCACTTGACATACTCTATCAACCAAACACAAGCTGATACAGTAACACAGAGCTCCATCCCTTGCTCATAATTCATACTAAACATGTTAAACATTCTACTCAAGGGGACTGATTAGTTGACATTCTAATAAGTACTACATGTAAGCACTAGTGATGACCACTCGATCCATTGACCTGACAGTAATCAATAACAACTTCTCAATTTGCTCAGAATAAAGAAATTCTTATTGAAGCACTGTATTTCACAGCCTATAATTATGTAGTTTTATTCCCGAGAATAGAAATGTAAAAACTAGAGCACTAACAACCCTTCAGGGATTCACATTGTATCTCCTACAGTGACAGTATTAGCAGATCTCACTCTCTCCTAGTTTCAAGATCAAACTAAGAAAGTAAATTCCCAGTACCCATACCTCATCAAACTCAGCAAGAAACCCAATTCTTATGAGTGCTGATCAATGCCGATAATAGCCCTGCAATTGATACAGACAGCGGCCCCAGAAAGTGTCCTTTTCCGTCACGAATATCAGTCACCGCCATTAACGCATCGGCCAAATCCTGAACAACAGACAGTCGTTTCATCAGTTTCTTCTGAATCAACTTCCCCAGCCTCTCCTTCTCTTCCTCACACTTAATCCCCCTCGTAATCGCAACCTCTATGCTCATCTTCACGCGCCTCTCGTCCTCCGAAATCCGATTCAAATCCCTAATCTTCAACGAAACACTCCCCAAGTACCCAACCAACTCCGCCCACGCGCTGATCAGCCCCAAACTCCGCGCGTGCTTCTTGTCAATCAAGCCCGATTTGACCAGCCACACGAACTGCTCGACGAAAAAGTACAACCCCTCGCCGCCGTAGGCGACGAGCGAGAGGGCGAGCTCTTCCTTGGAATCGAAATGCGAATTTCTCAGGGCGTTGACGTCTTGGACGAACTTGCCGAGCCTGAAGGCCTTGCGGCTGACCCCGACGCTCGACTCGAAGCTCTTGAGGCGGTGATTTAGGGTTAGGGTTTCGGGGAGAGCTGAGGAGGCGAGTATGATCTTGGTGGCGTATCTAGATATCTTTAGAAGCTTGTCCACGCCATCTCGCTTTGCGAGGTACGCTTCGAGGTGGTTCAAGAAGTCTTTATTATTCGGCTTCGATTGAACAATAGGGGTTTCCTTTTTTAGCAAGGGAGTTGAAGCTTCTGACTCCATGGAAATGGAATTGCAGAGAGAAAGTGGGGGGTCTGAGTTACGAAACTCGCCGTTTTTTTTTTAGTTGTTAAATTCCCGCAAACAAACGACGTCGTTGCCGCGGGAAACCGTTATCCTCGTTATTGTTTTGCGTGCCAACAATGGGCCAAGCCCACAAGAGTATACTTTACCCAAAACCAAAGCCCTCCTTTTCCAATTTCAGGCTCCCGTAGCAACTCTCTCCTCCTAGTAGGGATGGCAATGGGGCGGGTTGGGGATAGGGATCACAATACCATCTCCATCTTCGGAGTAATTCTCCACTCCCATCCCCATCCCAATCCCCAATAAAAATATATTGGGGATTCTCCGTCTCTGTCCCCACTGGGGATGAAGCCTTCAAACCCGCCCCAAATCCCCTATAAGAATTTTAAAAAATAGAATAAATTTTTTCTCATATTGTTTTTTTTAAATTAAAATCTACAACAAGTAAAATTAAAACATGATTAAATTCATAAATCATAATTCAGTGAGTGCAAAAGTCAAACACCATTAAAGTAAAAGTGTAGTCATTAAAGTAAAGTAGTAAATGTATATATTTGTGATTTATATTATAAAATATATATATATATATATATATATATATATCATTGGGGCGGGTTTGGGGATGTAGATCATAATACCATCCCCGTCCCGTCCCCGATCTTAGATAGCGGGGACTGGGGATCCCCATCCCCATTCCCCATTTGTCCCCAAATTCTCCCCCCATTAGGGACGGATATCTAATGGAGCAGCGCCTCGCTGGAGATTTTTGTCATCCCTACCTCTTAGGCCATGTTTGGTTCACGGAAAGTAAGCATCAGGAAATAAAACTTGTTCATTTCCTGCGTTTGGGATGCAAAAGGAAATGAAATCATTTCCTGAATGGAGGGAAACTAAGGGGGAAAGTGGTTCATTCCAAACCCCAAAGGAATCACTTTCTCTCCTTCTTTCCTTGCATTTATTACTCACAACATATTATTTTATTACAATATTTACAAACTTTTTAACAACTTTCCTGATAACTTTTCTTACGTTACCAAACATCGGAATGAAAAGTTGTTGGGAAATATCATTTCCCTTCCCATGGGAAAGACAAAGGAATTACTTTCATTTCCGTGAACCAAACGAAAGCAAGTTCACCCGTTGGGTTATTGGGTCAGATACTATTCACTGCTTTTTTATATTTATTTTCACCCTCTAGATCACCAGGTCAGTTTGTAAGTCACGAAATTGACCCAGGTTAATTTGAAAATTGTGTCAGTGACCCAGATGGTGGAAATAAACATATAAAAACAGTGAATAGTAAGTGACCCAGTAACCCAACGGGTGAAAACACCTGGTGTGGGTTAGGTTTAGGGTTTTGCTTAAGAACCAATCAACAAGAAGATAGGAAATTAAGAATGAATCTAAGGTGTAGGTGTGGATTCAAACAACTTCCAGAGGCTTTAGTCATGGATATTCTGGCGAGGCTCTCCGTTAAGAATATGTTCAAGTGCAGGTGTGTTTGTAAAATGTGGTATTGTATAATCTCAGACCATCAATTTGATCGATTGCACCTTTCAAAAGTACCCATTGCTATATTAACGAAGCTCAAGACCAGACGCGAATTTGACACGCCAAGGATCGAAAAAAGACCTCTGCCGTCAAGGAGATTTGATTTTACCTAAATAGAAGAATTTGGTGCTTCACATTTTCTGGAGAAAACTAGGTTTACTACCACAAACAACCTACCGGCCTGTACCCGAGGGTATTGAAATTTTTATGATAAACTCATGCAATGGCTTGCTTCTTTTGTCTGCCGGCTCTAGAGTTTTGTATGTGTGCAATCCAATTTTGGGTGAGTACATAACCATTCCACCACCTCCTAAAGGTTGGGCAATGCCACGGTATGATTTTGTTGGACTTGGTTTGAGTATTGGGACTAATGAATACAAGGTGTTGCGAACCACTTTTCCATACGTCGACTCACTCTTGAGGCTGACGTACCATTGGTACCGGTGTTTGGAGAAGAATTGGAAAGCCGCCCCGCAACTATAACCAGCTGTTACCACCTTTCAATGCTTCTCTACATGGATATCTCCATTGGCTTTCCTCCATCGGTGAGGAAACCATACATTCGTTTAACTTTGAAAGAGAGCAGTTTCAAACACTGCCTCTACATCCTTTAGACCATCACACCAAGGGTGTCTGAATTTGGGAGTGTTAGATGTTTGTCTCTCTTTATGTATGCATAGTGGTGGTGGTGGTGGTGATCACACAGTTGATATATGAGTTATGAAGGATTATGGTATCCAAGAGTCCTGGGGAAATTGAATATGACTAACCCCCGGCCATGCACTACCATGGTCCAAGCCTAGAATCTTTAAAAGTTGCATTATTTTTCAAATTTAGGGATGACAATTAACAAAGGAACATATAACACGCATCAAACCGTGCCTCCGTCACGCCATTTGTTTCCCAGGCGAGTGAGACATCCACTAGACAACCCATCATGACTCAAAGCACTCACAGCACTGCTCTGAAGCTCTCTGGCCCTCTGCCTCATCCTCTTTCCTTCCTCACCCTCCATAACCATCCTCACCGCCGTCTCGATTTCACGACGCCCCGCAATCCTCTTCCCATCTTGCTCAACCTGAAGCTTCTTTATCCTCACAGCCACCCCTTCATCCACCAACATTGTCGCATTCATTTTCTGCTCGGCGTAGAGCGGCCAAGTAATCATCGCCACGCCATGAACAATGCTCTCCAGTACAGAGTTCCATCCGCAGTGAGTCACAAACCCGGCCACCGATGGATGTCTGAGCACCGCCACTTGTGGGGCCCACGATAGTGTCACCACCCCCAGCTCTCGCGTCCTGTCCAAGAACCCATCTGGGAGAAACGACGCCGGATCTCGGGCATCATCACAGCCAGTTTCGAAGAAGCTTGCGGATGCATTAGCTTGACTAGGAGGCCGAGCCACCCAAAGGAATCGTTTCCCACTCAGTTCCAACCCGAAGGCCAACTCAGTCATCTGCTCAGCCGACAGAGTCCCTCCGCTGCCAAACGACACGTAAACAACTGACTCCGGCGGCTGCTTCTCCAGCCATTTCAACAGATTTGATTCAGTTGACGCCACCGGTTCAGTATCGATTTTAGTTAACGGACCAATCGGATATGTTGGAGGCGATGGTACACGAAGAAAGAAAGGGTTCTCTTTAAATGCACTGAGCGTTACTGGCTCCAACTCCTCCCATGTGTTGACCAAAACGCCCTTGAGCACCGGGACACGATTAGATAGATTCAACAGTTGGGGGATCAAAAGTTCAGGGACAAGATCGTCAAGCCACAAGGGCTTGCAACCAGGGATACAAACCTTGTCTCCGATGTTACTGTAGTCCCGGCCAACTTGGGCTGCATGGATGGTGGGGAAGTACATGGTCAACGCCAGAAATGAAGCTGAACCCGTCAAGAAAAGGTACGTGGGGATAGAAAGATCCGTGGCGGTTTCGAGAGCTTCGATACAAAAGGGATCGACGATTAGAGCTCTACTTAATGGCCTTTGTAAACTGATTAGAACTGAGCGTAGCGAGCGAAGGGTCTCTTGTACTATGTAAAGGAGACGTGGTACTACTCCGGCCGGTCCGTCACCAGAATCAGTAGATGACACGTCAACTTGAGGGAGGTGGACGACGTGGAGGTCGGATGGGAGAGAGGGATTGTTGAGGAGCTGAACCTGGGCGGGTGGTGCGTCGGTGGTGATGGCAAGGACGGTGACCTGGAACCCATGATCAACGATGAGTCGCCTCGCTAACTCGATAAGAGGGGTCACGTGACCCATGCCTGGGCTCGATAGGACCGTAATGTGTGGTTTTTGCTGCTGGCTCATCAGGGATTGTTCATCCCCCATTGCGCTTATTTGGTTCATTTCAGCTCGATCTCGGACATGAACAACAAAAGACTTGGTTTTTGGAGAGTAAGGATCATCAATCAACTACACATCCATATATAGTTTGGACTAGAGATCGATCAGATGGATCTAGGAACACTATGAGGTTGGCAAAAGAAATATTTAATTAACGAGTAAAAGATATATATATTTTGTACAGGTGCTCGTCCGTTATCATTCACCTAACAATCCTAACATATTGTAGGTTATTGCTCTTCGGTATCACTCCCTTCAAGAAAAAGCATATATACTCCCACTGTAAGCTGGTATAAATAAAAACAATAACTACGGTACAAATTAAAGAACTTTTATTATTTTAATATTACTAAAAATAAATTTAAACTTGTACAAGATAACTACACTCATCGACCTCTACAGGGACATGACAAATTGCCGATGTAGTGGAAAAGTTTTCACGCTGAAACAAACTGCCAAACTCTGAAGAAAAGTTTTCATATATGCACCGTACCCTTCTCATATATTCCCCGTGCGGTTCTGTACCTGTGGATATATCCCTTGTTTGTTTAAAGTCCCTGATCTTCTTTTCTGGTTTTTTCGGTTATTCCATCTGACAATTGTTGGTTAGAAGTTTTATACTCAACATAGCAGTAGCCATTCACCAGTGGCTTGCAGGTGTTTTGCCTTAGAAAGACGATTGATAAATTTCATGGCCTCGCTCCCAAATGATATCTAGTGGCAGTTGAGTTTCTAGTTTTTGTTGGTATTTGTTCATGATTGCACAGCCACAGTAAGGGGTGGGAATAATCATTATTAACTTGTAATGATGTGCCATTACTGAAAGAAAGCCCATGGTGTGCCAATATTAATTTGTAAATCCATACCTATGGGAACTGTCGTATCCTATCTCAGAGTATATTGAATATTGTGGTGTTTGCATCATTACCCTGTTAAATGCATTTGTATCCCCTTACGAGAAACTTTGCACCTGTTGATCTGAAGCATCTTTCCTGCAGGTTTGTTTTGCCAATGCTAATTCGGATTCGTCATCTGTAATTATATTCATTCTATGATTCAATTCGTTATAGGGAAAATTAGATTACATGTGGGATTGTAGAAGTAGTATTTACACTAGTGGATCAACTTGCAAAAAACAACTAAATTGATGCTTTGGCTGCTCAATCCTTTTTTTTTTTATTGTTCAATCACACAGTGTCCTCAAATGCTTCCTAGGCTCAGAGATTAATCCGTGCTCAGGGGATCTTGTCAAAACGCTTCCTCCCCCCAGGCCACTAAGAATATATTGGGATTTAACTCCAATAAGCATCGGCGGGATTCGAACCCGGGTATGGGGGTTCCACACCTGGAGGCTCTTACCATCTTGACCACCTGTGGTGGTTGGCTGCTCAATCCTTTTGTGCTCTCTTTTCTTTTGTTCCTGTGTTTTGGTTTATCTTCCCACATTGAAAAAGCAATTAGGCATGGTTGGTTCATACGAAGGAAAAAATTATGATTCTATGGAGATAAGAAATTAAGATTCTCATGAACTTTCTATCCTATATTAAGTAACATTGAGAAAGTTATTAAAAAAATTGGTATGAAAAATTGAAAATGATATATAATTAATGTGGTAAAATAATAAAATGTGAATAATCAATCTAATGAAAAAGTAAGAGAAGATGAGGCCACGTTTACTTATTTGGAATGGGAGGGAATGATTATGGGGTAAAAACATTCCTGCGTTTACTAACACATAAATGAATCAGAATGATTATGGGTAAAAGAATTCCTACGTTTACTAACATATGAAGAAATCAGAATGGATGTAGGTCTCACCTCCTTATCAGGAATCTATTCCTGAATACTCATGAATTTGATTACGAAGGGGGGAGATGGGTTTAGAAATCAATCATCAGGAATCAATACCGATTCCTTTCTTCTCTCATTCCATTTGTCTCCGATTCATGATTATTTTCCATTCCAATTAAGTAAACGTGAATTTCTTGGGCGTATGGGAGGATTTACTTTCCTCTATTTTTTTTTCTTACCTTTGGAAAACTTGTTCTCTCTTTGTGCTTTACCATCACTTCATGTACGTGTAATCAGTTTCCTTTCTCAGGCCATCATATCCTCAAACTTAACCAGGTGTTAAGGAAGATAAAAAAGAAAAGACAAGGAGGAATAGATAATTTCAAACTAAAGCTTGTCATGACCTCTCTCTTTCATTGCCGATACACCCCTTCTATTAATTTCCGTTTGAAGTGCCGTCATTTTAGTCAGTTAGAGCATCTTTAGCAATGCTAGCCATTTTTGAGTCAAATTTTAACCAAAGTAGCTAAAAAGTTATTTTGGCTAGCCACTTTAGAAATACGTATGTATCAGTGCTCTCTATTTTAGCTAGTTTTAAATTTATATTATTTTTTAAGTGAAGATTAAATAGTTTAAATGTATTTATCAATTACATAAAATAACTCAAAAGGAATGTATTAAATTATAGAGAGCCTCATCTCGCTCTCTATATTTAGGAGCGAGATAGCTAAAAGTTATAATGGAGAGTCACTTAGGAGTCTGGTGCAGCTGCTAAAATATATCAAAAGCTAAACATGCTCTCCAAAATAGCTAAGGAGCCAAAATAGAGAGTCTGCTAAAGATGCTCTTAGATCCTGTAATCTAATTCTAGTTTTCTAACAGCTTCCCTATATTCTGATTTTTTCTCTATTTTAGGGAAAAATGAGCATTTTTTGCTCTAACAGATTCCTTATAACTATTCCCATTTTAGAGGAAGTGAGGAAAGAGAAAACCAAATTCTCTATGGAAATTATTCTATGCACCGACGGTGCAAATAACCCAACACTTATAAGATGATCTCAACCCTTGATATTTATAATTAATATTTTTATTAATAACCTAAAAGTGTATTTAATATAATCTAACCATCTATTTATATCGGTGCAAGTGCACGTCGGTGCACTGAATCCTCCCCCAATTCTCTAAATTTACAGCAATCTCTAAAATTTTAAAGAATAATTATGGAAATTTTAGGGATTACTGTAAAATAAGGAATCTGTTGGAATTTGAGAAGAAAAAGAGGCTAAAACTTTGACTTTTGCTTCCTTATAATATAAAAATGATAAAGAAACTGTTGAAGTTGCTCAAGTAAGTAATTGTCATCGAAGTTAATTAATGTAGATAACGAAGGATGAGGAAAAGCACGAGAATTATGACAATCTTATCCATGGATACATAATCTAAGGATAGACAATTACTAATATTTGACCGCGTGTATTAACTTGCTAGTCAAGCACAAAGATTTTTCCAATAAAGAAAAAAAATGGCTGGAAATGGGATTTTCTGATCGAACCAAATATATATCCACTCATCCAAAAGAAAGACAAATATCCTGAATCATATCCTGAATCCGTAATCGGATTAGGTGGGTTCATTATATTTTTAGAAGTTCCATTATTTTGTATCAAACCCACCAGCAAGCAAAACCCTTCATCCGAGTTTGAAAATCTTGGATTTCGTCCCCATTCAATATCTGCTATTATGGGAAAACGATACTGTTGGGAAACTGAATTTCATAGAATATTGACTCATAAATAGGACTATGGATAAATTTGGAAATAGATGAGGTAAATGCACTCAAATAAATACCAGTCGATTTAGGTACAACTTAAATCTGAGAATGTTATCCCAAGATTCCCAACAACCTATGTAGAAAACCCTTCTCATTTGTAAACCTACCTACCTAAGCTCTTCACCAACTTATCTATTCCTCTTCGAATTTTCTGATCACCTTACCAGCCTAGCTAGCTTACTTATATTTGTTTCAGTAAAAATGACCGTTGATACCATGAACTCGCCGACCTCGCCGAACTCGCCGGAGGCGTCAAGCCCGATGAGTAAGATAGTTCTGGTGGCCTCTATTGGTGCCGGGGTGCAATTCGGTTGGGCGTTGCAGCTGTCCTTGCTAACACCCTACGTGCAGCAACTGGGGGTGCCCCACAAATGGGCCTCCTTCGTCTGGCTGTGCGGGCCCCTCTCCGGTTTACTGGTGCAACCCATCGTGGGTTACTATAGCGACCGTTGCACTTCTCGTTTTGGTCGCCGCCGACCGTTCATAGCCGCGGGTGCTGCCCTTGTCGCCATCTCCGTCTTCCTCATTGGATACTCCAAGGACATCGGCGTCCGCTCCGGCGATTCCTTGGACAAACATACGAAGCCACGAGCCGTGGTTGTGTTTGTGATCGGGTTTTGGATATTGGACGTGGCCAACAACATGTTACAAGGCCCCTGTCGCGCTCTTTTGGCCGACATCTCCGGTTCCGACACGAAGAAGATGAGGACAGCCAATGCCATGTACTCATTCTTCATGGCTGTCGGAAATGTGCTTGGCTACGCCGCCGGATCGTTGAAGAATCTGCACAAGGTGTTCCCTTTCACCACAACCAAAGCCTGTGATGTTTACTGCGCGAATCTTAAAAGCTGTTTTTTCATATCCATTGCTCTACTTCTGATACTCACCGTGTTGGTTATGGTATCCATAAGTGAGAAAACAATTCCGAGTAACGATAAAGGTGAGGGAGGAGTGATGTTTTTCGGACAAATTATGGTTGCTTTTAAAGAGTTGAAGAAGCCGATGTGGATCTTGCTTTTGGTGACTTGCTTGAACTGGATTGCATGGTTCGGCTTCTTACTATTCGACACAGATTGGATGGGGAAAGAGGTCTACGGTGGGACGATCGGGAAAGGGAGTCTTTACGACATGGGAGTTAGGGCTGGTTCACTTGGGCTCATGCTAAACTCTATCGTGTTGGGGGTTATGTCTCTTGGGATTATCTACTTGGCTCGTGGGGTTAATGGAGCTAAACAACTCTGGGGAGTGATCAATTTTGTACTAGCCATTTGCCTCCTAATGACAATATTGGTCACTAAGTTGGCTGAGAAGCATCGACATGCCTGTGTCGTCGTTGGCGGAGCTGAGCCGCCGCCGCCCCCTGCTGGTATCAAGGCCGGTGCATTGCTTATATTTGCGGTGTTGGGGACACCTCTAGCGGTGACCTACAGCATTCCCTTTGCTATGGCCTCCATATTTTGCAGCAACTCTGGTGGAGGACAAGGTAAAACTTACTTTTTTTTTTGGGTCCTCGAAATAGGAAAACATAATTTGGATTAGGTAGAGATCGAGTTAGTTATTTACAGTGCATTAACTATATCAATTTTGGATTTATAGGGCTTTCTTTGGGAGTCTTGAATATATCCATTGTCATACCACAGGTAAGTGTTCAACAAGTTTTCATACTTTATTTTTCATTGTATTAATGGATACTAGCATATGCCCACATTCTGTGTGTAGGTGTTTTTTTTTTTTAGTAAGGAAGTGGCAGCTAGTATTCTACAACAATAACTACTATTTATTTTATTTTAAATAATTTAATTTATTTTTATTTTTTAAATTGACATTATTGTCCTTATTGGTTATTTCAGTTTCTAAAGTTTTTTAATATTAGAGGGTTATATTCATCAAATTTTTCAATTTTGGAGAGGAAGCTCTCTTCTCTTAATAATAGTATAGATATATTGTACCTGTATGTCTAACTGTAACGGCATCAAACGATTTCTTAATACATGAATGAATGAATTTGTAGATGCTTGTATCTTTAGCAAGCGGACCATTAGATTCTGCTTTCGGAGGTGGAAACTTACCGGTATTTGTGTTGGGAGCCATTGCTGCTGTAATAAGTGGAATATTGGCAATGACTGTTCTACCATCTCCTCCAGCTGTTCGTGAAACTAATACTGTTGTAGCTGTTGGCTTCCATTAATCCATTTTGTATCATTAATTATTAGTCTTTTTTGGTTTTTTTCTTGTGGGCTTGCAACTTCTAAGTCTAAGATCCAAGTAAATTTTGTATAGAATTAGGGTTCACACGAACAACCGTGTGAATAGAGGATAAAGTTTTTTAGCTTTCACACGGAAATTTGTATCTGATGATGTTTCACATGGACTTTTGTGGTTATTTATGGACCATAAACTTTTGTGGGCCCACTACACTTATAAATGTGTATATATTACCAATTCACATAAATATCCGTGATTTTATAAAATTTGTATGATTTAAATATGTGTAAGATGCCTGTTTTGCTAGTAGTGGAAGTCTGGGATCCTCATGGTTGCTTTTGATTTTGACTATGGCTATCAATTCTAGGCTGTGATGTTGGTAGATCTCTTTAGGGTTACCCCTTCTGTGCAAGCTAGTTCTCTGAGATATTGAATAAATTAGGATTTGAATTTAAATTGAACTATCTGAGGTCCAGTAGCTAGTGTCAAGTTATTTCGGTTAAAGGTGATTTTATTTTTAGTTGATTACTTAGATGGTAGCTCAATTTTGACGTGGCCTCTAGTAGGTGGGTGGGTCATTGTGTAATTTTTCTCTCATTACTGTTTAATGGATTTGCACCAAATATTTTCTATCAAAAACAATTGTATTGATTTTTTTTGTTTATCAGGCTTGCTCACCTAAGGGACAGATTTAAGGGACTGTAAGGGACAAATGCATCTCAATCACATGTATTATTTAGGGGCTGTTTTATTTACGTTTTACGGTTAATAGCAAAGTTTGAAGAAAGCATCTGTCAACCATTGATCAAAGAGTGTTCGAGATCATTTTTTTTCTTTTCTTTTTTTTCTAATGATAGAAAGAAAACTACAAAATAAAATCACGAGAAACAACCCTTCTAAGCTGATCCAAATGAAACGTTAGGGACACAAAAAGAGGGAGACAAAAGAGCCAAACGGAAGGATTTTGTAGTATCATGATACTAAAGAAGCTAAATGCTCTGCAACAAAATTGGTCTCTCTATAAATATGTCTAAAGCATATGATACAAAATTGAGTTGCCAAAGTCTTGATATCACCAACAAGAACACGGATCCTCCCGAAAACATCAATTTTATCCTAAAGATAATCTTTTCTTATCTCACAAACAGGACTGTTCTTTAGCCTTAAAGACTAAAGATCGCAAATATTCGTTTTTTTGAATTCCAATTCTTCTAAACAAAGCCCATGTACGTATGACCAAAGAGTAGCGACCAAACCCTAACAGATCCCCACAGCAGCTTATAAAAACCCCTAAAATCCCTAATCATACCCTTGTTCCTCTTCCCTCTCTTTCGCAGCCTCCTCGTCCTCGATATTGACCTTTCTAACTTCCAACCGAGTACTACACATTAACTCCAAACCTCCCTTGCTTTCGTTTAATCTCTCCTCTCATTCTTTTGCTCCTGCCTCTGTCATGGAGGCAGATACAACTATATTGCTTTTTTTTTTTTTTTTCATGTGATCATCTATCATTATTCAGCAGCCATTTCTTTGTATAAATAAATTTCGTTTGAGGAGGGAGGTGCCTTCTCATGATATTTTTCGGGTACAGCAACTCAGGGAAGCCAAAAGCATGCACACTGTAATCCCTTGCAACATGTTATTCGTGTGATGTGGTCTTCATTCCTGCTGGCTTTCAGTGAGAAAGTTGAAGTCTTGCATTAAAGTTGCGATGGACTTTGTTTCCCCCGAGATGGTGCAAGTCCGAGAACTTCGCAATTGCTAGGTTATTTCGAGGCTGAGTGTCTGCACAGGCATAGGATTAGGCAAGGATGCTTCGTGTTGTGCTCGCCCGTTTGGCAGGGATTTCACAATATGCCAATTGGTATAGTAGATTGAGAATATCTACAATATAGGATATCTAATCGTTGTAATTGTTGAGCCACACATAATATATGGTAGTCCCTGTTGAAGGATATCGACATTAAGTGTGCATCTTCAAACTAGGGTTTAGTTATAGAGTTGTAATAGGAGAGAAGTTTCTAGATTTCCTAATTATATTTGGATTCTATTTCCTTGTATGATAAGATTATGTACTTTGTAAATCCTTATATAAAGGGCACCTATTATCAATAATAGAACACACACAATTCTCTCATCAATCTCTCTGCAAATCATATTTTCCTTAAATACGTTATCAGCACGAGCCCTAACCCTGTAACAAATAACCAAAACCCTAGAACAAGTCGAAACCCTCAAACCCTAGTTGCCTCCGCCTCCCAACTAGTAGCCCCTACCCAAGGAGTCCTGAACCGGAGGCAACACAACCAAAACTGGCCGGAAACTTACCGAACCGGCCTTCGAAAACCACAAACCATCCGTTGCAATCTCTCCACCGGTTCACCACCTTCTGGACACCCAATTGCCACAAAATTTTGTCAACAACACCGTCTCTGTCCTAGGATTCAGGAAGCGGAAGCGGAACGCCAAGAACAGATCTAAAAGCCCCTGAACCGGCCGTCAAACCAACTGGTCCTCCTGCAGAAAAACCGGCAGAAACGACTTTTTGCCCAGTTTTTCCTATTTCGGCCAATACCAACTGCCGCAAGGTCCTAACCCTAGCTAGCCATACCTTGTGCTGCCCCTGCAGCCCTTGAGCACCCTTGTGCAGCCTACTGCCCCTGCAGCATCATCGCAAGCCTGCTGCCCCTGCAGCACGCTTGTTCCTGTGCAGATCAGCCTATTTTCACGCCCTGAAACTTCTTTATTGGAACCTCAGATCAAAATCCTTCCTTCATCAAAGTTGTTCGTCTCTGTCTCTTCTATCTGACCTCTAAATTTCAGCCCCATTTGAGTCGTTTTGAGACCTGTACACCATTCGAAGTGGGAGATGTTCATAAGCAAATCTGCTCCGAATTTCAACAAGTAAGTTTTAAAGATTAAAGTTCCTGCTTTCTTGTCTTTTAAATTTCTTTATTTACTGCAGGATTTACCATATACGAACATGGTTTCGATTATTTAATAAGCGGAATTGTGGAGATTCACGCTAAACGAACTAAGAGCGTTCATAATCAATGAACTAAGAGTGTTCATAATATTCGAACTAAGAGCGTTCGTAATCAATGAACTAAGAGTGTTCATAATATTCGACTAAGAGTGTCCACAAGAATCAAATTGTGACCATATTAAACATCATTATTTTGGTCTAATCCAAATATTCTTGGAAATTGATTTCTTGGTAGCATAGCTCGGAAATCTTATTATTTTAGTTTTCGTGGAAGTTTAGCTCCGAAACTAATAATTCGTTCTTGTTTCACCCTTTTTCAGGATGTCAAACACGAACAAACTCGATTTTGTTCCATTGGATTATGCAGGCAAAGGGTATTTAGACTGGGCCATTGACATTGAGATCCATCTTATTGCCCGAGATTTACTGCATACAATCCAAGAGCTTTGTCCTATAGAAACAGCTCCATATCCTCAAACTGAGAAAGACAATTCCAGGGCACTTGCCTTCATGAAACGTCACATGGATAGTGACCTCCAGTTTGAGTTCATAAATGAAGATAGCGCCATAAAGGTTTGGCAAGCGCTTCGTGAACGTTATGGCAATGTTCGTGACTCCATCCTTCCAAATATAGAAGCAGAATGGAATGATCTTCGCTTCTTTGAATTTGACACGGTCATGCAATTTTATTCGGAAGCTCTTCGCATCAGATCAATGATGTGTCTCTGTGGAAAGACAATCACAGAAGACCAATTGATTGAGAAAACCCTCAATAACTTCCCTGTCTATGCTATGAGGTCCTCAGAATTATTTCGGACTCATGTAAATGCAAGACGGATCACAAGTTTTCAATAGCTTATTGAAGCTATGAACAGAGAAATTGATAGGCCTCAAGATGGCCACGAAGAGCATTGTCCCATGGCTAGAGAAAGTCGCCATCGACGTCATGATCCATACGATCGAAATGCTCTAGAAGGTAATCGCCCAAGGCGACAATCACGCGACCGTAGGAGCCGTGATTTTAACCGAAGAAGGGTTGGAAACCATGGAGCCAACGTTGGCCATGGTCATCACTTTCCAACGCCACCGGTCCTAGGGACCATGCAAATTGCGCCTCAATCAAGGGAGAATCCTCTTTATGGTGTCTATTTCTGATATGGAACGTCTATCAATGGACCCGAATTGCAACGTACCTAAGAAGATAGCCGCATCATGGTGATCAAGACATCGAGTTCAAAAAGACTTTAAATCTGGCGATGAAGACAAAATGCGTAGATTTTTATTTCGAATAGTCTTTTATTTTTCCATGAATTATGTAATGGCAATTATGCCTTAATCAATAAATGACAATTTTGTACTCTTTCTCAAGTGGAGCATCCAATGAAGTATGATGTGTAGGAAAGTGATTGAGATTAGTGGTACTTAAGAGAGCCTCGCTCTACCGACATCTCTCTCTACTTCCCTGGTCATATTTGATTGGAGCTACCAAACGGATTGAGTGACTACGATTTGTCTAAGTTTGATTTTTATTTTAGATTAGACTTTGGTGCGTTAAGAAACTTTGATGTAATCATTGACTATTAATAAAGTGTCGATTCTTTTACTTAATGTCTTGAACATACTTTAATTCGAACTTTATTTGAAAGATATAAAAGCCAATGGTTTTCATGTGGAAACACATTGTGAGAATGGACAAGAGTTCCTTTGCATCACCTCTAATGACTACGGACATAAACGAGTATTAGAAAAACTTATGTGTCGCTCGAGTGGGTTGTATGCAACCACTATTCGAGTCATTGAATCCAACCATGTCATGAGAGATGACTTATGGGATTCTGACACATACAGGCTTTGGCACGACCGTTTGGGACACCAAGGTCATGATATGATGATCCGTGATACTAAAGACTTCACACAGACATCTCTTCTTCAGAACAAAGAGAAGTGAGAATCAAAAGTCGATTTAAAGAGAGCATTGCACTGTCGCCGCACCTTGGGGCGCCGCCGCCATGCACCACCGGCCGACCAATGCCAGCGCCGTGATCCCCCTGTGGCAAAATCATGGCTTTGACGTCATGTATGGAGAGTTGGCTCCTCTCTCTACTTCTCAAAGTAAATTGTGACATTGTGGCTCAACCAAAACCTTCATTGGTTGATTATAAGGCCAATCTTTCGTTCTGTAAAGCCTTTTTTTTTTAGGATTAAGACCATCCTATGCAAAGGACACTAAAGAAATAATTTCATTCTTACATAGAATCCAAGGGGATTTTGTGGATCGATTCAACCAACTTACGGACTGCTTAGATGTTTTATGGTGTTGGTTAATGTGCGGACACGCTGGTCACGTGTCGCGCTATCATCCACTCGTAATGCTGCTTATGATGAACTCCTAGCCCAGAACATATGGCTACGGGCTCACTACCCATATCATCCCATTCAGTCAATTTGACTTGATAATGCTAGAGAGTTTACATCGAAAATTTTCGATGACTATTGCATATCATTGGATATTGATATCAAGTATCATATTCCCATATACACACCCAATTGGTCTCGCGGAAAAGCCACCATTAAAAGACTACGGTGGTAGCCCGAACTTTAGTAATGCGCACCAATATTTCCGCTTGAGTTATGCAATATCGCATGCAGCTATGCTAATTCGTCTACAACTTATAGCAGTCACTCAACTTTTATTTGCGTTACAGCTAATGACTGGGTTCGAGTCTAATATCTCGTACTTATGCATATTTGAGTGTGCGGTTTATGTGCCAATTGCGCCGACCACAGCGCATCAACATGAGTCATTGCAACGAATGCATATATATATATATATATATATATTTGTGTTGGACACAAGTCTCCAACTATAAGTCCGCTATGTAGAACGCTTGAAAGGCGATCTCTTTTTCGCTGGATTTGCGAATTGTCACTTTGATGAGACAGTCTTCCCGTCATTAGGGGAAGATTAGAACGTCAATATTCAACATGAATTGTCGTGGTCTGTCCCCACTATGCCTCATCTTGATCCCCTAAAAGTGACGAGATCACATATACCTACTGCAAAGATGTCTACAAGGATTGATGTCCCCACAAGAAGACATAGTGCCACTCAGAGGAGATGGGTGAGGCACCACTACCATGGATGGTGGTATGGTGACGCCACAAAGGTGACATAATGGCGTCATAGGCCATGGGTTCCACTAGAGAGCGTAGGAGATCCATAGGTTCGATGGATTCTCGCTCTAGGAAGAGAGCGAGTTTGACACAACTTGATCCATTGATCATTCATACTCAAAATCCGTTTCATGAGAATATTCTGGATTGTGGTTATGTCCAAGAGACATCGTTGGGGGACGCCTCAATGTTAGAACCAATTCATGAGAATATAGAGATCTCTACGAATTACACTAGTGTACATGAAGACGTGGAATTATTGAGACCAATGACATCGAACCTTACTCCGTTGAAGAATGTCAACGTAAAGAAAATTGGCCTAAATGGAAAGATGCGATCCAAGTTGAGTTGGATTCACTAATGAAGAGGAAGGATTTCGGGCCTGAGATGCCAACACCTCCTAACATAAAACCTGTTGACATTAATAGGTCTTTGTTAGATAGCGTGATGAGAAAAAGAGATGATAATCTCGCCTTATGGCGCGAGGCTTCTCACAAAACGCTCTGGAATCGACTATGAGAAGACATATTCTCTCGTAATGGATGTCATTGCACTCCACTACCTTGTCAGTTTGGTAGTTTCCGAATAACTGAACATGCAGCTTACGAATGTGGCCACTACATATCTCTATATGGATCTAGATACAGAATATAATGAAGGGTCTTGTGTACTTCATTTACCAAAATCAAGTGGCTCTTGACCACGGAGCGCGTTTGCAATGAGGGTGAAACGCTCACTAAAGTGACTACTTGATTTGGAAGGGATATGATGAACTATGCCCCTGCGTTTTCATGACAAGTTTTGGATTTGCAATTGTCACGGTTTATGTTGATAAACATAATTGGAACCCTTGAGAGTTAAGGGAAACCGCTGAACACCTGAAATTTGAGTTTGAGATGAAAGACCTTGGGAGAACACGGTTTTGTCTAGATTTAGAACTCGTATACCGTGTCAATAAATGCTTTGCATTTTGATAAAGTCAAAGATGCACTCCCATGGTCGTCCGTAGTCTTGACCCTAAGAGGGATACGTTTCGTCCCAGGGATGATGAGGAAGACCGTGTTAATTGGCAGAAGTGTCTTACCTAAGTGCAATAGACGCATTACTGTACTTAACACAATACAAGACCGGACACCTCATTTGTTATGAACTTGTTGGCTAGATGTAGCCCTGCGCCAACGCAACGCCATTGGAATGGTATAAAGACAATATTTCGTTAATTAAAATGTACGATAAATATGGAATTGTTCTATCCCTGCAGAGAGAAAAGAATGACAGAAGAATGAGAACAAATCTCATTAGCCCAAGTGGCACCGTCCAAGACGCTGTGATCGGCAAAAACCGCCGGCCACCCATCCTCCTCCCTTACATCAAAACGATGATGATGTTTTGATGGATTTTGCTGATGTAGGGTATCTCTCTGACCCTCACAAATGTCGTTCCCAGACCGGTTATGTCTTTACCATGAGAAGCACCACGATATCTTGGAGGTCTACAAAGTAGACCGTTGTTGCTACTTCCTCAAATTATGCAGAGATTATTGCTCTACATAAAACCGTGCGTGAATGCATATGGCTAAGGTCTGTAATTAGACACATTCGAGGAGCTTGTGGTTTGAAATCTACCACAGATGAACCTACATGTATTTATGAATTGAGCAAATGAAATTAGGTTCCATCAAGGGCAACAACACCAAGTATATATCGCCTAAGTTCTTTTACAATCAACAACAGCATTAATCACTTCTAAAGATTGAAGTGAATCAAATCTTGTTTATACCTACACTAGCAAGCTAGTTCTCTACATCACCAAGCATAAGTAACACCCTCTTTGGGACACCCATAAGCCATGGTGAGGCCCAACCGCTACTTGCATCTTGTAGCCCTATGTTCAAGCTACGCTACGGTATCCGGAAGTCGCAAATTCCTCGCCGGGAAGCCACATTCCCGCCCTTGCCAAGATGCCTCCACAACATGGCTTTCTACATGCTTCTTGGACTAGCTAGAATTGTGTGGTTGCTTGTCCCACATCGAAAACCATGTAGAGGAAGAGCATTCCTTCACCTATAAAAGGAACTCTCCTCCCACTTAAACACCATTCATTCATTCCATCCAACTCCATTACACTCATGTAATCTTGTTAGGCCGCAAGGCTCGACACACTAGTATAAGCTTTCAAGTGGACGTAGTCTCCCGCTAAGGCGGGAGGTGAACCACTATATTTCGCTTGTGTCACTCTCTCTCTCTCTCTCTCTCTCTCTCTCTCTCTAAAGCTAACTAGAGATCCCGCTCAATCTCTAACGTTAACAAATCTAATTAGAGGATAATGTAGCGGATTTATTCACTAAGTCGTTACCTAAATCCACCTTCGAGAAACATGTGAAGAGCTTCGGATTGAGAAAATTATCCAAACTCCCATGATTGTAGCAATCAGGGGGAGATGTCGACATCAGGGGGAGGAATGATGTCTACATGATCGATCTCGAAAAGTGAAGAACGTGTTGTGCTCTTTTTGTCCTTCGACCAGGGTTATTTTTGTCCCACAAGGTTTTTGTTACTTGGCAAGGTTTTTAATGAGGCAACGATCAAAGCATCATCACCAAGTTTGAGCGGCACAAGGGGGAGTGTTGAAGGATATCGACATTGAGTGTGCCTCTTCAAACTAGGGTTTAGTTATAAAGTTGTAATAGGAGAGAACGTTCTAGATTTCCTAATTACATTTGGATTCTATTTCCTTATATGACAAGATTATGTACTTTGTAAATCCCTATATAAGGGGCTCCTATTATCAATAATAGAACACACACAATTCTCTCATCAATCTCTCTGCAAATCATATTTTCCTTAAACAGTCCCCATAATAGTTTTATTATTATTATTATTATTTTGGTTATAAAAAAGTTTAGAGCGAGAAAAGCTATTCTACATCTTCTACATCTCCGCGTCAGGGCAGATCTACAACCTTAAACCTGAATAACTAATATAGGATACGTACCTGTCTCCATAGCCCTCAAGTATGAGTTTCCGCAAGAGATTTATAGATGACATGACCCAATCTAAGACTGTTGGCAGCGGTGATCGAACTTGAATTGGATCTCAACTACAAGCACGCCCATATCAACTGAACCAACCCCATAATAGGTTTTAAGGATATATTATGTAATGCTTTACCTTATTTATAAAATTTCAAATTATCATGGATTTGAGTTACTTTTTTTTTTTTTAAATGAATAAGGGATTAGGCGATATTAGATCCTCGAAGGCAAACGATGTAGGGAACAAGTCTCACCCTCTATCCTGAAGGAGAGGGGTTTGCCACACTCTGGGAACCCACCGCTCGTCGCCCTATTCCTTGAAGGAGAATTTTTATTCCCGGACTTGTTACCAAACTATGAAATATTTTTCCATTCTCAACCCTATAATTGGTATAATGGCCTAAAAATCAACTCGTTCCACCTTAGAAGTCTTCCTCTGAGATAGGAATAAGAGATGATTCATTTGTCGAGACTGATATACTAGCCAAAGTTAACAGGACAATTTACACTTGAGGTGACTGGAGGATACCTCTAAACCTTTGCAAGATACAGAGTGGCTAATGAAAAAATATGACACAGAGAGAAACTGATTAGCAATTTCTCTTAGATTTGCTAGCTGGAAACTACAGTTACAACAATCATAAACATGACTCCGCAAACCTGGGATAACTAAAACAATCTGAGTGATGGCAGCCTTCCAAGTGCTGACACATGAAAATTAGCAACAAATCCCCATCGCAAGGTCATGGAGGTTGGTCATCCAACAGCAATCCTGCAAACACTCACCTTTCCTTCAAGGAACCATTGTTTGACCTTCTTAATTCCCATGGTGGCAAGCAGCCTTTCAAGGGTGACTGTAGAAACAATGAAGATGATGACAATTGCTTCTGCCGCATTGAGATAGAAGACAGGCAACTGAAGGCACTTCTCAAACTCCTCTTCTCACTATCATATGGTTGGTTGTTAGGGTCATGTTGTACAGCAGAAATCTTTAGCGCTTCAGGAAGTATGCAGTTGCATATTGAACCTACCAAATAGTAATAACATGGAATGAAGTTAATTTGGCTGTCGATACCCACTCTATTCCATGTTTGTTGGACTGCTCTGACTCCCAGGTGAGATAACACATGCATGAGTGCATGACTCAAACTTGACTTCAACAAGTTCATATATGTAAGATGACAAATAAGGGACTACATAACTAGCAATGAATAAGTTATCCAACAAGTTCATACATGTAAGATTCCCAAGAACAGTTCTTTGTACATATTCTTATGCAAATAATAAAATAATGTTCAAGGAGTTGGGGTTAGGAAATAATACCTATTCTTGCCAGTCGATTTACCCACTTTGGAATTGATTTCCCAGTTAGCTTGTAGCAGATATCTCTGCAGAAATGGTTGCAATTCTTGACAATCAGGTGATATGTATCACCATTGTACCTCAATGACTGGCGCTCCATGAACTCTCTAACCTGAATAGGGTCTAAGCTTGTGGTCCCAATAAATATAGATTTCCTGAACTTGAATCCTGGGCATTGCCGAGGTTCAACCTCAAAAACACCACTGGTAGGGTAGTCATGTGCTCCAAATGCATACTCAACGCCATGAACTGCTCAATGCAAGTGGACGATTAGAAACTGAACTTCATGTACATGAAGCAATCGAAAAAGGAGGCGATTAATAACAACAAGTTGCACTCAACATGAAACCTTTGCATGATAGATGAAGAATCGACACGGGGAGTTAATTAATGAAAGTGAGATGTAGGAGGCAAAAACACTCAACGATTGGAAATCAGAACCTCATATGTTGTGTATAGCGGTTCTAAGTGGTCAGAAGTCGCAACTTTTGGATATTTGTGCTAAAAAACTTATGTTACCAAATGGCAAAATAAGATCCACAGAAGAATAAGCACAAACATTTGCACTAGATATGAGATGTGCAACCACTAGACATGATTAGTCATTACATTAGTGTCCCAACCTCCACTCTAAAGAACAAGCACAAACATTGCACCAGCCAAAGTTGGCTTTTTAAATCACAAAAGTGGTTAACATTCACAGGACAGGATGAACCCAATATCCCAAATGTTCCCTCAGAGACTCTTCTGTTGTATTATAGTCTTCCTATGTTAAATTTAAAGAAAAAGAAGAGATGTAATGTCAAAAACTTAAAATCCTCAGAATTGGAACAAATGATGCCATGGTTCAGCTACAGATTGAAAATGAACATACATTAACAGAGAAACATAAAATTGAAGGAAGAGAACATAACCTTACCTTCAACACCAGAGTGAAAAATTCCAAAGCCTGCCCAATAGACATAGCCATTCATGGGTGTCAAGTCATATACATTGAGATATACAGGTGCTTTGCCCGGACCAAAATCTGACTTCGATTTGGGAAATAAAGAAAAACGGGTGGCTGATTTGTGTTTCAACTGAAGTGGGACAATTGATTTCCATCTTTTCTTTAATTCAAATTTCATGTTTTGTTGATAGTGTGACCAGAAAACAGTCAATGCTTGCCTCCAGTCTGTACAAATATATAAAAACACAAGTTGTCAAAATATCATGATCGAGACCAATATTAATAGCTTCTATTATTTTATTCTTCTCCATCTTGGAGGTGTATAGGAAATACAATGTATCAAACTGGGATTGTAAACACAAACCAACTAGGAATAGAAAACAAAAAATCATGTAAAATCCCTGAGCAAGCACCGAACACAATACCTTCGGTCAAAACTTATAACTCATTCACTTTGTTATGTAAAAATTATTCACCGGTAAAATATTTAAATGACGGTTTGTGAGTAAAAAGTAGCATACCGGTTCAAATGAGTTTCTAAGCCTTCATGACACAATACAGAGTTAAATCATAATTACTGTTCATGTGCTTGAGAATTTCATCGAGAAATGATGCACCGGGTTTTGAATGTGAAATTAGCAAAGACAGAAGGAAGGCATTAGTCAACCCAAAATAAAAAAATCAGAACTCCAGCTAATAACATTGAGAAAGAAAAAGAAGAAATCGAAAAGCAACCTCCCAACCAACTATCCAACATATTAATGGGAAAGTGTAAACTCAAACCCTCAATTTGAAGCTAAACGTGAATTTCAACCACTGCATTGACCACGGTACGTAGCGGAAAGAAACAATTTTGATGGATGGATAACTCCAGTACAGATCTCAGCAAAATAGCTATGAACTCGAAGATCTACATCATAATTTCAGATCTAGCTTTAACTCCTCACCATAAATATTGAATGAAAAGTAGAAAATTCAAGAGCATACAAGAACAACCAGTCTGGCTACTAATCTTGCCAAAGAAAAAGCAGACAAATTCAGCAAAAGAAAAGGAAGCAAAACAATTAAAAAAAAAAAAATAATAGTTGGTTGCTGAGAAAAACTAAGCAGAAAGAATGGAATTTGAAATTTTGAAACTTTGCTACGTACAGCCATTTCAAAGCATAGAACTTTTACCGCTTCATTTTCCAGAGTAATCTTGCCAAGCAGACCCGAAGAATTATCAAACCCCGGAAAATATAGGAAGCCATTGAACGAAAAATATCAAAGAGGAGAGAGAAAATGGAGCAAAGATTCAGAGTGGGACTCACAGATTAAGAGAATACAGAAGCCATTGGAGCCCAGCAACCCAGCAGCATGCAGCAGCTAGCTCTCTGCTTCAGTAACCAACAACTGCTATGAGAGAGAGAGAGAGAGAGCTCCAGTAGCTCTTTGTATTTTGTTCTCCAACTTCCAACCGGTGGCCACAAAATACTTGAGAAACTAAAACAAATCAAGAGAGAACTCCAAAACTGAAAGTTGAAACTTAGCCCCTCTTCTCTCTTCTCTCTCTTCACAATATCCAGAGAAAATTTGATTCAGAAGACTAGAGGGAATATCATTATCATTATTGGGGTGTGGAGAGAGGGGACACCACTATTATCACAGTGAGGAATATCTCACTGTCTGTCTCTACTTGCTACAACTCTACCCCTAACCTCTTTCTCTTTTATTCAACAAAGCAAAGGAAATTGGGGCAATTAAATTAGTATTGTATTCTTCAATCAGATTTGGTAGAGGGGTTAGTATTGCCTATATTATATTTGCTGAAGTGGACTGCAGTAATCAAGTTGGTCTCGTTTCAAGAGAGTAGTGTCTTGTCATTATCTGACTGTGAACTTTTGATTAAACCTTAAAACTTAAAACAATGTTATTAGGGATAATTAATTTTTACTGACCAAAATGAGGATGGGAACGCATTTTCCATAAACAGTTGATGAAGAGTCACATCATCTTACATTGGCACGTATTATTGTGGGCTTATAAATAATTCTTACATCAGTAAACTAAACCAGAAATGAAACAACAGCATAAGACAAATCTAAAGGACTAAAATTAAACACATGTGAGGAATTGCTTTAATAAACTATAGATTAAAACATAATGGCAAAAATAGTACTAATGTTTTAAAAAAAAAAAAAATCAAATCGGAAATCATTAGATTAATTCTAATATCAAAAAAATTGCATATTCTTTTTTTGGTTTTGGAAGGAAAGGAGGAATCATCTTAAACTAGCAAGAAGCTGTACAATGATAAAGCAAATGATTAGACAAAACCCAGTGTTCATAATTTGTGTAGAAAAGCTTCATGAATATTACAATCATGTCCTTTAGTTTACGCATGAACATAATGCAGTCAGCATTGACTATGTAGGTGTATCAATTATAGTATAATTAAAGTGCAACAAAATTGCCAGCTTTTATTTATTATATGTTCATATACAGAAGGATACAGCTTCTCACGTCCACTGCTTTTTGTATTTAGTTAAGGCCTCCACGGACATCTCGTGCTGATGATAGGGTTATTGCTAAGCTCTTAGTCAAGAGTTGAAAGAACTTCTATCATGTTTCGGAACATGTAATGAAAGAATTTCTATCATGTCCCGAACATGTAATGAAAAAACTTTGTAACAATTTACGGTAAAAACACATTTGGAACATGGTAAAATTTAGCTGTTAAACTACCAGCGGTGAAAACCTTGTGCCCCGATCAATCAATATGTTAAATTTAGTAACTGTTACTGTGTCGTTATTGGTTTAATCAGAGGCGAAGAAATTCTCCTTTTAAAAACGACAAGCGTTTAAAGCTGTCCTAGGGTACCACCCTATGCCCTGGAGAATAAAGAATCCAAAGTTGAGGGACCCCCACCCCGTCACAATTATTATTGCAAACAGTAATGGATGGGCCTTCTTATATATGGGTCACTGACACGTACTTAAGAGGAGGCCGATTGGCAATTAGGCAATTTTATCTCTTTTATCAGTAAAAAAAAAAAAAAAAGTTGTATATTTCTGCAATCAAAATGATATCTACATGTGGATGCACTTCAATTTAAACTTTAAAGTGTCTTTTCTGAACTCTCTGTCATTGAAATTCAACATCAAATTGTCATAGTGGACCAAGCGAGTTGAAGTGATTCCATGCCTCCTGTTTTACCAAAGAAAAAGAAAAGATGTATGAAACCACAAAAGTGCATTACTTGCTGCTTTTTTCAACATGAAATGTAGAGAAACATGTGATTCTTAGTTTATTACGTATAGTCCAAGAAATTATAATTAGGTACCTGCAAGATATCAAAGACTTTTTCTGCAATGTATTTCTGTTGTGAAGTAGCTCCTTTCTGTTGTAGTTTATCAGGGTGTAAACAGAGTAAAGCCCTTTGATATGATCTTTTCACAGCATTACCTTCAATTATATCAACTAGAGGTACAGTCTTCCACCCGCTCTCAGGCCAAACAATCTGACAAGTTAATGTGAAAACCCGCGTTAGTTTTCTTAAACAAAACAGCAAAATGCCAATATGGTATTTTCTCGGTCGTCTTCAAAGACGGAATGACAAAAATGCTCACATGTTGCATAGTAGTGAGCAGTGAGCGTACGTTTCCTTCCTTTCCCTTTGACCACTGCCGGATTTTAGCATCGATAACCTGGACCATGTGAAGTAATAAATTACTGCTCCCGGCATAGAAGAAAAAATTGTAACGTCATGATTTGTTTGTCTGCTTGTTTGTTTGTTCTAAATTACCTGCAACTCCTCATGATTATTGCCAACTACTGGCGGTTTCTTCTCATCTTGAGTTAATTCTTTGATCTGCAAACAAGCCAATAGGGCTTACGGTAAGAACAACATGCTTAGATTAAAACTTTCCACTTCTTAACATCAACGATAAGAAGTTTAATTCAATGATAAATGCTGCATCAATGATTCATTTAATAGAATGGATCAAGTAAAATCTAGTCCTTAGAAATGATTGTAAGTTTTAACACTACAACATAAGATGATATCAACTCTTTTATGGAAAAGAAAGAACCCTATACCTGGATGTTTTCATGGAAGGACTCATCTAAATCTCCAGTATTTGCCTTAGAGCAGTTGGCAACTGATCCTGTCAAAAGATTGCCTGGTGAGTAATTAGACTATTCCAAGCCAAGTAAAGGTGAAAACAGACAATGTCCAGAGACTAAAATACATTAGTTAAGAGATATCGCTAAGCAAAGGTTCATTCCACTTCTTTACTCATGTTTAGAATTACTAGAGATATTTGTTGAAGTAACATTATGGCGCAATTCATGAAAAAAAAAAAGTGTTTTATTAGAGCAATATCAAATATCTGCAAAACTTACCCTCCATACTGGCCTAAAAATATAATAGAAGAAAACTGTAAATAATCTGCACTTACCAATACTATAATGACAATAACTATTATACTGCGATACCTCTACTTTCGTGTTTAGCTAGGCACATTACTTATATACAAGATTAGGAGAACTAACCAGTACTTGAAGCTGAGGCATACTGCTTAGGAACATTATTAAGGATAAAGCTAGCAGTCTTTGCTTCAAAAGCTTCTTTCTCTGAACGTTTGAGATCTTCTTTTATCTGGAAATATCAGCAAATAGAGTAACATATTTAGTAAATGTTATCAGCATATCATTAGTATTGGGTATGTGAACTCAAACCAGTCTAAATCGATTACCTTGATGGAAGAAGCATCTGGAAATGTTTTCTTCACATTGGAATTTTGTAATTCCTCATGCATTATAGTTGTGCTTATACTTGCTTCATTCACCGATTCAATAGGATTTTTCTCCTTCCGTTTAAAGCGCCGACTTCCAAAGTCATCATCATCTTTGGGTTTTGACAATGCTTCTTGGTTGAACATTTTAACAAAATCCTTAACCGTTCCCTTGACTTTGTTTCTCCCAAGATGGTCTCCCAAGTTCCGAAGTGAACCTTGGACACCAGCTTTATCAACTTGAACAGTAGTCAGGGAACTTCTTTTTCCATTCTGATTTTTCACATTTCTACTAGAACCAACATCTACAGATGATTTTTTGGTGGCTTCGACCAGGCTTTCCTTTTTACCAGCCAATTTAGTTATCTCCTTAGTTCCTACATACAAAAACACGTGCGGTGTCAGAGGTGCTGCATGAACCAAATGACAGTTAAGCCATAATACAAGAATACAACATACGTACCTTCTCCAAGATCATTATCAAAAAACAGAGAATGAGTAGGTTTTATCTCAGGCTTGTGCAGTTGTTCCATAAGCACATGAACTTTTTCTTGTGGATCTTCACAAGCTGTTTGAAGCAAAGGACGAGGCTCTATATCTTCACAAGTCTGGCATGAATCGGTGTCTTTTTTCGGCCATTGGCATGAAACAGTGGCACCAGCTTCATCTTCAACAGTACTACAAAGGCTGCAGAAAGTTTCTGAAGATTCAACTACAGGAAGAATTGTCTCTTCAATGAATCGATTTGGCTGTTCTTCTACTTTGTTGGTAATGCTTTCATCAAGAAGCAAATCATTTTCTTGTTTGTTGCTTTCCAACTTGGACGACGTAGAATCTGTCAGCGGGTGATCATTGGAGGTAAAATCAGTACTAGGCAGAGTGGATATAGGTGATTTCCTTCCAATACTCTTGTTACCAGCGTATTCACAAGTGCTTGATTGCTCCTTATTTTTAGTCGCTTGCGCTCTTGAACCACTCCTTCCCCTAAAAGGCATCACCATTGGCTTGCTAGCCCACTTGTATATTGAGAAATGAAACTGAAACAGATTGCTACTAGTTGGACTTTGGGAACTCTTAGAATCCTGTTCCAAATTGCCTCCTGTATCATCTTTGTCAGTCTCGGCCAAGTTTGAGGACCCTTCACCGGTAACAGAAAAGTCCTGGGAAAAATGGCTCATGCGAAGTGATGACCGAATGTCACTTTTCAAGTTTTCAGAACTTTGAAATGCTTGGCTTGAAAATCTAGAAAGAGAAGTCGTGCGAGTAATGGCACCAATTGTTGGAGGAGAGTCCACCCCTTTGGTCAATTTGGCAGGCAGGCTGAGAAATTAGAATAAATTAACGTAACTAAGACATCATACATGATCAATGTTCAGAAACTAGTAATACAAACTCAGAATGAACAGAAATTCTTGTCAGCAATCCAGCAACATAATGAATCCATTAAAGAGTATCAGAAAATAAAAGAGCAAACAAATTGCTTGCTTTTACTCAGAACACCATGTATACTTCTACCTAAAGATTCTTCAGTAGAGGAAATAGTAAAGTGAAAACCTGAATTGTGGTGGCAGTGAGGAACCCAGAGAAGATTCCGGTTTAGGCGGCAGGGGCCGTGCCGGACTTAGAACCCGAGAACCTGGAGAAGAAGAATAAGGGTCCCGTTGAAGCCTCCTCGGACTAGAACTCACTGAATTGCTGGCTTTAAATATGTCATCAAAGAAGTCATCACTGTGAGTCCGCCTTCTGTTGTGGGACTCTTCCCCAAACACCGGCTTCTCAGACCAACCTTCCTCATCATCATCATCATCCCTTTTGGGTGCACTGGTCACTGTAACATCGTTGAAGCTGTACCTCATATCTTGAATCGATGATCGCCTCGGAGGGCCACCAAACACATCATGGAAATCAACATCTGAGTTCTTGTAGGGACTGCGGGGTGAAGAACCAGAGTTGATGAAGGAATTTTGAGGACTGTAGCCTAAAAGAATGCTCTCTCTTTGTGAAAACCTCTCCATCTCAGTCAATACCAAGTGTCCACGGGCTAATCAGAAGACAATTCAAATGAGAGAATTGGCGGGCAACTAATGGTACGGCCGTAACAGTGCTCTTTGAACCAGTTGCAGGAGAGGAGAGGTCTAGCAATAAATGGGGGATTGAGGAGGAACACATATTGATGTATGATTATTGAACTGAAAGGAAAAATCCAGAAGGAGACAAAGTAGGGTTCAGATCGGGAATGTTAGTAGGATTTGAAGCCACACAAGCAGAAAGATTGCAGGAGTTGTGGATAAGTAGAAAAGTCCAAACAAGACAGACAGAGGTACTACCTAATTGGGCACCTACGATTTAGGCTGTTGTTTTGACATGCACCGGATTTATTGCAGTGCGCGTCTAATGGTGACTTATTCAGAATTTTTGTGATGATAACTAGCTTGGTTATCACATTCAAGCACCGGTCAGCAGTTTGGACGCAATCATGTAAAAGTGGGAACCGTGATCAAGATATCCACATTCGACCCCTTTCGATTTAAGTTTTATCTGCCAAAACTATCCATCCAGTTTGCTATTATGGCCTATCACAATCTTTCGGATGTTCTGCAGTGCTCCCCGCACTGATGCTGCTACCTAAATCGAAAGGGAAAAAGAAAAAAGAAAAAAGTTATCTAAAAGGTCCCAATGTAGAGGCACCAATGCAGTGCAGGGGAGTATTTAGAATATCCGAATTCCAGCCCAACAAGGTTTCATGTCAAACATTGACCTCAGAAGAAATACAAGTAGACATGCGAGAATGAGAAAGAATCAGCATGAACCAAAGATGTCAATGACAGGAAGATGAGAAACCCTTAAATGAGATTTCTTCGTGTATATATAATATATGATACAGAACAAAAGGTCATCTCAGGGCATACCCAACTGAAACTCACGAAGTTACTATTACTATCAATACAAAACCAGAACTTAAAAGGAAACTCACGGGAAGGGAAAGGGATACTTGAATTTGGCCTCAGAAGGTGCAGTCGATTTAACCTACTTGTATGAATTGAATTAGACAGCATTGTGTTACTGTTTAGCCCATCCAGGGGTCAGAGCAGATCTTCTGTTGAACTATGACTACCAATCAGAACCATCAGGGAAAGGTTCCAGCGCATCTTGCTTGCCATTAATATAGAACTCTACAATTGCCTTCATTCTTGGAAGTTTGTCTGGGTGGTAATTTACATGAAGGATTACTGGTTTCAACTTTTTCAAATTAGCATCTTTCCTGACCGTCTTGAAGAGAACCTTGCTGTTCATAAACATATAGAAATCCATCGTTCTCTTGGCAGCATGAAGCCCATCATACCCCGGATGTGAAGGGAAATACAGCTCTTCATTAAAAACAGCTTGGTCCCATGCTTTTTCCCTAGAAAGCCGTCCAGCCACACGATCCAAAAGCTCAATTGCAGGAAGTGTAGGTCTTAAGTAAAAGAAGCCAGAGTTATAAACCCATATCCTCATTGTATGAGCATAACGAGCCCAACCCATAGAAGGTTCATCAAAAACATCATTGTATCCATAAGCTGTCATGTTATTGTGACCATCAGTCATTGACTCTACATCGGAATCCCGATAGAGATGATTGAATGGATTCTGCAAGTACACTATATCAACATCTGAGAGAAGTACGCCATAACCTAGTTGCAAAAATTCCCTCAAGATACGGAACTTCAACCCAGAGACGGCATGGTTACCTCCAGTCTTTGCAACTGAATCAATACCTTCATCTGGAGCTCTCCTGTATACAGGAACATCATTGGCTTTGCAAAATTCTTCAATCTGATCGTCTAATGCAACAACAAGATAATTGGTTATGTCAGCCTTCTTGATGCTCGTAAACTGCACCTCCAACATGGATTTCACATTAGAATTTGCCAGTACAACTATGAGTTCTTTATGAACCGCTACTTCCTCCAAGATCTTTGCCAACCTCGGATTCACAGATTCATCAGGAGTAACAGTCGGGTTAGTCCTCAAGCCCTTGACGGTACCAAAAGGGCCAGCCTTGTGTGGCTTGCTTAACACTGAAAACTGCTCATGTGCATGATCTTTCCCCTGCTCAGCCAGCCGTAGCTTTTCAGTTAGGTCTTGTATCTGCTTCTTCAACTCAGCATTCTTGTCCGACAGTGCTCCAATATCAGACCTCAGCATGTTAATCCGTTCCGGTGGTTCACATTGAGAAGAGCTACTCTGCAGGCCAAAATACAGGTCGACACTCAAGCTATGCTGGCAGCTTAACCATAACATTTCCAATACCATAAAAAAAAAAAAAAAAAACTAAAATCAACCAGATAAGCAAAAGTTCTAATCTTATCAAAAAAAAAAAAATTTCTATACTTCAAGCCAAATGATACGTCGAAAAGGACAGAATCAAATAATTTAGTTTCCGAGTAATCAGAGCTTAATGAATCAGTGTTTGATGATGAACAGCAACAATTGCATTGATTTATTTTTATTAAAAAGAGAAATGAGGTATATTCTTTGCGTGCACATAGAGACAACTTGGTTAATGTCACGAAATTAACCAAGGAAGATTTTGCATGAGGCACTTGACAACTATTTCTGAGCTGAAATTTGATCAATCAATATCCAATTGCTTAGACAATGCACTTCTAATCTTTGAAGAACAGAGACACTACGGCAAATATAGACAGAATCAAATTAGAGAAGAGAGATCCGAACCTGGAGGTCCGATTTCCCGATTCGGCGGTTTTGGATGAGCGGATCATCAGAGTTGGAGAAGAAGCCGTGAGGATACAAGAAGGCGAAGACACAGCCGATAAGGACTCCGACGACAATGGCCACAAGAATTCGAGATCCGCGAAGTGAAGACTGAGCCGCCGCCTTGTCTCGGCGAAGCGCCATTTCCTCTCTCTCTCTCTTTCTATCAAGTCGTACACAGTCAGTCACTTAGGGTTTCTACCGCTGCTGCCTTCAATTGAGCTCGGGAGGAGGGAAGCGGACATTGGAGTAGTCTCTCTCTCTCTCTCTGTGTTCTTCTTCGTAATTTGTGGCTGGATTCAGTTTTATTTATTATTTATTACACTGTTCATTGACTTTGACAGAACTATCTAGCAAAAGTGATTCGGACCGATTAGGACCCCAACCCGGGACCTGGCCCAATCGACCTTACAGCACAAGCCCTGAGACCAGGCCCAGTGCGCTTTGATTTTCTTGGTCACCGGTGACTCTATGAACATTATTGATAAGTAAAAAAATCGGGAAAATGATCATTTACCCGATTTTAGGCTAAAAATTGCCCACTTGCTCCACCAACTGTTTTTTAACCCCATTTACCCAAAACACTCTAAGGGATTATTTCCCCTTTACCCAATTAATTCTTTTTTCTTTTTTTTTGAGACTTTTTTGCCCTCTCCTTCTTTCTCACTTAGAGAGAGAACTCACCTTCCACCTTGCTGTGCTACGGTGACTAGTGGCCGGCGCAGTCTCCGGCGACCAGACTCCGGCAACTGGTGACCGGACTCCGGCGAACGGTGACCGGATTCCGGCGACCGGTGACCGGACTCCCGCGAACGGTGACCGGATTCCGACGACCGGTGACCGGATTCCAGAACCCTGCTATTATTGCCCCCCAGTAATCATATTACTGCCCCCCAGTAATCATATTATTGCCTCCCAAAAATCATATTATTGACGTCCAGTGAATTGTATGAACTCCCAAAACCAAAATGAATACACTACAGGAACAATTGATCAATTTATAATCATATTACTGCCCCCCAGTAATCATATTATTGCCCCCCAATACAAAGTCTAATGTTTCTACTGCCTCCCAATAGACCACCAAAAATGCACCTTTTTGTAGGATTCACAGATAATTTGACTTTAATACACAGAAAACAACATATAACTTATCAAAACACCACACTATAGTGATCCCTGTCCCTCATATCGAAGTCTACTGGGGGCCAATAATGTGTCTACTGCCCCCAGTAGACCATCAAACAAACCCCACAGTTACATTGCAATTCCTTCCTCATTCTCAGGGTTCACAGTGTACAAAAAAAAAAAAAAAAAATGCTTCTGGCACCCAGAAATTGCTCTGGGCACCGGATCTGAAGGACCAGGGACGGAGGCACCGGCGCACTATTTGCTGTCTGATCGGCCGGCCGGAACTGTGAAATTGCAGGTGCAAATGGCCGGACCTTGAAGCTCCAGAATCGATTGGATTTGGGACGAGGTTGATGGTGGAGCTCATCGACGGTGGACGTCGACTGCTTCTCCAGAAGCTTGACGACCTCTTTCGACTGGTCATTGGAGAAAGCTCTGACGCGGATTGACGTCGTCCAAGGCGAGGAGGAGAACGACGATAGCACCCGACGTGCCCGGCGAGGAGGAGCAGTTTGTCCTGACGGTTCGGGTCTCTGACAACCCGATGGACCTGGACATGTACAACCAGTGGAGATGCTCCAGTGGCACTGGAAGTTCGACGATCTGATTCGTCAGAAGCCTAGGTCGCCGGAGGCCTGGGTTGAGCATCAGTGAGAGAGAGAGAGAGAAGTCGTTGCGGTCTGGGTCGCCGGATTCGTCGAGCGTGACGGAGTTCAGTGAGAGAGAGAGAGAGAGGGAGAGAGATCGGTGAGGGGGGGGAGAGAGAAAGAGATTAAAAGGAGGGTAATTATGTCAGTAGAAGTTAGATTGGGTAAATGGGGTCAAAAAACTCTTAGTGGAGCAAGTGGGCAATTTTTTGGTTAAAATTGGGTAAGTGGTCACGACCCCTAAAAAAATCACTAATCTGTGAAGAGACAAATCATGGAATAGCAGCCGCCCGCTATCCGGAATCTAATACGATAACCGAAAAGTGAAGGGCAAAACATCAAGCTATGCTTTTGGAAAGATCCATTCAGAACCAAGAAGAGTGCGTGTACACCCATTTATCTATGTAAAGAGCAGAGTGGCCAAAATAGGAATGACAAGACAAAATCAGGCCTGATGCCATTTTGCTTTTACAATAAGCCTGTCCTAGAGAATGCTTTGATTCTCCAACACCGAGTCGGGTAATGAAAATGACATTAAAATAAGATGTGGGCATGTACATATGAGAGTGCTTGATCTTGGGTCATGCATCGCTTGAACTGGTAACATAGGAAACTACAACAGTGATATCATCGAGCTTGCCGCCATAGTAACGGAACCCAGCATCTTGAGCAGCAGTAGAGAAAGGTGTCTGCCGGTCTCTGTCCTGCGCTCGTTGGCGTGCCAAGGCTGCAATCTTTTGAGCTGTCACCTGAGGCCCTAATCCAGCTCTCATGGCATGAACCACAACTGCAGTAATCTCATTGTTATACAAGTTGTCAAACAGGCCATCAGTTCCAGCAACTATAACATCCCCAGGAGCAACAGGAACTGTAAAAACCTGTATAAAAAGGCGCAACTTAGCTAGTGATACGAACTACAGTCATTTGAGTAATTTTCATCTGAGAATCACAAATACAACTGACAAGTGGATGATTCATGAATAGAGTGAAATGTAATATGCCAGAACAGAATTATCAAGGACAGAATCAATAGAACAAAAAATATGCTACGCAAGTAATTGCTTCAGTTATAAAGAAAATATGCTGCTGACCTGGCCAGAGCTAGGTAGATCACTGTTGACTCCATTCTCCAGTTGATAAGTGAAGTTGAAATCATGCTGCTGCACAGGGGATCTGAAGACAGTGCACCCGTCTCGAACAACTATAAACCCACTATCACCTAAATTAATTGCATGTATACCCTGCAGTGAAATTTCAACAGTTAACTTGCCAGCAAGTCAGTATGCGACAAAGAAAGCATTAGCGCAGTTCCTATAAATTAGGGACAAACATTTAAGACTTCAAGGATTATTTTTACTATGTCAGTTTTCAACACAAGACAATTTTAAAATGGTCTCAGCAGAATGGATATTTATTCTTTGACACCTAGCATGAGGCCATAGTCACTTAGACAAGGCAAAAGCTTCTTATTAAACGTCCTGCTTAAAACAAAAGCAATTTCCAAACCTGTTCTGTGAGTGCTATGATGCATGCTGTTGAGGAACCTCTGGCTTTTGTGCTGGAGTGAGCTTTCTCCAACACCCTAGCAGGATCAACTGAACCTTTGGGTTCCTCCTGAACAGCTGTTACAGAATTAGACATCAGTTCTCTGGAATACAATCCTGAGTTAACACCATGATCTGCCCAGCCACCAACACCATCTGCCACCCCTATTGCTTGTTCATTCACACATATGAAGTGAGCATCCTCCCCGCCAGTGTCCTCTTTATCAGGATGGGGCAGGTAGCATGATCCTGAACTTAGTTTTAAGGGCTTTGCATCTGTGTTCTTCCTGTAATTATTGTGACACATGTGGAGTTATTGTACTGCTTAAAATAATACAAATTAAACTAGGGCAGATATTCCCAATACAATGTGTAATGCTTAATAATCTTATAGTTCAAATTCAGTTGACTAATGTTGGTTACTATTCTTACATGATAAGAGGACCGTTGAACACATAATATCAGAGCAAACTATGAGTGAAATTAGCAGGGACACTTAATTGTGACTTGTGAGTGCATATCACATTTTTAGCAAACTTCTCATCAAAAGCAGCAGCCCAACTAAAAATAAAAACTTCTAGGTACTCCATAGAATAAAAGGAAAATCAAACTGTAATATGTTTGTTTCATCTAAAGCTAGAAAATATTGAAGCAAGTATCAAATTGTATGCCACAACAAGTACACATAAAAAATAATAATAATGATAACATCTCAGAAGCAATGATGGAAAACTTAGTAATAGAATAAGCTGGTCATTTGTACTTACTGATCCGATGAATCTGTAGAACTTGAAAGCTGCTCCTCAGGAGCAGAATTATCAAAAGACACATCGTGGGCAGTCCCAGCAGAGAAGCATGTGGAAGAATTATGAAATTCTCTCGAGCCTAATCCATTTATTGGGTAGTTACTACACCATCTCTTCCCAACTTCATATACGAAATATCCATAAGTTGCATTAGTGTTGGGAGGCCCTTTGTTCTTCAAACTCATGCTTGCTTTCTGGCAACCATCAGATCTTTTACTTCTGTTATTATAAAATGTACAAGCACTTTCAGGTAACAATGAAAGCAGCCCACGCCTTGATGTTAAAGTATCCGGGGAACACCCCCCAACTAAAGCTCTAGAACCGCACAAAGCCATGGCTTTAGTCTGAAACTGACTGGGATCCGAAAGCACAGAATCAATATGATACCCACAAACTTGGAACGAAGGCCCCGACACAGATGGAGTTGAAATGATCCGCGAAATCTCCCCAACAACAGAAATCTGCTTCCTCTGGTTAACTAACTGCGAATCCGACCTTGCAGCGACAACAGTGCCTGGCGGCAGAAATGCATTCAGGTCTGAAATAGCCGAAAAGGGTCTCGAATGGAACAGCCTAGAATTTCCAAACAACAATTTGCCTTGCCCAATTAGCCCCTCTAGCGAGTCGTGAACAACACCTTCCTGGCCTACAATCGACCTCTGCACTGCAGTCCTAAGCTTCGATAAATAAGAAGATGGCATCTTACCCTCTTAAACAGAACAGCTTAGCTTCTAAGCCTCTATTGCAGACAACACACAGGTCACCACTGTAGCCAAAATTAAATCTCATAACTATCTACACATCTGCTCCTGAACTAACTTATTACATCATCTCCATCTCCTACCACCAATATTTCACAATCTGCCAAACAAACAAAAAAATTAATCTTTTCAAGTTCTTTAAGTTCATATATATGCAGTAGATGAAACTAGAATCCAATATTTCCGGAAACCAAAAAAAATCAGAGAAATTGAAACCTCACCAGGCTCAAGCGATCGGAATCGAAGCCCTTAATGAGTTGTGGAAGCCCCAACGGGCACTTATATGGCGCGAAACGGAGGGTGGAACTAGATGTCAATCTTGTTCTTCGGAGTTAGGTGGCGTCACGGGCCTTCTCTAATCTCTATCCTCCTCCTAACTCTCTTCTAACTCCACTTTCAAGATCGCCCACCAACGGTTGGAAGAGAAATTAAAATCCACACATTTACGAGGTTTCTAAGAGGAATTAGGGTTTCTACCTCCAAATTGTTTGGGGGTGCGAGGGGTGGTTTGGTAATTACGGGGACGGCGTCCGTGAAGACGACTTTCCTGTTTCCATAAAATGTCATCATATCATTTTCATCCAATATAGTAGGGAACGGGAATTCATTAAAATAAAGTGAAACAATTAAAATACAATATAGTAGAGGCGTGAGCTAGTGGGTCCTCCTGAAAAAAATTTAATTAATATAGGTACAGATAATAAAAAACTTTAAGACTAAAGAAGGATTACAAACAATATTCTCTTAGAATCTCTAATAACAATCAACATGTAACAACCTAATGTGGTAAGGTTGGTCGAGCGGGATAACATGAGGGAGCTCATGTCTAGCATTTGTTCCCTCATGTCTAGCATTTGAGTCTCAATTCTCACCAGGTTGTAATAAACATGTTTTAAGAGTCTTCAGGATCGTGCGTCTGCTGCAGAGGATTAGTCTGGCTTTACTGAGATAGTGAGATACCCTCGTGGACCTTGATCCGAATGCTGATTGATTGTGTTACTAATTTGCTAACTAACCGAGATGACTTGCTACCTCACTCCCTTTATCATGAAAAAAAAATCTCTAACAAAAATTCATCAAAGATCATTAAATATACTAATACAAATTATATAGAAAATGATTAACTGGCCCAAAGTTTCTCATAAGGGTGGTGTTATTCACACACTCCTCTATTTTTCTATTACTTTAATTCAATTTATTTTTACAAATTATCCTAATTACCCTCCTTACAATTCTGATTATATATATATATATATATATATATATTCTATTTGACAAGTCAATCATGAATCAATTATCATCTTGTTCAAGTAAATCCCTATTTGTGTGTCTGGCTCAAACCCTAGGCTACTTGACTTAATGGTAATAGGATTAGAATGATCTAGATATTCCTATTCAATGTATGATTACATTTCCTTGTATGATTCGGATTCTATGTATTGTAAATCCTCTATATAAAGAGGCCCCTATTATCAATGAGAATACACAGCAATTTTCTCTCAATTCTCGTTTCCCTAAAACACGTTATCAGCACGATCCCTAACCCTAGCCCTAAAAACCAAAACCCTAAAACTCTTCTCACCAAATCCCCCGTAGCTCCTACACGCCCCTGCGCTCGCTGCTCCCCGCGAGCGCTCCCTGCATCTGCTGCCCCAGCAGCCCTACTCTCGTTCGCTGCCCCCGCAGCCCTACGCTCGCCCGCTGCCCCCGCAACCACCGCACACAGCTAGCCCACGTTGGCGTCTGCCCCCCGCAATCCTCAACCCTACAGCCTACCCCGCGCACGCCTGGGCGGCCCAGCGCTACCCACCCTTGCGATCGGTGCCACCCGTAGCTCTGCAGTACCTGCAGTATCCCCCCAGCAGCTCCGCAACATCCCCGCAGCGGCCCTACAGTAGCCCCCCCTTTGCAGCGCCAGCGTGCGCTCGCCTGCTCTCACGCTCCCTCGACCGCGACCCCACGGCCTCACGGATCCAAGACCCCGCAGCCCGACGATTCCGCGCCCCACGCGACTTCGCGACCACGCTGCAATCCTACAAGTCTTCTTGCTTGCACTAGGACTGAAGCTCGTCTCCAATCCTACGACAAGGACCAAATACGTTCTGCAATCCTATCCTAAGAGGTATGTTTTTCTAAAAGTTCCCATTTTTGAAGTTTTTATTCTTTTTCTCTTCTTTTCTCGGGGACTTGCAACCTCCCTTCTTCTACCCCCCCCCCCCCCCCCTTTTCTTCATCATAAGGGAGACCTAATTAAGCCGAACTGTGGGGGTTCCTGCTCACTCCAAGCTTGGAGCTTGTTGAGATCTCCAAACTTAGAATTTGTAGAGAATTTATGATCGACCACTTATGTCATTGTTTCGATCTAATCCAATACCTCTTGAAATCAAATTTCTTTGAAGCGACTACGCTCGGAAATTCCTAATTTCTTGAAAGTGACTACGCTCGGAAATTCCTAATTTCTTGAAAGCGATTACGCTCAAAAAATTTATATGTTTTCGTGGTATCCTTTTACGCTCCGAAACTAACCCTAATTTCTTGTTCTCTTTCAGGATGAGTAACCTGAACAAATTAGACTTTTCTCCATTGGGAACAACTAGCTCTGGATATCACAGGTGGGTTCGTGATGTTCGCCAGCATCTCAAGGCCGATGGAATCCTGGATACGATTCTCAAGCTTTGGAAGAAAATAAAGCAGCCTTAGAGGCAAATAAGGCGAAAGCCATCATCCTAATGACTCGTCATATGGATGATTCGCTCCAGTACAAGTGTATGAATGAAGAAGACCCCAGAAGGTTGTGGGTCTCACTCGAAGAAAGATTTGGCAACGTCCGTAACTCCCTACTTCCTGACCTAGAAGTGAGATGGCATAGCCTCCGCTTCTGTGATTTCAAGTCAGTTCTTGACTACAACTCAGAAGCACTTTGCATTAAATCCTTAATGGAATTCTGTGGTAAAGAGATCACAAATGCGATATTGATTGAGAAGACTCTCTCTACCTTCCCAGTCTCTGCATTGATGGTTGCTAAGAACTATCGAATTGATGTTACTGCAGGACTGATCACAAGGTTTCATGAGCTCATTGGAGCTATGAATGTTGCTGAAAAGCATGACAACATCCTTGTGAAGAACTATAATTCGAGATCCATGGAAATAGAGCATATTCCAGAATCCAATTATAGTCGCACCCCTAAGAGAAGGCGCCAAGAGTAAAACTCTAACCTTAGGGATACTTCTGGACGTTTTGGTCCATATAATCGCTCTACTTGGGAAGGTAATCGCCAAAATAGGCGAACACGAAACTGAATAGGTCAACGTGGAAAGAGAGAGGGAGGCAACGCCTCTGGCCATGTTGGTGGCACCACCAACACTAAGAGCCATCTAAATGACGCTTTCAAAGCGCCTCAATCAATGGAATTTGAGCAGAGAGATGTATGTTCTCGATGTGGAGTGTCTAATCATTGGGCACACATTTGTAGAACTCGTGAAGAAATTGTCACCGCCTACAAATAGAAGCTTACTATGTGGAACAAAAAGATCCAGAAGATGATCTAGAGTGAAGGGTTGAAGACTACAAATATGGCTGGGATCAATAGATCATCAATTCTATTTAAGTCTTTATTTTTCCAAGAGATATAAGAGGCAATTGCCATATACTTTGTAGTAGATGCCAATGGTTTAATCTTTCTTCAAAGTAGACTCACCCAAAGTAAGTGTGATGTCTAGGAAGGTTCTGAGATTAGTGGTACTTAAGCGAGCATTGCTCCACCGACATCTCTCTACTCACCTGGTCACATTTATTTTGGAATTACCGAAAGAAGATAGACGACTACCATTGTTTTGCATTAGTAGCATTTTGGATTAAATTTTCTTTGGTAAAAGAGACAATGATGTATTCCGTTGGCTTATGGATAAAATTTCGAGTTTTTTTCATTATGACTCAATTTTGATAAGCATATTACTTTGTGACTATGATGGCTGGGTCATCAGTATTAATTCAAGGACATGGAATAGCCCAAGTTTCACTTGCCAAATGGCACCTTAATTACTGTCACAGAAACTCTCTACGCTTCTAGCGCAAATCGCAGTTATGATTAGCCAACGGATTCCATGCGAAATCGCGTGTAGAGAACGGAAATGAATTCCTTTGCAATACCTCTAACGATTGTGAACAAATGTGCATCTTAGAGAAATTTATGTGTCTTTCTAGTGGACTCTATGTCATTATTCGAGTTATTAAATCCAATAAAGTTATGAGAGAAGATCTCTTAGATTTAGACATATATTGGCTTTGTCACGACAGGATATGTCATCCTAGTCATGATATGATGATCCGTCTACTAAATACTTCACATGGACATCATTTCTCTTAAGCGAAATAAAGCATGAATCAAAAGTTGATTCCTGAACTAAGTGTGACCGCCGCCGCAGTCCACCACCAGCCTAGGGCTAGCACAGTCCCTATCCATGACGCCATGGATGGTGCCCTAGGTGATACTGCAATCACCAACTTTGCTTCAAATAGCATTTCAGACGCTCAGGCTCAACCACAATCCTCATTGGTCACTTTTAAAGCCTCTCGCTCGTTTTACAAAGCCGGTTCCTTAGGAAAATTAGGACTGAGACTGTCCTATGCAAAGGATATGAAAATACTCATTCTGTTCTTACATAGAATTCGTGGGGATTCTGTGAACTAGTTCAACCAACTTGCGGACGTTTAAATATCTCATGATGTTGGTTGACACGCAAACACGCTGGTCACATATTGTGTCATTGTCCACTTGTAAATGTTGTTTATGCTACACTCCCCGGATCATCCTATTTCGTCAATTAGACTTG
Source organism: Rosa chinensis (assembly GCF_002994745.2). Lineage (NCBI taxonomy): Eukaryota > Viridiplantae > Streptophyta > Magnoliopsida > Rosales > Rosaceae > Rosa > Rosa chinensis. The sequence goes on from NC_037093.1 coordinate 61,448,656, forward strand.
ACAATGCTAGAGAGTTGCATCGAAGACTTTCGATGGTTATTGTATTGGGACTAATGTTGAACATTATATTCCCATGAACACACCCAAATGGTCTAGTGGAAACGACTACGATGGTAGTCCGGAATTTGGTAATGCGCACCAATCTCCTTATATTCGCTTAGGTTGATGCAATATCACATGCAGCTATGCTAATTCGTCTACGACCCACCGCCACTCAATCTACATCTGCATTACAGCTAGTGACTGGGTACAAATATCGTACTTACGCATATTTGAGTGTACCATTTATGTACCAATTGCGCCGCCACAGCGCTTTATAATGGGTCCTTACAGACGAATGGGCAACTCACTTGGATTTGAGACTCCAACAATCGTCCGCCACTTAATGCCCTTGCATGGCGATCTCCTTACAGCTAGATTTGCGGATGTCACTTTAATGAGACAGTTTTCCCGTCGTTAGGGGGAGATAAGAACACATATGTTCAGCAGGAACAACATGAATTATCGTGGTCTGTCCCCACTATGTCTCATCTCAATTCCCGTTAAAGTGACTAGATCACACAAATATGCTGCAAACATGCTTGCAAGGAAGGACGTCCCTACGAGAGGACGTAGCGCCACCCTACAAGGAGGTAGGCATGGCGCCAACGCCAAAGAGAGTGGCACTCTGGCGTTATAGGCCATAGCCCTAGCTAGGATGCGTGGGAGGCCCGTGGGTTCGAATGATACTTTAGCACATTCCAATCCTTTAATCATCAAGACTCAAAATCCGTCTCATGAGAATCTTCTAGGTTATGGTTATCATTGGGGGAAGCCTCAACGTCAGAACATATTCTTGAGAATATAGAGCTCTATGAAAATTACACTAATGTACATGAGACGTGAGATAGAAACTCCATCATAATTGATGACGCATGAGTTTGTTGAGTCCGATGATATCGAACCACGCTCCGTTGATGAATGAATGCCAACGCAGAGAAATTTGGCCTAAATGGAAAGATGCGATCCAGGTTAAGATGGATTCTCTAACGAAGATGAAGGTTTTCGAGTCAATGATGCCAACACCTCCTAACATAAAACCTATTGACTAATGGGTCTTCGTTAGAAAGCGTGATGAGAAAAATAGATGGCAATCTCGCCTTATAGCGCAAGGCTTCTCACAAAATGCCCTGGAATCGACTACGATGAGACATATTCTCTCGAAATGGATGTCATTACACTCCACTACCCTGTCAGTTTGGTAGTTACCGAATAACTGATTATGCAGCTTACAAATGTGGTCACTACGTATCTCTATGGGGATCTAGATACGGAATATACATGAAGGTTCATGGTGAACTTCATTTACCCAAGTCAAGTGGCTCTAGACCACAGAGCGCGTTTGCAATAAGATTGAAACGCTCTCTAAAGTGACTACTTGATTAGGAAGGGATATGCCCACGCGTTTCCATAACAAGTTTCGGATTCTATCACGGTTCATGTTGGATATGATCTTCATTAGAAGCCCTTAAAGAGTTAAGGGAAACCGCTGAACACTTGAAATCCGAGTTTGAGATGAAGGATTTTGGGAGAACACGATTATATCTCAGTTTGGAACTTGAGCATCATGTTGATAGATGCTTAGGCATTTTGACAAGGTCAAGCCTTCAAGCACCCCCATGATCGTTCGTAGTCTTGATCCTGAAAAGGAACTTCTTTGTCTGAAGGATGATGACGAAGATGTGCTAGAGGCAGAAGTGTCTTACATGAGTACAATAGGCGCATTATTGTACTTACCCCAATGCACAATACCGAACATCTCATATGTTGTGAACTTGTTAGCCAGGTATAGCTGTGCGCTAACGCGACGCCATTGGATTGGTGGAAAAAGATATCTTTCAGTACTTGAGATGTACGATTGATATGGGCTTGTTCTATCCCTACAGAGAGATGATGGAATCGGACCCATCACACACCAGAAACGCCGCCAACACTGGCCTGCGTCCACTATCCCCATCCCAAAACGACATGTGTTTTGAAAGGTTTTGCTGATGTTGGGTATCTCTCTGACCCATACAAAGGTCATTCCCAAACTGGTTAAATGTTCACCATGGGTAAAGACCGTGATATCTTAGAAGTCTACAGAACAGACCCTAGTCGCTATATCTTTGAACCATGCAGAGATTATTGCTCTTCACGAAGTAGTTCGTGAATGTTTATGGATTGGATCCATAATTACGCATATTCGAACAATTGTGGTTTGAAGTCTACCACAGATGAGCCTACGAGCATTTAGGATAATGTTTTTCGTTTTGAACAAATGAAGCAAGGCTACATCAAAAGCCACAACACCAAGCATAATCAGCAAAAACAGACTCTCCTCAAGATCAAAGTGAACTAGATTCGATCTGAGGACAATATGGCAGACTTGCTCACTAATTAAGTCATTGCGTAAATTCCACTTTCGAGAAACATGTTGGTAGCATTGTTTACGGAAGTTATCCGAACTCCAATGACCGTAGTCATCAAGGGGAGATGCAGACATCAGGGGGAGATGTATATATGTATGGTCTCCAAACGTGAAGGGTGTGTTGTGCTCTTTTTCACCTTCAACCGAGGTTATTTTTGTCCCACTGGGTTTTTGTTACTCGGCAAGATTTTTAGCGAGGCAACGAGAGAAGTACCACGTTTGGGCGACACAGGGGGGAGTGTTCAAGTAAATCCCTATTTGTGTGTCTGGCCCAAACCCTAGGTTACTGGACCTAGTGGTAATACGGTTTAATTAGAAGGATCTAGATATTCTTATTCAATGTATGATTACATTTCCTTGTATGATTCATATTCTATGCATTGTAATCTTCTATATAAAGAGACCCCTATTATCAATGAGAATACACAGCAATTTTCTCTCAATTCTCGTTTGCCTAAAACACATCTAAATATATCGGATTATGTTGAAATACATTTTGATAAATTTCTCTCAAAATAAAAAACATATATGATAAAGAACATGGATTAAAATGAATTTGATCATGTGGCAGATGATAGATGACGTGTTCATGTGGCAGAGATGATAGATGACGTTACAAAATTAGTATATTAGTTATATACAAGTTCCTCATGGACAATGACCCTTTTATACAGCACAACATATCTAATCATACCACTCTTGCCATATAATTTCATGTGTCACCCTCTCACCTTTTTTTTTTTTCATGGTGACAAAAATTCTCAATAAGATCATAGTTAATTTAACTAATGAGACCCCAGTGTTAGATAGAAAATAAATATAATCATAAAAAACTAAAAATATTAAAAAATATTGACCCAATGCCCAAATTTGGGCCAATATACTCCTACTTACTCCTCTAAGAATTTTTTACTTCCATCTATCCAATTTAACATTTAATGACAGTTTTGCCCTATCAATTAAATTGAAACTCATCTCTCTCTCTCTCTCTCTCTCTCTCTCTCTCTCTCTCTCTCTCTCTCTCTCTCTCTCTCTCTCTCTCTCTCTCTCTCTCTCTCTCTCTCTCTCTCTCTCTCCTCAGCGTCGTCATCGAGGCCCAATCCGAGGCTACCAGAATCACGCTGTCGTCGACACTCAGATCGGTCTGGCATCGAGGCTCTCAATCTGTCGTTGTGCAGCACGGTTTCCACTCAGACAAAGACTCTGGCGCAGTCGTCGAGGCACAAATTGGTCCAGCATCGAGGCTCAATCCGCCGATGTGCAGCACAGACTTCGACTTCGACTCCAACGTGCAGCCCAAATTTCGATTTCGGTTTTGACTTCAACTTGCAGCACAGACTTTGACTCCGACGCCAACAACCGGGCAATAAACTCTAACAGAGATTCCAGTTTTGGGTCGGGTCGGGCCTGGACCGAGCAGAGGTCCTGGACGGCGAGTTGGAAGTTGTTGTTGGTGTCGGAGTCGAACCAGAGGACTACGAACTTAAGGCAGAGGTCGAGGAGGGCGATGTGTCCCTGGCGGTCGCCAGCGGCGAGGAGGAAGTGGGAGCTAGAAGGCTTGGTGGAGAGAAGGTCGAGGCCTAGGCCTGGATGGTGGATGGCATCGGTGAGGGTCTTGAGCTCGACATGGTTGCGAGAGAGAAGGCTCCTTTAATCTGGTTTTGTTTCTTCTTCTTCTTGCCCGGGTTGTAGGCTTGGGAGTGGTGTGGGAGATTAGGACTTTGTTTACATTTCTTTTTTGGATCAATTATTGGTCCTCAATAGATTATGAGTATTAAACCTAAACTATTAACATTCTATACAACTATGTTAGTTTTGCTATACCACTATGGGTAATAAAATTTTGCAATAATATGATTATTAGGGGGGCAATAATATGTTTATTGGGAGACAATAATATGATTATTGAGGGGCAATAAAATGTTTATTGGGAGGCAATATTATGATTAATGGAGGGCAATAAAATATTTATTGAGGTCAATAATATGATTATTGGGGGGAGGGGGGGGGGGGGCAATTATTGAGGGGCAATAAAATGTTTATTGGGGACAATAATATGATTATTGGGTATTATTAGGGGGCAATAAAATTGGATGCTGGAATCCGGTTACCGGATTCCGGTCACCGGTTGCTTGATTCTAGTCACAAGAGTCCGGCGAGATCTTCGATGACTTCTCTCTCTAAGTGACAAAGAAGGAGAGGGCAAAATTGTCCTAAAAATAAATATAAAGCAATAAAAAAAATACTTAATTAGATATTAGGGCAAAATATATATAAATTATTGGGTAAGTGGACAATCTCATAAGATGTTTAGGTAAATGGGTTATTATAGCTCAAATTTGGGTAAATTGACATTTTCCCAAAAAAAATAAAAGGGAGCTAGGAAGTAGGAACCCTAATTAATGGGGGGTACATCTTTCCTTTGACTTTGTAAACAAGGAATTTATGGACAAATCCACAAAACAGGGTGAACAACCTGAATTAGACATGGCCTCTTTGGTTCAATACAAACACACCCACACACAAAACAGAATGACATAGCCTCTTTACAATTGCAAGCCAAATTCTTACTGCATGATAGTGGCCGGTTTAGTTCAAGATTAGGACAGAGAGACTTGTATATATACAAAGGATTAAGTTCCTAGAATCATTAGAAATTTCAAATAAAAACCAAACCCCTGGAAATCTTCAATTGGAAAACCTACTGAAGAGGATCTGAGCACCGTACTGAGGCTGAAAGGTTACAGACATAATTGGGGCATGAACATAAGTTGGCGACACCGTGAAAGAATAATGTTGAATGATCATGGCTAAGATTATTTTTAGCTCGATCATTACAAACACACACATAAAAAACAGAATGGTGACATAGCCTCTTTACAACTGCAAGTCAAATTCTTACTGCATGATAATGTTTACTTCAAGACAGACTTGTATATATACAAAGGATTAAGTTCTTTAAATCATTCAAATAAAAAACAAACCCTTAGAAATCTTCAACTGGAAATCCTGCTAAAAAGGATCTGAGCACCGTATTAAGGCTGAACATTTACAGACATAACTGGGGCATGAACATAAGTTGGCGACATTGTGAAAGAATAATGTTGAACGATCATGGCTAAGATTACTTTTAGCTCGGTCATTCCAAAATTCTGAGCTACACAGATTCTAGGTCCCAACCCAAATGGGAAGTGTGAAGCTAGATGCTTTCCAGGCTCGTTAAATCTCAGTGGATTGAATCCACTAGCATCCGCTCCCCAAATCTCTGTCTCGTGTTGTAGAGCAATCAAGGCTGAATAGAGCTGTATACCAGCAGGAAGGTCGAGGCCAGGACCACCACCTAGCTCAACCCTTGTTAGTGTTTCCCTCATTATAAATGGGGCTGGAGGGTAAAGCCGCAGCGTTTCATTGATTATCATAGTCACCTGTTGAAATAATCAAAGCAAGATTAATCAAGATAGATATCCCAATACAACCATTACTAAATAGGACATGCTCACCTCCCAAGCGTAACCTTCTTTGATGTTTGCCTATTTAGTAGCACACCAGGAGGATAGAGTCTAAGTGCTTCGTTAATTATCATGCTTACCTGAGTCTAAAGTGCCAGCGAAAAGTGTTATATATTCAGTTTTATCTACTAAAAGTCACCTAGAAAATGATATGTTAGCTAGTTAAACTTACAATCTTGAGGTCGTTCAAATTCTCTTCGACTGGATGCTTATTGTGTCCACAAGGACCACAAAGGAAAATAATCACTTCTTCTCTAGCCTTGCTTTGCCATTCCTGATGCCGCGCCAGAAGGATAAGTGACCAAGTCAAAAGATTAGCAATTGTTTCCTTGCCAACAAAGTAGAAGGCCTTGCATTCTTCTATAATTTCCTGTAGCCCTAGTTTTTCCTCTATTCCATCCAGATTCTTGTGAGAAGACATTAATAGACTCGGCAGAACTTTTGATCCCTCTAGGTTTTTGCTATTATTCGCAATCAACATCCGTATTGATTCACAGATTTCCTTATTTAGTCTCCACCTCTCTCTGTATCCTTGGTAGGCAAAAATCTGTGTACCGGATTAAAGAAGTTGATGAGAACTGCATGGATTGTTGGAATTAGAAACCTAAAAAAACATACAGTAGTTACCTGAATCCAGGAATATAGATGCTCTGAACTGCCTTAAGGAAAAGATGCATTTGCTGTTTTTGCAAGTTGAAAATACGCTTTCCCTCTTCAAAACTGCTTCCGAAAACTGTTCTGGACATAACATCTGCTGATACCTCATGCATTTGTTTGTGTACCTCCATTTCAAACTCATCTCTTCCTCCCCTTATATCCTCCCACTCCTCCATCATCTTCATGGTAATGTCCACAATTTGTGGCACCCAATCCTGCATTAAATTTAATTTTTTCATTCTATTAGATCGATTTTGGTATTTAACAGAGAGAGAGAGAGAGAGAGAGAGAGCGCATGCAGTGATCTGTCTCACCTCGACTCGCTCCATTTTGAAGGCTTGGTTTACAATTTTTCTATGGAAAGCCCATCTTTCACCTTCGAGCGCAGGAAGTCCATCTCCAAAGAGAACCCTAGAGGAAGGAGTTAAAGGTACTCTTTGAAACGATCCACTGGTATTGATAAGGACTTGTTTGATCATTACCGGGTCGGCTATAGCCAGCCTGGGCTTTGACCCGAACCAGTACAAGAAGTTCTTCCCATACACTTTGGACCAGCTAGGGTAAAATGGAAGCGTGCGTCCGAGTACGTTGTGGTCAAAAGGGACTCGCTTTGACAGAGCTTCTTTGAACATAAGGCGGATCTCGGCCGAGTTGCCGATGATCGGACGATAGTCAGGTCCATCAATGCCTTGCTTGAGGAAGTGGTTTCGTGTCCTCCACGGAACCAATATTGTGGAGTAGACAAATTTCAAGATGAAAATAAGAGGAAGAACAAAAAGCAGAAGAAGATGCATATTGAAAATTGAAAAGCTAGCAAGAGGGAGTTTCTGAACAAGATAAGAGGCTGTAGCGCGATGAACCCTATATAGAATTTGATAATTATTGCTGTGCTGCTGACACCTTATGAAACGGCTGGTTTAGTTTAGGATGATTCTTAGCCCCTTCACCTCTGTCTTATGTGATTATATATATATATATAGTACTTCTATTCTGATTAATGATTATAATCAAAATCGTTCATGTCTTAGAACATAATGTAAAAATAGCCCATGTAAAAATGAATCAATCATATTTTAGATATTACATGAATGGTTTGGACTTTGGACTAGGAAAACGTAAAGTAAATATATGTTAATGACGAAGAGAGTGAGCAAGCATGTTAGGAGCTCAAGCCAACCTATAATTATAGGTTAAAAGCTGCCCTGCGCGCGAAAATCCAAGAGGTTGCTACAAAGCAGAAGGCATCGGGTATCCATAAGTTGAGAGCCTGCAATTTTGAAACAGACAAAACTTTCCCTTTCTTTCCTCTGGGGCAAAACGAGAGCTAGAACGTCATTGTCAATAACTGAGGGCCTGAGGCTTGAATGTAGAAGAAAGATGCATGAAGTTTTCGGTTTGGAATCTTGCTAAAGAGGATCGGAGCGCCCGTTTTAAGGCTGTAAACTTACACACACCATAAAGAATAGTGGCGGACGATGATTGCTAAGAGCTAAGACTAGTATTAGTTCAAATATAGAGCTAAATTTTGATCTGCACAGATTTTAGCCCTAAACCAAATGCGGAGAATGAGGCAATTGAGATGCTTTTGAGGCTCCGCCTTGAACATCTTCTCCCCATATCTCAGTGTCTGATGTCACCCGCATTCCATTAAGTATGGCTTTGACTTACTAGAGTTAAGTTGGTGAGCTGGTCCCAGTCTATAAATTTGTCACCTTAAGCAATCTGCAAGATAACAAATGTTAGAATTAAGTGGACTTAACATTATCTAAAAGCATTAAGTAAATAGAACAATTGATCTAGCTAAATAAATAACAAGAAATATGTGATTATAACTCTAATACCAGTCACCTATCGAGATGTATATCTCTTGATAAGAGTAGGACTCTCATTGTTAATAACCTGATTAACATGAAGTGTTGTGATAAGTTTAAGTCTCCTAAACTGATAAACATGAAGTAAAACGAGGACTCCTTATGGGATGAGTCCAAGGATAAGTTTTGGCCAATATATAAGGAGGAGAAAGTCCCTATGTTCAACACTGCTCTTTGCATACATTCTCAGCCCCATTCTGAAGCATCTGGTGTTGAAGCATAGAAGACTTTCTTCTGTTTGTGCAGCTGCTCATTCCTGATCTCAGAAGATGTCTGCCTCGATGAATGCTCTTGGACAAGCTGTGGCTGCAGGGATTGAAAGTATCAATCCAGGTGATAACTCCTACCGGGACTAGGAAAGCTACTGGTGTGCTGCATAATTGTTTTGTTCTTGTACAGGTTGTGTGTTATGTGATTTGTGATATGATCTTGTGTGCATCATGTATTCTTACAACAAAACGTTTGATGGATTTCCCGTCAAACAATATGAAAGTTAGAACATTTTCAATCATACGTATTTATAATACAATAACATACCAAAACTTTGTTGGTAAACACGGCGATTACAGACTTGAGATGGTAAACGACAGTAGGAATCAGTGTTTTGAAGCTAAAATCTGGAAGTAAGATGCTTTAAGTTTTCAGCTTGGAATCTTCCTAAAGAGGATTTGAGCACCATATTGAGGCTGTAAACTAATAAACAACATTGGTGCATGGACATAGGTTGGAGACACCACAAAAGAATAGTGGCGGATGATGGTTGCTAAGACCAGTTTTGCTTCAACCAGAGCCAAGTTTTGACCTGCGCAGATTCTAGGCCCCAGACCAAATGGAAGGAATGAGGCTAAATGCTTTCGAGGCTCTGAAAACCTCGAGGGATTGAACTCATTAGCATCTTCTCCCCATATCTCAGTGTCGTGATGGACAGCGGTCAAGGCCAAGTAGAGTTGTGTGTGAGCAGGAATGTCAAGGTCCCCAAGCTTAACCTTCTTCGATGTTTGCCTCATTAGCATCACAGCTGGAGGGTAGAGTCTAAGTGTTTCGTTAACTATCAGGCTTACCTGTTGAAAAAGTGACAGCATTAAACAACATCCAAGGATGTAATTGCTAGCTAGCAACTATATATTCATTTGTGTTATTTGATTACTCTCATAGAAAAGCTCAACACTTCCACAGGAAATGTCTTTAAACTTAGTATAATACAGTATAGTACTGAACTTACAATCTTAAGATCATTCAAATTCTCTGCAGTAGGAAGCTTATTGTCTCCGCTAGCGCGAATCACTTCTTCCCTAGCCTTGCTTTGCCAATCCTGATGGCGGGCTAGAAGGAGAAGTGCCCAAGTCAAAAGAGAAGCAGTTGTTTCACTTCCTGCAAGGTAGAAGGTCTTGCATTCAGCTATTATATCCTCCAACCCTAATTTTTCTTCTTCACCACTCTGGTTCTTGTAAGAAGACATTAACAGACTGAGTAGGTTTGTTGAATCTTCTCTTGTTTTGGGACTATTCAAGATCAACATCCGTATTGATTCACTAGTTTCCTTTTGTAGTCTCCACCTTTCTCTGTTATTCTTGGTGGGTAAAAACCTGTGCACTAAAGGACCTCGATGAGAATGTGACTTTATTGAGATGGGAAGCCTACTTCGATTATTTGTAGAAAATCCTACTTTGATCAAGTTAATTCCATGAACCATATTAGGAGAATACTCTGCTTGTATGTTAAACTGATAAGCTAGTAAATTTACACGAATATGACTGCATATGTATGTATGCATAAAATGAGGTTTAAATCAGTCAGTCACATTATATCTTTGACAAGGAGAGTCACCTGAATCCAGGAATGTAGATGCTCCTAACCGCCTTAGAGAAAAGATGCATTTGTTGTTCTTGCAAGTTGAAAATTTGCTTTCCCTCCTCAAAACTGCTTCCAAAAGCTGTTCTCGATATAACATCAGCAGAAAGATCATGAAATTCTTTGTGCACATCCATCTCAAACTCATCTTTCTCTCCTCTTATACCCTCCCACTTCTCCAACACCTTCATGGCACTCCCCACAATTTCAGGCACCCAACCCTGCATTAAAATTAGAACAACAAGACATGTAACACGAGAAAAGCTTAGTATGACTATGACCATTTGGTTGAGTGACATAAGGAAATGAAACGTAATGATAATTATTATTAAAATGTAAAAACTTGTTGGATTTAATACCTTGACCCGCTCCATTTTGAAGGCCTGGTTGACGATCCTTCTATGAAAGGCCCAATCATCGCCTTCGAGGCCTACGAGTCCTTCTCCGAAGAGGTTTTTGGTTAAAGGGGTAAAGGGTATCTTTTGAAACGACCCACTGGAATTGACAAGGACTTCTTTGATCAAATCCGGGTCGGATATTGCCAGCCTGGGATTGGGCCCGAACCAGTAGAGGAAAGTCTTCCCGTACATGCTGGACCACCTGTGGTAGAATGGAATCGCGCGTGGAGCTATGTCGTGGTCGAATGGGACTCGCTTTGAGAGAGCTTCGGCGTACAGACGGCGGATCTCGGCGGAGTTTCCGAAGATCGGACGGTAGCCGGGGCCCCTTATGCCTTGCTTTCTGAAGTGGGTTTGCGTCCTCCATGGGACCCATAGGGTTGAGTAGGCAAATTTGAAGAGGAAGATAACCAGGGGGAAATGAACAAGAAGAAGAAGAAGAAGAAGAAGAAGGAGATGCATGATTGAATAACAATCTCACACAGAAAGAGCAAGCCAGCTAGAGTTTTAGATGATGCTTTAGTGAGCAAAGAAGCGTTGAACTTGAACTATATTGTAATGCGATGACTGGTTGGCTGACAACACTTGGTATCTACCCATAGAATATTAAATACTTAGGAGTAAATGGAGTCACACTTCTTCAATTTTCTATTTATTTTGAAAACAAAAAGAAAAAACAGAACGATAATCAAAATCAGACTTATCTAAACTGAAGATCCAGAACATTGAGAGGTAATCTGTTGGACCAAATTTGAGTATCCAAGACCATTATGGCTTGCAAAATAGAAGTTAATTTCACGTGGATAAAGAATGTTTCTAACAACGGAATCTTTTACGGTACATTAATGTATGGATGCATTTTTTGAGAAGTAAACTAACTTCTTAATATTGGCCTTATTTCTCTTTTGTGAGGATAGAGGTATTAGATTCAAACATAGTTGGCTCCAGCCTATATGAGACCTAGCAGTACTCTGCTAGGGTTGAGCGGCCGCCGCCCTTGGGCGTGGTTTTGTAGCACATTCCCTCTTCAATGGGGTTTTATTCCCTCACTTTCTCTGGTGTCGGCTCTTTGGAGTGGAGACTCTATTCTCCCCTCTGTCTCACTTTATCCTATGTCAATGCGGCTGCTGCAGTGCGCTGAGCAGGAGGCGGCGTGCACTTTGCCGGCTCGATCAGCGTTGAGGATGATAGCTGATCTATCATCGCGGATGGCGGCTCACGGCTGTGGTTCGTCGAGGCCTCAGCGGGCTAGTCTCAAATCTGGCGAGGTGGGTCGGGTTGGTTTGTGCTTGGATGCTTGGGGCATGCCCAGACCAGATCGATCAGGCGGTGGTGTCACCGAGTCGGTAAAAGGTGAGATCAATTCCGCCCAGCGCAAGAAGATGGATCCATGGTTGAGTCTTTCTCGACGAGTGTTGGAGGAGATGCGTTCGGGCCAATTCTGGCAGAATTTGCAGATCCAATTGACGTTGAGAGTCTTCCCAGGTCTGTTGTGCGGATACATTCCCCGAATTGCTCTCTTCCTTCAAGCTTTGAGGGAGCCCCGGATTGATTCAGGTGGAGATAACGGCGCGGCGGCTCTAATTAGTGGTGTTTGGGTGCGCAGGCATTGGGGTGTCGAGAGTGGAGATGACTCTAGGGTGCCCATGAGTTTGGGTGCCCTAATCATATTCACATGGGTTGGGCTTTTGTCAAAACTGCTTTTGCAGACTTGATTTGGGTCTCGGGCTGAATTTGGATCTGGTTTTGGGATCCTAGTCTCTTACAAATACGGATCTTGGATCCGAGACAGCTGCTCATATTGATCTGGTATTGGTTCTGGTTCTTAGGAGTTCGTTTGCTAATTTTCGAGTTTCTGACACCCTCGGTTACTTTCGAACTCCTGGTGAGTGAATCACCTCTCCTAGGTGATCATTTCGCCAGTTACGGTTACTATTACATTTACACTGCTTTCGTGACATATGTAATGCAGCGATGTCGTTTGACATCAAGTCACATCCTGGTTACCTTTCATTCTAGATGCGTCTGTGCATCTTATTATCATTTATTGTTTTTTATTTATTATGGATGCGTTTGTGCCTCTCGTTATGTTTTATTGTTTTCTTTCAATGTTTTTGCATCGCTCCATGTAACTTCTGTTATCATTTAATATAGTTTGTCGTCTTTCCTTTTAAAAAAAAAAAAAAAACTTCTTAATATATTAATTTGAGACTACTCTACTTTCTATGTTGAATCCATCTACTTTTTATATCGAATTAAATGATGTAACAATATTTGTTTACAAATATCTTAAACAGCACAATAGAAACTTCGAAGATTGTCATTGGGTGCAAGATCGGGTTTTCGCATGGTTAGAGACTTGTATCTGAATTCAGACGTCGTCGATGGCATGAATAATGAATGTGGAGGTAAGCAATTATAGATGCCAGCAGCAATGTTACTCTTTTCCTGGCTTGAAGTTCTCGCACTAGGACGAATTAATATCAAGAATATTATCGATACTTACAGTTCTAGACTTTAATCACAAGTTCACAACCATAGATAGCCGTTCTTCCAATTAACATATGATCCTTACAGGACCGACGAGAAGCAGTCAAGATGTGAGGGCAGGGCAACTGGCAGCAGGCACGGCCGTTCAGGTTAGCCCCACCGCGCCATGAGAATTAAATCCCAAAGGACCCATCCCAGTGAGAGGGTGAGGAAGCAACAAATGCATCCTTCTGTTCTGCGGCCAACTCACTCATCAAATTAATATAGAAATACTCATTTGCTGGCAGAGGCGTCACTGCTGACACCCACCCACACAAATATAGACACTGTCAAAACCCAGGTCCAATTTAATCCGTTTCCCATTTGACCACCGTACCTGATATCATTGACCGCTAAATGTCTTGTCCGGCCATGTGGTCATTTATTGGGAAGGACGTGGTGTATTTACTCAAGTTGGCAGTGGCAACAGCATTAAAGGATCACTCACTCTCGTAGCTGAACTGATCGAACCAGTATATCATCAGAAGTACTCCTTATAAAAGTTTCACTTACATTTTACCCTAGCTAAGTGCGCTTGCTAATTAAGCTAGCTACTAACTACGTACATAATGCCCTATACACAGCTTTCCCGGCCATAAGTTGAACGAACTTTTCCTAGGGAAGTAGACGGTTTTTCAACAACAAAAAAGCATCATCTATTGGAAAATAAGCAACTAATTAAGAAGCTCGCTCTATGGCTGATATGAGATGACCGAAAGGGTAAGTCTCTCAACTCTATCTGACTTGGAACGGAGGGGTGTTTAGAGCAAGGCTGGGCCAGTAGCAGTATTAGGTTTCCTCTCCTGTGCACCTTCCCATGACGACTCTTCTCCCCTTGCATATGTAGTATAACCTCCACCACCGCCGAACGAATTGAGCAAAGCAGATAGTCCGGCTGATGAAGCACTGCCACCCCCGCCATTAGCACCTATGCCCAGCCCAAGAAGGTCGCGGGTCATGGGCTGATGATGACCCCAAACGGCACAGGTGGGCCCATCATGAGATCAGTCAATAGGGCAGAACTTGCTCCAAGCCCAGCTGCTACTGTGGCAGCAGCACCGCCGCTACCATCTCTCTTGTGCTGATGGCTGTGGCTGTTGTTGCTCCACTGCAAAGAGGTGGTGCTATCTTGCGCCTGGGGCGGCGATGAGGACGTGGCCAAGCCAAAGCCACGAAGAAAAGACCCACTAGTCGCAGCTGCACCCATTTGGGCTGCTTTTTGGAGCAATGCCGTGGCGGACATGGCTGGAGCCTGAGGAGAAGCTACATACTGGCGATGGTCTTGCTGATCAGCAGTTGGGAAGAGGGTGGAGCCATTGTTGGATAGGTATAGAGAGGTGGAGAGTGAGAGAGACGTTGGTTCCATAGCGGAGGCTGATGGGATTGCAGAACTGGAGACTATATTGGAGTATGAGGAATTAGCGGCTGCTGATGTTTGTGAGGCAGTACTAGGAGCAAATATGCTAGCAAATACACTAGTACTAGTGTTGCTGCAATTTCCAGTTGAGGTGGTGGTGGTGGCCGTGGTGCTAATCGCCGTCGTGGTACTCGTTAAGCACGTGGTTGCTGGAGGTGGTGGCGACAGTCCTACTGGGTTTTCTGGGAATTCTGTGAGAGCAGAACATGTTAATTAATCAGACCAATTACAAGTATATCTTTATATCCAACAGAAAATTAGTAAAAGCAAAGGAAAAAGTAAACAAGCAAGAAAAGTGCAGAGATGAATATCCTTTAACAATTTGTGCCAAGTCATCGGAAACAACTCAAACTCGAAAGCTTGAAACTTTATGAGAAAGCCAGAAAGGAGAAAGCAAGGAGTGAGCTATAGAGGCAATAATGGCGTCCTTTCTCTCATCTTTTTCTCTTTTTTTAACCATCCCTCGATTCTTGAGCTCCCTTATCAACCGTGCATCGATCTATATATTAGACTATTATCCATTGCTCGTCGACAACTATTCTCTCTCTCTCTCTCCCCTCTATTAGAACCATAGATGGTCCATTCGACCATACCTACTCTTTGAGAGTGAAAGTTGCATTTCTCTTTTTCTAAACCTACAATGCCCAGCCACGCGAGAACGACACCAAAGAACAGACAAGACACAGACACTAAATACCAGTATAGTCTTAATTTTTTCTAAAGAAAAAACAACATAAAATAAACGACATAAACTTATGGTGGGCACTGAGCAGTTGAATTGAGTTGAAAAACCAGAGAAAGATGAAGAATTTATGTTTTTGAAACTAAAATTATTACATAAGAAACTTTCCTTTTTTTTCTAAATAAAAAATTAATTAATGACCCAATAACATTTATACATGTCATAGGAACTGCACTACTAATCATTATACATCTCAACTCCATGGATAGGTTTGAAGAGCTACGTAAATTCTGATATATAGCGCATTTATTGACTCAATTATTTGATGTTACCTGAGCTTTGAATGGATAGAGCTGGAGACACCACATTATTGGAAGGTGTGAGAGGCGGTGGAGGTGGCGATGCCACCACAACCGCCTTTCCAGCATTCGGGCTCGGGTTCGGATTTGCCAGCTGCGAGCTTCCTAGGGTTTGAGCCTTAGCACTCTCCTCGGCCAAGGCGTCACAGAAAGCCCTATGCGTTATGAAGCTATCCCTCCTTCAAAGTCCAAGCAAAGCGACAAACATTAATTCCCGGCGTTTTCCGAGAAATTTCAGAAAAGAAAAACGGAAAAGCGTACACTTTTTTGAGTTTCTTGGGAAACCAAACACATACACTAAAATGAAAATAAACCGATGATTAAAGATGGATGGAAAAGGGAAAGGGAAAAAAAATATATACCTAGAGAACAAAGTTCCACAATCACATTTGTACTCTCTAGTGCCGCAGGTCTTCATGTGCGCCTTCCAATCAGATTGCACCGCGTACTTCTTCGAGCACCGCTCGCACTTCCACTTCTTCTCGCCGTGCTTTCTGCAAAAGTGCTTCTTAATCCCGGTGAGATCGCCCAGCGCTCGGGTCGGGTTGTGGTGCACGCACGACGTCTCGGGGCAGACGTAAACCCGCTTCCGAACCTCCGTCGTGGTTCGCTGCCTCAGCTTCCACGGCAGGTTGTGGCCTCTGCGGTGGAGCTGGAGGTTTTGGTCGCGCTGGAACCCTTTGTTGCAGATCTCGCACACGAAACGGTTCGTCGCCATCAGAGTTTTCGGCGACAGAGCGATCACCTCCGCTTCAGGATCTGACAAAGTTAATTAATCAAATCACAAATCAGTAACAAGTTTTAAGATTTGGAAATTTTGATAATTTGATAGACATACCTGGCATTCCGGGAAGATTTCGCTTCTTCTTGGCAGGCGGCTCCGAAAAAGTAGCTTCTCCTGAAGCGGTAGAACCAACTAGTGAGGAAGAATTGTCAAGGTCAAGGTCGCCCATTTTGCTCGCTCTTCTCGATCAATCTCTCTGAGCTCCAGGTCTCAAAGGAGCTACCTTGTTATATGCAAGTTTGATTCTATTATAGACACAAGCTTCTGGCAGTGGCCAACAACCGAGACTTTGTGATTGTTTACCGGGAAATGAGATTTTCCCGAGAACACCCACTGATTGCTGGGTTTACTAATAGCTAGTCCGGAAGAAGACCCAACTCAGTCATCGAGGTAGTAGAGGCGGCCGCTCCATATCAGGAAAATGAAAACTTAAGAGAGAGAAAGAGAGAGAGAGAGGGTGTGCGATACAGTAGAGAGACAGGGAGATTTGAACGGAGTGGAAAAACATATAAATGTATAGAGAAATGGTTAAAGCGGCGGCAGTTAACCGTGGTTAAGGAGTGAAGCCGGAGTTATTAACTCTGGTCTGGTGACATGATTGATGAGCTGCAAATGAGCCAAGTCTGAACTCATTGCTGCCAGAGTAAATCTGGCCGACCACGTGTCACGATAAGCGGAAAGATGATATGTGTCGGAGGAACTCGGACTAGGCGGTGCTTGTCTTTTTGCGCAGGACAAAGGTTCTACTTTTTTTCTACTACTACTAAATTTGTCGTTCAGATATCGTATATTTGCCTAATTTATCTACTAAGAGCATTTTTCGCAAACTCTCTATTTTTACTTCTTAGCTATTTTGGAGAACATATTTAGCTTTTTATATATTTTAACTGTTGCACCAGACTCCTAAGTGGCTATCTATTATAAATTTTAGTTATCTCATTCCTAAATATAGAGAGCGAGATGAGACTCTCTATAATTTAAAACATTGCTATTGAATTATTTTATATAACATATAAATACAGTTAAACTATTTAATATTTATTTAAAAATAATATAAATTCAAAACTAGCTAGACAAAATTTCTAAAATGGCCAGCCAAAATGACTTTTTAGCTAATTTGGCTAAAATTTAACTCAAAAATAGCTAGCATTGCTAAAGATGCTCTAAAAAGGCAGTAATACCCCCTAAGAACTATGTTTTAAACCAACTTGAATTTGCATGGGAATGTACATTTTGTCATCCAAATAGTTTTGAGGGCTCATTTCTCCCCAAATGTCACTGAGTAATTGGCAGTCTCTTAGATTACGTATTGTTCTTGAATAAAGTTAACAGATCTTATTCGTTAGATGAATGTGTGAATCTTTGTCTACCTTTGATTATTTGTCTGTACTCTGTATATAGAAACTGACGTAAATCTAATTGGATAGTGTGTTTTCTGACAACTAACGAATAATCTTTGTCTATGCAAATCTAATTGGATAGTGCGTTTTCTAATAGAATGTGTGAATGTTTGTCTGCATTTGATTATTTGTATGTACTTTGCATATAGAAACTGACGTAAACCTAATCAAACAATGCATTTTTTGATAACTAACGATTGCGTTTTTGTTTCTCGACGTCCATGTATTGGTCGAAAACAAACTTTATGTGCTATCCTTTGCACTAATATATTTGTATATTTATCCATTACTCTAAACTTGTTAGAGCATCTCTAACAGCTTCTCTATAATTTCTCTATTATAGGAAAGAAAAAATTAAAATATCTAAAAAAAATTCCGCTCCAACTCCAACAAATTATCTATTTTACAGATTTCATAATTCTTCCATAAATCATTCCCTAAAATTTTACAGATTACTGTAAATATAGGAAATATTGTTTTCTCTCTCATCACTATCTCTATTTTAGAGATAATTATAGGGAATCTGTTGGAGCAAAACAACTAAATTTTTCCTTAAAATTAAAAAAAAAAGAACAAAATATGAGTAAGCTATTGAAATTGCTCTTAATACCTCCCTAAAACGATTGTTTTTTTCTTTCTTTTCGATAATGCTAAAACGGGTTAACTTAATGAGTAATCAGTTTTCATTTCCAATAAAACGAAAGAAATTAACAACAATGCCAACATTGAGCCGATAAGGACGAAGAAGCTAATGGGGACGAGTTAAACGTTTTTGTCCACACTCCAGAAACGTCAGTGGCTTTGTTGTGATTTCTGCTGAAAATCTTGTCTGGTTTGGTTTTACTATCCCGATAAGGGCATGATTCCTCTTTCTCCGCAAAACTACTGCCTTGGTGGGCACGATTGTGTGCTTTGTTTTGTTTTTACTGCGAAGGTGAGGCATTTAGCATTGTGTCTCTGTATTTTAGTATTATTATAATATTTCAAACCCTGGCCTCTTGCTGGTCTTTGGGCTCTGATCGGCTCTACACTTATCTGTCCATCACTATCACACACAGTGTACTGCTATAGTACCAATGCATGCCAAATGTCACTGATGCCCCTCGTGGCTGATTAGGTGCTTTCCACACCTTACGGGCACGTGCTCGAGTCTGCCACTATAGAGCTCTTATGTCATGCACCGCACCTCCATTGTGGTGCGATGAACTTAGAGTGGGGTTTTCGTCTCGGACGAGATCTAGTGTCGACATGTATATATAATATATGCTAACAAAAACGGAGGTTGAATAATATTACATGTATTTTTCGGTTAATTTAGTGAAATGTTGACCATAAATATCAAAATTTGAGATTATATTTAGTCATTAAAATAATTGACCACTTGCATTATTGGTAGATAATAGGATGGTCAAATAATTAGGTTTGGTAGATTTTTTCAATAATCGCATAATTTATGCAATTTTGAGACATATTTTCAAAAATTTCCCCGTGCAAAACATGTAGCATTTTAAGTATAATATTAATTATCTGCTTTTGAAAAGAAGTGTCTCAATTTCTGATAGAGTGAGGAATTGAGGAGGTACTTATTGTTGTCAGCATTTGTTTAATAATATATCATTTATTAATTGGAATGGGGCTATGGCGAAACCTCAACCCTAGCCCTCAGTCATGGCGGCCGGTATCGGCCTCCCCTCTACGTCATCTGCTGATGACACTCAGAAGCCGACCTTGTGCGGCGACCACACAACCTTGTCCTAGGTTACTCATCATCTCTTGCCGGAAGGAAATAGTTGATGTGAGGGTTATGGATCGGTGCTCTGGTCCGATCAGACTCAATGGGGATTGGGTGGAAGAATGGCCGTGTCGAATCAGGCCGAGGCGAGGCCAGCTCAAGTCTGGGTGGTTCGCAGCCGGAAACGACCAACGCATACGGTCTGGAAGCCAACGGCCAAACTCCGGTTGATGGCGGCGCCGGCCTTTGCACTCCAACTTTTGAAAGTGGCGGAGATTGGCCAATACCGACCGCCATGACTGAGGGCTAGGGTTAAGGTTTCGCCAGAGCCCCATTCCAACTAATTCAATTTGCATTTACCCTATAACAAATGTTGACAACAACATATAACATTTATTAATAAATTGGAGTGCGGGCAAAGATTAACATATTTAAGCTCCGGCCTGACCATTTCCTGCCCTAAATTTTGTTGACTTTGACTAGGCCCGGCCAGACCTTAAGCCCTAAAATTTAGGGTAAGGCCGGCCCTAGCCCGGCCCATGATGACCCATATATTAATCCAATGGTTGTATTATTCTTTGTTTATGTGTGGGTCAAAATCAATCCAGAGATGTATATATGAAGATTGAAACATAAAGATTGACTTTATTCCATCCAATTTACATTCAACAATGTGAACAATTGGCGGTATGAAAGGTGTGGTAGTGGTGATGTGAAGATGAGGTGGACGGTGGTCGATTTAATGAATTAATGTAGTGCTTTAATTGTTTTAAAAGATGATGTTTAAAAGAAAAATTGGATAAAAACATAAGTAAATAGATGTGTAAACAAAAGTTTCCTAATAAAAAAGAATAGCAGAACAAGAAGTTTAAGAAAGATGATGGAAAAAAAAATATGGATATGTATCTAGTAAATAAGGATGTATATATAGAACTTCTTGTTTTTGAATCGTAACTAATATTTGTTTGATAGCATCGCACAATCGTCTCACTAAACCTACAATATAGTCCTAATAAACAAAATAAGGTGTATAAACAAAACGATGGTTAGACGGGCACATAAATTTAAGAAAGAGGCGCGGATGCACTGTACCTTCCGGTGTTACCTAAAAAGGCAAAGACCCTTTTTGTCTTTTCGTGTAGACCCTAGATCCCGAAATGGACAGCTACGCAAAGGCCACCATCCTTTTAAAAAGTAGGGATGGTGACCAAAGCCAGGGGCATATCGGACCTTTCGATCTCAGTTTTTTAAATATAGGATTTCAGACACAGTGGACTGGGTGCATGCAGGCCGTGGGCAACACGTCGGGCCCACCGCTGAGATGCTGACGTGGGCAGTCCAGATACAGACTACCATTTGTTTAATATTTCCACAGGTACTTACGGCCTTATTTTATAATTTCCTTCGCTCATAATGACCCAAATAATGAGAAGCATATTAAATTATTATAAGCAAAGGAAAAAAAGCAAGTTTATTTAGCAAGTTGCTTTTATTAAATTATTTAGATTTTCCCAACTAATCTAAACTTTGTCATAATTAATATTATTGAATCAAGGAGATTTTCTTTTCAGTCCTTATTTTTATATAATTATAAAATTGACCCCCACCTAACATATATATTGAAGCTCTATCATCATTTATTTATGTTAAGCCAATTTAGGAAGAAAACAGTGCAGTCAGGACCTAGGCCAGTACTAAAGAAACTAAGAAAGTTTGTTGCAAACTGAGTCAGTCAAACATTAGCTTTGTATTATATTTTGGTTTTGGTGCCTTTTCGCCAGCCAAAGACCCAAGCCATCAATCTGATATTCTTATTACTATTTTGTTGGGTTTGGTTCTTTTTGTTTCAGTGTAATAGGGGCTCTGACCCAGATGAAGCTTATTTTGGACTTAAATATATTTTTACTATATATTATGTTTAATTATTAATGTGATTTTAATGCTCGTGTTCAATTGTTATTGAATTTAGATTTATCAGTGGAGAATTTTAAAGAAAATAGATAAAGTTTAGGGGCTGTGACCACTTACCCAATTTTTGGCTAAAAATTGTCCACTTACTCCACCAAGAGTTTTTTAACCCCATTTACCCAATCTAACAGTGTTTGACAGTATTGCCCTCATTTTAATTAATAAATTAAACTCATATATATATATATATATATATATATATATATATCTCTCTCTCTCTCTCTCTCTCTCTCTCTCTCTCTAACCTCGTCTCAAGCTCTCTTTCTCTCTCTCTCTCTGAGCCACCACGCCCACCACTCCACCGTCGATGTCGGCCTCCACCGTCGCTGCTCCGTCCCACAGTCGGACCACCAGAGGATGACGCCATCTAACTCCACGATCCCAACCCCTCTGGGCTTCACCGGTTTTGTTCGTCAGATGTCCGGGAAGCTCCGAAGCTCCACGCCGGAATCGGGTCTGGGTTTCCCTTGCAGGTCTCGGACGACGTCAAAACTGTGGTCTATTGAGGGGTAATAGACAGATTATTGCCCCCCACTAATTTCTTAACTGTGGTTAATTAATCACTGAAATTAGAGTTTTGATAAGTCTTATGTTGTTTTGAGTTTATTAAAGTACAATAATCTGTCAATGATAGTTAAGTGAAGGGTTCTAACTTAAAACGAAGACATTATTTGGGGGCAGTAATGTGTCTACTGCCCCCCACTAAACCATTAAAACTTGCACCAGTTAAGTGAAGGGTTCTGACTTCGTATGAAGACATTATTTGGGGGTAGTAATGTGTCTACTGCCCCCCACTAAACCATTAAAACTTGCACCAGTTTCAAGGATTCACAGTGTATTGCACTTTATCACAAACAAATCAACAAGAGATGATTACTGTCTCCTAAGAAAGACATTATTGGGTGGCACTAATGTGTCTACTGCCCCCCAATAGACCATCAAACATTACACCGCTTCCTATGTTTCACAGATTATAGAAGTTATTCACACTCAAAACAACAGATAATGTCTAAAAACCCACATTTTGAGGGTCAATATTCTGTCTACTGGCCCCCACTAGACTGACACAAACCACACAATTTTTTTCATTTATCGACTACTGCAATTTGACACTATATTTACTTTGGAATAGCAGTTTTCAGTCCGTCAATAAATAAAGCAGTCATCATTGGCCCCCAATACAAAGTCTACTGGGGGGCACTAATGTAACAACTTTTATGGTTATGACTGCACAATAGCAGATAGCAGTTTTCATTCCCAGATAGCAGTTTTCAGTCCGTCATCGATTCCTTCAGAAGGTCAACCCTGGCCTCGCCGAGCTTCTAAGCAACGAGGACCGTTGGCTTGGCGTCAAGCCTGGCCGCGGAGAGCACGACGACGAGTTTCGGCGCCACGATGGCGAGAGCAGGCGTCATGGGCGACCTGCTAAAGGGATGGAGGGAGGGAGAGAGAAATCCGACGTCGTCTGGAGAGAGAGAGAGAGAGAGAGAGAGAGAGAGAGAGAGAGAGAGAGGGGAGAGGGCAAAAAAGTCCCAAAAATAAATAAAAAGAAGAAAAAAAGAATTAATTGGGTAAAGGGGAAATAATCCTTTAGAGCGTTTTGGGTAAACGGGGTTAAAAAACAGTTAGTGGAGCAAGTGGGCAAATTTTAAGCTAAAATTGGGTAAATGAGCATTTTCTTAATCACCTTATTATTATTCACTTTATGATTTAAATTCAACACAACTAAATATGAAAATCATTGCATAGATGAACATGACTATATAAATAATCCAAAAAGAAAAAATTTCAAGTAAAAAATATGTAAAAAAATTTGATTAGAAGTCACCAAATAAAGATATTTTTACTCATAATCATGATGGGAAACATATTAGTTTTTCAGCTTAACTCATGATAATTCAGTAACCAATGAAATCAAAATTGGAATGATTGCGTCAAGGAAAACTTACTTACTTATGCTTGGGTTTTTGACTTGGGAAGTAAATAATTATGCTATAAAAGGCAAGTGAAAGTGAGCTCGAGTACTGGTTTAGATAAGCTGCATAAGCACGACCATTGGCTAAGCACATTCCTCCGGGTTTGGCCAATCAAAAACTAGATGCGTGCAATTTCACCGGAGTGTTTTTAGAAGGGAAAAGAGCGGTTGGATAAGAGTTTTGCTTTTCTTCTGGACAAATTGAGAACGAAACCTGGATGTGACGGGAAACAGAGTCTACAAAGATGCTGCAACGAAGACTTTGTTAAAACTTGAAATGATTACTAGCTGAAAGGGAATAATAAAGGAAACAGAAAAGGTTGAATTCCATACAATGCATACATCCCACTTGTTTCAAATTCAAATTAAGCAAACTTTTATTGACATGTTCGAAGCCGTAATTTGAGAGATCTTCAGAATGGCCGCTGTGCTACGCGGATCGTTCGGCCGACTAATGAGAACATTATTAGGTATGGAAGTGAGAGTTTTTACGTATTTTGTTACGAGAAATTCAATTGTACGGAATATGATAATTATATAAAAGAATTTCATTTTTGCCATACAAATGTACAACTATTTTAAGACATAGGTAATATGGTGTATGTTTACTGGATAGCGATAGTATTCACACGCCACGATTGTCCTACTCCGGACTTTCTTTTAAAATGACATAGATAACGTGATGTGTACTTACTGGACAGTCGTAGCATTCGCACGCTATGGTTGTCCTACTCCGGACTTTCTTTTAAAATGACATAGATAACGTGATGTGTGTTTACTTGACAGCCGTAGCATTCACACGCTATGGTTGCCCTACTCGGGACTTTCTTTCAGTTTGGATAGGATTGTAAAAATTACACAGCTGTAAGGTTGTAAGGGCATTCATTATGTCAAAAAAGAAAGAATTGAGATGCACAGTTTATACAACCAGCCAAAGCAATCATCACCAAGTTGATTATCTTTTGGTTGCTTTTCTGATTCCAATATGTGCTGCAAAAGGTCCATATTGAATCTCCATTTTTACTTAGCCCCCCCTCCTTCCCTTTTCATTTTCTCCTTTGCTTTGCTCTAGTGGTTTTTTTTGGGTCTGTGGGGTCTGTAGCTAGCTGCTTTGTGAATGCATGAGTCAATAGCCTACTAATTCTTGAGGGAAAAGAAGCCATGGGAAGAAAAAAAAGAGGGGGCAGGGATTTGAGAACGTGTCGATCGTTTTGAATTGTATGGCCCTCCGGCCCTCCCTATCAACATCCACATCATGTTATGGGCTCTAGATCTCATATCTTTCCTCTTTCCTTTTCTTTCTATTAGCAAAAGAAGGCAGTCCTAACATTTCTTCGCATTTTACACCTCATGGCGCTTTTCTACTTTTCAAGATTGGTTTGCTTATAGGGAGTCTACTCGGAACAACAATTATTGAGGGCTAGAAACCGCCAACGTAAAGAGTAAAATGCCGGAAATCAAAGAAACCTATAGGGGGCTCGAGATACGCCAGAAACGCCACAGAAATTAAATAATGCTAAGCCAGTTGAATGTGGAAAAAACCTATCGTGATTTACATATTCATTACAACAAAAGACAACTACAAGCAACTCAAAAAACTAGTCGGGTAGTGTTTTCCATGATTCCATCCATAAGAAAATTCTAGGGTTCTCCTTCACTGGAAAAAGGAAGATGTCTCTGTATTACACGAGGAAAGTGCACAATCAGTGGAGAACAAACTGTCTAGCATGATCTGCATGTTCGCTATGAAGTATGAACAGTGTTGGTTTCTAAGTTTCAGCTTTCAAAAAGATCCCTTCATGTACACTATATCCTTTATAGCCTCATGCACACAGCCTTCTCTCAAGACCGACATGCATTGAAGATCTCGCCCCGCATTACATCAACTGGCATATGCTCATGCGTGTAACGCTCAGGACCCAAGTACAAACCTGTCTTCTCAAGGAGAGCAAGCCCTTCATCTCTACCATATCTCGAAGCATAGAGTGAGAGATATTCAATGTCCTGACAAAGAACCCAAAGAAATGTCAAATTAACATCAAAATACAATTGGAGAAAAACAAATAGGAAAAACAAAAGAGATGAACAAATAAAAATCGACTTTTAAGTTTCCCTGACCTGTAATCCACTGAGAATGCGCTCTAGTCTGACTGAAGCAACTGGTTCATTTGATGATGAGA
Organism: Rosa chinensis; assembly: GCF_002994745.2. NCBI lineage: Eukaryota > Viridiplantae > Streptophyta > Magnoliopsida > Rosales > Rosaceae > Rosa > Rosa chinensis. The sequence continues at coordinate 61,474,417 of NC_037093.1, forward strand.
ACACCTTACCAGGGTAAAACAAAACTCCATCTCCAGGGGGGAGACCACGCCTGAATCTAATCTGTTCAGGCACACTCTACTTTAGTAACATGTAAACAATTTCATTAACCATTGAACATCCCGATGCCAAGCAAATTTACCTCTGCACTGGGAACAGTTGCCTTCTCATAGCAATTGGCACCCCAGTATAAGAAACCTGTTCCACCTTCTTTCCATACACGCCACATTACAGCTCGATGTTGCGTACCTCGCATCCCAAGGTGCCAGTTGGGATGGGGGTCAGATGGTCCCATGCACACGTAAGTCCACCATTCCTACAAAATGCCCAAGCCAACATTCTTCAGCAAGTAGAGAGATGCAAAAGTGCAGGAACTTGGAACTAGAGATCCAAACAGAACTATTAGAATTGTACATTCATCATGCATTTCATAATTACAATCATCAAGACACGACCATATATCTCATGCAACTAACACTTCGTCTAAAAGTAATCATAATAGATTATATCTTTAACGTTCAGATTTCATAATCCTTATATGATCTACAAATTTCAATATTAGATTACATTCGAAATCTATCATGGAGTAAAAGTTTAAATATAAGAGGAGGTGTGGTTGTATCCATATATATACATAATTCCTTTACTAACAGCAAATACTCCACATGCTTGTAATTCCTAATAACACGTGAGCATTTTCCATTTATGGTCGAATGCATACAAGCAGACAACTGACAAGTCCTCAAATGATCAGTGTTCTAAGTGACGCTAATTCCCAGGTTAAGTATATAACAGAAAACAATATGCATGACTCATATATGAATGAATCTGCAGAACTAATTAATAAACAAACTTTATAAATAAAATGGAAATATATAAATTAAAGCTAAGTCGCAACTTGCTCTTGGAGACATGTAGATTGTAAGGATCATCATGAACCACAATTTTGTTAATCTCTAACTGGAAAACAAAAAAAAATCCCACATATAACAATATTTGGGAAATGTTCCCTGGGAAATTAGATGAGTCAAGCAAAAAGTATCACCTCGCCATTTTCAGGTTGCATTTCTGCAATAATATCCTTCACCAAATCCTCTCGATTCCCAAGCACCCATTCACTGCAATGTCAGACAAATTTATGTGTAGTATTAGACATTGCCAAATACAATCTTCACTCAAAGTCTCAAACTAGACTCCATTCTTAGAGAACTGGCATCATACACACACTGCACCAGAGAACACTGATAAATCTATACAACAACTGCTTAGCTCTCCACACCAGATATGAGGTTCCTCCACATACATTAGAAGCTAATGTCACCAATCCATTACATGAATTGGAGAAAGTGGCAAAACCCATCACATTAAATATTAAATGTTAATTTTCAACATTTTAAGAGAAGTAGATCTATATTACTTTAACCAATTCCTGATATGAATCAATGAATCATCGGTGAGAGGAAGTTCACCTCAGCAGTTAGCCAAGCACTAGCATGAATTTTGTTGGTTAGAAAGAAAAGGTCAAATACCACACATACTTTGATCTTTTATTTTCTTCAGTAGAAGGTCTGTTAAAAACAGAGGGTCCATAGAGCACAAATAGAGAGCATTACCTTGTACAGTAAATTTGAGTATGTGGGCGCAGAAACTTAGGAACTTTAACAAAAGCCTCAAAAGGAGTAGGTGCAAGAGGGGCATCACTTGGCCCTGCATAGCAGAAAAAAAACCATATATAAATAATACCAAAATCTATCCAGTTCGAAGGGGACAAAATATAGGTTTTTGATCTTGTCAACATTCCAACACAAGTGAAAAATTTGGACCTCTCTACCGAGAAAAAACACTTACACTACAACCTATGGAACTCTATACGATGATTAAAATTGAAAAACAGTTGGTCAGCAAGGAAAGAGTTCATACCACAGTAGTAAGTAGTTAAGACACGAGCATCCGGAGCATAAGCATGGATCTCTTTGGCCAAGTTGAGGAGGGACTCATATTGCTCCAAATTCAAAGGCTGCCATATATTATTGCATGTACATCAAAATACTACAAAACTATTTTGCACAGAAATATTCTCCTGGTCACCTAGTGCCCAGAAATTATGGTCACCCACCTCTAATATCGAGGGTTTTGCACAAGTTATTTGCAATGCTACAATGGGGGTTTACCTAAATTGAAGGAAATTACAGCAGATTTAAGGTAGAATTAAGGGTGGGTGTGTAATACAAAGACCACTCTCATATCATGATCTACAAAAGCTCACTTTCCTAGTATTCTGGCAACAGTATTCATACCTCATCCCACAAATAAAAATATGCTTTCTTCCAGTGAGACTTTGTCCTCAATATCTCAATTTGTTTCTGCGAGTACTCCTTCGCTGCGTCACCACTGTAGCAGGTCAGCAAATGGGTAGAATCTCATCAGTTTTCATCACACATATACCTGAGAGAAGGAACTTGGATGACTAACGGTATACCCAGAGACAGATCGACTATATGGCAAGGCATAGGCTGCTAATCGTGGGTCTGAAAAATATTCATCTGATTTTGGATGATCAGCTATCACAGAAAGACAGAAGGAACCACATATCAGATTCTGAACATATTAAAAATACACACACACACACACACACACACATCTCTCTACAGCCACTAATGCGATCAGGATGAATAGTACAATGCGAGGATAAAACAAAATGGTTTTCATGAGTACCTGGCCAAGGGCAGGTATATGTCAATACACGCATGCTATCACCCCATCGGCAAAAATATGGACTGATTCTATATTGAAGAAGCCACTTAAAATGCTGATCCAATGCCTCGTACCACTCCTCAGTCCCATGTTCAACACCAAAACGATCCTCAATTACAGTATCGGATATCTAAAATTTGGTTAAAGAATGTGTCTGCATTCTCAGGAATATGGTCAGATTTCTAGTAAAACAGAGAATAGGACATAATAATAAGTATAGACTTGGTCTTCATCACAAGAACAATCTGCCTATATCTTCACATATCAGTATTTTTTGCAGCAGAGAATTCGTTTTTCCATTTACATTTATATATAAATGAAGTATAAAATTCTTAGAGCTCGCAAATAGTATTGCTTTATAAACATAAAGGATACACCAAATACAGCTGGAAGTGAGGGAGTTTCAGGAAGAATGAAGTCCCAAACAGTCACATTTATCTTCACCCGTACTGAAAGGTTTGAAATAGCATCTTCCTCCATCATATCAACTGACCCATTATTTGAAAAGAACTCAGAGAACAATGGAGACAGAAGAACTCTTCTTAAAGATGTAGCTGCAGATTTCGCTCTTTCTACCTAAAAAGTAAAGGGAAAAGGCACATGCTTAAATGAACAGCTAATAGCACCTCCAAAACTAGACTTTGGAAAAAATTAAATTTGAAACCCAACCACTTCATTCACTGGTTTCCCATCAATTGGTTCCACAGTTTCAAGACATCTTTGAAGTTCCCTATAAAGTTGAAGCTTCTCGGATTTTCCCAAGCATTGTGCTGAAGTCCTGGACCAAGTCAGAATCAATAACTGTAAAAACCTCCTTGTAAATATAACAGCATTGGGATAGGAAGTCTACTACTGAACGGTTCAAAAGCTAAGGACAGTTAGAATTTACCACGAAAACAAAAACACAGCACTCAAAAAAAGAAAATGGGAATAGACTCACTCTGCATCTGCCTTTGTCGCAGTAATAATGATCTCCCCCTCATACTGACCTGGGGGTTGCTCACTAGGAACATCAATGGAAACCCAAACTGCAGTTGTCTCTCTGGGGTGGGGAGAGAGAGAGAGAGAGAGATTATGTCAGTCACTTGCAATAATTTGTCCATTACCAATCCTTCACACCAAATATAAGACTATCAAACCACTAACGAAGACAGTACCCTGGTAATAGGTTTATTTGACTAACAGGAAGATCAAGGGGAACAAGAGCATCTGGGACACCCAATATGGGCACCACACGACGCAACTTTAATGATCGTCCAACAACCAACCTACACACAGCATATCAAAAAATTATATGTTGGAAGAGTAGTTGTAAACCTGCAGGAAAAAAAAATGACTCCAAGGAACTAACCGATCACCAGCTGAGGAGCATAAATCATTACACTGAACCTGCACAACCCCTGCAATTCCAGGACCACCCCAGGAAGCTTTCGCACGTATTGCAACTTGAATACTTTCTCTCTCGTTTCTAGCAGCCAGAAGATTAACCTTCAAATAAGCCAAATTTAGAAGCATAAAACTATAGACATTAAACAGCAGTACGCTTAATTTACACTTCTCTATAAAGTAAAAAGCCACCAATATGCAGGTGTTTGTAATTTGTGTATCTCCTACGCATTGTAGCAGCAATTACATGGACCAAACAACAGTAACAGCCTCTGGTGGTGAGGCAATTAACCACGCCATTAAAAATAAGTATTGAGACACACAATTTGAACCACATGCATATTAGGTGTAACAATATGCCATCCAAACAGCTTATGCATGTATATCAGTTGTCATGTAATTCACAGTATAGACAAACAAAGATACCAAGACACAATTAAGTAAAATCATGGAACAATACGTACAGGATCCATAGGTCTAGGCATTTCTTGTGGTCCAACATTTGCTGTGCTTGGCATGGACCATACATGCACTAAATCTGCGGTCAGAACCTCTGTAGGGTCAACTGATCCCTTGAGTGGATTGGAACCTTGAAAGCCACCATCAGTCCATCCATATGCTGTCCCTCCTCCGGCAACACCTTCAACTGGTGGAACATCAGCATCCTGTGGGTTTCCTGATTTATCAACATTCAAAAGGAGAAAGTAAATCAGCGATATTCAAATGCTGATTCATTATGTGTCGATGTGGAAAAAAAAAAATAATTAAAAAAACTACAGGTAGTCCCAAGTAATCCGTTTCTGCTACATGATTTGGTTCCTTAAAAGGAAGAGGAAAAGGAATGTATTGAGATTCTTCTATAGAACCTCAAGAATTTCTACTTACACCTTCACAGAACAAAGTAGCGTCTGAAAGTAGAACTACAACACCCTAGCCGATATGATACACAATCAAGAAACGCCACAGTTCATTCATTCAATGGAGCGCGAGTCAATAATGATGTAATGAATAAAACTAGCATGTAAGTGATTTGTATGCATAAAATGTACTTCACAAAATGGAACTCATGCAGTATCAATTCACACCTCCAATGTATCTATACATTCAAAAATTCTACCAAGATTGAAGTCAAATTCAACTTAAAGACACTAGAAATCTATAAAATCACGGATTCCAGATGCACTATATCACCTACATCCAAAGAACAAAACCGATTGATCCTAACAAGCAAAATTCCGAGTTTCCAACACTTTTTCAAGTCAAAAACCTTCGCCGAAATCAAACACAGTAACAGAGATAAAAAGGCGCAGGCGATTACGAGGGAAAACGAGCACATTAACAAGAAAAAAAAAAAGAAACAGTTTCATTCTCCGAGAGATTGCTGTGAATGATAGGAAAGCTTCAAACACCATTACAATGCTACTAACAAACAGCGCATTCAAAGAATCAAGAAAAACCGATGACGGTGAAATTGGAATAGCACCGACTCGAGGCAAAGGAAAATAAACCTGAGTCGTTCATTTCCGGCGATTAGAGAAGATCGCGATGTGTTCGTCGGAGCTTGGTTTTCAGGCGAAGCAAAGCAGAGAGAATCGCCTGAGGGAAATGATCGGTACTCTTTGATTGAGAGAGAATGCGTTGCCTATTTAACGAGTCCGAGTGATAGAGAAAGCATGAAAAGAATTCCAGATTTTTTATTTATACACTTATTTACCTCATCAACGTGGCGGTCTGCCACGCACCCTTTCTACACCTTATACCATGGCGTGGGAACTCAAAATTTCTATTTTCTTTTCATTTTATTTATCTGCCTCCCTTTCAAGAATTATCAGCAAATATTTCTCTAATTTCTCAAGAAACTAAAATAAAAACAAATATTTCTCTAAAAAAATTATTGATCTTGCACCGAATAAAGTTTTGGACCTTTAAAAAAAAAAAAAAAAAAAAAAAATTGAATTCATTAAATTAACAGGCAAATATTAGAGTCTACAAAAACTTATATAATAAATCTGGCAAAAAAGCCACACAACCTACCTAAGCTAAAACAAACTTACCTAAGCTAAAGATGATTGGTGTTTCTTTCAAAAAAAAAGATGATTGGTGTTTTTTTTTCCTTCTTCTTTTTAACAATGATGGGAGTAAAGTTCAAATCTCCTTTTAATCTTAACCCTTTTTTTTTATCGAGATCACACGGTATCCTGAAAGACTTCATAGGCTCAGAGACAAATCCGTGTGCTGGGGGTCATGTCAAAACGATTCCTCCCCCTTGACCACAAACAATATATTGAGATTTAAACTCCAACCACCTAGTTATTAGTTAGTTTAATTATATTTTTCCTTTCTATAATGATAATGGTTTTATGTTATATTCTATGATTTATTTTTTTCCCAAATATAAACTAATCAAATATCGAACATTGAAAGTTGAACCTCTATTTTTTATTTACAATCCTAGAACTTGCTAATTAGTGATAACATTTAGGTCGCAAGACCTAGATGTAACAACCGAGCAACTAGGTCTTGCGACCTAAGGGAAAATTAAACATTGCTAGTAGGAAACGATGCCATAGCATCCCCTACAACGCCTCCATTTTTTGGCATTTCCTCCAGCCCACGGGGAACCCAGCATCCAAACTCGAGCCCAAAAGCCCCAACAATGAGCCAAAGTCCACCCCAGGCCCAATAACCTGGAACCCAGCGGTAAACCCTAGCGTCCCTAGCTGCCAAGTAGTCTTCCCACGCGTCAACCTCATCCACACCACTACCACCGCAAAAGCCGTTGCCTCCACCGCGTCGGTCCACCATCAGACCAGCCCGCGCTGGGATCAAATCCGACAAGGAGAAGAAAGCTCCACCACCCTCGTCAAAGTCCAAAACCAATCCAACTGCGAGCGTTGCTGACGAAGAAAAAACGAAATCGCCTCCGATCCTTGCGTCCTCGAACACCAAAAACAACCGATCCCATTCGATCGGATTTAAGCCCAAGTTGACTTGAATAATAGAACCATTTTCCAATCTCCATCCAACACCCCCTATTCCAGAGTCAATAATGATCTCCCAAGTCCAACCAGACGCAACAGCATAAGCGCCGGTCCTCGCACTATCACACCAACCCTGACTTTATCTCAGATAAAGCCCAGAACCACCAGAGCTACCATCACCTCCAGCGATTGTAGCAAGCAGAAGAAGGCCAAGGCCCAGGAGTAAGGGGTGTCGTCGAAAACAGCCGTCACCACCAAGAATTAGACCAAAAGGAGGTGAGAAGACACCCCTCCCGGTCAAAGGTAACGAACCACCACCAACCAGAACTGGTCGCCGTCGAGAAGTCTCTCTTTTGAGAGTCAGAAGAGAGAGCATATTTTTTATTTTTTTACTCTTTCAACTTTCCTTTTCATATGTGAGTTAATACTACACTTCAACTTTTTTCTAAAATTGTGTAATTTTTAGAGAATGGTGGGAGAAAATTAAATTTATTAATTAGATAATAAAATTTAAAATATATAAAATTTTTGGCTACGCCACCAATAGCAACCACGACACAATCTCATAGGCGGATCATTGGTCATCAATTTTTGTTTGACCCATCTCATACATTTTTAGGCCAATACCACTCAATAATGCATGGAGTATTATTAACTTCGAACAAAATTAGAAAGCGATGTACATCTAAAACTCTGCCTATATAGTTTCACAACCTTTAGTTCATAAAATATAATATATATATATATATATATATATATATATGGTTTGATTGAAAATCCATACTATAAAATTAGATGTGTAATCGTGTATGAATACTAATCATCAATTTCAAACGATAAATGGTAAAAGAGAGTAAAGAAAAGAAAAGAAGAACGTGGAAGTAGTCGAGTCACGTCACTCACGTGTGAGCCAAAGTGAAATTTCTTTTCTGTTGAAAAATATCGCCACATTTTGGATCCCCAACTTCATTTCGAGCTGTCATCCCCAACCTCTGCCCTGCTCTCCACCTCGCCAACCTTCTCACTCACATCCTCAAATCAGGTTCCATAATTCTCAACCCCCAGAATGCAATTTCCTTTCTTTCGAATCATAGATGAGTAATGATGAAATTTGTTGTATATTTTGATAACTTTCTAGACTTCATACCGCTGAAATGCCACTTAATTTGTTTTGTGCATGGTGCAATGTGAAAGAAATGATATATGAATAATGAATTGCTCTTGCTGTTTGAAAATTCTGGCTATATGAATATTGTATCAAATGCTATGTATTTTCGTTTTGGGTCTTCATTATTTTTCGTTGTCGTTTTTTGTGCTTCAGTACCATTAAGATACTAGAAGCAATTAAGATGATAGCTCTTCGTTGACAAAGAAAACCAAAGGGTGCAAGATGATAAGGAACAAAAAGAAGCAGGAGCAAGATGAGAAACCCTACATTCTGCAGCTGGCAAACCACATCATAGTGCAAATCTTTTGCAAAATACCAATCAAAACACTTGTGAAATGCCGGGTTGTGTGTAAATCCTGGCGCCGTTTGTTTTCAAACCAACAATTTACCAAAGACCTGTTTTTGAAAACACCAACCTACCTTTTGGTCATTGACCCCATGAAAATACCAAATGGAACGATATTGCGTTACAACTCAAAGAACAATTTAACTACAAAAGTATTTTAACAATAGGGACACAGAATTTGCTAACGCAGTGTAAACCTCTCCACTGAGGAAACTTCACTGCGTGGCTTTTAACGTAGCCAACACGAAAGATCAATCCAATATGAATCAAAAGAGTTTACAGTACACAAGTTGTGTTGTTCATAACATACACAATCACTTAGCAACAAATGCTAACTTGATTTACAACTGATCTAACATTTACTTGATTTTCAATCTATCAACTCTAATCAAATCACTGATCTTTCTTGTTCTCAATGTCTCACTGATCTTTGAGGATGATTTATGAAAGTGCTAGACAACACAAGATAAAGCATGAAACAAATAAAGAGAGTTTTCAGAAAAATGGTTTTGACAGAAAAACATAGTTCAAGAATGAACAAACGTTTTTATGCTGCAGATGAAAACCCTGACAAAATTTATTAGTTTCGAAGCCTTTTATACAAGAGGCAAAACTCCCCCTCAAACAAATCTTTTCTTAAAACACCAAATAAGATAGATATAGAAAGATATCAAAACTTATTTGTTTTGCATGCAAGAAGTCTTTAATACAAAATACACCAAATCAATTTAATAGACATGTAAATCAATTAAAAATGTGCAGCATGATTTGGAGAATTAAACTCAAGATCAGTGAGTCAATTCTGCTTGAACACATCTTCCTCTTTGTTTCCTTGAAGCTCCGGTTTCCTTGTGACAATGGGAAATCATGTATTGAATGGTAATTGCCCAAAATACTTACAATCTCCCCCTTTGGGCATTCCCATTCAACACATGATTTTTCATCTTTTTGTCCTGCATGTTAGTTTTTCACAGATAAACACTAATCACTAACAAGGATGGCTACTTGGATTAAGGAATCAGTTTCCATCCTTTTCCAGATCCAAGTAACTAAAACAATTATCACATAATAATAATATTCATCCAAAAATAAGCATCCCAAGTAGTTTGTGCTTATGCACTTACAAATTCAAAACCAAAAAAAATAAATATTGTTCATGAAAAATTTAAAAACAGAAACAGAAAAGAAGAAGATGAAAAGATGGAAATTAATTCTCCCCCTTTGAATGGGAAGGCACATCAAACTCCTCCAGCATTTTGGTCACGGTGTCCTGAAAGTCCTCGGTGTCCATGGAACCTTTGCTGTCTGCTTGATCATCGTCCTCTGGCACAGGCATGGACGGACCAGGAGCGTCAAACCCGGGAGGGTGGCGCTGCATGTTTCGGATTTCCTGAAGAACTTCCCTGAGAGTATGGTTGGTGCGAACGAGGAGAGAGTGCATGTCATCCATGTCGGTGGTGAGATTTGCAACCCGCCGGTCAGTGACCAGAATGAGGTCGCGAAGACCCTCAAGAGAAACAGCAGAAGGTGCACTAGAAGGAGATGGACGAAGAGGAGGACTTCTGCTTCGTTCACGGTGCATGCCTGGATGAAGAATACCGGCTCTGGCTGCGGCCTGGCGCCCCTCCTCTGGAGGAGGAAGGCGCCGATGACCTCCGCGGTGAGGAGTGATCTTAGTGCGAACCATGGTGAGAGAAAAAGAAGTGAGAGAATCTGCACACTAAGACAAGGCAGAGTGAAATCCGAAAGAGATATAGATATATAGCGAACCAGTAGGTTAGGGAAAATCAAGAGACGCATCGGTCAGTGATAGCGTCCAAGGGAAGGAAAATTTATTGCAAGGTATAATTCCGAGAAACACGCATGCAAGTAAAATCTCCCCCTCACGTAAGGAAAGGGAATACAAACAGATGGCAATCCAGAATAGATATCGAGAGAACCATGGATTCCCACAATCTTCAATTATAGCACACAATATATCCGTCGGTATAGTATCCAAGCAATTAATGCAATTGTCATAATGAGAAGAGAAAATATAGCATAGTTGAAGCACAGAGAGCACAAATCATGTAGTGAAGAGAACATAGGTCAGAACAGCAGGCATGATGTATTCTATCAACAAATGAATGGGTACTCATAGTCAAACCTTAGGAAGAAAACTTGTGATTAAAGTGAGTGTAACCAGTATATGGGGCTTCGAAACAAGTTTAGTGAAGAAGAGAAGTAGTGAAGTAAGAGAACTAAACATGTGAACTACGCTCAATAAATTTCCTTAAAAGGAGTGGAAAATATTGTTCCCAAGCACGTATTGGATTGGAGTCATAGACCCTTTTTATTTTGCGACACTTAGAACTCATGTAACAAGAATTTTCTCAGCAACTCCCAGAATAGATGTTCTTAGGGTACTAGACATAACAAGGATGCTCCATGGAGAAAGTCTCGAGTAGTTGTCTGCTTTATTTGATTTTTCGTGCACAGATCACTCACCCACTCGTTTCTTGCAAACCTTAGAAAGTTCACCACAACTAAGGCCTGATTACTAGGAGAGATGGGATAGAATCATCCATTCTCGTTTCTTACAAATCCTAGAAAGTTCACCACAACTAGGACCTGATTACTTTGAGAAGATGGAATGAGTTATTTGAGTAGTTTTAATTAGTTCGCCTAGTTCACTGAAACTCTTAAACAATAAACAAGGAGCATGCCACCACATAGGCTATAAGTGAAAGTGCATAACTAACTAGGATACGAACCATGAGTACACCATATTTGTCCAAAATAAGGCATGACAATAGTGTCCAGAGAAAATGTACAAGTCACTAACAACAGTGGTCAAAGCACACTAAGATCATAATGTTCTCTCTCAACAGTGGACACACATTAGATTGTCTTAATACTTGGAACATATTCCCAAAGCATTTCTTAACATTTCAAACCTAGCAGTGTCAAGAGGCTTAGTGAACAAATCAGCAAGTTGACTCTCAGTGGGCACAAAGCTTAACTCAAGTATATTTTGCTCAACCAAATCTCGAATAAAATGATAGCGCAGATCAATGTGTTTTGTTCGAGAGTGTTGAACAGGATTTTTGGTAATATTGATAGCACTGGTATTATCACAAAAAATAGACAACTTACCTTGAGTGATGCCGTAATCATGAAGCATTTGCTTCATCCAAAGCATTTGTGTGCAGCAACTTCCAGCTGCGACATATTCAGCTTCAGCAGTAGACAGAGAAATGCAGTTTTGTTTCTTGCTGTGCCAAGCAACAAGATTATTCCCAATGAAGAAACAACCTCCAGAAGTGCTTTTTCTATCTTTTAGGTTTCCACCCCAATCAGCATCAGAATAGCCTGCAATTTCTACGTTAGTGTCAAAAGTATAGAAAATGCCGCAGTTAATTGTACCTGAGATATATCGGATGATCCTTTTGACAGCTTCCAAATGTGATTTTTTGGGATTTGCTTGAAATCGAGCACACACTCCCACACTGTATGAAATATCAGGTCGACTAGCAGTTAGATACAGTAAGCTGCCAATCATGCTTCTATAGAGAGTGGAGTCGATTGATTTTCCATTCAGATCCTCGCTCAGTTTTGTAGTGGTGCTCATGGGATTTGTAACCACTTTCTTGGATTCAAGTCCAAATTTCTTGACTAGATTCTTAGCATATTTGGTTGAGTGAGAAAGATACCTGCATCAAGTTGCTTCACTTGCAGTCCAAGGAAAAAGGTTAGCTCACCACACATGCTCATTTCAAATTCACTTTTCATGACCGATTGAAATTCACTGACAAGGTATTTAGATGTAGAACCAAAGATAATGTCATCAACATACACCTGAGCTATGATAAGATCATTTTTCACATGTTTTATAAAGAATGTTTTATCAATTGATTCTCTCGTGTACCCTTTTTCCACCAGATGGGTGGAGAGTCTTTCATACCAAGCTCGTGGAGCCTGCTTTAAACCATAAAGAGCTTTCTTGAGTCTATAAACATGATTTAGATTATGTGGATCTTTGAAACCTTGAGGTTGTTCCACATAGACTTCTTCCTGCAACACACCATTCAGAAAGGCAGTTTTGACATTCATTTGGAACAGTTTGATTCTTAGGTGACACGCAACAGACAAAAGCAATCTCACTGATTCTAATCTTGCAACAGGGGCAAAAGTTTCATCAAAGTCGAGACGTTCAATCTGTGAATAACCTTGTGCTACTAGTCTAGCTTTGTTTCTGATTACATTGCCTTTCTCATCACTTTTATTTTTGAAAATCCACTTAGTGCCTATTACATTACAGTCTCTAGATCTTGGTACCAAGTACTACACATCATTCTTAGTGAATTGATTTAATTCTTCCTGCATGGCACTAATCCAATTATCATCTAGTAGGGCTTCCTTGATATTCTTTGGTTCAATTAGGGAAACAAACCCACATAGAGATATGACATTCATAACTATTTGATTTTCTATAATGAAACAAAGTAAAACATTACCTCGACTTACCTCATCTACACTTACCTGTGGAGAAGTTTGGCTTCTGGTTTTGAGACCATCTGAGATTTGTCCAAGAATGTCTTGACGTGAATGATCCTTTTGGACTTGCTTGAACCCTCTTTTGCTTGAGGAACTAGCTCGAAGATGTTGTCAGCATTTTCTCTCTGTTCATTAGTGGTTGATGTGTCTTCTGGTTCTGGTTTGCATGTGGGTGATGTTTCTGCAAAGGTTTCCTCCTGTCTAATGTAGGAATCATCAATAGACACATTGATAGATTCCATGACAATCCTGGTTCTTTTGTTATAGACTCTATAAGCCCGACTATTAGTAGAATATCCGAGGAAGACACCATCATCGCTTCGAGCATCAAATTTTCGGAGTTGTTCTCGATCTCTTAATATGTAGCAGGGGCTTCCAAACACACGAAGGTGGTGTATGTTTGGTTTCTTACCTTTCCACAACTCATAAGCTGTTTGGTCAGTTCCAGGTCTGAAGAAAACTCTATTGATGGTGTAGCATGCAATATTAATAGCCTCAGCCCAAAAGTTCGAGCTTAGACCAATAGAATGCAGCATTACCCTTGCCATGTCTAACAGCACTCTATTTTTGCGCTCGACTATTCCATTTTGTTGTGGAGTGATCGGGGCTGAAAACTCATGGGAAACACCTAACTCATGAAAGTAGTTAGCAAAAGCAGTATTTTTAAACTCAGTTCCATTATCTGACCTTACTCTTACTAAGCACATGTTCGTGGACTGTTTTTCAATTTGTATTCTTTGGTTTAATCCCTTGAATGATTCAAAGGTTTCAGCCTTGTCTCTTAGGAAATTAACCCAAGTGTACCTGGAGAAGTCATCAACGATCACAAGTATGTACTTCTTACTTCCAATGCTTTCTGTTTGAGCTGGTCCCATGAGATCCATATGCAACAGTTCCAAAACTCTTGTGGTAGTGGCAGCGTTTATTATTTTATGAGGGGACCTGGTTTGCTTACCGATTTTGCATTCTCCACATATCTTGTCGGTCCTACCACTTAGTGCTGGTAGACCTCTGACACACTGCTTAGTGGATAATTTGAGTAGATCCTGATAGTTTACATGCCCCAGTCTTCTGTGCCATATTTCAAATGTTTCTTCGGCAGATCTCACAGTCAAGCAATCCTGTAAATTTAGAGATTCATTACATTGAATGTGATAACAGTTATCTGAAGATCTCTTACCTCTCATAATATTTTCTCCCTTGTTATCAAGAATTACACATATTTACTTATTGAACCACACATCCTCATAATCATCAGCCAAGTGACTGACACTTATTAGATTGGCAGTTAAACCCTCTACATACAAGACATTTTTTAGATTAGGAATTCCAGGAGTATTGACTGTTCCTCGAGCAAGTATTTTTGCTTTTCTCCCATCACCAAAAGTAACTGAACCCGTAGTGCTTTCATCTTCGAATGAGATAAACCAAGCTTTATCTCCAGTCATGTGTCTGGAGCAACCACTGTCCACATACCAAAAATCTTTTCGCTTGTCTGCCAAGGCCATGAGTGCTACCAGGCAAGTTGCTTCAATGTATGCTGAAGAATTATCTGTATTTACACTTGTCATGAGGCAGACATCATTAATAGAGTCAGTAGAATCAGAGTGATTAGAATGATGTTTATTTAAGTTCTTTCTAATCCAGACAGGTTTACTTCTATTTTGCATGTTTGCTTTAGTAATCAGACTAGCCAATTTGTTGATAAGCTCTTTCTGCTCTTTAAGCTCACAATGTAAAGATTTTACAGATAGCTTTTCCTCACCAGATGGAATTAACTTAAGTCTCTCATTGCATCTTGGTCTAATGTGTCCTAACTTGCCACAGTAATGACATGTAGGAATAAAGGACTTAAAAGTCGCATACCTGTTATGACTAGTAGAAGGCATCCGACTCAACCTTACCTGAGTGACATTCTGAGAAGATTTTGGTTCTTTGTCAGCCCTTGTAACAGAGTCTTTGATGACTTGAGTGATGGGATCATCTTTCTCCAATTTCGAATTTGACTCTCTCACAAAGTGTGTGCCTTTGGAGCTTTCTCCAGAATATCCAAGTCCGAATGTATCATGGTGGGTTTTTCCGGAGTTGAATAACTTAGATGCTGTTGCAGAGCTTATCTCAAACTTTGTGAACTTCTCTTGAGTGGACTTCAACTCTTTCTGCAATGATTCATTTTCAGTTAGTAGGTTTGAGTTTAGAGCATGTTGTCCTTTTACCTCAAGTTCAAGCATCTTGATTTTGTTTTTCAATTCAGTGCATTGTATCTTCCAGGTCTGAGAACTCTTGTCGCTTTGTGAGTTCTGTAGCTCTTCTATGAGTTTGTTTCTTTCTTGTTCCCACGTGTTCTGAGAGGTCCTCCATGCAAGTTCCAACTTCTCATTTTTAGCTTTTAGCCTCACAATTTCATCCTCCAAACCTGCATTTTTGATTAATGTGGCTTTTGACGCTTTATAGAGTTGTTTGCAACGGACATTAGTCTCATCATCTGAGAATTCTTCATCACTTTCAGATTCAAGTGAAAGAGATGACACGAAAGTAACATTTTTGATCTCCTGAGGTTCATCATCACTCCATGTCGAGAGGAGGGATTTATTGTTGCTATTTCCATGCTTCCTGTTACCACAATCAATAGAAATATGGCCATAGCCACCACATTCATAGCATTTTACTTTTCCAGATTTGTTTGCTCTAAAATTCCCTCTAACGTTGTTATCATTGTTAACAAAATTTTTCTTGGGAACATTTAAGCTTTGAGAGGAGGATTTATTTCTAAGAAACTTTTTGAACTCTTTGGTCAGAAGAGCAAGATCAAGTGATTCATCTTCCTCTTCTTTCCCTTTCACAGCCTTGAAAGCTACACCTTTGGATTTCTTTTCAGGTTTTAGTCTTAGTTCATAAGTCTTTAGATTTCCAATGAGTTCATCCAAAGGGTATTCATCAATGTCAAATGAGTCCTCAATACTAGTGACTTTAGAGTGAAACTTTTCTGGTAAGGCTCTAAGTATTTTCTTGACTACCTTGTCTTCATCAAAAGGGGCACCTAGACTACGACATTGACCAGTAATCTTTAGAATTCTACTATGAAAGTCATCCACGGTTTCCTCCTCTCCCATGGTCATAGTTTCAAATTCATATATCAGACCTTGCAGTTTTTGAGCACGTACCTTTTTGTTTCCTTCATATGTAGTCTGCAGCAGATTCCAAGCTTGTTTTGCAGTGTCGCAGTGACTAATTCTCAGTTTTTCACGTTCAGAGAGAGCGGTGAAAATGCTATTTTTTGCTTTGAAATCGGCTTGAAGATCACGTACTTCTACGTCAGTCCAGTCCTTCCGTGGCTTGGGAATAGAGATTGATGAGCCCTCGCCTTTAGCTAGAATTATTGGTGTCTTCCAACCATTTTCCACAATGTTCCATACATGTTCATCTTGTGCATACAAGTATGACTTCATGTATATCTTCCATTGAGTGTACTTTTCACATCCTCCATCAAACCATGGAGGACTATTAACAGATCCACCAGCAGCCCTATCTCGATGTTGTTCCATCGTCCCTGCGATCTACTAGAATAATCTAGAACCTGCTCTGATGCCAAATAAAAATACCAAATGGAACGATATTGCGTTACAACTCAAAGAACAATTTAACTACAAAAGTATTTTAACAATAGGGACACAGAATTTGCTAACGCAGTGTAAACCTCGCCACTGAGGAAACTTCACTGTGTGGCTTTTAACGTAGCCAACACGAAAGATCAATCCAATATGAATCAAAAGAGTTTACAATACACAAGTTATGTTGTTCATAACATACACAATCACTTAGCAACAAATGCTAACTTGATTTACAACTGATCTAACATTTACTTGATTTTCAATCTATCAACTCTAATCAAATCACTGATCTTTCTTGTTCTCAATGTCTCACTGATCTTTGAGGATGATTTATGAAAGTGCTAGACAACACAAGATAAAGCATGAAACAAATAAAGAGAGTTTTCAGAAAAATGGTTTTGACGGAAAAACATAGTTCAAGAATGAACAAACGTTTTTATGCTGCAGATGAAAACCCTGACAAAATGTATTAGTTTCGAAGCCTTTTATACAAGAGGCAAAACTCCCCCTCAAACAAATCTTTTCTTAAAACACCAAATAAGATAGATATAGAAAGATATCAAAACTTATTTGTTTTGCATGCAAGAAGTCTTTAATACAAAATACACCAAATCAATTTAATAGACATGTAAATCAATTAAAAATGTGCAGCATGATTTGGAGAATTAAACTCAAGATCAGTGAGTCAATTCTGCTTGAACACATCTTCCTCTTTGTTTCCTTGAAGCTCCGGTTTCCTTGTGACAATGGGAAATCATGTATTGAATGGTAATTGCCCAAAATACTTACACTCCACGAAGCACCACTTCTTGGTCGACTGGGATAATGCCTCGAGCCCAAAAGATGTTGCATTGAAGGTTTCCGAAGACCTAACTCATAGCCGGAAATTTGCGGGTGTATGCAATGGCTTGCTTTGCCATTACCAAGATTTTGAGCGGGAAATAATCAGTTTTTACATATCGATCCAATCCCATTAGTGGTGAGTCTGTACCTCTTGCATTACCTATCGTGGAAACTAGCTCTCAAAGTTAAGTTGGGACTGGTTTTGGGTTTGGATACAGTCCCAAGACTGAGGTCTATAAGGCGGTACTTCTTATGTCGTTTGCTCAGAAGGTGATGGTTTTGACGGTTGGCTCCGGGAGTTGGAGAAGCATTTGGTACCCCGGCTACCATTCTGAGCAAGAAAATGGGATTTATGTAAATGGATATCTCCATTGGATAGGCCAGTGTGGTAAGGGTTCTTTGGTGATACATTCCTTTAACCTTGAAAGTGAGAGTTATGAGCAGTTACCAATGCCACCTTGTTGTTTTGATCCCCATAAAGCTCAGTTGAACCTTGGAGTCTTTAACGGCTGCCTTTCTATAACTGTTCGCTCGAGCTATTATATCAGGATTTGGGTGATGAAGAATTATGGTGTTAAGGAGTACTCTTGGACCAGAGAGGTTGACATTAGAGAAATACTGGGTGGTCTTGTAAAACGTAGTTGTGATTATCCTACTCGTGTTCTAGAATACACAAAGGAGAGGCAAGTCTTGGTGTTAGATAATAGGTTGCAGAGTTATAGTACTCCAAACGAGGGCTTTGTGAAGAATGAGGTTGATGGGATAGAAAATATTCATGATGCTGCATATGTCCATATTCAAAGCTTTGTTCTGCTTAAAGATCTCATCAGGGGTTCGAGCATATATGTTCAAAGATTTAGGCATGATAAGAAGTCTGGCAAGTTGGTTGCTCATAATCCTAGGGGTTAGTCTCTCTTCTTTAATGTTGGTTACTTTTTTTACTTCATATTTTAGTTCCAGCGATAAGTATATCCATGTTAATTAGGAAAGGCTCCAGTACTTGACTAATTGAGTTGGCCCTCGATCGCTAATATCAGTATCACTCAGTCTAGTTGGTTTTTATTCATTTTGCCTTCTGATAGTAGTTGATATCTATATGACTTTTGATCAGTGGGATAATACAGAAATTAACCAAGCATGGTTTTGCATTTCCAGTTTCTTGGGAACTATCATCACATCAATGACAACAGTACTGATCATCAAGTCAAATAGAAGCATTTATAAATATGGACTTGTCACCAGTTATATATTATAAGATGCAGTTTTCGTGTGCTTGTGCAGTTGTGCTACAGCCAGCTCACTTGAAAATACTACAGAAGTAAGCCAGCAATGCCATGGAAGAGATGGGCTTATCTGGTTATTTTTCAGTTTGTATTGATAAGTATTTGCGAGAGGAGTAACCGGATATCGTGACCATGAATCTGTCATCTTGAATTGATATACATCTTGCTTGCACACAACTCGAATCTTTGTGGTGAGCAACCAGCATAAAATGTCAAGGATGCATGACAGCCCAAGGGGAAGCTTAATTTGTTACCTTTATTGTTCTTCTCTTTGTTTGCAGATATATATGTGCTCCAGAGTACAAAGGGTTGGTTGAAGTAATTTTTTTTACTTTTGATCTCATAATAAAAACACAGAACTTATGTAATGTGGTCAGTTTTGATACTCTGGCAAAATAACAATACACACGAATTTACTGTATTTAAAAGTCACAGATATCCGTGCGAAATATAAATACTAACAGATAACTATGTAAAATGGGTATAATTGGGCCTACAATAATTTATACAACAACAATATCAACAGAAATCCGTGTGAAGAAACAACAGAAACAGATGTCAGTGTAAAAACTAAAACATTTTCACACGGTAATCTGTGTGAATATCAATTCACACTGATTTCTGTACGTATTATAAATAAGTTTATTTAGAAATCGTTAATTGTGAATTATGGAGGGACAGATTTCGTTACAATAAGTTTTTAGTACAGATTTTTGTGTGAAATGATTAACATACGAATATCTGAGTGAAATGTTAACACGGAAATTCATATGAATAAACAACAGTAACAGATGTCTGTGTAAAAATTAAAATATTTTTACACGGTTATCTGTGTGAATATCAATTCACACTGATTTCTGTATGTATTACAAATTAGTTTATTGAGAAATCGTTAATTTTTTATGTTATGTGAATTATGGAGGGACGGATTTCCATTACAATAAGTTGTAGGAACTTAAAATTTGCAGGAACTTAGATCTGCATGTCTCACATATGCTTGAGAAACAGTTTTTAATTTTATGCCCTTTAGCTTACACAATAGCCAACCAAGTACACCAATATCAGAACTTGCATAATAGAACAATGAATTTGCAAGCCTATGGTTTTTTTTACTCATATTTAATTGGAGCGTAAAGAATTTACTTAGATACGAAATGTGATTTGCTAGAAATGTAAATTACATCTTGCTATGAATGTAAAGTTTAATATTTTCGATTGAGTTGTGGATTTGTTCATTTTATTGTAAATATTTGAAGTATATTTATTGTAGAGAAATAAAAGTATTATTATGTTCAGGGTGCAAATTAATTAGTAATTTTTTTTTTTTTTAAATGTTGTAACCCTTACACACTGAAATCAGTGCGAGTTAGAGTATAGGGATTTCACACAAAAATCCGTGTCAATAAGGTTATAGGTTTTGACACATAAATAAATATGAATTGTATTTCACACAGAAATCAGTGTGAAATAGAGTTTACATATTTGGCATAGAAATCCATGTGAAATAGAGTTGTTCACACGGACCGCATTCAATTACGGTAATTTATATTTATGGAAAGATAGTGGAGCCCACGTCTAATATTTACACGGACAAACTAATCCATGTGAAATGAGTATTACTCCCTACAAACTACACGGTAACTCAATATGTGTGTGTATCGTGGGTAAAAGTCATCACACACTGAAATTCGTGTGAGAAAACCTTATTTCACATAAATTAAAATCTGTGGGTAATTGTTGTTTTGCTAATAGTGTTGGTTTATATTTTTGAACATTCACAATTCAATTTGATCAGTTTACATATCTGAGTCTGACATATTGAACTGATCGATCTTGCAATTCAGATACGGTTGTGATTTAACACATAACAATCTGAATTTCATAATCCAAGTTATTTGATACATTTTTACATTATACAAACAAAAGTTACTTTAAAAGTTAATCATGTGAAAACATTGTTTACTAAATTTCTGTATATACATCACGCAAGTATCCAAGTCACCACATTTGGATTGAAATAATCAATTTATACTCTATAGAACACAAAGTAGTCCTTATACCTCCTCAAATATTGATACTTCTAAATTTTCATTAAAAATTATTAATTTCTGCCCTCATAATTTAGTTTTTTATTTTTAAATAAAAATAAAAATCTCTCTTTTATAAATAAATATTATAGATGAATCAGACAAAATAAAAGAAAAAAGTGAACCACTCGGTAAGGTAAGGTTGGTCGAGCGGTCTAGTAGTCTAGTATGGAACTCTCATCAATCTATGTCTTCGAGTCCAACTCCCACTAATTTGTGGCCAGCAGGTTTGAGGGGTCTTCAGGTTCTTGCACTTGCGGCGGGAGATTAATCTGATTTTGTTGGGATACTCTTGTGGATTTGCCTCACCCTGATTAAAAAAATAAAAATAGAGAGAGAGAGAGAGAGAGAGAGAGAGAGAGAGAGAGAGTCTATTTATAGAGGAAACATTATGGGTGTAGTTTACGACGTTTCGTTTCTCTGTCAGACACATAAAACGGTGCGTTTTGCCTGGATACAAATTGCAAACGTACTCCTTCCTAGAGCGCTCTATAATCTTCAAAGTCTCAGAATTACAGAACCAATTCAACCAAACTAGTTGGTAGCGGTGGAGCTACACAAAATCTTCTCCAAAATTAGGGTTTAGGGTTTCCTCAAAGAATTCCAGAAGCAAAAGACCAAAGAGCCATGGAAGGTGCCTTCGCCAAAGCCTCTGCGATCACTGATCAGAGGCAGAAGATCGAGCAGTACAAGCACATTCTCTCCACTGTGTTCTCATCCGACGACGTCGTTCCGGCCAAGAAGTTCATCGATCACAGTAAATTACCGAATTCTCTTATCTTGATTTTTCCCCAAAAATGTTTGTTTGTTTGTTTTTGTTTTTTTTTTTACAATCTTAACCTTTCGCGGCTCTTCAGTGTTGTCGGACGACGTCCCTCTGGTGGTTTCCCGGCAGCTGTTGCAGAGTTTTGCGCAGGACTTGGGGCGGTTGGAGCCGGAATCGCAGAAGGAGATTGCCCATTATACCCTTGCTCAGATTCAGCCTCGCAGTGTTTCATTTGAAGAACAGGTTCGTTTTGGACCTGCTTGTTTTTTTTTTGGTGTTAATCTATAATATGCCGGTTTAGCCTTTATTCGGAACTTTTTTAGTGGAGTTATTCCGTGTGTTTGATGGTTTTTAGGTTAATGTAGTATGATAATCTAGGGTTTTGAGAAGTTTAGTTCAAGGGGTCAGTAGAATAGGATAATTTCTTTGCAGTAATATGTTTTTGCTGAGGCTAAAAGAATTTTCGTAGTGTATTGTCTATGGAATATAGAAATTTATAGGTTTGTATAGCTGTCGCTAGATATGATGGTGTCATATGTAATGTAGGGGTTGCTAGGATGACCAATTCATTCATTTTGGAAAGACACGTGACTACCATTTGATTTGGGCGTATTTTGATTTCAAAAGTACTTCATGTTCCGAACGTTACAGGTTTTGATAATAAGGGAGAAACTTGCAGAACTGTATGAGTCTGAGCAGCAGTGGTCAAAAGCAGCTCAGATGCTCAGTGGAATTAATCTAGACTCCTCAATGAGGTATGTGAGTAAGATCCACTCTATTGGGGCTCCTTTTTCCTATCATAAGAATGGACTGTAGGAATTACTGATACACCTGTTTTTGCAATTCAGAGTGATTGATGACAAGTTCAAGTTAGCAAAGTGTGTTCAAGTTGCTCGCCTGTATCTTGAGGTATGTGCTTTCCCCCAACTGTTTAGCTTTTGAGTGGTGTTTAGTGCTGCTGTTTGGTCTGTCACAACCCTCACTAAGTTAGCACAGTATACATTGGATGTGTCTGCATTAGGGGGTTCTTAGGAGGGTGGTTTGCATTGGGAGTGATGTGGAGACTGTCTGTATTATTTATTGTGTAATCCATGATGTGAACAATGTAACATGTGCTTGTATCAGCATTTACTAAGGAAGAAAGCCTGTCTTTAGTTGATGGTTATTCTTTGGACCCCTTTGAAGTGCTGATATAGGAGTAAATAAGACTTGTATGCTCTGTGACTGGTAGACATGCCTTTCCAAGTTGTTTATAGTGTTTTGCTCATTGAGGAAAGTGAAGCCTTAATATCCATTGCGACTAATGCAGATTTTATGATATTGAACATACTTGTAAAAGTGTGAACATATAATAAAGAAACTCATTTTGTAGGATGATGATGCTGTCAATGCAGAAGCATTTATTAATAAAGCTTCATTCTTGGTTAGCAGCAGTCAGCATGAAGTATTGAATTTGCAGTATAAGGTTTGTCATTGTTGGATATTCAGTGAAAGTAATTGCATTAAATTCAGCTGGTTTTTAGAGTTTTGAATTTGCTACTTTTCCTCCTTGTTTCTCTACAGGTTTGTTATGCAAGGATTTTAGATTTGAAGAGGAAGTTCTTGGAAGCAGCATTACGTTATTATGACATTTCTCAGATTGAGAAGAGGCAAATAGGAGATGAGTATGTCAAGAATTGATCTCAACTCCTACAAAAAATTTCTTCTGCATATTGATTATGATAATTAGTTTTACTTCTTTCAATTTATTCTGCAGATACTTATTTTTTTCTTTTTACTTATTGCAGAGAGATTGATGAGGATGCCTTGGAGCAAGCCTTATCTGCTGCAGTTACATGCACAATTTTGGCCGCTGCAGGACCACAACGTTCCCGTGTTCTTGCCACTTTGTACAAAGTAAACATCTTACTTGGATTTTATGTGTGTGTGTGTGTGTTAATGTGTTTTTCCTTTCATGTTATGCTGATACCTTGCGATTTTGGTTCAGGATGAGCGATGCTCAAAACTGAAAGTTTATCCAATACTTCAAAAGGTCTCTCTCTCCATACACACCCACATGGTTTCTGAAATCATAATTGTCTTGGTCTTTTACGTTTTTCTCCCGTCTGTATACTACTTTCTTTAATGGATATCTATGCTTATTAGGTGTATTTGGAGAGAATTTTGAGGAAACCAGAAATTGATGCATTTGCTGAAGAGTTGAAGCCGCATCAGGTTATAAGTATTTTTTTTCTTTTCTATATCAGATATCGGATCTTCACATACCCTTTTCGTGGAAGCTATAATAGTTTGTCTGTCTTATTTCAACAGAAAGCACTTCTGCCAGACAATTTTACGGTGTTAGATCGTGCAATGATTGAACATAATCTTCTCAGTGCCAGCAAACTTTACACCAATATAAGGTTGGTTATATGTCGCTGTTGGTTTCCACCTTCAACTTATTGTATTGTAGTGGGTCTGTTTAGTTACTTATCATGGATTCTGTTGCAGTTTTGATGAGTTGGGAACCTTGCTTGGAATTGAGCCTCCAAAGGTACACTCTTGTATACCCTTTTTGTTGAATCTTGTGCTTCATTTGTTAAGTAGCACTACTCCGTATTCAGGTCTCTGTTACCATTATTACTATGCTTCATGTTCCTAAGGATTCAATATGTGGCTTACAGGCTGAGAAGATTGCTTCAAGAATGATATATGAGGACAGAATGAGGGGATCTATTGATCAGGTATGAATTCACCTTGCTCATACTGTGACCAAGAAGTGCTGAAAGTCATCAGGCTTGTTTGACTACGCAGTCCACTCCAAATTTGACTTTTTATCTATATACATGTTGGCATTTATCTGAAAAGTTCCATAACAGGTGGAAGCTGTCATACATTTTGAAGATGATACTGAAGAGCTGCAACAATGGGATCAGCAGGTAAATTCAGTGGTAGTGTCAGAAGTCAAATTCTTACATATTTCATTTCAAAAACTTAATGACTCTACCCTAAACCCTATTTGGATGTGTAATCTGGCCAAATTGTTACTTCAAGTAGTTCACACTATATATCTTTTGTTTGGTTCAACTCTTTTAAGTCTTTCTCTGGCTACCTGTATCTGCAGATTGTTGGCTTATGTCAAGCGCTCAATGACGTCTTGGATAGCATGGCAAAGAAAGGCTTGGCAATTCCTGTCTGATTTTGTTGTTGACTTAGCTTCAGAATTTGGAAGTGGACCTCCGTTTTTTCACCCATTCACCAATTAATACCTTGTGATATACTTATTAACCTGGAATTGATATGTGAATATTTTGGTTGTGATTGGTAATGGCAAATCACTTCCTTATTGCCCATGTAGGACTGTTACATTAAGTCATGCCATTTATGGAGTCTTGGATTTTCTCTTGGCTGTTGCATCCTTGTAGCTTCTTGCATTATGCTGGTAGAAGCAAAATTTTTGATATTGATGGCTTTGAATTCCAAGAGTGATTCTCCCCGCTAGCCCTAGCTAATTATTTGCTTTGATCTCTGGCCCCTTGTATTTTCATAAATCTTCTAGAGAAAATTCATGATAAGAGAAGGGTCTCAATTCTCCTGTCTATACTTACCGGACCCAAGACTTCCATACTTGCCAGTCTCGCCTAAAACCAGAACCAAAAGCTTGTTACTTTTGGCTGGAATTGTAAAACAAGAAGATCAATCTTACCGTTCAACGCCCATACAAAAGTTCCGTTTAACCTGGCCTGCCAGTTATATACGTTTTTGGTGGGGATGCTCTAGTAGCTAGGGGTTTTAAGCTTTCTGGAATTGACTCACTACTCAAATTAACTGTTAAAGAGAAGCCTGATGAACAATTTGGTTGTGGAGTCGACATTTTTTGGTGATGTATACGCACAAGGAAACTCTTATCATTGAAAGATACAATTTATACACAGCAACGCATATTCAGTGGAAAAAGAATGAGAAATGAAAGGGGAATACTAAAAGGAGCCAAAGCTCAAATTTAGATGCAGCCTCACTCGTACAAAGATATACATCTACAAGAAGTCAATTAGCAAGTGATTCATGTTATTTAACTAGCAATTCCTGGTTTTGAGATGGACCAGTTACCGAAGATGATATCATCTCATTCTCAAAAACCCTGACATGGCACAGCTTTTCCCCAGCTTCATCAGCAAAAGTAATCTTCTTCCTCTCCTTGTTTACAATAGTTGTTTTTGGGTGATTGTTTCCAACGTCTTCGGAATCATTAGAATCATTCTGATCAGCCATTCTCTGCAATTCATAAATGAAAATCAAAATGATGCCGCGAGCATAGGTATATAGCAATGGCATTGCTTCCAAATGACGAGAGGGAAGAAAATAGGACAAGGAGCAAACCATGATTTTACAAAATCGGCTACAGTCCCTTGACATCATCGAGAGCAACTTTTTAGCAGAAGCCTCAACTCGTGTTACATTCTGAATGGCCATTCTAACCTGCCACCATTTATGGGTATAAATATAGATAGACAAGCACTATTACATTATAAAGGGTGCAACAGATAAGGTTATTGAGAAGCATATAAAAGCATACCTCATCAGCATTATATTTCAGTGATGTGGTAGGATAGGGTCCGGACAATAATCTTTCTTCTGCAATTTCCTTCATGGTCTGTAATTCATTTGTGAGTTTTGTTGTGATACATTCAATGTCATGCATCTGGCGTTGTGAGAATGCAATGGCACTGTCTGAACAGGTTCGAATGGATGTACACCCTGTACTAAAACGTGGTGGTGCAGTTGAAGAACCATTAGAAGCTTTAGGGATGCCTCTAGGATGCGAACTAATCTTCTCATTCTTGGGATTCCTAATGGTTTGCGGTGTAATAGAGAACTTAGGTCTCCTGATCTGATTAGGCTGCCATTCAGCACCATGGTTTGTACTCTCAGTATGTTTTCCAAAACATAGTTTCCCCTTGCACGCTGAAATTATCACAAACTCAGAATTAAGTGCATGAAATGAAAAGAGAGAAAAAAGGTGAATTCAAAGAACCTGAGATAGGCAATATTTCATTACAAAGATTGTACTGACCATACAACTAAATTGAATTTTAGAGACCCTAAAATATTTCTTGGCATCTGGTAAATATTTATTTCAGAAAGGCTTACAGAAGAGCAAGGGAGCTTAAACTATTACTCTGAAACCTTTTCAAGAAAAACAAAACAAATCAAAAGACTCTTCATCAAAGAAAATGTGAAAATAACAGAATTTATCAACAGAAACTGAGTACAGAACAGAATTTCACAGACTAAAAGAAGAAAAGGGGTCCTCTAACAACCAAATTGCAACAGCTACCCAACAAACGTACATAGTGCAATACAGTCAGATTTAGGCATACAAATTCCAATACAATAATCACCTTTTTTAAATAACACAAGGTGGTGACACCTGATAATCTGTAGAAACCTAAGGACACGGGGAAAATTGTGAATAGCCCACACATCTCGCCCTTCCTTCCCTATTGTTAACAAAATTCCTTTATTCCTTTTCTTTTTGTTACTTAACACCGAAGAAACACAATTTATTTAAAAGTTTCATCATGAACACAAGGCGTGAAGAAACTAATTAACATGTAAGGGGCTGTTGTGAGAAAAATATTGAAAGGCCTTTTCAGCTACTCTACCCAAAACACAGCTAGCTCACCACTTATCCACAAAACAATTGGAAAAAAGAAAACAAAAACCACAGCTCCCAATCTGGGGTATCAAACACTTCTTTTGATATAATTAAAATAATGAAAAAAAATATGGCTTTTGATATAATTCCAGAACAACCACCCTGCTTTCTACTTGGACCACAAGAATGCGTTAGCATTATACATCCCAATAGATGGCCTGTGTTTCACAAGCAAAATTTGTAGAGAAGCAAATAGAAAATTTGAAAATGTATAGGTAATAGTGAATCTAAGTTCAACTTTCAAGCAAACAGAAATACCAAGAAATTCACTTTATGGCTGCCTAGTTTTGTGGTGTAGAGTATTTATGATCCTAAACACAACATACAGTATGAGTTAAGGTTCCATGAATCAAAACTAAGACTTTATAACTTACCGCTATGTCCATCCTGTAACTCAATTGACTTCATAGCCTTGCACAATTTTTCTTGGGAAGCTGGTGAAATGGCCTGCACATGAAAACAATTTAGGTTAAACAACCTTCATGATATATTCAAGGCTAATAAACATCCAATAGACACCATTTACCTTTCTTGTTGGGAAAAGCCTTTGAGGAAGCTGCGGCTTTAAGTACCCACCACTAGCTGCTGCTGTACACTCATCACTAGCCTCACATGAAATGTCCCCAGGAGACAAGCTTATTTTTGCATCAGCACATGCAAACAATTGAGATTGCTTCTCCTCTTCGTTTGACATGGAAACGTGATCAGCCACAGACACCAAACAGCTACCAGAGCCCAAGTCACAATCACCAACAGAGTTAGCACTGGCTTCCTGATTAGAAGGTAAATCACCTTTGCTATAGGCATCAGATGTACATGCATCAGATCCCTTAATTGGTTCCGTGCACCGAAATAAACCATCTTTGGTCTCACTGTTAATCTGACATAACAATGCATCCTCAGAGGAAATAGTATCATCTGAAGATATTGCTTCAATGAGGTCAGGGTGAACTGAATTCATGATATATCCTTGAATCCTAGATTCTAATGCAGGCCAAAAATCTAAACACTGGTAATTGGTTATCTCAGTATCATCTGCCTTGACTATATCCCAACCTGAGTTGCTTACAACCTGAAGTGGCATAGGATCATACTCCATATCTTCACAAAATGGTTCATAAACAACGCAGCTCTGATTTTCATCTGTTGGAAAAATTGACAATTCAGCAGCTGTCATAGGGAATTCAGTTGGCACTACTCCATAATAACTCACCATATTGTCATAAACCAGAGAGGTATCATCATCAAAACAGCTTGTGTTTTGGACATCCGAACAACCAGGTTCAGGAACATCTACTTCAATGTCCCTCTCACATGCAGGTGTAACCTGATTGAATTGGAGTAGCTCCTGCTCAGTTGGGATCTGTTCTGATTTGATAGTTATTGTGGCTTTTTGAGAGATGGTAGAGGCACCTTTTTTCACACGCTTGCTTTTTGTCTTGGCCTTTGCATTCTTTGAAAGTTTAGATCTCAAATTACTTAGAGGCTCCAGGAGATCATTATCTTCATTAGCTTGCGACATTGAATACTCTTGTTTTACAGGAGAGCACATTTCTAATTGTTCGTTCAAATCAGTGAACTTTGAACGCTTTCTTTTCTTTGTCTTGCATGTCTGCTTGATCTGCTTCAGTGTCACATTACCAAAGCAATCCAAATCACTGTTTCCTCCATCATTACAATCAAAGCCAGAATCTTCAGGTTCACTCTTGATTTTTATATTTCCAACATTACCTGTATCTGTGCTTTCAGTCATGATCCTAGAGCTGTCAATATGCAGGCCCCGGAACTCATCTTTTGGTGGAATTGTTGGAAACAAATGACCATTTTTGGCATCTAGTTCTTCACATATGTCTTTCACATTCTTGAATCTGAGTACTGGTTTTCCACTAGCCACATTCAGTGTTTTTTTCAATACGCCACCAGTCAGAGTCTTGATGAAGTGCAAATGGATGCAACTTCTCAATTCCATCAGATATAGAACTCAATGATTCTTGCTAGAACACAAATGATTACGATGCCTAGTATGATCTCCCTGCAATGAAGACAGACTTTAGTGATAAATTAATATTCCATTAACAGAAAAATGTTACAATCCAATGCCAAAAGAGATGAGTGGCATTATCATGTACTACGTAAGCTAAATATGCAAATCACATAAAATTTTACTAGCACCACAAATGGAAGCAACAACTTCAATGAGAGGGCAACCTAGTATGCAAAATGAAACTCTATCCAATACAACATGACAACAAGACTATTTGCTGTAAAACAGACAAGAATGACTTCCATTTTGCTAGAACAACGAATGGCCATGATGACTTGAACCTTATACATGCTATATTTCATCTAATATCCATCCATCATAACAAATAATCATAAAAATGATAAAGTTTTGACTGCTGTGCAATGGTCTGGGTCAATAAAGCATATTTTTGTATCAATTAGTGTTTGCCAAGCCTTTACAATTCCATACCAGAACGAAAGTTCTAACTGATGATGCAAACTCTCTAACAAATTGCCCAGAATGTATCGAGTATGGAAGCCTCCAATTACATTATGAACTCCAAATATACAAATATGAAATCAACATGTCAATCATGAAATGATGCATTCTAATTGCAATTGCAAGCCATAAATTCTGTGATATATATATATATATATATATAACAACCCTTGCAAACAAAATTTGATAATTAGACTAAATTTTTTTAACTATTTAACATCAATTCATTTCTTCCTAAACCAATCAATGCACCTTTTAACCAAGAAGACCGCAGACGCTAAATTCTAATGACTTTTCTATCTGCCGCTATACTTCATCGACCTTAACTACGATCACTATTCCCGTTTCGGGACACACAACATTTTGTTATAAAACCTAAATGTTACAGATCTACCAGATATCTGCAAAACTTGAAGACGGATCTCACAGATCTAAACGCGAAAGCGTACTTCATAAACTAAATTTGAAAAAATTGAAGCTGAAAATAACTCACCGGAGATCGGAAGATCAAAAAATCCAGCGGCGTCTCGGATCTGATTCGAATTAGATGGGAGTTGAAGACAAGAGTCGTCTGAATCCAACAAAAATTCACCGTCTCGGAGAAATCGAATCTGAACTGAAATAGACGGGGAGAGAGAGAGAGAGAGAGGAAGCTTGTTTGGATTCACCGAGAGAGAGAAACAGTAGAGAGTAGAGAAAAATGAGCCGGCTAGGTTTTAGATTTGGACTTTTGGAGACTGGAGTGGCGGAACAAAAAGGGGGGGATTTTAGAGGGTAGAAAAGTTAGAAACCTCGCGCCAAACCCAATTATGGTTTGGCGGGAACCAACGTTCTCTCGCTTAAATAATCGGGGGGGGAGGGGAAATTATTGGGTGCTGTACATGGGTATGGAACTGGTGACACGTGGTTTTGCATCTAGCCGTCGATATGTCCTTTGAAGATAAAATCACATTCATGCTATGAATGAAGATGAGTGTTGGATGAAAAAAACTAAAAAAGTGTGGTGGGTGAAATCGACACATGTAACGTTTTGTTTTAAGTTTGAAAAAGAAATGGTATTAAATTGCTTTAAATTTGGGGGAGATCGATCGAGATTTGTCTATCTCCTAGTTGTATATTTTTGTATCTCATTGTAGAAATTGAACATATGGCTTTGTTTGTAGTTTTGTCTATCTTATTCGGTTGTGTTCCTCATAATTTCAAATTAAACACGTAGAAATTTGAGCATACTGTTTTCTATTTTTTAATTATGTTTCTCTTTTTAAATTAGTTAAGGTGGTTATATTCAATTAATTATCTCTCTAAATCTCTTAATATTAATTGTTATGTAACAAAGAAAATAAAAACTAAAGAAAACAAAGCTTAAGAAATCAATTGCAAAAAAAGAGATAAATTGCATATTATAGAAAAAAGAGAAACATAATTAAAAAATAGAAAAAATAGAAAATTATTAGGACTTATTCGGGCCGGCCTAAAGGGCCGGGCCGGGTTTCATTCTCATGGCCCATACCCTACCCTATTTAAAAAAGGGTCAGGCCAACCCGCCCTAATGCAAGGGCCAGGTCGGGCGGATTTAGGGCCTAAGGGCCAAATGATGACCCCTAAATTATAGTAGTTTATTCGATGATAGTGTTGATGGGATGGTGATAATAGTGACAGATCAATGGTGGTATTTTTAGTGACTATGGCGCTGAATGTGGCAACATTGGTAGGGTGTTGTTATTATAGGTTAAGGGTGGTGGCTTTGATGTCGCTGTAGTGACAATTGGTGATGGTTGGAGTGCGATGGAGAGTGTGGGGTGGTGGTGATGGTTATGGTAAATGTTAATATTGGTGAACTTTGATATAACATTTAGATGTATTGGGTGAAAAAAAAAAGTTGATAATGTAAATATGATCAAGGTGACTGTCAAAGAGAATAATAATGTCAGCAAGCATCAATTCAAGTGAAGTGGTGGCGCAGCCAAAAGTGGTAACCAAATATTGAAATTTACACCTAGTGTGGTTTAGGGTTTAGGGATATGAGCTCATGTGGTCATTTTTTTACAACTTTATACCAAATCTTGCTAGTTTCGGCATTGCCTTCATGGGAGGCATCAACTTTACAAAAATGCTAACGTGTCGTTCTTTGGATTTGAAGAGCAAAGAGGGAGATTTGTAGTGATGGTGTCAATATTGTGTTGCGTATGTACCGGATGACAGTTACATCTACTAAACCCTATTGTAGCCGCGCATGGTGGCAATGGCTGCTCTGGAGCAAAGGCTATCTCCTAACTACTCGGGTTTGGATCCTTTCCATTTGGTATTGCTTGGTCGGTGGGGCACGGACTTAGGTTTTTGTACTTGTGATTTTTGTTTTTAATGTTAAATTACATAGAAATTGGGGAAAACGTCACAAACAGTACCCCAACTTAAAGTCATTCTACACTTTGGTACCTCATCTTTTAAATATATCACTTTGATACCTCAACTTATTATTTATGCATAAGATTCATACACGCCGTTAATAACACCGTTAACTCAAGTGTCATGTAGCTTTTTGTCATGGGTATTTTCGTCAATTCATATTTTCCCACCAAAAATCTCATGTTATTTGCCATTTAATAAAAACTCACTCCGTTAATTCATATTTATTTTTATTAAAAAACAAAAACACAACAAACATCTTTCTTCATTGCCGATGAAACCAAATAACCATGGATCTATATTTAAAGAGTAAGCAAATAACTACAACAACCATAAATACTAAAAGTTTCAAGCAATTTCTACAACTCTACTAGAGACAATCTGCTATGATTGGTATTGAAATTGATTATGCATAATGAATTGAATAAGCATTTTTCCTTCTCTGTCTTAAGAGTTCTTCAATTAAAAGGGGAAAGACTCAAATCCTAAACTTGAAAGAAACTTAGTATCTACCCAACAAATTACATTTGAAGAGCTAAAATAAGATGATATAGAATCAACAATTAATAAAGCTAGCAGACAATTTGATCTTATCCAAATCACTCTCTATTTGTGAATTAGCAGGCTGAAAACAATAAATCTCTCACCTCTTCTCATTTTAATTATTATGTTTCCTGGGATCATAACAATAAGTCAAAAATTCTAGTACAATAACTTAAATTGATCTTCCATAAACCAAATATAATATTTTCCTTAATGACAGATTTATTTTTAGCAAAAAGAAAGGAATTTTAGATCATCTCCCCTGGAATTTTTGGTGGGAAAATATAAATTGACGAAAATACCCATAGCAAAAAGCTACATAACACTTGAGTTAACGGTGTTATTAACAGCGTGTATGAATCTTATGCATAAATAATAAGTTGAGGTATCAAAGTGATATATTTAGAAAATGAGGTACCAAAGCGTAGAATGACTTTAAATTGGGGTACTGTTTGTGACTTTTTCCCTAGAAATTGATAAAGAGATTGCAACTTCTTTCACGCGAGAGAAATGTTACATTCAAGATCTTATTTCGAGGTTTACGAGGTTATTGGCCATAAAAGTAGTATTACATTTTTTCAATGTAGGCAGAGTCAGTATATTGATCTTAAATTAGAACGACCATTACATACCCTTCCGCTGCTATTAATAGACATTCAAGAGATTGTTGGGGTACCACGATGGTACATAAGTATAAATCACTCATTTTACATTAGGTGGTTTTAGTCGGACCTCCAAATTTGATATTTGCACCTCTAATTTTTTTTCAGTTATTAATTGACTCTGTCAACTTATATGAAAAGACAAATAAGGACAAAGAGAGAAAAATGAAAAATTAAGTAAGTAAATAAATAAATACTTTTCTTACCTCCTCCAACCAAATATAACATTCAATTAAATTTTTTTTCCCCGATATTTCCTTATATTGCCTATATAGTTTTATAATTTACTTAAAACAATTAAATAAAAATAATAATTTCTATACATGGCCTATCATTTATTACAAAAGTAAATTCAAAACAATCTGATTTGGAATTTTCTTAAACTAAATTAATTGAATATTATGATATAGTTATTACTCGATCTTCCAACCCAATACTCTTGAAATCATTCTTTTAGCAAATTCGAAGGGGTTCCAACAACATATCAAGATCGAGAACTAACCATCTGATTAATTTTGGCGGATGAGAGACTCACTCATAAGAGAGCAATGTCATGTGATTTTGATTCATTTTTCTTCTCGTGGTTGAAGATAGAGATAAAAAGTAGAATAACAGATTATTGTATCTCATGTTCAAGGGCATTTTGGTAAAAATAAGGAGGTCTACTTAGTTTTTCAAGTATTCTAAAAAGTAAATTAGAAGTGTACTAAGTATGAGAGGTCTAAATAGCAAATTTGGAGGTCCAACTAGAACCACCCTTTTACATTTAGTGCTCGCTTAATAAAAGCGAGCCTATAAGCTAAAAGATAGTGAATAGGCAAAGTAAAACTATACTCATTAGAGCTCACTAAGAATTAACGAGCATAGATCCCTAGAAAAGTATGAAATGATTAGAAAGTTAAACTAAACTAAACTAAAAAAGGAGCCCAAGACCCAAAGGAAAGGAGCCCAAAGTCCAACAGGATTGGCCTAGCCCCCAGCCCACAGGCTACTCCCATCATGCTGCCATTGCCGCCGCCGCCGTCTGGTAAAGTTGGAACACGCCCAAATCCCAGCACACCACCAGTTACAAGTCTTACACCACTGCAAAACGAAAGCTTCATCACCGAGGTGCTTTACACCAAAAACATTGTCGACCAATCCCTCTCACCTTCAAGTCCACCTATCCCATACCAGGAGCAATAGCAAAATTCCCAGCCAGCAGCAATACCAAAATTCTCGTCTGGCAGCAACACAACAACAACGAGGCTAGAGCTCACTAGCCATCAATCACTACCGGAAGAGGCCATTAGGATGTTTGTTTGTTTTAAAAGTAGTATTACATAGATGAAGAATTTTTTACGAGTGAGGACATTACTAGAAGTATTATGTTGGTGAACTAATAATCGTTTTTTTTTTGTCTCTAAGAATTTGGGCTTGGGCCTTTGGGCCTGGGCTCCAACTTCAACTACTGGGCTCTATTTTGTGGGCCTTGAAGGAGAGTGCCTTGCCACCCTCATTTATCATCACTTAAGGGTGAGGGTGGACCTGGCCCAAGAGGTGGACTTTCTTGGGTAGTTGGGCTGATATCTGGTCCAAGACCAATCGTTTGCGGATCATGACTTATGTGGAAGTTGGTAATTATCTGAAATAAGATTGGTATTTTTTCAAGCGACTTATGGATAAGGAATTGCTCCTATTTGTTTGCTAGGGAGTGGCTCTCTGTTGGT
Organism: Rosa chinensis; assembly: GCF_002994745.2. Classification (NCBI taxonomy): domain Eukaryota; kingdom Viridiplantae; phylum Streptophyta; class Magnoliopsida; order Rosales; family Rosaceae; genus Rosa; species Rosa chinensis. The sequence continues at coordinate 61,509,697 of NC_037093.1, forward strand.
ACCTCAATTGCGCGTCTGGCTAATAGAGAGACTAATCAATGTTTTTGCCCTAGAAGACACGGAGTTGTTCTTAGTTCATGGGTGCGCTTTACAAGTGGGCTCAAATTGACTTGTAATGAGTTTACATTACTTAGATAGGAGCATGGTTGTTTCCCTGCCATTTTTATGTCCTTAAGTGTATGTTAGACTCTGACTTATTAGTTGATCATCTAATGCAATTAAACTTTATTTAAAAAAAAAAAAAACTAATAATCGATTTGACTTTTTTTTTTAATGGAATCAATTTGACACTTTAACTCATCAATAAATGATTGAGTGGTTCTAATCATACCTCCAAAATTGGTATGTAGATCTCCCATAGTTTTGAACAAATTTGATCTCCACTTTGTCCTTTCTTAAAAATTGAAAATAAAATAAAAATTGTAGCATAGAAGAAAACCACGACAAACTAGAAGTCTAGAACAACAACCTAGATTTGCACTCTCTATCCTATAATTGAAGCCATCTTTCTTCTCGTTCTCTAGATCATGATTTGATGCATAAGCTTGACCGCTACCGCCTCTACTATGGTTAGTCTCTAATATCAATAAACCTTACAAACCACCTTTTCTTGTTTGTTTTTGCTTACCATTAATTCAAAGTTCCCAACTCGTGTCTTCCCCTCCTCCGCTTCATCTTCATAAACAACCATTCCCAACTAAATTATCAGGTTCTTGCTAATTACATGTTTTCCATTACTATTTTTATTAATAAAGTAGAAAAGGCGATTAAAATGAATGAATTTTATAATCCATTAATTCCCACAGTTCTTGTAGAAAAAACCTAGACATTTTTCATTCAATCTAGATCGACTACGTTGTTAGGGTTGGATCCGTAAAGATTGTGAATTGGAGGGTAAATAAAAATAAATACAAATATTTAGTGGTAAAAGTAAAACTAGAGATCCAAATACCAATTGAAGAAGTATGAATACAACCACACTCTAAATCATTTTATTAAATGCAAAAAAGGGACAAATATCAAAGATTACCGCTTCAATACTATAGCCGTAATTTCAGTGTAATTCAATTTGACTTCTCTTGAATTTTGTACCGCAACGGTTTGGTAGCAGTCGTCATATATCTTCATCAATAAATTAATGCAAAGCGAACAAAACGAAAGAAGATTTCAGAAGGCGGTACACCCAACATTTTTTTATTTAAAAATAAAAATAAAAACAAAAAATTGTATTCACAAAACCCTCAACATCCGCTCTTCTACCTCTCCGCCCGTATAATCTCGCCCCACTTTGCTTACAATGACGATGAAAGCATCTTTGAAGGGTAGGTACGACACAGACAAGAGCGGCGCCGCCGCTAACGTTGCCGTTTTCGCCAGCGACGTCAAGCTCCGAGCTTCTCTCACCGATGCCACCGTCGTCGGGGGCCCCAGCCTCAACGGCTTGGTTCTCGCCGTCGAAAAACCCGGCGTCTTCATCGTCGACTACAACGTCCCCAAAAAGGTACACACAAATTTCCACTCCTCATGACTTCAATCACCGCCAAAACGTCGCCGTTTTAACCAACTTCCCCTCAATTCGAATTGTGGTGCAGGACTTTAGGTTTCAGTTTATGAACACAATTAGGGTTGCAGAAAAGCCCTTGAATCTGACTTACATTCACAGCAAAGGTGACAACAGGACTATTTTGGACGGGACTCTGGTGCTCAATCCGGCCAACAAGGTCTCGGCCAATCACGTACTCGGCACCGGAAATGGGAAGCTCAAGTACAGTTATCTGCACGGTGGGGTGACCACGTTCGAGCCTAGCTATGATGTGGCCAAGAATTCGTGGGATTTTGCGGTTTCGAGGAGGGTTTATGGTGATGATGTGTTCAGGGCTAGTTACCAGACTTCGAGCAAGCTCTTGGGGCTGGAATGGTCGAGGAATTCGAAAGTGAATGGCTCTTTCAAGGTAATTGAATTTTGTTGTTTGTATTTAAATTTGCTACCTATAGTTGTGTAGAAATTTGAAGTTCCAAGTAAGCATGTGGTTAGGGTTCGGGTTCTAAATTCGATTAAGGAGTCAGGTATTGCTTGCTTAACCAATTCGAAGATGCGTTTTCGATTAGTAATATAGTTGATAATAACTCAATACATATGGTATAGACGTATCCGTTATAGACTATTTGAGCATAAATCTATCTATCCAACAATTGTGTCATTTGATTATAGTCACCATTGCTTGATCGTATATAGGTTTGAAGTAACTGTTAGGGAATTAATAAGATATACTTTTAATTGATTTTGAATATGCAATTGCCACTAGCTTTTGGATCACTGGTGTTCCTGTCTTTTTTACAACTCGGTTATACTTCCACCAACTGAGGTGACATTTCGGTTTCATGTATAGTCTTAATCTGTCAAGGAATTGAACTGACCTTAATCAGGAGAACAACGGTGACATCGTCTATTTTTATGAGGGTGTTGATAAATGTGAGATCGGCATCTGGGAAGATGGGGAAGCCTCTAAAATTTGACATTTGATACTTGGGATACTGGGAGTTTTGACTCTTATATGCTTTAGTGGCCAGTCTGATCAGATAATATTTGCATGAAGCCGTGAAGGGTTCTAGGAACAGTTTGGGTAATTAGTATTATGTTCTTCTAATCTGTATTGACAATAGGGGATTATAGGGGTTGACATTATGGCCGCGACTAGTTCTGTGATTGGATTGAATTGTTGGTGGGCAATAACATCAAAGGTGAAACTGCATAGAGGAAGTAGGAGTGTTCTGTGGTGGAGAGGACTGCATTGAGTGATAATGTCATTTCAATGCCATGGAGCTCAATTGCGTCAAGTCTATATACGTGGCCATCAATCAAATGTTAAACACAAATCCACCTGTCTGTTACTGAGCAAATTGGTTTCCAAATGTCGAGAAGCTCTGTCAACTTGGACATGTTGCTTCAAGGGTTTTCTAGGATATAGTTTTATTTTTAGTTTGACAATTATGATTTGGCGCAACTTAAGGTTGTCATGAATGTTTTGTTGTGTTTCAACCTTCACTGGTTTATTATGTTTATTATTTACTGATGAGCCTCCTATACTTGAGCAAAGCCTTTTTAATAGTGGTGTTATATTCTTTGCAGGTGTCAGCATCTGTCAACTTGGCCGAGGAACGTAAAGTGCCTAAGTTAACAGCTGAGAGTACTTGGGATTTTGAGATATGAAGTAATCTGATTTGTTCCATTTGCCATCAAAATTTCTTATAGTCTGGTGAACAGCTTATGATTGGTTGCTGTTGGCTTTAAAACATCTTTTGGCTGTTGAATAGTGTGTTTTTATTAGTGAGATTCACAATTGGCAGCTTGATACTAGCATTATTGAAACTAGTAATAACCTAAAATACGATTTGTTGATCTATGATGTTCTGATTCTAATGAATGATCATAAATCTCCAATTCATACAAAATGAAGTCAGTCTCTTTTGGAGTGACCATGGTTTCTTCCCTTTTTACACTGAATATGTTTGCTTGAGAATGAACTGCAGAGCCTGGCGCCGCGTATAAATTGGGCTGCCAAACTAACATTATATCTCGACCATGGATCCTGTACTGACCATGTTTCCTGCTTGTACTGGCTTGGTGTATTTGAACTAGGTTCAAGTCTACGGATCAAATGATATTCTTGCACAGATGATATCTTGTTCTCCATTAGCAGTAACACAGACCTGAATTTCCGATATTCTGGTAGAAAACCCTAATCCAAATTGCTCCCCATCGTGTGTAGAATCGGAGGAAAACTTTAAAAGAAAAACTAAACCACTTAAACCAAGGGTAGTCTTAATAGTGTTCGGTTCACTGATGGTGGATGTTTTCTAGCGGGTTAACCACCAGGAAATGGAATAATTTTCGACTTAAATTAAAGCCCATTAGATCTGCCAGCAAGGAACCATTCACTTCTGTTGCATTTGGTGTGATGCAATCACAAACGCTAATTGTAATTCCCTGGTAATCAACGGTCCGGATGTCCCCGCCCATTTTCAGTGGACTTGTACATTTGGCGGCACAAAATAGCGATCGAAATTTATTTTGAATCATTTGGCGCTTAAATTGCAAAACTAACCCACCACTAGATTAGTTCAGATTCGCCCCAAAAGTTCCATAGTCTGATTATAACCCTAGCTCTTCTCAATCCGTTGCAGAGAGAAACCCAAAGCAGAGAGATGGAGTTCGACGACGATTTTGAGCTCCCACCAAACTCCGACGAGGCTTCCCCTCCGGTCCGTGAAAGGAAGCTGAAGCGCTTAAAGAAAGGAGTTAGGGTTTCCCCAGATCCACTCCTCGATCAACCAGAGAGAGCCGCCGGATTCGAAGGCCTCGATTTAGGGGAATCGAATGAGCAATCGGAGTCAAGGATTGGATCGGAGGGTTTGGGCGATGAAGGTGAAATGAATCCTGGTTTTGATGGTGAGGGAGAGTTGAATTCTGGTTTCGATGATTTCGGTAGTGAAGGTGAAAAGGGATCTGGTTTAGAAATGAATTCTGGTTTTGATGGTTTGGGTGAAGGTGAAGGAGATGCCTCTGGAGCTAAGAGGGCTTTGGATTTTGAGTCTGTGGATGAGGATTTCGGAGAAAAAGGCCAAGAGCGAAGCCAAGAGATGCTAGATGAAAGTAGGGATACGATGATGGAGGAACCGGAGAAGAAAAGGCGGAGTTCCGATGGCGGTGAGGAGGAGAAGGACAAGAAGAAGAAGAATAAGAGGGCCAAGAGCGTTGGTGATGATGCGAAATCTAAAGATGCCGCTGCCAAGAGCAAAAGGAGGGCTGAAAAGGTGATTAGAGTTCTCAAATAAATTATTACATTGTGCAATTAGTTTATGTGCTTTTGCTTATGTTCAGTTGTTCTGATTTTATAGGAAAGACAAGAGCATCTGAAGCAGCTTCATGCAGAAACTCAGAGACTTTTGCGAGGTTTGAACTTTATCTGGAACATAAGGATGTACATAATTGAAGTGATGCAACCATGTAAATCAATAATGTTACTAATACATTGCATTTTCCTGGTCAGAAACCAGAGAAGCAGCATTTAAACCTATGCCAATTGTTCAGAAGCCCATATCGTCAATTCTGGAGAAGATTCGGCGAAGAAAACTGGAGGTTTCAAAAAAGTGGGTATTCTATTGTTAGAAATGAAATGATTTTGGTCTCTGTGTTTGTTCAATCAACTTGTAATTACAACAATGCGATATTGTTTTCTGAGTATTGCAGGTCTATGACTATGAATTCTTTTGTTGATGACAATGGACCTTCCAGACGGATTATGGAGGAGTTCAGTTCAGAAGGTGATCCTGTGGATGTGACTGGAGGCAGTGAGGTATTGAAAGCAGCAATTAAGGAGCCAATTGCATGCCAGACTGAAAAAGGGAGTGGTACAAATGTGGTGTGTATGGATGCTTCTAATGATCATATAGATCATTCCGGCCATGAAAATGTTTCTTCCCAGATGGTAAGTTTGAAGACACGTTTCTTGATAATTTTTTGTTGCTTAGATCCAAAAGTGCAATAACTAGGTGTCTCTTGATGAATATATATGCTGTGCTTAGAAAAGGAAAAAGTAAGAAAAGATTACTTAATCACAAATGAGTGCATTGTGTGATGCATCCGTAAATTTGTGAGCTACGGTTCATAATAACTATGTGAAGCTAAAATCGAGGGCATTTTGAAATAAAACTAGTGCTGAGGCTTTCTGTGCACAGAAAGTTATCAGAGTGGCAAAATTTTTCATTGGAGTTCACAGAATGTTTTCATCATCATTGCTAATCTTTTCTAGGTGATACCTGAATTATGCCTCTGATATTAAGATTATCTCAACTGTCACCAGAAGTCTTCATGGAATATGTTTTAATTGCTGGGATAAATGGTTTCTTGCATTACATTGAGATAAACTTGCCAATTAATATGATTGAATGTTGAATTGCAGGATGTTGATAAGGTATCCAAGCAAGCATTTCGAGCTCCTGTTGATGATACTCAGGTACTTTCCACATTATAATTTTCTGAGGCGTATCACTCTTAAAACAGATTGTGTATTTGAAGTTAACTATTTCACCCTATGCATTGCTCTAGGATTTGTTTTCTGATTCCCAGACTACCGACTCTAAAGATGAGAATGATACCCCCAGTAGTCCTTTGGAGGAGGTTTTTTTACCTTCCAAACTTGCAATGGACTTAAGGTTAAAACTTGATTCCACTCCCCCTGATGATGTGTAAGTAATTTATATTTCTCTTCGTGCAATCTTTGTCTGTAACTCCTAGTGATGAAGTTGACAAAGACACTTTTATTTCTATAGTTCTTCCGATGAGGAGGACAATGACAAAGAAAATGTCGATCCTCATTCCCCTGGATTGGCTGATTTGTCTACATCCCCAATTTGTGATCCTGTCAAAGCTTTTGTTGATGATGAAGCTGAGGAAGAAGACGATGGTGATCATGACCAGTTTCTGTTCCCAGATAAAGAAGAAGATGAGGCTGACGAAGATGCTGAGGATCTTAATGATATGATAGCAACTGGATATGAAGAAAATCCGATTGATGGTGAAAGACGGAATGAACTCCATCAAAAATGGCTTGAGCAACAGGATGCTTCTGGAACAGAAAAACTTATGCAGAAACTGATGTTTGGTTCAAAACTAAGAGAAACAATGTCGCTTGAAGAGAAACATGCAGAAGAAGAGGAAGATCAAGAGTCTGATGATGAAGCTGCAGATGTACTAGGCAACAATTCTGCCTCTGGTTCACCAAAAAAAGTCTCGGTGCAAATGAATTTAAGAATAGCAAAGCAAATGATTCCTCAAATGTTTACCGATAATGATGTATACTTGTCATCAGATGATGATGATGATGAACCAGAAAAGAGGCCAGCTAAGCCGTGCTCGTTTGAGAAAGCTGTGAGTTTTAACACTAATTTTATGTGTTGACTTTTAGATCCCTGTGATGGTTGAAATTCTTTTTCCTGTTCAAACCACATGTCCGCTCTTTAGGTTTTGTATAACTGTATATCTGAAGTTATTTGCTCTGAAGATACTCTTTTAACTTACAAGAACGTCTTAATTTAAAACAGGAAGAGCAGGCAACTTTCTTGTCACCAGCTGAGGATGAAAGTTGTAGCGAGGTTTTTGGTCGTATAAAGAAGCTGAATATTGTGCCTGACACTAAGAAGGGCAAAACATCCGGTAAGATTAAATTGGCATAATTTTACCAGTGTGAAAGTTATATCCTAAAGTTTGTTGACTTTATTTTTTTAATAGATTTTTCTTATTCTTGTTGTTTTTTTCGTATTTTGCAGCCATTTCTAGTATGCAGCTCATGGGAGGAAATGGGATCATACCGAAGGTAATCAGCTTGTGTTACTGGCTTTTAAATTCAAACTTGTCTGCAAATTTGCACATTTGTGCAGGCTCATTCTTGCCTACCTTTATGTTTCACAAGCACCCTAATTATTATATCTGGCACTAGTTTGATTTCTTCATGTCAAAGCTTCCCCTAGGATGTTTTAAGACTACAAGGAATTTTGTTAGTTTCTGTATACAGAAATTCATGAAATGTTGAGATTGAATATTATGATTGGATTATACTTTTAGATCAGCACGGCATAATATTTGTTGACTTTGGGAAGATTTGTGTAAGATGCTATTGGTTATAACTCTGCCCATACTCTGCCCATTGGTAATGTTGCAGTCATCATTCATACGGGGATCAAATCATTCTCTGCCTTCATCCCGTAAGCGTGGATTAAGCACAGCTCGCTGCTCTTTTATCTTTGGAAGAGATGACAGCAATAGCATGAGCACAACCTCAGTGTCAGAGGATTCTTCAGATATGGTAAGCTCTATTAGGGAAGTGAAGCACATATGAGCTCGAGTTGTCTAAAGTTATACCTAGTTCTGTAGTCAGTATAAGGTGCCAAATCATAACCTTTTACACTAACGCTGAACATTTGTATTGGCTATAATAATATGCAGTTTCAGAGAGAGAGTACACCAGCAAGAACTACAGCAAAGTTCAGTAGTTCCCAAATGAAGAGTCGTAAAGAGAAATCAACACCTGAAGCTGTTGTGAAGACTGATACTTCATTCTTTGAGATACTGAGGCAAAATTCCTTGCATTCAAAGCGCTGTTATAAGGAGTCTATCATTGATGAAACTATTCAACCCATATCCGTCGATCAAACAATTGACACCGAATCTGTAGGTCAAACAATTCACAGGGAATCTGTTATTCAAATGAGAAGAACAGTCTCCGTTGATAGAACGATTCAATCAGCATTAGCTTCATTCAGAGTGGGAAGAGTTCAGTCAAGGCAAACAAAGAACCTAGTTTCTATGTAAGAACTTAATCAACCAACATTCTCAATGAAGATGATGGAGTTACTGGTGATGCCTTGTCTGTTACTTTTGGATTCACAAACTCGTTGGTTGTTATTTTGTAAAACTTATCCCTTTAATTAAAGACGAAATTCATCCTCTCTATATTAGGATGCAATATCCATAGATTCCATAAGAATTTTTTTTGTTAATTGTAGCCTGTTAGTGTTACTGTATTCACATACTTGTTAGTTGTTACTTTGTAAAACTTATCCTCTTAATTAAAGATAAAATTCACCCTCTATATTGGATGCAATATACATAGTTCCATCACTTCCATACCATTCTTTTTTTTTTTTTTTAAAGGATGAATCTCTTTTGTCAATTTATCACTCACCTCACAGACAAAAGATTTTGTTCCTTGATTAATTATATACTTTCGCATTCCTATTATACATTTTTGTAATAAATGGTGATAATTGTCCTCATGCTTAACATAATTAAAGAAGGTCAAACAAGATTTCATGGGATAACAAATCTAATTCATTTTCTAAACAAGATTCCTTAAATTACTATTTTTATCAAAGTGATCAGTGCACTTAACTTTTATAAACTCTTTATATATTAACATAATTAAAGAAGGTCAAACAAGATTTCATAGAATAACAAATATAAATTATTTTCTGAATAAGCTTTTCTGAAATTACTATTTTTAATCACAGTTAGTTATCAGTGCGTTGCCTTTTAACTCTTTATATATTGGTTTAAGCACCAAACGGTCCCAATGTTTCCTTCTTTTTCCTATTGAATTATCCCTTTTATAGTAAAAGACTGCGATTAATAAAAAAAGATATGTAGACTGAATCTATCTTTTATATAGCAAAATAGAATTGGATTGAAAAACCTCTTAATTAAACCATTAGTTAAAGCAAATGCAAACAGTTTATTTACACTAACATTTTAGTTAAACCATTAGTCAATGTAATAAATTTCATGATAACATTTTTTATGTCACAAAACACCGAAATGGAAAGTGTATGAAAAAATTAATTTCTAATCCACGAAAATAGATGAATTACTTTCCTATTTTCTTTTCCCGAACTAAACAAGAGCTAATTTTACCTGCGTGAAACGCGGGTAGGTAGGAAAAGGTGAAAATCCAAGTCAAAGTCAATGCCTAAAATGTAAAAATTTCCCTAATCAAATCGCGGCCACCGTCCTACGTGTCGCACTACTAAAGGACAGGGAGCCAAGGAAGTGAGGAACACATGGTACAAAAGATAAGAAATACAGGCTGAATATATCTTTCCCTTTTTCCACACCGAAAATGGTAATTCTGTAAAATATAAACTCACGAACTCTCCCAACAACTCAAGTCTGAAACATAATCTCACCTCCGTACACACAATAAAGACCCCAAGTCAAAAAGGCTCACAGGTCTCAGCTGACCGACCGACCGACCCGCACGACTGTTCCCTCAAATCTACCCAAAACCCGATCCAAAATCCTCCGATTCCAGATCCACACGCGTCGCAGATCCGCAGCAATGGCGAAACTGTAACACTAGTGCAACCAAGAAGAGGTTCCCAGCTCTCTCATCGGTTAAATGGCGATCACAATAAAAGGCAAGTTCATTCTCATCTACTTCCTCTTGGTTTTCTCATCCTCTAACCCCTTAGTCAAATCCAATTCCCATGAACTACCCGAAACCGAAACCGAAACCGAACCCAATCAGCAACAGCTTGTGTTGCAGCGTCTGGAGGAGATAGTGAGAAACCTGACTGAAATAGTAGCTAGGTTAGAATCCAAGCTGTCGGAGACGAAAGTGGTAGAGGGATTAGTCTCGCCTAAACTAGAAAATGAAAAACACGGCGGGCAAAAAGAAAAAGTGCAACAAGGAGAGAGGGCGAGGGCAGTTTCGGTAACGAAGTTCAGTCCGTTTTGGTCGGACAGGTTTCAGTTTGTTTCGGCTGTGAAATTGGATTCCCAGGCGACATGTATCCACGTGTTGCCGTTCCGGGATCACGAGGGGGGTAGTAAGTACGTTGCGGTTGGGGATGAGAGAGGGAGGGTTTATGTGTTTCTGAGAAATGGGGATGTTGTGGTGGAGTTTGATACGCTGTTGGGGTCACCCGTAATGGCCATGGCTTCGTTCTTGTCGATTTATAAGAACGAGAGCTTTGTGGTGACGGGGCATAAGAATGGGGAGATTTTGATGCATAGGGTTTGGGAGGGGGTGAGTGGAGAAGAGTGGAGTACGGTGATGATGGAGAGTGTGAGCAAGTTTGATATCGGGGAAGACGGGCTGCCGGTTACTATTTTGGAGGTGCATCATGTTGGGAGGATGAGTTACATACTGGCCAGTGATGTGAGTGGGAAGATTACGGTTTATAAAGAGAATGGGACAGTTCATGGTTCCACTATGCCGTCGAGTAGGCCGCTTGCTTTCTTGAAGCAGCGGCTTCTGTTTTTGACGGAGACGGGTGCAGGGTCATTGGACTTGAGGACCATGAAGATTAGGGAGTCTGAATGTGAAGGGTTGAATCACTCGCTGTCTCGGTACTATGTTTTTGACGCCATGGAGCGGTCTAAAGCTTACGGGTTTACATCAGAAGGTGACCTGATTCATGTGCTGTTGTTGGGGGATGTGATGAACTTCAAGTGCAGGGTTAGATCCAAGAAGAAGTTTGAAATGGATGAGCCTCTTGCTTTCCAGGCGATAAAGGGGTGTTTGCTTATTGTTAGCGGGGAGAAGGTTTTCGTGTATAATGTGTCGTCCCAACATTATGTTAGGGTGGGTGCTCCTCGACTTATCTTCTCTGCTGGTCTTGATGAGATTAGATCGTCCTTTCTAAATTATCAGACCATGGATGCTGATGCAGAGAAAAGAAATGAGATACCGTTAATTGCTAGTGATCGCGAAAAGCTTGTTGTTCTTGGTCTTGGCGGAGGGTATGTAGGAATGTATCGCTCGAACCTTCCTGCATCTAAAGGTGAATTTAGTACGATGCTATGGACTAGCCCTGTATTCTTCTTTGTACTTTTCCTATTTGGAGCTTGGCAATTTTTCGCTAAGAAGAAAGAAGCACTCACTTCATGGGGACCCGATGATCCATTTAGTTCGACTTCAGCTACAACAGGGGCTCCATTGGGTGGAAATAGCACTGGAGAAAGGTCTTTTGTGGACTCTTCATCAAGAAATGCTGATATGATGGATATTAGAGGTGGTGGTCTCAGAGGTCCATCCAGGAGGTACGTCTCTCCTCCACGGTATGCAGGTGGAGCTACAAGTTCATTTAGGCCAGGTACGAACGATCATAACCCGAGACCATCATCTGTTGATCCTAATTTTCGAACAGCTTCAGAGCTGAAATTCAGAGGGTCTGCGTTAGAATCTTCGGGATTCCCAAAACGGAGGGAAAGTTTGTTTGTGAACAACCAAGTTATGGATGATAGCAACTGACCTGTATAATCACTTTCATGTACTTTCACTTCAGAAGTTCGTTTAAGGTTTAATTCTTAGATCACTCAGATGGCAGTTTAAGGCCATTTGAACCTGCACTTCTTGTACTTGTAACATTACTTCAAAGTCTTCAATCAACAATAAAACATAGAAAAGAAATATGATGATAAGTCGGTGTATCTGCTACTAAACTGTATATCTGTTACTAGACTACTAGCTACTCTGTCTAGACTTCATATGAATCCATTTTTGTTTATTCAACATAACTCCTTGGTGAAATTCAATCCTAAATGTACGTGGGAACCTGTTTGTCGGTGTATGTTGAAAACTTGAAATTGTTATGAAAATGGTTGTGGCAGAGCCAGGATTTTATATTACGTGAAATTAAAAAAAAAAATTGTTGTTGTTGTTGCTGATATAGAAATAAAAAATTGATAATAAACTACATAGAGAGACTTAGAGACGAGGCAAGGACAGTTAGAGTCTTAGAGACGAGGACTCCCTTGCTCTTGTACCGGTAGAGGTGGAGGGCCAAGCTAAACGGGGTAGATCTTTTCCCTCCCCAAAAAAATTACAATTTTTGATGTCCGACCTGCTTGAGGGAAAGACCAGTCCTGTGGCCTCTGCAAAAAAAAAATGAAGCTGCCTGAATTCTCTTCTAAATTCAGTGCAAAATTTTTGGGTCTTGTGGAAACCCCTGGTGGCATGCTAGTGCCGGTTGAGATCATGATGCCAAAGCCAGTTCTTGAAGTATTAGATACAAAAAAGAAGAGAGGAAGGCCTTTGGGGTCCAAGAATAAAACCCCAAAGTCGAAGACGGTCTCTGCTGATGAGGTCTTAACGGTTCTATACTCAGGTAAGCCCCCAAGCCCTCGCTTGAAGGGCAAAGAAAAAATATAGATGGTTGTGGTAGGAGCCTATTTGCTGTGTCTATCTTTTCCATAGTTTATAGGCTCACTTTTAAATAAGTGAGCGGTTAGTTCGAATATAGGTGGTCTATCTCTATATATCACAATAGTTCTCTTTCTACAACTTCTTGATCTGTCTAATTGAAAGCAGTAGAAGGATATGTAATGGCCATTTTGGCATGCATTAATGAAATCCACACTTACCTCAAAAAAAAAAAAAAAAAAATAGAGAGAGAAAGATACTGTATCTCTTAACTATACATTTTCTTTGCATTAGCTATTCAAATTAGTATTAGTTAATTTTGAACCAAACCCAAATCCGGGTGCTGATAGATGTATTCATCTAAAACCATAATAGGCCGTTACATACCTTTCCGCTGTCATGTACAGACAGACAAGAAGATAGTGATAGTACCCACAGTGATACATAGAAATAGACCCACTCATTAGACTTGTCATGGGCGTAGACATAGCGGAGATCCTCCTTTAGTACTACTCCAGAAGCGCTAAAGATACATAGAGTGCACATAACGTGCATTGGCTTCCTAAAAGGAACTTTATTATAAAAGACTAAGCTAATACATAAATAATGCACTAGGGCCGAAGCCCTAGCCCAAAACTCAAAGCCCAACTAAGGCAGCCACCACAAAAAGTCCACCCAAGGCCCGTTCCGTTGGCCCGGTCCAGTCCACCAAAACTATATGCTCTCCCGTCGTTCACAACAGTCAAGCAAAGCTCCCTCCGCCGCACTCCGCCATGACCGGCACCTCCTCGATCCGCTCCGCAGCTGTCCCACCTCTTGTGACCCACACTGCCACGGGCCCCGACGTTGCAACCCATGCACAAAGAAAACCAAACCCGATCCAGGTCATTGCAACGCCACCGCAGAGAAAAACCAACCCCGATCCCGGTCTCCTGCCACACACCGCCATCGAACAAGAAAAACAGTCATCAGAGCTAGATCTTCGCTCCTGTTTAATTAGTAAATGTTTAGGAGTCAAAAGTCAAAAAGCGTTTAAAATAGAAAATCCAGCATAAAAAGAAAGATATGGGTTTCTCCATACCCAAGAGGAATCCGATGAATTCCTCCATCTTTTTCTTGCATTTATTACTCATTTTAATTGTTTGATTACCTTAATTACAAATTTCTTAATAACTTTGTTTATGTCACTAAATACTGAAACTGAAAGTTCATGAAAAATTCATTTCATAAGAAACTGAAAGACAAAGTAATTACTGTCCAAACGAGGCGTCAAAGTTTTGAAAACCAATGGTTTTTTAACAATCTTTGGGCCATATATTGAGGCGTGATGCTCTTTCTAAGGAAGCCTGATATTGGGCCCATTTCTCATTCGAGAACCCTCTCAGGGCAAAACTCAAAATTTTCAGTTTCCCGCCGAAAAAGAAAAGGGAAACGACGCACCTTATCTTTATAACCCAAAACTAAATAAAAAATTGATTAAAAACATAAATAAAATTTTAAATTATAAATGGCGCTTCGGTGTAAATGTAGATCAGAGACTCGCAATTAGCGATTCACTTTCGTTTCTCTTTCACTTAGAAGCATCTCGCTTCTTCTTCTTCTTCTCGGTTCTCAGTTAGGTTTCAAAGATAAACGAAGGCTCCGAGTCGACTCGGTGAAATTGGGGATGGAGCCGCAGGACGACGAGTCCATGGCCGATGGCTCCGACACCGCTCGTGGAGCGTCCAGGGGCCCAAGGCTGTTCATCAGAGAAATGGTCATGAGGAACTTCAAGTCTTACGCCGGCGAGCAACGGGTCGGTCCTTTCCACAAGGTTAGGGTTTTCCGGCGAAATTTCCTTTGTTACTTACTTAATTTTGTAAAATTGGAAGCTAGGGATTTTGTTTGTGCCCGTGAAATAGGAATTTTAGGTTAGGTTTGAAATTTATTTTGTTTATGTCAAATAATTCAAACATGTAGGGATTGAGTGAGCTGCGGAAGCTGGTTCTATTTGTATTTGTTTCAGTTAATTTATATATTTACTGATGTAGTTTTTATTTTTATTTTTTATTCAGAGCTTTTCTGCAGTTGTTGGACCAAATGGGAGTGGTAAAAGCAATGTGATAGATGCAATGCTCTTTGTATTTGGAAAACGAGCTAAGCAGGTATATTGATGCTCCTTTGGGTTTTTTGCATTCTTCTTTGAATTTTGTTTTACTTGTTTTAGGAGCCTAATTGTGCAATGTAATTGTCTAGATGCGACTGAACAAAGTTTCGGAGCTTATACATAACTCCACGAATCACCAGAATCTGGATAGTGCTGGAGTTTCTGTTCATTTCCAAGAGATCATTGACATGGTACTTTACTCTTTTCATGTTACTCCACAAGTCTGATAATAATTGAAAAAAATCAATCAATTTACTCTGATATGTAGTAATGATAATACGGTGATTTACAGTCTTGGCTGCATTCCTATTTTCTTCTTTATCAGGTGGGAGCTTAAGTTGTTAAAATTTGATGATTTTTTCACACTATATTTGCAATTATTACAGGATGATGGAGAATTTGAAGTTGTTCCAGGAAGTGATTTTGTAATTACTAGAATAGCATATCGGGATAACACCTCCAAGTATTACATCAATGACCGTGCAAGTAATTTCACTGAAGTTACCAAGAAACTGAAAGGGAAAGGAGTTGACCTAGACAACAATCGTTTTTTGATTCTTCAGGTTTGATATTAGACATTCTGCTCTTCTAGTTTGTTTAAGGTTGTTATATTAAGAGTTTACTTATGATTACTATCAGGGTGAAGTTGAGCAGATTTCACTTATGAAGCCAAAAGCTCAAGGATCCCATGATGAAGGTTTTCTTGAATACCTTGAGGACATTATTGGGACTAACAAATATGTTGAAAAAATTGATGAAGCATATAAAGAGTGAGTACATTTGCCTGTGTTTTAGTTCATTGAAAAGTTTTCATATTTTAACATTGCTCTTGAAAGCACATATTTTAATTTAGCCCCACATTTTATGTCTACTTGTTTGATGCAAAGCACGTACAGTTTTTGTTAGTTTGCTAGAAAGTGAAAGCTATGGAAACTTGTCATGCATGCCTATTTTACAGAACAGATGGATATTTTTAGAATTTTTCAATTCAATAAGCACCAGAAGCTAAAATGAATGTGAATATAATCCCATGTGTTACTTATCTGATACATAACTTGGTGGCTTTACAAACTTTGGTTGCTGATGGGAACACTTTCCCCTACTTTTTGCCAAGATATTTGAAGGACAGATATTCTTTTGCTCATGCAGAATTCTCATGTTTCTAACTGTGCATGGTGTTTGATCTCATAGGCTAGAATCCCTTAATGAGAAGAGGTCTGGTGTTGTGCAAATGGTTAAACTGGCTGAGAAAGAAAGAGATGCCTTGGAGGTACGTATGTGCAGCATTGATAGGCTAGCTTCTGATATGTTTCATTCACTTTCTGACATGTCATTGAACAGGATGTGAAAAATGAAGCGGAAGCCTATATGCTGAAAGAGTTGTCACTTCTGAAATGGCAAGAGAAAGCCACAAAATTGGCTCATGAAGATACCACTGCAAAAATGGCTGATCTAAAGGAGAATATAACTAGCTTAGAAGAAAATCTAAAGACCGAAAGGTAAGTCGTGTTGTTAGTAAAGTTGATTTAAAACTTACTTTTACTAAGGTGCTCAGTTATTGTTTAGGGAGAAGATCCAGGAGAGTAATAATGCACTGAAGGAGCTTGATTCTGTCTACAGTAAACATATGAAACAACAAGAGGTTTGGTTTACAATTCTACATGCATTTTCTGTTGTCACAAACCAAGCCTATAACTATGATATGTGAATTTCTGATTTGGTCATGTGACCAAAACAATTCTGCATTGTCAAGATATGACCAGATTCTGTGTTCTGGTTTCATTGAACTAGGAACTTGATAATGCCCTCAGAAGCAGTAATGAAGAATTTAAGGAGTTTGAAAGGGAGGATCTTAAGTATAGGGAAGATCTGAAGCATAAGAAGATGAAGATCAAGAAACTCAAAGATAAACTTCAAAAGGTAAGGAAGAGAGAGAGGGCGACATTCTTTAGTTCAAAGGAATAGATATAAATCTTACCTTTTGTTTTAACTACAGGACTCGTTAAAGATTGCTGACACAGAGAAGGAGTGTGAGGACTCGACAAATCTGATCCCAAAACTTGAGGAAAGTATTCCGCAACTGCAAAAACGATTGTTGGATGAAGAAAAAGTCCTAGAGGAAATTCTAGAGAATTCAAAAGGTGATTTCTTTTCAATTTTCATTGTTCAAAATCTTGAAATTTTCTTTGTTTTAACAGCTTCTGCCAAATCAGGGCTTGTGGTAATATTATTGCATACTTTTAATTTTACTTTGATGAAGTTAGTACGATAAACACTTTGTATGCCAGCAAAAGTCATACATGGTATTTACTTCGGTTAGGTCTAAATGTAATGGTTTTGGGGATTGTTTGCATCTTAGTGAGATAAGGGCAATGAACTAATCATTAAATCTCTTTGATATTACCACCCCGGATGCTTACTTATTTCTCTCAATGTCTGTTGTAACAATGTTTTCATCCTTGGATGTGGTGCTCTTTCAGTTCCTTTTTCATCTTTAGTATCTGTTCTTCATATCACCGATGCAACCGTGTACCTAATTTTCTAATCCGTTATATGCTTTCCTTCTTTTCCCTCTTTTCACAAGCAGTGGAAACTGAAAAATATCGCTCTGAGCTTACAAAAGTTCGTGCTGAATTAGAACCATGGGAAAAGCAACTGATTGAGCACAAGGGGAAACTCGAAGTTAAATGTACTGAACAAAAGCTTTTAAATGAGAAGGTGACATTGCTATATTCACTCTTCCTTTTTCTTTTTTTCTTTTTTCTTTTTTGATGAGTAAAAGCATGAACTAATGGTGACACTGCTTCTCTAAATATGCTTAACCTCTTCCTTTATAAGTTGTATATAAATATTGGTCATGTGACTATTAACTAAAATTTCTTTGTCTTGCCACTTAACTTATCAATATTAGTTTGAGTATTGAATTATATTGCTAAAGGAAAATGTTAAAATTTCAGCATGAAGCTGGTCATGCAGCTTTTGAAGATGCTCGTAAGCAGATGGATGATATATTGGGAAGGATAGAAACAAAAACTGCGGGCATTGCAAGGATTCAAAGCGAATTAGAAATGAGCAAGCGCGAAGCAATGGAATTTCGCAATGAGGAACAAGTCTGTATTATTAATCTTTTTTAGTTTCTTTTGATTATTTTTTAGTCATTCTGTTGCATAACAAGGGATGTGGTGATAACATGTTGTCTCTTGCAGGAATACATCAGAGAACAAGAGGCTCTCATTCCTATTGAACAGGCTGCAAGACAGAAGGTTGCAGAACTGAAGTCTGTTCTGGATTCTGAGAAGAGTCAGGGAACAGTTCTAAAAGCAATTCTACATGCTAAGGATTCCAACCGGATACCGGGAATATATGGACGGATGGGCGATTTAGGTGCTATTGATGGTGAGTATTCTGTGCATTGAGGGTTTCTGTTAATTGCTAAAAACTTGTGTTTGTGTTCTGAAAGGCACGTACTTCACATACCTCTTTATGATTGGGAATTGAGCTTCTTTTGTTGTTGTTGTTATGACCTTGTGTTCGCAGCAAAATATGATGTTGCCATATCAACAGCTTGTGCCGGACTTGATTATATTGTGGTTGAAACAACTATTGCAGCACAATCATGTGTTGAGCTACTCCGGAGAGAGAACCTTGGAATTGTGACTTGCATGATATTGGTATTCCTCCATCTCACAGTGTCATGTAGAATTAATCATAACATTTATTCGTTGTTCTAAGCACCTAAACAACTTTCTTGTGGGAGGTGGTTTGTAGGGCAGTTCCATTGAATTGGAGGATATTTGTTTAAAACTTTGTAAACTAGCTCTTCATAACTTACCAAAGAGACCACTTAGAACGAAACAAAGTGAATCTCTATAGACTGCAGAGTTTAGATTGAACACATTTTCAACATATTGGACTGAGGCAGGTTGCAATCATTTCAAATTTTCAATACTACTTTTAAAACATTAGGTTTTACTCTGAGGTGTGAGTTAATGCATAACAAATGAAGGTTATGTCTGGTAGCCACTTTTTTACTAATGGCAGGGAATGCAGTGCAGGATGTTTTTTTTTGGGAGTAATGAGACTCTGACTTTAATATCTCAGGAAAAGCAAGCTGATCTCTTACCAAAGTTGAAGGAGAAGATAAGCACTCCAGAAGGAGTTCCTCGCCTTTTTGATTTAGTTAGGGTGCAGGATGAGACAATGAAACTTGCTTTTTATGCAGCATTGCGAAACACTGTTGTAGCTAAAGATCTTGACCAGGTATATTTCAATTTTTGCAATGATCTCTTATATGTAGGTGAGTTTTAATTTGTTTTGAAAATAACTCCAAACTTATTTTTGATCTGATTATCTCTGTTTTCACAAACAGAATTAGTGATCATTTATGTCTTACTTTGCATCTTAATAAAGTTTATTTTAGTCGGGCAAGCTATTAAATGGCACTCTCAAATGTTAGGCAACACGAATTGCATATGGAGGGAATCACGATTTTCGGCGAGTGGTAACACTTGATGGTGCACTATTTGAAAAATCTGGCACTATGAGTGGCGGGGGAGGTAAGCCACGTGGTGGCAAGATGGGCACTTCTGTTCGTGCCACCAGTGTGTCAGGAGAAGCTGTTGCGATTGCTGAAAAGGAGCTTGAAGCCATGGCTTCTTCATTAAATAATTTGCGCCAGAAAATTGCTGATGCAGCAAGGAGATATCAAGCCTCTGAAAATGCAGTTGCACGCTTGGAGATGGACTTAGCTAAAAGCCAGAAAGAGGTGATTGTTATTATGGATTGACCAAGGAGGTGTATATCTGAGTTGAATTTTGTTTTGATAAAAATTTTCTTTTTGAATAGATTGACAGCCTGAATTCGCAACATGATTATCTTGAGAAGCAAATTGGTTCCCTGGAGGCTGCATCACAGCCGAAGAAGGATGAGCTTGAGAAATTGGATGAACTCAAGAAGCATATTGCTGCAGAAGAAAAAGAGATTCAGAAACTTATACAAGGGTCTCAGCAGCTGAAGGAGAAGGTGTGGAACTCATTTATGACTTTTGTACTTGCAAGTAGTAGCTTGCTTACTTAGATTGAACAACAAAATACAGTCATATGTTGTAACATTGATATGTGGTTTATCTTTTGGCTTACCATGTCATTGAATTTTCAATTTCTGAGAATGACTGTTAGAAATTGCTGAGAATGATTGATACATTTGCATGCTTGGAAATTATAATATGGTGTTGTAAATGTATGCACACATACATACAAAAGTACATACACATTTCTTATTTTAAGGTCTGATTGACTGACTGGTTCCTGGTTGCCTGTGTTTTTAGGCCACGAAACTTCAGAGCAACATAGAAAATGCTGGAGGTGAGAGGTTAAAAGCACAGAAGTCAAAAGTCAAGGATATTCAGTCTGTAAGTATATGCACCACTATGAAATACCTGCACCACTGTAAGGGAGTGTGTTTCCTAACTTGTGCTTCTCATTGTCAGGATATTGACAAAAATAACACTGAGGTTAACCGTCGCAAAGTCCAAATTGAGACTGGCCAGAAAACTATAAAGAAGTTAACCAATGTGATTGAAGAATCAAAGAATGAGATAGAACGACTTGGTAAGGAGAAGGAAAATCTGTCTGGCAAGTTCAAAGAAATAGAAAAAAAGGCATTTGAAGTTAAAGAGAAATACGAGCGAACACAGAAGGTTTACATTTTTTACTTTATTCTTATGCAACCTGGTCAGTTATATGGAAAGAAATGTGTCTTACTGCTATATGATTTTCTTTATCTTTTGCAGCTGATTGATAATCATAAAGATGTGTTAGATAAAGCGAAATCTGACTATGACAATATGAAAAAGACTTTGTATGAATTGCGGGCATCAGAGGTACTATGATATAAAATGCATATCCTTATGGTTTTTTCTACTGTACTGAAATTAATACCATTGTGAAAATCCACTAGTGGCATCTAGCCACAAAATCTACAAAAATGTGATGTGCGAAGCAGTAAGCACAACCGTAGAATTTCTAGTTTAGTGGTGTTAGCTCAGTGGTTAGAGCACCCACTACCTAAGATCGAGGTCATGGGTTCGAGTCACCATGGGGGTAGGAGTGAAATCCTTTGATCCTCTTTAAAAAAAGTAAAAAAAAAAAAAAAAAACTGTAGAATTTCTAGTTGGATTTGTAGTCGGTCTCATTATATTTCCTCATCATATTTGATCTTGATCATTATTTGTATTTCATAGTCCCAAATATGTCATTTCAGATTTCTGCAATTATCTATGTTATGTCTATTTTATCCGGTCATTGTTTTATTCCCCATTAACACCTTGAAAAATATCTGTGTCACAGGGTAATGCTGTTTTTCAATTACAAGAAAAGAAGAAGGTATACAAGGAGCAGGAATTGAAGGGAAGGCATTACAATAAAAAGCTTGATGACTTGCAAACTGATCTTATGAAGCATATGGAACAGTACGTGAATTGAGAAATCCTTGTTTAGAATGGTGTATTTGACATTTTAACATTTTCTATGTTACCTTGTTTGCAGGATTCAGAAAGATTTAGTGGACGCGGAAAAGCTTCAAGCAACCCTAGCAGATGAAATTCTTAATAACCCTTGTGACCTTAAAAAGGGCCTTGAAATGGTAGCACTTCTGGAAGCACAACTGAAAGAGATGAATCCGAATCTTGATTCAGTCGCAGAGTAGGTCTTCCCTTTATATTGGCTGTATTATATTTCTGATTTGATTTTGTATACACAGAGCTCTTCTAACTGCTTCAATCTAATAGGTATCGGAGAAAGGTCTCATTATATAATGAACGAGTTGAGGATCTTAATAGGGTCACTCAACAGCGTGATGACATAAAGAGGCAGTATAATGAATGGAGAAAGAAGAGGCATGCCACCTTTTTATTTTTATATGCATTGCCTCTTTTCAAAGCTGTAACTTTAACTGAACTGAAATATTTTGATTTGTGTAGGTTGGATGAGTTCATGGCAGGATTTAATGCTATATCTTTGAAGTTAAAGGAAATGTATCAGGTTTGTCGGCTGTTACCTCTCTGTCTCCAGTATTTTATGGACTCAATGTTTCTACCTTTCATTTTGACAGTACAATCTCAAAAAGAATATGTAGTTACAGTTCTATCTCTACTTTGTTTAGTTTTCTCACATCTGTTTCCTAACTTTTGTCATATGCACATAGATGATTACACTGGGAGGTGATGCAGAACTTGAGCTAGTGGACTCTCTGGATCCCTTCTCTGAAGGTGTTGTTTTCAGTGTGAGACCACCAAAGAAGAGTTGGAAGAATATTGCAAACTTGTCTGGTGGTGAAAAGGTACTCTGGATATTTTCAACTCATTGTTCTTTGACTCCAGTTGCAATACATATGAATTCTATAACGTTGCTACTTTCACTGCTTGCAGACATTGAGCTCATTAGCTCTTGTTTTTGCACTGCATCATTACAAGCCTACACCTCTTTATGTAATGGATGAAATCGATGCCGCCCTAGGTACTTTTAATGATTGCTTGAGCAGTTTATGTACGTTCATTCTTTTGGCCAACATTCATCTCATCTATATGGTTATGGTTCATGTGGTTTTGCAGACTTCAAGAATGTCTCTATTGTGGGTCATTATGTAAAGGACAGGACCAAGGATGCACAGTTCATAATCATAAGGTTAACTGATTGGTCTTGCTGAAGGGTAATTACTGGGTTCACAGCTATGGACTTATTTAATATGTTCTTTTATGTTTTATGCAGCCTTAGAAACAATATGTTTGAGCTGGCGGATCGACTTGTTGGGATATACAAAACTGATAATTGCACAAAAAGCATTACCATTGATCCAGGGAGGTTCGTGGTTTGTGAAAATGCAGCTGCTTGAAGCAATTTACATGTCGAGATCAAAGACAGTATCAGGCCACAATCATTTTCTTACGGCCCTGTATATATATTAAGTGCTCATGTTTTACTCTGATGTTGCTACTGTTGGTGGCTTTTGATTTAGGTTGTGAACTCAAATATTATATTTTTCTCAGTAAAATGCTTTGGAGCTTTTAACTATGGCTTCTCGTAGCGAGTCTTATTATCTGATTGCTTTATCTTTTAATTGTTAGGGCACAAAATAGAAATCATAAATATGTAAAATTAGGTAACACTCAATCTTTTATTATTGAAAATCTAGTAAAACACAAGGGATAGCAACGACAGTATCAGATCTTCAACTTCGACAGTTGGTCTGTTTGGGACTTCTCTGCAAAACAGTAGAACTCACTTGACGTTGAGGGTGTGTCTGAAAACACGAGCTTCCATATCTCCGAGAAGGCTTCAACTATGACACCTTGATAATGGCGCGAGTTCAAGGTCAGGAAGCAGTGTAGCAGCTCCTCTAATTCTCTTGCCTCGAAAATCTGCTTCTCCATTATCATCTCCATCATCGACTTCTTGAAGTCCTCGAACGGATCCTCCGACTTCTTCACCACTGCCAAGCTCTCCTTTACCATCCCTTGTCTCCTGCACACTCTCATCGGCTGGAACACCGACTTGATCTTCCCTATCTCACCAGTTGATGATTTCTCTGCTTCTTTCCAGTTCTTTGACACGCCTCGGTTCAGTCTCCTAACCTTGTAATTGCTCTTCTTCGTTTTGCTACTTTGTTTGTCTGATACCTCGCTTATAGTCTCAAGCACAGCTGAAAAGTCTGTCGAGAAACTTCTCGAAGAATAGATTGGGGTTTCGCTCTCTTCATTCTCCTCTTCGCTGCTAAACCAGCGTTTACTGCTTTCCGATGAAGGAAGACTGGCTTTCGCTTTCGGTTTCTTCCTCCTCTTCTCATTGCTGCTCTTGTTCTTCTTATCGTTGTAGTACTTTTCAGTCATCAAATGCGGCGTTGCATTAACTTCATACTCTGGTGATTCGATGCTGGAGTACAAGAGGTCTCGTGTCCACGACCTAGACCCGCTGCATCCGCAACCGACCGCCGTGGTGCCGGAAGACACATGGCGCTTGACGGAAGTGTTCTCCGGTGTTGATGGTGGTGGTCCCGGCAGGATGATGCTGGGGTAGTCGATGTCCTCGACTTTCGGGTTCATCGGGGACAGACGGTAAATTGCTGGAACGACCACCGAATTATTGGGGTTGTGTTTAGGACGGCAAAAGTGGATCATAGGAATAACTCGAGGGAATTTGAGCTTGAGCTTGAAGCGTTTATCCATCGTAAGTGGAATTGAGATTGCCAAGTCTAAGCCTCGGAGGGTTTTGAGGTTGAAGGCAGCTTGCAGAGTGGGGGATGCTAGAAGGATGATTTGGTCTATATTTATTACGACTGAGGCCGGCCATAAACAGAGACCTGTATGAATATATCATATATGAACATAATACTAAATCCAAGTGCTGAAAGCTACGCGGAATTCCGTAGCGATTGTTAGGTTCGAAGATGGGTGTAGTATATGGTTTGTTTGTAATAATCAAATTATTGGATGATCGAATGAAATTCTATAGCAGCCTCAGCATGGTTGAACTGGGTGTGTGGGTGTATACAGTAGTACCACTGGTACGCGTATGTTGTTGTTGACGAATTCCATGCAACACTCAAACTGCAAAGACTTTATCAGCTAGGGCCATATTTACTGGGTGGGGATGGGACGGGATGACCGTGATCCCAAACCCAAACCCAATTTTTACAACGGGATGGGGTTGTCTTTTTTGAAAGGGAATCCCAATCTAATCCCGAAGTATTCAGGACAGGACGGGACCATCCCGATCACCAAAAAAAATTAATGATCTCGTCCCATATCGCCCTGGATGGGATGGGACGGGTTCGGGATTTTGAGTTCAAATGCCCAACTCTAATAATTATAGGGTCCTTGACCCAAAACAAAAAATTGAGCAAATGTATTCCCACTTCTCAAACTGCAAAGACTTTACCGGCTAATGTCATATTTACCGTTATGAAAAGAGAACATTAGGGGTGGGCATGGGATGGGATGGATGGGCCAGGATGACCATAATCCCAAACCCAAACCCAAACCCAATTTTTACAACTGGATGGGATTGTCTTTTTTGAAAATTAATCTCATCCCCTCCCATCTCTTTTGGTTTTGGGTTCGTTCGGGATCATTCAGGATCATCCCATCATCCCATGTTTAAATGATTCAACTTAGCATCAAATCAATTATAATGATTTATTCAAAGTTTAAAATAATTAAATACCAACATATACGAGCATTATCCGTACAAAAACTATCAATCCAAACCTTATGGCTTTACAAAACTTGAAATAAGTCAAGAAGATTGAGTAATTGGCAAATATAAATATTAAAAATGATCACAAACAACCTATCAAAAATTGACACATATATTAAAATTTTAATTTAAATTATAAATTAATTATTTCGAGATGAGCTCGGGATTGAAATTACAATTCCAATCTAATCTCAAAGTATTCGGGACGAGACGGGACCATCCCTATCACCAAAAAAAATTAATGATCCCGTCCCATATCTCCCGGGATGGGATGGGACGGGTTCGGGTTCGGGATTTTGAGTTCAAATGCCCAACCCTAATAATTATAGGGTCCTTAACCCAAAGCAAAAAAATTGAGCAAATGTATTCGCACATACCCCACCAATAAAATTATATTCATACTCACCCAATTTAAAGTAAAATGTCAATTTACGCTTAAGATAAGTAATAAACTACAGCCTGCCACTCATCTCTATCTCTCTCTCTCTCTCTCTCTCTCTCTCTCTCTCTCTCTCTCGTCAGCACCATCGAGGCTCAAATCGGTCGGGCATCGAGGCTCAATTCGTAGTCGTGCAGCACGGTTTCCACTCAGACAGTGCAGCACGGTTTCAACTCAGACAGTGCAGCATGGTTTCGAATCAGACAGTGCAGCACAATTTCAACGCCGACGTGCAGCATGGTAGTCGTGCAGCACGGTTTCGACTTCGAATTTTAATTCCAGTTTCTGACTTCGACTTGCAGCACGGACTTCGACTCTGACGCTGACAACCAGGCAACCGTTGAGTTGGATCTCTCACAGTGCAGGTCTACAACCGGCGAAGAAGAAGAAGAAGAGAAGGGGAAGCATATCAGCAACAGAGGCCAAGAGCTTTTCTTTGGATGGTTTGCTCTGATTTGGTGCCCAGAGCTTTTCTCTAGGTGCTCAAATCAATTTCTTTTTTTTTTCTTTTTTCTTTTAGTAAAATTGGGGCAGGCGGCCCAGAATGATAGAAAATTGAAAGAAAAAAAAGTTCTATTGAGGCAATAGAGGTTTGTTAAAGGTCTATTCGGAGGGCAATTCCATTTCGGCGATCGAAAGTTCTATTGGAGGGCAATAGACGTTTATTGAGGAGCAATAGAGGTTTCTTGCCCAAAAAGCCCTCTTTTTAGGCAATAGACGTTTATTGGGGGTTAATAAACCTTTCCGGCGACCTATGAGATCTCCGACGACCCCTTTGGAGACCTCCGGTGAAGTTTTTTGAGAATCCCTGTGGGTGGTGGCCGGTGACAAGAATCCAACGATCGTTGGCAGAAATTCGGCAGCCGGTGACGGGACTCTGACGAAGTCCCTATGATTTCTGTTACATAGAAAGGGGTGAGGGTAAAATAGTCTAAAAAATAAACAAAAAAAACAAAAAAATAAAAAATTTAATGAGATATTAGGAAAGAGCTCCTTAGAGTGTTTTGGATAAGGGGGAATTAAAAAAACTTAATTAAGTAGGAAAAAATATCTAAAATTGAGGTAAATAGACAAAAACTCATAATTATAAAGTTACATATTATGATCCAAGAGAACTTGGTCCCCTACGTGGTCTCATCAGCCCTTTGCACGCCTCTTATTTGTTTAGTGCTTTAATTTGTTGGTTTATTTTTGTATAAACTTCTTATAATCATTTTAACAAACATCATCATATCCCATTCTTCTTTCGTGCACACATATATTACTGTTAACTTTTAAATAGCTGAACACGAAAAGAAAATGGTGATTAGCTTCACCACGACCACTAGATCCACCAGTCTTGTTAATTAAAATTACATGATCATCATTCTAACTCGTATTGATGTAGAATCCAGCAAATAAGTTAATGAAAGGTGATATGATATAATAAAACAGACTTATTAGTTTATATATTCCGTTCATTTTCCACCTAAAGTTCTAATTAAGTTAAGGAGCAGTAGGCAACAAATTCTTTTCACGACCCGACAGCCAGATAGAGTACAATTGTAAGACACGTGTATAGTGCAAAACAAAACAGAAAAGTTTGGATTTCTCGACCTTATGACTTGATCTATGAAACCTAGCCGGAAGGAACAATAAAGCATAAAAAAATCAGAGTCCGCTTTCGTTGCGCCCTCAGCTCTCATAGATGACTGTTGAGCCCGCAACGGTGGAGACCTATAGAGAGTTAGAGATGATGGAGTCACTTGTGACATCATATATATATATATACAGATCCTATCCAGAGCGGAGCTCCGCTTTGAAATTAACGTGTGAAGTTCGAGTTTTGGGTCACTTTTCGGTCGCATATCCACATCTCGACCGTTCAGTTTTTAGGTACTAGTGTATAGATCGTCTCTGCAAATTTTCAGAAAAAATGATGATCGTTAAGGCATTGATAACTGCCTTAAAGCTAGTACGGTTCAGGTTGACAGATTCAGTCCGTCCATTGGTTTAAGCGAGTTAGATACCTTAACGATCATCAATTTGGCTGAAAATTTGCAGAGATGATCTATACACTAGTACCTAAAAACTGAACGGTCGAGATGTGGATATGAGACCGAAAAGTGACCCAAAACTCGAACTTCACACGTTAATTTCAAAGCGGAGCTCCGCTCTGGATAGGATCTGTATATATATATATATATATATATATATATAACTTTACTCAGGTGCGGATATCCGCATTAAGAAAAAAATGTACGGATTTCCAGTTTTGACTTACTTTTCGATCATATTTTCACATGTTAACCGATCAGTTTTTAGGTCCTAATATATAAATCACCTCTGCAAAATTTCAGCCAAATTGGTGATCATTAAGGCATCAAAAACTGCAATTTACACGAACGAACAGAATCTGCAGAACCGGAACCGTGTACATTGTTGTAAATTGCAGTTTTACATGCCTTAACGATCACCAATTTGGCTGAAATTTTGCAGAGGTGATCTATACATTAGGTCCTAAAAACTGAACGGTTAAGATGTGAAAATATGATCAAAAAGTGGGTCAAAACCTAAAATTTATACCTAAGAAAAACTGCAACGTCCTCAGTGGAGAAGCGCTGTATATATATATATATATATATATATATATATATATATATATATATATATATTTGCAGCTTAATTGGTTTATGAGGTTTAATAACTGTATACATTCTTTGTGGGCAGACTTGAATCGCGAGTGGCCTATTGAGTATATAACTATATATTAGGTATAGAAATTTCTGGTTTGTTAGGGAACTACATGCATGACCAATTTACGGTTGCCATGTACGACATGAAGAACAAGCTGATCATGACCAAACCATACAAGACCAGCTAACAAACTACCAACTGCAAAACTACCCTCACAACAAAACTGTGCATATAACTATATATACATTCATATGTAAGACTAAAATGGACTTTATCATTAGTTTACATCGAGTCATCAACAACTTACCAATTTACGCAGAATAAGTAATTGAAGAATTTTGAGACTTTAATCCTAGATATTTTATATATGGTGTATCCACGTAAATAATGTAGGAATCTAATATGACTTGGTTATTAAGTTAACCTAAAAAGGTATGCAATTATAATAGGGATTTGGACTTGAATTGTTTCCTTTATGAGAGGTTACAGAATATCCAATTCTCTATATAAAGCTTGGGTCCGTGCACTCTCTCATATGCTCTCGGTAATACAGTCTTTTGCCCCATACAAATAATACCAAATATTGAGATGCCCCATACAAATAATACCAAATATTGAGATGCAGTGCAGAAGACTTGGGCTTGGATTGAGTGGCCATTTAGTTCAAAGGTTCATGATCCATTTCCAATTTATTTCTTGTTCTTATTTTTATACAATTGTATCTGTATTCCTTGTGAAGCGATCTAATAGCTTTTCTGTTTAAGTTTACATGTGGTATCAGAGCCACCTTCACAAAATATAGATCATTGCCTATATTCATTTTTACAGTAACAAGAAAATGGTTTTTACATGAACCCTAGCCTGGAAACTAACTACGGATCGAGTTTGTCATTATATATATATATATATATATATATATATATATATATATAATTTTAATGAGTATTTCTTCTTTTGATGCGAGGAAACCAAAAACTAGTTCGACTCTATTTATGCACAACAAACCAAAGAAGTAGATGATCTAGCCTATAATTGGATATAGAGTTGAACAAGACGAAACCCAATGCTATCCCTGTGGACTGTGACGGAAACAAACTGAAGTCAAGGGGATGGTGTGATCGAAATCTTATGCGGGATCTGACAACGATGATGAGTCGAAACGTCATGCAATCACAAATTCAGAAAGTTAGAACGGACAGATAAGCAAATTTATATTGCTTTTGTTTTTTGAAGTCTTATATTCTTTGAAATACCAATATGCATATATGCTGCCCGGGTTTACTATTGTCATGCTTGGTTAGGGACTTGTTCAAATTAGTCTAAACTTGTGAACATCGAGCATGGTGTTATGGATATAAAAGGCTTGTTTTAGTCCATGAAGGACATTCATATATTAAACAAGTGCATGTAGGCATCTGTTTGAATTCGTCTCTGAATTTGAATAATGGCCTTGGTTTTGTTTTTAATATACGATGCTTTATAATATAGTGATCGGTCTAATGAATGTATCAATTGTACATACATAAGGCCATCTCTTTGTTTTGGCAAGGCTTATGACCATGGATCTTTTAATATAGCATACTCTTGTCAATACTTGCATATTTGCATTTTGCACTCTTTGACGAACGGTATGAATTGTTCATCTTAATCTGGGCAAACACCCATTTTGTATATGCAATTTCATAGGAATTGTTTCTTTTACACTTAAAGATAGAGCACATGAATATTCTCTTCAGGTTTCTCTTAAGAGGTATTATATGCTGTTTATAAGCATGATTGCAAATATGTGATTGAATAGATGGACTAATTGATAGCTTGGTAACTGAGGAAGTAATGCCTTACCAGGAACGCATGATAAGTTGATCATTAGATGAAAGACCAAATCTAAGTCTTGTTTCTTTGAAATTGTGGCTGCTGAAATTACTAAATTTTGGGACTTCATTGAATTTTGTCTTGTACATGTTTATATCTGGGGCTGGGACCAAAATAAATTGTCAATCAAAATTATAAGATCACTGACACATGTTCTTACCCACTGCAAAATTGAATTCTTCATGTATTTATTAAGGATCATTGTGGAACTTGCAATCCAACATACATTTGAATATGCATGAGTAAAATATATATCTTCTGGTTATTTATTCTACTGTTAGAGGTGCTTATATGATAAAGTTTGCATATTAGGCTCCCATTCCATGATGTAATTGTAAGGAAACTCATATCTCTCTTGATTTCCTTCACAGTGTCTTGAAAAATTGATTGTGGTGCTTCTCCTTGTTGAATAATTGTTACATTACAAAATGAAGAAATCACATTTCCTCAAGCCTAATGACGATAGTTTTTACCATCAAGAGTATGTTTTTAGACATTTAAAAGGATTTCTGAAAATTCTTTTGTGCAATGTTGAGTTCTGTTGTACGTTAAACTACAATAGTAGTGGACACACTTTAATTAGTTAACCATTTACGAGGACTACATGACAGGTACATAGACTATTTATCATAGAAATTGTTGCGGTTTCTAGAATAATGATAATACCTTGGCCCAATAATTCATCTTGTTATTGGTGAAGATATTTCCTATTGCATATACAGTGAGCATGATTGTAAGTTTATTTAGTCATTGATATACATATAACAAGAAAATATCTCCCAAAGTAAGTCTTGTTAAATTTTACCGTAAGCACAGTTGGTGCCTTTCATCAAGCCTTGTGCTCAACAAAACTTCGGGAACCAACTTTGATCTTAGATCTCTGGGGTTTCTTAGTGGTACATGTTGCACACAGCAAACCGCCACTAGGATCTCTCATTGATTTTAAAGGTTATAAGATCAAGAAGCTTGTGTTGTGCATTTTAATTTCATGACTGTATCTCCCAAAGGAGGTTCAAACTTTACATGGCTTTAACTTGCACATACAGCACATCACAAAATTGATACAAATGCATTTGGTTTGCCTAGATCTTTTCCTCTTGCCATTAAAGGTGTTGACTGATCTTAGAAAAATAGCATTTTTATCTATTTTGGTTTTGTGAATAAGAAACTTCAGAATGTCATGTCTTCTTGCCACACAGGTGTTGCTTGACATTGTCTAAAGGGGCTTACTACGGTACATCTTGTTTGATGTGATCACTATATTTATATTGTTTGCTAAGCTGTCTGTTATTTTTCCATTGCCTGTGAGACTAGCAAACTGCAAAAACGTTAAAGTTGGCATGGATGTTGAAATTATCAGTATGGTTTAAGTTGAGCATGGCAATTTACAATAGCAAATTTTCCAAGTACTTGGAGGGTGAACCTATTTGTTTGAATCTTTCACATGTTTAATGTGATGCTTAGTGGTATTCAATATATCTGGTATATGTTGATATTTTTTGTTAAGAAAATTGCTGTCATGTTTTTGACAAGGTTGTTATGGTATATTTTTCAAGGTATAAACATGGTTTAAGTTCCTTAGTTACTTGATCTAAACGGAAATTGCAATAAGGAGCATGTTTATATTATGATACTTGATTTGCCTATTGACATGAAAATTTCAAATAGCATCACCACCTTTTATCCTAACGAGCATTTGGCTACACAGTTCCCTTGTTTATGTGTCTTATTGTTTGTACGAAAGTTTTGATTTTAGACAACAATTTTTTATTTTTTTTTAACAGGGGAAAGTATTTGACATATGTTTGTCGTTTACTGTAAAAAAAATTGTGTGGCTTATCACTTTGATTGCTTAAAATCTACTACTTGGTAATTTATGGTTTCACTATTTTTCATGGTTATATGGATGTTCGGATTTGATAAGGGACATTGGGAGTAAGGATTTACTTTCACTAGTTAAATTTTCATGAGAAAACGATATTCTTGATTCTTTTATCAGAAGAAAATTCTATTAAAGTTTTGACATTATTTTATAACCCATGAAGTTTCTCAATCTTATAGAATTTGGACAAGTTAAATTTTCTTATTTAGATATTGCTATTAGGTAAGGATAAATCAAGAAATTGGTGGTGTGTTTTATGATCCATTTTCACTGAATAAAGGTTTCTTTAGTGAAAATTCTAAATTTCTTTGGTTTAGTGGGAGTATTTCCTTCTTACTGACATATAGTCCTTCCCTTAGCAATTGTTTTTGTTAAGTTGCTGATTATCTTGAAAGTGCATTTCCAGACTTATTGGATTAAGTTTTTCCATGGACTCAAGATCTTATGCTCAAAAGGTTTGGTTATTATCTAGAGATTGTGAATATTCGAAACCTTGTTTTTGTTCACATTGTCTTTGAACTTTTAAGGCGACGTTAAGGTTAGAATTCTCTTATGAGATAATTCATAGTCTCAGCTGGAGCTATTAACTTCTACTGATTGATGATTTTCTTGTTAAAATTTGATTTGGGATGTCTGCTCTATGATGAAGCTTTTTACTGAGGATTTCATGATTAAAATTCCATGGTATTATGTGTATTCCTTGCTGCAGCATTATTATTTCGGGCTAAAGCATTATGTGCTTTGAAATATAAATAGCTATTTGATTTTAGTTGTTCTCGTATTGCAGAGGCAACATATGGAATCTATCAAGATGGTAAGGAACACATACTTCAGATTTTCATTAGAAACTTGTGTTTCCTTGAGGTTTTATCATTCAAAACCATTAAGAGGACCAAAGTACAAGGCAAAAAGTTTTGATACATGGAGGAGCCTTTGTACATTACAGATATATCTTTTGTTTGGTAACTCATGTAGATTACAGTTGCAACATTAGTAGTTATGAAGGTCTTGTGTTCTGTTGAACATAAAGCTTCTCCTTGGCTCTATGTTGTGGTTGTTCTTTGACGGAGTTTTGAATTAGATTTTAAAAGATCATGATTCTCTTGTGCACACTAAAGAATTGATTACTATATCTGATCACAATGGTATTCTTGTTGAGTAAACTTATGATAGTCCAAGTGGGAGAATGTAAGACTAAAATGGACTTTGTCATTAGTTTACATCGAGTCATCAACAACTTACCAATTTATGCAGAATAAGTAATTGGAGAATCTTGAGACTTTAATCCTAGATATTTTATTTATGGTGTATCCATGTAAATAATGTAGGAATCTCATATGACTTGGTTATTAAGTTAACCTAAAAAGGTATGCAATTACAATAGGGATTTGGACTAGAATTGTTTCCTTTATGGGAGGTTACAGAATCTCCAATTCTCTATATAAAGCTTGGGTCCCTGCACTCTCTCATATGCTCTTGGTTATACAGTCTCTTGCCCCATACAAAGAATACCAAATATTGAGATGCAGTGCAGAAGACTTGGGCTTGGATTGAGTGGCCATTAAGTTCAAAGGTTCATGATCCATTTCTAATTTATTTCTTGTTCTTATTTTTATACAATTGTATATGTATTCCTTGTGAAGCGATCTAATAGCTTTTCTGTTTAAGTTTACATCATAGTGTTAAGGAATTAACATATGTTGGAGCCAGCAGATATATATAACCTTGCAGTCAGGTGTGATCGATTTAGGGGCTAAGATAGAGTTACTATATATATGCAGCCAGGCGACACCTACGTTCAAGGAGCACCTTAGCCAACGAAAGTACCCTCTCCCTCACTCGTTTCTGATCGATTTTCTGATGGCCTAATACCCAGATTAATTAATTAGTCTTTTCAACGAGAAATTAAAACCACCCCCTACTTCCTCCATCCAATTTTTTTTTTCAAACACCCTAAAGCCTCTTTAGGGTGGTGAGAAAGGGGATTGGAAACCTCTCCCATTTCCTCTTTCAATCTCACTATCATTCCTTTATCTTTCTTATATATGAGGAAGTTGTGCCCTAACCTCGACAATGAAGATGGCCTTGAAACCGTTCTTGAGGTGCCGATACCCGAAGAAATGTTCACCCTTATGGGCAGCAGTGCTATATTGCGTTGGCATAATTTGCGAACATTCATGAAAAATCAATCCCATGGGAAATACTCCACTTCTCATCTCCCGTCAGGATCAAATAGTGAGTTTATGGCATTGCTTAAGCTTGTGGGTTCTCCTCTAATCCCTCTTCAGGTTCATTGCGACTGTGCCCTCACTCGCCCGATCAAAGATTGTTCCATCGTACGTAATTTGTGTTATAGCAACGCATTTTGACAATCTAGTTCTTTATATTGTGTACGTTGAACCGAAGATTTGCATGATGCAGGAGGCTTCTACTGCGAAATACATTGTACAACAATATGTAGCAGCTATCGGGGGACTAGCGGCATTGAATGCCGTGAATAGTATGTGTGCAGTAGGGCAGGTGAAGATGGTGGGATCTGAAATGCACAAAGCCGATGATAACAGTGTTCAAACGACGACGAAAGTCAACAGTGAAGTCGGTGGATTTGTTCTTTGGCAAAAGAATCCTGACTTGTGGTACTTAGAGCTGGTTGTTTCCGGCTACAAGGTAAGCGCCGGAAGTGATGGCTCTGTTGCATGGAATCAGTCCGGTTCTCAACCTTCTCATGCCAATAAAGGCCCCCCAAGACCCCTCCGTCGCTTCTTTCAGGTGAATACTTACTAGGCACTAGCATACATGTACGTTATCAAAACTATCAATGTGATCAATAACATAGTATGCCAGATTATGTAAATTTATAATCATCAGGGGAAACATGTAATTATATTGACTTTGCTTGCTAATTAGGGATTGGATCCGAGGAGCACAGCCAACTTGTTTTTGGACGCAGTATGCACCGGAGAGAAAACCATCAACAAAGAAGAATGTTTCATACTCAAGCTTGAAACGCCAGCAGATATTCTTCAATCACAAAGCACATCCCAAACTGAAATAGTCCACCACACGATATGGGGGTACTTCAGCCAAAGAACAGGGCTTCTTGTCCAGTTTGAGGACACAAAATTGGTGAAAATGAAGGCCGCTAGAGGAGACGACCACGTTTTTTGGGAAACAACTATGGAGACGTTGGTAGGGGACTATAGATACGTCGATGGCATTAACATAGCACATGGTGGTAAGACATCTGCATTGTTATTTAGGTATGGACATGCTTATAATCAAAAGCGAAGGATTGAGGAGACGTGGGAGATTGATGAGGTTGATTTCAATATCTGTGGGTTGTCCATGGAGTGTTTTCTGCCTCCTTCCGACCTCAAGAGGGATGATGGAGAACAATAACATGGACTGTTTCAAGTGACCAAGCCGAGAGCTAGCTACTCTTTTGTTCTTCAATTGATAACGCTAATCAAACAAATGCATGTACATATAGCTAGGTAACAGAAATTCGGTTTTTCTACCGGTTAAGTGGAAATTTTTTACAATATTTCAGAACTTGAATGCTCTTCAAACATTAATCGTTACATTTAAGTGAAAAAATATAAACCTAGAAACACTTGGATTTCACATGAAAGAGGAGAGCATTGATCCTCTAACACCCGGTTGGATTGAGAACAAAAAGTCAAAGACTGGTTCGATTTCTCCAAAATGACATGGGATTGAAATTTGAGAAGGTGGGATGGACCTTGAAAAAAAAATGAGAGGACTTAATATACAAAACGTGTTCATTTGAAGTTGGCCTAATGTAATGATGGGCCTAAATTTAAAAGGCCCAAGTAGAAAAGATCTGGACTCACCGATCTGATCGGTAAAACCCTAATTCACGCAAATCCCCTATTTAAGCTCGAGTGCTATGTTTGCCGTATCTCATCCTTCTTTCTTCCCAGCCCTCTCGGTTCTTCTTCTCTCTCTCTCTCTCTCTCTTTATAACATCAATTTAATTAGAATTAGAATTACTGTGGAATCGTTTTGTTTACCAGATCTGAAATTTTAGCCTCCGGTTTTGGATCAGGTCTTATTGTTTGTGATTTTGATATGTTATTGGGCATCTGTTTTACCCTCTTCTTCGTAAGCAAAATTTAAATGCTGGAGGAGATATAACTGATGCCGAGATTCATTCAGGTTGGCTTACCAGCTCACTGCAGATTATGTTGTTTGGCTTTGGGTCAAATGGACCTACCTATATTTCTTCTCTTCAAGTTCCTTTCCTTATTAACTTTCTCTGTGTTCTATTGATTCTGGGTTCAAATGGCAAGTGATGATTAAATCTTTTCCGCTTATTGATATACTGAGTAATTGTGTTGACATCAAACTCCGCTTATTATCTGATGCCATTTATTATCCATTTTTCTTCAGAATTTAGTCTTCGATTTCAATCTTTACAAAAATTTCAGTTTTTAGATTTTTGTGATGAAGGGGGCAAGCATATGATGAAAAATCTATCACTTATACTACACACCGAATTAAATGTAGACAATATCTCCGCTTATTATCTGAAGCTTGCCCCGCTTTATTGTTGTGTTTTTTTTTTATCAATGTGAATTTTGCTTAGTTTTTTGTTGAGATTCATGGATTTAATACTACGCGATGATGAGAAAAAGCAGACGGGCGGTCAGAATCTGATGCTATGTAGACGTGTCTGAAACTTCCACTTGTGGAATGTCTCTGAGTGTTACATCTTTGATCAGTGGTTAGGTTTTTAAACTCGGATAATTTAGCTAAGTTTGGATTTCATTGGTGTTTTTCATGATGATATTGATTGAATCTATTGGTTTGAAGTAGTTTCGTATGTGCTGCTGTGATGATGTTGCTCTATTATGTCTGGACATATGAAATAAACCATGATATCATGTGCACCTTTCTGAGCGGCGTAGTCATCATTGTTTTAGCATTTGTTCTTCAATTCCCTCTTAGTTGTTTTTTTTTTCTGTATGGAATGAAGTTTTTAACATTTTATGATGAGATTTTGTGGAGATTTTAAATGCGTTTTTATCAGTAGATGTGTTCCCAACTTTTAGCAAGTTTTTCTTAGCTGCAATTTACCTGCTTCTGTACAATTTGAGGCACCTCCATGTACACTAATTGAAGGCAGAGAGCATTGAGAGTGTAGGTTTTTGACTAAACCTAAGCATTGAATACCCTAATATATTACAGGACTCTTGTTGTCCCAATTTTCAATACAGGGGACGTAAGGTTTTATGATGATGAACTGCTCGATTGTTTTGGATGTCTTTCAATGATACTAGTGAAAACTGGACAATTTGAACACACACAGAAACCAGGAGGGGTTAAGCAACTAAGCAAAAACCGGGCAACTAGAACAAAAGAAACCAAGTGAGGTTAAGCAACTAAAGTTGATGACAACCTATGGCATCCCTAAACTCATGGGAAACACTGAGATGCACCAGGCCAGAACAATAAACGAGAGCAGTAGCTAAAAGAAGAATCAAAATACCTCGGTTTTTCTGAATCTCAGCATGGTTGTCTGAATGTCGTGAAGTTATGGAAGATGTCCCGTCCGATTAAGGAAAGTAGGAAACTAGAGGCTAACCAAGCACTATTAGCCATAATGAGGGAGAGTGGCTACGAAGGTTTAATCATGTTGCGAATCCCAACACTTTTTTAGTATTTTCTGTTGGTCCGAAATCTTGATTTTTCACTCGGGTCTGTGGATTTTAGCTAAAAATATAGAACTTTATTTTCTCTCTAAATTCATCTCACCTCAATTCATGATTTTTAAGCACTTCTTAAACTGATAAAATTTCAAAATCTAGATTTTTTTTTTTAAAGATATTTTAAAAGCAGTTCAGAATAAAATTAATAAAAAATAATCTATTTAAAACACCTAAAATTATGTTTCACAAATTGTGAACTTTTGCTGCGTAGAATTAGGAAGAAGAAAAAAATTCAAACCGACAAGATTTCCTATCCCCGAACTCGTGTGATGAATTGCCATTGCCACAAGCCTACTAGTGTGTGTGGGGGTGGTCAATTAATTTGACCATGCAATAATGGCAGCAGTAAGTGTGATAGTTAATGTAGCCGTAAATGTGACGGTTAATGCGATATTTAGCGTGGCAATCATGGCCGCCAATAAGTGACAGTTATTACAGGAGTAAGTGCAGCCTTAATGGTGGCTTGCCATCCAAGTTATCGGTATCTTGCCATGCAAGTTTACTTGCAGCCCAAGTTGTAAGTCGACTATAAAAGGAAAGCAGAACCTCCAGGTATGGCATCGAACTCTAGTCGAGACTTCAATCCTTGGCTCAGAAAAATACTGACTTAGGCATCGGAGGGTCTTTTGCAGGTACCCCCTCCTCCTCTCTCACACCGACGACAAAGAAGAGACTCCGTTTCTTCATCAAAACCAAGAAGCGGAGAGAGATTACGAAGAGGAGCTACGGAGAGAGGTTACATAGGAAGTTTACATAGGGAGATTACATAGAGAGGTGACAAAGCGGAGAGAGATTACGAAGGGAAGCTACGAAGGGAGGTTACGGAGGGAGCTCGCATAGGGAGAATACAGAGGGAGGAAGCCAAAAGGAGTCTGCGCTTCGTCAAACATCAAGTCAACGACAAATTGAAACCTTTAGATTATCCCTGGTTCAGCTTCCGCTCCAGTCCGCATTAATTGTTGAGTCAAACTCCTCTACGGAATTTTTCACCTCCAACAGTGTATTTGAATTCATCAAATATTTTGGGCCAGCTTTCACCAAAAAAAGGGCTGTTATCAAATCGAAAGCCCGACTCCTACAATGGAGTAGTTTTGTACTCGTCCTATTGCCTGGGATAATATTGAAAATGTTGTTTCAATGCAGGTCTCAATCCTGATATTTGTTTTTTTGTACATGGCATTATTGCATGTTAGGTGCCAGTCCTTGATTCCTTTGTTTTGCTTTTGGACTGGGAGCGAGGTGACTTGCCATATGTTAATTGTCAATTTCAGCTTTGTGGCTCATGAGTCAGTCATGCCATCATTTCTGTTCATTCAGGTTGAAGCCAAAAAATAATAATAACTAAAGTATGACTTGTATATCATTATGTGACAGGTAAAATAGCACAAAATTCAATTAGTCATAATTTTTCCGAGTCTCTCTCTTTTCCACTACACAAAGGATGAAAAGGAATGAATCCTCCAACCTTCATCCATGTATATCCATCCATAAGAAACCAAAACCCCCCGTCGCGTCGGTGCAGCTGTGCCCCTGTATAGTCAACGCAGGTCGGCAACTCGTCCACTCCCGCGTAAAGCCGTAAAGGTAGACCTCATAAGACCCAGACGTTACAAAACCACTGGGAATGGGAATGGGAATGGGAATGGGAATGGGAATGGTAGCTCGCCAAGCACTCCCATCATCTCCCGATTTAAAGCTCGTCACACACACACACACACAGTGATTCACTGTTCACTTCACCCACTCCCTCCTCATGGGCTCTATTATTATTGTGAGGTCACCACCCAAAAACCCCTAAACATATAAACCCCACACTACCCCGGAGGAGGTACCAAAATTAATATCACTCCTCCCTTTCTTGTCTAGTTAGCTATACAGAAATGAAAGACGAAGATGCACCACCGACACTCGTCTCAATTCCCTCACCAACCACCGCCGCAACTCCGCTGATCAGGAAACCGGAGAGCTCACCCTCGTCTTCGTCAAAAACAGCTCGGCTGTTTGTTGTCAAGAATCGCTACAAGTTCTGGGCTCTAGCGGCGATTCTGTTGCTAGCTTTCTGGTCCATGTTCACCGGCTCCGTTACTCTCAGATGGTCTGCCGGCAACTTAACCGGCCTTTCCGACCAGCTCAACCTCCCGACGTACGACGATCTTGATATTCTGGTAAGTAACCGCGTACGTTCTTGTAAGAGTATGATTTGGTAAAATTGAGGGGCTTGTTGGTTATGCAGGAAGTGGAGGACAGAGAGAAGGTGGTGAGGCACTTGTGGGATTTGTACACGCAGAGGCAGACGGGGTCGAGCAGAAGAAGCACGACCCGACTGCCTCGGTTTTGGCAGGAGGCTTTTGAAGCTGCTTATGATCCTCTGAGCAGTGATGTTCCTGCTGTCAGAAACGCTGCCGTTTCTGAGATTGCTAAGATGTCCATTCGCTCCATCAATGTTGTTGAACCCTTCCCACTCCAATCCAAGGTTTGTATTATTGTTAGCTAGCTGCTGCATCCACAAACTCAATGTTTCTGAGTGTTGTCAAGTGATTAGAAAAGGTTGTTCATTTTTTCGAAAAATGGAAACTGATTTGATGTCGATATTAATTTGTTCTTTTGATTGGGTTTGTTGTACAGGGCGTTACGGAATTGAAAAGGAAGATCAAGAAAACAAAGGAAAACAAGGAGGAAACTCATACAGTAGGGAGCAACTCATAACTAGAATTTGCTCCTGCACATCTTCAACAATCTGATCCATCTTATATTATATTCAAATCCATGCACCACTATTAGCTCAAGCAATGGTGATATCTGACTGAGTATGAAGTTAGGTTTTAGTTACACTCGTATACATAATGGTATTATCATCAATAAAGGGTTTCCGGAAATGCTGAAAAGTTGCTATTCCTGGAATTGGGATTTATTCAATTTATTTTCTTGCTGAAAATCAAAATCAATTGGTAATGGTTATGGTTGGACTTGTCCAAGTTCTTATAAATACATTTACAAAGGTTCTTATTTTTTCATATGCGATTTACATTCTTAACAGGATTGATCGGAAATGTTATATAACTATCACGCTCTCAAATGAAGTTTTCCATATCTACCGACATCTAGCTCACATTTCATCAATTCTCATAAACCACGCAACAACTCGCTTATTTGGTTCGCACAACTCATTTAGCAGCCCAAAAGGTACACTTCGGATTGGAGTTCGTTTCAAAAGATTATCAAGAAGTGCTTAGTAAATATATTGATTGGAACTATAGGCAACGGATTTTCATCGGTACAGGGTTAAACAATAAATTAAATGGGGGCATATATTTGCCGACGGCTTGGTAAAGTAAAAAAATAACTTTGCACTTCAGGGCCATGAAAATGGATGCAACTAATTGCAATTTTCAAGGACCCGACATAGCATCTGGACAATCCAACTACTTATCCGATTGCTGGCTACCAAATCTATAGCTGAAAATAAGATAAAGCAAGTTATCAAAGGGCACCGGTGTGGTGCCTGATCGAAGATTAAACTTCCGGTAGGATTGATAACAGTACTCTTAGTCTCTCACCACTGGAAGATTACACAAAATCGCTCGAGCAGAAAAATTAGCACTGCTGCTGTGGCATTACAGAAGGAACGCAAAATTCTAAATGGGAAATGTAAATAGCATTTACAGGTCCAAAGCCAAAAACTATTTACAACTGCCTCTTAAAACTTCCTAGTCTTCGACTGACTGGATCTCACCCATCATGATCCGGTTACTAACAACGTTAAATCCCAAGACGGCAGGGCTAACCTTCTTCCCTTTCTTCCCCTTCTTCTTGCCACCCCCTTTGGAGGACCCACCATCTTGATCAACATCCCCAACATCTGCACCGTAGGAATTGACACCTGCACCACTGAATCCAGTGGCGGCCTTTTGATCATTCCGACTTTGAAAAGCTATTTCAAGGACATCCGCTGGTAGCAACTCCTTGTAGTTGAGAAATTTTTCAATGAACTCATGTTCAGGATCGTAAGACCCAAGATTCTCTATCAGAAGCAACTCAGCCTCAGCTCTAGATTGCTTCAAGCAAAATTCAAGGAAACTCGTATCTAGCAGGAAAGAGAAAGGACATTGCAACAAATAAGACATCAAAAACATATGATACATACATGGAGATCAAATTCTTTTAAACAACAGATAACAATTAAAAAAAAAAATCTAAATGCATTCCTAGCACCTCTGATCACTAGAAGCCATGCTGAACATAAATTAACAAAGATGAGGGATGGACACATGCAAAGAGATAACACTATTCAGTCAGAAAGACAAGCATACCTTTTGTCCCAATTAGCCTAGCGCACTCACTCTTGCACCAATCTCGGAAGTCCATTGCTTCTGCAATGGCAAAAGAAGATGGTTAGATAAGTTTCTGCTAGTACCTCCATGGAAGGTACAACAATACCATAAAAGCTTACCTGATTGCTTGGTCATGGCATCTCTTTTTCCTTTCAGAGAGGACTGAGCAGAGGCCAGTGAAGATGAAAGTAATCGCTCAGTTCCTTTGCCACTTGCGGATTTCTGCCGGCTTAATGAACCACCTGAAGTTACTTTCGCAGGAGTACTTTTCATTCCCCTACTACCCTGGCTTGCCAACTGAGGAAAATCGGCCCTGCTCACAGATAAACAACAGAATGAAAAGATCATGTCAAAAGTAGTCCCCTAGAGATATTAAAGAAGGCCAACTCTCATATGCATGAAGGCAAAAAAATGAGTGCTAATCAAAGGAACATGTACCAAACACAATGAATTGATTGAAGATAGAAAGAAGGAGAATGACATACTGTTTGGTTTCTTGCTTTGATTGGTCAATCGGGCCCCAGAATAGGTCATCGTCTCCTTTATAATTTGACTGAGAAGTATGGGAATTGATCTGGATTGGAGAAGCAGGCTTAGATGGAGATGATCCTGAAAGTGACCATGAAGGGGCACCATTGCGGGTGGCTTGAGTTGGCTGGGATTTCTGAGGAGTTGTAATCTGGTTCACGTGCTGAGCAGAGGAAACCCTCTTGCCTTGCTCCTTTTGGATATCTCTTAAAGATGTTCGTTTATTAAGCTTCCCAGAGTCAGTGGACCATGCTGGAGAAGGAGCAGCGTTTGCTGTTTCTCCCTTCCAAAGAACAAAATCTCCCAACGAAGGCCCTGATGGAATTGTGGGTAGTACTTCCTTTTCCTGTTGTACAGAACGGGAGCCTTTGACTTTCTCAGTGGGGCTTGAACTAATAGGCACTTCTACTGGGGTGACTGCTCCTGAAACCTTAGTTGCAGAACCCTTTGATTTTGCCGACTTTTTGCGACTCCTTTTGGTGTCTTTAGCCTCAATGAAGTTATCATCATCCACAGGTACTGAATGAGGAATAACTTGTGGAGACGGCTGACTTAAAATTCCATTAGGAACCTCAATGACTGCACTAGCCTTGGACAAACCCTCCTCTGCCAAAAGATCATGTAATGGGCTCTTCTTGCTCTTACGATTTGAAGTTCCAGGTTTCCCAACATTTAATTCTTTAGTCTCTGCATCTCTCTCATTTTCTCTAAATATTTTTGCGTCTGAATTGGCCACAATGCCAGCCCAAGGAGTTGATAAACTTTGCGAATTGACAGAATTGGGGACTTCAGATACTACCATTTCAGTTTGCACTTTCCTCTGTTCTTCCTGTTGAATTTCTAATAGTGATTTTGCCTTAAAACCAGGAGCAGGTTTCCAACCTCTCTGTCCAACATGTACTTGGGTATTCTGCACTGCAACAGGCTCAACTGGTTTAGAGTCAACCTTGACTTGAAGAGATTCAGCATCCCCGCCACCTTGTTGGGATTGCACAGCCTCTGAAGTACCAATTTCAGATTTACTGCCTCTGTCACCTCTTGTCTTTTGAGGAGAAATTCCTGAATTGAGGTCAGTTTCAGACTGCTCTATTTGCTGTGAAGAGGAAGATTTTGATACTCCTTTTGCCTGGTCATTTGTAGCCTGTGCCTTGGAAGATTTTTGCTTCTTGGACTTTTTCTCCGATGTCTTTTTTTGCCCACGTACTTCAGCATTCTTTACTTCAGTC
Source organism: Rosa chinensis (assembly GCF_002994745.2). Classification (NCBI taxonomy): domain Eukaryota; kingdom Viridiplantae; phylum Streptophyta; class Magnoliopsida; order Rosales; family Rosaceae; genus Rosa; species Rosa chinensis. The sequence continues at coordinate 61,553,480 of NC_037093.1, forward strand.
ACCGCAGGAGCCTGCTCATTGCATTTTTCCTTTTCAACCAGCTGCTCTTCAAGCTGACTATCTAATTGAGCTTTCCCATCATTGACATGCTCAGGCATATCTTCCTCACAAGCTCCTGGTGGCATAGGAATAAAATTTCGAGAAGACTTTAAAGATGCAGAATCTGCAACTGTCTCAGAAACAACCTCAGTTGCCGCATCTCTGGAAGTCTTTTCTGATGTGTGCTCCACAGTTTTGGCAGCATTGAAGTCAGAATCTGGGATGGATTTCTGCACAAGGGTCCCCTCAAGTAAGGGTGATCTCTCGGCAATATTTGACACTGGCAATGAATCTTGATGGACATCATTAAACGGTCCCTCATGAGTATTATCCCAACTTCTCTGATGAGTAATATTTTGTGGTAGAGGTAAAGAAGGGGCCCCATCACTTACATTATGACGAATATCTTGGGTGCCTTGAGGAGGTAGACCCATAAACTTAGTAGTGAGCTCATTTTGCATATTAGGAACCGGCACATTTGTACCAACTGGAAACATTTCTTGTGATGCCTGAAGCCGAGACGGATCTATTGATGCATTCCCTTGTGGTATCGCAGCAGCCTGTAACTGTCCAAAAGATGGCTCCGAAAAATTTTGGCGGGATTGATGATCCGCAAGAACCTGGGAAAGGAGCTGCTGTTGTTGCCTAAGTAATAGTTCCTCCTCCTGCTTCTGTTGCTGCTGCTTAATCAACATGTACTTATCCAATAATGACATCTGCTGTGCTGGAACAGGTGCCTGGGAATGTAACTGCAACAAGTACTGCTGTTGCAATATATTCATCAGTTGGGGATCTTGCAATAAGCCAGAAGAGAGTAATTTCTCTTGCGTTGAAATGCTAGATGAACTGTCAACAGCTTGAGCGAGTAGATTCGGAAAAGATGGTTGATTTTGAGGTTGCAACCTCTGTTGTTGGAATCCGAGAGGAGCTTGGGTAGGAAAACTTTGATCATGATACATATCTATCTTACTCTGTAGTGGATCTGACCCACCTTGACCAGAAAAACTTGACCAACCAGCAGCATTATTATTTAAGCCAGACCTATCAGTTAATCCTTGAAGGACTGATTTGATCTCAGCATTTTGGTTATGGGGATTTTCAAGATACGGATTAGGTATTGACCGCTGTCGATCAAGTGCCATTCTCTTGGCCAACAGGTTTTCCAATCCAGAATGAGGCATACCATGAGAATTATTTCCAACAAATCCTTGCAAACCTACAAATAAAATACAAAAGATTGAGTCATGGATACCCATGCGGTAAACTAACAAATGACAAAGGGAAATCCTATAACAGGAATAGTGTTAGGCTTGGAATGGGAAGCAACCTACAGCCACCTTGAATCAATTCAATAAATTCATTCGCATTTATACTGAAAATCTCAGAGATTTGGAAGCAAAAACCAACCTTCGGAAAAAGGAAACTTCTGATGAGTAGAACCACTCATATTCCCAGACATCAGTGACTCCAAAAACCTATTTTCAGCTTCTGTTATTGAACTCTGTTTAAGCCTTGGATCATTTCTTGCTATATCTGCCTCGCTTAAACCAGAATGATTCTTCCCAACATTACCAAAGTTTGGCCTACTTGAGGTATCCATAACTTCATTTTTAGGTGCACTAAATCCAGGAGGTGGCCTAGCTTTAGCTCGTAAATGAGGCATAACATCACCAAGTGATGAAAATGGTGAATCATTTGGTGCATTTGCCACACGAACTTGCAGATCTATGCCAAAATATCCGGCCTCAAACCAGCCAATAATGTCATCCCCAGAAAAAGGGCCTTGAATTACACCATGAGGATCTTTATAATAAAGTTGGAGTTCCTCCGGTGAGGGCTGCTGAGGTTTTCTTACTTCCTGTTCCCTATCTAGAACTCCAGATAGCTGCCTTCTAATAATAGGATCTTCACTGGTTTTCCATTTTGTGTCATTTCTGGTGTAAGATTCGGCCAGATTACTTTCCCAGTCATTATTTAGATCCTTCTGTCTCTGTGACCACGTCATAGCAGGGGGTGCCCCTGACTTCATATCTCTGGGAATCTCTTGCCAATCATGAAAGACCGTATTTGAGCGTTCTACCTGTGATGGAGCCCTCCATGGAGTGCCAGAATGAGCATTCACTCCTCCCGGCATGCTCAATTCCCTACTACTAGGTGCCTCCTCGGCCTTTCTGAAAGGACCTCCATCGTCCCTAAGAGCTGCAAATAGAAATTCAATTGAGCAGTTTGTTTTAGTGATCAGCCAATCTCACACTAGTAGTGTAGATACAGGCTAATGTTAATTCCAAGTAAGAAGAGGACGTTAAACATACACCTCTATAATGAAAGCAAGTGAAACATTCACAGAACGCACCTTCTCATAAAATTTAAGAAGGAAAGGAAAAAAACAAACAAAAAAAGAGAGAAGCTATTGAACCAATATAATCAACAAAACCAGTTGTTTATGGGAATTGAACCACAGGTTAACAATTTTTCCATTTCATTCCAAAAGCCACAAGGTATTTATTTGAATCACCCTTTCCCATCCAATCCAATCCAAACCAGCACCAGGCATGTATAGTACAATTCAATCACAAAAGATGTTTGTCCAGACATACCTTCAGCTCTGAACCTGTTCTCTGAGTATGTCTTCTGATCCAGCGTTGCTTCGGCTTTTAGGCTCGACCCATGATGAAGTAATTGCTGTTCATGAGGAGAGCTCTCTAAATAATTCGAAAAACCACCTTTTGAACTAACAATGTGTTCATCTTTAGAATCGGTATTTGCCAGCGGTATGTCTTCTCTACTTCCTGCTCAGAAAATCCAGTTCCAACACAAGTCAGTCCCCAATTGAAATAATAAATAAATAAAGGACAAACAGACACAGAGATATAGATGCATGGCTCTACCAAGCTTTGTTCTTCTTGTTTGTGTAAACTCTACTGGGTTCCTTCCATCTTTGGAAACTTGAGGTGCACCACTACTTACTATATCTCCTTTGTCAATTCCCTTCAAAAGAGCCTGCTCAGAAGAAAAGCATTCATTTGAACTGCTGAAAGTATCAGAATTATATTATGTATAATTTATAATGAATATGCATTACCATTTCCTCTGAATTTGGTGCACAAAGAGCCAGAGGCTCCAATGGTTCCTCCAAAGTAAGAGAAGTCACATCTATAAACCCATCAACTAATTTTCGAGACGATCTCATATCAGCCGTCCTGTATACATCAAGCAGCTTTGTCCTACTATACCTAAAAGGGTAAGGCTCTCCATGTTCAATTTCAACTTTGTCCAAAATTCCTACAGATTGAGAAATTGTAGAAACACTGTTCATAAAGCTTCCACCAGGGCTAACCCTTCCACGGCCAACAGAAAAGGTTGGAGGTGTATTTTCCCCACGGCCCCTACTAGGAATATATTTGTTGACTGCCGGAGTCTGGTTATGAGAAGGCTCCCCCCTTCCCCGGATTTGGGAAGAGTTTGATCTCCAAGGCCGATAGTGATCCCCATCCTTCTCATCCTTTCCGTGATTTCCAACATTAGATAAGCCTTTATCCTGCATGCTGCCATCTCGGCCTGAGTCAGCCCATTTGTCACGCAAACCTTCTGCCTCCTTGTTATCAGGACCCCAACGGGAGTTCCATTTGCTCTCTCGCCGTTGCTCATAATTGGACTCCCTGTTACTTGAGTCGGTCCACCTTTCTGATGGTGCACGACGTGCCTCTCCAAAGTGCTTTGCTGGTGCATTTTCTGTCCGACGATCCATCCTGCGAGTGTCATTAAGCTCTTTGTCCCCATCCCTCCACCGATCCTTGCGCACAGCAGAATTGGTGTCCCTTTCTTCATCCCGCCAGCGTTCATGACGACCACCAGTTTCCATGTCCAGCAAGGATGGCCTAAAAACATCCTTTTTCTTCTGGGTATCATGAATATCCTCACCATTTCCTGACAACTTCAAGGCATCTGAGCGATTGCCAAATGATGGATTTGGGCTGAGAGGTTTTTCCTGCATCTATGATGGAAAAAAGAAATAAAGCAGATACTCTGAAGCAATGTTCTAAACACATTCTCATACTTAAGATATAAGAGCATGCTGACAGGAAAAGCAGTGTAATAACATTCTCCTAGCTGACTAAGCCGGAATCCTGATAAGAAGATTATAGGTCATGAAAGTGATAAGAACACACCCCATTAAAAGCTCCAGGCTTACTCTCCCCCGCCTTTGGCAGAAGCCATTGCGGTGAAAGCGGAATAGGATTCTCAGAACCTTGTCCAGCTGCAGACATAAGAAATGAACACTGCCGTTAAAATGGTACAAATATCATAACCTTCACAACCAAAAAACAAATATTAAACATGTACAACTAGCAATCACAGTCGACTGGTTGGGGAATCCTTAACACCCAGAAATGATTGGATGGAAAACATTATATATACCAATTGAATATGAACTATCTACTCTAGCAGGCTAAATATGCCATAAACCAAAATGAGAGCTCACTATTTGACAGGAATAGTAAAGACACTCTTTTTAGACATAAAGGAAGACTAAAAGGACTACACTGCATTCATTTAACATCCCGCAGCACCAATACCCTTAACTCCATTGAAATTCATTACATAAACTAACATAATTTCAGCTAAATTTAAAGCAGTGATAAGGTTCAAATTGCAAAAGTTAAAACCTTCTTCCACTCGTAACTTAAAATCTTTGCAATATAAAAAACTTGAAAATAATAGGAACATTTCATCCTCAATGGAATAAGATGGTCAACAAAATATGTCTGATGTTTAAAGTCACACGGAGGACACCAAAGCACAAAACTTTCTGCATAAAAACATATCTTGCAGATTGTAAATAAGGCCTGTGGCTAAAGTACACAGATAAAATGCGGCGAAAAAACTAAGAAGAGAGTTTTTAAAATAAAAGAAAAAAGAAAAGGCAAACAATCACTACCGCATTCCACTGATACACTATTGTGAATTTCAGAAATATAACACAACCGAATGCATTACTTAAACCCTTGGTTCGATTCTAGTAATATAATTTTCCAAATCAAGAACGAAAAAAATGTGTAATTACGTTAAAAAGAAACCCTGGGTAAAATAATCAGATTTGGCGAGATACACCAAAACCCTAACACACCGCACCGAAAGAAATATCAAAACCCTACATCATCTATACCGCCGTCAAATTGGCTCTGAGAGCGAAAAAATGCAAAAGGCGGAGCAAAACCCCTCGGCGGAGAGGTTAGGGTTTTGGTGGAAAATCAAAGCGGTGGGGTGAGAAATCGAGGATGGGAGGAGGGTAGGAGGCAATGGAAGGGGGCGTACCTTTGGAGATCTGGGCGGGAGTGGTGACGGAGAGGTGGTGGCGGGAACCGGAGTCGGTGATGTCGGCCATGGATGATCGATTAAGTTGCAGAGAGAGAGAGAGAGAGAGAGAGAGAGCCAAAGAAACCCTTTTTGCGCTGAAGGAGTGAGGTAAGACACACGCGAGAGAAGGGTGGCAATATAAGTTCTGAGGCAACAACAACAAAAAATTGCTCTTCCAAAAAAAAAAAAAAAAAAAAAGAGACGCAATTAACCACACAGCGCACGTTTGAGGTGTATCGATTTGTTGTCTCACCCTTACTTTTCTGTTCAACGAGTTAGTAATTTTCATTTAGGGAAGATGTTTCATCCACACGCGTCTTGATTATGACGGGGATTACACGATTGGGATAAACTCCCCAAAATAACTCATAAAACTGCCATGTTAACTCTTCATAAAATTCCCCACAATACACATTATATTATATTGTTTCTTAAAATGGGAATAAAGATGTTACTGAAAATTTCAATTAAAGATGTTATTAGATTTCTTTCCATCTTCAATAAGATACAATTATATTTTTCTTTGGTCAAAAAAACATATATGAATAGATTTACTAATTAAGAGGAAGAGCATCAGAATTAGGATAGTTATATGATGATATTTATACCATGTTGAATTTACAAAACAGCAAGAAAAATCAAATACTTATAATGAGTTTACTGTAACTACATTTTCCTTTCATATTCACGAGAGCAACAAAATATTCACATAATTCGTTTTATATTTTTCTTACCATACTTCCAATGAAATTTGACCCCTTTTTTTAAGTTACAATGAAATTTGATCTTTAAACGCAAAGATTAATCATTTGGCTCTTGCATACTTATGCTACCTAAAACCAAATGCTTATTCGTTTCATATTAGAAAAATAACCCGTGCGATGCTGCGGGGCAAAAAGTTGTAATATTTCTTGTTCATTTAATAAGAATTTTGTAGTTGAGTGTGGTTCGGTTAATAAAAAAAACTTAGCTATGTTAAAACGAAATGAAAGATAGGTGAAATTAAATGAAGCAAAATTATTTATGAGTTAGGTTACATTGTGTCTACTCGGTTCTAGAAGCTGCATTCTATATGCAATATATGTACAGAACATTACCTCATCACAAAATGGCTGATATGATTTTAGTACAAAAAATTGCCAAGTAGGTGGAGGCAATCTCCCCACTTTGATTATCCGACAACTTCACATGCTTTGCTCTTTCCATTTCACCGTTGCATTCTCTTACTTGTAGGAAGAAAAATTATCAAGTCCCTTAATGATGGTAATATGCTTTGTACACATTTCAATTTCTCTGCAAGCTAGAGATGGTAGCTGATCAAAATTTATTTCCACATAAATGTCGAAATGGTAGCTGTAGATTACTATTGCTGTGTAATTAACACAAAAGAGATTAAAGTTCTTTTGTAACTTCAACACTCTATAACTCTATGCTACTCCATCCTTCCAACAAATCACAACTTTAAACTATGAAATTACTGCTAACTAAACAATTAAAAAAGTAACTGACCTTTATGTTTTGGGAAGGAGCAATGAGCACTGAGCTAAAAAAGAAGAAAAAGAAAAGTAGAGGATGAGTAATTTAAGCATTAAAGAAGCAATGAGCACTGAGCTAAAAAAAGAAGAAAAAGAAAAGTAGAGGATGAGTAATTTAAGCATTAAAGAAGCAAAAGGGCAATGCGACTATTTTCATATGAAAGGAGGCAAAAGGTTGAAAAATACGCATTAACATCTCCAAGCTCTCCCGTGTGATGCTCTTCTCCATAAGGAAAAAATGCAAGTGCTTTAGTCCACCACCTCCCTTTGTACTTATGAATAGATTGTGAACATAAAATAGCAAGAAAGATCAAATACTTATAATGAGCTTACCGTAACTACATTCTCCTTTCAAAATTCATGAGAACAACAAAATATTCACACAATTTATTTTGTATTTTTCTTACCACACTTCCAATGAAATTTCACCCCCTTTTTATTTATTTTTTTATTACAATGAAATTTGACCTTTAAACGCAAAGATTAATCATTTAGCTCTTGCATGCTCATGCTAGCTTATTCGTTTCATATTCTGTCTTTTTATTTTTTTTATTATTGCTATCTTTTTATGGTCAAATATAAACTATTTATTTAATCTGGTTTCCGTTATCAATAGAACTCAGTGTCTGGTCCGACCCACATTGGGCTGAAGTTCATTGCCCATTACGAAATGAGTGGGCCTCCAGTATTCGAGCTAAGCAACTCCGTCACCTACACGGGCCCACCTAAATCTTAAAAAGCCCCACAAAATTCAGTATTTCACTATTTCTTCCGGAGAGAGTGGGTGAAGTGGGGACGCCATTAACAGCAAGGGAAGAGCATAACGGCGGGAAATCTGGGCATAATGGCGGGAATATTTGGCGCCACAATCCCCATAACATCGTCCTTCGCGCCTCCTTCTCTATTTAAACCACCCCAATCTCCCTACTTGATCCTGAATCTCCGTCATCCCAAAAACCCAAATTACCGCCGTAATTCTCTCACCCAAATGGCCCAGCAAAACGGAAACCACGAAGTCACGGAGCGAGCTCCCAAGATCGCCAAGCTCCACCACAACGGCGACGTTTCGAAAACGACTTCCGCCGGTTTTTTCAGGGTGAAGAAGCTCTCTGAAAATGCCGTTTTGCCGTCCAGAGGCTCTCCTCTCTCTGCTGGTTATGACCTCTCAAGGTAAAACCCCCATTTCTCTCATTTTTGTTGTTCAGGCAAAAAAAAAAAAAATCACTGCAATCTAATGAAGGTTTTTCTGGGTTTAATAGCGCAACGGAGACGAAGATACCAGCCAGAGGAAAAGCCTTGGTCCCAACCGATCTGAGCATTGCAGTTCCTGAAGGAACCTATGCCCGAGTTGGTAAAACCCTAACCCTAATCCCCAATTTTTTTTGCCATCAATTTCCGATCAATTTAGTTCAAATGTTAAGTAGGGCTTGTTCTATCTGTAGCGCCGCGATCAGGGCTGACATGGAAGCACTCCATTGATGTGGGAGCTGGAGTGATAGATGCCGATTACAGAGGCCCGGTTGGAGTGATCTTGTTCAACCATTCTGATGTCGATTTCGAGATCAAGGTGGGTGATAGGATTGCTCAGCTGATAATTGAGATCATCATCACCCCTGATGTTGTGGAGGTTGAGGATTTGGACTCCACTGTCAGAGGTGAAGGAGGGTTTGGGTCTACAGGTGTTTAGGCCTCTCTGTTTATGGTTTTGAAAATCGGGGACTTTTGGGGATTGAAGCTAGTTATTTTGGACATTTGGGGAACAAACTAGCTGGGTAGGTTTGATTTTTTAGTTCTAGGTGACTGCTATGCTCTTGTAATGCAAATATTATCGATGGAGATGATTAACCAGTTTTAATTGTTATCGATTTATGCAGTTCTATGGAATATGAAATCTTAATAGATGTTTAACATGCTAGTCTTTAGCCAATGGCATCATAGCTTGATATATGATTTTACCCCATCTTCCCTTGTAATGGCATATATGAAATACTCTTGGTTTGGTTTGGTTTACCCCATCTTACCTGAGAAAGTACAATGTAAGCTTTAAATGAAGTGGCATTTTGAACGGAAAAATACATAGGGCAGTAACCAGTTTGGCGTGTAACCACTTTGGCGTGTAAAGCAAACACATTAAAAGTCTTCAATTATGACATATAGTGTAGTTGTTTCACTTGTTTGGGCAGCATTTCTGACCCAGAGCATTATCAATTCAACTACAATAATAGCCCAAAATTGTAAAGTTAACATTAGCAGAAATGTAAGCACAAGGCACAGATCACTTGTGCTGGGTTGGGAAGACGTTGAAATTATTCGTTCCGCCAAAGATACTCGAGAAAAACATTGCCAGCAGAGGCAAAGGCAATTATATCCGGGGCAAAAGTGTGGGTAGCTCAGAAGGGATATCTGAACTTAACTGCAGGCAAAAAGTAATTTTAATGTCATGACAGTACAAGAATCTTTTCTCAAACTGTGCAACAGTAAACAAGTTGAGAAACTTGTGGCTACTCTTTAAGACCATGTATACTCCAACTTTTCTAGATGACTGAGATAATAAGGATCATTTGCATACCTCCAGGTACTTTGTCATCAGCGTCTTAGTACTGAAATTAAAGCCCTCAACAGTTTTTCCTTCGGTTCGAGATGCATGGAGTTGCTTTCTGACTTGAGTTGCCAACGACTGGTTTTACAGACACGAAATGCATATGGTAAATAATATGAGGTGCAAAAAAGTAATGCAAGTTTAAATTTGGGAAGGAAACATATGAAAGTCAATGCAATAAGAAAACATATATTCATTCATGGCAGCAAGTTGGTCTACTAGGAGATCAACTTGATAAGATTCTTGTACCTTCCCCAATTCTACTCCCCACTGGTCAAAAGAATTAATGCCCCATACGAAACCTTCCACTGCAATTCTATGTTCATAGATTGCCAATAACTGGATACAGGCAAGATATCGATATTAGAATGCAGGGGCAGTTCAAAAGTTTAGGCATAACAAATGGTGGAAAATGGAGAACAAATCCCAAACCTGTCCAATATTGTAAGCATTCAGTGATGGAAGCAGAAGGCTAAGAGAAGGCCGGTTTCCAGAAAAAGTCTGTGGCAGATGTCTCATAATTAGCATGACTGGTTCACCTGTAAGCCAATAACCAAACCAGAAAGAAACTCACCTTATGAGGGATAAGATGCGGTGCAACGTTCTCCTTTTGCAGCTGTTCTGGGGTCTACAAATAACCAACTTTTGGTTAAACATTATCATTGTAGATAGATTGTATTCATAAACAATCAAATGCAGTAATATGTCTTCTCCAACTAGAGACTGCAAATGGCCAAATTGCTTAGCTTCTCTTGGTGTCACTACTTCCTAAAATCTTTTGCAAACTCAATTTTCTCAACAGAAAGGAATCAAAGGGTATACAAAGTTGTCATTATAAAAGATAAGCCTATATTCTACTGGGTGGTGTTTGGGTCAGATGATAAGTTTATCTTCAATTCTCCACTTTACGTAAGAAAGGAATAAGTTTAACAAAAACATCGATGAGGGAGTAAGTATGATGTGTACCTTCCCATATGCAAGGGCATCTGGCTGTGCAAAAAAGTTGGACATGAGCTCATCATGGTTACTCACCAGTTCACCTGCAGAAAACTTGTGTAACATTATTTACTGCATTACATAAAAAGAATTTTGACCATGCAATTGAATTCTAAAATCTGGTCTGAAGAGTGGTGGACTAGGTACCTTTCAGGTAAACAGGTTGCTGACTCTTCACAATACCAATGAAATCACAAGGAATAACGCGACCCTGAAGTTCAGGAAGAAAAGGTGTTAATGTTCACACTAGAGCACAACAAATTTCTTGTTTCCTTCACATACCACCAGAAAACTGATGGTTTAATGCACATTTGAATGTAGAACAATTCTGATAGCTAAATATATACAACCAGTTTTCACATTAGAACGAAAATATGACATAATATCTAGATCACCTGGTGAATTAGTTGGTAAAAGCTGTGCTGACCATTTGTTCCTGGTTCACCAAAATCAATTTCACCAGCCTCAAACGGAAGTAGTACACCATCAATGGATACTCCCTTGCCATTACTTTCCATGCTAACCTGAAGTGAAGTAAAAATTGGAAGGCATAAGATCAGTGAATATGAAAACATGGGAGAAGCGCTAGTGTAAACATGCCTGTTGAATGTGAGGAGCAAGCTTCTCCAGTGCTTGGGAGTAAGGTAAGATAGCCTAAGAAGAAAAAGCAGAAAGTAAGAAATTAAACTCATTGCTGCTTAATAGAATGAAATCTGAAAATGAGAAAGCAATACTCACCCTTGCAGGGTATCCAAGAAACGAAACATTCCATACGCTCAACAGACCTAAAAGAACCTGAATCAGAGATGAAATGTTATATATATCAGCAATCCCATAAAGCCTTACATGAAACATAACTATCTAAACGTCACCGTGAGTTCATGACAATCTACCCAAACTTTAATAGTAAAGGCGGTCCACGGGATGGTTACCAAGATAATTACACTAAAAGGAATAAAGAAAGAATACTACGTTAAGTAAATTATTTCCAATAGTATATTAAGTAAATTCTGACAGATAATTTTGAAACCGACAGTGTTACAGGTACTTGCCACTACTCCATCATGCTTGCCATTTCCAGTAGGAAATGTAATCTAAGCAATCACTAAAACCATAATGATGTTATAAACAATTTGAGGCACTTACAGGTATATTTTTCTCCAATGGTGATGAGTGGAAATGTTGATCCATGCTAAAAGCTCCCTTTAAGAATCTTTAAGTATGATACAAAACATCAACATTCAATGATCATCTCACCAAGTATTTAAATAAAAAGAGGATTTTTTCAAAACAAAAACACAGAGGAACAGGAGCATGCCTTTCTGGAGTAAAATAAACAATTAATATCCAAAGAAAAAAAAAATTGCAGTTAAAAGCCTTGTTAGTGTGCCACAGGTGAATATTGTCAGTGTCTACTTAGACAGACATAATAAAGAGTTTACTTAATCAGTGCCTAACATTGTATAGGAAATCAAATCTATATATCACAAAGTAGTGACTGAAATATAATTGAGAGAACCATGAAGGACGTACTTCTCAACAACTGAAAACCCATACTGAAGAGACAAGGGCAACACTCCGACAGCACTGCAAACTGCAATCAGAAAATTAAAAATATGATTCTAATATCAAGTTAATACAAATAACCACATAAGAAGGAAAACAACTTACCGCTATAACGACCACCAACCCAGTCCCAAAATGCAAAAGCATTCTTAGGGTCAATCCCGAACTTCTCTACAAGCTGAAACAGAAACATTTACATATAAAATACATGAGGATGGCCAGACTTTAAAGCATAGTTGAGGGTAAAATACTTGATTAACTAATAAAAGAGCACAAAGACAAAAATTTATACCGTAAGATTAGTGCTAACTGCTACCATATGCTTTGCCACTGCAGCAGGTCTGAAAAAACCCATCATTGATTAACTACAAAAGACGTACTAAATCCCTAATCTTGAATACTTGCAACTGCAGTCCATAGTAATAAAATTTTCATTTCGAGCTTCAGAGCATTTGAAGATAACGATACTATGCTATTTTGAATATGAAAAGTCCACTCACTCCAAAGCTAATTCAAGATATCCTTAATTATCCCAACAAAAATTAACTTAAGACCATATGTAATCATCACATATTTAAACCAGACTTGAATGTTAAAACAACTGTTAAACCCATATACTTGAAGTATTTATGGTAGTAATGCACTAACCCAAGAGAAGATGAAATCCATTCCCTAAGGGTCCGAGCATTCAACATAGTTTCAGCTGTTGTAAAGGTCTTCGAAACTACCACAACTGCAGATATCAACAGAAAGATGAGCATTAAGAAATCCACATAATCCAATGCTTCTACATCCTGCAAAAGCCAATACTTGGCGATCTAAATAGCTTATGTGTACCTACCAAGGGTAGTTTCTGGGTTCAACCCAGCAATATTTCTAGCGACGTCAATAGGATCAACATTTGCAAGGCTGCATCAAAAAGAAGATAGATGATTGATTGAAGAAAAAGATTAACATACAGGTATCAACTTCTCTGTGCTCAAGAAAAAAGTAAAGTTCCTAAAGTGGCTCAAGTATTTGCATCTCATCAGCTTTTAAATGCACTGATATTGTCTTCTCAAAAAAAGAAAAAAAAATGCACTGATATTGAGAATACAATAATTATAAATTTAAAAGCAATTCATAAATACTTACAAATGCAGCTGCCGTCCTCTTGCTGCTTCAATAGCCTCTGGATCTGTAGGATGTCATCAGTAAACCAATGAACATGGGGTAAACTTTGTTCTGAAGCAAGCATTATCAATTTCATGAGGAAAGCCAACAATGCAGAGAATCAATACATGGCATGCGTATGTTAACCTGTTTGAAGAGCTGTATGCACAAACAGAGGACCTAAGAAACTGCCGCCAATACCAACAGCAACAACATCCTTCAGTGCTTTTCCAGTGGCTCCAACCTAACAGCAAGGCCATTTACTCCAGAATTCAAGCACTATATATACAAAACAGGTAAAAAAAGATTGCGGAACATACCCAAGATCCACTCCGAATTGTTTCAGAGAACTTCTGGATCTTGTCCAGAACTTCCCAAACATCTGGGACCACATTTTTCCCATCACTCTGTATAACTGCATCCCTTGGAGCACGAAGAGCTACATGAAGCACTGATCTATTTTCTGTGCTGTTTATCTGAAGGCAACACCAAAAAGAAAAGATAGTAAGAGATTGACATGGCAAATCAGTAACTTTACGTTATTTAATTCCACATTTGTTCAAATAATAATTGACCAAGGAAGATTAATTTGAACATACATGCTCTCCGGCAAACATTCGGTTGATCTTATCTTTGAGGCCTGCAGCCTGCATTGTAGCAAAGACAACACTGATTAGAAAACAATATCTTCACCTCTCCCCGTCCTCAGGAAGGACAAGTAATGTATTTACCAAACCCACCTCTGCCAATTTGATCAGTTTCCCCATGGTTTCAAGGGTTGCACGCTGCCGCGAGTAGTCCAACAGCAACCCATCAAACTCACTATTAGAATATAGACACGCTCAAGTCAATTACATAAAGATGATATGGTAAACAGCAAAATTCATGACAAATGCTTCATGTTTAACACAAAACAAGGAAAACAAGAAAAGAAAAATCAAAGCCTTAAAAGAGTTGCAACAGAGAACCATACACCATCATTGCCTGGCAGCGGTTAACATCATTCATCAAATCACGCAAATGGGTCTTGTTTATTTCCTCAACATGGCCCTGCACAACAAAATTATCTCACATTTATTACAGATGCTAGACTACTCTCATACTACACCCTGCAAAAAGGTACTGTAACAATTTACCTTCAAATCTTTCCAAGGCTCAGTATCAGAGATCAAAGCAGATGAAGCCATTTGATTATACGCCGAAAAACACTTCAAATTTCCTGTATTTAAAATGAATTATTGCTTACCGTATAACCTACTAGGAATCTATTTTCATGAATTGTTCAGAACAGAGAAAAAATCATATAAAAAAAAAATTATACGAGAACTACGAAACATTAACCATGAAACCCATACTGCAGAAAATCTCTCCGCCTCTCTAGCAAGCGCAAAGTGGAAAATGGAACAGCGACGCTGAATCAAATTTCCGATTTCCAGTCTAGTATACTCAGTAAACAATACAAAAAGCCGAAGCGAGTAACCGAGGAGCTCCGGTGAGTTCAAGTAACAGATTATAACTGGTTTACGAGGAAAACTCGGATCATCTACACTGATATATCTACCAGTTCCTATCGTCTCTCCGGAGAGATGAACCAAAACGCAACATATAGTTCAAAAATCCATAACAGTTATTTCAGTGGCCGAAATTTCAGTTACCAAAGATGGTAACATAACAGCAGGTCGTACTCAACATTTGACCGAAATTTCAATCGGGTATGAAAAAAAAAAAAAAAAAAGGAAAGGAAGCGAGAGAGGCGAGAGAGAACAATAAAATTTAATTAATAAATAACTAAATTGACGATTAATATTTAAAGGAGGAAAGCCATACCTGAGAGTTTGAGAAAGTGAGAGGAGGTGAAGAAGAAGAAGATAGGTTTATAGATGGGACGAGTCGGGAAAGAGGTGAAGAAGCAGAGAGAATCGGAGAGAGATTCGAGAGAAGCTTCGGCCTACAATTGTCACGCAGCCCAGTCTCTGTCGTCATGTGGAGAGTGTGTGTGCTTTTCATGCCGTTTGGACACGTGGAATAGCCAAAAAAAAAGAAAAGGGAAATTTAAAAAAAATTCCGTTGCCGGGAATCGAACCCGGGTCTCCTGGGTGAAAGCCAGATATCCTAACCGCTGGACGACAACGGATGCTGTTGCTAATCTTACTCCAAATAAAAATTTAACACTCATCAGCCACCAAAAGAAAACTTTAATTTGAAATAGGCCATTCATGGAAAGTGGCCAATCCCCAAATGTATATAATTAAGTAAAAACGCGGAAAATTAATTTGCATTCCATAAATATAGATACAATTTATAGTAAATTATATTAAATGTTTTCTTGTCCTAATTTATGCATAGTGATTTTATGAAAATATTCTTATTAATTTCTTTGACCACGATGGTGGTTTCTTGGATTCTTTTAATGATAAATCATGCCTTGTTGGATCTTCTATAAATAAGTCACATTTGACTTTGGTCGAAACTCACAATCTCTCATTTTCTTTTACATGCTCTCTTTCTACATTTCTTAAGTTCTTACCAAAGAGGGTGATATATTCGTTCACACTTACTATGGAGGATTTGAGTTCTATATGGATGACTTGTGAAGAGGTGCGTCATTCTTATCATTTCTTGTTTAAAGTGACATTTTGTTAATCTTTCTTGCCGTGGTTATTGCTTGGCTTTGCAGTTAGTTCAAAACTTCATTGTTTTGTTATACTTCAATCCTGTGTTTTATGATGCTTTAGCAGTGATTATATTCAGCTTGGTATATTTTTCTGCACTGTATTCATTCCCGGTCTTTCTAATCTGAATGCAAGTGTTTAGGAGATCGAGTTGGTCTAAAGATATTTATTTTCGCAAGTGTTGATGAGGATATATATGTTTAAAAATGCTTGCAGTTTCTTTGTCAAAAAATGGATCTATCTAAAATTTTCAATATCCATATGATTCTTTTTATTAACAATTATGGAATAAATGAGCACTTTTTCTGTTTTATACTCTCTCTGTATAGACACGAACAGAAGCTGCATTGATTCTTTTGATAACAATGTGAATCGAAGTTATATATTGATCGAAGCTAGCTTGTAATATTTCTATGGTATTAGTAAGTTTATGAAGCAGAATATATTATTCTTTTTCTTTTGGTTACAATATATTATTTCTTTTTAACTTTTCTTTTTTTTCAAAAATTGAAATACTGTATTGTGTATTACACGTTGTTTTTCCCATTTTCGACCATTTACCTGTTTTGAATTCACAGAGTACAGATGACTTGAAGCAGAAGATTTTGAGCACCACCCTTGAACTAGAATCAGTGAAGAGTTTAGTAGCTAAGAGTCAACAAAATGCAAACAAGATACTCAGTCTTTTACAGGTTGCATATAAAGAAAGAGATGAAGCCAGAAATGAGTTGCGGCAAATCTTAAACAAGATGAACCCTAATTCTGCTCCAATTGAACAGTTTCCTAATGTTGTCCCACCCATTTTCATGCCCCCAAAAGCAAACTCAGGCATATCTGAGTCGAACGGCATCATTAATCCTCAATATGACTCTTCTCTTGTTGATTCCTTATTTGATGCACTTTCTTCACCAGATTTCTCGAATATCAACGATTCTAGCCACACGAGTTTTTTGAACCAGCCTTTGACAGAAGAACTTATCGGGACTACTAAGAATATTCCCACTGGTGTAGTGGCCTCTTTTGGTTTGGATGCTAAAATTGATTATATTGCTAAAGGCAAGAGTCTGCCTCAAAAAGGGAAGTTGTTGCAGGCTCTGATGGAAGCCGGTCCATTGCTTAAGACGCTTCTTGTCACCGGGCCTCCTCTGCCCCGGTGGCGGAATCCTCCTACTATGCAGACCCTAGAAATCCCACCCATATCACTCGAAGGTTGCGAGGCAATTCTTGCAAGTTTTAATGAGAAACCAGTGATAAAGACATGTTCTTCTAACCATCTGAATTCAATATCCTGTCCTGGATTTTCTCAAACATGTTCACCTGCCATGTGGAATTTCAACAATGTTCCTCCTGTGATATCATGCAAAAGTTCGAGGCCGCTGAATTCGAGTTCATATTTTGATCAACAAATCCCTGCTGCCAAGCAATGTAGGCTTCAATGAATTTAGTGGCAAGTGATCAGGACCTCATTATTGCTGGTGTAAATGGGATACTTTGTTTTTTGGGTATTTTTTTTGTACTTCTGTTTGAGAATTCAATAACATCTGAATCAAATTTTCTTTGATTTAATTGTTCCATCATAATTCGTTCATTCTAATAGAAAAATTCTATTCAACAGTGGATGTACGTACATGATAAACAAAAGAAGGAAATCCCTTGCACTTATCATATCCAAAGTCCAAAGTTAGTTGAAATCAATCTAGTTCGATATTGGAATTGTGACTACATGTAGGTGGGGGAAGTTAAATCAGAATGACAAAAGGATAAGATAAAACCTATAACCAAACATGCATGCATTTACAATTTGGAATCAATGGTGAAAACTTAAGAGGTAATTCTCTTGTAAACAAACAGCATGAACGGTACTACCAGTTTGTGGCTGTGTATAGTTTGGTTAATGGGGCATCTCTTCAGGATTGATGTGCTCTTGTTAATTTCTTCACTTCATTATACAGTAGTACTGATGATCCAGCTACTTTCGAGCCTTTAACCTTCTTCGTCTGCAGAACTTTGTTTGAATTTGACAACTGCTGTTGCAATTCGAAACATCAATTAATCAAGTGTTCATTGCATTACATGATCAACCTGAAGGACAACAATCCAAGGAAAAAGAAGTGAAATACTCTCACCATTGTATGAAATATGAATTGACATCCTCATTCTTTTGGGGTTTCAAAGTGGGGAACTCTTTCTGGTGGAATGTTTAGTGGTTCTATTGTAGTTAACAATTGGGGTATTGACATACCTCCGGAAATAACAATTTCTGCAGCACATTAAAACCGAAAAGCTCATGCCAATTTTCATCTTCAACCACCTAATATATAGTTACCAAAAAAGAAAAGAAAAAATCATGTACAGAACAATTTGTCATACCAATTCCTTCTCGAACTGACAGATTAGGCCTCATAACATCTTTGGGACTGATAAGAACAATGTCTCCAAGATAAAGGTGGTTGGTAGGTATATAAACACAGCAGAGTTCTTCTCCTACACTCCTTCGATTAAGAATAACTGTATTTGTAATAAATCCCAATACATATTCTCCGATTCTTGGATGCCTTATGATAGCCACTTCCTTGAACGCCTTAGAGGTCTGATCTGCAAAAGTGATGTCAAATGGGTCTAAGTTTCAGAATCTAGAAGCTCAGACAACGTTGTATGATAGTTTACATATACCTGGTGATATTGCTGTACTAATTTGCTTTGAGGCAGTATATATATAGCTTATAAGCGGCATTTTCTTAATAAACCACTCCCATACGGTTAGAACTGAAGTTCCCAACCATGATTGCATGAAAACACCAATTAGGAAGATGAAGATGAGAGAGGTGGCGAATCCAAGGCCTGCAGATTGAAATCAGTTGCAACGAAAAATGATAAGAGATTTTCCTTCAGCCTAAAGTGTTGAATTCATCAGAGTTGGAATTACCGTTTGCTTTGCTTAGAAAATTCTTTACTTTCAAGTCTTAGCCTTACTATTTCATGACCAACTGAACCCAAACAAATGAAATTATACACAGTAAGTAATTCGACTTACCAAAAACATTGATTCCTAGATGATTATAAATTGGGGAGAAGAAACCATCCACAAAACGAATGAAAATCCACGTCACGTAGAATGTAATGGCTATTGGAAGAAGAATGACACTGTAAATATATTGATAAGAAAAAATCATTAAACTCATGGAGAAAATTTCTCTGCTATGTACTGTGTACGCACGTAAATGCCAGATATTTTAGCACAAGACGGGTATCTGTAAAAAATAAAAAATAAATATCCCACGAAGTGATTGACATTGTTAGAGTAAGAAAATAGAAGAGATGAGAAGTTACCATCCTGTCATAAACTTCTTGGAAGCCCAGCTCTGAATGACTTTTGAAAATGCCTGACAAAGCAAGCAGAAAATTCATGTAACTTTCAACACAAGGAATAGAATCTAACACGTCAATCATATCCTAACAAAAAAATCTCTATTTAATGAAAGGATCCTTAATGAAATTATGTTTTGCAATATGTGAATGTGTAGGAGAAACCTCGCGGCCGGAGGTATGATGGGAATGAGATGATGTTGATGTTGTGGAGGTAGCTGGAGATTCCGGCGAGGAGTTGGAGGATTTGGGAGGTGCATTTTCGGGGTTCGAAACCGGAATAAGAAGCTCTAGATCCCTCTCCCTCTCTCGAATCAGGAGCTCAAGATCTCTCTCCCTTTCTCTCGTTGCCATTGTGTTTCCCTTCTTGTTCTTGCTTTTGGGTGTTGGTGTCTCTCTGCCTCTGCGTCCCTTACAGTTTGCGAGAAATACTCGGACCACTATTAATTGAAAATCAAATTTAACCAATCACACTAAGACAGAGTGCCTTCCCCTTCAAACGCCATCGTTTGGGATTCCTAAGTCTGTCAAAGTGTCATTTTGTATATTCATTTTCAGTTACTAGCAAATTAAATGTGATAATTCTACACAGTAATTGCCATATTAATATGAAACAGACCAACATATTGACGTTATTGCTTCACATTCTTAGGAAACCACAGCTCTCTCATAAACCATATATAATTATATATTCATTCATTTACATTTACACAAAACAATTCTTAGAAAACCATTTGGAGGAAAGGAAAGGTTTCTAATTTCAGGCTAAACATATAACCCAATCATAAGTTACACAAAACACACCCTGAAGGATTCAGGATCCTAGGTTTTTTTTTTTTTTTTTTTTCTCCCCTACATATTTCAGTCTTCTCAAGTTCCTTCAGCTTTAGCTTTCAGAATGTGACGTTTATTTAGTGACACAGAGGCCATCTATCTCTATATCTTCAGGTACTCCCACTTGGGTAGTTGCAGCTATCGTAGCCTATACGAAACAAAAGAGTATAAGCACACAAATGCATGCTTGAGGTGAAATGAACTTTATTCTGGTGAAAGCCTTACTAGGGTTGTTCGAGGACAGTGTAGCAGTTTGCGAGAAATCGCAGTTCTGAGCATCGTGACCGGCGGTTTGATACAGAATATTCATGGCATAAGCAGCGTGGGAAGCCACCGTGTTTGGTTCAAAACAAGCCCCGCCCGGTTGAATTGGACTACAATCAAAACCATGTCCACAAACATAATCTATGTTAGCCTGCAACTGAGTCTCCGACACTCCCTTCTTAGGCAAACACCACACCCCTTTATTTGGATTCGGCGCAGTAGATGGGTTCGTTGGCGTTTTGGGCACTACTGCAGAGGGTGTCTTGGGTGTGGTGGGCACGGTCGGCGTCTTGGGCACAGTTGGCGTGGTGGGGGTCTACAACAACAAAAATGACGATGGTGAACATAAAAAAAATTACAATGTAGACTAAGATGTACACTAGTTCTGTTCATGATGATGAATTTTCACCTGGCTAGCACTCTTGGAGAGACCAACATCATAAGTCATGGTAAGGTCAGGCTTGAAGAGGCCGAAAGCTCTCTCGGAACCAGGGCCGGGTTTCAAGTTCTCATCATAGAGTGCAAAGAGGTAAGTGTCCACCGACTTCCCTGGCATCAATGGAGTCCCAACCATTGATCGAAGATGCGCAATCAGATTACCGTTATAGGCTTTGGCGTTTTCGACACTCGGACCGACCTCATTGTCGTCTCCTTTGTACGGCCAGCCAGTCTCCGCAACCACAATTTCCACATTACCGCGCCCCATGGAGTTCAATGCAGATTTTATTGCATCCACCTAAACAGAGGAGTTAGTTAACAATTAGGTCAATTTGGTTTCAAAGGCATAACGGTCTTTAACCGGGGTGGTCTCACCTGTGCGTCGAACATGTTCATGTAATTGATGTTTGTGTTGGAGTCGAACCGCCCCTGGTTGGGTTGGAAGAGGCAGAAAGCCAGGGTCTCGGGTCGGGTGTCACTCCGGTACGCAAAATACGGGTACGGGTTGATTGCAAAAGGCGAACCGGTGGCGCTACAGAACGCCAGCAACGCCTTCATGACGTCACCAAAACTAGGATCAAAGCTACCGGAGGACGGCGGCTCAGATTGCTTCAGCACCGACATGGCATGGACAGTGGAGACCTTAATTTTCCCGCCCAAAGATGCGGAGTTGAGGGCGTTTTGGACATTTTGCATCGCCGGAACTAGTTGACTCACCAGTCCCTGGTCGCCGGAGGTCAGGACCTCGTTGCCGACCGTTATGAGGATGATGTTGCTTGCCGGGTAGAAGGCAAGAACGTTGGTGCTGACCCAGTTGCTCGCGTAATTCGGGTCGGACGCAAGGGCAGGGATGTCGCCGTTGGCCGCTCCGATGACGATTCCGATGCCCGTGTTGGCTAGCGCTTTGATTATGGCCGGGTCGGAACCGTAGAGCCGGACCTTTTGGATTGAGGTGGACTGGAGTAGCTTTGCGGTGGATGAAGGCGGCGGGAGGTTGTCGGCGACTTGACCGTAGTTTACGCCGATAAAGGATTGACAATCTGCATTCAATCAAACCAACAATCAGATTAAAGAAAGTAGGAAACAGAGCAACTCAAACAGACCCCTTTTTTTGAATCATTTCATTTACATTAAAAGAAACATATTTTCATCTTCAGACCAAGAATTTCAAACTTACTTGCAACGTTGAAAGCCATAACGAAGAAGGCTACAATGTGAAGAAGGATGATCGCCATGGTTGCTCTGGTTTTCGACGCGATGCGCGCAAGAAATAGATGACGGGACTTGGGGGTAAAACCGTAAAGTGAATTTTCGGTGGGGTGGGCTTCAACTTTACTAAAGTAAATTGGACATCGAGTTAAGTGCAGTGCTAATCTGCTACCTGAGAAACTGGAATCTCTGTACGTAAGTTTTTTTTTTGGCGTATGTACGACGTGTAGCGTTTGCTTCTGTTTGAATGATTTTTTTATTTTATTTATATATTTTTTTTTCCGGGGGAAAAAAAACGAAAGGTGCTTACCGTGGCTGGGCGGTTCTGATTTTGTAAAGGTGAGGAGTTGGGAGCCAATGGCTTAATTGTGAGAGTGATAAAAATGCAGAAAGAGAGCTTTCATGCATGTACTTGAAATCGTATTTAGGAAATGGCGTAAATAGCCTTTTATTGCGACCGTTGTGGACTGGTGTATTTGGTTATCATGAGAGATTCTTAGGTATGGCCAGCATGTCACGTCGTCGTACGTCAGCCAATTATTGTCTATGTAGGAAGGGTGTTTTGAGTATTTTATTATAATTAAATATGGATAGTTTTGAAATTCAATTAAAAAATAGAGATATATGATTAACCAGACGTATCACGTGGCTGATACGTTTGCTCTACCTTAGAATTTCTCAGATTATCATTATTACGTGGCTTTTTGGTCCACATGTAAAGATCTCATGCATGAAGACACATCTTATTGACTAGACATTCTTCACAAAGATAGTCTGAGTATTAGATTTGTCCGACCATTTAATCAAAAACATATTCCTTTTATAAATTGATATATATTTTGATTCTTAATGATAAATATGAAGTGTTTTGAATATCAAAATTTTTCTTCTATGAAATTTGATCGATAGGATAGACCAAATAGTATGGCCGCCCACTACAAATTTGCTAGTAGTTTTCGTGAGTAATTTCTCTACCTCAAAGTTGTAGGATTTCAATTCAACTCCACCTCCACTTTAGTTAGTTAAAAAGAAAGAAAAAGAAATCAAACAAATACACATATTAGTGCATGTTTTTACTTCCTTACTAAGGAATACAGTCTCTCCTTTTAAGAACATGGCCACATTTCCAGCTTGAAAGAACTTTGAGCAACATAGAAAGTAAAGCATTTTCAATCAAAGCACACTGTGAAAAAAGCTTCTCATATATTAGTAGAATATTGATGTGCTTACTTCAGGAACAAACGCACAAAGGAAACCAACTTTAGCAAGCTGAGTATAATTGGTGACGAAGTAACCTTTGAATAATGATAGAGAAGAACCATGATTTCAATTTTCAAACATTCAAACTAAAGCTTCTGTTCTGCCAGTGCCTGATACATGCTAAAGATTGGCCTCTAGCTAGCATATTATAAACTACTGCAAAATCAACATGCTTATCTTGGATCAGTATTTTAATGAACAACTTATGATGTTATCGATCATAAGTTCATAACCATTATCAACTTTCCGATAAAGTATGAGTTTGGTAGCTAACTAAATCTCTATATAGCTATAATTAAGTAATTATTTTGGACTAATTGAGATATTATTCAGTAATTATTTATGATCACGACCATTGTCAACTTTCCCATCAAGTAAGAATTTGGTCACTAGTTAAATTTCTATTGTGAGTGTCTGATACTCTGATCACTAATGCCTCTTCTGGAAGCATAGTTCATAAAAAAGGAAAAAGAAGAAGAAGCATAATTTAGCATTTCTGGTGCATCTGATCCAACCACAGAGTGCCTTCCTTTAACATTGAGAACAAAATGGGCTAATTGGGTTGCTTTTGCAGAAGCCAAAAAAGTAGACGGTACTTAACTACTTAACACACGCTAGTCAATTTTTTTAAAAATAATAAAAATTTGCTCTCGTTGAGAGTCGAACTCAAGACCTCCCGCTTACTAAACGGGTGCTCTAACCAACTGAGCTACGAGAGCCTTTGATTTTAAACTGTCAAAGTAGTGGTACATTACAAAATCCCAGTGTACATGAACCCAAAAGCAGAGTTACAAAATCAATGTATATGAACCAGAATTCCAGCAAACAGTATCCTAACTGCTATCAACAATGACAAAATCAATGTATCCGTTACAAAAACCAAATACACCAAATGCATTGCTGCTGCTCATTTTGCAGTAATGGAAATTCTCACATATGAAAGAGGTCTCTGGTAAGCTCATCAACAAGTCTACCGAGCACACCCCTCTCCAAATCCCTAACAACTTCATCCACTTCAACAAACCCAAACACGGTCACATCCCAACCCAAATCCCACATACAGCTCAGCTCAGGCTCCCTATTATTCACGTCGAATTCAAGCATTCTAGGCACATACTCTTCAGCCCCACATTCCAGTTTTCCATTCTTCCCATACAGTTTCAGCTTATCAATGTCTTTACTCAACTGCTTAACCAGCTCATCCAGAGACTGGACCTGAGTGAAGCTTATGGATACCTTCACAAATTTGGGATGCACAGCGAGCTCTTGCCTCTTACCTTTTCTTTTCATTATCTCGTAGCTGCAGTCTAATGTGAGCTTAATGTCTTCGGGATGAGTGATGTAGTTGTACTCATGATTGTAGTCGCTACTACTAGCGTGGAGAATTCCGAAAGGGATTTCGAGTCTGAAAAGTGCCTCTGCTGTGTTGAGGAACAGTTGGCTCTGGATCACTATCTGCTTGAGAAGGATTTCAGTTTCTGTAAGTGGCTTTTGTTTTCTCCATTTGAAAGGCTTCTGTTGCTCCAATTGCAATGTGGATGAAATATCCAAGGTGTCTTCATGGGTTGATTGGGTTCCTGCAACTTTCATTATTAACTTACTGAACCATTTGTTGCCACTTGCATTGATTTATAGGTTCATATGTAGAAATGTATTAACTTTTGTTGATGAACTACATGGATTGACACTTGAAATAGATATAGAAAAATCTGTAATCTCTCTATGGAGCTATAACTGTTCTTGAAAAAAAAAAAAAGGTTTTTTTTTTTTAAAGGGAAAAAGAAATTGTTTTTGTTTATGTGAGATGAGGAATTCAGTTGAAAGCAGAGGTTCTACTTACCATTAAGTGATGTAATGCACTCATCAGCTCCAAAGTTTGGTATTTGATCATGTTGATCGTTAGGTACTACTGAGACTGAGTTTTGACGCTGCATAACAATCAACAACACTTCGAGTTAGTTCCCACCAAGTTTGAATTGATGAACAGAATCTTGCTTAACTCTAATAGTCAGAACCTTTCAGGTTTTATGGAAGATGAACTTACACTGTCATGTGGGACTAGAGTTTTTGGTTCTCGGAGGCTTCGGAATTCGTCTTCATTGCGACCATAGAAAGTAGGAGCCTCAGCTTCTTTCTGTAGGTTCTGTACCAAATGTAGTGGTCGAGTGCTTTCTGTTGATTTGTTGGACTTGACTATGCGTGGCTCTGCTTGTTTCAACCTACTGGCTCTACCCTTTTCTGCTCCACTGTGGCCACTGACTTTATCATGGGTTCTAAGTGTCACTTGCTCCAAAATAGATTGTTTTGGTGGCCTTGTCAACTTATTCAGCGTTCCATTTCTTCTGGTCACTACTTCATCCACTCTTCGAGGAATTTCACTTTTATTCACTCTTCTAGTTTTTGCCTTCTGTAAGGGTGCTACATGATGAACAGCTTTCTCCTTCATAGCTGGTGGAATGCCTAAATTTTCTTGATCTGAGTCCTTTTGAGGAAAATCATTCATATGGATGTTCAATTCAGCTGAACTTTTTCTTCTCACCAGATTCTCGTGGTAAGTGCCATTTGGAACTCCTGTGGGTTGCACGGCATTAACAACTTCTATCATACTGTTTCTATTTACCCTGGCTTGGCTTGTGTGAGGCTGCTTTGCTGCCTTGTTGGATGTACTCTTGGATACCATCTCAGTACCTTGTTGTTTTCTTACCTGCAACTTTTGTTCCTCAGACCTCATAGTATCCTGCTTTCTTTCTTTTTCGTGATTATCCTTACTGCTGTTCCGTCTGAATTGGGCACTTTGCTGCTTATCTGTTTTCATGGTGGTTGTCTTTCCTGATCTTGTCACAGGTTTTATTCCCATCAAGTCTTTTGAGGATTGTTTTCCATCATGAATAACCATCTCAAGGCCAACATTGTTGTTGGCAGGCAGGACCTTTTCTGCTTGCAGAAGAAAAGCAGTGTTTTTCTGCATCAATGGATTCTTATTGCCTTCTACCACTTTCTGTCTACTTGTGGATACCAGATTCTCACCATCTTTGGTCTTAACGCCAACAATTCTACTGCTTTCCTGCATTGTGTGCCCTATTGTAGCTCCCCTTTCTCTTGGTTTCTTGGGGATGTTGTCTTTCTGTGTGGTAGTGGATTTTGCGTTTTCATTTTTGGGAAGCTCATCCAGGCCCATCAGCTTTGCAATAACATTTGGAATCCTATCTTTTTTTGGTTTAGACACTTTCTGGTCTGACTGTTTTGATGGATTTTTGACATCAGGGATATAGCCGACTGAATGCCTGCGAGAAACTGAGGTTGCTGTCTCTCTGCCTTGCTTCTCATCCGTACTACCTCCTGTGGGGTAAGTCAGAGCTGCCATCTTCGGCTTGAGGGCCATCCTTCCTACTTCTTGGATTTTACGAGCATGTCTAGTTGATTTGTCAAAGGAAAACCTTGGCAGAGCCAGTTGCTTTTGTTCTTCTATTTGGTCTTCACCATCTTCATCTTCGTCTAGCAATGTGATCCGACTTTTCCTTTGGGAGGTGGTCATATGTTCTGAAGCTTCCTGCAGGTTCACAAGCATTCTCAAGGACTCTTCCAAATCCATGGCCCCTTTAAACAGTTCCTTCCCGATCTCTATTGAAAACTTATCAACATTAACACCATTGGAGCAAGCTCTAAGGATCTGGTTTAGTTTCTGTGCCCCTCTGGATATTTCTTCTATATGGAAACTTGAAAGGTTAGGGAACTGACTACTTGAACCCCAGTACATGTTGAAATTTCCCTTTCTTTCCATTTTGTTGAAGTCCATGGATCCCCTACCAATTTGATTCAGAAACCCCATCACTGAACTTTTGCTTGATGAACTTGTTCTGGTGAGTTTTGTGGCTCCATTCTCAAGTGCAAAAGCCAAGGCCATGGAAAGATCTACTATTTGTCCTGAGTTCCCACCTCTCCCATAAGCAACCATTTGGTTTGAAGCTTCTTGACGAATAGGTGTTCTACTACTTCCAGTTGACCTGCTCTGGGGGTTCCCAGTTCTGGAACTAGTCTACAAGAGTGGAAAAAACATTTGGAGACAAAATTAATTTCATTCCATCTGCTTTAATAATAATCAGATTGCAGCAATTTTAAGTATGATCTCTTACTATTCCATGGGTTTTTGTATCCCTTGATCCTCTATAAGTTTGCTTGGAATAAGCATATGCATCTGTATGAAGACATCATAGAGTGCGATAGGAATCAATTTAAGTATATATATATATTCTCTAGCTATAAATCATACATAACCGTTTGACCTCCGCAGATGTCAGTTCAAGTGTACTGTTTTGCGCCTTCATCGGTCCTAAAGTGGAAATATATCTCATTTGATCAAAACAAAATCGATCATTTTTCGTCTATCCATCTTTAGTTTGTGAGTAAAACAGGAGAAGCAATGGTCTACCACTATGTTCTGTCTAATCAGTTTAGATCAAACTTACCATCTGACACCCATTTTCCTAATCGTCTTGAAAAAATTTCAATTTTCAAGTATGAAAGTTAAACAGATAATATGAGGGTCTTAGTTAGTGTAGTTTTAAATTTAATTTGCTGCAGGGACAAATAACAACAAATATGTCATAGTTTTCAGAACAACAATGCAATTTCTACAAGTGAAGGTACTTTTGCAGCGCTTTCACATGCAGACTCTTTGAATAAAAGGACAAAGAACTAGATTCTTTTCTTAAATATTGTGTTTGTTCTTTCAAGTGATCCTTATACACTTCTTTAACTATGCTTTTTTAACTATTGCTTGCACTCAGTGCACAAGAATCATAGTTCTCATGAATTTTTTATTTCAGTCTTTAAGTGCATCCCTAATTCATGCTCTTTGAATTGGTAATGAGGAAATTCTAAACGCTCATATCTTCTTCATTTCATAATGACCAGGACAAGTTTTAGGAGGTTAAATATATACTTACCTATAGCCATTGCGTTTGAACGGTTTGAGCTCTGCGCTGGTGCAGCCATTCGTTCCTTCCTAACCCGAAGATCATCCAGCAGCTTTTGCGCAAAATCTGATCTCTTCGCCATGTTGTGTGTGCAGCAGTGCAGACCTGCAGCTTCAACTCTGTTTCATTATTGTCTCAACAATACTTGAGCAACAAATTTGTACATTGTGTTTTTGGTAGTAAATTCGTTTGCATATAGGGAGAGAGATGAGAGGTAATGCTCTATTACTTGAAATTGTGGTTGAGGTGGGAAGTCCATTCCAAAACTAAAGTAAACAGTGTTGGAAGATTCTTTTATCATATCATAGAAAGATTGAAGTGAACGTTTAGCTCTCATTCTCTCTATGTTTGTGATCGTATGCCTGACTTACATTTCAATCTAAGCAAGAGCAGGGTTTTCAAAGTGCTTCTCTTCCAAACTTGTCTATGCGCAACTTTTGCTTAGTTTTCAATGAGTATCTTCATCTTTCGATGGACAGAAGTCTCTGCCCATTTTGTGTTTCCCTCACGATTTATGATGATTCATACAATCTACATTTCAAGTTATCGGTAAAAGATGATTGGAAGACCTGGTACAAATGACTGATCGTAAAAACTGTTGACTCTATTTTTTAATATTTTTAATGATTTCTCGGTTTGTAAATTTTTAAAATTATGATAAATAAAAAATTCAGATATGTTTTAGGGAATCAGAAATTGAGAGATAATCGCTGTGTATTCTCATTGATAATAGGGGCCTCTTTATATAGAGGATTACAAATTTACAATGCATAGAGTTAGAATCATACAAGGAAAGAGAATCTCTAGATTCTTCTAATTGAACTCTATTACCACTAAGTCAAGTAACCTAGAGTTTGGATTAAACACAAATAGAGATATCCTTAAACAAGTTGAGATTTTTGAGTTGTGTCAGTTCTAAAATTATTTAAAATCTTCATTTTTTAAAAAAAATAATCATTTAGGGGTGGGGAAATAAGTACATTCCATATTTTGAGTAGGGATTGAGGGTCTTAGACAATTTTTGTTTTTAGAGAAACATCCTAGGTTGGTTCCTACATAATTGAAACAGCATACGATATCTTTTAGTGTGTTTAATCTCTCTTAAGGAGGTAGCGTTAACCTCACTAGACATGAATATTATGAGTCTTGCTTGCATAGATGTGAGCATACTCACTATTAGCCTCACTTGCCATGCAGCCCATGCCCATGTTAGTCTTACATGATTTTGCCCACATTTAGCCTCTCTTGCCTTGCCCACCGTATTTCATCAATGACTAGCAATGGCACCCACGCTTTGCCGCGGGATTTGTTATTGGTAATAGTTTACAATAATGAAAAATATAATTGAAAATGACTATATTCTTGATCAAACTGATAAAATACCTTATATTACATTAATCCGAATAGTATTTATGTGAAGAGAGACAAATTGTCCCCAACTGAACTGTTCAGAAAATACTTTCATATAATCTGATTCCTTCAGGCTTTTGATTTTCTTCACCACAAACTGTTAATATGCATCCTTTAGGACACTCTCAGCCTCCTATTTTAGCTGTCCAACAGTTACATTCAACGGCATTATCATTATCTCACCTGGAGGCAACTCTCTCTTGAATTCAACTTCCTTAATCTACTACGTAGACCATGTCCAAGTATAATGCAATCTTGACAAAGAGTAATTTATAATCACAGGAACGATAGACTCAAAAAAAGAAATATCAGGACAACTTTTCTCAAGCAGTTATGAAAAATCGAAGTCTCCTATTTAGGACATTTGAATAAATAAATCTACTCCAGATAATTACTCAAACTAATTAGGGCGAACAAAACCTATGAAGCCATCAAAACACACAAGGCAAGATTGGATCTTTATGGTCAATAGATGATTACACAGATTCGGAAGTAGGAATTTGATCAAAAGGAAAGCACATAAAATAAAATAAAAATCAAAGTGTGTATTGATTCATTAATCATAGAAACTTGATTCAATCTCATGACATCTTTCACCAAAATCTAAACAAACAGTACGACGAACGATCCACAGCAATAAAGGTCTTACAGAATACATGTGGTATTAAAGAAAGAAATCCTTACGCACTTCTAAATGCTAGCTGAGGTATTCAAAATATGCTAGCTGTCAGTTATTCCAGGTTTAAATTGGTATCCACATCTATAATGAGCAAAGTGAAGGGACCATATAAAACACTACAGAAATCAAATCCAGCAAACAACGTCAGAATATATAAAAATGACCATTTCAATCATGAACATAAAACTAATTCAGTTGCTAATTTGTTTCATTCCAATTAAGATTCGGTTGACAAAAAACACTAATGCTTCTTTTGATAGCTGGTAATCAAAGTGGTTAATCCCTCATTTTTTTCACAGGTTATATAGTTTGCTTAAATCACAAACTGAAGGATTAATGATTCTCTTGATATCACTTTAACTACATATTTAAGCCGATCACTTCTCAATAAAAAGTTAAAAATAAATTTCGAAATCCAAGCCCAAAATCATCATTAGCAAATAGCAAGCACAAAATGTGAGTTAGAAGGCACGAAAAACAGAACAAACAGTAATAAAAAATGGGAAACATAGAGTTCTCACCTTGAAAACTATATAATTGCAGAATATGATGAGTGATATCTAAGCTGGCTCTCTCTTCTATGATCTAATTACCATCTAAACTGAAATATCTCTATAAAAGACCCTCGCGGTAATACAATGTTGATGAAAGGAACTCACCCATTTGCAATAGAGTGGTGCAAAATGGCTTTTGAAACAATGGGGAGGTGTTAAAAACCGAGCCTTTTTTAAAAACAGAAAGCATAGGCAGTAAAAACTGTGCCCAGAAGCTAGAGAGAGAGAGAGAGAGAGAGAGAGAGAGAGAGAGAGAGAGAGAGAGAGAGAGAGAGAGAGAGAGAGAGAGAGAGAGAGAGAGCTGTTGTGTGAACCAAATGGTACAGAGAAGCAGTTTGCCAAACTACCCACGATCAATCAAATGCATAAACTTTGACAACTCGGATACCAAACAATCAAACATAATGACTCAAATGAACAAAAATCATCAACCACAGTGATTCAAATACCTAACAAACTTCTCAGCAAAAAAAAAAAAAAATACAAACTTTAACAAAAGACAAACAAAACCCAGATAACAAAAGCTCTCAAACCTTGGGATTAAATTTCTCCTCTTGTCCTTTCTTTTCCAGAACCGCAGGAAAAAAACCCAATCTCTTTATCTCTCGATCGTGGTTGAGTTGGTAGTCTGAAAATTGAATTAAAAAGTATTAATTAAATGAACAATTCATACATAAATCTTTCTGTGATAGTTCATATAGAATGCTTCATTTTCAAAAGGAAGAAAGTAAGAATGCTGATACACAACCAATTCACTAACTGGAGCTATACTATTTGAAGTCTGACGCTAGAGCCCAATCATAACAAACACAATTTTCAGCTAACCAATTAAACAAAAATACATACAATCAAATACCACACCTATTCTATTTGTTTTCAACCCAATCTTCTCGTCATAACTCATAAACTCGAACCACTCAAAATGCAAAGCACTGGATAAAAAACAAAAAGAAACAACACCGATTATAATAGCTAGAAAACTGGAAGGAAAAAAAAAAACCAATTCAAGAAAATCAGCTTAGAGTGTGTTGGTACCAAATCGAAATCCCACCAAGCTTTCACGATGGTTGACGTCGATGGCAAAATTTGATCACACAGAACAGCGAAGCTGAAGCTCGATACGCCTATATACTTAAAGGATATAGCAGATAGCGCAGGTCTTCTTCTTCCTCACAGCAAAAGACCCAATCAAAAACCCATAAAAATTCAAAACCGCCGACAACAAAAGACCCAATCAAACCACACAAAAACTAACGAAAGCAATAGCAGCAGAAAAGAGAAAGCTTACGAACTTGCACCCCTCAAGCTACAAATTCGACCTTATCAAAACAAAACTAGATACCATCCTCTCGCTTTCTGCTCAAACACGACAATCACTTTTCTTTTTCTTCGTTTTGTTTTTGGTCTGACCACAACTCTTCTATCGGGGCAAAAACAGTTAAAACACACATATGCAATGGCAAGCCGTAAATCACTAAGAAAAAAAAGGGCAAAACCGTCCTTTCAGGAAAACAGTGCTATGAACAGTGCCGCTCTAGGAGGCAAAAGACTACTTATTTCAAAATAAATTTAATATTTAGTTAATTTTAGACTAAAATTCTCTAAAAATAATAAATAAATAAAAATTAACGTGGGCCTGTATAGAAACTTGCTGGGAGGCCCAGCCCAGGAAATTTTTGAGAAAAATATCTGTCTAATATCCAGAACGTTCTTCGCATAAGATCCGTCGATATTTCTTCGGCCAAGTCACAATAACTGTCGATTTTTCCAATATAAATAGATCAACCCCGCCCTCCTCAAACCTAACCGTTTCTTTTTCAGGCTCATCTAACCCTTCCATCGCCTTCTCGTTTCTACATCTCTTCTTCTTGCAGCCAGCTATTTCCTTCTCCAATTCTCCTTTTCGAATTCGACCCGACCCTTTCGTCTCAGGCTTGGAGTTTCGGTACCGGATCTCGTCAGATCCAATCGTCGTCCTCGTCCTCGTCGTCTCGCTGTTTCAGGCCAGAAAGAATCAAGAATCTTCACCTCATGAAAGCCACAAGGTAATGGAAATCTCATTACTTTTCTTGTATTCAAATTGATTCTTAAGCTTCTTGATCTCGTTCTTAATTTTTCGCATCGTTTTTAATTTCAGACAATTAGCCTTCGCTAATTGGATCGGTGCGGCGGAGCAACGGTGGATGTTGATTGATATGATGACTGTTTTGTAGAATTGTAT
This sequence comes from Rosa chinensis, assembly GCF_002994745.2. NCBI lineage: Eukaryota > Viridiplantae > Streptophyta > Magnoliopsida > Rosales > Rosaceae > Rosa > Rosa chinensis. The sequence goes on from NC_037093.1 coordinate 61,586,608, forward strand.
GGTTGTTGCAAAATCTTGTTTCAATCATGTAATCTTGAAGATGATGGAGCCATGGAGGTAGGATAATCGAAGGAAGGTATATATAATCTGTTAAAATGTGTAGGAGACCTTTGCCATGACAGGTGCGCTTGCATGGCAGGTCAAAATGCCCTAATAAATTTACACTTTTCGGGTTTTTGGGGAGGGAGATGGCACGGAGTTGTTGTTTTTTTTTGGTCCGGCTCTTCCTCCTCTTCTGCGTGCTCTCTCTCTCTCTCTCACACACACACACACACACACCACATTTTAGTCTATGGTTGCCTTAGTCAATTTGGCTATTGAACCGGCACTAACTGCAGAATTTGACTGGCCATCTCGATTTCAATGCAGGAGGTATTAAGTTTCATTTGTTACTCCATTGAAAACCGGTTAGGATTCTTTTAACGCCTGGCATTTAAGATACTAATTCTATACTTGTAAACCCTGTGTGAAGCTATAGGAATTGGTTTGATCACTGCAAATGCTGCATTGGTAACTAGCATTCCAATATCACCTTATAAAGTTCTTGCACAGAAAGATCACATAGTTTTCCCCCTCCAGTGACATGAGAAAGAAAACATTTGACTCACCAGCTTTTAACTTGTTTGCTTTCGTATCCAATAATACAATATAGTGAACCTGCTATCATGTGCTCCAGCGCCGTTCCCCCATTCTCAGCTCTATCACTTGTTCACGATCAACAGAAAAATCATAGTTGAGATCCATTTGATTCTAGTTTGCAATTCTTTCATTAATGATAGTTAATTGATCAGTATCTGAGCTAGAGTGCCTTTGTCAATTATTTGCATTTCAATGAGTAATTACTGTAGCTGGTAGTTTTTGTTTTGTTGTGAGGATGTGGAGGCACTAGGTGTTGATGTGTAGAGAGTAGTACTCAGAGTAGTGATATGTTCCATGTTATTTGGGAAGGTAGCGTTGTAGTTTGTTTCATATGCTGTACAGCCAATTTGAAGCATCAATGTCTGTAAGCACAGAAGAAATGGTCGATGGAATATTGAAGTATTATGGTTGTAGTATGTTCCTCCTGTCAATACCCCTTTTTTCGTGGTTTGTATTGAGTGAGGATGAAGAATTATAAATTGGAAGGTTAGACAGTTGTAGAATTTCGTTGTACATTTTTGTTTTGATGATTTGTGAAATCTTTATTAAATGGGTCCTGATCTGAGTCTATCTCAGTTGGACGTTATGTAATCGGTGGGTAAACTGCTAGCTTATTCTATTTGGAACGGCTTCCTGATTTTCATATTGATCTATACTAAGTTTTGCCACATTCTACTTGTCAGCCCTGCAATTGTTCTGTTATTGAGATATATTACGGAAGTATGTGCTATAATTGCACTGGTGCGAGTGACCCTTATAGTTGGTTTTGAGCAAACATTTTGGGGAAGGTTCAGGGCGAGAAAATCTTTTCTATATCTTCTGAAGTCGTTTCATTCTGCAATGTGGTCTTTGGGGGAGATTGCTTTTGAGTTTTTGAGATCAATGTAAATGGCAAGTTCTGGAACTGTACTCATGTGGTTTGTCACTTTATCTATCTGAAGGTTTTCTCATGCTCCATATAAGGTGCCTGCAATATCAGAATAATAATCGCCAAGTAATTAGAGCACTATTGAGTTTGAATGACTTGTACCTAGTAAATTTTGAGGATAGATTTTGACCGACAGCATTCTTACTGTGGCTGTTATAAGAATTTTGAAGTAATATCAACATTCTTACTGTCATTGTTATTACATACAAACTGATTTTGACTGCCTACATTTTTGGGTGGTTATTTCGTATGCTGAGTTATTCATTTGTGTTCAAATTGTTTGGCTTGTTACTGCTGTTTTCAATCCATGGATCCAAAAGGCAAAAGCTCATTGGTTAAAGTGCCTGGTTTGAGCCCACCTGGATCCCTTTATTGCTATGAGCATTACTGAATTGTTCCAAGAATGATTTGAATTGCCCATTTTCTGAAAAATTTATTGAAATGTGGGTTTTAGTTTTTGTTAAATGGTTTCTTTTGCTGCTAACAGCCTGGTTGCTCGGTCTCTTTGCTCTGCAGCCTCTACCCTGCTATGCTCCTCATTTCCTCTTTGTGGTATAAGCTGTGTCTTCGAGTCATTCTCCCAAGCCTTCATCAGTTCAGTCGCAGCACGAATCCCGTCATAGTAGATACTTTGACCTGATTCTGAGGAGTGTAGACCCAAAGCAGCCTAGAATTCTGGTGCTGGGTTTGCGTAAAGGATATACTTTGCTACCTCTTTTCCGTTTCTATTTGCAGCAAGGCTGTTGTTTTTCCACATAATCCTATTCTGGTCAAGTGGGTTTCTCTTCACTGTGGCTTCCTCTATCATTTCCAAGTTGGTAGAATATGTGAGGAGGAGAAATCAAAGTCGTCCATATAAATATATGAAGATTTCTCATTTTTAATTTATGTCGACTAACATGTACGTTTTTGATTATTGTATCAAAGTCATCCATATAAAATATATGAATCAAAGATTTCTCATTTTTAATTCATGTCGACCAACATGTACGTTTTGATTATTGTTGTGCCAAACTTTTGATGGGTGGTGGTTATCGAAGTCCTTCGTTTTGTTTCTACTTTCTTTGCTGAAAGGAGTCTCTTTAGTCTAAAGTGGGCAGAAAATTGACTTGGCACTTGCTACTTGCAAGACCCCTCCAGTCCTCCACCACTTGTACTTTTCCTTTATAAGCAAATGGCCAACTCTCATTTCCATTAACACATTCTAGAAAGGCAAAGTAGACTGTTATTGTTTTATATCTTTATCGACTTGTTTTGAAAAGTTTTAATACTTGAAAACTTCATTTTCGACGTGAAACTTACTCAAAAAGAAGGAAAACATCAACAAATTTTATATCTTACTATAATACACAAGAAAACCGACGTGAGAATATTGGCACATTGCAATATAGTATTTGGCCAGAAAAAATATACAACCGAATTTGTTCTAAAATTTAATTAAAAAGGAAAAAAAGAAAAAGAGATCGATTGTTCAATGTCCCACTCACAATCCGCCACGTAGGTTGGGCAAAACCAAGATTGATTTACTTACTGATTCGCTCGGAGACTCTGACACACACAACACACGAGCTAGCTCGAGGAGACAAACGTACTTACCTCGCGTTTTCCATTTAGACGTGATGCTTTTCACATAACACGTGGAGGTCTCTCAGGCCGCCTGTCGTTGCTTAAAACAAGAACAGGCGGTGGTACTAGCAGTGCCGTCAGCAAAGCACAGTCTGTGCCCTAAATATCTGGAGCTGCCGAAACAAACAGACACCAACAGCTCCAAACTCGGTCTCTTTCGCTCTCTTTCTCTCTCTCCCGTGTTTTTTCACGACATTTTCGTGAACAACAAATCACTCTCTCTCTCTCTTCGCCATGGTTGCAGCCTCACAGCTTCACCCATAGACTACTTTTCTTCAGGTAATTAAATTTTTATTTTTTTTATTTTATAACTTCTGGGTTTGTTGTGATATATTCTTCTAGATCACTTTAATAAAAGTCAAGAAATTATTTGAGCTCGGGAAAAATGGAACACCCACCTTTTTGACTAGGAAGGGTGCTTTTCTATTTAGTAGAGACAAACAGAGGCTTCCATTTTCCGGGGGCCCATCACGACTCAAGAGTCAAGCTTGTTCATTTATTTGTGCCGTCCAATGTCATTTCTTTCTTGGAATTCAGGGTTAGTTGAATCACGCTTACCTTCCGGTAGTTTTATCGAGGCGACGCGATTTGCGTGATTGATCTTTCTTTTATCTATTGTTTTTTTTTTCCTGCAACTCTGGAGTTGGTGGATCGATCTGCATTTGTAGTTTTGTATTTGATTGGTGGAACCGATCTTAACAAGTATTATTTTACTGCCATTCGGTTTATCTGTTTTGGACCTTAAATTTAGTTGTTACGATATTTGAGGTACTTGTTTTAAGGAGCTGATATGTTGTTGTGTGCTGTGTAATTTCCCAGCTGAAGTTGAACTAGTGAGTTACGAGGAGGTTGTGATACTGAGCGATTCGTGACCATGTTTGGTTACTGGGGAAAGTCTCATCATCAGGAGAATGATTCACTGCAGCCTGAGGTGAAGGTAATTAATCGCAAGTTTCTTATTTGATAGTTATTATATATTTTTCTTTTCTTTATTTGTTTTGAACATGTCTTAATTATTTGATAGTTAATGGTGAAAAGCAAATAAATGCTTGTTAGATGAGGCTACTACCATTTGATTGCAAACGTTTTAGACCACAATTTAGAAACGTCAATATATGTGCAAATGAATGCAGATCAACGAGCTAAAGGCTGCAATTGGACCCCTATCAGGCCGTAGTTTGCAGTTCTGTACTGATGCGTGCTTCAGGAGGTACTTGGATGCGCGGAATGGGAATGTAGACAAGTCGAAGAAAATGTTGGAAGAATCACTCAAATGGAGGTCGACTTATAAGCCTGAGGAAATTCGTTGGGTAAGAATTCATTCCATATCTTAGATATTTCTCTCTGTCTATGATTCAAGTTTTACTGACTATTTTGTATGGTCAGCCTGAAGTTGCAGTTGAAGGCGAGACTGGAAAAGTTTATAGAGCAAATTTTCGTGACCGTCATGGGAGGACTGTTCTGATATTGAGACCAGCAATGCAGGTAGAGTGGGTTGTTATCAAATTCATATTACTAATACCTTTGGCTTTCATTACTTAAGCTGAAAATTAATGCTTCTACAAATGCTGCAGAACACAATGTCATTAGACAATAACATGCGGCACTTGGTGTATCTTATAGAGAATGCAGTCTTTAATCTTCCAGAGGGTCAGGAACAAATGGCTTGGTTGATAGACTTTACTGGGTGGACACTGAATACTTCTGTGCCTGTCAAATCAGCACGCGATACCATCAATATTTTACAGAACCACTATCCTGAGAGGCTAGCCGTGGCGTTTCTCTACAACCCTCCACGGATTTTTGAAGCATTTTGGAAGGTTTGAGCTTTATTCTTCTTATTTGCTTTTCACAACTCCATTGAAAATCATTTGCAACAAGAATTAATGGTTGTATAGAGCCTGCTAACCCTGGACAGTGCCATTGAAGATCATGTAGGAAAGACCAGTGAATGTACATGTGGTGTTAACAGTGATGATGTTTGCCTCTGATATTCAGACTATATTTGTATCCTAATTTCTACTTCCTATAATTAATAATTTAGAAGTTTTCATGAATTTGATGATTTTTTGCAGCCGAACCTAGTTTACTAGCTTAAAATTTTGGAGTTGCTTCCTGTTTTCCTGCCTTTGTTTTCTTTTTGGCTCTACAATTGAAGGTCGAATAACAGTTATAATCATGAAATCATTCAAATTGGTGATAGACATTCATTTGAGATATCTGTTTTATTTCATTGCCCTTTGCTGTTATTTGATGACTTTGCTACATTACCCTTATGTTCATGCAGATTGTCAAGTACTTCTTGGATAACAAAACATTCCACAAAGTAAAGTTTGTTTACCCGAAGAAGAAAGACAGCGTGGAGCTTATGAAACACTATTTTGATGAGGAAAATCTCCCTACTGAGTTTGGAGGAAAAGCCATTCTAGAGTATGACCACGAGGAGTTCTCAAAATTAATGACTCAAGATGATGTGAAATCAGCTGCCTTTTGGGGCTGTGATAACAAGTTACATCATGCTAGCAATGGCCATTCTGGAGCTGAGGTAGCTCCTGAACCAGCGTGCCTCACGCCGGCAGCTAGTTGATGTGTCACGCCGATAACCTTAGTATATTAGAATAAGTGAGGTGGTTTAACTGAGAGAGACGGTAAACTAACATGAGCTATCAGATTTTATTAAGTTCCGTGCAGAACCTCTCTTGCAGGTGTATCCTGGGACAGTGTTTAGAGGCTACATGGCCATTCAAAGACAGAAAAGCAATCGAGTATAATTTTATTAGTACTTAACAACTGTTAATTGTTTATCATGAAATGCTTGAAGATGGTAGTTTTGCACGATGTATACATTGTTATTCATCTGATATTGTCGTTCATATACGGCTCATTTCCTTGGCCTAACAAATTCTACCAAATCTTGGAATTGTTTCATCATATCCTAATTACTACTAGAGATGAATCATACAATAAGAATCAAACAATAAATCAGGTTAAAAGATGTAATATCAAAACCCTCTTTTGCAGACTGAAATGACAGTGCTATGCCATTCATACAGTGACTGTAACCTCCACTCCTCCAGGCACATTAAAAAAAAAGGAAGGATAGCGTAGATCACCATCTAAACTATATAGCTTTACCTTTACTAGATCAGAAAAGAGGTGTTATTTACAACGAAATACAATCTTTAGATATGTATACACTCGTTCGGTATGAAAGACTGTCATCCCTTTCCATTACACAAGAACTAGATTACCTGTCAAGCCTTCTAAACAAACCTCGCAACAAGAATTTATGGGGGCAAAACACAAAGAAAAAGGAACATGTAACCGTCAGCTACACAAACAGTACTCTGTCAAAATCTTCAGTCCAGGACGCATGTCAAACACGGACGCAGTTAGACGTATAGACGTCCAGATTACAGATATCACACCAGTCGCCTCTTGAAAGTCCGAGTGGTTGTTTGATATGTACGAACCAGCAAACCAACCCCTATCCCAACTCCAAGACAAATGCCAAGTCCAATTCCAACGCCAACTCTCACACCAGCATTGAACCATGAGAGCTCGCCATCTTCACCATCCATGTATTCTGTCCTCCTCCAGTACATCCCATACTCTTCCTCATTTTCTGGTTTGTAGTTTCTATATTCTGCCACCTGCAATTTAATCAGGATTAGGAAATCCAACAAGGTACTATCCCAACCAAAGACAAACAGCCAAAACCAATACGGTGGTTAAAGAATGGATTCAATCATATTGATTACTGGAAAATTAAGAACTCCAGTCATCTGCACAGGAAAATTCATAATATTGCCAGATTAATATGGGCCTAATCCGACTTGTACCAATTTATATGTAATCAACTCGGCCATAGTTAACATCTCAAGTGGGACTTTCTTTTTGAATAAAACGTGGAAAAGCCATCTCAAGATGACCGACTGCTGAGATGCTGGCACTAATTGACACATTAAAGTACACTTACAGTACAATTTCATATAACCGCACTTGATAAAATCATTAAATCAATCAAACGTTTTTGAGAAGCTGGATAGTATTTAATGGAGGACTTGGGAGAGGAAGGGAATGGATCAAGCAATAGTAGTTTATGCACTCGAGACATAACTTATGAAGAACCCAAGATGATAAACTGGCCAATATAAACTCAGAGTACTGTCATCTGCAGAATGTGGTCCACCACGACGACAGACTATCCGCCAAGTGTCTTGAGACGTTGGCACGTCTGACCCTAGCTACCAAGGATGTAAAATATAATGCCACAGGAAACAAAATGGACACTTGAGTACAAACCCATCGCTTGGAAACTGTGTCCTGCCCATTCTCATGTACCATGACACATCTAGGATAAGATTCTATATGCAAGTTCTTGTTTAACAAAACAGATTTATAAAACAAGAACATGTTCCTAAGCAGGAAGCACAGGCAGCATAACAAACGATTGAAATTTCCTCATACCACTATGGTTTTGGATTAGATATTGTTCGCTAACTCGATTGATCAAGGACTAGAAAGTAGAAAAATTGTAGAACTAAACTATTAACTATGCAGAAATTCCTGATAGATATGATAGATAAAACAGTGCTCCAAGATACCAGAAGAAACACAACAATTAACAAAGACAACTAAAGCATATATCACAAGATTTGAGTTTCAATAATAAAGCTTAACTATGTACCTCCGTATCAAGTTCAGGAGACTCATCTTTCTGCAATTCAGTTGCTTCATACTCCGGAATTGCATCCAAAGTGCTCTTCCTATTGTGCTTCTTTCGGAAACTAATCTGCAGGGTCTTGGTTAAGATGATTGGTGTTCCAGAGAAGGAGCCAGCAACGTAAACCTCAATGCTTGGTGCAGGTGATTCAGTGCCATTAAGTTGTTTTCCCTTGAAAAATCCAGTGCCAGCAGTGATCTCCGATTCACAATTCATGCTCCATCGCTTGGCATTGTTCTTTGATTCCCCAACAAAACCATTGCTATTAGACATATCTAACACCCCGGAGAGAATAAGATCATCTTTATCAAACACCTCAAATTTCACACTCCCTGTGAACCTTATGCTGTCTGTATTCACAAATGTGACTTCTTCGGATTTCTTGTCCACCCGATCCCTTCTAAGATGTGAAGATACACCATCAGAGTACATGCTAGTTTTTGCACCGTTTACTTCCAAAAGGGTATCTGGGCTTAGAGGAATATGGATGAGGGTCAGAAACTTGGGGGTAGATTCATCCACCATAAAGTTGCTGATCCTTACATAGAAGACTCTCAGATCAAACCAGGGTGATGATAATTTACTGTTGTGCTGGTAAGGAGAGTATCTAATAATCTGAAGGCCGTGATTGGCCACTTCACCATTGCTTGGTGTTGTTTCATAAGGAACATCCATGATCAAGGAGCTGTGAACCTCTCACTGAAAACCCTTGATATCAATTAAAATGGCGACGTCATTGTAGGGGGGATTCACTCAAGCTGAACTCAGACTGGCATAGGAAACCTGGTAACAAATAAACAGAACATTTGCTGTTCAGATAAACACAAGAAAACGCAGAAAGCCAGATGGTCAAACACAAATCCATTGAACCAGAAACATAGCAAAGGAGAGGTTCCCTTGCCAGGTAAAAAGGTATTTTTTAGGGGATAAAAGAAAATGAGATCCTAATTTTAGGACAGAAATCCTTTGAATCAGGAAAAAGAACATGCCAATCTCACAATTGAAAGGGTATACAGGCTAATAAATAGGATGCAAAGAAAAACCTGTATATGCTCACACAAACACAAATTAAAATTTCAAAAGAAAGAAAAAAAAACCAGAAAATTGCATTGCATAAACATATAGCAGCTCAATCCAATTATAATCAAAACACCAACCAAAAAATACAAACTTCAAAATTATCACAGAAGAATCAGAACTAAAAATTCATTCTTTACAGATTAAAGATAGGAGACCCACCAGCAATCTCCAACACCAATTCGTTCAGTTTCAGAGGAGAGCAAAAGAACTGAAACTCAATTTGACCCTGTAGTCGGTAACTAATTGGGTGAATCTATTATAAAGAATTGAGACAGAAAACACGTCACGGAAAAATCCAAAGGTACTTTCTTTTCTCTCTAGAACGATACAGAGCCACTAACAAATAAAGGGCCTGAAAACTTTGCTAGCAAAAACCATGCTTACCGACTAATTGGTCCAATTCCATCCACAACCTCAGTTAAGCAAATCTATAAACCGAAGAGAGTGACTTCCCAAATCGCTGTCGGACTCCAAAGGTTGAGACTTTTGATGCTCCACAGCCCAGAACTGGTGGACAGCAACAATAGAATGACCAAGTGTTCCAAAAATATATTTTCTAAAAATCAATTACGAATATTTCCTTTTTGGGTGTGGAAAGGAAAAGGCTGAGGTGGGAGATATTCTGAAAGGTCTCCACAGTAACTGTGTAAAATGGAGAGTTGGGTTTTATAGGGGGAGGAGGACAGGTGGCGATCTTGAAGGAAATGGGTCTCCTCTGACTTTTACCTACAATCTTATCCGATTGGGGGGCAATCTCACGATGCTGGCTGCTGTCTCTCAAACAAAGAAAGTGATGGGCAAACCTTAGTGACAAGTTAACAACTTATTAATTCATTTCCTTCTCCGTGTTTAAGGTAGAACAATTCACAAAAAGGAAAGAAAAATAATAATAAAAGAAACTTGAGCTTTTGCTCAAGGTAAAAGCAAAGTGATTCAATGTATATCGGTTTCCTTTGTACATGACTACATGCATACTGTGTTCCTATGACGATAACATCAAAGAAAATTTGATACAATTCGTAAAAAGTAAAAAATGGATACAATATTTTAGAAAAGCTATTGCGTGTGCTCAGAATTGATCTGCATGAATTTGAGTTTCAGCATCTTCTTACTATCTTTCCTTTCATGATTGTACAGAAAAACCTCTCTGATTCACCCGCCATTGTCATTAACCGAGCTGACAGTCTAATTCATATTTCGGGTCCTAGGCGCTTGGGCTTGAGGTTCAATCTTCAAAGAGAGCCCAAGAAAGCCCAATTCAGGTCCAATCTTCACCGATCTCAAGAAAGCAAGGCAAATATCCAATTGATCCGTCTTCGGTCTCCCAGTAGAAGCAGGACCCGATTTAGCTTGTTGAGAGATTTCCACAGTGAATCAAAATCGATCAGGCCGCTTTAGGTTTAGGCCAACAAGTATAGTAAAACTGCCGAGGTTAGAGCCAGCGTCCCAATGCCGCTGAAACAATTCTTAAAGATTGAAGAGGATGCCCCCGAGGAATAATAATACATGATGATAGGTTCACCTTCTTGAGCTCTGCCGTCCATGTATGTTGGTGGAGGCGACCACGGAGTTATAATCACCCTCTCTCGTGGCGGTGGTGCGAACCACCAGATCACGGGTGTCGCTGGTGAGAAGATCACCACCGGTGCCCGTGGGGGCAACAACGGAATTATCGGTACCGGTGGTGGTGAAAATGGATTTACCAGTGGTGTCGACGACGGGATCGCCACCGGTGCTGGTGGGGAAACTAATGGAATCACCGGTGGTGGGGAAGTTAGTACCACCGGGGCTTGTGGTGGTGGAGACGGGATTACAGGTGCCGGGATGACCGGTGCTGGTGGTGGTGTATCCAGTACCGATGGAGGCAATGACGGCGTCTCCTTTTTAGGTGGAGGCGACGTTGTTACCGGCGTAGACTTTATCCAATCCTTTCCATTGATAAAGTCTGTTGTCAAAAAATTTGCAATTTGTTTCTCACTGAAGTTTCGCGCCCATTTAACCCTGTTGGATGTTGTTGCTCCTAGTCCGTCGCATTTGAATTGTCCACAAAATGAGTTTGTCATTAATTCTTGTTCTGTGGATCCATCAGAATCACGGGACCAACCTAGTGGTTCTATCACATCTTGCATGTTAGAGTAGGCAAATATGACCCTAGCATAGGATCCCACCCATGGTCTTCCTAAAAATGTTTTTTCGCCTTTGCCAGTAATTTGACACTTAAAGAACACAAACCCTCCACTATCTGTTGACGCTTCTCTTCGTTGCGCTGTAATATATCCTCCTGTAGGCGAATGTATGTGACAATTTTGAAAGAAAGAACTGGCGCTTCCAAATATAAAATCAACAACTCCTTCAATGTAACAATTTTCATAGTAGTGTTTGCCTATTTCGTCAAATAGAGTATCCTGATAACCTAAAATTGAGCAGTCGTAAAACGCTATTCTATCGCCGGAGACCCTTAGCGCAACTGCTTGATGACCAGGCCCGAATGTATTTTGAATTGTTATGTAGTGCGCTACGAAGTCAGAAGCCGAAACATGAAATGTTGTAACTTTATCAATGTCCCCTCTCTGATCCCACGTAATCATCACATCACTTGCTTCTGTAGTAGTACCACTTAATGTTATGAATGGCTTGTCTGGAGGTATGGTAATACTTTCTTTGTAAGTCCCAGGCTTGATCGAAATAGTCAAAGGATCCTTATTGTTTGACGGAACAGAATCAATAGCATCTTGTATCTTACCGTAATGACCGTTACCGGATTGATCAACTGTTATTATATTTTCCGCTTGAGAAATAGTGACGAAAGCATACAAAATTATGACAATCATTCTAACTAGAGCCCTACGCGCCATCACAAAAACAAGAGCTAAAGTTTGTTTTATTTTCTTGTATAAGAACGAACGTGAATATTGTTGATGAGATAGGAAGGTCTCAAGTAGAATAACTATATAGTTTATATAGACCTCAAACCAACTAATCCTACTAAGATTATAATACCTCAAGTCAAAAGGAAATGAAGTGTTTTCAAATATAATTGCTGCATTATCTTTCCTAAGATCAAAAGGAAAGAAAGTAGATATGTAGTGCTTACCTAAAAAGAAGTGGCCCCTGTTACTATAGGAAAATAAGAAATCCACAGTTCAATTTCCCCTCTACCACACGTGGCAGCAATTCAATTCAGTGTTCTTAATGCCGTATTAGGAGAATATCCCAATGGACGTTCCGTTTTTGGAAACTCTGTTGAATGGAAATAGTAATTTGAGCCCGCCCGAACTTTGGACTCATTGCAGTTTGCCGTCGACAGCTTTCAAATGTTTACCAGGGTCGATAACAATACTTGACCTTTTTGTTAATTCTTTATCAAATGAGATGCATTGGAGAGTAACACACACCAAAATGTTAGTAGTTAAGGACCGAGACAAGTTGATCCTAGAGAGAGGAAATGAGAGAACTCTGAATCAAAGATTCTAGAGAGAGAAAATGGAAAGAGCATTTAACCGCAGTGAGAATATCTTTTCACCAAGGCCTGAGGCACGATCAAATGCAACAACATCGAAACCATCATTGATTTTCAGTGATCAAATGCAACTACGGGCACCACCGCCGATTCCGATCAACGAAGAGCGGCTACTTGCGTCGGTGTCGAGTGGTGTTGATGGGGGCCGTGTTCACCAACTGCCTCTTGTATTGTCTCTCTATGAATGTGTGTGTAGGGCTGCCACTTGGTCTGATAATTACAAGACCGATCGAATACTAACCGATATTTTAGGTTTGGTAAACCGACTTTTTGGTAATATAAACTGATAAAACCAAAATAAAAAATTACTGAAAAAATTGATTTGGTTTTGGTAAATACCGAATCTACCGATTATCTAAATATTAGCTTTATTATACTATAGTATATATTCAATACACATACATGTATATTAAGAAATAAACATAAAAACTTTGACAATAGTATGAATATTACTACGTATACTACATTAATAGTACATGTATCTTAAGTAACCTGCTCAAAGATGGTTACCTAGTTTTATTGAAAATGGCTAAAACTTAATGTCATATATACAAAAGAAAGCTATAATAAGTAGATGAATACAAAGTTTAAGATTATAATATTGAAAAATCTAGTATTATTCATTCTAATTTATATTACAAATAATCAGTTGTTCTAGATTAAGTTGATAATATCGAAAACCAAATACCGAATTTGGTAGATACAATTAAAAATATAAAAAAATTGGTTGGTAATTGGTAACTCAATTTTGAAACTGAAAAGTTTAGTTTTGAAATTGATAATACTTATAATTAATTCGAACTGACTGAGTGACAACCTTATGTGTGTGCATGGTTGATTGTTAGGTCAGAAATGAGAGGGAGCTAGTTTGCATCATTCATTATTATTATTATTATTATTATTTTATTTATTTATTTTTATTTTTTAAAATTGTGGGTATCCAAGAATTCACCTGGTTGGTTGTCACTTGCAAGTCACAAGTCACAAGTCACAACCATGGCGTCAGAAATAAGTTTGAAATTACTTTTAAAGGTTCTGAAGCACTTTTGAATTAATAAAAAAATTATTAGTAAGAAAAAAACGTGGGGATGGTTATACAAAAATGAAAAACAGCGGTTTTCGGAAAAAAAGAAAAAGGAAAAAAGAGTTATGCTGGATTCTGTTTCATCTGATTGATTGATGAAGATGAAAGGCTTATAATGGTAAGTGGGTCTGATGAACTGAGACACCACAGCATAGGGAAAATTATTGGTTTTCGGTTGAACCATGAGAATGGAGGGCGTGGTAGAGGTCAGAAGTAGGGTATCAAAGCTCTTCCAAGGGCGCGAAACCCGGGGAAGCGACAAAGGTGGTCAGTCTGAAACACTGATGAGATGAGTGAGTCTGAATGGTGCAGTACCTAGTGCATCAATCTATTCTTACTTAATTCTTTTTTTGTTTTTTCAGAAATATTCTTACTGAATTTCTTACCCACAATAATAACAACTTAATAATACTTCAGGAAGGAACAGGTCACAAGCCCTAAGACTCCAAAAGAGGCCCTCATCCCACACCATTGGATCCATGAGCCTTTCGATAGTGGCCTTGTGCCTATGGTCTACCGTCCCCGCTTATCTGTTGCGTTGCATGTATTCTCCAGTTTAAAAGTCGGGTTATTGGTGGCGGTTCAACATTACCCTGATAGGAGAATAGTCTGATTAGTCTCTCTCTTGCCCAAATTTTTCTTGTCCAAAAAGAGAAAAAAGACCTATGAGGCTTTCGACCTCATTTCCATGCCTCTGTCTTTTCTACCTTGTATTCTTTATTTAGGGATGAATGGGATAAATAGACCATAGCAAATGAAAATGTTATTTTCTAGTGGCTTTTGAGCTTTTAAGAATATTTGTATATTTTATGCCAGTGGACTAAAAGGAGCCTCGATTGTTTTTTTTTTTGATGAGAAGCCTCCATTTTTTTATTGGGTATTTGGATTTTGGGTCTTGCATATGACTGAAGAGAGAGAGAAAGAGAGATGATTTTAATGGGATTTCCAGAATCCTGAGGTTGGTCAAAGATATGACTCGAGTTGCTTATTGATATACTTGATAGAGAAAAACAGAGGGGGAAGTGAGGGGAAAAAGAAAAGGTCTTCTGGGATCCAATAAGATTTGATTTTTGGGCGGTGTGAGTTTAGATTCTTCTTCTCTTTTTCTCAGATTACTAAGTTTGTGTCTTGGAAGTGTAATCCAATCAGAAGGTAAAAGCTTTATTAGTATTTGATAGAGGAAGATAGATATGGGTAAGAAGAAACCTCAGAAAACGAAGGAGCTTTCAGTAGCAATAGCAGAAGCTTCATCAACTGGAGATGAAGCTCAGCAGCAACAATCACAGCCTCAGCCTCAGACCCCAAGAAAGCGAGGAAGACCTCGAAAGATCATTGAAGAGCAATCATCAACAAAAATAGAAGAAGCTGCTGCAGCTCAAGATGTTGAAGCCAGTCAGTCCAAAAAAGCTAAAGCCAGTGAGGAAGAGGAAGAAGATAAGCAAGAACAACAAGAAGAGCAGCAGCAAAATATTAAAGAAGAAGGGCCATCATCGACAAAAGCTAAAGAGAGTGAGTCAAGGAGGGAGCCTTCGAGAAGTAGAGCTAGGAGGAAAAGCAAACCCAGAAAGAGTAGTTGCTAAAACTAGTAACTTGTTTTTTTCTTGTCTTTCCTCTTCTAAGTTGCATAAATCTTGCGATTGTATCAATGAAAGAATCAAGGAAAGGAAGATCCCAAGCTCAAGGATGCTCACTTTTTTGTTCCTTCATTTGTTGCCAATGGTTTTAACTATTTCATCATCCTTTTTTCTTTTTCTTTAAACATATGAAATGGGGAAAAAGGATTTGGCTTTTGCATAAACCCTGAGGTGTGTTTAGTTCATTGAAAATCTTATTTTGGTTCACCTAAACCTTGTTCTGAATTGGTTCTTGTGATTTTGATATGTATCTTTGTATGCCTTTGTATTGAGGATTGGTGCATAAGAACCTTGTGTGTTTCTGAGTTTCTATGTTAAACGAGGTAAAGGAAGGATCCAAGGAACATTAATTTAGGGTGTTTAGGGTTTAGGATCCAAGGAACATTGATGAAGGAAGGATCCAAGGAACATTGAGGGAGCATAGAAAAGATTGCAATCTGAAGGTGGGGAAAACCGAAGCTGATTATGAGTTGGCTGGCAGAGTCTGGCAGTGGTGGTCTGAGACTCTGAGCAATTGTAATGAACGCCCTAGTGCCTAGTCGCTGCATCTGGCACGTGTCTATCACGTTCCAGTTAATTTTATAGCTTAGCGCCTTAGCCTGAGTAATAAGACGAAATTCTACCATACATGCATACATAAATCTGACGATCAGTGATAAGGCATGAGTACATAAACCGGTCACAACAAAGATATTTTTACAAAAAGGCCTTTTGAATGTAATTTTTCCCACTTAATGAAATCTCATTTGGTTGTGATGAGAAAAGTCCTACACTATCAGATTCTGTATGTATAATATACACGTGTATATGGTAGAAGTTTCATTTGTGATGAGCATAACTTGGGTAGGTTTTGCCCTATGTAGGATTAAGGTTTTTTAATTTTGCATCATAAATGCGCAAATTCAGATCCAATTGCATCTAACATACCCAAATGCACCTATTCGCTGCAAATGCATCTCATTGACTAGCCCTATTCAGGTTCTGGTCATATTTTATAGTAGGATGTGGCAAATTAGGTATTTATTTAGCGCCGTCCTAGGATGTAGAGATTAAAGAAGAGATACTGACACATGCTAGATAATGGATTTTCATCACGAATTCGAATATTACGATGCTAAGAATTCGTTACAAAAGTGTCGATATGATTAGGGTTTTGGGGAGAATGGGGATGATGAAAACGCCGTCCTTACGTGGGGTTTGGTTATACTTTTGGTTTTGGTAGGACCTACAGTTCCTGCTACCACTAGTCAACTTGGTTGTGTCCACCTGACCCCTACCTGAATATCAATCAATATATATCTCAAGAAACCCTATATATACATACACCTCAATCTCTGCTCCTGTTTGATTGAAGCGCGACGCGGAATGGGTTGTATGACACTTTCTATATAGCCTAAACAAAACAAAATCAATTGCGCAATGGGTCACTCACTGTGGGCCTCTTTCTTCTTTGTCTTGTAATTTAGAGGATAAAGGTTCATCATTAGGCACCAAACATGCAAACAATTCCATCATGGATATGGCAGAAGCTTCCAAATAAGAGAGTGGCTACATTCTACTACCTCTTCTTTACTTGCTGTGTATCCAAAATGAGGACTCTTGCAGAACCCTACAACAACGAGAACAGACCGTTCCTATTAACCCCATTTCGCAGCGCCAAACACACACTTAAAACATGAATTCGAATTCGATCATCTCCTGCCTGGCTGCTAAAGTTTTTGGCTTTCCTAATGGACATTTATACTTGAATTGGCTTGGGTTTTAGGCTTCAACAACCCCAACCAACCTATCTATTTGATCCATGGTGGTACTTTCAGTCTTGGCTTGTCCCCATTTTCATATTCCAGTTGCCAACATATCTCATGTTTGACCAAAGAAAAAAGATCTAATATCTCATGCAAAATACACCAGTTCTTTTTATAAGTATCTCATCCAACAAGAGGCTATCTCAATTGACTAAACCATGGTTCTGACTTCTGACCATCAAAAGGAGAAAACTATGGGCTCGTGAAATAAATTCACTGATTGGATAGAAATAAGGGCTGAATAGGACATATCTACTATTACATGATTTCCTTGGCCTAACAGTAATCATGAGTCATTTAATAAAAGCCAATAAAAACATATTTGTTCTGCATTTAGCAGATGCGTAAAGGTCCCTATGAAATCAAAAGGTTGCTGAAGAAGACACCAATATCCATAAGACATAAACATCTTTGTTCTGGCATTTAGCAGATGCGTAACGGTGCCTATGAAATCAAAAGGTTGCTGAAGAAGACACCAATATCCATATAGTAGGAGAACAACCTAGAGTAGAATTGTATACCACCCCAACACAAAAAGTCGGTATAGCAGACCAGTATATGATTAAAGACTATATGCAAATTTTCCCTCTAGGCTACTAATGAAAGGGATCAATCTCAGCTCTTTAAAACACAACTGTCTAAACAAGAATTCGATTCACAAAGGTGGATTGTTTGTCTTGCTGTTAAAGCCTTGTCACAAAGGTGGATTGTCTTGCTGTTAGAGCCTTGTAACTACTACATGATGAAATGAGCTCAGAGGGAAATACATAATAAGCTCTACACTAACTGATATTTATCTCTGTAATCAAGCAATGAATACAAAATTATGAGTTGTGAAACGTAAACATCAGAGTAATCTTCTTCCAAAAAATAAGCAGAGGATAACTAGAATACAAACTTCTGATTATAGCTGTAGATATGTAGGCAAAACTGTTTCAAATAAGTAAAATTACAAACAAACGGTTCCTAAAGCTCCATATCTAACCTGGTCAGTCACTGGTTTGATCTGTGATGTCGCTCCTTCCTATATCGAGATTGATAGGGATCAAATCCACCTTCAACTGCCCCATAAACAGCCCATGAAGGTGTGGCAGCCATATAATCATTACTGTCAAAGGGTTTTCCAGAAGCCACCTGCATTTTCCATAAGAAAGAATGAATGATCAAATATTATCAGTGAAAAATGTAATCTAGGTGTATATAGTCATTGGAGTCACATACCAGATCATGAAACTTTTCATAGTCTATCCATGTGAACCACTGCCCATTGATCTTGAACTTTTTAGTTTTTGCCAGGAGGACACAACATGAGTGGACATGCTCACATGCGACCTCATACTCGCCATTACTTCTCAAAGCCAAGGCCTCTGAAAAAGCTTTAACATCAGCATGCCAGGGCACATTCTCCATCGTCAATTTTGAGGTAGCAGACCTGTGAATTTACTCTTATTATAGAACTAGAGCATTGGAAATGACAAGAGTAGTTACGATGCAAAGTAAAGAAAAACTTACGATCCACAATATGTAACTCCTTTGATTTCAACAAAATCGGGGTTACCAATGCTAAAGATGTTATAATAAGCCTCAATTTCTTCTGTATTCCATCCCTTGACCAAAGTTAAGCGATAAACAGTTCGCTGCTGTTTTTCCTTGAGAGCTTTCAAGGAATCCTGGCAACAAAGATTCAGTCATGTAAGACAAGAAATACTAAACCATATAAGAAGAAACCGAGTGGTGCAACATAGATGTTTACTAATTGTTAATTCTTTACGAGTGAACCTGATATAAGCTTTTACACTTCAATAATAGGCTTTGAAAGATAAGATTTACTATGCTAGACCTGTTGAATTAGTCTAATACTATGTACCCAAACATTCAGTATTTCAGGGGATAAAGAAAACTAAGACCTCAACATTAGGGGACTCATCATTTGGAAAACAAAAATACATGGCAATATTTATTTGATGGGGAAAAGTCTGATATAGGCTTTTTCGACTTTACACTGAATGGAGAAAGTAAATTGCAGGAGAAAAAGGGATTGGCAGACCAATGCCCATTTGCATAAAATTAATGGCCTTCTTCCCAGGTTCAAACAACCCAACCTACAATTTCCTGACAGGAGAGGGGGCCAAGGCGGCAGCATCAATGGATTTTGGGACTTTTAGAATAAGAGAAAATAACGTGTACAACCTGTTTGTCACAAATTAACATCTCTCTATATCTCTCTCAGTACTTTTTAAAACAACGGGTAGCGGCAAGTAAAGGCTAACAACCTTAAAGAACAAATTAAACACTTACAATAAATCGCTCCCAAAAATCTCCAAAAAGTGGCCTGTCAATTGCCTTCAAACTCTCTTTAGTTGCAGCATCCACACTTACATATAACTGAATTTGTAATAAAAATAAATAAAAAAAGGGTCAAAACAGATACCGCTTTAAAGTGCAAGCGTATTGTGATGAAAGAACAGAGAGCAATAAATCAGTTGCATACAAACCTGTGTAATAGGTTTCAGCATTCTAATTTTTTCAGGAAATTGAGCATTTGTCACTAGAAAAGTAGAAATCCGTCTACAATGCAGCTCATCTACTAGTGTATTAATCTCTGGATACATAATAGGTTCACCAACAAGTGACAAGGCACAATGCCTGGGAGAGAGACCCTCTGTTAATCGCTCCAATGTAACTCCTACAGGAGGGGAAGTTCCATGTCAAAAGACTAAATTTTAGTTTTTTTTTTCTTGGCTAAAAAATTAGAAGGAAATACATATTTACCAGGAACTCCTTTCATTTGCTTAATCATTTTACTGTGCAGGTCTATGGCAGTTTTCACAATCTCTAATGGATCGTCCATCTTCCACTGCCAACTCTTTCCAACAGGGTTTGTATGATGTCTCCAACAGAAAACACATTTATTGGCACATGCCAAACTAGGGGTTGCCTCCATGCACCTGTTTCAATAAGTTCAATTTTTGTTTTGGTCATTAAGAACATCCAAAATTAAACTGCTATGGGATACAGAATTTGTCATTATCTCGGAAAACACTTGAACAAATTTAAGAACTTGGAAGATATAAAAATTGAACTTTATCAGCTACAGAAGACTAGCAATTCATTATCCTTGCACAAAGAATGATATACTATAGAAATAGTAACTCATACCAGTACTTTTAGATCTGTAAGCACAGGGCTTCATTATTTGAGATACAACAGTAATTCATATGCAAAAAGTAAAAAAGCAGGTTTCTTCTTAAGGTTCCTTTCACCTAGGGATGGCAATGGGGCGGGTTGGGGATGGGGATCAAAATACCATCCCCATCCCCGGGGTCATTTTCTACCCCCATCCCCAATAAAAATATATTGGGGATTCCCCGTCCCCATCCCCATCCCCATTGGGGACTAAACCTCCAAATCCCCAATAAGAATTTAATAAATAAAATAATTTTTTCTCATATTGCCTTTTTTAAAATCAAAATCTACAACAAATAAATTTAAAATATGATTAAATTCATAAATCATAATTTAGTGAGTGCAAAAGTCAAAACACCATTAAAGTAAAAGTATAGCCATTAAAGTAAAGTAGTAAATGTATATATTTGTGATTTATATTATAAAAAATAAATTAAAAAAAATATATAAGTTAAATATATGTATATATTATTGGGGCGGGTTTGGGGATGGGGATCACAATACCATCCCCGCCCCATCCCCAATCTTAGATAGCGGGGATTGGGGATCCCCATCCCCATTCTCCATTTGTCCCTGAATTATCCCCCCATTAGGGGCGGGTATCCAATGGAGCTCCGCCCCGCTGGGGATTTTTGTCATCCCTACTTTCACCTTAATTCATTTGTCCTTCCAAGCAAAAGCTTCTAAAAAAATGTCTACATGGGTATTGTGCTTGTTGTCTCCTCATATATCTTAATGCTCGACATAGCAGAGGAATTGGGATAAACTCTAAAAATGAATTCATCTCCACTCATTTCTATTTAATTTCAAAAATTATGTTAAGCAAATCAGCCCAACAGAACAAGAAATCAAAGAACTGCAACAACACAGGCATAGTAACACAGGGGATCATAGAGTTCAAACTGGATCAAATACCATCTTAAGTATCATGAATCAACACTAGTACTGGAAATTAACATGAGGGTGACTATGAAAAAGTAAAACCATAAGAATTCAAGTTACCTATGACTTTCTATGCCATAAAACGAGTGTTTATAGCAACCACCTCGGCCTCTAAGCTGTGACTTTGTCCATCTACAAATTTTGACACCACTATGCGAACCAATAATTTTGTACCCCTGCATTTTTACACAAACAAAATCAAAACCTAAAATCATAATATGAACTCTAAATGGCAAATACACAGTTGAAAATATTTGACAACTAGTCGGACTAAACAAGCTCACCTGCTTCTCTAAGCTGGCACGAATCACCGGAGTGACCATATCTCTTTTACCATTCACTATCCCATTGGTCTTAGTCTTAGCCACCGTCACCGTCCCCCTTGAAGGTGCTTTACCTGCAATGTCCTCAAGATCAACAACCCCAGACTCAACCACAGTCTCCTCCTCCTCCTCCTCCTCATCATAATCTGACACGTCAGAATACTCAGCTTCACCTTCAGCATCAACACCAACACCATTACCCAAAGCGACACCGTTTTCGGCCACACCGGCCTTCAAAAACCTCATCAGCTTACCACTCCAAGCCTCAAAGACCTGGTCTATATCCCCGTCGTCCACGTCACCTTCCCAAACCGGCAATATCTCGGCGGCGCCCAACGCCCTCATCCACTTCGACAAGTCCCTCCCCACCGCATTGAACGACGCACCGTAGGCTCGGCTTCCGACGCCGAACACCGAGAATCTGCACTGCGAGAGCAGCATGGACCCCACTCTGAAGTCCTCGGCGCTCTCCGCGAGCCAATTGGTGAAGAACTTGGCGCTCGGAGGCGGTTGTCCATCGTCCCAGGTGGAAGCGACGATCAGGACTAGGGTTTCCTTGGGGAGGTCCTCTGGCTCGTAGCTGCTAGGGTCGACGAGCTCGAAGGCGAGGCCATTGGAGGCTAGAAGTTTTAGAAGACGCTGAGCTAGGGCTTTGGAGGTGCCGGTTTGGGAAATGAAGAAGAGCTTGCCTTTGCGAGGCGGAGAGGAGCTAGGGTTAGGGTTTAGGGAGAGTTGCTTGAGGCGGCGAGATTTGTAGAAACAGTAGAACGTGGTGGCGGAGAGGAGGGCTATGAGAGCCAGCCGTGCTCGGGCTGAGGATGTGGACATAATGGGCGGGAAATCGAATTTCCGGTTTTGCCCTTTCAGACGACGAAGAAGAGCCGAGTTCAGGTCATGATACTAACCAGTGATCAGAGGAGAGTGCAGAAGACGGCGGTTGCGGGTTTTGGGGTTTTGGTTATGGGCTACAAGCCTACAAGGAACCTTCTTATCTAGTTCGCGGCCCAATATGTTGGATCTGCTCGCGTATTTATCAGAGAAACCCAAGATACATACCGCTCCATTAAAGAAAATCTTTGAAACCACTTGTTGTGGTAAAGTTGGTCGAACGGCCCAGCAAGAAACTCTCATGTCCAGTCTTTGAGTCTCAACTCTCACTAATTTATACCAGTTAGTCTGACTTTATACACCTCATATATCTTGATCTGAAAATACTCGCTAAAATAACCGAGTTGACTTACTACATCGATTAAAAAAAAAACCTTTGAAAACCAAAAAAATGAAAAATTCAATCATTAGATTAGAACAATCTATACAACAAATAAAGTGGAACGAACACGGATACAAAAAAGTATATAATGCCTATACCGGTAACGAACTCATTCACAACATCAGCCTCATCCCTTAGATCTAATGCGTCCTTTAGATCTAAGAGGGGTACATCCAAAGTTTCTGTTACAAAAATGATATTGGTTCATGTATTTTGCTCGAAAAATCAGGCATCAGCCCAGGCTTCACAATAAAATCCAACAGCAAGTCACATTACGTGAGTCCATCCCTCATACGGTCATCCCAATTGAAGCCTGGCTCCATCCCTGATGCAGTGCTGCATTAAGATCTCAAGGGCGCCATGTAGTTTTCTGTGCACAGAGAATACCCTCTTTTTGTTGAGCATAAGTCATTCTTATATCCCAATGCAAACTCTTGAGTATTCCCTCCAACGGATCTAGAATCTCAACTTTGTCACGTATGATGGCCCAACCTCCTGGCCGTAAAATACGATCCATCTCAACAACAATTGATGCAGGCTGCTTACACCTACAAAAGCAGCTAGTATTCAGGAAGATGTAATGGATAGGATAGCTGGACTGGTCTTCCAAATTAGAAGCAAATAATGCCATGTTAGGTTGTAAGAGCACCTGTTCTTGAGCCGTGAAAACAGATGATCAGCATGCAAAAGATCATATGATCTTGGATAAGTACCGAAAGACTCACACCAGTCGTGGTAGGTTCCAACAAGCCCACGCTCAAAAATGAAAGGAAGCGTATCAGGTGCATGGACAGGGACCACATTCATCACCCAAACCTTTTGTTGCAAGAGGGCTGCAGCAAATCTGCAAAAAGACATTACAAATTAATTCAACTTCAATGTAGTTCTGTAGAAAAGAAGTAAAGAAAATAAAAACAAAGAACAAAAAAGATGACAGAAAGAAATACAAGGTTCTGGAAGAAAAAGTGGGGAAACCATGGTATTTATACGAAAGAAGTTGTCAACTATTCAAACATCAGTATTCCATTATAAGGGGAAACACATACGCAGTTACTCTCTTTACCTACCCTCCATAGATGGCTTTCATGTCCATTACATTTCGAATGCTTGACCAGTCAATACCAAGTCCAATAAGATAGGATTTGTCAACAATATCTTTCCAATGCTTGGTGTCTGCAATCAACTTATCTTTATCATTCAACCAGTCCGGATATCTTTCGAGCCTGTTGGGCCATTCCTCCGGCCACTCTGATCCACGCTCTTCAATACCAGATGGAATGGTGTGCAAACAAGTCTTCACCGGGACATACCTGTTTAGGGGCAAAGTTGAATCATCACTATGCTAAAGATCAGGAAAATGAATATTGTAAAGAAAGTTCATCAATGTTTTACCAGGCTGCATCTGGGTTATCATTTCCCTTGCATAAAGGTATCCAATGTTTCTTCCTCCTCATCGTATATAAATCATTTGAGTCCGGCTTCTTATATATTTTGACGCCCACATCACTGACTTCATCAGTTTTATGAGCCAAAATATTCCAGCAGATAGATACCATCAATGTATTCACGGCTGAAAGAAAGAACAATTGAAGTGAGACGAATTATTCAACAATCAAAGAGCCTAAATATTAGGCAGCATGTTGAAACAGAAAATACTCGGTTCACTTATTTTCAATGCCTACAAGGGCTTGCAAGCTATTTTACAATGCCTATATCTGCCTATGACTTCACAGAGTAATTAGGAATAGACGGATAGATCATCTGATAAGCCACCATAAGTTCTACTGAAATGAAATCTCCATTTTTTCAAGACAGCAGCATTCCGGGGAAATCATCAAATACCTTAAAGAAAACAGAACTAAATGCACTAAGAAAATTGCTCCTCATGATATAGTATAAGATTTTCCATACACATGATCTACTGTTCCAGCTTTCAAGCATCTCAAAATATCAATTGTAAAACATGGGACAAACCTTCTTCAGCTTCAAAGCTGTCATGTTTAGTTGACAAGATAAAGTATCCCCCGGGCCTTAAAATCCTATTCATCTCTAGAAGATGCTTACCCCCTGCAAATGAAAGAATATCATGACAATGTGACTTAAAGTAGGATTTGAAAATTCAATAAAAAGAGAGAGTAAAGAATCAAAGGCAGGAAGGCATAGAGATAATCAAACCATTTGAATGCCAAGGTACAGTGCACCCGCCGCAGTGAATAACATCAAAAACACCACTAGGGAAAGCTAGCCTTCTGTTTCCGAATGGGCTAACTACAGTAGGAAAACCACGCTCGAGGGAAACTTGAGCTAGGTCAACTAGGTCATCTTTCAACCCCAACGATAATGTTAATACATCCTTATCAAGGAGAGAAGCCCCAAAAGCGGAATCTGTACATCCGATATCCAGCACTACACGGATATTCTTTCCCCATTCGAGATCTGGTACCATCTATCAAATGAGAACAAGAAAATCAAAATCTATAGATGGTAGGAATCACAGCAATATAGTTGCTATTATTAGATAATTAGCATATTTGTGTATACAGTGCTGTTTACACTTTCAGATTTCAGCTAGCGCATAACTGCAATTGCCGACTGTAAATAACTACATATCCATAAGTTGGTTTCACTACTTCCCTCCTCTCACAATAGTAGAATGTAATAAAATGGTAGACATGTAGACATTAGACTCCTTATCCCAAAACTACGAGATAGGATTGAGAACACATATTTGAAAGGGAAATCTTACATCTATACAATTAAGTCCAACTTAGTCATTCGATTCCATGTTGTATTAAAAGAGGCATCATAAAGATTCAGCACAGACCAAGTTTCAATTGAGACAATGAGGAAACTCACCTCTTCAATGGAATCAAGATAGTGAAGAACCCCACCCTTAATCTCAGACTGGTTTTGAGGAAAAGTAAGGTATTCTCCAGACTCCATCACCCAAGTATGTTCCTTGACGAATGCAGCAAGCTTTGGATGCTCCACATTCTTATACAATATCTGCAAAACATGAGAAGTCACAGAAAGGGGACATCAGAAAATCTTGTCGCCTCTTAATGTACTACAATTGAAGACAAGAAAACACATTACAAATCCAAGCTTATCTACCTTCTCTTTACTCTCGGACCAATGGACTGGAGGGTCATACCCATCTGGGGGAAGAGGCACAAGACACATTGGCGGTGATCGTGGACAACTCCTCTCTGTGTGCCTATATTGCTGCAGCCTTCCAGAGCCAACTTCTATATCAATACAAGGAATGTAATTATGCTTGCTCCTTGTGCTACATGATTTCCAATGATAATGTGCTTTCGGATCAAACACCGGACCCTTAATCTTATTTCTCTTGTTTCCCCTCTTCTCCGATTCACCGCCATCATCTTCCAACTTGTCCTCAAATTGCTGATCCACCCCTTCAATCAAATCACCCTCTCCTTCTGCATTCCCATTTCCTTCACCTTCACCTTCACCTTCATCTTCACCATCCAAACCTTCTTCCTTTCCATCCACCACTTCTGGCTCTTCATCTTCATCTCCATCTCCATCTTCCTTACTCAATTGTTTCTCTTTCGACACCTTCTCTGGTAACTTCTTCTTAACTCTCTCCTTTTTCGTATTCGCCACTTCCTTCTTCTCCCTCTCCTCAGATTTAACCTCATGACCACCCAAAGCAACAGACCCATTTACCTTCTTCTCGTCCTCTACCTTCCTCTCAGATTGTGCCCCAGAACTGCTCACCCTTTTGCTCCTTGATCCAGGAGGCTGCTCTATATTGTCAAAGCTCTCTATTCTTGTACTCACTGAATTCGAAGGAGACGTAAACATAGTCCACACAAATATAAAGCAGAGACCCATAACGGCCACCGCTGTCATCTTTATACAGAAACCCCAATACGGGCGTTTCGCTTGGCGACCAAACCGAGCTGCAGCTACCGCCATTTCTCTCTCTCTAATAAATGCTCTTGAACAAAGCAAACTAAACTAAACCAAACCAAACAAGGAAATCTGAATCTTAAACCCCATTGAAATCGAAAACCCCGCCAAACAGAGCTTAAAATATAGCAACAGATTCTACTATAAATAAGCTACCAACACTCGTACGAACCTGAAATGGGAAAGATCTAACTGGATGCGAGGAAGTCTCAAAATGGGAAAGAAGTCATTATATGAAAACTGCATCAGACCAAAAACAAAGCAATCTATTACCTTTCAAAGAACTTATAATCCGAGCGATGATGATGAAGAATCTAAGTAGCCTCATGCTGAGGGGAGGCTTCAACCTACCCAATTATGAAGTAGGAGAAACTTACTTGTCATCAACAAAGTAAAAGAGAAGCGATAAACAGTGACTGCGGAAATGAGAATGGCTTTTAATCCAAGTATAAAGTAACGAGCTTTTGAAAATTTTAAAATCTGGGGTTATAAGTACTATTTTTGTCTACACATTCTACACAGCTTAAGCTGCGAGCGCGATCAACGGAAAAGGACCACCGGCTACAGTTTCGGGTTTCGGTCTTCGTTTGGCTGCACCAGCTGACCAGCACATGCACCAAAGGCCTTTTTTTTTTTTTCTCTCTCTTATTTTGATTGTTTGGGAGGGTGATTCTAAATTCGGATTTTGTCGAGATTTGTGGAGAAAAATATCATTACACCATTGAACACGGGTGAACACTGTATTAACCTTTTGTTGTTATAAATTATGAGAATTTGCTCGCACATAGATTGATATCTCCATTCGTAAACAGATTTTTTTTTTTTTTGAAAAGGAAAAGTTCATTGAATTAGCGATAAAAATCGCTTAAAGGGGCATCCCAATGGGGAGCATACAAAGACCAAACCTTGCTTGATCCTAGAGCTAAGATAGCACAAATCATAAGGTGTACTACACCAACAATTTGTGCATTTACAATAAAATCCTGCTCTGAAACACTTGTAGAAGAACTAGCAAAAATTGAAGGTAAAACCCTAGCCTCCTCAAGATAATTACCAACAATAGGACCATTGTCATGACCTTGAGATTTGTAGATCAAACCATCAGAATTTGCAATCCGGGCATGCAAGAAGTTGGCAAACCAATCATATCTAAACTCGTCCCAGCCTAAAACACACTGCTCGCCAAGGCACGCAATTGTGGTACTCACAGCGCGATTATACTGAGACTCTTTATAGAGTGTAGAAATAAATAATCTACCTGAAATTAGAATCAGCACACCCAAAGAAGAGATAATTGAACAATCGAACAGAATGTCAACGAACATATCCCCAGGATCCCAAATCCAGCCCCCTGGAGAAGTTAAGCCCAATAGAGGGGTCCTGATTTGGGCCCGAAGGCAGCCCAAGGAGGTGGTCCTATTTGATCTGGACACCCAAACACGGCGTCTCCACGCTAGCACCGGCCATGACCGTTGCCACTTCAAAAGGATTCTGCCATTGCCGTCGCGGCTTCCGATCTTCGCCCACTCAAGCAACATCAACGATCTGAACACCCAAGCCCAGAACATCCAGATCCCACGTCTGACAGCCTCCTGTTCTGGAGACATCTGTAATTCCGGCAAAGACGCCAGCAATAGCGAAACTCCAGATCCCCCGCCCGACAACACCACTGATACCAATATTAACAAGGCAATCCCAGTACTACCAGTGAAAGTCATCGCAAGATTACTTGGACCTGGATCCCACAAGCCTCTTGGAGGAATCACCATCATGATCTGCATCCACATTTCGGCAAGCACCGAAATCAGGTGGAAGCAAAGTGAAATTGTCAAGAAGAGGTACAGGATTGCTTTCGCCCCAAAACGACGATCACCTCCAGAGATAAGGAAGCCATGAGGCCTCCACCTATGCGCCACCAACAAAGGCAAGCAAATACGCGTGCGGTGATGGAGGGTAGAGGAGCGGCGGCCATGGCCGTGCTCGTAAGACTCGACGCTCTGCATAGCACCGCTAGGGTTTTCGACGCTCATTCGTAAACAGATTGATACACAGCACATATCGAAAATTAATATAAATATCTGATACATTTTGTTATCCCGTAGACTATCATACTTTTGGTTTCTTATATAATTTGTGAGGACTACAATGTCAAAGGGTTTAACATTGGACGATGCTAGGTAATAGCAAAACGTGTTTAGTTTGCTAAGGGTCCTCAATAGTTGAGGTTACACCACACATGTGTTTTCACTTTGTAAAGACATTTCAATTTTCCAATTGAAAAGCCTGGGATAATCCTTTTCCTCTTTATAGATAGATATCAATTTTTTCACCAAAAAAAGGTTGGTGAAACAGACCACAAGACATTGATCACCATCGATTCCCACACGCCTCGACTTTAACAGGGTACCTCTTTCTCTATTGTTCGCCAAACTAGTCCGATATCCAAAACACAAAATCAAAAATACATTGAACATTAATGAATTTCCTTTTTGTCGTAATCACTTCGCGACTCATGTAGACTTTACATTCGAAACATATAAGAGAAATAGAGGCTAGAGAGAGCTGTCTTAGCAGTGAACCAAATCAAACTGTTTGAATCTGGTTCTATATACTTAGAAATACCATCATTGTCGGAACTCTCAAGTTAACCTTAAGTGAGCTTTAAACTAGAATCTGCCTTTTGTGCATCTAAATTTGAATCATATGAAGAACAAAAGAATTACTAAATCTTAACGATCCCTTGACGTCTCAGCTTCAGAAGCTTGATACGCACTGGTGTTTGAGACTGTTGGCATCAAATCCGCAGCATTCTTACCAGAGTCTTGATATTGAGTGGAACCTAAATCCGTCGGCGCTGAGGTGTCAGTGACAGATGACCCTTCTGGGGAAGGCTGGGGTGAATTCAAGGAAGGAGCCTTTTCCTGAGACGCATGCATATTGATCTTAATCCTGCAAGTTCAAAAAAATATTCTTACTTTTTCGGTCCAAAAGAAAAACTTTCATAGAGTTCACTTTCCAAAGTGGCAGGCATATATGCAGGTGAAAATTACTTAAATTTTACCTGTTATGGATATTGACATACTCATCTGTTTCATCCAGTATCTCTTCCTGGCATAAGCAAAAGTTGAAAACTTGGATCAACATATGCAACAAATATAAATATAAAGCTCACATGCAAGTACTACTTGCAACTTCAGTAAATTCTTCACAAGCAGATTTAGTAACTTATTCCGGTGACACTTAAATCTAACAAGTAACAAACCAAGAATTACCTGAAGAAGTTCTTCAATGACATCCTCCATGGAAATTACTCCAACAACTTCTTGACTGGGTGGGAATACTGGAATGGGACCATTCTCAATGTCCAGAATACAAAATGAACAACCTCTGTGCCGCTTCTTAAAAGAAGGAGTAGCTGATGGGCTCTTCTTAGTTTTTTGACCCCCATCACTATGGTCTAAATCTATCTGAGCATTGTCTGAATCCAATTTTGGCCCCAAACTCTTAGTCTCAGCTGTGGGGCCACCCAGTTTTTCATCTGTTAATTTACCAAGACCACAAATTAAGAAAACGCTTGTGCAAAAGTAAGGAAACTGGGAAAAACTGAAATTAGAACAAGTGTAAAATTATAAACTCTTTTTTTGCCGCTATGAGGACTAATATTCACACCTTTCCTCAGTGATGCCTCTAGTGTTCCACTCTCTTTGCCATTCTTTAGTGTTTCCTTTACATCCTTATAGACAACAGCAATATGACTGTGACCCTTCTGAAATTCATTAAGAATATCATATAGCGGCATGTCTTCTGAAACCCTGTGGGACAAATGAAACGGCAAGTCAGGACCAAAAATGACAGGCACTCATGTCTTGTTTCAGATAATAAAAGACTAAAAATACTGAGGTAATATCATACCGAGGAATTTTTCTTATCATCATTTTTCTCAAAGTAACTGTTTCTTCTGTATCAATCATCAAGAGATTTTTGACCTGCACATGCACAGTATTACTTCACCTTTTACAGTGGTTGGTTTTGTGTTTTTCTTTTCTTTTCTTGTTTCTTCTTTGGGGAGAGAGAGGGATATCCAAAATCAATAGTTCATAAACCATAGTTTGTTAAGAGAATAAATGGAATTACCAGAACAAGTCCAATTATATTTCTGGGGTTCTCAGCATAAACCGGAACTCTACTATGACCCATTGCCATTATTGCATTCAGTGTTTCCCTGTGTATAGAGGGGGGTGTTAAAAGGAGGGAAGAATGCATAATATATGATGGAGGAAATAAACCAGAATCCACAAACCCACAAAGTAAGAGGTGCATCCAGATCAAGGGAAAATGCATTTGATATGGGAGTCATGGCATCTTTTGCAGTCTTTTCAGTCAATTGAAGTGCCCCAGCAATGATGGTAGTCTCATCATGTGTGAGATCCCCACCTTTCCCAGCCTAAATAACAAACCATATGCTATGTTTAATCAGAGAACGGGAATAAAGGATGATCATGGTTCAACTTTAGCGCCATTCACAGATGTCCCTAAGATATGCCACTAAAACAGTTCCTAGCAAAAAGCATATTGAAAATGCAGAAAAGGAAAATTATAATTACTGATGTGAACTTATTAATTGTTATAGCCGGAGTTTAGTCAATTTATATACCTCATTTCCATGAAAGTCCACAAAAGTCTTTAGCTCTGCTCTTCTTAGAAGGGCAGTCTGTCCCTTACCTAACATGTAATCCAGAACCTGATGACAGAGAGCATACTTAGAAGAAAGAAAATAACATAATAGCCAAAACATCTCTACTTGTGGTAGTCACACATCAACGTCATATCACCTTACTAATTGGATAAGAAATAGGGAGGAAAAGCATGAGAAGAACGCGCACAAATGGTGCCAGTGTTGCCCCAACAGTCAATCCATAGCGAGTACACACAGCTTGCGGCATTATCTGGAGTAATGCATAAAAAGAAATAAAAGTGAAGATCTTTACATGCAGATACCATGTTAGATTCGTGAATGCTGTCAAAACAACCTACCTCTCCAAACAAAAGAATGAGAGTGACGGATATGGCAACAGCTGCCCAAGGAGGCACAAGACTGTCCAAGAAGACAGGAAGAGCCTAATATCAAAGAAACATCGGTTAGCACTCAAAAAGTACCAGAAATGACCTAGATAAAGCCAGAAAATTAGACAAGTCACCTCCATCGCTAACGCGTTGCCTATTAAAAGTGTACAAAGTAGCAGATGCTGATTTTTCACCACCGGATAGATTTTAGCTGTCAAAACCAAAACAGTTTAGATTAGACCATTAAACACACACCACGCCCCATTCCTCTTCCCTTAAACCAAATTTAAATTCATCCACATTTGTTTTCTTCTGTTACTTTGACTAGGAATGAATCAACTGACTAGGAATGATCACACGATTCAGTCCTGATCAGTAAACCAAATCTACCTCAGCTGATGAGTCAAGCTAAATTTTTGCTGCTAACAGCTAACTTTTTCCTGAACTAATAAACCTCTAAACTAAACTTCACGACTCAGTTTCAGTCTCAAATCTTGAGACCTCGAAAAGGGCCGATCAAATCAAAACAGTAACGAATGAAATTGTAGAGTGAGAAAGAGTGGACCGGTACCGGCGTGTAAGCGATCCTGAGGGCGGCCAGACTTCATGAGGACCTCGAGGTCGACGAGGCCCAAGGACATGAGGCCCAGAGTAAGGCCGGCCATCATTCCGGCGAAGCAGACCAGGCCAATGATCACAAGCAAATAAAACCAGAACTTGGGCTCGCAACACGTCACCTCCGTCGCCATTTTCACTTTCCCCAAAATCTCTCTCTCTCTCTCTCAGTCACTCGGATTCTCTTCTTCTTTCTTATTCCGTCACTTCACTTGGGATGAGCACAAAATTTTGACCACTTGTCTGGGTTGGTTGGTTGGCGATAGTGTACCGGTTTCTCAGGCCTAATAACACGAACTCTGTGGGTCCCGCCTGATATGCTTGGGCTAAGCCGTTGATACGAATCTGTTGGGCATATATTTACAGCAACATGCAACCGCGCCGATGAGATTGTGTGCACGGTCGGATGTGTGCCACGCGTGTGTCTCTCCAGTGACGGCAATATTTTACTGCTCTCTGTGTTTATACGCCTTGTGTTGTGCTCCGCTGGTTGTGGACCCTCGGGTTTATCGTGCCCTGCAAACGGACAAAGAAAACCGAACCCCAATCAGAATTTGATAATTATACAATAATATTATTGCCCAATAATTTTGGCTACTGTCACATCATTTGAGATTTTGAGTTGAGTAGTGTAGTATTAGAAAAACAGAAGCCTTGGTTTTAGGTCTGGCTCGAATGGCATTACATCTTCTATGCACAAATGTTTCATCTTGATATGATCTTCTTGACTGTTATTCAAAAGGTCCATGTTAGACCGTTTTGAGGTAATTATAGATCTTCGGGGGCAGTTTTGATTGGCCAATAAAAATATATTTCAATGTAATTTCTGTTTTACTTTTTCTTAGATTAGCAAATTTATTATGAAAAGTAAAAAGAGGTAAAGTAACTTTGTGTTGATTGTTTTCGAAATGGAAATTTTCTTCTTCTGCATGTAAAAATGGAATAAATATGTGAGCCCCAGAAAAATGTATCGAGCTTAGTGGAGATCGTATGAGAAATTATTTAGCGATCTCGATAAACATCAGAGTGCTCGAGAATATTTTCAGAAATTTTCATAAAGTGAAATACTCGATTTAAGAGTTAGATGATAAAGTACACAACATGATGAGTTCGTGAGAATTTTCGGGAAATTTTTTGGATACCCAAGCTATTTATTGTGACTCTCGGAAGTTTTGGATTAAGGAAAATTTTTGGAAAAAAAAAAAAAAAAAACTGCTGCGGTTCAATCTCAACCGTC
Source organism: Rosa chinensis (assembly GCF_002994745.2). Taxonomy (NCBI): domain Eukaryota; kingdom Viridiplantae; phylum Streptophyta; class Magnoliopsida; order Rosales; family Rosaceae; genus Rosa; species Rosa chinensis. The sequence continues at coordinate 61,620,226 of NC_037093.1, forward strand.
CAGACTTCCACCGCTTGATCACAGCCGTCCATTGCTAATTGGAAAAGTCTATATAGGCCTTTGATCAGTTGGAAGACCCAGAATGATCGAGAGAGAGAGAGAGAGAGAGAGAGAACTGGAGCTCTCCGACCCCGACGCCACTGCGACCCGAGAAGGAACCCGGCCGTCGCGCCACCATCCGGCCACCCCAAGACGGCGCACACCCACCATTCCCTTGGCCTCCGCGTCGTCTACGTCCCTGTGGTTCCAGATCTTACATGCAGCGACTAGAAGCGGGGATTCGACGACGGAAAGCCTTGGGTCTCCTCCGGCGATTTCTGCAAACTCCGGCGACTCGGGCTACCGACAGAGCCGCTTGTGGTATGAAACCAAACCTCCTCGTCATGCTCTACATCCCAATATGATCAGTTTTTAGATTTAATCAACTTTTGACGATTTTACTTCTGGGTTGCTCTCGACCTTGCCGTGTTCTTCGACGCCGGTGGCTTTTCGGGCATTCCTGGGCTCCATCTCTTGCTCAGCTGCACTCCTAGCCCCCAATCGAGAAGTCTGTCGAATTGCTGGTGTGAAAATCATCAGTTCATGACCATTTCCGTCTCGACAGTGGGGTTCTGGGGACTGAGTTTGGCTCGATTGACGTAGATTTCCGATTACAAAGGTATAATCTCAACCTTGAATCAAAGTTTTGTACTTGGAGAAAATCGGATGTTAACGAACTGAGTTGGTTGGTTAGGCTAGGTTCGGCTTGCTGTGTTCTTCGTGAGAAAGCACACCTGCAATTCGAGGTTCCTTTTCGATCTAGTTGATCACAAGGTGAGTTGGGTTCTGTTGAAGGTCTGAGAATTTACACTTCTGGAAACTGGGCTGCCTTGTAGCATGCATGCTGTGATGTTGTGTTTGAGAAGAGTAAATTGGTAGTTAGTCAGAAGAAATCGAAAGCTATGTTGTGAGCTTGCTGTTTTGTCCATGTTTGCTAAGATTGTAGTTGTTAAATGATTTTGGTGATGGATGTTGTAGTATGTTTCTTATTCTAAATCAATCAAATTTCGGGAGGCTTCATGAAGTGCTTCTTTAGGAGTTAAACTTCCATTTGTGAAAGCGTTGCATGCTCTCCTTTTTTTGTACTTATTTGTGATATGTTATTGTTGTTATTTTACTAAGATCAATAAAGTTTTATAAATCTGAACGAAGGTTCTTCAATGCACTAATAGTGTAAGCGACCCAACATGTATTAAGTGATCTCTGTTCTTGATATTTGTAGTAAACTTTTTCTTTAATACTTGATGTAATCCAGCTGTTCATTCATGTTAGTGCAACTGTAAGTCGGTGTTTTAATTTCCTTCCCAAACTTGAATCAAAGTTGCAAGCCAAGGCAGTTGCATCCAAGGGTTGTTGGAACGATGAGGTGGGCATGGCCGAGGTCCTAGTTCAAAAGGGAAAACTCTAGAACAACATTGGAATTGTTCATGGTGGCAAACTCTATTGTTTCATTGAGGAAGCTTTGTTTATGGTTGAGAATGGGGCTTTGCTTCTCTTGATGACAGTAATGCCAACCTTTCCTTGAACGATATATACACGAAGATTTTAAGTGGAAAGTTTGGGCGTTGTTGGGAGAAATTTCGAGCTTATAAGGGACTCCAATGTCTTGATTATATTGTTGGCAGGCATGGCATCCCTTGTGTTGAAAATATATAGATCCCACATGCGAAAAATGAGATATTGCCTATAAGAATGAGACATTGCCTATAAGTTTATAAGGATTTGGGTCACTCCGTCATTGTCAATTAAATTTAAATGTGAACCCCATATTATTCTATTATGGTATCAGAGCGGGTTACTCATGTGTATGATTTTAGCGATGGCTACACGTACTCACCATCACCCAATATAATTTCTCCACGTGTATGTCTTGAGAATCGCCACACTTGAGGGGACATGTTGAGAATGTGTAAAAATATAATCACATATTGGAAAAATATAATCTTGATTACAGGGTTGGAAAAATATAACCTTGACTATGGACTTATAAGGTTTGGATCACTCCATCAATTGTCAATTAGTTTTGGATGTGAACCTAAATTACTTTATCACCTCGGTCTGTGAAAGAATGGTGTCAGAAATAATAGTGAATTGGGGGATGATTCAGTGCACCGACATAAATAGATGGTTAGATTATATTAAATACATTTTTAGGTTATTAATAAAAATATTAATTATAAATATCAAGAGTGGAGATCATCTTATAAGTGTTTGATCATTTACACTGTCGGTGCATAAAATAATTTCCAATTAAAAGTGATGCCAGATCGCGAAACCGGACAAACAGTGTGTAGAGCAGGGGAGGGTGACTACTTTCATTGGACAATGACAAGGTGGAACTTTTTCCTGTCCTACCTTGACAATCTGAAGTTTTACTCTTTTTTTTCTTTTCTTTTTTCTGATGACACTGTTAATCTTAGATTGATCTTGCTAGCTTGTGGGGTTTAGACATGTAAATTATTATTATTATTATTATTATTTCAACTTGTGTTACATTCGTGATGACCTAACCTGTTAAAATGAACTTTTCCATTGTTCATCCAACCCAAACAACCAGGATCTGATTAAGTAGGATATTTAAGATGGTATTTAGTGAATACGTAATCATCTTTAAAAAGCCCGTTTAAGTATGAAATTACCGTGGTTGAAGATCTTTGTTAACACGCTGAAAACTTTAAGATTCACTTTGACGCTAGGAAAGACAAGCTGACAAGAGCCAATGAATATCCCCACCTTCTTGGAACACAAACAGCCTTGCCTTCACGCAACGCACGAGACTTGTAGCACCACGAGGCTTTGTCGTAATCAAACAAACAAACAGGTAGACTGTTATTAAATCAAACGTACTACTGGGACTAATGGACTTCCTTTATTAGCCAGGAAGCCATATCTGATATTAGTTCCTGGGAGCCACTCGCATTAGATAATGTCTTTTCCTGTGGAGCTAATCACGCTACTACTACTACTCTCATCAGTCGGCCACTTATCAATAAAATCATAAAAGGACTAACAGCAAGTCCTCCCATCCAGCTAGAGAGAGCAAAACGAAAGGCACATGAATTTGTGGTAGTCGTGGACTACATTGCTACCTTCCTTTTTCATCGACCCAAAAAGAGCCATTTTCCCAAGCCTTGGGTTTGTGTGTGGCTCTCTTTTCTTATCCCTATATATCTCCTGCAACCTTTGATTCTTCCAAACCCTTTCCTGCTACACATAGCATGCCATATCTTCTTCATTCGTTTCTAGTCATTTCTAAGTTTCCCGGTAAACTGAAGGTGTTTCCTTGCAATCTAAAGACCATGTCAAGTCAAGAAACTGGCTCACCTGAATTCCCAACTTGGCCGGAGTACAAACTTCCGGATTTGTTATCTACTGAAAGCGTTCGACAAGTCCATGCAGCGATTGAAAGCGAATGGGATCCTCTTCAACGGTCTGCGTGCCAAACAGCAGCTGGAAGAGCCTTGTGGAAGCATGTGGTCCACGACCCGCTGGCAGACATACTTGCAGGAGAGACGTACCTAAAATCTCTCCATGAGAAGATAAAGAAAGACTGCGTCAACAAGGCACGAGAAATCTCTGGGGTGATTCTTGCAGTTCGAACACTCTGGTTCGATTCAAAACTTGAAGCAGCACTCCATTCCTTTGACAACAGAGAAGCACAAGTAGTTCTCCTTGGTGCAGGTTGGTACCTACTCTCTCTTTCAGCAATACTTTAGTTAAAAGGCACTTCTTGATCCAATGCAGCAAACATGAAACTGTCCTGGCGTTTGCAATTTGCATGATGCCCCAATTGCTATATGATTTGGGACATTTTCGGGTCCATACTAGATTTTGAATCATAGAAATTCAAGCTGAGTACTAGGTAGTTCCATCACTGGATCAGTTGTTCCTTTGCATTGCTTTACCACAAGCTAATAAGGATGATTCCCCATATAATGCAACCAAATGAGGCTCTACAAGGTACAAGAGTAGAAAAAAGAGTGCATATTAGGAATTATTGTGGTCATGTACATACATGTAATAGGCTGATAGCTTTAGAAAAAAGCAGGAATATTTTTGGACCATGTCCAAATAAAAACACTGCGTCATTATGTATCCATAGCAGGTAGAAGGCAGCTAGATGTCTCAACCCTTCTTTTATAGCTTGTACCATCTTTTTACTTTTTTTTGTATTAACTGAAATGCTTCAATGGAAAGACCCAACAGAGGAGAAGTATAGCTTGTACCATATGCTTGTGGATTTTTCACTTAAAACTAAAATAAAAGTAAACAGCTGGTCTGAGTACATATTCAGCATATAATGATAATGCAATCTCTTTGTAGGAATGGATGCAAGGGCTTACCGATTGAGTTGCTTGAAGGAAAGTAATGTGTTTGAAGTAGATTTTCCTGACGTCTTGCAAATCAAAGCTACTCTTCTGCAAGCAGCGATGGATTCTACAAATGATCACCAGTATCTAATGATGACAGCAAAATCCATAACCAGAGTTGAGGCTGACATCAGAAGCAATGACTGGCTTGAAAAACTTCAAATATCAGGATTTATGCCAGAGAAGAACACAGTATGGGTTCTGGAAGGTATCTTGTACTACCTAACCCACCCTCAGGCCACGGAAGTATTGAAAATCATAGCAGACAAGTGCTCTCTTACGCAAACAGTACTCTTGGCAGATTTCATGAACAAACCATCAACCAGTCTTTCCAGCTCCAACTTTCATTTCTACAGTGATTGGCCCGATCATCTCCTGCCATCTCTCGGCTTTTCTCATGTTAAACTTTCACAAATTGGTGATCCAGATGCTCATTTTGGGCTCCTGCACGATCCCTTAAATCTGTTCAACAAACTCCGCAGCTTGCCTAGATCATTACAAACAAACCCAGATGATGGAACACCATGTTGTCGCTTGTATTTGGTTGAGGCTTCTGGTTCACCAAAGCAAAATATTCCATAGATGCCCAGAAAAATGTTTACTGAATATCTCCAACTAGCTGCACAGTTTGTCTAGTCAGTACATATACAGCCAGATGATGGAACACTGCTATAACATGGTGTAGCCATCTGATTCAACCTATTAGACCACTCTACAGGGACCAACACGCATTGATAATCTGATACCACTACTGTAAACTCAAGATCAAAGCGGCATAGGGGTGGCATCAATTTGTACTAATGTCGAAGGACAATATAATCCATTTGAATGCGAAACTGAATTTGAGCAGTCAGACAGATGCAAAAGCAAGCCATGCATATATTCAAATATAACTTTAGTTCAATTATTTCAAGGAAAGTATCAACAATGGTTATAAACCATCATTAGCCTTGAGCAAAAGAATTGTTAAGTTTCTTAGAACTGAGCATTTTGAATCTTTTCAAGCCAGCCATCTACCCAAATGTAATAACGATCTCTCCATGATGAACTTCAAGTAAGTTGGAATGATTTTGATCATTAGATCTAATTGACTGGCATAGTAGGTTGGAGTGAATGCAACAAAATGAACAATTCTAAATGCAAAAGAAAAATCCATAATCATATTAACAGATCTGGGATTCTAGTCTTACAAAAAGCAAGAGCAGAGCTACCCAGATCAATATGATACTGGCACCTGATGGATTTTACATAATGTTGTTACTACCAATATCTGGTGTGCCAAAACAGAAAAAGGAAAAGAAAGTAATTTTCCTAGAACATATTGTTTCAATCCAGAACTTAGGTTAACAGAATCATGGTTCAGATATCTTTTGGTGACAGCAGGATACTGCAAAACACTCGCTGACAGCGGGCAATAGCCCTTGTTATGCACTAGAACTCTATTTAGTTGAATATTCTTTAATAGGAATCCTTTTCTAGTGAAATATAGATGGATTTTGGCTTATACATACACAAAATCAATCATGATGCACCAGAAATGAATTTCAGAATTACCAATCTCGTGTATAGCTGGTTGAACAATGACACAACACACATGGAAATTTAGGCATTTATCGAGACATCTGAGATGAACTATACAATTCATAAATAATGAGTCTAAGATTGCATCATGGAGATCATGACGACAAATCCAAAATTGGCTTTTCTTTCTTTTTGTTTACTTTTTGGTTACAACATCCCCTATCTGTCAACAACCATCCTACAACATAACAATTTATACAAAAAGACGCTAAAAAGTACAGTCAAAGGAAATGGCAAAGAGGAATCAAGACACTGAATAGCAAAGCAAAGAGATTTATGGATCCAGAATATACATGCATCTGCAGAATTTAAAGCAAGATATCCACTGGATAATTTATCCTGGAGAAAGCAAAAGATATAGGTCAAGCTTCAACGCAGTCCTTGATCCCCTGTTCAAATTTGTCAAGGGATGATATGGTATCCATGAGTGAATCTGCTACCTTCTTTCTGCAGCCAGAGAGGGGGGGATTAGATATGAAAAGTATGAACGATACCACTCGGAGCAATAAAAGGTGCAGTAATTGCTTGAAGTAAATTTCTTTACAATTCCTATACCATGTTAGAATTGGTCGTGTTTATTTGGACATAATAGACGTACCTTTGGGAGGCAAGTTGAACATCACTCTCATTTACCAATACATTAAGAGAGCTGAATGATCTGCAATACAATATGCCCAAAAAGAAATGATTACTTTAAAAATAAATAAAAAATAAAAAAAAGACAATAGTTATAAATTAACATATTCCAATGCATTTGGAATCTGGAACACTTTTAAGACCTGAGAGATAAAAGGAGGAGAAAAGAAAATGTCCTGTAATGCTTAACAAATGCATGATTGAGCAAATCATTTTTGCTTCCCTTCCTCTATTCTCTTAAGATGCAATGAGAAATGCAGTATCCAAACATCTTGTTTGCCAACAAAGCAAGGTACTGACGATCAAGTACATCTTCGAAGTGCTAACACGATAACTGGCTTAAGAAGATTAAAAATAATATGAAGTATAACATATCATTTTTCTAACAATCCCTGACTGAAAACATGTCAGACCTAAAATGTACACCAGCATGGGGTGACAAGGAATAGTGACTACCTTATAAGATCGTTGAGCATAGATTCCGCTTCCAATTTTACAGGATCCTTATTACCAAGTAATGATGCAGCATTTTTTACAACCAGACGGAATGTGCAAACCTGTGAAGTAGATGAATATAGACCATAAAGATATAGCTGATATTAGGCCAATTAACAACGGATTCTCCTCTCTTCCCATTTTACTGAACTATCATCATTTTACAACAAAAAATGTAGGCAACCAGGTACACAGTACATTCAGCAAACTCAAGACCTCAATCATTTCAATACGTCTAGCCAAACACTACCATATGCAGAAGAAAATAGAGCACTAAGAAAATTAGAGCATAAGTACCTCAACACCAGTATTGGCTTGAAACGCAACGAATGAACTCCGGTCTTCCACAACGCAATCCCTGGCGGCAGATCTGAACAGTCTCTGAACCTCCTCTATCTCCTGATTCGTATCATCCACTGCCAAAAGAGAACAACAACCAAATCAATCCATTTGAGAATCATAAGAACATAAGCACACAATCTATGTATTATGTACATTTCTGAGAGAGAGAGAGAGAAAGAGACTGAGTAATCGATGAGCCGCGAGGAGGCTCTCTCTAGAGGCATCGATTGGGGCCAAGAGGAACCTTGAGGCCTTCTTCTTTTGCTCTCGGAGCCAATCCTTTGGTCCTGCTGTGTGGTTATGAAAAGAAATTAGGGTTTTCTACAGAGAAATTTAGATGAACCAAAACGAGAATGAGATGAGAATCCGAATACTAACAAATGCCGAATCCGAAAGCCGGGTCGGGTCGAGAGAGGGGAGGGACGAGAGTGATGAAGGAGAGCAGAGCAAGGTCTCTGCGACTGAGGTTTGGGAGTCGGCGGTGATTGGAGTAGTGATTTGAAATTGGGGGGTTTGGTTTTGGAGGGAAGGAGGAAATGGCGGTAACAGTGGCTGTGGAGGTGGTTGAGATAAGGCGGCAACAAGCAGAAGCCATAGTCAATTTCTTCTGTGGCGGAGCCTGTGTGGGCGAGTCAGCACTTTATAGTTTTGCACATTTTAATTTTTTTTTCTTTCTAATTTGTATCTTGGGAAAAAAAATATATATATAAACAGTACCTAATATATGGGCCATTCCGAATTTCTGTACCCAATTTTCCAAAACTATCACAATAGTACCTCAAAAACCCAACCCGACCCAACAATTGTACCTGCTGTCCATGACGGTGTTAACCTGTATGCCATGTGGCTTATTTTTAGGGGTAAAACCGTCCCTTCTTATTGAGAAGCTACTACACTCGAAGCTGTTGAAGCTCCAAAAGCTGCCCTCCATCATCTCCTCCATCACTCTCTTGGGCATTCCATGTTTCACCACCTACAAGTACAAATTAAGGGATTAGCTTGAGAGAAAGAGGAAGTGGTCCTCTCATGGTCGAGACGGTGTTTGCCCGAGCATTTTTTAAAGGTGGGTTATGATGTGATCCTCTCATGGCCAAAACCCGATATTCAAGCTAGATATATTCAGAGAACAATTGAACGAAATGGTACTATGAAAGATGGGATTCATGGGTTGCCTTTGGATTTTATCACCAAGTGGAGAGACCTCATAGATTGATGACTTGAAAATCTCAGACCACATTTGCTTTACAGAATCAGCGACCCTAGAGACATCTATGAAGGAGTTCCACATATTTCCCCCAGGACCGGCGAGAACCCATTTAACTTTTGTTGGTGGGCTGCCATTAGTGAGCTCTGAGGGTCTACTGGTGTAATGCCCCGTACCTTAAATTCTTTTACCAGTTACATTTTACCGTGGTTGTCCAAGGAGTGACTCTTACTTTAGCCCGGTAAATTAGGAAATTCTTTGTGAATGTCGTAGGTTACGTAAAATCGAGTTCGTGGACACGTAGTTTGTCTAGATCGGAGTTATTATGGGGAAGTTGTGATTTAATGATTGAAGTTACTATTCTTGGTAGAGTTTTTTTTAAATGAGTTTCCTTTTTGGGATTGAGGAGAGAGAGAATCAGCCCCAAAATCGGGACAGACCCGATCCCTCCCCTTTTCTCTTCTTCTTTTGCCGTTTCTGGTTTTTCGGTGAATTTGTCGCTGTCCGGCCACCTCAGGACGAACCGCTTGGCATGGCATGATCCTCTCTTCCTAGTCATGTAAGTTTTTCACCTTGGGTTTCATTGGTTTTTGAGTTTCGAAGAGAAATGCAAAAATGGGGAAAAACCGGAGTTTGGCTCCGATCTCAGTTTTCCGGTGGTTTCCGGCAGGATTTCTTTGGGTTTTGGTTGTCAGTGAGGTGCTGAACGTGTTCCTAATCTTGTTGCACTTGTTTTGGCCGGTGGAGGAAGAATTGAAAGTGTTTGGGGCGTGAACAGTATGATGAACAGTAACCAAAGAAACTCTTGATTTTGGGGTTGATTTTCCGACCACTTTTGCTTGAAATTGGCTGTTGTTGCAGGTATAACTATTGTTGGGCTTGTTGTGGAGATTGTATAGGTATAATTTTCTTGGCCGGTTATGGGTTTTGGAGTAGTGGCGCGTGAAGCCACGCGCTGCCACTGATGGTGGCAGAGGCTCTGTTAGTCCTTTAGAAAAGCATTATGCTTGTTTTTGAGTTATAATTTGGTGTTGGATGTGGTTTTTAGGGTGATTAAGGTTATAAATTTGGGTTGAGAACTTGTTGTCATAATTTTCGTGGTGAGTTGAGATTGTTGAGAGATTCGAGAAATAAAAATGGATTTTAGAATGTTAAGAGAAATTGAAATTTTAGAAGAAAATATATTTTCTTTTTTCCTTTACTTTGTTGACTAATTGTTGGTGGCGAAATTAGAGATGGAATTGTGAATTGAAAAGAGGAAAAGTTAAGAAAGAATTTGGAAATTTTGGAAAGGAAATTATGTTATAATTTGGTGATCAATTATGATTAAGGAATCGAAATTAAATTGATTAAATTATCGAAACGATCCTTGTGAAGGTTAAAGATTAAGTGAGAGCGTTGAATTGTAAGGAAATTTTCGTATTCAAGAATGTAAATTCCAAATTGAAGAGTGGGATTTTTTTTTTTTTAAATAGAATTTATGAGTTTTGATATTGAGATTGTTTTCTCATTATGGATAATTATATCATGCCCATTTACTACAGGACATACTGAGCTCTCGAGTGAGGAGGACACAGGCAGGCAGCAGGATTAGCTGCGAGACTCACCTGTGAGTGGACTTTTATTTTATTGAAATAATGCATGCAGCATGGTATTAAGTTTTAATGGAATATTATTTGAGTAAACATGGTATCATGAAAGAAAAAGAAAAGAGTTGGCAAGGAGGCTATCTTTAGCGCATGCGTATATTACCTAGTTGGCAGTCCCTTCCAAACTACATCCTGGTTGGCAGTCCCTTCCGATGCGTCATCTGGTTGGCGGTCCCTTCCAGATGACATGAGGTAGTTAGTTGACAGTCCCTTCTAACTACCTGTGGCTAGTTGGCAGTCCTTTCTACCCACCGCCTCCTATTCCGGTTGGCAGTCCCTTCCGATGAGTCATCTTGGTGTCAATCCCTCCCAGATGGCATGAGATGATTAGACAGCAGTCTTTCTAATCATCAAATGAGTTTTCTTGAAAAGAATTGAGTTGGAAATATTGTGGAATCTCGCTGCATGTCGGTTTTGTTAACAAGAGAAATGGGGAAGCATTCAATTAATTGTTTCATAACTTGTTTCAGTTTTGTCCACTCACTCTAACGGTTTTTAAATGTTTTCCCCTGAGCCCTTTGGTTTCAAATGCCCAGGTTTCAGATTGGCCAAGATCGCGCCCAGGAACTTGAGGCATAGGAATCAGCACTTCCGTTTTTGGCTGTAGGTTAATACTTAACCTACCTTGTATGATATCGGCTTAGTTATGTAGCATTGCTCTGATAACCTTTTATTTTGGTGAATGTTAATGCTTGAGAATTTGTTATCGTATTGAGGTTAAGGTGGAATCTGTACTTACTGAATGTAACTTTTACTTGTGGAATGTAAATATTGGATTGTGCTTGTGAATATGAGTTTAGTATTAATCATGTCCAGGTTTTGTGAAATTTGGGTAGCCAATTTTAGGGGAGGTTCTGCCGATTTTTCGGTAGGATTTCACCTGAAGTGGGCCCCACAGGCTCGTATCTGAGTTTCTGGGTGAAACTTGGGTCGGGTCCTGTCAACTGGTCTCCCCAGAAATATTTTTCTTTGGAGAACTAGAATGCTTCGCAGGCTGAAAAGGAACATAACTGGAAGTCAATAATGGTAATTACAAGGCAAGCTTATCATTAGAAGACTAGTTATTAGTTTATTAAACTCACTGTAGAAACAGAGAAATGTATGATTCTTGTGTTAATAAGAAATAGAGAAAGAAAAAACAAGAAGGAGGAGGAGGAGGAAGCTGACCGGGAGTGCAAAACCAGGTGTGGTCGTCGACGAGGTTGTCATTGGGGTTCTAGAAATCGAACCACTTGGCGTTGATCTGCTCGTAGGCTTTGTCCTCTACAAATGTCCATTCCAAGTTTTTCCAATCAATTTTTGCAGGTTCCATTACACTTGATTACACAAACAAACACCCAACTGCCTTCTTCTTTCCTATCACCCCGCTGCCATCTCTGGCCTCCTTTAGTCAAAAATTTTACCACTTTCTTCCTCTCTTAAAGAGAAACACACTCACATAGGTTCCATTGTCTATCACCCACGGTATACAAAAATCGAAGAGATAGAATCGGAGACCAAAGAGGCGACAAGAGGAGGGAGATGGGATCTCCGATTCTGCTTTGGTGGAGGAGATAGATAAGGAAATGACCTGAATACCCATCTAAAATTAGCACGTGGCATGATAGTTAACGCCGTCATGGACGGCAGGTATGAAAGCTGAGTCGAGCTAGCTATTTGGGGTACCATTGTGATAGTTTCAGAAACTTGGGTATAGAAATTCAGAGTGGGCCTTAGGTCGGGTACTATTTGTATTTTTTCTCTTGTATTTTATATGTTATAGTTTTATCAAAGGCCTGCTCACCTAAAGGACTGTGAGGGACAAGTGAATCTGACGGCTGAAAATAAATGCACAGTTTCAAATTGTTATAATTTCTGCTTTTATATTTAATACATGTGGTTGAAATGCATGTATCCCTCACATTCTCTTAAAACTGTCCCTTAGGTGAGCAAACCTGTAGTTTTATCATAACAGTCCCTGAAATTTGGATCATTCGACAGTTTGGTTGTTAACATTTTAAGACTATCGCATTGGTACCTCAACATTAATTTTGACATATTTTTAGCACCTATTGTTAATAAAGGGTGGTTCTAGTTAGACATCTGAATTTGATATTTGGACCTCCAACTTTTTTTCAATTATTAATAGACTTTGTCAATCATATGAAAAAACAAATAAGGACAAAGTGAGAAAAATGAAAGAAAAAAAAAATTACTCTTCTTACCATCCCAAATATAACATTAAATTAAATTATTTTTTTCTTTTTCTGGAATTTCCTTATATTGCCATATAGTTTTATAATTTACCTAAAATAATAATTTCTATATATGGCCTATCATTTAATACAAAAGTAGATTCAAAACAATCTGATTTTAAATTTTCTTAAACTAAATTAATTGAATATCATGATATAGTTATTACTCAATTTTCCAACCCAAAACCCTTCAAATCCTTCTTTTAGCAAATTCAAAGTGATTCTAGCAACATATAAAGATCAATAACCAACCCTCTGATTAATTTTGGTGGAGGAGAAACATACTCATAAAAAGCAATATCATGTGATTTTGATTCATTCTTCTTCTCGTGGTTGGAGATAGAGATAAAAAGTAGAGTAACAGATTATTGTATCTCATGTTCAAGGGTGTTTTGGTAAAAATAAGGAGGTCTACTAAGCTTTTCAAGTATTCTAAAAAGTAAATTAAATGTGTACTAAATATAGGAGGTCCAAATAGCAAATTTGAAGGTCCAACTAAAACCACCCCACTGTTAACTCCTCTTTTTTGCCAATGACATTTTCGTCTCTCTCTCTCTCTCTCTCTCTCTCTCTCTCTCTCTCTCTCTCTCGTGTTAGTTAATCAGTAGTTATCTTAATTACGTTTCATTTTGCAAATATTAGTACTAGTTATGCTTTGCATTTATTATTTTTAGTTAGTGATCGGTGACTAGTTATCTTGATCAAAACGATGATAGGTTTTTGTCACACCCTAACCCGGAAAACTGCCAAATTTTTTTTTTTTTTTTTTTTTTTTTTTCAGAGTAAGGGTGTGAATAGCCTTTAATTGTCAAAGATAAGAAACACTTTGGCAAATAAAAACTATATAAAAAAAAAATGAGAATCAGAAGTGACTTGTGGTTGAACTCTTTATTACATAAATAAGTACTTACAAGAGAAACAAAAGCAAGCTTAGGAAATAAGCTTTATTGTACAAAGATAAATCAAAACATTAAACTAAAAATTTATTTCTCCTTCTCCTACTCCCAGATTTCCAGAAATTAAACTCTAACCCCCAAGAGCATGATCTGCACAATATCATAAAAGGGGTGAGCTTAAAGCTCAGTAGAGCAAACCTCAAACATATAATTGGTGATGATGCAATACAGAAAATAACTTCTTATACTCTGATTGTTAGTAATCTTGTACTAATCTCGGTCACCAGTGTCTTCTTGCCAAACAATAGATCGTTTTATCAATAATAATTGAAGGGGCTTCTCTCCCCAAGTGTATATACCATTGGCTGACTTTGCTGGTCCCTTACGAGTATTAGACTCAACTACACAACCATTTTTACTCTTTCTTCAAGCTAGGATTAGATAAAACAACATGATAATGAACTAAACAAATATTTTACACAACATAAACAATCTGATCAGTAGCAAATATCACTCAAAATCACATCAATAGACTGATATAATCAAACTTGAGGTTCCCCAAAACTTCCCCTACCTTAAACCTGGTTTAGTAAAGCTGAGGCTTTGTTTCCAAACCTCTCAAAGCTTGTTTTCTGGACTTTGCTAACTCTAGAGTCTCTAAATTCTGCTATGTTTTCTCACTTGTGTTTCTTACTGCAGGTAAAGACCTTTTTATACTAGAAGATGAAATCATGAGAACCTATATGTAGACTAGCCACCTCCTGCTTAGCTTAGTTAGTTAGATAAACATTGGGAGCAGCTTATTGCCAGTTCCTGCTTAGAAAAAACATCTGAAAGTTATCCCAAACTGCCAGCTCATGCTTTGAGCTTGTTGCCCAAGTTTTAAGCTGCTCTAAGAGCAGCCACTTGCTGCACACACTTAACTTTATGCCTGCAGGTTCTTACTTGTGGTTAGAAGTGTGTATACATGTGTTTCTAATAAGCTACTAGGTGACTCAGCAGTTAAATAAAACAAATAACATTCCAGATTTTTTTTCTTCTTGTTCTAATGTGTTTTTGTGCATGCATTGCAGGTTTTAATAAAACTTCCAGCTGAAGAAAAATTCAAGAAGGAGGAGCATAATAAGTTAAGCATTTGCTGGAAATTTTAGTACATTTGCAAGAAGTAATGGCAGCAAGTCAAGGAAGCTATAATTTCAAATCATAAATAAGAAATTGATGTATTGTGCCATTTGGAACATGTATTAATGTAAATATAGTACTTGTAGCTATCTATGTAACCTTATTGAAACCTAAGCAAAATTTGTACTTTTTTTTTTTCCTTTTCTTTTCTTTTTGACAAAGAATGTAAACAGGTAAATGTTTGCTTTTGTTTGTAAGAAACACTTGTGTTCTACACTAGCATTTTGTTAACAAAAGTTAGTTGGTTTTTGAGTTATAAAAACAAATAAACCAAACTCAGCAGGGATCAAACAACTCATCATTTATGACCCCATACACAAACTAGATCTCTATATTTGCCCTTCTTTTGCCAAAACAAATAAGTATATAGCTATAAATAGTTTAGAAGTAGAGTAAACTAGACTAATTAACTTAAATAGAGTTCAAGTCTTCACAGTTTTGTGGCAGGAAAAAAGAGAGAGAGGAAAAGATGAAAATACCCTTAAAAAATGGAAGAGTTACATGTATTATTTATGGGGGGTACTAAAGGTATGTCAAAGATTAATTTTGATAAGGTACCAATGTGCTAGTTTTAGAATGTTGGGAACTAAAATGTCGAACTACCCAAACTTCAGGGACTGTTTGAGACTATTTATCCTCTATATTATTTTACTTTATGAAAAAATTAAAATCAGATTAATTGATTATTTTCTCTTTGTAAGCCCTGATATAGGGTTAGTTGGTAAAGGGTGAGGAATTAGATTATGATTAAGTTAAGTCGAAAAATTTGATTTACTCTAAACTTTTATTAGAGACGTAATGAAGGAGAAACGTCTGCTACATATTTTATTAGAGACGTAATGAAGGAGAAACGTCTGCTACATGATTATGGACTACAGGGTGCATCCGTGCATATATGATCTCGTGATTCTCGTCTGCTCCCTATGTTTTTGCACTCGAGCATTGGCAGAGACCTAGAGAGTTGGCTTTTCTTTTAGGTTTTATTTCATAGATTCGAAATTCATCAATTGATATGGTTATATACTTATAGTAACATCGCTCTTTAATTTCTCGTCAAGTAAGGTAGTGAAATTGGTTTTTTAATATTGAGAAATGTTAGCAACATTCCCCTCCAACCTTTTTTTTTCTACCTTTCTCATTCATTGTGTGCCATGTGTATTCCACTACATTTAAATTTCATGTATTTATTACATTGGAAAACAAATTGCTTTTGTTCCATATGTACCCTCAATTTTATATATACCATTTTAATTAATTCAATTATACTAAAAACAAATAATAAATCCAATTATATTTTAAGGGGGAAGAACTACAAAAGCATCAGATTAAGAGTAGGTTCATATTCTCCTTTGTCTCCGGCAGTTCTTATCCGTTTCAATCTAACACATTGATAAGTGAAAATTAGGTCTAATTAAACAAAATACCATCATCTCCTTCCTGGTGAAAAACACAAATGAAAAATGGTAATCAAGATCTACAAAATTTCCCACTTTGTTTCAATCTGCGAACCCATTCACTCGATATATAAAACCATGTTCTTGGATCAAAAGAAGAAGGAGAAAAAAAAATAAGAGAAAAAGAATCAAACCATCATGTTTAATTGTTTCTAATTGTAATGACATAATTATTCCAAACTACAACAACCACATCACCACTTCACCCCTGGCGATCTGCCATGATAATTTTTATCCCCAGAAACACCACATTTGCTCCCGTCATTCAAAACAACCAATAGATATCGACCAAAAAAAAAAAAAATCAAAACCATCACGAGATGAAATCGAATAGTAGAAAATAATTACCCAAACTCTCTAGCTAGAGATTAAACCTTATGAGAATGGTTGTCGAGAATGAAACTGTATCTATGAGCTTCTTCCTCCTCACGTAACGCATCACCATTCTCAATCTCTCTGCACCCCTCAGTCATATATACTATCCTTCCCTATTAAGGTGTCGTGATTATAAACTACTTGTTTTTAAGTAATCTCCCTCATTCCTTATGATTCTGAAAACTAGATGTCGATAATATTTTAATTGTTTACTGATTATTCATTTTTCTTTTACCCACATATGCCTTTTTAAATTTTAATATTGTTGTATTAAAAATAATGAATGAGGGTACATATGGAACAGATGCAGTTTGTTTTCCAATGTAATAAATACATGAAATTTAAATATAATGGAATACACATGGCACAATGAATGAGAAAGGTAGAAAGGGAAAGGTTGGAGGGGAAGGTTGCTAGCATTCCTCTTTAATATTTTGTTGTGACCTTCTATTACACTTATTCCAAAACAACCTCAGTCTCATATAAGATGCCACGTTGATAAGCATATTGGTATAAGTAGTTATATTGCATGTACTCAAAGATTTTTTTTTATCGAAATAGGTCAGTCCTTTCATTAAGTTCAGTAAGTAGTGCAAAAATGAAACACTCATATAGGGTCGACAGATCGTAGGACCCAACCCACCCATATCCAACCATGCATCAGGCCCTCCAACCAGCGCCAGGCCCAGCTGGCCCAGTAGAAAAAATTTGCTAAGGGCACCCCAAGTATTCCATCACAACCAAGCAAGCCGTCGCCTCCGCCATCATGGAACGTAGCCAAAAAGACTGCACCATCACCAGGATCGAAAGGCACCAAGGTCAGCGCCAAATTCTGATCACTCAGGTCAATACATGAAGGTCAGCAGACCCAAAGAATTTTGAGACGTCACCACTTCCAACAAACGCTTTGATACCTTTCACAATAAAACTGGATTTGATAGCGACACACTAGTAGTCCGGCCAAAAGACCCAACCGCCATTGGAAGAAAAAGCCACACCCAACCACGGTGGTGCAATCTCAGTGAGAAACCAGTCTGATCCAGACCACTTTATATCCAATGATCCACACCCGCAGGGGCGAAGCCAGGGATCGAAACCGTCCATGACTCGACCTGGCCAAACGCATTATGTTGAACCACGCCTCGCAAGAAGAGAAAGTAAGAACAAACACCGATTAGACAAGCAAATCGGAAGACAGTCATCAAAGATTGTAGATATAGGGAAGAGAACAGACGCACTCCCCAAAACCCTAGCAGGGCGCTAGGTCAGAGAAAGAAAACCAATGGAATAGTTTGCATGTACTCAAAGATAGTACCAAAGAAATACCGATACACCTAAAATAAACGTATAAATAAATTCTTGAAATCACAATGGTCAATCAATATAGTATAGGAAAGAGTGTGTCTCCCACATAGGATTGTGACTCAACAATTGCAAAAACAGACTCTAACTGATACTAAATGAAAATGTAAATAAAAACTATATCTAGAGTCAAACCAAATTTATGAAATTAAATCTACATAAGCTAGACACAAGAAGATGGCTCTAACAAAATTTAGGGTAAATTGGAGTTGAATTACTATAAGAAAAATGGACAAAACATAAAATAGAAGGTAATTCTAAATCATAAAGCTATTTTTGGGATTTTTGGTTTTGTAATCAATAATAAGAAAGCTAGTTATGAACGACTTCTCACCACTGGACAGCTACTACACCTATATGTATTTAGTAGCATGCTTCAATTCAATTCATTCGGATATCCTTACTCAAGCTAAGCCAATGATGTGTTGAACTCAACTTTTCAATCTTTCTTACTTGGTATGTTAAGTACATGATGTGTGCATCTTAACTTAGCTTCTAGAATGGAACCTAGAGTGATGTTCTCGCATAGCTCTCACCTAGAAGTCATCATGATCTAAAAGATTATGAATAAGGCTAGGCAATGTCGATACTAATATTGTCTTAATGTACCTAGACATTGGTTTACGTGAATAAGGCTCAAGTCACTCACTCGCTACTCTAGAATGCAAGTAGACATGATGATCATACAAGACACTCATAGTTTTATAACCTAGCATGTATACTAATGTTGTGTACCATCAATAAACATACAAAGTTAATTAATGAAATAACGATAAACCAATGAATATCTGAAATACATAAAACATGTTAATAAATGCCAACATCAAAGTTTATATAAGGGCTTAAAGTAGCCCTTAACTATATGGAATTAGTTACACATATTGTTTAAGAACACACAAGAGATAAACATAGACTATAAATAAATGAGGAAAATCGAAATAGGTCAAGAGCATGGCCAACGATGTAGTAGAAAGCTGAAGATAGATACGATCGATCGTTGACAGAGGCACAAGGCTTCTGACTTTACTTCTTCTCCTTGAGTTGCTTGAATGATTTCTTGCTCTCTTATGCTTTATGGGGTTTTCTTATGTCATCCAAAAGGTCTTTTCTATTCCAAGTGCTTCCTTCTTTTTTTCTTGTGGCTTTTTAACTCCTTACTTTAAGTAAAAGTCATAATCCAATTTTTTTATTGATCCGGCAACAATTGACATCGCTCATCCAATGAAAGCTTGCGAAGTCATTGATTTTGCCAAGGAAATCTCCATCTTTTAGGTAATTTCATGGATCGAGCAATATTCGATTGATCAAGAATCCTTATTGTATTAGAGTTCCAAGCACTTTCCATCTTTTAGTTTCCTTTTCTTATTTTACTTCAGAAAACCTAATAATCGCAAAAACAAATAAATTATCTAAAAATAAAATAAACTAATAAAGAAAAGGGTTTTTGTCCATTCACCCTATTTCTACAGATTCTTTTCCCACTTACCCCATTAAGTTTTTTTAATTCCTTCTTACCCAAAACACTCTAAGAATGTCTTCTCTAATACCCTATTAAGATTTTTTTTTAAATAACATTTTACCCTCACCCCCCATTAAGTTTTTTTAATTCCTTCTTACCCAAAACACTCTAAGAATGTCTTCCCTAATACCCCATTAAGATTTTTTTTTTTAAAATACCATTTTACCATCACCCTTTTATTACTTGGAAAGAGAAAATGGAAGAGAGAAAAATCATAGAAGACTTCGCCAGAGCCCGGTCACCGACCAACTTTCGCTTGAATCCGGTCACCGGTCGCCGCCCACCGAACTTTTCAGAAAACCTCACCGGAAAGCTTTACTGCCCCAATAGACGTCTATCAGCCATGTATTGCCGGAATGGAAACTAATCTCCTTAAAATTAGACAAATAAAACTTTGATTAAGAGAAAAAATCGAGAAAATTATATCAATTCAAAACAACTATTGTCTCCTACTATAGACCTTTATCAGACGTCTATTGGAGAGTAATAGACGTGTATTGTCCCTCTTTTTTTCTTCTTGGCCTTCTGCCCCATTTTACCAACAAAAACAAAAATAATAGAAAGAGAGAGAAGACGAGGCCCGCAATCGATTTGATAGAAACTAAAAAGTAAAAACGCGTGGGCCATTTGATGGGGTACAAAAACTAAAGAACATAAAAGAAAGATGCAAAATATCAAAACATAGTTATATTTCTCTGATAGCCAAAAATGGCTTGCAATACAACATATAAAGAAAGAAGGGTGTCCTTGACAATATAGCTATCATGAACCATAATAGGTAGTTGACTATTCTAGATAAGCTTACAAAATGGGTGTCCTTAACAATTCAACAAGATAACAGTAAATGTAAAGTAGCTAGTAGGTGCAGTCTCAACGCCATTCAACAGACGACGACTCTTGACGAGTTGACTTGTAGAACCAGACGAGCAAACTGCTCAGAGTATTTCATTTCTTATACGAGTGGTGCCTATCTTCTATGAAGTAGATCCCTCTGATCTACGGAAAATCAATGGAAATTTTGCAGAAGCTTTTGCCAAACATGGTGAAAATTCTAACCTCGACAAGGAAGAGATGGAGAGTTGAAGGTCGTCGGAGCCCGAGGCTGAAATGACGACTGCTGTCGGTTTTGCAAAACGGAGTTGCGGTCCTTGCCAGATCTGGTCCTCGGGTCCGGCGGTGAGTTGAGGCTGCTGAACTCGCCATGGTTTGCCACATTTGAGAACCAGAGGAAGAAGAAGCTAGAGAGGTCCAAGGTGAGCTTCTCCGACGAGTTGGATCCGGCCGGGTCAGAGGGGAAGAGGAAGAACACGGCAGTGGAGAGGGGGAGGAAAGCGACGGTGGTGGATATACAGAGGGAGTCTTCGGTTCGGCGGAGAGAGAGAGAGAGTACTCGATGACATTAATGTAGTTTTTTAATTAGTTTGAGGTCAAAATTGTTATTTCACTTTAAATTATGTTAGTGGGAATAAAAATATGTTGATGGGGTAAGTGGAATAATTTTTGCCAATTTTGGTTCTTTGGGTCAAGGACCCTAAAGAAAATATAGAGTTAGACTATAATTATATAGCATAAAAAGTCTCCTAGCAGCCACCACTTTAAGGAAACTTCAAACTTTCATACATTTATCTAGAAAACTCTAAAAATCTCGTGCTAGAAACCTCATTCTAGTTTATTTATTTATTTATTTATTATTTTTTTGTGTGGAATCAAATCACAAATATTTCTCATTCAACTCAAGTCAGAATGACTATTACATACCTTTCCGCCATCATAGGTAGGTAGACAAGAAGATTTAGTATGTAGACATAGGTCCATTCATTGTACAATCAACGCTCACTTATTCTAAGCAAGCCTATTACATTATGAAATATAAACATAGTACATAGACCCTCTCTAAGCATGAAGAACATAAGTATGATTACACTATGAAATATAAACATAGTACATAGACCCTCTCCAAGCATGAAGAGCATAAATATGAGTAGTCGGGTTAATCCTCCTAGATTCCAAATACGAATCCTTAGAAAAGCATAGCCTATTGGTATGGTCCACAAAATAGCTCAATTCCAACACCACAAGCTTAGAGTTGAATCAAACACCTTGCAAAACCCAAAACGCTTGGCCCTCCATTTAATTGGGACACCCAGAACTCGGGCACTCAAGTTCCAGTTCATTTAATTGACGTGCACTCTAGAATGTTTAATTGCTTCTAATATCTAATTTTTTTTATATATGTTTGATATAAAATATCTCAGAAAGTTGAATCTTAGGCGGAGGAAAAAAATATTTATGTGTTACATGATAAACAAGAGGAAATACTTGCATATATGTGGATCAAAATCACATATAAATTGTGAACTAATGTCATACTAATTTTACAGTTAGTTCAATGAATGTAACACATAATTGGGCATGAAATATAAATGTTTCAGAGGATTTCACATAATTTAATTCACTTACACATGCTTAATTTATGTGAAATCTTTGAGATAATAAGCTAAATAATATGAGATGACAATCAAGCATATAATAATGGCATAAGTCTAATTATGACGTCGCCTTTATAAAATAGGTATAGCCCGAGATCTTTTTTTTTATTGGGGCCGTATAGCCCAAGATGAGTGTGACAAATTACGGAGGCTTGTGCTCAAGCAAGCAACGGAGAAGTCGGTTATAACTTATAAGAGAAAATATTTCAAACAGTACCCTAACTAAGGCCGACTCCTAACTTCAGTACCCGACTATGCAAAACTATCACTTTGGTACCCCAAGTTTGAAGCTCGACCCAAGAATGGTACACGTCGTCCATCACAGCGTTAAGTCTTTGCTACGTGGCAAACCATGAGGGCCCTCAAAATATGCCACGTGGTTAGTTAGTTAACGCCGTGATGGATGGCGTGTACCATTCTTGGGTCGGACTTCAAACTTGGGGTACCAAAGTGATAGTTTTGCATAGTCGGGTACTGAAGTCAAGAATGAGTCTTAGTTCGGGTATTGTTTGTAACATTTTCTCTTAACTTATAAATGCACCACCCACCGGGTATGGATGCAGGTAGAAAGCATGCCCCTTTTTGAGGTGAGGTGTCGGCCAATCGTCCATTTTGTTTAGTCATGTGACTCATGTCACGTTGTTTCTCCATCCTTCATCGAATCCCCCCCCCCATATTGACGATCACCATCAAATTACATAAGAAGAATCCCATCAATTTTCGCTTCGGGGGGGGGAGGAAAAAAAGAAGAAGAACGAAAACAAACCCACTATCATTCAATTTCACCATATATTCCCAAAATTTATTTTTTTATTTGTCTTTGGGATGATGAATAATAGTGAGAGTAAATTTTGTATTTACCAAAGTACCTATTACCAAAAATGACATCGGTACCACAAATTTGACTAGTCTTTCTCTTTTTCATTAGTTATTTAAATTTCATATTTTATTTTTTGAAACAAAATTCCATGTTTTGTTTTTGTTTCTTGAAAAATTGTTAGGAAAAACACCTGCGTCCGAACCAGTATGCATGTGAGCACCAAAACTCTCTCTTATTTACATATAGTCGGCAATCTAAATTCATAATTTAACCGTTCAAAAGCTACATCAATCATTAAAGATCACCTCTGCAAAAATTCACTTAAACAAAAATCGTTTACTCATTCGGTTGCATCAAACAATAAACAACTACAATGAAAGTTAATAGTCTTATGACAATCGTCCTAGCATACACTATGATGGTTCATAATTTATAGTTTTACACTATTTTACTCACTTAAAATAAGTAGAAAATAAAAAACAAATCCCAACATTTCTTTTACATTTCCATAAACAAAGAAAACGACATTGCAAAGCGATTGCACATCAACACATAAGTAAATTATATCATTCCCTCAAAAATCTAGTTATGTTACTAAATCTATCGATCGTATGTTCTGCCTTACATCTAATTTCTATTAGAAAATAACATAGTAGAGTGATCGCACATCAAGATGCAAGTTGATTCTCTCATTTATTCAAAGATTCAGTTACGTTACATAATCTATCGGTCAGATGTTCTGCCTTACAGCTCTTCCCTATTAGAAAACAACACTACAAAGTGATCGCACATCAAGACGTAAGTAAATTCTCTCATTCCTATAGAGATTCAGTTACGTTACTGAATCTATCGGTCAGATGTTCTGCCTCACATCTCTTCCCTATTAGAAAACTACACTACAAAGCAATTGCACGTCAAGATGCAAATAAATTCTGTAATTCCTTAAGAGATTCAGTTACGTTACTAAATCTATCGATTGGATGTTCTGCCTCGTATCTCTTCCTTATTAGAAAACGACAGTGCAAAGTGATCGTACATCAAGACGCAAATAAATTCTCTCATTTCTTCAAAGATTTGATTACGTTACTAAATCTATGATCCCTATCATGCAAGTAAACATGCATAGAACAAAAAAAAAGGTATATACCGTCAAATTTTCGCACTTTATTTTTTTCTCTACAAAAAAATATACGCAAAAATTGGTCGGAAATGTCTAGTGGATAAATAATGCAAAATGAATGAGCACGGGAACTGCGTCACAATCTTACGTGTCCACAGCATCTGAATCCCTGTAACAATTTCCCACCACTCTCCCAACAATACCCAAAAACGTACCCCATTTCCTGAAACGGAAACGAACCACCTCTCTCTGAAACCTGCCAGGGGAAAATTCCCCTCTTCTCCCTTTCCCCCATATTCCCAATGTGGAAGAAGAATCAACCCCAGTTTCCAATTGGATTAAATGTTCTTTGCTGCTGCACCAATCCCACTCTCTCCGATTCGTAATAATCCCGCTGGCATTTCGGCATCAGATTCCCCCCTCCTCCTCCTCCTCCGCTTCACCCTATCATCATCGTCCTCATCCTCATTAATCTCTCCTCGTAATTTGAAATGCTTCCTATTTAAGTCCTCTACCATGCGCATTCCCAAGAAGCCCGTTTCGCTCTGCCTCGCTTTGTTTTCTGCTCCTCCTGAATTGCCCTCCTTCTCTTATTCCCGGATTCGCTTCGCTTCCTCGGCCATTCTCGGCCAACCAGATCGCTCTCACTCTCCCGGAAAGCGGAAAGGAATTCACACAGTAGGTTATGCTCCTCTCCCTCTATTCCGCTCTCCTCCTCCATCTCGCTCTCTAGCCTGTGTGTGTCTGCATCATTTTTTTTTTGTTCATTGTAGGCTGCTGGTTATATGATACAGGAGTTTTTTTTTTTTTTTTTTTTTAATGTGAATTTTCGTTGAGAATTGGCTGCATGCATGTGTTAATAGTATCAATTTCGGTTTGGTTGAGGGGGTTGGGTTTGTTCTGAGAGCACAGGGATTTTTTTTTTTTTTTTTTTTGATTGAGAAATTGGATTTATAGGTGTTTCCTGGAGCCGGAGAATTGTTAGAGTTGGAACTTAGCGTGGTCCACAGTGAGCGGCACCATTGCAGGTAACATGTCCAGGTTTTCAGGAATGGGGGGTTTTCTTTTCTTCTTCTCCTTCTTGTTACTTTTGCTATAAGAAGTCTGGGAAGTTTTGGAAAGGGTCAGAGGGTAATGAATGAGGATAGTAACTTGTAGCTTTTAAGACAACGTTGCTGAAAGAGTAACAGTCTGTTTTGTTGGTATTGCTGCATGTCTTTCATGTGTGCGTTGCATGCAGCACCTTTTACGGAAGTAATTAGTTGAAAGCAATTT
Source organism: Rosa chinensis (assembly GCF_002994745.2). Lineage (NCBI taxonomy): Eukaryota > Viridiplantae > Streptophyta > Magnoliopsida > Rosales > Rosaceae > Rosa > Rosa chinensis. The sequence continues at coordinate 61,645,268 of NC_037093.1, forward strand.
GAAATTGGTTTTTGCTGAGCTCTGAAATTTTGATCCCATATATGCTGACTTGTACCAGTAGGTAATCAATTGCGAGCCAGCTATTCTATGGAAAAGAGCCACGAGACTGTTGTAGGTGACAACAAGCAGAGCTCGACACATCTTCTGCACATGGGTTCTTGTCATGGTGGTCAAGAACCATGTGTGTGGTCATCTCCCGGAGGAGGGTTTGAAATTGATCTAGGAAAGCATATCTTCTGCAACCGATCCTTGAATATGAAGAATATTGTTGCAGTGGGGTTTGATATGGATTACACGTTGGCACAATACAAGCCAGAAACCTTTGAATCTCTTGCATATGAAGGCACTGTCAGGAAATTGGTATTCGATTTGGGATACCCGCGCGAGGTATGTTTGTCATTCTGTTTTCTCATTTGTTCTTTCCCTCTTATGAAGAAATTGATGTTGCTATTGTGTCATATGTACAATTTTTATGGTTTTTAATTCTCAAGTGACCCAGCCATTACTTCGTAGCTAGTATGTTCTTGTTACATTCTTTGCCAACATTGTTTACTACTATTCTTAAATTTTGAGCAATATGTATTACATTCATTGAGAAAAAATACTTCATGTAGTTGCTGGACTGGACATTTGATTGGAAGTACATGGTGAGAGGCTTGGTTCTTGATAAGAAGAGAGGCAACATCTTGAAGGTCAGCCCTGTTTATTTAGTCTTCGTTTTTTTTGGTATTGTTTCATTTGTTGTTAATCCTAGTTAGTTGGGTTGCTGTTCTGTTGCTTGCATGAATCTATAGTGAGACAGTTGAATTGATGGTTGTACAGATGGATCGCCATAAGTATGTGAAGGTAGCCTACCATGGATTCAAGGAGTTGTCTAAGGAAGATAAAGTTGGTATCTATGGAAACACATTACTAAGGGATTCCTTTGACGAGCCTGATTATGCTCTCATTGACACCCTTTTTTCTCTAGCTGAAGCCTACTTGTTTGCCCAATTGGTTGACTTTAAAGACAACAATCCTGGAAAGGTTCCAAAGGGTGTCGAGTAAGATTATGACTTTCTGTGAGGTTTCTAAACTTCTTCTATACCAGTACGTTGATTATTATTATTTTCATTTTAAGTTACGCTGTTATCTACAAAGATGTTCGAGCTGCAGTTGATTTGTGCCACCGTGATGGAACTTTAAAGCAAATGGTTGCAAAAGATCCTGGCAGGTAAGGATAAAAAAAAAAAAATTATTAGTTTCAAATAGCAAAAGTGATCACTTGAAGGTACATTTGTCTTACGAGCCTTTCTGCTTATTGCTACTTAGGTATATTAATGAAGATACCTCCATTGTTCCCATGCTCAAAATGCTTAGAGATTCTCGCCGATCTACATTCTTGGTGACAAACAGGTATTTGTGCCTCTGTTATCGATTTTTATAATTTAGAGTTGAAAATCTTATGGATATTGTTGCTAATAATTTATGAAACAATTTTTGGATTTTTACATCGTACAGTTTATGGGACTATACAAACATTGTAATGAATTTCCTCTGTGAGTCACGTACATTGGATGGTAGTAGAAAATGCAATTTCGACTGGCTTCAATACTTTGATGTCGTCATCACTGGCAGGTCATATTTTCCTTATCTTTTTCACTATCCTCCAGTTGTACTTCATTATTGTTCTTCAGCATTATGTTAGCACTTTAGATTATTACTTATCAAATTGAAGAACTGCTATTATACGTTTCAAATATGTATTCTACTTCTAAATATCTATTTTATGCTGTATCATTGTTATTGTCACTATACTAACCATTTAGAAGCGTTATCCATGCAGTGCAAAGCCAGGCTTCTTCCATGATGGCAATCGTGCAAATCTGTTTGAAGTTGAACATGAGTCTGGGATGCTAATTAATACAGATAATGGCTCTCCTATGGCCCAGGTTGGTATACTAATCATGTTCACTCATGCCTAGCATATCATGCTGCTCTATGTTCTTCTTCTTCTTTTTTTCTTCTCGAAAGGCTGCTCTATGTCTTTTATCTAGTATTATCAATTTATTTTTTACTTTATGTGAAAGGTTGGAAGTTCTCCACCGGCATTCTCATTGAAGGGAACAGATAAGGCTTGCAGAGTTTTCCAGGGAGGCAGTGTTGGTCATCTTCATAAACTGCTTTCAATTGAGTCAAGTGCACAGGTGAGCTATCCTTTCAGGATGTCAGCGGGAAAGTTAATATCACATTAATGTCATCTCGACAATTTTCCTCCTTTTAATTGTTGAGGTCAGATGTGCCTCCCATTTCAAGTTTTGATGCTTAATTATAATTCCTACTCATTTTGATTAGGTTCTCTATGTTGGGGATCATATCTATGGTGATATTTTGCGTAGCAAAAAGGTTCTTGGTACTAAATCTTCTTATCTCCTCTCTCTCTCTCTACTTTTTTTGAATTTTATTTTGACTCTGTTTTCTGCATCAAGTCTTTTAAAGTGTACATTTTTTTTCCCATGTCTTTCTTTGCATATGATTGTATTTCCTTGTCTTTATGAACAGGGTGGAGAACAATGCTTGTTGTTCCAGAGCTAGAGAGGGAGGTTGAACTCCTGTGGGAATTAAGAGATACCCGCAAGGTCTTTCTAAAACTAAATTTGACGGTGCTAATTTAGGTGTTAAATTAACAAAGTTTAATTAGAACGTAACTTATATCACTAGTTTCATGCAGCAACTTCGATTGTTGAGGAATGAGCGTGACCTCATTGAGGACAAAATGCATCATTTGAAGTGGTCTCTGAAGTCAGTATCTATCTAGAATGCGATTTGTTTTTTCTTTTACTTTTTCAGGAACACTTTACATAGAAGTGAGATTGCTTTTTTCAGGTTTGAAGATATCAGTGCTGAGGAGAAGCAACAGTTATCTTCTGAATACAACGCTTTGGAGGTTAGCTGAAGCAAAATATATTCCAGCCATATAAATATTTTACTTAACAGTTGTGTAATTTATATTGATTATCTTCTCAATGGTTTTATTTATAGTCTCAAAGGGATCAAGTGCGGTTCAGCCATCAAGATGCTCAGCGTAAATGCCACCAAAAGGTAGTGTCGTCTCTTCTACCACGTGTAATGTGCTTCCTAGTTTCTGGGCTTAAAGTCCAGTGGAGCATTGAGTTGGTTGAGTTTGGTTTGTAATTAGTGATCTCTTGGTTGGCCAATGATTGCAGTTTCACAAGACTTGGGGACAACTCATGAAGACTGGTTATCAGAACTCTCGCTTTGCACATCAGGTGAGTACGTATGTCAAACATGTTGGCCTTAGCTAGCTCATTGGATAAATTCAGTTCAGATGCTAATATACATTATGCAAAGAAAGATGATGATGAACTTAACTTGTCTTTGCTTTTCTATTTCTCTTTTTATCAATTGTCATCAAAGTGGATTTTGCTCTTGGTATTTGTACCTTGCAATATCTTTTCTGAAATGTCATTTCACGATGCAGGTTGAGAGATTTGCCTGCCTGTATACTAGTCAAGTTTCGAACTTGAGCCTGTACTCCCCGGACAAATACTACAGACCCAGTGAAGATTACATGCCCCATGAATTTGATATTATTCCCTTATGAAGAAATGAGGCATCCTAAGAAAGGGGGCATAGCATGTTGGGAAAGCATAAAGTAGAGCTTGCACCGAAGCCTTCTTCCTCTAGATGTTTTGCTGTAATACAGTAACTGTAAAAATGAATTGCTTAAGAGCATACTCTCATGTGGTATAAACTTTTCTATGAGAATCTAGTAGATCAGTTCCGTGCGTATTACATCAATATTTATTGTATTAATAGCGAGGATAAGACGTAGAGTTTCAGGTTGAAGATAATCAATTTAAATGAAAAGTGAACAAAAAGTGGAACTGGATTCAAGGCATCTGAAGGAAGAACAAGGGAAAAAAAGAAAAAGGCCGAGGCATGCTAGTGGATTCTCTGCCAAATTCCTGAACAAATAGAAACATGGCAATGTCCCCTTCCAAAAAAAAAACATGGCAATGTCTCGAGAAATCTACCAAAATTGTGCCCTAGTTGTGGGGATCTTTCATAAAGCATCAATTTGACAATTAAAATTGTGCTCTACTTGTGGGGATCTTTCATAAAGCATCAATTTGACAATTACAGAGACTATGCAGCTCCTTTTCGACAATAAGAAGCTTTCATAACCACTAAGAATTTGGATCATCTTTAGAGATCCACTCATCGACATGATTATACATTTTCATGTATCCTAGCAACATCAGACCCAACCTCATAACTTCAGCAAAGGGTCAGCTTACGTGGTTATCCTCGTCAAGCTTGATGCAACTCCAAGATACAATGCAACGAAACTAGTGGCAGTGATGCTGTTCAGCAGCTAGTCACATGAACACCAACACCGCTCTTCAAGATAACATATCATAAGCACTCTTTCAACTACTGTTCTTCTGGCCTCTCAACATCTTGTATTTCGATTGGCTCAGGGAAAATTTCATTGGACAACCTTTTACGTGAAGAGAACTCATTTCCACCACTGCCGTGAGAACCTGCTCGCCCTGCCTGTTTTAAGCCACTGATACTCTCTCTGTTTGTATGGCCAGGAACAGTGGCATTCTCTGATGAGCTGTGCCGCCAGCTACCAAAGAAAGCAGTGCTCCATGATCTTCTAGATGAAGTTGTCCGCAGCCTTGCAGAGCTCGAACTCTCTTCCCTCACCACCTTTAGAGGGTTTTCCAATGCTTTAAGGATGTATTTCATGGGCGGACGCTTGGAAGGCTTGGGGTTAAGGCAGGACCTGGCCACGATTGCCATGGCCCACACTTCTTCCAATAGATCCTCATCTACTATTAGAGATGGGTCAACAATCTTACTCACCAGTTCCATCTCAAATATGCTGATGTAACGCACTGTGTGATCCAGCCACTCTCTTGTAGAGGCATCATCTGATTTGCTGATACCGAGCTTGCCTGTCACAAGCTCAAGCAAAACCTTACCGAAACAGTACACATCGTAAGCACAAGTCACCGATGACGTCGGGGCTGTTCATTGAAACAAAAGAAATAAGTGTTCTTTTCCAGACTAGAATTGTAAGAGAAAAGAATCTAGGAAACAGCTAGGAATGAAACTTAAAAAAAAAAAAAAAAAGGGACGTACCAGAAGGGCTTTGTTCAGAACTTCTGCATAACACAAAGAAAACTGTCATTATACTAATAGATTTTAGAGTAACAAAACAGATAAAAGTATCCCCAGAACTATAATTTGATGAAGAATGCCAACGTTGCAAATAGGCAGGGTTCTAAGTACAGAAGTTAAACACTTACTGCTGTTTCCGCAACAATCTTGTGATTACATTTTGGTTAGCATCCCCTTCTTGCGCACGGACCTCACTCAAGCTTCCAAGTCGTACCTCAAATTTGTCATCCAGAAGTATACTGCTTGCTTGAACATCTCTTCAACCACCAAAATAAACTTTTAATCAGTTGCTCATTTTAATAAGCAAAGTTGAAATTGCAAATGCAGCTAAATTAAACATGAAGTAAAAACCCTTTAAAAGCATGAAGTAAGAACTACAGCGAGTCTGCGAACTGAAGTCTCAGATTATGGGTACCGAGGTACCAAACATGGCCTAACATCAGCCACAAGACATCTAAAATAAACATCTACAGCGATTTCTGCAAACTGGAGTCTCAGATGATGGGTGCCGAGGGGTATAACATGCCCTAACATCAACCACAAGACATTGCATATTCAACTAGTTTCGGCTCTATCTTGTACAATAACCTATCACAAAATCTTTACTTAGTCCAGCCACCTCTGCTTCATCAAATGACTACACAGCTTGTTAAGAAATCCCATTGATCTAGAATGTTTTCAACGACTACAAAGAACTGTATTCTAATTAGTAAGGGCCTAAATTATGAGGATTCCAATTCACTATGAAGTATGAATAATGGCTAAAAATGTCAGATTAAGATGAAATCAGCAACAGCAACTTAGTTGAAATGAAGAGAGCATAATAATAGCTGAAAGCAAGTTCAGTAATACCTGTGAACAAGAGGTGGGCTGCACTCATGATGTAAGTAAGCTAGGACTTCAGCAGCTCCAATTGCAATTTTTAGTCTTGTAATCCAATCCAAAGACTGTAATTTGCCATCGGCTGAATTTGCAACTCTATGCAAGGAACTAGCCAAGTCTCCATTTGGCATATATTTGTAAACCAGAAGCTTCTCACTCTCATGCTCCAAGCAATGCCCCAGAAGGGGGATCAATCTTGTGTGTGAAAGTTTGCTGAATAAATCCATTTCTATCATATATGATTCTTTCGTGAAGGAATGCAGATCTACCCTTTTGATAACTACAGGGGTTCCACTTACCAAGGAACCGTGAAATATGTCCCCAGAGTGTCCATGTTTGATAAGACTTTCTTCACCAAAATCACCAGCAATCTGGCGAATCTGCCCATATGTAAATGGATCTCCTAGGCCAGTTGCATACATGGGATCTTTAGGGAGTGAAAGGCCGTCTCCATCTGGAACAGGCCCTACATTTGCACTTCCTCGTTGACTTGTGGCTTTATTACCCTTTTTCAGGAGCATTGCCAGAACCACTACCAAAATCAGAATGAAGCCTAGTCCACCAAATATTCCAACCAGTATATATATTAATCGATTTGTGCTCTTCGAGTCACGTTCTAGAAACGGTGGCTGGGCTGGTCCAGGTACCCCAGAATCATCAAAAGCTAAACTCCTTTCTTCATAAAACTGTCTACATTCCTGTAAGCTCCTCTGTTTTGGTACCAACTGGAGGCAATTTGTAGTAAGAGTAGCATTGCTTTGATTATCTGTCAATACCTTGCCTTGAAAAAAGTTCCCAGACAAGTCAATGGAGCCAAATTTCACAAGAGGATAAGTCAGATTTCCATACAGAAGATTATCAGAGAGGTTGAACACAGCTCTGCTAAAACTACCATTTGTACTGATGCTCGGCAGAGGTCCTGTAAAATTGTTGCTGGATAAATCAACAAACCGCAAACTGGGAAGTGACCACAATGCACTAGGAAGAGCACCCCCAAGTCTATTCCTACTCAGAACTAGAACTTCCAGCTCAGCAAGACTCGAAATCAAACCCTCTGGCAGTGAACCTTCCAGATCATTATGTTCAATCTCCATTTTCGTCACTCTCCTCAACCCTCTCAACTCCACAGGCAATGTCCCAGACAAAGAGTTCTTGCTAAAGTCAAGTCCGAGCAACTGGGAAAGCTTGCCAAGCTGAACCGGTATGGAATCAGTGAGACTATTATCAGACAGGTTCAGGAACTTAAGTCTCGAAAGGGTGCCTAAACCCGGTGGAATTGGCCCGGATAGGAAATTTGAAGAAAGGTCAAGCATTGTAAGATTTCCAAGAGAGGCAAAAGCAGAAGGTATGGACCCAGTAAACGAATTCCTCGAAACATCAAGAACCTCCAAGCCAACCAAGTTCCCCAATGCAGAAGGCACAATACCAGTAATATCATTACCAGATAAATGCAAAGACTTAAGCTTTGTCAAATTACTAAGTGACTCAGGTATAGCACCAATGACAGAAGCAGACCTTAGATCAAGCACTTGGAGCGAACCAAGTCTCTGGCCAAACCAGTCCGGTATAGACCCCGGAAGCGAAAACCCAGAAGCATTAAAAGTAGCCAAGAATGTAAAATTGGCTAAAGAATCCACGGCGAACTGGGGGTTGCGCCGCCCGACGGTGGTCCGTCTCAAACCGGAGACTGTGATTCCAATGACACGGCCGGTCCGGCATTCCACTCCGGTCCAGCGAGAACAAGGGTCTGCCCTTCTGGGCCAGTATCGGCTTCTGATTCCTAAAGAGGACCGGAGGTTCAGTAACGCCGACCGTTCTACGGCGGAGCTTAAAGAACCTTTCTGGGCAAAAACGCAGTTAATGGAGAACAAAGCTAGTGCTATTGTAAAGACGCCAACTTGGGTTTTAGTATGTGATAACGTACTGTACATCTTCATCTTGGTCAAGGGAGGCTCCTTCTCTTTCTTCTTATTCTTCTAGTTCAACTCAGGGATTGGTTTTTCTCTACCAAAAAATAAATTTAAGCAAGAAATAAGAAACACATAAAGTTGAAGTCTTTATGAACAAGAAAGACAATTCAAGCGGTACAAGAAATACCCAAAAGGCATGCAGTACTGAGAAATTTAAACAAAAAAAAAAGGGGTACTTACCTAAGAACCTTGCTTCTTCTGCATTCTAGTCCTCAAGGGTAAAAGCTATGAGCTTTAGCTTTGATGGGTTTTCCAAAAGAGGGTGGCAAGCGCACAAGGGCTTTAAATGTTCTTTGGTAAAAGTGGAGAAGGGGTTTTAATGAAGCAGAGGAATTGAAGGTGAAAAAGCTTTAAATGACAGAGAGGCAGTGAAGACTGTGCCCAACCGCCAAAAGCCCCAAACTGGGTCACTTTCAGACACTCACCGGAGAAGCCATTAATGAAGCCATGACTGTGGTAGCTCCGGTTTGCAGTGGCATTAGTTAATGGCTTGGGAGGTGTGATGGTGGTGGAGATTATAAAATTGGGCTTCTTCTTCTTGTTCTTGGTCTGTGAGGTTGAGTTGACAATTACTGTTTTGGGACTAAGTGGTGCTGTGTGTGTGGGATTTGTCTGTGATTGGAAGTGGGATCAATAATGTAAACAAATCACTTTCTAGCTAGTTCGTGACAGACAATTCAAAGGCTGCTTGAGGTTTGATTTTTCTTGTTTGTTGCGCCCCCCCCCCCCCCCCCTTGGTAATAGAGTTGAATCAGACCTGTCATCAATCCAAATCTAAATGATTCTAGTCCTTAACTATTGAATATTCAAGTTGATAATTCCATGCCGAAACTATTTGAATGATTTAACACTTTTAAATGTATAAAGATATTCCTTGATTTTTTTTTATTAAATAAATTATAAATAAATTATTAGACATATGGAAATAAAACTTAAATTGACTTAAATGATCATTGTTACAAAGAAAAAGAATGAAAGCAAAAATTATATTTCACCAAGTAAACCAAGAAAAGACGTATCAAACTTTGTTAATACATTTGTGACATGATATATTTGCAATATATAAGATATAATTATTTTACATTTGAGACTTTCATCTTACTCTTTTCAAAGTATAAACCAACTTTTAAGTAGTCTTTAAGCTGTCTCATTATTGGAACAGTCTTCCACATTAATTTTTAATTGAGTTAAAAATCAACTTATAAATGAACAATTAATGATCATCCGAGTATAAAATTGTTTACAATAAAGTAGGAAATCTCATACATAAAAAGATTGTTGATACATGACTCCCTTGCAATCCAAAAAAAGAAGGGTCAGATATGTCATTTTCATTCCCTTAAACAAGTCTACAAATAATAATTGCATACTGTGATGATCGTGTTTTAATTTTCTTCTTTTTTAGGTTGGGAATTTTAGTAGTTTTGTACACCGACATGCACTTACACTAATAAGAATGGTTTATCAAGTACATATTTTGATTATTAAAAAAAATTGTCTATAAATATCAACGGCTAAGATTTGCTGAATTTGCTAGTTCACTTGCATCGCCGATACGTAGAAGAATTTTCCTTCTTTGTGTATTACACTTTTGATTTCTACATGACTACTAGGTAATGAATTTTCTTTATTCATTGTGTTCATTTAAATTCATTAAATTGACCTTACACTGTCGGCTAGACCTGTAAATGGACCGGATTTTGATCCGGACCCGCTCAAGATCCGTGGCTATTGGATGGGTTTGGATTGAAAATTTTGATCCGTTGATCCGTTAATGATCCAAATCCGTTAACCCGTTTATTTAATCAATCAAATACGGATTTAGGTCGATCCGATCCGTTAATGATCCGGTCCTTTTTTTGTAATAATTACAATATTATTTTTTTAAAATATAAAATATAAAATATGAAGAATTTTTAATACAAATTTTTTATAGAAATCTAAGGGACAGTCCATCACCCAAGATTCTAAGAAGCATTAAGAATTTTGATAATGTAATTCTACTTTGAGTGATACTTTTCATGTTGTTTTAATATTTTATTAATATCTTATGAGGTATCATGATATAAATTTAATATTACTATTTAAAATATTTGAAATTATAAACGGGTCGGATTAGCGGATCGGCTATCCGTTAATCTGGCGGATAAGGATTTGGATCGAGCTATCAATGATCCGCCAGGTTAACGGAGCGGGTTTGGATCAAATTTTTTTTTAAGTAAACCCGGGTTTGGATTTAGGTCGATCCGATCCAAATACAGTCCATTTACAGGTCTACTGTCAGCACATAAAAGACTTATTTTTCTTTGTGTATTACACTTTTAGTTTCAACATGAGTACTAGGTAATGAATTTTCTTCATTCAACGAATTCATTTAAATTCATCAAATTGACCCACCCTTAATGCATGTTTACCATAAACTATACATATAGTCCAACTATAATTAAAAAAAAAAAAAAAAAAAAACAGGTAGAAACCAAATTTATGGTAGGCCTAGAACTCTAGAAGTAGTAGAAAAAGAGAGGAAGCACCCAATTAAAATTGATGGGCAAACTAGTCAGCAAACTAGTCAACATAATTCCAAAACAGGAATTGAAAGGGAGCCCAATAATGAAAGGATGGGAGGGCTAAAAAGCCTAGAAAAAGGCGTCTTTGTTTTTTTTTTTTGAGAGAAGGAGCCTAGAAGAGTCATTTCGGACAATGACTTTTAGGGGAAAATAATTGTGACCGACGTGTCAATTCCCAACCCGTCACGACAAGTGTCCGCATCAGCCGAGCCTTAGCCTGGCAACTTTGAAGTCTCCCTAATCCATGCAATTACGTGATCCAATTGGAAAATAAAGAAAAAAAAAGCTCACATTTTATTTCTTCAATCAATCAAGCTGCGATGCGACTTTACAACAAAAGAAAAGTTTTACGGAGTCATACGTTGAGCACATCGAACAGACGAGAAGTTTCAGGTTTCATTTTCATCGATAAAGAAAAAAAATAGTGCTTCCAACTTTCTACTAATTATAAGAAAAAATGTTAAGTATGAAATGGTCAAATTGTTCAGAAACCATGTGTATTTATTTTTTTTTTTCCAGTGGGAAATTTATCTAAATAGTATCTGAACTTTTTCAGATTATTAATTTTCATACCTATACTTTGAAAAATATCATACTGGTACCTGAAGTTTTGGCCCCGACCCAATTTCCATACCTGGCAACAGTAAAAACGTTAACTCTGTTAACTTTTAAAGGGTCGTCATTTTACTATTCATCCTTCTATCTTATCTGAAACCATCCTCATCTCCATCCTCTTCTTCTCCTCCACCGAAAGCATCTCAAAGCTTCAGTCTTTGCACACAAAATCCAAAAAAGTTTTCAGCATTCCTTTACATTTCCCATATACTAATTAGCTCACCATAACAAATTAACAATGCACTAAAGCCAATTTCTCTTACTTTCAACTCAGACTGATTAGCTCATTCATATACATTCCTCCCAAACATACATTATGCATCATAAAGCTTCAAACTTTTTGCAAAATTACACAAAATCAAACAATTTTCAGCTATCCCAACACACCCACCAAGCCAAATCCACCTAAAACACCATAAATTCTGCAATTTCTACCAAACAAATGCAAAATTGAGCAACTACACAAGTCAAGGTAGCCTGCCCTCACCTCGGCTTCCCCAGACTGGCCTGCCACCCTCCCTGCTTGCAGTAGACTCGCGTCCGGCAGCCCGTGCCTTGCACACCCCGCCTCCTCACCTGCAAGGACGCTGCTGCACCTGTACGCATGGCCCAACTCTCGCCTAGCCTCGCACGACCCGAGAAGGCCACTGCTCGCCGGCGCTCTCCACCGTCGCAGCACCCAGATCGGATTCGTCAGCTCCCCACCGTCGCAGCACCCAGATTGGCTACAACATAGCAGCCCACTCATCCCCAGTCCCCGCCAGCCCATACGGGCCTCAGCCTTGTCCAGCGCTGCACCCCAGGCATCCGCGGCCCCCCGCATGCTTCCCCGCCTGATAGCATCCACGCTCGCCCGACCTTGCCTCCCTGCAAACCATCCATCGCTGCAGACCAGAAGGAAGGAGAAGGGAGAAAAGAAAGAAGAAGATGGAGATGAGGATGTAGATGCTTTCGGTGGAGGAGAAGAAGAGGATGGAGATGAGGATGGTTTCAGATAAGATAGGAGGATGAATAGTAAAATGACGAAAAAACCCTTTAAAAGTTAAGAGATTTAACGTTTTTACTGTTGCCAGGTATGGAAATTGGGTCGGGGCTAGAGGTGGCAAACGGGCCACTAAGCACGAGCACGGCACGGGCCCGGCACGCTTAAAAGCGGCCCGGCACGGCCCAAGCCCGTCAGTGGCCCAGCACGACCCTAGCACGTTAGAATAACGGGTCGGGCTGGGCCTAAAAATATTGGCCCATTGGCCCGGCCCGGCCCGAGCCCGTAATAGGCCCGGCACGGCCCGAGCACGACATATTGTGGGCCGGCCCGTTATAAACACAAAATTTCATTTTTAAAAAAAAAATATTAAAAAACTACAATGATGAGATTTGAATATGAGACATTTTTATTTTTATTTAAAATCTCATGACAATTCCACCAATGCTTTATTTTATATTGTCAAAATAATGAAACAAAATATTATATCATTGTTTTGACATAAGTATTTTGTCTAAATATTAAATATATGTTTATTAATAAAGACTAATCTCATAATAATACAACTATAGATTGAAGGAAATAATAATAGATACTAAATCTTCATTATATTAATAAAGATTAATCTCACAATAATATACTAAAAACAATATATTTTGAGTTTTTTTTTTCTTTCTTTCTTATAGTGGAATATAAAAAATTATTAGAAATCTAATCTTAAAAAACTAAGATTAAGAAAAACGTTGTAGAACTTAATTTATTTTAATTTTCTAAATAGTTAAATAAAATTAATTTTTATTTGTTCAAATTAAGATTTTAAAATCGTGCTTTATAATGGGTAGGCACGAGCACGGCCCGTTATTGACCCGGCACAAGCACGGCCCGCCACAATATGGGCTCGGGCCATGGGCCGGGCCGGGCTTAATGTTTAAGTAAATGGGTCGGCACGAGCCCGACACGATAATAAATGGGCCGGCCCAATCCCGACACGAAGCACGACTAGGCCCGCTTAAAATGGGTCGGGCCGGCCCGTTTGCCACCTCTAGTCGGGGCCAAAACTTCAGGTACCAGTATGATATTTTTCAAAGTATAGGTATGAAAATTAATAGTCTGGAAAAGTTCAGACACTGTTTGGACGAATTTCCCTTTTCTAGTAAGATGTTAGAAGACTGAGGCAGATGTAATTTGACAATTTGTGGTTATGAGAATGATGCTTCATGATGATCCACACCAGAAAGAAAATGGTACTTCATGATCCAAATTACCCAACAGCCCAAAAGGGCTGGTTTTATTTGGGCCAGTAAGATATCAAAATATTACATTGCCCTTCACACCCAAAACAGAAAGAAAAACCAATTTTGCAATTTCATATGGGCCTAAGAGTCCAATGTTTCAAGTTGGGCTTGTTCACTTGGGCCCAATTTGGAAGCTAAAGAGGGAAAGAAACTACACCCGAAACCCCCGCCTATTAGGGTAAGTTGCTAACAGCCTGACACAACACTACAAATTTGGAGAAAAGTTGTATCTTTTGTATAAGTAAGCTGGAGACTACTATATGCCTCTCTGCTTATAGCTCATGGCAATAAGATACGGACCATATCAGTATTATACATCACCTGCTTATGTTTTCTGATCATTTCAGCAAACTAGAGAGCTAGATATTAACCAAGTGGGTTCTCTTTTTTGACACTTATAAGTATATATGACCAACTTTACATCAAAATGTCTCCAAATTTTTTGATGCAAGCTAATTAAAGCTAGGTGAATCTACTACTGGTGATCAGGTCCCCCCATAATGGACTTCCTCTTCTGATAAGTAAAGCTGTGAGGATTCATGGTTCCCTGGGCCTTGAACAAAGACTGAGTTCTACAACTTGAATCCTAAAGAATCCACTCAGACACTTTTGCCTCATCAAACATTGGCTAGGAGTCTATTAGTCCCCTTCCAACTTGTGAGGATTTATCAAAACTTCAAAAGCTATCAAACTTTATATATCCTGGAATAATTAATGAGCACCAACTGATGTACGTAACAGATATCTCCTAAACCAAAATAGTAGGAGCTGATATGCAACAATGCAGAACATAAATGAATCCCCTTAAAAGACAGATAGTAAAGTAGCACTATGTACTGCATAGCTTGGGTGAGTGTTTGTCCAACAACATCGAGTCAAAGGCTTAAAATTGTTCGGAATAGGCCAACAATGTATATCGAGTTGTTTTGCAAAATGAGGTAAGTATTGCCCTGAACTGTTAAATTCTATCTCTTGTTACTATGTGCCTAGAACTTGCAATGGTGTGGTATGTTCTTCAGCTCAAATCAAGTAATGCTCTGATATTATGTTAGAGAATAGTATTGAAAATATATTATTGTAATGAACTCTGTGTACAGATATATGTCGATAGGTGTGTAGATCAGGGACTTTTTCTCAGCCATTCACAAATTATAAAGGGATGGATTCCCCATTGCCATCAGCTATGGCCTGATATATCATAAGGGAACCTATTGAAGTATCCGGTCTTCTCAGTCTTCAAATCAAAGAATCCATGAAATATTGCAAAGGCATCTATCTACCTTATGATGATCATGGAAACCAACTTGCATTTAATTTAAGGCCACAAAGAAAGGAAAAATGGAGCTCTCAGAGCTTTTGAGAATGAATTGGAAAGGCATTTTCCATAGAGATAAATTCTGCTTGAAATTGCAGATGTGGATCGATGATGATAAGGATTCCAAGAAAAATTATGTACCTCTCAAGGGATCAGTACTCCAAAAAGTTGCATAAGTTATAAATTCAAATAGGTCAACCACAATCCACAAATGTATAGCTCTTGCACAACCAAACCCAATGACTAGGACAAAAATTGATTGGTGGCATAGTGTTCCTATCCTAGTTAATTGCAGTAAAAAAATGTAAAGATTCTAAACTAGTGGAGTAATTTGTGTCCATCAACATTTACAAAATGCATGAGTTTGAATTATAGAGAGAAAAACATTCGCTTTCAGAATGCCTCACGCTACTACTACAGAGACTAAAGCTAGTCATCTGGTATTCTAATTCAGCAGTCACATACATACAGCTAGCCGTATATGCTTTTGCTCTAAAAATAGTTACACAGAACAAGTTCTGAAGAATAAAAGATAAGAGATTTCATGTTAGGCTTGTTTTTTTCGGTTTCAAACAGAATGCCGAATTCAGTTTGATCACATTAGCTAACTAGCTAGCTATACTACTAAATGGTACATAAATCTGAATGAGATGCTTGGCCTTGTTTAGGAATTATAATCTTCTTCCTTGCTGTCAGATATTTATGCCTTTATGATATATAGCCAATGCATCCTTAGCTGTACTCTAGAGCAAGATTTTTTTAGCAACTCAACCGCAGTGAAAGATCGAGTACGCAATTTAGTAGAAGCCAAGCCAGTACTCGCTCTTGAAATGTAATGAGAAAAAAACAGACGAGTGAAGTGATCATCCGTCCGTCCGAATCTAACTAATGCAGTACTCACTCTTTTCCTGATAAGACCTCGAGGATCTATATATCCCGGCCTTCTTATTAGCCTGCTGTTTGCTTATCTATTACAGTAGTCTACAGCTAGCTAGCTACTTTGGTTTTTGTAGTTAAAATATAATACTAGCTTAATTATAAGCTAGCCACTTGATTATTTTGATTCAAGTTGCTGTGGCTAATTACCATGTGCAAGCGCTAATACAAAAAGTACCCTCTTCGAGAACTTCAGCTTCAAGTAATTAATGTATGACCTCACTAATTAATTGCAGTGCATGCTAGCTAGCTAGCTAGCTATCACTCCGAAAGCTATTTAAGCTTGATTTTGGAAATTGAAGTGCTCTTCTTGCTGCAGCCAACTACATACTAACTATCTCTATCCTTGATCATGAAGTTCTACCTATCACAAAATTGACAATGGAAGTAGATTGCAAAAATCGTGGTGATAAGGAACTTTTCATAAGCTTAGTATGTTTCACGTAAATCATGCTTATCGCCTTTCATTGGAGACTAATTAGGTGTCCTCCAACAACCACCATGGATCTTTATAGATGTGAACATAACACTGGATTAGCTAGCTATGATAGGGGTGCATGCCCTCATAAAATTAGCCCATTAATTCCGCGGCTAACGGTTAATGCAAAGCTGGTTTTGGTAATCTCAAGAAATTCCAGAACTAGAAAGAGTGTGGTAACGGACGGTGAATGAATGAGGTTTTGGATGCAGAGACGGAAGTAGTGCAAGGAACAACATGATGAGCTAAGCATAGAAATGAATGAAATATGACTTTATCTTGGACAAAGGGACAAAGTCGGCATGAATTTCATCTTTCTTGCTGCTTATAAGCCTAATATTGAGCAAATCCATGAGTTTAATTACCTGGAAAGTAAAAAGGAGAAACAAAACCACGTAGGTTATAAGAAATTAAACAGAATGCCCCATTGTTTTATAAGGAAAGCAACAGCTAGCTACGACCCCACATCCCTCATTCTCTTCCCCTCCGCACACCTCTATATAAACAGCACCATTGCCACGATCTCTTTGCTCAAAGCTACCTGAGCTCGATCATTACCCTCATCAATCATATCATACTATTAACACATATATATCTTCCCTCATTTCAATGGCCTCATCGGGATCGTGGACATCAAGGCAAAACAAAATGTTCGAGAATGCTCTAGCAGTGTACGATAAGGATACCCCGGATAGGTGGCACAATCTGGCGAGAGCTGTGGGTGGTAAGACAGCGGAGGAAGTCAAGAGACACTATGAAAGGCTAGTTGAAGATGTCAACCGGATTGAGTCCGGCGAAGTGCCATTGCCAAATTACACCAGATCATCAAAATCTGGATCAACTGGGAGCAACAGATCAGCCTACACTAATTCCATGGACATTGAAGACCAAAGGTACGTACGTGGTATATCTCTCTATATGTACACGTACACACTAATAATTAATCGATAATTAATTTTGCTGCTTTAATTTCCGAACAGAGCTGATCATCACTAGTTTTTCTTCTTGCAGGTTCAAGAGTCTGAAATTACAGTGAAAATCGAAGAGCTGATAAAGAGTGAACCAGACAGATCATCCGTGACGAGTGGGAATAATCAATAAAGAATCCTACATTTCAACATTTAGGACAGCAAGAGTTGAATCAAAATGTACTGAGAAAAAAAAGAAGCCCATGTCGTTGTTTTTCACCTAATATATCAAATCGTTATCATTATCTTCATATTTCGTTTTGTTTCTTAGTTATATTTGGGGAGAGGAGAAATATGTACTGGCTATAGCTAGCTATTGAAACCTCCTCATTGGTAAGCAGCACAAACTATAATAACGTGCTATGGTCTTAATTTAAATTTACACAGAATATTGCTGCTTTCCTTCAGAACCGTCCATGGTGCTCACTTTTCAAATGTCGGAACGAAACGACATGAATTAATTCTTCAAGTTTGAAAATATTCTTTTCAGGTTTGAAAATAATCATTATATATAGATATCATCGTACCTAAATAAGAAAATATTCTACTTATCTTTTCAAAATGGGCTTTTAAAAAAAAAAAAAAAAGAATTAAATAGCGCCGAGAATTGAACTTCTAATATTTACCAAAAGATAAATGTTTTATTTATGTATTACGAGTTTAGAGCAGTAAAATGAAAAAGGAAAAAAAAAAAAAAAATACACGCCGACTGACTTGGAGTAAACGGCGTTAAAAGAAAGCGAAGAAGGACTATAAAAAAGCCCAGAATCTCTGCCGACTCATTTTCCAAGTGTTGGGGCGTCTGAGACTGAGAGTAAACATGGAAACCAATTCTTCTCCTTCGTTCAAGGTACCTCACACTTTCTCTCTCTGCAAAATTTCAGTTCCGTCTTTCTCATTCCTCAATTCGAAGCTCGGACCATAGCTAGGGTTTCGAAGCTCGACATTAGGGCGCTGTTTGGTTGCAGCTCCGATTTTTTTGGAAGTTGATAACGTGTGTGTGCAGATAATCTTGGGCTCATCTTCGAATGCTCGCCGGAAAATTTTGGCTGAAATGGGATATGAATTCACACTCATGGTACTACTAGTTCAATTTTTTTGCTATGAGCTACTTGAAACGTCGTCGCTTTCGATGATTTTGGAAATTGAACTCTGTTTTTATTGCTTAGACTGCAGACATTGACGAAAAAAGCATCCGAAAGGAGAAACCGGAGGAGTTGGTTATGGTTCTTGCTCAGGCAAAGGTGTGGTCTTCGTTCTAATACTCGTTACCTATCTTTAGTTGATATACTGTAATAATTCTTTGCTAATTTGTTAAAATTTAAAATGGCACATGCTTACAAATGATATTAGTAGCTAGCTAGATAAGGTTGAAAGCTAAGGATATATCTCTGTGCTTAGTTGGGGCGTGCTATGTTATGATAAGATTTGAGCTACTAGCTAATTCTTTTGCTTTCTGTCTTGTACTGCCTGATGTTTGATTAGAGGGATCTTTTAGTTCAAAGCTCTTATACTAGTTGAATGTGAATTGCATCTCAGGCTGATGCAATCATATCAAAAATACAAACTACCCATAGTAAAGAGAAGGATGCTGAACCTGAACCAACAATTGTAATTGCCGCAGATACAGTATGTCATTTTCTGTTTTATTATTATTTTTTGTATCAAAGTCTGGTATCACCTAGAGCCATTTATGCAGGATACATTGGCCTTCTTTTACCACGGAAGTAAAAATGTTTTATAGTTTTGGCACCAGCACGTGGATCCTAAACTCCATTGGTTCCTACAATGATAGACCTAAGTACTTTCTTCTGATTTAGCAAACACAATTTGAATGCATCCAGCACTATTGGGGATACTTTGGTCAATTCATTTAATGTATTTTGAAAAGAAAGAAAGAGGCTTGTTATTCTTGTTGAGTAATGTCAGAAGGAAAAAAAAGAGAAAAGCTGAGCTTTTATACCATATTGTTTCTGCATGTATCAAAGGAATATACAGACTCTGACTGCATTTGGTAATTATGGATATGTATATGTGCTTCTTGTGATTGATTATTGAATACTGAATGCATAGTTATTAGACATGTACTTTATACGTAGACCTGGTTACTTGAATTTGGATACAGACCTCCATGTAACTATAGCTGTTTTGTTTGTGCTTCTGTATGTGTGCTACTGCTCTCTGTGTTGCAGTTGTGTGCTTACTGCATGTTGTTATTAACGTTACTGTCATTTCTTGATAAAATTGCTGGTTTGTGGTTAAAAGAAAACTTACCTATCTTAGCTGATGGAAACTTCTCAGGCAGAAGCCATCCGGCCTAAGCTCCCAGTTGATGACTACGTAAAGGATGCTGAACCAACACTATTAATTACCTCTGATCAAGTATAAACCACATCTTATAACATATTTATAGTTTCTATACCCTTGTCATATGAGTTTTGCATGTGTAATCTTGTGAAGAACAGACCAAAATGCATATTTCAATAGTTTTCCACATCCTTTTTACAAGCTGAAATGGAGTGAAGTAAGAAGTATTAGTTTAAGTATAGTGATGACGTAAGTTGTGCTAGATTACATGCTTGGGAAGATTATCATATGCAATAACATTATGACAATCAAAACTTCATTTTTGCCCCTCTCTTTTCATGCCACTTGATTCAGTTTTTTACGAATGAATTGTGTACTTTAGTCTTAACTAGATGGTTTGCTTATCCTCATCATGTTTTGTTATGGAGTATCTATAATCAATTTTATGTTTTGGATGCTCCAAAACATTACAAGAGCCTTGGCATACCATTTTCTTTTGCTTCTGCAGACCTTGTGGTCATGTGTCCTTGAACATAAATGGCCTCCTGGTGATCTGACTTGTTTGTGAAAGTAGGAGTGTAGAATTGTCCCCTATGCAGTGAACCTTATATGTATTATTACTTACTTTTATTGTAAAATGATCTGGAGGTGGTAGTCTATGAAGGTGCTGTCAGGGAAAAACCATCCAGCAAGGAAGAAGCACGGCAATTTTTGAAAGGTTATTTAACGGTTAATTCCAGTTCATGTCCCTGCTTTTTTATTTTTTGACTTTGATTATTTCACTAACAATGATTTACAGACTATTCTGGAGGACATGCAGCAACAGTGGGATCTGTGCTTGTTACAAACCTTAAAACAGGATTCAGTAAAGGAGAATGGGACCGAGTGGAGGTACCCTTTTATTCTTTTTATTATAATCATGTAGCTTCTAAAACATGAAATTGATTAGCTTTTGTGCAACATTATGGCAATGGCCAGACATGTGTTTGAGGATAATTCCTGTTTGGTGATTCCTCGCAGATCTATTTCCATGAAATACCAGATGAAGCCATTGAGAAGCTGGTAAGAGTTGTTTTCATGCATTGTGGTTGTTTCACTTCTTTCTTTGGCGACAAGACAACAATTGAACCTCCTGCGTCCATGTCAGATTGAGGAAGGGACGGTACTCAAAGTTGCCGGGGGTCTGATAATAGAGCATCCTCTGATTCTTCCCTTTGTCAAGGAAGTGGTTGGTTTTCTAATCTGATCTATGTTCAAAGTCGTAAATAGTAGGTGTAGATGTTAAGTGCTTTGTATTTTCATTCAGAAATCTGTCCTTAATAATCAATCATGTTAATATGTGCATACATTCATGTGTCTCTTAGCATCCCATGTCTTGATAGTTAAATTTGAATTAGTGATACCTTTTGCAGGTAGGGACTACTGATAGTGTGATGGGACTTCCAAAAGACATAACGGAGAGACTTCTTAAAGAAGCTCTGTAGCTGCAATAGGCGATTTGAGATTTCTTTCTTTTACCTGGTATCTATCTAATTGGCACGTTCTTGTGTTCTCCTTGTATACGCATCTGTTGTGAACTAATTTAGCTTGTTAAAACTAAGGAACCCTCCTTCAATTCAGATTTTAAAAGATTTTGTTTGAGTTTTTATAATTCATGGATTTACTTAATTCACGGATTGTTTAAATTCTATATGGACTCTGATTGATTCTAATGGATTGATTTACTAGTCTTTGTTTAGATTTTATAAGTTCTTGTGATGTTTTTGGTAGGTTAATTTTTTTTTCTTCTTCTTTAAAAGCAATGGATGTATGGATCCAACTATATGAGATGAGAGCAGAGGCAGAGGAGGATAGTGGGAAGATAGGTCTAAGACAAAATGGACGAGTGTCAAGCGGTTTTTTTTGTTTTTTGGTGAATTTTTGAGTCAGAAAGAATCTATCAAAATCTCTTGGAAAGTGGTTGGATTGTTTTTGAGTTTTGATATGTATAAAAAACATTATAAAATCCTTCAAAATCCAGCATTTAATGAAATTCGTATAATTTTAAATATCTACAGATTTGAATGGAGAATTTTAAATCTTAATTGAATACATCAAGAATTTAAAGGATTGTTTAAAATCTCAATTGAATACACATAGAGCACCCACTATCTATGTACGAAGTCATGGGTTCGAGTCACCATGAGGGCAGGACTCAGGAGTGAAATCCTTTGATTCTCTTTTTAAAAAAATATAAAAATAAAAAGTAAAAATTGAATACTCATAGACTTTTAAAATACAAAAAAATCTTGTAGACTCTAAAATGAATACACCTCCCTAATTGTTTACCCTCTACTTCATATTGTATTATTGGTCTTTTTTCTTTGTTGAGACTAAGCTAGAATCGGAGTTGTTTTGGTCTATATTCTGCCTAATTGAGTGTGTGAGGGAGACAGAGATAACTAACTAATGTTATGTTGGTTGGGGGGAAGGATTTATTTGACTTACCAGACCTAGAGCCACAGTACAGTTTCCGTAGGTGATCTTTTAGACCAAATGACCAATCATAGTTTCTACTACAGATTTCCACTGGTGGAATGTGGGTTGGCAGGCCCAAAGAACAACAATTGTCCTAATTGTTCTTTTCGGTAGACGCTACTAGGCACGTTCTTTTCTAGAAATCACCGAAGAGAGTAGTGTTATTGTATTTGATGAGCCTTGGGTTATAGATAGACTGTACATTTGGAGACCTCTTTATTTGTTACATTCTTAATTTTTGGCTGCACAAGGCTGGGCTCCCGTCAGGCCGTCACTATAATACTTGTGGTCCACATAAGGACTGGAAATCATTTATCCACTTATCTCTTTGATTTTTACTTATTTAAGGAGAATGAAAATTACAATTCACATTCATTTTTTTATTTTTTAGAATAAAATTCACACTCACAAAATTTTGTAAAAAATAAAATTTAACATACTAAAAAAGAAAATATGGAGAGTAGATCGTAAAATAGAGAGTGAATTTGACTCTCCTTACATAAATCGTATCTTCATTTACTCGAAAATTCGGTCAGCCAACAGATTATTTGCCTTGATCAATAAGACACATCAACCCAAATTAAGACACCTTTTAAGTTTCATAGATGAATTTGTAGGCCGGCCTAAGAAACAAGGAAACAGTAAGGTCTTTTTATTTGGTCTGAACAAGGAATAGTAGGAATTGTTCTAGACGAATACGAATACGAATACGAATAAGATTTGTCATCCAATTATGCTTTCAATGACTCACCGTTTGAAATCACCGTTTACCGGGTGACAAAAACAATCGAAAGTCAAACAAAAAAAAAAATCGTTAGTCAAGCCTGGGCATCTACTGAAGCAGTGGGCTATTCGTATATTCCAGCTTTCCCACGCAACTGTTATATAACCGTCAAATCCTTCCTTCTGAGCTCAGAGTGTTGACCCTCTCCGAGATCGGAAAAGTCCAACTCCTCCGGCCTCCCAGATTCGCCGTAGCCCTTACGGCATTTCCCATTAAATAAATATAATCCATTATTCACGACCCACGAATAAAATACCACACTTTACTTGGTCATATCTCTCTGTCTCTGTCTCTGTCTCTCTCTAGGCGCGCGCGAGATTGTGGTGACCAAAACAAGCGGGCCAGCATGGACCAAGGCGGCCCAGCCCACGTCGCCGCCGCCGCGGCCGGCGGAGGAGGTCAGGTCGGGGTTCGGATCCACCAAGCCCGAAGGCTGCCGGATTTCCTCCAGAGCGTGAATCTCAAGTACGTGAAATTAGGTTACCATTATCTCATCTCCAATCTCTTGACCTTGTGCTTCATCCCCTTAATCATCGTCACCTTAATCGAGGCCTCCCAAATGGACCTCCACGACCTCCGCCACCTCTGGCTCCACCTCCAGTACAACCTCGTCAGCGTCATCATCTGCTCCGCCGTCCTCGTCTTCGGGTTGACCGTTTACATCATGACCCGGCCCAGGCCCGTTTACCTCGTCGATTACGCCTGCTACCGCCCCCCCGACCACCTCAAGGCCCCCTACCAGCGCTTCATGGACCACTCCCGCCTGACCAACGACTTCGACGACTCCTCGCTCGAGTTCCAGCGCAAGATTCTCGAGCGCTCCGGCCTCGGAGAAGAGACCTACGCCCCCGAAGCGATGCACCACATCCCTCCCCGGCCGTCCATGGCGGCGGCGAGGGAAGAGGCCGAGCAGGTTATGTATGGCGCCCTGGATAATCTGTTTGCAAGTACCAATGTGAAGGCCAAGGATATTGGGATCCTTGTTGTCAACTGCAGCTTGTTTAACCCGACGCCGTCGCTGTCGGCCATGATTGTGAATAAGTATAAGCTGAGGGGCAACATTCGGAGCTTCAATTTGGGAGGGATGGGTTGCAGTGCTGGGGTTATAGCCGTTGATCTTGCTAAGGACTTGTTGCAGATTCATAGGAATACTTATGCTGTTGTCGTCAGTACTGAGAACATTACTCAGAATTGGTATTTTGGGAATAAGAAGTCTATGTTGATACCCAATTGCTTGTTTCGAGTTGGGGGCTCGGCGGTTTTGCTGTCCAATAAGTCTGCGGATAGGAGGAGGGCCAAGTACAGGCTTGTTCATGTTGTCAGGACTCATCGCGGTGCGGATGACAAGGCGTTCCGCTGTGTTTATCAGGAGCAGGATGATAAGGGCAAGACTGGCGTTTCTCTGTCCAAAGATTTGATGGCCATTGCCGGTGGGGCGCTCAAGACTAACATAACTACTTTGGGACCTATTGTGCTTCCCATAAGCGAGCAGCTCCTTTTCTTTTCTTCTCTTGTGGTTAAGAAGCTGTTGAATGGGGATGTCAAGCCGTATATCCCCGATTTCAAGCTGGCATTTGATCATTTCTGCATACATGCTGGGGGAAGGGCTGTGATTGATGAGCTGGAGAAGAACCTGCAGTTGTTGCCAATACATGTCGAGGCTTCTCGGATGACTCTGCACCGGTTTGGGAATACTTCTTCCAGCTCCATTTGGTATGAGTTGGCCTATACAGAGGCCAAAGGGAGGATGCGCAAGGGCAACCGTGTCTGGCAGATTGCCTTTGGTAGTGGTTTCAAATGTAACAGTGCAGTCTGGGAGGCTCTGCGGAATGTGAATCCATCTCGTAATGGTCCTTGGGAGGACAGCATTGACAAGTACCCCGTGAAAGTAGTTTCGTAGCTCAATAGCATTCTGGTTAGACTCTCCATTCAGGGTACTATCTTGCATTTTTCTTTCTCAGTTTTTGATGTTGTACTCTATTCTGTTTTGTTGTATGTCAAGTCTGATGTCAAATTGTGGCTTTTCTCTGCTCGAGTTCAGCATTTGTTGCATTGGTGATTCGTAGCAAGATAAATCCTTCAGAAATTACCATTTTGGATGGTCCTGTATCTCTACTTTTTATGTCTAGGTATAGAGCAGTTTAGCTTTGTATAAGAAGTTCATAGCAAATAAAATGGAAATAAAATCTATTCATTCAGATGAACATTGTGT
Organism: Rosa chinensis; assembly: GCF_002994745.2. Classification (NCBI taxonomy): domain Eukaryota; kingdom Viridiplantae; phylum Streptophyta; class Magnoliopsida; order Rosales; family Rosaceae; genus Rosa; species Rosa chinensis. Next base: position 61,670,289 of record NC_037093.1, read on the forward strand.
GGATGATGTCAATTGTGCTTTGACGAAGTAATTTGCTTTGGCTCTTTGACTTGCACCTTAGTCCTGAGTTTGGTTACATGTATTTGCTTACTATGGAGTGTTGGTCTTTAATCTAAAAAGTGGGCAAATGCAGCACATGATCAACATACTTGAAAGACCTGAAAGTCGGGTTATCTTTGTTTCTTATCCTTCTTTCCTTTTCAAAATTTTGACGAGGAAGGAGACATGGACTCACGTTCCCTATCCACAGATTATTCTCAACTAACAAGTATCTATAGTTCTATACCATGTAAAATTAGAAAGATCGAAAATACTGTCGTGCTAGAAATGGAAGATTCATAAAGTTCCCAAAGCTTCGATCAGTACTATAGTACCATACAACGCCAGCCTGCTGAAGGTGAATGAAGGTCGTGAAGGGCGGTTTATCATAGAAGAAAGTTTTTAGTTTTTGGGTAGGAAGCTTAAGGGACTAAGGGTTTTTGTTAGCAGCACAAAGGGCTAAACCCTAAACTCCCGGCCGATTGACATGTCTCCTTCATGAAACCAAGGACCAGCGCTCTTAATTATGTCATTTCATGATCCCCATGATCTTCCATGCCCTTTTTAAATAGACAAAATGCAAATCTAATTTTCGGAAACAAGAAGTTATTTTATCTGTATCATATGTATAGGTAGACTAGTAATTCACGTCTACTAGTCATTTACAATCAGCTTGCTTTGTTTTAGTCACTTACAGCTGGATCAACAGTAGACCGATTGGTGGGGATGATGGCTCCGACCTTCTGATCACCTAAATTTTAAGAAACAAGTTGCTCTGCCAAATCAGAACCAGTGGGGTTGAAATGAAACTGAGCGAGTTCGTACACACAGTATATAGGACAATTGAAAACTGGGAGCTCGAAAAATTGATTTAATAAATTTAATAAAGTATACGACAATTGTTGGATTATAGTTGTAGAGAAGAACAATGAATGTAGCAATAGAACATGAAGTTCAGTGCATTGCTGGCTGAAGAAGATGCCTGCTTTTATGCCACAAAAATATGCACGCTCGATGTCACACAGTTTCTGTAGGAATTTCTCAAAATGGGATTGCAGAATTGGTTTCTTCCAACTGAAGAAGGCACTGGCAAATGAATATGAAAGAAGGGGAAAGGAAACCTCATCTGAAGGACCACTGAATCTCTTCCAGAGTTCTGCCTTTTGTCTCGGGAACCCAAATGGTAACGAACACTACAGTGAAAGCACTCACAACCATGTAAATGGTGAAGGTTCCTGTTCAAAATTGAAGACACACCCCATTAGCCCAAGTCACTTAAAGCTAAAATCATAACGAAGAGAGGAGTCAAACATCTAAATAATAACAAAGGATAAATATAGACGACAGTAAAAGAATAGGCAACATAGCGCTGGAAGGAGTAAGAAAGAGAGAGAGGAACGAGATGTACAAACCTCCACTGTTCCATTCCAGTAGCAAGTTTGCAGTCATGGTGATCACCCAGGCTGTAAACCAATTGGCAAGTGTCGCTATACTTCCAGCAAGGCCTTTAATATTAACCGGAAGAATCTGCATTGCAAAATTTACAGTTTATTGTATGAGTTCTTTAAAACTCCAATAAGTGACATGATCAAAATTTTGTGCTCAATATAATAAAGTCTAAAACTAGATGCTTTTTCAGATGGAAGTACAGTCAAGACTAGGGTGTTGCTCCCTCTTCAAAACTCTAAAGATGGCAAACGAATTTGGTACTGGCCACAACAAGGAAGAAGGTTTGGTATACAAGGAGACTAATCTGCTTCCATGACCTTGAAGGCAACTTGATATATCGGAAGACAAGTGTGCTAGTGCAAACATCTATTAACAGTATGAAAAGGAAGAGGTAGTTGCTAAAATTGTAGAAGAATAAACTGGCAGGTACTCATTTATGGTTACATTCATAACTCTTGCAAGCCTCACAAGAAGAGCATATATTTTATCAAAAAAAGCTACATCATGGACATACCTCAGACATTATGATCCATGGAATAGCTCCTACACCCAGAGAGAAGGCAATTACCATGGCCTGAAAGAATAGTGCAAGACAAAGGAATTTACAGGCAGAAAAAGAACAGAAATCTTCTCTGAATTATGATAATTAAAATATAAACTTACCACAACTCCAACCACAGAAATGATGCTCAACGCGCTATAAAAACCTGAATCAACCACTGCATAATCCTGGGATCAGTGGAAATTGCTTAGAAGATATGCAAAACAAGCATATAACTACAAGATTTCTCTACAAACATGAGAGATTTAGTACCTTTAGATAAAATGCTACAGCAACAACTAGGAGGCTAACTGTCATTCCAGCGGAGGAGATCTACAATGGAAAGTGTAAAATATTTCCACTTCTCTAAATGATTAATAAAATAATGACCCAAAGTTACAAAAATACTTAAACTCACAATAAGCAGAAGTCGACGGCCTGCTCTGTCCACCAACCAGGTAGTCACACCAGTTGCTATGACCTAAATACATACAGATTGTTGTTACATTTAAAGGTTGAGAATATTGGGGTAAAAGGAGAAGCCAAGTTCCAAGTTATTATCACGCTGTACCTGAACAGCACCAAGGCCACATGTGGCTGCATTACTTGATGTAATCCCTACAAAGAAATTAAAATTGATAAGCGACATTTCATATGAAACAAAGCTGATTCAGAGTCACCTTTCCTTTAGAATAAATAAATGCAAATGTGTGTGCATACAATTGTACTCTATACACAACAAACGGAGGTACATCTACACACTTCCTGGGGGTCAAACGAAACCAGTGACAAAGAACATGAGAGTGTTCCTATGGTTCTGTATAACATCCTAACATCCTAAACTGCTTAGTACTTACCAGCAGTTTCAAAGATGGTACTGGAATAGAATAGAACGCCATTAATTCCACTAAGCTGTTGAAGAACAAGTAATCCAATTCCAATCTGCAGGATAACAATTAGTGAAATGGTTATGGTTTGACATATCCATCAAGTTTGAGATTGCAACATGGCTACACAGAGAACCAAATGTTTTGGACTGTAGTTAATACCATTAAAGGAAGCCAGTATCTTCTTTGTTTGAGTTCTGCAAACCTTATTGTTGTTCTTCTGGTTGTTGATGCCACAGACCTCTACACAATATATAGGAAGAAAATTATTTTTATAGGTAATCTTCCTAGAGTTAAATGTTTTCGAGAATGAAGAGTGGGTTTTACCTTTATCTCATTCACTTCAACGGAAATATCAGTATCAAATCCCCGTAGAACTTGCAAAGAGGCTTCAAAATCGTCTGTCATACCCATTTTTGCCTGTTGGATGTTACGACCAAAGGAAAACAGAAATATTATACCCAACTATCTAACAATGATCAAGGAAAATCTACTTTCTGAACTTACCAGCCATCGAGGTGATTCTGGAATGAAAAACAGCCCAGGTATCAATATCGTACAAGGCAATATTCCTGAAAAATAATAAGTTGAAAAGTTTCATCAATATAAAACTGCCTATCAAAAAAAAAAAAAAAATCCTCTGTTCAATAGGATAAACATTCAATAATAATATGATCACATAATGGAAGTCTGCACTAACATTTCTCATTACCATTAGCATGCAAACAAGTTCATGATTCTTTCAAGTCAATCGAGGTTAGACAAATTGTACATCCATGACTAGCATCAACCAAGTAAAATCAGACTGGAAATAATAATGCCAAAATAGTTCCTAACAAGTGATGTGAACAGCAGAGTGAACTTTGTAGAAGATTACCCAAAACTGCAAGATATCTCCATTGAACAAAAAGTCCAAGCACATAAGCCAGCATTATCCCAATGGTTACGGAGAGCTGCAGAGCAAAGATTATAGTTTAAGTTAGTAATGTAATATAGTAACTAGAAAGAAAACTCAGGTAAAAGTAGCCAGTAAGAAAGGGCAACCTGATTGACTGAACCCAAAGAGCCTCTCAAATTTTGAGGCGCTATCTCTGCAATATATACGGGCACCTAACAATATGATCACCAAGTTAGTTCTCATCACAGTAACTCTCTGAATAATTCCATTGTAGAATCACAGCATTGAACAACTGATCATTACCACGTACGAGATTATTCCCACGCCAAACCCTTCCAACAACCTTCCCATGTAGAGAAATGAAGAATCCTACGGAAAGAATTCAACTCGATATTAGAAAGACTTTGCTGGATTGCATTTTGTACTAGTCTACATTTCAATGAACATGGATAGAACTCACTTTGGCAAATGATATGGCAAGCCAGCCGATGACATTAGGAATGGCGGCGATCATTAAAGACTGCAACCAACACAGAGTAATAATGGCCGTTAAAATCTCAAGCACTAGAACCAACTCAGAATTAAGTAAAGAACATTACGGCAAAGATAGGATGATGCTTAACGAGGAATGAATGGTTAGAGTGAGTAAGTGACCAAAAGCTTACCCCTTTGCGCCCAATATACTCAGAAATCTGACCACTGGCTATAGCCCCCACCATGGCGCCCACATTTGATAAAGAACCAAAAAGAGAATACTGAACCACAAGACTAGTATTAGAAGCTAAAAACTAAACAAGAAATCAAAATCACAAAATTCCATTTTTAAAAAAAAAAAAACCGGAACTCAATTCAAACCTCTGACACTGAGAGTCCAAGATCAGCGGTGATTGCTGATTGAGTCGGAGAAGAATACCCAGACTGCAACAAACAACAAGCAAGTCGGTTTAATTCTCATTTGTTTAAACTCCCAACGAACCAAATAGCTCAGCTGGGTTACTTACAGTGAAGCCGAATTGGATAGGACCCAAGGCCACAATCAGAACACAAGCCACTACAGAAATGGAGCTATCCCTCATGACCTGAGACGAACCCATCATACTGGACTGCCTGGAACCCATACGGTACCAGCTCCCAGTATGCAGGAACGGCTTCCTGAGATCCCTCCCTTCTTCACCACTGTCCTCCCTGAAACTCATTCTCGCTTAATTTCTCTGCGATCACAGCAACCAACCAAAGATTGGTGGCCAAAACCAGACACCCACAAATAAGGGTTTTGTTAAAATGCCTTCACACACAAAACACGAGGCACCGCAACAACAACAACAACAAGAAGCTATGCAGACCAATAATACAGTTTGATCATTGTTGGTTATCGCGGTGTGGTGAACCACTGCTGGGGGCTGTAAGTCCCCATCTAGACGCCTTGCCGTTACTCGCACTCTCACGCTTTTACTGTGTTACCGGTCTTCACCTTCGTCCACGTGGCGTAAAATGACTGACCGTGTGATTGGTAACCCCAACCGATTACTCAGTAAGCCTATCTCTGTTAGGGAACGCATGTATTATTATAGGTAAGAGCTAACTCCAACAGTTTTTTTATAATTTTTGTATTATAGAGAAGCAAAAATCAAATCTTTAGCCTATTTTTCTTCTCCAACTCCAAAATATTTCCTAGTTTACAGTAATCTATAAAATCTCCATATTCTTCTTTAAAATTTTGGAGTTTGCTGTAAATATAGGGAATTTGGTTTTCTCTCTCCTCACTTTCCCTAAAATTGAGATAGTTATAGAGAATCTGTTGGAGCAAAAGAGGCTTATTTTTCCCTAAAGTAGAGAAAAATCAAAATATAGGGAATCTGTTAGAATTGCTCTAAGAAAACAATTTTGTTTTCTGTATTTTAAATTTGGATACAACATGAGTCACAGTCGTCGTCATTCGATGTACTAATAGCTGATGATTTTCAATGTATGTAATTCTACTTCTCAAAAAAAACAAAAGACAACAAATCTATATGTAATTTAACCATTTGAGCTGTTTTAACTATTAACATTAATGAATAGGTGAACACTATCATTAACTATCTACTGTCAAAATTGTTAATCGATTCCAAGAATATATTATTATTCTTCTAGGGGTAGCTCTCCTCAAGAGTTTGTGGATAGAGTCAATCCTCGTGGCTGTCACTATTGAATCCAAGAAGGAAACCTCAAAATAAAATATCAATGTCTGCCGATTTTGATTTTATCAACTTGTACATTATAATTTATGCTCCTATCATTACACTAAACCAAAAAACAAAGAAAAAAGAAACGCACGTGATTTTTTTAACTTATATAGCTAGCTTGGTAGGTTAAGAACCAATTTTTATACCTAACAGTCGTTACTTCTTCGAGCGTCATTTTCTGGGTTCATCATTTGCTCAGGTATCTGTTTTGGTCGAAATAGTATTCATGTGTAAAATAAGTTCTTATAAGATGGAATGTTTTTAGTTTTTACTGCAAAAAACAAAAAAATATATATTATTTATACTGATTGAGCTCCATGGTAATAATAAGCATGGTGCACGTGGATACCAAACTTTATGGTACTAGCTATGCCAACTACTTTTGGTCGACTTGTCTTTGTCTAGTCTCTAGTGAAGTGTGTGGACTGTGTGTGGCGAACATTGATTCTGTAGCGGAAGTGCGGAACACTCCCCAGTTTTGAAGTTTACCATCCCTTCAAAGGTGGCGGGAGATCAGTTGGGTGTTGGATAGTAGGTCTCAATCTTTTCATGCTATTCAGCAACTAAAGTCTGGTTTGGTTCGCGAAATTAAAATGTTGGGAAGGGAAATCTAATCCTTTTTCTATGTTTGGTACACCCAAAAAAATGAATAACTTTCCTGCATGAAGGGAAAACAGGGGGAAAATTGATCCTCCCACACCCTATGAGTATGAGATTCATTTTCCTTCATACTTTCTCTGCATTAATTGTACATTAATTGTTTACTCTAAAAATTATTTTAATGGTTGTTATTAACAAATTATCCAATAAACTTTTTATTCAGAGATTATTCAGAGCACCGCCGTGCACTTGCACCAACATAAATGAATGGTTAGATTGCATTAACTACACTTTTTGTTTATTAAAAATAAAGTTGATAATAAATATCAAGGGTTGAGATTATTTTATAAGGGTTGGGTCACTTACACCGTCGGTGCATAAAATAATTTCCAGAGTTGTTTATGTATTGATAGATAGGATATTATTGAAAAATTGATGTTATCTATTTTCCTATTCATGCACAAACCAAACATTGGAAATGAAAGTAAAATACATTTTCCGATTATTTTCCCGGCGTTTCCAAACATTGGTATGGAAAGTAGTGAGAAATTTACTTTCCCAGCTCTTGGGAAATACTTAGGAACCAATTTTCTTTCCAGCAACCAAACGAGGCCTAACGGTGCATTTGGATGAGAAAATTATGAAATCCGTAGCAATTTATAAATGATGGAATATTTTGATTCCATCAATCTAAAGTTCCATTAATTGCAATTTTTATTGTTTGGTTGTATCTACTTAGGATTTCAAATGTGTAATAAATTAAAAAAGTTTAAAATAAATAAAATAGAAAAAAGCCTTGTTTTGGAAATGAAAATTGAATACTGCAAAAGAATTCGTAAATGACACCTATTTTGATGGGAATTGAAGTGGGAAATTTAAATAATGAATTCCTTCGTTTTTTTCCACAGAAAAATTTAAGATTTCCAATCTCATAATGCCAAACGAGGGAATTAGTTTGTAGGAATTATGAAATCCTCACTTTCAATTAAATTCCATCATTTTTTCCCTCATCCAAACACACTCTAAAGGAAGATGGCATTGAAACCATATCAAGTTCGTGTTTTCTAATGACCAAGCCATCTTTTATTTTTGATTCCAGTAATCTAGGTCGGGCTCTTTCTGTTTCTATTTTGTTTTATGGGTTACCACCATCTTATATTTGTATCCTCTGTGGAATTGTTGTATTGTTAAACCAATTGTATGTTCTTTATCGAAATTCATCTCTGATAAAAAAATATATATAAAAACTCAAGAAATTAGAAGAGGGATTCATTTCCTTGGTAAACTTTATATAGTCAACTTAGTGTTGTGTTATGTACGTCAATCATCGAAGTCATACCTATTAATAGTATTAATATGCCATAATAGTATTAATTATTATTACAAATTGAGTGTTTTCTTTGCTAATTTCCTATATGCTTTCAGCTAGCAAACTCAAAATCAAGGAAGGACACAAAGGCGTAGCTACACACGGGCTCCGATGGGCTACAGCCCACCCCAATTTTTGAAAAAACATTACTTTGTAGCTTAATTTTAGTTTAAAAAATTAAATATTAAAAATTAGCCCACCCCAAATTTCTATACTTAGCCCATATGTTATTAACTTAGTCCATATGTTATCTTTTTTCTTTTTTTGATCATATATATATTATTTATTTTCTTGAGGTATTTAATTTGATTTTATTTTCTATTCTGCTTTAAGAGGTATAGTCGCATAAAAAGCTTGTGTTTTTTAGTAAACTAGGTCTACTTTTTTCTCTGGGAGGTTTTAGTTGGACCTCTAAATTTGATCTTTGGACCGCCATCTTTTTTTAATTATTAATAGATTTTGTCAACTCATATGAAAAGAAAAATAAGGACAAAGAGAGAAAAGAGGGGAAAAAAATAAAATAAATACTCTTCTTACATTTCCTATTAATATAACATTCAAATTTTTTTTTTGAAATTCATTATATTACCTATATAACTTTATAATTTACCTAAAACAATTAAGTAAAGATAATTAATTTCTATACATAGCCTCATCATTTAATACAAAAGTAAATTTAAAATAATCTGAATTTGAAATTTCCTTAAACTAAATTTATTGAATATTTTGGTGTAGTTATTACCGATTAAGATCCAAGTTTTTAATTAGATTTAATCAATGTATAAATATATTATTTATTTGAGAACCAAAGTCTTTTCTAGAACCATCCATATTGCGCAAAAAAAAAAACTATGATCTGGATTAATAGAAAAATCTTTGTAATTGTCTACTTGTTCGGATCCTCCAAAAATCACTTTCTGATTTTGTCACTGAAGTATACAAAAAATGTATGCAGCTTACTCACAAAATTCTTCATGAATGAATTGATAGAGATAAGATAAAAAACCAAATTGTTGAAGATACATATTTAATTGTTTAAAGGCGTTTTGGTAAAATTAAGGAGGTGTACTTAGTTTTTTAAGTATTGAAAAAAGTTAATTAGAGGTTTAATAAGTAGGAGATGTCTAAATATCAAATTTGGAGGTCCAACTAGAACCTCCCTTTTTCTCTTGTTGTTTCTCCAAAATCAATAAACCCAGAAGAAAAACTTTGGTTCTTATGTTGACTGCCGTTTTCCCTCTTCATTCTTCAAGTTTTCTTTTGGGTATCTTTTGCACCTCTTCGGTTTTTAATTCATATATTTTTTGTTTTTAGTTCACAATTGATTAATCAAATCCATTTGATTCCTATCGTGCTATTGCTACTTGATTAATATATTAATTTAGCTTGCTGACTTTGTTTAAGAGGTGTACATGCTACTGGTATATATATTTTTTTACTGACCAACGTTTGACTCCATATGTATTGTTGGATTCTTTATCAGTTCTTAGATTGTATTTTTCTTTTTCGATTAAGGTTTGGAATTATGGGTTTGCTTTTTTTGCTGATCAGTTGGCTCTTCGTTTTATCGTTTAATGAATTGCTGAGAAGTGTTTGTGTTTAACTTTTGATTTTATAATATTTGCTTACTTGATTTTATTGTTGCATTTGTCAATTGGTGATGAGTACATATTTAAATATAATGTCTGATCATAATCCACCAACCAAGAAAGCAAAAACTCTTGATTCATGGCTCAAGAAAATAAGAGAAGATCATAATAGCAGTACACCACTTGCATCTAATGAGCATCATCATGTCACTTATTTGCCGGTTTCTACAGCACCTATAGAAAGAGCATTTTTAGCTATGAAATATATCAAAACAATATTGTGCAACAAGATGGAGAATGACTTTTTGGCTGATAACATGATTGTCCACATTAAAAAAGAGTTGGCCGAGAATTATGATGCATATTCAATAATTAAAGTTTTTGTTTCTATTCAAGGGCGTAAGGTGCAATTTGAGTAGGTACGTTCTCTTGTCTTAGACTTCTGTTATCAAGTTTCTATCTAACGTTATAATGTTCATTTGTTTAATCAGTTAGTTATTTGATTGTTTGATATGTCTGTAATATAAGATGTGGTTTGTAAAACTTAAGAAAAAAAATTAAAAGAATTAGTAAACTAGCTTTTATAAAAATATTTTTTTAGCCCACCCCATTCTAAAATCCTAGCCATTGGAAGGACACATAACAAAAGAAAAAGTATTTTCAGTAGTTCGAGTGAAACGCAAGATGTATTAGGGGTTACTGTTGAACCGAAATAGGATTTGCCAACGCAGTGACAAAAGATGTATATATGGTCTTTTTAATATTAGTCGAGCTAATCTAGTGGTTCGACTGCCTGAAAGTCTGAAACACAAGGCTTTCTTGCTCACTTGAGATCAAGATGTGGATATGATCTTTGGGTTTAGGCCCATTAATTGGGCCTGCCAGGCTCAATCCACTAGCAGATGAAAGAGTGAGGCTTTTGAACAATAGTTGTCCAGTCAAAATGGGGCTAAATTGGGCTCATTGAGATTTCCTTTCTTCTTCATCGTAATCCACACTACTGTTGCACTATGAGTTGTGATTACTCACGTGTAACACGCGCTAAAACGGAGCGTCAAACACCAAAATCGTAACGGAGGAGAAAACGGATAAACCAGAATTCAGAGTCGTACTCGGCACTCGCAGTGAGAAACAAAAAAAATAAAAATAAATTTAAATTAAATAAAATAAAATAAAACACCGAAGAGATTAAAATGAGTTATTGTCCCCTTAAACTTATTTTAACTTGTTACAGTCAAATTCGTAGTCGCTTCTTCAAACTCTCTCTCTCAATTTCCGATGATTGGTTTCATTCGACCCTTGTGGTAAACCACCACCACATCTCCTCCGCCGTCGCCGTCGCCGCACCGGAACCCGACCCGCATTTTTAGTTGATCCGCCATTCAATTTCTCACCCATGGGAGAGCAAACCCAGCCCCAGACTCAGGCTCAGACCGAACCACCTCAGTCTGAGACTCCTCAACCGCCGCCGCAGCATGACTCTATCGCCACCACCACAATCGCCGAACCAACTCCGACCGAACTCACCAATGCTCCGCCCCTAACCTCCTCTCCCCCTTCCAAAATCCCCTTCCGCCCGCGGAAGATCCGGAAGCTCTCGCCCGACAGTTCAGACCCGAATCCATCTCAACAAACCGCCGCCGCGCCCGAAAACCCCAAGCCCAGGCCCACAAAGTCCAAGATCGTCCAGCCACGCGCCGTCTCGGTTCCGAGAGCCGTCGGCCGACCTCTCCGGTGCGAAGGCGAGGTCGAATCGGCGATTCGGCATCTCCGGAACGCCGATCCGCTTCTGATTCCGTTGATCGACGCCCACCAACCACCGCAATTCGACAACTTCCACACTCCGTTCCTTGCCCTAACCCGTAGCATTCTCTACCAGCAACTCGCCTACAAGGCCGGCACGTCGATCTACACGCGCTTCATCCAGCTCTGCGGCGGCGAGGCCTGCGTCAATCCTGAGAGCGTGCTCGCCCAGAGCGCTATACAGCTCCGGCAAATCGGAATCTCCGGGCGGAAAGCCAGCTACCTCCATGACTTGGCCAGGAAGTACCAGAATGGAATTCTCTCTGATGCTGCCATTGTAAATATGGACGACAAGTCGTTGTTCACAATGCTGACCATGGTCAGTGGCATTGGCTCTTGGTCTGTCCACATGTTCATGATTTTCTCGCTGCACCGGCCCGATGTGCTTCCGGTGAATGACCTAGGGATTCGCAAAGGTGTTCAGCTCCTCTACGGGCTTGAGGAGTTGCCTCGGCCCTCACAGATGGAGACGCTGTGTGACAAGTGGCGGCCTTATAGGTCAGTCGCAGCTTGGTATCTGTGGAGGTATGTTGAATCCAAGGGAGCTTCTTCTACGGCGGCAGCGGTTGCCGCAGGTGCTATAGCACCAATGCAGCAGCAACAGGAGGAGGAACAACAATCGCAGCACCCGCAGCATCCTCAGCAACAGCAGCTTATGGATTCGCTCAGCAGCCTAATTAATATTGGGTATAGCAACTCTCACCTAAATATTAAGTTCTTGATTTCGTTGCATTTCTATTGGTGTATCCTATCATTGTTTTTCGTTGAAATGGCAAATGCCTTCACTGAAGTTAATTTAAACTTTTGAATTTTGCTGCTGCTTGTTTGTTAAATTAGTGTCGGATAAATTTATGTTTGAAACGTTTGTTTATGGGACCGAACCTTGCACATTTCCATTAACTCATTAAGGATGTTATTTATTTGGTTTGGAGGAAGGTATCGTGTTTGTGTAGTTGGATAATGGTGAATGGCAAAATGAATTGTCTTTAACTGCTTTTGTTCTCGCTGGAAAGCTTTCTTTTGAATTTTGATGTGTGAATCTCTGCTCTTACTGAAAAGTGATATTCCCAAAGTTTGACAGTTGTGCTGCTCCTTCTTTTTAAGTGTCCTCTGTTATGGGAGTATGGTCTCGGCATGATTTTCCTAAGCATGCCTTTCCCTGTGGCCTTTGATACATTCCACTTATGTTGTATGGCCTTTGATATATTCTAATCGTTTGTTGCATGTGCTTATTGTACAAGTACTATGCTGCAATGTAAGCGGAAATTCTAAGTATCTTTATATTCTTTTGATGCTCATCCTTAGTGATCCCTGCATTTCTTTGTTTTGGACCTGGATACATGAGACTTGATAACGTACGTCTTTTTGTTGGTGTAGTAAAAGGGAGAAGGGAATGAAAATATAGCCACTTATTATGTCTGTTGAAAAAGAACAGCATCTCGACATAATATGTCAGATGTACCTTTGTGGATATACCTTTCTGGCCATGGCATACACATAAAGATAGAAGAACCACCTTTGGCCTTCTTTCCATGTGCAAAAAACATAAAAGGAAAAATTCTTCCATTGAAATAGAAGATAAACATTATTTGGTTCATCATATTAAGTGTATGAAGAAACTAAGCACTCTTTTACATTTTCTTAAACATGAGCATGGATTAATAAGCATCTGGATTATCTTTTTTGGTCATAAATGAAAATGTTAATACTATTGTCGTAGCTTCTTCGAATTTTTTATTTGCCTATGCACTCTCGCAACTCACCGGTTTCTGGCACATATGTTCCTATCTTAAACAGATTATAACCAGTCAATAGAAGATAACTATATAAATGTGCGTCATGTTATATTGAAGAAATTGGTATTGCTTGAATTATGTAAGAAAGAAGTTACCACTATAACTAGCACTCTTTTTCTTTACTGCTTGAATTCCTTACATACTTCTCAAATCAATTTCTTTAATTTCTTAATAGTTTGTTAGCTTCGTCTTAGAATGCCAAATATTATAGGTAAGTTTTCAATCTGTTTCTTTCTGCTTAGTTACTGGATACTCTTCCCAAGCGTTGAAGCAAGGAAATATCTTGGACTTTGCTCATAGGAGCATTTACTAGCCCAAAACATAAAACTGGCATATAACTATACAAATGGGTATCATAAGGCGGGGCTGATCTATTTTAGGACCCAAAAAAGGGGTAACCTCTTTTGCATGTTTTACTTCTTTAGGCAAATCCATGTGTTTCAAATTTGATCCAGTTTGTTCTTGTGTCCATCTTCAATTTCCACTCAACCCAACTACAAACCCGCCCAAAAGATAATTACCTGATTGGTCTCTGTGTTTACCCGTTTAGCTGATTTCCTTGAATTCTCGTGTCTTTATCAGACAACCCAAGTGGTCATTTCTCTTTAGTTTATAGCGGAGCAGAGCAGTCAAAGAATAAATGAACCAAATTATTGTTCTAATTAAAGAATGGCTAGGCGTTTCCTATTTGGCTGATTTGGTTCTTCTGTTTATCTCTGCCAACTTTGTTACCTGATTGGTCCAGTTTTACCCATTTATCCAATTTTCCAAATCTCATGTCTTTGTCGGACAACCCAAGTGACGATTTCTGTTTAGTTTCTATTTTTAGGGCTGAACAGAGCAGTCAATGAGTAAACAAACCAAATGATTGTTCAAGTTCTAGAATGGCTAGGCGTTTCCAGTTTGGCTAATTCAGTTCTTGTGTTTATCTCTGTTAACTTAGTCAGGTCGAGGAGAAAAGACTATCGCCATATGCGTCCCACGTGCGCGACATATCTTAAAATTGTTTGGAAGTGACTATTAATTTAATGGAGATAAACACCAGGACCAAATTGGAAATAGTGGGTTAACCACAAGGACCGAAAAGGTAACTAGCCCTAAAAAAAAGGCGGGTTGGTCTAGTATAACCAACTAAGAAAAGAAGGTTGCTTAGGCTTCGTGTAATTGTTCCCCACTTTTAGGATGAATGTAAATGGCATTTTATAAGAATGTAATGGTTTGTTATTGAGTTAAGTGGTAGCAACTGTGACACTGAAGCAGCTCCTAAGGTAAAACAAGACGTCTGTTGGTTTTTGTGATAACTTTTAACCGAGATATGGTATAGTTGTGTATGGGGGCTTGCCCTTAACTAATCCGGGGATCTTGAATTCTCGTTCTATGCACATATTTGTCTAATTGTGGGTCACTAAGTAATGATGCTTTATTGTATTCCCTTTTTGATCGAATGCAGTCCCTTTTTCCCTCACAAGATACATAATTACATATAGACATATGTACGGCCTGCAGGGCTCAATATTTTTGTTTTTTTTAACAATATTCTATGTTATTATTTCCTTGTTCGCTCAACATCTAACCGATTAGTTGTTGTTAGCAGAGCCTGCGCTAAACCTTCGAGCTGTCCAGTTACTTTCATTACTGATTCTCTGTTTGGTGTTATAATATGTTCTGATAACCCATATTGTGATTGAATGATTTTGTATACTTTACTGGGTGTGAATAAAGACCTATTTTTTCTCTTGATTCTCTCCTTATATATATATATATATATATATATATATATATATATATATATCCCTGGGAGTCTCATAATTTTGAGAAAGGTGGATGACACTTGCTTGAGTTGCCTCCGCCCTCCGGGCACAATAGTATACCTATCTTTCAAAATTGATTCTCGAGTATTTTCTTTGTTAGATTTGAGTTTCTATAATTACTTGTTTGGTTCAATGGTTGGTAGCGGTCCATTTTTCTTTTGTTGCGTACTGGTAGTTGATTGTGGTTATTTATGACATTGTTGCGGATAAGGAAAGTGTTATTTTGGCGATGAACATTGAAGCCTTTTTACTGGATTACCATATTGGATGAGTTGATCTGTTGATTCTGTTCAGCTATGTTCCCTTATACTGTAAATTATATTTTGAGCTATTTAGGAGATTTTGGTCTTCTTTGTTTATGGTAGGTGGTATAATGCATGCATTCTTGATGATTTATTCCTTTTACATGTCATGTGATACAGGGCCTGTACCTGGGGACCTTGATTATGAGTGGAATCGTGAAGTTTGTCTGTTTCTCATCTTCATCCATTTTGGATTGACGGAAATACTTAAAAGAAGTGCGAGACTGATTCTCAGTGTGGAAATATGGTTTGCTGCTAAAAGTGCTGGCATTCAAGGCCTGTGAGGATGAGAGTACATTGAATATGTTCAGTAATTATGCATTTTGATTAATAAATACTGTCTATGATCTAGGTTTGCTGGTCTTTAGTTTGAAAGATATTGGTTTTAAGTTGTCGTATAGCACTTACTATAGACTGCAATATTTTGCTGCCTTTGCCTTTAGGTCCAGCATAAAAAGCAGAAAAGCATTTTCCTTCTAGATGTATGTGGTATGGCACTCTTGGTGATTGTGGTTTAAATCTAAATCACATTTACCTGATTTTGATTGCCCTTAGTACCCGACATGACCTTTGTGCATTTATGTTTATGTGTACTTTTAGACATTTATTTTCGACAGATATGCTTTAAAGATTGTTTTGCACTCTTCCTGGGTGTATGTTATTTGGCTTTTCGCTTGGCATAATTGCAAAGATGTTTAGGTCTTGGTTTTTTAATCTGTATGCCTCAGGTTCAGGTGATGTGATTATGAACAAGAGGAGGATAGAGAGGGGTAATTCCCTCGACTTTTGATTCATGGAGTTAGAAAAGATTACATATTCAGTTTTTCACTGGGTGTTGAGAGAAAATGTGTATTTTCTTTTTTATTTTGTGTTTTCTGTTTTTTTTTTAATTATTTTTTTTTATTGTAGTTTACTAGTAGAAAATCAGTTTGTAAACTACATTGATTACAATTTCCTGGGTATGATATTTGCTCATCAAATTCTACTCTTCAAATAATGCAAAAGGAATCTTACCAATGTCCAATGATGAGCAGGCTAGTGTGGGCTTGGTAGAAGATGAAGAAAATAATTAACTCTTGGGATTGGTTGCAACCATGAAAATTAGAGAGATAAATTTTTCTTTAAAAAGGTGTGCTATAGTTCCCAAACTTAAATTTGGTCAGGAGCAAGGACTTCTACAACGCAATATGTTGCATGAAGTTTCGAGGACGTGCATGATTTTTTTATATTGAGTAAAAGAATACTAAAGTACTTGAATAATACTTGAGAAAAAAAAAATTTGCAGACGACATGTTCATTAGTAAGAGTTTTTATTCTTGAAAACTATCTGCCGATGAACATTTGTGGGAATTATTCTACCCCTACACGAGTAGTGCTACAGATCCTAAAAATTATACCAAATATGAATCCCAAATGACGTGGTAGCTGCCACATGTGTAAATAAAATTAATTTCTTTAAGGATCTAATATAATGTTTTAATTCAAAACCCTAATATCCACACACTGGTAGTATTTTTCTTGACTTGAGTTTAGAGTTGTAGAAAAGCCATTTCTATCCAGGTTACTTCTTTCCAGTGCATCTCCGCTTTCGAATATCAAATGGGACATATTTGTATTTGATCATGTGTAGGATCTATCGTTTCATTGTGAGGACAAATAGCATAATCCAGTAGCATTTCAATATTGGCTAGAAAACAGGCACATCCAACACAAAGATAAAGGTCATGATAAATGCAATAATGAAAGCCTTTGTGATGGAATACCAGAACTTGAACTCCAAGAGGCGGCGAACGAAAGGCCTGAACTCATCAGCAACTTTGGTAGGCAGTAAAGCCCCATCCAAAGCTTCAATTTTCCGGTCCATCTTTGGTGAGAAGAACCCAATCAAGAGGTTCAAGACGTAGATTCCAAGCCTTTAAGGGCACGTTTACTTACTTAGAAGGAAAGGGAATGATTACAGGGTAAAAACATTCATGCGTTTACTAACACATAAAGAAATCGGAATGATTCCGGGTAAAAGAATTCCTGCGTTTACTAACACATGAAGGAATCGGAATGGATGTAGGTCCCACCTCCTTATCAGGAATCGATTCCTGAATACTCAGGAATTCGATTACGAAGGGGGGAGATGAGTTTATGAATCATTCCTCCGGAATCAATATCGATTCCTTTCTTCTCCCATTCCACTTGTCTCCGATTCATGATTATTTTCCATTCCAAGTAAGTAAACGTGCCATAAAAAAAATACCACTGAAGAAGAACCTAATCTTTGTTTATTTCCTCTTTAAGAAAAATATAATTTTGCATAGAACATATACCATGTGGAAATTATAAGTGATGATATGGCAATGTGCCACGTCATTTGAGATCTTATTTTGGTACAAATTTTTGAGATCTCTAGCATTTTTCTTATAATTATAATTAATGGTAATCCAAGCGGAGGAAAGAACTTACATTTGCTTTGGGGTGCCACGAGTGGCCTAGGCTTCTTGGTCATGATAGCAATCACAGATTCAGTTAGCAGAAAACCCATCGGCTTTTTATCATTCTCTTTATCGGACCAGTGGTCCTATCTATACAAAACCCTCAAGTCCGTAACTATCCTTGTTAACGTAAGCAGAATGGTAATTTTTATTGAGTTACCAAAATATATATATATATATATATATATATATATACAGTAATCCTAACAGTAACCGTAACCTTAACATCTGCAATCTTTTTCTCTCTTCCGGAAAATTATTACATGGCCCCGGACTACATAACCATGGCCTAACTGGCGGCTCCTTGTATGTTTTGTTATAATTTTCGTATAGTATTCACAGTTGTTTATTTATTTCATATATATAGTATGTTCCTTATATGAAATTAAATCATGTTTGTTAACAGTGGCGCGGCTGTTGGCTTTGGTTGTGCAATTATAAAGCAGTGTAATATGGAATTCTATAAATGAGGTGAAGCCCTCAATTTACACATAATGCATTGTCCTCAAACGCACAGCACCCTTTATATTTTGCAAACATGGATGGAAGCAAGTGAGGTCAACTAACTCTATTGACATATTAGTTCTTCCAAACACATTCATGTATGGCTTAACATACTATTTCGAAACGAAAGGGATGAAAAACCAAAACATCTCCAATGTCCCTCTCCAAGTATTCTCTATTGTATTCGGGTCTTGTTGAGGCCAACCAAAATGAGGCAACGATCCCACCACAACCTTGAGTACAGTAGAGAATATCTAGATTGATACATTGAAGATCTTTTGTCTTTTGATCCCTCTCAAAAGTTGTGAAAACAGTTGAGTTTTACATGAATGTGTTTTTAGAAGATAATATATATATATATATATATATATATCAGATCCGATCCAGAGCGGAGCTCCGCTTTGAAAATTAACGTGTGAAGTTCGAGTTTTTGGTCACTTTTCGGTCGCACATCCACATCTCGACCGTTCAGTTTTTACGTAATAGTGTATAGATCGTCTCTGCAAATTTTCAGCCAAAATGATGATCATTAAGGCATTGATAACTGCTTTAAAGCTAGTACGGTTCAGGTTGACAGATTCAGTCCGTCCATTGGTTTAAGTGAGTTAGATACCTTAACGATCATCAATTTGGTTGAAAATTTGTAGAGACGATCTATACACTAGTACCTAAAAACTGAACGGTCGAGATGTGGATATGCGACCGAAAAGTGACCCAAAACTCGAACTTCACACGTTAATTTCAAAGCGGAGCTCCGCTCTGGATCGGATCTGATATATATATATATATATATATATATATATAACTTTGCTTAGGTGCGGATAACTGTACGGAGTTTAGGTTTTGACCCACTTTTCGATCATATTTTCACATATTAACCGTTCAGTTTTTAGGTCCTAATGTATAGATCACCTCTGCAAAATTTCAGCCAAATTGGTGATCGTTAAGGCATCGAAAACTGCAATTTACACGAACGAACCGAATCTGCCGAACTGGAACCGTTCGTGTTCATTGTTGTAAATTGTAGTTTTGGATGTCTTAACGATCACCAATTTGGCTGAAATTTTGCAGAGGTGATCTATACCATTCTTCCTTGATAGCTTTGCTACGTGAAAGAAAGAGAGTTTTGAAAGAAAGTTTCCGTGTGGAAATCTAAATCTAATAGAATGGATTGAAATCCGTGGATTCTAACGACCTGCCGGAATGGTAGAATCTCTTCTCAAGTCGCCGCCCATTACTACAGTTGGGAAAGACCATTCCTATCTGGAGCACTATAAATTAGGACCTAAAAACTGAACTGTTAATATATGAAAATATGATCGAAAAGTAGGTCAAAACCTAAAATCCGTACCTAAGAAAAACTGCGGACGTTCGCAGTGGAGAAGCGCTATATATATATATATATAGTCCTTCTTGGCTAAGGACATCCTTACCCTAGTTTTTGGCTATTTTTCGATCACATATTCACATCTTAACCGTTCAATTTTTAGGTCATAATGTATAGATCATCTCTGCAAAATTTCAGCCAAATTGATGATCGTTAAGGCATTCAAAACTCCAAATTACAACAATGTGCATGAACGGTTCCTGTTAGACAGATTCGGTTCGTTCGTGTAAATTGCAGTTTTGGATGCCTTAACGATCATCAATTTAGCTGAAATTTTGCAGAGATGATCTATACATTAGGACCTAAAAACTAAACAGTTAATATTTGAATATGTGATCGAAAAGTGGCCAAAAACTGGAAATCTGTTCCATAAGCTTAGGTAAGAATATCCTTGCCTAAATTTTTTTTTTTGTGTGTGTGTGTATATATATGTATGTATGTATATGGGGGCATGGGCATTAGACTAACTTTTCGTGGAAGGGCCCTTTATGTGAATTTATGAGGGTATATATATGAGGGCATTATACTAACTTTTCGCACTAATGGTTCGTTCATTGGTTTAATCGAGTTCGATACTTTAACAATCATCAATTTGGCTGAAAATTTGCAGAAGTGAACTATACATTAGGAACTAAAAACTGAACGGTTAAGATGTGAATATGTGATCAAAAAGTGATCAAAAACTGAAAATCCATTCCTAAGGCTAAAGTAAGGATATCCTTACCTGAGTAGGACATTACACACACACACACACATAGGGCCCTTCTAGTGAGAGATTCTTTTTTTTTGTCTTTTCTAGGAATAGGGCATTAGACCAACTTTTCGATCACATTTCTGCATCTCAACCGTTCAGTTTTTAGGTCATAATATGTAGATCATTTCTGCAAATTTTCAGCCAAATCGGTGATCGTTAAGGTATCAAACTAGAATAAATCAATGAACGAACTAAATCTGTCAAACTTGAACCGTTTATACTTATAATCTTAAGTCGCCGTTTTGAATGCCTTAACGATAATCAATTTGGTTGAAAATTTGCATAAGTGATCTACACATTTGGACCTAAAATCAGAACGGTTAAGATGCTAAAATATGATCGAAAAGTTAGTCTAATGCCCTATTCCTAGAAAAGACAAAAAAAAAAAGGATCTCTCACTGGAAGGGCCCTGTGTGTGTATATATATATATATGTGTGTGTGTGTGTGTGTGTAATGTTCTACTCAGGTAAGGATATCCTTACTTTAGCCTTAGGAATGGATTTTCAGTTTTTGACAATTTTTCGATCACATATTCACATCTTAACCGTTTAGTTTTTAGTTCTTAATGTATAGTTCACTTCTGCAAATTTTCAGCCAAATTGATGATCGTTAAAGTATCGAACTCGATTAAACCAATGAACGAACCGAATCTGTTGAATCGGAACCGTTCGTGTTTATTATTGTAAATTACATTTTTGAATGCCTTAACGATCATCAATTTGGCTGAAATTTTACAGAGATGATCTATAAATTAAGACCTAAAAACTGAACAGTTAATATGTGAATATGTGATCGCAAAAGTGGTCAAAAACTTGAAATCCGTTCCTAAGCTAAGGTAAGGACATCCTTAGCCAAGAAGGACTATATATATATATAGCAGAGTTTAATTGACTTCATCAGGTGTTGCTTCTATCACTGGTAGCGAACAAAAAAGATGTCATGCGTTTGAGGAACAAAATTTTGTAAGTTGGATTTCACATTATTGATAGAACTTCCATGCAGTGATCATCCTTATTCCAAAAAGTAAGCTAGCTAGCTAGCTATTATTTTACTGCAGCGTAACTTATATTCAGACCTACTTCTGACAAATACGAATGTTACAGCTACTCAATCTCTTTACTCTAATCTAACTTATGATTTGTTATTGCAACAGCAAAAGCAACAGGAGCTTAATTAGAACCCACTGCACCCTCAGCAACTTACAGCAGCTTATGGATTCACTCAGTAGCATTATTAATATCAATCTGTGTGTGTATATACCATGTATTCTCATCATATTGGTGCTTAAATGTTTGTTTTTACTTAATCAAATATGACAGTGGAGGATTTTATAGATTTGTTGCCCACCAATCTATGGATTTTTCCGAATTAGTGCTAGAGTACGCGCGGTTAAGATTAGGATCAGTATATACATTGTCATATTTGACACTGAACCAGCTACATGATAATCAGTCTTATTGCATGTTCAAGCAATGTAGTGCACAGATAGGGGCATTAGCCTGTCGAAATCATTTATCAATTGCTTAGGTGTCCATCAAGACAAACCCTACTCCATATAGTGAGAATGCTAGATTGCTAGATAAGTACCTACTCATAATTGGGAGTTTAATTTCAATTTGATCTTTATCCATCAAAGTGAATTCGGTTCCTGGATTTGTTCGTATAACGTTGTTCTACTCTTCTAGGTCAATTAAGAACCAAATGTTGGAACCTCATGGGTAAGGATAAGGTAATGGAATTGATAGAGAAATTCATAGACCTAGGTAGGATATACAGGAGAATTGCAATCATCGCCAACAAACCCAACAACACTGTCTTCGAGCTGCAGCGTACCAGCCAAACCATAAAACAGAGAGATAGAAGATATGTTTCAGTATCACGCATGCTGCTTCTTTTTCTGAAGACATTCTTCAATCATGCAATTTATTTCTAACCACCACAGGTGGTTGAGTTGGTAAGAGCCTCCAGATGTGGAACTCCCACACCCTGGTTCGAATCTCGCCGACGCTTATTGGAGTTAAATTCCAATATATTCTTGATGGCCAGTGGGGAGGAAGCGTTCTGACAAGATCCTCCGATCACGGATTAGTCTCTGGGCCTAGGAAGCTTTTGAGGATACCGTGTGATTGACAAATAAATAAAAAATGTAATTTAGTTCTAATATACATCCCCGGAAGCCACCAAAACGTTAATCCTAATGTTCCTTTTTATGGTATAAAAACCCACCGAAATTTATATTAAGGCGGCAGGGTTAATGTAATCATATAATGGGCATATAATATGTAGTTATCAGTTCACAAACAGCTTTGGATATCCATCGAGTGCTACAAAACAGAATATCCACATCAACAATGCTACTCAGCGACAATTTTCTCATTTGCAGGTTAAAACTAAACTGGGATATTCTCATGAATATTACTTATTCTCATTTCTAGTTTCTGTAGCTGACCTAAACATAGCATTTGGCTATTAATCTATTATCCAAATTTTAAACTATAAAATGGTCCATATGTTTACTCCCTTAGCATGCATATTGAAACCCTAGCTAAAACCATGAACTACGAGAACTACGACCCTTCCTTCCCTGACCAACCAGTAGTCGATCTCTACCTACCCTTATGGGCAAACCTTCCCGCCTTCCGGTACAAACCAGCCTTCATCTGGGTCGAAGATGACTCACCCGATCCAAAATGTGATCATAGCTCAACATCCCTCACATATTCTCAGCTCAATGAGTCAGTACAACACATTTCACATCATTTGCTATACACTGAACCACTTCAAAGACGTGACACTGTCGTAATCCTATGCTCGCCAGGGCTTGAACTGGTTGAGATCATCTTCGCTAGCCAAAGAGCCGGCCTTTTGGCCGTGCCCATTTCCCCACCTGACCTTTCCTCCCCTAAACAAAACTACTACCACCTTGTCAGAGTCCTCTCCCAAACAAATCCCAAGGCCGCCATAGCTCACCCCTCTTACATCACAGCCGTCCGTAACTTCATATCATTATCCTCCAATACAAAACTCGTGCACATGTTGGAGAATCTCCACTGGATATCCACTGATGATATCAAAAATACTGGAGCTAGACACTTGAATTTACAGTTCAGCCCTTCGCCCTACGAGGGCTGCACACCTGACGAGCTGTATTTGATTCAGTACACGTCAGGCACGACCGGGATCCCAAAGCCGGTCCTTGTCACCGCCGGCTCGGCAGCTCACAACGTCAGAACCGCAAGGAAATCCTACGACCTTCACCCAAACAGTGTGATCGTGTCGTGGCTACCTCAGTACCATGATTGCGGTCTTATGTTCTTGTTGTTGACCATTGTCTCCGGTGCGACGTGTGCTTTGACTTCGCCGAAGGCATTTGTCAAGAGGCCTAGAATTTGGCTCGAGCTTATAACAAACTTCAGCGCAACTTGTACTCCTGTTCCGTCGTTCACGCTGCCGCTGGTGGTGAAACGCGGCGGGGTTAAAAAGGGAACTTCCCCTATAAACTTGTGGAGCATGAAAAACCTGATTCTTATAAACGAGCCAATTTATAAAGACGCGGTGGATGAGTTTGTGGATATGTTTGGGCCTTATGGGCTCAGCCCATTGTCAATTTCTCCATCTTACGGCCTAGCAGAGAACTGCACTTTTGTTTCAACTGCATGGAGATACAACTCTTCTAACGTTACATCTCACAACAAGCTCTTGCCTAGTGCAAGGCTGGGGTATTCCAGAGAAGACGACGTCGTAAAGGAGGACATGGATATTGTCGTGGTGAACGAAGAGACGTGCGAGGCCGTTGAGGATGGGATTGAAGGAGAGATTTGGGTCTCGTCTCCTAGTAATGCTTCTGGTTACTTGGGGCACCCGTCCCTAACTCGTGAGGTGTATCACGGTAGACTTAGAAACAAGGTGACTTGCTGTTATGTACGGACGGGCGACAGAGGAGTCGTCAAAGGAGAAGAAAGGTTTCTTTACGTGACGGGACGGTGTGTAGACGTGATCAAACTCCAAAACGACCGGGAAATACATCCTCATTACATTGAAACGGCAGCTCAGAATAGTAGTCCGGTGTTTATCAGAGCGGGTTGTTTGGCTGCGTTGAAGATTGAGAACACGGTTGTGGTGGTTGCGGAGATGCAGAGGAGTGATCAGAATGATGTTAGGGTTTTGAGGAGGATATGTCAAGGGATAAGGGAGGGTGTGGTAAAGGAGGAAGGAGTTGAAGTTGGAGTGGTCGTTCTTGTTAAAAGTGGGGGCGTGCCCAAAACTACGTCGGGCAAAATACAACGATGGGCAGCTAAGGATACGCTTGTTGGAGGCAAAATGAGCGTTTTGATGGAGATGGGGTTCGGGGTTCATTATACTTTTTCAACTTTTGGGAGGAGATCGCTTGATGAGGGAAGTAGTAAGGGGAAAAGTGAAGAGAAAAAGAGAGAAGGACAAAAGGTAGAAGTCAGAGATCATGAAATCTCTTTCTCATTCTCGAGTGCTACAACTCGTCCCCCCTTGCTCTCTCTTTTGTGAAGAGCTACCTATACCTTTGGTGGAAAGATAAGCAAAATTTGTGATAAAAAATTGATGAATTGTCCCATTCATCGATTGAGTATTAAATAGTTCATAGTGTTTTGAATAAACTAGCTCGATCGAGAGTGTATAACTTAGTTATGGATAATGTTTGTATTGATGTATTGGTAAAGGCTTACATAGTAATGAAAAATCTATGCAGCGCAATGTACTCTATATTTGTAAAGATCTAACCACATATTATTTCTATCGAGATATAAAATATGGTTATGTTTATATAGAAAATTAGGAAAAACTACATTCATACATATAATGCATGTTGACGGTCACAACTAATGTTATTTGTATAAGAATGACATTAGCTCGTAATTAAGTGAGTTGCATTTGTCTCATAGAAGAATCAGTTTGAAGTCATATTATGCAGTATGCACTTGTGGTTTCCGAGTTGAAGAAACTCAAAATCAACTTTAAGATACTTTTGAGCATATTTAGCGGTTCAAAAAGCTAGTAAACTAGTCATTACACATTACCTTGAACCCATAAAAACGCTGCAGCCTACATTGGCTAAAGACCAACATATGCGAGGGCTGCAAGGCAGCCGCTTAAGGACTTCATCTAAAGTAAGAGGCCTCAATTTAAAATAAGTCTCGAAACATTACATATTAAACAAATTTTTACCACAAACAATACATGAACTATCAAGCCAGTGCATCAACTTCATACCTTGTCACACACTCTAGACCTCTAGTACCTCCAAGAACTTCATTTTTCTTAAATTTAATTTAGGCCTAGTGAAATTCGTGCATAGACCAATCTTACATGTTAAGCAGGTTGTCAATTTCCTTTTTCGTTTTTATTTTTTGGTTTGTAGTATTTGCTGAGATAAAAGTCCATAAAACTGAATTTAATTATGGAGTTGAATTCCGTGGCGTAATATATGGTAGTATTGTAGCACGGGTGTAGATAAGTGTTTCCCTTTTGATGGTTGAAGCTGGCTGGGCTGTCCTGCACAATTAGTGAACAGTATACTGTAGACACCAACAAGTACCAAGACGTGGAAAGAGAGAGACAAACAAATTAGCCATCGATTGCCTCACAGAAAGCTCTTCCCTTCCTATCTTGCTTAGGGGCAAGCGTGGTTTCTCTGTTTCTGTCTCAGACTCACTCAGACTCAGACTCTCACCCAAAAAAAAAAAAAAACAAAATTTTTTTTCAGAGGCCGCAGTGCCGCACGTTAGCGTGAGAGAGAGAGGGTCTGAATGGTCTGATGCAGCAGCATATGACTGTGCGAGGAAGACGACAAGTCCATCACTATGGACCATCACCAACACTATAGTAGCTTTTCACTTTTACCCATCCATCTCATCATCCCTTTCTTGTTCTCTTGCGCGCGGATTCGGGATTACAGGATCAGCGTAAGCTAAAGACTGCCATGATTACGCATTGATGGGGATTAACGGCAGGGCTACACTAATTAAATACTTTTATAATAACTGCTAACTGAATCCAACCAACACTAATTTTTAATCTAACCGAAATAAGCTAGGAATTTTTTAGAAATATTGGATCGGTACGATTTGGTGCAAGCAAATTTTTAACCACTTTGGTTCAGTTCAGTGCATTTCGTTAACTTTTAGTGTTAACGTACATATCGATCGGTTCAGTTCTTTCAAGCTAAATTTTCACTATTTCAGCCAATTTAGTGCGGTTCGTTAGATTTGAATGTCAAAAACATCACCGTCATTAGTAATATGGATCTAATTGACGTAACAAGAGTGATTGTCACAAACTATAATTAGGTATTGAGAGTTTTATAGCATGAATGGACCGAGTCCATTCGGTTCAATTTTTAAATACTGAGCTGCTCACTAAATATATAATATCGACTTTTTTCATTTTTGAAAGAGAGGGAACACTAACCGGTAGTCCAGCCAATTTCAACTAGAGTTCTGAAAACAGATCATCAAGTTTGATTATGGTTAAATTTTTGACATTTCGATTCAATTTAATGCTGTAGTTTGTGAATTTTCAGTTAAAAATAAAAAAGACGACTCGTAATTCTAATTAGTAGTGTGTGTTTAATTAAGGAAAGGAAACAAAACAAGAGTGATTACGAGGAAGCAGAAGAAAGCAAATGCTACGTCGCATCAAAGGCCATGAGGCTAGGTGTGTAGTACTGGAAATATGCATCTTTGGGTGATGCTGAGGGGGAAGTGTGTTGAGATAAGAAATGGAAAAATGGGGCAATAATGAAGGGTGGGGGATGGGACCCACAAGTGGCAGGGCGTGGGAGAGGTCTGAACATGACGTTGTCGGTTTGTTTTGTAATCTGCAAACTTGCAATCAGAAGAAAGCAATAGTACCTCCCTCCTACCCCTCTCGGCCCCTTAATCTCTCTCTCTCTCTCTCCTAGTTTTCCATTGCAGCACTTTGAGGGGACTCGTCTTTCTTAACAACTCTCTCTCTTATCCTTCTCGCTCTGGCCTCACCACAAGCAACCAACCTGTCTCTTGTTGGAGCCCCAGAAGCACACACCAAAAATTCAAACCCAACCCCAACCCCAACCCCATCTCTCTCTCTCTCTCTCTCTCTCTCTGCGCTCTCTGCTTAAGCTGTTGATTTTTGAGATGGAGGCCATTAGATGATGTTAAAGCGACTGCTAGCTGTTGCATGAGGTTCTCTCTCTATAATTTTCTCAAAAAGCTGTGATTTGGGTACCCATTTTGCTGTTCAATCTTATTTCTCATCCTGCGTTTCCATTAATCCTAACTGTGCAGAAATAACGGCATGGGTTTTAATGGGTTTAGCTAGCTTTTTAGCTTCTTTTTGTCCTCCTTTACCTGAAAAAATAAAACTTCTTCAGTTTCATTCTCTTTATTATTATTATTTTTTTTAGAGAAGCCCAATAAAGCACAAGATCCCAGCTATTTTAGCTAGATTTGCGATGCTTTTTTAACAGCTTTCCGTATTAATTAACTGAGATTTTAGAATCCCTAAAAAAAAAAAAGTATATATATCATATGGATTTTAGAACGCAAGACAATGAAATGAGGACGTCAGGTTCTGCTTTGAGCTATGGTGGCACTCATTTAACCAAGGAATCATCGGGAGGTGGAGAAAAAGAAGACTTGGAAATATTCACAATGGCACTCCTACTGCCATCTCTGCTTTCACTGCTACCCACCAAACCCTAGACCACCATCACCCTCTTCAACCACACCATGTTCAACCAGTGCCACTAACAACCAGAGATCTAGATCCAGATCGAGTCGGCTCCACTGCAGTTGCACCCAGTGGTGGTGTTTTGTCGGGTGGGCCCAAGTCCAAGACACCATCGTCGACATCCACAACCAGCAACGTCCGCTACCGAGAATGTCTCAAGAACCACGCAGCCAACATCGGCGGTAATGTGTTCGACGGGTGCGGAGAGTTCATGCCTTGCGGCGAGGAAGGAACCCTCGAAGCTCTGAAATGCGCGGCTTGTGATTGCCACAGGAACTTCCACCGTAAGGAGGTGGACGGCGAGACGACGCCGTTCGGGCCCGGCTCCAGATCAAGAAGCATAATGCTGAGCCCTCTCCAGCTCCCTCCGCCGCTTCCCTCTCCGTCCTCGGCTCTCCACCACCACCGCCACCAGAAATTCTCGATTGTTCAACCCATGAGCGTGGCTTTCGGAGGGGGGACGGAGTCTTCGAGTGAGGATCTGAACGTTTTCGACAATGGGGATGGAGTAGGAGGAGGGGTGGTGCCGCCTTTTAGCTTGTCGAAGAAGCGGTTCAGGACCAAGTTCACGGCGGAGCAGAAGGTGAGGATGGTGGAGTTTGCGGAGCGAGTCGGGTGGAGAATTCAGAAGCAGGATGAGGAGGATGTGGAGAAGTTTTGTGATGAGGTGGGAGTGAAGAGGCAGGTGCTGAGGGTATGGATGCACAATAACAAGAACACAGTGAAGAAGATGCAGCATGACCATGACATCACCACCACCACGAGTCAGCTGGCATTGGAGAATGTTGAAGCTCATGAAGAACCAGGTCAAGAAGGAGGAGGGACAGACACATAATCAAGGGGGCTTGATGAGAGTGAGTGAGCTGAGATTGGTTTGTATAAAATGGACTGATGGAGAGGCCTTATTGCTAGCTAGCTAGATTGATCAGATGCATGATTATTATTCTTCTTCTTCTTCATTGGAACTGGAAACCTTGTTATTGATGGCTTTTAGAGCTGGTAGTAGTACTATTATTCAGCTGCTTTAATTAGTTATTAGTTAGTTATCTTTTAACAGAATCCTGTATTAGGTTAAATTTTTCATGCCATTGAATGATGCTGTTCAACCTATGTGTGGAACCTGCATTTTCCTTTTCTGTGATACTCTGGTCTCTACTTTTTCTGGTGGTCTCCATGCACTTCAATTTAGGGAAGGAAGTCAAATGTGTTAAAATAATGCATGAATGGCCCTTCCATTGAATTTTAGAGGTCCACCATCGGATGGATAAAATTTTTTGTAGTCTTATATAATGAATTTAGGGTATTTTATCATGATAGCAATGTATGAATATTTTGGGGGATGAAAAAAAGATGGAGGAAAAAAAATTGAAATTATTGAGTTTTCATTTTTGATGCAATTCCTAATTGCTAGCAAGGTTTATCATCTAAGTGACAATTTTATTCATTCTAATAATTGAATCGCTTATACTAAATTTCTCACACGAACCTTAGAGGTTGTCATATTTTTCGGGAAATTGATGCTTTGATAAATCATGGTACATCTTGTTCTAATTTAGTGTGGTGGGATGATCCTCCACCTTTTATAGTATCGTATCGTAATAACGATATTAGAGGTCTGCGTTGTTGTTTTTTTTTTTTTTTTTTTTTTAGTATTGGTTTTGGTCTCCCTCCTTCATTCTTCTTCTTTTGACTAATAAAATGGTGTGATCGGAAGGCTTTATTCCTCTCCTATCTGTGATCTTTTAGCCAAAAAAAATTATTTGAAATTTTCTTTTTTTACTTCTATATAATAGTTTTTTTTTAGGAGGAAAATAATACATTAAAGCTTAAAACCTCTTACAACACCACCACCACTAATGTCAAAAGTAAAAATAGAAGAGATTGAAATAAGGAGCTCATTTCGCCAAATACGCAGCTCAGGAGAGAGAGGCCCTGTGCAGTAATTACATCTAGCAAGGAAATTAGCTTCACGTGGGATGTGAGTGAAAGAAATAGACTCAAAATGAAAGAAAGAAGATTGGCTGGAATATCTTTGCATTGATACAATAACGATTACATATAGAAGGTACAAACCTCATTCACAATGTAACTAATCTCTCTGATCCTATCTGATCCAATAATCATGCTACAATCAAGGAGGTACAAATACAACAGATATCTACATATCACATATTAATATGGAGGATATTTAAGATTAGTTTTGTAACACTCCCCCTCAAGTTGGAGAGTGAATGTTTCTAACTCCCAACTTGCCAACCATAGGGATGAAGATTTCCTTTCCCAAAGCTTTGGTGAAAATGTCTACCAATTGATGTGTAGAACCTACGAACTTCGTGAGCACAGATCCATCTTGTATTTTATCCCTTATATAGGGACAATCCATCTCAATGTGTCGAGTTCTCTCGTGAAAGACATAATTTGCTGCAATGTGCAGCGCTGCTTTACTGTCGCAATATAGAAAAGCTGGTTCTTGATGTAACACTCCCAAATCCTTGAGAAGGTATCGAAGCCATGTGAGTTCACAACAAGTACCAGTCATTGCCTGATATTCTGCTTCAGCTGAGGATAGAGAAACCATTTTTTGTCGCTTTGATCTCCAAGAAACCAATGAAGGACCAAGAAAAACATAATAACCTGAGGTGGATCTCCTAATGATCGGACATCCTGCCCAATCAGAATCACAGAAAGCACGTAATCGGAAGTCACTCTTAGAGGAAAAGAACAATCCTTGACCAGGTGCCTTCTTAATATACCGTACAACATGTAGAACTACCTCCATATGTAACTTTCGAGGCTGATGCATGAACCTGCTCAGTACATGAATTGAATATGTAATGTCTAGTCTCGAAACTGTAAGATATATTAGTCTCCCAACTAGTCTTCTGTAACGGGCCGGATCTTTTAGCAATTCACTTTTGTCGGACAACTTTAAACCTCTTTCCATAGGACTTTCAGCAGGAGCTGCCCCTATTAGCCTCGCATCTTTGACAATTTCTAACGCATATTTATGTTGAGAGATAAAGATTCCATTACTAGAAGTTGAAACCTCAATACCAAGAAAATATTTCAAGTCCCCTAGATCTTTAATTCGGAAATGAGAATGAAGAAAGTTCTTGAGTGCAGCAATACTCACGGGATCATTTCCAGTAATCAAAATATCAACAACATAAATTAGAAGAGCAATAAAGGACTTGCCATGTTTCTTGGTGAACAAAGAGTAATCAGCTCTTGATTGTACATAGCCCGCAGACCGAATAGCCTCTGAAAATTTGGCGAACCACTGACGGGATACTTGCTTTAGGCCATACAGCGACTTGTGGAGTCTGCAGACTAAGTGTTCCTCCCCTTGTCTCCGAAGACCTGGCGGAGGAGACATATATATATTTCTTCATCAAGGTCGCCGTGCAAGAAAGCATTGTGGACGTTTAATTAGTGAAGAGACCATCCAAGAGCTGCTG
The DNA here is from genome assembly GCF_002994745.2 of Rosa chinensis. NCBI lineage: Eukaryota > Viridiplantae > Streptophyta > Magnoliopsida > Rosales > Rosaceae > Rosa > Rosa chinensis. The sequence goes on from NC_037093.1 coordinate 61,701,928, forward strand.
CCAAAGCAAGGAGACAACGAACAAAAATAATTTTGGTAGTAGGAGAGAAAGTATCCTAATAGTCAACACCCTCCATCTGCGTGAACCCTTTGGCAACTAAGCGAGCTTTGTATCGCTCGATGGAACCATCAGCCCAATGCTTAATCTTATAAACCCAACGACAGTCAATTGGAGTCTTACCAATGGGAAGACGAGTGAGGGTCCAGGTGCAATTTTCTTGGAGAGCTTGTAGTTCGGACTACATTGCCTCTTGCCATGCAGGATGAGCGGCAACCTCGGAATAGGAACGGGGCTCAGTGGCTTGATTGATTTGAGCAAGGAAAGAGCGGTGGACCGGCGTACATCGGTGATAAGAGACATGATTGCATAAAGGGTAACGGGTGCTGTGAGTTGGACCTGGAAACAAGGAGGATGACTGATCGGAGCAGGGAAGTGTGACCTGGGAGATGATATAGTCCCGGAATTTGACCGGAGGTGCGGTGGTCCAGCTGGAGCAACGATGAGGCTCAGAGAAAGGGATGGGCTGGTCGGCTACGGGCGGTGGGTCAATCAAGGGTGCGGGCTGGTCGGCTACAGGTGGTGGTGGTGGTTCGGGTAAGGTGGCGGGTTGATCTGCTACGGGTGGGGTCGGAGAGGAAGCCAGGGAGGGCGACGTTGTCGGCGAGCTGGGTATGAGGTCAGTCTGAGAGGGTGGGTCGGCTGGGGTTGAAGGATGAAGGGATGGAGCTGAGGTGGAAGAGTCAACTTGTGGAATAGACTCACAGGTAGGGCTGGGAAAAGGAGTTGGATTTGGGATTAAAGTGGGAATTGGGCCTGAAGTGGTGCCCATAGTGGCTGAAACTGAATTGGGTTCAGCTGAGACAGAGACATAAGGAAAAATATCTTCGTGAAAAACAATGTCTCGACTAGTAAAGATTCGCCGACTCGATAAGTCAAATAGTTTGTAAGCCTTTTGTCCAGCAGGATAACCAATGAAGACACACTTGATGGCACGAGGAGAAAATTTATGGGCAACACGAGGATTGGAAGCGTAGGCTAAACAACCAATGGTCCGAAGGTGAGAAAAAGAAGGGATTTTATTGTAAAGACATTCAAAAGGAGTTTGAAAAGAGAGAAGAGGAGTTGGAAGACGATTGATGATATGAATTGCAGAAAGAACGCACTCACCCCAAAATTGTGTAGGGAGTTGAGCGTGAAATTTCAAAGCTCGTGCAACTTGCAAAATATGACGATGCTTGCGTTCTACTACCCCATTCTGTTGAGGCGTATAAACACAGGAATGTCGGAAAATTACACCATTATATTTGAAGAAAGATTGGAGTGAGAGGAATTCAGCACCATTATCACTTCGAAAAGTTTTAATATGTGATGAAAATTGAGTAGACACATAGCTAAAAAAATGTTTCAAAAGTGATTGCGTTTCATCTTTGTGTCTCATTAAAAATATCCATGTAAAACGCGTGTAATCATCAACTATAGTTAAAAAGTAATGGGCACCCAAAAGAGAAAGGTGTCTATATCGACCCCAAACATCACAATGAATAAGTTCAAATGGTCTCTCAGATGAAATTGAACTAACGCCAAAAGGCAAACGACTTTGCTTAGCCAGAGGACATATAGCGCAAGCATTAATAGAATTAACAGAAACATTCAGAAAATTTTTGGCAATGGAATTTAAACGAGAAAGGGAAACATGTCCTAGACTATTATGCCATAGATCAGTGGATGAGATGATGAGGTTGCAGGTTGATTGGTTGGTTGAGATGGAAGAAGGGTTGATTGAATTTTTCTTCGTCGCTAAAGCCACCAAATAGAGTACAGGCCATTACGCTACTTACCCAAACCAATCATCCTCTTCGTAGCCAGATCCTGCAAGACACACCAATAAGGAAAAAAAGTCACTGAACAATTTAAGCCTCTCGTTAGCTGACTAACAGACATCAAATAAATCTTGAATGTAGGCACACATAATACATCATGCAAATAAAAGGTAGAATTCAAAGGCAACGATCCTTTTGCAACGATATTAGCACTCTCTCCACTAGGTATCAATACGGGAGGTAATGAACAATTCTTATCTCCATGTAAAAATAACTTTGTAGATGAAGCAATATGGTCTGTTGCACCATTGTCAATAATCCAGTGTTTGGAGAAGATTTTAGACAAACCTAGTGGAGTTGTTAGTTTGGTTATTGTTGCATTGACCTGAGTGTTGGCTTGAGTATTGGCGTCTCCATTTTTGATATTCAGAAGAGATATGAGCTGCTGCAATTGTGCTTCTGAAATATTAGAAGCCACATACTTTATGTCATCTCTAGTCAAGCCATCAGAGACTTGATTGGCAGCAGGGGTGACGGAACCCGCCCCGGATTTCACCTTGAAATCCAAAGTGGCCCTGCGGGGCCCACCTTAGAAGAAATTCTACCAAAAATTTGGCGGAACTCCCTCTAAAAGTGGACTACCCAAAACCTGTAGAAAAACATTTACACTTCTAAAATAATCCACCCTTAATCTTCTGGAGCCACCATGCTCCCTAAAACACAACATCTCCCAAATCACAAAACAATTCTGAACTTAAAAATATTAATCTCATAGGTTATCAGAGCAATCTAATGTACAGGCATACAAGAGAATAGAATACAAGATAAAGGACCGAGACTTTTATAATGCGGAAGTTATGACAGCTATGCCTCAACCCCATGTACGCTCTACCTCAAGCTAAACTGGCCTGCAAACTGGGCATTTGAAACTGAAGGGCCCAGGGGAAAACATTTAAAAACCGTTAGAGTGAGTGGATGAAAATAAGTAATTTCGAATGTATAAGTAAAACTTAATGTTTTCCCAAGTTATTCTCTAAAAACTCGCATGCAGTAACAATCTTGGAAATACTCTTAATCATCATCTTTACTGCAATCTTAATCACGTAAAATAAAACATCTTGCAATCTCTTAAAATCTCCAATCCCTCATATAAGTAATCATATTTCAAATATCATGTTAACAAAACCGACCTGCAACTAGATTTCACAATGTTTCCAACTCAATCCTTCTCTTTTTATTTTTGATCCCTTTTAGAAAACCTCGTTTGATGACTAGAAAGGACTGCTGTCTAGTCATCTCATGTCATCTGGAAGGGACTGCTGCGCAGATGACGCATCGGAAAGGACTGCCAACCGGATTTAGGAGGCGGTGGTTAGAAGGGACTGCCGACTAACCACAGGTAGGACTGCCGACAAACTACCTCATGTCACCTAGAAGAGACTGCCAACCAGGTGACTCATCGGAAGGGACTGCCGATAGGGATGTAGTCTGGAAGGGACTGCCGACCAAACTATTACCTAGAAGGGACTGCCGACTAGGTAATGTACGCATGTGCCGAAGATAGCCTCATTGATAAACTGAAAACAACCTCCTCCAATTGCTTGCTTTCGGAAAGAACTCGATATTACTTCAATAAATCATTGATAATTCACCGAAAGCATTGCTCAGGATTATCTCGCTAACTCAAACCTCAATATCTCAATAAATCCTCGAAAGCATAAATCAAATACTCAGTAAATCAATAATTGCTTCCGGAAAGAAATCTGAGCCTAATTTCAAAGCTGATAGGTGCGGAGCTCAAAACTCAAGAAATCTCAATAATTTAATCATACTCAAATATTCGATTAAACTTTCGTACTCGTAAATCCTCATATAAACCGCTATTCGAAATCAATAATTCTCATAATATTTTCTTAATCAGTCACTTCCCGAAAATCATTTCCCAACTCAATAACTCATAAATAAATAGCTTAAAAATCTAATGAAAGCCCTCAGGAAGGAAATCCACTAAAAATCCTGCAACTCATAGAGCATAGTAAATCTCAAGAAATCAAGCTCAGAAAATCATAACACTCAATAATTCAAATAATAAATTAAATCTCAATTAGAAAATAATAATATACTGCATGCACATTTAATTTAAAATAAATGTCCACTCACTGTACTATTTAGGCGACCACGCTACCAATTTCTTACGTCGAGTAGTATCTCGGCACGTCGCCCTGTATATAATTATAATTCGTGAATAACAATCCGGAAATTAAATACAATTCCCACATCAAATCCTCATAAATTAACATTTCTATTTCTTCTATGATTAAACCAAGACTTATCATTTGCACCAATTCTTTAATTGAAGGTTTCTAGGGCAAAATTGAGAGAAATCCGATAGTAGAATTCTCATAAATCAATAGCCAAACTATTGAACTTCGGAAATTCCGATTAATATCCAAACCTCCTCCAATTTCCACCAAACAGCTATCCATAAATTCGTAACAATATATGCTATTCAATAGATCAAAACAACTCACCAGGAACGGCTGGACGGGCCCTCACGCACCCCCACAGGCGGCTGCCCTTGGGCCCCACGCGCCGCTGGTCAACCACCATATATGGCTACCAAATTTTACCAGCATCATCAACTTAACATTTCTAACAACTTTCTCAATTGTGACAAAATCAGAAAATGAGTAGAAGTACTTCAACAATTAAGGAGAAGTTTGAACCCGATTTGTGAATAGTGACCCCAAACTTCAAACCGTCGATTCTTTCTCCACACTTCAAATCGTTGCAAAATACTTGGGGAGCATCATCTACGTCTCAAGGCGCTCCCAAGGATTAAGATTTGTCGTCTGTGGTGGCCGGAATCGTCTGTTTCTACCTCAATCTGCTATAGTGACCGTCCTCTTCTTCTCGTTGCTGCACCTTCCACAGTTCAAATTAAGCTACCAAACGGACCCAGAAATGAAGAGAAGGAAGAGAGCTTTCCAACGACATCTTAAACGTCAAAATCCGTCGCCGGATGAAAGAGTTATGGCCGAAAATGGTGAAGAGGTCGGAGAAGAAGAGAGAATCGGGGAGGGAGAAGAGAGAGAGCTCGGTAAGTTTCCGAAAAATGGAAACTTACTACAGTAACTCGGCTATTTATAGACAAATTACTATAAACAGTAACTTCCATTTTTCGCTTATAACTTTCGCATACGAATTCCGATTTTTACGTACCATATATGCACGTGCTCGGTTTAACGTCCTCTACAACTTTCATGAAGGAAATTTCCTCAAATTTTAACCCAAACAAAAAATAAGCTTTTAGGGCCCCCTAAAAGATCGAAACGGAATCAAAAGTAAATGTGAATGTTGTTTACCGATCGAAAGACTAGTAAACTGGTAAATTTTAGTTCGGGACGTTACAAGGGGCATGATTGCGGTTCCCATCATGTTTAACCTTATTTGATCTCTCTTTTGGGTGGCCAGGTGGGTACCCAATTAGTTTGTAGCATGTCTCAACGAAATGTCCCATATCAGCACAGTAGGAACAGCTTGGACGCCCTCTATAAGAACCAGAACGACGATGATCTTGATCATTGCGTCATCTTTCTTGTGAACGTTTAGGTTTGGTTGATCGGGCTTGGTTGAACTGATTGTTTCTGACTGCCATGGCTACACTTGTATTGGAGTCTGTGGAACCATGTGTAACACTGAGAAGCCTTTGTTTTTCTTCTTGAGAAACAGAAGAATAAGCTTGATGGACAGAAGGAAGGGGATTCATCAAGAGTATCTTTCCACGAGTAGCACTATAAGATTCATTTAGTCCCATTAAGAATTGCATCAATTTTTGTCGATCTTGTTGTGCTTCACATGTACAAGACGATGCATCCGTATAAGAAGCCAATTCATCCCACAAACTTTTCAGTTTGGTGTAATAGGCCGAAACAAAGAGTTGTTCCTATCGGTGATAAGCAATCTCTCGCTGAATTTCAAATATGCAAGGAGCATTGCTTTGAGAGAAGTGCTCAGGGAGATCTTCCCAAACCTCATGAGCGGTGTAGTAGATGACACCATCAGAAATTTCCGGAGTAATGGAATTGATGATCCATGAGTGAACCATATCATTACATCGGGACCATGTAGCATGGTCATTTGGATGAGTCACTGCCGAGGGCGCCTTGATGGTTCCATTGACGAAGCCCAGCTTATTCTTGGCATTCAAGGCAATAGTCATTGCTCTTAGCCAAGTCGAATAATTGTCTCCATTTATGGCAAGTTTACTTACTTGGAATGGAAATAATCATGAATCGGAGACAATTAGAATGAGAGAAGAAAGGAATCGGTATTGATTCAGGAGAAGTTGATTCCTAAACCGATCTCCCCCCTTCGGAATCAAATTCCTGAGTATTCAGGAATCGATTCCTTATAAAGAAGTGGGACCTACACTCATTCTGATTCCTTCATGTATTAGTAAACGCATGAATACTTTTACCCGGAATCATTTCAATTGTTTTATGTGTTAGTAAACGCACGAATAAATTTACCCCGTAATCATTCCCTCCCATTCCAAGTAAGTAAACATGCCCTTAGTGGTTTAGAGATCAAGACCAAACTGGGATGATCTAAATGGTGGATGAAAAAGGGATTGGAACTGTCATTTGGAGCGTCAGATGAAGAGGAGTTCTTTTCATCTACCATGGTGACCAAACGTTGGGAAGAAATCGCTACACGAAAAAGTAAGGTGTGGCGGCTATGGAGTCAGGGTCTTCAGTCCTGCTCTGATACCATGAAAGAAAGAAGATTGGCTGGAATATCTTTGCATGAAGGTACAAACCTCATTCACAAAGTAACTAATCTCTCTGATCCTATAATCATGCTACAATAGTACAATTAAGGAGGTACAAATACAACAGGTATCTACATATCACATATTAATATGGAGGATATTTAGGATTAGTTTCCTAACACAAAAGAATCAGCAAGACGCTGAATGTCTTTAACCAGCATCTTCATTTTCCAAGGAGGGTCGCAAAACTTGTTGATACAATCAATAACAAACTTGAAATCGCCTTCCACCAACCACCTGTTACAGTTGCATTGCAGTGCATGGATTAAACCATATTTGAGGGCACTACATTAGGCAACTGTAATAGTAGTTGTCCCAAGCTTTTTAGCCCCAGCAATAATTGTATCTCCCAAATGATTACAGATAACAAAGCCAATAGCAGCCATCTTGGAATTGTTGATTGAACCATTGAAGTTAAGCTTCAAGCAATTTTCAGGTGGCGGAATCCTCTTTATCAAGCCATAATCCTTTTAAAAACCTTGGCTGTTGGGCTGATTGTGAGTTTTGTAGTTTCTCCAAGTTGCAATGGCATTATAAAGCATAGAGCTTTCAGAAGTATCAGTGTTCCTGAACACCCGATTATTCCTGGCATCCCATAATTTCTAGCGAATCATTAGAGGGATTTCAATCCACATAGAATCTTTAGAAATATTAACCATAAACTCCAACCAATTTGTAATCCTAGTAAAGATAGTTCGGACCACGGTACACCCATTAGTTCAGAACTATAAAATAAATTTTCAAATGATTGTATGTGACATTTTTTTTTTCAATTAGTAAAAGAAATTACAAATAAAATCTCCTAATATGATCTAAACCATGAAAATCAAAATTAAAGGCTTAAGCAGCAGATAGAGGTATAACGAGAGATTATTCAGAGCACCGCCGTGCACTTGCACCAACATAAATGAATGGTTAGATTGCATTAAATACACTTTTTATTTATTAAAAATAAAGTTGATAATAAATATCAAGGGTTGAGATTATTTTATAAGGGTTGGGTCACTTACACCGTCGGTGCATAGAATAATTTCCATTGTAACAAAGTTCGCCTCTCTCCCAACATGCTTGAATTCAATGAATTGAAATTGATTTGCCAAGTAATTAATGTCATGTACAAATAACTTGATACGTCAAGGGACTGATATAGCATCATTTATACAATCAATAAGGATCTTTGAATTTCCTTCTACCTAAATTTTAGAATGAACATGAATATGGGTAACATGAAGGCCTACTCTAAGGGCCAAGGCTTTTGTATGAAGGGCATTTGAGTGACCAATCTTTTTAGAAAAAGTTAATATAGGAAATCCGTGATCATCTCTTATAACAAATCCAACAAAATTTTGAGGTTGAAGATTCCGTTGAATGATATTAGTAGAAGAGAGCTTCCTTATATGTCTATCTATATAAGAATCATGAGATGAATTCATATTTGAATGATGATTATGTGAGTGATTTCATAAAAAGGTAAATTTTCACCACATTTCTACAAACCTTAATCAATTTAGGTTTGTAGAAATGCGGTGAAAATTTAAGAGGACATCAAGGCTGTTAAAGGTTGTTGTGTCAGGTATGGGTTGTGCTACTGTATTAAATGTGTCGAAATATGCACAATTAAGTACGATTCAATTTAAACACGTTGGGGAAATTCAACCTGTCCATTAACGGGTTACCCACTTGCTCCACACTATCCCGACATTGAAAAGTTGTACCAATATAAATTACAGTCGACCAGCATCACACATATAAATGATTAATGCATTGACTACTTTATCATAAAATTACATGAGAAAAGACTTCTCAAAAAGTAATAGGTACTAGTAGTTAAAAAAAAATCCATACAAAAATAAAGGGCTAATCGAGTCATTTTCAAGTTGGGGGTAAACCCAACCGTTTATAGTCTTGGAGGTTTGACACGCAAATAACATATTCTTTAAGAGTTGTTCTATTCATACCTCTAAATTTAATATTTAGACCTCCTCTAATTTTTGAACTATTTTATTTCTATTTTCACCATTTTGCAAAAAAAAAAAAAAACCATTTGCTATAATTCTATCCCTTTCTCTCTCTATGGCATGCAACACCCCGTGACTTCCTCTCTCCCTCCCTCCATCACCATTTGATCTGATCTAAAGACAAAAAAAAAAAAAAAAGAAGAAGAAGAAGGAAGAAACAAACTTTGATATGAAATTGAAAAGAAAAACGAATCATCTGGACTCTAACAGTTGGGCAATAATCATAAATGCTGATATTCTCAAGACCTCTATATTAACTAATTTGCTGTAGAAAAAAAATTCAAAATTCAACTTCAATTGTGTCAACTAATTTCAAAATTCTTGAGGAAAAACACAAAATTAGTTTTGAAACTGAGAGTTTAAAATCTCATCTGATCGTGAAATTGTTTAAATTTAATTTCCCTTTCATTTTTGTTGTTGTTTTTCATTGTAGAGATTTAATTTTTTTCTTTGAACAACCATTACAGAGATTGATATATAGAAGAAAGAGGTTAAGAGGTATAAACATATAAAAATTGGTAAAATAAGAAGTTTAATGAAGAAAAAAATGTAAGAACATCTTTAGCAGACTCTATTGTGGCTCCTTAGCTATTTTGGAGAGCATGTTTAGCTTTTAATCTATTTTAGCAGCTGCACCAGACTCCTAAGAGTATCTTTAGCAATACTAGCCATTTTTGAGTCAAATTTTAACTAAAGTAGCTAAAAAGTCATTTTAGCTAGTCACTTTAGAATTACGTCTGCATCAATGCTCTCTATTTTAGCTAGTTTTGAATTTATATTATTTTTAAATGAATATTAAATAGTTTAAATATATTTATGAATTACATAAAATAACTTAAAAGAAATGTTTTAAATTATAGAGAGCCTCATCCCGCTCTCTATATTTAAGAGCGAGATAGCTAAAAGTTATAATAAAGAGCCATTTAGGAGTCTGGTGCAGCTGTTAAAATAGATAAAAAACTAAACATGTTCTCTAAAATAACTAAGGAGCCACAATAGAGAGTATGCTAAAGATGCTCTAAGTAGCTTTCTATTATAACTTTTAGCTATCTCGCTCCTAAATATAGAGAGTGAGATGATGCTCTCTATAATTTAAAACATTCATTTTAAAATATTTTATATAATTTATAAATATATTTAAACTATTTAGTGTTCATTTAAAAAATAATATAAATTCAAAACTAGCTAAAATAGAGAGCGTTGATGCAGACGTAATTCTAGAGTGGTTTTAGCTAAAAAGTTATTTTAGCTAAAATTTAACTAAAAAATGACTAGCATTGCTAAAGATGCTCTAAAGAGGTCTAAATATTAAATTTGAAGATATGAATAGAACCACCAATTCTTTATTCGTGCAGATCCAATCATTTTAATTTTGTGAGAGGTCTGAATCATTATTAGGTCATATCAACATTCTAGTTGTCAGATGGGTTGTCACATTTACTACTCAGGTTTATGCACAGTGAAATCTCACCACCTGGAAAATACCCAACAGTAACATCACTTGAGAAACCCACACGAACAGTAACATCTCTTGACTAGTTCCTTCCCTAATTAAACCATCTTAAAACCCTAACAATCCCATTCCAACCCCTTCTAAAACCCTCCACCATTCTCCAGCCACCGAATCTCAACTTTCTTCTCTCTCTCTCTCTCTCTCTCTCTCACTCACTTCCATGGCCGCCTCTGTTAACAACATCGCAGCAACATTCGCCACCGTCCCAGTTACGTCGTCTTCATCTTCCTCAAATCCTCACCAAACAAACTTCTCAATTTCAACTTCTCACAAATCCATCTCCGCCTCTTGTAACCTCCGCAAACCCAATTTCAGGGCCCAATCGTCCCCCCTTCTCAGCCTTTATCCCATTCTCAGCAGGCGATAAGCTCCCGAATGCATCCCTCTCGTACCTCAACCGAAACGACGTCGTTAAATCCGTCACTCTCTCCAGCCTCTGCAAGGGAAAGAGAGTCGTTTTTGGTGGGCGTAACGGCGCCGTTCTCGCCGGGTTGCACTCGGTTCGTCAAACGACTTAAATCGGCGAGGGAGAAAACTGCGGAGGTGATCGCCTGCTTCGCGGTCAGCGACGTTTTCGTGATGCGCGCCTGGGGAGAGATCCTGGCCGTTGGTGAGAGAGTGATGATGTTGTGCGACGGTCTAGGAGAGCTGACCAGGGCACTTGGCGTCTCTCTCAACGGAGCCGTTAAAGCTTGTCTCGGCTTAGGTGTGCGGTCCAGGAGGTTTTGCCTGGCTTCTTTCAACGGGGTGATCACAAACGTTGACTTTGACGAAGAATCTGATTTCTTCCCAGTAATTGTTCATTGAGTCCAGTGGGCCTGAGCCCAAACCATTAAATTGCCATGGTATCACCCATTCGTTTGCATCCCCTTGATTTAAATAATTTTGTTTTCTTGTTTTGTCAGAGGATTTAATTCTATTGTTGTATAAATAATGTTCACATATTCAGTAAACTAAGCAAGATAATTATGCTTAATTATCATTAGATGTAAATTGAAGGGTGGAAATAAAACAACTCAACTTAAAATTAATTTTTTGCACCATTAAATTTATATCCATAGATAATTGAGCATAATTTTCTTCGTCAGTTACTGACGTGGTGAAAACCACCGATTGTTGTATTGAGATATTATACATGCTATTTTAGTTTATATTCTTGTAATGAAATTTTTTTTACAAATGTTAAAGTACGTTCTAAGTTCAAATTTTCTTCTCTAAAAATTGAAAAATGTATTTAAATATGGAATTGAGAGCTTGTTGAATAATGTAGCGCATTGCACTAGCAGATCATTGTATATAATATATCTTCATAATTATAATAATATATCTTCAATCTTTATGCCAATTTGCTACGAGAGTCTCGAGACTCTGAGCAATGTTCTTCAATCTTATTGCTACTCCTAAGACCAATGGGATATCCCAACTCGTTATTCAGTTCTAAACGAGGTTTTACTTGGGCCGGACAGAAAAAACGAAACATGGTATGGTCGTATGTATCCAAGTTGTCATAGCAACGAGATTAGTTTCCGGGAGGTGAATCTGCATCATCGTCTCCGCCCATATCTCTGAAAAAAGAAGAAGAGTGAAACAAGGGTAGACGTGATTAGTTGTCAGTATAATAATGCGATTAGGCGTAAATACTTGAATATAATGTTGCACCAAAAGAGTAGGGAAGCAATTAACTTACGAGAATTTGCCTTTAAACCAATCAGCCCATGATGAACCGGTTTCCCTAGCTTCTTGGGCGGCATTGGAAGCCTTGTGTCCAAAATTCTCCGCTGCATTCTTTGCCTTTCCCGCAGCGTCGCTTGCTTTGTCAATCATGTCTTTGTCTTCATCACCAAATACCGAATGAATGTGAACCGATATGATCAGCACCAATGCGAAAATGAACACGAACGAGGTCTTTGCCATCTTTTCTGATATTTGATTAGAGTTTCTTCCCAAATACAATACACAAGGCAATTAAGTTATCTGAACTACTTTCTACGGTAGAAATGGTGCATGATTTATAGTCTTCGGGTTACTAATCCTGGGGTTATAATTAGTCAATGGCTGGTGTGGAGGTGATAACAAATAGGGAGTTGAGAGGCCATCTTCACTTGCCCATCTCTCGCAAATATTTGTGTCAACAGGAATGTTCCCGTTTTAGAAGTAAAAATTGTAAGAAAAACGAAAAGTTGGGCGTGCAAATGTGATGGGAAGAAATTATACCAAATAATTTTTTAAAGAAATTATTTAAAATAATTTAGGACTACTACATGTTCATAATTTCTAACAATTTGATTGGTTCATGTGGTATTATCTTGATGATGATCGGTTATTTTTTTTTTTTTAGTTTTTCTTTTTTTCCCTGATACACGTGGTCATGACTTTATGATCGGGACTATGGAACGTGGTTGTTTCAAACCGCACAATAGTTACTCTCCGGTAGAGACCCTATGATTTGGTTATTGTCACATATTAACCTAAATAGGTTAGTTAAAGTAATTTGACACTGTTCATTGTCAGGGGATGTAGCTCAGATGGTAGAGCGCTCGCTTAGCATGCGAGAGGTACGGGGATCGATACCCCGCATCTCCATAGTTTTGTTCCATCTTTTTGTAAGTGTTTTTATTTTTATTTTTTTTGTTCCCGCCTTTCCTGATTCCTCACTCTTCTCTTCCAATTCAAAAGAAAAACCAGTTGGAGGTTCAGATCTAAATATTGTGGCCCTTAAATCTACAAATTTCAAAGTTTCCATCTCCAGGTAGATGATGATGACCCCAGTGACTGATTCATCCCAATGGAACAATTTGATTTTCTTGATGCTTCTGTGTCACCTTTCCAAAGGTCAGTGGATGGAGGAGAAACCACTTAATTTAATACTGTTTAATTGCCAATTACACTTTTGATAGTGAATCTGATGCGTTCTAATTACCTGTTTAATTATATGCTTTATCAGATTCAATGTATTAGTTGTCGATGAATTGCCTACAAGGTGATCGACGACGCGTACTTTTTCAGTGGATATGTTGGTATATTTACTGGATTTTTGTTTTAGTCCATGTAGGATTTCGTTTTATAACAGAAAAAAAAAAAAAAAACTTCAGACTACACAGAGAGACAGAAACACATAATATATTGCTTAATTTCTTGTAGAAATTCATAACCATAGATATAATAAGCACAGTGGTTAGTCCTTGAAACTGGTAACACATTCACACTTGGTACTTGGTAGGAAGCAGGAGAAACTAATAGGCAGCATGACAGGGCAATATTGCATATGGTTTTTACATTTCTTCATCAGATCTTCAGATTTTTCATAAGCCTGTATAGATTAGAAGGAATTAACATTATAAAAAACTTTAGAACTTTAAGTACGCATAAAAGAAGCTTGTAGAGTAATATATAAACTCCTAGTTGTCTTAGCTGACTTAACTAACATTATCTTAAACACATCCCATTAATTAGCTAAGGAGACACAAGTAGCCAGTTTCTTCTGGGAGCTTCCTTTTGAAGTAAGCTGTCCAATTTAAAAATGATTTGCCCGACTCGATCGTGGTTATTGTATTGTGTGTGATTCTTTAAATCTCTTGAACTACAAAAGCTGCAGAGTGCCTTAGCTAAGATCCAACAATCAGTGTCGCTAGCAAGCCTCTGGGGATCAATGAAGGAATGTGATAAGTAATTTAAAAGGTCGTGTATGGCGTCACACGACGATCCTCATCATCTGTTTTAGAAGAACCGGCTGAGCTCTATATAAAACTAGTTTACTCATAGGAAACCATTTGCATTGAGATCTAAAATAAGTGGATTAGATTTCATGTGGCGTTTTTCTTAGAAGCGGAAGTTAAATATAGTATGGAGTGTGGATAGACTATAAAAAATTATTAGGGAAAACATATAAAAATTAAAGAGATCAATATTGAACTGTCGCTGCCAGAATGGGGATGACATAATTGGGAGGGATTACGTGGAAGGGTTATGCTCCCCTAGAGTTTTCTCACTTAAAAAGTAAGTCCACGTGTTGAGATTAGCAGGTCAATAGACTCAATACTGTTCATTGTTTTTTGCCTTTCATTTCCACCATTTAGGTTGGCTGGTGAGATACTATTCACAAAAGGTCACTCTAGGCCTAGATGGTGGAAATGAAAGACAAAAAGCAGTGAATAGTATTGACCAGCCACAGGGCCGGTCCTGACATTTTGATGGCGTGAGGCAAATAATTTAAATGTGGCCTCACATAAAAAAATTCATATAATCGAACAAATTTATATATATATATATATATACACACACACACATATACATATATAAATTAAACCCCTACATTAATGTTAATGCAAGGAAAAGAAAAAAAAGGTGTTCAATTCCAAAATAATTTTTCACTTAGAAGTTGAAAAAAATAAAAAAGAACAAAATATATTTAACTACAAAAGAAACCAATGAAAAACAAAGGGGCAAGTACATTAATATTCAATTTCAAAATATTCTTTCCATAAAAGTTAGAAAAAAAAAAGACAAAAAAGTGCAATTAAACTAATTAAGACAAAAAATAGGCCACTGTGTTTTGAACCTTGATGTTGCAGACAACAACACATCTATATTACCACTGCGCTAGCGTGGCTGCATTGTAGTAGATACGCGAAAAAAATTATATAATCATAAACGAATATATGTAAAATAAAATAAATAAATTAAAAAAAAACTTGGCTGAGGCCCGTCGGAGAGTGGTGGCCTGAGGCGGCTGCCTCAGGCAGCAGCCCTCAGGGCCGGCTCTGACCAGCCAATCTCAACAGGTGAACTTACTCTAATAATGCTGGAAAGTTACCGAAACCCTGTTCATTTTCTTATGATTTGTTAACGAGTTAAGCCGCACGTGTCTTGAATAGACAAGGTAGGGTGTCCTATACCTAATGACTATTCTTGATGTAGAAGCTAGATCCTATTCTTAATGTAGAAGCTAGATCCTATTGTACGTGCACCATCTTAATTAGAAATTCTCGATCAAATTACACTGGATACTTTCAAACCTTCTGAACTTGGTTTGAAATTTTCATGCATTTCCATACTCGGAAATCCCAAGCCAGAACATCCCCATGACAAAGTTCATATACAGGGGTACCTATTGTGAACTCCTACTTTATCAAGTCGTTTTTGGATCCATATATAACTTGGTAGATCGATGACATAAAGGCACTTAAAAGAAGATTCTGACACATGCACTAGCTTCTATGCTTAGACACAAAGGGTTCGATATCATTACCATGGTTGCTTAAGAAATGAACAAATATATATACCATAAAATGAAGGAGTTATTAAAGTAGAACTCGATACCTCTGTTCATAATCAGCAATTCCTCTAGAGCTGCTTCCAGTGGCCCTGTAATTGGGTATAGCGACTTGACCAGATTCTATATGCATGAGATCCTGCACCAGAATCTCATAGTGCCTCTTGACTTCCTCAGCTGATTTTCCACCCACAGCCTTGGCCACATTGTGCCACCGGTCCTGCGTGTCCTTGTCGTACACAGCCAGGGCCTTCTCGAACCGCTTGTTCTGCTTCGGCGTCCAGGAGGAGTTGGAATTCCGCGACGAACTCAGGGATGCCATAACTTGATTAGGCAAAGAAATTAAGCAAAAATGAGAGGAGCTGGGATGATGCTGTGGAGTTTGAGAGTGGGGAAGTGAAGGAATGCAGAAAAGGGCTTTGGCT
The DNA here is from genome assembly GCF_002994745.2 of Rosa chinensis. Classification (NCBI taxonomy): domain Eukaryota; kingdom Viridiplantae; phylum Streptophyta; class Magnoliopsida; order Rosales; family Rosaceae; genus Rosa; species Rosa chinensis. Next base: position 61,717,810 of record NC_037093.1, read on the forward strand.
AGAGTCAATGAGTTAGAAGACTGAAGTCAAGGGGAGATGATGGTATGCGAAAGAGGTTGCCATGCTGGCTTTATAAGCAGGAGGAAAAGGGCCGTGGGATTGTGCAAGTTGGCGAATATTTTAGGACACAAACAAGATGTGATTCGCTTCCCTTGTAGATCAACGCTATGAAGGACAATAAGCAAAAAGTAGATAGATAGCAATAGCTTGTATATTTTCAAACCTCATTTGCCTTACTGCAAGTGGGATTTTGAGAATTTACAGCCTGGTTGGATTAGATCCCAATTAGTGTAGGTACGTAAGAGCTAGCTTCTAAGTTCCTTACCATTTGGACATCTTGTTATCTTTAATGTACCGTATTTAGACATGGCTAGATGCTATGCACGTAGGTATGATGAAAATCTTGAATGTGCATTATGGCTACGTCATATGTCCGCTCCACTAGTTACGTTTCAGAAACATAAAACTCTGTACACCCAAAATACATATTTTGTACGTGAATTACTTTTGTTTTCTATTAACTTATTACACAGATTTTGATTCTTAGACAAATCTATTGGTTGGACCAATTAAGTCTCTTGTAAGCATGACATATAGATAAGTGCTAGGACTTGAGAGTTTGAAGATAGATAAGATACACAATTTAGATGATGATGATTTGAATGAAACGCAAGAAGAAGAAAATGTTGTCTTGCATTCATCATCATTCAGACCATGTACTGCGTGCATGAAGGAAATTTATGACGTTTTGTTTTTCTCAATTGCTTGTTCCATTTACTCTTCCATATCTTTTATCATGTCAGAGTCGAACAGCAAGTTTCAAAAATGCTGCAGATCAGTGGGACCTCATAGTCATAGGGAAAGAAAGACAGTAAAGGATGTATAGATTTGGACGTAATTGTAAACATTGGTACTTGGAGATAGTTGTGATGAGCAACATTCCAAAATGGTTAATTACTTGCGGGATGGTCAATCTGAATTACCAAGTGTAAAGTGTTTGCCCTCTAGATTCTGTGTCAGTTTGCTTGCTGCAGTAGTCAAATGAAGCACATCGATGCATGCATGAAATCTTTTTGTTTGCTAGGGAAGATTAATTAATTATTTGCCTTGCCCACAGTAATTACCCAGTCTACCATTTACTGTCGGCAAAACAAAAGAACAACCTTTGCCAACATGCGCGAACGCTAGCCAGCAACACAGACAATCGAGTGGAGACAAACCCGCCCCGTTAAACACGACAAGAAACCCACGGAATCAACTACTTTCGACCTAGGATCAAATTTCTGAACGTATTAGCTAATTACTTTTCTCGACTACTTGGTAATATATGTTTGGCCATAATACTTGTGTACAGGGGGATCCACTTGAGAGGCTAGCTCAACCCAAAATTCTTAAAGTATTTTACCTACTATCTGTAGAAGTATCCACAGGTGTAGGTTTGGTTCAGCTGGCAAAATGTAGTGTTGTTTTGTCTCTGTCTTCAGGCTTTCCTTGGTTCAAATCTCTATGGATGTAAATCCTGCCACTCTTTCCCCCTTAACTTCTCTCTTTTTTTACCCTTTAGTTATTAGCATTTCTGCAAGTATATATCTTTAATATTTCTCCCCTTTAAAGGCAAATCTAATATTTTTTTTATCTCTCCCAGATTTTTATTGCCTTACCCGTAATTTATTATTTTTTTCTTTTTGCTCTTTCTTCATTTTCTTTTTCCTTCCTTTTTTAGTTATAATATTATATATTAATAAAAATTCCTTCTAAAATCTAATCTCAACATTCTTCGAAACTCTTTCCCCATTAACTTCTCTTTCTTTTTTCCCCTTTAGTTAACAGCATTTGTACAAGTATATATCTTTAATATTTCTTCCCTTTAAAGGTAAATCTAATCTTTTTTTTTTTTTTTTGAAAGAGCAGTTTTAAATACACACCTCACACTCAATACACCACCTATTTAATTTTTCATTTTAATATTAGACTAGATACACCACCCAAATGGCCTAAAATACCCTTAATCTCTAAAACCATGAAATATCATATTATTTGACTATATTAAGATTATTATTTAATATGATTATTGTATATTAGTATATTGAGATTTCATAATTTTCTTTAACATATTTTCTTCTATTTTTTGCTAGAAATTTTGGCACATCCCAACTGCATTATGACATCAATCAATTGGAATTTGAAAATATAAAATTTCGAGCATTTGCAAGTCCTTCAAAATTTAAACTTTCAATATAGTCTGCAAAATTTACACTTTCATGCACTACATGTTCAATATGTTACGCAAGATGAAAACTAAAAACTGATAGAAAAAAAAAACCCAAATGCTTTGCTTTCTCACTTTACTCACTCTACAATTTACTGGCTACCACCTCCAAAACGACGGTGGATCTCAATGAGATAGCTCTCGACACTACAAAAAAAATTCAATTGGCCACGGCGCAAGGCCGTCGTCGAAAGCCAAATTGTCGTCGCCAATGACCAACGACGACAGCTAGGTGACGGCAATGTTGCCGATGTCGTTGGTGGCGTCGCCATTGCTATTTGCGACAGCAATTTGGCCGTCGCATGAACTTTGGCGACGGTATTTACGCCGTCGCAAATAGCAATGGCGACACCACCAACGACATCGGCGACATTGTCGTCGCCTAGCTGTCGCCGTTGGTCATTGGCGACGGCAACAGTGCCGTCGCAAAATGCATATCATTGATTAAAAAAAAACCCGGCATGCAATTTTGCATACCAGATTTTTATTTTTGGAGCAAAAGAAGCCAAATAATAAATTTTATATAAAATGCACCAAAACATGAATACCATATTCAAATACATATATAGCTGATAACCCTGTTTGATCAATTGAACAACACTTGTCATCAACCAGAGAACAAAAGAAAATAGGGAATGCTTTCTAAGTACTTGGCAAAACAAAGTACAACACCTTCCCTAATATTAGTGATGATTTCTGCACATTTCCAATGAGAGATATTATTGATCGGTGCTGAAGATTGACAACAACAATTTTCTCCAGTTCTTCCACAACATGGTCAAGTTCCTGCCAACGTGCTTTACCAATGGTTGTAGCTGTCAAATCACTACCATCTCTACCCAGTGTGGTCACTGCACATGATCTCCGCCCCTGCAACAAGAAAAATTAAGGGATGCGTTAACAACTAGACCCTTTTTAGGAAGAAAATACATGTAAAATTTGGTCTGTTTCAGAAAGACCTTGATCAGATCCATGACCTCTAGGATAATAGAATTAGCCCTGCTCCACCTCATGGAAATAAACATCTTATTATTGATCCCATTAGTCATTCATAGTTACAATTATTGAATATAAAATCTAGACTTCAAAATCTAATTAAAGACTAAGTTGCTGAAGAGGTATTTTCACTCTGTTAAACATATGGACACATTATTATACCTGCACAGCTGCTACTGAGGCCAGCAATGCTTCACATTTATCAAGCATGACTTTCTCCATTCATTCTAACCATCTGCTGATATAAATATAAAGTTTCAAACTATGAGGTACATTCTTTTGTGAAACTTAAAGCTCACACAAATGAATTAGTCACTTGTAGATAGGTAAGCAGGAGTCATTACCCACAGAAGATGGAATAACAACTAACCTAATAAACACAAAGCAGAGTAACTACGACTCTGACTAGAAGCCAAAACAAAAATAAAAACTTAACCTAAACTACTCCGATTTCAATGAAATTTCATAGACACTAAGCGAATACACTAAACTGGACACTGGTAAATTTTTAGGAATTTTGGAGATCATTTGCTATGCTAAATAATTAAAAGAAAAAAAAAGACGGAAACCTGCGAAAACATAAATTAAAGAAATAAACAAGAAAACGATTTTAGGGTTTTTGGTTTTGAGAAAACAATCAAAATAAACAAGCTAGAGACAACCTATCCACTCCAAAAACAATCAAACAACAAAGCTTCACAACTTAGTGAACTTAACATATACACACATTGAAATAGATATGTAAATATGTTATAATAGATTTAAACCATATACTAAACATTAATCTAAGGCAAGAGATTAGCCCCAGATTAAGCTAATAGAGAGCAACAATATGAAACCCCAAAATGCAGAAAGAGGGAGAATATATAGTAGCTGAGAGAGTGCAGAAGTGAAATTAGTATACAAAACCTGCAATTTCAGAAGAAACTGACTAGCGACAAAACCTAACAAGAAATTACACAAAAGCAAACAAGAAATTGATTGCATTTAATTCATGCTCAATGCAAAGGAATACCAACACAAGCCAAGCCAAAGTGACATTACATAAAGTTTTAAAAATTTGTTTGCATTTAATTATGGATATGCTAAATTTGATAACTAGCTTACCTGCAGAATAGGAGTTGGAAGAAAGCGTATGTTGGTATTTGACATGTAAGACCTCTTTTGTCATGTCCTAATCCCAAAATATGAGATTAAGAACTATGACTACAAGATAGCAAAAAGAAAGCTGAAAGAAAGAAAAGAAAAGGAAGTCAAAGAAACTCATTTTCAAACTAACATTACTTTCTATGAAAGTTCAAATACGTTTCTAATTACAAGTATACAAGATCTAGTTGTTGACCTGTTGCCAAATATACAAGATCTAATTACAAATATACGTTTCTAATTCAAGTAAGTTCAACTACACAAGCTGTTGACCTGTTGCCAAATGAGTATTTAGAAAGAAAGACAAGCTTATAACAACCTGGTGGCACAAAATTTGGCTGTTTGGCTCCAGTTTTGTTGTAGCTGGTCAACAGTCTCTTTTCTGCGCAGGCGTGCCAGCACCGTTCGGGTGCAGTCGTTGGGGGTGTCCCTTGACTTGACTTCTTTTGAGCAACTGTAGACGAGGAGAGCACCAACCTCGTCGTGGGGGTCTTCTCTGCCTCGTGGTGAGGACTTTATCGTGTATCACCAAGTCGATACTCAACGTTATACGTGGAGCAGAGCGAAATCACCAGGAAGTAGAGGGAACTTGCCAAAGCGTGGCTTTAGCTTAGCTGGTTTGTGAGGGCGTTACCCTTGCTTGGCTGGTTTCGTAACCGTTGTGGTCGCGGTACTACAGTCGGCTCCCGAGGAGACTAGGACCGGAGCACTTTGACAGAGGGTTTGGTGGCACTGACAGTCGGCTCTTGAGAAGACTATGACTGGAGTGTGATCACCGGTAAGAGAATGAGAGGAGTTGCTCTTAGAGAGGGGTTGCTCTAGAGAGGCTTGGATAATCTTAGAGATTGTTGTTGAATTGTGTTGTTTTGGTTACTTGTTGTAGCCTCTATATATATAGGCTACCAAGCCATAGTGGTTAGCCTTAAACAAATCATGATAGGTTAGGTTTGAGCACTTAAAACACTAATGGAATGTTAGGTTTAAGCACTTAAACACTAATGGAATGTTAGGTTTAAGCACTTACTGCTCCAATTTTTCTGCAGCTATATCTCCACCAAGAACTCAAAATGGGCCTTCCACTTCTTCATATCAAATAATCCGCAATGAGTGTAGATCATTGTGGAAAATTTTCAGAGCTTTATTCCATGTGGTTAGGCCGGAAATGCTACTGGCCTCCTTACAGGTCCAGTTTTCCAGTTTTGCTTATGCAGAAAATTGGACTGATTATTTGAAAGCTTTCCACTCATAACTAGCTCTGGAACTCTTCATAAGAAATGATCCTTGGGATGTCTAGAAATAATCTGGAAATATTTAGCTCATTTGGGTTTCATTTGGTTAGTCTTCCGCCCCTCCTTTCTTGTTTAGCTCGGTTTCTCCTAGCCGAAGTAGGAAAATGTGTTAAAGTTGACTTTTCATTTCCATGCTTCTATCATTTCCTTTTCTTACAGCTCGCATAATCTTCCATAGTAGGCTTTATTTAGCCTCTAAATAATATATTTCAAATTTGTCGATAATATATAGCTTGAGCCACTAACTTTGACTCAATTTCTCCAAGACACACCTTATCAGGCCAAAATGCTCATTTTGGGTCTAAACACTGGCCTTTGAAAGCATGTGTATATATCCACACACAGATATTCACTTCCCAAATTGCTACCCAATTCCCCAAACTTCAGCCTCATACATGACACATCAAATCAAAATATCACAAATTATCACTACCAAAAACAAAACTGAAGCTTACCCAACCAAATTTTCATACAGTTACACAATTTTGTTCCCATACAAAATAAATCACCACATATTCATACAGATTCAACCATAGAATTAAGCGTTGGAGAATTAAATTGGAAGAGGGACTTACCATAGCAGCTGATGCAGGTCACTCTTGTTGTTGTTGTTGTCGGCCTGACACGATATGCTTCGAGTCTTGAATACAAGTGATATGAAATAGAGAATCTTATTCTGGGTTCTAGATTCTTTTCGCAACAATTTACAAAATTGTCTTTCGGCTCCACTCCTATACAATCTGCAGTCCCCAAACACAAAGTTACAGAAAATTCTTCTTCACCATACTTCCCGACAATACCAGCCTTCTTGGTTCTCTTTGTGTGAATAGCAAATCAGGAATCAAGGCATCAGACCCACGATCATCTTAATGGTTTAGAAAAATAAAAGCAAAAATAATAGCAGCATTAATAAAAGCTGCTCCTATCCAGGATTCAGTTCAATTGAGATGTCATAATCACAGAAACAAAAACTGCAGATTGTAAAAAATAGAGGTCCGCCTCCACTGTCTTTGAAGTTTCCGAATAATAGAAAGACAAGCCACTAATCACATAAACTACATGATAATTTGAATATGACAACCGAAAACAATATGCTCACAAATAATACGGCACACACTGAATAACAATAAAATTACATCGAATTTCCCTTTTCAATTCCCCTGTGAACTTAGCATGAAACTACATAAAACTGAGAAAAGAACGAAAACCCTGTGTAACCCACATGAAGTTACATTTCTTAAGGATTATAGTAACCCAATACTTGTTTTTGCTGTAATGAGGAGAACCATGTATGCTGTAATGAGCCCTTTGGACTAACAATTCATGTATTATGCATGTCGAGATTGTGCTATCTATTCATCTTATTATTGATCCAATTAGTCATTCATAGTTTCAACTGATGAATATATATATACAAGCTAGAATTCAAAAACTAATTAAAGACTGAGTTACTAAAGAAACTAAAGTATTTTCACAGTTTGTTAATACATATGGCCAATTTATTATACCTGCATAGCTGCTGCTGAAGCCAGCAATCCTTCACATTGGTCAAGCATGACTTTCTCTTACACTGCTACAACAAGTTCTAAAACCAAAACAAAGATTGAATAACAACTAAACTAATGAACATAAAACAGATTAACTACTCTGACCAGAAACCAAAACGATAATAAAAACCTAATCTAAACAACTCAGATATCAATGAAATTTTATAGACACTAAGCTAACATACTAAACTAGATACCGGTAAATTTTTAGGGATTTTGGAGATCATTTGTTATGCTAATTAATTAAAAGAAAACAGAGGACATAAACCTGCGAAAACAGAAACCAGACCCATAAAAGTGAGTCATGCCCGCAAACTCAACACTAACCCTAGAACCAATTCTGCCACCACCTGTATTCCCAGTAATTCACTTTCAGATAGGTCAACAATTAAAACCAAACCAGACCCATTTTAGCTATTTAAATCTGCATTCCTAATCCTACAGTGATTGGAGGTCCTGAAAACTCTTCCTCCATAATCTTCAACTATCAACTTATCTGTAACCAAATGAAACCAATCTAAAAAACAATCTGACTATCAATCACAATGAAACCCTACAATTATTGTTCTGAAATTCAATTTCATATATCTATTTGTTTATATTGGGAATTTAGGGGCTTACACTAAACAGTTGATTAAGCGGCATGAGAGAGAATTAGAACTCCGAAGATGCCGACCAAGAATCCTAAACTGAAACCCATCTTAGCTCTGGTCTCTAGCCAGCTAGAGCTCCCCGAAAACGGACTCACCGACGTCGTTTACGATATGCGACCCAATTGACTCTTTTGCAGGTGAGGGATCTAGATCTGAATGATACCCCCAAAAAATTTCCCCAATCTGGGTTTGTCGATAAGGAAGAGCTTAGACAGAAGTATTGGCGGAAGATAGGATTTGCGATGACGGAGAGATAGGGAGACAAGAGAGACGAAGAGATCGACCTCCGTTTTGAGAGAGTTTTTTTTTTTCTTTTTGAGCAGAGGGCGACTGTCGTGGTTTTCATACCACGGGAAGAATTGAAGAAACGCGACGGCATGTCTTTTACAGTTGCAAACTCTTAGTATTTTACTACGGCTAACTCTTGCCGAAGTAAACCATTGGGTTTGCCACGCCCAGTGGCGACGGCAGTTGTTACCGTCGCAAATATTTTGCACAATCGCAACCCCTCAGTTTTTGCCATCGCAAAAGAGGAGGCATTGGCGACGGCAATTGAAGGCCAACGCAAATTGGTGAAGCTAACACAATTCTGTAGTGCGAGATTACGTTGAATTGTATTCAATACAAGATGAAGAATACATATCTCAACTGAAGATTGTTGAACGAGGTCTTCAAATTCATGTCCATAATAGAAATTCAGGTGATGAAATGCGGAGAAGAAAGATATATTACAACGTATAGGGTTTAGAAAAAGAGACATAGAAATGCGCGATTCAATTTTTTTCTTCTTCTAATACAAATATGTCTATTTTGGTCATTTAACCTACTTATAAAATCTAATTTGAAATATAAAATAATAGGGATGTGTATTAAGTAGTTAGGGGTGTGTATTTAAAATTTCTCTTTTTGAAAAGGGGTTTGGATCTAATCTCTGTTTTATCTCTCCCAGATTTTTATTGCATTTCCCGTAATTTATTATTTTTTTCTTTTTGCTCTTTCTTCATTTTCTTCTTCCTTCTTTTTTTAGTTATAACATTATATATTAATAAAAATTCCTTCTAAAATCTAATCTCAACATTTTTCGAAGTATTATCAATAATTTTTTTTTTCCTCTAAGCCCTTTAGTTAATAACATTTCTACAAGTATATATCTTTAATATTTCTCCCCTTTAACGGAAAATCTAATCTCTTTTTTTATCTCTCCCATATTTTTATTGCATTGCCCGTGATTTTTTCTTTTTTCTTTTTGCTCTTTCCTCATTTTCTTCTTCCTTCTTTTTTTAGTTATAACATTATACAGATTTGCTCACTTAAGGGACAATTTTAAGGGATTGTAAGGACAAATGCATCTCAACCACATGTATTAAATATAAAAGCAGAAATTATAACAACTTAAAACTGTGCATTTATTTTCAGCCATCAGATTCACTTGTCCCTCACAATCCCTCAAAAACTGTCACTTAGGTGAGCAGGCCTTTAACATTATATATTAAAAAAAATTTCCTCTAGCAAGTGCTAAATTAGCCACCCCAACTTCACATCCTGAATCCACCACTGCTTGTGTAACCATTACACATTATCTGTTATAACTGTATTTCTTCATACACATTAGTAGATGAAAAGCATCTGATTGATTTGCATTATGAACAGAAATGCGCAACAATCAGCAGGAGTCCAATGCATGAGCGTTGTTCCATTTAGGCAAGTTGCATGGATTCTTGGCTTGAGATGCTGCAAGCATGAAGAAGGGTCGGTTGAGGCGATAACAATTATATGTGCTTAAAATCTTTAATAAAATAACCACCAAATCGATCTCTCTGGAATTTTTAGTCTCCAGTCTACTAATTCAGGAAAAGTTTGTAATATATAGTTGGTTCCTCTTAATTAGTTGTTATGGAATCTCTGTTCTTAATTCATTCGACTTCTATAGTAGTCCTCTGTATCTAGCTGGACCAATATGTATTTAGTCTAAAGATGGGCACTAGCAGAACAAGAACCTAAAGCTTTTGATGAACGGGGTCCAATCATATGCCCCAAAAAGCTGTGAGCTTTGAGGAATTGAGGAGGACCACTCTATGAGGGGAATTTCTGAATAAAGGGATCATATCTAGAATGAGTGAGTATTCTTTTGATTGCTGAATCTACTTGGAGAAAGAATCCTTTGGTGGTAGAATGTTCGAAAAGATAAGGAGGAGAAGGATGATCTCACTTCGAACCCATGGGAATTATGAAATCTTTATGCTTAAAAGAGGTGATATACGGTTAGTTGAATATGATGCTGGCATTGAAGAATTGAAATTGAATCTACAACTAATCTTTGGTTGAATTCCATGATAGAGTATATATGTTGCTTTCTACTTTGGAGGCAAAGAGTATAACGTATAGTTTGCTTGATACTCGTTATTTTTATTTTTCGATGGAACTTGATACTCGCTAATTACGACCATATGATCTAGACATTTTCTTTTGCTTGAACAGTGACTACAAGTTGCATGCAGGTTCTTCAGAACCATTCGGCTGATTTGCAGAGATTGGATTGGGCGCTTTGAAATGTGGTCTGGAAAATGAAAAACAAGGTGAGCCCATCACATAATTGCTGGAAACCATTTTTCCTATTCTGCACTTCACTATCTAAAATAGAAGTCCACTGTATGTGTTGAACTAGAAAACTTTATGTGGGAAGTAGCTTCCAAGTTTGTGCTTATGTTTTATTACAGTGATTTTGGTGAACATAAAATGAAATTGCTATGAGCTTCAATAGTAATTTCCTCTAATGTACTCATTTAGTTGCTTCAATTCCCCGCTTTGCTGCTCCACTACTGCTCGAACAACATCTTTGATCGAAATCATGCCAACTAGCTTGCCATCTATGACCGGTACATGCCGAATTTGATTCTCTGTTAGAGTTAAGAGATCATCATTTATTTTCCTTCAAAATTTTCTTATATTCAACCAAATGCTAGGTGACTCTAATTTATGTGGTAATTACAGAATAGAAATACCTGTCATAAGTTGCATTGCCTGAAGAATGTTTGTGTCAGATGTCACTGTTATTAATTTGTTCTGTCAAAAGAAAAGACTTTCTTGAACTTATTGGTAAAAAATGATTCTATATAGAATAGTGTGTAGAAGGTAAACTTCAAATATACCTCATTAGTCATAATCTCTCCAACCCTAGTGTACATGGGTGATCTGTCCTGTGCAACTATTTTCCTCACATAATCTGCTCAGTTATGCCACCATCAATAGGATCAGTAAAAATTCAATATCAGGTTGGATTCGACAAATTGATAAAACTATATGAAGTTAGTTCTGTAACTAATTTACCTCTTTCTGTGATGATTCCTGCAATATATTGTTGCTCTCCAGGCTTTAGTACAACTAATGACCCGATATTGTTTTTAGCCATCTGTAATTTCATTCTCGTCGATATATAAATTAGAAAAGGGTTCAGATTTTCCTACTACAGAATACAATACATTGACAGGAGACTCGAACGTACATTTTTTATAGCATCAATAACAGTGTCATTTGTGTGGCACCAGAGCCAAGGTCCAGTTTCTTCGCTCTTTTTCATCAGTACATCTTCCACAGTCACATTCTCCAATCCTTTTAAGGCTGGAGTGGTAACCCATTTACAACTTGAACCTAACCTTTCTACCCAAGCAATTCGTCTCCCGCGGGAATGCTCCAAAGCTGCAGCTTTGAGTATCTCATGGCATGATCTCACAGCCCTAGCAATTCCTTGCATTTTTATTCCTGATTTACAGAAGTGTTATGGAACTAAATCTTGCTCATTATGATAAACAGACTTTGCATATGTACAAGTTTATGAATTGAACTCGAAGAAAAATACAAATAAAAACTGCTGGAAATTTTTTGGTAAAACAGACCTTTTGGCAAACAAGAAAGCTGCTGAAAAATGATTGAAGCTTCCCCGATGAAGGATGATGGGGTAAGGTTATGAAGCAGAGGATGTAGCAGCAAGCCATGCTATCATACGGTCATCTCTTACTTGACAAAACCTACTTTCCTCATATTCTTTTCTTGAATAACTTCAGGAAGGAAATTTCATTTCTTTCGAGATTAGTTTCTTCTTTGCATCAGATTACTTGTTCAGGTGGGGACTGGATTTGATGTGCCTAAGTTTACTTCTTGCTTGATGAGGAAGGTGAAGTATTCTGATGACTTCAATTTTCAATTTCATAACAATGGGAATCATTTGTTGAAATAGTAGCAACCCATCTTAACACGTGCACTAAGCCGATGCTTTTGAAGGCAGCGTTCCGGCAAGTATATATACTTTGCATGCCTTTTGGAGATCTGCTAAAACAAGGTGGAGAAGCAGAATAAAATGCAAACATGAAGTAATTGAAGCCAAGAGATGCTAGACCTATTAGATAAGGAAACTCTGGCTTAAGCAATTGCTTAATTTCCCATTTAAGTCATAAACGATGCGTTAGGAAATACTTAATTGTAAGAGAGAGTAATGAAGCAGAAAGACCAAGAAAAGGTAAGGTATCAGATTCAACTTTAATATATACCAGACTTTACATGGTAAGCATCCATCAACTTCTTAAACAAAGCCAACCTTTTCATATCTCATTCCAAACAATTCATGGCAGACAAAAGGCTATCCTTTCGCTTCCGGTTCCCTTGGCGTAATAGTCCCCGTTCTAAAGAAGAACCAGAGCCACGCCCAACACCTAAAACCCAAAACCCTGCCCAGTCAACCACCACAGTAGCCCCTGAGAGGCCACCATTTCGGCCAGCAGGAAAAACTCCGGCAAAGGGCTCTCCTTCGCAAGCTCAGAGGCCACAAAAAACTGATCTTCCACCATCTCGTGCAGCCATTGAGTCCCCAAAGACTCAATTCCCGTCTCGTTTATCTCCATCAAAGAACTCACATCCCACCACTCAACAAAGCTCTCCCCCATCAGCTACCTCGTCTCAATCTCAACTATTACAAGAGGAAGCAATATCTCAGCCACAGAAACCTCGACGAAAAATACAAATCATATCTGAAACTGATTCCAGTGCTGAGGACAGTACTCCTAAAGAAACAACCTCTCATACTCATGAAACTTCCCCTAAGCGTGTAAAGGTATTTGCTTCATCTGATAAATCAGATTCTGATACCCTCAATGGAGATCACAAGCAGCTTTCGGAATCAGAGGCAGAGTCAAAAGAGCACAAAGAAGCAGAGAAAGTAGTGCAGGTACCAGCAGTAGAAGAAAAGACCAATGATCCAGGTTACACAGAACCATTGCAAGAAAGGGTCACTCAACTTCCTGCTGCAGCAAGAGACTCGGGAAATCAGGCCAAAGACCCACTTGGAGATGCATTGCAAGCAGTCCAGCGAAAGGAGAAGCAAGAACAGGTCACTGAACTTCATGCTGGAGCAACAGACCCAGGAAATCACACCAAAGACCCGCTTGGAGTTGCATTGCAAGAAGATCAGCAACACGAGAAGCAAGAAAGGGTCGCTGAACTTAATGCTGCAGCAACAGACTCAGGAAATAACACCAAAGACCAACTTGGAGTTGCATCACAAGCAGATCAGCAACACGAGAAGCAAGAAATGGTCGCTGAACTTCATACTGCAGCAACAGACTCAGGAAATCACACCAAAGACCAACTTGGAGACGCATCGCAAGCAGATCAGCAACACGAGAAGCAAGAAAGGGTCGCTGAACTTCATGCTGCAGCAAAAGGCTCAGGAAATCACACCAAAGACCCACCTGGAGCTGCATTGCAAGCAGATCAGCAACAGGAGAAGAAAGAAAATTTTGACAGAAAGGAGATGCTGGCCACCACCAGCTCTGATAAGAAACCTATCAAAACTGAGAGGAGCTCCTCAAGGGTGTATATTCGAAAGATGGTTGCATCGACTGGGGAACGACCTCCCCCAAATAAAGAAATCAGGGAAGTTGATAACCTGGCCATCGGGCAGCAAATGCTTGATAAGCCAGTTGGTGTTGTGACCTTAACTGGCAAAAACAGAGGAGCAGTAATGCTCTTAAGCTCAGAACCAGAAAAACGAGAAGAACCAGTCCACATATGCCACGGTTACAAGCTCAATCCAGATGATAATGAAGCTACTACTGATGGAGAGGTAAGCAATGAGGAAGAAATTTTCGAGGACCAGATATTCGAAGGATATCAACAATACATCAACAGCAATGTCCAGAGCATCAATAACTCTATTGTGTGCAGTAGTTCTGTCACGGAAAGGAATCCAGGTGTTGCTGTTTTTTCTTCAAACCCACCAGAATCCATCGATTCAAATAAAGAATCAGATTCCCTCCAAACACACAAGGCTCAAGTCATCCAAACTCCTGCTGATAAGCTTACTCATGAATCCACTGTAAGACGGCGATGCCTTGGAGGGTTATTCATGGAATCCAGTGACTCAGAACCAGATAATCCCGCCAAGCCTCGACGTCATGGCTGCCGCTATATTTGCAGGAAGGAAAGCAAGGAAACAGAGATTGGTGTTGTCTAATTAGGTACTATCTGGGCTCATAAGATCTACCAGAGAGATGTAAAAAGAAATGGCAGACATAACAGCAACCATGTTTGTACAAATTGAAAATAATAAGTTTATTGTGTCATCCTCCAGGCATACTATGATGAATCCATGCTAATGATCATAAGAAACATGCATTTGAGTATCAAGATTCACTCATACGAAGTTTCAAATATATAGCTTAACAGGGTTATTATATATAGTCTCTGGAAACAGGGTCATTATATAGTCTCTAAGAAGTGAAACACTGGAAGTGGTCGAACAACTAACTGCTTTCATTTAAACAAACAAATTGGCAACTTACATTATTATGCTTTATTGCCATTACACAACCTCGTGCGACTTCAGGTAACGCACTAGCTAATCACCAAAAAGGCATAGCCTACAGTGCTTCGATCCAAAAGAATATTTACAGTTCAGGTTAAGGGAAGATGAACATGATAGTCACATGATGAGAATTAATAGACAGTAATCATTCACAGGCTGGTTTTGTGTCAAAGCAGCTTAAGCAAATTGCGAAGGCTTGGAAAGTAGAGAGAGGGTATCGATAATCCATTGTGAAAATGTCTTTACCAATTTTCCCGAATTGCAGTATTACTTTCTCTTGTTCAGCCGCTGAGACATTCTGGGAAGGCTCTGCAGCAGCCACCAATTGGAAATTCTTTACCGAAGCCACTGTAACACGGCCCCTAAAATTTAGACACCAACACTGCAGCTGCTCATGCCATCTAGGAGCTTTGTTTTTCAAAATGAGCGGGTCACTCATGTCATCATGCTCCAGATCCAGTCTGGGGCTACCACAGCTCAAATTATCAAGCAGCTTCTTTCCTTGTGAAACTGGCGACAGGGAGGTTTGCTGATTTAGACAATCTTTTAAATCAGTTGGAGTAGGCGCAACACCCCCTTCCTGAACTGCTGAGATGGGGATTGATTGCATGATGCACTGCATTCTTCTTGGTCCCCTTGTTCGAAGGATATTGAGCTCATAAGATACCGTAGCAACATTATAACTACCGGTAGGTATCCTTGAAATTGCATGCTTTGAATTCATTTTTTTATGTGACTTCTGATTAGTTTGGATTGGAGCGCCATGTGGAGGCTGACTATCATAGATGGTAAACTTGGATCCCAGAAAATTAGACCTGTTCATCATTTACCAATCAATCACATAAAAAGAACAAAAGAATGAGTCCTGTCAGTAAAAAAAGAATCAATCATGGCAATAATAAAGATGCATTGAGCTTGCCTTAGTTTTCCGACATAAGTATTGCTTGCTCGAGAGAAATCATCTGCAGCCAAGGAAATCACAAACTCTGTACTTGTTGCCCGTCTAATTTTCCTTGCTGTCAACAGTAGCTTACTCATGTCCCCGGAGAGAGCTGTAGGTTTATACAGACGGTAAGTCACATGGATTTTAACAGCTAGAGGCCTAGATAACCTTTTAAAAAGAGCAATCAAAAGTAACTAAATTATTAATATCACGAATCATAGGAGAAGAAGCATTGAAACATTTACCAGGGCTTAGACCAAGAAACAGGCGATATGTGGAAGTTTCTCTTTCCCTCTGAATAAAGCACTGGATCAGAGAATCTCTCGGCCCCGGCTAGAAGATTATATGCAATGCAAGTAAAGAGTAAAGAGGAAAGTGAATAATCTTCAGTAGGTACATGGCAGACCTAAACAAGAAACTAATACTACTACTAGGGGATATATATATATATATATATATATATATATATATATATATATATATATATATACCTGCTTCAGTGAGATGGGGAAGGTAAGCAAGCCACATTGCTCCGGAGTCTTGACAATGTCCTTTGTAATCTCCCTCCATGATCTGCAAACCGAAGCACAAGCAACGACATCCCTCCGAGCAGGCCAGGAGATCTCGGCTTCTTCCACGCGTTGGATTATGTCATGAAGCAACTCAGGAGGCATGTCTGCCCATTGACTCTGCGGCACAGTTGATGGCAATGAAAATGGCTGTTCAGGTGCAATATATGCTTTGGTTCGGCGACGACGCATCTGCTTTCTCTCTGCCCCTCCAGGCTTGGGCTTCTTCTTCTTCCTCATCTCATCTCTTATGATCCAGAGATCGCGGATTATGCTTTTCAATGACATTTATGACGACCGCTTAACAGTTGCACGGCAATGTTGTAATTTTGGCCGATCTAGTTTAACACACACATCAATTGTTTCTCTTTCGAGCTTAAGAAATTCCAATTCACCGGGTAAGAAATCGGCATTTATTTACTGAAACTCCGGTCTGTCCACGCTGCAACAAGTATGAAACTTTTTTCAGATTTCAGCACAACACTGAATCTGCTCATCATACGAATGAAATTAGATCAGAACCATGAAGAATTGGACAATGTTCATCACGACAATGATACAACACTAGATCCGATGCCAAAATCTAACACATTGCTACAAATCGCAGAGAAAAATGTACCCGGGCAAATGAGTCTGGAGGCTTTTGGGAAATGTGACAAGGATGAGAGAGAGAGCGAGAGAGAGAGAGAGTATGTGAAATCTTGTTATGAATGCGAGAAATGAAAATGAGGGAATGGATCTCTGAGCAACTCTCCTTCTTCTTTCTCCCTCTGTGTCAAAAACAAAGCCTCCTTTTATGGTTATGGAGCGAAACAGTTGCGCCGCATCGGCGGTCAGGCCCTCACCACCTGAGCCACCACCGCCGCTGTGACGTTCCTCACCGCTGCAAACAAAAAAAAAAAATGCAAAAGGCCCTCTCTCTCTCTCTCTCGCTCTGTATCTCAATCCCAAAGCCTCTGTCTTTCTATTAAAACGCCATTTTCTTAACGACCTCTATTTTCGCCGGTTAGATTCCGCGGCTCCACTTCCGTGATTGCGCTTCCACTATTCCTAATTTGCGCCCCCGTTGTGATTTCTGTGACCCCTCTATTTATAGCCGTGGGTTTACACGGCTGTACCAGGCATACAAATTATCTGAAATTCAAATGGATATGAAAGATAAATAAGGATTTTTAATTAATAAAATAACTTGCATTCCTGCGTGCGCTCGCGCGTGTGTATTTTGTTTTTGAAAATATATATTTTGCATATGCATATTATTCTTCCTCCGTTGCTATGGATTTTGAAATGTCGATCACTCATGAGTGCAATATAATTTCCAAGTTGCATATTACAACATACGAATATTATAAAATATTTTATATACCTTTAGCAATCCTGTAAACCCACTCAATTTCAAGATGCCAACCAAGTTATACCCATTGTTAGGTTTGGTGGAAAAACTCTTTTGTAAGAGTAACATTTAAACGCTCCACATTTTTGAAAGCTCCATATTGTTGCCACTGCATATAGTGTGCGATCATGGATTGCAATGCTAGTACATTTTTCAAATTCATGCTTTCTTGCAATGAATGAAACATAAGTCATTCTGAACAACATTACACTATCCTTATCTGTCATTGAATCTAGTAGGTTCCTCTAAACTTTCATTAAACATAACATCACATCTTCTTGATAATGCGATCCCAAATCATGTGATTGTTTTCCTTGACCACTGAGATTATTTTTCTTCACCTGTATAGGAAACAAAATTAATGAAAACAAATTAAGGAATCAGACATATAAAAAGAAAGAAACAGAACCGAAGACAAAAGAGTCATGGGAGATATCTCTAACAAATCAGATGGATGCACATAATCACAAACAATCCCAATTTTTTTTTAAAGTCTTTTCGCAATAGAAAATAAGGATTCACATGAATGTATATAGTAACTGAAGAAGCATAGATTGTAACTTGCATATCAAAATAAGTAAAAAAGGATTTGTAGATCTCATAGTCTCTGTAGACCTTATGTCTAAGTATCTGCAAACAAATACAAAGGAAAAATTGAGGTTTTTATAACCTTAAATAGAGCAAACAAAGAAAACCTCAAAGCTGCACTAAAATAAAGTTATCCGAACCTCAATTCAGATAACAGTATTAAGAACACCTAAATTAATAAATCGCAAAATGCAAATAGATGGAGATAAGATCACAATCTAAATGGAAGAACAGAGGGAAGGAAAATAACCAAACCTCAATCTAATAATCTGTAATACATAAACCCAGGGAGAGAATTGTTACCAGACCATGAGGAGCTAGAAACAAATCAAACTGAAAAAAGGGCCAATCAAGAACTTTAGTGAGATCTATCTCTAACCAAGAGGAAAAATCAGCAACATCAACATGACATGAATGTGTAAACGTACAAATATGAAGGTAAAGCCAAAGGAACATCAGAATCGCTACCAAAACAGTAAACAAAATAAAAGGAAGACCAATATCGATATCTATGAATATCTAACATATCTAACACACAAAATGAAGAACCTCACCAATTTTGTTGGAAGCTCTTATCAGATACACCATGGAAGCCCAACTATAGATAGCCACTTCCCTTTCCTTGTTTTCTTCCTGGATAAGATTTTAGACGACTACCCTGTTCAGGAACAAATAAAAACAAGAAAAAGAAAGAAATGCTAAAATCATCGCACACAATTATAGTATCATCAATTACTAACCCGAACCAAAGTAAACAAAGAAGAAGAATATAAAATCTTTCTGCAAAAAACAATCTAATGAAAAAAAAAAATTATGCATACATTAGCCCCTCGACATGAAAAAAGAGAATTAAATTTAAAAAAAAAAAAAACTGTGCAATTGGGAAACCAAATGAGTTCAATAGAGAAGAACGAAGGGGTTACCCGGAACCGTAACTGATTCAATACCTCCAAGATTTAAAGAAAACCACATTAAATAAATCAGTTAGGAAATTCCAAAAGGAAAAAAAAAAACGAAACATGAACGGATTGATCATTCGACTGCAAGTCTCTAATGAAAACCAAACCTCAAAAGTTACCCAATGACAATTATCAAGTCTGACCTCAAGTGAATCTACAAACTGTCAGCTAATTTGATAATAATTTTCTCCTTTTTTTTAGGTTTGATTATGCTTTGCTTTTCTTTCTGTGTTTGTTTTTTACTTTTGCAAGAACTGTAAATTGGGGTGAGCACTGATGTAGCCATATGTACTTCCATAAACTTCCACGTCATTTTGAGTCTTCGCCTGCGTTGAGATCGTGCCCTGGTAGTTCCCCTGAAGTCTGGAGATCGTGTGAGACTGCGGCCATTTTTTTTTTCTCTTCTCTGCCGCAACATTCTCTTCCAGTGGTTTTTGTTTTGCCTTTGATTTTCAAAATTACCATCATATCCTTCATACAATATTTACATGTATGTGGAGTTTTAATAAACTGTGGGCATTACAGGTACTTCAAAATTTTAACCATTCTGCTAGAAATTGGCTTAATTAATAAAGATGTAATTTTTTTTTATTTTTTGATAAAAAAGATAATGTAATGTTAAAAAAAAAACAAAATTAATACAATAATGTTGATTGGCCAGAAATATCCCCATGCATCTCCATTTTTTCTTGAAATTATTTTTGTATTACACGATAATTTTTTCTCAGTGAGTCATTTGTGATTGAACTCATGACTTTTCACTTACAAATAAAACTTGTGACACTATCTAATGTGAGCTACTTTCTTCTCGTTTTTAAATGAGCTACTATCAAAGGAAAAAGTTGCCAAGTATGAGGCGCTATGAAATGTAAAGTTACAAAAAAAACTATAAATTGAGACGGTGTGTGATTTTAAATTTGTAAATTTTAAGTATGATAAGGGTTTATATTTGTTATGAAAAGTTATCAAAAAAATAATAATAATAATAATGACACAATCAAATAATATTTAATTTAATAATAAGATAATTTCCTACAATGTATGGGCCAAATTTTAAATTCGATGAAACTATTATGATAAATAGATTAAAAAAAAATAAAAAATAAAGGAGAGATAAAGAATTGGTTACAATTTAATTTTTTTTTATCATTATTTTCGAGTTTGGGTGGAAAGTGATTCTAAGATATTTATCAATAGTTACTTGGACAAAATAGTAACTCTATGAAGGATCAAAATTATAGTCAACGATATAAAACTATTTGCCCTTAATTTTGATTTTATTCATTTTCGTCGTGTTTTTTGAGAGGTTAATCTTGTAAATAATAAGTAAGCAAGTTTAGATAAAAATAGAGATGTTTTTATATGATTTTATTGTCTCTCGTTTTCTATGTTCTCAGAGTTCCATTTCAATCAACTGAAAGAAGGTTGTTGTAGGGGTGTTATTTTGAAAGTTACTTATTTATTTTTTACTTTTCTTGATTAAGAGTTCTGTAATGTTTATTTATTTATTTATTTTATTTAAAATATAAAATAAATAAATAATTTTTTTGCATAAAACCATTTAAGGGGAAAAAGGAAAGAAAAGAAAAGAAATGCTAGAACTGGGCCCAACGTTACTGATAAAGTAACTGGATCAACATCGTCCGGTCCACGAAGAGGTTGACAGGGAGCCGAAATATCCTCTCGAGTCCAACACGTGCGAGCAGATCACGTGGGGAGTCACTACCCTCGTTTTGTAAATTTCAAATATTTTAAAAATAACAAATTATTTATTCATTTTGCACCCCGAAACAAAAAAAGAAAAAGAAAAAATTGGCATTTGATCGTGTTGGGAAACCCAGGCGAGGAATATTTCTAGACTCTAGAGAGGCGAGTTCGTGTGAGCCAAATCGCCGGCAACAGTCATGCTTACACGTGTGGACGTCTTTTATCTCCGAGCTTTCCTCAAATCAAAGTGTTTCGCATACAGTGGAAGGGACATATGCATGCATGGCCGAAGCTGTGGAGGTTTATCAAATTAAAAGAGCAATCATTGGACCAGATTAGGTCACTAATTGTGCGGAAACACCGTTTGATAATCTCTTTCACATTCGGTCTTTTGGATTAGATGAAAACTACCAGTAATATAAAAAATGACTAGAGATGGTTTTCATTATTAAATTGCATGACGGAAGATAAACATCTCATCTTTCTTTATTTTTTCTTTTAATTTGCGAAAGATAGAGAGATCTATAAAATAAGCGATTAAGCATACATGTTTGTTGATTAGACATGTGGTAGTGGTTCCTATCTTTTTCTTTGGTTTTAATTCCCTTGAATTGATTGGAATGAATCGATTTTATGGGGATTGCTTGGAAGCTTATCAAACACAAGGGTCCACTCACCAGCTGAATTATAAGTCATATCTCATCAGTTGGTTGCAACATGGGGTGGGCATGAATTGGTAGAAGGAAGTATGTGTTTGTATGTTTAGGTTACTAGAGCGTCTCTCATTATATCAAACCAAATCTGCATGTCATTTCAAATTATGAAATGGAAACAAGTAGGAGTAACCAAAACACTAAGTCTACGTAGACGCATGTATGCCATATATGTACAAATGAGTATTCAACTGTCAATCTAATTCATATCTTGTTGCAAGTTGTTTTTGAGTCAAACTCGATTCTCTTATTTTTAAGAATGAAACTTAAGTTATCAGATCAAACGATGATGATAATATAATTAAAGATCTGCAGTCGAAAACTAAAGTATAAATTTTAAGTTAAAAGTTAACTAAAATTATTACGAGTGAAGTTTTGCCTACGAGTTTAGTGGAAAAAGGTTGTATACTACATATATATGTAGTTGATTTGTGTCTCGAGATAGATTAGGTTGGGTACCCATGACCCAATTAGAGTTTCCTCCGACATAGACAGATGACAGATCTCTGTCCCTTTCTCTAATTATATTCGTCGGCACCTTTAGAATCATAAACAATGCCAGCTACATGCGTACGCTTTATGTTAATGGATTTTTGTTAGGTCCTACTAAATAACTACATGCATGGATTATATGTTCAGGATCCAACTTCATGTCCCCCATTAGATCTTGCCTCTCTCCTTTTATCTGCCTTGAAGATAAAAAGAGACCGATCGATTGGGAAGCCACAGACATTTAACAAGAAATTTCGTTCAAATTAAAGTTAATTTTCATTCTCAATTGTTCTTAATTGTCTTTAGATTTAGATTCAAGGGCAAAGAATAACAAGCATTGTTTGCCTCTGTTATTCTCTGTCCTTGAATTGTCAAGTATGAAATCAGTTAACCACAACATGACTCATCGGACTAGTCCCGCTCATCCTTACCCTTCACAGGCACTATAGTCATGGGCCTAGCGCATCTTTGTACCCATGAGACCTGAAATCACCGCCTCGTAAGTCTCTCATTCAGATAGTTTTTGTTATTTGGTCTGATCTCATTCAGATAGTTAACTAATTTCGTACTCGTACTCTGATAAAAACTAATTTCATACTCAGTTGTACTTATCTGCAACGACGCCGGTATTGACATCACGTAGCAGATCACTATGAACGAGTTATCAGTCCTAATGGACTCGTGTCACATGCAAAAACAAGACTAGTGGACTATATATTGGTCACAGGCCCATCTTTTCCATTTGGGCCTTTGGACCTATCCCAATTATAGAGATAAAAAGAAAAATGAAACAAAAATCCAAATATCATGCATGGTTTTAGCTGTGCCGACATAAATCTAAAAACTGTGGGCTAAGCTACTTGCTATAGCTTTCATTCATACAGTGGAATTGTGGAAACATTTAAAAATTTGATCAGAGATAAGACCAAAGTGGAAAAAGATAAAGATATTGAGATAAGACCAGGCCAAACTTATCATATATAAAAGCTTAGTTTGTAAACAAAGTATACAGTGAACGCCTGTGTTTGCTTGAGGCAATAGATTGGAGGAGGAAATGGGTTCACTAATGCCAGGATGGAAATCAAAGTCAGGTAATTGTTAATCTTAAATCTTTGCTTGCTTCCCCAGCTAGCATGTACATATTTGCTTAGTTATTACGAAACTAATTGGTTTTCAGATATATACAAGAGGAATCATTCACTTACAAATGAGGAGATTGAAGCCTTCTGGAGATCAAATAAGAAACCAAACGAGAAACAACATATCATCGATGGTGATACCATCATCTGTGAGGTATACATATACTTGTGTTACGTGTGCTTAGTTAGTACTTGTACGTGCATCTTTTAATTCGTAAGAACATCTCCAAGTTCTCCAACGGCTTTATTAAACCAACGACAGGAAAAGGCCGCTACGGTTAGTAAGTCCGGCAAAAAATTTGAAAAATCAAGCTCTATGCCTCTGGCTAGAACCAAACTTGAGCAGGATCAGAAATACTTCATGCACGGTGAGACTGAAACCATGGCCAGCACCACTGACAAACTCGTAGATAACAACGGCTGGTAACCCTCTTTTATTGATTTTCTTTTTCATTATTTTTTTTTTCAATTTATTTGATTACTCGTGCATAATCCGGCGATGATCCGGTCAATTAATTTGCTCAGGTGGACTAGGAGCAACTGGGCATTTCTGAATGAACCGCCTCCATCTGAAGGCGCTTCTAAAACTAGTTACGCATCACAGTTTCACGTAGCCAGCTCCTCCGGCGGGGTCGACGGAATTAGTACTTAATTCATCAGTCCTCCTCCATAGCCTCATCCCCAAAACCATGGGTTAGTTCGTATGATCAAGATAATGAATTGTATAAACGTACTATACGTAGTAGTGATGAACTGATTATCGACATTGTCTGTATATATAGTATAGTACGTAGTGAATACTAAATACTAATATATGTATAAGAAATAGTAGGTACGAGCTGTGTCCGATTTAGTGCTTCACCACCAGCTTCTTTCTTGATTTCGAGGTTTTGTTGGGACTAATCATCTTACTAGCTACTCTGCATATGAGGGTTGTGTCAATTAAGTGCTCTGTCCTTTCTTCTTCATGCACATATGTATATATCGTGGAAAATAATAAGGGGTATGGTGTTTTCACTACAATATATATAGTTCATGTTAATTTTGGTAATATGAACTATTTAAGTCGTTGATGAGCACTCACGACCGATTTTTTTTAATTTTTTTTTTAATGAAGAATACAAATAATGGTTAAATACAACATCTCTGAAGACAACTAAAATTTAAAAGATCATGATATAAGGTATTAGAAACTAAGAGGCACGAGAGTTTGTAACATTTTGTGTGTGTCCAATATTTATAATTGCATTTATTAGGAAGTTTGTTTTTCTCCAAAAATGCTTGTAAGTAATGTGGTGGAAATAAGAGGAGAGCTTCGAACGTATCTTGAAGGAGCTTTTTAATTCTCCATGGTGAAGAAATTATATTATTTATGTTGTTAATGAAGATTTTGGAATCACTCTTAACTTGGATAAATTTGTATCTATGAATTAGCTAGAGCTGCATGATAACCTGCTCTAGAGGCTAGAATTTATGCAATAAGAATATTAAATTGACCAGTATGTTCTGAAGAAGCCAGAATCTGTTTATCGATTATATCCATCTCTAATAACAAATGCACCATTATGAACTGAACCATCAAAATACATTTACATAGTTAGATGAAGGAGGGATACATCTAATAAGGTTATGAGCTTTTTAGCACTTAGGTCTTTGATTGGTTGTTATCCACGGTGATTTTGTTCTATGTTAAACAAAATCTTGAGGTAAAGTTCCACGCTGTCAGTTTAGAAGTGGACTCGGTTCTTGTTTTTTTATTTCTTCATTTTCTTTACTTGGTACCTTGGCAGCTACGAATTTAGTGGCATAATTGTTTGCATTGTATCTCTCAGATGCATTTCCGTTCTTCACACATCTATCGTAAAGGAAACTAAACTGTAGATGCTCTTGCTAATATGGGTCTCTATTCTAATAGTTTAATGTGGTGGGATATATCCCCAGATCTTATTTGCTCTTATTGTTGGAAGGATTACTTGGGGTTGCCCAATTTTCGATTTTGTTAGTTTCACTTTCTTCTTGTATTTATCATTTGTTTTCTTTTCTGATTTATTTCTTTTGAGGAGTTTGGTTTTATGTCCTCTCCTCTCTCTTGTACTTTTTTGTTTTCTTTTCGTCGGAATAAAATTCAATAGGGGATGAGTCGTCTAAGCTACTTTTCTGTTTATTAAAAAAAAAAAAATCCTCATTGTCAATAGCACTCGAGTTAAAGGAATTGTATACAATGCAATGACTAAAATATCAAATATCGAGTCTAAAAAATAGAAATTTTGATGGAAATATTGAGGAAATTTCGATCTAAGTAAATTTTCGAAAAAAATGATAGAAACTGAGAAAGTAACATGGAAATCATTAATGAATTTTCATGAAATATTTACATGATCAATTACCTATAATATTTATAAAAAAAAGTGTTTGATAAAATTAATTGTATAATTATTATAGTAATTTGGAGTATAATAAGATACACTGACATGACAAAGGTATGAGATTTTTTTTTTTTTTGGAGTAAATGTGAATTTCATTAAACACATGTCAAGATGACCATTACATATCCTTCTGCTGCCTTTAACTAGACAGATCAAGAAATTGTAGTAAGAGAACTACTGCGATACATAGAGATAGACCACCTATATTCGAACTAACCGCTCTCTTATTAAAGCGAGCCTATGACTATGGAGACACTATGACATAGTACATAAGCCTAGCACCACACAAAATTAGATTTTTCCTTTGCCCTGCAAGCTAGGGCTAGGAGATTTTCTTGAGCACAAATACTACCCGATGCATTTAGAGAAAGTGAAGTGGGCCCCACAGCTGGCCCAACTCTTGATGACCCGCATTACTGCTTCACTAATGAAGGGCCCAAACCCATCTCTTCTTTCAATTGTAATTTCTGGCCCACAGCAGCAAAGTCCAAGCCATAGAGATATTTGGCCCAATCCCCATAGCTCTGAACCAGTGGTAGTAACACCACCGCTGTCATATCCCGGGCCACCGGCTTCGTGCACAAACCCACAGCTAGCCAAGTAACCGCCGTCAGGGAGAACATCAAGGGTCTTCTCCGATGCTACATCCTCCATGGAAGTCATTGAGAACCCAGTTCAGATTGGAGGCCAAAATCGGTCCAGCCACATTGATCTGGACACCCAGATCCAGCTACGCTCCCCCCAATCTGGCAGCAATCGCAGTTCCAGCCAAAACCAGCCCACCGTCAATGAAGCATGGTGACGGTTTGCAAACTCTGGACTATACCTATGTGCAGTTATGATTCTAGACGAAGCCAACCCAATTGTAAGAAACTCGCCGCCATAGTACAGACCATCACTGCCATTATCATATGCAGGGATCTGAAAATGCAACCCCCTAGGATCAGGCCACCACCACTGGAAACTGCTATCCCAGGAGGACAATTCTATTCTTGACAAATCGAAGACCATCGATGGGAGAAAGAGGATTGTACCCAAATGTGCTGGGTTTGGAGGCTGGTCAGAGGCGCTGTAAGTGTCACCGCCATGCTTTGGGGTTGGAAGTAGGCCGGAGCCACCATGTTCCTCATTGCCACACGAAGGCAGCGTTAGTGTTAGCACAAGGAGAAGCGATGCTGGGAAGGCTAGGGTTTTCATGGTTCTAGAGTCCACATACATTAGTAGTTTTGTTTTGCCTCTTATCAGGATGTCTTGGAGGAGGTATAGTTTTCCTTTCATCAAGATTATTTTTAAAATGGTATGAGATTCTACATGAGAAATCTCAAATATGATTTAAATAGGAGATTGAGAGAGTTAATTATTAATTATAATAATATTTTACAAAATATATATGTACGATAAAAAAAATCAGACTTCAAATAAATAGAAAAAGAAGTAGAAAATGGTCCTTAGAAATGCATAGAAAAGTTTTATTTTTATTTTTAATAGAGCCAAATGTTTACTAGTTAGCAAATTAGATAATTATAAGAATTATAAGCATGGAGGGAAAAGACTCAAAGAGCGATACATGACCCTATAAATTTTTAAAGTTTTCCTCTTAATTGTTATTCTGTTGAAGGAAAATCAGTTTTGTGTGCCTATTCAAACTAGGAGTAGTTACATGATTGTAATATGAGAGAATGTTCTAGAATTCCTAGTCCTATTCGGAATAGTTTTCTTTGTATTATTAGAACATATACTTTGTAATCCCTATATATAGGGCTCCTATTCTCAATAATAAAATACAATTCTCTCATCAATCTCTCTCGAATTCTCTCTTCCTTAAACACGTTATCAGCACGAGTTCTAACCACACAACAAAACAACCAAAAACCCTAAAAATTCTTCTTCACCACCACCGTTGCACCTAGCCCCTTCAAGCACCCGCTGCAGTTGCAGCTGCCCCACGTCACGGGCCCCTGCGCTAGTTGCTCTCACTCGCACCTGCGCCTCGCTGCCCCTGCAGCATCACAGCAGCTCCTGCTGCCCGTGTACTCTACTGCCCCTGCAGCATCCGAGTCTACCAGCTAGCTTTGCTAGCTTCTGCTATGTGTTACCAACCGGTAGCAACTACAAGGCTATAGCCCGCCCACCTGCTGCACACCACCAAGCCATCCAAGGCCTCCCCACCGAAGCTACATCAACCACAAGTCCAAGATCTCAAGGTTTCAAGCCCCAAACAAACAAGTAAGTTTTAAATTAAAGTTACCGCTTTTGAAATTTAATTTCTCCTTCTTTTTCTTCGGGGACTTGCAACCTCCCTTCTTCTACATCCCACATTTCTTATAATGTGGGTTCGATTCTTGAAAAACGGAATCGTGGGGATTCACGTTATTAACGAATTAAGAGCGTTCGTAAGACTTCGGACTAAGAGTGTCCGTAAGCATCGATTTATGACCATATAAACATCATTGTTTCGGTCTAATCCAATCATTCTTGGAAATCGATTTCTTGGTAGCATAGCTCGGAAATCTTATTATTTAGTTGTCGTGGAAGTTATTAACTCCAAAACTAATATATTTCTTCTTCTTGATTTCAAGATGTCGAAGCCGAAGCTTGACTTTCCTATGCTTGACTCAGCTGGCTCAGAATATCATAGTTGGGTCACGGACTTTGAGAACCATCTCACTTCAAAAGGGATCCTACCCGTAATTCAAACACCAAATCCTGCGCTTATTTTTTAGCGTACGGCTACAAATAATGCCACTGCTCTCATCTTGATGAGACGCCACATGGATAAATCACTCCGATTGGAGTACATGGTAATCAAGGATGCTAGAGAATTATGGGTTGCACTAGAAGAGTGTTTTGGCAATGTCAAGCACTCCCTCCTCCCCGACTTGAAAGTTCAATGGAGCAATCTACGATTCGCCGACTTCAAGTCTGTAGCTGAATTTAATTCAGAAGCTCTATGCCTCAAAACCATGTTGGGGTTCTGTGGACAACCTGTCACGGAGCAAGAGCTAATTGAGAAAACTCTCTCCACCTTCCCCGTCTTAGCAATCTTGGTATCAAAGCAATATCGAACCGAATACAATACTGGACAGATCATGAGGTTTCATTAGCTAATTAATGTTATGTCTGTGTCTGAAAAACATGATAATATCCTCGTGAAGAATTATAATTCAAGGCCTATTGGAACTAAGAGCGTTCAAGAGGCGAATTATAATAATGCACCCAAAGGAGGGCGCAAGGAGCGGAACCCTAAAAATAAGGGACAAAACGGACGTTTTGGTCCATATAACAGAAAGGAAGGAAACCGCCAAAATGGAGCAGGAGCACGTGGCAACAAGGGCCAACGTGGGAGAGGAGGACACATGGCCATCGACCATAGGGGTGGCGCCATTGTCCAACAAGGACGTCAATCTCATCCTCGTGCACAAGATGCATCTCAATTCAAGGGAGGAAATCGTAATGATGCATGCCATAGATTTGGATCTATTGAACATTGGTTCAAACAATGCAATGCAAGCAACAAATTGGCTGCACATTATAAAGCTTATAGAGAAGCAAGAGATCAAGAGGCACATTTTGCCGATGAAGAAGAAGATGATGGTGATGATGCCAACATCAATCTCACCATAGCGGACTTCAAATCTGACAAAGAATTGCACGGATGCTGCAGATTTTGATTAGCATAGTCCTTATTTTTATTTTCCAAGAATTATGTAATGACAATATGCCTTAGTCAATAAATGACATTTGTATTAACTCTTTCTCATGTGGCACATCCAATGAAGTATGATGTTTAGGAAAGTAATTGAGATTAGTGGTACTTAAGAGAGCCTCGCACCACCAACATCTCTCTCTACTTCCCTAGTCATATTTGATTGGAGTTACCAAACGGATAGAGTGACTACGATTTGTCTAAATTTGATTTTTATTTTGGATTAGACTTTGGAAACTTTGATGTAATCATTGGCTATTATTAATAAAGTCTCAATTTATTTTATTCAATGTCTTGGACATATTTTAATTTCGAACTTTATTATTTTTCAGTATGTTTCCCTGAGAGCTAGAATGCCTCGTGGATAGTGCAATTACACATACCATCCTTTGAAATAGGCAACTATTTTTATGGATGACGCCTTCTCGATCTTCAGTGACTATGATGGCTGGATCATCTCAATTGATTCATGGTAGAGGACCAGCCCAATTTATGTTGCCAAATGGCACAACTTTAAATGTCACCGAACCTCTTTATGCTCCTAGTGCAGGAAGAACTCTATTGAGCTTCAAAGATATAAGAGCCAATGGTTTTCATGTGAAAACACATTATGAGAATGGACAAGAGTTCCTTTGCATCAACTCTAATGACTACGGACATAAAAGAGTTTTAGAGAAACTTATGTGTCTTTCTAGTGGGTTATATGCAACCACTATTCGAATAATTGAATCCAATCATGTTATGAGAGATGATCTATGGGATTCCGACACATATAGGCTTTGACATGACCATTTGGGACATCCAAGTCGTGACATGATGATCCGTATATTAAAGACTTCGCACGGACATCCATTTTTCAGAACAAAAAGAAGTAAAAATCGGATTTTGGACCCCGAAGGAGCCCCTGGGCCTCACGGCGCCGTTCACCTCCAAAACTGGCCATCCATGGCCGGCGCCGCCGCCCCCCTGCGGCCCAAGGGTGGCTTTGACGCCACCACAGCTCATTTGTCTCCAAATCCTACTTCTAAGGTCCATTGTGACTTCATGGCTCAACCAAAATCCTCATTGGTTGTTTCTAAAGCCCATCATTCATTCTGCAAATCCTGCTCTTTAGCAAAATTAGGAGCGAGACCATCCTATGCAAAGGACACTAAAGAAAATATATCATTCTTGCAACGAATCCAAGGTGATATTTGTGGATCTATTCAACCACCTTATGGACCATTTAGGTATTTTATGGTGTTGGTTGATGCAACGACAAGCTGGTCACATGTCATGCTATTGTCCACAAGGAACGCTGCATTTGCTAAACTCCTAGCATAAATTATTAAGTTAAGGGCTCACCACCCTAATCATCCTATTAAGTCTATAAGATTAGACAACGCTAGGGAGTTTACATAAAAAACTTTTGATGATTATTGCATGTCCATTGGGATTGAAGTTGAACATTCAGTTCCTCATGTTTACACCCAAAATGGTTTCGCAGAAGCCGCTATTAAACGACTACAAATAGTCGCTAGAGCATTGGTAATGCGCACCAATCTCCCTATTTCTGCTTGAGACTATGCAATATTGCATGCAACTATGCTTATTCGTCTGAGACCTACTGCCACTCAACCATTTTCTGCTTCCCAGATGGTGACTGGATATGAGCCTAATGTCTCACACTTACACATATTTGGGCATGTAGTTTATGTGCCAATTGCGCCTCCACAATGCACCAAAATGGGTCATCAAAGACGATTAAGCATTTATGTTGGATATGATTCTCCAACGATTGTCCTCTACTTAGAACCCTTGACAGGCGATCTCTTTACCGCTAGATTTGCGAATTGTCACTTTGATGAGACAGTCTTCCCGTCGTTAGAGGGAGATAAGAACATAAATGTTCAACATGAACGACAAGAATTGTCGTGGTCTGTCCCCACTCTATTTCATCTTGATCCCCTAACCGCACAGTCCGAAATTGAAGTGTGGAGAATTCTTAATTTTCAGAACGTAGCAGAATTGATGCCTGTTGAGTTTTCTGATATCGCTAAAGTGACGAGATCACATATACCTGCTGCAAACATGCCTGCAAGGATTGATGTCCCTAAAATTAGAGGACATGATGCCATCTCAAGGATATCTGAGCATGGCGCCAACGACCCCACCCTTGGTGACGTTGTGGCTAGGCCCACGGCCCCTGTTAGGAAGCACAGGAGGCCCATAGGTTCGATGGATTCTCGCCCAAGAAAGAAAGCGAGTTTCGCACTGTACATACCGCCTATATCACATACCGCCAAGCATAAGCAACAACCTCATAGGTGGGCCCTGCGACATGATAGGTCCCGCTTACGATATGCATCCGGTAGACCGACACCCGAGCTACCTCGCCCTGGTGGAGGTCGGTCGGTATCTTGCCAGGAGGCCACCCTCCCATGCTCTCCAAGAGGCTTCAAGAGAAGTAAATATGTGTATTATGTCCCACATCGGAAATGTAAACTAGAATATGACTTCCTTTAGCTATAAAGGGAAGTCCTCCCCTTCTTAGATGAGGATGGATCCATGATCCCCACACTTATATCACTACAAAGGTCACTTGACCTCACTCATAGTAAAATATCTAAGTGGACGTAACCTTGCCTCAAGGGCAAGGTGAACCACTATACATGCGGTGTCATCTCTCACTCTCTCTCCCCATCATGCTTCTTAGTTACCGTATTCTTCAGTAGAAACATTGGCGCTAGAAGGAGGGTACCTATGTTTGGGTTTGAACCTCCGACCTTGAGCAAGGGTCATGTATGGGAACCACCAATCATGTAGGCACAAGACACCTCTGACTTGAAGGGTCATGTACGGGTACATGGGGTACATGCAAGACACCCCACCCTTAACCTCACCCAAGCCTTCGAGTCGGCGGGTACTATAAGCTTTCGAGTACATGAGCCTCCTAGAAGCCAGCGGGTACTATGATTAATGGGTACGTGAGTCACCGGGTACTTGCACATCTCCGTACCCTCAACCCCACTCCCAAGCCTTACCCTTCTCCGGGACTCTCATGAGTAGGCGGGTACGCACAGGACCCTGTACCCTTATTTCTACAACCAAGGTCCACTTTCAAAAGTTCCCGACCGGGAGTCTTTGAGAAGATCCCGCTCTTGGTCCAATTTCTAAATCCTTCCTGGATCCTTCAGCCAGTCACGTACAGGTACCACCACGGGTCCCCGCCCGGTACTTCGAAATTCTGGAACCAGGCCCTCCCTGCCAGCATCCTCATTTCCTGGAGATCATCACTGGTAACTCCATCACCCCACTGCTAGCTCCAGCTCGGCAACTCACCACGGGTCTCGGTGAGCATCCCTCCCACACCTCCCAACCTCAACAACTCTCACACGTCATGATTCAAACCCGGTACCCGAAACATATCTACTTCCTCTCGGTGATCAACCTGGTACCTCCTCTCAGTAGCTCATCCCGGCAGCTTAAGCAAACTCGAGTTTACACCACCAAGCCTACATACCGGTACCCGACATCCCTTACCGCAAGCTCTTCACCAACGGGTACTGTTGTCCTCAACAAGTTCCTAAAGCCCATACCAGCACCCGGCATCACGGAGACCAAACCCGGCGACCCCTCCCGGTATCCACTGCATGTCCCGGAAGCTCCATCTCATTACTTTGACCCATCTCGGTCTCGGAATCCCAATGGGATCCATTATCCCCACTCCTTCTCTCGGCACCTAATCATCGACACCTCACATTACCGGTGACACAACAAATCTCTCAATGACGACTTCTTGGTCAAGCGATCTCCGGTACTCGCTGCGCTTTCTCGGTTCAATCCCAGGAAAAACCACAGCTTCTATAACAAGAGTCTACCGGTACCCCCTACCTCCACGGGTACCCATGCCATGTCAACTATCATCGGTACCAGCTACCGAACCCGGAGTTAAGTTCCGGCACCCGCTGGCCTTCACCAACCCATGCTCTCAAGCAGACAAGTAGTACACACTTCAGGATTCAAAAAAAGAAAAAGAAAAAAAAAAGATGATGATTTGCTCTGGACACCCTGTATCTCAGTCAGTACCCAAGCAGCGAGCAGACCTCTCTCTCCGGCTCTCGGTCCTTCCCCTCATGCTGGTAGCAAGTTTGGCATACCGGTCCCTGAATCAATTCCTGGAATCGATTTCTCAAGCGACACCTCTCAACAACCAAAGAACTGAAAGACAATAGCTTACCCCGGGCACCCATGCTTCACCCCGGACAGTCATCTCGATGACTCTTCTTGGAAGTCCAATCGTGACACCAACTTCGCTTGCAATTGCCTGGAAACCGGGAACACAGCAACTAAAACAAAGCTAAGCTATCTCAACTTCTCAGCCTTAATTATACCATGAAACTAACTTATTCCTTCGGCATGTATCTCTACTACTATAAAGGGCCTAATTTTAGTGCCATAAGCTTCACCAAAATTTAAAATACCTAAAATACTATTATCAATTTTTATTTTTTATTTTTAAAGGTTAAAAATGTAAAATATATTTTTATTTTTAATTGTTAGGTAAGCATAAAATGAAAACAAACAAAATTAAATAAACAATTACATTATCACACGTTACTCTCTTCAATTATCCGTGTAAACACGTGGGTTAAAGGCTAGTATACATTATGACAGCTCACCAAGCATCGAGTGTATGTACTACACCACACATCATAGCATGCACAATTATAAATAGACATGTGTTCTTTGCTAGTCCCTTATGCTCATGGTCATCATTATGGTCAACTTCCTTTAAAAGTAGAGCTACAGCACATTTCGTAAGCCTGTGATCTATATATGCCTTTGCCAATACGTGTTGCAATAGCATGCTTTGGCTCTTAATTGATATTTTGTTCAACATGCACACGTCCAACTTAGGCTCTATGGCATAGTTCATAGATGTCAAGTATACATCTTACCATTATATAATTAAATATGATACATGGTATTGGCAGAGCACATCTAGCGCACATCAATATAGCACATTTGTTATATCTACATTTTACTTCTTCAATTCCACATTAAATTTGTTGATAATTACATGCCATGTCTACCCATGACTACTATTGCATGATCTCTATTACCATACAATTTATGTGATCAGTATGCATTATGCGCCTTGTCATGCCATGATCACAATTGTATACTCCATTTCATTTTTATTGAGCATGATTTTCAGTCACAATTGTATCCTCAGCTTCTTAGTTGTCGCTCTTCATTAGAACGAGATCACATATTAGCCTAATCTTCATTCTTGGCCTCACACATTTTAAATTACAATCCAAATGATCTTCCTTTGCTAATTAACATGCTAGTACATGAGCCCACCACTCATACCTCTCAAGTTTCATTCGAAAATTATATGTTCGGAGGCATCGTATGCTCCCAATTCTTTGAGAAATGTTCAAACATACATGTGTGCATAATTACATGATTCAATGAAGTCTCAACTACATACATTCAGTCCATCAAATTGCCATGAACTGTTACTAGCATCTAAGAGTACTCTATGTTTATTCATTGGTACTATATAATTAAATTGCCTCATACACTTCTAGTTTTCAACGCACTTTATCCATACAAACACATCCTATATGAGCATTGCCTCACCTGTCTCATGGGCTACAAAGTAAACTATTGATGTTACTTATTAACAAACTCATGTGCTAATCGATTACTTTATCTTGAGGTTCGATTATCCCTATTGGGAACTTCCTCACAATGGAATGGATGCCTCGATGGTCGATTGGTGCACTTCAAATAAAGTCTCACGATCAGATACCTCAATTCTTTTCACATTATTAAAATCTCGTCCTATCGGCTCCAGATAAGTCATTATCTTACTTTCTTTCAAGTGGAGCCAATGCCATGCTTTACATGCTTCGTTAATCACTTATCTAAGCATGCTTACAAAATGTGGTAATTTTAGTAGCATATCCATTATGCCTACATACTTGTATCATGCACTAATTTAATTGCAAACCAATTAAAATTACTACATATACATATGACACTAAATAACTGTAATGTACGGCACTTATAATCCTCGTCCCGAGCGAGGTACCCCAACGGGTAAGCCAAGGTCAAATCCTTGCAAAAAACCGCTCCAATCATGTGAGTTACCCCAACGGGGTCAGGAGGCTCATGCCCTCATGTGATCCCACCGGGTCACGAGGCTCAAGTCCTCATTCTACCTGGAGCCACGCCACAGGGTACCGGAGGCCAAAGCCACCGGGTACCCCAACGGGGTTACGAGGCCTAAGTCCTCATTCTACCCGGGGCCACGCCACCGGGTACCGGAGGCCAAAGCCACCAGGTACCCCAACAGGGTTACGAGGCCCAAGTCCTCATTCTACCCCGGGCCACGCCACCGGGTACCCCAACGGGGTTAGCAGGTTCAATCTCTCATTCTACCTGGGGCCACACCACCGGGTACAGGAGGCCAAAGCCACCGGGTACCCCAACAGGGTTACGAGACCCAAGTCCTCATTCTACCTGGGGCCACGCCACCGGGTACCGAAGGCCAAAGCCATCGGGTACCCCAACGGGGTTAGAAGGCTCAATCTCTCATTCTACCTGAGGCCACGCAACCGGGTACCGGAGGCCAAAGCCACCGGGTACCCCAACGGGGTTACGAGGCCCAAGTCCTCATTCTACCCTGGGCCACGCCACCGGGTACCGGAGGCCAAAGCCATCGGGTACCCCAACGGGGTTAGAAGACTCAATCTCTCATTCTACCCAGGGTCACGCCACCGAGTAAAGGAGGTCTACAGGCCCTCATTCAACCTCATTGGGTTAAGGAGGCTCAAGCCCTCATGTGACCCCACCGGGCCACGCTGTACAAGCCCACACGCTACCCCGTTGGGTACAAGAGGCATCAAGCCCTCACTCTACCCCATCGGGTACCAGAGGCACCAAGCCCTCTCACTACCCAGCCTGGTACCAGAGACCAGGCCCCCCAATGGGTACTGGAGGCCGACGCCTATACAATACCCCAACGGGTACCAAAGTCGTTGTACACTAGGCCTACAGGCCCTCATAAATCCTCTACTCAAGCGAGGTATCCCAACAGGATAACTACAGGGTAGCTCCCTTACGTAAGCCAAGGTCCAGTCCCTTGCATTATAATCCTTGCCCCGAGCGAGGTACAACCAAGGGGTTAGCCAAGGTCCAATCCCTTGGTTTTTGAGTCATCTCACCTCTCGAGCATTCTGTACACTTGGAAGACTTATTCATACCACTTATCACAAGGGGAGGTAGTACCCGACCGGGACTATCAATAAGCTT
Organism: Rosa chinensis; assembly: GCF_002994745.2. Taxonomy (NCBI): domain Eukaryota; kingdom Viridiplantae; phylum Streptophyta; class Magnoliopsida; order Rosales; family Rosaceae; genus Rosa; species Rosa chinensis. Next base: position 61,754,509 of record NC_037093.1, read on the forward strand.
CACGCTCATACTTTTCGTGCTATGGTCTATTAATGGACATATTGAAATTTTTCACCTATTGTTGATTGCAACAATTAAATTTCTTTTACATCCCATTAATAAGACCATAGGACAAAACTCATACAACTTATCACCCACTCAACACGAGCGAACTCAAGTCCAAACTTTGATTTTACTAACTACATAACTTGGGGGACTCGGTGAGTAACCACACTCCCGATCCTAACATGTGCATCATATGCATACAACATATACATATCATTATGTATGCATCATCGCGTTCAGCACACATCTATGCATCATATGCACTTTGTTATACTTTCACAACCATATACAGTCTAGACTTATACGTCGTATGTCAACACTACATAATATGTGCATACACGTAATGTATAAACATACATCTCATACAAACATTCATGCACCTCGATGCATTTGACTCCAATGTCACCTAGATTGCCCTAACACAATCAATATGCTCTTTGTACACTCTTATCTTATTCGCATGTACTAGCTAGATGATGGGCCCCGTGGCACCAACCTGTCATGGAAACTTCACAAGACCCGGAAGAGTCCCTTCTTGCTCACGGAGTTGGGGGACTAGTATGGGTATGGCGTTCAACGATGTCATCACTCATACTTGGTGACATCATATTTAAACTCCCCAACCAAGAAGCGCCTCTTACTAGGGGACTTGGGGGACTTGTACATACCGCCTATATCACATACCGCCAAGCATAAGCAACAACCTCATAGGTGGGCCCCGTGACATGGTAGGTCCCGCCTACGATATGTATCCGGTAAACCGACACCCGAGCTACCTCGCCCTGGTGGAGGTCGGCCGGTATCTTGCCAGGAGGCCACCCTCCCATGCTCTCCAAGAGGCTTCAAGAGAAGTAAATATGTGTATTATGTCCCACATTGGAAATGTAAACTAGAATGGGACTTCCTTTAGCTATAAAGGGAAGTCCTCTCCTTCTTAGAGGAGGATGGATCCATGATCCCTACACTTATATCACTACAAAGGTCACTTGACCTCACTTATAGTAAAATATCTAAGTGGACGTAGCCTTGCCTCAAGGGTAAGGTGAACCACTATACTTGCGGTGTCATCGCTCTCTCTCTCCCCCCGTCATGCTTCTTAGTTACCGTATTCTTCAGTAGAAACAGGCACAAAATAATACATTAATCATCGATGTAAATAATCCATCTCATGAGAATATTTTGGATTATGGTTATATCCAAGAGACATCATAGGGGGACACTCCAATGTCAGAACCAATTTCAGAGAATAGAGAGATCTCCATGAATTACACTAGTGTACATGAGATGATGGATAGAAATTCTATGGTTATGGATGATGCATTTGCATATCATGTTGCAAAAAGAATTATAGAATATGATGATATCGAACCTCGCTCTGTCGAAGAATGTCAATGAAGAGCGGATTGGCCTAAATGGAAAGAAATGATCCAGGCAGAATTAGATTCGCTAGCAAAGAGATAAGTATTTGGGCCTATAACGCAGACACCCCCAGATGTAAAACCTGTTGGCCATAAATAGGTATTTGTTAGAAAGCGTAATGAGAAAAATGAGGTGGTTAGATATAAAGCCCGCCTCGTGGTGCAAAGTTTCTCACAACGCCCTGGAATCGGCTACGAGGAGACATATTCTCTTGTAATGGACGTTATAACGTTCCGCTACCTTGTCAGTTTGGTAGTTTCCGAAAAACTTGCCATGCAGCTTATGGATGTGGTTACAGCATATCTCTATGGAGATCTAGATTCAGAGATGTATATGAAGGTTCCAGATGGACTTCAATTACCCAAGTCAAGTGACTCTTAACCATAGAGCGCATTTTCAATAAAATTAAAACGCTCACTATATGGATTAAAACAATCTGGACGGATGTGGTATAATTGTCTAAGTGACTATTTGATTGGGAAGTGATATATTAATAATGAAATATGCCCATGCGTGTTAATTAAAAGAACAAGTTCCGGATTTGCAATCGTAACAGTTTATGTCGATGACATGAACCTAATTGGAACTCTAGATGAGTTAAAGGAAACTGCTAAATATTTGAAATCCAAATTTGAGATGAAAGATCTTGGGAAAACACGGTTTTGTGTCGTTTTAGAACTCGAGCACTATAGTGATGAGATTTTAATCCATCAGTCTACATATACTCAGAAAATTCTAAGGCGCTTTAATGAAGATAAAGCAAAGCCTGTGAGCATTCCTATGATTGGTCGTAGTCTTGAGCCCGGAAAAGATCCGTTTCGTCCAAAAGATGAGGACAAAGAATCATTAGAGGCCGAAGTGCCCTACTTAAGTGCAATAGGCGCATTATTGTACTTAGCTCAATGCATAAGACTGAACATCTCATTCGTAGTGAACTTGTTAGCTCGTCATAGCTCTGCACCAACACGCCGCCATTGGATTGGTGTAAAGACAATCTTTCGATACCTAAGAGGTACGATTGATGTGGGCCTATTTTATCATTACAAAGAGAAAATGAATGACGAAAATTTGGGATCGGAACCCAATAGGCAAAACGCCACCGTCCAAGGTTTTGGCACCGACCATGAATGCCGGCGCCAGTGCTGCCGTCGTCCCCCTACTCCCCTCCATCAAAACGATAATGATATTTTGATGGGTTTTGCTGATGCAGGGTACCTCTCTGACCCTCACAAAGGTCGCTCCCAAACGGGTTATGTCTTTACCATCGGAAGCAGTGCGATATCTTGGAGGTCTACAAAACAAACTCTTGTTGTTATTTCCTCGAATCATGCAGAGATTATTGCTCTACATGAAGCTGTACGTGAATGCATATGGCTAAGGTCTGTAATTAGACATATTCACAGAAGTTGTGGTTTGAAGTCTACCACGGATGAACCCACATGCATTTATGAGGATAATGCCGCTTGTATTGAGCAAATAAAGTTAAGTTTCATCAAGGGTGACAACACCAAGTATATATCGCCTAAGTTCTTTTATAATCAGCAACAATAATTACTTCTAAAGATTGAAGTGAATCAAATCCAATCAGATGATAATGTAGCGGACTTATTCACTAAGTCGTTACCTAAATCCACATTCGAGAAACATATGAAGAGAATCGGATTGAGAAGGTTATCCGAACTCTCATGATTGTAGCAATCAGGGGGAGTTATGATGTCTACATGCTCGATCTCGAAGAGTGAAGGACGTGTTGTACTCTCTTTCTCCTCCTCGAGCTTGTTTTTGTCCCATATGGTTTTTCATTCGAGCAAGGTTTTTAACGAGACAACGGACGAAGCGTCACCACCAAGTTTGAGCGACACAAGGGGGAGTGTTGAAGGAAAATCAGTTTTGTGTGCCTATTCAAACTATGAGTAGTTACATGATTGTAATAGGAGAGAATGTTCTAGAATTCCTAGTCCTATTCGGAATAGTTTTTTTTGTATCATTAGAACATGTACTTTGTAATCCTTATATATAGGGCTCCTATTCTCAATAATAAAATACAATCCTCTCATCAATCTCTCTCGAATTCTCTTTTCCTTAAACATATTCAATTTAGTCGGATTGGATAAGGACAAGGACTAGTTTTCACAAGCCACATATCGCGAGAGGTGACGATAATCTCAGAATTTGGGGAGAATATCAGGAATTTTGCGAATATTTTGAATATTTCTTGAAATATAGGGAAAATTTCGAATATTTCCGGAAATATCGCGAAATTTTAAAAGTTTCTCTCAATATTTTCTTGGTAAGTCAAAAAGAACCTACTAGGTATGGCATTTGATCAAAAAGAAAAAAGACTAAGCAGAACTTGCGGATGTGCATGGGCAGCGTGGCAAATATTGAATGAATCTGAAGTTGTGAACAAACATATGGAATCATGCTCCCTTGCGCTTCACACTATAGTCAATGGGCCCTAAATCCTAAATTCTTATTATTTTAATGGGCCCTAAATCCTAAATTCTTATTATTTTAATGGGCCTACCTCGTCCTTGTACCCATGGTTGAACTCACCTTTTGGATTGTTGCAAGTCTTCCATACTGCTTTCTCAAGCTGGAATAATAACAACATGTAAAAGTCATCTTTTGCCCCTCACCAAACCCTTCCCCAGCTCTTATATGCGGGTAATTCTGACCAAAGCTCCACCTAAAATTGCCTTCAAAATGAAGCGAAAGTATAATCAATAGATTTCCCAACCATACCTTTGCCATGTTTGCCATGTTAGGTAGATAATGGTGAAGAGTCTTCTCTTTAAAAAGTCATAAGACAAGACTAAAAGGTGAACGGTCTCACCATCATTGTCACCATCAAGAACTTCAGCACCACCAACAATGCAATTACCATTTCCTACAGTTTCTTCCATAAAATGGGCTCCTATATAGAGCACTTTGAGCACTAGCTCAGAAACAAAGCAAAAAAAAGTTCGACAGACTATTTGATTCAATCTTCTATATTTCACATTGTTGCAAGTCCACATTTCCTGCAATGGCCGCTCAGAAAAGCAAGATCTTGATCATCGGAGGCACCGGCTATATAGGCAAGTTCATTGTCGAAGCGAGCGCAAAGGCTAGCCATCCCACCTTTCTTCTTGCTAGGGAGACCACAGTCAATGACCCTGCCAAGGGAGCTCTCATTCAGAACTTCAAGAACTCGGGGGTCACTTTGCTCTATGTATATATTATATCCTAAGCTATACGATTCTCACTTTTTGGATCATTTTGTGTTTCCAATCGGTGTTAACTGTGTACTTTGAATTGCATAGGGGGATCTTTATGATCATGAGAGCTTGGTGAAGGCGATCAAACAGGTCGATGTGGTGATATCAGCGGTGGGCCACATGCAGATAGCAGATCAAACCAAGATCATTGCGGCCATCAAAGAAGCTGGTAATGTCAAGGTTGGTGTCTCTATAGCTTATACACAAAGCTAATAAAAATTTAGTTTCGTCGAGGCATTTCATCGAGCACCAGTTTTTTAGGCATTATTGATTATTACCTCAATTATCGTGTTTATTGATCTTCAGAGATTCTTCCCCTCGGAATTTGGAAACGATGTGGATCGTGTACATGCGGTTGAGCCAGCAAAATCTGCATTTGCAATGAAAGCCCAAATCCGCCGCGCTATAGAGGCTGAGGGGATACCCTACACTTATGTCTCCAGCAACTGCTTTGCAGCCTATTTTCTGCCCACGTTGGCACAGCCAGGAGCCACTTCTCCGCCCAGAGACAAAGTCATCATCTTAGGGGATGGAAATGCAAAGGGTATGTTGCCAAAAATCTCATCAAATTAAGTTCCTTTATACCCACATTCAGCTCCCAGATTCATGAAGTTTTTATAGTTGGGCCAATATGTAGAAGCTTAAGTTCGTTGAGGCATTTCGGTGGGGTACTAGAAGTTTTTGTAGTAAATGTTTCAATGTATTTTTGGTACAGCAATCTTCAACAAGGAAGACGACATTGGCACCTATACGATCCGAGCGGTTGATGATCCAAGAACACTGAACAAGGTCCTCTACCTCAAGCCTCCTAGAAACATTTACTCCTTCAATGAACTGGTTGCCTTGTGGGAGAAGAAAATTGGCAAAGTTCTTGAGAAGGTCTATGTTCCAGAGGACAAACTCCTCAGCGACATTCTTGGTCAGTTATATATATTACAAGTTTTTAACATTGAAAGCGACCCTTAAACAAATAATGAAAACGAAGCTATTGACGACATTGAATGATTCAATTTTTTCTTTTTTCTTTCAGAGGCTCCAATTCCGATCAATGTGATATTGGCAATCAACCACTCTGTGTTCGTGAAAGGAGATCATACCAACTTCGAGATCGAGCCGTCTTTCGGAGTCGAAGCCTCCGAGCTGTACCCGGATGTTAAGTACACCACTGTGGAGGAGTATCTCGACCAATTTGTTTAAGCATTATTAGATTGCTGATTAAGATGTTTGCTAAATAAAAGTACTAGCTAGCAAGCTTCTTGTGCGAGCGGAAGAGCTGTTGTGCTTTCTAATTATAATTGTTGTATGTTTTCTTTTATGAGGATTTGTACTAAGCTTGAATTCACCTCTTGGATTGTTTCGGAAGCCAAAGTTTTGGCCGAAGTTGTTTCTCTTGTGCAGTGTTATATAATGTTTCTTCTAACTTTATTTTCCGAGGTACTAGAATGTAGTTACGAGAGAGTTGAGGAGAGAAATGTGAGAAAAAAAATGACTTTTTCAAACACTAAAGTTTAAACTCTAAACAATATCGGTAAATTTAATATGAAGTTAAAATTATGCTTTTTGCTCTGACTCTTGCGCGAGAGGCTTCTCGACGGCGGCTAGCCTTGGTTGGTGGCGGTCTTGTACCTGTGACGGTGAAGGGTGTCATCTCTCTCTTCTCTCGTCTACTCCACGGTGGTGACGGGGTTGCTCGATTGCTATCTGTGTCTATAGGTTGCGGCCTTTTTCTTCTTGCTGTTATCAAGGTCAGTGATGGCAGGGGTCGAGGTTTTCTGATTGAAGAATTTTCAAGGTGTGGGGACTGAAGATAGTCTGGTGGTTGGGGCGGTGTCGGAGTCTGGAAATCAGCCTTTGGTTGGTGGTGACAGGTTGGTGTTTAGTTGCAGTAATGGAGGCACTTTTAGGCAGCTTTCTCTGATCTGCAGAGGCGGCGACTCTGGCAGTATTGTTGCTGGAAGTCTTGGATGGACCAGGATCGTAGCTCAGCTGCCGGAAGTAAGGGTGGTGCGGGTTTGCTCGGGGAAAGAACCAACTACGGGTTCCCTACCTTCGTTGGTGGGTTACACCGTTGTTGCTTTCATGGCGGCGGCGCCGAGTTGGGCACAGCTGCATACATGGTCAGTTCCGACGTCAAGGGCGGAGGTGGATTACGGCGATGGAGGCGGCAACATTGTGGAGGAGGCTGGTTTTCTCTCTAGGGTTTGCCCTAGTTTGGATGTTTGGGCCTAGCATTGGGATGCTAGGGTTTCTCTGCATTGGGCCTAGCCGGAAATTGCCTATTTGGGTCAGGCTAAGGGTCCATTTAGGACTGGTGTTTTTACTTTTTAGTTTAGTGTTAGGCTTTTCTGTTTTTGTAAAAAAAAAGAGGATAAGGTCCAAACTATTGTGGAGAAGGAGACATGCAAGGATCCTGAGACTGAACAAATGGAGGAGCTGCATTCAAATGGTGGAACTGTAGCAGGTACTGGTGCAACATCCTCAACTAGCAATATTTAATTTCTCCTTGGGTCGCAAGATCTAGTTGCTCGGTTGTCACATTTATTTTATTTGCTTTTAAGTTTTTAGGTTTTGTTAGAATAAAGGTGTTTGATTGTCCTTAAAAGGTGGGTGTACCTGGGAGTGCCAAGACTCTGTTTTCTTAGAATAGGTCATTTGTCTGTCCTAAAAGACAACTCTTTCTGTCAGCCTCTCAAGGGTGTGTTGTTTCTAGTACTGCTTGCTGAATTATAAAACTGACTGACCTCATTCAATTCAAAAAAAATTAATATGAAGAAATGACTTCTTCAAATATTGGAGTCAGTTAGCCAATACTGGTCTACTATCCTCTTATTGGAATGTATGAAAATGAGTGGCCTCTAAATTTTCTCATGAGCTGCTTATAAATTTAGTTCTCTTCTAACACAAAACTAAAAATGAAAAAAATGTCTCTATTTTCCGTTCCACTTATTATTAGCAAATCACTTCATTATGAATTTCTCGACCATAAATACGTATGCGTTTTCCGTCAATGTTAGGTGAAAAGTATGCACTAATTAAATAAAATGTCCTAAGATAAGAGACCACGTCGGGAACAGATCAACCGTCACAGCATACGTATGGACATACACCTTCGCCAGTTTAATGTTAGGAAGATGATGGTGAAAAGCATCATTAAAGATGTCACAACATAACTAAGACGTGAACTAGTCCACCATCAAATAATTTAGTTCCATAAAGTAAGTAGTACAGCAATATATTTTTATTTTCACATAGCCCGCTCCTATATATATATATATATATATATATATATATATATATATATATATATATATAGGCATGCACTTGACCACAAGGCACAGCTCAGAAACAAAGGAACTTCCATATAGTCTCCTAACTCATAATTATTCGGCCTCCACTTGTTCATAGATTGCAATGGCTGATCCTCAGAAAAGCAAGATTTTGGTAATCGGAGGCACCGGCTACATCGGCAAGTTCATCGTTGAAGCGAGCGCAAAGGCTAATCATCCCACATTTGCTCTTGTTAGGGAGACCACTGTCAATGACCCTGCCAAGGGAAAACTTATTCAAAATTTCAAGAACTTGGGAGTCACTTTGCTCTATGTATATATACAACCTAGCTACCACTGGCTCAATTGCATTCAGTTAACTGTTTTACTTTAATTGCATAGGGAGATCTCAATGACGAGCACGAGAGTTTGGTGAAGGTGATCAAAAAGGTGGACGTGGTGATATCAACAGTGGCTGGCAGGCCGCTACCAGATCAAACCAAGCTCATTGCCGCTATTAAAGCAGCTGGTAATGTCAAGGTTAGGGTCACACCGTCTCTAGCTTACAACTCAACGTTAAGTTTGAGTTGATTTGTCTTGTTTTCCATCTTTGAATATAATTTTAAGAGTGAGTGACGGTGACTAATTTCTTGATGTTACTTACTACGCACAAACACTACATGTATTTCCCCATTTGATATTATATTCATTGATCATCAGAGATTCCTCCCCTCGGAGTTCGGAAACGATATGGATAATGTAAAGGATGCAGTTGAGCCGGCCAAATCTGTAATTGAGAGCAAAGCCCAAATCCGGCGTGCTATAGAGGCCGGGGGGATTCCCTACACATATGTCTCCTGCAACTGCTTTGCAGGCTATTTTCTACCCACATTGGCACAGCCAGATGCCACTTCTCCACCCAGAGACAAAGTCATCATCTTAGGGGATGGAAATGCAAAGGGTATGTTGCCAAAAATCTCATCAAATTAAGTTCCTTTATACCCACATTATGGCCGGCCAGATTCATAATTGGGTCCATATCTAACAGGTTGAGTGCAAAGTTTTGGGTCCTTATTGTCTTTCTTTCTAATTTTGTTTTGGTACAGCAATCTTTGCCGAGGAAGAGGACATTAGCACCTATACAATCCGAGCAGTTGATGACCCAAGAACACTGAACAAGGTTCTCCACCTCAGGCCTCCCCGAAACATTTACTCCTTCAATGAACTCGTTGCCTTGTGGGAGAAGAAAATTGGCAAAGCCCTCGGGAAGGTCTATGTTCCAGAGGACAAACTCCTAAACGATATTATAGGTCAGTTTAGTAAGATTCATGATTGAGAGAAGGACCTTTACAGAATGAAAATGTCGATGACAATTTTTGATTCACTATTTTTGCAGAGACCCCATTTCCCCAAAATGCGATATTGGCGATCGAACACTCTGTATTTGTGAAAGGAGATCAAACCAGCTTTGAGATTGAGCCGTCGATCGGAGTCGAAGCTTCCGAGCTATACCCGGATGTTGAATACACCACTGTGGAGGACTACCTCGACCAATTTGTTTAAGCATTATTAGGTTTAAGACGTTCGCTAAATAAATTACTTGCTTCTTTTATGAGGACATATATTCAAATTAAACTACATGTTAATCAATACTTAGGACAATAATGGATTATTGTAAAGTATGATAGTAAATTTTGCAAATTTTGTATGAAAAATTTGACTTCTTCAAGCAGTGGAATCACTACCTATCCTCTTAATCGAATAAATAAAATTTGTTCACTCCAAATTTTCCTTGTGAACTTCTTGCGACTTTAATTCTCCTTGAACACCAAGTTGGGAAGTGAATGAAAATAACCCTCTACTAATTTTAGTTCAACTTTTAGTGAATGACTCCTTTATAAATTTCTCAAATACATAGACAAATTAATTAAACTTCTTTTGTGAAAAGTATGCATGAAAATTGTCATAAGATAATTGGCCTAGAAAAAAAAAATCTCATAAGATTCGAGTTGATAAAAGGTGAACAGTGCAACATCATTGCATATGTTCTTGATTATACCTTTGCCATGCTAATATTAGGAAGATGATAGTGAAAAGCATCATAAAAAATGTCATAAGATTAAGACGTGAGAACAGTCCATCAATAATTTAATTTTTTTCGTTGATTTCCATCAATAATTTAATTAGTTTTACCAACTGTACGATTACGATGCCATTGATTTTTTTTTTTTTTTTCAATTGCGACTCCTATCTAGAGCAGTTGACCACGTACAACTCAGAGACAAAGAAACTCCCTTATATAGTCTCCTAATTCATTCTTCTTTCTCCACTTGTTGTTGTAATTCCAAGAGTTTGCAATGGCTGATCCTCAGGAAAGCAAGATTTTGGTAATTGGAGGCACCGGCTACATCGGCAGGTTCATCATCGGAGCTAGCGCAAAGGCTAACCATCCTAGCTTTGTTCTTGTTGGGGAAACCAATATGCCAAGAGAAAACTCATTCAAAATTTCAAGAACTTGGATGTCAGTTGTCACTGTATATACGGCTATCTGTTTCTGGCCGAATTACTTTGTTCTTACATTCAGTTAATTGTTCTACTTTGATCGCATAGGGAGATCTTCATGATGGACTTGACTGTTTGGCGAAGGTGATCAAACAGGTAGACGTGGTGATTTCAGCTGTGAATCGCATGCAGTTAGTAGATCAAACCAAGATCATTGCCGCCATTAAAGAAGCCGGTAATGTCAAGGTTGGTTTCTCACTAAAGGTGGAAGAATTATTTTTGAGTTTGAGTTGTTTTTTCACCGTTAAATATTGATTTAAGAGTGAGTGACGGTGATTTTTTTTTTTATGACACTGATAATTAGGAGAACATGACTACTCAGTGATTTATTATCCCATTTGATATTATATTACATTCATTGATCATCAGAGATTCTTCCCCTCGGAGTTTGGAAATGATGCTGATCGTGTTCATGCAGTTGAGCCAGCTTTGCGACCAAAGCACAATTCCGGCGTGCTATAGAGGCGGAGGGGATACCCTACACATATGTCTCGAGCAACTGCTTTGCAGGCTATTTTCTACCCACATTGGCACAGCCAGGTGCTACTTCTCCGCCAAGAGACAAAGTCATCATCGTAGGGGATGGAAATCCAAAGGGTAATTAACCAAAATACACAACAAATCCAGCTCCTTTATGCCCACATTCAGTGGCAAGATTCATTGGGTCCATATATAGAACCTCTCATACAATCTGTGAGAAGAAAATGGAAGTTCAGTGAGGCATTCTATCGAACATGCTGAATCCAGAAATTTGAGTCCTCAATGGCTGACCTTGTTTACTTAATCTTGGTACAGAAATCTTTGTCAAGGAAGAGGACATCAGCACCTACACAATCCGAGCAGTTGATGATCCAAGAACACTGAACAAGGTCCTCTACCTCAAGCCTCCCAAAAACATTTACTCATTCAATGAACTGGTTGCCTTGTGCGAGAAGAAATTTGGCAAAGCCCTCGGGAAGGTCAATGTTCCAGAGGACAAACTCCTCAACGATATTATAGGTCAGTTTAGTAAGATCCAAGATTGAGAGAAGGACCTTTACACAATGAAAATGTGGATGACATATTTTGATTCACTATTTTTCCAGAGACCCCATTTCCCCAAAATGTGATATTGGCGATCAACCACTCTGTTTGTGAAAGGAGATCAAACCAACTTCGAGATTGAATACACAGTTGTGGAGGACTACATCGACCAATTTGTTTAATGATTATTAGGTTATTGATTAACATGTTTATTGAATATGTAGCCAAATAAAACTACTTGTAATATCCTCAGCTTATGCTTATATATCCTTTGTTTTGTCTCAGTACAATTGATGCCCCAGAAATGAAAATAACACCCAGCTACCTATTTACTTGAAAACCAGGGCAGTTGTTTTCCTTCCCCTTCACATTTACAATTTTCAAAGATGATCATGAGGCTAAAACCCTGTGAGCAGCTTGAAGAAGCTTTCATGCATCAACAAAATACTAAACTAAAAGACTCACGTCAACCGGAGTTTACTCTTTCTGATCACCATTCTCAATGATTCCGAGAAGACTTTTGCAAGATCAATTGGACTAATCCCCGAACCTGACTCTGAAATTGGAGTTGGTGCCGGTGCAGGTGAAGGTGAAGGTAAAGAATCTTGTGCAGTTGTTGTGCTCATTCGATGTTTCACAGCATATCCTATCAATCTTCTAGCCTTGATTCCTTCACTTCCCTCATCTGCTAATTACGAAGCAGAAGATGAACAGGTTACATTGATTTCAAGCTTCCAAGAAACCAATATGAGAGCAGAAAGGGTAAGACAAAATTTGGATATGTCAGTGGTTCTTACCTTGTAATTCCGAGTAGGGTTTCGAAGTCTCCGACAAAAAAATGAGCGTGGGGGTGATGATAGTAAGGGCAGCCCAGCAGAAGAATATCACAACATAAATTCTCCCACTCATTTGTGGAGAGAAAGCAAAAAAACTGGTTCAATGGGACGGAATGTTATGCTTGGCTTTGAGGGTTTTAAACTTTTTAATGCAATCATTTAGAAGAGAGAAAGAAGAGGGAAGACGACCTTGAGCAAATTAGCTGGCCCTGTCCAAATAATATTGTCATTATAAAATGCTATACTTCTTTTCATGTGAAATATTCTTATTGAATGATATCATATAAAGTCAAGTAATAACAAATTAACAACCAAACTTGTGCCATCGTTATTAAGTTGTTGGAGGGTTGTTATACCAATTCTGTGTCTGATTAGACATCTATCTGGCACCTAAAGCCCAGGTCAGAATCTCCCCCCTAACCCACTTGGAAATGCTTCCAGGAATTTTATACCATATGAATAATATGATCAGAATTGCTATTCGGAGTTCATGTAAAGCTCAACGGCAGACAAGTTGGGGTTATTGTCATTGACTATTTCGATGTTTTTGTTTGAATAAATTTTAGCACAAGTTGCTGCTGGAATTGAAAACCATACCATGTGTCTACAGAAACTGACAGCAAGAGCATGCGCAAATAGGCAGTAAGATGTCCTCAACATTCAGAAGTAACGCAGAAAGAGAACGGTAATTACAGGACAATATCAAGAAAAATCAGATTAAAAAGAGGCGAGGATCTCAAGTTATGCAAGTTTTAGCAGTTGTATCCTAATAGCATGCAAAATCGACATATCTATAACTTTGCAAGAGTTGACAAGGAAGGTGTTTAGAATAACTATAAACATTTGAACACTGCACACACTTCTTCCCGTTCTGTTTTCCTAACTTTCAGTCCACGGAGCCACTACTACTTGCAGCAGGCTTCCCTACATACCTCTGTAATAATCCAAGGAAATGAGTAAGTAGATTGCAGTTACATAAGCTCAGCATGACAACTCTTAGCAACAGAAAATATCTAGAAATTCTAAGCCACAAAGTGAATTCAAATGGACTTGGAAGGGGGAAGGAGATGGTTCAAGATAAAATAGGGTAATGTTGGGTGAACGATATTCTAGAGCTCTCACCTGCTTTCCAATGCTGAATGGAACATACTTGTACTTGATCATGTGCATGATTTGGCGCTTCATTGTAAGGACAAAAAGAACAATCCAATAACAGAGGAGTATGGGCCAGAAAACAGGGACATCAAATACAGAAAAGAAGGTCATCAGAAAGGCGACACAGAAAGCCTTTGTAATGGAATACCTGAAACCACATAAGTAAAACAATAAGTCATTTTGAGACTCAACTCATAGTCATGGAAACCACACACATACATGCATACATTATTGCATATAAGCACAGATGCTAATGTGTTTAAGCACTGACAATTCATTCACCAAATAACCATCTTGACTACTGAAGTTATTCACACAGATCCTTATTTGCAGTTTAGCTCTATCTAGAGCCGCTTCAATCTCCCCACTATCCATCCTGCCTTATTCCACAATCTATTTTGTCACTCCCTTGTCCATGAGGTGTCTCATCAGCTTGAACCACGTAAATAATTAAATTTCTTGGTGAATTTATCAGGCTTACTATTTTTAGAACAAGGCCAAACAAACCTCAACTTCTGCAGGTCAAAATGTCTCATGAGTAATTAAATTGATGTGCAAAGATCAACAAGTAACGGAAAGAGGATAAAAGCCTTGTCACTAGAAACAAAAATGTATTAACGACAATACAGAGGCCAGTCACATGACCTCCATCAGCAACATATAAGAATTCAATACTTACTACAGAAAACAAACTTCAGGCAAGGGGTAATGCGTATTCATTTCCCAGACACAGAAATTCACTGTTTAATAAGAAAAAATACTACCTTGTCACACATTTCATAATAACAATGAAGGCCATAGCAACACAGCCAGTTCCTATTTAGTCAATATGTACATGTAAGTAGCCACACATTGTAAGTTAGTCAGGCTATATATCATACTGCAAAAACCCAGAGCAGAAAAGGAATCACAACACTACATTAAGTCAAAGTAACATTTACAGGGGCATTTTTCAATTACCAGAACTTGAACTCAGGAAGGCGGCGGATGAATGGTTTAAACTCATCTGAGCCTCTCGTTGGCAATGCAGCCCCATCCAAGGCCTCAAGCTCCGGATCAACCTTTGGCGAGAGAAACCCAATCAACAGATTCAAGATATAAATTCCCAGGCCGTATGACACAATGTAAAACCCCTGAACCAAGTAAACTCGCAACACATAAATCGCAGCCACAGCAAGTGTTCCCAGCCACCTATGGACCGGATTAGGAGTCGAACGGTCCAAATAGTACTGAAACGTCCTAGCAAACTCATCCCTCCACTTGGCAAGAGGCGCCACTGCTGAGCCTGCATCACTTGCCACTCCTTCCATGAAAGTATTAGCCTCTAAATTCCCTGATCAACCAACAAAAGCAACCGAAAACTAGCTCAATTCGAAAGATTACATTTCGGTATAGACTCTCTATACTTTCATCTACACTATCATGATTTTTCATAAAGATGAAAATGTCATTAATACAGAAACAAAAACATGGAAGTCCTAATTCGGACCTTCCCCAATTCATATTCAGCTGAAGCAAAACCCTACACAAATGCACTTTGGGATTACTACCAAAATAAGAAAACTAGGTTCGAATATTATGGCAACAAGATCAATAATTGAATTCAGAGAAACAAAAAAAAGCGACGGGAAAGATGGAAGACGAGCTTTACCTTGGCGAAACGGCGACGTTTATGAGAGACGATGAATGGCGGATCTGTGCAAATTCGTAAATCTATATACTAGTTTCAAAGTGGAGAGGATCTCAATTTGTTTCCAATTTCTCAGAAATAAAAAAGGAAAAGCTTCAGCATCGAAACGCACCGCTTCGTGACTTTGCGGATCGGGTGGGTTGAGCCGGGCGGATTACCTATTGAAACCCAACACCCACTAATATAAAACATTATTATTTATTTTTTCTTTCATTAAAAAAAAAAAAAAAAAAAAAAAAAAAAAAAAACCCCTTTTCCACACAATTGAGTCAAAAAATTGAATCCAGTTTTTACCTTATAAACTTGGACGTGAGTCGAGCCGAATTGAATCCAACATTTACCACACAATCAAATTCAATCAAAATCCAAATCGGAGCAAGTGAAAGAGAGAAGCTGCGAGAAGCCGGAGCAGTCGGTGGAGGCGCCCGCCCAAGAGTCGCAACTTGCAACAAGGACCGTGGCTTCTTTCTAATCGAGTGGGGCTGTGTGAGTGAGAAGTTTTCAAGGGAATATGTGGGCTGATAATTAGTTAACGACTTGTTAATGGGTCCCTTATGTGGGCTAATAATTAGTCTTCCAGGCCTGCTTTGCCTGACGGGCCTGGGCTGTAGCCTTTAAATCAGGGATGCTATAGTAAATTTACTCTTAACCAGGAGACCGAAAAGCCAAATATGCCCTCCCATGGATGCGGGATTTTATAGAGTGCCATCGCGGTAACCATTTCTCTCTCTCTCTCTCTCCGGCCTAGTAGTTCTCATCTCGGAGACAGTGGCAGTGAGCTGGTGGGAGTAACAAAGAAGAAGAAGAAGAAGATGGGGACTTTAGGAAGAGCGATATACACCGTCGGATTCTGGATTAGGGAGACCGGCCAGGCCGTCGATCGCCTCGGCAGCCGCCTCCAAGGAAGCTACTACTTCAAGGAGCAGCGTAAGCGACGCCGTTCTCTAACCCTAGATCCCTCTTTTGTATGAATCTTGTGAAATTCGTTCGTATCGATTCTGTTCATTACTGATTTTATGGAGTCTGGTTGGTTCACATTTGGTGCTGATTTGAACATGGGGCAGCTCTAAGATTAGCATAAAGTTTATGGCTTTGCTGAAATTAGGTTTAACATTTCCTTGTATTACCTGGACTGTTCTTGGTTTCGTGGGTTATATAGATAATGTCTTAAATGTACGAGTGTGCTTCACTATTGGATTATAATCCACCAAAACTATACTACTTTGATCGTTACCATCTAGCGTTTACAGAACAAGTGATAGAAGATGGTTTCAATGTCAATAATTGTAGATGGGCTTTAGCGGAATCTTGAAATATAGAAAATTTGGGAATGGTTTTTTTTGAGTCTTGGAAGCCATTAGGTCTTCTTCCTTGTGGTGGTGAAGTGGTGACGGGTTTGGGGTTGGATGAGCAGTGAGCAATATGTTGCTTAATTCATAAGGGGGAGGAACTAGACGACTGAGAATGATAATTTTATAACATGCACCGATTTTGCCAAGCAGAACTTGTTCTTAGTTTATTTGTGACATTTAGGATTTTTTTTAGGTTTTGCCTTCTTCCTTCCATTCAAGAGGGTAGTGATGATGTTCTTTTGTGCAGTGTCTAGGCATCGGACTCTCATGAATGTATTCGATAAAGCACCTGTTGTTGACAAGGATGCATTTGTGGCCCCAAGTGCCTCCGTCATTGGTGATGTTCAAGTGGGAAGAGGATCTTCTATTTGGTATGGATGTGTATTGAGAGGTAAGAACTTCTTTTGAGACGCAGTGTCAGTTAAACAATATATGCTTTGGCACTTTTGAAAATTGCATGTTCTTTTTTGATGAGCTGATGTTTTGGATCAGTTCCATTATTTCAATTTGTCATTTATCCAGACTGGCTCAATATCACACTAATTGCTGTACTTGTTTCATGTTTTTCATAGTTTACACTTGTATCCTTTTCTCATTTGATATGATTGCTATCACTGCTGGAGTTCTAACTATTTCAAAAATAGTTATGTGTACTTAGTTAATCCTAGAAAAAGAAGACCAGTAGCAACTTGGTAAGAATATATTGCTGTATTGTTTGAGGTATTGATACAACTACATAATCATTGAAATAACTATGCACTTAGTTTGCTAGTTGAATAAGATGGATAAGGGTTAGGTTTAGAGCTTTAGCATTTATGCAATTAATAATCTGTGTAACTCGGGTTTATAGTCAATTTTGGGTGATCTCAGATGTATGGTTGCTTATGCATATTTATGTTCTATTCTATATCTATTGTGGACTTTTGTGATATTTATATATATGTCTTTTGTGCGTAGGTGATGTGAACCACATTGTTATTGGAGCTGGAACTAACATACAGGACAACTCCCTTGTGCATGTGGCAAAGTCTAATTTAAGTGGGAAGGTGTTGCCAACCATTATTGGTGATAATGTCACCGTAGGTGAGTAATGTGCTGACACAGGATAAATATTATCATAGGTCCATGTGATGTGAATTTCCCTGATGGTTTGTGAATACAATTTAATTGTCTAGGTCACAGTGCTGTTGTACATGGCTGTACGGTTGAGGATGAGGCCTTTGTTGGTATGGGAGCCACACTGCTTGATGGTGTCGTTGTTGAGAAACATGCTATGGTTGCTGCCGGAGCCCTTGTGAGACAGAATACAAGGATCCCCAGTGGAGAGGTATGTCTGGAAGCCCACCTACTGAACCCTCTTCTATATTTTGTTTATTTTCTCTTGGAAAGTATGATGATTGTAATTAGCATCCAAAGTAGCTCAGAATTTGGATATATTATAGATACCACCATCGGGATCACTGATCTACAACATATCATGCTTTGGATTCCAAAGAACAATAAAAATTAGTTGGACAAAAATTCGTTATGTTGTTTGAAAGAGAAGTCGGAGAATAACTACTATCTAGTTGAGGATAACTACTATCTAGTTGAGGATTTTAAAACACGCACTCTATGTTGAAGTGGAGTTGCATAAAGTAACACAGGGCTGGGAGTCTTTAAGTTTCTTTTCTTTCTTTCCCACCATTATGATCTGCCTTCATTTATCAACGTTATGGTCTGTTATTTACTATATCAAATTGTTTGTTCTTGTTTTTAGTTTGTGAGAGCTATGCCTGGAGCAAATGTATGATGTTTGATTATTATTTAAAAGTATACAAAGACATGCTAGTTATTTTGATTTTGAGTGCTAAGATTATGGTATAAATCTTTTGATTCAGCTGAAAATAAAAAAGAAAAAAAACAAAGTAATGGCTTAATGATTTGGGCGTCATGCTGTCAGATGCAGCTTTATATGCAGTCTGAATTTAAGTTTTATTTCTAGTCTACCATATACAGTTATTGAACATTTTGCTTCACATAGATTAGGCAGTAAAATATTGCAAAATGTATCACAGGTATGGGCAGGGAATCCAGCTAAGTTCCTGAGGAAGCTCACAGATGAAGAAATAGCCTTCATCTCCCAGTCAGCCACTAATTACGTTAACCTTGCACAAGTCCATGCGGCTGAGAATGGGAAGTCCTTTGATGAGATTGAGTTTGAGAAGGCCCTTCGTAAGAAGTTTGCTCGTCGTGATGAGGAGTATGACTCAATGCTGGGTGTTGTTCGTGAAATTCCCCCAGAACTTATTCTTCCAGATAATGTATTACCAGATAAAGCACTCAAGGCTGAAAAATGATTTCTTAAGTTGTTTTTTTCGTCCCTCAACTCAAATCTTGAGAGATTTGATCTATTAAGGAGTATTTGTTGTTAAGTGAAAATATGTGGAAAAGGTATCATTTCCTTTCCTAATAATACCCAACATGTTTTAGGGCAGAACCATGAATCTTTTCTAGCCATTGGATCCACTATTTCTGCGGCTTTTCAGAAACTATTATTTCTGCTTTGGCAGTTTGTATGTTGATGATAATTTTTGTATCCAAAGATACTTTTTTTAGATGCTGTAGTAGTTAATTTGTACATCTATCTATCTAGTTCTATTGCAACATGCAAATCAAATTCATCACCAGTTTTTGCATCGTCAAACTTCAAACCTTGACTCGGGGCTTCGCACTTGAGATGTTGAATGGTATTGCCAGGTGAAAGTATTGTTGTGAAAGAACATTGTAGACGGAACGTTACTAACTTACCATCATTTGTGGTCCATAGAGATCGCCTGCAGAAAACTTAACGTTAAGCCTACCAGCCAAAGGAAGAATCATCACTGTTAAGAATGTTGGAGCTATAATCTTGACCCCAAAACCTACTTTGCCTAGGCACCAGAGCTTGTGATGCTTTTGTTAGTTTAAGACAATCATTCATAGCAAAAGTATAAGCTGCCGCACAATGTGAGCCTATGAATCTTGTTGTACAATTCAATATAAGAAAAAGTTCTCGGGTATTGTAAGCGAAGATATTCTATTGCTAATGCTCCATTGATTTCAGAAAAAAAAAATTATCGGCTGATCAGAATCTTGGAAAGTTGAAAAGCATAGCTTTCCGTGATTTCGGTTGAAAGCGACGAAAATAAACTCTGCCCTGCCGATCAATCATAAACTCGGTGAAACGTGTGTTATCGGAACCGTTGTTTGTTTCCTTCGTCGCTTTCCTCCAACAATGGAGTGCTTATATTCCTGTTTCTTTACAGCCACTTGCAATGCTAATGCTTTCTCACAACAAAAGCTGATGAGTGTATGTTATCGGAACTAAGATTAGTAATTTGGAATATAATTTTCAAAAGTTCTAATCGTTGAGTTACCAAGATATGATCAAAATGTGAATCTCACAATTATTGATTAAAAAATCTTTATTTTAAAAGTCTTCTTTCAGAGTCTTCCTTCTTTGTTTTATCATATATGTCACTCATAAAAAAAGTGACAAGTGTGGATGAAAATTAGTGGTCAACAACCTCTAAATAGTTATTTGCCAACTGAGTTTTGTCGGTGTAAAAGATAAAAAAAAAAAAAAAAAAAAAAGGGTCATTGATCCAAAACCCTAAAATGAGGGAAAATTATCTCACTTACCCCAATAAGAGATTTTTATTCCCACTAACCCAATTTGAAATAAAATGACAAATTTACTCTCCATTTAATTAATGAATTACATCCATGCCATCAATTCTCTCTCTCTCTCTCTCTCTCTCTCTCTCTCTCTCTCTCACACGATGTCGGCCAAATCCTCGTCGGCGTGCCAGCCGTCCTGGTTCAAAGTCGGGGAAAGGCTATGTTCCGGCATGTCCTTCAACTCCGGCACAATCTCTCTCCCCTCTCTCACCGATCAGTGTCGAAACGGCGTCATCGTCATCAATTAGGGACTTTCTGCGGCAGGTCGGCGGCGACAGTCGCTCTACGTGGTCTGCCTCCTCTGCATCGAACATGTGGACAACAAGAAGGACGGGAAGCCGGTGCTCTACCTCGTCTTTGAGTACCTCGACATCAATTTGAAGAATCCGAGATCTCATCAATGTCACCACCGGTCTCGGGTTCCTTTTCGTCTAGTCCTGGACCGGGTTCTTAGCCCAATTTCGGTTCCAAACGACGAAGCTCTTCTGTTGGAGCTCCATGACACAGTCCTGGGTCTGCAACCGAAAGGAGAAGGGGAGGTGGGTGCCCTATTTTTTTTATTATTTTTTTTTAAGTAATGGGACAAAAGGAAAGGAAAACAAAATTTAATGTCTGTTGGGGGTCAATATCTTCGTTTTTTTCTTTAATTAAAGTTTTATTTGTCTAATCTTAGAAAGATTAGTTCCCATTCCGGCTACCGAAAATTCTATTAGGGAGCAATAAACGTCTATTGGGGGGCAATAGATGGCTAATAGACGTCTATGCCCCTTAATAGACGTCTCTATTGGGGGGCAATACATGGATGATAAAGGTCTATTGCCCCTCTATTGGAGGCAATAAAGGTTTTCAGAAAAATCCGGTGGGCGGCGGCCGGTGACCAGAATCCGGCGAAGTCTCCTATAGTTTCTCTCCCTCTCTCTCCCCCCCCCCCCCCCCCCCTCTCTCTCTCTCTCTCTCTCTAAGTAACAAAGGGGTGAGGGGTAAAATGGTATTAAAAAAATTTAAAAAAAAAAATTTCTTAATGGGATATTAGGGAAGACTCCCTTAGAGTGTATTGAGTAAAAGAGAATTAAAAAAACTTAATGGGGTTAGTGCAAAAAAAAAAACTCTAAAAATAGGGTAAATGGACAAAAACCCAAAAAAAAAAAAAACAAGGAAACACAGTTGATAATGAATATCGTAATTGTCTACAATAAATAAATAAATAAAAAGTGTTGCGAGACGAAGTGTTTTGAAAAATAATGCACCCATTTGAGGATGATCTACTTGTCTCATAGTTCTTTTAACCAATGAAAATACGTCGGCAAAAGCTTTCTCACAGCTGGACTGGACCTGCAGAAGAAGCAAGTCTCATGCTGCTTTTGGTCCTAGAGTCTATATATGGCTAAATACTGAGACACTGAAGTCCACCGAGTCCTAGGCGTAGCCAAAAAAACCCAGAGGAGCCCAAAAATGGGAGCAGAAGCGACCTTAGTCACCACCACCAACTCCAACAGCGGCGAGGCTCCTCTGGTTCTGGGACTTCAAGCCGCCGCCCTCATTGATCACGTGGCTCGCGTAGACTGGTCCTTGCTCGACCAACTCCCCGGCGAGCGCGGTGGCTCCATCCCCGTAATCATTTTAACTCTGCTTCTTTCATGTTTAGCAAACTTGGGTCTTGTCAATTTTGATGTTTTATGTCAATTTGGATTTCATGGCTTGCTTAGCTGCTACTCACTATTGGTGGGTTTTGTTGGGTTTTGCCAAAAGATTCAAACTTTGTGAAGAAAGGTTCAAGCTTTAGCTTTTTGTGACATATAGGTTGCAATTGAAGAGCTTGAGCATATATTGAAAGAGGTGAAGACCCATGTTATATCATCCCCTGATGAATCTCTGCCTATGAAAACCATGGCTGGTGGGAGTGTGGCCAATACTATTAGAGGGTTGAGTGCAGGGTTTGGAGTCTCCTGTGGGATCATTGGTGCATGTGGGGATGATGAGCAAGGCCAGTTGTTTGTTAGTAACATGAGCTCTCATGCTGTGAACCTTGAGAGGTTGAGGATGAAGAAGGGATCCACAGCTCAGGTTCGCTTTGCTGTCAGTTTTTGTTTATAACATTGGGTTACTGAGATTGTAGATTATTATTGCTAGGTGCTGAAAGTTTGTTGGTAATTGGTGTAATGCAGTGTGTTTGCTTGGTTGATGAGTCTGGCAATCGGACAATGCGTCCATGTCTCTCTAGTGCTGTGAAGCTTCACCCAAAGGTACATGCTTCTATTTGTGTCAATCTGTGTGGTGAGCTATCGTGTTTGCTTTGAATAGTTACCTGTCGTTTTCTTTGAATACTTTTTTGAATGAGCTTACAATAATTATTTAAATTACGTTTCACAGGAGGATGACTTGACAAGGGCAGATTTTAAAGGATGTAAAGTTAGTCTCTTTCATACTAGATACAATTTTGCCTCATTCAGTAATATCTTTCATGCCCTGAACTTGAACTGCCTCTTTTCTTTCAGTGGTTGTTGATGAGGTACGCCATATTTAACATTGAAGTGATTCAGGCAGCTATAAAGGTCGCCAAACAAGAGGGTCTTCTTGTGTCCTTGGATTTGGCCAGCTTTGAGGTACAAGTATTTCTCTTCCAATGCAAATCTTTCGAACAATGGATTTGACCAGTTTTTGCTTTGAAACAAGTTGAGTTTATACACTTGACTTGTTTCTTGGGTGAAGTTGTTATGACACGAGATGATGTCATCTCTCCATGAGTATTTTAGAGAGTATTCTAGACAACTTGCTTAATCAGAGAGCCATATCTTAAGGCTGTTTGGCCAACAAACAAAAAACTAATGGAGGTTATTCAGCACTGTAGCACTCTTTGCAATCCTCAACCAAAAGGTTAACTAATGGAGGGAGGAGGGCAATCGAAACCAATCCCTGTCCATAACCTCCTGCTGCATTTCTATGCAAGTAATTGAAACAAATTTGTTTCATTTCTGAAATCAGAAGCAAATGCATTGTCTGTAAATTGTGTTCTACTTTTGAATACAAGTGAAAGCTATATCTTTGACTATTTTTTGTTTCTTACTTTCTGTTTCGTATATAATCTCAGGGATGTATATACTTACGTAGTTTCTTACGTTATCCAGATGGTTCGCAACTATAAATCACCTCTTCTACAGTTGCTGGAGTCAGGGAACATAGACCTCTGCTTTGCCAATGAGGATGAAGCAACAGAGCTGCTAAGGTGACTTTCATTTGCTACAATTTTAACCAGTTAATACAATTAACCTACTTTTTATGATATAAAGTCAAGATCAGGCAATTAAGGATTTTCCTACCAGTAGATACCATTCTGGTCCATTTTTCTGTTCCTTTTTTCCTTTTGGCCTTAATTTTGTTTATTTTGTCCTTCAGAGGTCGTAATGGTGAACATGATGCTGACCCTGAGGCTGCACTTGAATTTTTGGGGAAACACTGCCAGTGGGCAGTGGTAACATTAGGCAGTAATGGATGCATTGCAAAGCACGGAAAAGAGGTTGGTCACTTGGCAAATACTTGGCCCAATGTTGTACTGATTGAGGCATTGTTGCCATTCAATGGTCATTTCTGAATTTTTTTTTTTTTTTCTTTTTCGTTTGGTAACAGATTGTGAGAGTTCCAGCCATTGGGGAAGCCAATGCAATAGATGCCACAGGTGCAGGCGACTTGTTTGCCGGTGGGTTTTTGTACGGATTGGTGAGGGGATTATCTCTAGAGGAATGCTGCAAAGTTGGCTCATGCAGTGGGGGAACAGTTATTCGCTCTCTCGGTGGTGAGGTGCCACCTGAGAGTTGGCAATGGATGTACAAGCAGATGCAGATCAAGGGCCTCCCTCTTCCGGACATCCAACTATGATCTTTACAAAGAGATTGTTTTTTGAGACCATGGCTACTAAAAAATATCTTTTCAAAGCAAGGAGCCGATGTGGTTGCATTTTAGGGTCTGGCTCAAATTCATAGACCAGGCTCGGTCAAATCTAGATCCTCAGAGTAGCTTTCCATTTTATTTTTTGCTGCAATTCTGTTTGTTTACAAGTGTTGATTAATCTGTTTAGTAATGCAAGGTTATTCTCAATATCCCGAAAACTCTTGTTGGGCGTTCAAATGAAGGCCGTTGCCCAATGGCCTTGTCTTCAAATTTCAACTATGAAGTATAAAACATCACAGCGTGTATCTAATATAATCCAAGTTAACCTGCAACCTCCCTCGGATAAATCTGTTATAATCAAAGTGCAGTTGCCCATCACGGTTCGGCATTTATGTACAGTTCTGCGTTTATGAGGCTACCCCAGTAGTGATTATGCTGCGTGGTAAATCCATCCACTTTTTAATTATATAAGACCTAGTTTTGGATTTTCCTATTATCAGTGTTACCTTGCTTCCTGGATCGAGTCCGGTGTTTTCTTAGCTCAAAAACCACATGTACAAAATAAAATATGATAAACTCAACCCAGACCAGATCAAATAACTGTATCTGAACGGTAAATATTAAGCATAAACTTGATCTAATCTGAGGCCACCATTAAAATGTTTGCACAAATGAGACCAGGTAAACTGCATAGCCTTGTAAGAGAAAAGGAAAAAGCAAAGGTCCAACAATAGATAGTCATCTTCCACAATACCATCCATAGTCTTAAGAAACACATGATAATATCTCATTGAAAGGATGGAAAGACAACTGCTTCTAGCATCTTCAAATATCCATTGGAGCTACATCAACCTCAGGAGCAGCACCCGCGTCAGCTCCAGCACCAGCACCCCCTTCTGCAGGAGCACCCTGCTCGGCCGGAACAGCAGCATCAGGTTCAGCAGCAGGAGCTTCATCCTGCCCCACAATCTCGAAAGCATCAATCAGCTTCTGAACATTGTCCTGATCCAATATATGGAATGCCTCCCCAACTCCCATCACAGCAACCGTGCATATGGAACTTCTGAGTTTTTCCCCCTGCAAGGTTTCCCTTGTTGCAATGAGTGCATCCTTGATCAGATCCTCCCGTGTAGAATCTGTGAAGCTCTGAAACCTGCGTTCCAAGTATGTCTTTGCAGCTTGTGAGCGAGATCCAATTGCAAAAGCCTGGTATTCAAAGTAGTTTCCACTTGGGCAGTTGTAATATAGATGAGCTCCAGATTCATCCAACCCACCTACTAGAAGTCCAACACCATATGGTCGTTTCCATGAGCGTTGAGTGCAAACCTGCCACCCACAAGAGTAGAAAACTAAGATGATGAAACAATCTGTGTACAACATGTAGACCAACATTTGATTGGGAAGATCTTAAGTTGCAATGTTTGAAATTTGATTCAAAACAGTGCCTTCAGAAAAAAAAAATAGATTCACAATTTACTAATATCAAAAGATCACAGCACAGTTAAGTTCAGACTCCAGACAGGTTGCTAATACATGTATTTTTATGAGCTTGACATGACATAATGTGCAAGAATACCTAAATCACAATCAGTGATTAAGAGAAATATGGCAACTAAAATAATTTACTATTCTATTTAGTCCATCCACTTATATCCTTGTGTAGGTGGAAATTACACATTAGAATAGCACAAAGTTAAAGCTTAAGAAACTTGAGCAGACATCATGTTTTGAATATTTCACATACTGCAAGTGCATTTGTCTATCATGCTGAAAGATTAGAAGATTCAAACATTGGAATACAGAAATATCTGTGCATGTATTCCTGTGCATACACATGAACACAAAGATAACAAATGCCAGCATAGAGTATACAGTGCAACAAAAAACTCCACAAGTTCACCAACATGTGGCCAACATTGCAGCAGAAAATATAACAAAAGCTATAAAATGAAACCTTAAAACAATGAGACAATGGGACACCCTTGATGTACAATATATGTTTTACCAAACACACTTTAACAAGTGCATTATCTGCGCAAGTCATGGAGCCATATTTTCGTTGAAAGATTACATGACAATGAGGAGTTCAAAGAAATAGCCAGGCTCATGAATTGCTCCCATGTGATTTAGGTTTCAAACCTAGCTATTTCCTACTGTTTAAGATTCCAGGGTTCAGCAGGGGACCTAAGTTTCAAGCTTGAGTCCTCATAGCAGGTTGGGTGATTCTGGGTAAAATAAAGATTACACATTGTATATATGTCTAACAAAGGACTACGGTATCGTTTATTGATCGCAAACAACCTTTCGATTAATGATGAACTTGGTTTACCTTGCTAGCACAAAAATTAGTTCAGTTTGTTTAGGTAGTTTACGAAAAAAGATAACACCTGTCAACTATTTCCAAAAGTTTATGAAAACAATATTCAGAATTATATGCAGAGATAAATAAGTCTTCAGACTTTAAGCTTTTTTATAGTCTATAATCCAAAAAATCACATTGAGAATTCAAATCACTTGTGCATACACAACCAAAGCAACAAAAGTCTGTAACAAATGCACAATCTGACACGACCAGCTATCCTACCAAACCCAGAAGTGTTCAACTTCTATAATCTACAAATGTAAAACAGATAGATTATAAAACTTCAACCTTGCATATCTGTTAATTTGTACAAGCAGACCTTTGACACAACGAGTACTTAAAGTAGCGAACTTTATAACTAAAACCCCCAGTCCAAATCACTCATCTAATTTTTTGGCAATCTTATGTATTCAAGCTCTGGTTTTCCAGTAAGAACACTATAACCCTCCCAAAACCCGAGCAGAAAGAAAGTCTACAATTCTATTAAAACAAGTTAAAACACCAAATTGACACACTATATTTCCTTTCTCACCTATCAATTGTCCAAAAAATAACCCCAATTCCCCGATCCAACAACCACCGCTCATACCGAAAACAACAACGAAATTACAGAAATTGACAACAGAAAGATTCAAAATTTAGGGTTTCCGAACACGCAACGCACCTGCGCCTTATCGGCGAGCTGAACGACGAGTCGTCCGACGGGCAGAGGCGACTCATAAGTATAGTTGTAGTTGATGCACTCGGATCGCATATACCGTGAGAGAACACGGCCGTCGGCGGTGAGTCCGGCAATGGCGACGCCGATGTGGTCGTCGACCTTGAAAATCTTCTTCTGGTGGGAAGAGAGCTCGGAGTTGGCCTTGTTGACGCAGGCCAAGACCACGTGGGTCTTAGATCGGAGGCCAATCGCCGCCGAGCCTTGCTTCACGGCCTCCATGGCGTACTCGACCTGGAAGAGCCGCCCGGCGGGGCTCCATGTAGTGACGTCAGTGTCGTACTGGTTCCTGAACATGGTTTAGGGTTTTCTTTTTTTTCTCTCTGCCCTAAATTTCTATTCTTTTTGCTTCACGAAAACCACACTGTGAGAAAAGATTTGGATTTTATTGTGGGGTTTTTCTTTCTGTTCAAGGCAAGAGTGCGACTCTCCTCTGTGAGATAAACGGAGAAGAGGGGTTTTTTTTTTGTGTTTTGCTTTTTCACTGTTCTTAAAATAGCAATTTTTTTTCTCGTGTTAGGCCCGGATTCAGACTTGGCCCAAGTTTATTGTCTTTCGAGCACAGAATTTTATATAGATCTTGGGCTTGAGTCTTCTTGGCCCAACTGCTCCACAAGTGAGAGAGTTTTTTTATTTTTTATTTTTTGAAGAAGCACAAGTGAAAGATTGGTAATATAAACACTGTGAAACGTCAATATTCAAGTGTTCCACATTTGAAAGATTGGTAATATGAAAGTTGATTTAATGATCTTTAATTACATTTTATATTCTAAAACTGTATATTATTTAAAGTGCAAAAAAAAAAAAAAATTACTAAAATTTGATGCATAGATGCATGCGGAGCACTAAATCTGTTATCTTGTGATAATGTCCTATAATGTAGTTAGCAATCTAATACTTAAATTTATGGTACCAACCTTTATCTAATTGATTATTTAGCACATTTTAATAACTCTACCAATGATTGAACATGGTTAACCACTGTAAGTGGTCTAGTGGTTCTTGTCTAGTTTGATGTACTCCCCAATCTAGGTTCAAATCTCAAAGTTGTCAAAGTGGTCAGACATTGTGCTGCAATGCACAGTTGGAGCATTTCACATGCGCTGAAGAGGTTTATCTTAATCCTAAAAAGCTATTAGTGATTTTTTTTTTTTTGAGAGATTGCAATAGTGATTATTGAAAAATCATGTACTTCTCTATGTGATTCAAGAATCTTACAAAAATGAAAAGTGTAAGTGCTCATTTTAGTGTGTGATCGATGCATATGCCTAAATGTTAGCATGCACGTGCAGTCTCTTCACTTGTAATGATCAGCAAGAATGAGAGTTAACAATGTTTCAATGACAGAAACAGTGAAACATCCCTACTAAACATATCTATCCCTAAATTATTTTCACTTTAAACAGCTCAAGAAGCACAGAGTCATCTTCTTCCCCTTGCAGAGTCCCCCACTTTTCCATTTCTTCAAATTTTCTATTCTACTTGGATCAAGTTCATTACATTTCCCTCCGATTCAGCACTGGGGTATCGTCAGATTCCACGAGCAAAGTTTGGTCTCTGCTGTGCCCGGTTGGTAGTCACCAAGTTAAAGAAAAAGCAAAAGAGCAAAGGGCATAATATCTAGCTAATATAAGCCTAATGATCACATGCTTTATCCTTTTGTATTGTCACATTATTTAAGTAATCATTTGATCTAAGATTTCTACAAGATTCCACTAAAGGTCTGTCTCCTCGATCCCAAATGGTGTATTAGTTTTTACCAGCCCTCTAATGAATAGTTAATGTTGCCAAGACAACTGTTTACTTGTTGTAGCAGGAAATTGCATAAAACTTTGCACATGGAATGTTATTCATGAAAATTAGAAAAACGAGCAATAAGTTATGAACGTTATGAAATTAAAACTTATGGACTTAACTTATTTATTTAATGAAATCAATCAAATCTTTTCATGTACCTCACGAAGCTCTTCTTTCCTCTCTTTGATGTGCAACGAAATCAGAAGTTCATTCTTCAATTTCTCACCAAAATGTCTCTTGCGTATATAGTTTTGAACTCTTTGTATCAAGAGGGCTCAAATTAATTGCTCGAGTACAGTGCTGATCCGACTAGTTGTAGTTGTTTGAGCCATACATGAACGAATTGGTGGCATCACAAAATACGTTTCTAATCCCACTTCACTGTTGTCTTAGTTTCATTAATTTAGAAAAGTGAAATCTACATTCCTCATTTTACAATCTACACTCCTCATTTCATTTTTTAATAGAAGTTTATATAAAAGACAAACTTTCAAGTTACTAAAAACAAAATTTAACGATCCTCTTAAATCTAAAGCTTCTATTGGTTGATATCTTGGAGTTCATAATATAGTTTGTTGGAAAGATCCTCTTAACTTTAATGATCTTACAGTTAAAATTCAGAAAAAAGTTAGCAGGTTGGAAAGCTCATACTCTCTCCATGGGAGGTAAGTTGACCTTGCTTAAATAATGCCTAATCATATTCTTTCTTGTTTTAAATGTCCTCGTAGTCTTTTTGACAGAATTAATAAAGAGTTCAGGCAGTTCTTATAGGGTAAGTCACAAGGTCATGTTGATTGAAATCAAGTTTGTCTTCCCAAATCTAAAGGTGGTTTAGGGGTACGTTTACCTAGTCATTTTAATAGAGTTGCTTTAGCCAAATTAGGCTGGAAAATCTTAACTCAACCTCATAATTGGTGAGTTCAGTTAGTTACTAGAAAGTATTTGAAACATAATCACTTTTTAAGCATATGAGTAAGAATTCTTCTTCTGCTGAGGTGCTGACTTCAATTCTCTACACTGCTTGGGCTATTTGGAATTGCAGGAATAACTTAATCTTTAAGCATCGTCAAGTTTCTCCTTCTTCTTGTGTTTTTCAGGCTTCTGTGATAAGCTCTAGCTATCTTAAAGCTAATCCTAGAACATCTCATCCAAAGGTTTCAAAATTCTTTTATATCAAATGGCAGCCTCCTAATGTGAATCAAGTTAAGTTGAACTTTGATGGTTTTGTCAGAAATGGGATGGCCACTATTGGTTTTGTAATTCGAAATGAGGATGGTAATCCTCTATTTGCAGCTAATAGAAAACTTAGGCATACTTCTGTACTTGTGGCGGAGACAATAGCTTTACGAGCCGGTTTACACACAGCTCTTTTGCATCAGCATCCCAATTTAGTTGTGGAAGGGAATTCCAAGCTCTTATTGGATTGTGTTCAAGGCAGATGTTAGATACCTTGGCGCATCAGGACTCTAACTAATGACATTAAGGAGCTCACTCTTCAATTTCAGTCAATCATTTTCTGCCATATTTATCAGGAGGCCAATTTTGTTGCAGATCACTCGGCTTCAGCAGCTCATAATTCTACTACTCCTTCTGTATGGTTTTTTTGTTTGCCTATTTCGGTGTCTCCAGCGTTCCAGTTGGATCAGCGGGGGGGGGGAGTGTTTGTAGAGGCTTTGTCTTTTAGTTGTTGTACTTTTTCTGTCATTAAAAACAAAAATGTAAATTATTAAAAAAGAAAATATAAAGTATAAATTATAAAATGAAGAGTGCAAATTTTATTCCTCTTAATTTATCCTCTTTATAATTTTTACATGTTAATAAAATTCGAACTCATCTCATCAACCTCTGACGTTAGACTGTTCAAGCACGAAATGATGGCGTGCAAGACTGCTCTTGCAAGCAACCGTTGGGTCCTAAACTCCTAATGATTCAATAATAATTCATAATTTCATCTTTTCTGTGTGGACCATAGTCCAATAAGTTCCTTACCCAAAAATATAACAAGTAATTAATAAACAAAAATAAATGTCCTTAAAGTACGAGGCCCCTCGTCATTTACCATTTATTTAACTTCCAAAACCACCCTCCAATTACGAGAATATTACCAATCCAACCCTGCGCACCGTGTCGGTGTCCAAAACTAAAGCGACGCGTTCAACTTCGAAACAAGAGTCCCCAGGCTACACGACGGCACATTAGCCACTAGCCAGTCATTTTTTTTCGATGCAAGCGAGAGTCAAGCTCACACTCCTCGCCGACCTTTTGCTCCCAAATCGCCGACTTAATCGATTTCCGTACTCCGACAGTTAAACCGCACCATTTTCCACAATTCACTCGCTAAAATTTATTCCCTCTCTTTCTTCTCCTCTCACTCTGTAAATTTTGGTCCGAAGAGAGAGAGAGGAGGAGGAAGAAGAAGAAGTGAAGAAGTTCAATTCAATGGAGTACCAGACTTCATCTGTGGCTCTTTCGCAGAAGCTCTCCTCCGGCCACTCCATATACGACGGCGTTTTCACCTCTGCTCCCTCTAAGTTCACTGTATCGTCTTTCTCTTCCCGGCTCGAAGACTACTGCGAGATTTTCGGCGGCTCAGGCGCCGCCTCCTCGATTCCGGTTCTGGAAGTTCCGGAGCCGAATGAGCGAAAAGCTTCGGTGGATTTTCGGAGCTCGAAGCTTGATTACTCCAATGTCTTCGGTGGCCTTGGCGATTCCGAATTCGCAGTGCCGTATGAGGAGCTCTTTGCTGAGCCGAAGAAAAGGACTAAATTTCACAAAGAAAGCAGCAGGTACATTATATTTCAGAACTAATTTACTTCGAGTCTGTCTGCATTTTTTTTTTTTTTAAGACTTGTTCTTTGGATTTGTTCTTACAATTAACTTGCTGCGGAAACTAGATCCGCGCCCAGAAATGTCAATAGAATTAAGAGTTGTTAGAACGATTCTAGCCTAAATTGAATTTTTGTTTTGTTTTTTTTAATAGGAGACAAGCTGAAAGAGTGTCACCTCCAAAAGAGGCAAAACGATCATGTTCAGAGGAAAATATTGATTTACCAAATGAAGCAGCTTATGAGTCATTTGATGGTGTTAAGAAGTTCAGCATGTCATATAATCAAAGCAACAATAGAAGCAAGAGTTTTGCAGGTGTGCATTCGGTTCCAGCATATACCTGCTTGGTTGATGAGACCGCTCCCTTGCGCGCCACCGAAGGAGATAAATCGGTGTCAATGTCAATGTCAATGTCGTCGGTAGCGAAAGAGAGAACAACGGAGGGCAACCGGTCCGTGAAAGCCATGAGAGACCAACCAGCTGGTGATGCCGGCAAACAGGCTTCTGGAGGAGGAAGTGTCAAGGCTCAGAACAATTCTAATTGGAATAATTCAATTGATGAGTTATTTAACTCGAATGAAACGGGGCAAGGAACTCCTCCTTCAAGCAGTCCTCCATTTTCAAGTCAGGTTTCTGAAGGTGATAAACCAGTGTCGTTAGTAGCAAATGGTGTTAATGGTGTCGAGAGAAAAATGGAGGGCAACCATCACATGAAAGCCGCAGGGGACCACCAAGCTACTGATGCAAGTAAACAGACCTCTGGAGGAGTTGCCAAGTTTCAGAACAATTCCAAGTGGAGAAGTTCCAGCTCAATCGATAAGTTATTTTATTCAGGGGAAATTGCGCAAGAAACTCGTCCTTCAAACATGCCTCCATTTTCAAGCACGCGTTCTGATGGGAAGAGTGAATTTGAGAAACCAATGGCTTCTATGTTTGGGGTTTTTAATCGTGATACTTTTGAAGGTGCTGACAGTGTTTCCTCACCGCCATACTTCGATGAGGAAGTAGAGACAAACTCTGTTGCAGCTGCATCTGTTGCTGCTTTGACAAAGGCAATAGAGGAGGCTCAAGCAAGTATACAAATGGCAAAGGAGTTGATGGATAGAAAGAAGTTTGGTCCTCAAAATCGAGTCAAATTGAGCTTTGACAACAGTATGAAACCTAAGTCAAGAAAGGGCGGTAAATTTGCAGACAAAGCTAGCATATCCAAAGAGACGAAGACTCAGGAACTGTATGACACAATGGATGTTCCTGTCCATGTTTCCGCTGAGCCAGAACAAGTTACTCCAGTATTTGAAAATGCATCTATAATTAGTGATGTGATGGGAACTGGAGAGGAAGTACGTGAAAAGGAAATTGCTGATAATGCAAGCATATTTACAAAGAAGAAGACCCAGCAATTACAAGAAGAGGTTCATGTCTCTGCTGGGCCAGAACAAGTATCTGTAGCACTTGAAGACGCAGATAAACTTAGTGGTGTGATGGAAACTCGAGAGAAAGTACATGGACAGGAATTTAAACCAACTCCAACAGATCACAGGCATGAAGAAGCTGATGACTCAGAAGCAGCAGAACAGTTTTATGAATTTGCTGACACAAGTGAACAAGATGTATCAGAAGCAACAGAACAGTTCTATGAAGTTGCTGACAGCAGTGAACCTGATGTATCAGAAGCGACAGAAGAATTTTATGAATTTGCTGACTCAAACGGACAGCATGATACAGTATTAGAGAATCAAGAAGCCAACAATACAAGGAAAATGTTCCGATCTGTAGATAATGATGAACAGGAGAAGAAAACGGACATGGAAGCCTTCGAAAATCCAGAGCAAGTTGGCAAGACATTAAAAGCAGCTACAGAAGAAGAACAAAGAGAAGTAGAGAATATATTCAATATTGTTGGAGGGGTTTCTGAGTTTGATGAAAATGTGAATGGATTAGCATCATCTCAAGAGGGTTCTAATCAGGAAGATAATGAGAAGCCACAGGAAGCTCCCAGAGAGCATGAAGAAACTGCAGAGCTTACAACAACACATGTAAAGGAAACATGTGAAGAGAAACAAAATGGAGATGACAAGAGGTTTGAAACTCAGGAATTACAGGAGACTGAACATGTGGATATAAAATTGGTGGCTCAGGAGTGGGTTGAAAATGAGAAGATTGACAGGGAGGCTTGCATGCTGGAAGAAAATGAGACGGAACAAACATATGCCCAGAGTGAAGAAGACACTGACAGGAGTCTCAATGAAGATAACAAGGAAGAAATCATCGAGACAGTGAATGACTTATATGATAAGGAAGATTTTGAAAAGAGACTTAAAGATGACAGCAAGTCTGAAGGAAATGAGAAGCTTCAAGACACCAGACCGAATGAGAAGATACTTGAAGAGGCTACGTGTCACAAGGAATGTGAGAATCGCCAAGAAGAGAGTTTTGAATTTGTCGAAGCTGGGAGAATGCAAATACTGATGGATGAGAGCACAGAAAATGAGAAAGTGCAGGTGACTCAAGAGGATCAAAAGAACCTGGAATGCAATTTTGAGGCAGCAGATAACCTGTATGAGCAGGGTGTAAGTGGGGACCTAAACAGCAAACAGGGATCTGCTAGACATGTAGATTGCGACCATGTACTGATGGATGAGAGCACAGAAAATGAGAAACTGCAGGTGACTCAAGAGGATCAAAAGAACCTGGAGTGCAATTCTGAGGCAGCAGATAACCTGTATGAGCAGGGTGTAAGTGTGGACCTAAACAGCAAACAGGGTTCCGCTAGACATGTAGATTGCGATCAAGATGTAGAAGAAACTCAGAACTTACCAACAAACAAAGAGGATGGAGGGGTGAGAGAAGTTGCTGAAACTTCGATTCAACTCGAAGAGAATGAGCACCAGACAGAACTGGTTGAAGAGGAGAATGGCATGGCAGAGAAAGAGATAT
Source organism: Rosa chinensis (assembly GCF_002994745.2). Classification (NCBI taxonomy): domain Eukaryota; kingdom Viridiplantae; phylum Streptophyta; class Magnoliopsida; order Rosales; family Rosaceae; genus Rosa; species Rosa chinensis. Next base: position 61,789,344 of record NC_037093.1, read on the forward strand.
GTGAAACAGATGGCTTGACTCCAAGTGTCAAACTTCCTGAAGAATGTGAAAGTGACATGAGCTTTGTGCAAAAGCAAGATGACAAGATTGGTGGAGAGTCCAATGTAGACTACAGTGTAGGAAGGCAGGTTGAAGAATGTGAAGAATTGGGAGATATCAATAGTGATATGATGGGTGCTGAAGTTGCTGTGAATCAGGAAAGGAACGAGAATGGTCCCAAATCTAGGAAAAGATGGTTTGATACTAATGAAGTTTCGGAAACTTTCATTAAACTCGAGGAGGATGGGAATCAATCAGAATTAGTTGAAGAGGAGGGTGTTATGGAAGAGAAAGTGATATGTGAAATAGAGGGCTTGGCTTCAGGTGTCAAACTTGCTGAGATACTGAAGCAAATGGAAGATGTAATAGAGATCCATTCTTCGGACAAAAATGGGACAAGTGTATATGGGCAAAAGCAAGATGCCCAGCTTGCCAGAGAGCCTGAAGTAGCCTGCAACGTAGGAAAGCATGTTGAAGAATTGGGAGATATTAATAAGAACATGATGGGACCTGAAGTTGCTGCTGTGAATCAGGAGGAGAACGTGAATATTACCAAGTCTTCTCACAGGAAAAGATGGTTTGACAATGGCAAGGATACAAAAGTAGCTCAGGCTCCTCATATATTTGGTAGAAAAGCAGGAAGTGTGCTACTGGATAATGAGACGGACACAAGCCTGTATACAAAGATAGATAAGGAGAATCATCATAAATTCATGACGAGTCAAAGTACAGAAGTAAATGAGGACAGCCAACAAGCAACCTTGAGGCCGAAAGAGAGTGACACCATTCATAGTTCACGGAAAGAATCGGAACAAGAAAACAATGAAAATCCACAAACAACCTTGTCTGCAGAAGAGAGTGAAACTGACCATAATTCGCAGGAAGTGGAACAAGAGGGTCAAGCAACCCTGACAGCAAAAGAGAGTGAAACGAACTACACTTCTCAAAAAGAAGTGGAACGAGAAAAGGAGAATCAACAAGAATCTCAGACTGCAAACGAGTTTGAAATTAGTGCTAGTTCACAAAAGGTAGTGGAGCTGGAGAAAGATCACCTGATTCAGAAAGCAGAAAAACGAAGAGAAAGGGAAAGACAAAAAGAGAAAAGAGCTGTTGAACGAGCAATTCGTGAAGCTCGTGAAAGGTCATTTGCTGATGTCAAAGAAAGAGTGGCTGAAACTCGTCAAAAGGTAATGGCTGAGGCCCAAGGAAGGTTAGGGAAGACTTCTGTGCAGGCTAAAGATACTTCATTAGCTGAGCAGGCTTCAAAGGAAGCCAAACAAAAATGGGAACGTGCTGCTGTTGAAAGAGCAACCGTAGAGGCTCGGGATCGTTTCTTAGAAAAAGCATTATCTGCGAAAAAGTCGGTTCCAGAGAAATATTCTGGTGCTTCTACAGAAGGAAAGCAGGCTAAAAGATCTGCTTCTGAGAAATTTTCTGGCGCTTCTAGAGATAATGGGGCAAACCGGTCCTCTGTGAGTTTTCCTGTTAGAATACTCTATTCTTCATAAGCATAAAAAAGCTTTTCCTGTGGCATCATAAATTAATAATTTTTAAAATTCTCGCAGGATCTAGAGTCCAAAGGCTCACTCTCTTCAAGCGCATCAAGATCCCCAAATTCTTCAAATCAGTCTGGTATGTGATATCCACTGTACATGCATGTAATTATATTCATTGACTTCATTATTGTAGGATTTTCTTAACCATGCAATTCTTTGCTATACTGAAAACTATATTTTTCTTAATGAAGATCCTTCCCCAGCTGAGCGGTCTGCTGGAACTAATGGTGAATCAGCTCAAAGGAGTAAAGCTAGGTTGGAGAGGAATCAACGGACAGCAGAACGTGCGGTATGCTTCCGGATCTTTGCTTGGATAAGAATAACCTGATATTGTTTGGATTTAAATATACATGGCTGATAAATAATGAGCTTTCATCATGTATTCTTCTCGTCTCCTTCAGGCAAAAGCTCTCGCGGAGAAGAATAATCGTGATCTTCTTGTACAACAAGAGCAAGCTGAGAGAAATGTAATATATTTTTGTTAGGAAGTAATTTTTTTGCAAACACAAAGCTTGTTCTCACTATTGTGAGTTTAATTTTCTGGCAGAGATTAGCGGAAGTGCTTGATGCCGAGGTCAAAAGGTGGTCAAGTGGGAAGGAGAGAAATTTGCGTGCATTGCTCTCAACACTACAATATGTATGTGCTCTTTCTTTCAATTCATATTTTCATTGATATTACTGTTACGAGTCCCGTTCACCTGCTTCTACGACTTCAAATCTTTTCAGGATATCATAGCATGTGGTTTCATGCTCTTTGTTCTTTTCTTTTTCCCCTACATTTGAAATTCTTTAATAACCAACATAGAGACCAAGCAGATTAATTTTTCAGTTAGCTGGTTTTGACTGAATGGTTATAACTCGCAGATCCTTGGGCCTGATAGTGGTTGGCAGCCGGTTCCTCTTACCGATATTGTTACTGCTGTTGCTGTAAAGAAAGCTTATCGTAAAGCTGCACTCTTTGTTCATCCTGACAAGTTACAGCAACGGGGTGCAAGCATTCAGCAGAAGTACACTTGTGAGAAGGTGTTTGATCTTCTAAAGGTATGTTGCTGATCGGTCCTTGAATGTACAGTTGTACTCTAGAAGCATGAAGTGATACAGATAGTAGGGTGTCACAGACATGATGTACAAGGAGATGGGAACCATAGATAATTACCAACTGGACCCTTATTACAGTTGCAGAAACACCATAGCTTTGTCCATGATTATTAAGTTGCAGAAACACCAATATCTTTTGAGATTTTATAGGAACTTTTGTTTCTTATTACAGGTCTCAACATCTTGAGATCTTATCTGTCTTTCAAAAGATTAAGACGAAGATTTTTAATCTCAGTTGTATTCTTTCTGGTTTCTGTTTGTCTCCAGGATGCTTGGAATAGATTCAGCATGGAAGAGCGATAAACTGTTTATTTTGTACATATGAAGAAAGACGAATAAAGCATACCATCTCCGGAGAACATGGCAAAATACTTCACCTCCCAAGCCAGCCGCAATTGTTCATCTTGGAATAAATAGTAATTAGGAAATGTATTTTAGGCATTCTTTTGTTTATGTAGCAGCTATAGCTAGATTCATGCTGCAACTCCAAGAAGCAATTGCACCGAACAGGACTGGCACTGTTAAGCTTGTCCTCATTCAAAGAAATGAGAAATAGCTTATGCTCTGTGACTCTTTCCTTTGTTAGGTACATGCAGAGTAAGATTTAGCATGTGCTTAAAAGCTATTTCCATAACGTCCAAGTACTTCATAGTTCAAACTTCAAAGTAACCACAATGATTAAAGTTTGCATATTCTCAAGCCACAAACAACATTACGGCTACAGTCTTCCACTAAACTCAGAACCTAGTTGTGCTGAAATGCTCTTATATTCCTGTCAATACGACTGGGCTGATGGGCAATTACACGCCAAGCAGATGAAGCATTATGGCATTCTGTGCGTGCATGCGATTCTCAGCTTGTGGAAAGACGATGGAATTTGAAGCCTCGATCACTCCATCAGTCACTTCCACTCCTCTTTCTGCTGGCAAGCAATGCATGAAATATGCGTTTGGCCCTGCTAACTTCATAAGATTCTCATCGATCTGTAAAAACAAAGCATGCAATATTAATCAAATAAAATACTCAACTACCAACCACTGAAATACTACAAAAAATTACACTTCATATGCAGTATGTAACCGACTTTTTATGCCAAACAAATAGAATGATGCATCCCTTCAAAGTTTTTATTTGCAGGGCCAAACCAATAATGTGAATCAAATTCAGACTAAAGCTGTGTTAAATGAAAAGTTCATGGCAAAGGATTCTTAGCACACAACAATGTATCTCGGAACTTTTGGAACTTCCAAGTTTCACGGTGTATATAATGTCAACCAAAAAAATTACTATCCCTGAAAGTAAATTTCCTTCTCTTGGATTTATGGCCCTTATCCCTGATGAAGTGAAAACACCTTGGACTGAGCATCAAGTATTATTTATCAAGCATTCAAGTGAAAGCACAACCGAATTCTTCTCAACAGATACCAAAATGAAGGTTTAATATGATAAAATCACACACAATGTGATTGAAATGGTTTTGAGAAAGCATGTACCTGAAATCCTTGAAATACTTGGTGGCGATACGCAGCCTCTTCCTTTTGCCCCATGCTGGCCCACACATCTGAGTACACAACATCAGCTCCTTTGACTGCTTCCTTGGGATCATTTGTAATCTCAATCTTGCTGATACCAGCCTGTTGTGCCTTCTCAACAGTTTCCTTATCTGGTTCAAAACCTTTAGGGCAAGCACAAACAAAGTGGAAAGGAATAACAGAAGCCATCAACAGCCAAGAGTGCACAATGTTGTTTCCGTCTCCAACATAAACAACCTGAGAGTTGTGTAGAATTCACCACCAAAAAACTACATTCAGAATATATAAGCATGTTAAAAATAACCATATTTAGCAAGCAGATCAGTAGACCAACCTTAGTTCCCTCTAACTGGCCAATGTGTTCAATAATAGTGAGGACATCAGCCATAATTTGACATGGATGGTTGTAGTCTGTCAGGCCATTGACAACAGGCACAGATGCATATTTGGCCAAATCAAGGATGTCCTGCAATAGAACAGGTAAAGTAAAAAAAATTGTAAAAACATGCTTTATAAGGGCACAAGTTCGCAAGTTTCCATCCTAAGAATGCTTGGCAAAGCAATTGCCATAGTATCACCTTTACTAAATTCCAAACATCAGAACTCACCAGCATACCTGATGAGCAAATACACGTGCCATAATAATGTCATTATAGCGAGATAAAACTCGTGCAACATCCCGAGTTTCCTCCCTCTTTCCCATCTGGATATCATTAGGTCCTAGGTATATAGCATGACCTCCTAGCCGGAAAAACCCAGTCTCAAATGAAACACGAGTTCTCATGGATGGCTTTGCAAAGATCATAGCCATTGTCGTCCCCTTAAACGGGAGATATGTCTTCTCTCCTGATTTTAGCAGTGCCTTCACTTCCGCTGCTCTATCTAAGATCTTTAGAATTGTGGATTTGTCAAAATCATTTATGTGCAAAAAATCCTTCTGTTCGGCTTTTGCTGGAAAACAAGAAAACAGAGTCAGAAAATACTATATCGTGTCTTTACTTGCAACATGTTCAAACAGATAGTGCGCTACAATATCTTTTCAAGTAATATCTGGCACCAATTCACGACTCGTCTAAGACAGAGAGTTCGTAAGAGCTCAGAGATTTCTAAAATGAGTTTAATCTGAATCTATACATGGCAAAAATACAATTTTGTTTAACACAGTTGACTTACTTGGTATAAAATAAAAGTAATCGCACGAGTACAAACTATCACTTACACATGATATTGGCAAAATCCTACCCAGCCACCCATTTGTTTTACTATCACTATCACTTGCACTCAATTTTCACTCAAAAAAACCCTAATTTTCTAAACAAGCAAATCTTCCAACTAACATGACAGATACTCGCCTAAATTATCCAAGAACAGCACCTACATTATTCAAAAACCCCTCGATTTAATTATCATTGAGTAATTCATGTCCATTCCCTAATCCAAGCACTTCACTATCGCAACTTTGTATCGTAAAAAACTGTGCATGTCTTATTTAAGCAAGTAAGCAATCAGATTAAGAATCAGAGGCGAGACTCGACCTGTTCCAGTTGCCAAGGTTGAAGGCGAAGAGGCAGTAGAGGAGGCCTGGCACGAGATTCGTCGGAACGAGGCCGGAGAAGAGACGGAAATGCTGGCGAACTTGCCGGAAAATGGAGGCGATCGTTGGAGGCTCTGGCCGGAGAAGGAGGAGGGAGAGGCTCTGTCTGATCGGAGTAAAAGATGAGAGGAAGAAATCGCCGCCGCCATTTGGTTTGAGTGAGAATTACCGAGTGTCTGCGCTGTTCAAGTTTTCAGGGGTTTTCAAGTTTCAACAGATCCGCATCAACTGAAGGGTTTAGGATTTTATAGGGTGGCTCATAACATAGCCCGAGCTATGACCCCAGTGTGGATTTACTTATCCACCCTCAATCTATATAAATTTCCGTCACACTAATACAAAACTGTTTATTAATAAAACACTATAATTTATAGTTCATGCCTCTGGTCGAATTTTGATTTGAGTCCATATTTTCTTTTTATATCTTTGTAATTAGTGTAGAGTAATTGATCGAGATTTAAGATACATAGAAATATAACGGTATGTTTTTTAGAATGAATATCATGTTGATATATTGATAACTCAAGTCAGAAATAGTCATTACATATCAATCATCTACCGTCATAGGATAGATAAAGACTTTGTGGTAATAGCATAATGATACGTAGACTAGGTCCAATCATTTAACGGTTCCATGCTCATAAAGGAAGCCTATAGACTATTAACTACTACATAATAAATAGGCAAGTAAACTAGACTCGATAACGCTCTCTAAAAAACTAGAAGCATGGCTCCTTAACAAAGTAGGGAATTATTGTAATTAAAAGACTAAACTAAAAAAAGAGCCTAAACCCAAGTTCATTGAGGCCCAATTGGAAGCAGCCCAAAGGAGAGTCCCACTCAAAACCCTAGCAAAATGGCCCACAAACCGACCCAAGTCTCCATCTATGTGCATAGTGGCGACAGCCACGATCCCGACCACAACGATGCCGCTGCGGCTCCACCATGACCACGTCATTCCAATCCCAGATACCGCCGACGAAGCTTCTCTAACCATCCATGATCCCCTAACACTGAATCTCAAGCAAAACCTGAAACCAAAACAGGTTGGAGTTCACCCAAAAGCCAGTATGTCAGAGTAGCAAGACATCGAGCAACTCTTTTATAAGAGCTTGTGAGAGTCTTTTATTTAATTGTAACCGATAGCGATAGCAATTATGAGGCACCCAAAATCTGAGACATAAATGTTCTTGTGTTTAGGCATGTAGCCCACGTTGAGAAATACCTCATCAACTTTTATCAATTTTGTAGGAGTTATCTTCTCTCCTTTATATTTTTTCGTTAAAAACATTACAAAATAATAAGATAAAAATAAAACTTAAATGACAATATATATACACCAAAAAAAAAAGTTTCTAGCTCAATAATGAGTTACACAACTTAATATTTATACTTGATCACAAATTACATATTCAAAAGAAACATAAATAACATTCCTGAATGAATAAGCACACCCTCATCAAATCAAACAACAATTTATTTGAAATTCTCAACACTCTCACTAGCCCCGCGCTTTTCAGCTTCTTCTTCCTAAGCAGACCCTTTTCTCTACAAGCATCAACAGCCCCTATAAACATGTCCTCCAAGCTGTATTTGAACTCAAACCCTATCTCTTTCAGCTTTTTTGAATAAAAATGGATACTTGTCAACTTCTCCTCAGTGCCCTCGAACCTGCATGTGCGCACATTTATAATCTTCTAATTCTCAGTTAACTGTTCATCGGCTTAGTAACAGTACCGGCTCGAGCCGAGCCGATAATGTGAAATGACCGTTTTGCCCTTCATTCTTGCCTTAATTGCATTATTTTGTTTGACCTGGGTATAAAAAGTGTTTGAACGAATGAACGCGATCTTCTCTGTCTCTTAGTTCTTGGCTGAGCTTCACGCGTCCGGAGGTATTGTAATTGTTGGGCGATAGGTTCTGCATGTTACGTTTTGGTGAAAGATTGTTGGATATGTATCTAATTTAGTATTTTTGTGACAGATTCTTGCGTGTGTGACTGATTTGGGCGAGGAGAAGGAAGGCAATTCTGGTGGAAACGGGAGAAGAATTCACAACGAAAGAGAGTGATCAAATTTCCCAAAGGTGATGGAGTGGTGGAGGCGATGCTTTTTCTTTCTGTTTGTTTTTGCTTGACCTCTGCGTTTTTGGGAGAGATTTAGGGGGAACAGGTTCTGCATGTCGTCATCGTGTTTATTTTTCTTTGATTTAGACTTTGTTTGGTCCTTGCATACGACTGATTAGGCGTTTTTTTTTTTTGATGAGATGTATGTTTTCATTTCTTCTTAGCAAGGAAAGGGATGATAGGTTTGGATTTTGTTAGATCAAAAAGGTGTTGGGGGTGATTAGCGTGATCTTCTCTGTTTCTTTCTGTGTTCGTTCTTGGCTGGGCTCTTTGCATCTAGAGATATGCAGTTGTTGGGTGATGGGTTCTGCATGTCATTGTTTTGTGCATTGTTGTTCGGTTGGACACTTATTTGTTGGGTTTTTGTAAGATATTGTTTGGTGTGTGTCTGATTTGATGTTTTTGTGACAGATTCTTTGGTGTGTGATTGATTTGGGCGAGGAGAGGAAGAGTGATTGTGGATGAAATGGGAGAGGAATTGACAGTGAAAGACTAAGGGGTGCGTGAGCTATTCATTTTGGACTGATCTGAGTTTGGGTTTGTTTTGGGTTGCTTGGTGGAATTTGAAGTTTAGTGATCCTGTTGCAAGGGGGTGTGCAAGGAGAAGAGGCAATTGTTTATAGTGATTGATTGCTATACATAAAATTCTTCTTCTTTCTTAATCTGCTGTTTGAGTCTGGCTTGAAGTGATTAAATTTATCTTTGTGAGTTGGAATGAATTTGTTTTGTAGTATTTAATCATTTTGAAGAACAAGTTTTTCTTTTGTTTGCTTCTGGTATATTTGAATGAATATTTTAAGTTCCATATCGGATTATTTGAAAAAGGTAAGAGGAAAAGAATAGAACAAGGTCGGAATGTTGCGGACTGCAGTTAAATTTTTTTTTTCCCTATTATTTTTATATGTTTTTCTTAGATACTTTACTTCCAGATAGAGGTGAGCATATGGACTCTTGGTTAATCTTGAAGATGACAGCTAAATGAAATAATTTGAATGAGTGGTTGTTGAAAATATGGATGCAATCATTAAACTAATCAAAAACTAATGTTCATACTGACAAGGCATACCGGACATGCATATCATGAGGTTGATTGTAATATTTTAGTGGTAGGATTTAAGTGTGCCACTGATATTAGGTTTTGTTACTTATTTTTCATTTGTGGTATTCTTTTTCTCGGTTTGAAGTAGTAAAGTTCCTCTGTTCTTGAAAACCGAAGAAAATAGTAGCAGAAGTTGTGGATAGCATTTGAACTTTAGTGATGGTAAGTTTAAAAAAACTTTTATCAATTTTTGTTTTGTTATATCCCGTTTGCTCATTGCTCAAAGATTGGGGAGGCTGCGTGCAGGAAAAAGGATGGAAACCTCGACGCACAATTATCTTATCCAGTTGGGACGCTGAAGAATACAGCCTGGTCTCCCTCTCTCCCTCAATGTACAATGCTAACAAGATGTACTTTATTCTTCAGGGGAAATGAAAACCAGGTATATTTGAATACCCTTTGTCTGATTGTGATTTTCAATCTCTAGAATACATGGCTGACACAATATGGTTCGTTAAGAGTTTGCATTTTGGATCTGCACTTTGGGGTATTGCTTTTCTCAAGTTTGAATTTTGTTTTTCAAGTTCTATATTGTTTATTTTTTAATAAGTGAAATTTGGTGTGTGCAGCTTAAGACTTATCTTCTAATGCAATGACTTTAATCCAACAAAAATCCCATGTTGTTAAGGTACACTAGAGTGTATTACTGCACATTACAGCTTTTGTATCTGTCCCTTCCAGTTTTTGTAGCTTCTCTTTCTTACCGTCTTACTTGAGAGCACAAATTTTCAGTTTTATTCTTTCATGTGGTTGTCATAATTATCGGACAAGCTCTATTTGTTTGCAGTAATTCATTGTGAAAGCTGAGTAAAAGGTTTCTTTGATTGGTTTAAAGGTGTCATGGATGATATTGCAGTGTCACCACCATGTGAGTTTAAAAGTGCCTTCCTTTACAGGAATCGTCACGACTAATAATCCACTAATGAGATTTGATGATTGTTGCAGCAAGTAATAGAAATGCCCACCTACATGATAACCGCCTACAAAGAAGGAGATGCAGGATCTACACTTAATGCCATGTTACAGAAACTGCAACATGCTACGAATTGGGTCGATGTTGTCTTAGAAAGTCATGTATTCACTAACCAAAATTACCATTTATACAAAAAATTGTTGATGGGCTATTAACACTAATTGTAACCATATCTCATACTTATTGTAATTGTGACAGATAAGGACACATAATTGCTTTTGGACTTGGCTGCAGCACATGAATCATCTTGAACAGGTAAGCCCCTAATTCATGATGGATAGTGAAGCCTTCAAGCTACAAAGTTTTCTGCACTTCAAGCATAACAATATACATAATACCCTTATTTCTTAGCGTGATCGCAATTTAGCAAGTAAACATCGAGTTTTTTGAATAGAGCTAGAGGATAAATTATAATATTCAAGCTAAACGTTTCCCTTCATGTGATATTACTTGCCTTCAGGTGACTTAATGTTAGTTTTGGTGGATGTTTATATATTGTCAACCTGTAATTCTATTTTTTTTTTTTATTCTTTTTGAATTTTTTTGATTGTATACAGTGCTAAAACCAGTAATACATCTTTATGATTTCCTTTTGTATCTCTACAGCTGCCTCTGCGTTCAAATATGACAATAGCTGGTGCAAATGCCCGTTTCTGTTGCTGGTAGTCACTATTAAAAGGTGAGCAATTTGGTGTTGGATGCAAAGTGTCCTTATATGTTCTGAACTTCTGATCATTGAGAAATAGCACAAACAACCAAAGAAATTTATGGTCACTAACTACATGATAGCATGATCATTGAGAAATAGCACAAGCAACCAACCCAGTAATGTAGAGATTGTGACTTATGAATATCCTTATAGTGAATGTAGAAACTCAGCTCAAATATATATGAAGGTCTCTTCTGTAAGTTGTCTCAGACTAACCTGCCTTCTGTTTTATCAGGGTATCGCTAGGGGTGAATTACACTTTGTAAGAGATAAAGCCTGTTGCCTCCAACGTAAAAGATTCTGAAGTTAAAACAATTTATTTAGAATGGTATGGTCCTAACACCCCAAAGATTGTCAGGAGAAGAGCTTCTGTACACTCACAACTGGTATTTCTCTCCCGACATTTCCCATCAATTTCCTGCTCTTTGTAAATTTCTGGAAATTGAGTATGAATTTTCCTTGCTCTCGATTTTTTATGCAGATTTTGAAGAAATTTTATAAGCAGTGTGATCCTGGTCAGTGCTCACTGTTTCAGTCTCCTTTTCTAAATTTTATTCCCTGCTGAATTACTATTTGTGTTGCACAACTCAGCAAGCAGAAAAACGACTGAAGCAACATGTCATTGCAACTCTTGCACCACTTTTTGTATAGATAGAACTGCAGCAAGCAATGTTTTTGGAGAGACTTGAACAACTAGAACGACTATTTTTTGGAAAATGTTCGAGCAGCAATTGTAACCAAGTTGACCTTAAACTAAGATAGCCTATTTTTTGAAAATTACTATAATGGAAAATGTTGCCAGTAGAAGCTTTGATAAGATCTCAAAGCTAGGGCATGATCCAATTCATCTTTTGTTTTAGATCATCTGCAGTGATGATATTGTACTATTTTGTCATATTGCACAATTTTGTCTGAGATCCTTGATTTATAATGTAGCAGTGGTCTCAAGACAATTGAAAACTATTTTGTCGTCTTTTTTAGTTCTATTACATACTTCTAATTCATTGATAACGGTAGATCCCGCAGCAAAGCGCGGGGATTTTTTGAGAAGCTGTTTTAACAGCATTTGTAATATACATTTGAACATTTTCAGAACATCTATATTAACGGTAATGTTAGCTTCTGATATGGAGTATAAATCGATGTATTTTTGAGATGATGTTAACATCTATATTAATGGTAATGTTTGCTCCTGATATGGAGTATAAATCGATGTATTTTGGAGAAGCTGTTTTAACAGCAGTTGTTTTATATATTTGAACTAAATTTTCTATCTTTTAAAACTTGCACAATTCGTTCCAAAACCCGCAACAACGCGCGGGCATGTATGCTAGTATATACAAAGATTAACAACTAATTAACCAGCTTAAGTAACGATATACAGGGTAATCAGCATCGATTGGCTACCTTTTAGGAACATTATACTCGGGGTATTTTTCTCTCAAACAATATCGCAATGTCATAAATTGTAGCATCATGTGAAGAACAATGTAGCTGCCCTCGGCTTTCGGATGCTCGTACAGGAATAGTTAATTAATTGTTCATCCACTATGCCCAAAAAACCCAAAAACCTACCAGTACTTGGAAATCTCGAATCCAAGACACCTAGCTACTGATTGGATAGGCATCCACTATGCTAGACTAGCTACATTGTGAGATAGAAAAACTAACATGTGTATATTAATTTGTTAACTACATATTTCAGAATAAAAAAATAAAATAAAAACTCAAGTGGGTTTAGGGATCTACTTAGCTCCAATGTGGCTCTGCCATTGTTTGCAGGAAGTCAACAAATTTTGAATTTATATACATGTGTTTATGCAAGAGATTTCATATATACACCAAGATGTATATGCAAATCGATTGATCGAATTGCATGTGTATTGTTTTGCTTTTGCACCTTTTTTTTATTTGCATGTTTCATAATTTTTTTTGAACTATGATTCAACACGATCTGATGTTGGGCAACAACTAATTGTAATCTAAGCATGAGTAGAATGAACAATTTTTTTTCTTATCTTGACTGAAGAAAAAAGATTTGTTGTTTAAATCTAAGCATTTGTGTAATGAAAAGAAAAAAAAAAGTGAAATAATTTTTAACCATAAGATTTTGGAAGTGTAATATGGTCTTTTTCTTAATAATTACATGATATGACAAATATATAATGTGTGTATCTGACATGACATGACATGACATGACATTTATAATTAAGACTACAAATCTTAGACCTTATTTGAGGCCAACAATCATTTTCCTTTACAGAATAAAGTCAACTTGCACAAAAAATATGAAGTTTAAAGCATAGAAAACGTTAAATGCACCTCATATGATTAAGGCAATGCTTATCATTGGAAGTAGGATAATTCTCAACCAGAGTTGACATTAAATTTACCTTCTTAGGATGTAAATAATTTATCTATGTGATAAAAGATTTCTCACTTAACCATAACTTATCAAAACTAGAACAATTAGTAAGATGAAATAACTTGTGAGTTGCATCATTTGCTTATCGGAAGGTGTGTTGATTTTGGATAGAAGGAATAGCTTCAATATATATTTATATATATGAAGAAATTTCTATTCATTGTTTAGAGACATGTGTTTCAGGGGCATTATTCGATCAGGAGCATCGGTCTCAACACAACGGACCATCTTTATGTAAACTCTGTATTGCAACTTTAATATAATACATTACATTCTTGTGGTCTATGACAAACTTCCGAAATAGTAGCAATTGCCAACAAGTCCTAACTCCCAACTCTTTACGACATTTTAATTTTCATAAAAATGTTTTTTTTTTTTTTTTGAGGAGAAAAGAAAAAATTACAAAGAAAAGCCCCTCGGGCAACCAAAGCTAAACTTGTCCCAATAAAGAGCAGGGAGAGCCGAAGCAGGGAGACACTGCAACCAAACTCTAGGAGGCGTTCCAGAACCCGCAGACGTAATAGCATCAGCTAGAAAGTTCGCTTCCCTAAAGACATGAGAGAAGAGATACTAGCGAAGGAATTAGCAATAGAAGCTATGTCTTTAAGGGGAGAGTGTAAAAGCCAAGGAGCTTCACACTTGAGGTTGACACAGTTGATAATCAGGGACGAGTCACCCTCCACTAATAAATGGTCCAGGTTGAAGCGCTTAGCAGTTAACAGGCCATCTTTAAGAGCTGTACATTTAGCCGTAGGAACTGTGGAAGGGCCAATTGATCTTGAACCAGCCACAATAGGGTCACCAAAATGGTTTCTGATAACAAAACCCGCAGCAGCCAAGTTTGACGAAGAAACTGACCCATCAAAGTTGAGCTTGACAAAGCCTTCAAGCGGGGGGTGCCATTTAATGACTTCACTTAAGGTAGTGGATGAAGCAGCAACATGGGGGTTCTGGGTTCTGTAGGCAGCGCAAAAGGAGGCTGAAGCATGCACTACAGAAGCCGGGCAAAACCCTGACGCTCTAAACAGAACATCATTTCGAGTTTTCCATATTTGCCAGCAGAGAAGCAAACATCTTTCCAAATCATCAATTTGAGCATTCTGGAACATTGAAACAATCCAATCATCAAAACAATTAAAGGTCGTAGGGTTGTGATTCAGATTAGAAATAGTCCAAACATCCCAAACTTTTGGGCACGACCAAAAAATATGATCCGAGGTTTCCACATCATTGTTACACAAACCACAGACAGGATTGATATTAGAATTAAAGCGAGAAAGTCTTGCTCTAGTTTTTAGTCTATCCCTAACAAGAAGCCAAGCAAAGATTTTAGCTTTTGGAGGGAGATTAAGCTTCCAGATTTTGTTCAGTAAATTTGCCTTAGGATGAACATTCTGATTGCATTGAAACCAGGTGGCTGACTTAATGGAGAATTTCCCATCAGAAGCCGGCCCCCAAACAAACTCGTCTTCCCTGTCAGAAAATGGAAGATTAACAAAGGAGATATCTCTAACAATAGAAGAGTCTAAATGTAGATTTAGTTTATCAATATTCCACACACCATTATCAAAATAATCCAAAACAGACTCATCCAGATCAATAAAGGGTCTGGTATTCTCATCAACCAGCTGAATTAAGGGGAAATCATAGATCCAATTGAAGGTCCAAAATTTTATATTACGACCATTCCCAATAATCCATCTCATTCCTTTGAGAATAATATCTCTAGAATCCAAAATACCCTTCCAAGCAAAAGACTGATGAGGTTGCTTAGGAACATCAAAAAAGGAGAACTTCCAGAGATATTTTTTCCTAACTATCTCAACCCACCAGTTATTATGGTCTGTGATGACTTTCCAACCTAGTTTGGCTAAGGCTGCTTTGTTAAAACAAGAAACTGGTCGAATACCCAGCCCTCCCTTAGACTTCGGAGAGCAAACTTGCTCCCAAGCCACCGGAGGAGAGGTAGAAGAGCTACCCCAAAAGAAATTCCTCATTTCCTTGTCAATGGATTTGGAAACCGAAGAAGGGCATTTAAAGCAAGAAAGAACATGGTTAGGGACAGCAGAAGCGCTGGACTTCAGAAGAGTGAGACGACCAGCCCTAGAAAGGGTAGAACTCTTCCAACCACTAAGCTTTTTAGAAATCTTAACAAGCAATTCTTTAGCATTGTAGTTGATAGAAGGCTAGATCCTTCTCTAAAGTAGAGCAACGGTTCCTAAAGTTCCCAAACTGTTCTTTACTCCAGTGGGTGAGGTGAAAACAAAAAGCATTAGAAATAGACTTAAAGTTCTTAATAGGGTCGGAATCAAGAGTCTGACACCAAAAATTCCTGACTAATTCCGAAAAATCTGGGTGAGATTGCCAAAAGGCTTCAAACTTGAGGCTGTTGGTCCTAATAACCCTAGTCGGAAGAGTAGTTAAAACAATAGGTCCATGATCTGACCCAGAAATGGGGAGATTTTCTAGAGTAGCAAAAGGGAATAAATTCAACCAATATGGGTTTGCGACCACTCGGTCCAAACACTCAAAAATAAGAGACTCATCAGAATGTTTATTCGACCAAGTGAAAGGAAGTCCTTCAGCAGGAAGGGAGCAAACATTAATGGAATTCAGAAAATGAATAAAATTGTGCATATAAGCAGAGGAGGGATTATTGCCTCCAGCTTTTTCTTCAGAACAGGTAACGTTATTAAAGTCACCCATGAGGATCTAAGGATCATCAGAATTAGGTTTAAGAGAAGTTAACTCATTCCATAAGTCATTCTGCAATCTTTTGTCCGGGTATACATAAACAAAGTAGTGAACCATCTGGAATTAGAAATTGGATCTGTAATTTTGCAATGAAAAAACCTATTGTGCTTAACAATAATATCCACAATGGCGTTAGCAGAATTCCAACACAAAATAAGACCACCACATTGTCCAACGGAAGCAACAAACTCAATATTATTGAAATGCAAAGACAACAAAGAACTAAGTTTATTTGGTAGAGAAACATTAGAAAGCCTGGTATCTAAGAGAAACAAAATATCTAGGCGCCAAGTTGTGATTTCAAATGATGAGATTATAATCGATGATATGTGTAGCGAATAAGGGAATTAGAGAATGACATGTTGAGTTGTCTTTTCAATTATGCTTTCATTGGATATAGAGAATGACAATGATATGTGATGAGTCATAAATTAGAGAGATCCCTCAATATATTTAGCAAATAGAGAAATTAGAGAATAATGCCCGTTTAGTAGGAATTTAAACACGAAAATTGTTAGCCCCAAATTTCACTTTTTTTTTTCCTGCATAAAAATTGAACTTTCCTGTGCTAACTGTCCAAAATGGAGAAATATAATTCCAGAAAATTAAAATGCCGACATTTTCTCAAATTTCGTGATTTTTTTTCTCCATCCAAACACAGCTTAATATTGAAGCACCGACCCCCTTAAGGCTATGTTTGGTATGGTTGGGCTTTTCAGAAAAGCAGGATTCTGCTTCTTTCTGAGAATAAGTGGCTGAAAAGCAAAGCAGCTGAGTGTTTGGTAAATTGACTTTTTATAAGAGCTGTCAGTGGCAAAAGCAATGGCAAAGTGTTTGGTAAACTCAAACTGGCTTGTGTTTTTTGTTTGTGGAATGACCAAATTAGACATGAGAGATTATTTTGCCTTGATTGTTTGGTAATACAATGTTGTTCAAATGCTTTTGTTATTATTTTTTATCTTTATTATGTCCTTATTAATTTTTGTTAACTTTCAATTTTTATAAATCATGGAGACCATATGATTAATATTGGACAATTTTAAAAATAAGAAAATTTGTAATTTCAGTGAAAAATGATTTCAAATTCAAGGGAATTTTGAAATTTTGTTGGTGTAGTTTTGTGTCATGGATAAATAAGAAATAGACCGTCAAATTCAAGGGAAATAGACCATCAAATTCAAGGGGTCCATCTTCTGAGGTAGGGGTCATCATGGACCGGGCTAGGGCCGGCCCTACCCTAAATTTTAGGGCTTAGGGTCAGGCCGGGCTGGGCCTAGTCAAAGTCAACAAAATTTAGGGCCGGGTAGGGTCGGGCCGGGGCTTAAATATGCTAACCCTTACCCGCCCGAAAAGCCCGATTCGCTAGGGCCGAAAGGGCCGGCCTTCCGAATAGGGCCTTATTTTGTATAACAAAAAAAAAAAAATACATTGTATTTTTTCCTCAAAATGTGGCTAAATGATTATATAGGTAATACAAGACTCATTGTTTTTTGTTGAACATATTTAATACATATATATATATACACACACACACATATATAGAAATTAACTTATAACATTTATTAATTTAGTTAAGGTGGTTATATTCAATTAACTATCTCTCTAAATCTATCAATATTAATTGTTGTGTAACAATTAAGGAAAATAATAGTTAAAGAAAACAAAGCCTATGTAATAGAAAATAATATATAAATTTTAGGGTAGGGCTTTTAGGGTCGGGCCGAGCTTGGCCTTTACCGGCTCAATTGGGCCGGGCCGTAGGGTAGGGTCGGGCTTCATTTGCATGGCCCTTACCCTACCCTATTTGAGAAAGGGTAGGGCCAGCCCACCCTAATGTAAGGGTCGGGTCGGGTCGGGCTTCGGCCCTACGAGTCGGGCGGGTTTAGGGCGGGCTTAGGGTCGAAGGGCTAAATGATGAGGCCTATTCTGAGGGAGGCGTGGTTATTGGTGGGAGAACAGTTGTGTAATTTGGAGAATATGGCTGACCGATCCATGAGGCGAGTCCTGTCTGCGGCAGCAGAAGAGGTGGTGATAGATGGGATTGAAACTAATCCTGATCTGGGTCGTGTACGACACTTTCGGGTGGGGAAGGTTCTCACGACGAAATCGCTGAATAAGGAAGCTTTTTTCAGGAAGATGAAAGATTTGTGGCGTACGAGAGAGTCATTTTTGATGTGTGATGTGGAGGGTTCTGATCGATTTTTGGTTGGGTTTAACTCAGAAGTTGATAGAAGGAAAGTGTGGCATGGTTGCCCTTGGACCTTTGACAATTCTTTGGTGGTTCTTGCAGAGACAGATGGGCGTGTAGATTTAAGGGACGTTTGTCTGGAGGAGACGGAAATCTGGGTTAGGGTGAGAGGACTTCCTCCTCTGTTTCTGAATAAGGCGATGGGGGAAAAGATTGGGAATAGTATGGGGAGTTATGTTTGGACTGATGAAGGTAAAAATGGGGATTTCCTTGGTGGTTATCTTCGAATACGGGTCAGGCTTAAGCTTTCCTCACCGTTACCTCGGTGGGTGAAGGTCAGAGTCGATGGTGGGCTGGCAAAGAAGTTTGACTTAGAGTACGAACGACTGCCTTTCTTCTGCTTCTTTTGCGGGCTCTTTTCTCACGTTAGTTCCTGCTGCCCGGAAAAGTTGGATAATCCGAGTTTGGAAGTTAGTTACGAGAGGTGGAAGACAGTGATTAGAGATGTGTACAATGTCAGAGTGGATGGGGAGCTCAGAGGGCATTCTTTTGGGTTACGGAAGGGCACGCCGAAACCTGGGTGGGTGTGTTCGGCTCCCGAGTCTCGACTTGGGGGGACGGTGCGCAGTTGAGAGGAGGCGGCGATTGAAGAGTGTACTGGACTTGGCTGTGCTCCTCGACAATCCAAGCGCAGAAGGATTGAATGGGACCTAGATATCATGGCGGAACTAGGTGGTGCAGCGACCGAAGTTTTGGTAGGGCAGGCTGCGGTATTTCTATGTAGGCAAGAAAGGGAAGAAGTTGAGGATGGAAGGACGGAGACTGAGTTATTGCAGGGTTTAAATGATGATTTAATGCTGGAGGTTTGTGAGGAGCGTGATACAGGGAATTTGGGTTCTCTCAAATTGGGAGAGATTTGCGAGCAGTCTCCAAACTTGAAAGGGAAAGCAAAGGTGGAGGATTTATCCTTGATTGATGCCTCGGTGTTTGGAGTTAAGGAGGTAATTGGGCTCGGGTCTGATGGGCTAATTAGCCATACGTCCATTCGGCCAACTTCTGGGAGGAAGAAAGTTGTTGGGTGTGCTGATCATAAAATGAATGTGAAAGCGGGGAGGAAAATTAAGGGGGACGGGCCTAGCGGTGTTGGCTCTAATGTTGCTAAACGAAGGGGCTTTCCAGTTGGTGGTAGAAGAACTAACTCCAATGGCTCTTCAGGTACAGAGTTGCGTAATATGCTCGGGAAGAAAACCATGATGGGCTCCGGTGTTTGGGCCCATCACGAGAAATGATCATTTTGAGTTGGAACGTGCGGGGATTGGGGGACCCGCACAAGTTCCATGCATTAAGAAAATTGCTTAGAGCCCATAACCTTGACATTATGTTGGATTCAAATTTGCTCACTACATTTATTTTGTGGTGATATCACCAACCTATTAAAACTTGTCACGTCATATAGAATTAATTGAATACTTAAAATATAATTTTTTAATAAAACATCATGATAAACTATAATTATGTTTTATAACACATGACAGTTTTGTATTGAGTGGTCGTGAGCAAATTTGAATCTGATTATGTTTGTCATGGAAATGAAGAAAAAGGAGATGGAGATGGTACGAGACTGTAATTCTTTGGGTTTTGCAAGATGTTTTGTGGTGGAAAGGCAGAGAAACCAGAGTGGAGGGCTTGCGTTGGCTTGGAAGGACCATGTCACGCTGGACGTGGTTGGGCATTCTATTGGCCATATTGATGCAGTGTTAGTACAGAATAATGTCAAGACGAGGATTGTTGGGTTTTATGGAAACCCTACTACACAACTGCGGCACTTTTCTTGGGAATTACTTAAGAGGATTTCTAGGGGTGTAGATGGCCCGTTAATTGTATTAGGAGATTTTAATGAAATTACTCAAGTTGAAGAAAAGTATGGCGGAGGGGATAGATCTATGGCTTAAATGAATCGTTTTAGAGAGGCAATTGATCATTGTAATTTGGTAGAAGTGAATTTTGAAGGCCCGGTTTATACTTGGAGTAATGGTTGGTTCTTGAAAGACTTGATAAAGCCTTTGCCAATGGAGAAGCTTTCCGTTTCTTTAACAAGCTACAAGTGTATCACGTCGACTTTGGTCCATCAGATCACCTTCCCATTTTTCTTACCACTAATGGGGAGGAGTTGGGGAAGAGACTAGGGCGGAGAAGGATATTGTTTGAAATTTTTGGGCTAAGGAGGAGGGCTGCAAAAGGGTAGTGCAGCAGGTTTGTGAAGATAATGTCGCTGCAAATGTCAACGTGAGCACAAAATTACTCAAATGTATAGCGAGATTAGCTGGGTGGGGTAAGAAGCAAGTGGGAAATATTCCTAGAAGAATAAAAGAATTAAAAGAAAGTTTGAGTGAGCTGCCTTTTGATAGCACCTTAGCTGATGTTCAACAAAGACGGAAGGTTGTGATGAAGGAGCTTAATAAATTGGAGCGGCATGAGGAAGAGATTTGGAGGCAGCGATCTCGGATTAATTGGTTGAAGGAAGGTGATAATAATACGAAATTCTTTCATAGTTTTGCAAAAAATAGGGGGAGTCGCAATCGGGTCTCGGGTTTGTTTAATATGGAGGAGGAGTGGGTGCAGGATAGGAGTGCTATTAAGAGTTTGTTTGTGGAGTTTTTTACTATGCTGTTTACGACGGGTGGATGTAATCATCAGGAGGTGATTTTGACAAGGTTCAACGATGGGTTAATGAGGATATGAACAAGAAGTTGTTGGTTCCCTTCAAGAAGGAGGATATTGAGTTGGCTCTTAAATAGATGGCTGCTTCTAATTAAGTCCCCAGGATATGATGGCCTCCCTGCACTTTTTTGTAAGCAGTACTGGGATATTGTTGGACAAGAGGTTAGAGATTTTTGTTTGGGGGTGCAGAATGATGGCAGAGAGTTGGGGGATGCAAATCACACTTTGATCACACTCATTCCGAAGATTCCAGAGCCGCAAAGAACATCATATTTTCATCCTATTAGTTTGTGTACTGTGCTTTACAAGCTGATTTCTAAAGCTATAGTTAACAGATTGAAAGGTGTGCTTGACAAAGTTATTTCTCCCACACAAAGTGCTTTTGTACCGGGTAGGCATATACATGACAATTTTATTGTAGCCTTTGAGACCATGCATTCATTCGGAAAAGTTCTGGAAGTGGGGTTACACATCTAGTTTTGAAGTTGGATATTAGCAAGGCATATGATAGGATATTAGCAAGGCATATGATAGGGTAGAGTGGCATTTTCTTGAGAAGATGATGGTGAAGCTTGGGTTTGCAGAGAGGTGGGTGCAATTAATTTTGCGGTGTGTCTGTTCCATTTCGTTCTCTGTTCTATGGGAAGGACATCCTACTGGCTTTTTTAGACCAACAAGGGGTTTCAGACAAGGGGATCCCCTTTCTCCTTACCTCTTTCTCTTGTACTATGAGGGATTATCGAGCTTATTCTCCCAGGCGAATATGATGGGATTCATCCATGGAGTACAGGCCAGTAGTAATGCTCCGTCAATTTCACATTTACTCTTTGCAGATGATAGTCTTGTTTTTGCCCGAGCTGATAGGCAGGAGGTAGTTAACTTAAAGCATATCCTACTTCTCTATGAGTCAGCGGCTGGGCAGAAAATTAACTTTGAGAAATCTACAGTAGCTTTTGGGCCTGGAGTAAGGTCTAATGTGAAGCTGGAATTGCAGCAAATCTTGGGTGTGCAAATTGTACCGTTCCATGAAAGACACCTTGGGTTACCAACTGTTGCAGGTAGAAATAAGAAAGAGATGTACAAGAAGCTGCAAGAAAGGTTGGATCATCACCTAGTGGGCTGGCAAAGTAAGTTTTTGTCTAAGGCGGGTAAAATGACTCTCATTACCAAAAGGTGTACAAAAGTTGTTTCAATCGAAGATTACAAGGTTTTGGTGGGGGAAAGGAGGGGGGAGAGAGGGTTGCATTGGTGTAAATGGGAGCTTCTTTGTCGGCGTAAGTGGGAGGGTGGTTTGGGGTTCAGGGATTTGGAGCTCTTTAACCAATCATTATTGGCGAAGACTTATTGGCGTATCATGCAGGCACCTCACTCTTTGGTGGGAAGGCTTCTCAGAGCTAAATATCTCCTGGATGTGGAATGGATGAACGCAAGAGTGGGTAGAGGTTCATCTTTAGTTTGGCGGGGTCTTGTCTGGGGCAAGGATGTTCTCGATCTTGGCATGCGCTGGAGGGTAGGCAATGGTGATCTAATTAATTTGAGAAGTGATAAATGGCTCCCTACACCATCAATGTTTAAGGTGATTTCTCCCATTTTGGTACCTGACCCTAGAGTCGCTGACCTCATTAATTCCAATCATGAATGGAAGGTTGATCTTATTTATGCCCAGTTTCTTGAGTTTGAAGCAAAAACTATACTTTCTATCCCATTGCCTAAATATGGTGGCCTTGATAAGTTGATCTGGCCGGCACTATACTAAGAATGGGAGATTTACGGTAATGTTGGGCTATTGGGTTGCTACGCAAGAAAAATCAAGGAAGGACGGGTTGATTGCCTCCAGTGGTAGTGCGAATGGGAGTAATGGGTACAGTATGGGTTGGAAGAAGCTTTGGGGGTTACATCTTCCAAATAAAATAATTAAAGGTGTTTCTGTGGAGGGCTTGTAATGGGTTTATTCCCTGTGCAGCTGCTTTGAAAGGTAGACAAGTATGCGACAGTGCTGTGTGTAAAGCTTGTGGGTGTAGAGATGAAACTGTAATTCATGCTTTGTGGGAGTGTTCGGTGGCTCGCAAAGTTTGGAAGTGTACCTTTTTGGCTGAGGTGTGCGAAGTTTGGAAAGAAAGGAAATTTTTTGATTTATTCATGCACGTAGCTACAGTAGCAAGAGATAATGATCTAGAATGGTTTGGGGTGGTGGCATGGCAATTATGGCATGAGAGGAATAATTTAGTGCATGGGACAACGTTTGGGACCAGAGGCTTTAATTGAGAAAGTGGAGTGGTGGGAAGTTTATTTAAGAGCTTGTGGGGATCAAGAATGGAGTAAGGACAGAACTACACATCATGATGCAGCTTTACGTGGGCAACAAAGGTGTGCATGGAGGTGTCCAAGGCCAGGAGTAATTAAACTAAATGTTGATGGTGCGCTGATGCCTCATCAGCGGGTTTTTGGCACCGGCGCGGTTTGCAGAGATGAGGAGGGCCTGCGTGATGAGGAGGGGGCCTGCATTGGTGTACTGGCAGTATTAGGGATTGGTTACTTGAGCCCGCAAACTTGTGAGTTTTTAGCCTTAATAAATGGGTTGCATTTTTGTCTTCAAGCGGGGTTTTCACACTTGGAGATCGAAGGTGATGCTCAGAACATTTTTACCGCTCTTAACTCTCCACAGGAGGATTTCACCTCAGATGGTGCATTAGTAAAGGAAGCCAAGGTTCTTTTGAGTCATTTTCAGTCCTGTAGTTGGGGTTATATCCCTAGAGAGTGTAATAAGGCTGCTCATTGTGTGGCCAGAGCTGGCATATCTATGTCGTTCCCTACTTATTGGTGGAGAATGACACCAGATTGGCTAAATCCAATTCTAGTCAACGATCTAAGTTAGTGAGTTATGTTGTTGAGTCTTTGATATGGAGTGTGGTACTCTTCCTTCTAGTTTTGTAGTGTTTAATGAGGCCACTATATACTCCTTGATGTAGTTCTTTATTGAGGATGAATGAATTCCCATTTTGATCAAAAAAGAAGAGGAGGGAATTCAGAAAAGAAAAAACTAAAAAGCAAAGCATATTTAGGGTCGTCAACGGGCCGGGCCGGGCCCGTCCCGGCCCATTCATAGCGGGCTTGGGCCGGGCCTTGCTATATTTTTAAATAATTGCGGGCCGGGCCGGGCTTTATTAAAAATCAAAGGATCCAAGCCCGTCCATATAAAGCGGGCCTTGCGGGCTTTTTCGGGCAGGGCCGGGCTTGGCCTTGCAAGCTTTTTTGGGCCGGGCCTTGCGGGCTTTATTTATAAATAAATATTTAAAGACACAAGTATTTTTTTTTTTAATCAAGCTTTGGAAATTCAATGGATAATGATCAAATACAACCAAAGATAACAATCTATATAACTATATTGTACCAAAAAAAATCTATATTTATATATAGATACTAATTTGTTGATAAATAAATTTTTAAAGACACTAATTTTTTATAAATCTATATTTATACATCATATACTCCAAAGAGCTACATATAGCAATTCAAAGAAAATGAGAAACCGACCGTTGGATGAGTTTATTACAATAAATTATGAGTGTGGTAAAAAATTTAGCCAATTTCACCGTATTTTCGAATCCGATCGGATTGGTCAACCGTAGTCACTTATATGTTTTATTGGTTGACCGATGCCGTGACAACTGCGAAACGTGCTTATTTTTTCACATCACGTTTGTATATATTCCATCAATGGATGTGCGTGGACATAAGATAAAAAAAAATTAATTTTAATTACAAACACATTGGTCTATACCAATTTTATTCCTATAGTTGTATGACTTATACATTGCATTTAAATTGTTTAGGTTCATTCTAAAGCAACCATGAAGTAGAAAATGAATTCGGAGAAACCAACCGCTCGATGGAGAGATTGTAATGTTTTATGGTGGTTGTAGAAAATCCAGCCAATTTGGTTCTCGTTTCAAATTCGATCAACTAGGTTAAACGTAGTTACTCTTATAAACCTATATTTATATATCATACACTCCAAAGAGCAACCCCTATCAATTCAAAGAAAATGGAAAAACCGACCGTTGGATGAGTTTATTACAATAAATTATGAGTGTGGTAAAAAATTTAGCTAATTTCACCATATTTTCGAAATCGGATTGGTCAACGGATATGTAGAATATATATATGCACATATTTTATATAGAAGTATAATAGTGTAAGAACTTCCACACACACACACACACACACACACACACACACATAGATATATATATATATATATATATATCTCTCTCTATATACACACACATATATATTAATATATATATATATATCTATATATCTCTCTCTCTCTCTCTCTCTCTCTCTCTATATATATATATATATATATATATATATATATATATATAAACACACACACACACACACACACACACATATATATATATATATATATCTCTATATATATATATATATAAACACACACACATATATGATATATTGATATATATATATATATATATATCTATATAAACACACACACAAATATATATCTATATGTGTCTATATATATATATATATATATATATATATAAACACACACACACATGTAGATATATCTATATATATAACACACACACACATACATATATATATATATATATATATATATATATTATATGTATATATAAACACACACACACACACACACACATATATATATATATATAATATTTTGCGGGCTTTTAAGGGCCGGGCCTTAGGGGCCGGGTCGGGTTTTTGCGGGTTTTTTTGCGGGCCTCCATCGGCCCACCAAGGCGGGCTTTTGCGGGTTTTTTGACGAGCCGGCGGGCCTCCATCGGCCCACTTGATCCGCGGGCTTTTTGATGAGGCCTAAAATTTAGGCAGCTTCAATCTAAAAAGACATTGTTTGTAACAAACTAGGATATTCATGTTTAGGGCAAGAAATGCTAATTGGAAAGCAGAAAATAGCAAAAATCCATTTTCATCTCAACTGTTGTGTCATCTCCAAATCCCAGTAGTCTCACAGCAGCTGTGAGCAAACATAGTTTTTCAAACTTATTTAACAAAAATAAGGGAAGTCAACGCCTCTTTGAATGGGCATCTGTAACCTAACATCAAAGTTTAGGAAATAATAGTGAGAATTCTTTTCCCTATGTTGCCTTGTATTTCCTAGTTATCAACAACTTCAATGAGGGACGGCTCATAGTCAGCAGGGGCCTCAAATCCATGCAGATTGATCATAGTTGCAGCAACATTGGCAAGACCACCACTCGGAAGATCCTTGCGGAACCGAACACCAGGTGCCAGTCCAGGGCCTCCAATAGCAATGAGAACCTTAACAAAGAAAAACAAAACCATAAATTAAAACCTGCGAAAGTGGACAGTAATTTTGATGACTGAAACTTACAAGATGCAATGTCTATACAGATGTTTGCTGAAGCTAAAGGCCGAAACTTTCATTTCCTAAAGATTGAGTAACTTACTGGTTGAAGAGTGTGGGAGGTAAGGATTTGGATGTTGCCACTCTTGTCAAGAAGAGGTTGCCCGGTCTTATTTCTCTTCACCATATCCTCGGTATTACCATGATCAGTTGTAACAACATAAATTCCACCCACTTGCTCTACCGCATCAAGAATCATCTGCAACCAGAAAAGAGTATCTCAGTAAGATACGAAAACCTTATCAAGACAGACAGGGATTGAAAGGACAACATATGCCAAATCATGGGACTCAATAAGACAGAACTGGTTTGATAAAAAAAAAAAAAAAATGAAAAATCAAGACAGAACTGGTGACACTACAATAATCAGTAGGTTTCTTTTCATTTTTCAACTTGATTAAATACAAAACCATCAGATATCCATATCAAAAATTCGTCACCATTTCTTCAAAACTAACTTTAAAGAGAATTACAGAAAACTATAGCAAATCATACCTTGACAGCTTGATCAGCAGCCTTGCAAGCAACAATTGTGGACTAAATGTCACCAGTATGCCCCACCATGTCCCCATTGGGTAGGTTAACACGTACCTAAATATAAAAGAATGTAATTATATAGCACTCTGGATAAATAAAATCTGCCAAAAATACTTGCATATCAGAAGGCTATTTTTTATTACCTGTTCAAACTTCTTGCTCAGAATAGCATCCCTTGCCTTTTCAGCAATCTCCAATGCCTTCATCTTTGGCTGGATGTTGAATGAGATTCCACTATCACTTGGAATTTCCACATATTCCTCCATTTCAGGGTTAAAGCATCCAGAGCGATTCCCATTCCCCGGATGTTCTATCAATCTCTGGGGGTTCTACAAGGTAACAGGTTGGAAGCTTCAGCTCACCATCATACTGAAGCATACCAGCATAACGGATTTTAGGAACTCAAACTCTATCGAATTTATCAAAATCTGCATACTCAAATGCCTTAGCAGCCATGACCATACGATCTGCTCGGAAGTTGAATGTTACAACAGCATCACCATCAATTATTGGGCCCACAGGCTTTCCACTGTCATCAACAATAACAAAAGGAGGTAGATACTGGTCATTGGCATTTGGTTCTGCTCTCAATGTCTTGATAGCTTCAACAACATTCTTAAATTTATAGGGGGGCTTCACCGAGAACTTGGGCATCCCATCCTCATTTTACAACCGACCAGTCATTCTGTACAATACAAAACATCAATCATATAAACATACTTTATTGTATGGTTAAATTCATAAGGTCAACTTCACAACCATATCAAGTACAAATATTTGAGTATGAATCTTTCATCCATAGGGTCGACTAAACAGTTAATGATCCGCATGATGTGGGAAGGGTAGCCAACATGTAAAGATGACCTGGAATTCTAATCCAGGTGCTACTGCAAATGGGGGATCAAAAAAGAAAACAAAGAGAGCGGCTACAATTAATACTTCAGCTACACATAATCCCATTGAGGGATGGAACAGAATAATTAGCTACCAGAGAAGTTCATTAATTACCATGATACATGATACAAAACTACACAAAAAAAAATTTCAAAATTCATTAATGGTTCATAAAAATTTCAAAAATAAGACATCATCTATTTGTGAGTTGAATCCAGTGAAAAATGATTTCAAAACTTGATGCATCCAGTAATTTCTATTCTACTAATGGTTCAAGAACAATGCTGATTATGTTCAACAAGGAAAACTCGTAACACCACTCAGTAATGGCTAAAACATAGAAAGACTGAACTCACACCCTAGGAGAATGTCTAATACTGTTGATCTAACTAACAGAACATGGAATCAAGCCTCTTTTTTTTTTTTTGTTAATATTGACCCGAACAAGGGCCTTCATTTTGATAAAAGTTCAAAGCCAGAAAGCAACCAAAATCCATTCTTGTGAAAACACGTCAAGTATGATACTACTCCTTCAGCCACAAACATTCTCAAATTTTCCTCTGTGTATTCAATTAACCTCAAACGGGCCAATTGAAAGTGCATCACAGCCCATACAAATTCACTTAACCATTTTGATAATCATTCCCATAACTACAAAAATCAAAACAAATATAACAACAATTTGATTAAAGATAAGAACGAAGCAGAGGGAGAGAGACTGACATGCTCCTCCTTCCAGATCTCCCAACTAACCTGAATATCCAAACTGCCAAGTAGCCTTGCTTGATTGAGGCTTCGATTTCTAACCCGAAATCGTGATGAGAGGCAAGTGAGGCAGCGTTAGAGGGAGAGAGAATGATGTGATCAGAGGGAGATCGAGAGACTGATGCGGCATCTAGATATGGAGATCGATAGAAGCCGCAGCAAGCTGAGTTACCAAACGACGTTTCTAAGCGGGGACGCAGTCTAAATCCACCAATCCGCTACTACGGTATATAAAAAAAAAAAAAAAAGCCTCTAATAGAATTGCCATTTTCATGGGCCACAAGCCCACAACTTCTAATCAAGAACAAAAACATTGGATCAGCGGTGATCAACCTATTAATAAAGTTTTGATGGTTCCTAATGACATCCCCAAGCCCACGACCTCCCACAAGATGATATTGTTCCGTTACAATTTGTAGAATTCACAAATGGATGAAATAAAGAGAGTGATTGAAGTGAAATATGATGTTTAAATATGAGTGACTAAAGTGATGTTTTTGAAATTATAACTAAAGTGGTGAGTAAGTCAGATATGAGTGATAGTTTGTGATATTTTACCTTTCATTTTTTATGTGTTTAAAATGTCAATACACACATAATTACGAAAGAATTTATGAAAACTATTCTCTAAGTGAAATTGGAGTATGTGTGATAAATGATATATATATTAGTCTTTCAGTCAGGTTTTGGATTTAGTTTGTACACTCACAGTTATAGTCTTGAGAACTAGTATGGCATTAATGCAAGTAATTAAAAAAAAAAAAAAAATAGGCTACGTGGCCTTATTCGACATGAGCATGCAATTCTTAGAGTAATTATTCAATGGTTTTGGACTACTCAGTGCTACTACACAGTGTCTTTTGCAACAAAATGAGAGCATCGACGTATATCAAGCGAACAATATATCTTCATGGATAGTGAGTCACGTACCCTCTAACATTCATACGTACGTTAATCTCAAATTACATAGAGAAAAGAAGAAGTTGCACTTCTCATTAGGCACACCGTACACCTATAAAACCAAACAGTAATTTATTTGAAGTTCTCAAACAAAAGAGATACAAATGTTACCAAGACTGATAAAATTAAATTAGCCTGTGACTTTGACACCAACGACACTGCTCTCATCAACCTCCTGCTTTTCAACTCTTTCAGTAGGAGGAGGAAGCAAACCCTTTGCTTTACAAGCATCAACAGCTCCTACAAACATGTCCTCCAAGCTGTATTTGAACTCGAACCCTGTTTCCAATAATTTCTTTGAAGAAAAATGGACCTTTGGCAAGTTCTCCTCAATGCCCTTGAACCTGCACTCACACCAATTTGTCAATTCATAATGTTCATTAACATCTATATGGGGTTATTGAGGCCGGAATTACAATTACTTACGTTGTAGGAACATTGTACTCGGGGTACTTTTCCCTCAGCAATTTCGCAATTTCATGAATCGTAGCATCATGCGATGAACAAATGTAGCGGCCCTCTGCTTTCGGATGCTCATACAAGTATATATGAGATTGGCAGAGGTCGTCTAGATGAATGAATTGGCCTTGCTTTATGATCGAATAATGACTTTCATTTCCTATTAAAAGTAATAACAGAATGTAAGTTAACTAATTGCCAATTAACAACAATGTGATGTAGTGGTACTGTAGTAGTAGTACCAGTGAGTGGCGAAAGTCCAGTAATGAGGCTCGGCGGCATGGCAGGCATGAGAAATGGACCGATTACGAGAGTTGGGATAATGGTGATGAAATCAATGTTATTTTCTTTGGCAAACTTCCATGCCTCTTGCTCAGCTAGAGTTTTGGATGCAAAATACATCTGAAACAGAACAATAAACCCATCCACAGAATTAGAGTTTTGCAAACAAATTAAGAAATTATCTAAGACATTGATCAACATTCATGTTCTTAGTTAGTACTTACCCAACCAGTCATCTTCACTCTCCGGCAAAATTCGACATCACTCCAGTTGCTTTCGTCGTAGACCGGCTTTTGGGTCTCTTCAACATTGACAGATCCAGCCGAAGCTGTAAACACTAGCCTTCTAACAGTCTTTGCTTTTAGACATGCTTTCATGATGTCTAGCACCCCATTTATAGTAGGTTTGATCACTTCGTTCTGCCAAAGAAAACAAATGTCAAGTTTAAACCACATTTAATTATCATATAAAATCAAGAACCACAACTAATAATTCTCAATAAGAACTACAATATTGTAAAAAGACACTTGCTGATGTTCATCTTGTACAAAAAGAAAATACTAATTAGTGATCCTATACCAAAATTTCAATTTTTTTTCTCGAAACAACTAAAAAATCTTCAATAAAACTCTCATATCATGTGACCGAAAAAAAGAAAGATAAAAGACGGTCATATCACATTATGGTCTAGAGTTTTGTACTCATATCACATTATGGTCTAGTTTTTCCACTTTTTGTACCCAGAACGTAGCACGACAGCTTTCTCAAAGATCTTTATCCACATTTATAATAGAACATGTGGAATGTCCATTATTGAATTTTTAATTGTATGATGGTGTTCATCTTTTGTCTCATCATAAGTTTGACTTTTTTGATCGAGTACCCAACTTTTTGATGCTCAAACAAACAAGATATTCCGGCAACGAATTATAACTCCACCACCACCGTCAACGGTTGTGTTGTGATTTCTATTACTCTAGAGAGTAAGTTGATTTACATACCTCAGGGTCCTTGGACTCAAAATCCATAGGAGTGGCGACATGGAACACTCCGGTGCATCCCTTGATGGCCTCGTCGAAGCTTCCCTCCTCCGCCAGGTCTGCCTTCCACAGCGTCAAGTGAGTCGCCGCCTTTGGTAAGTCCAGCAGATGCTTCACCTTCTTCTTATTAGCTGTTAAAACAATTTACCAATTTACTTAATCAAACCATGATGAGATGAACATTGAAATGATGAAAAACATTAAGCTATAGCTGCTATATAGGTTGCACGGACCAGGGTCTCGCACGGTGGCTCGGACAGTGTAGCCGCGGTCTAGGAGTCTCATGACGAGCCATGAACCTACGAAACCGGAGGCGCCTGTCACGCAAACGGACTCGGATTCCGATGCCATTGCTTGGAGATTAATCTAAGGATATATAGAGGTGACGATCGGAGACTCCGGGAGAGAGGGAAGTTGGAAGAGGAGAATGTTTAATGCGATCTTCTTAAATCTCAAGGCGACTAAAAATATATTTATACTGATGAATGGAGAGGAGTGTTTTATTAGTTTATTACCCAGCTAACATTAGCAGCCTAACACGCTCGTGCTCCTGTTTTGGTATCGACCCAGCTTCCGAGCTCGATCACGTGGTCTCCTAACGGTTGATGCACGTGCGTGGTTGTTGATACTTGACAGCCACCCCAAATTAATCTCATCGTACTTACAAGTTGACACCTTTGTAACAATCGCTAGCTTTTGATCAAATAGGGAAATATATTAATGAGAGCAATAACTAGCCCAGATTAAAACAAACAGGCTTTATGAAGGGTAACCCACAAAGGGGTACAAACAGAACGTAACACCTACTCCTACAAAGGAAAAACAAACTCTTTTTTTTTTTTTTTTTTTTTTTAAAAAAAAAAAAACCCCACCCCATTCCCACCCTTGATGGGGCTCGAACTCTTGACCTCTGATATATGAGACCAAAGCCTTACCACCCCACCAAACACACACACCCAGGAAAAACAAACTTAATAAAACACATTACATAAAACAATGGGCCCAAAACATGAGACCCAGCAAACTGTAGCCTAAACAGGAAGCCTAGCCTAAATCGGTGAACACCGATCACAAATTCATCGCCATCTCCATAAGGAACAACATCATCTTTGAGGGGTGTTGTAGTGGTTCCACCACCGCTTTCTCTCCTATGCTCTCTACCATGAAGCTGCTAACCTTCGCTCCGGCACCCAGGGTGGAATCTCGAGGGATCTCCCCACTCCTTTGTCTTTGAAAAAGACGGGGTCGATCTAGAGTCCAAATCACCGTAATCATGTCTCGGGGACGTTTTTCTAGCAGCATTGAATGGGTGTAGCTTGCTGCAATTAGCAGAGGAGAGAAGGGTTTTTGGGTTGAGGTGAGGTGGGTTGAGGAAGAAATAGAAGAGAAAGGATGGGAGGAGGACAGAGAGGAGAACTTTGGCAACAGACGACATGGGTATGGAGATGAATCTGTGGAAGGGATGGTAAAAACAAGCCGCAAAGCAAAGACAATGGGCACTGGGACTAGAAGCCCGACAGAGAGCGCGCTCCCCCGTCCCCCAACCGAAGATCTAGACCCGGATGGATCTAGTTCTCAGCAAGAGAGAAGGGGGAGAAGAGGTTTCAGATCTACTTTCTCTCTCTAGATTATAGAGAGAAGGCAGAGCACAATCGCTAGCTTTAAAGCAGTGATATATGTATGTGACCTTCATAACATCCACCACACAACTAGTTATGTGGAATCATACTGTGTGATTCCAGATTTATATAGAATTATCTTGATTGTTTTGCGATACGACTTTTATAACGTAAAAATTGATTTACGAACTTAATTAGGGATTTCGATTTTAGCAGCATAGTAGCTCACCTATGAGACAGTTTTTGAGAGGAGTGTTTCTATTGAAACCTCTAAATCTGCTCATTTGACCTCACTCTATTATCAATTATTAAATGACATATATAAACTATATAAAATGACTATTAAGGACAATAATTATACAAAAAAATATTATATTTATTTTATGTAGTTTTCCCAATTCAATAATATTAGATTGTATTCTTTATTATTTTCCTTATCTATTTTCATTTTCCAATTTCACTGCATACTCATTAAAGCTTTCATATATATTCAATAAGAATTAAAAATTTGAGTAAGATCATGTGACATAAAAATGTATGATATATCTTTAAAAAAAAAAATGTATGATATATATGTTAAATGCATATTGGTGAGGAGAAAACAAAATAAATCCTATTATGATTTATGACCTAAATCTAAGTCTATTCATTATATTTGCAAAAAAAATAAAAATAAAAAAGAGCTAGTAAATAAAAAAAAATAAAAAAAAATATTTAAATAATTAATCATGAGGTACAAAAAATAGAGAAAAACATAAACATTAAAAAAATGATTTTTTTTTTTCTGCACAGCTAAAATAGAAAAAAAAAACAAAAAAAAACCCAAATAGTTCATGTTATTTTCTTATTGATTAGAAATTAATTCTTGAAACTCAATACTTTGTGTTTGGTTTTTATTTGTTTTTTAATTTTTTATTGGAAAAAAGATTTATGCATGTTGTTTGATTAAGAAATGTATATGTGGTTAAGATTTATAGAGTAATTAAATCATTGAAATGACTAAGTTTTTTATTTTAATGATAATAATTTGTTTGTAAATTATATGAGTGAGGTTATTTGAGGAACTTTAGTGAGGTTTAGTGAGTAAATTTAGTATTTAAAAATTTGATAAGAGGTGCATAAAGCAAAGAGGTCAAGTGAGTAAATTAGGAGGTTCCAATAACAAAACTCTTTTTGTTATAAACTAGAGAAAAATATAGAGATAGAAGAGAGAAACAGAGTATGGAGGAGGTAGAAGTGTCTAGTTTATTCTCATTAGACCCCTTTATATAGGAGTAGTGTTTACATCATAAGGACATAATTAATGAGTATTTACAGTGGACAACCACATTTATATAATATTTATAACACTCCCCCTTGGATGTCCACCACTAAATGATATGGTGTTGGACGCGCTTAATGTTGCCTCGTCAAAAACCTTGCCAGGTAACAAAAACCCAGTGGGATAAAAACAACCCTGGTCGAAGGAGAAAAAGAGTACAACGCGCATATGTCCTAGGTAGCATAATTTTGACTGCTCCCCCTGATGAGAATCTCCCCCTGATTGTTGCAAGCTTCAATCATGTATATAATAAAATACATGCACCATGTATATTGGATATGGTGTGTCGATCACATAGGTGAAACTATGTGTGCTTTGCATAAAGGGAACTCATCATGAATTGCAATTCCTGCAAAAGTTAGGGTAATACCCTTAAAACTATGATAATAAATCTTACCTCAAGTAGAACCAATTTCATACGCTCAAATTATAGATAAAGATATTAGCAAAGAATAACAATATAAAGGAACAACAATTGACACATTTACCTTTATATAATATTCCGAGCATTGAAATTTATGTGTGGCATACTTAGCCATAAATATCAATTTGGGTAATTGATAATTTCATATAGGCTCAATATGAGCTCTAGATAAATTCATAACTTCGCGAAAGTTAGAATATGTTGCAACATTATGAGTGTGATTCGAATTCGATTTTCTTAGTCTTGTCATAGTACTCATTGAGGAAATAAGTCACTTTGACCATAATTGAATGAGTATGTATGAGCTTTAGACTTTTGATTCCATGAGTGAGCTTTAAGCTCATTCATTAATGGACTTGCCTTTGGCAATATGAATCGGTCAAGGATTTGATTAAGCAATATGCTTATAATGACACATAGGATTTGGGGATTTGCTTTTAGCAATTTTCTTTTAAGATCTTCATATTAACCAAGAACAACATGCCATAAGTCTCTCGTCAATATAACACTGTACTTATAGAAAAGTTGTCGCTTGGAGAAGAATGATAAGCCCATGTCTCTATAAAGTGACTTGTGTCATAGTGATTTTAATTCACTAGAATGAACACCCTCTTATATTTTAGGGGTTATAAAGTCCAAATATATCATCACGTTTACAATATTCAAATTCATTGGAATTGCCTCTTTCCAATTTGGCCAATAGTATGATTTGTCGACACAATGAAACGTGGTAGTATACAACCCTTGATGATATTTAGTTGCAACTACAGATGAGATATCATCAATGATCATCAATTAGAGATCTATCACACATTCAAAATATATGCATGCATTAGCTATAATAAGCTTATTCATATTCGGTACCCATGCCTCTTGTAGGGCATTTGTTGTCTCTCAAGGACAAATTAATTAAAGAATGTGGATCTTTGTATAACCTCATGAAGAGCGTTATAGGGTTTGTATAATCTTCCCTTATAGGGAGCTTGATTTGAAACATTGGACTTGATGGATATATCCTACCTAATGCACGCCGTTACAATAGTGTTTCCTCCCCCTAACGGCGGGAAGAACATCTAGTTTGACCATTCGCAAAATATGCGTGTAAAAAATTTGGATTGGAAATCCATTGGTGGGTGACGAGCCCAAACCAATTTTTAGGTCAAAAACTTGTCTTTAATAAGTGTCACTTTCTCAATTTCTCATAATTGATTGAGACTTTTTCTGAAGATAATAATAAGACATGGTGGATAAATATCACACACCAATTCATATCGTTTTTCATAATATTTCTCCCCCTAATGACGGGAGAATTGTCTTATTAAAGTGACAACTCGCAGATATGCGATAAATTATAATGCCCTTATTAGGAAGGTATGCAACTGTTGTTGTATTATACAACAATGTAAAGTATGTATGTAGATGAGTCTACATGACATAGTAGATAAAATAAAGACACATTGGTCACGCCAAAATAATTTTTATTTGGCTCAATGAAATTTTTAATTCATGATATAGTATACAGTAGTATACTCATAGTTGATTAATACAACTTAATTTTGGTGAAAATTTCATCACCAAATATATGCAATGTATTCCACATAGGTAACATAATACGAGCTCGATCAGTTGGAGCCGACCATCAATCAAGATCTGCAGCTCTTGAGATGATTGTTACCGTAGCTTATGGAAGCATCAATTGTGAAAAATTATCAACAATTGCAATGGATCATATCCATAGTTGCATTATATGCATGCAAGACAACTATGTTTGTCATTATATTTATCATGAACATTCATGGTTCAAAATGAATTTATTAATGAACACGTGGTTCATATTATTGTTTGACACTGAAAAATGTCAAATTGATATACTCAAATTTCGAGTTTGGGACAGTAGTTCATATGGGTATAAGCATATACTCCAATAATAATATATTTAGGGATCATAGCCCTCATACTCAAAACATTTGGTTTGAGTCTTCACAATTAGAAGCATGTTCTAAAAGTGGAGTGAACAGAGGTTCACATGTACTCATAAAGAGAAGGGACAAAGGTCTTGACATAATTGGAGATCAAGAAACAAGATGTTTCGATCTATTTGATTGTATAACAATCAGTGGAGGAACTTTAAGTCCACATGTAATTGGATCAAGAAACATGTAGTTTCGATCTTATTATAAAATGATAATTTTATATTAAATTATCAGATAAGATAATAAGAGGAAATTAAATTGAACTTGTCAAACTCATGAAAATACATACCTCAATTTTATGTGAAAATATAATTGATATTGTTGATACCAATATGTGAGTACCATATGCCAAAAATAGAGGGGTACTCATTTAGAGTCAATAATTGATACATGCATTAATATAACATTATAACAAAATAATTAATAAAAACTGTTGTAGTCTAATTGGTTAAAATATTTGGTTTGCATCCAAAAAGACCTGGGTTCAAGTCCCAGCGATGGAAAATAATTTGGTTATTTTTTTTCACACGACATAATCATATGAGGTAGATATGACAAAAATAATCATAAATAATAAATGGTAATAAGATGAGTTACTTAACAATAAATACCGGATGGTAATAAAATTGATAATAAAATGAGTTATTAATAACAATAACTACAAGATAATGGCAATTAAAAACATTATCATGATAATTGTAACTCTTGCAACAAATACAAATTCAGTTATCAAAGAATTGTAATAAAGATAATTTAAACATAATAAATATGATTAAACAGATAAAGCTAATGAAACATAATTATGTTTAATCGGTGCCAAAACATGAGCTTAAAATGACTAAACAAAATAAATATAGACAAAAAAAAAGGCCTAAACATAGGCTTAAAATTTATCGGTGTCAAGAAAATTGGCGCTGATCATGTCATCAACATGTTTTTCCATTGTCGACAAAAAAATCAGAGACTTTGAACTTGTTATCTTCACTGACAGATTCTCCACATAATTTTAGTTGGGAGGTAATCATATGTTTAGCGGAATTGAAAATCAGTGACAGATTTAAAGTTCTGAAGGCGCAAAATGCGTCCATTCATATCGTGCTCTAGATAGAACAATGGTTTTCTGGTGAGCAAATCAATCAGCCAATGCTTGCCTAATCTCAAGTGGATCTTTCACCGTAAGGTAATCATCTTTTAGGATTTTATCAAGATGATAACGCAAGAAAATCATAGGCTTGGCGGGATCTTGCACAGATGACTTATTGTCAACTTTGATGACATTAATTTCCAAGGTTTTTTAGCCATAAGGTGAATTTCAGCATCAAATAGTTCTTGCCAGAAATTTTAAGAGGATCATAGTCCAATTTTGTTAGATGCGTCATCTTTCTACAAAGAGAAAAGATGAGATATATTAGGATCCATAATTATTAGAACAATATGTTCTATGAAAAATTCATATACGAAACAAAGGTTTCGAAAAGTTCATAAATATGAACAATGGATCCCATAGGGAACACACGAGAAAAACATTCGTGTGATGTCTATAGAACCATAGGTTCTAAGACTACTCGGTCAGAGGACTCGAGTCTTGAGCAATGGAACATGTAGTTCTCATTGTCGTATATGAAATATAAATTTTCAACAATTATATTATATAAAAGATACATACAAATATATGTAAATGATCGCATAAAGAAAATTGATATTCATCTAGGAGAGAAAAAAGAAAAACTCATAGATCATTAGCCTTGGTCGTAAGCAACTATGTTGCACCATAAGGCTTGCGGATCATCATGGAGTTCAAAGAAGAAGAAAAAGAAAAATAAGAGCAAATTCGTGCTGATAACGTGTTATAAACTAGAGAAAAATATAGAGATAGAAGAGAGAAACAGAGTATGGAGGAGGTAGAAGTGTCTAGTTTATTCTCATTAGACCCCTTTATATAGGAGTAGTGTTTACATCATAAGGACATAATTAATGAGTATTTACAGTGGACAACCACATTTATATAATATTTATAACACTTTTGAGATTATATCATTAGCCAAAATATTGTTCCTAACACGGTTAGGATTTAGGAACAGTTTCAGTTTTTTTTGTTTTTTTTGTTTTTGTTTTAACGACAGATTTATGAATTCGTGTCAAGACCACCATTGACTTAGGTTTCGATTTCTTTCTTCTCTCTAATTTTGTGAGCTGCAACCCATTAATCCATTACCTAATCCATGCAATACCACCTACCACTTAAAAGTCAAGAATTTTAGTCATCTCAACAACCAGTTTTAGGAGATTGGCTAACATGACACGTCAACCAATCAAATAGGGAGAAAGAACGATGACCGTATGCCCTAAAGGAAAACTTTTATTGCAAAGTTGCAAACATATTCATTAGAGTTGGGCTTTTTGGTCACAAACTTCCAGAAGCAAATGATGGGATTTGCCTATGCCTAATATTTGAAATGCAAGTGTTGGATTTGTGTGCAGATCCAGAAGACAAGAATTATGTAGAGAGGATCTAGTCTAGACTCTAGAGAATGTAAAAGATTCGGGCCAGAGGACCGGATGGCCCAAATACTGTTCCTAACATGCTTAAAAGCAAAGGTGAGCCGAGTATCTGTTGAGTTTTGGGTCTAGGACTTTAGGCTGTGTTTGTTTCACATATTTTGGGCGTTGGGAAAGGAATGTCATTCCTTTCTTGTGTTTGAGAGTAACAATGGAAGGGAAAATGCTTCCCAGTGGAAAGGAAAAAGAGGTGGAAAATGATTCCCCCAACCCACCCAGGATCCACTTTCCCAATGGAAAGGAAAATGATTCATTTCCTTTCCACAAACCAAACAGAGCCTTAGGGTATCGTTACATAGGCGATTGTCCTGGGTTGCAACTGGTAATATTAAAAAATTGTAGTAAACAATGAACAAAATTAGAGAGAAGAAAGATAATCGAAATCTAATACGAAGTTGATAGTGGTCTTGACATGAATTTCATAAATTTGTCATTGAAAAAAAAAAAAAAAAAAAAAACTGAAACTGATAGTGATGCTCATTTAATGGACAGTTTTAAGAGGCTATAAGCCTATAAGGGACAAATAAATTTCGGCCCATGTATTAATTTCAAAAACGTAAATTATAATTACTTAAAACTGTGCATTTATTCTCAGCTGTT
The DNA here is from genome assembly GCF_002994745.2 of Rosa chinensis. NCBI lineage: Eukaryota > Viridiplantae > Streptophyta > Magnoliopsida > Rosales > Rosaceae > Rosa > Rosa chinensis. Next base: position 61,829,033 of record NC_037093.1, read on the forward strand.
AAATTCCTTTACAAAGTGATTACTTCAGTGTGATGACCTGGTTTTCTGTTATTTAAATTTGGTATTTAATAATGGACCAGTTGTACGAATGATTGTTATTGTGCTTTATTCGTAGGTTGTATGTGGAGTGGAATGGTTTTCGTACGTATAAATATTTGAATTTCACTTTTTAGGGGGTCATGTGAAGTTTGACTTTTTATATGTTGGGATTCTCGGAAAACTTCCTTCACGAAAGTTGTAGAGCGCGTCGATACGAGTTCGTGGACATGCGGAACGGGTAAATCGGAGTTCGTATGAGGAAGTTATGGCTATCGGAAGAAGTTTCCGTTTTAGTATAAATAGGGGAAATCAGAAATTATTTTCATTTTCCTCATTTCCTTTTCCGGAAACCTTCCTCTCTCTTTCTCTTCTCTCTCGGTCGATACCTTCGGTATCGAAGATTTCTGTCTGACCCGACCCGAAACCGGTCGACCCGACCCGACTTTTCCGGCGAACTGCGGCGGTCTCCGGCCGTGAAACTTGGTCAGCTGGTTCGCCTCCTCCTCCCGGTCGTCCCTGTGGTGTTCTCTAGCGACGAGATCTACCGTGTGCGGCGCTGCAAGGCCGTGCAGTTAGTGTTTTCGGACCCGGCCGAAAAACACAACTCCGGCGTCACGGCTTCATGCTTCCTTGGTTGAGTTCAGAATAGGCTTCCTGATCGATCTATGGTGTTTGTTTCGATCGATTTACGTGGAAATCGGTTCAACTCAGTTGGGATTACTGTTGAAAGCTTGTGAGGTAGTTTTCGATCCCTTAAGCTTGTTTTCTGACTTCGATCCAGTTATGAAAGTTCACAAGCATGCTTAGATGAAGCTTTTTTATGTTGGAAGTTTTGTGAAATATTGAGTTTTGGCCGGCGGCGGTGCGCCACCGTCTGTGGCGGCGTTTCGGCTGTGTTCCGGCCATGTATGGGACTGTTTGTGGTATTATATATGTTCTAGTCGTTGATACGAGCGTTTCGATATATAATATGCAAATTTTGGAGTTCGTATGAAATTGTTATGATTTTTACAGTTTCATACAGATCGATTTATTCGATCCGTGAGGATTCGAGCGTCCGATCGACTTGTGGTTTGGTCACATCGATCGTGGACGTATTCCGAAGACTTTGGGAGGTCTCGGATGTGGTTTTGCCTCGATTGGCGCCACTTTGGGGGTTTTAGTTCAAAACAGGGGGTTTCGAACTTAAATCAAATGTAAATCGTCACTAAATTGGAAACGTATGTGAATAGGTACTTGACGAAGTACAGTAGACGATTATTTGTGAATTGGCGGCTTTTTGTTTTGTTGAAGACGCAGCAGGAGTTCGAGGTGAGTAATCTCACAAGGTTCTTTATGAACAGAATTACCATTATCGTTTTGGCGTTAATTATTAACTGCAAACTATAGTTGGTATTAGTAGGCATTCCTGAGCGAATGTCTACGTATATATATATTTACGTGAAATATATATATCATTGTGGATGATTGTGATGAATAATAATATGCATGATGATGTTCATATTATTGTTGAATGTGGCTTTTCAGGAAACAATATTGTGGAAAAAGATGTTTTCTATTGTTTGAAAAGTATTGAGCTTGATGTTACATTTTTGAGTCAAGCGTGACTCATTTTAAATGTATTGGTCCTTGTACCAAGGGTCACAGATGGTGAGCAGGAGTTAGGAAAGCCGAAGCTAGATGTTATAACGTTTTTAGGTCGGTTGCGACTTATTTAACGTTTAGCTTTAAGACCAGATAGGGTCAAAGAAGATTACATATCACAGATGGTGACATAGCACAGATGGTGACAGGTTGCAGACGGTGACCTTGACGTTGATTTCATGACCAGACGGGGTCTGAAGATCATGTGTCACAGATGGTGACAGAGCACAGATGGTGACCTAAATGTTGATTTTGAGACCAGACGGGGTCTGAAACCACATGTCACAGATGGTGACAGGTCGCAGATGGTGATCAAGGCAGGAAATAGGTAATCACGTCTGTAGTCGGACGAGTGATTACAATTTCAATAGAGTTCTAGTTATCTGCCATGATAGCTTATGAGAGTAACGGTCGAGGTTGCTTGAGACTCATAGGTACGTAGTTTAAAGGAGAGTTCCGATGGTATTCTTCTTTAATTGTCTAGATGAGACTTGAATTGCTACTTGATGGTTAAGTTAGCAAATAGAGCATGGTCATAGCGGTGACTCATGTTGTCCTTTCTTTGGAAAGGATATGGAATGTTAGAAGGAATCATGGCTGCATGTTTCCTTAAGTAGATTGATGTGAGTTGTTGATTGATGTTCATGAGTTACTCATACGAGCTTTCATAAGCTTACCGGGTTTTGTTGTGTGGAAACCCGGTGCACCATTCTTTTGGTGTAGGGGTTAATCCTGCAGGTCAGGAAAATCGTGGCTGAAGCTGAGGTAGCTACAGGCAGCTGAACGGGTAGGAAGCAAATTTTGTTGGCTTTGCCATTGTTATGACTTCCGCTATGTAGTAAGCTCTGAGGAGCATTTACGCTTTATTTTGTGATGGCAACTTAATTCGTAAATTTGTGTAATATATGACTCTATGGAGCGAGTGCATATTAACTCGGATGGTTTCAGGGCATCATTATGTACTTATTATAAAGGAAAGATGTTCCAGGTATTTGTATTGATGACTGAACATTCACGCATGTATAATTATGGGATTATATATATCGATTTTCATGTGTGTAAAATCAGGGGCGTGACATTCAGACAATGCACCAATCTTATAATTTCTACCCACACATATAATTTTAGATGAATCTCATTGAAGATATTCAAGTCGAATATTATCTAATACACGGCTTTGAATTAATCTCTCTCGTATTCATTGACATTTTTGGACCCACAAATCCAAAATCGAAAATGGGTCCTCAAAAACCTCAGTTGGCAACTTCAGAGCTAGCTTTCATGCACAATATCTACAAACTTGACTTAAATAGGAAATCGACCTCTATCTTCTTCTCCTTCGCACGTCCATGTTCCCTTTTTCAGATTCCGGATCCCGCAATCTAGCTATTGTATTTATATATAAGGTCAGAATGGTGCCTTTTGGATTTTGCTTCACATGCATTGTTAACAAAACTCACGGCACTACGGTGAAGAGTGGGGGCACTCTGCTTCCTACCTAGCTCTAATCACATTCCGACTTCATTAAGAACATATTTGGGGATTATCTCATGGGGATTTAGCATGTAATGTTTGAAAACTTTTTTATCATGTAAATTGAGAATTGAAATAATTAGTATTTTATTAGTCGAACTTACGACTTCTAAATTATTAAGAGAAGACTTATACCTCTAGACTAAATAATACTGAATTATTATTATTATTTTTTATTAAGAGTGAGGTAGTAAGTCACTTCAGTTATGTTAGTGAATTAGTAACTCATCCACTTAACAAAACCATACTAATCCATCAACGTAAATGCAAGAATCTGAATACCCCTTATATCTGTTGACCACAAAATGCTAAGAGTTGAGACTCGAACGCTAAACATACAAATTTCATGCTACACCGCTCGACCAACCTTATCATATCAGGTGATTTAGTACTGGACTATAATTTAAATTTTTTGTAACGAATCTCAGGAAAAAAAAAAAGTCAGGAATATTATAGCATGAGAACGTGGTATGAGGATCAAAGATTCATAGGGGAATAAAGGTAAGGAGAACTTCTTTTTTTTATTAAAAGGTAAGAGCAACTCCAACAGCTTCCCTATAATTTTTGTATTATAGAGAAGCAAAAGTCAAACCTTTAGCTTATTTTTCTTCTCTAACTCCAACAGATTCCCTAGTTTGCAGTAATCTATAAAATCTCCATATTCTTCTTTAAAATTTTGGAGTTTGCTGTAAATATAGGGAATTTGGTTTTCTCTCTCCTCTCTTTCTATAAAATAGAGATAGTTATAGGGAATCTGTTGGAGCAAAACAGTCTCATTTTTCCCTAAAGTAGAGAAAAATCAAAATATAGGGAATCTGTTGGAGTTGCTCTAAGGTAAGGTAAGGTATGGAAAACTTGGAGCTTTGTTTCTTTCTTTATTCTTTGCTTTGCAATTTGCAATTTGCATTTGCTTATTCGATTGTTAATTATGCGTTTGAACTTCGAATCTAGGGTTTGTCTCCATAATCCAAACTCAGATACCAAAACAAACAAAAGTATTATTATATATAAAACAACCAAAAGGCAATCTAAGACCAAAACCTGAGAAGGAAGCTTCATCGGGATAGCTCACTCGTCGTGGCACTCAATCAAGGGATTCAACCAGGTTGCTCCACGTGTCAACACCACTGGACACGTAGGGAGTGCAGTGACCGTGGGTGCAACGGCAAAAGACGAAACGTTGCCGTGATGTCCGGTGAATGATTTATCCTTCTTTCAATGCGCTTTTACTTTCGGCAGGAGCAATGGTCCATTTTGCCCATCATATTAGGTCACCAAATCTCATATTTCCCATCACGTATACATAAGCACATAGATGATCGTGTGAGGTCTAGTCTCGCACTTCATTAATGATTTAATTCTGTGTTTTTGTTTTGAGTTTTTATAAGGTGATAATTGTGTAGTTTGAAAATATTATTTATTTTATCTGATTATCATCAACACAAAATTAAATGAATGAAAATATACATATCAAACCACCACGTGATAGTCTAATTTTTTTTTTTTAAATTTTGATTCTGGACGACAATGTAACTCCTCACCCTATTTCTGATGTTAGTGAGATTTAAACCCATAACCTCCAAGATGTTATTTAGGCTAACTAACAGACCATTAGTTCACCGACAGTCTAAAACTATTTTAAATGACACCAATTATACATTGCTGCTATTGATTCATTTAAGTAGATAAGGAAACAAATGTAGGGCATAATTGGCTATTCATTTCTAATTTCCCAGATTGTACTTAATTTTAGCCCAAAACAGGTGAGCAATGAGGAAGAGACTTGAGGAAATTAACTATGGCAATAATAATAGGAACCCAACTAGGCAACAACTATTTACTTCCATCATAACAAAAGTACCATATACACTCCTTCAGCTCTAGACAGTTCAACGTACAGGTTACAGTAACACTTCCTTCCAAACCATATTTATCACACAAGTGCAACAGAGAAAGAGCAACAAACAAAAATGAAGAATTGGGGTCTGCTTTTCTGTGCTCTTCTGCTTCTTCAAAATCAGGGAATTCTTTTCCAGCTAGTAGAAGCAGAAGATGGGTTTGTGAAAACCAAAGGAGTCCAGTTTATCCTGAATGGAATCCCTTATTATGCACATGGATTCAATGCTTACTGGTTAATGTACATAGCCTCTGACCCATCTCAGAGAAACCTTGTCTCCTCTGCCTTTCAACAAGCTTCCAAAAATGGCCTCACAATTGCAAGAACTTGGGCTTTCAACGATGCTGGTTACAGAGCCTTACAGAACTCTCCCGGCTCCTACAACGAGCAAACTTTCCAGGTTAAATTCGATATCAAATCTTGTATAATTTGTAGAACAATTAGAAGTGCATGATTATTAACTTTACTGAAAAAAAGGTTGTGTCTTGATTTTCAAAGGGGTTGGATTTTGTGGTATCTGAGGCAAGAAAGTATGGGATAAAGTTGGTGCTGAGTTTGGTGAATAGCTATGAGAACTTTGGAGGCAGGAAACAGTACGTGGAATGGGCAAGAAGCCAAGCACAGCAGTCTATAAATTCTGAGGATGATTTCTACACCAACTCTGTTGTGAAAGGCTACTACAAAAATCATATCAAGGTAAATAACTCACTAATCAGATGAAAGATTAGTTGAGAGGTTCCATTTGTGTGGTTTGAGGAATTTTGATCTATTAGGCCTAATTTTCAGTTACATATGTAGATGGAAATTGCTGACAAGATTAAGTTTTGTTCAAAAATACGAACATACGTTTTCTGATGTTGGTTTTGTGTAATAGACTGTACTCACGAGAAGGAATAGTCTCACTGGAGTTGCTTACAAAGATGAACCGACTATTATGGCTTGGGAGCTGATGAATGAACCAAGATGCACTTCTGATCCATCAGGAAAAACCATTCAGGTCTCTTCACAAATTAACCATCTCTTTTCTTTTACTTTTTTTGTTTTCCTTCAACTTTTTTATGTTAGGTAATAATAGACATAAAGCATGTTCACATTTTTGTGTTTTTGTGACACTGACAGGCTTGGATTACAGAGATGGCATCTTACTTGAAATCTATTGATGGAAGTCACTTGCTAGAAGCTGGTCTTGAAGGCTTTTATGGAGAATCAAAGCAGCAAACTAATCCAAAATATTTTGAAGTTGGAACAGATTTTATGGCAAACAATCAGATTCCTGGGATTGACTTTGCCACTGTTCACTCATACCCTGACCAATGGTAATATTCACAAAATTACAGTTGCTAAAATTTTACAATTTTATTAAGATGACAAGTTTCTGAATTGGGTTATTTTATTGATGATGTGCAGGTTAACCGGGTCAAGTTACGAAGACCAAGTCTCTTTCTTGAGCAGTTGGGTCAATGATCACATCCAAGATGCACAGAACATTCTTCATAAGCCAGTTCTCTTTGCTGAGTTTGGAAGGTCTTTAAAAGAGTCGGGCTACACCACCAGCCAACGTGACCAGATTTTCAGCACTGTCTACTCGGCTATCTACTCGTCTGCTAGGGGTGGAGGCGCAGCTGTTGGTGGCTTGTTCTGGCAACTTCTAGCTGAAGGAATGGACTCTTTTCAAGACGGGTACGGGGTAGTGTTGAGTGAGAGCTCCTCAACTGTTAGTATAATTGCTGAGGAGTCTCATAGGCTTAACAAGATTCGGAAGATGTATGCCAGGCTGAGAAACATTGACAAGTGGAAGCGAGCAAGGGATACCAGAAGGGCACAATGGTGGTCTGGAAATAAGGTTAATGATACAGGAAACTGAAATGAATAAAGTAACAAGACTCGGTAGTTGAAACTTTCATACCTATAAATTTTAATGCGTGTAATGCAGGTGAATGCCCACTTTGCGATGAGTTTTGTTCATCCAAGGGAGTAGGTTGTTAATTGTTCTACGATTTGATAAGTAACAGTCCATGAACTTTATTATATATAAAAGATAGCACTTTTAATTTTATCGAGCAGCTATCAGTTTTACATACATGAAAGGAACTAGTAATTTACATAAAATAAGTATTCCAGCTGCATGTAAAAGCCACAAACCAAGTTCGTCTAAGTACTGGCAATGTGGCTCAATCTGAAGAAGAATCCAGTAGGGAAGTTTGTAGTTTATATAATAGTTCCATCATTAATGGTTGCGTTCTTCAGTACGACAGTGATTCCGGACCTAATGTAAAACCCTTCCTCTGCCCTCTCTGCTTCTTCAACTCCCTGAGAAATTAAGCATTTTGTTCACCAGTGTGAGTCGCAAATAAAAAGAACAATGATTCGATATAACAGTTTTCTTTAAAGTTTTAAGAGCCTTATATACTTACATCAGCATTTGTGATCACCACATTTCTTCCGATCTTCGCATTCTTGTCGATTATACAGTTCCTATAAAAATTTGACAAGCAAAATCAGCATAAAGAAGAAAAGGCAATAACTAATAAATAGTGGAGGGGCGTCATTGATATAAATTTCTGGTATGATATTTATGTTTTAGTTGTGTACGTGTTGGGTGTGTGCAAACGTGCAATAGAGGGGTTATCGAGTTATGTTTTCACCAGATTTTGGTATTTTCTCCCACACCAACTGGAACCTTTCCATCAGCTAGCAGAGATGCAATCTCTTCTTCAGTTTGGTAGTAGTCTGCACCCATCATCATAGTATCCTGAAAAATGATTTTTCATAACAAAATAAATCAGTGGCTCACTCTTAGGCAATGAGAAATATGTCTGAGTCCACGTTCAAACCATTATCTACCCACTAAAGAAAAGAGTATGCAAAGGAAGCTCACCTTCAGTTCAACACCGTACTCCAAACGTGACCGCACCCCAACTATGGAGTGTTGAACACTACATTCTCGTAAGAAGCAACCGTGTGATATTATTGCATCCATAATCTGCAAAGATCAATTGGCAATGAGACACAAAGTTACCTCCTACATCACAAAGTAAATTTAGCTTCCCAACATACCCTGCATTTTTCAACTTTAGTAGGTGGCAAGAATCTGGGAGAGGTGTAGAAAGGTGTCTTTGGATCATTGAATTCAAACTTTGGAGGCTGCGAGAAAAAACAATGAATCAGTTTGCTAGCCATTTTCTAATTTGTAATGGTTAACTTTTTTGATGTACTAGTTAACCAAAAGAAACTTCATCTAAATTATCTGACATCCAAAATTGGGAGAGAGTTCTAAATCCTAGTGTTCATTACCAACCTGTTCTGTGAGGGCCAAGTTGGCATCAAAAAAAGATTTTACGGTTCCAATATCCTCCCAGTAGTCATTGAACAGATATGCCTGATAATGTATGAGCATACAGTGTATTAGCGGCTAGACAAAACAGAACAAATAAAATATTGGAAGACGAAATTCATTGAAACACAAAAGATGAAAGAAACTTTTATGTCAAGTTCTATCTCACCTGGACATTGTGCTCCCTCACAGCTGCTGGAATAATCTCAGAGCCAAAATCATTGGAAGAAGGGTAACTAAATCTTAATAGCTTTAGTAGGACATCAGTTCTAAATACATAAACACCCATTGATGCGATATAAGGATTTGTCATAGCATCTAGCTCAGAAAGCCCTAGTACAGTGGTATCAACTTGCTGCAGTGTGAAAATGGGTCAAATGCAGAAAACAATTAGGGAAGGGCTGTGGTGCGTAATAAATACAAGTCCTTAATTAAACTCCGAGATTTGGAGCAAAACACAAAAGCTGGTCTGAATAAGCACTTTTATTACCATTGCTTCTAGATCGATGCCTTTAGGTTTCTCGGCAAAGTGGACGATACGACCCGACTGGTCAATTTTCATGAGACCATAATCTGATGCGCGGCTACAAGAAAATTACAATTTATTTGTCAGTTTCCGGCGTAAAATCAAGGAAGCGGTGATTTATAAAATGGTGGACAAGTAACAAAAAGTTCCACTATTATTTAAACTAAAGGATGAAAGCTGAGACCAGGAACTATTAGTTATGTAGAATTTCATCTTGATTTTAATTAAATTTACTACTCCTTGCAGTATATGTATAGCAGTACAGGTAAGTCAAGAATCTGATGTCATGTAATCATGAAATAGGAAACAATGTCAGGCAGTTTGCGAACTTTTAACATTGAACCTGGAACACTATGGCATCAAAATATGAGCAACTTACGTCTCATCCATAGGTATGCATGATACTGTAATGTCGGCATTTGTGTCAATATGTTTCTGCAAGTATAAGAATCATCAATAAGAAGCATTTTTAGAAGGTTATAAATAATTATTATTGCACCAGAAAGTAGCAAATAAACACCTGCACAAAATCCAAATAGTTCATCCGGTAGAGGTGATCGCCGGATAATATCACTATATGCTCAACATTTTTGTTCTTAGCATCCTGCACGAGTCATCCAAAAGCCCCATTACCATCTAATCCAACAGACACATAATCGTAAATTGATAACAACATACCTCAAACACCCATATAAATTGTCTCACAGCATCAGCTGTTCCTTGAAACCATTTTTTCCCAGCTTCTCCCGGTGTTTGTGTGGCTGCTAAAACCTGTTGCTTTCATATATTAGCTTTTTGATTCATCAAACATTTTCATTATAAATTGCAACAAGCAGACACATATGATTGCCATCTTACCTCCACAAAACCATCTCCGAAATTCATACCATCTCCAAAATTGTAAGTACGAGCAAGGTGGCGATTGAGTGAGAAAGAGTTGAATTGTGTTAGTATGAATATCTTTTTGATGCCACTATTAATGCAATTACTCATTGGGATATCAATAAGCCTGTAACACCCTCCAATTGGAACCTGAAAATCAGATAAGATCATTTTGAAAAAAATTCAATCTCCCATTTCATTTAGGTTCCTAATATTACTGAATACTGCCACAACCACAATGTTAGACAAGTTTCGATTCGTTTTAAAACTTCGAACTATAGTTCCTAGTCAATCAAATCCACAACATTTAAGTTCCAATATTTCCCTTTTCTAAACCATTCTGCAACATGGAAACCTTAGATTGAACACCGAAAAGGTAGTGAGTGATATCTTACCGCTGGCTTGGCTCTTTTGCTGGTGAGTGGAAATAGTCGAGTTCCAGCACCTCCACCCAAAATGATAGAAGCAACATTCTTTGGGTCAGCTTTTGGAGTCTCAAATAATGGTGCCTGAAATGTCTGAAACCAAAACAAACAGAAAATGCACAAAGTGATTCTCATTATTTACCCAAATGATAAAATCCCAAGGACTTTGATTCTCAAAATAATGTTAATATTGAGCACTGTGGATTAAACTTACCACATTATCTTGGCTGATATCAGGAGAGGTAAGAATAGAGTGTGTCACACCAGGCTTGATCTTTCTTTCAGATTTCAAGCTTTTCAACAATTGGGTACTCAAATCTCTGCTTTTCAGACTCCCTCTGATACTCTCACCCCAAAAGCCATTACCTTGGTTCCTAAGACCTCCTTCTCTGACTTTAACAGGAAGGGCATTAGCCTTCAGAGTCGCACAGCAAGAATCCATTGTGAATATGCAAACTACTTTACACAGATTTTATGGCTCTAAATGCAAAATTGGGGAATCTTAGAAAAATGGTTTCCACTAACTCGGCTTTATGGAAAAGAGAAGCAACCAACTTTCACAAAAGTGACATAAAACAAAGAAAGTCCCAGATCGGAGGCAAAACTCAGCAATTCCCGGATCAGAAAAAAATTCTATTATTAGAACAATGAGAAGCAAACACAACCCCAGAAGCCAAAAAAAGATGAAAGCTTCGATGTTTGGAGAAACCTAGTCTAGCGTTGGTGTGATCACCATGAGTTTGGGAAGAGCTTAAATCAAAGTGGCTTCTGGTGAGACCCAAAAATGGCAAGTGGAAGAGAGTGAATGCAGGAGCAATGAGGCTGAGATGATGAAGGTGGGGGGATTGGTGAAGAGTGAGAGAGGTCACGAGGAAAATCTCAAAATGACGCGCCTTTTAATAATAGTGTATGCACCTGTTTTCAACTCAATTCCAATTCTGTTAACAACACCAAAAATCCAGCAATTCTGGTGTAAATGATCTAATACTTATAAAATGATACCAACCTTGATATTTATAATTAATATTTTTATTAATAATTTAAAATGATATCAACCTCTTGATATTTATAATTAATATTTTTATTAATAATTTAAGAGTGTATTTAATATAATCTAACCATTTATTTATGTTGGTGCAAGTGCACGTCGGTGCACTGAATCATTCATCTTCTCAATAATGCCACTCTGATTAGAGCGAAAGCGACTCAACGGTCTGGCTTTGCTCCCTCTCCAACTATATCGGGTTTTTTTTTTTTTTTGAAAGAGTCCTTCCTTCTTTTTGATCCTTCTTTTAAGATTATTTATTGTGCAAACCAACATCTCTCATAGATCAAGGTGGCCTTTATTATTTTTGTATAAGCAAATAAAGAAATAACTTCAAATAATGGGACACACTCAGTCAAAACTTGATACATTTAAAAAAATATGAATATATCAACGGACGAGATTTTGATCCAAATCTGATAAGTATCCAAAGTCATTAAACGAATCTGATCATGGTCATTTTATACGTCTCTTATCTTATATAATTTGATAGTGCTTGCATCAACATGTTCTAGAAAAACACAGGTGTACGGGTATATGGGCTAGTCACCCTCCTTATTAAACCGTACACTGGAGGGTCGCTGTCTCTCCCGCCACGGAACAAAAGAAAATCATATGATATTGCTCGCTCCTACTGTTGCAAGAAATTAACGTTAGTGACGATGTCGACCGTCAAGTCTGAAACTTGAAAGCGACCACATTGCATGTGAACCGCAAACAAATGGACGGCATATATTTGGCACGACCCCCCATGTGCGTCTCTCATACCCGATCGTTTTCAGCAATCAGTGTACCTCTTTCTGCATTTTGCAGCAAACAGGAAAGTGAATCTCTGCATTTGTCAGATAGCTCTTCACCCTTCTCCATATATGCTGGGTCATCAAATCTATTAAACTAATGACCAACGAAGCAATCAGCTAAACAATTAAAATAAATTGTGAAGTGTGAGAAAGGTTGAAATTTTTTTGTGTGAAAATAATCGTTGATTCAATGAATAATTTCTCTTGAAATAAACTCTACTTTTATCATTGAGGTATGAAAAATGAAAGATTACTTATATGTACTATTAATGAGTGATACAATTCGTTTGACGGTCGAGTTTGGTCCCTCGAAGTTGAAATCCAATCACATTTCTTAGAAGTTTTGGAACTTTGCACGTGATAAGACTGTGCAGGTAACACAAACACCTACCATGGGTTCATTATTATTGCCCTATCAATAAGCATTCTTGTACTCTTTTCTTTGCCTTCTCTGATTTGTGGATTGTTGGACCCGAAGAAAGAAATATGAGCATTATAAGCTTCAATCACATGGTGGGCGCATGAAATGATCAAAATGCCAAGCGAGGAACACACAAACGCAAAGGGCCAACGCGTTTCTAACTCCATTCCCCTTGTTGGACGTCGCATCCGAAGCCGTACACGTGGCAGCTGAATTTAGTCGTTGAAAATATGGAATATTCCAAATATCACAAAAATATCTAAACCTACCTCTTTCCCCTTGTAGCTTGTGAGTCACCACCAGCATATCAATTATTGGTGTCAACACACACGGCACTGAGTAGGACGGGTTCAGTCGAGAAAATTCAAGTATGCATGAGTCACCATGCTCATCAATGCGGCCATTGGAGGAATTTTTGTGCCACCTGGCATCACCTCAATGGCTCCAAGCACAGAGAAGGTTCAAGTTTCCATATTGAGTAATTGTCTCCAATAATGGAAACATTATGCGACATGGGAACATTTTCCCTTATTCTTATTGGGTTGTCAGCATCCAGCCCAATCTTTTTGTCTTAGCCCACGGTATGCTTCAGCCCCAGTACCCGAGCAAAATCCTTTGCCGTAGCCCGTAGATAAGTGCAAGCCCGATACCTAAGGGTATTTTTTCTATGCACGAGGAATCCGATTCGTGTTCTAACGCATTCGAAGATATATCATTTTGGACAGCATAGAAATACTATAGGTCCCAATTCGAGGTAATATTATTTCTTTCCGATACAATTTTGGCCGACTCGATCATAATAGTACATGATTCACCATAGCAACATGGGATATATGGCAACGATTTCCTCAACCCAATTAGCTTCTTAAAATGCAATCCCATAAGTCCACAGTATAGACTCTTCCAAATAAGCCCAATTAGCTCAAAAAGCCCACTCAGAGGGTAAGTTGGTCCACAGAACCACATAAACCTCATCTTCTTCTTCATCCAGAATCTATCTTCTCCGTCCTTCCCAAACCGAAGCAGAAATGGCGCTCAATCTAACCAACACCTTCCTCCAAGGACATTCCTGCCCACGGGTCCTCCCTCCCAAGAAGGTAAAATTCCCGAAATACCCTCTCTCATTTCACTTCCCCCTAATCCAATCCACCCCGGCTTAAATTGTCTTTTTCAGGTCTCCAATGTTGTCGGGTCGGGGAGTTTCCGGCCTGTGGTGACGTGCAGGAAGAAGGAGATACACCCGGAGTTCTACGAGGACGCCAAGGTGTACTGCAAAGGAGAGCTCGTCATGACCACCGGTGGGACCCAGAAGGAGTACGTGGTGGATATCTGGTCCGGTAACCACCCCTTCTACCTCGGCAACCGGTCGGGTCTGCTGGTCGACGATGACCAGGTCGAGAAGTTCAGGAAGAAGTACGGCGGGCTCACGGAGATTATGGATATTCCGGTGCTCAAAGGAGAGATTGTGCTGCCCTCTAGGAAAAAAGGGGCTGGGAAAGGAGGCAAGAAGAAGTAGAACAACCCACACCCAAACAAATTATGTGCAAGCTCTTTGCTTCTGCTTTGCTTTGCTTCAACTATCTGAGATTTTTAGGTGGATGCTAAAAATTCAAGCTTCAAGGTGTGTATTTTGTGAAATGGAATAGAATTGAATTTCAATGCTGATTCTGATTCTGTGCTCGGCGTACTCCCATTTTTCGCATTGGACATTTTTTTTCTTTAATCTATTGTAAGTTTTCGAGCATGTTTGTTCTTTAATCTATTGTAACCAAAAGTATATATAGTTTTCGAGTATAGGATGAAGATGCATTGAGCTGTGAATCCGTGGAAATTAGGAAAGCCAAGTGCTGTTTATATCTAGTATAAGCGCAGATGTGATGAATAGTGTAGGTGCTGGTGAATTTTATAGAAAGCCTTTTGTATGTAGATTGCAGGGTTATTATCTCATTGTGTTAATGACCTGCTGATGGTTCAGTTAGTTTGAACTTGAAGAGAAATCTCTTTGATTTGGTTGCAAATGTTAGACTATAGTGTGAATCTCAAAGCATTTTATGAAGAAAACTCATTTCTAGTGCCGGTTATATTGCAAAAGCTAGGAGTCAAACAGCAGTAGTTGTGCAGCAGTGTTACTACGTAGTTTGTTTTAAGTTTTAACGTAGAAGCAGTAGTGGTTCTGCAGTAGTATCACTTTGCTGCTTGTTTTAACAGAGTGCACCGAAGTAACGTTGATGATGTTGTTACACAACCCGTGTCATATGAGGCTGACTTATTTGGCTGAAACGAAGCTAACTTTACACTCTGTTTACACATATAAGTAACTGGATATCAAAGCTTGAGGTCACAGAAATTGCTGGCTGCTGCTGCGGTTGATAAACAATCAACAATTAAAGTAGCAGAAGCATGCGAACCCTGGGAATTGAGCATGACAAGCTCCACGCTGAGCACCTTCCCAGTTCCTACACTGACGATGGCAGTTGCCAGTGTTCACACATAACCCTGTCCATGTTTTACTCCGCCTTTGACAGATTCTTGCTTCCACCATTCCCATCTCTGCATGTAACAAGTCATAGACAAAATTTTTCACCACAGTTAAATTTTGAGCATGTATCACACACACACACAAACTTAATGAAAGATAATTTACCAGTCGATGCAAAGAGGAGGAAGACAGACAGAAAGAGGATGAGATAAACCAGGTGGTGACCAAGTAGCTTAGCCATTTTTGCTTCTGATCTCTTACTACGCTCAAAGTGTAAGGCAGGGTCTGAGTTCCTAGTGCCATGAGTTGGTGTTATTTATAGGCTGAAGCCATTGATCAACCACAACCCAATTCTTATCGCCATAGACAGGTGGATCGATTTGTTTAGGTTAATCACACATATTCATGCAATCTGATCGATTTCGATAAACATGAACATACGAAATTCAGCTGCATGTGTTTGAATTCAACTTCAGAACCTCCACTTTAGTCTGTCGTAATGTCCGAAATGCTTCGTGCTTGTTCTCATTAGGCTATACAGTGATATGTATAGAGCTTGATCGAAGTCAAAGTCAAATATCATTTTCTAACGTGCACCGAGGTGATACAATAGGCTCCCTAGGATGGGCCAGACTCAAATGGATTCAAAATAATAGGACTGATGGACCCAAGTCTAAAAAGCATGAACTTGGTAAATTTGACGGTTGAATTTGGGCCCAATACAGTACGTCCATTCCGAGGTTAAATCAAATCAATTCACACTTAAAGAACTAGGGCTCTAGGCTAGGGTTCAGCTAAAAGAAGACAACCATCGCTGCCTACCTTGTGCTCGTTGTGCCTATACTATCACGGGTCAGTTTGATCGGAATTTTAGAGCGGGTTGAACCACGGCGAGTTCAAGCAGTGCACGTGTTGAAGATTAAAGAGTTACTTCAAGCCGAAGCTCGTAAGAACGAACACCATGATGCACTAGTCTGATACAGCTTATTTATAACACTAAAATTATATTTACATGCCATAATTGTGTAAATGAAGATCCTCATTAGATTTTCAACAAGATTTAATCAAGCAAAAGTATATATATTTTTGTACCAAGGCCATTACACCTGCATGCTTGTATATACTCCAAAAGAATTGTCTTCCGTTAAAAATTTGACACGAAGGAGATAGGTAACAGTAAAACCTATACAATACTCCAAAACGAAAATAATATAATAATTTAATTGCTTGTGGTCGAGTTCATTTTGGTGGCCCAATCTTTCTCCTTCACCTTTGGTCCTTCAGCTAGAGGCCAATGGCCACCGTCCTAAACAGCCGATTGGCCGAACTCCCCTCATTTTCAAACAAAACTACTCTGCCTCGTCAAAAAAAAAAAAAAAAACTACTCTGCCACTTTAACAATACACTAATACAGGATGATCTTGTTTGTGTTTGTTTTTCTCTTTTGGTGTGTTTTGTTTCAATCTCAAAGGATATCATGTATTTACATTCTATTGTAAAGTCCCAGCAACAAGGTATAAAAGGAAACGGGTCTTCCATCTTTTTATATATATATATTTTTTTTTCGAGAGCAATTTTAAATGAATTGTTATGCTAATCTATCAATCTACGTTAAAAAGAATATATCATAGTCAAGTAAGGATATAAGATGTCGGATTAGAGAACCAAAATGACAGCAAGCAAAAGAAAATTACATTATAATAGGGAGTGGTAAGCATCGTGATTTAAATGAAACATGATCCATCCAATGTTGGATTCGATGAGGATATTTTTTGCATAATTGTGTTGGTGGACCTACAAATAAACCCTAAAAGATTCATTGCAAAGCCTTTTTTTATCTTATGGGACACACGAGTACAACCGTAAAGTTTTACCGGGATATATTTTAACAATCGAAGACGACCATTACCTAATCTTAATTACTTCTTGTGTTAAACAAATATTACTTCTGTTTGAGAGCGGAAAGTTTGCAATAATTATGCTTTTATAAGTTTCAGCTAATGAGAATTGGGGGTTAAATGCTTTGCAAGGACTCGGGATCAGTGTTCAAAATGCAATATAATATGTCAAGATCAAGCTTTGATTTTAGGGTACTGGTTTGATCTTTAGTATCAAAAATCGACGTCAATGGAAGATTTCTTGCCAAAAGTATGTTGTTATTGGTAATGAATTTGTTATCTTGTATATATTTTCATTCGCAGTCGCATCAACATATAGATTAATTATTTCAAAGCTATTGATTGACTGTTTTCAGGGTTCCATTCAACCATCTTGGTCTATCAAAAACATTCTTAGAGACATCTTGTGTCTATCTAATCAACTTCAAAGTGAAAAAAATAAAAATAAAAACGGGTTTAACTCTTAACATCAATCTTGCACTGTCCAAAGCATGCTAACATCCTTTGGTAGAATCCCTGTAATTTGGCTTTGACTCCAACCCTCATGAGGATTGTTTGTAGTGTAATTAACCAAGCTTCAAAAACGGATCTTCAATGAGGACTGATAGTCTTGAACCAGGACTGAAAATTCAATCTATTAGGGACAATCGGACAACGTGCAGCAAGGGAAAACCAATCTTGCCAAATTCAATATGTGCATTCCCATTATGGTCCAACCGTAGAGGGATTTTTTATACATGGACCAACCGTAGAACTGAAGTACGTTTGGATAGAGCCTTCGCCAACGAGAATTGGTTTGATGCATGGGCAAACTTTGAATGTCGCACCATTACTCGTGTTAGTTCTGATCACTACCCCATTATGGTCACCTGCAGAAGGACTCAACAGTCATATAGGGCTCCCTTCAGATTTCAGAGCATGTGGCTAAAGCAAAAAGATTTCAGGCCTCTTGTGCATGATTTTTGGACAAGTCTATCGTATTACGGATGTCCTATGTTTGTTCTTTCATCTAAACTACGAGCCCTCAAATTTATGTTGAAACATTGGAACAAATCAATATTTGGAGATGTCCACAGCAATATGTTAAATGCAAAAACAGCTCTTGACAGGGTTCAAAGTGAAATTGATATGTTGGGACCCTCTATTGAGCTCTTCAAGCAAGAGGATGAGGCCAATGTTGCTTATCAAACTGCGTTATCAATGCAAGAGACTTTTCTTAGAAGCAAATCAAGGGTTCGTTGGTTGGCTGAGGGAGATAGAAATACTTCTTTTTTGCATAAACTGGTGAAAGTACAGCGAATTCGTAACTCAATGGCATCTCTTAGAGAGGGTACACAGGTCCTTAATACTCATGACCGGATTGCCACGCATGTAGTAAATCATTTCAATTCTCTGTTTACTCGAGATGACGATCTTATTGACACTGGTCTGGTTGAGCGAGTTATACCTGCATTGGTGACAGAGGAGGAAAATTTAGCTCTTGCTTTGATTCCCTCTACAGACGAAATCCGATGTGCAGTTATGAGCTTGGATGGATTTAGTGCTCCAGGCCCCGATGGCTTTAGCGGTGATTTTTTCCAAGCCTGTTGGGAAACAGTGGCTACTGATGTCGTTGCAGCAGTTTGCAGCTTCTTTGAGAATAAGTTTATTCTTCCCAATTTTAATTCAAGCACGATTATTCTCATTCCAAAAAAGGAAGAGGCAGAGGTAGTTTCAGATTACAGACCAATAGCTCTAGCCAACTTTGTTTTCAAAGTGATTACTAAAATACTTGCAGACAGGCTTGGGCAGATAGCTTCAAGAATAATCTCTCCAAATCAAAGCGGCTTTGTTAAAGGCCGAAATATTGTTGATCCAATAACCCTCACTTCAGAGTGCGTTAATCTATTGGATAGAGAGAGTCGTTGGGGTAATATTGCTATTAAATTTGATATATCCAAGGCGTTTGATACTTTGGATTGGGGATTCTTGTTACGAGTTCTTAAAGCTTTTGGCTTCAGCTCAGTGTTTATTGACTGGATTCATGCAATACTCAAGTCTGCAAGGCTATCTGTACAGGTGAACGGGCAAGCTTGCGGTTTTTTTGAATGCTCGCGTGGTGTTCGACAAGGTGACCCTTTATCACCGTTATTATTCTGCCTAGCTGAAGAAGTGCTTAGTAGGGGTTTGAGCCGTCTTGTTTCAAAGAAGAAGTTCTCTTGCATTACAGCTCCCAAAAAGTTGTCACCTCCATCTCATGTTCTATTTGCTGATGACATAATGGTGTTTATGCAGAGTACATCTCGAGGTATGAAGGCTCTAATGAATTTTATGAGTGAATATGCTTGCAATTCAGGGCAGGTAGTGAATAAGCAAAAGTCCTCCATTTTTCTGGGGAAATATGCAATTCGAAGAAGAAATTTTATCAAACGTACTTTGGGCATCAGTGAAAGCTCTTTTCCTTTCAATTACTTGGGTGTGCCAATTTTTCAAGGATGCCCAAAACCATGCTATTTTCAGGCCCTAGCGGACAAGGTACGTTGCAAACTGTCTTCTTGGAAAGGTTTACAATTGTCTCAAGCTTCTAGACTTCAATTAATTAATTCTGTTGTGCAAAGTCTTCTCACTTATAGTTTTCAAGTCTATGAATGGCCTACCTCTCTGCTAAAGAAGGTTCAAGCTTGGACTAGGAATTTTTTCTGGTCTGGAGACCCCTTGAAGAGGGGTAGTCCGTTGATTGCCTGGAAGCTTTGTTGTATGCCTACTGACATCGGAGGATTGGGGTTGAAGAACTTATTTACTCTTAATAAATCTCTTTTGTTCAAACGATGTTGGGACATCGTTCAAGCCTCTTCCACATCTGCAAATTTCCTCCGAACTAGATTTTTCAACTCTTCATTTCAAGTCAAAAAGTGTTATCAGCGATCTTCAGTGTGGCTTGGTTTGAAGAAGCTTTGGAGATCTTTTTATTCTGGTGTGCAGTGGGTTGTGGGTAATGGCAAGAGTGTTCTCTTCTGGTCTGATAATTGGCTTGGCTCCCCTATTGCAGAAACCCTGACTATAAATAATGAAGTGGTAGACTTTTTTCATGAAAAGGTGAGTGATTATATTGTTGACCAGACTTGGTCTTTACCCTCTCAAATGCAAGTTTTGTTTCCAGATGTTGCCACGCAGGTTCTGCAAACCCATCTGCCAACTTTTGAAGCAGATGATACTACTGTTTGGGCACAGGCTTCTTCCGGGTTGTTAACGGTCAAGGAGGCTTATTCATATCTCTCTTCTTTTCCTCCTAGTTTGGATTGGTGTAAGCTGATTTGGCACAAGGCCATTCAACCTCGCAAGAGCATAATTACATGGAAGGTGATGCATGGGAAACTCCTTTCAGATTTTGGATTGCAACGTAGAGGGTATTCCCTATGTTCTAGGTGTGAATTTTGTCATAATGATACAGAGACCATTGCGCATATCTTCCTCAATTGCAGATTGGTCAATGAGTTTTGGGTATGGGTTTTACATTTGTTTCGGATCAATATTCAAGCTCCAACATCGATCAATGCATTATTATCTGCAACTTTAACTGTGAGGTTAACTCCAGCAGTTCGAAAGCTATGGATATTTGCCTTCTGCAATGCAATATGGTGTTTATGGACAAAAAGAAACAAGTTAAGGTATGATGGTGGTTCTTTTCAGCTAAACATTTTCAAGCATTTCTTTTTACTCTCTCTAAAAGAGTCTGCTTCCCTCTATTTCTCCCACTTTACAACCTCAGCAGGAGCGCTGCCAGTTTTTAATTTACTTGGTCTTTCACCTTTGAGGTTAAAAGCTCCAAGGTTTATCCAAGTTTACTGGCATCCTCCTTTAGGGGATTGGTTAAAAGTTAATACTGACGGTTCTTTCAAGGGACCTCAAGCAGCAGGCTTTGGTGGAGTATTTAGGGATTCAGAGGGCTTGTTCAGGGGTGCTTTTGCACATAGAGTTATTGTTTCCAGTGCAATTGAGGCAGAACTTTCGGCGGTTATGGAAGCTATAAGGGTGGCCTCAGAAAGGGGCTGGCAGAAACTTTGGCTGGAAACAGACTCTGTTCTAGTAGTCAACTACTTCAAGGCACCTCAGTTGGTTCCTTGGAAGCTAAGAGTGGCATGGGCTAATTGTGTGAAATGTGGGCAACTCATGCAATTTAAAGTAAGTCACATCTACAGGGAAGGAAATGCATTGGCTGACAAATTGGCTGACTTTGGAGCTACCAATATGGGTTCTATTTGGTACATTAAAGTCCCTTCTTTTGTTACAGGCCTCTATGGACGAGATTTGACATCAGGCACTAACTACCGTTTTAGGTAGTTGATTAGTTTCTTCTTTCACTATTGTAATTGTTTCTTTTTAGTTGTTTTTTCTCTGTACGAGTAATTGGTACTTTCAGTTGTACTTGTTCAGCTTGTGTTTTCTTATGGCAAGGTTTTGGCCTAGCCCCCCTTGCTATGTATCTTTTATTTTTTATTAATAAATTCGGGTAAGAGCGCTGAAAAAAAAAAAAAAAAAAAAAAAAAAAATATGTGCATTCCCATCGGTTTATGTCTTTAGGCTTTTCCTATTCAAATATATTGATTCCAATGTTTAATTTGGGTATCTTCACATGTACGTCTCCACTCTCCACTAACAGTATCCATTAGGGGTCGTCAATGGGCAGGGTAGGGCCGGCCCTGCCCAAAATTAATGGGTTCGGGCCGGGCCAAAACATATATTTTTTATTTTTCGGGTTGGGCAGGGCCGGGCTTCTCTTAAAAATCAAGGCCCAGGGCCGCACGGGCTTTTTAGGGCCGGGTTGGGCCGGGCTTTTTTGGGAGGGCAGGGCCGAGCCCATTATATTTATATGTCATATTATTTTGTTAAAAAAATACAAAAACCTATGAAAAAATGATGATATGTTAATTATTGAACAAAATAAAATACAAAATTAAAAAAACATATGGCCTAATGCAATAATTAGTTCAATATAACTACATAAAAATATATTAATACAAAAATTGAATGGGCTTTCGGGCGGGCTTATAAGACCGGGCTGGGCGGGCTTTAATGGGCATATAACTGGCCAGGCCGCGGGCCGGGCCTGGGCTTTGAACCCTCCGCCCTAGCCCTGCCTCGTGTCCAATGGGCAGGGCCGAGATGGGCTTTTATGCGGGCCGGGCCGGGCTTTTGCCCACTGGGTCGGGCGGGCGCCCATGGGCTTTTAGGCCCGCGGGCCAAATGATGACCCCTAGTATCCTTGTTCAAATCAAAATTTTCAAGAGCCCTAAACTTATGTTGTACAGAATACATTGGATTTGTACTTATGAAAACAAACTAAATAGCATATGATCATTATTTCTTGATGAATTTTTCAATTAATAGAACTGCAAGAATTCAGTTCCATGGTTAATGGAGCCATGGATGCCAAGAGAAATAGCAAATGAAGCACAAAGAAAGAAATGGACGCAGAGGAGAAATAAAAATGACCAGAAATCCCTAACTTATGAATTCAGTTCGAAGACTAGGTTTTTTTTTTCCCTTGTGGTATTCTAACGACGTTAAGATTGATTTGAGAAAAAACAAAAATTCCAAAAAGATTGTTAGCTTATGTGGCACAGTTAAACTCATTGGATTAGAAGGAGGATTAGGATTTTATGAAATTTATGTAAAGTAACTTTAGAGGATCCAAATCCATTCTTTAAAGTTGTTTTTTTTTTTTTGTTCAAAGAGCATAACTATGTCTTTGACTCTCTCTCGAGAGGACTATCGTTAGTTCCTCTCTACGGCGAGCAACGACGACAAAACGTCTCGTCTGCTTCTTTTTTCATATTGCGGCGGCGATAAAATCATTTGTCTGTCTCTCTCTTTGGGTGGAGGAGGCATACTTGCTAAGGTTGGTGGGGATGGGTTATGGTTGACCGAATCTGGCATGGAGGAATTCCAATTGGCAGTGATGGATCTACTCTCTATCCGACAATCTGTGTCGGGGAAGGCTATAGTAGAGATCGGGGGTCCGATATAAGCTTGGTGGTGGTTGTGTTGTGCATCTCTGATCGGGTTCGTCCCGAACTAGGGACTGATTTCTTTATTGCTTGCGACGGAGCTCCTCCTTGGGAAGTAGATGCGGTTGAAGGGTAGGAAATTGATACTTTGATGGCGGTGCCGTCCAAGATCGAGGAGCTCTGGATCCCGGATGCTGGTGGAGCGGTTTGCGTTGGTGACGGAGGTAACCTCTTCTCTGGCGGCTGGATGGAGGCTGTGGAAGATGGAGGTTGGTCTTGGTTGGTGACTTGGGCCTCCAAGTAGGCTTGCTTCTTTGGGCTAGGGTTCCTTGTGGGCAGTTTTGATTTGTGTTGGTGGGCTCGGTGGTTCTCGGCCCATCAGCAAAGTGGCACTTTGTTCATTTTATTGTTGGTCATGATGTCTCTTTTCAAGGTGGAGGGCGAGGCTGTGAAGAGGGTGGAGTCTGCTACTGCCAAGAGTAAAGTGGAAGGTGTTATGTCACCTTCTACTGATAGTTTAATTTAATTCTTGTTTGGGTCGCAAAAACCAGAGCCATAGTTGGTTCCATTTTATGTCTGCTTCGAGGTTTCTTGGTTTTGTTAGAATAAAGACGAGTGGATTTTCTAAAACGTGGGTGTACTCGGGACTTATTGGGTTCTTGTTTTTCTACAATAGGAATTTAAGAGGTTATAAGAGCAAGTGCACCCGTAGTCAAGAAAAGACAAAGTCAAGAATTCGACTAGTCAAGATGCTATTCACTGCCACTGGACATGGGTTTACACCCGTTGTTTTTCTTGCCCGGTCAATATTGTTCATTATTATATAATTTGAGGGGGTCTCGAAAATCGACTTTTTACACATACATAATTTGGGAAAACTTCCTTCATGAAAGTTATAGAGATCGTCGATACGATCTCGTGCATACATGGAACGCAATATTCGGAGTTCGTATGAATTAGTTATAAATTTTTGAAAATTTGAAAATTTTCTATAAATAACAAAAATTTCTGGTCCTTTTTTATAAGGACAGATTTTTCTTCTTTTCTTCACTTTCACCCCTGAAACTCTCTCCTTTCTCTCCTCCGCGTCTCCTCAGACCCATCGGGTCCCGACCGACCCGACCCGAGTTTTCCAGCGCCGTCGTGCGTCCTCCGGCAGCGGACCCGAGCCATACGGGCTCGCCTCAGCCCGCTCGTCCTCCCCATAGTGGTGCCTCACCTCATCACTCAGGCCAGAAGGAGATCGAAGGCCTCCCACAGCCGTGCGACGTGACCCAGCCGGAAGTCCAGTTTTCTGGCATCCTCTAGGCGACTGGGCGACAAAATCCTGCTGCAGGTCGGCCACGTGGCACTTCTGGATTAGTCCGTGTCTTCCACCCTTGGATTTAGCCGCGTCTGTCTCTTCGCAGCTTCCTGATGTCACCCACGTTCTGTGGTTGGCCAAGCTGGCATCTCCATGACCTTGGGCAAGAAAATAGTCATCGGCTTGCCCCTTTTTTTTATCTCAGTCATGCAAAGCCAAAGTTTGGCTGGTCAAACAAATCCCGGTGGAAGCTTGTTTCTCTCCATGCCCGGTCAATACATCATCATTCCCTCACTTTGCCCGGGCAAAGTCATACCGGTGGACTTGCTCTAAGGAACGATTGCTTTCTGTCGACCCCATAGTGGTATTTCGTTTTTGTACTGCTTGCTGAACTTAATGAAATGGCTGACCTATTTCGATAAAAAAAAAAAAAAATTGTTTTTTTTTCCTTCTTGTATCCCAAAAAACATATAAATTAATTATGTGAATTGTGAAATTTGCTTTGGTATATTTTAGAATCCGGGACATGTCACGTGGAGTGAAATTTTGCAATTTCTAATTTTCATTTACATTAGAAATTATGGAAAGAAGAAGAAGGAACTACAACCTCTAGGTACCCAAAAAGTAACCCTTTTTATGCTATGAGTGTCTCTGCCCGTGGAGGCTTTGTTCTCTTCTCTCTCGCTTTTTCTTGGCACATCAAGTTACTACAGGGGTCTACAGCGTTTAATAAAAGTTTGTTTTTCATGGGTTTCATCATCTCCCTCAATCAAACTCATGTCCCAACTCCCATCTTTGTCTCTCTTTTCTTTTCAACCAACGCACACACAATAAATATCTATTACTTTTCTATGCAATTGAAAACAAATATTTATTTTTAGAAAGAATCAATGGAAAAATCGGCTCCTGTAATTGATTTTTATCGTAAAATCCGACTAAATCACTTAATAAGTAAACTAGTACTTTCAATAATATGTGGAGTTAGCAAACATCCGATTCTCTGAGATCTTGTGGAGAAATTTTACCACAAACCGAACCTCTGTGGCTCATGATTGCCTCTGAATATTTTCGGGCAAAAATAATTTTTTTTATTTTTTATTGTTCAATCACACGGTATCCTTAAAAGCTTTCTAGGCTCAGAAATTAATCCGTGTTCGGGAGATCTTGTCAGAACGCTTCCTCCCCCTGACCACAAAAAATATATTGAGATTTAACTCCAATAAGCTGAAAAATAATCTTCAATTGCCTTGCAAGTTAAAGCTGAAAAATAAATAAATGTTCTTGGGTGCATTATTCACAGTCTAGATAGTGCCACGTAAGATTAGAGTTACAATAGCGTTCTTGACGGGGGTCGGTCGGTCTTCCGGTCAAGTCACCGTGGTACTAGTTTCCCAATTTTTCATAGAAAATTTCTGAGAATATGTTACAGTACTTGCATGATTGATTCTCCTTATTGTACGCATATTATTATTATTAACCTACCCTTTTTATATTTCGAATAAAATCGAAACGATTTCCCTGAGCTCTATATAAAGGGCCAAAACATCACAATCGTTAAACAACCAAAGCAAAACCAATTAAACCCTCAAGGCATTTCCAGTTAGTTTCTCTCTCTGCCGTTTTGATACCATGGATTCACAGAGACTCGTCTTCGACAGTGTCAAGGCCGAGAAAGCCAATGCCATGAGACATTACCGGTGGCGCCAGAACCTCCGGTGGTTGTGGAAGGCGTGTCTGCTATTCGCGCCGCTCTCTTACGCGCTCTGCCGCGACGCGCCCCGCCAACTCCTTATCGCCGTTTTCAACAGCAACCTCTGCGTTTTTTTGCTTCTTAATGCCTTGGTTGTCGTCACGTGTGTTTTGTCCGGCGAAAACGTCGCCGGCAGCGACAAGTCCGGAGGAGTTACGGAGAACGATATTTACGGCGAGTACGTTGCCAACGTGGAGTCTACTCGCCGGAGTGACCCTGTCGCCGGATTCAAGGGGTCTGAGTTGGTCAATCCCGAGGCGGAGGAGGGTTTAGCGAAGGAGAAAGAAATTGTATGTTTCGTTTCTCGCCGGAGTATGGTCGCCGGATATGAGTCTCCGGCGGAAACTGAGACGGCTATTTTGCCGGAGGAAGTTTCAAACTTCCAAGGAATCGAATCCTATGAGAATGTGAATGTGGAATCTCTACTGCCGGTTTGTGAAGACAAAGCGGTTACTGAATGTAAAATTGTGGTCTCTCCAGTTTCTGCAGTTACCACGAGTACTAGTGGTAGTGGTTGTGGTGAGGAAAGCGAAAAGGTGAAGGGTTACCGGAGGACACAGTCGGAGAGTTTCGAGAAGAAGAGGAAGGAGCCTAAGAGGGGTTTGCAGCGATCGAAAACAAAGATGGAGGACTTGTCGGCTGAGGAGTTCCGACACCAGATCGAGCTTTTCATTACTGCTAATAAGTACATGATTCAGATGCTTGAGGAAGATAAATGAACAAACAGAGAGGCGGTTCTGTTTGTTTGGTTCATTCTAGTACAAATTTAAATAAGTAGGGATGGAGGTAATTTGCTGGTAATATTTCACTGGTAATTTATTATAGTACAAATTAGTAGTTGCCTGTTTTACAAGGCTTAGCAGAGACATCATGTACTTTTACTATTGTCTCAATCTCAGAGATGACAAGTAATGAAAATCCTATGGAGTTTGAGCATTGCGGTGTATCCTGATTTCTTGGTTCTGGGTTTTCTGCCTAGCTCTTTGATCATTAATTCTTACTTGGTATAATTTACCTTCCATGTCCAAGTATAATTTACCTTCCATGTCCAATAGTGAAATAGTGGATTGGTGTGTTCTTGAGGAGTAGGAAAGGAGTTGAAGAAGACTGAAAGTTTGATCAATATCAAACTACCTTGAAATGATGCCGTGAGATTCTGAGAATGAACTACCAGAATTGGTCAATTTTTATTAGCCAAACTGACAATGATAATATGTTGAATTGTTGGTTATCTGTAATCAGAAACAGACCGCTTTTATAATTATGGTTTTAGAAACAAATCAAAGGTCAATAGTCAAGACGATTGGAGCTTAAAAGTTGCCTTGGTTTTGGGGCAAAATGTATTGTGAGAAGACTTCAAAAGCAAAAGAACAAAAATACAGATCAAAACAAACTGGGAAGCAAAAAAAATCCCTTGAATTGTTTTATCAGAAGAAGAGGAGGAGGATATATTTGCGTTGGGTCAGTTTGATGTGGCTGCTCTGGGCGTCAGTGATTCAAACCAAAATCTCTTTGACTTTTGAGTCGAACTTAGAACTTCTTATTTACAAAGAAAAGACTTATGTCACTCTACTACTAACTATATGATCATGAGTCAAATCAATATATGCCACTCAATCATGCTTTGTAATTTCGATGGTATTGCAGAAACTTCTGAGACAATGCTGTAAGTTCCCCGGTTAACTTCCCAGTCACTTTATCATTATTTTGACCTCAAATTTACTATTGTGAAGCAGTGAATTTACCATTGCGCTGATGATCACGTATATGATTGAATTTTACTTTTGAAGCCGAATTCTGTGGCTTTTTGCAAGCACATGATAGCACTAAATTGTAGTAGCTAATAATATAGGGAATGATTTACCAGACTCAATGGGATTGATGTAATCTTATTCTTGCAAAAAGTCACTTTGTTGTGTACTTTAGGCATTCTATTGCATTAAACTATTAATGGTGATAGCCCCCCATGTCTTCCATTTTGGGTCTCTCATGATTACGTTTACACTAAGCTTTGGCTAGTTTGTTAATCTCTTACACACTTAGCTTTTGGGATTGTGATTTCTAAAGCACTTCTGGCAAGATGTAGTGCAGGTATAGCAAAGTTACCACTAATTAGTGCAGGTAGAGCTACCTGATATTTCAATTCCTTCAAATTCACTAGCATCATATCCATCATCCACTAATAGGCAACTTCTTGCCATCCCAAAAATTTAAAAGACCTCGACTTTATAAAATTAGTCATAAGTTTGGGTGCACTCCATGTGTTTGATAAATTACCTCAAAGAGTAACAAAACATTTAGATGACACATAATACAAGATGTTTCAACAATTCCCAAACCCTCTGTTATTGTTGTTGTTGTTGTTTTTTTTTTCTTCGTTGAAACAGAGATTGGAAGACTTGACCACTTATTTTATTAGAAAAAATAGATGGATACACCAAGTTTGAGGTGATAGAAGTCGAAACCCACAATAGCAAAGCAAACAAACAATACATGATCAACAAGCTAACGAAATCGAAAATTGGGCAAACCCAAATAATCCCAATTGCTATGAGAAATAACGAAATCATGAGGCACATCCCTCACCAAACCAAACCATCCGAAGAGAGGCCGTGGTTAGTAAGAGGATGTCTGCTACTCGGTTTCCTTCATGATAAAAGTGAGAAGAGCGGAATTGCATTTGAAAGATGTGGTTCCTAAATCATTTGTTGAGTTTGTGCACGCCCTTACTTTATAAAATTGATTTACTTAATATTAAATGCCTCAAAGAATATCAAGCTATTCAAATGACACATAATACACAACGTCTTTGCAATTCTTGAATCTTTTTGTGAGTTTGTACACTCCTTTAACTTTCGAAGACCTTTTATTTGTAATTTTTCTTTGTCATCGTTTGATCTTTTAAGGTTTGCTTTCTCAATCCCATCTATTTCAGTGGTTTAGGAGACGCATTGAAGAAAACAGAAAGGAGACCTGTTATTTAGTGGTGGTTGCAGAAAACTATTCCCTTTGGTGACTTGGTGTGGTGTAGTACAAGTCGTATTTGTTAGGAGTTCATAATTGTTAGGAGAACTAGGCTTCTTCTTTACAATGAAGCAGTTTGCTTCTTATCCACTTGATATTGGCACTTGTGGAACAAGAACCAAAATCCAAAAGCTATAATAGAAAAGAGGCTTTATTTTTAAGCCTTCTTTCCCTTTAGGACTTTAACAAACTTGTTTATGAACCACCTACACTGGTGTTTGGTAGGGGTGCTAGCTTTTTAAGCTTCCGTCTCAATTATTGTGCTTTGCTTTGCTTGGCCAACCCACTCCATCCGTACAGTGACCCCTAAGCCAGAAACCCTCCATTCAGAGAACGAAGAACCCTAAACGGGACACCTGTATGTGTGTTAGATTGGATCATCCATACCAGCTTTTCAACTTCGTAACAATTTGAATACAGCAGCAAAAAACGTTAAAAACCCCAACATTATTGATCTGGAGCAATTCCAGTTTTATAAGCTGTTTATTTTATCATCTAGTTGTTCTTCTTTGTATATATACTAATTCGAGCAGCACAAAACAATTGAGCAATAATATCTTTGTCCCTTGAATCAACAACTCAGTCCTTATCAGTACAGCAAATCAGCAATAACCAATATTTTATATGAATTCCCCTTTATTACGATAATAATTTAACTCGTTGCCTTTTTTCTTTTGCTCTATCGAAAACTAAATGAAAGTCTCTACTAAATCCATTACAGGATGATTAAAGGTGTCAAGCCTACTCGGAAGAGTAATGTATGTAATATGTTCGATGAAATATATGAAAGTGCGTGGTTAAACAATATGAAATTTTTTTAAGCAAAAGAAGATGAAGAAGATGACTTGTGAGTTCTTCTTATCAACATCTTATAAAGAAATGTCCCTAAATCGATCTTCAATTCGTTCTACAAACTATTATTTTCCACACCTATGTTTTTCCATCAAGTATAGATTAAATGTATAATCCTCATTAACAGAGATATAGGATATCATAAGAACGTTAGAATTTGGTGACAACCGACAATTATGAGAGCATTAATCTTTAAACAAAAGTCAACATCAGAAACATTAGAATGCGTCCCATAAGCTAGAGAAGAAATAATCCAAGTTGCTACTTATTATCATACTCAAAACAAGATTTCTGGCCCCAATCTATGACATTATGCATTTGGTTTTAACGTTTATAAACCCAAATGCCTAGTCTTTCCTAAGTGTCGATATTAGAAATCATGTGCCTAATTTGTTTATTAGGCTACGCTTTAGTATAATGATTTTTCTATGCCACTGTCTGAATTTAAATACCTTAGTTTGCCTAATAATCTAACATGCAATTATATTAATTATAAAAATTGAAAATGAAAATTGCAGCATACATGAGATGGTAAGTAGATAAATAAATTGATAGGAGAGCTTCTCAAAAGTACTATTCCACTGAGAAGAGCTCCAAGAAACCAGGAGTGCCCTAGGTCGAGTTTTTGCGAAATTCTGCTCGTCTGGTGGCCCTCGAGATAGGTGCAGGTTCGCCTTGTCACTATTGGGCCACTGCCGGATGGGTGTTGCACGCTAATTGCTCGGAAAGTTCAGAGAGAGAGGCGTTAGGCTCAAGGTGTTGGGTGGGGTTGGGTGGTTTCCAGACGAAATCTCTTGGTGTGTTTGCGTCGCGTTGTGCAGGGATAGGGCTCCGGCGTGGGCTCTGCAGATTCGGGCGGCAGCACGGTTCTGATGGATTGAGCGGCGGCGTAGTTCTAAGGAGCTGTGCTGCAGTGAGGATCTGGAGGATCCGGGTGGCTTGTGATTTTGGTGGAGTGCACGACTAGGCCAAGCAGTGGCCGTTGTATGCTAGGTCTGGTCAGCGCGGCTTGGTTGAGCGTGGTCAGCGTGGCGAGTTAGGACGAACAAGCAGACAGGTGGTGGGAGTAGACAGCGTTGCACGGACGACACACGAGGAGATGAAGTTTGGGCCTGCTCCAAATCCTGCTGGGCCTTGTTGTTTTGGGCTTCTCCTCTTTGGGCTACCCTATTGGGCCTTTAATTGGACTAGGGCTTTGGCCCTTGGCCCAACTCCATGTTTTTGGTTTTTTGTCTATTTATAATAATTTCCTTGTATTAGGAACCTAGATCTCTAGCGCCTCCGGCGTAGTACCAATGGATGATCCCCGCTACCTCTACGTATTTGCTATAATGAGTAGGTCTATTTCTATGTACCACTGTGGGTACTACCACTATCTTCTTGCCTATCTATGTCCTTAAATGACAGCAGAAGGGTATGTAACGGTCTATTCTATGTATGTAAGGGTATTTATAATAATTTCCTTGTATTAGGAACCTAGATCTCTAGCGCCTCCGGTGTAGTACCAATGGATGATCCCCGCTACCTCTACGTATTTGCTATAATGAGTAGGTCTATTTCTATGTACCACTGTGGGTACTACCACTATCTTCTTGCCTATCTATGTCCTTAAATGACAGCAGAAGGGTATGTAACGGTCTATTCTGGCTTGTGATGATTATACTATTTCCGCCCCAAGAGCTTGATTTAAAAAAAAATGGTCAATAAATTTTAGATTTTTTTCAAAAAAAGAAGAAGAAGAAGAAGTAAAGTTTAGATAAAATATAATTAAAGAATTAAGAATTGGACATGTAGAAAAATAATCTACCAACTTATAAAAAATAAAAATAAAAAGCTGAAAAAAATATAGAATAAAGAATTATTGAAAATTCACCTAATTAGAATCATTTGTATCAAATTGCATACTAACTAAAGAACAGCAAATAATTTTTCGTCATATGTGCTCTTTCAGCTTTCTTATAGACAAATCGGTATAAAAAAAATTAATTCACAGCGTTGTTAGGATTTTCTTTTTCTCTTTGCATTATGCCACTCTTCGCTGAATGATGGTGGACAAGGTTTTAGCATTTTAGCCATCTCTCATAATGAGAGGGTGACCTTTAGTGGTGGTGGTGTGGTGGCACTCTTAAACAACTTTTACGCAGTGAGAAAACTGTTGTCTTCCAAACGCTGTCTCGATGTCAAAGCGTTTATGGGTAGCATCTCCTTTGGAATATGAAGAATAAGTTGTCTGTGCATGAATAAGGGTGATCAGTGATAGAGTTTACAAGGAAAACAGAGAAATAGAGAGGAGAATAGAAGCTTGTATTAGAAAATGATAGTCTCAGTGTGCAATCATGAGCTAAAAACAACTATATATGCTAGAGCTAGAGAGCACAGATTACAAACACGTGGCACATATCTGATGTGAAATATTAAGAGTAATATTGCTCCCCCCCCCCCCCCCCCAAGTTTGATGGTAGGATGCTAACATCAAGCTGGAACATATGTGTAAGTGTTGAGATGAGCACAAAACCATCGTGAATAAATCTGCAAGATATCAAACCAGATGTGCGCTTCAACTAGGAGGAACGAGAGGCAGTAATTGAAAAGCATTATCAAATGACAAGGGATGACAAAAAACTTGGTTGAGCATCAATGACAGCGGCATTGACTGAGATGTGGAAGCAGCAACAATAGATTGAGGTGTGACAGAAGTTGGTGAATGGAATGCATAGTGATGCCTATGGAAGCATTCTGCTGCACTGTGACCAACCATCAAACAAATTTGACATGTCATTGAAGCACCAGAGCTAACAATTTGTCGGGGAGCAGATCTTTACAAGCATGTTGGAGCAGTATGGCCAAATGAGTAGCAAATTTGGCATTTCACATTGAAAGAGCTGCTGGAGAGTGTGTTTTGAGGTTGTGAGTTTCTATGATAGCACCTAGATGCAGAATGACTGGTCTTTTTACATAGCTGACACATGATTGAAATTGAGTAGCCTTGCTTTGAGAGACCTCCACCTTTGCTCATCTTTCCCTTCCTCGAATTAATCACACTATCTTCATTTCCTGTCTTAGCAACCAATATAACATTTACTCCAAGATCATCCTTCTTTTCTGCCTTGTCCATCATTACCTGATCAATTTGTAATAGAACTGTAGAATCCATTCCAACCAATGTTTCAGAAACATTCTAACCAATGTCTGCTGAAGCACCAAATTTAGTCATTTTCTCAAAATATGTTCCCACCAAAGTCTCTCCTGGTGTAGAAGCTGAAGCACCTATAATAGAATTACTTAGCTCATTTTTATCATTTTGTTGTGAGAAGCCACTTTTCAAACTTTGAGAGTTGCCCTGTAGTTGTTGAGGACCATTATTGCTTTGTGCTCCATTGCGAATTCCATTAGCATAAGACCTTTGCACTCCACTTTTTGCAATGAGACTTGTAGGTTGAGAGAAACAACCATAAACATATTGCTGTGTGGTACTGCAGTATGGTGCAGAAAGTTGTGAAAAACTAGGCTGCTGCAAGAAGCTTGAATTTTGAGAAAAAGAAGCATTGTGCACTTGTGATATTCCACCATAGGTTGCAAGACTAGGAGTGAATGTAGAGGGAATTGCTTGCTGCAACAAGTTACTATTGGTTTGCATTTGAGGCATATGAGTAACATATTGTTGATGCATACCACCATTGCTTCTGCAACTATCATCATGTGCCACAAATTCAGTCTTGGAAGGCAAGGACATAGACTTGTTAGCCTCTTCAAGTTCAGCTTCAGCAATAAGCAAAAGAGACCTTAATTCTTGTGTTGAAACCGAGTTATGCTTAGCCCTGATTATGGTTTTCTTGGTAGTATAATCTAGTGGCAAACCAAGAAGAACAGAGACAATTATGTCTTCATCTGTCATATGAATCCCTACATTAGCCAACTGATCACAAGCAGTCTTCACCCGATACAGGTACTTGTCAATAGAATATGAACCTTTTTGAATTTTGTAAAAGTTGGTCTTTAGTTGCTGTTTGTTAAACCAAGAAGTAGAAGTATACCTATCTTTGAGCAAACACCAAAGTTCTCTAGCAGTATTACTGCCAACAACAAGAGAGAGAACCTTACTAGATAGTGTAGCAGCAAGCAAAGACATAACAGCATAATCGTTTTGCTTCCAATGAATGTATTCTGCTGTTCTTTCATATGTGCCTTCTTTTTCTTCTGTGATCATATATTGAGAAGGACAGGGGAATGAACCATCTATAAATTTCATTAGACCACAACCTTTTAACATTGTCTCTAACAAAAACTTCCATGTGACATAGTTAGAGCCATCTAAGTAAACTGGAATCAAATTGTAGAAGTTGGACAGTAGACAATTTCTTAAGTCAATATCGGTATTCATGATGATAGGCAACACAGATCAACACTCAAAATTCACCACTAATGATCTCCAATGACTAACTGATGAACATAACCAAATTCTAACAACTTCTAGCATATGCAATGTATAGCAACTTCACACTAGTAACATATAAAATCCAGCAAAATAGCTCTATGATCTTCAACAATTTCTAATATGATCTTGAACAAATTCGGATGAGCAGCTAGGATAACAACAAATTCTGCACTTTTCTGAGTGAACAGCAAGGTATAACCTTCAGCAGTGAAATCAAACACTGATATATAGTACTAAATCTAGGCCTTGAAGTAAAAGTAATAACAAATCCGTAGCCAGTGAGCTGGGTTTTCAACAAGAATTGGACTTCTTTGAGCTTGTAACAGCAAATAGCTACTAGTAATGAAATCGAACACTGATTATGATAGATCTGAGCTTCAAAGATGTAGAGCAGTACTAGATCTTAGCAAATGTTAAAGAAACTTGAGCAAATCTGAATTTCTGAGACTGATAGTAAATCCTAGCTTCCAGTAACCAAATTGAGTACTAATTATAGTGAATCTGAGCTCTGAACATGCAACACTAACAATAAATCACAACAAATCTGAAGGAAAATTCGACTAGATCTGGTTTTTGCAAGAAGAACATATTTGTTTCTGCTGAAAATTGAAGATGAACTGGATCGAGTATGTAGAAGCTTGAATCTGTGCTTGAATCACTGTGAAATCTCTAAACGATTGTGGTCACTGATCGAACCTAGCTCTGATACCATGATAGAGTTTACAAGGAAAACAGAGAAAACAGAGAAATAGAGAGGAGAATACAAGCTTGTATTAGAAAATGATAGTCTCAGTGTGCAATCATGAGCTGAAAACAGCTATATATGCTAGAGCTAGAGAGCACAGATTACAAACACGTGGCACATATCTGATGTGAAATATTAAGAGTAATATTGCTAACAAGCAGTTTGTGATGAAATTCACAGTGGAGAAGGAGCGAAATCAGATCATCAACGGATTTACGGTCGCTCCCTGCTTGCCCTAACAGCCTTTGATGGCCTTACATCTTCGGTTGAGGTTTCGATCCTCACTTTTCTGATTTAGGTCAAAATTATAGGGTTGCCACCTATGTTGATGATTGAGGAGGTTTTGTACGTGGTTGGTTGCATGTTGGGTGAGGTACTCTTCCTTGATAAGACTGGAATATGTCGAGGGATGCAGGCCAATGTCCAAATCCCGCATAATATTAGGGTGCAGGTGAGATAGCCCTTTTTAGTGATGGAGTTTGTTTTCAATCTAGGAGTAGTTAATTACTATGCTTTGCTTGAAATACGAGCGATTTGATTTACTATAGGATATGTGGGTTGTTGGAGCACACTATTCGTAGATGGGGAGAGCCACCTGCCATGGTAGAGGCTAGCACGAGGCAACGGGTTCGTCCGTTGCAAACCCTAATCCTAGATCTTCTAGCATTTAGCGTAATTCTGGGCAGCTTAATTACAAGAATGGCAATGGCTCTCTGTTGTTAACTGGTGGAGGAGGAGCAGATGGTGGTACTCTGGCAATGTGGAAAAAGTTGATTTTTTCGTCACCGACAGTTAATCCTTTTAAAACTCTAGTCTTGTTCACGATTCCTAGATCAACAACACATCTGCTTGCTAGGTAGGTGGCGCATTATGGGGGCCACTAATGCTCGTGCTGCTGCAGGCTAGGAACGCATGCTGCTATTAATGAGAATGCAATGGTGACAACCCTGGAGGAGGTGGCGCCGGTGTTTAGAGTTAAATATAGGGCGGAGGGGGAGTTGTTGATCTATACCAAAAGTCCTAAACAGGTGGTGCCCTTGGAACCCATTCAGTTGGATTTTGAGCCTTCTCTGGCCCTTGCTTCATAGGTTGGAGGCATAATATTTTCACCTGCCAAGAAGCGTTGAATGGGGAGGTCACATGGCAGCAAGAACAAGCCCTAGGTGGTAAGAAAGGGTTCTCTAAAGAAGAGATGCAAGCTTCCTAAGAAGTCTAAGAAGAGAAAGTTGAAGTTCTAAGCTGAGGCTTTGAGTCAGTTGGTCGTTGCTTCTAGGGAAGCCCCTCTGCTTAGGGAGGTCCCAAAAGTGTTATGAATAAATTGGGTTAGGAATTTGGCCTGATCTGGTTTCTTTCCTGATAGTGTCATGCATTCTTGGTTACTTGGTTTCATTATTACCAAAAGTTAACAACATTTTCTTTATTATATGAATTAACCATGCATTTAGATTTTGAGAATAAAAAAGAATAGAAATTGTGAAAAGACCACCATGAGTGGAATAGAAAGAAAAGGAAAAACCCAACTAAAGGTTTAGATTGTGTTTGGATGAGGGAAAAAACGATAGAATTTAATTGAGAGTGAGGATTTCATAATTCCTACAAGCTAATTTCCTCGTTTGGCATTATCAGATTGGAAATTTTAAATTTTTGTGTGGAAAAAAACAAAGGAATTCATTATCTAAATTTTTGACTTCAATTTCCACCCAATTAGGTGTCATTTGCAAATTCCTTTGCAGTATTCAATTTTCATTTCCAAAACAAGGCTTTTTTCTATTTTATTTGTTTATTTATTTTAAACTTTCTTAATTTATTACACATTTCAAATCCTAAATAGATACAAATAAACAATAGAAATTGCAATTAATAGAATTTTAGATTAATGGAGCTAAAGATTCCATCATTTATAAATTCCTACGGATTTTATAATTTTCTCATCTAAATGCACCGTTAAGGTAATTAGCATCCACTAATGATTCCCTTTATAGCCCCAAAAGTACTTAGATAAAATAGTTGCGCGCGGCGGCGCGGGTGTCATCCATTTGGGTATGTTGGTACAGTTTAAGGACAATGGCTTTTGCAATTAGGAGAATTTTCCTTGTATAAAGACAAGGCAAAATAGCCAAATTACCCCCTAACTTTTCCTATAGCTGCCAATTTACCCGCTGACATTTCAATTTTGATTTTTCACACCCTAACTTTTCTAACTCTTGCCGATTCACACCCTACCGTTAACTTTTAGATTTTCCATCCAATTTTTCAGTTAACTTGCTTGGCGTTTTCATCTTTCCAATTGTCACCAAAAAAAAAAACTAAACAAACCAATTGTTCAAGAATATCAATACGTACAAATGAGGGTAATTTGGCAGCTATGGGA
This sequence comes from Rosa chinensis, assembly GCF_002994745.2. Classification (NCBI taxonomy): domain Eukaryota; kingdom Viridiplantae; phylum Streptophyta; class Magnoliopsida; order Rosales; family Rosaceae; genus Rosa; species Rosa chinensis. The sequence continues at coordinate 61,866,423 of NC_037093.1, forward strand.
AAAGTTAGGGGGTAATCTGGCAGCTATGAGAAAAGTTAGCGGGTACCAATGTATCATTTGTACGTATTGATATTCTTGAACAATTTGTTTGTTTAATTTTTTTTTTTTAGTGACAATTGGAAAGATGAAAATACCGAGCAAGTTAACGGAAAAATTGGATGGAAAATCTAAAAGTTAACGGTATGGTGCGAATTGGCAAGCGTTAGAAAAGTTAGGGTGTGAAAAATTAAAATTGAAATGTCAGAGAGTAAACTGGCAACTATGGGAAAAGTTAGGGGGTAATTTAACTGTTTTGCCTAAAGACAATGATAATGGGACTGGCTTGGTGGGTGTTTCTACCACCCTAAACCTAAATTGGACTGGTTAGGGTGAGCTACCTTGTGTTGTCCTTTAGTTGAATGATCCCAAAGATCTATATCAAAAACTAATTCTAAAAAATGGATGAAAGACAGATCAGAGATTCTTGAGTCAAATTTGGAGTCCTTGTCTTTTGCCCTATGTTGGAGGGGTTTTTTTTTTTTTTTTTTTTGCCATTCTGTTCAAAACCTCTAATGGGAAGGGGACGAGTTTTTGGTCCATGAATCAAACTTAATACGAACCATAAATTGAAAGATGCTCAATATTCCCCAAAACAGCAACCTGGATCACAATATCATTTGGGATTACATTACACTAGTAATATATCTTCGTCGATACGAGTCACAATCACTGGACAACCACTTCTTAACTTTGAGAAGAGCCCCCATTTTTCAATGCTTGAATCTTGGTCGATCACCTTCCACCTGATATGAATTCATTCACTAGGAGCTTTATTAGTGGAATTAATTAGTTTACCAAAAAGAATTTGATAGTTCTCATAGTGTTATATAGTTGCTCCAAAGCGAGCTTTATATTGAGCGATAATGATAGCATGACTTTAATTAAATTTTGTTAGAATAAGAACTTGTAGGTTAAATTATAATTCTAACATTGTAAAGGTTATAGGTTCGATTCTAACTGACATATGTAAGGGTGAAGGGGGGCTAAGGTTTTTTTTTTTTTTTTTTTTTTTAAAAAAGCTAGTAGGTTTGGGATATAAAATTCAAAATGTTTCTCAACATCAAACATGAATTTTACGAAATTGGTCTTTGAAGCATTTCATCAAACAACAAGAATTTATTTTTTAGAAGTAAAATGAACACTCTACTCCATCGCTTTGTGGCTCAGCCATTGTCCATAAGCATGAAAGAACAAACATACACCAACGCCATCAAACCTTGACTAGTATAAATTTCTTATAGTTTCCTCCAGAATCATTTTGACATTCCAATATTTCATGTTGATTATTGAATAGTAGATAGGTCTCAAATTCAATGACAACGATAAACTGAAGAAGTTGACAGGTAGTGACCTGTAAGTAGTGACGAGACGGTGAAGAAAAACCAGCATCATAGCCTTAGCCATGTTCATCCCCAAACATGTCCTCCCTCCCATCCCAAAAGCTAAGAACCTGCTGTGTCCTCCTTTTGAATATTCATCCTGCATTCATGTTTATATATCTTACGTACAAATTACTCGAGTCCCAACATTTTATACAAGAATGAGGTGAATGAATGTTTTCTTACATCAAACCTCGAGGGATTGAACTTGCCGGGATCGATGTACACCGTCGGATCAAGGTGTACCGATTTAGCATCAACATTTACATTCCACCCTTTCTTGATCCTAAATCCTTCACCAACAAAAACACATACCATGTGAATTATGCTAATTAATTAATTATATCATTTCATTATATGAAATTATAGAGTATAAATAATCAAATGAATGAGAGATATGCATAATGAAATTCAATGAACCTTCCATCTCGCAATCCTCAAGAGCTAGTCTTGGGAACCAAGGCACGATCGAGGCCAGCCTTAGGGATTCCTTCACTACCTAATTCACAGACACCACTCATTTATTCAACTAATTAATTCAGTGTGTCTCACTGATATGACGAGCTACTACCTTCGAAGCAAACGGCATCTCGTTAATACTTTCCAGTGTTAAAAATGACTTTGACGAAGTTTTTCTCCACAAGTCAAGTTGTTCTTTCTGTTATAGTAAGTAGTACATAATTGACTTAGAAACCAGAAAAATCGAAGAAGAAATATCAACAAATTAAACTAGTCAAGCATTCTCTCGATTATTTACCATAAGATTGTGAAGCACCTCCGGATTTTCACCTAAGAATTTGACCATCCAGGTCACTGCTGTGGCTGTAGTATCTTGACCTGCAATTACCATGGTTAATATATTGTCTTTGACCTCTTCATCTGTTAGCCCATTGCCACCTGCTTCATTTCTCAAAATTTGTTGTAGAAAATCATCTTCATCAGCCCTTAACCTTCTTCCTCTCCTTTCCCTCATTGCTTTATCAATTATGAGCATGATTTTCTTCCTCCCCTGAAGATTATGAGATGGTTAAGTTCGCTGAATAGACAGTTCGGCTAGAAGTCCACAAGGTGAAATAGAAAAGACTTTTGGGCTTCATTTGAATAGTGAGCTTTACCTGAAGGCCCTTGTTAAATCTAGTCCCGGGAAACCTCAGAGGAAATGCAAGCATAGCTTCACAAACATGAGCTACCTCCTTCTGCAACACCTCTAATTCGTATCCACTTTCCACGCTTAACAACATCTTACACATTGCTTTGCAAGTTATCTGCTTAGAAATTATGGATTTTAGACCAAATTAACAAATCCGGAAGCGACATTCGACTATAATTTGTCGTCGGTGATGAAAAATATTTTGCTAGTAAACATTTACCTATTCATGTTGTCCTATATGCTTGATTTACCCTTAGAGTTATACTTAGGATGGTTCCACGCAGATAAACTTTCCTGGTAGACTGTTGATGTATAATTAATATTTTTTTTCCTATTATCGTATATGCCTAATTTACCCTTCGGGTAGTGAAAAGTAATATGAAATGATAACTGATCTCTTAATTTTAACATCTACTTATTGAACAGGTAGCGAATAAATGACATATGTATGAGGTATCTAAAACTATCAGATTTGCTCACCTAAGGGACAGTTTTAAGGAATTGTGAGTGACAAATGCATCTCAACCACATGTATTAAATATAAAAGCAGAAATTATAACAACTTAAAACTGTACATTTATTTTCAGCCATCGGATTTACTTGTCCCTCACAATCCCTTAAAAACTGTCTTTTAGGTGAGCAGGCCTTCTAAAACTATATACCTTTTGACAAGGTATTGAAAAGAACTCATAGCATAAAACAACTTACCTCATAACCATGACATTAAATAACATACCTCTAGAACAGGTAACCAATAAATAACGGAGGTATGAGAAATCTATCTATCTTTTTTTTTTTTTTTTGGAGGTATGAGGCATCTAAAACTTTATACTTTTTGATAAAGTATTGAAAAAAACCTCATGGAATAAAACAACCTACCTCATAGCCATGAACATCGCTAAATGTCAGACATTTGGAATAGATAACCAATGAAACTCACAGCTTAAAAAAAACAGTAGGCATGCATTCAAGTTTTAGAACTTGAAAGTCATACTCGCTACATTTTTTTTCAATCATCACCTAAATTCAGGTGTTTTACCTAGCACCTCAAGAGTATAATAGGTATGGTATAGAGTCTGTAGACGTAAAGTCGAACAAGCCTCTATGGTAGGTATGCAACTAATAAACCATTGTACGAACTAAATTCTTAGTAACATTTCATAGAATACATTGAGTACACCACCAAAAAAAAAAAAAAGGTAAAAGAACACAAAATAGGTAACCAATGAAACTCATAGCATAAAACAAAACAAAAAATCAGTAGCATTAAAGTTTAAGAACTTAAAAGTCATACCTACTACATACTCTCTTTTTTTTGTCACCTGAAAGTCAGATGTTTTACCCAACTCCTCAAGTTAGCATAGGTATAATAGGTATGGTATAGATGTACGTATAGTCGAACAAACCTCTATGATAGGTATGCAACAAATAAAAACTATTATGCGAACTAAATTCTTAGTAACATTTCATTGAATACATTGATGCACCACAAAAAAAATTTAAACATATAAAAAAACCATAAACTATGTTCTCCACAATCTCAATCATATCAACAATATGCAAAATAGATCAAATTGCATGATTCTAGCAATATTGATGACAATATTAAAGTTAGGAATTACAAAACCTACAATTAAAATAAGAATTAATGCAAAGAGCTTTAGAGCATTTTTAGCAATGCTAGCCATTTTTTGAGTCAAATTTTAGCAAAAATAGCTAAAAAGGTTATTTTAGCTAGTCACTTTAGAAATACGTCTGTATCAATGCTCTCTATTTTAGTTAATTTTAAATTTATATTACTTTTTAAATGAAAATTAAATACTTTAAATGTATTTATAATTTATATAAAATAACTCAAAATGAATGTTTTAAATTATAGAGAGCCTCATCTCGCTCTCTATATTTAGGAGTGAGATAGCTAAAAGTTATAATGGAGAGCCACTTAGGAGTCTGGTGCAGCTACTAAAATAGATAAAAAGGTAAACATGCTCTCTAAAATAGCTAAGGAGCTAAAATAGAGAGTTTGCTAAAAATGCTCTTAATCATGGAATACATAACATTATTTTTTTGGCAATAGGTAGATTAGTGTAGGTTAATAAATTTTCTTTCAGTGACAATTTCTGTAATTTTGAGAGAAAAATGGTTGTATTATTTATCTTACATGACAACTCTTTGGTGTAAATTGAAAAGAAATAATTGCTGAGTCTTACCTAACATTTCTTATAAAAATTAGACATCTAATGAATTGCCCAATTTTTTTATGTACCTTGAGCGCTTCATCTTGTATAACCACAGTGCTTTGATGTTCCCAGCCTTTTAGAGCTTCAACAATGAGTTGATCGAACTGTTTGATGAACACTGACAGAGAATTTGTAGAGAACAAACTGCCCAATTGGCCACGAAGTAGTTTGTGGTGTTGGTGTGAAGCACAAAGCAAGCTTTGATTTCCCACTAGCTCCGCAATAGATTTTATGTATCTCTTCCCGAATTTCCCCGAGTCATTGTTTAGAATTACCTTAGCTGACTTGGTGCTCGACACAAAGACATGCGTCCCCCCAAATATGTTGGTCTTGAAGCATTTGCCGTATCTACAAATTAATGACATGCACGTTATATTGTTAGATTGTTGATTTAAACCAGGCATGTATCATAAGCACAAAGACAAAAGAAATGGAGGAGGTGATACCGGAGACGGCGCAATCTGACAAACTCATAAAACCCTTTGCCACTATAAATGGCAGCCATGAAGTGTAAGGTCTCTCCGATCAATGGTAATCCTCGACTTCCTGGAGGAATATCAACCTTTGGTTCTTGTTGAGAGTAGTACTGCAGGGGCTTCATAATCTGATAAACCAGGAATGTTAAGGCAGTTAACACGAATAGCCCTGCCCAATAAGAAAAGCAAAGATTTTCCGGAGGCAAAATTGAAGCCATTCTTTTGCTTATAGCTATCTCTGCTAAATGAGTTAGCTGGCAAATAGTTGAATAATGATCATATGGAAACTTTGTTCTGCGCGCGATCGATCTAATATATACTTAAACCCTTGATCGACTAGCTGAATTCGTATGCATAGCAGAGAGAGACGTGTACGGTAGAGAGGGTGGGATTTTGGCCGACATGAGTTGCTGTGATTTGTGAAATGAGGCCCCAAGGTAGAGCTAATTAACACTAGACAATTTGCTTAGTTAATTAGGACCATCAAAATTGTGCGGTAGCTTTATCATTATGATTTTTTGAGCAACTTTTTTGGTATGAAGAGTGACGTGATTGAGCTCTAATGCTTCATCCACTGAAATTCCTCATTATTGTTCATAGCTTTTGGCTCCAACATCATCATGGTGCTGCCAACAAAAGCTCAAGTGTAATCGAAGAAAAAATAACGCATTTAAGAAAAAAAGCAAGTCGAATTTTTGAACTTGATAGGTCCTTGAACAGATCGAAATGAGTTGAGATCTGTACAGGCCTTCAAATATGTTCCTTCCCTTATTAACTCTCGAAACAACTATTCGAAAACAATACACACGTACAGATCGATTGATAGATATTGTTCATGAAAGCCAAGAATGATCTGGAAATAAATTACAAAACATGCACAATTATAATTAGTTCTTAATGAGTGAAATGACCAAGTTGATGTACTTGGTTCTAGATTTTGACAAGCGATCGCTGACGAGCTCTGCGTACCTCTGAAACAAAGTATCCATCGTAAGATCTTCACCAAAATGAGACTCGAGCATTGACTCCACCACGGCTCTTATGGTCTTGGCTACTCGCTCGCCACTGCTTGCTACGGTTTCATTGGTTGTGTTTTTCGTGTTTTTATCCAGATCAGTACCACCATCCCAATCAATTTCGAATGCTTCAAGGCGGTCCATTACGAATGATCCTTCTTTTTGTAACTGCAAATTCAATTCGTCCGGACATGGAGCATAGTAGGGAGCATGGAACGATTCAACTTTTTCTTCTTCAATAGAGCCCTGCTTGCAACCATTAATTTAAAAAAAAAAAAAAAAAACTAAAACCTAATCTAGGCAAAGAACCCTTTCACGTGGAAAGGGAAGCTCCCTCTCTCGGCGCTTACAGTTTCTAATTTTGATAACTTTAGTTCTGGTTGTCCTAGGGGTTTCAAGTTGTAATTTCTTTTCGCTCCTCAAAAAAATAGGCATCATACTCAAACGAAAATGTTTCCCTGGTCAATTATTGACTAAGAAAATAATGTTCAACAACCCTGAGATGTAAATCCAATGTCAGAGATAATTATTATTAAGTTAAAGTGTTTTATTTTCCACCTTTAGATGTAAAAAAACAAAAACAAAAAACTTAAACCTAATCTAGGCAAATAGGCATCATACTCAAAAATCAAAACTAATTGATAATGGGTGAAGAGGCTTAATAATGATAAGCACTATTATAACTCTGAGTCTGAAAATTACTTCATTAAAGAGAGCCTAGAGTCCCAAAGATGCTAGCCATAAATATACCAACAACCTTAATTAGGAAAATAAACTCTCATACATGTCAAAAAAAAAAAAAAAAAACAAACAAACAAATTTTAATTCCTGCAAGGTGTAAACTTATGACAACAACCGAAAACAAAACAGGGATAAAAAATAGGGGGCTCACACTCACTCTCAGCTTGCTACGTGTCAATAGACAAAGCTAATAGAAAATATGATATTTTTATTCCATTCTTTACCCCTTAAATTAAAAAAATAAATAAATAATCCTTATCTTCTACATTTTCATAACCAACGGACCAAACAACTCAAGAAACTCCTACTAAAGCTCCATCGACAAAAATGACTGTTTGTTGTTTTGGATATGTTTGCTTCAACAAAAAATTCTTAGGAATCAACATATCACCAATTCCAGAACCATCTGAAATCTATCATCACATATTCAGAGCCAAGCCCTTGTTGTTTTGTAATCAGACTGAGTGAGTTTTTTTGGGCCAATTATGTTTTTGTCCGAGTGCTTCTATTGGAATCAACTCAGATTTATTCCCACCGGCGACTGAACCCATCTCGCTGCCTGCTTCAGTTCCTCAATGGCCTCCAGGTGAAGGTTTTGCTTCTGGAAAAATAAGTATTGGAGAAACAGAGGTTTTCAAGATCACCAGATTTGAACGAATCTGGGCCTGCTCTCTGCCAGAGGACGAGAAAAAAAAACAAAAAAAAATCCATTGACCAAACCCACCTCTCCAAATTAAAATCAAACCCCCAATTCTCCGACCCAATCCCAATAATCTCTCTCAATCTTTAACCATATCCACAACCTTGGATTTATGATCAAACCCGAAATCTGGAACTACCGATTGAGGAACATGTTGTTTTGAAGATTTCCAACGACTCGTCGAAATTTGGGGCCTCCGTGAGGAGGGCATCAAGGCGGCTTCGGTGGCGCCGGCGGAGAAGTCGACGGGCGTGGTGCGCAGAATGGAATGGTAGGCTGTGGTGGCGTGGGAGATCGAGGGTGGTCGGAAGAGACCGGAGGAGGAGGATTGGATTCATGGTGACAAGGAAAGAAGGGAAATAGATCGAATTTTATTGTTTTTTTTTCTTCTTTTTGTTACAGCTTTTTCATCGGAAAAGTTTTTATTTTTTATTTTAATTTAATGAGGGTGAGAAGGGAAATAGAACAGTCAAATTTCTATAAGCTTTGTCTATTCACACGTGGCAAGCTGAGAGTGAGTGTGGCTCATCCACACCCAAGGTGAGTGTGAGCCTAGCACTCCCCAAAAAATAGACACGCTCAAAAAACAACCTTAATTACAAATTTGCAATGTGGGACAACACTACACGTTATCGCAATACAGAACACATGTCAGGTTCGAGTGGAGGATATTGATGACGATAGTATGACGTTACCTCTAAAACCAAGGTCATTAATGCATTGGCTAAGAGCTCCCACTGGAGATAGCAACTCTCTTCAATTGTGGGGTCTGACAATCGCCTTCCCATGAATGACAGAACCATTCGTCCTCCGGATACAATTTCTTCAGCGCGAGACTTCAGAAACACAGAAAAGTCCTTGTGGAATTGCTGTGAATATGCCTCCTTCACACATTCTGGGCTGCTCTTGGATATGTAGATCTTCCCCTTGTTCAAGGCTGTATCTAGTCCAGGGGGAACCTGCACCAGGACACACATACATATATAGCACACTATTAAGTTATTGATAATGATAGGAAGTAGCGAAAAATGTTACAGGCAGAAAGCCTACACAAGAAAAATAGATCCAAACTGCATCCACGGAAATGGAGAGATTGATCGAATTAGGGCTACCTGGGAGAGCCAATGAAGACTAGAGGAAGAGTGAACAAAGTGCAAGCTCTTGTTGGGAAATAGTCTACCATAAAAAGAACCAGGCACAGCAGAAATAAAGAGATCAGGCCCCTCACTAGTAGTAGTATCCTTGAAGTCTTGCTTGAACTTGTCGTAGAACTCTGGCAGTGACACGAAAATGGTGTTGAAGTCGTTGCTAAAGAGGTCATTGAGATACACTCTAAACTCCCGTGTGGATGACTGGAGCTGGAGGCTCGGCTGGCTCAGGCGACTGTATTCCGCATGTATGACATCCATGACCTCTGAAATGAGTAACAAGGAGTTTGGTCCAGAGGAGCAACCCAAATCTGCTATGCCAAAACTTTGTTTTGGCACAAGATCTGAACCCAAGATTTTCAGTACTGTTTCCTCAATGATTGGCTTTGTTATGGATAGTATTTTGCACTACATATTAATATAAATGAACTAATCTCTAGATGAAAAATGGAATCAGAAGAATTAGATCGAAGTGCCGGCGGCCTAATTACCTGAATTTTGGAATTTTTGGCGTAACTAGTTTCGTCATCCCCTTTGTTCATGTGAAGTATCTGCTTCACTTCCATGTTTCTCGCTCTGTTCGGGTGCTGTAAATATCTTTGATGATTGGAGTTTGGGACTCCATATATATGCTGTTAGAGAAATTTCACCCGTCCCCTACATGTTGTTCTACTTCTACCAGCTTATCTACCGAAATTAGCTCCTTTTAGCTACCGAAATTGTTGGTTTCATCTAATTGTTTTATGAGGACTCACATCTTCAATTTCTTTTTTAACTTGAGGAAAAAAAAAATGCTTTAGCTTTAGTGGCATAATTAATCAAAAACGATAGTCGTCTGGCATGCATGGAACGTGTTTTTATTTTACTTTCCCTTGTTCTTTTTTCTTTTTATTCTCTCTCTCTCTCTCTCTCTCTCTCTCTCTCTATATATATATATATATATATATATATATTTTTTTTTTTGGAGAGACTACCTCACGTATGCATCAATCCAGCTCATAACAGTATCTTTGGAAACCGAACTGGATCCCTTGGCCATCATACAGATAGAGATTAATTCTCAAGTAGTCTCCGGCCAATTATAATCTTTTTTTATTTTATTTTATCAAATAATTAGAATCTCTTTTCTTCATCATATTTTTATTTTAGAAATTAAGATGTCCATACAATAGCGAGCATCCAGTCGTCATTTTGGATGAGAGATGAGTTTTTGGATGTTTGTATACAAAAATTGCTAGGTGCATGGTTGAAATTTCTACAAGATTTTAAATAATTAGGAATAGACTTTATGTAACTAAGTTACACGCAGAAAAAACAAATATACATACAAGTACAGGTTTATCAATACAAAAAAAGAGAGGAGTACATGTACTAGACCAATTAGATTTATTTCTTAAGGACCCTAGAGAGTCGTTCCTCTCTCTAGGGTTTGCAAGGTCTGCAGACGAGGGGAGGGTTCTAGCGAGCAGTAGACGGCAGCGCGTGGCCCGTCCGTGCTCAGAGTTTGGTCTTGGCCAAACGAGGTGTTTTCCAAGTGGTGTTCTCGAGTGCAGGGGAAGACACGAATTAATTTCTGTAGCTGGATCTCGAAGGAGGAAGGCTCGTTCGGTTGCAGATCAGTTTGGGGCGAGCAGATCGGGTTGAGTGGTGATCTAAGCGCTCCGTAGTGGTGTGCGGATTTAGTTGGTTTTTTGACTGGAGTTTGTCTGGTTCTGGATCTTTGTTGATTACAGAGAGACAGAATGGTGGAAAGGCCGACTGCCGGAAGTTCAGATGCCGGCGGCAGCGGCGACAGCCTAGCACAGTGTTTGGGCTTCTGTTTCAAGTACTCGGATTTGGGTTTGGGCCCAATTTGAGTAAGCAGATTTTAAAGAAGAGCAAGAAGACCAACCTGTTGTCGAGGTTGTTAGCTGCTAGATTTTAATTTATGCTATTAGACCATTGGGTGCAAGTCTTATTGAGGTAGGGATAAACTCTATAAGCTTTGCTAAGATGTTTCTAGTTGTAATTTGTACCACAATTGCGTGCCGGCAAATTAGACTAGATGAATGATTTTTCCTTAAGAAGCGAGGTTATTCTTGCCTAGTTAGGCTTGTGTCATGTGAGCGTCCCATTAGACTTTAATGAGTTTAGTTTTAACTTAGATAAGTTATCCGGTACGTTTTTCGGATTTTCTTATATAAGTTCTATTAGACTCTGGCCCATTTTCATGGCTTAATTACTAATGAAATCAATTTCTATTAAAAAAAATACAAAAAAGGAGTACATGTTTACCTGGACACACTAAGAAATTTGTGGTTACTCACAATTATATCTAATAGCAAACACTCAATTTAAACCGTATCCATGAAGAAAATTAGCCACAAATGGCGGAGTCATATCCTATGAAATAAAACCTTAAAAAAAAAAAGAAAAAAGAAGTGCCCACGTTCACTTGTACTTCTAAAGGAGGAAAAACTGAATTCAATCCCTTCTTATCAGTGAAATGACCAAATTGATATACTTGGTTCTCCTGTTTGACAAGTGATTGGTGACGAGCTCCGTGTACCTCTGAAACAGATCATCCATAATTTCTATCCCGAAATGAGCTTCGATCATTGACTCTACCACCGCTCTTATGGTTTTGGCCACCCGTTTCCCACTAATAGCCACCATCTGATCATGTTCAAAACCATTAACGATATTAGCTTGATCATCAACAACATCACCACCACCGTCCCAATCAATTTCGAACGCTTCAAGTCGATCCATTATGAAGGATTCGTCCTTTTGCAACACCGACTTCAGTTCCTCTGCACATGGGGCATAGTAGGGAGCGTTGAAGGAATCAACTTTCTCCTCTTCCACAAGACCCTGAAAACCATACGCATATAAAGCTTAGTTATGTTTTGCTACTAGTTGCAGACTTGCAGGTATATGCTAAAACAGTAAAACGAAAAAAGTGAATATATTCGGTACATCTGAAACCATGCTCATCAATGCAAGGGCCAAGAGTTCCCAATGGTAGCAACTCTGTTCGGTTGTAGGGTCAAGTGTTGGCCTGCCCATGAATGACAAGACCATTCTTCCTCCTCCAACTATTTCTTCTGCCCGAGACTTGAGAAACATCAAAAAGTCCTCGTGGAATTGAAGTGAGTACGCATCCAATACGCATTGCGGACTGCTCTTAGAAATGTAGATCTTCCCCTTGTTCAAGGCCGTGCCGGTCTTGCTGTCCAGGCTAGGGGGAACCTGAGAGAGCCAGTGAAGACTGGAGGACGAGTGCACGAAATGCAGGCTTTTTCTGGCAAACAATCTGCCGTAGAAAGAGCCCGGCACAGCCGAAATGAAGAGGTTGGGGTTAGCCCCAAACAATCTCTTGTAGCGATCGTCTTCTCTCAGCTTGTTGTAGAATGCGGGAAGTGTCATGAAGACGGTGTTGAAGTCGTTGCTGCATAGGTCGTTGAGAAACACTCTAAACTCCATTGACGACGACGAGGGATGCAGCTGGCCACTGCTGAGTTGGGCATGTATGACATCCATGATCTCCGATATGAGAAGCAAGGTGTTAGGTCCAGATGAGCAACCCAAATCCGCTATGCCCATACTCTCCGTTGCCATAACACGGTTTGACCCCAACAGTTCGAGCAAGGCTTTCTCAATGATTGGCTTTGCGATTGCTAATATTTTGTTCTGCAAAAATAAACGATTATCAAGGAACGCGCACACACATGCATTAATGATGTTATGATAGTAGCTGTAATGATCTGGAAGGAAGAAATTACGTAATTAGCTCTGTATATATAGTTACCTGAACTTCGGAATTTTGGGCATAACTAGCCTCGCCGTTGCCTTTGTTCATGTGAAGTATCTGCACCACCTCCATTTCGATTCCCACCGAAGGCTAACCGAGAAGAGAATGGAAGAGGAGAAGAAGAGAGGTTGTTGAAGATGGTGGTGATCGGAGTAACGGTGGTACGTGCTCTATATATAGAAGCATAGACCGAGTACGTCGTCGGTCTTCCGTATAGGACCTCCGCTGTGTGGTAACAATCTTGGTAATAGTACTACGTTGTATCTAGTTGCGTATCACGTGACTCACCGCCCAGAGACCAAATGCAATCAACACGTGAAGAGAAGTACAAATTAGAGTGACATGCACATTAATCTTAATTTTAGAAAAGAACTTATGCTTGGAAATTATGTATGTATGGACGAGGATTTTTCGGTTGGAAAACGACTATACTGCATCTGCATGGGAATGAGTTGGACTGGCTTAATTAGTACGTACCACAAAGCTAATTAGCTGTATTAATTCTTGTAAGTGGGAATGGAACCAGAGGATACAGTTGCATTTAGCATATGTCTAGCTCATGCCGCATAATATCGATCAATCGATCACCTCGCGTCTCTAATTTTTTTTCCCAGTACTTGCTTAATTTAAACGTGCTATGATTCTTTTGCATGCTAATTTGTCCCCAGCTCTCTGCGTTTGAGAATAAGAGAGATTTGATTGAGATATTATCGAATTCAAATAGACTCACTTAACCACCTAATAAGTTAAATCTATATTTAGTCAAAGTTAGTTGAAATATGATAGTAGGTTTTGACAAGAAGGGTTGATCATTTTTTTGGTCTTCTATGTTTGACCCCAACAGTTCGAGCAAGTCTTTCTCAATGATTGGCTTTGCGATTGCTAATATTTTGTTCTGCAAAAATAAACGATTATCAAGGAACGCATACATAGAAGACCTAAAAAAATGATCATGCTTCTTTATCTTTTTTTTAAAATAAAGGTTCATTGTATTAGATGACAAGCCAAAAAGTCAGAGTCTAACATACACTTAAAGATATAAGGGTCCTTGCCCAAAAGCACCAAAATGAGCAAAACTTTTCCCACTTACCCCAGCAACAGTTTTTCATTCCCACTAACCCAATTTTAAGGAAAATGACTATTTTGCCCATAACTTAATTAAAGAATTACAAGCTTCTCTCCCTCCCTCTCCCTCCGGTATCCACCTCCAGCACGACATCACTCTATCTCTCTCTCTCTCTCTCCCCTCCTCCGATCTCTCTCTCCCTCTCTCTCTACCCCCCAAATCAAATGAGACGAACTCCGTCGTACGGACGCCACCGCAACTCCAGCTCCGATGCTCGGAGCAAGCCTGACCGCTACCCCTACTCGCCTACCCCCTCATCCTACTCCGACGCATCCATTGCACGCAAGTCCACCTCCGGCCAGACCACCTCCGCCCTCCGCAAGATCCGCCAAGCCCCCTCCGTCAAAGTCTCCGATCTCCGCTCCCTTATCCACGAAGACTCCGACCAACCGCAGCCGTCTGATGCCTCCAAGCTAGTCGTCCTCCGCGGCCGCGTCCAAGCCACACCCGACGCCGACGGAACCTATAAGAGCCTCAAGTCCAGCCCGATCATCAACCCCGATAATAACGAGAACACCACCATCGACGCCGTCATCGTTCAGAGGACGCAACGGGTGCGTTTAGCGTTTTTGATTTTCGTTCTTGCTAAGCAAGTTTCGGAGTCACAAATCCGAGTCACCGGCGCCGGCTTTTGACTTGGGTGCCCAGTAACCTCCAAAAACCTCCAGATCTGGATCTTCTGTTGACTCTTTGTCGGAGACGAAGACTGTATCCCTCTGCAATTTTCTTTTTCCGTCTGAGATCGACCGCTCTTCTTCCTTTTTTCCTTTTTTTTTTGGACGACGTCCTTTTTTTTTTTTGGACAACAATTTTTTTTTTTAATAGATAACATGGGGCAGGAGGCCTATAATCAAAGAAAAAAGAAAAAAAATGTTTTATTTGGGAGCAATAGACGTCTATTGGAGGGCAATAGACGTCTATTGGAGGGCAATAGACGTTTTGAATTGATGTAATCTCTGCGTTTTTTTTCTTTAATGGAAGTTTTATTTGTTTAATGTAGAAAAATTAGTTTTCATTCCGGCGATCGAAAGTTGTATTGGGGGGCAATAGACGTCTATTGAGGGGCAATAGACGTCTATTGAGGGGCAATACAGGTGTATTGGGGGACAATAGACGTCACGCCTATTGGGGGCAATACATGGCTGATAGACGTCTATTGGGGGGCAGTAGACGTCTATTGGGGGGCAATACATGGCTGATAGTCGTCTATTGGGGGCAATACATGGCTGATAATCGTCTATTGGGGGGCAATAGACGTCTATTAGGGGCAATAGACGTCTATTGGGGGCAAAAACACTTTCCGGTGGGTGGTAGCCGGTGATCGGAATCTGGCGGCCGGTGACCGGATTCCGGCGAAAATTGGCCGGATTCCGGCGACCGCTCACCGGATTCCGGCGAAGTTGGCCGGAATCCGGCGGCCGGTGACCGGAATCCGGCTGCCGGTGATCGGACTCCGGCGAAGTCCCCTATGGTTTCTCTCTCTTCCATTCTCTCTCTCTAAGTAACAAAGGTGAGGGTAAAATGGTATTAAAAAAATAATAAAAACAAAAAAAAATCTTAATGGGGTATTAGGGAATACCTCCTTAGAGTGTTTTGGGTAAGAATGAATTAAAAAAACTTAGTGGGGTAAGTGGGAAAAAAATCTCTAAAAATGGTGTAAATGGACAAAATCCCAAGATATAAAAATGGTGGGGTAACTACCATGCTCCTATATATCTAAACAATGTAAACTTATTACATGTCAATTTTGAGCCCGCTTTGCAAGCGAACTCATAAACAAAGAACAACTCCGTGTCTTATAAGGCAAAATTATTTGTTAGCCTCCCCATTAGCCAGACGCGCAATTGCGGTACCACCAGAGAGCCACTTCCTAGCAAACAAATAGGAACAATTCCTCATAAGCCGCTTGAAAAAATGCCAATCTTATTCCAGATAATTACCAACTCTCGTAGCAGTCTTGATCCGAAAATGATTGGTCATGGTCATGGACCATATGCCAGCCCAAATGCCCAAGAATGTCCACCTCTTAGGCCAAGGCCACTCCCATCACTAAGTGATCAATGAGGGTGGCAAGACACCCTCCCTACTGACCCAAAACATAGAGCCCATCAACCCAAGATTGAACCAAGGCCCAAAAGCCCAAGGCCAACCCTGAGCAGAGTGAGCAGAAGCCTTTCCCTTCTGCCATCCCCTCGTCCTCGCCGCCATGGTATCCAGCGGCCTTCTCTTCCACCCCATCAGCTGCTGCTCTGCTAGCGTTGATAAGCTAACGTTAGCCAAAGCCGACGATCGACCTAGATCTACACTGGTAATCAGAACACCACAAGCCGACGTGACCCCGACGCCGATCTGCTATGCCTTGTGCCTCGATCTCTATTTTCGCTGAAACCTAACTCGCAATCTAGGAAGCCAAGACCCAAACCCAGGAAACGCCAACCCAACGCGGCGTCGACACTTCCAACTCACCTCCTAACACAGTCAACAGCGAGACCAAGCAGAGTTCGAAGATACCACTGATTGAAACAACTTCTCAATCGAAACTCGCTCCGTCTCCAGACTCATTGGTCACCTGTGTTTCCACGACCCACGACGAGGAACCTCACAGTTGCTTGATCATGCTTATTTGTCTTTCGTGTTTTTCATTATGCAAAAGCACCAAATAATTATCTCAAATAAAAAAAATACACATTATATATAAGCTAATAGCTTAAGACATCGAAATATTTTATAAATTCTTTTCACAAAATACTAGTTTGCAATCACATGCTCTGCATGTGTACGAAAAAAAATTCATTGTTAAAAAAAAGAAAAAGTAGGTAGTTATTGTAGAAAAAATAGATTTAAGAGCTAGTTTGGGATTGCTGTGACTTTTTAAAAAAAAACTGCTGCTGCTGTATTGTGAAAATAATCAGCTGTGAATTAAAACAGTTTCATGTTTGGTAAATAATATTTTTAAAAGTGCTGTCAGTACATAAAACAACTGTAGATCATGTTTTGATCCACAACAGCTTCTAAAAGTAACATCTGGGCTGCTTCTAAAATCTGCTGCCAGTGACCTATAATTTTCAATTAAAGCTGCTTTTTATTTATTTAATAAACACAATAAAACCTAAAATTTTGAATAAAAGCTGATTTTTAAAAAGCGAAGCAATCCCAACCGAGACTTCAGTGGTAGTTATTGCAGAAAGAAAATTAGAAAATAGTGGGAAAGAAAAGTAAGGGTTATGGAATCATTTAATTTTAATTTTTTTAATAAAAATATATTTTATAATTGTCTTATTTATCCTTGTAATTTAATTTATTCTCAAAGTTTTTTAATTTTTTAAGGTTAAATATGTCAAAATTTTCAGTTTTGGCTAACAAAACTTCTTCTCTTAATAATAGTATAAATATAAATATACAAAAAGTTTAATAGAAGTAAAGTAAAAACATTATTTGAGCTTTTTAATTAATTATGAGTAGCGATACTCCCCCGACAGCAAATCTTTTTTTTTGAAAGGCCACCAAATTTTTTAATTAATTAAGTATGATCAATTTATTTTTTACTTGTAAAATTAATTAATGGTCTTGTGAAAATACCAAACAGAAACAAAGAAGAGCAGAAATTAATTGTATAACACAATTTCTTCATTTCCTAACAAATTAATCATAGGGTTACGGCTTATGTACATATGTCTGCAGATTAGTGGGGGGTGCCATGGCACCTGTGTGCTTCTCCACTTTCTAAACATTTTCTTTTGTCATCAAGTTATAAAGGGGTTATTTTGCAATTGAGTGCTGCTATTGTCACCCTATCATTTATTTTGTCCACCCTACTTACTCATTACATCCTACATTTTAATTTCAATTATTAAATTTACTTATTTAACTCATTTTTCTTTGTAGAAAAATCCTTATATGACATATCCAATTAAAAAAGAATTCCTTATATGACATATCCAATTAAAAAAGAATTTTTTTTATAACGAAAATCTCTCATTTAATTTATACCAATAACAAAACTAAAATATATTAAAGTTTTCTACTAAAATCATAATCTGATTTACTTCCTTTTTTCTTTTTTCTTTTTTTCAGTATCAATGTTCATCTATTTCATTCCATATCAAAATATTAGTAAGTTAACAACTATGAGCAATGAAGAAAATATTGATTTTTTTTTGTGTTTTATTTTTTTAACTTTCAGTGTTCATAAAGAATATTACAAAGATTTTGATGAAATTAACATTAATGGTTTTGTAAATTGAATAACGAATTAACTATAAGGAGAGAACAAAAGGACAAAAAAATAAGTAATAAATTCAAATTTGGGTGGAGAAGAAGAAGATTAATGTTATCCAATGAGAAATTAAGTAGTTTTTGTATTTAATTAATTGGTTATGTATTTAGTTTTATTTACAAATTTAGATTTTAGAAAATTAGTTTACTTATTACTTTATTAGTCATTTTGCACTTTGATAATATAGTGTTTCAATAACTCAAATGTTTGTAGGGTGAACTAAAAAATGGTAGGGTGACAATAGTGCAAAGGTGCAATTTTGTCATCAAGTTATAAAAGAAGTTAAAGTGTCCATACTACCACCTAATCCTCAGCGCCAAGGGATCGGCCTACAACCTGAATTAAGTAGTTTAGTCTTAAAACGTCCTTTTGATTAACTCTTGATGCATTTATCAGTTTTTAGGAATACAACAACGATATGCTTTTGCAATTTCTTAAAGCAACCATATGCTTTTGCAATTTCTTAACGTAACCATATGCCTGTTGTCATTATTGTTATAAGATAATTACGTATAACAGCCATATATATGTGTCTATATATATGTTCATATGCAATTACGAAACTATATGGTTGTTGTCGTTTTTGCCAAGAAGAAAACAAGAAATATGACAACAATCATATTGTCTATATCTTAACGCATATTTTTTTTGGATAAATAGAGGAGTAGCCAGAAGCACTTGGCTAAACCTGCATTAAAATTTTATTAAATAAGAAAAGAAAAATAAAACAACTAATGAGAATGAGACATAAGACCTAACTCTTTAAGAAAGAATCAACAAGAATATAGCAATAAAAAAATTAAAAAAATGAAGAACAAACATGTAAGCCAGCCTAATGAAAGCAGAAATTAGGAGGCCCAAAATAATCCTCGCGCCAAGTAGATCGACTAAACTGAGGGGTAACATTGCACAAGTCAAACCATGTGAAGAGAGTACAAAGTTAGTAAGGGCACCCGCAACCCGGTTTTTATCACGAAAAATGTGAGAAGCACATGAGCTCATTTGAGATAAGTTGTGTAAACAATTTCCCCACTCAACTCGCACTTGTCAAGGCCCCAAGTGTGGAGAATAGAGAAAAATAAGAATAAGAGCAACTTGAGCAAGGTCCACCTCCAACTAGCAACAAAACATGCTTTCAATTACGCACCAATTTAATTTACTTACCTTAATATAGCCATAACCTCTGCCTTCACTAAGCTTTGAATGTCAAAATTGGAGCAAAATGCATCAAAAACACAATCTTAAAAATCACCTTTTTTAATATCTTAACGCATAATTATTCCCTTTTTGGACTAAAATTTTATTCCCTAACACACTAAGGAGTGAACTGTTTTTTTTATAACATCAAACGTGCAAGGGAAAAAAAGTCGTTGGAGCATATAAAAATGTCAACTCGAAATGACCCATGATTTGGACTCATAAGGTATCAATACTAATAGTTGCGTTCCACTCTGAATCAGTCAGAGAACATTTATTGAATTGGATGCTTGATATGTCACGCCCCTGATTTTATACACAATAAATCGATATATAACCCCATAATTATATATGCGTGAAATGTTCAGCCATCAATACAAAATACTTAGAAACTTATTCTCTTTTAACCCAAGTACATATTGATGCCCTGAACCCACAAATTCTATATTGACTCGCCCCACAGAGTCACACAACGCACAAGTTTACGAATTAAATTGACAACAACAAAATAAAACGTAAATACTCCTCAGAGCTCACTACAAACGGAAGTCTCTATAACGGTAAGGTCACAAAATTGACTTATTACCGTTAAGCTGCAAGCACGCTACCTCAGCATCAGCCACGATCAACCTGACCTGCAGAAATAACCCCTACACCGTTGGAATGGTGTACCGGGTTGCCACACAACAAACCCGGTAAGCTTTTGCAAGCCCGTATGAGTAACTCAAAACCACAAAGAAAAACACATTTCTCAAGTCACCCCAACCTAAACAACGATAAGCATACATCTCACACCTACAGCCATCTGCTTCACTCTTCCATCTCATGCTTACATAGGTCAACTCGTGACTAAACTACATGCTCAGATTCTCAGCCTAGCATCTCATTACACAAATTCCCCATCAAACAAAACCTCCTTAGATAATGTTTGAAAAATCCCTTGACGCACAACGGTGAGTCACAAGGATCACACTCATTTCCTTCCCACTGGAAACCTTGTCATCAACATGACATCAAGGTGAAAACAATGAATCACCTTCCTATCCTCACACAGAGCACAATCGTCACCACTATGGTTTTCAAGATAAATCAAACCATCAATCAATCAAATCAAGAAGAAAACAAGGCAATCACATTTCAAAACAAGCAAAACAAGTCATGGTAACCCCTGCATATAATTTAGTTCAGGAAGTCACACTAAGTCAAGCAATTCAAACCACAGTAATCCTACACTCAGACGTCTGTAGGTAACCCCGACCATCACAGCAGTCCTCTCGATCTTTGTTAACTTAATAACAATTCAACTCCGCTACCGAGCTGTCATCACACTGATCATCACACAGATTTCATCGATCATCACATAGATTGCCATCATCCTACTGATCATCACACAGATAGCGATTATCTAACTAATCATCACACAGATATCGCCAGTCATCACATAGATATCGATCATCTAACTAATCATCACACAGATATCGCCAGTCATCACACAGATAGCGACCTCCCACATATTCATCACACAGATTCATTTCTAGTCATCACACAGATAGCAATCATCGCACATATTCATCACACAGATATCGTCGGTCATCACATAGATAGCGATCATCACATAGATTCATTGCTAGTCATCACACAGATAACAATCATCACACAAACATCCCTACACAAGCTACACAGATATTTCTACACAAGCTTTACATGACAATCATCACAAAGATTCATCATACTAATGTCATCGATTCATCACATAGATATTCCTACACAAGCCACGTAGATATTTCTACACAAGCTTTACATGACAATCATCACAAAGATTCATCACGAAGCCACTAATACATGAATATATATGTATATATATACATCCCATAATATATATATACACACACATAGTCATCCATCCACACAGAAAAGCCACTAATACCAACTATAGTCACAGTTAATCTCATAACTCCAAGACAATATGGTAAACCCGTTCGTGAATGAACATCGTGAGATTACTCACCTCGAAACTCCTGCTGCGTCTTCAATACAGAACAAAGCAGCCAATCCACAAAATGATCGTCCAAGAATACTTCGTCAAGTACCTAATCACAATCGGTTTCCACTTAGTAACAATTCACAAATGATTTAAGTCTGAAACCCCTGTTTTGAACTAAAATCCCCAAAGTAACGCCAATTGAGGCGAAACCACATCCGAGACCACCCAATGTCTCCGAAATACTTCTACGATCGCTATGCCAAAACCACAAGTCGATCGGAAGCTCGATTCCTCATGGATCGAAACATCGAACGGTCCGAAACCGTAAAAACCCTAACATGCTCATACGATCTCCAAAAATTACAAACAATATATCGAAATGCTCGTATCGACGAGTAGATCGAACTCAGGAACAGAAACTATCCCTGAGGTGGCCGGAAACCGCCGGAAAACACCACCACAGTGGCGGCACCGCCGCCGGACCAAAGTCGGAATTTGACAAAACTCCCAACACCAAAGTTCTTCATCTAAACCCCAATTTCAACTTTCATAACCGCAACAAAGTCCAAATATGAACCAATCGATCGAATTTTACCTTAGAACAAAACAGCTCGATTGAAACCCTAGAATTTCAATTCCAAAATTCGACCTCCACGAGTTGAATCGATGCAAGCCACCTTGTGGGAAGCATCAACGTCCTCCAAGCTCCAAAAGCCCTCAAGAATCACCGGCAAAGGTGGCCGGAATCTCCGACTCCGATCAAGGCGATTTCATCCCCGAAGCAGCCACTTCCAGTCGATGTAACTCCCTCCACGGCTCGAATCTCCCTTCAATCCTTCCACAGACCTCAAGAGGGGATTGAGACAAGCAAAACCCACTCTTGAATCGAAGCAAACGGTGGCCGGAGGAGCGAGAACGACGCCGGCGAAGTGGAGGCCGCGCACGGGCTCGGGAGAGGGCTGGGTTTCCGTTTTTGGAAATCTGGCCTTCTTTGCAATTTCCTGAAAATTTCGTCCTTTTATACCAAAATGGAAAGTTTTTCCGAAGCCCATAACTTCTTCATACGAACTCCGATTCTCGCGTTCCGCATGTCCACGAACTCGTATCGACGCGCTCTACAACTTTCGTGAAGGAAGTTTTCGGAGAATCTCAACGTATCAAAAGTCAACCTTGAAACCCCCCTAATTCCACACTTTACGAATAAAAATTCGTCCGAAACACTTCCGCTCCGTCCACGAGCCACGAAATCGTCCGATACCCATAATTTAAATTCCGGAAAATCCTCGGAAAATAAATACGAATTTCTAGGGCATCACATGATATGATCGATTTAGAAAAAAAGGCAGAAATTAAACATACTGTTAAAGTAAAATGACAATTGGAATTGGTATACTCATTTCATTTCATAGTCCCTTTATATAGGGATAGAATTACAACGGAAATATCGATTTCATTAATGATACTAAATGCTGATTGATGGTAATACTGATTCCTTGATTCCCTCTCCGTCAGTCGCTTTGACGAAGGCACACAATGTGTTTTTCCTTTAACACTCCCCCTTGTGCCAAGTCAAAGACGAAATGGTGCATGAGTTGTTGCCTCACTAAAAACCTTGCCAGGTAACAATAAAAACCCTGTGGGACAAAAATAAACCTTGGTCGAAGGAAAAGAGCACAACGCACCTTCTACATATGTGTGTGTTAGACTCCCCTTGACGTCTACACCTCCTCTTGATCTTTACATTAATCAAGGGAGCTTGGAAAGTCTTCGCATTCCCATGTTTTTCACATGTTTCTCAAGTGTGGCCTTAGGCAGTGATTTGGTGAACAAATCTGCCACATTCTCCTCAGACCTTTCTTGATTCACTTGAATCTTGAGGAGGGCTTGTTGTTGCTGATTGTAGGAAAACTTTGGTGATATGTGTTTTGTATTATCACCCTTGATATGCCCTAGCTTCATCAGTTCGATGCAAGCTGCATTATCTTTATTAATGCAAGTAGGCTCTTCAGTGGTAGAACTCAAACCACTAGTCCCTCGAATATGTGTGATGATAGCTCTTAACCATACACATTCACGAATCGCCTCATGTAGAGTAATGATCTCTGAGTGGTTCGAGGAGGTAGCCACAAGGGTTTGCTTAGTTGATCTCCAAGATATCGTCGTGTTCCCACTGGTAAATACATAACCAGTTTGGGAACGACCTTTATGTGGGTCAGAGAGATACCCAGTATCAACAAAACCAACCAAAACTTCATTTGATGTTTCGGTGTAGTGAGTGGCGCTTTCGCCATCAACATATCCTTTAGGGATTGCAGTTTCATCTACGGTCCCTGTTGTCTCTCTATAGGGAAAGAACAGTTCCAAGTCAATGGTTCCTTTTAGGTATCGAATAATGTTCTTGATACCATTCCGGTGACGCTGCGTTGGCGCTTAGCTAAATCTAGCTAACAAGTTCACTGAGAATGCAATGTCTGGTCGAGTAAATTGGGCTAAGTACAATAATGCGCCTATTGCACTTAGATAGGGAATTTCAGCTCCCAACACCTTTTCGTCATCTTCCTTTGGACGAAATGGATCTTTCCTTGCATCCAAACTTCGACCGATCATGGGAGTGCTAGCAGGATGTGCTTTGTCCATGTTATATCTCCTAACTTTTGGACATATGCAGACTGGTGGATTAGTATTCCACAAACTAGGTGTTCTAGTTCAAGGCCTAGACAGAATCGAGTTTTCCCAAGATCCTTCATCTCAAATTCATATTTCAAGTAGCTTACGGTTTCTCTTATTTCATCAAAAGTACCTGTTATGTTCATATCATCGACATATACTGCTATAATTGCAAATCCGGAACTTGTTTTCTTTATGAATACGCAGGGGCATAATTCATCGTTCTTATATCCCTTCCTAATCAAGTAGTCACTTAGACGGGTATACCACATCCGCCTGGATTGTTTTAATCCGTAAAGTGAGCGTTTCAACCTAGTTGCAAACGCACTTCGTGGTTTAGAGTCACTTGACTTGGGTAATGTAAGGCCATCAGGCACTTTCATATATATATATATATATATATATATATATATATATATATCTCTGAATCTAGATCCCCATAGAGATATGTAGTAACCACATCCATGAGCTGCATTTCCAGTCCTTCTGAAACTACCAAGCTAACTAAGTAGCGGAATGTTATAACGTCCATTACGGGAGAGTATGTCTCCTCGTAGTCAATTCTAAGGCGTTGTGAGAAAACTTGAGCCACAAGGCGAGCCTTGTACCTCAGGACTTCATTCTTCTCATTACGCTTTCTGACAAAGACTCATTTATGTCCTACAGACTTTACACTTGGTGGGGTTAGCACTACCGGACCAAATACCTGTCTCTTTGTCAGAGAATCTAATTCTGCCTGGATTGTTTCTTTCCATTTAGGCCAATATGCTCTTTGTTGACATTTTGCAATAGAGCGTGGTTCGATATCATCGTGCTCTATGATTCCTTGAGCAACAGTATATATCATCAATGTGTATGGAAGATCTTTCTATCAACTCATACGCACTCTCATAATCCTTTGAGATTTCTTTGTTCTCTGGAATCATTTTAAACATCGGAGCGTCCTCCAGTATTGATTCATGGACATAACTATAATCAGAGACAATCTCATGAGAGGGATTCTATACATTGATGATTGGTTTGTGCCTTACTCACCCTCTTCTTCCTTGGGTGAGTGTCAATCGAACCAAGTGGCCTCCCCCTCTTCCTTGGGGAGCCACGACCTCAACCACACCTCCACTAAGTGCAGTTGCAGTGCCTCTATCTGCGGCACCGTTCCCCTTGTTGGGACTTCTAACCTTACAGGCACATTTGCAGCTGGTATATGTGATCTCATCACTTTTGCGATATCAGTAAACATATCAGGCATCGAATCTGCTATGTTCTGAAGATCGATTATTCTTTTCACTTCACTTTCACTTTGTGAAGTGCGGGGATCAAAATGAGACAGAGTGGGGACAAACCACGACAATTCTTGTAGTTCCCTTGGAAAATCCTTTTTCCTATCTCCCCCTAACGATGGGAAGACTGTCTCATCAAAGTGACAATCCTCAAATCTAGCGGTAAAGAGATCGCCTGTCAAGGGTTCCAAATAGCGGATAGTTTGTTGGGGATTCATATCCAACATAAATACTTAATCGTCTCTGAGGACCCATTTTGATGCATTGTGGGGGCGCAATAGGCACATATACTGCGCAACCAAATATGCGTAAGTGTGAAATGTCAGGCTCATATCCAGTTACCAACTGGTAAGCAGAAAAATGGTTGGCTAGCAGTGGGTCTGAAACGAATAAGTAAAGCTGCGTGCAATATTGCATAACCCCATGCAGATATAGGCAGGTTGGTGCGCATAACCAATGCCCTAGCCACCATCTGTAGCCTTTCGATGGTGGCTTCTGCGAGACCATTTTGTGTATGCACATGGGGTACATGATGCTCTACGTCGATCCCAATTGACATGCAACAATCATCAGCGTTATCAAGCCTTATAAACTTGATAGGGTGATCAGGGTGGTGAGCTCTTAAATGTATAATCTGTGCTAGGAGTTTTGCAAATGCAGCATTTCTTATGGAAAATAAAACGACATGTGACCAGTGTGTCGATGTATCCACCAGAACCATAAAGTACTTAAAATGGTCCGCATTCTGGATGGATAGGTCCACAGATATCTCCTTATATCCTTTGTAAGAATGGAATGTTTTATTTTATATCTTTAGCATAGGAAGGTCTCGATCATGTTTTTGCTAAAGAGCAGGCTTTGCAAAATGAGTGATGTGCCTTTGAAATAGTCAATGAGGCATAATGGGAGGTAGGCAGTGCTTCTGGTACTTCAGAAGGTAATGACTGCGTTTGAGCAGTACTAGGACCGACACCTTGCAGTGTGATGGATTTTTGTCCCATTTTATTTTTCACTCGAAAGAAGGGATGTCCATATGAGTTCTTTAAAATACGGATCATCATGTCACGATCGGGGTGCCCTAGGCGGTCATGCCAAAGCTTGTATGAGTCAGTGTCCCACATTTCACTGTTGGTGACAGTATAGGATTCAATGATCCGAATCGTAGTGAGGTACAGTCCACTAGATTAACTCATAAGTTTCCCTAAAATGCGTTTCCTTCCACATTCATTAGAGGTAATATAAAGGTATTTAGTTCCATTCTTACAGTGTGTTTTTACATGATAACCGTTGGCACGAATATCTTTGAAACTTAACAAGGTTCGATTAGCTCTTGGTGCATACAGAGCGTCTTTGACTTTAAATATATCTCAGATTCTTTAGAGTTTTTCTATTTTAGTAGAATGATAATCTTTTCATTCTAATAATAATTTTTTCTCTAGATGTATTGCTTTACATCTTTATATTGCAATTTCGAACCATGTAAATATATGTAGTAAATAAATTTGAATAAATTCAGTGCTTGAGAATAAAATTCAAAATTTATTAATGAGCCAACGATAATCAAATCAAGGTCTTGTTCTAATTCATCAAACCATTATTGAAATAAACTTTAAGACCAAGTAATAGTCTAATTAAAAATGAGGCATTAAGTCTTCACAACTGTCTTTGGAAAATAAAATGAAGGATTAATTTCAGTTTACCTACTCCAACTTTAGGGCAATCTTCATGTTAGTCCCTATTCTTTTAATTTCATCAAGACTGCCCCTGTACTCTCAATTTTAATCAGCCGTATCCAATCCATCTAAATCTTCCGTCAAGTGATGATGTGGCAGAAGACAGAGTTGCCAAATTCCTATAGTGCCCCTCATCAAACTTAAATGAAAAAAAAAAAAAACTAATCATTTTCTTCAATTTTCTTGGTTCTTCAATCTGCATCTATTACCGTTTTTGAGAATCTACAGAAGCAAAAACAACTATACTATACAAGATCAGAGTTAATCCCTCCATTTCACTCTAACCAAACTTAGTCCCAAATATTCAATTACCAATCAACCCAAAATCCTAACTTTTTGCAGAAACTAACAGGAACACGAACCCCAATTGATTTAGATGAAGCAAGAATATATTGAATCTAACCAACTCTCAATTATCAAATGTCCAAAACTTCATTGAACCCAGATAGATTGAACATAGACAAAACCCAATGTCCAAAATCTCATATTCAAACCCACAAAGCATGCAACTTGAGAATAAGAAAACAAACAAAATTGAAAATGAACAAAACCCAAGAGAAAAAATCTAAAATCTTTACCTAAATTGTGAACCCCCATAGCCAGGAGCAATGTGATTTGAATCACAAAAACAAATTGTAGATGAAGAAGCAAAGGAAGACGTTTCCTTATACAACAAACCCTCAAAACAATGCAGTATTGTTTCTATTAATGCCCGTCAAAGCAGAGGAGGAAATCATGAGTCTCCGGCGAGCCTGCTTAATAGAGATGGATGGAGAATAAAGTTGCGTCTGTAGAGAAAGTCGTGGTTCGAAGAAATTCAATGGCCGATTTCGACAGAAGGTTCTTGAATTCGAGCTCCAACTCTTTGGATTTGAGTTGCAGAAGTAGGTTTTCTTCATCGGAGTCAGACTCCATGTACAGATCGAGATCGAGGTCATCGTCTTCGTGCTACAGCATGCCGAGGCCCAAACCCATCCGAACCAGTGTCTTATCGACTCAACCCGAAACCCATAGGAAGCCGATGCAAGAAAACGGGTTCGTGAAGACGAAATCGAAGGCGTTGAAGATTTACAGCGGCTTGAAGAAGGTGAAGCAGCCAATCTCACTGGGTGGAAAACTCGTAGTTTCTCAATTCCATTTTCAACGGCGGAAATGGAAAGAAGGGAAACCCAGCCTTGTAAACAGACTGGGATTGACTCTGAGAGACCAGGTCAAAAACTGAAGAACTAGAGAGTTGTAGTAGAACCAAAGAACCAAGAAAATTGAAGAAAAATATTAGTTTTTTTTTTTTTTTCATTTAAGTTTGATGAGGGGCACTATAGGAATTTCACAACTCTGTCTTCTGCCACGTCATCACTTGACGGAAGATTTGGATGAATTGGACACGGCTGATTAAAATTGAGAGTACAGGGGTAGTCTTGATGAAATTAGAAGAATAGGGACTAACATGAAGATTGCCCTAAAGTTGGAGTATGTAAACTGAAATTAATCCTAAAATGAATAAAGCAGATCAGTCAAGATTGAGAGCATCCATTGACTTAGCAAGTTCCTCTTTGCCATTGAAGTCTGCAATTGTAAGGTTGACGTCTAGGTCATGACCTCCTTCTTCCATATAGTGAGCCTCTTGTTCTTTAGACTCTCTATACCTCTTGTAATTGGCTGCTACTCTGTTATTTGCTTGGCAGTTCTTGTACTAATGCCCAATGAATCCACACCTATAGCATGGTTCATTGTCAACTCTTTCCTTTTGCATCTTGTTTCCACGATCCCCATGTCCCTTTCCACGTGGTCACATTTTTTGATGCTATGTGAAAATGTTTTGTCAAATTCTTGGGCACAGGGCCTGTTTTCCCTTTTATTTCTGGGCTGAGGGCCTTTTCTTTGGGCCCTTTTTTTTTTCTCTCTCTTTTTTTTTTCCTGGGCCAGAGGGCTTAATTTGCCTTTTTTTTATATTATTCTTCTTTGGGCCGGGTCTTTTCTTTGGGCCCGGTCACCACTTTTCTTTTTTTCTCTTTTTTCTTCCTTCTTTTCTTTCTTTATTTTTCTCTCTTCTTTTTTGCTTCTGCTTTCTTCCTTCTGGTTTTTTCGTCTTCTGACTCTCTTGTGAGGGGTCTGCTGCCGGCGTTCAGATGGCTGCTGCAGGTGCCGGCATTCAAATGGCTGCGAGGTTGGGCCGGGTGTGGGTGCAGCGAGGTTGGGCCGGGGCTGCGCTTCGCAGTCGCGGGGACGCTGGGCGGTGAAGGGAAGAAGGATTCGGCGGGTTGAGGCCGGCTGGAATGGTGGATCTGCCGGTGTTGCAGGCGCGGGGGCGGTCTGGGCAGTGAGGCCAATCTGGGCTCGGTGGTGGGGTTAGGCAGCGAGGCTGTGCGTGCGTTGGGTTTGCAGGGGCCGCCCTGGAGGCCCGTGTGCTGGGCTAGCCACTGTGGTGCTTGGTCGGAGAGGCAAAGGTGAGGCGGTCTGGGCAGGGCCGGCCTAGGGAGAATTTTTTTTTTTTTTTGGCGGCAGAAAAGTAGAGTTTTTTTTTTTGTCTTGGCTATTGGCTCTGAGCGTGCTGATAACGTGTTAAAGTAAAATGACAATTGGAATTGGTCTACTCATTTCATTTCATAATCCATTTATATAGGGATAGAATTACAACGGAAATATCGATTACATTAATGATACTAAATGTTGATTGATTCGTAATTGCGCTGATTGATGGTAATCACTCATTCCTTGATTCCCTCTCCGTCAGTCGCTTTAACGAAGGCACACAATGTGTTTTTCCTTTAACACATACTAGATTATTGTTGTGTCACGTTGTTAAATAATTCATCAACGTGTTTTTAAGCTATTTCCGATATTTTGAAGACTTTGAGCGGTGATAAAATACGAGACCACTTAATAATGTTGTGTTTAAAAGTTTGCTCGCTACCTACATAATTGACTCTTCAAGTCTACGTTTTTTGTGTATCCAAAAAACATAATAAACTATCGTTATCATCTAAGATTAAAATGTGTCATACTTTGTAGTAGAGTTTGATATGATTGGTGCCCATTAGATAAAAAAAACCTGAATCTCATATGTATGCATCCAAAGGCTCTCTCTAGTCTTTGTTTAAGTATTGAAAACCATTTTTGATTTTTTTTTTTAAAAAAAACCAAAATTAATTTAGTTTCTGATTGAGCATCTGGGTGTCAGGCCCAATGAAACACTGTTTTGTCAATGGCCCAAGTTCGTTAATCGACTTGTCGCCACACAACTGTCACTCCTGGAAATCGAACTATAATCTGTTTCAAAAAAAACAAAAAGGATCTTGGATGGGTTTTGGGTTTTGGGTCGCTTGTGTTAGTAGCTACCTGAATCGAATTGCGGTAAAGAATCAGACTTTAGTGAAGCCTTGAAGGTGAAGCCAGCTATCGATAAAAAGCGTGTGAGTTGTCGCATTGAAGATTCCTCACTTGCGTCACTTTGTTCTCTGCTCTTATCTATAAAAGCATCACATTCCGATCTTGGGTTGTCTCCAGATATTTCTTTCAGAGGGTTTCAACAAGACACTAATTGGGTACATTTTAAATTTCGATTTCAAGTTGAGAATTTTTGGTTTTCGACAAGTAAAGAAACTGGATTTCTGGGTTGCATTGCAGTAAATGGAGGTCGTTTTGGAGAAGAAAGACGCTGCTGAATGGGTGTACAGAGGCGAAGGCGCTGCTAATCTCGTTCTTGCTTACATCGGATCCTCCCCAGCTTTTGTATGTTCATAATTTCATTACTCACTCATATAAAAGTGTTCCAACAATTTTGTTGACATTTTCATCTTTTATTATGAAAACCATGAGCTTGAAAAAGAAAAGCAATTTGGTATTGAAAGAATGAATTTTTGAGTAGTTGTAGTGTTGGTTTAAGGTTAAGATGGTTCTGTATTGGTGTATGCAGATCGGGAAAGTAATGCGCATACAGAAGGCGGCGAAAAGGAATGTGTCCGAACGTTCTAGCAGTCCCACAGCACTAAGCATGCATGAACGCCTGGTGTGGAAAGACTTGGAGGACGTAGTAACTTCCTCTAACAGAGAGCTTGCCAGCCAACTATATGTGAAGCATGTCATGACCCCTTTATTGGGTCCAAAGTTTGTTGATTCTGGGGTATGTATGGTTGTTTGTGCGAGGGTATTGAACTATTGAAGCATACTTTGATGCATTTAGTTTTGAGTGTTGTAAAGTA
Organism: Rosa chinensis; assembly: GCF_002994745.2. Lineage (NCBI taxonomy): Eukaryota > Viridiplantae > Streptophyta > Magnoliopsida > Rosales > Rosaceae > Rosa > Rosa chinensis. The sequence goes on from NC_037093.1 coordinate 61,897,570, forward strand.
TACTTGATGGTTTAGCTGTCTAACCTTCAAGTTGGATTTTGGCAGATGCGTGTCCATGCTTCTCGGGAATTCTTGGAGACAGTGGAGCAGAATGTAAATTGTCAGCGCCCAGCTTCTCGAGTTGATGCTGCTAAAGTTGATACCGAATGTGATTATGTGCTTCTCATGTCTGATCATTCTCTTTTTCCTAGTGGTAATTAGCGATCCTTTGTCAGTCACAAGTTTTGTTCGTGTTTTGCATTTAAACATTTGGAACTTTCTGTTCTGCACTAATCAATCAATCATAGCTAGTCAGGTATATAGGGTAATCTGTGTGATGGTTGGTCCAGCTTAGAGAACAATGGTTTATAGTCTTGGCTTTGATTGAACTTTTGTTTCCATGCCTGGTTTGATTACTTCCACTTAGAATTTCTCTCTCCGCCTTCTACTTTTCTAAGACACATCTACACTACAACTTATGGAAGCAGGGAGAGAAACCTGGAGATGGTATTCTACCTGGCGTCCTAGGGAATATGTATATAATAATATGTAGACACTCCTATCTATATGATAATATGATATGTCTTGTCATGCATATGACCAGAATTTTTTTCCTTTTGTTTTAACTTTTTATTAACGATTGTATGAGAAAGCTCTGACATGTCCACCACATAATAGTTTGAGCAGTAGTGTTTATTTTACTGTAGACTTCAGACAACGTGATAGTGAATATGCCTTGTACATTTCAGGTATTCAAGAAGGCGAAACCTGTATATCTGTAGAGATAAAGGTACTTTTCCATTAGTTGCCCTTTTTTTCTTGTTTATAATTGTCATGCAATTTTCCTGTTTAAGTAGACATGAGAAAACCTTCGAATTATACTTTCTCATTCCTGTTTTGTTTTCAATTTCCCCAAATTAGCCAAAATGTGGATTTCTCCCAACTTCAAAGTATATAGATGAAGGAAATGCCATCAAACGGAGGATTACTCGTTTTAGGATGCACCAGGCCCTAAAGTTGCATGATGGAGAGGTATTATTTTACTCTTCTTCTTTTGGTCAAATTATTTATAAAACAGGAATTGAATTGCTCATGTGCATCCCAGATATTTAATGGGAATGTTGTCTAATCTAGTTCTTAGATCTTTGCTGCACAAGTATTAGTAAAAGGAGTCCGGTTCTTGTCTTGTTAAATCATATTTAATTCTGAAGCTATGTTACAGGTATCGGAATATAGTGAATATGATCCACTTGATCTCTTCTCTGGATCGAAGGACAGAATACGTAAAGCTATCGAGGATCTCTTCGCTACCCCACAGAATAATTTCCGGGTATTCTTGAATGGTTCTCTAATATTTGGGGGATTGGGTGGTGGTGCAGCAAGTACCAATTTGGTGATTAGGGATAAAGTTGAAACAGCACTTAAGGGTGTCATTCAGGGAAGTGATGGCTTCCGCACAGTGAACTTTCTACAGCTTGTTGCTGAGACAGTTCATAGATCTGGAGTGATGGATCAGCTTCTGGAGATCCAGAAACTTGATAATCTTGACATAGATGGAGCTATCCATGCATATTATGACATTATTTCTGAGCCTTGCATGGTATGTACAGGATTGGGTAAAGACAAAGCGTCAAACAGATATTCTTCATTGCATTCCCTCTCTTTGGATGAAAGCTTAAAGATTGTGAAGGATTTTTTGATAGCTGCCACTGCAAAGGACTGCAGTTTGATGATTAGTTTTAGACCAACGAAAGATGGGAGTACAGGATCTCCGTATAATAATGTGTATCTGGAATCAACCAATCAATTTTATGATTACAAGGTATTGGGATTTTTATAGCATTTCTTTCAATAATAGCAGTTCAGAGCTGAATTGCTTTTACTTTTATTCTTTAAAGGTTCATAGATTTAATTTTGCTCAAGTTGGAAACTAGAGTTCTTGGTTGGGGAAATCATTCCTAATAGCTTATTTATGGTGCAATTTCGTAGGTGCATTTCATTGACCTGGATCTGAAATCTTTGAAGAAATTGGAAGAATATTATGAGTTGGACAAAAAAATCGTACGCTGCTACAATGAAATGGTGGAAACTAAGGAAAGATTAAATAAAACTACAAGCACCGAGGCTTGTCAAACTGCGGACTGAGATTAGTTACGATGCCATGGAGGATGCTGTACTTTAAAACTTTTGAGTAAGTTCAAGTTATGCTGTCGATTATTGCTGTCTCCACTTGTAATATGTGTAACAAAAGAAATTGTAATTCTATGTGTAACAGAAATTGTAATGCTATGTGCAGCCAAAAAAAATTGTAATCAGATGCAAACTTCTTGCCTTTTGGCCGTCATTTCTGTATTAGTCTTGTTTCTCAAAAGTTAAAAGGCTCTCTCTCTCTCTCTCGTTTCTCAACCAATGACTAATGCACTGATAAGTTTAGTGTTTGCATGAAGGGTTTGTGTAGAAAAGATAAAGATACCGGATTATGCACTGTAAGTTTGATACTAATGTTGAGCAGTACAGTATCCTGTTGAGTTTACCCATTAACTAGGAGGCAAATCATATAATTTGTTAAATCATACATAATTGGTCCTACTTTGTAATCAAGGCATGTTCCTCGCTTCCTTAATGGAGTTTAAGAAGGGAAGAGCAGAGTGATGGAACCCCTTGTTTAAAAGAGATGAGGAGAGATTGATAAAACCGAATTTTGGGGATCTACAGTGAAAGTGACGTATAACTAACTGTAGAGTGATTTCATCAAAGCTCACATGGCCTATTAATTCATACAGCTGGATCAATTTGTAGTACAACTATAGGAAAGAAATGCAGAAGTTACTCATGGTGTTTTCTAAGTTTCTAACCTTTTTTTTTTTTTTTTTTTTACTGAACTGTCATATGCTTCTGTTTTCTTAGCGGATTCCCTAGGGAATCAACTGTTGATCTGAGTTTGTATATTTTCATTTAGTTCGAATTTATTTATTTTTTAATTGTTTTAAGCTTTCATGATAGTTCTTAATATGTTTGAAGTTTCCCTTAACAAACCAAATATTCATCTTTTCCCATTGATTGTGCAGCTTATCCTTTTATCAAAAGCATCTTGCAGTTTTGGACAATGGACCATCTGTGGGCAGTAACTTATGAAATTTCTCACAACTCTCTGACCTGCAAAGTATGATTTGAAGTTGATATTTGTAACTGCATTGTCAAGCCACGAACAGCACATGATTTGGAAGAATCAGTGAGCCTGATACTAGAATACGTCTCTGGACCAGGACGTGTGGCCAATATGGAAGATTCTGTACACTCTGGTCACTCAACTTTGCCATTTTGATCAGCTTAATATTTGTTATACTGAATATAAAGGCTGTGACTTGGCTTTATCTTGTGATGTACAAAGAGCTTCTCAACTGTATACAGGTCAGTGTCTCTGGCCTCTCTTCTCCATCTTTCTATCTCCTTGTGTGGGTGGATCTGACGCAGTTGAAGGAGCTGATTCAAGTAGGACAGAAAGAGGAATTAATAGGTTCCAGAAGTGGGTCATGTTTGCCCATTCAACTGAGCCCACTAAAGCCAAAATGAGAAACTGAATGCCATTACTATATACCAAGTGACCAAAACATTGTGTAATGTTTAGTCCTCATTATTTTCTGCTGACATCCTAATGCTAAAATCACATAAGAATAGTTGGTTTGTTCAAAAATAGTTGTGTACTTTTACTAGAATTAAAACTTGCTGTAAACTGACACACCTGTTTTTGTACAAATAGTTGTTTGGGACACTAGTTAAATTTTCTTCTCAATATTGTTGTACATTCGTACCCGCATTATTTAAATTTGCCGTAAAATGTTGTTGAACTTTGTAATAGATAGAGACTAATAGGAAAGGATGGGCATTTTGTAAAGGGGTTTTGTCCATTTACCCCATTTCTAGGGATTTTTTTCCCACTTACCCCATTAAGTTTTTTTAATTCCCTCTTACCCAATACACTCTAAGGGAGTCTTCCCTAATACCCCATTAAGATTTTTTTTTTGTTTTTAATTATTTTTTAATACCATTTTACCCCTCACCCCTTTGTTACTTAAAGAGAGAGAGAGAGAAAATGGAAGAGAGAGAAACCATAGGAGACTTCGCCGGAGACCGTCACCGGCGGCCGAAATCCGTCACCGGCTTCCGGCCGCCGGAATCCGGTCACGGGCTGCCGGATTCCGATCAACTTTCGCCGGATTCCGGTCAACTTTCGCCGGATTTCGGTCATCGGCTGCCGCCCACCGGAATTTGCTGAAAATCTCACCGGAAAGTTTTTTTGCCCCCAATAGACATCTATTGCCCCCCAATAGATGTCTATTGGCCCAATAGTCTATTGCCCCCTAATAGACGTCTATTGACCCCCAATAGACGACTATCAGCCATGTATTGCCCCCCAATAGACGTCTATTGCCCCCCAGTAGACGTCTATCAGCCATGTATTGCCCCTCAATAGACGTGACGTCTATTGCCCCCCAATACACTTGTATTGCCCCCCAATAGACGTCTATTGCCCCCTAATACAACTTTCGGTCACCGGAATGAGAACTAATTTTTCAAAATTAAACAAATAAAACTTCAATTAAAGAAAAAAAATGAAGAGATTACATCAATTCAAAACGTCTATTGCCCTCAAATAGACGTTTACTACCCCCCCAATAGACCTTTTACGAGCCTCTATTGCCCTAATAGAACTTTTTTTTCTTTTCATTTTGGGCTTTTGACCCATTTTACCGCAAAAAAAGTGCTATGGCTCCATCTTCCATAGTATTCCCAGAAAGCCAGCCACATATCCATCTTCCTTGCTTTTCAACTTATTATAAACAACAATATCAATACAGCGAGAAAAACACCAAGTTGTTGTTATTTGTATAAGCAACAATTGCTTGATAGACCTGCATCGAGACATAGATTCACATATGTAGACAATATCCAACAAAATTTATAAAACAAGTTTCGTAAATAACTAAAGGAGGATAATTCATGCAATTATGCAGTTCTGATGCAGAACCATCTGCAATTTTCTAAATACGAAGCAAAATTCCATTCTTGACTGCATCAATAGTACGCAACAGAAGCAATTTTAGTGTGCAATCACAAACAAACTTCTCTGACCACAAAACACGGAGCAATATTGCTTCATTTGCCCATAATCACAATGAATCCCAATTTTGGTCGAGCTCGAGCGCCAAATCTCGCCGGAGATGAGCCAAACTTGCTGCTAAGCTAGCTAGTTGGACTATCAGAAATAGCAAACAATGTTCGAAGCATCAAATTCGAAATCAAATCAGAACCCTACAACCCCAAAATCAGAGTCGCCGGAGACCAAAACGGAACGGGCCGTTACCTGAGACTGCTCGACGCACTGCTGGAACAGATCCATGTCGTCTTCACCGTCAAAGTCTTCATCGTCTTCTTCGTAGACGGTGACGAACTGGGCCGGCAGGAAATCAGGATCGGAGGAGATGTAGAGGTCGAAGTCGTTGGAGGACCAGTAGGGGAGGGATTCGAAGGCTTGTTTATATGGTTGTCCTCATCGGCGAGGGTGAGGAGAGAGAGAGAGAGAGAGAGAGAGAGAGAGAGAGAGAGAGAGAGAGAGAGAGAGAGAGAGAGAGAGAGAGAGAGAGAGAGAGAGAGAGAGAGAGAGAGAGAGAGAGAGAGAGAGAGAGAGGGAGTGTGTTGCTCGTGCCGGAGAGAGAGGAGAGATAGAGGAGCATGGCATCGATGTCTTTTTCCAAGTAGGCTGAGGGCAAAAATGTCATTTTACTTCAAATAGGGTAAGTGGGAATAAAAATCTCTTGCTGGGGTAAGTGAGATAACTTTGGCTCATTTTGAGGCTTTTGGTCAAGGACCCTTTTGTAAAACTGTGGTTTAGCTTAGAATGTGGTATGTGGGTAATGTTTGCCCATTCAACTGAGCCCACTAAAGCCAAAATGAGAAACAGAATGCCATTACTATATACCAAGTGACCAAAACATTGTGTAATGTCTGGTCCTCATTATTTTCTGCTGACATCCTAATGCTAAAATCACATAAGAATAGTTGGTTTGTTCAAAAATAGTTGTGTACTCGGGTGATAAGCATGTTTACTAGAATTAAAACTTGCTGTAAACTGACACACCTGTTTTTGTACCAACAGTTGTTTGGGACACTAGTTAAATTTTCTTCTCAATATTGTTGTACATTCGTACCCGCATTATTTAAATTTGCAGTAAAATGTTGTTGAACTTTGTATAGATAGAGACTAGTAGGAAAGGATGGGCATTTTGTAAAACTGTGGTTTAGCTTAGAATGTGGGATGTGGGTAATGTTTGCCCATTCAACTGAGCCCACTAAAGCCAAAATGAGAAACTGAATGCCATTACTATATACCAAGTGACCAAAACATTGTGTAATGTCTGGTCCTCATTATTTTCTGCTGACATCCTAATGCTAAAATCACATAAGAATAGTTGGTTTGTTCAAAAATAGTTGTGTACTCGGGTGATCAGCATGTTTACTAGAATTAAAACTTGCTGTAAACTGACACACCTGTTTTTGTACAAACAGTTGTTTGGGACACTAGTTAAATTTTCTTCTCAATATTGCTGTACATTCGTACCCGCATTATTTAAATTTGCCGTAAAATGTTGTTGAACTTTGTAATAGATAGAGACTAGTAGGAAAGGATGGGCATTTTGTAAAACTGTGGTTTAGCTTAGAATGTGGGATGTGGGTAATGTTAGCCCATTCAACTGAGCCCACTAAAGCCAAAATGAGAAACTGAATGCCATTACTATATACCAAGTGACCAAAACATTGTGTAATGTCTGGTCCTCATTATTTTCTGCTGACATCCTAATGCTAAAATCACATAAGAATAGTTGGTTTGTTCAAAAATAGTTGTGTACTCGGGTGATTAGCATGTTTACTAGAATTAAAACTTGCTGTAAACTGACACACCTGTTTTTGTACAAACAGTTGTTTGGGACACTAGTTAAATTTTCTTCTCAATATTGCTGTACATTCGTACCCGCCTTATTTAAATTTGCCGTAAAATGTTGTTGAACTTTGTAATAGATAGAGACTAGTAGGAAAGGATGGGCATTTTGTAAAATTGTGGTTTAGCTTAGAATGTGGGATGTGGGTAATGTAAATTCTGCATTGATTGCATATTGGAGATTTGGAGGGCATAGGTGATCCAATTAAGAGCCCTTCTGAATAGCATTTACTTCTGGCCAACTACTGACTGTCATTTGTACCGAACAAATATAGAAGAATACCAAAATGCTGAAAGTATAATCAAACAGAATAGAGTACTGAGAGAGCATTTCATATATAGCACCTCTACTAGTCTCCTCTAGATCTCTTTTCTTTCATTAGTAGCTTGTTCTAGTTTACTCTCTATAAATCTTCGCTGGAAGATTCTTTATCAAGATCATGTCTAAGGTTCCGTTTCTACCACTCTGTACCTGCATTAGATTATTTTGCCTGCATCATGTGTTTTGTTTTTCCTCTCTTTTCCTGCCATGTAATATTTAGTTGTTGGCTGGCAACCGGTGTCTTTCACTGACACACTGCAATACTCAGATGGAATTTATTTTCTTCTGAGCACAGAAGTACAAAATAACTGATCTGATCTGACCTCCACTGATTCTCTGTACTGCAGAAAACTGTAGTGTCAGTAGAGCTGCTGTGTTCAAAGTGCAGGAAAAAGGTGATGAAGTTAGTCGCAACAGTAGAAGGGATAACTTCCATTGTCCTGGACCCGTCAAAAAATACAGTGACAGTAACCGGGGAAGCCGATCCGGTAAAGGTCATTCACAAGGTGAGGAAGTTCAGAAAATCTGCTTCGGTTGTGAGCATCGGTCCTCCAAAGCCGGAAGAGAAGAAGGATGAGAAGAAAGACAAAGACGGCCATGGCCTTGTTCCTTACATACCAAGGACATGTCAAAGATGTGATGTCTGGTATGTGGTTGCTGAAGATGGTTATAACAATTACTGTTCCGTTATGTAATTATATTTACTGTTCTGTATGTAATATGAAACGTCATGTATCAATAATAGCCAGTTGTATTTCATGTTAAAATTCAATCATTGCTGATAAGCTAAATAATAAAGGCAAAAAATATTTCTGTAATTGATGAATGAATTGGACGTGTATGTGTTTGTGTTAATTCAACAAAATCCATAATCGTGTGTAGGTTTCCGACCAAATTCTCACTGGTCGTTGGTATGTAAACATGTTGATTTGATTTTGATGTATACGAATGTAGTATGAAATAATAAAAATCAAAGGTCTTGTCCATAAATCAATTCCAATCTAAACCATGAACTGAAAGCTCCTCTCCAACGTTTGTGAAGAAATAGACTATGGAAGCGATGGTCACGTTTCAGATTTTGTTCACTTTCAGACAGCTAATCATATAAACCTTCACAATAATGAAATGAACCTTTATGTTGAAGGATATCGACATAATGTGTACCTCTACAAACTAGGGTTTAGAATTGTAATAGGAAAGTGTTATAGGTATTTAATTGTATTCGGATTCTCTTACCTTTTGTATACCTTGTAACTTATAAGGGCTCTTATTATCAATAATAAACACACAATTCTATTCTCCTACAACACGTTATCAGCACGAGTTCTAACCCTAGCTTCAGAAAAGTAAAAACCCTAGAAGAAAAAAAAACTTTTTCTTCTCTGCCGTCAACCCAAAACAAAACAAAACAAAAAAAAAACTCCATTCCGGCCTCCTCCCTGCAGCAAGTCTGCCTTCAGCCGCAGCCTGCAACTCCCACTGTCGTGCGCCTCCTGCCAGCACACCCGCGCATCTTCCAGCCTCCTGCCGAAATCTCCTCTGCAACTTCCTGCTGCACGACCTGCAACACCTGCTGCAAAGCCCCTGCACTCCTACCATCCCACCAGCGACGCACCCCTGCCAGCCAACGCTGCCCAGCAGCCCTCCGCTATGCAACTTCCTGCTGCACAGCCCGCACAGCACCGAACGAAGAAGAACAGAGGGAAGAAACGAAGAAGAAGAAGACCGAAAAAAAAAACAGAAAAAAGAAGGGACCCGGCCCAAGAAAAAAAAGAAAAAAAAAAGAAAAGGAAAGGACCCAGCCGGCCCAGAAGAAAAAAAAGGAGAGAAAAAAAAAAAAGGAGAAGGGCTGGGCCCGAAAAAAAAAAAAAAAAAAAAAAAAAAAAAGGGAGGAAGAAGAAAAAAAGGAAGGGAGAAGGGCAGCCCACCAACTGTCAATTTCCGACCAGATTCTAGCAATCCTAATTTAACTACAAGCCTGCATCAACACGCGTGTGTCTTCAAGCCAAAGACAATCACGTAAGTTTTTATAATTAAGGTTGCTGCTTTCTTGTATTTAAATTCCTTTTATTTCCTGCAAATATTGGAATATATGTTGCCAAATGATTTAGATATTTAACAAAGCGGAATTGTGGGGATTCACGCTTAACGAACTAAGAGTGTTCGTATGAACTAAGAGTGTTCATAATTAAACGAACTAAGAGTGTTTGTGTGAACTAAGAGCGTTCACAATGCTTGGACTAAGAGCGTCTGTAAGCATCAAATTGTGACCATATTAAAACATCATTGTTTGGTCTAATCCAAAAGAGATTCTTGGAAATTGATTTCTTGGTAGCATAGCTCGGAAATCTTATTGTTTTAGTTTTCGTGGAAGTTTAACTCCGAAACTAATATATCTTCTCTTCTTATTTTCAGGATGTCGAATGAACCTAGACTCGACTTTCCCATGCTTGACTCAACAGGCTCGGATTACCACAGTTGGGTAATCGATGTTGAGAACCATCTCACTTCAAAGGGAATATTACCCATAATCCAGGCACCTAACCCGGATCTTGTGTTCGTGCAAACACCTACAAAGCATGCTCAAGCAGTTATCTTGATGCGACGCCATATGGACAAGACACTCAGATTGGAGTATATATCGATCAAGAATGCAAGAGAGCTATGGGTAGCGCTAGAAGAGAGCTATGGGTAGCGCTAGAAGAGAGCTATGGGTAGCGCTAGAAGAGCGCTTTGGCAATGTCCAAGATTCCCTCCTCCCTGACTTGAAGGTTCAATGGAACAACCTACGCTTTGCTGATTTCAAGTCTGTTGCTGAATATAATTCAGAAGCTCTTCGCATACAGTCCATGTTGAGGTTTTGTGGACAACCTGTCACAGAGCAAGAGCTAATTGAGAAAACTCTCTCCACCTTCCCTGTTTCAGCCATTGTGGTATCAAAGCAATACCGTACTGAAGTCAATGCTGGACGGATCACGAGGTTTCATCAGCTTATCAATGTTATATCTGTAGCTGAGAAACATGATAACATACTCGTGAGGAATTATAATTCAAGGCCCATTGGAACTAAGAGCGTTCATGAGGCAAATTATAATGCACCCAAAGGAGGGCGCAAGGAGCAGTACCCTAAGAATGGGGGACATGAGGGACGTATGGGCCCATATAACCGCCCTAACCAGGAAGGAAACCGCGAGTTTGGTGTGGATACACGTGGTGGTAATGCCACACGTGGGAGAGGGGGTCGTGGTATCCCTAGCCGTAATGGTGGCTCAATGGGTCGTGGTAGTGGCACCAACCCTCCTAGGGAACGCCCGCAACGTGCACAACGTGCACCTCAATTAAAGGGAGGCAACCACAATGATGAGTGTCATCGATGTGGATCAATTGAGCATTGGTTCAAGCAATGCAATGCAAGCGAGGAACTAGCTTCAAGATACAGGGCATATAGGGACCTGAGAGAGCAAGAAGTGTACCTTGCAGAAGAAGAAGAAGATGGTGGAGATGTCAATCTCACCTTAGAGGACTTCAAATCTGAAGAGGAATTGCACAAGGATGCAGCAGACTTTGATTAGATTAGTCCTTTTATTTTTCCAAGAACTTTTGTAATGGCAATTTGCCTTAGTCAATAAATGACAATTGTATTAACTCTTTCTTATGTGGCGGACCCAATAAAATGTGATGTCTAGGAAAGTCATTGAGATTATTGGTACTTAAGAGAGCCTCGCTCCACCAACATCTCTCTCTACTTTCCTGGTCATATTTGATTGGAGTTACCAAGCGGATAGAGTGACTACAATGTGTCTTACTTTGATTTTATTTTGGATTAGATTTTTGGAAACTTTGATGTAATCATTGGCTATTAATAAAGTGTCAATTCTTTTACTTAATGTCTTGGACATACCTTAATTCGAACTTTATTATATAAGAGCCAATGGTTTTCATGTGGAAACACATTATGAGAATGGACAGAGTTCCTTTGCATCACCTCTAATGACTACGGACGTGAACGAGTATTAGAGAAACTTATGTGTCGCTCTAGTGGGTTGTAGGCAACCACTATCTGAGTTATTGAACCTCTAATGACTACGGACATGAACGAGTATTAGAGAAACTTATGTGTCGCTCTAGTGGGTTGTATGCAACCACTATCTGAGTTATTGAATCCAACCATGTCATGAGAGACGACTTATGGGATTTTGACACATATAGGCTTTGACATGATGATCAGTGTATTAAAGACTTTACACGGACATCCATTTTCAGAACGAAGAAAAGTAAGAACCACGAATTGGTTAGAGGAGATGCACATGCGCCTCATGGAGCCATGATTGTGCAAAGACCGGCCATACATGGCCGGCGCCGCCTACCCCCTGCGGCAAATACATGGCATTGACGCCATAAACTCCTCTCTCTACTTCTCAAGTCTATTCTGACATTATGGCTTCACCAAAACCTTCATTGGTTGATTATAAAGCTCATGTTTCGTTCTGTAAAGCCTGTTATTTAGGATTGAGACCATCCTATGCAAAGGAGATTGAGGAAATAATTCCATTCTTACAAAGAATCTAAGGGAATTCTTTGGATTTGATCAACCAACTTGCGGACCGTATAGATGTTTTATGGTGTTGGTTGATACGCAAACACGCTGGTCACGTGTTGTGCCATTATCCACTCGTAATGCTGCTTATACTACACTCCTAGCACATAACATATGGCTACGGGCTCACTACCCAGATCATCCCATCCAGTCAATTTGACTTGATAATGCTAGAGAGTTTACATCGACAATTTTCGATGACTATTGCATATCATTGGGTATTGATATCAAGTATCATATTCCCATGTACACACCCAATTGGTCTCACAGAAAAGCCACCATTAAACGACTACGATGGTAGCCCGGACATTGGTAATGCGCACCAATATTTCCGCTCGGATTATGCAATATCGCATGCAGCTATGCTAATTCGTCTACGACTCATAGCAGTCACTCAACTTTTATTTGCATTACAGCTAGTGACTGGGTTCGAGTCTAATATCTCGTATTTATGCATATTTGAGTGTGCGGTTCATGTGCCAATTGCGCCACCACAGCGCATCAACATGAGTCATTGCAACGAATGCATATATATATATATATTTGTTGGACATAAGTCTCCAACTATAAGTCCGCTATGTAGAACCCTTGACAGGCGATCTCTATTTGTCACTTTGATGAGACAGTCTTCCCGCCGTTAGGGGGAGATTAGAACGTCAATGTTCAACAGGAACGACAGGAATTGTCGTGGTCTGTCCCCACTATGTCTCATCTTGATCCCCTAAAAGTGACGAGATCACATATACCTGTTGCAAACATGCCTGCAATGATCGATGTCCCCACAAGAGGACATGGTGCCACCCAGAGAAGATGGGTACTGCACCACTACCATGGATGATAGTATGGTGACGCCACAAAGGTGGCATAATGGCGTCACAGGCCATGGGTTCCGCTAGAGAGAGTAGGAGACCCATAGGTTCGATGGATTCTCGCCTTAAGAAGAGAACGAGTTTGGCACAACTTGATCCATTGATCATTGATACTCAAAATCCGTCTCATGAGAATATTTTGGATTGTGGTTATGTCCAAGAGACATCGTTGGGGGACGCCTCAATGTTAGAACCAATTCCTGAGAATATAGAGATCTCTACGAACTACACTAGTGTACATGAGGACGTGGAATTATTGAGACCAATGACATCGAACCTTACTCCGTTGAAGAATGCCAACGTAGAGAAACTTGGCCTAAATGGAAAGATGCGATCCAGGTTGAATTGGATTCACTAACGTAGAGGAAGGATTTCGGGCCTGAGATGCCAACACGTCCTAACATAAAACCTATTGACATTAATAGGTCTTCGTTAGATAGCGTGATGAGAAAAAGAGATAGTAATCTCGCCTTATGGCGCGAGGTTCCTCACAACGCCCTGGAATCGACTACGAGAAGACATATTCTCTCGTAATGGATGTCATTGCACTCCACTACCTTGTCAGTTTGGTAGTTTCCAAATAACTGAACATACGGCTTAAGAATGTGGTCACTACGTATCTCTATTGGGATCTAGATACGGAATATAATGAAGGTTCTTGTGGACTTCATCTACCCAAGTCAAGTGGCTCTAGACCACGGAGCGTATTTGCAACGAGGTTGAAATGCTCACTAAAATGACTACTTGATTAGGAAGGGATATGATGAACTATGCCCACGCGTTTCCATGATAAGTTCCGGATTTGCAATTGTTGCGGTTTATGTTGATAAACATAATTGGAACCCTTGAGAGTTAAGGGAAACCGCTGAACACCTGAAATCCGAGTTTGAGAGGAAGGACCTTGGGAGAACACGGTTTTGTCTAGATTCAGAACTTGTATACCGTGTCAATAGATGCTTAGGCATTTTGATAAAGTCAAAAATGCACTCCTATGGTCGCCTGTAGTCTTGGCCCTAAAATGGATCCATTTCGTCCCAGGGATGATGACGAAGACGTGTTAATAGCAGAAGTGCTTACTTATGTACAATAGGCGCATTATTGTACTTAGCACAATACAAGACCGGACACCTCAATTTTTATGAACTTGTTGGCTAGATATAGCCCTGTGCCAACGCAACGCCATTAGATTGGTATAAAGACAATCTTTCGATATTTGAGAGGTACGATTGATATAGGCTTGTTCTATCCCTATAGAGAAAAGAGATGACGGAAGTGTGGGATCGGACCCCACAAGGTAAAATGCCGCCTTCCGTGCTCCTCCTCCTCTCCATCAAAATGATAACAAGCACTTCTAAATACTAAAGTGAACCAAATCCGATAAGAGGATAATGTAGCGGACTTATTTGCTAAGTCGTTACCAAAATCCACCTTCGAGAAACATGTGAAGAGCATCGGATTGAGAAAGTTATCCGAACTCCCATGATTGTAGCAATCAGGGGGAGATATTGATATCAAGGGGAGGCATGATGTTTACATGTTCGATCTCGAAGAGTGAAAGACGTGTTGTACTCTTTTTGTCCTTCGACCAGGGTTATTTTTGTCCCACAGGGTTTTTGTTACCTGGCAAGGTTTTTAACGAGGTAACGATCAAAGCGTCATCACCAAGTTTGAGCGGCACAAGGGGGAGTGTTGAAGGATGTCGACATAGTGTGCCTCTACAAACTAGGGTTTAGGATTGTAATAGGAAAGTGTTATAGGTATTCAATTGTATTCGGATTCTCTTACCTTTTGTATACCTTGTAACTCCCTATATAAGGGCTCCTATTATCAATAATAAACACACAATTCTATTCTCCTACAACACTTTATTATTTTTATTATTAGCAAACAGAATAAAATAAAATAAGTTCAAAGAAGAAGACCTCAGTCATGAAAGAGCCTAGCTTGATGAAGCTAGATTGTTGTTACCAAGTTCTTTTCAATACTGCAGTTGGAATTTTGTTCTTAGAATTTGTAATAAGACCGCCCATTGAGTAACTAGGGCCATCCTTTCGTTACCTTTTGCAACCTACTAGTAAAGAATAACTCTTGATTGACTCACTCCAACACTTGCAAAAGACTTGAGTTATTGAGTTGAGTAATTGAGTGTGGTCCTCTTTCTATAACCATTGTGGACAGGATTAATGAGACCACTATCAATTCTAAGTTTCCATCAAATGTACTCTTGTTTTATTAAAAAAAAAAAAAAAAACAAATGTGTTCTGGTTGATAAGGGGCTACTGGGCTTTCCTGTTATGGGCGTCAATATGAAACTAATTCAAAGGCCCATACCCATATCTTAGGTCCACGTGTGGCTTCCACCCTAAAAGATCTAGACAACCCCAACAGGAAAAAGGATCAGAGGAGTTGAAAGTGAACCCTACCTTGTTCCTTCTCCCAAAGTAGAACCCTTCCTAAAACCCTCCTCCTTCTATAAATATCAACCCCCTCGATCTCTCTCCCAATAACAACTAGAATGTGGTGCTCAAAGGAAGACTTGCCGTCCCCAAAAACCATTCTCTCGGTGGCGGCCTCCGTCGCCGCCTCCGCCGTTCTCATCAAAAGCGTCGCAAACGACCTCGTCCCCGATGCCGTCCACTCTTTCTTCTCCAACCGCATAAAAAAGCTGTCGTCCCAACTCACCGTCGTCGTCGACGAGTTTGACGGCCTCACCCCCAACCAGATGTTCGAGGCGGCCAACGTCTACTTGGGCACCAAGCTCTCCTCCTCAACGCAGAGAATCAAGGTCAACAAACCCGAAAAGGAGAAGCAGCTGCAGGTCAATATAGACAGGAACCAAGAGCTCGTTGATTGTTTCAATGGTGTGAAACTCAAGTGGGTTTTGGTGACGGAAAAGCCACCGGCGTCGGCTAACAACAACCGTGACCAGGTGTCAGAGGTTCGACACTTCGAGATCATTTTCCATAAGAAGCATAGGGACATGGTGCTCAGCTCTTACTTGCCCTATGTGTTAAAGAAGCATAGAGAAATCAAGGAGGAGAGAAAGGTGGTGAAGCTTCATACCGTTGATTACAATGGCACTGACTATTGGGGCTCCATAAACCTTGACCACCCTGCGAATTTCGATACCATTGCAATGGAGCCGGAGATGAAGAAGACATTGATTGAGGACCTAGATAGGTTTAGGGAGAGGAAGGAGTACTATAAGAGAGTAGGGAAGGCATGGAAACGTGGGTATTTGCTGTACGGACCACCCGGCACTGGAAAATCAAGCTTGGTTGCAGCCATGGCTAATTATCTGAAGTTTGATATTTTTGACTTGGATTTGAAGGAGGTTCAATGCAATTCTGATTTGAGAAGGTTGCTGATCGGCACGAAAAGTAGATCGATATTGGTGATCGAGGATATTGATTGCTCGGTTGAGTTGCAGAACAGAGACTCAGATCAAAATGAACCCAAAACTGTTGAGGATGATAAGGTAAATAATAAATCCTAGTCCCCTGTTTCACACTCCCCCTGTTTTTCATATATTCATGACAATGATATATGTATACATTTCCTTCACCATTTGTAGGTGAGCCTCTCTGGTCTACTAAACTTCATTGATGGGTTGTGGTCAAGCTGTGGAGAGGAGAGAATCATTGTGTTCACGACGAATCACAAGGACCGACTTGATCAGGCCTTGCTCCGACCTGGGCGGATGGACTTGCACCTGCATATGTCCTACTGCACCTTCAGTGGCTTCAAGACATTAGCTTACAATTACTTGCAGATTAAAGAGCACCCACTTTTTGCAGACATTGAAGCATTATTGCTAAATCACAAGTTAGTTACACCTGCTGAAGTTGCCGGAGAGCTAATGAAGAGTGATGATGCTCGAGTCTCCCTTCAAGGTCTTGTCGAATTCCTCCAAAGCAAGAACATCTAGGATGTCGTAAAATCAAAATCAAAACCAATACCCTTAGGCTTATTGGTTTTTATTTTGTTTATCAAGCATCGATTTATATGCTCTTTAACTATCATTAATTTACACCTCTATACTGTCAGTTTCATCTTATGTCTCCATGGAGGATAGATATGTTTCCGAACCAAACAATTAGGTACAATCATCAAGTTATTAAAGTACATTGTGTGGTAAATTTTGTGATATTATAACTATAAAAAGGATATGAATACATTATCCCAGAACAGCCATCGATTGCATACACACAACATTTGATGCAGAAGACCTTAGCACTATTGTACAATACTTTTCATTATTTACAATAACGTAGAGTTACAACATGAGGCCTTATAAACAGAATCAGCAGGCCATCTCTGGAAGACTAATTCTGCATAATGTATACACCTCAAACGTACATGCAAAGCAAGACAACACACATCACCAAAGGAAGGTCTCTTAAAACAGATACCGGCTTCACCAGCAAAACCTTTTTTTCTGTTTCACCCAGAGGAAGAGACTTTCAGTTTCATTAGCAAGTAAGAAAAATATGTATTTCGAGTGCAGATGAAGAAGTAAACACTTTAACATACCAGAAGCTTGGCCTGTTCTTGCCTGTCTAAATATGCAAGGAGTTCTTCCTGCCTCATTAAAGCATCATGCAGAGCCTACACAACAAGGAGCATACAGACACAATTAAGAGTGAAATGCAAAAAATTTATACACGAAATATGCATGCCTCAAAATAACATCAGAAAACTCACTTAAAAGTTAACTACATTCACATTTAACTCTGTCACTAGACCGTCCCATAGATCGTGAAAGATAAAGTTACCTTCTTTGTTGCAATTAACTCTGCTTCTAATGCATCCACACGACAAACAGCAGCATTCAGTAACTCCTCTTTCTCATGAGGCATCTCGTAAGGCTTTGCTTGTAGCTTGTCTACCTTCTCTTCAAGTTCACCAAGCTTTTGCAAAGCAGATGAGAGAAGATCTACCCTGGTAAACCCTGGTGCCGGTGATGGGGGCCGAAACTCCTCGTTTGGAATTGATTCAGCAGTCAGGACGGGAATGTCGTGGGTGGAATCCGAAACCGAGTTTGGAAGATTCTTAGTCACCCGAAAGGAAACAGATTGCATGAGAGTAACAAGGGTAAGAAGGAATGCCATAATCCTAGTCCAGACATGAGCACAGATTCCATTTGGTGTCTTTTCCTCAAGTCGTGGAGAAGATGCCCCTGCAATGTATTACAACCGATTACTTTTAACAAATATGCAAATTATCTCTGATCCATGATGAACCATAGAACCTGAGAAAGCATGCAACCTAAAGTCACACCGACTGCCATCACCCTCTCAAATCAGGATTCGTTAACATAGAAACATAAATTACTGAAAACAAAAATATTAAACACAGGTGTCAAGGCATAATAAAGGTCTAGACTTCCGAACCTCCAGGATCAAGTGGATTTTGTTGGACAACTTGTTGCTTCCATCCCACATCCACAGCCTTGTCAACCATGGGAACGTATTCATCATACTCAGGCAAGCTGCTAGCACTGCTTCCTTTGCCAGCCGCCCTAGCCTAAACAAGCATTAAATGATGCTGACTATGAGTCCAAAGTTGGTCTACATATTTATGCTGCCAATCATTCTCAAATCACAGATGTTTGTCAAATACAGACACTTACTTCTTCACAAACAGGAGTCAACTTAGGTTGCAAGTAACTCCTAGTTGCTTTGGGTGAAGCCATTTCTTCAACTTCTGATCCTGACTCCGCGGTAGATGTATCACTACTTCTTATCTGAATTAACAAATATAAACAAAGAATCAGAAAAATCCCGAATGGAAGATTGCATATAAAGCTCAGCTTCAATCACAGACATAGTGGGATTGTCCAGTAGTCCATACATTTGCAAAACGTGGCTTATCAGAAGCAATTATCCGACCGTCACTGTTTGAAACTGTAACTATTTGTCTGAAACATTGTGCCTCACCACTAAGTACCATCTGCACACAATAATAATTTCATTTATGCCTAATAAAATACCGTTGACAAGGAGAACAAGAAAAGAAAAAGTAAAACAAAAATAATAAAACAATATAAAGCACAGTTAACAAGGAGAACAAAACCTTTAAAATGTTGGGATCCTTCCATGGCCCCTTGTCAGACCTCATACAACCTCCCTCGTCGGAACAGATGCAGCTACCACCCAGAGATTCTGGCAACTCACTAAAAAGAACAAATATTTTGACAGCAAATTATTTAAGACAACTGAACAAAAAAAAAGTCTGGATATCTACAAAGAAAAGCATCAATTACCTTGCAGCAATTACTTCAAGTAATTTTGACTGGTACTTGTTACCCAGAACCTGAAAAATAATTGCATCAGTTGATCCTATCGCTAAGTTCAGTCAACAAACATACACTCTATGATGGAGAGCTTGAAACATACATGAATCTTGGTGGTGGTTCTGGGATCAAGAAATGTCTTAACAGTATTCCAAAGGAGCCTAAAACCAGGACCAGCATTGATTATAAACATTCTGCAAAGTGTCTGCACAAGTGGAATAATATAAATTAGACGATGATTGAGGGTTTAATAACAATAGCCACACACATTCAAAACACAGAAATTGTTGAAATGATCCGCATACCTCAGGGTAGTTGTCATTATCAATCTTCTGCAGTCGCGTGATGAGATCTCGTGCAGACTTGGTAAAGTTTTTAAAACCCTGAAAAATATGGAGCAACAAGAGAAGTTAAAAGAAAAAAAAGTATTCTCTACATAGAAAATGCAGAGACTAAATATCATGTCAATCGACAGCATACCACGCCGTGAACATCTAAGATTGTTGTACTTGAATCTATATGCCTCTTTGCAGCAATAGAGCAGGCTGGAAACTTAATGGCAAAACTCCTTTCAAATTCCTGCACATGATATTTCACATATCGCTCCAAAGAAGTCACTTGCAGAAGCTTATTGGGATCAACTTTCCCCAATCTTTCAATATAAACAGGTCTCCCCTCCTTGTCGACACCATGGTAGCACTGAGGGTAGTACTTCCGAACTTGATCCAACTCACCAAACTCAAAATCCTAGAAGAAAAAAAAGTCAAAACTTGATTTTGATTTCTGCTTATGGTTGCATATCATGCTTAAGTTTCAAGCACATAGCTAGAAAAAGAACTAAGTTCCATGGAATTGTTGTAAATATCAGACCATCCAAGATCCACTTCAATGATGTACCAGACCTCAAAAGGAAAGTGTATTGTTAGATAAATTTACCTCCAAAATTGTGTCAGTACCAAAATCTTTCCTCCATTGAATCATGTTGGCCCACATGTGCTTTGCTTTCTCAATATCAAACTTTCTTGCTACCAGAAATCTGAAACAAACTAACACAATTCATACAAGGAAACAAAACCAAACTCACCACATCAAATTTAGAAAGAAAGAAAAAAAAACAAATCAAAATGAATCACCTCAGCAACGTGTGATAATCATCATGCTTAGGAGGTAGCAAGTCTTCCGACATAAGCGCCTGTCGAAATGCATCTACAGCCTGCAGCTCCTCGACGTCTCGCACATCCTCAATGGAAACAGAAGTGTGGCGGCCACCGCTCTTCCTCCTCTTCTTCTTCAACGAATGCCTGAACTTACTAGACGCATTGATAGCTTTCTTCTTCAATGATCCAATTCTGGTCCTCCTATCCTCTTCCGAATTCTCAAAATCCGACTTCCTTTCTCTCCTTTCCTCATTCCTTTCTCTCCTGTCCTCATGGCTAGAGAACCCCTCAAAACCTAACCAAACTCACCATAATCAGTCATAAACCTCATTAACTCGACTCAATTTCGAATTCCGCTATCTAACGGAAAAAAAAAAAAAAAAACAGTCCCCAGTCCAAAACCCAAGAATTCAAATTTCAAAGACGTACAATTCATACAGAACAAGAAACAGTAAAAGCAAAGAAAACCTTGCGTGACTGAATCAAACGGAAAATTTAAATACAAAAAAGAAACGCATAAAAAGAAAAAAAAATACGAAAGAATCAAAGAAGAAGAACTCACATGGCCTGGCGAATCGATCTAAAGACCCAGACATGGTGACGTTTCGGCGTGCTCAAGAACTGTGTGGATGCCAAAAAAGCAAGAAGAAGTCCTACTATTGGGGCCGGAATTGGGGCTTTGCTTTCAGGGCCCTTGGGGTCTCCGAGCTGAACAAAGCAGCCAGGTTCAGAGTGAGACGGAGAAGAGTTGGAGCGAATTTCTGTCAATTTATGATGAGATATTCTGTCTCCGTCTAAATAGTAACGCGTGATTAAAATGTAGATTAATAACGGATTTAAGAATAATTATGAGCATAAACGTCATGAGATTAATTGATTAATAAGCCATATTTCTAGCTGCCACGTGGCAACCGAGGAAATAAGACTTTGGCGGGAATTATTCGCCAGCGAACTAGTCGGTAGGGCTGCTCAATAAAAATAAAAATCTAGCTTTGTTAAAATTGTTCTCAAGTGTCGAAATCTCAATTTCATTGTTGAGGAGACCTTTGTTGTGCTTCCATTGGTCCACGTTACCATCCACATGGAAAGGCAGCCGACTGAAGACATGCTTGAGGCTTTGTCTAGTCTCATTGATGATTTAGCCAAAAAAATGAGAACAATATCTTTGCTTTTTCGAAAGGATCACAATTTTGGAGGTGGTTCAATCTCATTGACAGCTTCCGTCTTAACAGAATGTAATCAATGACGTTCAATTCAGATGTCTCCTCCATGGCTGAAGCTATTATAGACTTTCACAATTGTGATCGTTAGGTTTGAAGTATCATATGTTTTCAAGTACTCTATTTTTTTTTTTGAAGATAATAATAGTTTGTGTTTTTTCTCAAACCAGCATTAATCACGAGGCGTGAAGCTAAATCAAAGTGGTTGTTATTATAATGTTTGTCACACCCGAAAACAAAGATGGAACCTTTCCGGAGTTTGATCGATCATGACGGCAGATAATGATCTGTGTTAAGTACAGGGCTGACAAAGTAACAACCACTCGTCTGGTTTACCATCATTACCATCCCATGCCACAGATTACGGCAGATCAAGCCTTGCGTTTAATTTACGCGTCGGTAATTAGTGCAAAACTCAAAAAGCTCCAGTTGATCAAGTTGATGCTAAATACGGTTGTAGAGGTGCTTGGAGTGGAACTAGAGCACTCAAGCAAGAGGATAACTCGATTATTCCATTAGGTGCAATGTAGTGGTTCATCAGCACTCAATTTACGACAGCAAGCAAAGCAATGCCAAACAGCAACATCAACATCAACATGTTATAACAAACAAAGTCGGCAAAGAGTCACCCAAGAGATGCATACATCAGCCATTAAAGAGATCAATCAAGTGTTAAGTGACAGGATATATAATTAATAAACAGAAACCGACAAGTGCCATCTGCCTTGAGCATTACATTGCCAGTCGCTTCTTATCTACTATAGTACTATGCATATATATATATATATGGCTACACATTCACAAAACTTTTTACACGAGTACATATATAATTGAAGAGCAGAGATGCATGCGGACTATGATTGTGCTTGAACTTAGTCGCCCTGGAAGAATGGTGTCTATGTACAAATGTTCTAAATATCAAGGAACAGATTTGCGACCCTGCTGCAACAAGAAACAAAACCTCGATCAGTTCGCCTCTAGTTCACAACAGAAAAGGAGAACTGTGAATTTGGAAAACCGTCGACCATGTTTTGTAAGTTTCAACTAATCTGGGAAAGATCAAGAGCCTCGTACCTGCTACGCCAAGTTCTTTTTAGCACGAAGTTGGAGAAGCTTGTCCCTCCATTGAGCTGCAAGTGATCATGCAAAATATGAGATTTTAAAAGCTCTAAAATCTCGGGCCATGCACAAGCAACAGCAACTACAAGAGCTGTAACATTGATAAATTCAATCCTACCAACACAGAAAAGGGATTTCTTTTGTGCCTCAACCTAATATGAACTTACCAGCATCTCTGTAGCGTTCTTCAACAGCAGCAATAAGCATGTTGCGCACAAGATTAAACTCCTTTGTCTCAACACATGGCTTACCATTTGGCCTGAAACCATATCAACTTTCAATTACACTCATATTCTCTGCAGTAAAATAAATTGACTAGAGGTTCTATATTCAGATTTGTAATGAAAACACTAATCTTATAGAACTGGCATGATCGAAATTGGAGTCTGCCTAAATTACAAACCCCTTTCAACATGAATCTCAGAAAGAAAAAACTGAAGTGTAAATATAAGACCGTTAACAGTAATATCATCTGCTCACCATCAGATATAGATAGATAGTGTATCCTTCCACCTGGTTTTGGGTAACCCAACTAATTATTTACTATACTAAGTACTTAATCATCCAAACCAGATTCAAGACAAGCTCAGAAATGCTCCCTTCAAGACAGGACATAAGAATTGCATCTAACGCATTCAAAACTTACCGATCCAGTTCAGTAAACAATAAGCCATCTGAAGCAGGGGTATGCGTAGAGAGCTTTCCAGATTCAATAACTCTCATCCCATCACTGTATGCCAGATACTTGTTAACTTGTATGGGAACCTGCAAAGAAGAGGAAAAGGCAAGTTGGTTACTAAACTGTAGATTATTTACTGCATACCAAGACTTGCAAAGTAAAAGCACCTTCACAAAGTGGTCTACAACTACTAGTACAGTCCTCACTCTGAATGAGTCCTGAATGTACTGTAAACTAGTCTAGTCTATTGAAGAACTGTTAACAAAACACCACTGATAAGGTTTAAAAATAAAAACAAAAGAAACGTAAAAACCATGAAGATAAGAGTAACGCTCGAACAAACCATTGGCACTCCTACAATATTCGCGTATTGTCCGTTAAAGTAAAGGAACATCTAACCTTGCACATATTTAGCTCAAATGATGTAAAATTTTACAGAAATGGTGAACATCCAAAACCACCATATGCAACTATGTTGAAAATGATTGAAGGGAATTTTTGTATTCCAGTTCAATATATTAACATTCACCAACATGTATTTTCTAAGCATCCTTTAGGTCCAAAGATTAGCAAAGAATCTAACTCAAAAACTAGGAAACTATATATCTAAAGCAGCATTATCTGAATACCTTGCATCTTACAGCAATGTTGATGGCATCTGAAGGCCGAAGGTCAAAGCTGACAAACTCTGTTTCACTACCCGCCTGTAACCACATAAAACAGTGTCACCATACAGATTCAAACCTTCCCCTCCTTTCCCAAAGTCAGATAAATGAAGAATGAAGCATTTATTATAATGCATGAGAAAAAACCTGCCTTTCTGAGGTATAACTGAGCAAAATATGCTTCATGCACTCTCTTAGTGACTCTAACAAGTTGGACCTGCAAGGTTGAAAACAAACCATAATGTCAACAATAATGAAGAATCCAGTGTTTTAACAGACTAGCATTATGATCTACATAGATGTACCTCATAGCCCATCTTGTCAATCATTTCCCTCACCACTTGATACATAGTTGGCCTAGCCTGGACACCAAATACCAAATCAGCGATCATTAGAATTTCTATTCAAAGCAGAACCAAAATGTTGCCAGGTAAATTTGCACCGGTTGTTGCACAATGGGGATAAAGAAAACGTACAATAGGAACATTGCGCACTGCTGCCATGAGCAACACACTAGGCATTTCCACTGCAATCAATGGCAATAACAGCTTCAAAACGACATAAGAAGTAACAGAATTTGCACATGAAAATCTGGTAGTAGTAGGAACTTAATTACTAATGTAAGAGCAACATACAAACAATAATTGGGAGAAGAAGGCCAGTCCCATCTTCCATCTTCAGTACAATTGCAGGATGTGGAGCATAGTCTGGCAGATGGCCACCCTGAGGGTTGTTATGGACACACCTCATGTGCCTGCCATCCCTCATTTTGATCATGAACCCATCAGCTCCACTCTTCACCTCAACTATACCAAAAACCAAATCAAACACTAATCATTCACAGCCATGTAATCCAGATATTAACATTTCAAAACAAATTAGCATTTGCATTTTTGCAATGTTAAATATAAGTCAGCCAATGTTGTAGCATACCGGCCTCAAGTACACTAGAATTAACATAGTCTTCATCATTTTCATTGAAATTCTCTGCCATGCTTCCATTCCCATTTGACGAAGAACTGAAAGTACAATGCACTCTTGTGCATTTTCGTGCATTTTGCGGGCGAGCAGCAAAGCCTGCCTTAGTGATGCAACCACTGATTCCCTTCAATCCCCATAGCTCACTTCTCAGATGCCTGACCTTCAACAGGGGGCCTACCACGGGCAGATTGTAAGAACCAGCTTGCTTTGCGCTGACAGTGGGGCAAATCACTGGCCCTTGCAAAGACCCCATCATAAATCCTACAAATTCACAAAAGAAAAATAATAATAAGATTCACTGTTTGGTTGCTACCAAAATAATATCAGAAATCCAAAGATTGATGTCCATCGTCATATTTGTATAAAATTGAGTATGTACTCATAGGGATATGGAGCATATTAAACGTAAATTCTCTGTTTAGTTGCCCAGACCTGAAAAATTAGCTTATGATTTGATCGTCCTTCATGCTTTAGAAAGGTCAAATTGTTAAACATCCACTCTCAGTCTCTCTCCCAGTTGTACTAGTTAGTTCAAAGATTTAGAACACAAGATTCTCGAAAAGCCTCTATATGTTTCAAGTTCTATATATTACTGATACGAATCATATATGATCACAGATACGAAACCAGATCAGAATCTAAAATCAGTCCTTAATGCCTCGAAAAAGCTCTATACCTTTCAACAACAAAGATTGATGATCCGATGCCCTTTTTTAATCACCGATCACCTCCCCGATTCTCTCCACCGATTATCAAATCAAAGCTTCCGTAATCTAATTTCCGAGCTGTAGATCGGAACGATCGGATATGATCTGAGGGAAATAGAGCGGGATCAGAGAAAGCTTGTAGCTGAAGCAATTGAAGCTGGTTTAACCTGAAGAAGAAGAAAATACGGACAGCGAGGAATGAGAGATGAAGAAAGAAGATAAGAGATTCCCCTTTTCTGTACAAATTGGAAGAGAACAAGATAGAAAGAAGGATACTATATATATATATATATATAGTACTAGTTTAAAAACTACTAGTACTTGCGGGGCACCCTGAATCAAACCAGTCAGATTACGATTCTGCCCTCAGGATGACTCCGGCGACGAGGTTATTGTGAAGGGGCAGTTACGGGATTTGAGTGGGAGTGGATAATACAGGGTCTGAGAGTCTGTGTGCATGTAGCGGCTTCCCGCTTTTTAATGACCCCTCATAATAACAGGTCTGAGAGCGCCGGCGGTTGACGGGATCAGGATGGCGTGGATGGGCGCCACGTGTGATGCTTCCCCATGATGATTTGGAATCTGGATAAGGCTTCTCTCAAAAATATCAAATTTATGTGCTTTTCAGAGAGAGAATTATTGATGGGTTGCCTTACTAACCCTTGGTAGTTGTATTTTGGCTTTTTACCATCATGAAGAGTCACTTGACAGTAGGCACTTCAAGTAGATATGATGCATATTGGTAGAAATTTTCAAGTTCTACCCTATGACTCCGACTCTCGAGAGAGAGCAATATCGCCGATCTCTTTTTTGGGAAAGCGGCGGTGACAAAACTACTGGTCTGCTTCTCCCTTCGGGGTGCGACGGTGACAAATCTCTTCGTCAGACTCTATCTTATGTTAGAGGATGCGTAGTTACTGTACTTGATGGTGTTTGGGTTCTAATTCACCGGATCTGGTTTGGTGGAAGATTTCCAATTGGCAGTGATGTAGATCCGACTGATTGTGCTGGAAATTGGCATGTGCAGAGTGGTGGACTGATTCCCATCTCTGTTGGCTGTGATGATTGCGGAGGCTTCTGTGCTGACGGCGGCACTTTGGTTTGGACTACCGACAACGTGGTGCGATGCCCAGATGGCCTTGCTGGATCGCGATTGGCTGTAGGTCGAGGTTGTGACCGGATCTGGTTTTGTGGAGAAGTAAAGGTTCCGGATCTTGATGGCGGTGCTGGGGCAGCCATTTTGGGATGGTCGGAGGTGAAAGCTAGGGATTGGGATGAGGAAGGATTCGTTTCTCTTGCAGATACAGTGTTGGCTTGTCCCGTTGGATGGCAATTGGTAGACTGGATGGTGAGCATCGGTGTCCGCCTTGGCCGGGAAGACGAAGACCCGTCTGAGTTGGGCAGTAATGAAGTCGGCGGCGGCTGCAGGGTGTTTCCCTCGACTGGTGTCGGTGACGGCGCAGCTGATGGTTGTTGGCTGGAAGTACACTTATGGGCTCATTGGGCTAGGGCTGTGGTTTACCCTACTCTTTGGGACTGCTCTTGGTGTTGCAGGGCCTCCTGGGGCTTGGACTAGCTTGTGGCCCTTAGGTTTGGGTACACTAGTCTAGGTTTTCAAGTGGGCTGGATGAATTGGGTCTCTATGGCCCATACTGCTATTTAATTTTTGTTTGGGTCGCAAAAACCAATATCTTAGTTGGAACCTTTTTATGTAAGCTTCGAGGTCTCTAGGTTTTTGTTAAAATAAAAGTGCATGAATTTACCAAAAGGTGGGTGTACTCGGGATTTTATTATTCTAGAATAAGGTTTCATGAGGTTCTAAGGAACAATTATTTCTGTCGACCCCATAGGGGTGTTTCGTTTTTGTACTGCTTGCTGAATTATAATGAAAGGGCTGACCTATTTTCTTCAAAAAAAAAAAAAAACACTTCGTAGTTAGAACGTGATTGGAGAGTAATAGCTTCAACTATAAAGTAGACTAGTTTATATTTTATGTATTTAAAAATTATCATTTGAGAGATTGCTAAAAATTTCGTTAACTGTTAACAGTAACATGTCAATTTCGTTAACTGTTAACAGTAACATGTCAATTAGATCCCGTGGGGCTAATTAGGAGCAAAAGTTTTTTAAATTTCAAATTAAAGAATAAATAATTTTTTTCAAAGTAAATCTCCATATTCGTACATAATAGAAAAGGTATGGGAGTTTTATATTGAGTCGTTCACATAATTCGTTTACTACTTACTCATAATAACAATTTATAATGTTTAGTAAACTTCACCGCTTACAATAAATAAATACCGAAACTAGTTCGCCAAAATTCCACTTAAAGGTGGAACATATCAGATGATGAAAAATATATGTATCTATAAGGTGATTTGTCAAAATAGCTAGCAGAATTATTTTGACGTGGCCTGAAAGTGATCTAGCTAGGATTTCCACCGGTGTGCTCCAACGTGTGCTTATAGCCACTACTATATTCAGAAACAACGGCATAGTTTTTATCAATTCCAATATAAATATTAGAATCGTGTCCATTTGATTATAGTATAGTCAATACCCAATACTGCCTTCTGGCTTAGAAACAAAGTTGTAATCATTTCATTAACTCTTTGTGTGCACCTTAGTCCACCTGCATCAAGG
Organism: Rosa chinensis; assembly: GCF_002994745.2. Lineage (NCBI taxonomy): Eukaryota > Viridiplantae > Streptophyta > Magnoliopsida > Rosales > Rosaceae > Rosa > Rosa chinensis. Next base: position 61,925,800 of record NC_037093.1, read on the forward strand.
CAAAAAATCAGTATTTTTTACACCCAAATGCCCCATTTTACCCCTCATTATGCCTATGGTCTACCTGAACCTTAGTCCATAGTAGAATTTTTGTTCATTAATTTATGAAAGAGCAACCATTTTAATATTTGCACGAATAGAATGCCAGAAGACCCTATCACCTTCCATGTTAGTTTGGTGAGAAAGATATTAAAATGATGAGGAATTATATGGAAAGTACAACGAATAGGTCTTCTCTACCTGCATATAATAAAAATATGACCAACCAGGAGTCCAGGATATACAGATTAAATTGGGCTTTTGGATTCGTTCATGAAAAATATTCCCCATGCCAAGAGTTGTATGAGTTTTTTTTTTTTTTTTGGTCAATACTGATAATTCATTAGGCCACATGGGCAAGCGAAAATAGTTAACAGGGAGATAGAAACTAGAAACAGGGAAATAACTAAGGTACAGCAGAGAACATATGAGTTTGTTATAATGAAGAAATAAGGCTAGAGACGATGGATGAATGAAAGCAGCATATGGCAATTATTTTTATGTGGGGACGTAGAGATGGACGTTTGCTCCCCTTTTTGTATGTATTTGAGAGATTTTGAGCCATTGATGGCCGCGCGTTTAGTTCCTGAAATTATCATGTTAATTGCTAAGAAAATTTTTCATAATACCTAAAAAATTTTAGGAGAATTTGTAGCCTCGGTCTTAATTAAGATAACGTAAAAATAAAATAGGGAAAAATTTTGTTTAGTCCATGTACTATGATTCTGTCATCGTTTCAGTCTCTAACATTCTAATTTAATCTGAAATGTCTTTGAGATCACAATTTCCATTTAATAGGTCCTTACCGTCTAGATTCCGTCAAATTAGGCCATTAACTTGCTGAGATGACAATCTATTTTACGCCACCTCAACATGATAGTGGTGAAATGTCATATATAACCCTCTGTTATTTCTCAATTCCTTTTTCCTTTTTAATTTCTTTTATTCCCCTTTTTTTTCTTTTCTTCCTATCTTCTTCTTCTTCAGACCCAAACCACCATAACCACCACTACCAAGCTCTCTCTCTATCTCTCTCTCTCTCTCTTCACTAGAAGGAAATCTGGAAATGGGTCTTATCATCACTATCAGTAGACATGAGTCTTATCTCATCTTGATCAAACTTATCGGACCACCATCATCAAAATGGGTCTTACCTAGTGATTCACCAACATCGACTTGCAAAGTTCAATTTCATAGTAATCTCAATCAAAATCAAGGTTAATTTAGAATCCAATGTCACCAGCAACACAACACAAACCCCAATTATGGATATCCAAGCAGCAATCATAGCACATGTCACCGCAGCCAAACCAACCCCCGCCGCTTCCGCTATCCCTTCCGTTCCTACTTTCCCGAACAACGAGTTCCCGATCACCACCTCCATTGTCATCGTCGTAAACACCACAGGCACATCCCCCAGATCCTACCTTCACCAACACCAAAATCCTCACAAAACCCACAAATCCCAACACCCAAAACAACGATTCCACATTTCACAAAACTCACAAAACCCTAATCCTTTCTCTGAAACCCAAAATTACCCGAAACAATCCTCGGCATCGGCTCGCCGGCCTCCATCACCAACTCCCCGCCGCCGTCATCGCCAACCACCTGCCAGTCCACAAAGTCCTCCATCGTCGCCTCCAGCAACGACTTCTTGATCGCCAACCTATCACCCCCCTTAACGCTGTGCGCCGATATCCCTGCCGCGAAGGGGATCGAGGCTATCCGCATAGACTTCTCATATGACGGAACTGCCGGCGAGCTGCGGAGCCCGCCGTGCATCACGCTACTGATCCCGGCCACCTTTGCCGCCTTCCTCATCACACTGCCCCCTATCGAAAATCTAAACCCCTAGAAGATAAGGCTCTGGTTTTTAGGTTCCTTGAGATTTCCTCGCCGAAGGATTTTAGGAAATAGAAGGAATGAGTGGTATTTATGGTGGCCTAAAAAAGAGAAGACGAAGCCTTTGATGAGCTCGGTGTTAAGGTAAAGGACTCTCTATTTTGACTCCTTAGCTATTTTGGAGAGTATGTTTAGTTTTTTTATATATTTTAACAGCTGCACCAGACTCCTAAGTGGCTCTCCATTATAACTTTTAGTTATTTCGCTCCTAAATATAGAGAGCGAGATGAGGCTCTCTATAATTTATAACATTCTTTTTGAGTTATTTTATGTAATTTTTAAATACATTTAAACAATTTAACATTCCTTTAAAAAATAATATGAATTCAAAACTAGCTACAATAGAGAGAATTGATGCAGACGTATTTCTAAAGTGGCTAGCCAAAATGAATTTTTAGCTACTATGGCTAAAATTTGACTCAAAAATGGCTAGCATTGTTAAAGATGCTCTAAGAGGAAGAAGATATTGCAGAAAAAATAAAAAAGAAGGATTAAAAAAAAAAATTGAAAGGGGAGGCTAGGGTTATTCTCAACATTTTAACATCTATTATGGTTATGTGGCGCTGAGTTGGCGTCTACTCATCTGTCACGCCAGCCAATTAATGGAGAATTTAGACGGCGATGACCTATTAGATGGAAATTGTAACATCAGAGACTTTTCAGACTGAAACGATGACAGAGTCATAATACATGGACTAAACAGAAGTTTTCCCAATAAAATAATAGTAACAACATATAAGAGGAATAACACAACACTCGTAAAATGTAAAAAGAACAAATGACAGAAAACACAATACAATCAATGTTCACCAAATAAAAAAAGTCTAAATTATAACTGATAACGCGCTCCACACGTTGGAAACCTAGAGAACTCTGTCATCTGCCGTTGTCCCTGTCCGGCTGCGCCCTAGCGCTGGCGATGGCTCTGGCCTAGCCGGTGCACGTTGTGTGCGGCCGTACTGGTGTTCTGTTTGATGGGTAGGTCTCGATCTCCAGAGCAAGGTTCAGGAGGAGGGGGCTTTTTCCTTCATTTTTGGTCGAAGGGCGTGGCTGTATCGTGCGGTGGGCCAGGATCGGAATTAGAATGGATCGAAGCGACTTTTGGTGGCTATCAGTGGTCGGCAAGTTGGGTGCGATGGCTGGCTGGAGGATATCGAAGGCTGGTTCAGATCGGTGGTTTGGCGGACTGTTTGAAGGCGACTCTTGAGGCCGGATGCAGTGCTTATGTTTTCTGTTTGATACCAGGTGGAGATCACGGTGACGTAGACCTCCAGTGGTCGAACGACAAAGGTGAGGTGACTGTGGCCCGACGCTAGTGGAAGGGATGCAGGACTGGTGGTGGGGCGTGGCAGCATATGCTTTCGGCCGGGAGGGTTGGAATCGGCCCACTTGCTGGCTTGGTTTCTTGGGTTGGGAATCTACCTATGGGCCCTTGCTAATGGGCTGTTGTTTTTAGTTATTTAAATTATAGTTGTTGTTTTATAGTTTGTTTGTCGGTTATAATAAGTTCCTGTTATAGTTTGGTAGGAAAGAATGGGCTTAGTGTCGATTTATGCACCTTGTGTGCCTTATTTGCTTTAGGTAGGCGGCAATTTTTTTGCATTGGCAAATGGTCGCAACCTTCTAATGGCAGTAATGTGTCTGCTCTAGGTGGGCGGCGATTTCCTTGCTTGGTCAAATGGTCGCTGCCTCCTAGTGGCAAGGTGAAACTCAGTGTCACTGGATGTATTATCCAGTGGCAACATGATGGGAAAGCTGTGCGTATGGAAATTATGCTATGCTGTAATCGAGTTGTAGATCGAGTTATCTTTCCATTGTGTCACCACTGTGTCAAAGCAAATAGAGTCGCCAGTAGAGCGCTATTTGCTAGTTGGTGCCTAGTTAAATACAGTTGTTTAGTAGAGACTCATGATAGTATTTTAGGATATTCTCTAGATGCATATTGTAATCAGGAGTTTTGGCTCAATGTCCCCCCTTGTATTCAACAGTTTCATTAATCAAGTCTTGAAGGCAACCGCACCGCCCTTTGTTCAATTTTTTTTTTTAAATGACAATAAAAAGACAGAATTAGCGAAAATATTACATGCATTGCCTTGTACTAACTAAACTACTGAGTCTAATCGAAGTGAAATAAAGTCCATATGGGGAACAAATGAAAAATTGATAGGAATGTAATAGTCCAATTTTATAGGGTGGATCGCTAGAATATTTTCATCTTGCTATGGGGCTTTTTAAGTACGTTCATACAAGTTAAAAGAAAAATAAAACAGAAAAGGGAATATATCAAATTAAGATGGTCTTATCACCACTTCACCAGTGTTGTCATCTTCCTAAACGTGAAAGTTGGAGTCCATCTCCCACAAGAATAGGGAGGTAAAAAGAATAAGACGACTCCTCTTTTGGCAATGAACTGAATGAAGCGAGAAAGTTATGGACCACCAGAAAGGAAACACGAACCATAAAGCCTAAAACAAAAACCCAGCCCACTAGATTAGTTATGGGTTTAAGGTAAACCTTAAATACTAAAATTTCGAAGATGTGAGCTATTCAAATCTAATTATTTTCGGAAACACCAGCCCCTAAATATAGACTACAAGATTAATTAGTGGCACAAAGATCATGAGAGAAGTAGCAAGTTCACTCGTTGGGTCAACAGGTCAGGGTCACTAGGTCACTGGGTCAGTACACTGTTCACTACCACTGGACCAAGGTTTTAAATATCGGTATCTTCATATGTATCGGTACTTTGAAAAAAAAGATATCGGAAATATAGAGGATACAGGGTAACAAAATGTCGTTTTTGAAAAAAGTCAATTTATTAGAAATTTAGAACTACATATAAATACATATGAATGTCAACTTCATCGACATCCAAAAAGAGACTCTAGGCGGTTGAAAAGCCGATCGCTAGTCTACGAAAATGCAATAATCAGACCAAGACATATGACCCATATAGTGCAAATTGTAGTGATGAACATGATAGTTATAGATCTCTTCAGAGCTGCCGACTGTTTCCCCTATAAGAGGATAATAAGGATGAACCCAACTGGAACACTGATCATATACTTCTCCATATTGATTATATCCATAAGCATCATAACCAAATTGATTGTTGCCTTCATGAGATTCATTTGAGATCCCACTGCGCTCTGTGCCTAAACTAATAGAGTCAAAACTTAAGGCAATTGAAGAAAATCAGATGTGGTACTTTGATCATCAGTTGCACCTCTAGTCCTCCTCCCATATCGGGTCTTCTCTTGAGCACCATGACCAGCTGTTCTCACTCCGTGGTCTTCATCTTGGGTGGTATGATCAAAATTACCTTCATAGGTAAATTGGAATCATCCATCCACAGAAGATTGTCCATATTCATATCTTTCACCTCCACCACCTGTTCCGCTTCCCACCCTCTCCACCATTATCAGAACTATCTAGAGTTGCTGTACCACCCCACGCATTATCACTATCTAAATTATCTTTTGGGTTTTTAACAACTTTTTCAGATAAAACTCTCTCTACGTTGATTCTAGCATTAGTTGCAGTTTCTACAACTTGTGAAAGAGGTCTTCCAGCTTCATCATCGAGGTATGCAGGCATAATCCAATCATGAAGTGGATCAATGCCATTATCAAGCGGCTCGCTTGCAACATGAAGTAGATCTATATAGTTGTTTTCATTGACCACATTATTCTTTGCATGTTTATCTCACAGCCGCAGCTTCATGTTGTAGTAGCAGTATACAAGCTTTTCCAACTTCTGATATGTCAAACGGTTCCTGGTATGAATAATAGCAAATGTAATCCAATTTCTCTCACACGCAGAAGAAGAAGCCGTTTGTGCCAAAATACGCATTACAATTTTCTACATGTTTGGTGCAGAATACCCACATTGTGCCCACCAATTAGCTGTAAAGCTACTACAATGAGTTACTGCTATAGTAGATCAACATTTTCTATTAAAGAAATTATGTGTGTGTGTGTATTTTAATGTATACATATACCACAAACCTTTTTTTTTTTACCTCAAATTTTACAAATATTTCTTCACTTTATCGGCGATATATCGCAAATATCTAATATATCGGGGATATTTGACGATGTCGGAGAAATTTCGCAGAAACGGTAAAAGATAAGATATTTACCCCCTAGATATATCGGTCCGTCGAAAAAAGGAGATATCGGAAATATCGCAGATATTTAAAACCTTGCATTGGACATCTATTTCCACTCATTGTGTCTGGGTCAGTTACTGTTCATTAAATATTCTATTAATTTATTTAGTATAAATAAGAAATATATAATGTAAATAAATAGTATTTGATGAATATTTTAGAATTGCAACAAACAAAATGATTTTAGGTGAATATGAGTTGGCATCGAATTTTTTTTTTTTAGGTGGACAAACTTTTTGGGTGTGAGAGGTAAAAAAGAAGATACTGTTTTAGAGAAACGGGAATTGAGAGAAAATCGCTGTGTATTCTCATTGATAATAGAGGCCTCTTTATATAGAGGATTACAATGCATAGAATCTGAATTATACAAGAAAAGGTAATCATACATTGAATAGGAATATCTAGATCCTTCTAAACCCTATTACCACTAGGTCAAGTAACCTAGAGTTTGAGCCAAACACAAATGAGAGTTTTACTTGAACACTCCCCCTTGTGTTGCCCAAACGCGGTGCTTCTCTAATTGCTTCGCTAAAAACCTTGCCAAGTAACAAAAACTCAGTGGGACAAAAATAACATCGGTCGAAGGGGAAAAAGAGCACAACACACCCTTCACGTTTCGAGACGAACATGTAGACATCTCCCCCTAATGTCTGCACCTCCCCCTGATGACTACGATCATGGGAGTTCAGATAATTTCCGCAAGCCAATTCTTGCCACATGTTTCTCGAACGTGGATTTGGGCAATGACTTAGTAAACAAGTCTGCCACATTGTCCTCAGATCGAACTTAGTTCACTTTGATCTTGAGGAGCTTCTGTTGTTGCTGATTGTAGAAGAATATAGGTGATATGTGCTTGGTGTTGTCGTCTTTGATGTAGCCTTGCTTCATTTGTTCAATGCAAGCAGCATTATCCTCATAAATGCTCGTTGGCTCATCTGTGATAGACTTCAGACCACAATTGCTTCGAATATGCGTAATCATGGATCGAAGCCATATACATTCATGAACTGCTTCGTGAAGAGCAATAATCTCTGCATGATTCAAAGAGATAGCGACTAAGGTCTGCTTTGTAGACCTCCAAGATATCACGGTCTTTCCCATGGTGAATACATAACCAGTTTGGGAGCGACCTTTATGTGGGTCAGAGAGGTACCCAGCATCAGGAAAACCTTCCAAAACACTTATATCATTTTAGGATGGGGAGAGGGAACGTAGTCCATCATGTGTGACGTTCCTAGCATTTGATGGGTCCGAATCCATCGTCTCTCTGTAAAGATAGAACAAGCCCATATCGATCGTTCCACTTAGGTATCGAAATATATCTTTAACACCAGTCCAATGGCGTCGTGTTGGTGCAGATCTATATCTAGCTAGCAAGTTCACAGCGAATGAGATGTCCGGTCTTGTGCATTGTGCTAAGTACAATAATGCGCCTATTACACTTAGGTAGGGCACTTCTGCCTCTACCACTTCTTTCACTACTAGAATTATGCCATCAGACATCACCACTATTAAATCGGTCGGAATTGCACCCGATGTAAAAAATACATCCTAACATCGGTTTATGAAATATCGATTTCTAGTGTGATTATAAACATCGGTCGTTAAATTAACCGATGTGTAAAGTCTCGTTCAAAAATTTTGAAAAAACGCGGAGGGACTAACTTAAAAAGTTTTAGAGGCGCGGGGACCAAATTTTCATTCCCCCCAACACTTGTCATTTTGTCTGAAACTTTCGAACCCTAATTGATAAACTCTCACTTTTAACTGCCTCCTTCTTCGCGTCCCCGACCTCAGATCCTTCTCCAACCTGACCCGCGCCCCCGACCTCAGCTAGGAGAGCTGCCTGGAGCTCGTTCTCCGACCTGACCTCGAGCTAATTCTCCGACCGCCACCAGCGTAGGTCCTCTCTCTCTCTTCTCTGCAACAACTCTTTCACCTGACCAGCACCCGACCTCCTCCATCTCCTCCTCTTCCTTCTCCCCCTCCTTCTCTGCCGGCACTCGACCGCCACCGGTGTTTGATTTTCTGTCCGCCATACCCTAAAACCTTACCCGCTCATGCTCTTATATTAATACCAAAATCCTAACTGGTGCCTCCAAAAGCTCTTGTTGTTTCTGGGTCTCCGCGGCACAGGAAGAAGAAGAAGAAAACAGAGCTCTAGATTCAACCATGGTGGCTGTGAAGAAAACCAAGAAGACCCATGAGTCTATGAACAACAGGCTCGCTCTCGTCATGAACCTCTGGGCTACAAGACCATCATCAACACTCTCCGTAGCTCTAAAGGTAGTATCTATCTCTCTGATTCTTTGACCCAAATTTTCAATCTTTGTCATTTCTGTGATTTGGGTTTTGAATCTTCGATGTGGGATTTTTTGATGTGGGTGAATTGCAGGGAAGCTGATTATAATCTCGAATAATTGCCCTTCTCTGAGAAAGTCGGAGATCGAGTACTATGCGATGCTTGCCAAGGTTGGAGTTCACCACCACTTTGGAAGTAAGTGTTTTTATTGCTCGAATATTCTGGGTCCTCAAGTTTGTATTTTCTGTTTTGTTCTGTTTTGTTTTGACATGTGTGGATGTATAGAATACCAGTTTGTTTTTCCAAGTTATGGTGATTTAGAATGGTGTATTTTAGTTGAATTTGAATGGTGAATTATCCACGAAAGGTTAAAAAAGTTAAAATGGAGAACATAACTACTGTATGACTTACAATCTAAAGACGGAACTATTGTCAATGAGTGTGATACTTGTTCTTGAGTCTCATTGAGCTTATTGTTGCCTCTTCTTGACTTGATTTAGTGCAAGTGTCATAGATGCGTTGTCCTCCAAACTAACAGTCTGGGGAATTTGTTTTGATGTGTTGGTTAAATGGTCATGGTGGTTTTGTACTTTGTAGTTTTGCCCCCTGCTTCTGTTGTGATCTTATTGGATGGTAGATTTGTATTATTATGGTGCTTCTGTACTTCTTTTTTTTTGGAGTTGTGGACTTTATCCTTTGAAACATACAAAGTCTTGGGTTCATTGTCTTCTTCAGCATGAATTAGGAACTCATGAATTCTCAGCATAATACATTGATGAGATGTAGGTCTTCTCTGTTTGCTTTGACTATGTGGCTCAACAGCAAAGGTGAACTACAGCTACGGCACGCCCTTGGCGAATGTTGATTGGCTACATGGTGAGGCTGAGTCACTTCTCACTCTAACAAACATATTCATTGTGTTGGGGTTGGGAGAAGCTCTGAGGAAAGCTAAAGAAAACTAAGGAACTTCAGATCCTGTTCCAGGGTTGAAAGAGGAGAAGAAAACTTCTGTTTAGGTGCACGAGACCAAGAACTTCTGTTTAACTTTATACTCCATTCTTGCCTCACATGACCAAGAAATTGTAGGTGTCTATTCTATTGAATCATCTTTCTATAGCTTACTGCATTCATATTAACTATGTTGCATTTCATGTGTTCCTCTATTATTTCATTCATTTTTTAATAACTCTGTTTTTGGTCCTATAGTAGAACGGGGTTGGCCAACTCTTGCTTCAGCTATGAGCAACCTCACTCCAGCTTTAACATTCATACTTGCCATCATCTTCAGGTTAATATCACTTGCTTTTCTTCTAATTTTTGTGAACCTGTACCATAGAATCATAATATCTTCTACCTGGTTTAGTGCATGCCGCCAACTAATAGACCAGAGCTTCTAATTTAGCTTACTGTTTTATTCTTTAATTGATTAAAACATATATTTTTTATGCATTAGTTCTTGTTTCTCTTATTGTAAGCAGCTTTTAATGTAATTGGGTGTGCATTTGTGGATGCCTCAATTAATAGGACGGAAAGGCTGAGTTTGAGAAGCACCAACACATGAAGAGATGTAAAAATGTAAAAAGAGTCCAACTTGGTGGTTTTGAGGTAAGAATGTAAGATCATAACATAAGGTGATCAAAGGTAATGTCTATCATTTCAATCCATTGAAGTTGATAGTAAGTGTAACTAAACTACGGGACCTTAATGGTTGAAATCAGAAGTACATTAACCAAAGTACAAAACCAGGTAACAATCTTGTTGTCCTTAAAAATAATAAAATAAAATAAATAAATCCAACCTGGTTCCTGGCATACTAGTCATGAATTCTGTAGCATGTTGTCACAGACTCATATCATTGGCTACTAAAATGTGGTCCTTGGCTACTAGCCAAACAATGACTGTTGTTGTGCATGATGCCCCCATTAACGACATGGCAGGGATCCCCAAGTTGAACCTCTTAGTAAATGGAAGCTTGGACAAGACTGTAAAGTATACATGTAAATGTTTTGAAAATGCTATGAGCTTGAGCCTGTATAGCTGTCTTTCTAAAATGTTATGAGCTTGAACATTTTGGTCATTTAAAGCAGAAATATGGTGCTATTTGTTGTTTGCTAATGCTTGATTTTCTTTATTAATTTTTATTTGCAGGGGCTTTAACAACATTATTTGCAGATGCAGTTGTATTCACGGTTGTATTGGCAATCATGTCTTCGCTTTCTGGTTTTCTTTGGCCTCATTGTAGTTGGAGGTGCCAACATGATTGAGAAGGCATGGCATGGTGATCTGGTCTTTCACAAGCATGTCTTGATCCCTTTAAGTCTTTGTGTTTTCGCTTTTATCCGCTTGCTCAACAAATAGTAAGATTTGCCAAATCCTTTAGAGCAATTATTGTGGTCCTGTTGTTTGCAGTATTTTCCTACTGCTGTTTCTTATGTGGACTCCTATTTTACTTTTTTGGCTTTACCTACTTGAAAAAGGAAAACAAAAGACATATACTTTGTTTAGTTAATTAATTTTGTAAGTAAATGCTCATTTCTTTATGCAGTCGTAGATTGAGAAGGATGAGGAAAAAGGCAATGATTGTGATGCCAGTAGGTATGTCATATTGTTATATGATGAGTATATGATAATACTAGAAGTTTGGGCTATAATTAGTGATTCATTCTGACCTTAATGAAGGTAGCCATTTTTAGCATGATTAATTGCATTTGCATGTATTCTGTAGAGAAGTGAACTTCCTTTCTGATTAGTATGTAATTCTGATGTTGTAATTATTATAATTTCTGATGCAGATGAGAAGGATGAATGAGAAGATGGAATGAACAAGTTTCCTGACTGAAGATCGGGTCTTTCCCCAACTCTGCACAAATCTAGCTAACTACTTAGGAGTGTAATGTTGGTGCGACTGTTGTATGTCTTTAAAACAGTAGCTTTGTGTATATATATACCCCAATTAGCGGGTGGTAGTCTAGTAGAAAATGATATCATCTATCTAGTGTAGCTCTTGGAAAATTGATGTAGGTTGACTTCAAAAATTCAATGATAACCCCCTTTTTTGTGGACATCATCCTCATCGAAAGAACATGATGTTTGTACATAAAGTTTAAATCAGTTATAATCATAAAAACTGATGTCCATTAAGAGAAATGCATCTGTTACAAAATGAAAATCGATGTCCCATTAATAACAGGAGATCGAATGACTATGTTGAAACTGATGTGTGATAAACCAGTGCACATCGTGTTTTAGATAGAGATCGATGTCTAGTATAAGTATTGTCATCGATAAAGACCAGAAAACCGATGTGTGAGACAGTATCAGTCATCGTTTCTTAAATGAATAACGATGTTAAAATGCATAGTTGTACTGTAGGATCTATATTTCTTTAAGCATTAAAGGTAATAAGATGAGGGTTCAACAATATATAAACATACAAGTTTGTTATCATTTAAACCTATTTACATCTATTTATAATGAGGAACTGATGTGTATTATGATACTAGACATCGGCTAAAAACTGATGTCTGGATTTTCCGGACCTTTCTCATCACCCACTAAGACATCGGTCGGGATTCTTTTTCTCATCGGTTTTTGGCCGATGTCTGAAGGCCTAATTCTAGTAGTGTTTATCCTCATCTTTTGGACAGAATGGATCCTTCTTTGGATCAAGACTACGGATGATCATTGGGGTGCTTGAAGGCTTAATCTTGTCAGTGTTGAAACGCCTAAGCATCTTTTGGGTATAAGCTAATTGATGAATCAGGATACCATCGTCACGGTGCTCAAGTTCCAACCTGAGGCAAAACCGTGTTCAAAACCGTGTTTTCCCAAGATCTTTCATCTCAAACTCAGATTTCAAGTGTTCAGCGGTTTCCTTTAACTCTTTAAGGGTGCCAATTATGTTCATGTCATCGACATAAACCGCTATTATTGCAAATCCGGAACTTGTCCTTTTTATGAACACACATAGGCATAGTTCATTGTTGACATATCCCTTACCAATCAAGTAGTCACTTAGACGGTTATACCACATCCATCTAGATTGTTTCAATCCATATAGTGAGCGTTTCAATCTAATCGCAAACGCCCTCCGTGGTTTAGAGCCACTTGATTTGGGTAACTGAAGTCCATCTGGGACATTCATGTATATTTCTATATCTAGATCCCCACATAGATACGCAGTAACCACATCCATAAGCTGCATGTTCAGTTTTTCAGAAACTACCAAACTGACAAGGTAGCGGAACGTAATGACGTCCATTATGGGAGAATAGGTATCCTCGTAGTCGATTACAGGGCGTTGTGAGAAACCTTGCGCCACAAGGCGAGCTTTGTACCTTACAATCTCATTTCTCTCATTACGCTTTCTAACGAATACCCATTTATGACCAACTAGTTTGGTGTTGGGCGGTATTGGTACAACTTTTCCAAATACCTTTGTTTTCGCTAGAGTGTCAAGTTCTGCCTGGATCGCATCTTTCCATTTAGGCCATTCAGCTCTACGTTGGCATTCATCAACGGAGCGTGGTTTGATGTCATTGGTCTCAATAATCTCACTCGCCACTGAATACGCGAATACATCATCAATGATGATGGAGTTTCTTTCCCACGTCCCATGTACACTAGTGTAATTTACAGAGATCTCTACATTCTCAGGAATAGGTTCTGACATTGAGGCGTCCCCCAATGATGTCTCTTGGACATAACCATAATCCGGAACATTCTCATGTGACGGATTTTGAGTATAGATGATCAAAGGATTTGTTTGTGCCTCATTTGCTCTCTTTCTAGGGCGAGTATCCTTTGAACCAATTGGTCTACTACGCTTCCTTGCGGTACCAGCGGCCATAGACGGCACATAATTGCCATTATGGGCAATGAGGCTATCTCCTGGTGTCACAGGAGTGGCGTTATGTCCAGTATTCGGGACATCAATCCTTGTAGGCACGTTTGCAGCAGGTATGTGTGATCTCATCACTTTGGCAACATCAGAAAATGCATCAGGCAGAGTGTCTGCTACGTTCTGAAGTTCGATTATTCTTCGCACTTCAAGTTCAGACTGTGCGGTACGGGGATCGAGATGAGACATAGTGGGGACAGACCACGACAATTCATGTCGTTCCTGTTGAACATCTGTGTTCTTATCTCCTCCTAACGATGGGAAGACTGTCTTATCAAAGTGACAATCTGCAAATCTAGCGGTAAAGAGATCGCCTGCCAAGAGTTCAAGATAGCGGACGATAGTTGGAGATTCATAACCAACATAGATGCCCATTCGTCGTTGTAGACTCATCTAAGTACACTGTGGCAGCGTAATAGGCACATAAATGGCACATCCAAAAATGCGTAAGTGTGAGATATCAGGCTCATACCCAGTCACTAGCTGTAACGCAGAGTAAGATTGGGTTGCAGTGGGTAGTAGACGAATTAGCGTCGTTGCATGCAATATTGCATATCCCCAAGCAGAAACAGGGAGATTGGTGCGCATAACCAATGTCTGTGCTATCATCTATAGTCGTTTGATAGCGGCTTCTGTGAGACCATTTTGGGTACGAACATAGGGAACTGGATGCTCTACATCAATCCCCAGTGACATGCAATAGTCATCAAACATTTTCGATGTAAACTCCCCAGCATTATCAAGTCGCATTGACTTAATTGGGCGGTCTGGGTAGTGAGCCCGTAGACGGATAATCTAGGCTAGGAGTTTAGCATAAGCAGCATTTCGAGTGGACAACAATGCGACATGTGACCAGCGTTCGACGCATCAACCAATACCATAAAATATTTAAAAGGTCTGCATGATGGTTGAATTGGTCCACAGATATCCCATTGGATTCTCTGTAAGAACGGAATGAGTATTTTGGGATCCTTTGCGTAGGACGGTCTCGGTCCTAATTTCTCGAAGGAACAGGCTTTGCAAAATGAGCGAGGGGCCTTAGAAGCAACTAATGAGGATTTTGGTCAGGCCTGAGCATCTGTAGCGCTATTAGAAGAAAAATGTGTAACTACATCACCCATCATGGCGTTGGAACCATGGAAAGTGGCATCCATGGCGTCCTGACCATGGGGAGGGACATCCATAGTGTCATGGCCATGGGTAGAGCCATTTATGGCGTTGTCACAAGGGACTTGGGTGGCCCTATGGCATCCCAAGACAGCTGCAGCACCAGATGCTGCGGTGGCTGCTGTCTTACTAAGTCCGGGAATCAATTTTCGATTCTTGCTTCTTCTCACTCTAAAGAACGGATGTCCGTGTGAAGTCTTTAGTATACGGAGCATCATATCACGACCAGGATGTCGTATGTCCTAGTCGGTCATGCCAAAGCCAATATGTGTCAGAGTCCAAAAGATCTTCTCTTATGACATTATTGGATTCAATTGGTCGAATTGTAGTGACATAAAGTCCACTAGACTGACACATAAGCTTCTCTAAGATGCGCTTCCGTCCGCAATCATTAGAGGTAATGCAAAGGAACTCTTTTCCGTTCTCAGTATGCGTTTCCGTATGGAATCTGTTTGCTCTTATATCTTTAAAGCTCAATAAGGTTCGATTTGCCTTAGGAGCGTAGAGAGCTTCTGCGACTTTAATCAAGGTGCCATTTGGCAATAGGAATTGGGTCATTCCATGTCCTTGAACTAAACCTGATGGCCCAGCCATCGTAGTCACAGAGGAATGTGTAGGCAACATCTCTAAGAATAATTGCCTATGGCGTAGAATGGTGTGCGTAGTCGCACTATCGACAAGACATTGTAATTCTCCAGAATGCATTCCTAAAAGAAAAGCTCGTAATTAAAAAGGAGTCATAAAGAAAAGAACTCAACTTTTATTAATAAGCCAACGGGATTACATCATTGTCTCTTTCACTAGAGAAAATCTAATCCAAAAACTAGCTAATGCAAAACAATGGTCGTCGTTTAACTTCTTTCGGTAATTCCAACGCAAATGTGACCAGGTGAGTAGAGAGATGTCGGTGAAGCAAGGCTCTCTTAAGTACCACTAATCTCAAAACCTTCCTAGACATCACATTTGTATTGAGTACGCCTACTTTGAAGAAAGATTAAACCATTGGCATCTACTACAAAAATAATATGGCAATTGCCTACATCTCTTGGAAAATAAAAAGACTTAATCAAAATCGCCAGTTTCTGGGTCTTGATCCTTGAAGTCTTCCACCCTTAGATCGAGATCGCCATCTTGATCTTCTTGTTCCATGTAATTTGCCTCCCTTGCTTCACGATACATCTTGTATGCGTTTGCAACATTCTGGGATGCTTTACATGCCCTTGCCCAATGTCCAGGTAGTCCACATCTAAGACAAGCATATTTATGGTTAGGTTCCCTTAATCGAGGCGCTTTAGGAGCGTTTTGGGGACGGTTTCTTTCCTTGGTAGCGTCACCACCATAACCAGAGGCTTGGCCTCTCTCTCTGTCTTCACACGTTTACCACCACGGTTCCTTGCACGCCTATCTTGGCGGTTTCCTTCCTCTTTAGGACGAGAATTATCCCTATCCTTAGGGTTTCGCTCCTTGCGACCTCTCTTAGGGGCGCAACTATAATTAAACTCCGGAACTGACTTGGCTCCTATGGGTCTAGAGTTATAGTTCTTCACAAGTATGTTATAGTGCTTTTCAGCCACGTTCATGGCACCAATAAGCTCATGAAATCTTGTGATGCGTCTAGCATTGACACCAATCCAATAGTTCTTGGCTACCATCAATGCAGAGATGGGGAAGGTGGAGAGAATTTTCTCAATCAACATCGTATCAGTGATTTTCTGTCCACAGAATTCCATCAAAGACTTGATACAAAGTGCTTCTGAATTGTAGTCAAGTACAGACTTGAAATCATAGAAGCGGAGGCTATGTCATCTCACTTCTAAGTCTGGAAGCAGGGAATCACGGACGTTGCCAAAACGCTGCTGGAGTTCTACCCAAAGTTTTCTTGGGTCTTCCTCATTGAGGTAGTCATTCTGGAGCGCGTCATTCATGTGCCTTGTCATGAGAATGATAACTTTAGCTTCATTCGCCTCTCTCGTAGCTCTATTTGCTTCAAAAACAGCAGCTTGTTGAGGAGTAAGCATGTCCTGACTTGGCTCTTGGATCGTACTCAGGATCTCATCAACCTTAAGATGCTGGCGCACATCACGGACCCACTTGTGGTATCCTGCGCCTGTTGTCTCTAGTGGAGCAAAGCTTAACTTGTTCAGTCCTGAAAACTAACAAGAAAATAGGGTTAGTTTCAGAGCGAAATAGGCTACTACGAAAACAATAAAAATTTCTGAGCGTAGTCGCTTCCAAGAAATTGGGAATTTCCGAGCATAGTCGCTTCCAAGAAATTCTATTCCAAGAGGGGTTGGATTAGATCGAAACAATGATGTTTGTACTCGATCGTTTTTATCTCAACAAACTCTAAGTTTGGAAGACTCTACAAGCTCCAAGCTTGGAGTGAGCACGAACCCCCACAGTTCGGCTTTTTGATCTCCCCTATGAAGAAGAAAGGGGGGTATAAGAAGGGAGGTTGCAAGTCCCAGAGAAAAAAAAGAAAAGAATGAAAAACTTCAAAAACGGGAACTATAATCTTAAAAACTTACTTATTGATTCGAGGCTTGAGAACACGCGCGTGTTGATGTAGGAGTGTTGGAAAACAGGCTGCGGGGATGTGTGAGACAGGCGAGCTTTGGGCGAGGCTAGCTAAACGTGGGAGCTGCGGGGGTAGGCTGCGGGTGCGGTAGGACTACGGGGCAGCAGATGCAGAGAGTGCACGCGTGGAACAGAGAGCGAGCATAAGGCTGCGGGGGATTTGGTGAGAAGAGTTTTAGGGTTTTGGTTTTTAGGGCTAGGGTTAGGGCTCGTGCTGATAACGTGTTTTAGAGAAATGAGAATTAAGAGAAAATCGCTGTGTATTCTCATTGATAATAGGGGCCTCTTTATATAGAGGATTACAATGCATAGAATCTGAATCATACAAGAAAAGGTAATCATACATTGAATAGGAATATCTAGATCCTTCTAAACTCTATTACCACTAGGTCAAATAACTTAGAGTTTGGGCCAAACACAAATTAGAGTTTTACTTGAACATATACGTATTTATAGAAAATTTTTACAATTTTTTGTTATCGTTTCTTTACCATTATATTAAAACTAATGGTCCAAGAATTCATGACCATTGATTACCACTTGTTTCTCTACATACTGCACTACAAGACAAAAATCTGAAGCCACGCGCCCACATCATCTGATGACACTACAAGACAAAAAAAAGTTGCTATACGCGCTATGCAAAACGTGTCTGTTCCTCTCCCCGCTTTGGGCCACGGTGGAGGTCTGGGACAAGAGATTGACCTGGGACTTTCGCTATTGGGGTGACCCAAGCCAGGTGGAAGTTGGAAATCAGCTTTTTTATTTGTGACCTGGGTCAAGGATTGACGTGGTGCCATGGCAGATAACCTCCCGCTGGACTTGCTCTAACATTTTTGTTCTGACCAAGATCACAGTACCCCATGAGATATGAAAACAGTAATGTAAAGTGTATCATTAAACACAGATCTTTCAATTTCAACACAGTAGAATAAATGTATATTTGTTTGCACCCACATTTGCATGTCCACTCAGACATAGCTAATGTGCATATAGTTATTGAATGTTGTGAATTACAATAAGCCTCTCAAATGAACAAATGGGTCGATGACCAAAAACTAGGCCGATGAATAATTGGACAGTTCATTTGGTCCAAGACAAATTGGATAAAAACTAGGCCGATTGAGGGTTTCGAAAGTTAAGCCGTTGGTTATCAGCTGGCCAGTAGTCATCAATTGAAAAGAAGTTTTATTGTCTAAAAGCCCATCGGCTGGTTGTTCAAATCATGCTAGTCAGTTTCCAACTTGGGAAGACAATAGCCGACAGACAGAGAAGGTTGATAAGTGATAAAGATGAAATTTGATCAAGTTAGTATCGACTTGAAGTTCAAGTCAGCCGATAAGGAGAGTTCAACCCAAGTTAGTTTGCTTCAATATTAGTTCCAGCCGTTGATGACAATCATCAAAGCCGATCAAGACGGAGTCCAGCATCAAGTCAGCCGAAGATAAGCGTCGTAGTCAAATCAAGATAGAGTCATTAAGCCACGAGGAGCCCGAATTCCACTCAACTTCGAATAGTCAAGAGATCCGTTCAGGTCACAAAGCAGCCATTATAAATAGAAGGGTTAAATACTGTTTACTCCCTGAACTTTCAGGGAAAAAACAATTCAGTCCCTGCCTTTTCAATTTCACACGTTTACTCCCTCATCTCTCAATTTTGGACCAATAGGTCCAATTTGTTATTCTCCGACCAAAAATGTCTATTCTACCCTCAAATTTTTTAATTAATTAATTAATTTTTTTTGAAAAGATTTTTTTCTCTTTTGTTTTGTTTTTTTTTTCCTTTTTTTGATTGAGCAGATGAAGAGAGGTTTTGTGTTTCAGATTGATTTGGTCGCTTTAGAAATTTTGATGTTGAAGGAGAAGAGAGGTGGAAGAAGAAGAGATAAACAGAAAAGGAAAAAAAAAAGATAAAAAAAAATTAAATTAAGAAAAAGAAAAAAGATGAACTGAGGGTATAATAGACATTTTAATAGAGTTTTTTTACGGAATGGACCTATTGGTTCAAAATTGAGAGATGAGGGAGTAAACGTGTGAAATTGAAAAGGCAGGGACTGAACTGTTTTTTCCCTGAAAGTTCAGGGAGTAAATAGTATTTAACCCTAAATAGAAGCATTGACAGACGATAGAGAACACACACAACTCCAGAAACTCGAGCCATCAAGCTTTTCTTGTTTTCGTCTTTCCTTTTTGCTTAGGTAGAATTTTCGTTTGTCCATTAGTTAGTTTGCTCTTCTAGTTACAATTTCAGTTGCTTTACTTTCCTTGTAGCCTAGTATCGATTTTGAATTGTTTTCTTTGTTTCTTTCAAACAATAGTTAATAATTGTCAGCCATTCCAGATTTCAGTTTCGTTGTTATTATCTTTTATTTGCTCCTTATTATCTTTATGCTTTACTTGTTTGATCATGTTATTTACTGTTCGTAGTCGCATAGTAGCTATTAATCTCGAAGATTTCATTCGTTACGAGTTCACTTTTACTGTTACTTGTTATTACTTGGATCCAATACACTTAAGCCATGTGACCAGACAGTTCATATTTACTCATACTCTCACGACCACACTTAACTCACCCGACCTTCAGCCACCAAGTCCTTAATCTAGAGGCAGCGAACTATCAGCCGAGAATAAGTTCCTTCCTCGGCTTACAATTGTTTGATAAGTCAGAACACGCGCATTACATCTCTAATTGCACACTTGGCCTTCTGGCCGTGTGCTGGCACGCTCCACAATCTATTCATCGAAGGACGTTTGTTCCTTAATCCCTTGGCTTTCTTGGCCGAGGTGATTTTCAGAGGCAACATCTTTTGGCACGCCCAGTGGGACCCGAAATATTTTTAGGCGTTGTTCGTAGCATGCAATTCAATCGATCACAAAATAATTTGTATGAACCGAATACGGCTGACTCAAGTGTCAGCCAGCATGGCTATAATTATCAAAATTATGGTTTGGAGCAACTTAATATCGGCCGAGGTTACTACCAAACCTTCGGCCAAAATATGAATGGCCAATTGGGCCATGGTAATTGGCAAGGTTATATAATTCTAATATACATATGTATGAGCCAACTAACAATTCTATCGGCCAAAATTCTCACTCTCAATTGGCCGATAAAAATTATAATGAGCCGAGGTATACCAATAGTTTCAATTATGGTCAATATAACCAAGATAGTCAATATGGGAACGGTTTGTCTAACCCTACATATGGCTACAATGGGCAATACATCAATGGTAACCAATATGGTTATACTTTGGCATATGGTTGTAATGGATAAAGTTATGGCTTCAACCAATTCCAAGTTAAGCCACAAGCTTATAACGGAATCGTTCACAACCAAGTTTCAAGAGTTCAAAATGCTCATGCTGGTTTGAATGGTAGAACTGATCAGACCAAACTGAAGGTTGAGGCACCTCAAGACTTTAGAGAAGTTGCCAAGGAAATTGTGGCTAAAGTTTGGGCTAATTGGCCAACCCACCCTTATCAGCCCCCAGCTACAAGACCTACCTGGCAACATTTTCTGTCTCCCAAAGAAGTTCCAAAACAAGTGGAAGTGATAAGCCTAGTAGACCAAGAAGTAGGAAATTTCGATAAAATAGAGCCTATAGTCAATGAAGAAGAATTCGAAGTAAAAGAGATATGTCAGAAAGAAGTCATTGATTCACCAATCTTTTGGGGAAGGTTTGATGAACCAAATTTTATCTTCAACATAAAGCCATTCCACGATGCATATGAAAACGATGAGCCAAATTATGACCACAATGATCTTGAACTTGCGGGGCTCACTGACCACCATTTGGGGAAACATGAAATTCCTACACTTGAAGACACCAGACACATTGACATGATTATGGAAAACAAAGCCAACCAAGAGAAGGCTCGGTCGACTGAAGTAAACTTTGAAGACGAGATCAAGAAGCCAATTTCTCTTAAAAATGATCATTATGTAGTTGGTTTCAACGACCATTCAATCAAAGAAATTATGCATGTCAACATGGTCACTGGAGACAAAGCCAATTTAAATAAATCGAGGTCGACTAACCTAAATGCAAAGGCCATAATGACTCAATCAAGTTTGCTAGTGGAAGAAACCCATTCTGGAGTTGAGCAAATAGACCATGAGATGAAGATAGATATACAAATCAAGATGGTCATCGGAGACAGAGCCAAATTCAACACAGTTTCGGCTAAAATCGATGCATGGGTAAACCTTGGCCAATCAAGAATTCCATACCACACGACTTACTTTAAGGCCGAAGATCAGGAGAATTTGGTTGATCTATTCTGCATACCTCTTTACAGTTTTCACAAGCCTTTAGTCGAAGCTAATGACTCTTGTAGACCAAAGCTTGGAGTCAAGCATCGTTGGCCGTCGCCTGGCCCTCCCGAGTCACTACTCTAACTCGATATTTATGTGTGGCCGAATCTTTATTTTTCGGGTAAGACTCTTTGATCGAGTCTCTTAATTTGCTCAGTTGAACATTATTAGCCAAAACCTTATTTTTGGCTGAGATTCTCTTAAGATACTACCCAACCATATGATCTGCAAATGCAAACCAATTGGTTGAAAGATGAGTACCGAGAACACATACTTTATTTCTTGATAATCAGACCATCATATTAAAGTCGCTGCACTTAGGCCAATTTGTTCAAGTAATTATGCTTAAGCCGATTTGTTTAGGCTATTCGGTTCAAAATACTCATGATGAGAACATACTCTTGAATTGGGTTACCATTTGAATGTGAGGTCCAACAAGCATAAATATAGGTCATCAATAGTACAAGCCAATGAGGTTCAAATAAAAATTAGCATTCAATTCGATAAATTCATCAGCCGATAACAACTCTGAGGTTCAGTTATCGGCTTACACGAGTTTGTTCACTTATTGGCTTGGGTTGGCTCATCTATTGGATTGTTTCCTTATCAGCTTGAGTAACATCATTTGTTGGCTTACTTGAGCAATCACTTATCGGCCTCCTCATGTTCCATCTCCTTATTAGCTTCCATGAGTTTCTCTCACTTATTGGCATACTCAAGTGCTATTTCACTTCTTGGCTTGAGTTTTCCATTGCTTTCGTCCATCAAATCTTGCATGACATATAGCATCATTGGTCAATAACTCATGTATTTCTCTTGAACCAACTTCATTGGCTAGGCTAGTGACAAGCTTACCAATATACAAGTTTCTGGCTTATTCGGCGACAAGCGCCAAAAGCCAAGAAACTTTTGGTGGGGCGGGGGGGGGAGGGGGGGGGGGCAATGGCATTATATATGCATTCAAGCCAACAAAAATCTTTATCTTTCAAAAAAAAAAGTGATAAAATAAAATATTTTGAAAGAGGGCCAATCTGAACAATACTTGATACCTAGCCAACCTGAATGAAAATTGTCTCCCTTGATGATTCACTCTCTTTTGTTGGCCAACTTGGATTTTCTTACTTATTGGCCAACTTGAGCTTTTTCATGTGTTGGCTTACTCAAAATAGAGTGCTTGTTGGCTTCCATAAGTCACTCTCTCTTGTTGGCTTACTCTTCCCCACTTTGGCCAACTTGAAAATTGTTTCCCTTGATGGCTTACTTTCTCTTACTTGGCCAACTCAGACTTTTCTACTAATTGGCCAACTTGAGATTTTTCATGCGTTGGCTTACCCAAAATCGCTTTGTTGGCTTCCTTGAGATTTTTCATGCATTGGGCAACTTAAAATTTGAACTCCCTTGTTGGCTTACTCTCCCTCACTTGAGCTCATTGGCCAACTTAAGACTTTTCATGTGTTGGCTTACCCAAAATAGCTTTGTTGGCTTCCTTGAGATTTTTCACGTGTTGGCCACCAAGAGCTATAAATTGGCTTTCTTGTGATTTTTTTTTTTTTTTTTTTTACATTTGTTGGCTAATCCTTAACGTTGTTCACTCGTTGGCTTCCACAAGCCACTCTCACTTATTGGCCAACTCCAGTTCTATCAATCGGCTAAACTTGAGTAAGTTAATTGTTGGCCTTCGTTAGCCGATTTGCCTATTCATTCTTCTGTTGGCCTATTTGGACATTAATGTTCGTTGGCTTCCTTGTATCTAGTGACAATTGTTGGCCACCATAAGATATATTCACGTGTTGTCCTACTCAGATTGGCTTACTCAGGAACAACTCACTTGTCTACTCGAATGTCGTTTGGTTAAGTTGTCCAGTTACTTACTTACTACGCGTGAATATAGAAGCCAACTTATCAACTTATAAATTTGGAATTCGGCCATTACATTTGGTTCGCTAATTTAATGAATGAGGGCTTCACACTCAAGTTGCTTTCCCGAAACCTTGTTCGACCAAGAAAATATATTCTAGCCATCAGGGAGGTAATGAGGGACATATTTACATGAGTTTTCAGAAGTTAATTAGGCGGGCAAGTTGACTCAAATTTCTCAACCACTCGGCAACATTCGCCGATGCTTAAGAAACTTGGGGGGGGGGGGGGGGGCAATGTTTGTACCCACATTTGCATGTCCACTCAGACATAGCTAATGTGCATATAGTTATTGAATGTTGTGAATTACAATAAGCCGCTCAAATGAACAAATGGGTCGATGACCAAAACTAGGCCGATGAATAATTGGATAGTTCATTTGGTCCAAGACAAATTGGATAAAAACTAGGCCGATGGAGGGTTTCGAAAGCTAAGCCGTTGGTTATCAGCCGACCGGTAGTCATCAATTGAAAAGAAGTTTTATTGTCTAAAAGCTCATCGGCTAGTTGTTCAAATCATGCTAGTCAGTTTCTAACTTGGACTCAGCAACTTGGGAAGATAATAGCCGACAGACAGAGAAGGTTGATAAGTGATAAAGATGAAATTTGATCAAGTTAGTATCGACTTGAAGTTCACGTCAGTCGATAAGGAGAGTTCAACCCAAGTTAGTTTGCTTCAAGATTAGTTTCAGCCGTTGATGACGATCATCAAAGCCGATCAAGACGGAGTCCAGCATCAAGTCAGCCGAAGATAAGCGTCGGAGTCAAATGAAGTAGAGTCATTAAGCCACGAGGAGCCTGAATTCCACTCAACTTCGAATAGTCAAGAGATCTGTTCAGGTCACAAAGCAGCCAATATAAATAGAAGCATTAACAGACGATTGAGAACACACACAACTCCAGAAACTCGAGCCATCAAGCTTTTCTTGTTTTCGTCTTACCTTTTTTCTGAGGTAGAATTTCCGTTTGTCCATTAGTTAGTTTGCTCTGCTAGTTACAATTTCAGTTGCTTTACTTTCCTTGTAGCCTAGTATCGATTTTGAATTGTTTTCTTTATTTCTTTCAAACAATAGTTAATAATTGTCAGTCATTCCAGATTTCAGTTTCGTTGTTATTATCTTTTATTTGCTCCTTATTATCTTTATGCTTTACTTGTTTGATCATGCTATTTACTGTTCGTAGTTGCATAGTAGCTATTAATCTTGAAGATTTCATTTTTACGAGTTCACTTTTACTGTTACTTGTTATTACTTGGATCCAATAGACTTAAGCCCTGTGACCAGACAGTTCATATTTACTGATCATACTCTCACGACCACACCTAACTCACCCGACTAGGGACGTAGCCAAGACAAGGGCTACTTGGGCTACAACCCAAGGGAAAATTTGGGCCAAAATCGACCAAGTATGGGTATAGCCCAATAAAAAAATATAAAAAATATATACTGATGCTTTGCAGGCTATAGGTCGACTCTCAAACTCTCCCCTTCTCAGCCCCATTTTGCTTCAGCCTTCCAGCCTTTCAGAGTTCCAGGTTCGATTAGCGAGTCCAAGCAGTCCGCCGAGCCACCTCCACCGCTCCACGCCTGAGCCACCTTCTCCTCCACCGAGCCACCTCCACAGCTCCACTGCGAGTCTGCGACAGTCGCAGTGCGACTCCTTCAAGGCTTCAATCCCAGATCCCAGGTATTGGATTTGTGGTTGATTGATTGTCATTGCTGATGGGTTGATAATTGGGAATGTTTTGGATTTTTGGTTGATTGATTGTCATTGCTGATTTGCTGTAGTGGGAAAGGGTTGTTGTCTTATTGAATGTTTGATAATTGATTGTCATTGCTGATGGGTAATGGGTTGTTGATGATGGGTTGATAATTGGGAATGCCTGAATGGGTTGTCAAGCTACAAGCCTACAATGATGTTTGGTAATGGTTTGGAATGGGTTGTTGACTTGTTGATGATGCTTGATATTTGATAATTGATTGTCAATTTGTCATTGCTAATGCCTGATGATGTTTGATAATTGGGAATGGCCGAATGGGCTGATTAGAATTTTTTTTTTCTTTCAAAAAAATGGTGTTTTACAACACCAAGTCACCAACCAGTTTTAAATTTGGGCTTGTTTAGTTGTCAATCTCAGTTCAAAATATTTGTGGGTCTACTCAGGTGCTTTGTGCAATACTGGGTTCCAAACCTCAAAAAAAAAAAAAAAAAAAAAGAGTTCTTGGCAAAATTTTGTACTTATAAAATTAGCCCAACCCTCCTGTCATTCCTAGCTACGTCCCTGCACCCGACCTTCAGCCACCAAGTCCTTAATTTAGAGGCAGCGAACTATCAGCCGAGAATAAGTTCCTTCCTCGGCTTACAATTGTTTGATAAGTCAGCACACGCGCATTACATCTCTAATTGCACACTTGGCCTTCTGGCTGTGTGCTGGCACGCTCCACAATCTATTCATCGAAGGACGTTTGTTCCTTAATCCCTCGGCTTTCTTGGCTAAAGTGATTTTCAGAGGCAACAATATTCAGGTATGAGATTCTGATGATTGTGATTCTTGAATAATGGAGTCTTCATGGAAACGTAAGTATATAGGAATGCCTCGAAAAGAAAGATCAGGAAACAGAAGTAAGTACATATGGGTACTTATAT
This sequence comes from Rosa chinensis, assembly GCF_002994745.2. Classification (NCBI taxonomy): domain Eukaryota; kingdom Viridiplantae; phylum Streptophyta; class Magnoliopsida; order Rosales; family Rosaceae; genus Rosa; species Rosa chinensis. The sequence continues at coordinate 61,951,740 of NC_037093.1, forward strand.
TTATCATTTCGTGCTTTCATAGTTTGAAAATGAACATATACGTGTAATTTATTCTAATGTAAAATTTTGAAGAAATGAATAATACTACCTGGATGTATAGCTAGAAATCCTTAATCCTAGAGAGAACGTAATCGATAAATGATGGGTCATACACTCGTACACAATTATCAGCAAAATACTGCAACAGCAAAATAAATGTCTAATTTAACTGCAATGGATTCAAATCAGATTAAAACTGCATACAAAAGTTATGCATGTGAAAGAAGGCCCCTTATAAGCTGAAGGATCTATAATTAATGGGTACATGCATGGATGAATTGTTAATGGATCAAACTTGGTCCATCCTGGTTATGATCTGTTTACAGGACGACCAAATTTGCTCCATTAAACTTGAGAACCCTTATTGACCAAATTTGCATAGGGATGAGCTGATCGATTTCATCAACACGTACAATTATGGGCTTAAAAAAGAATAAGCGAGTATTTTGATTTAAAACAGAGTTAATATTATTTCAAGTCCCTCCATGACCATAGTTAGGGCTTGGCCAGTTAACGCTTCCAGAAACACCAGCAGTGGCATTAGCAGCGTCAGTACCAGCTGTGACATACGACATGCACGACAATGGCACCAAACACAGCCCTCTACTTCTCAGATCTCGCTTTCTCTCATGATCTCCATTTGAGCCATTTATCTCTATCACTCCCTGAAACAAATCGATACAAAATTAGAGCCAGCGGCCGGGGATCGATATATCAGATCGACTAAGCACTCATCTATCCCTGAAATGTATAATTGCATGCTTCTGGTATATCAGCAAGCAGCTAGCTAGGGCAATAGGGTTGTGATATATATGGGGTTGATTAGACTCATCATGGTCATATATCCTATCAATAATTACGTACTCACCCTTTGCAACATTGCTTTAGAGGGCTTGTTGTTGCGTGATGATGACTTCATGTATGGGACGCTTAGTGTCTGCATGCACAAAACCAAACGTGTAAAATCAAAACTAGCTAACTAATATTTATGTATAAAGCAGTACAAGCTACGAGAAATCAAATCAGTTTTGTGATTTAAAGTCGAACTATCGATCATCTTCATCTTCCCCTTTCTAATCATGCATGCATCTTTATGCCGATAAAGATAAATGTTTGGACGATGAATTAAAGGACTGTACGTCGAGAGCGTACGTGATCAATGAGAATTTAACTTTGAGTGACCAAAAGTTTAAGACCAAATTCTAAGTACGTACTTGACGTGGGATAGTAGAGTTTCTATTAGAAATCATGGATCCTGATACCCTAATTTCGATCACTAGCTAGATTTGATCTCTCAAGTAGAACAAGGCCTTAAGTTTTTGATTTGTATGGATGATATATATTAAGCAGTGGGAATTAAGTAAAACTAGTAGTACCTCGACCTGGTTTTGCAGGAACTTGATGTATCCGATAGCCTCCATCAGTACGGATGCTGTGTCGGTCTGCAAAATAATTATACATGTTTTTTTTTTCAATATTCAATAATATTGATGGCTGCTAGCCTTCATCATACTTATCTGTTTGATTTATGGACTTTATACTAATGCAAAGGCTGAGATCAATTGATGTATATAATTAAGATTTATCTTATAAAGTGAAAAAGTAATAGTAAGATCTACCTTGCCAAAGGGTGCAACCAATTGCTGAAGAGTTGCAATTCTATCTCCTAATTTCTCCTTCCTAACCTGCAATACAAAATTTAATGCCGACAAAAACAGGAAGGAGATGAGATTAAAGCCTTAATGAATATAAATGGACGGTTAATTAAAGAAAGGAATAATTAACTGGGACCTTAAGGGGTGGGCAGGGAGTGCGTGACTCCAACCGCGATTTCTTTGGTGCAGCTGCTTGTGTTGCCTTTGGCTCAATCAAACTGCCAGGTCGCTTCACTTCTGTTATTTCATTCTCAAAAGACGATATCTTCAAAGACAAACAGATTGGTCAAGTAAAAATCATGACCAGTTCTCTCTTTCGATCACAGAAATCAGCTATTTTTGAAAGAAAGAAAGAAAGAGAAAAGTTAATTTGTATACTCTGAAAAATTAAAGAGTTATATCAACACACACTGTATAAAGTTTGAAGCTATAGCTACCCCAATGTTGCAAAAAGGGAAGGTTATAATGTGTGTGTGAGTCTATATATTCTTTTGGAGCCACATAATTAAGTGAACAAATAGTGTATTTAAGGTCTTAAATATTTACATATATAAATGAATTAAGCCACTCTAACATACATAGCTAGCTAGCACTAACGATAGTATAGTATATACCTTGAAAATATAAAGTAAAGTAGCACTATCATATACTACTGCAGAATGGCATAATCAGCAACAACAAAAAATTATTTAAATTTATAATATGCAGGTGATCATAATGCTGATATCTGTGTTTGACTAGGGTAAAAGCTGTTGATCGATGCTCACTTGCTCACTGCTAAGAAATAGAAGAGAAGCTGGAGAAGAAGATATGATACTCACTTTACTATTGGTACCACAAGATAGCAGACTATGATCATGATGATTTGTTCTTGATTGGTGCATCTGTTGAAGACCAAAGGAATTATGCCTAATTTCCTTGTTGTATATGCCAAGGGTATCATGTGAATTAGAAGGCTCATGAGCACTAAATCTCGAAGAAGCTAAGAGATCAATAGCCTGTAAGCTCATGTCTGAGGAGCCACAGCTTGAGATTGCTGACGACGGCGACGACTGTTGGTTTAAGTTGGAAATATTTATGCTGGGATAAATTTGGCTGAAGTATTGCCCTCCTGATCTCCCAGGCATCAATTGAGTAAAATTCTGGACATGGGTGTTATTTGAGCTGTAAAATTGTTGATGATGATGATGATGATAATCTCCAGCTAATGAAATTTGATGATTAATTCCAGAAGAGGACAAGGTCTTGAGCAAGAGTTTTTCACTGAGATCATTCATCATCATTTCTTTCTGCTCATTCTTTATAAGGCCGAGGCTTGTAGGAGTAGGAAAGTGGTAGTCATCATCATCAAGATTAATACTAGTGGTGGAGGGGCTGGTCAGCATTTGTGTAAATTTTGGAAAGGTTGAATCTGATGAAGATGATGAGAGCTCTTCCTTAATACTACTACTGCTTCCAGCTCTATTCAAATTATTACTAATGCTAGGAGGCCAGCAGTGAAAACCCAAATCTGGTACCATATTAATAGAACTACTACTGTTGAAGCTTGAATTTGATGGGTTGCTCCTGCACAAACAGTCAATCAGGAGAAAATTAGATTACAGAATTTTCAAACTGGAACTTGGCCCCTTTTCTTATTTTATTTGTTTTTTTTTTTCTTCTACTTAATTAAAAAGATGATCAAATGATTTCACTCCTACCCCCGTGGTGACTCAAATCTAGGACCTTGATCTTAGGTGTGGGTGCTCTAACCAACAAGAAAAAATTGTTGATAAAATTTAATAAAACTTTACTTTTAATTGCTATGTGGTATCACTATCCCATCATCAAGTTTTCCATGATAATGTTGATGCAAAGTGATAAGAGATCATGTACCCTATACTGTGTATTGTACTATTACCTCATAACTATTTTTTTTTTAATCCAATTGAAAGCTTCTTAGACCTATAATATTTACTAAAAGACACTAACAGAAAAACCTTAATTAACAAGAACATGAGAAGCAAAGCAAATTCAAGGGATAGACATCAAATCCGAAATTGAATAATAAGAGAGAGATTTATTAATTCAATTTTTTTTTAAATTAACTTACATTTAGTTCTTATACTACATGAGCATAACTTTCAGAAAGAATGTTCACTGTTGAATGCTCAAAGATACAATTCTATACAGAAAGGGAGGGAGGGGGAGAGAGAGAGAGAGAGAGAGAGAGAGAGAGAGAGAGAGACTTACAAATTAGTGGTGTTAGTAGTAGTAGTAGTAGGCTGGGTCCAAGCATGCTTGATTCCAACTCCATAGTAAGATGGGGCAGTAGCTAAAGAAGAGGAAGAAGAAGACCCGAGATGACCAAGATTCTCTTGGAGCTGATGATGCTGGTGATGGAGATTTGCAGACTCCATATGCAATGATAATATAATTTCTCTTTCTTTTTAAAGGCTTGAAAATCCCAAGATCGATAAAGCAATTAAAATTAGGGTAATTAATCAAAGTATACAAGCTACCGTTAATCTGCTCATGGAATTGGAATCTCTCTCACTCAAATCAAAGATGGATGGAAAACCAAGTACTCAGGTGACAGCCACATATATATACATATATACCTTACCTTGCTGCTTTTAGCTCGTCACTTTTTTCTGCGTTTGCCCTTTACTCTCTTTCAAGTTTGCATCGATCTTATTAATTAAAGCAGAAGCCTTGAAAAGAAAGAAAGAAAGAAAGAGAGCGTGAGCTACTCGATCTTATTCATTTCCATACGGACCATATATATACACATACTTCTCTCTCTTTCTGATCGACTTTAATTGTTTATCTTTCTCTTTTTTTCCTTTTCAGCTCTTGTTTCTCTCTCTTATGATAATATGATATGCACACTCTCTGGTATCTAGATAGCTAGCAAGCAACTAAAGCAAGCTGCAATTAGAGGCAGATGATTATATACTTGAATTAATATTCATTCCACTATGTCATGATTAATTGAGACCCTGCCTTCGATCCCAAGGCTGTCAACCAACGCCTCACAAGACAAATGATAATCACCACGCTCTCTCTCTCACTCTCTCTCTCTCTCTCTCTCTCTCTCTCTTTTTTTTTTTTTTTCCTCTCTGAACCCCACATGTCGATAGTTATATATCTCCCATCTGGAATGGTCGGTAAGTATATACCTACAAGATGGCAAATAGAAGTTCTCGATCTGCAGTAGAACTAGTTTACAATTCTGTCCAGCTAATGGTCGAAGTTATTTATTTACTTTTACCTTCTTCTTTTTTCTGAGGAGATCGAGTGGGGAACTTGACAGTCTCAAGAATCTTTCCATATTATGAAGAACCGAACAAAAAAAAATTATGAAAAGAAATGTCACTAAATTACTTAATGTTCAAAATTAAAACACTATAATATATATATAGTAAGATTTTTAGAAAAGAGATGAAAATACCTGATCAATCAAATTCTATATTTCTTTTCATGGTCAAAATATGTTATTCGTTCAGGAATTTTTATAAATATTGCAATACAAAGTTGTATACCAGAAGAACAATTTGACTTGGGCATGACTGCATGTATACCAGAAGAACAATTTGACTAGCTAGGGCATAAGTAACTATCTTCACTATCGTTCTTGGTGGTGATTACTTGGTGAACATCGATCACTTTCATTAGAAAAAGCGCAAGTCATGCTCAAATGGCCATGGTAATCTTGAAGAGGCCAATTAAGGACAAAAGAGAACGATGATTGCATCCTCCTCCTCTTTTTGGTGTTTAAGATGCGCACGTACACTCACAATAGTTTAGCATTTGATTTGAACCGATCCTAGCTAGCTTGTTCTATCAGAAGTTACTAACTAGCTAGCTACCACTTTGACCATGCTTTACACATTTGAAGTTAGATCCATATATGTGTATCTGAAATCCTATCTTAATTTCCAGTAGTTAATGCACCTTCTACTCCCATGCATTGAAAGTCTACTATTACGTACCATAATGAGATTAAGGTTTTCCTAACTGTTCGGAATAATTGATCGATGATGAAATGTCAACTCAGTTATATCGTTATATGTAGATTGAGATCTTTGTACTTTGACTGATCGGAATATGGTTGGTCCCTAGACCTTCTTGCATATAGGTGTATATATAACGTAAGATTAAGAGACTTCGATCTATTTGTATGAAGTTTCAAAGTGTATGTTCAACGACTGCACAGTTGCTTTCTTATCTTGGTCAACTTACATGACTGATCTGGTCGACTTTTTAGCTTTTGATCCGATGGATCCTCAATCTTTAATTTCTAAAGCAACTTTATTGGATGCATGGAAGCTGAGTAGGTTAAACCAAAACAAATTGAACATCACATCATTTCTAAATCAAATACTCGATCGATTTTTGATATATCAATCTATAGCTAGGGAATCTAAAATGTTGTGGTTCCAAACAAGTTAATTAAGAGTGATATATGGATCTATGATGAACAAATCAAAGAGACTGTATGCAGTACCATACAGTTAATGAAGATCTAATCAAAGCATGCATACTTAAGAAGCTTGTAAATTCTAAAGTGAAGAAAAAAGACGTAGAGTTAATCTGGTTTAATCTAGATCCTTGGGAAGCAAACGCGAGATTAGATCAGATAGTTTTCACAAAATAGTCCTTGTGAGGGTTGAGAGAAGATAAAAAATCTCATCTTATTGTCCAATCATATCACTAGTGGCAAACAAAACTCCAATCCAATAACCCTCTTGCCTAGACAAAATTTTGTGTTTGATGTACACCTTGTAACTACACTTGTCTGCTACTTTTCTTCAAAACCATTTTTAGAGTATTCTCAATCCCTCACTATTTAGTATACCGTGTATTATACATACTTTGAAGTCATTAATTTCAAGCTTATGAGAAACACATGAAAAAAGACACTCTCAATTGAGAAATGTTATGTATCATATCTTTCTTCTTCTTGTATCTCAAAATGGGAAGAAGGATATGATCGAGTCTTGGTATAGATTAGATTAAACTCACTAGCCATTATTTGGCATATAATATATTTTGGTAAAAAACAGAGAAATTAAATATGAAGTTGAGCATGATTAAGTTGTCATTGTCCATCATCATCAAAGAAGTAGGGGCTTAAGCTAGCAATGTATAATAATTATTTGATCAACCCCACAAAGTTCACATCAGACGAAAAAGGGGAATGTGAGATCAGGAGCATGGGCAATGGCAACCTTCACTTTACTTTTAGCTGCTCTTTCGCCTTTTTAGCTAGCCTTCCAGCACGCCCACCCATTCTTACTACTATTATAATTTAACTGCATTACATGAATTTGTGTATGTATATATTTTGTTCAATTCAAACTATTTTTTTCTTCTTCTTTAAAGCGTTGCTTCTTTATCGATCGTGTGCTTTTTCTTTCTTCATCTCTCTCTCTTTCTTTCTTTCATGACTTGCTCGTCACCTTTTCGATATTTCCTAGCCTTACTATCTTCCAAGATTCATTTTCACTAAAGCTGCTTCTACATTGGTTTACAATAGAAATTTCAATTATTATTTTCACTTTCATGATTCTTCAAAGATTTTCCCACCCCTTAAGAAAATCTCTCTCTCTTTTTTTTTTAACTACAAATTCAGGCCACGACCTGCAATTAAATACACCCTGTCGAAATGTAGATAGTTAACTAGGTAGCTAGAATTGACAACACAATATGTAAATTAGGGTTCTAAATCGATAGTTTATGATGAGGTACAGATACGTTCATGTTAAGTATTCATAGTTAGACAGTCAAATTATATCGTTATTACGTTAAATAATCAATTATATAACAATACTAAAAAACAGTATCTACCTAATGAACGACATATCACATTGTATGTATCTCCACAAATTAAAAGTATACTTCCACATATTTATCTGATCATTAGTGAGACACCAACTTTAGATTCTTTCTTTAATAATGACAATTAAGAGGGAATGAAAAATCACATCACAACTTCTAGTAAAACAAAGTAACCAAACTATGAGCATCAGTTGAAAGGTCTTTTCCCTACCTTCCTTTCTTCAATGCATGTGAGTCATAGGAATGAGAAAGAATAAGGAAGCAGATAAACTTCAATTTTTAAGGGTGGGGTTAGCTCAGTGGTTAGAGCACTCATTATCTAAGATTGAGGTCATGGGTTCGAGTCATCATGGGAGTAGGAGTGAAATCCTTTGATCATCTTTTACATTAAAAAAAATCAATTTTTAAGGTTCTATATTACTTGATTTTCTTAAGTATTGACCAATAATTAAACTGAACTCTATGAGATTTTTTTCCCCTATCATATTTTCTAACAAATTAATAATACGTGCAACGCACTAAAAGCAAGTTGCCATGATTAATGACTTTAGGGTCCATAACCACCATTAAACTAAGTAGAAAATTAGGGCCTTTTGGAGTCTTGCCAGTCAACGCTAAGTCTCTGTTACTCAACCCTACTGTTTCTATTTTCCAATCAAAACCATAAAGCCCTAGCCAACTTTATTGTACAGTATACATTTTTTCAAGTTACATAAACAATTTTTGTCTGCTCACTTTAGTATATAATTGGTACGTACATAACGCTGTGTTTTTAATTAGTGTTAAATTAATTTCATTTAGTAACTTTCTAGTTTATGTAATATGGAGCGAAATAGAACCTTATTGATTCATAGCATCTTTAGCAGACTCTCTATTTTGGCTCCTTAGCTATTTTAGAGAGTATGTTTAGTTTTTTATTCATCTTAGCAGCTGCACCAGACTCCTAAAGGACTTTCTATTATAACTTTTAGCTATTTCGCTCATAAATATAGAGAGCGAGATGAACCTCTCTATAATTTAAAACATTCATTTTGAGTTATTTAATGTAATTTATAGATACATTTAAACTATTTAATCTTTATTTTAAAAATAATATAAATTCAAAATTATCTAAAATAGAAAACATTGATACAGACGTATTTCTAAAGTGGCTAGCCAAAATGACTTTTTAGCTAAAATTTGACTTAAAAATTGCTAGCATTGCTAAAGACGTCAGCTTTACATTTCGAAATTGATTAGTCGTATAAATAAATTAGTTACTGAAATTATTGCTAAACCTAGAAAGATTAAACATTCTTTTATTTTCTCCATGTAGTCTACTTCTCTACTACTCTACTAGCTGGTGATTAGATTATGAGGCCATAGATATGACTTAGAAGATGTTAAAACAACTTTAATTGCTGCAAACAAGGGGCATATATTATTTTTCTTTTTGAAATGATGTGATGGTAAACACAAAAGATCTATATGTTATAACATATGTGATATTTTTACCCTAAAAAGTGAGCACTATTTTTCATTTTTCCTTCAATAAAGGAGGATATAAAACTCTCAGGGTGAAGTTAATTAAGCACTAATCATTTCTGCCCCTGTTTTAATATAGATCATTATTGGGTGATGCTTTTCCACTTGAGGATATAATAAGCACTTTTTAAGTCAAATAATACATGGTAAAACCCTTAAAAGGAGGTCTTAAAAGTTGCAGGATTTAATTAAGATATGTTGATATAGAAGACAAATAACTGCAAGTCTGCAACAGAAGAATATATGCTTGTTAATAAGTTGCAGAATTTGCCATACCTGTATTTCTTTAATTGCTTTCAGTTCCCACTCAAATAAAAACATATATATAATTTCATTGTTTTATGCGATTCCAACATCTTCCCAGCTTAGCTCTATATAAATTAATAGATCACCAACAACGATCTACCTATTCTTTGCCTCTTTTGCAATCAGAACTGCACTAAGATCTTGCCAGAAATGTTTCTGCATTTGCATTGATAAATGGAATTGCCTCAAAAGTTCATACCAGAATAATCAACAATTCTGTGAACTAATTAAGCAGGTAGAACATAAGATGGGTTACTATAATGTATTAAATCTATACAAGCAAAGAGACTCTGTTGCTTTTTTGCAGTAAAACTCTTGTTATCTTAAAAACCTAGAAACATCTTACCACAGCGATCCACGTACATTGCGAAGAAGATCTGCAAAGAATCAAAGTTACAAAAGAACACAGTCATTAGAAAATTGTTAGACTTGTTGAAAGTATAAATGCTAGAAGTGAAAAAGAGACTCTGCTGATTCCACCTAAAAAATGAATAGAAAGAAAGAAAGTGTGCCGAGGAATAGCATATCTGTAGCACAGGGTGTACTTAGTACTTACCGAGAACAATTAAAGGGAGTGGACGTGTTTATTAACAATTTAACATATTTCCACTTTTGTTTGCGTCTCATAGCTCTTTGAGATTTTTGGGCCCAATGACATGTATCTTTGCAAGTTCAAACCCAACTACTCAGCCGTAAACTTTTCTCTCAAAAGTTGACCTAGTGCAAGCCCATTTATCATCTATAAACAAAGAGGGTATGATTGAAGCAGACAGCTGATAAAGATGCGAATGTTATCAATGATCAAGAAATAACTTTCCTTAAAAAAGAATGGTAGATTTATTACGATTACGAACAAAAAAACACTTATAATTATTCATACATCAGAAACACACAGGACTTGCATTAATTCAAGGGCTAAACTTTGCTGGTTGCAATGTGATCGCAAAAAAATTACTGCTATTGTATTGGAATACTTACCCAACTAATGAAATGGGCGACACACTGAAATAATACATGGAGGAAGATCCTCATTCCTCAACATAAAAACACACTAAGCCTTCCTTTGTTTCTTTGCTGCAGATGCATCTTCCAGCTCTACTCCGTTTTCAAGCTCACTTTCTATCCAGGCTTCAGGATCTAACTCATCAGTAATGGAGCCCGCCAACTTCTTATTTACACCTTTATCACATCTTCTCCTCTTCAATTCTCGAATACGGTTAATATCGATCTTACCACAGCTTTTAGGAACATCAAGAATCTTGCATCTTGTGCTCTGATCGTCCAATTCCCCTCTTATTGGCTTGATCTCACCACCACTATCCTTGACAATACTCCTATTATTCGTCTGGCATGGTAAAGCATCCTTCCCAGTAAGATTGTTCTCACCTCCAAGATTTTGCCTACATGTAGACATAACAGACTCTCCTCCTAATCCTCTATCATCCACAGTGGCACCATGCCTAGAATGCTGGTCTACCATTGCTTCACTTGAAATACATGATTGAGGGCTACTATCAATTGGCTTTCTGGATAAAATTTCAGGTTGAACGGCCTTCCCAGTTTTAGCTGGTAGAGGCTTGAACATACTATGCATCCGCTGAATGACCTCTGAGAAATAACAAAAACGTCATTAACATCAGAAAAGGAATCTGTTCAAATTTAAACTCAGGGATGCAAATAGGACACTATGCCTGACCAATAAGTTTACTACTTAAGGAAACCCCTACCATGAATCTCGAACTATATAGAAAAGAGAATACCAAGCTAGGAAACTACACTAAGAAAAGATCAACCATGCTTCATATACGGCCTGGCTAGGTTTTAGAAAGATGAATCAACACGTTACTTAAACAGATAAATCATCAAACAGAAGGAAAGAAACGGAAGAAAAGGAGAAAGGAATTGCAACTAACCATCTAACTGTTTCGGTGTAACATCAAACTCCAGCCACCAAACTTTTCCCTTCTCTTTAGGTAGTTTCACCTTTTGAAAATTAGCAGCAAGAGCGACCGAACCAGCTGCAATGTAATGGGGCTTGTACTGCAAGCACAATGATGTGCGAAGCCTACCCATCCATATTCACAAGAAAGATTTCATCATGCAAAAGACAAACATAAAATCCAACTTTACATCTCCACCAGGATGCATACACAGAGCTCTGCTAATAAGGTAAGAATATATCCTCACCAATCGTTCACAAAACTCCATGCCGCCTTAGCAAGGTCAGGGAGAAGATCTAATCTCTTTAGAGCAGCAACAAGTATCTTGTATGGAAGCTGAATGTCCAGATCAAAGCCAATTGTTGACAGCAGAAGTCTCTCCGCAACTAGGATCAATTCCTTTTGCTTATTGAGAAATTCCTACATGCGGAAGGTGAATTTAAGCAAGAATGATTACAATGAAACATTGCATCAAATGAGCGTCCACGTACTTTTTGTCTGATTCGGTGCAAGGCAGATGAATCAAATTTGTGCACCATCTCATATGCCACCACAACAACATCATTCAGATAGCGTGGTGTATCTTCTGCTTTGCATGCGAGAAAGATGCTCGCAGTTGCCACCGTCTGCAAGATGTTTACAATCACATAAATAAAAAAGGCATACTTACTAAAGCTAAATAAAATGCAAAAACTGTTGGGCATCTCTATCTTCGTTAAGTGTGAACCCTATGTATGCAAAATAAAGTTTTATTTAACATTATTCACACACAAAATCTTTACCTGCCAACCATTCTTAGCGTGAGATTGACGCATATAAAACTGGTGGCACAACATCATTGCAGATGATATTGTCAGCTGAGGCCTGAAGGATATATAATATCAATCACCTTGTTATTGATTATTTTTGCCATGAAATTGCAATGAAATAAGTGATGAGAAGTTGCATGACATAAAGGGAAAACAGGATATCAAAGATATTTTTCCCCAAAAAAAATATTTAATATAGCAGCTGATACAATCATTGGAAGGTGATCTTCTCCAGGTGAGAGATACTAAGATGTTTGGATGATGATGAAGGAAAATTTTAATAAAATCAAAAGAGAACTAGCACACAACTCATAGAACTAGACTTAAAAACAAATAAAGAATTTTATAGTGGGCTCAATCAACAGCCAGATCATCCTGCCGACACAACAGACATGCGCAAAAATTGATTCACTGACACAGAAAGAACACGCCTTCAACAATCACGGGAGTTCACATTCTTGTTATGTAAGATTGACAGGCAAGCAAGCAGAAGCCACCACGATGTTCAAGCAAAGAGAAAATACAGTCTACGTTCATAGAATACCTAAAACCAACTTGCCCAGGCAAAGCTAGTACATATAAGCAGAGACTAGATGACCATTCTATTGAAATCAATGAGCAAAGACATAACATACAATGAAAAGAACCTCAAAATTTCAGAACTAATAGCCCTAAGAACTAATGACCATTCTGAACTTACACTTTAAGCTTCATCCCAATCTCCTGAAGAAACGAGCAGTATAAACTCCGCAAGTGCGACTCTTTCTTCGTGCTAATGCCATCCCTCCGGGATGGAGAGTCTTCAATTTCCTGTTTTGTAAAATACCACTTTCTGACAGGACACTGAGCCTCCTGTGGAATGCACATGCTTGTCGAAGCTTTTGCAATTCCCTGCTCAGAAGGATTCTCAGGCACCGGCCTCGCCATACTCATCTTTTCAATCCAATAAGTTCAAAACATGACATTAGGCTCAAACTATGACACATAAATCCAACAATCTGACGTACAGGAAACTCAAATTGACATAAGCATTTACTGCAACTTCAAAGCGAAAAATTGCACTCACTCAGCAACCTAAACAATCAATCAAAGAGTTAAAGCTAAACCATAACAGTGCAATTCCAATTCAAAGGTCTGTATCCTCGAGCCCAAAACAGTGATGATCGAAAGGGAAAGACTACAACTGAAAATTCCAAATCTTTAGTAACAATGCAAGTTCAGAACTGGTTGAATTAGTAGTAAAGAACAAAACTTACCAAATCAGTAATTCGAATTTCGCAGCCGATTGAATGATTAGAGACCTCGAAATCGAAATTACCAGACTTTCAATGAATTCCCGGAAGAAAACGAAGCGAATTGAAGTGAAGAGAATGGAGCGATTCGAAGGCGCCGTAATTGGGAATTTAGGGATTTCGGAAACCCTAGCTTCCGCCGTCGGGCGGTCAGATAAGGAAAAAGAAATTAATTTTTGGAAGTTTAAAAATTTTCAGATTGAAGTCGACGACCGAGTTGACGTTGACTCCAATTTTTTTTTTTTTGGGCAAAGTGAGTCTCTTTCTTCGCAGGCACGCAATGCGCGTAGAAGTACGCGCTAAACTGTCAAGTGGGTCTTTGGAAAGTTGACGTAGAACGGGACATGTCGGTTGGGCCGTTTGAGAGCATGGATTAGGCCATCGTTTTAAGCCATCCATAAATGGGCTCAAGGCCCAAAAACATTTGTCACAAGATTATTCATAACTTTCCAAAATTGTGTTTAGCGATGTGAAGTTTCCCACTTTCCCTAATATGAGACATCTATTTTTGGAAAATGAAGTGTGTTTAATCTCACCGTATTTTATATTAAATTTAAAGGTAAATGACTAAATGTTGTGGTATTATGGTGATGAGGTGTGTTTGTAAGGGAGAATATCATAAATAGTTAATCGACTATGACTCATTCCATACTTTGGTTACTCAATTTTGAAATATATTACTTTGGTCACTCAACTATTACTCTGTTAATCACTCTGCTAAATACTGCATCAAACTATAAAATCTCGCTTTAGTCACTTCTGTTCTCTCAATCAATTCAATTCAGACTTCTCAGTTTTCCAAGGCTAGTTGGACGTAAATATCCTTGATATTGTGGTAATTTTTTTTTTAAAACCAAAAAAATAACAAAGTGACTAAAGTGAATACCATAATTAAAGTTGAGTGACCAAAATGATATATTTAAAAAAAAAAAGAGTAACCAAAGTATCAAACAGATAAAAGTTGAGTGATCATTTATAATATTATTTCTGTTTTAATGTATCTGTCTGCAACTACGTGCTAAACTTATTAGTGGGTAACGTTGTTCAGTGTCGTTTGGGCTCTTTGAGCATAGAATTTAGCCATCGAAATGGGCTTGAGGCCCAAAATCCCTTATTGGCTGAGCTTGTGTCAGCCGTCACAACCAAATCAGCGTCGTCGTACTAATCCCTTATTGGCTGACCACCAACACCACCTTTATTGTTACCACTGTGACTGAGATGACAACTTAATCAATATCATATGATTTATACGTCACACATCCACTTCTCAAAAAGCACGGCCAAAATTGGTAATTAAGGCTTTCACTTTTGCTTACCGAAAGAGCTGGCCATTCATATTACTATATATATTCTTTTGTAATGGATTCAACCTTCACCTTCTACATTTTACCTTTCATATTGTGAGATGACCAAAGTGATCTCATGTAAGTTGAAATGATCGAGATGCAATTATAATGATTCATTGAATACGAAAATGACTTCTTGATTCACGGAAGTGAAGAAAGATGCAAATCAAAATCCATCACCTCCACGGTTCCACCAAATCAAAGATTCTTGACTTTTCCCCTCTTCTTTTCATATCTAATTCTCAATTCTTTTTCACTCTTAACAGACAAAACATTAATAAATTGACAGTAAACCAACTCATGATTACAAAACCAACTTAGTTCTTCTAATGGTATTTTCTCGACCACAACTGGAAAACAAACCTTTCATTGACCTAATAATGTTTTTCCTTATATATAAAAAGTAGGTGAGATCCAAATTAATTCGCGTTCTCTTTAAAAAAAAAAAATTTAGAAAAATTATATACACCTTAATGAATTAACAAATAATTAACTATTTTATCAAAAAAAAAAAAAACAAGTAATTAACTATCCCGTGATTAACCACGTGGTGTGGTATGTTGGTCGAACGGCCTAGTCTGGAACCCCCAGGTCTAGCGTTCGAATCCCAACTCCATCCCGTGGCCAGCAAATTTGAGGGACCCTTTGAGTTCATGTGTCTGCGGTGCAATGGATTAGTCTGGTTTCCGCCGCAATGTCGGTGCAGGTATCTTGGCGATGGGTGTGTGAGTTACTAACAGCTAACTTACCGATCAAAAAAAAAAAAAACTATCCCGTGATTAAATAGCGAAGAGAAACGCCTCCTTGATGTCATTCACATATACTTGTGTTTAGTTTAGTTTTAAAACTTTGTTCACAAACATCATAAAACACGGGAGAGATTTGAGGAGAATGACCAGATTCCAGGAATTAAGAGCAAAGAAAGCAAAACATACCAGCCATACAATATGATCACTTGATCGAGTTGAGGATAGTTGGAAGTTTTAAAATCAATGTGGAGTAATAAAGTTGTCACATTTGGATCCTAAATTTATTTGAGACGACAGTTTTATATAGGTTTCATGTGGGTCTATAAAGAAACTTAGTGGTGCCCTAATGCCCCTACTGCACTAGTGGCCTTACACCAATCATCCATATTATATATACAAGCACGAAAACAACCATATGCTTTGCTGCTAAATATAAATTTTGCAACTGGCCGGAACTTTATTCAACTCTATTATATATACCTATATAGATGAATATAATGTGCATTTCCACATGAATATCATTATCTTCCACGAGTGCGGTTGCAAACGTGCAGGTGTTGACGTATAATTAGATCAATATATACTTAATCGAGAATCCCTCTAGCTAGCTGATAGTGTAGATCCGATCAAGCACTCAAAGAAAGATAACGATCTATCACAGCCAGCACAATCATTTACTTTATGAATAGATTTTTTATCGAAAAATAACTGCACCAAATTGAGTCATTACTATAAATTTTTATTTGCGTTGACAATCATATATTCATCTCAAATCATTATAATATGAACTAATTAATTAATGATACGTATCCTTATAAAATATCATTAGTTGAATCAAATATATTAATAAATTAAACTAAGTACATGCATTAAGCTTGTCGGACAAAATATACCCAAAATCATGTTAATCAAATGACTAATTATAATATCCGCTTTCACTAATATTTATAGAATTACAGTCATTATATTTATACAAACGTTTATATTAACTAGACAAACGCTCCAAATCCCCAAATAGGTCGGGACAGTCATGCTCACTCACGGCTAATGCAGTAATGCCTATATCTGACAAGACAGAAATGATTTAAGTGGATCCTGATATGCATGCATAATAATAAAGAATCAGATACAACGCTACTAGATAGATCACTATCTCTGTCTCTAAGAATGGGATATGCCGCGTATGCGTTTGAACTTTGAACTTTGAACTTTGAACTATGGGCATTCTGGTTATAATGACATCAAGCATCTGGAAATTTATGCTAACTCGTGGTAAACTGGTAATTACAGAAGAAAAAAAAAAACAAATTTGTCAACAAATGATGAGACACTGATTTGTCCTTTACACGTTGTCACGTGGAAAAAGGACTTATAATGCCCATTAGCTTTCCACTAGCAAATTAATATCTTATTGTTGACTTTAATTTTCGAATTAGACAACTTAATTAATCAAATCACAAGAAAGTTAATCAACCATTCGACCATGTGGGGGAGAAGAAAAGAAGTACTCCGATAGATGCTTCTCGATCAGTTTCTTATTCATAATCAATTTAAGTCAGTTTTAATTAGATTAATCCATGAAAATTAACAAATAAATTCAAAACTTGTCAGTCATTAGGTTACAATAATAAGAACTCCGGTCACAGTGAGCTGCTCCCATTATGATACCTATATATATTGGCCGGGAGCAGTGAAACAGAAAATGAAAAAAGAAAAAGAAAAAAAAAAAGAATTCATCAAACACTACTTAATATTCCATAATTCCATTGTCTGCTGCATGATAACCATTAATAGCATGATGTTCATCCCCATTGTTGATCACCTCTTTGTCCAAAAACTCAGTCATGCAATATCCAAATTTCTCCGCCACTCTCTCCGGCACCGACACCAGCACTCTCACCGCACCTGAATCTCCGATAACCGGTAAAAACAGGCAGTAAACATCACTTGTTACCGGACCCATGTGCAGCGCCTTTCCATCTCCAAAATCCAACTCCTCTAACCCTAGCTTAGCCCACTGTGATATAACCAAACTCGTCGACAGATCCGTTTTTACCGTTTTGTCCTCCAACAAATCAACCATAGACCTCACGTAATCGTCACTAAGCTCTGCCTTGGCTTGTTGGACCAACTTCACGCCGTGGTGCAGGTTAGCAGAGACCAGGTCCTCCACGGTGGTTTGTGCGCATCCTAGCACGAAGCCGTTACCGTAATAAGCTGGTGGAATTTCCGGATTTAGCCTTCGCCGGACGTTAACCGAGAAGAGGAGCTTTATGTTGAGGGAGGGTGACAGATCCAAGGACCTAACCCAGGAGCGCCACGTGTGCGAGGCTAGGGCTTCGAAAGCTGTGCATTTTAGCGAGGGTACGCACTGGCGCTTGAGGTGAAGGATATGAGAGTGGGTGAAGGTTAAGGATGCGGGGACGAGCGGCTGAGATTGGAGGAATCTCAGGACGTCCGCGTGGCTATTGTCCCTATTACCATGAAACTGGGGGTGAGGGAAGGTTACCTTTGGAGGAGTACGAGATTTCAGCACGTGGCGAGAATGGACGGGTGAGATTGGTGGAGCAAGATCTGGTTTGGCTGTTAGGTGGGCCCAGGCTTGTAAAAACTGTGACGTGCCAATGCCGTCGCATAAGCAGTGATTGATTGCGGTGCAGAGGATCATACCACCAAAGCGGAGATTCGTGACCTGCAAAACATTTTATGGTTCTTTTTTAAAAGTAAATTATAGCTAATTTGAGTTACAAAGAAAGGGGGATTACTCTTCTCAGAAAAAAAAAAGATTGCATTAATTATTTTATTTATCTATTTCAAGGATATATGTAATGAAACATATATTTTTGACTCTAAATTGCAAATTAGGTAACACGTCAATTTCGTTCATCATTTATTAAGTCCGTGTACTAACAAAGAAAAAAAAAAAAATATATATATATATATATATATATCATCCTACTTTGTCTTGATTTAGATAGGTAGAGGCGCAATATATATATATATATATATATATATATATATATATAGTCCGTCTTCGTTACGGACGTCCGTACCTTTTCTTAAATATGGATTTTCCGTTTTCCCCCACTTTTCGGCCACATTTTTACATCTTAACCGTTCAGTTTTTAGGTCCTAATATATAGATCACCTCTGCAAAATTTCAGCCAATTTGGTGATCATTAAGGCATCCAAAACTGCAATTTACCATTATAAATACGAACGGTTCCGGTTCGACAGATTCGGTCCGTTCGTGTAAATTGCAATTTTGGATGCCTTAACGATCACCAAATTGGCTGAAAATTTGCAGAGGTGATCTATACATTAGGACCTAAAAACTGAACGGTTAAGATGTAAAAATGTGGCCGAAAGTGGTCAAAAATAGGAAATCCGTACCGAAATTTCGGTACAGACGTCCGCACCTGAGAAATATCCTATATATATATATATATGTATCATCCTATTTTGTCTTGATTTAGATAGACAGAGGCACAATAAAAATTTAAGTGATAGATAAATAGATGTGATAGAAATGGTACGATGAAAAGGGGTAGGGGTCACCTAGTACTATTTGGCTCTTGGGTCACTATCTTAAAGCAACATGAGTGAAGGATATTGGCCACTTCTCAAACATTTTCAAGTGTGTAGTGTAATCGGGCTACCTGTAGTGTTGTAATTGATCAGACATAATTATATAATTTTGACATTTAAATAATTTTCAACAACGACTATGTGTATTTAATATTGAACAAAGAATATTCATAATTGTTATATTATAGTTTTATTTATGAGGTTTATGTTATTTATTTCTTTCTGATCTTGCTAAGCTTAATTGATAAAAGAAAAGGCAGTAAAAGTAGGTTGAAAATCTAGACCATAAATTAGAAAAAGTTTGAAAATTTGAAAATTTTGGCACCTTATCTGAAAGGACAAAAGTACCCTGTCTTGGGTCCTGGTGTCAGGCCACATTTCTATTTTTTCCCTTATTTTTGGGTTGTCATCTGATTCAGAACGAATTGGAACTTTGAAAATTCCATCTTTTTTTATTTTTTCTTTGAGTGTGGATTAAGAAAGTTTTTAACAAAGAAATGACAGTCAAAACAAAGATCACTAGCTTGGATATAATAAGAGAAAAAGAAGAGTAAATTAAATCTAAAATCAAAGAGAGATAGAGATACTCATCTAGTAGCACTGTAGCAGTACCTGAACAACAAGAGGAGGAACATCCAAGAAAGTGAGAGCTCCTTCGACCTTGTACAAGAGTTTCTTCCAAGACCTGTTTGGCTTCTCGGAAAGCTGAAGAAACTGGTCAGCAGTGATATCCATGAAGGCCTCAGCAAAGACAGCACCTTCTCCATTGCAGTCGACCTCGAGCTTCTGATCATGGTCAGGGCTGGTCCTCAACCTCCCGGCCAATGGGTAGTAGAGGACCAGGAGTTTAGAGAGGGCATATTTCATGGCGTCTAAGTTGACAGAAGTTTTGAAGAGGTAGAGATATTTGATCGAGAATCGGAGAAACTTCTGGTCATCGAGATTGGAGAGACGGAGGCAATGCTTGGGAGTTGGCGTGTTTGGGCGGATTAGTGTTGGTTGTGTTGCATATAAACAATCCGGCAGTTCATATGGAGCTGTTAACATCCTTACTTTCTATATATCGACCTCTCTGCCTATCTTGAATGACGGTGGTACGGTGTTGTTGAAAGCTTGAAGATGTGAAGCAGAGAAAGAGAGAGAAGGGGAGAGAGGTATTGGTTGAAAGACAAGGTAAGTACTGACGAGGAGCTGGCTGGCTAAGTAGAGTGGAGAAACAATATCTACGGTTGGATATGGGGATGGTACTATGAGATTCCTTTATCGGGTGAAGATAGGAAGAGGTCGCGTGCATTGGTCTTGCAATATGCCCACACTTGTGATAGTATAAACTAAATAATAACCGTTTCTCTCAAAAAATTATACTATATTCTAGAATCTACTGGTAATTTATTTTATTTTTGACATAATATATATAATATGATTTTCTGAAAGAGTCGATAACACAGTAAAGAAAAAAGTTAGAATCAGAACAATTGTACACACTTTTCGTCTCCTGTTTTATGGATGAAATCAGCAAAATCCCCATAGAAGTACAATTCTCATTGGATTGGTGGCAGAGAGCAAAAGGAAAAGGGAGGGGAAAAGGTGATCACACATATTGGTAGCCAGCTTGGCTAGGCTAAAGATGTATTCCATTTGTTTGTCCCAAAAGACAATATCTAATATACTGAGGAGACGAGGCTACTTAACACCCCACCTTTAACGCTGCCGACATCGAGTAAAACTTCCGGGCAGAAGCTGACCACATTAATAAATCGACTATGAAGGCGGCTCGTACCTCAAACTCCTTCTAAGAGCACCTTCCTGATGAGTAATAAACTGCCATAGGTGATCCAAGGATGAAAAAAAAAACAGTTTGGAATACGCATGACTTATATGTACCGACGTATGGTAAATTTCCGCGCAAAGCCCCCATAAATACGTGGAGCTAAAACTGTAAAACATAAGAAGAGGCAAAAGGTAAATAGAATCTCAGAGGAGGAAGGAGTTAGTGTAGGATTTAGCATAGGGAAAATGGACAGGTAGCCTTGTGCTTCGTGTTTCCTTTTTGGAGGTTGGGGGGCCGCATCATCAGCTACCGGGTTGCCATTCATTCAACTTGGATTGTTGAGTCTTGAGTGAGACCCCCCACGTGTTTTTGAGTATTGACAAAACAAAATAAAGATTTACGTGTCATTTTCCACTCGCACCTCTCTCTCTCTCTCTCTAACCTATCGTTGTACCTTCAGTACGGTTCTGTGATCTTCCTTAGAGATGAGGGGTGTTCAATAGTGCTCGCAAGTCCGCAGCACTAAATCTGCATAGATGTGAGTCATTCGACTAGTGATTTAGTTCAATGTGTAAAGGGCTGAAGGCAGTAAAGCTCATATTTCCGAAATTTCAATACTCATTCATTGACTAATCTAATGGACACCACATGCCTCGACTAGCTCACGTTTATGGAGTATTTAACTTTCATTGACACTTCCTTTTATTAGGCGTTTCTTCAAACAGTCTCCACCTCCACCCATGAATGGAAAAAAAAATCATCGCTGTTAACCAGACCCAACAAAATTCTCTGGGAAAAGAAGTCGCCTCCCCATTTCCTATTTTGCAATGTAACAGAATCCCGATCGCGATGATGATTATAAAGAGATTCTCTAAACGCGTGAGAAATCTTTTTGATCCTTTTGTAATGCTTAATCACATCTAGGCCTCCTCCACTCTCCGATGACACTGTGCTAAGTTTTCCCTTCCTCTTTGGCTAAACCTTTATTCGATCATATAATTAGTTTCTTGGCTATTATTAATGTATTAATAATTTATAATAAGAACCTTGTTGCCAAACTAAAGATTCTAGGTTCTATGTGCATAATACACCAATCGATCCTATGTCAAACTGAATCCTCTTTATGCTTGAAATCATCACCACCATGGTTTTCAAAACATTTCCTCTGCGGCTGCATTGAATTATAATCCATTCTAGACTACTTTGAAAAATAATAATTCATTCTCGATGATGCCTTTTATAGGTAATAACTTGTGAGTATTTAACCATGGCGAACTTTATTCCACCCCCGGCCCTCAATGTATTATATATGCTTTGAGATTTAGTTTATCCATCCAGTTTCAGTAAACCTTTTGCGTTTGAAATGATTAAGACATTGATTCCTGCCGTTGATAACAATTAGTCAAAATAAAGCAACATAACAAGTATTCATCACTAGGCAAAAGAAAAAGCTAAAGATCTTGGACAGAAAAAAAGTAATGGAATTAGCATCGAATTCCTAAAGCTATATACATTAATTAGTAGAAAATTGATCATGTCAAAGATGATCAAGCCTTCGAATTCAAGGGCGGCAAAAACTTTCCATGGATATCTCAGTCTAGATTAGTTGAATACTTGAATCTATACTTTCATTAGGATTAGCCATTTGGAATTGGCACTTTCTTAAGGGCATCCCAAGATAACCTAAAAATATATGAAATGAGACCCATCCAGTCCTCATCTCAATTAATTACATTCAGGATTGGAATGGAATCTAGTCCCCTCAGAGCCATCAAAATTGACAGTATATATACCCTAATCTCCAGCAGACAAAACTATAAAAAGAAGAACTCAACAAGACATTTTCTTTTTATAAGTAAAATAACTAGACAGTTGCATACTGTCAACTGTCACTCAAATCTTTCCATAGAAAGACGGGATAATGCCAGCTCTCAAACACAAAGAAATCAGTTTACTACTTTACTAGCATGGTATTCTAAGACTGACCCTGTTACCTTGCTAAACCCACTTCCATTACCAAAGAAACTATACTACTGGGAAAGCAAATTCTAAATCAAATACGGAAGGCAACTCTAGATGTTAAAGGATGTTTCAAGCTCTATCCAATCGCAAAAAGTATGCTTAGTGAGTCAAATATGACAGTACGTACAAAGGGAAAAGACAAAGACAATGACAAAATCTTTTTGTTTAACAGTTTAACTGCATCAATCTTGGGTTAATCTATGGTCATAGAAGCCAGAGAAAAGAATAGAACAAGAAACAAGGTTATAACCGAGCAACATAGGAATTTGACTGTGTGACGTATCTCACCCATCTATATGGATTATAGCTCTTCGACTTCTTTGTTATATGCAAGTATTTTACCTGCACCGAGGAAAATGGAGAAAAAAGCATCTTAAAATCACTGAAAGCACATAATTATAGATTTTTTTCTTTGACAAACTCATAGTATACAAATCTGGTTCACATTGTGAGTTTTATTCTTGGACAAGGTCAAGTAACTCATCTAGGTAGCTCATTTGGTAGCTCATTTTTCATTTACATATCAGTTCTTAAAACAAACATGCTCTCAGGTCATTGATGCCCCAAGAGGCATCAATCAAAGAATGGATGAGATCTCAAGGCAAGTGAATCCAGAGCCTTCTGAATAAATAAAATGAAGCTACCATTCAAGCTATCAATATGTACCATAGGTCCACAACAATTAGTGGAGATTATGTCTTTGCAAGGTCAAAAAACAAACTTACCTGAAGCCTTGAAGCATTGTACATGGGTATTGTGAATGTCATGCTCACAGGTCCAGCTTCCTTGGTAATATTTCCTACATTACAATACGTACATGGCAAAGTGTCATTTACACACCAATATTATGTTGTTTATTTTTTTTTGTCACAGTTGCATTGAAGAAAATATACCCATACAAACTAAAATTATGAATACAACAAGTCTATTATTGGCCAAAAACAGTAGATTACCACGTAATTCCTGTGCAAATGTCAGCTTCGCATGTAAAGTATGTTCAGATCCACCAACGATCTACAAATGTAACATGTCACTAAATTTGGACAATGAAGAAGAATTATCCTAAAGATAAAAATGTAAAAAAGGGGAGAATGCCTAGATACATCCGAAATCAATATTGTATACCTTCAAGGTAAAGGACGAGAATAAAAAATAATAATGATAAATAATAATACGTTGTTTCTATAAAAAATCGATATAGAAACCCATACCTTCTTTAAACCCCATTCAATTCTCTTGTTTGCTTCCTTGAAATCGGTTGTGTTTCCAACTGTTCCAGGTTCCAACTCAAAACTAACCCTGAAGTTATTCCACAGCAGACAAGGTAATCAGTAATTAGGACATGCATGATATGTTTAAGACAAAAGTTCTGTTGGTCAAGGTCAAGTGAACAGGAATCATGACGAGCAATGTGCCTATCAAATAGAGGTTAACAAGAAATCTTTATGCTCTTCAGTCTTCACTCAATGACAGAAAGATAAACATAAAGTACTTTCAGCTACTTGGCATAAACCTAACTATTCCTATTCCTCTACAGTACGAACATGTATCAAATCTTTAAAAATACAAAGGAAACATTTTACTTGGTTGTATATGGTGGCACCGGTAGCTGCACCATAATTTTATCTGCAATGATGCTCGATGGGAATTCAGCATGCACTTTGATAGTCACTTCAGCCTAAGATAATATAACAGGCTATTAGACGAAGTCAGATGTTAATATTTTGAAGATAGGAGGAATATATAACTCACCTTAAGGCGCCCTGATTCTTCAACTAATGCATTAATACGAAAGGGAGGCTTGAATTCCTGAGTTATGCGGTAATTCATGATAGGAAATTCACCATCTGTTGAACCCTACATAAACAGGGGTATGAGGTATTAGCTTGAAGACTAGCAGAAAAATAGTTATAGCGCCTCCAGCCCTCCATAAGTATTGCATATGTTTATCTAGTTCATAGTCTCTCAATCGCACTCACCAGTGTCAGTGTTCTGTCAACGTCAAAATTGTTAAGACGTACAGATTCATGGAAGTTACAATCATCTAGTATGACAGGCCCTGATCCAAGCGAACTACCATAATCTGTGGGAAAAGGAACATTATTATGTGGCAGTGTTGTTAAAAGTATATCTTTTAGAAGAAAGAGGAAAGAAACTAAAAGATAGGGATTAACTACATATCACACTCCACAATCATGTAACACTAATAAAAGAAAACAGTTAAAGAAGAGTATAGTAAAGTTGAGACATATTTCATGGTGGGGAAGAGCTCTGTTCTATCCCCATGTTTTGAAAATGGTCATGGCAGGATATTAACAGTAATAATAGTATACCAACCTCATGAATGCGCTTCTCACAAATGACTGTACTATTCTTTAGTATATTTATTTCTTTCTTTCTCATTTTTCAAAATATAACATGGATCAAACATCTTTTGGCTTTTACTGTAGGAGATTTCATCTGAAGAATTATCCAGTTCTATCATAAATCTAATCCATACACGTTAGAACAATTACAGGAAGTGAGGAAACTGTGAAAGAATAACAATAATGAACATACGGTTACGAAGATCCTAAATGCTTATTATATGGTGTACAGAATTACCATAAGTTGACCCTCCATCTCTTCCTATACTCACTTCCTCATTAAGAGCAAGTCGAATGTCTGGATTGCCTGTCAGATAACTCTTCAATTGAATAGTACCATCAATTTCAGAAGTAAGTATATACCCCTGCATGAACAACATAGTTATAGTAACTGCTTTAAATTATCAACCGAGTGCAGTCAAGGATTAAATTTTATAAAAAGACAAAAATATCACGATAGAGAATCAAGTGTGATTTGGATTTGAATTTGTCTGGCCCTTTAAAATGAAAAGCCGTCCTGGCCAAATCTCTTAGAAGCATTAATGTTTACAACGGGTAAATTTTAATGTAGGATTGAAACAAAAAGAAGAGAAAGAAAATGAAGCTCAGGTGGCGGCACTCACACTGGAACTGAATGTGACACTCAGATTCTCAATTATGTCCACAAAAATCTCCTCTCTCTTCCTACCCCCACGCTCATTAGCTACAACAGATTTTGTGATAGTTGTCACAGGCATTCTTTTGGCCTGATGCAGACATGCAAGTTTAAGAAGTTAATCAAACCATGCACATAACCAAGAAAACAGTGCCAAAAAATGAACTCTATCATGAAATCAATACCATAAAAATCGCGGCAGGACCAAGGGGTTGTAAATGGTCAGCAGCAACAGCAATCGGCTCATTGAACACATACGACTTCAAAACCTCAGTTGAAGTCGTTTGCACAAAACCAAAATCCTGGCACACATAGTAAACCGGTTAGCCAGCTAGTCACACAGAAAGTCATATTATGTTGCACGCAGCAATGTAGACACAGCTGCATTTTCCAGGACACTTACAATAACTTGGTCCAGCAACTCATACACAAGCACAAAGTTTTTTCGCAACGATTCTTCACTAAGAACCCCAAGGTAATCTTTAATGACTCTCGCAATCCTTCTCAAAAGTTCCAAAACCAGAGAAGGCGACACATTCACTCTCGTCGTCGCAACAAAGAACAGTCCAGCTTCCTTCACGTGAAAATAGTTCACACCATCCACATTCTTTTCACATATCCCACCAAAAACATCAGAACAAACAATAAATTCCAGCAATTCATATGCAACCTTATTCGTATGTCTCATATAAAAACTCATCAAACAGAGAAAATACCTACAAAGACAGGTGGCGCTTCCCCTTCTCCATCCTCCTTCCAAAACTTCACCTTGCGGAAGAAAATCTCCGCACTGCCCTTCGCTACTTCACCGCGATCTGCATTAATTCAACACAATTTCAATTTCATACATCAAAACTTCAAAATTCAAAATGCAAATTGAAATTCATAGTGAGATAGACTAACAGTCGCGGAAGACGATATTATCGCCTCTCTGCGATAGAACAAAGAACTGAGAAATCATCACTACTAAAAAAGCTTCAAGCTTTTGCTGCCTCCAATAGCTTCGCTTCCGGTTAAACCATTCCAAACAGAACCGAAAAATCAGAGACCCTGTGTATGAGAGTCCCAAGTCGTAACTCGTAACTCGTAACAGAAACCCAACGCATGGCGTACCCCTATCGACTTTTGCGCCACGTTTTACAACGGCACGGGTAAGCACGTGACGTGTCACGGACCAAACGACTATACGGGTAGGGTCGTTTGCTGAAAATTCTTCTTCGATGCACTGCTAGAGTGATCTCACTCCTTGGTATTTACAGTCAATCATTTTTTATAATCAAATAGTGATGTTATCTAACTATAAGGCTATTATAAGGTCTTTCTAAATGTATCCAGCAAATTTATATGTAGACCCAGCAAATTTATTTGTTTATAAATATTTTTAATTAAACCACTTAATTTCCCAAACTGCCCTTATCTTGTACCCAGCAAAGAAACAAAGGCCACGTTTGGCAGCGAAGTCTTGAGGAATCCATCGGCGGCGGCCTACTACACCCAATTCAACTATATTGTTATATTGTTAAATTGTCAATCAAATTAATCTAATATATTTCATGCTACGATCAGATTTCTTGGCAATCGAAGAAGTAGGAGGTGAGAGTCGGTTAGTTCATTACAGAGTTGATGTAGTGTTTGTTGGCCATGTCCGTGCATATGAAAGACCAGTATGCTTTCTTTACCCTTATTTTCCAGTCATCTTAATGTACAATCTTTTTTGGGGTCAAATAATCTATTCATCTTCATAATGAATGAGATTCATGTTCTTTTTTTCTTTCCATTCTTTGCAGTATAGAATCTCAAATATACACTACAACGTAACAAGTGGTTACCAGTACTTCATACCAGACAAGTCGGCTCCTGTCTACATAACTGTTGGAGATGGAGGGAACCAAGAAGGTCTTGCTGGAAGGTAAGCTAGTTATAGTTCTTTAATTACAGTTCATGTTTGCTCTAATAAGTAAAGATGAGGCAAACGTCACCATGATTACTTACTCACTCTTTATGAAGTTCTCGTATAGCACTCTAATTCTTGTCTAATAAGTACTGTTACATGGTTTCTATAGGTTTAGAGATCCACAACCAGAATATTCTGCATTCCGAGAAGCGAGCTATGGGCATTCGACACTGGAGATTCATAACCGGACACATACACTTTACCACTGGAACCGCAATGATGACGGGAAGAAAATGGCAACTGACGCATTTGTATTGCATAACCAGTATTGGTGAGTGTAGTCATGCATTTTTATTTCTGGTGCAAAAGTAGCATGAAATGCCTGTATTCTGTATCCCTACTACACCCAATTCAACTTGATGATTCGGCAATGCACAGTTTATTGTTACACAACTTGGGCTATTTATGAAATTTAGGAGCGCGCTGATGATTATAATTTACATGACATACTTGAGTTTTGGAAATGCAAGGCGAAAATTGAAGAAGCATTATGCTAGGAAATATATTGATCGAGTTGCAGCTTATTGAAAGCTCAATAAGGAATCAGACACCACCAGTAACAATGGCTTGATATAATTTCAACGAGAGGGAGGGCAAAGACTGGGAAATATTAGACTGGATTTTTAAGTGATTTAAAAGAATTTCTTATAGTCTGAACTTCGTATATATTGAATAAATATTATGATCATTAATTCTTTAGCTGGGTACAAGAAAAGGTTAGTATGGGAATTTAGGTGGTTTAATTAGAAATATTTATAAACAAATAAATTTGCTGAGTCTACATAGAAATTTGCTAGGTACATTTAGAAAGACCCCTATTATATTGTGTCATGGTCTAGCATGTTCTGCTTTTAACTTAGAGCATCTCCAATAGAGTTTTCTTTTAGCTTGTGTCAAATTTAAATTTGACATGTGACATGGCAATCCTCATTTTTGCCTAATCTTACTCCAATTGATATGTCAAAATTGTATTTTTTTTAATATATTTTTCTTCTGTTTCTTTTCAGTATCTTCTTTCTTCTCTCTCTGTAATCAAGTCCCACCCACCACCACCATCAGACCATCCCCGTAGCCACCCCAACACTGTCGCACCTCCATCAAAGGCAGACCCCATTTGTCACAACCACCATCCCCCAGCCCAGATTCCGCAAAAACAGAAGCAAGGCACTCATTGCCCCCATACCTCATCCAACCATCACCATCGTCAGCCCTTGATGAAGCGCCACAAGCCAGCTTGACAGACTCGGGGACAGACCGATCAAACAAACCCAGATCCGGTATGAAACCAAATCGATCCGGCCTAGAAGCAATCTGATCCGCCAATCCAGCCATCCAAACACACCCCACCCTTTGCCAGTCACTGGGAATACTCCTACCTTGACCAACGCCCAAATTATTGATCAATCAAAGCCCAAATCAATCAAAATCTGCTTGATTCTCAAAGCCCAGAAGGATTTATGAAGGTTTTTTATGAGTTGCTTTGGTCTGGGTAGGATGTGAGAGAGAGAGAGAGAGAGAGAGAGAGAGAGAGAGAGAGAGAGAGAGATGAGAATGCAGAAGGGAAGAGAGAAAGAGAGAGGGGCGAGAATGAAAGAAACAATAAAAAAATAAAAGACAGTGAGAGTTTGGGCTGTCAAATTTGACAGAGCAAAGCTCAATGTCAATTCCACGTGTGCATGACCTATGGGTTGGAGGAGTATTTCATATGTCATTTGTTACCGTTTTGCCCTCCACGTGGATTTGACCACTCCATTGGAGATGGTCTTAGGAAACTCTTCTCTATATCTAGTGGGATCACAGTTATTGGCCAAAAACTTTATTCATGTTGGATTGTTGGTATAAAATTTATTTCTGTGATAGAATACGGAACGGGAACAAAGCATGGATCATGGAAGGGAGAGAGAGAGAGACACAAGCATGTATAGTGGTTCACCTTGCTCTTGAGGCAAGGCTACGTCCACTTAGAGATTCCACTAATAGTGAGGCCAAGTAGCCTTTGTAGTGATACAAGTATAGGGATCATGGATCCATCCCTTCTAAGAAGGGGAGGACTTCCTCTTATAGCTAAAGGAAGTCCCCATTTAGTTTACATTTCTGATGTGGGACATAATACACATATTGCTTCTCTTGAAGCCTTTTGGAGAGCATGGGAGAGTAGCCTCCCGACTAGATACCGGCTGACCTCCACCATGGCAACGTAGCTCGGGTGTCGGTATACCGATGCATGCCATAGGCGGGGCTAACCATGCCGCGGGGCCCACCTATGAGGTCGTTGATTATGCTTGGCGGTATGTAATATAGGCGGTATGTACAAAATTATAAGTG
This sequence comes from Rosa chinensis, assembly GCF_002994745.2. Taxonomy (NCBI): domain Eukaryota; kingdom Viridiplantae; phylum Streptophyta; class Magnoliopsida; order Rosales; family Rosaceae; genus Rosa; species Rosa chinensis. Next base: position 61,981,904 of record NC_037093.1, read on the forward strand.
CACGTCTATGCTTTGAATTCCTTCTCGAGTTGTAACAAAAATCAACGCATCAAAAATTATTCTACACACTGATAGTACAAGTGATCAAACATTTATTAGGGGATTTTAATTTTTGATATTTTCTATAAAAAAAAAAAAATTGATATTTGTAATTAAATATTTTTTTAATATCTAAAATTCATACTTGATTTTATCTAGCAGTGATTTGTGCATAGCAAGTGCACATACATCAGTGCTTTGAGTTTCTTTTCCCAACGCAGAGGGCAGGGCGGTCCACTTTGCGCCACGTTTTAAACGACACGGGCGAGGCACGTGACGTGTCAGGGACCAAACGACGTCGTGTTCTGAGAATGGGTCCCGCGGATTAAAAATATCCGTTAGGAGAGCGAAAGCCGGTGAGATCCATCATCCAATGGAGAAAACAAGAAAATGAAAACGAAAAAAATAATCATAATGAAAACAAAAATCCGCATAATTGTCAGTAGCTTGTTCTGGGTCTGATCGCGACGAGATAACGAATCTGAAGCGCTTCCCCCCCGCCCCCCTCTATTTTTACAATCCGATCCCAAACTTGAAATTCCAATTCACAATTCGCAGAGCCCTCCGGCGCGGCGCACAATTCTGGCGCGAAATTGGTTTCAAACTACGACTGGGTCAACCGTTCCGGCGAGGTACGAAATTGATTCAGATTAAGGTGTGTGTTGGAGGAGGGATTCTGGATTGGTTTGACGGGAGAAGGAGTGAAAAGAGGTAATCAATCTTTTGTTGATTATGTAAATTTCGAGGAGGAGTTTGCGCTGTAGAGGGGTTGTGAATATTTGATGATGATTGTTGTATTGGCAGATAAGGAAGGAAAATTGATGGATCGAGTTTAGGTTGATGTGGGATGGCGACTCCGGTTGAGCCTCCGAATGGGGTTAGATCCCAAGGAAAGCATTATTTCTCAATGTGGCAGACCTTGTTTGAGATTGATACCAAATACGTGCCGATAAAGCCGATTGGGAGAGGAGCCTACGGCATCGTGTGTTCCTCTGTGAACCGAGAGACCAACGAGAAAGTTGCGATTAAGAAGATCAACAATGCCTTTGAGAACCGGATTGATGCGCTGAGGACCCTGCGAGAATTGAAGCTGCTGCAGCATCTCAGGCATGAAAATGTCATTGCTTTGAAAGATGTCATGATGCCCATTCAGAGGAACAGCTTCAAGGATGTGTATTTGGTGTATGAGCTCATGGATACGGATCTCCATCAGATTATTAAATCGTCTCAGCCACTTTCCAATGATCATTGCCAGTATTTCCTGTTTCAGGTACTCCCCCCCTCATCATCACCCTCTTTTTTATGTTTGTTACCCTTTCCTTTTTTCCTAAGTTAAGACATTGTCACCCATTTTGTATTTTGTTGATTCCTACTTGGAATGAATCATGGCTTTGTGGTTGCATGCATTGGAAATGAATCATCAATACATCTCACAATCACTTATAAAAAGTAATTACCTTTGACAACCCATTTGCCACTGCACCACTTTTTTTTTTTTTTACCTATTCTGGTGATTTTACAAAACTGGAGAGAGTAAGGCTATTGTACTCCATGATTTCTGTATGGGGTTTTACTATGTACAGTGATTCTTCTCTGACCGTAATCTAGGTTGTTTACAACTTTCAGAAACAAGCATTCCATTGTAGAATGAAATGGAATTGGGCTGTTCAACTGTATTCTAGTATTCATGAAACATACTAGTGTACACAGGAGGTTCCTTTTTTGCTGACATGATTTTCGGTGTTTGATTGGTCTTGCACTAAAGTTCTTAAGAACAAGTTGATTGGTCTGCCCTAAAGTTCTTAAGAACAACTGGGATGGATAGACTTTTGCTTTCGTATCTACTGTGCTTGTTTCGATATGCCTTTTGTTCCATTTTCAGAAAAAAAAAGATCTCTTTCAAATTTTATTTCCTTCTATGGAATCAGAGTTCTCCTCCATGATCTTGATTTTAAAACTGTGGAAACATGGTATCCAGTTTAATGGTTTTCAAAGCTCCACTAGATAGATTGACAACTGTTTTTGCATTCACATATTTCACCTGTACTGAATGAAATGCTTTTTTCAGCTGCTTCGAGGCCTAAAGTATCTCCATTCTGCAAACATTCTCCATCGTGATTTGAAGCCTGGCAATCTTCTTATCAACGCAAACTGTGACCTTAAGATATGTGATTTTGGGCTAGCACGTACTAGCAAAGGGAAGGACCAGTTCATGACCGAGTATGTTGTCACTCGTTGGTATAGGGCTCCAGAGCTCCTCCTGTGCTGCGATAACTATGGAACTTCCATTGATGTATGGTCTGTTGGATGCATCTTTGCTGAGCTTCTTGGCCGTAAGCCTATCTTCCCTGGGACAGAATGTCTCAACCAACTTAAACTTATAATTAACATCCTTGGCAGCCAGAGGGAGGAGGATATTGAATTTATAGACAATCCAAAGGCGAAGAAGTACATCAAGTCATTGCCATTTTCTCCTGGGACGCCCTTCTCCTGTCTATACCCTGATGCCCATCCTTTGGCCATCGATCTACTACAGAAGATGCTTGTTTTTGACCCATCAAAGAGGGTCGGTGTCACTGAAGCACTCCAACACCCTTACATGTCCCAATTGTATGATCCCAATGGTAACCCTCCCGCAGAGGTACCAATTGATCTTGACATAGACGAGGACTTGGGAGAAGAGATGATAAGGGAGATGATGTGGAGGGAAATGCTTCAATATCATCCTGAAGCTGTTACAAGCAACGGTCAAGTGTATTCCTAAACATCTTGTTTCTAGCTTCGGCAAAGAGGCCTTGGAAGCTGTTTTTGGTGTGAATAGGAAAGGTCAAAATCTTTGTTATCGTTTCAGCTAGCTTCATTTATCATTTCCCTCCTAATAATCTTGAAGCAGCATGCATCAGTGGGTTTCGTCTCCTCGGATAGCTTGCTTATAAGTTATAAGCTACGGTGAGCCTCAGACCTGCATGTAGGCGGTTGTTTAAGTTTTGTATATAGGTCTGTTGTTGTATGTATTCTATGTATCTGGGAGTTATTTCTGTTTGTAATTAGAGAACCACGAAGATACTATTTTTAATTTTGTTCACCTAAATTTTGTATGGTGGAACTGCACTTTTACCATCGCTTCATCTCTGTAAAATTTACATTTTCCCATTTTATCTGTACTCATATGGGTGGGCCAATACCTTTATTTGGGCCGTGTGTGGTCCAACACCAATGTAAAAGCCTCTGATGAGACGACAAGCTTTACTTGGGCCCAAATTGAAGCGTAGAGGCAACGTGCATATTAAATTCGATCCCTTTGGACGAAAGAAGTTAGGACCATCCTAACTCCTCTGACCAAGAACTGGCCAAATCGGAGATTTTTCACGTGTTGGTGTTCCCCAGATCGAAGACCCAGAAGGCAAAAGAAAAATATATGTAAAATACAGGAACAGAGAAAGGGAAAGCAATTACTTCATGATATTTCTTTTTCAGTTTTTGTTGGAACTCTTTTTCCCTTTTTTAAAGGCGGATTGTAGATTTCAGACCAAATGGAAAAAAGAAAAAGGAAAAAAAAAAAAGGTGCATGCTAGATGGTATGTTGCATTTCTCTAGGTACGTAATCTTCTGTTAATGCAACAACAATACCCATGAAAAAAAACAAAAAAAAATTAGTTACACTGTCTGACCAATAAGCTTGTCCGACCGATCACTCTCATTTCAGTGCATCAATTTGAAAGGAATGACAATATCTTGGTAACTTTTCAGGACCAAACCGGAGATGTATTAATTATAAGATTTTGTGTCTCTTCTTGGTGTTGATATATGCATGATTGGGGGTCAGACCAATTTCTCATGCAAATAGCAGAGTAGGCCGTGGCAAACTGGCAATTAGGCTTTAAGTGGAGCCACCTAAAAACTAATATGAGCTACGTACGCTTGTCGGCTGCACATCCAGGTCCAGGTCCAACTAACGCAACCAAACTCTGCAATTCCAACACAAGTTGCATCCTCTACCTAGCTTCACCTCTTTCATTTAATTATCATGAAGATATGATAAGATAAGAGCACCGAACGATCGAGCATATATATGGATGCTTTGTGTATTCATATGCCTTTACTTGTAATGAAACAGCTCTGTTCAATAGTGCTTTTCATAAAAACAGTTTAGAAGCTAGGCCGGCCTTCTTAGACAAAGCAGCTGCAAACATTCGATCAGAAACCCTTGGAATACTCTTCTAACTGTTTTTGCCAAACGTGTTTCGAAAGGGAATTGATTATATGAAAGTGGTTTTGTCGATCGGTTCTAATTTCCATGAACAATATAATATCACAGGAATCATAAATAAAAGATCTCAAATACCAGTAATGTTCTCAAATACCAGTAATGTATGTACTATGTACTGTGATAATTTACAGATATTACAAACCACACTCCCTTTGGTTTTTATTCCAGAAATACCCCTAGTCGTTTTCTTTCTTTCATTTGTCCTTTTATCTTCAGTTTTTCATATGCTCAGCTAGCAATGCGGATGACAGTTGAGCCTCTGTAGCTATTCAAAGACCCGGAGATAGTTAAGCCATGAAGTATTTTCCAGGGCGATTCCAGCCCTTGTATGTAATTTGGTGTTCACAATATTGCCTTTTTCACCTGATCAATCTTCCTTGCCGATAAACCCAGGTTGTGCTAGAAGCCTAGAAGACCGGCCTGATGAGATCAGTGGGAGCTTTAGGTTTGGAAAATTGGAATTCTAGAAACTGGTGTCATTTTCGCTGATGATCAAGCCAAACTGAACTTAATTGCGAAAGGTTGTTGATTTCTTAAAGAACTTGAAGAAACATTAGATGTGATGAACTAATGATTGATATCGATGCTTATCAAGATAGGCCGTTGGCTGAAAGAGAAGGCATTTCTTTTCTTTGAGGGAGACGAATAAACCCCAAAAGATTTTGAGTTGGGAATCAAGTTGAGAACGTTAATTCTTTTCAGTCTATAAGTTGGGATTTGGTTGATTGCAGGGTTGATTTGTGGGTATTTGGTGGTTTTAAGAGTTTGGCTAGTTGAAACCCTGTGCTATGGGGTTCAAGTTTTTTTTTCTCTAATAGGTATTATAGGTTGGACTAGAAGGTTGAGAAGATAACAGGGAGATAGAGAAGATAATAGAGAAAGAGGTGTTGGAAACTTTCTGCAAATTGCTCTCTCTCACAGACGGGAGTTAAAGAAAAGCATTAGAAGTTAACGATGATAGCTTTGTAATTTACGTGAATAAAAGTTACAAAGGGAGTGTGGTTTGCAAAATATGGCGTGCAAATTTCACTCCCCTTTTGTATGGCCTAATAAAAGTATAAAACACAAGTAAAGGTCATGTTGCGCATGATCAAATACAGTATATATTGTCGCATGCATGAATATATAGTTCCATGCATTATACAATATAAGATTAATTAGATTAGATATATAATGTAGACAATTCCTAAAGTGAGAAAGTGCTGCATTTGATTCTCTTGTCTTGTTTTGGTTGTGGAGCTTTAACAGGTAATTGTTTAATACCACGTGTCTGCTTAATCTAGCTTAGGAGGCTAATCCCGTCCGCCGTTTTAATTGACTGATTGCCCGTAATATTATTCTTCGTCTCTGTGGATTTTCTTTGAACTTATTGATTTTGCAGATCCATCGAGAATATATGTATCCTGATCTTAATTATAAGTAAGTGCACTCTTCCATCGAACAGGATTCTCATTATAATCTGTACCATTTGGTGAAAATCTAGCTAGAAAACCTTGATCCTTCTAGCTGGGTTTAGTTTCGGAATTGTAATATGTAAGTGTAAGCAGCGCAGCTACTTCACAGGGAAGGTAGAGGAATGCAAGAAGTAAAGGACAAGTAAGAGGTAACCCTACAGTTATATTAAGGTAGGTACGCGAATTGAGAAAGATGAAACGACAGCACTACTATATATACGTAAATGAAATCTTACTTTTTACGTACTGTCATTTTTACTTTTAAGTACACTGTCATCTTGTTCCATATATACTTTGATCTCACATGTCGGAAACCCAGTAGCTAATTAACTTGCTTTCTGGATTGTGGAGGAAGATCAACCATAAAGAAATAAAGTTAAGTGTGACTTATAAACACTTTTCCTACGAAATATGAAACACATGCATGGGTGAGTTGATGTACATCAAACCCAACTCCATCTTTTCCATAGAGATCGAACTAAAGAAGAAGCACAAACTTCTCCAACAATCAAAGAAGACATCCGAACAACCCCACAGGTATACAAAGGGATGCACAAACCAATAAGTTTGGAAACATTTACTTTTCAGTGAAAAGAAGGAAAGAAACAAAATTAAGGAAAGCAAGAATGTGGAATTCATGACTTCTGAAGAAAAAAATAGGAAAAAAAAAGAAAGTGAAAAAGACCATAATAATTTGTTTGGGGACCCCAAAATAAAAGCTGAACCAGATTATATATGTTTGTCCCTACAAACCGACCATGACTTTTTTTTTTTTTCTCAATCTTGCTCGATCAATCAACATTAAAGAGCCATATGGTCGACTGGTTCTACTGCCTTCTGGTTTGATCATTTAATTTTTAATAATTGAAACGATAAAAAGGAAAGGAAAAAAAAATTTCTCTTTGTGGCAAATGTTGTTGTTGTTGTTAATGATTTGAAATCTTGGAGAATCAAGGCTCAGATGATGCTGATTTGAGCATTTTATTTTGTATCGGCACCAATCAAAAACTTTTCCTTACTGTGCTCCATCATATATTCTAGTTCGAGGGTAAACGACAGTTCGTATTATCATCACTGTTTTGTTTAATATTGCTCATTATCATTGGGTTCTGTCAAGGAAACCCTATATTTAAATAGTCGATGACAAAAGGGAAAAGATGAGAATCATAAGGCAAATTTAGCTGGAACAAGAAAAGAAATATTTGAACGATCCATAATATGCTGGGATCAAATAATCTTCAATTTATTGCATATATTGCTTTCAGTTGATTAAGATCTCTTTCTGGAAGCTTGGAATATTGAGGAGGTACGTGGCGCCAAATTAGTCATTGGTGTGTAATGTGTACAAACTGTATACACATATGGAGCTGCTTTCATCGTCCCAATTTATACACGAGAGAGAGAGAGAGAGAGAATGTATTTTACGTACGTTTAAGCAATCTAATTTAATGATTTGGTCGTTTATTTTTTTGTATAATTAATGATTATGAGAAAATTGAGAAATAAGCAGTATTAACACGGTATTGCTGTCGTATTTAAGTGAGATAGTGTATTTTTATTGAGCAACTGTAGCATCCACATTATACGACTACTCTACTAAAGACTTTATAACGAAAGTGCATTAATTGACGCGTGGAAGTGGGTGGTGGATGGCGATACAACTAGCTAAGCCACTGTCTCCCTCAAATGGATCTAGCTAGCTAGGTACTCTTATCTCCACGATTTGCCCTAGCTAACCTCTTCTCTCTATAAATAGGAGGACATGTACAGTTTGGTTGTGGCTCCCCAATTCGACCTTTTACCAGAATTTTAACGGTGGGCTTTTTCTCTCCATCGCTATCTCATCTAGCTTCTTAAGGGGACCACTTGGTCATTTCACAATCACCATGAGTGTACACCACAACCCCTTAATTTGTTTAGTAAACACTCACTCGACTTTAGGCTCCAACAACAATAATTGACATGAAACTTGTATATGAATATGGTAAAATCTTCATCAACTGGGGCAACCAACTTAATCCGGGAATGGTTGGATCACTTATAGATCGATTTGAGCTTCTGGCCGGGTCATTGTCAGGAATAATTGCCAGCTGCATATGCATATAAAAATATGAAGTGGCCAGAATGCGCAAGTTGCAGGGTTAAGAATAGAAGCTGGCTCACCCTAGAGTTAATTATTAATACACAGATAGATACAGTCAATTTCAAAGAGGGGAATCAGGGGATCATTGTAATATCAGAAGAGATTGCTCCCCCTTCCCAACTATTTCCGTCTTTCTCACTCTTTTACTTCGTACTTTAATACCATAGAGCACTTTGCAAAGTAGAGTAGAAATTGAACTATTCGATTTTCTTTGAATAATCACCAGAGACATAATTGATAAAATGAATTTCAAATATTTGGATTGCTTATAAATATTACACTAGAATGAAAATTTTTCCTAAAAAACGAGAATTTCTAACATATTCTTTTTTTTTATATCTTTTTTTTTATTTTTTTTTTATCAATGAATAACTTCATTAAAAAATAAAGATTACAATGAGAATAGGTGTAAAGAGCTCCAAACAAGACTCTCCCCACTTTAGACTTCACAATTGAAGTCCATACTGACACACTGATTGAGCCAAACTGGCCCCGACTCCAAACACAAGAAAGGTTGACTTAACGTCATATTCTCTTTGAGATTTTCATTATCAAATTTTTACTTTAAAAATGAAATTAAAATAATTTGAACTTAGATAAAAAGGATCTAAGTGTAATTAGCCTCATCACGTTATACTTTTCTTAACGTTTTTTTTTTGAAGTAATGGTAATTCCATTGATAATAGCGCATGTCAAAAAGGTCATTACATATCCACCCGCTGACACATAACAATGGCCAGAACAAGGATTCGTGGAGGAGCCACAGTGGTACATAGGATAGACCAACTATATTTAAACTAATCGCTCACTTAAAAACGAGCCTATAAGCTATAAAAAAAACATAGCGAATAGACAAGCAAACTACACTCGTTAGGTTCCAAATACAAGAAACTTATTGTAATTAGACAAAAAGCTAATAACATAGGTTTGGGCCAAGAGCCTAAACCCGAGCCCAAATTAGAAGCTATTGGACTAGGGTAGAAACTTGAGCCCAACAACCAGAAGCCCAATAGGGTAGTCAGCCATGAAGATCCACACGGCCCATCAACCTGGCTTGGGCCCAGTCCACCATCTGCTCCCAACCTCGTCGTGCGTCACTTTCCGGCCCAGTTTGGTCTGATCCCTGCCGCCAACCCACCTCGTCATGATTACACCACCATGGCAGCGATCCAACCGTCTCGAGTACATCGTCGATCTGCATCACCACCAAACAAACACAGTCTCCGATCCGGTTTCCCACAACCCCGCACCGCCACCGATCGAAAAAACCCAAATTGGCTTCGTCGGTCCACGAAAACCTCCACAGGGATCGACAACCAACCTGTAACGACACAATCCACCACCTCAGCCTCTAGCCTAGCCAAACCAAAACTGACAAAAACTGAGAAACAACCTTCTCTGACAGAGTCCCAAGGGCAGTAGTTATTGATCTCCCGTCCGGCAGCACTCTCCAAGACAGCGGTGAGGTCGGAGGCCACCTCCGATGCCCAGGTGCAGTCGGACGAGACCAATTTTGCACCAGACGGCGAACGCGGCCTTAGGGTTTCGAGAGAGTTCAAGGAACGTTTTACTTCTATGTCCCCCTCATTTTTTACTTTTCTTAACGTTGGAAGTAAAGAAAGGAAAGCAAACTATTATAATAAGGAGGAATGCTAGCAACTTTTCTATCTACTTTTCTCACTCATTGACTGACACGTGTTCTTTTATTTCACTCAGATTCATGACATTAATATTGCCAAAATTAACTTTCATTTCTTCCAAATATGTCCCTAATTATTGCTTATGAATAACTTTATTATTTTTCTTCTTTCTATTTAAATTCTTCTCTCCCCCCCCCCCCCACGGGAGAAGAATTTCTTCCTCATTTTTTTTTATTTGTCAATCACATGGTGTCCTCAAAAGCTTCCTAGGCTCAGAGACAAATTCGTGATCGGGGGATCTTGTCAGAACACTTCCTCCCCCCTGGCCACCAAGAATATATTGGGATTTAACTCCAATAAGCGTCGGCGAGATTCGAACCAGGGTGTGGGGGTTCCACACCTGGAGGCTCTTACCAACTCGACCACCTGTGGTGGTTTTCTTCCTCATTTTCTTGGTTCAATACAAAATCCTAATTCATATGATCATATTAATTAACAAATCACTATGATTGAGGGAGATTGATCACCAATTATTCAAACCCTGATTCAATTTTGATTAAAACCTAGAATTAAACTACATGATCTAAGAACAAGGAATGCAAACAACAATGAAAGTTTCTGGGCTTCAATCATTATTTCTATTTTTTTCGTTTAATTTATATTTTGTTCAAAAAATGGTTTCTACGATCTGAATATGTGCTTTTGCATTTTACTATGTTCTAATTTCTTTGATCTGGGCTATATAATTGAACCCAGAAGGTTTATAATTGGTATTTGGTTTTGGTATTTCATTATATTTACCCACAATGTTTGTTTGATCTGGTGTTGGAAACTTGTTTTTGTCTGGGTGTAAAATTCTCTTTTCTTCTCTGAGCTATGCAATTGTTCCTAGAAGCTATGAATCAAAGAAGAATTGGTATTGAACCAAAGAAGAAACAAACAAAAAGGAAAAGGAGGAAGACGAATGACAGGCAAAAGACTTGTTTGCAGAGAGAGAGAAAGAGAGAAGTAGAAGATTTTTTTTTTAATTTTTAATTTTTAATTTTTATTTTATCAGGAAGAAGAATTATTTAAATGAAAATATAAGAAAATATGCTTTTGCAATAATTAGGAGTTTATCCGGAAAATATAATACCTAATTTAAAAAATATTAAATGTTATATTTTTGAGTGAAATAAGATGACATGTGTCAGTCAATGAGTGAAAAAAATAGAAAGGGAAGGTGGGTAGAGAATGTTGCTAGCATTTTTCTATAATAAGTTAGAAAGTTAGGTCCTCACTCTGCATCAAAAAAACATATATGATCAAAAGACGTCGACATAGGCCAATAAGATTGTTTTGGTGCTTTTTCTCCTCCCAAAGGCCATAACTACAGTTTTAACTCTTCTTCCTATAATTGCACGGTAAAATTTGTCCGCGCAATGCTACTTCTACTGTGCCAGCTTTCCAAGGTTACCGTTTACTCTCAATAAGACTCAGAGCCTAAGGGCAACTCCAACCATGGGGGTTTTACCCTATATTTAAGACATAAATGAGATTTGGGCTCTCCAACAATTCATTTTAGGGCGAGTTGGTCTCAAATCAAGTTTCAAATTTGTGACTTTTCCAGAACCAGGACCATGAACAGTAGATTGGGGCCACACATTTTCAATTAAATCAATTAACATGTTTTTGATATAATATTGATAAACATTGTACTTGTATTATATTTTAATCAAGAATAATAAAAAATAGGATTAAATATTCGTTACTCCTCATATTTTTGCATGAAAAACAGTTTAGTCCTTATTCTTTCTAATTCTCACACAACAGGTCCTAAAATGACTATTATACCCCTATTATCTCTCTCTCTCTCTCTCTCTCTCTATATATATATATATATATATATTATGTATAGATATAGATATATACACACACACACACATTATAAATATATGTATGTGTGTGTGTGTGTATAGGTAGAAAAAATAAAAAATAAAAAGTGAGGGGTATAATAGTTATTTTAGGACCTGTTGTGTGAGAATTAGAAAGAATAAGGACTAAACTGTTTAATTTTAAAATTTTGGACTAAACTGTTTTTCATGCAAAAGTATAAGGAGTAATGAGTATTTAGTCCTAAAAAATAGCACCCCCATATAGTACTTTATGGTTGGAGATGAGAATTTGGTGCTATATGAATAGCGTAAGAAGAAGGTGCTAAAATGAGGATAGCACCCCCAAATGAGACTTTATGGTTGGAGTTGCCCTTGGTCTCAAACACTTTGTTGTTAATTAGTCTAGGACACAATTATTTTGAAAATACAATGACAGAATGTGTTTTTCTGGAAAATGAGGATTGCAGTGCACGGATCAATCCTTACTGGGCAGCAGAAACCAAAATAGCAAACTGAACACAGATTTTGGTCATGCAGTGAAAACCTCAAATATGAGATTAAAAACACTGCGGAGCTCTTACTCTTGAGAGCCCAAAATAAGAATCATCTTATTTAAAAGGATATGTTCTTTTACAAACTTGAATAACACTCGCTCGGCTACAATGTTTAGACAAAAGCTAACACAAAGTTTGTCTATCTTCTTGAACTCCTTCACTTGAACGATCACACGATCTTGCTCTTCTTTCTTCACAGTCTCTCTACTGATCTCAAGAGAGTATTTATGCATATGAAAACAATATCAATAACACTTATACATGGACCAAGTGTATTGACTCTTTTTGAAAACTCAAACTCAAACAAACATGCAAGACTCTATCAATATTCTTGCGTCTCTGGAAGCCTCCCCCTTTGCCGTATGTTTTTCCAAGCTATATGAATAGCTGCTGCACCAACCAAAAACCAATCAAAACAGCCTTTTACCCTAATCCCCTTCTACAAGGAAAAACAAATCTTTTTGTGTTAACAAAATATAAACAATTAAGTAGACCAAATATTAAAATACTTAGGAAATCAATAATATACTTTGGCACACAAAAAAATATCTTTAAAAGAATAAAAGATATTAAACCCATTAAACTGCCAAGATACTTTTCCGTTTTGTATGGATAACACACCAAGTTGATCAAAACTTGTACCTACAATCTCTCCCTTTGGCATTCCTATACAAAACATAAATTAGGACAAACTCTCCCCCTCAACAAGTATAGGAGGAGCATCACAACTCTTCATCCATTCATTCCTGAAACATTTCTCACACATTGGTAAAATGCATAAGATAAAATAACGTTATCACAGTCATGCCAAAGATAGAATAATGTTTCACAAATCTAATTTCTCACCATTTTTGAATAGGAATGACAAAAGTAACTGATGTAGCAGAAGCTATGTAGAAGAAGGATCACCCTTATATCAATTAGAGAAAGATAGTCCAAGTATCAATACTCCCCCTAAGTGTGATTGTGTGATGAGAAATGCAAGAATGAAATGCAAACACACAATGAGTGGGTTGTATCCAAATGCTAAGAACATATTTAATTCGCATAGCTTTTCCAACAAGAGCAATACCACTTAACCATAAATAAGGGTGCAACAAAATAAGTTCACACATGCGAATCGATTTCGACAACCACAGGGTAAGAGAGAGGATGATTGAGTATTCTATGCCTCTTGGTGTGTAAAGTGAACATAACTCAAGATGGGGTGTGTAATATTTGTGGAAACCTGAAAAGTAAGGCTCACATACGAAACAAATTTAAGCACGTAAACTATATTCCCCCCTTATAACACCGTGTGGGCATGATTTTGAATTTTTTTTTCTTTTTGCCTTTCACACAAAGTAACATTTTTGCTCAAGAAGACTACGACCCATGTAACGAGTATTATGCTAGCAGCTCCCAAGTTAGATGACTTTAGGGTACTAGATGTAACAAAGACACCCTAAAGAGCACATCTACTCGAGTCAATAGTCTCACAATCCTCCGGGGTGACCAAACCATTCCTGTTTCTTCCCAATCCTCATATCGTTCGTCACGACCGAGGACTGTTTACTTTGGGAATAGCCTGGCCATGCTCCATAAACCAATAAATTTTTAAATTTTTTTTTTTTTTTTATATCAAGGAGCAACAAACATAAGGAATAATTTCGTACATGAGCATTGAGAACAAGCCAACCAACAATTATGACTTACCACCACTTAGATAATGTGTGCATGTGAGGAATCAAGATTGTAGAGAATATGTTGTTCAAGCTCACAATTACAGAGTGATGTAAGAACAGATTCAAAACATGCTACGCACCTTATTGCACACAGATTTAAAGAAAAGAGTACGACCCTTGTCAATCTAAGTTCAAAATAATATATCAGACATTCGGGGATACAAACCACCATTTCAATCCTGAATTTCCAGAAACTGAACCTAACAATGCAAAATTTTAAAGAAAATGCACCTATACTATCATGAAGACATATAACATGAATGCATGCAAAATGGATCAAGCGAAGTGAGAGTATCAATACTTAGAGCATCCACCAACGGTGCTTCTAAGTGATTCAAATTGAGTTCTGTCTAAGGGCCTACTAAACGAATTAGCCAATTTGTGTTCAGTAGGAACAAAAGCAAGCTCAAGCATATTATCAAAATTATCCGTATGAGCAGAAAAATGATTATTTGAACATTTTTTAATCCAGATTTGCTTCTGCTTTGTTTTTGTTTCCAGATCCACAGGGATTGCAGCCAGCTTTGCAATCCTTGCGATCATATTCAGACCCTCTTTCAACTCAGCTTGCAACGAGGCAGGTGAGTTAATTCTCAACGTTTTCCTTTGATTTTGAGTAACCATGCGAAGCATATTGCACCTAGGACGTATGTGTCCTAATTTTCCACAATAATGACAAGTAGGAATGAAATTTTTGGGGTTATGATTATACCTGGGCTGACAAAGTTTGTCAGGACTTACTGAGGATCTTTTCTGAAGTGTTTGGTGAGTCACACGTGGTTCTGATTTTGCAAGCAACTTGGAACCAGACCCATTTTCACAAGAACTTTGTGGCTGACTTGATGAGCTTTCGCATTACACACTTTTTACAAACCTCAAAGGCTTGCAGGTCTCACCATTGTATCCTAATCCCTCTTTGTTGCAATGAGTTTTGCCTAATCCAATCATTTTTGAGACTTTTTCAGACCCTATAGAGAATTTGTTCAAGCTTTCCTTGACCCTCAATAATTCATCCTGCAACTTCTCGTTTTCAAGGGTTAGAGAAACATTTAGATTAGATTGAGCTTTTATTTCAACTTGCAAAACTTTGATTTTGTTAGTGAGCTCATCATGTTCCTTGTCCCAATCTTGAGACCCGGCCTTACCCTGCAAAACTTTGATCTTATCAACAAGGTTAGCACGCTCTTCTTCCCAATCTCTCAAAGAAATTTCAAAATTTTGCTCAATTTTTTCTTTTTCCACTCTCAATGATTCAACTTCTTTTTCAAGTTTGTAATTTTTTTTAAGAACAATTTTTGAAGCATTTTACAATATTTGCTTACACTTTTCATTTGTTTCTTCATCAAGAGTATCATCTTCTAAATTAGAAACATCAGATAATTCAGAATCAAAAGAGGAAGTAAGAGCAAGATTTACCTCTTCGCCATCAGATTGAGAACCTTCATCACTGTCACTCCAAGTAGATTTTAGAGCCTTTTTTCCACGCAAATTATGCCTCTCATTTCCACAATCGGCATCAAGGTGTCCAATTCCACCACACTCAAAGCATTTAGGTTTGTTAGGAACAATTTTCGAAGAGTTTCCAAAGGATTTTTGGTTTTTCAGAAAATTTTTGAACTCTTTTGTCAACAGCGATAAGTCCACATAATCATCATCAACGTCATCTTTCTTTTTAACAGAAGAGAAAGCAATATTTTTTACCTTTTTCTTGGGCTTGATCCTCATCTCAAAGGTTTTGAGATTACTTATAAGTTCGTCAAGAGAATAGGTGTCTAGGTCTTGAGTCTCCTCTATAGCTGTCTGTTTGGATTGAAACTTTGATGAAAGAGACCTAAGAATTTTCTGGACAATCCGATGCTCTTCAAAAGGATCACCAAGACTGTGACACTAACTTGTCACATTCATAAGACAAGTATGAAAGTCATCAACCGATTCATCTTCCCCCATGGTCATGTTCTCAAATTCCAATACAAGTCTTTGAAGTTTCTGACCTCTAACCTTCTTATTTCCTTCGTAAGTAACCTGAAGCAAGTCTCAACCTTCTTTGGTTGTGTCACAGTGGCTAATTCTCATCATTTCCTTCTTAGACAAAGCTGTGAATAGTGAATTTCTAGCCTTAAAATCACAATTTCTGTCACGAACTTCCTCATCTGTCCATTCCTTCCTAGGTTTAAGAATTCTTGCAGATGACCCTTCCATTTTCTTTGATTCGTCTGCCTTTGTTGGGTGTTCCCATCCATTCTCAACAACATTCCACATGTTTTCATCCTGAGAGTAGAGAAAAGCCCTCATCATAATCTTCCATTGTGAATAGTCTTCACCATCAAACAAAGGCGGACAATTTATAGAACTAGAGGCTCTGTTATATTCACGTTCCATCCTTGACCACGGATCAACTAAAAAAGATTTAAAACCTGCTCTGATGCCAAGTGAAAATACAAGGACAGAATGTGTTTTTCTGGAAAATGGGGATTGCAGTGCACGGATCAATCCTTACTGGGCAGCAAAGACCAAAATAGCAAACTGAATACAGATTTTGGTCACGCAGTGAAAACCTCAAATATGAGATTAAAAACATTGCGGGGCTCTTACTCTTGAGAGCCCAAAATAAGAATCATCTTATTAAAAAGGATATGTTCTTTTACAAACTTGAATAGCACTCGCTCGGCTACACTGTTTAGACAAAAGCTAACACAAAGTTTGTCTATCTTCTTGAACTCCTTCACTTGAACGATCACATGATCTTGCTTTTCTTTCTTCACAATCTCTCTACTGATCTCAAGAGAGTATTCATCAATAACACTTATACATGGACCAAGTGTATTGACTCTTTGTGAAGACTCAAACTCAAACAAACATGCAAGACTCTATCAATATTCTTGCGTCTCTGGAAGCCTCCCCCTTTGCCGTCTATTTTTCCAAGCTATATGAATAGCTGCCGCACCAACCAAAAACCAATCAAAACATCCTTTTACCCTAATCCCCTTCTACAAGGAAAAACAAATCTTTTTGTGTTAACAAAATATAAACAATTAAGGAGACCAAATATTAAAATACTTAGGAAATCAATAATATACTTTGGCACACAGGAAAAATATCTTTAAAAGAATAAAAGATATTAAACCTATTAAACTACCAAGATACTTTCCCGTTTTGTATGGAATGCCAACACACCAAGTTGATCAAAACTTGTACCTACATATTTTTATTGTCATTAATTTGGAGCCTCCACTTCAAATCATACACCGTTATTGATCCTGCAAGTTTAGTTCAGCTTCTCCAATTTGATCCTATTGAGTTGCACCCTCTTCGTACGATTCTCATGA
The DNA here is from genome assembly GCF_002994745.2 of Rosa chinensis. Lineage (NCBI taxonomy): Eukaryota > Viridiplantae > Streptophyta > Magnoliopsida > Rosales > Rosaceae > Rosa > Rosa chinensis. The sequence continues at coordinate 61,998,928 of NC_037093.1, forward strand.
ACTGCAAACATTTGATAAACCGATTAGGTAGAAGGTAAGGGTATTAGCCAAAAGCGGAAGAAGTAAGGCTACTAGTGTCAAGGCTTCCGCTAGTGGAAGACCATTGTGGAAGACCATTTCATTATGGAAGATAAGTGTAAGAGACAAATGAAAGAAAGAAAATATGCGAAAGAGTGGGAGGGACATGTTTATAATGAAAGGGTCTTGCTAAATATATCTGGCAAATTTCTTAGTGCATGTATCAGATAAATTTTTTCCACCCTGCAAATGTTTTTTTTTATTTTTATTTTTTTTATCAGAATTTCTAAGCGCACCCAACAAGTTTTCATAAAATACCTTTTCTAAACAAAACCAAGCAAATGAATCTGTTTAGTGGTGAATGCACCGACGACCAATACAACTATGGGGCCGAGCATGCATGGGATTGCTCTCCTCTCTTTTTTTCCTCAAAAAGTGGAATAAGAGAGGCAAAAAACCTCCTTAATTACCACTCCATATTATTAAAGAAAAAAGAGATACAATAAGAAGGGGACGAAGCCAGACCCTTCATAGTATAATACATCAGCTATTAAAGAAAACTAGCTAACGAAAACGAAATTGAGGAAGACCTAAACGGTCACTATTGCAAGCCGAAACAATGAACGTAGTAATCAAATCCCACCAAACTAAACTTGTTAGCGTGGTACCATGATTTTCTAAGATGTTGGCAACTTTAATACCTTCCCGAAAGATATGTGAGGAGAAATGCGTCTGAAAATGCGGTGAAAACAATTCATCCACTCTAATATAAGCTGCCATGGCACCATGAGGAGAGCGAAGAAAATTAAGAACAATGGAGGAATCCACTTCTAGCCATATATGCTTCCAATCCGGGACCCATGCTAACTCGATGGCTTTAATAACCATCACAACCTTTACTACAACCAAGTTAGGGATGTCTAGATTTGAAGAAAAAGCACCAAGAAAATTCCCTCTATAGTCATGAAAAATAGCCCCATAACCACCAAGGTTAGAGCCACTTTTCCAAGCCTCATCTAAATTAATATTAACCCAACTAAAAGGAGGAGTAAACCAATTTACCTCAATTATTGTAGGAGCACGACGTGGATTACATTGAGCACCAAAACTTTTCACAACTCGAATGTCTTGTACAAGGTTATGCATGCATCCCTTAACAAGACGACTAGCAACTTGTATATATGTCTTGAAATAAGTCTAGAAATTACTGTAGCATGAGCTACCACCCCATCAAATCTTGTCTTGTTTCTAGCTTGCCAAATAAACCACAAAACTAAAGTGTAACAAGCAAACCATAAATCCTTTAATTGAGGGCTATGACCACCAAGTCCCAAATGAAAAAGCTCAATTAATGAATTAGGAACTATATCCAACTCAAACCTTAAAACCATGCAATTCCAAATAGAAGAGGCAAAGGAGCAACATAAAAATATTTGATCAACAAATTCTAAATTATTATAACAAAGATCACACCTTGATGCCACTACTACTCCACTTTTTTGTAAGAAATTATCACTTAGAACATGACCACGTAACACTTTCCAAGATAAGAGAGACATTCTTGGAGTAATATGCTTAGACCATAGTTGTTTTCCCCACTCTACCAAAGGCAAAGACTGCCTTAAAAACAAGAAAAGCAAGCTTGGCAGTGAGCTCCCCAGAAGCAAACCAGATAACCTTATCCTCTATCAACGGGTCCATAGCAATAGGAACTTGATTTATCCACTCACATAAATTTGAGAAGTGTATTTGAAGAAGACTAGGAAAATTCCATGAGCCATTAAAAATAAAGTCTGATACCAAACCATTAAGATCATTCATTACCACATGAGAACCAAATAGATCAACAATAATTCTCCCCATAAAATTATCTTTCCAAAAAGAAATTTGTGAACCTGAACCAATCAGCCATCTTGCATTTTTCACCACTAATGGGATTGCTCTCGTCATTGTCATGACTCGCAACGTTGCTCAGGGTGACGCTTCTGTGAAAGTTGATTAGTAAGTTGAAAATTATTTTGATTGGGGCATTTTGTCAAACAGGTATTCAATTTTGTTTTTATGAATTATTTTAGATTTTCAGGTAAGTGGCAGCAAAACAAGTATGTGGGAGTTTCACTTATTGAATAGGTTGGATCTGAAGTGGCTCATCATGCTAAGGGGCTTGGTATGCATGTAATTGCCCACGACCCTTATGCTCCGGCAGATCATGCTCGTGCCATAGGTGTGGAGCTTGTGAGCATTGATGAGGTTTTGGCCACTACTTACCTGGATATGCATCTTATTGCTGCTACAAATAAGGTTTTGAACGATGAGACATTTACAAAGATGAAGAAAGGAGTAGGAATTGTGGATGTTGCACGTGGTGGAGTTATCGATGAAGATGCACTAGTCAAGGCACTTGTTTTCCAAAGTCGCTCAGGTACGAAGTGTAAACGTGAAATGCGTGTTTTAGAAAAATTTGCTGGGTGCACTAAGAAATTCTGATGAAAATAAAACATTTGATGGGTGTAAAAAATTTGTTGGATACATTAAGATATTTGCTCCGTACATTTAGAAAGACCCATAATGAAAATGATCTTATTCAAAACCTCTATAATTAAGGAGTTGTTATACGATGATGAAACAAACAAAAAAAAATGTCGGTCATTCTAGGCTCTATGTCCCCCCCCTTGTATTCTATGGTTTCATTAATCAAGGCTTGAGGGCAGCCACACCGGCCCTCCTTCAAAAAGAAAAAAAGAAAGAAAAAAAGAACACTGAATTTCTACAAAGTTTTATATTTTATTAAATAACAAAATGTTAATCAGTACAATATAATCAAAACGATATAATGTAATATGAAGATCTAGAAATGCATGACAAATATCATGAAAAGTTGATAATCACTAAATTTATTTGCTTATTAAAATTATAAACCACGAATTGGAACATGTTGGTCAAAATTTTATCATTTGGATCACATAAATCAAACTGAAAAATTTCACGTGTAATATTATAAAATGAAACACCTATCTAGAAACCCTAAAAGTTTTTTTCTTGGTCTGTAGAAATCCTAAAAGTCAATTTTTTTCTTTCTTTTTTGCAACAAAAGTTAATTAGGTTATTGAAAATTTAAGAATCGAGAGGCCTTAGACTTTACAGCATCAAAGCCCTTTTATGTTTTAGCAAATGTAAATGAGACTAAGGTCGTGTGATCTAGCTTTGCTCTAGCGACATGGTTAGGTTGCATGATTAGTTGGTATCTCGGTTTCTCTAGCGAAAATTGAGGGGAAATTTATCAAAGCATGTTGTTATTTGAAAATGAGTTACATTATATGCATGAGAGAGGCTAGGTGTAAAATTTATGCTTCTGGGCTAGGTTCAATTAAATTGTTTTTTTTTTTTTTCCGGAATTTCCTTATATTGCCATATAGTTTTATAATTTACCTAAAATAATTAAGTAAAAATAATAATTTCTATACATGGCTCATCATTTACTACAAAAATAAATTCAAAACAATCAAATTTAGAATTTCCTTAAACTAAATTAATTGAATATTACTGTTTGTAGTGGATTTTTCCGAGTACTTCACACAAAATGCTATACCTTTAGCGGGTACCAAGATAACTCCATGACTCTGTCAATTAGAACACACAAAGTCAGAGGTATAAACCATACCGGACGTTTTATGCCTCTCTAATGCTTGAGTGAGGGTTTATATATATTTTGACAGAGTAATAGTAAGGGAAAGAAGTTACTACCCCCTCGAAGGTGGTTGAGTTTGACTTATATACTTGAGCACGGGAATGGTGTTTCCCATTTCTTCGATGTGGGATGTAGTTCATCCCTTTGTAATTATAACAGTTTCTGGAGTATTCTTCAATGAGCTCCACTAGGCAGGCCCGAGGCCTTTATCACCCAAGGTGTCGCCCATTGTGAGCACCGACATGGTGGTTACTGAACAAAAGACAATCTAGAATAGGAACAAAGTTGAGATACCCGGCCCCAAGGGGTACTAGAGGCTCAAGCCTTCATTTCACAGGGGACGGGTTTTGACAACAGGAGAACCGCTGCTAAGTACGTTTTTTTTGCCAAGAACTGCAGCCTAGTACTCAGCGGTCCAGGTGATTTTCTCTATATGTTGGGTCTTAAGCAATTTGAAGAAAGGTGTGCACTTGTCTGTGAGTCTTGAAACAAATCTTGAGATAATGGCTATTCTGCCAGTAAGGGATTAGACCTCATTGCGGAAGGTGGGTGCTGTCATGTCCAGGATAGCTTGCACTTTTTCTGGGTTTGCCTCTATACCTGGTGGCTGATGATAGAGCCTAGGAACTTTCCCACCTCGACCCTGAAGATGCACTTCTGCAAGTTCAGCCGCGTACCGTTGCGTAGGATGATGGTGAAAAAAATTGCCAGGTTCATGACATGTTCATCAACCATTAGGCTTTTGACTAATATATCGTCCATGCATACCTCCATAATGGTACCAATGACGTCTGCAAACATGGAATTGACAAGTCTCTGATAAGTGGCTCTGACATTTTTTAGTCCAAAAGTCATAACCTGGTAACAGTAAAGGCTCTTGTCTGTGGTGAAAGCAGTGTGCTCCTTGTCTGCAGGGTTCATCCTTATTTGATTGTACCTGCTGAAAGCATTCATGAAGCTGAGTAACCGGTACCCAACCGTGGAATCTATAAGCTGATTAATTCTTGGAAGTGGGAAACTATCTTTAAGGCACGCTCGGTTGAGGTTCGTGTAATCGACACACATACTCCAAGATCCCGCCGCTTTCTTGGGTATCATGACTATGTTAGCCAACCAGCGCGGGTATATTACTTTCCTGATGAATTTGACGGCCCTGATATTCTTCACTTATTCCTGGATGGCCTAATACTTGTCTTGGTTGAAAGCTCTATGCTTTTGCCTTACTGGATTCGAGAAGGGAATGATACTAAGGTTGTGCATGGCTACATTTGTTGGGATACCGGGTATGTCTTCGTATGACCAAGCAAAAGCAAACGAGTTGGCCCGTAGGAATTGTATTAAGCTATCCCTGACTGAAGGAGTCAATTTGGTGCCTATTCGGACAGTTCTATTCGGGAACTCTTCTTATAACACCATCTCCTCAATGTACTCTATGGCACCAAGCCGTTCTTCATCAGAATCGGTGTCACCCCTGGGGTCCTCATACATGTTGGAGGGTGAGGGCTCTGCTGTTACTAACAACATTTCCGTTCTTCCCCTTTCTCGGGATACCGTTAAAGCATAGCAATATCTTGTTGCAGCCTTGATCTCCCCAGATTATTGTTATCCCTACCGGGGTTGGAACCATCATCATAAGTATGTGGCCAGCCACAAATGTCTTGAGACTCTAGAGTGCCAGAATTAAAGGTTCATTATCTTGTGAAAGCTTGGACAGGCCTCGATCAGTGCTTTGTATGCGTCACAAAACAGCAAGCTGACCGACGCACCAGTATCCACAATACCCGAGAAGTGAAATAGTGGTCCTTTTGAAGCGTGATGAGGAAAAGGTCATCATGGGGTATTTTAAAGTTTCCTTCCTCATCATCTAGGAAGGTGACTGACTTCTATTCAGTCCCATTTCCCTCCTTACGGGTTTTGTGGAAATCGAACTAATCTGCGTGACCGAAACTCGTACTCCGCTTCCTTCCCTGGGGTGGCAAGTCCTTTGGCCCCCCACCGTGGATTGTGAGAATCCGACCATATACATCAATAGCTCTTATCTCCTTAGCGAGTAGGTACTGTTGGAGCTTCCCTTTTTGGATGAGTGACTCGATAGTATTCTTTAAAGCCATGCAGAGGTTGGTATTGTGTCCGTCATCCTCGTGATAAGTACAGAACCTACCGGTATCCTGCTGGGTAAGTTTGCTCTTTGGGAACTTACGGGGGTGGCAGTCCGGGTATCTCATCTCTATGCTTATTTCAGATGGTCTCGTACGAGGCATTAAGAACAGTAAATACCTCATACCTGGGTAGGGGTGTTATCTTGGGGTATTGGTGTTGCAATCTCTCTTCCCAGTGATATGGCTTATTTGAATATTCATTAGACCTAGATGAGGACTTCTTGCCCCCCTTGCTTGTAGGATAGGGTGACCGTCCTGGGTCCACTCCCTCTTCTTTGGCTTGTCCCTAGCCACCGGGGCAGGAGTGATTCTTTTTCTCTCTTGCTTCACGTTGTCCCCATATGTTTCGAACTCTGCCTGCGCGTGCTTGATAGCGGTGGCCATTAGCTTGTCATAGCTGGCAGGGGGATGATGATTGATCTCGTAGAGGAAGTCTCCAAGTCTCAAACCCCGTTTGAAAGCCATCTCTGCCAGCTTCTTGTTCAGATCCCAGTACTTGGCAGTAGTCGTCTGCCATCTATTGACAAAGGACTTCAATGTTTTGTTCTTCCCCTCATGTACTTTCAGTAACCCCGTTGGAGTGTTAATCCCATCAGTGTGCAGAATGAAGCGAGCCACAAATTTGTCTGCCAACTCCTTGAAAGATCCTACAGAGCCGGCCGACAGCTTGTAGAACCAACTCAAAGCCTCCCCATAAAGTATTTCCTAGAACATGTTGTAGCAGAGTTCATTCGTGTACCCCTTGGCACTAGTCTGCGAACGAAAGGCCTGCAAATGTTGGTACGGGTCTCCTACCCCGATGTAGTCAATTTTCAGGGTTTTGATGCATTTGAGCGGACTGCTCCTTGGACTGCCAGTGTGAATGGTCTCGGACGGTCTTCGAAAGTGGTTTGGATACGCCATGTGTCCCGGCTCTCGGCTACCTCCATATTTACTTAGAGGGTCGTGAGTGAATTGCTCATCTATTGGAGCAATGCAGTGTTTGGGTCTATTACCTGTGATTCGGCTTGCTCTATCCTGGGTAATAGTGGAGGTGGAAGGTGTTTAAGGCTTTTCGGGTACAGGTTGATGGGCATGTGTATGGTCCTTTGACCTGTGGTGTTTACAACAAAAGGTCCTACTCCTGAGGCACCTACTGGGGTGACCGTTGGGGTTGCAGTTATCTCTGGCACTGTAATTTGCTAGGCTTTCGTGAGCCTCATTTTGTTGGTTCAGCCTGCTCTATCCTGGATAACAGTGGAGGTGGCAGGTGTCTAAGGTTTTCCGGGTACAGGTTGATGGGCATGTGTATGGTCCTTTGACCTGTGGTGTTTACAACAGAAGGTCTTACTCCTGAGGCGCCTACTGGGGTGATCGTCGGGGTTGCGGTTATCTCTGGCACTGTAATTTACGAGGCTTTCGTGAAAGCTTAGGTAAGAACCTCATTTTGTTGGTGTCACCTGTCCAACGCTCGAGCGAGCGCTATATTCTCGTCCTCTAGCTCTTGTAGCCTTTGCTACAATAGGAGATTGGTCTCGCAGTAGATTCTTTGTTGTTCCCGATCGATTCTACCTTGCTCATAGAAAGCTGCAATTTTCGCTCGCATGGATTTCATCTCCGACACCGGGGTTAGAGGGTCCCGGATCAGTGATGAGCCGCTACTTGCCACTTGGCCCAAGTCTCCTAGCCCGTGAGTTTCAATTCTAGGGCTAGGTGCCTTAATCACGGAGGCGCCGAGACTGAATACTAGTGCTCGGGCGATGCTTCTGCCCACGTCTGCTGCCTCCTCTAGTCTAGCCATTTACACCGAGCGGATAGTGTTATTGTTTCCCACACACAACGCTTATGTTTCTGGTGGATTTCTCCGGGTACGTCACACAGAATGCTATACCTTCAGCGGGTACCAAGATAACTCCACGACCCTGTCAATCAGAACGCACACAGTCAAAGGTATAAACCGTACTTGATGGTTTATACCTCTCCGATGCTTGAGTGAAGGTTTATATATATTTTGACAGAGTAATAGTAAGGGAAAGAAGTTATTACCCCATCGAAGGCGGTTGAGTTTGACTTATATACTTGAGCATGAGAAAGGTGTTTCCCATTTCTTCAATGTTGGATGTAGCTCATCTCTTTGTGGTTATAGCAGTTTCTGGAGTATTCTTCAATGAGCTCCACTAGGCAGGCTCGAGGCCTTTGTCACCCAAGATGTCGCCCATTGTGAGCACCGACATGGTGGTTACTGACCCCTGATATGGCATCTGGGAAGTCATGCGGGATATGGCGATGGTACCAAACTTTGTGGCAGTCAAGTAACTGCTGGTATGTACAATTATGATATAGTTATTACTCGATCTTCCAACCCAAAATCCTTGAAATCATTCTTTTAGCAAATTCAAAGGAATTACAACAACTTATCAAGATCAAGAACCAACCCTACGATTAATTTTGGTGTATGAGAGACCTACTCATAAGAGCAATATCGTGTGATTTTGATTCATTCTTTTTCTCGTGGTTGAAGATAGAGATAAAAAGTAGAGTAACTGATTGTTGTATCTCATGTTCAAAGGTGTTTTGGTAAAAATAAGAAGGTCTACTTAGCTTTTCAAGTATTATAAAAAGTAAATTAGATGTGTACTCAAGTATGGGAGGTCCAAATAGCAAATTTAGAGATCCAACTAGAACCACCTTATTGAAAATGTGACACCTAACAGAAAATAATCTTAAATTACGTGATTGTCCTTACAGAACTTCCTTTATACCACCTCCATCCCTGAGATTCCCTCTGCTACATTCTCAGGTGCCACTTGTTTCTTTGCTCATCATAAAAAATGACAAACCGGTCAAAATTAACAAAACGTGTCCATGCTAGAAGCTCAAAATGGTTAAATCAATAAATCTGGTACTGCCGATGAAAGAGATGTAAAAATATCGGCCAATAAGAAAATTGTAAAATAAATTTAAAATTCAATAATATTCTATCTAACTAAAAAACATATGTACAATCACCATTAGATAAAATTCAAGGATAGAAAAATTATTTTTAAATTGAGTTGCTTTGTTTTTCATCGTTAAATTTATATTCAAGGATGATTGGGTGTAATTTTATACTAAAAATCACTGCAAAAATTAAAATGTGTTTGGATGAGGGAAAAAATGATGGAATTTAATTGAAAGTGAGGATTTCATAATTCCTAAAAATCAATCTCCCGTTTGACATTATCAGATTAGAAATTTTAAATTTCATTGTGGAAAAAAAATGAAGGATTTAATTATTTAAATTTTCCACTTCAATTTCCACAAAAAAATGTGTCATTTAAAATTAATATATGTCTCTCAGCCTCCTTGCTAACCCTAGCCGTCATGGTTGCGGACTCCATCAATGTTTTTTGACACCATCAATCAGCAGTAGCATCTCTGCCTCATGCCGTCTTACGGCCCTCAAACGTCAATTTGCTTCGACGATTCTCCAACCAGTTGTCTCCCTCATGGAGACTATATCCTCGAGTTCCACCGTGCCTCGCCACAATGGCATTGGTTGCCTCTCAAGTTGGGAACCGAATGTGAATCCGGGTCAAATCCAACCTCCCAGAGGGCGACTAAAGAATGGTGGAGTTCGGCGTATGATTCTCGATGTGGTGTCAGAGGCGGATAATCGGATCATAGCCTCTGTAGCTGTTAGGCGACGAAGTGGTTGTGGTTTGGGCTTGGTGTTGAAGGCGGTAGAGAAGGAAGAGTGGTTTTGTTTCGGCTCGGGATGGAGGCTGAGAGTGGAGAAGCCAGAAGGGAGATCATGATGGCTGGTAGCGGTGAAATCGAAGGTTCGTCCAAGGCAGCAGCTGACAACTCATCGATCTGCAGGTTTGAAAGGTATTGCGGCAGGGTGGTTGCAAACACAGGTGAAGCAGCTCCAGTTCGGATTCCCAAACTTGATTGGGTGCCCAGATCAAAGTGTTGCACAATGTTTTAGGGTTTGGAACATTTTAGGGGCCCAATGCTCCTGAGGATGTTTTTTTGGCCCTGGGGGTGTAAGCAGAACGAGCATTTGGGCTCAGGCTCCCTCAATTTTTGTATTTGGGATTCCGGAGGTAGCCAACTTATCATAGTTGTTCTCCTTGCCCTAATGCTATGGGTAAGGAGAAAATCTAAGTCCTGTTTGGCCTATACAACGATTTTATTCTACATCCAGGAGGGGAACGTTCTTGATGCACCGCAATTGAGCGCATTGGCATTAGAAACTTTCATTTGCTATTATTCTTTGTTTAGAATGGAACTTGTTCTGCTAGGCTTCTGAATAAAGGAACGGAAATGTTTCAAATGTAGTGGTACCTATCTACCCCATTGGGGACTTGTATTTAGGGCTGTCAATAGGTCTTGTCGGGTCAAGGTATATATCGTGTCACAGGAGACAAACCCAAACCCAACCCATTTATTAATCGTGTCGAAAATTTAAACTTAAACCCAACATATTTATTAAACGGGTTACCCATTAACCCGTTTCCAACCCGCTTAACCCATTTAATAAATATGACGTGTCATGTTGGACAAAATGAACCATTTCAGGATTAACACTGCGACCCATTTAACTAAAAAAATGCATAAATTGATTAAATTCACTAAAAACTCCATAAGATGAAGAATATAAATAATTATATATAATTCATAAATAATTAAATCCAACAATGATGAAGCAAAATATTTTAAATTGTCCAATCCTAGGATTAAATACTCCAAACGTCCAAAATTTCAAGAAGAAGTATAGCATAATTGGGTTATGCAGGTTTACTTCGTGTTGGCGGGCCCGTTTATTAAATGGGTCATGACTGGTTGACCCGCTTTATTTCGTGTGGGTTTCGAGTCGTGTCGGAATTGACAGCCCTACTTGTATTGTGTTATTCTGGCCTGAGTTTGGTTAGAAATGAATTATAAAAAAATAAAAAAAATGTCTCTTACGAATTCCTTGCAGTATTCAATTTTCATTTCTAAAACAAGGTTTTTTTTACTTTATTTTTTATTTATTTGAAACTTTCTTAATTTATTACACATTCTAAATTTTAAATAAATACAACCAAATAATAGAAATTGTAATTAATGAAATTTTTGATTGATAGAATTAAAAGATTCCATCATTTATAAATTCTTACGAATTTGATGATCTTCTCATCCAAACACATTGTATTGATTTTTTTTAGCTCACCAGCTAGAATTGGATGGTTGTGGAAATTTCTGGTCACATGCCCAATCAACTCTCGCTCAAGTCCTCAACAAACTCCCTCATTAGAAAATTGGATGAGATTCCAATGCACCTTTACTTTTTAACCTTTTATTTCAATTTTCATTTTAATATTGGGTCTTTAATTACCTTTTCCTTCTATAAATTGGCCCCTCCTCACCATCATCAACCTCTTCCTCTTCTCCTCCCCCCTCTCTAGCTTTCAGATCTTAGCCTTCCTCCTCCTCCTTTCTTCTGAGGGCTGAAGCTCTGCTGGTTTAGGGTTCTGTGCTCTGAGTTCTGTGGGTTTGTTCTTACAATTTCTGGGTTTTTGTTCTTGAATCTTGTGTTTTGTGTTCTGTACCTAGAACCCACATAGGTTCAATCAATTTAGTTTTGTGTTTCTGAGGTTTCGGAAAAAACAAAAAAAAAAAAAAGCCTGGAAAATTAATCTTGATGCTGACTATTTTATCCTTGATGTTTGAGATTCATGTCTCCGGTGCTCAGTGAAATCCTCCGTTCGGGGTTTATGGTAGATTCCGCCCTCAGGCGCAGGACCCATTTAGTTCAATCCTTCTCCGTCGTCTTCCTTTACTGGTTCTATGTGTTTTCATAAATCAGCTTCCAACACAGCTTCGTAGTACTATTATATTACCTAATAAATACTAGTAATATTGGAATAATCGGGTCCTGCGTCTTTTAAAATCTCAAGTCTTGTAATTCTGTTTGATATCATCGATCTTTTTTCCGGGTGAATAATATTATTTCATCGTCATATATATATGGCATCTTCGAGTGGAAACTCGTCCGGCTCTCAGCTTCTTCAGAATTCCGGGTCCGAAGGGGACCTTCAGCATGTGATGGATCAGCGAAAGAGGAAGAGAATGCAGTCCAACCGGGAATCGGCGCGGCGGTCGCGGATGCGAAAACAGCAGCACTTGGATGAGCTGACGGCTCAGGTGACCCAACTGAGGAAGGAAAACGGTCAAATCCTGACCAGCATAAACATCACCACCCAGCACTACACGAACGTGGAGGCCGAGAATTCGGTTCTGAGGGCCCAGATGGCGGAGCTCAGCCAGAGACTGGAGTCTCTGACCGAGATCCTCAACTATATCAACGGCAACAATAATAATGGGGTGTTTGAAACCGAACCGGGCCAGCTGCTTCAGACCGGCTCCACCGCTGCTGATCATAATAGCTTCATGAACCCTTGGAATAATTCTCTCTATTCAAACCAGCCCATCATGGCCGCTGCAGACATGCTTCAGTACTGAAAACTGTTCATGATCATGATCATCACCACCATCCCCCCCAGAGGTCTGTGATTGGTCTATTCCTTGTTTGTCTTGCATTAGGGTCTCAATGAGTGGGAGAGGAGAGAACAGGGTGTTCTTTTATTTTGGTTGCTGCCAATCTGCCATATATAAGATTATGTGTAATATAGAGAGAGATTATATAATGTAAAGCTAGATTTATGTATCAGGCGGCAAGTGATTGGGTGAAGCAAAAAATGACTCTGATGATGAGACCTTGGCCTGATGCTGAATTGGAAAGGTAGCAATGGAGAGGGACCCAGAAAAGGGAGTTCTTGATTTGTAAAATGGAATTTGGGTCATTAATCAATTATTAGTATTAGTATTTGTGTGAAGGGATTTTATGTAATATTTTATATATTTAATTTTCTTCGTCTTCATTTGAGTAGTGTTTGTAGCTCTTTTTTTTTTTTTTTTAGCTCTTAATCTTTAAGGTAATACTTTTGACTTGATATTTCTGTTTTATATGATGATGACCATACTCTTTATTAAAGGGTGGTTGTTCACACCAAAGGAGCTTTTGGTTGCTTTCAAAGAGTTGGTTTTTTTTATATGCGATTGATGACAAATAATTGACAACTTGTTTACACCATATCGGTTTGTCCAACCCATCTTTTATTGTTTGTGATGGCATGAGAGTTTGGTTGGATGCATTTTCTGTTTTTTAGCAGATGATCTATGATTGTTACTCGCACTTGAAAAAGTCATTTTACACTCTAGAAAACTTGTCATTTTCAACTCACAAAATAATTACATAGGAATGCAGAATGATTATTCGGGAGGGCAATAAAGTTTGTGAAAGCTTGTAAATCTAACGGTTAAAAGCACTTACACATTTTTTTTTTTAAAGGAAAAAAAAAAAGGTGTACGTGCTTATACATATGACATTCTCAAATATTCACCGGACACTATTACCATTATATAAAGTACATTACTAACACAACAAAAAATAAATACAAAATATTAAAATAAAGCTCAATATGCAAGTCTCCAATTATCGCTAAGATAAGACAAATTGTAGGATAAATTCTCGATTAGAATCTAATCCAAGGAAAAAAGTTGATCCAAGTTGAATGTGGTTAAGAATCTTAGAAAATAGTGGATTTGGATCTTCTCCTCACTTTCACCTAACAATTGCGTTGTCATGAGTAACAAAATACAGTTCTCCTTAACACGCGCTTAGAACTGTTGTTCGTCAAACCAGTAAGTAAGAAATACGGAATATCATCATAATAAGTAGATAACTTTGCTCCATTACTTCCTTTGAAATGAGTAAGTAATAAAGTTGTCGACTCAAGTATTTTTAAATTTTTCCTTTCTTTTACCCCCTTTGGTGTGTATATCAATTAACTTTCTAAGACAATCAAATATTTTGCAGATTGAGATTTTGTGTATACAAATATGGTTTTTTTTTTTTTTTCTGTAGAATGGTTTCTCTGTTTATACGATCTCGGTTTAAAAGTAAATCTTAGCATAAAAACAGGTAGTGGCACTTCCAAGAAGGAAATCGGCAAAAGAATATACCAGTTAGAGCTTAATATTTACTACTCTGTTTTCGAATATGGATGATAAGTTAAACTATAAGAAACATTATCAATTTGCCTTTGATGGATCTCTACCTCTTTCCCATATTTCGTTTATTGCGCCAATTGCTGGCTCCAATTGCCCCAATCATTTTTCGGCATCTGGTGTCAATTCAATGTATTCTCTGTCGTTTGATTCAGCTTTCTACCATTTTTGAATTCATCATGTTAATATTGCAAGTTGCAATCAAACCACCCAACACAACCTAATCAAAGTGTACCCTTTTAATGCACTCTAGCATTAAATATACAAATGATTTACATAGTAGGATTAGTGATATATAGTGATGCACCAGGCGATTTACCTTATCAATCTTTGGTTGAAGCAGAGGGGCAGAGCATCATATAAAAATAGAAACATCATGTTGGTGGTAGGTAAAGTACATTGTAGAGTGACCATGAAAACTTCTTGATTATCTGATGGATGCCCCCATATTCCCCATGCAGTATATGCCATATAAACAAGTATATTCCAAATCCTCTTCAGATTTGGTTCACAAACCAAACTAGTATACAATTACAACCTAATAAACGGAGCCAGTATATCACTCCATAAACTCAATCTACTTGACATTACTATACATCAATATATCGTAGATGAATTGTTTTTATCTAATTTTTTATAATATAAGATAAAAGGGTTTCATTTAACTGTGACACACCTACATAAGACGAGAGACAACTTCATATCATAGTACAAAAGATTTCAAATTAATGTATTTATACATTAACGTACTGCTGCCAGTTTTTACATGATATATCTGCAATTCAGTCAATATTAAGGGTGTTTCGACCTAGAAAATATATGCTATTTCCAAATTAACATGGTAGTAACCAGTCATCAAAACACAAAGAAAGGTGGGAGAAGTGGGTTAATTAGGTAGAGTATCTTTTATTAATTCAAAAGAGGAAGCAGAGGATGATGAAATCAATAGTAAAGGTTTGAAAGTTGAGCTTAAACAATGTACTAAGGAAGTTGTTGATGATGAAGGTAACTTACCTTACCAGGTATTAAACAAAACGCAGTGAGAGTTCAGAAAAATCATGATGTCGTTTTCGATCTCCATGGATCTCGGACTTTTGGTGTAGTGGGAAGCTTAGCTAGTAATTATTATTTATAGCTAATGGCCTTACGTCTTGGGGAAAGGCTGTGATGGTATATATTCCTCGAGTGTGTTTTGGGTCGTCGTTCTCAATTTAAAAAAAAAAAATTAAATGTAAATCGTTCAAAGTTCAATACTGCTCTTAATAATTTTTATGGGATATCTTCACAAATGGTGTATGAACTTTAGGCATTTGTACACTTTGGTGTACCAACTTTCATAACTATTAGAATGGTGTATCAAGTTTGCTTCAATCTTGATACACCATTCTAATAGTTATGAAAGTTGGTACACCAAAGTGTACAAATGTCTAAAGTTCATACACCATTTGTGAAGATATCCCTAATTTTTATCGTCTAATAACAAGCAGGCAAATTAAAATATTGTAGTAAAATTGAAAGAGATTTAATTGAAGAAAAAAAGAGTGTGGACAGAGTCTATTTGTTGAAAAGTAGATTTAAGCACAAGTAAAATGTGTAGATGGAGTGCGGAGAACACGGAAAAAAACTTTTTCATCTCCAAATATATGAATTTTTGGATTTGAGGCTGCCAATACCTAATTTTTTTGTTTGTTACATCAGCCGATATCTATTATGATCATAGTTTTCAGAAGTGATAGTACACTTATATTGTGTTGACGAAAATGACATTGGAGCAGCTCACCTCACTCAACGTAAGATGGACCAAACATTATTTGATTAGATTCGAGGTTATGCTTTTTAAATGGATTGCTGCATGAAAAGCCACCACAATGACTTCCCCCACCTAATTAGATAAAACAAGCTAATAATTAAAGACTAGATGAGAAGGCTAAGCTAATACCTTTTCCTCACAATTTTTTTACTCTGCAGCCGTTGTTAATTTAATTAAAATAAAATTAATAGGTTAAGTTTACATCATTCAAGATTTCAAGTCATCCATCCACAGTTCTATTAGGCTATCCAGAAACAAACCTCAAGTCGGGCCTCGACACATCTCTACTCTAAGGCCCATGCATGATATCGGCCCAAACCCAAGATAACGTACCGGTAGGTTTTCCAGAGTGCAATGAGTAATAGGGGATGGCATGGTATGAACAGGTCAAGAATCTAAGCTATCAAGAAGTTTGCTTAACTATTCAAATGCATATCAAACTGATTTGTATAGGGTAAACCTTTGGTACCATTTCCTCTAATTTCTTAACCACACCACAGCATAACATTAGCATTTGAAACTACGAAAGAGTATTTCTGATAAAAAAACAATGAAATAAGCAAACGACACCTCGGTGAGAATTCTGCTACAACACAAATGTAACCGACCCAATTAAAACCTCTACACATAGGCTGTTTCAGAACAAAAACCACTTCTGCTAACAAGTTCCTCTCTTACAACAAAGTGCACACAGTTGGAAAGACAGCTGATTTTACTCCTATGCTTTCCGTTGACCTATTAGTCATAGGGAATTTGAATATATGCAGCATCACAAACAAAGGGGATATCAGCGTACATACCAGCAAGAGCACAGCGTATGCACTCCAACACTGTAAATAGGTAAGCAAATGCAACGGCTGTCCAGAAGTGCATCCCGAATTTACCCCAGTAAATAGCAAGTGGCATCCAACGGCTCACAGTCCCTATCACCTGCAAGGCAATCTCCAGTAGCATGCCCATCACCACATGAAATCTGAAGAAGTGAGGCCACTCCTTTCTCCTCACAATTCCAAGATATGCCACGAAAAAGTATGCCATCAAGAACCAGCTGGGCAAACTCCCAATGGCGCCAAGAAATGGGTATGTGAAGAACTCAAAGTCTTCCAGGAAAGGGTGCAGGTGATAGGCTGTCTCAGCATACATCCATGTCTCGTGTAGGGGCATTAAGTAGGGGAGACATGCCAATGTCCTCCACCACCACTTTGGCTTCTTCATCATGGGAGGGAACCGAAAACTGTACGGGACATCCTTAGATGCTTGAGGGGCCATACTGGATCTGCCTCGCCTTTGCAGTGTGGGGATTGTGCGTAAAAGGCTGCCTTGATCCCCACTGAAAAATGGGCTTGACGCAGCACGGGGGTGCAGAAGCGGCATAGCTACAACCAACATACTATAAAGAATTAAAACAAGCACTCACCATATGTGTTGGCATGAGATGCCAGAGATTGTGGAATCTATATGTCCTAGCTTTCTGATAAGTTTATCTGAGAAAATGAGTGATTGTCTGTCTGAGAAAATCGTAAGTGTAATGTGTGTGGAACAAATTCAGAGGATGCTGCCTCAAATGGAGAAGGGTGTATAAGAATTAAAACACGTAAAACACAAGTAATGGAGTACAATAGAAAAGGACTACAACTCTAGTCTTATATACAACCAGGATAAGGCTTACCCTTCTGAGGGGAACTCCATGAACTGATACATTGAAAAGCACTCTTACTTTGAAAACGAGGAATGCATGACAACACAGGGCTACTGCATATCGATGGCTTACATACTCTCGAATTTACAGATATAAACCCACTGGGTCTGGTACATGCATTTGGAATCATAGCCAAGTACCTAACACAAAAGCAAAATTTCGAACAAATTAAAAAAAAAAAAAAAACTAAATGAACAAATACAAAAGTCTTAGTTATTAACCTGTAATTATCCAAGAACCAACCAAAAAAGTTTCAATTGAATGAACATTTACAACTACTCCAACCCACTGACAAAATAGAAAGCAATGAACCCTAAAGTAAGAATCTTTACTTTGATTCCAGGCCAAAAAGGATAAACACACAGCAACCTAATCATCACGAAGCTTTGGATTCAAACAATTTCTAAGAAAAATGAAATTAACGGTAACCCAATCCCTAATTTCATATCAGAAACGAAGAAAGGAGCTACCTTTTGCTGATACAGAGCCGCAGTAGCTACTAGGAGAGCTCCAGCTCGATCAATTTAGGGTTTTCTGTACCAATTTCGTGTTGGGGAGATGAGACCGAGACTGAGAGACACCGTATCTGAAATCTGAATAGAGAGCTAGACTAAACAGAGAAAAAGACAAAGCAGGCCGTTCTATATGGGCTTCAAGCCCAATTTAAGATTGTGGGCCCAATGGATCAACTAACAGGTTTAGTATTATTATTATTATTTTAAAAAAAAAAATTCTGAATTTTTCCTAGTCCTGGTTGGATTATGTTTCCTAGTCAGTCGGTTTGTATTTCCTATTTGGTTTGTATAATGAGGCGAGTGATTGTAATTAAAAAGCCACCATTTTTCTCAAAAGCGAAAACCCTAATCAAAGAAGAAGAAGGGAATCAATTGATGGCATTCCGAAAGCGATCCAAGTCGAGGCAAGAGCAGAAAGCTGATGAGGGTAATGGTTTTGATGAGGGCTCAAGTACATCAGACTTGGATAGTAGTGATAATGTCTCGGAAAGACTTTCTGATATTGACGATGCCGAGATTTCTCCATACCTACTAACCAAGAAGGAGGCACTGTATAAAACCATCATCTGGGAAGCAATGCACAAGGATTATGTCGAGAAAAGAAGTACTAGAAAAAGAGCCAGAAAAGCCAAGGAAGCTGGTCCTCGGAGAAAGGCAGCCAAAACTTCTACCAAGCAATCGGATGAAAGGCATGGTAATCTTGCACCGGAAGTCAAAAAAGGACGGAGTTCGAAAATCAACTATAATGCCATAAATGAAGAGGATTGCAGGTTGGAAGAAGGTTTGGAGTCTAATGAGAAAGTCATCGGTGCAGAGCACAGTGAAGAGGCTCAAGACGGACAAGGCTATTATGATGATAATTATGAGTCTGAGCATCAAAACCAGTACAATGAAGAGGACGAGTCTTATTATGCAAATGATGATGGTGATGATAACGGGCACAATGATGGATGGTTCTGACATCATAAGTATTCAACCTTTTATGTAATTATACTACACTGTAATTTCATGATTTATCTGGTACGTATGCTTTATTAGTTTGTTCTCATGCTCGAGTTGCATTATGTAAACAAAAGAAAAAAATTAAATGACAATTGACAGGAGGGGGATTTGGAAAGGCTTATCAGTAGATTCAGTACCAACATGCATCAACTGCACTTTTATATTTTCCTAGAAAGAATATTTGAATCCAACATGAGATTGGAATACTTATGGGAATCAAAGCTACAGCTGGACTGAAAACAAAGGTATGTTTCGAATCCTCCATCATGAACAAATTCACCATGTTGAAAATGGTTTATCCATTTGGTCAATAATACTTTGTAATCCTGATCTATAACTAGGATGAAGAAGCCCAAGTCCTAGTTCCTTCTTCATACGAGCATTGCAAACTCTCTTCTCACCCATCGAACCATCTTTCATAACAGTGACTGCAGATTCTCTTTGTTCAGAAGCCTGTTTGATCCAGCCTGGCCATTTTTTGTCAACCAAGTCTCTTGCATACTCAAACACTGCTTCCCTTGGGGCAGGGTCATCATCAACAATATTATAAATTTCCCTGAAAGTATATTTAACAAGCCAGTGAATATAACTCTCTAAATAGGTTCGACAACAAGAATACTACTGTATACTCTTTGGTGCTGCCTAAAATCCCTTATACACATCCAAGTGTGTATTGGAATCCATATAAACAATATGCTCTGTATGCAAATGCATGCTGAAGTACATATTAGATAGGTACAAAGACCTACCTGGAGGAAGCTGTGCAAATACTGGCCTCAATGGCTTGACAAATGTCCTCAACATGAATCCTTGATGTGAACTGCCTATATCCTCTCATTCTCTGACTTTTTGATAAGGCTTCCTGCTTGATTATGGTGTCAACAGCACTGTAGTGGGAAACAAGTTATAAATCTTTTAGCATGAGAAAGAAACAAAATTTTCTCTATATATATATAAGCAGTGTCCTACATGATTTTCAGAATGGCTGATTTGCTAACAAGAAATACCATACTAATTCAGAAATTCTGAATCTTCCTTGCCTTACTGTCATACAATTTTAAAAAAACTTCTTTCCAAATTTTCATAATACTGAAAGAGTGAAAAAACCAACCATATATGTACTTGGCATAATTTCAATGAGAAAATGGGGGAAAGTTTCCTATTATTATTATTGATTACAGAAAGAATGAAAATGAAAGACAGCATAGTTTCATCCTGCTGTAATATTAATCACAACCTTCTACCAGGACCATAGATACCTCCGAGCCGAAATACTTTTGTTGAGATACCCAAACTCTGCCCCAAGTGTAACCATCCTTTCTCAGCAGCTAACCTTAATTTTCCCACTTCCCTTGTGGGGTTAGGGGGATAACTGCCACATGATACTTAAAGATTTAGTGACTGTTCAATTGATATTAAGTACGATATGATTTGCACATCAAGCAATTCCACATGCACTCACTTACTCCTCATCTACCCATTCACCACCACAATTTCCATATACACCTAACAGAAGCAATTCCACCATAGTCAAAACTAAAATCCAGAAGCATTTGGCAATCAATATATCAGATTGCATTACTTTGATGAAAATCGCAATGCTATATTGTCCAGAAAACTCTTTCAAATAAGCTACTAATAAAACAACTGATAAACGGAATGGATACATACTAGTTGAGGACAAATAGCAAAGCCATTGAAGATTTCCCCCCAAAAGTGCTTTCCTCAGAAGTTGTTCATGTTGCAGCATCTAGGATACAACAGTCAAAATCAGTTGCAGCTAATGAACTTGTCACTAGAAACATTTGGAATAGCTTTTAAACACATTAAACAAGTACTACTTATCAAATACCGTACCGGATCACCAATACCAGGAATTGGAGGGATTGACACAACCATGTGAGTATGGAGCTTCATAACATCCATGGTGGTCACACTTGACAATAAACAATATTGGGTACCCAAAATAAGCAAAAAGAAACAAGCTTTCTATAAGCTTAGCATTATTTCAAAGAAACAAGAAACGAAAATGTCACTAACTCTGGTTCATTTGCATCAAATAGGTACATATCAAAGCCCATTTCTTCCTCGAGTTTCTTCTTCTTGGTAATGCTTGTACAAGTCCCAGAGACATCCCTAACAATTGAAAGACTTAAGCTTTAGCTAAACCCTGAACCCTAAATTAAGTTCAGAGAAAATAAACATTTTAGGAGGAAACATACCATCCCTGCTTCTTGAGGTCAAGCGTCAACGCCTGTCCGACGAAACCAATTCCGGCGATGAACATCCTGTTCCGAGATTTTACGTCCGGTGCACAGGTCATTCGAATGACGGAGCTTGGGGGCAGATGACCCGATTTGAATGCCAATTGACCCGAAATTTGACACAACTCCATCGGAGAGACAGGGCTGAGAGCCTGAGATAGCAACAGTTTCACACTTTCAAGTTTAACAAGCCAGCACCTTTTTTTTTAACTTTTTTACAATTTACACTCCCAAATGTAGTATTTACCATTTTACCGAATTGCCTCAGCACTATGCATGCAATTTATGCACGTCTTGTCATTGGAAAAGAAAATG
Organism: Rosa chinensis; assembly: GCF_002994745.2. Taxonomy (NCBI): domain Eukaryota; kingdom Viridiplantae; phylum Streptophyta; class Magnoliopsida; order Rosales; family Rosaceae; genus Rosa; species Rosa chinensis. The sequence continues at coordinate 62,020,474 of NC_037093.1, forward strand.
AATAACGTGGAAGCCACCTCGGTTATGTTAGTGAGCTAGTAGCAAACCGATCTAGTCAGTATTCAGATCGAGCTCCACGAGATATGAACTCGAAACCCTTTCAAATATGAAGTTCACAAACTGGTGGGTGTTGAGACTTGAACGCTAGACATGAAGATTCAATTTTAGGCCGCCCGACTAACCTTACCACACAAAGTGGTTGGAGAATGTGAAAGGTGCCCTCAAATTTATGTTTTTTCTTTTTGGGAGAATTTCACAAATGATCACTCAACTATGACTTATTCGACACTTTAGTCACTCAACTTTCAAATATATCACTTTGGTCACTCAACTATTACTTTGCCAAGAGACATTTTATCTCACTTTAATCACTTCTCCCAGGCATTCTAATATAGATTTCTCAATTTTTCATAATTGATTGATGAAAATATCATTAATATTGTGGCAAATAAATTTTTTTTTAATGAAAAAAATTAACGAAGTGAATAAAATAATTGACAGGGTAATAGTTGAGTAACCAAAGTGATATATTTAAAAGGTGAGTGACCAAAGTGTCGAATAGGTAAAAGTTGAGTGACCATTTGTGATATATTTTTTTTTCCTATAATAACTCTTGGATAATTTAGAGAAGTTTTAAATACACACCCCTAATTACTTAATACACACTCCTTACTCAATACACTTACCATTTAATTACTCATTCTAATATTTTACTAAATACACAACCCAAATTACCTAAAATATCCTTAACCTAAAAAACCATGAAATACACTATTATTTAACTACGTTAAGGCTACTATTTAATTTGATTAGTATATATTAACATATTAGTATTTTATAATTGACCATATTAATTACTTGTGTTAGTTATTGAGAAATCCATAAGGAATTATTATTGTTCCCTTCAAATAGATGCTTAGAAATAGGTTTTGTATTATTTAAGTTCTCATCCACCAAACACCATATTGATCAAGTATAAAATTTTGAGTCGAACATTCAACCAAGACTATATCAGTAGCTTCTCCACAATGGCAGAACTACTAAATTTTCATTGTATGGTCAAACAAATTAACAATTACAAAGTTTTATACCTGTGATTTTTTTAATATTAGATAATAAATTGACTAGTCATAACTTTTAGAAAGAAAAAAAAAACAAAAAGTGGGAGTAAAGCAATTTGTTTTAAAAACATTTAATGCCATAGATTTTGAAATTCTAAATGATATGGTTTCTCACCCCATTTAATTACAATTTATTTAAGGAAAATTTAAATTAGATGGTTTCTAACTTTATTCTTGTTTTAAATGAGGATGCATGTATAGAAATATATTGTGTTTATAATGATAGAATCATATCAGGAAGATATGATTATTATTATTTTTTTCTTCTTCTAATATATAGATGTCTATTTTAGTCATTTAATCTACCTATAAAATCTTATTTGAAATATAAAATAATAAGGATGTGTATTAAGTAGTTTGAGGTGTGTATTTAAAATTTCTCGATAATTTAAATTAAAAAGTCATTTTAGACACTTCATATTTTAGTAAAATCCTCTAACACTAAAAGAGCGCCTCAATTAATAGTTAATTAATAGTAGTAGAGATTAGTCCTTTACCCACTACTTTCAGATTTCCTAGCTCAAAGGTACATGACAATCAATATTGGACTACCCTATCTTTCGACTATTGATTTGTTTAGAATAAATGAAAATTAATTTCAGAACAAAATATCAAACAACGAAGAAGAAACCACATGTATTTCTAGTAATTAGAATAGATGAACTTTTTTTCTCCTATAAAATATCGATGGAGGTCCAAAGTTAAATTCCCCCCTTTTTAATGAAAAGAAAATACGTGTGCTTCTTTGCTAGTGTATTATGTTGAGAATTGACCAAGAAAAGAGAAAAAAGAATCTTACCAACATTGTTTATATAGGAGTGCACTAATTCAGCAAGTATTCTGAAACACTCGACGATTTTATGAACAATAAACAAAGTTGATGATATCTGTTCATGTCAGCAAACATGCATGATCCAAATTTCAAACGGAATACTGCAATTAAATAAATCAATTCATTCTTGTTTCCGGCTAGTTCTTAGTTGGGATGTATTAGTACTTTAAAGTTGGTCCATACCTTGATGGTCCAACTAACCTACTTCCCCACCCACATCCAGCTCCGAAATTAAATGAGGTTAATTCAACTATAAACGAATTGAACATGTCCTCTCTCTCTCCTCTCGTTTTCTCCCTCTATAGCTAGCTCATTGATTTGAAACAACCCCAGAAAACCAGTTTATAAGCTTCAGTGAAGAAGAAAAAGAAGAAACTAGAAGAAAGAAAGATGGAAGGGCATGGACTTACAAGTCTTGTAGTATTGGGAGTTATTTCATGGACAACAGCATTTCTATTCATCAGAAAAATGTGTCCAAAGAGATCCTTTGGATTCTGCAACCGCCTTGTTTCGACAATCCATGCAACCATTGCTATAACCGTTGCTTCACTCTCTGTCGAAGACTGGAGATGCCCAGTTTGTCCTCTGGCTGCTCAATCTTCTCCTCAGCAGGTTTTTCAGTTTAGTTTCGTGAATATTAGTTAGTATTTTTAATGGTGTGCTTATGAACTTGGTTAGCTTAATTAACTTCGGAGGTTTTTGAATGGTGGAGCAGATGAAAGCACTAGCAGTGAGCCTTTCTTATCTCATCTATGATCTCATCTGTTGCCTTTTTGACAAGCAATTCAGTCTTGACAATTTCTTCCACCATTTGGTTAGCATTATTGGAATTGTAGCAGGCCTTGCATACCAAAGGGTTAGTATTTTACCTTGTTCCCCAAATTGATTGCCTTTTTTAATCCTAGCTTGGAACAAGTACATGGGCATTAAGTCTAGGAACTCTAGCAAATTAATTACATTTATTTTTGATAGCGATAGACTACTAATTAACCCCCTTTTGCAAAAGACAACTCCATGTGGAGCTAATGTATATTTAACTATGTCTACCACTATATACAATTAGTTATCACTATGGGAACACTTCGTATAAGTCAGTTAATTTTGCTTCAGCTTTTTGTTTTTATTTTTATTTTTTCACCACTAATAGTAGATTTTGTTGGGTTCAATAGTGTGGGTCAGAGATGGTAGCAGCATTGTGGATAACAGAGGTCTCTAGCCCTTTCCTCCACTTGAGGGAGATTCTCAAAGAGCTTGGTTACAAGGACACCGACCTAAACTTAGCAGCAGATGTATGCTGTTTGAGAATTCCAGAATGTTATAATCTTTCGTATTGTGGCAGAAACAGAATCTACTCTAATATCGTTTTCCGTGTTTGTGTGTATAGATTTCATTTGCAGCTATATTCTCGGTTGCAAGGATGGGAGGCGGACCTTATCTCACTTATGTAACACTATCTGCTCACAATCCTTTCATCATTAAGGTTAGTATTATAAACAGTGGAACTATCAACACGGCAGTAATAGTCATAGGCCGAGGCCTCAATAATTTCGCGACGTTGAATGAATTGTCTATGATCTCCAGGGAATGGCAGTGGGACTGCAGCTGGTCAGTACTTTTTGGTTCTACAAGATAGCGAGAATGGTGATGTACAAATTGACCAAGAGGACTACTAGTGCAACGAAGGAGGCTGACATCAACCATAAAAGAGAAAATTGAATACGATTGAGTGAGACAGATTTTTACATTTGCAAAACTGTATGTATACCATTGATGAATAAACATTTAGCAACTCAATGACCAGACTTGACTTGCTGGTATCCATATCACTTTCTCTATTTACCATATCTTGCTACATATGATACAAATGACTAACAAAAGTATGAGGCACATCCTTCTGTCAAGGATCGGAGGTGGGGCAAACATTTTTGGGCTACTGCAAATTAAGAATTGGCGTGGCTCTTTGCTTTCTGCAACACCTCCCTTAAAACTAAAGCGATCCTTTGCACCATGTGTGGTTCCAGAAATCTTTCCTTCACTCTCTCGTATCCCTTCTTGCCCATTGTCAATCTCCTCTCTACATGTGTGGTCAATTTTACGATGTTATTTTTCAGCGATGCAACACCTTCTTTACCGACAGGATGCAGCAGTCCGGTTGAGCCATTCACTACAATCTCCATGGTTCCCCCAGCTGCTGTGCCCTGGAGTGATTAACAAAAGGAAAAAAAAAAAAGAGAATTAGTTGGACCCTGTTAATGTAATCTACCAAACAAAGGACATTCATAAGATAACTACAGAACATAAGCATGATTTTTGCACGGTAATAGACAGGTACATCATCCATTGGAAGACGAAGTAAAGGACATACCAGTACAGGTAGCTGAAAGGCCATTGCTTCAATAGTTATCCTTCCAAAGCACTCTCCACGAGCCTACACATGATTATAAAGTTGAGCTCCATCCATGATATACAACACAACACAACTGAGATATTTAATATTTGTTCCCTGAAATTTTCAAATAAAAACTATCCAGCAAGATAACATCTCCTACAAAAGTTGCTGACTTGGGTGCAACCTACCTGAGAATTTTGAACAAGAACATCGATAGAAGCCAGATAAGGAGCCACAGTCAGGGTTTTGTTCACAAAGTGAACACAATCCTGAAGCTTCTTTTCTATCACAAAGTTTCGCAGTTCCGTTTCAAATTTAGTCTGCTTATCCATGTCACTTCCCACTATTACTGCATGCATAGATGGCACTTGCAATTTCTTCTCCTTAATGAATTGCAGACTTTCATGAAAAGCGCGAAGAAATAGATCCTGACCTTTCCCACGTGAAACACCTACAGTTAAATCACACATATTATTCAGAATATAAAAGTCAAATGCAAATGCATCCAAAACAGAGTAGTGCATGGAAAAACAGAGAAGTGAACAGGACTACAGCTTCAGACAACAAAAGTAATCTTTCGCCGAATGAAAGCGAGAAGTTTGGGAAGAGAAGAAGTGATTAGGGTTGTTAGTTTACCTCAACCCAAAAGTATTTAAGTTATTAGGATATGCGTCAAGTTATGTTATTTTCTAAAGATGCTACTATATCAGATGAAATTGAATAGGAATCGGGAGGTTTTAGTAGCAAGGATTCAAACTATAATCTACCACTATAATTAAAGTACATATAAATAGACAAAGGAAGCATACTGTTTATGATGGCAAAGAGTAGATCTTCATTCCGCACTCCAAGAGACTCTCGGACATGTTCACGGAGAACCCTCCTGGATACACTATCTTCTGCAACTTCCATTAGCTCCTTGCTATTTCCAAGGTGCACAACATAGGTTTTAGGCATTTTAATCCTGTAAAACAAAAAGAGAAATATTATCAAGTTCCACATTACAATTTTATGGTTGCTAGAATAAGACTGATGGTGGAACAAACTATGGTGCATGTAGTTTTTACATATCACATGATTCTTCTTACCCTAAACGTTCCCGAGTCCTATTTTTCCAATATTCTGCTGTTGTGTGTGAATCAATCATGGCACCTGCAACAAAAGGGAGGTGCTTAACATACTCCACTTTGAAATAATGCCCTCGCATTTCATGAATCCACCACAACACGTTAGGAAGAACACGAGGAACGTTTTCCCTGAGAACAGCATCCAGCCATTTTCCAGCAACAGCAGTATTTAAAATGACCAAATCTGCCTTAAGAGCTGTATCTATAGCCTTTTGACCCTTTGCAGAGAGGACCTACCAAGTATTGGGAAATTCATAAGTAGAAGGCCAACAGCATAAGGACACAAAAACAAAGCTTTGCCTTTCCTCATATAAAACACCATCAAGAGCATTGGAATGGGCAGTTAGATTGTGACCGCAAGTAATCATTTAGAAACTCAGAATCGAAAAACCTCTCAACTACAGCTGGAGGCATCAACTCTTTATAACTTATTCTAAGCCAGGCTCCAATGTGCATCACAGGCACACTTACCATTAGCAAAAGTATTACAACCGAAGGTTTAATTTCCAAGCTTTGTTTCATGATAAATTGATAACCATACATCTTAATGACAGAGCACTAGAGCAGAACGCAAGCTACAGTTCCAAAATCCACTATAACAAAAAAATACTAACAGTCTAATACATGAGAAAAAAAACTCAAAACTCAAACATTCCACAAACTTCTACTCATTCACATCTACGACGTAAACCAATATTTGTGGCAGTTTCAGCAATGAAACACACAATGTCACACCACAAAAAGCAGAGACTTGCAGTGAGATACTGAATTCTAGAAACATACGATCACCTACAAAAATCGAAGAAGATGAAGCAACATAAAATGAATACCTGTACTCCTCGGTCCAGCATTTTATTCTCCAGACTGTAAATCACCTCGTCGGATTCCGGTGGCTTTTGGCTTGTTATCCAAACAACCTCCGATCCCACCCCTCTCAACAAGAACGCCAGCTCCATCAACAACAAAGGACCCCCTGATAAAAGCAAAAAATCAAAAAAATTTCTTCATCTTTTTTCAAAACAAGAAAATTTTTGATAAAACGAATTTGTTACCGGAAAGAGAGAGCTCGTGTGAGACCAACAGAACCAGCTTCGACTTCATGAACCGCAGAGGGCTCGGTCCGGCGTCGTTCCGGACAACTCTCACCGCCTCGGCGGCGGCTCTATTATCATCTTCAAAACGACTACTATTTGCGTTGCAGGAATCAAACGCGGTTCTCATGAAGAAAACCATAGCGGTGGAGAGAGAAAACAATGCCAGAACCACCAGAGACCATTTCTTCTTCTGCATAATCCACGCATTGTTGGCCTGCTTCGCCATCGACAAGTCTTTCTTTGTTACTCTGGTTTTGATTTCATGGATTTTTGTATCCACATAGTTTTGAATCCTATCAATTTAGATCAAATCTGGGATCTTTAGTCTTTGAGACTATTTAATTACTGACAGAGCTTCAGGGTTGTTGATGTTAGATAACTACTACCTAGTGTGGGGCTCTCAACTACTCTACCCCACAGGCCTTTGCAACACTCCTTAAAAAGTTACCCACGCTTGTTGGGCTTTCCATTGACGCTGAGGTAGGGCTGTTTTTGAGGGGAAACAATTAAAGGAGAAAAGACTACATCAAGAACTACAAATAAAAGTTTGTAAGAGCCAGTTCACCCGTTGAGTCATCGAGTCAGTTCCTATTCATTACTTTTTACCCTCTGAATCACGGGCACAGTTTTCAAACTGACCTGAGTCACGGGATCAGTTTGCAGGTCACAAAATTGACTCAGAAAGTGACCCAGGTCAGTTTGGAAACTGTGCCCGTGACCCAGAGGGTGGAAATAAACATAAAAGCACCCGGTGACCCAACGGGTGGACTTGCTCTAAGGCAACTCGACCCAAATAGTGAAAATACGAAAGCACTTAAAAGCATTAAGATAGAAAGATAGTTATCCCGAAACTGCTCATCTCTTATCGAGTGTCTGAGATTTGCCAAAGCGTCCGCCACAAAGTTGACTTTTCCAAGTACATGTTGGGAAGGTGATTGAGCCATTGAGGAGAAGAGATGGACATTTGGAGAATAGCGTGAATGACTGTCTTGAAATCTTGAATATCCAAAGAACACAGCCGGAGCCATTAACACAATTGATGATAAGCTGAGAGTTACCTTCGACTATAATATTTTGGAGACGTTTAGACATAGCTTTCATCAACATCAAGAAGGCCAATTGCTTCTCGGATTATTATGGTCGGATCGATTTGGTCTCGGTTTTATTGCTCTTATTTTGGAGCTTATTTTATAAAAAACAAATAAATAAACAATATATAGAGTGAAATGATACACTACATTAACTGTGTATCGGATACACTAGAAATTCATGATCTCGAGTACATGATTTTAAATATTATTTGTTTATTGTCTAATTCCATCCATGCTGAAGGTCTAATTATTGTGGGGTATTATGAATTTAGGACATTTGGGTGCTCAGTGTAATCAGCAAGATGAAGGATTATTGAAACTGATTGGAAAAGAGGAGGAAAAAAATGGGATAAAAGAGGAACCAAAGGTAACGAAGAAAAGAACTTTGGTATTTGCTCCTCAAGAGTTCATACACGTGAAAAGGTTGTCATATTCTGAAGGGATAAAAGAAACGAATTATACTTTCTTTTCTGGTACGGGGAAAGAAAAGAATTATACTTTGTGTGCATGAAGTTCCTGATTCCAGAAACTGCATAACCACCAAGAGAGAAAAGGAACAATGATTAAAGTCGTGTTTAACTTTATTTCATTTAGGAATTAGGATGTGTTTAACTTTTGGACTATAATGTGCTTAGCTTTTTTACGTGAGAGGAAAGAAAGCCGAAAGCCGAAAGTGAAAAACTGGAAAAGTGCTAGCTTGTGGAATTGTTCTGCAGCTTGCTAAAGTTAATTAAAGGCTTACCATAGTAATTAACCAAAGTAATTTGTAGAAAACATTCATTGTCAAAGCCATTTGTTTACAGGAATTGAAGGCTATAGATCACACCAAGTTAACAGTTCTGAATTATTCAGCACATAAAAATTAAGAAGCTAGTGCTTCTCAGTTAAACTACTTAATTAACTCGGCGACAATTCTTCCTAACTTGACCCTTAAGTCCAGTGAGAGGCCTAATGTTCCCCATCTTAACCATGGACTTAGCAAAGTGCTGGAAGAAGAGGCCCTCATCATCCGAAAAGCTCTTGACCAGCTCCAGTGTCTTCCCCACATTTCCGGTGAGAAGCACTTGGTCCGAAGTAAGAAGTCCTTTTCCCAAAAGTATGAGCTTGAAGTAGGTATTGTCAAATCTTGCAGGGGAAGAGAAGTCCAAGGGGCTTATGTTGTTGTCACCACCTGAACTAGGGCAAACCGATTTCAAACCAAAGTAGTAGGATCTTTCAAGAGTCGAGTCGGGTTGGTTGTTCCCATTTTGGTTGTACAGCCTCTGCTTGAATGTCACGCACCTTGCAACCCCAATAGTATGCCCTCCTGCATTAACAAAATATTAATGGCAAAATGGAACAAGATTAAGTCCACGGCGAGGTTCAAAAAATGAATCACTTAAAAAAAAATTTCAGTACCTGATAGTGTAACAAGGTCTACTTCATCGAGGCCTTGACGCTGGAAGAAGTTTAAGAGGGTTGGGAGACTGGAATTTGGTGCAGGAATGTTTCTGTTTGAGCCAGTTAAACTTGCAGTCGTCGAGTCCCTTCTTCCTAGTGGTAACACCCAATTTGGTCCACCACTCTGTTCACTCAAGCTTGCTTAGTCAGTAAAATGGATGACCAAGTAAATTAAAATTAACTTAGGCTTAATCAATGAAATGCTGCTTACTAGTACAGTGGAGCCTCTAGCAGAAAGAGCAAGAATGTCAGCACAAGAAACAGTCTGAGGGCAAGCTTCTTCTAACTTGGCCTTGATCTCATCTATCACTTCAAACCCTCTAAGTGAGTTCTTGTTTGGACCAGAATTCTTTTCACTCGAAATTGTCGCGCTGTCGTCCAGTAGCACAGATGCATCACAACCCTGTCAAAAGAAATTCATAATTTAGCCATATAGTATGCGGTTAAGTATAACAAGCAGTACTACTAGCTAGTAGAACCAGCAAATCATAGTGAACATGACTAATATAGACCTGAACAAAGCAGTCATGGAAGTGAAGCCTAAGCAAAGAGGCAGCCACTCTTGGATTGTTTGCAATGGCCTTGTGCAACACAGACATGACAATATCATTAGCTTGAGGGCATGAGAACTGATAGTATTCCGGAAAAAGACCAGGGTACCCTCCTCCACCATTGCCACTGTTTCCACCGTGACCTCCATTTCCACCAGGACTACCCCATCCCCAGCCAAAGTTGAAACCGACCGGGTGAGCTACGCAGAGTGTGGTCGAATAGACCAATGTCATTGCCACAAGAGCTAAACAAGTTACTTTGAAGCGTGCCATTGAATATATTCAAGAATTTTTGAGTCCAAGTTTGAGTGTCTGGCATACTACTTTGAGCCATGGCAATTTATAGAGCTTAATGGAACCAATCAAACCACTCTTCTACCAAATCCTCTCTGATATACCTAATGTGGATAACAAGAGCCAAGACTGTGTCAAAGTATTCGTGTTCTGCCTTTCTGGTATTACCTGCTCCATGTACTAATTTCTATGAATTCTTAGGCCAGAATCTTCTCCACGTCACTAATGTGCCACAATTGAAAACCATTCATTCCTTTTATGAATTTATCAACCTTTACATATGGGAAGGTGACTTCTTTCTTTAGTGAAATGCCAGTGTTGAACTTACAAAACTGGAATAGCTTTAACTTTTAAATTCAAAGCATTGCAGCTTCATTTTTACACTAGATGGCAAAGAAGACAACACAACAATATGAAAGTATAAAACCGCGTATTTGGTGAACACATTCTGACAGATATTGGTGTCACATTGCTGATTTTGAATCGGCGTTTGAAAGTTTCAATGGTGCAAGCTAATGGTGCCTATGCCCAAATTCATGCAATTCGTGGCTAACGGTATATCTTCAAGTGTGGTTAAACACATCGTAAGATGTCGTTTGCTTTTCCAACCCTATGAGAACCAACTCATGAACTTTTCCCCAAAAAAAAAAAAAAAAAAAATCCAAAACCGAATTCTTGTCACCCATAAATAACTATTTTTAAACAATTCTAGAACTAACAAAACTCAAATCTTAACACAATTTATTTTATGATTTTCAAAAGTCCGAAAACCAATTGGCAAATTCGCAAGTACCACCACCCATTACACTAGTATGAAATCAAGAAAATTGTTTCAAAGGCCCAGAGCAGTACAATTACTTGCGTCGAGGACAATCTACCGACTCCCCATGGACCAAGATTTCAAACATTAACGTGACCAAGAATAGTTGCTCTTGCCGAAATAAGATGGAGCGAGTTGTGTTTGAGATGCTATGCATTAGGTTAAAAGTCAATCTGAAAAGAAATGCTGCAAACTTACTCTTGATAATCTATTAGACCATCACTAGTTTGTAAGTATCTTACACTCGTTAGAAACAAGATACGAGACCATATGTACAAATTACTTACAATTTCTATCTACAGCCATCGATTCAAAGTAAGACCTCCACACAGTATTTGATAATGCTTGAAGAAAATTAAGATCATGATATGCATAATTGCCTCAATGGTGTTAGTAGCCTTGCAAACCGTAGAGGTACGTGTGCCTTGATTAGTGTACCGTGCTCGGTATATTCCTATAAATATAGAGAATGTTAGAATTTGGAAATACTCTGTTTTTACTTCACAAAAGAAAAAAGAAGAAGTAGAGAAGATAGTAGGAACAAAGATAATAACCAACATCCACTGGATACTTACTGTTCTCTCCACCATTCCAACCTTATGTATGGTACTAAGAAGCTCTCCTTTTTCAAATGGGATCAAGGCTTCCACCCATACCATAGAGTCCTGTTAAACAAAAGACATTCTTATCTTTTAACTTATAGGAGCACAGACATTACTCAGAGTATGAAAACGTGGCAGAGAAACAATTAGTACCTTCAATTTTTCCTGGATTGCACTGCAGAAATCATTTAAGCCCTGGCCACTCAGAGCAGATATGCAAACAACATCATCTCTCTTTTCTGCTTCTGTTCTGATGCTGTCAGGATTGCTCACCTTATCAACCTGCAAAATATATAGCTGTCTATCATCAATCTTATGTATAGATTAGAGGAATGAAAAGATAGTACATTGCATATACCATTACTATAGTGAGTATAATTAAGATAACACTTGACATGCAAAGCATTTGTCCAGTAGGCTAAATGGAATCAACTGAATCACTTCCCATCTAATTTAATGATCATCTGACTTAAAAAAAACCCTATTGCACGATCAGCAGATAAGATGAAAGAGTTGCAATATATTGTTTAGTTACTGAATCACCAAAAAGATTTACTGTACCTTGTTCCACACCATCAACCTTGGTATTGAAGACACATCTAGTTCTGACAAAACTCTGTCCACAGCTTCTATCTGTTGCTCGGCCAGTGGATGACTGAAGTTGATAGCAATATAATAAGATCTCAATGTCTGTCACCACGAGTGTATTTAATAGGATGCCACTTTGTACCTGATATCAACCACATGCACCAGTAATGCTGACTCTGATATCTCCTCAAGAGTTGCTCTGAAGGCCGCAACCTATAAGATTCAGTTGGAGAAAATAAGTGAAAGAAATTATCAGTTTGACTCTGAAATTGGATTGGCATTCATCAAAACTTTTTCTTTTGCAGTTAAGTTCAAAATGAACAAGGGGAGAGAATTAAACTGCACAAGTGGTGGTAAATTCATGAATAAATTGTGCAAGTATCTCACCACTGTAGTCGGTAACTTCTGAATGAAACCAACAGTATCTGTGAGAAGAAATTCTTTCCCGTTCTTCATCTGGAAGAAATTGAAACAAGAACATAGCTTACCACAAATTATTCAAGATATAAAATATTAAAAATTCAGCACAAGACTACCATATTAATGGGAAAATTGAAATGATGCTATATAGAGCATATCAATGAAGTCCCAATGTTTCTGCTGTAGCAGATAAATCAATGAGAGATTACATAAACCCCAAGATCTGGACTACAGGCCATTGAAATAAGTTCATAGTCACTTGAAGAAATAGAGAAGGTACCACATGCCAATCAAGCTTTTGAGCAACATGCAAGCTTGTGAAACTAGATAAAATCACTACTGTTCAGTTATTTAGACGGTAGAGAACTCATACTTGTGCTGTAATGAGAAATTCCTTTGATTGTGATCAACCTACCTGAACCCTTCTTGTGGTTGGATCTAGTGTTGCAAATAATTGATCCTCGGCAAGCACATTGGCTCCAGTCAATTGATTTAAGAGAGTACTCTTTCCAGCATTGGTGTACCCAACCTAGTTTCCGAAAGCATTACATGTACAGCATCAACAACAGGTAGAAACCATCTATATAATTGTGAATCCAGCATACTACGAATATACTTACCAAGGATACTACTGGAACTGGTACTGAAAGCCGCTGATTCCGGTACTGCTTTCTATGCTTTCTAACAGATTCTAGCTCCTTCTTGAGAACACCAATCTAGCATCACAAACATGTTTGCAGGCCAATCAATTTCAAGAGAGAATTCTAATTTTAATGAAAAGTAAATAAATAAAATATCTGAGACAAGGAAAAGAACAAAACAGAAACTTTTTCATGGCATTGACCGGAACCTACAATCTAATATTGCTATAGAAAGAACTATATTAAGATAGAACATATTGGAATACTGATGATTCGATTATGGGGGTTTACTTGAGTACGTAAGATACGCTTATCCACTTCAATTTGTTTCTCACCCATACCCTTCACTTGACCTCCTGATTGACGCTCAAGATGAGTCCACATTTTTGTTAGTCGAGGTAGCTGGTATTCCATCTGTGCCAATGTAACCTAGAAACATCACAATTATCACTCTGAAAATTCTGGAATATAATGGTCTTAGTAAAGAACAACTTAAAACCCCAAAAAGAGGTAGAATTTTCAACTACCACGAGTTAGTTGTTGACATAGTTTCAAAGGGAAATTCAAAATTAAAACTACTAATCAAACAACAATAATAAATTACCTGTAGAGCTGCTTCATGTGTTGCCGCCCGCTGGTTAAAAATATCAAGAATGAGAGCAGTACGGTCACAGACTCTAACATCCCCACCAAAAGCCTTTTCCAAATTGCGTAATTGCCTAGAATAGTAACACTTGAATAAAAAAGAAAAAGAAAAAGACTCTCAAGATAACAAAAATGTGCATAATCAAAGCTGATCATACGCCGAGCGTAATATTTCTTACAAACTTAAATGAAGCTGATCATAAAAAGATCCATGTAGCTTTCAAGTATATGACACCGTTGATAATGAGTGGGGAAGGGTGCGTACAATAAACATATTTCTGCTGGTACAGTTTTCAGAAGGATTGGGGTTAAGCCGGTGAAATCTAAACAGGTCTCAAATCAATGCTCAAGAGAAGACAATTCGATTCTGGTTCAAAATCTTCTTATACATACAAGTACAATTCCACAGACACATCACAACCAATAGATACAGGGGAGGGGAGGCAGGGGAGAATCAGTATTGGCAAAATAAAATCATTGTAACTCATAGAAATCAATTTCAACAGAATCACATACATGTAAGAAACAACTATAATGCCATTATGTTTCTTACCCTGCTGAGAGCTCATCATCAAATATCACGGTCTCAACACCCAATGCATGAATTGCACTCTTGATTTCTGCAACCTTGCCAGATCCAATGTATGTCCGTGAATTTGGAGACACTAGTCTGCATTACATAGAGCACAAGCAATATAAGCTAAGTGGCCAACAGTCAGTAATTAGAATTATATATGCCAATAGGAAAACAGAATGGTTTTGTTAAGTTCCACTCAATATGTAGCGGAATACAAGAACAAAACCATATTTCAAGAATTGAATAACTTATCTTCAGAACATATTCACCTATCTTTTGAAAATATATAGGATCAACTGACTAATGAATGGATCGGATAAGAGTTGAAGAATCAGATCAAGTATAAATATTCCAACTGGGATGTCTATAGCAATTAGTATTACAGCAACTGTAAATTTTTGTCTAGCATTCACAAAGCAATGACATGAATATAGGGTAAGCACACCTGCCACCAACGATCACGACAGATGGCACCAAAGTTGGATCTTATCAAAACTAAAACTTGAAGCGACTTTATGGGTTACCATAGCTCTGAAGGTCCCCCTGGCTATCTTAGATGCACTATGGAATTTGTAAAGTTCTGTTCAGAAAACTGGCAACAAGCTAGGTTGGAAAGCTATATACTAGCAAAGAACTGCATAAGCATCGAGAAGTACTCACTTCTGATATGTGGAACCAACAACCATTAGTCCAGCAGTATCAGCTAGCTGGGTCAATTCCTTGAGTGACTCCTCTACACCAAATAGATCAGCCGAATTACGTTTGTGCTCAACACCCACAATGTAGGCTTTTTCTTCAAAAATCTGGGGAAAATGAACAACAATGAAGCACAAAAAAGACTATCAGACTTATAAACACCGATCAACATGTAAACAGCACAATGCCATTGCTGTCTACTTTAAATTTCAAAACTTTTTCTAATAAATGATATGACCCCAACATTTCATTTAACCATAGCCAAAAGCCCAAAATGTATTTCTCTACGAAACCCAGCATGAACAGGAATTTCTCAAAAGTAAAAATCAATCTCACAGTAAAAAAGTAACAAAGAGATTAAATTTACCTCCTTTCCGTTCCTCAGCTTGAACCTATTCTCTAACCCGTCCTCATCCTCCTTCTTCTTCTTGTACCTCGTCGCCGGACGCACACCCTTGTCCTCTGATTCACTCTCCGCCACTCCATCGACGACTCCCTGAGCCTCTCCATTTCCTTCTCCGTCGGTCTCAATCACCGGAGGTTCCTGAAACGACAAGTCGTCCGGAGACACAACGCCGACGCCGACAGCTCTTGCGACGACTGTCGCAGAAGCATGGGCATGGTTTCTGAGCGTGAGAGGCGGTTGAATCTGGCGGTGGCGGTTAGGTTTGGCGAGAGGCCATGAAAGATAGGGTTCGGGAAGCAGAGGTGAGGAACGAATCAGAGAGCAACACAAACTGGCGCTCATTATCAATCAATTCCGTCTCAGACTGCTACTCCTTCCTTTTTCACCTTCTTCAACTTTCAATTTTCCTTTCCCAGCCTATTTAATGGTCGTTTATCTCGCGCCTTCTGCATACGACACGTCGTTGTTCAACACAATTTGTATCCTTTTTTTTTAGGGGTTTATTTGTTTGGTCCCATATTCATCCGATAAGAATTATAAACATAAAATATTATATCTTAATTTTTAACATATGGAAGAAACGACACCAATTTTTTTAATAGAAAAGAAAGCCAGACTAATTCACTGCACCGCAGATGCAAGAAGCTAAAGGATCCCTCAAATCTGTTGGCCACAGAATAGAGCTGGGATTTGAACGCTAGACCTGCGGGTTTCAGACTAGGCCGTTTGACCAGCACATCACATCAAGTGGTTCTTAATTTTTAACTTTCAAAATAAAAAAACTCTAACTATGTAAAATTTATGTGTGTTTCTTATAATACTCTAAGTTCATAAGAATCTATAAGTTAATATTTAGTTATTTTCTTAACGAGTCGTAATAGATTTTAACAATAAATACAAAATTTAATGATAATTAAAATTAAATATGTTTCACAAGTTAGCTTTAACAATTTTTTATCGTGTACCACAAACTTAATACGAAACAAATATGATACGACACAAATTTTGGCCATGCCCTATGACTCTACGTCGTATTAGTGTGTAGGCCAGAAAACTGATTACAGCGGGTCAAAACTTTAACCCGCCGGAAAACCCGAAACCTTCAAAGAATGAACTGCTTGTCGCAGGTCTCATCCTACACGGCGGCGATTTTCCGAAAGACAGGTCGTTCATTCGGGACCGGTGATCTGTACGGACCCTGGAAGCGAAAATTGGACGTCTACGCTGGGGTGAGGCTAATCAGCTTTGAATCGGCGGTTTCCAGATTCCGGACTCAGCTCTACTCGTCTGAGAGCAAAGCGACGTCGTCTCGGCCGCGGAAGAAGAAGTCAGCACCCGAACGAGTTAGGGACCCGGAAAAGGACGCATTCTATGTAGTCCGCAAAGGAAATGTCGTCGGTGTCTATAAGAGCTTCGCTGATTGCCAAGCTGAGCAAGGCTCTTCGGTAACTTACTAAACCCTGAAAAATTTACTCTTTTCTCATTTGTGTTTTGAGTGATAGAATTGAATTGGGTAAATTGGTAATATTTTTTTGTTTGTTTGAATTGGGTGTGTTAGATATGTGATCCTCCTATTAGTGTGTACAAAGGGTACTCTATGCCTAAGAAGGATGAGCAATATCTTGCTTCCTGTGGACTTCAGAATGCGCTTTACACTATTTCAGCTGCAGATATGAAAGATGAGCTTTTTGGCAAGCTTGTGGACTGTCCTCTTGGAGTAAGATTCGACTGCTTGCTAGCTTTTTCGGATGAGAAATGTTTCGTTTTGAGCAAAGAGGAATTCTTGTTTAGGGTTTCGGGTTTAATGTGATGTAATTTCTTTGGCATTTTAGGATCCAGCATCTTCAAAAGGCGAAACGTCTGACAAGACTGCAGCCAAGAACAGATCCCACCAAGAGGCTGAATCAGAAAATGTGGTGAGTTTGGAATCATAACAGCTGCTGAACTTGAATGCTGTCGTTGAAGAAAGTAAAGAACCATGCATTCATGACTATGTAGTGAAATATTTTTACTGTGTTCTTTGGCATTGTTAGTTCTGTTGCGTCTCTGTGTTGTATCTTTGTTTATCCCTTTTCAATCTTTAAGTTCATTTATGTATATGATGAGCATATAATGTGGCTACAACTTATTGCTGTGCTGTTGTTGGTTGATTATAGTATTACTATATACGAGTATGTTCCTTCATATGTGTCGGATGGACTTTCATATGGCTGCGTTTAGTTTACACAATTTCTAATGTTTTGTAGGAAGTAATTGGTTCAACTTCTGTATCAGATACTCCTTCCAGAAAGCAGGCCAAGAAAAAGGCTGAAGTTGAAGTTCCCCCTTCTGGCCGTGTAAGTTCAAGTCCAGGTGATGGTTGAAAAAAGAAAAACTAGTTTTTTTTTTTTTTTTAAATCATCCCCTAGGCCATCCCCATTTTTTTTTTTCGTTTCATCTACGTTGCCCTTGGTATCTGTAAAGGTCGTTTCTATTTCATTCTGAAGCAAAATATGCTGAAAAAAAGGACAGCATTTGACTTGAGTGCTTCCCTCCCCCGTATTTGTCTCACATTTGTATCAATCAGGGGTGAAGGAGTTCTCAGTCACTTTCAGTATTACCATAATAAGAAAATGTGTTGTAGAACAACCACCCCCACCCACAAAAAAAAAAAACAAAAACAAAGAAGGAAAAGGGAGCAAAAGACTAATGTGTCCATGCTACAATTGTAGGGCTGTACTCTTCAATTTGATGGTGCATCAAAAGGAAATCCTGGAGTAGCTGGTGCTGGAGCTGTACTGCAAGCAGATGATGGAACCTTGGTATGAATTTTACCTTTGGGATTTATTTCAGTTCCTTTTGATTCTTTTAAAGCCCTGACCATGTACTTCTTTTAGATCTGTAAACTACGTGAAGGTCTGGGTGTGGCAACCAGTAACGCTGCTGAGTACCGAGCTGTTATTTTAGGGTTAAAATATGCGCTTAAAAACGGTTTTTCCAGGATTTTTGTTCAAGGTGATTCCAAACTCGTCTGTATGCAGGTTGGTTATGTCGATATTTTCTGCTTCTCAAGCAGTTTGTGTCATCTCTGATTCACGGTCATCAATTATTGTCTTTCTATACTTTTTCTGTTTTGAAATGGTTTTCATGAACCCCTGGACCTCTGCTAACAATATTGGTTGGTGTACTGAGATGGCATCTCAGGTTAAAACAATCTCTTTGATATAATGTATATATATACAACTGATAAAGGTTACTGGCACAGGTTCAGGGTTTATGGCAGGTGAAAAACCAGAACTTGTCTACTTTGCATGAAGAGGTGAAGAAACTGAAGGATGGATTTGTCTCCTTCAAGATCAGTCATGTTCTTAGGGTGAGAGAAGTTGATTCTGTTTGTCTCCTCTATGGTACTTTTTGTGGATAATCTTGTTAATTGCATGCATATATTATTTGCTTTCATATCTGACAAGTTTACTGCCATTGGGGCTGCTTAGAACATTCTGACAAGTTCTTGTATTCCTGTAAAGGAGCTAAATTCTGAGGCAGATGCTCAAGCAAACTTGGCAATCACTCTTGCCGGTGAGTTTTTCAAATTTGACTTTGCATTTATGCAGTTACTAGATTCTTTAAACGTTCAAATGAGCTAATGGTACCTGTTCTCTTTGCAGATGGTCAAGTCCAGGAAGAGTCTGGGAAGTAGTTAAAATGATAGTCTGTTGCTGGTTATGTTCTGGGTTCGTAAATATGATATCATGAAACCCTGATGAGTAGAGGATTCTTTGGCTTCCCTCGTATTAATCTGAGAATGTGGCTTGGTACTTGCTACAATGTGACCTCCGGCATAGAATTAAACATCACAAGGCATGATTCAACTGCAAAACTGAAGCTTATGTGGATGTAGAGCCAGGTACACCAGGATCAAATAACTCGTTACACAAGTGACATTCAGATTGACAAGCTACTAGCCTTTGCAAAAAGAAAGACGTAGAATTTTTGTTAATAGAGGGAACGATCGGAGTAGAATATGAAAACCCTTACTAGCATTATTCATAGTTCTTTCACTTTGCAATAAGGTTCTTTTGGAGTTTCTATATATCTTTTCACGTCCATGGAGCAGTTATCACTTTTTGATCTTCAGCATTTAGAGTCTTTGCACAAATATCTCAATACTAATATGAGCCTCAAAATTAAATATAATTAGTAGTTCAAAGTACATGTAAGCGAACCCTCTACTTTCCAAGAGTTGCGGATCAACTTCACAAAACAACCTTCTATCTAGGTTGGTAACTTTCAACATTGAACTTCACACTTGAAATCACTGCCAAAATAGATAACTCAGACTCGAAATGACAGTCCAATCTAATTCTTCTCCCCTTTAATCATCTGTGTGATCTATGTTGCTTTCACCGGTCATGGAACTATTAGCTACTGGATTCGAGTCTTGTGAAGAATCCGCAAATTCTTCTTTGTACATTTCCTCTATCATAGGTTTCCATAGCCGAACCCGTGCATTTATGAACCAATTTGAAACCTGAAAGAGGCATTGATTTCATGATGATATTGACATGATAACTAGTTAGACCAGGTTATAAAAAAGTGATGACATATGATGAAATCAGGACATAGACAAAACTGTTAGGAAGTATTACTTGGTTCTTGGACAGGCCTGTTTGTGATGCCAACATTAGCTTCTCAGAGTCATTAGGATAACTGTATGAGCACCATAAGTAAATACACCATATACAGTTTAGCTATTTTGAATCAACGTCAAAGAAAGGGCAAGTTACTAATCAGATTGGGATTGAAGACTTACGGATGAAGAAAGTGTTCGAAAAGCCAAGTGCGGAGAATTGCCACCGAGGTCTCAGGCAGCCCTCTAATTGGTCTCCAAGCTGCTTGCCTTTGGCCATGGGTAATCCCAAGCTGTTGAAGGGACATTCTCTTCTGTCTACACTCTCGATCAAACAAGCTGAGTTGCGCTAGTCCGCTGCTCACTTTCGGAAAATCTTGCATCAACTTTCGCTTTTCTGCATATATATGTGACATTATAGCATCCCTTAAGCTGCCAAAGTGCCTGGACATGGCCTTGAGAGCCAAAGCTGTGTAAGACTTTGCTGCTCCTGCACCCACTACCATCTCAAATGATGACATCACTTCTTCCATTTGATGGTAGTACTTCTCACATCTGTCCTCAACCTGCTCAAAATAGCAAAACAAAAGTAGTCATACGATTTAGTCCCATACAAAAAAACCCTTCCAAAAAATCAAGAATCAAGAGCATAAATACTAAAGACAATGCACTACCTCTTCCAGCAAGGTGATGAGGTTTGCGATTTTCGATTGAAATTCATGTTTGTCAGCTGACATGAGGCCATTGCAACACAACTCTGCTTTCAATTCAGAAGAAAGGCCCATTGAGCCTCTCCTACCTCCACCATACATCTTCCCAAAATGTTTTTCACTGCTGATATCAACTGCCTTTCCGCCAACACTAACTATCTCTTCTAACAGTGACTGAGCTGGCTTTAGATATCTTGAATTCCCAATGACTGCTGCCAAAGACTGCTGATTCAGCGAGCTTGAGGACGAAGCAAGCGCATTCCCCATGAACGAATAGTCATCGGTCACATAATGAGCAGAATGAGAATTATGAGGAAGAAGCATCTGTGAGCCAAGGGACAGTGAGAGTGCTTGGTGCTGGTCCATTAGAAGCCTTGTGTGGCTCATATGATCCGATCCCTCTGCCGCAACTGTTGGAGGAGCATGAAGAAGGTCTAGTGATCTAGACATTCTCTCCTCAAGAGAATGAATGCTGGGGAGTTGACCAAGAGACTGAGGGTATGTGCTAGTGCTGGTTCGAAAATTAGAGGCGTAAGCAGCATCAAGCTGGTGTTGGTTTTCCATGTGGTTTTGAGCTGCCATGGAGTCAGACACAATGAAATGGTGGAGAATACTTGAGGCTTGGTTTGGGGGTGAGTCTTGTGAAACCATTGTGGACCAGAATTTGAAGGCTAAAATGTACCAAATTTAAAGGGCGGTCAACTTGTCATAGACAGCAATGGCAACATGTCCATGTCAAGTTGTAAAGCAATACATGAAGAAATCTATGAATGGACAAAAGAAGAAATCAATGTGAAGTGGGAAGGTGGGTGAGACCTAGCATTCAAGAAGAAATCTTATCTGAAACCAAGGAAGTTATAATCAAAACCCTTTTAGATGATAGGTGCAGTAATTAGTAATTACTGAATTAGAGGCTTAAAGAAAAACAGTTCGAGGGACAGCAAGCAAACCAAACCTGATTATGAGAATGTACAGGCTGGGCTGAGATGGCCCATGAAAACTCACTTCATGATCAGCAGGGAAAGAGATGGGAGTGAAATCTGAAATGAAAACAAGATGAAAAGGTATAAAGTTGATTGATTGGACTTTTAAGCTACTAATACCAAACCCTGATTGGTAGAGGAAGGAAGAAAGACCTACCTAGCTAGTTACCAGCAAACCTTGCTTTAAACAAGCATGGAAATGAATGCAGAAGTTAAGCAAGGCAAGCACCAATCTGTGAATTCAAACATTGCCTTTAATTTTGTTGAAGCAATGATTCTCTCTCCCCCTCTCTCTCTCTCTACATGTCTTGTCCTAACATGTACAGGTCTAATCCAAGCAGCAGAAAGCTATGAAACATAGACTTGTGCTAGTTCTTCAAAAGAAGCCAAGTTAATTGGCCACGTTAAATCTCAGAAAATGACAGGAGAAGCTGGTCCCCAAGAGCAAAAGCACTATCAAGCTTCCAGCTTTAGTGCCATGCAATGCAATGCTCATATTTCTTTGGGAAACTCAAAAGGTGGATTCTTTCAGCTCTCTTCTCTCTCTTCAACAGTGTATGTGTATGTATGAATCATATCATTTCACAGATTCACAGGGGCAATGTCAAAAATGAAAATTGTTCTATTACTAGTCCGGTACACACTGCATTCTGTAAAAGGCAGAGAAAAAGTGGGCTGTCTTTTGCACACTCCCAGTTCTAGGATTGTCAGCTTCTGAACCTCTAAGCATGTGGGAATATCTAGCTTTTTTATAGTTAGATAATGAAAGGACATTGAAATCACAATCTATGAGTATTGAATTGTAGATAAATGTGGGTACCTGTGCAGCTAATTAATTGGGGATTGGTAATTTTGTGCTGATGAGACTAATCCTTGGTTTTCTGGGTGGATTGATTCCATTTTTGGTTGGTCTATTTGGGATGCGCTTGTAATCATTGCCGTCTTTGTTCCTTTGGCCTCCTCACCAGTTGTCACTCTCCGATTCTTCTTCTTTTGTAGCGTTGCTATTCATTTGGGCCCTACAGGCCCACAGTCCTTTCTCCTATTACTATGATTAAAGCTGTCTGTCTCTGTCACTCTGTCTTTGTCTCTCTCTCTCTCTCTGCAAAAACCTGCATCATCATCAACCATCCCAGTAAATTTCAAATCTAAAATTTGCGCCCGAACCCAATACTGTCCCCCGTGATTATGCTTTGGGATAATCACCCTCCAAATTCTGTCCAAAATAAAAGGGTACCCTTTTGTTTTTGGGACACTTTGATTGTAAATGCACAAAAGGGTCCATCAGAAAAATCAAATCCTTGGATGCGTAGGGTTACTGTTATTCTACTCTGTACTCACTCCCAAGTCCTAAAGCTTACCACTGAGTTCTTCTTAAGGAAGGGGAGAAGGAACAATGGTTAAAAGAAGTAAACCTAGGAACATTTTAAATTACATTTTTGAAGACTTGAGGTAAATTCTAAATACAAATTACAATCATACATGTATCAGTTAAATTTAAGTTTTTTGCATCCGCGATAGTTCAATCCCATAACCTGTAAGTTTACAACCTAGATTCATGCTCACAATTTCGGCTCTACTACTGAAAAAATGGTAGCTAGATGATCTTCACATTAACAATCCTACCTGAAAATAAGCCAATTCTTGTATCACAATTATTTCCAAATGAGAGTACACACGGAGTACTTATGCAAAGTTCAAGTACCTCTTATTCCATGGAATGCACAAGATATTCCTTCATCTTATCTTTACAATTTATCTTTACAAATATGCCTAGGGCTAGGGATTCACCAATCTCTGTTATATTACATGTTGGTATTAATACACGCATCTACATCTATTTCCATTGCTAGCAGCTTCCGTCTCCTTGAACTATAGGCAACCGAATTCGGCACAGCTAAAGCAACAAAACAAGGATTCCCATTCATGTTCTTTCATATGCTGGAGGCAACAATTCAGTTCCCTCAAACTACAAAATCATGTAACAGGTGTGAATTGCCAAACCTGTATTGCTGCTGCCCTGGATCTCCATAATAACAATCCAAAGAAGCTTCTGGATCGTTACCTCTTACTTCGGATCCATTAGGTGCTGGAAATCCATCATGTTCCTCACAATGCCGCAACTCCAATGCAAGTGAGACCTCACTACCAACCGCATTCCCCAACCCTGACATATCATATGTAGCAACAGCATTCTCGTTTGCATCAAGATAAACACTACGGTCGTCTGCATTAGGCCTTTGACCATGATCTTGTAACTTTGTTATTCCAGACTTCGAGTCATGCAGTTGCCCTGGTTCAATACTATCAGCAGTTGTAGACATCATGCTTTCCCGCAACTCATCTCTCCTATCCTCAGATGCTGAGAATTCAACTCTGCCTTCTTTTAGCACATTTTCTGGTGAAGATTTCGAATCCATCTCTTCACCAAATTCTTCTTTGTACATCTCCTCAATCATGGGCTTCCAAAGACGTACCCTTGCATTAATAAACCAGTTGGCAACCTGAACAAGAATAATGTTAGTCCAACAAGTCACAATGGACAGCTCCGAGAGTCTGAGGATCAATATTCACATTTTCAACCTACAAATTATTGAATCCCAATTGCAATACCAATGAATGTTAAGGAACCATTACAGAATATATACCGGTGATCCAACTATACGAAAGCTAGAAGTCACTTTACCTGATTTCTGGTTAAGCCGGTCTGCCTTGCTAGCATAACCTTTTCAGAATCCTTTGGGTAACTGACACCAAAACCATGAAAGATTCAGTGAAATGAAGTTCGTAAAAAGTTGGTACGTAGAAGTTTCAAGAATTCAAGCAAGGGGAAAAGGTTTATAGTTACATACGGGAGAAGGAAGTGCTCAAATAGCCAAGCGCGAAGGATTGCAACAGAGCTTTCAGGAAGTCCCCTTTGAGGTCTCCAAGAATGTTGCATTACACCATGCTGCTGAAATGCCCTCTGCTGTCTGAGCTGCTGGTCCACGTAACGGAGGCGAGGTATTACTTCTCCTTGAGCATCTGATGGAGTATCTTTCTCTCCCAGGCTTCTCTGTGCCGCTTGAATCTGGCCCTTGATTGCATCATGCAAACTGCGAAAATGACGGGAAATTGCTTGTAGAGCTAGTGCTGTGTATGGTCCGGCAGCCCCATTCCCAGCTGCCTTGTCAAAAAATGCCACCACGTTTTGCATTTGATGGTAATATTGCTTGTATCTTCTATCTACCTACATCAAGGACATAACAATTACTGACCTTACAAAATATGTGCAGCTCACAACAAAACTATATGATCAGGCTAATAACTTGAATTAAACCAGGTAACTTCGACCACAAAAAATTATTTTTTTTCATCTCAACCATATTTTAGATGGAAAGTAGAGCTCAATAGACCAAGTAATTAATAAATACTTAGCAATCAGTCTTGTTTACCTCATCCAACATGGACAAAAGTTTGGTCTTCTTGTTCTGTAAATCCTGCCTTTCTACTGGTGATAACTCAACAGAAGATACGGCGCTTGGCTCACTAGGGTCGGATGACATTCTTATCCCGTCAGTCTCTTTCGAACCGTCTGTTCTTTGATGTTTGTTCGATCTAGACTGCTTCAAAGCCTTTCGTACATTTACCACTTCATCAAGCAATTGCTGAGCTGCCTTGAGGTACTTGGTGTTTAATAAAGAGTTTGAAAAACCTAATGAGTCATACAAGTATGCTTCGGAATGCATTTCTTTGGGGACCATGGAGCACATAGGATTGGAGAAATTCTGTGTTTTGAGAGAGTCGTATAAGCCAGATGTCAAATTTTCAAAGTTTCTAAACTCGTCACTTTGGCTGTAATCATCACCTTTACATTGAAATTCTCCCTTCCCTAGGATTTGAGAAGTGCTCAAAACCGAAGGGAGACTCGAATTCAGATACTGGTACTGAAACGAAGGAACAGAAACTGCAGGTGGAATTTGTGTGGCAAGGCTAAGAGACAATCCATGATCCTGAATACCACGTTTGCCATCAGGAGACCCTATCAATGAATCCCCACCCACACAATCCCTGACCGGGCCACTTGTAGGTGGAATAAACATCATTTCATTCCTACCACCATCAGACTCAGAACATTTGTTGGGGGAGAAAGAGCCACCGGACAAGACCTCGGTGTAGGATCCGGGATATGAAGCTTGATTCATATACATCATCATGTTACTAGGCTGGTCAGGATAAGAAGCAAGCTTCTCATCCCCTGGATAGGGGGTCAACAAATTTTGATTACTTAAATTTTGGAAATATGTAGCCATACTTTGTTTCCCTCTCTTTCTCCAAACCCTTAACTAATCTGAAATTGAAGGCAGAATTACCGGTCTGAATTGGTGATACCCATCTAGATCATCTACTGATTCCTATAACCAGAAAAACAAGAAACTCATCAAACGCTATTGCAAAAAATGGCCAAACTTAGCAACCACAAAGCAAGCAAACAACCAAATTCAATTATGTACCCAAATTATCTTGAACAACAACACCAAAATAGATCCCCTAAACCCAAAAAACCCATGAAACCAAACTAGATGAAAGCCAAACTAAACCCAAAACCAAATCAACCATGCACTTTAAACCCTTGTTCAGTACTGCTAAAAAGAAAGCATCTTTAACTAATTAGAGACACAAAAAAGCACTCCAAGAAAGCATCTTTAACTAATTAGAGACACAATCAAGCTCTCAGTGAAAGCATCTTTCACTAATTAGAGACACAATCAGCTCTCAAAAGGCCATGACAAAGAAGGATGCTTGATTACTATCTACAACTAGAATTGAAAAATACATAAAAAGGTGAAAGAGCAACATAGAGAAAGTTGAAATATCCAAATACCTGAAAGCAAGCTCTGGGAAATGAATTGTGTGCAGCTAAAATTGAAGTAGTAAAGTCTGTGAAAGCGAAGACTATCACGAATCAGAGACAAACAGCAATCCCAAGAGATATAAATTCCTTCCCAAACAAGACCAACCTCCTTATGATTGGAGCAACGGCACCAACTCAGACAATACTATTCATATAAAATTTGAAATTCAATAATAAAAGAAAGGGAGAATAATCAACACCAACTTGAATATTATAATCCAATACTATACTCTTTCTATCTTTTTAATTGTTTGGCCAAACCTATACGCTAACACGGAAAAAACAAGCAAGAGAAAGTTCCTGAATAAGAAGAAGAAGATGACTAAGACCAAGAGAGGTGGTGATATTGGTGGTGGTGGTTGTTTGCTTAACAGGGTTTTTTAGACGCTATTACGCTAACGGCTAACCAGTAACCACCAGTTGGTATGTTAAGTGGTGGGAGGGACTGTTTGGTTTTTCTATTTATTTATTTTATTTTATTTTTTAGATCAGATGTGAGGTAATAAGTCATCTCAATTACGTTAGTGAGTTAGTAACACACTCATTTAGTATTGATTCAGACCGAGGTTAATGAGGATATTTCAGCAAAGTCAGACTACCGAGGTTAATGAGGATATTCCAGCAAAGTCAGACTATCCTCTCTTGCAGGCACACATATCCTAAGACTCTTCAAACCTGCTAACCACATACTAGGGATGGCAAAAATCCCCAGCGGGCCGGAGCTCCATTGGATACTCGCCCCTAATGGGGGGAGAATTCGGGGATAAATGGGGAATGGGGATGATGATCCCCAATCCCCACTATCTAAGATTGGGGATGGGGCGGGGATGGTAGTGTGATCTCCATCCTCAAACCCGCCCCAATAATGTGTACATATATTTAATTTATATAAATATATTAATTTATTTTTTATAATATAAATCACAAATATATACATTTACTACTTTACTTTAATGGTGTTTTGATTTTTGCACTCACTAAATTATGATTTATGAATTTAATCATGTTTTAATTTTATTTGTTGTAGATTTTGATTTTTAAAAAGGTAATATAAGAAAAAAGTTATTTTATTTATTAAATTCTTATCGGGGATTTGGAGCGGGTTTGGAGGCTTAGTCCCCAGTGGGATGGGGACGGGGAATCCCCAATATATTTTTATTGGGGATGGGGGTGAAGAATGACCCCGGGGATGGAGATTGTATTGTGATCCTCATCCCCAACCCGCCCCATTGCCATTCCTACCACATACTGATAGAAGTTAGAAACTCGAACGCTAGACATGAGATTCCATGATGGATAACTCGATTAACCTTATCCACTCAGTGGTTCTATTTATTTTATTGTCTTGGTTTGTGGGTGTGGGTGTGGGTGTGGGTGTGGGCTTTTGTTGGGCTTGGTGTGTGTTAGGCCTATTAGCTGTGGACGTAGAGGGTGGTAGGTAGTAGGTGAAAACGTGGACATGACGAACTCGAGGAGTGTAATATAGACGTGTTTAGTTTAAGACTTCAAAGGCTAGTTGCTTTGTTGTCATGTCTGAAAGGGGCTGCATTACCAGCTTCTCCTGTTCTGTTAGACCAAACTAAACCTCACAACTCATCAAATTATAAGAGATTTGATTATAGCGTAAGATATTTAATACCTCACATTAAACATGGCATATTTCGTTGTAGGCATGAGGTTGGTGGCAATGAATCATTGTGGATTTGGATGTTGAATGTAGCATCTTGCAAATAATTGAAAATTTGGAGTTTTTGTCGTTGTTGAAGAAAGTTTTGAAGTTCAAAACAACAAAAGTAAAACGCTTACGAGTTAAAAGGAAGAAAATATTTCATCATAACACAAGTCGTGTTGCAGTGTTGCGACTCGCCATATAACGAGTGACGCAACATAAATCATTAAAGTACTTATGTACACAGAGATTGCAACATCAATCAAAACGTAAAAGATTTCACTCATAGGATGAGGATTCAGTGCACCGACATGCACTTACACCGACATAAATGGATGGTTAGATTATATTAAATACACAGTTAGGTTATTAATAAAAATATTAATTATAAATATCAAGAATTGAGATTATCTTATAAGTGTTGGGTCATTTGCACCGTCGGTGCATAGAATAATTTTCATCACTCATAAAGTCATAATACAAGTTGTGCTGCAGTGTCGCGACTCGCTAGATAACGAGCGACGCAACATCAATCATTAAAGTATTTATGTACACCGGAGATTGCAACACCAATCAAATCGTTCAAAATTTCACTCATAAAGTCATAACATAAGTTGTGCTGCAGTGTCGCGACTCGCCAAATAACAGGTGACGTAACATCAATCATTAAGCATTTAGGTACACGGAGTTTGCAACATCAATGTTTAAGAATTTATAATTTGGTCGCATTTGAGAATGTCGAGCAGATTAGTCTTTAAGATATTCAAATTATTATTCATAAATCACGAATATATAATATATTGCACAACAAACGAGTTTCGTTCTTGAATAAAAGTAGAATCTGTCACTTACAAAGTAAGAAGTACGGTCATTAAACAAAACTAGCGTGGGAATTGGAACCAGTCAATACTATTTTTAGTTTAACAGACATTATTAAAAAGACCAGACCAGTTGATCCACTAAAAAAACACGAGCAACCGTATCGCCGACGACGATTACGCAACCAGACACCACCGTGGCAACATCGCCCACCTCCAAAACCCCCCCGTTGCCTTCCCTTCCTCCTCGGGCCCCACCCAGATATTTCCACACTTGTAAAGATGCGCGCGTGACTCCACCCAAAAAAGCCTTCTTTATTCTTCCCACAATACAATACAACACTCTAGAAAAAACAAGAAAAGAGATCAGTTGTCGCGTAAAACCACGACTTATTCTCAAATCCCCTTTTTTTTTCACATCACATTTCTATTATTGTTTCTCAAGATTTCTCAAAGAACCGCGACTAGAAACCTCCAAAACGCCGCCGTTCCGCCGCTCTGTTTCGCACTCTCGCTTCCTCCGGAAGCCATGACCAGCTCCTCTGCCGCTTCACGCAAGGTCTGTTATTTTATTTTTAATTTATGTTAGCCCCAATTTTAATTTTTTTTTTTTTTAATTTATGACAATTTATGTGTGCGTAGGCTTTAAGCAAGATCGCCTGCAATCGGCTCCAGAAGGAGCTCGTGGAGTGGCAGTTGAATCCTCCGGCCGGATTCAAGCACAAAGTCACTGATAATCTTCAAAGGTTGGTTCTTTGATCAAAGTTTTAATTTTTAATTTTATTTTTTGAGATTAATTTCTTTTCTGATTTGTTTGGATTTTTTTTTTTTTTTTTGGTAAAGATGGGTGATTGAAGTGACCGGAGCGCCGGGGACTCTGTATGCCAATGAAATGTATCAGCTCCAAGTTGATTTTCCGGAGCATTATCCCATGGAAGCTCCACAGGTCCATTAAAGATTCCGAATTTTCATAAGAGATTTCCAAATTTTAATGTTCTTAATGCTGTTTGGCTGCTAAGAGTGTGGTTACAAAATCAAAGAATTGACTGTTAGCTTGTGTTATTGATGATTTAGGGATTAGGTTTTCGAGTTGGGCTGAGTGTGGTTGTGTTAGGGTTTCAGAGAGTTGAAGTAAACTAAACAATTGAATTGTATTGTATTCTCTGCAACTTAACAGTGTTTTATTAAATGATGGTTGTTTTGCTCTTTCAGGTGATTTTTCTCCCTCCAGCTCCTCAGCATCCCCACATTTATAGCAATGGCCATATCTGTTTAGGTATCTTTTTACTCTTTGAACTTTGTTTTCATGCTCTTCTCTCAAATTAGTTATAATAATCGTACCCTATATCGTTTTGCGGTTTGATGAAGATTGGTCGTTTGGTAGACACAATCAAATAAGCAAGATAGTTATAGGCCTACAAGTAAGCCATTGTTTTGACTAATGTTATTATGGCAAGACAATGACTGGTTGTTAGGTTGTTCGACTGTCATGTCTTTGCTGTTTACTTGCAAATTGGGTAACTTCATAATAAAGTTGATTTGGATTTTATCGAATTGGTAGACCATGCAAGTTAGCCGTTCTCTGTTCAACTAAGCTTGAAGAAACTTAATGTGCCTGCCACCTGCATCTGTTTGGATCATAGCACTATTTAGAATTTTTCATTACTTATTTCATTCTTCTTAACTGTTGGTGAGAAATTACAAGCCAATGCAGGTCTCTCATACCTGAAAGAATAAATCAGGGTTAGAATTGCAGTAGTGATTAGTGAAAAAAAAAAAAAAACAGTATGTAACTGAGTTCCGGCCTATACTGGATTGGAGGCTGTTAAATTCTTATGGCAAGGTCTGTAGCTTAACTAAAAGAGGAACCAGAAGTTCCAGTGCTTGCCCACAATTAGGTCTAGTAGTAAACTCTGAAAGTCAGGCAGATACAGGCGTCGAAGTTTAATTTATTTAGGTGCCATAGATAAATTGAACTGAAACTGTTGGGCCCAGTTCTTTCTGAGGAGCAGCATATTTGTTTCTAAAATCTACTATATAATATCTACATAAACCCCCCAAGGTCTATACCAGTTCATCCTCTGATCAGAGACCAATTAGTTATGAGTGAATCGTAATCTTTTGTGTACAAAATCATTCATTTGCTGCTTATGAGGCAAAACTTGCGACTCCAGAGGCATGAGGTACCAGTAAGATCATAGTCCAAGTTTTGAGGCTGTTATTGAATAAAATGTTATGAGCTTAATCACAAACTACACTTGTTTGTAAACTTTGGTCTTCAGGCACACATGCAGTACTGCATTTTTAGTCTAAAAGTGACAGGAATATCCTGCCCTATTTGTCATCTATTTTTTCCTTCGCAATATCAGCTATGGGGAGCAGAGTTTGCTTTAAGCGACAATTACCTTCAGTCTAGTTTCTTTTATTTTTTAATTTAGTGTTGTCTCCTACATTTTCTTGCTTCTGCAATGGAATACTTAATCTCTGATGGTTGTTATCTGATTGTGACAGTTGAGCTGCTTCACTATACTTGTGGGCACTTACTCGTTTTGATAATCGTTTGCAGATATATTATATGACTCATGGTCTCCAG
The DNA here is from genome assembly GCF_002994745.2 of Rosa chinensis. Taxonomy (NCBI): domain Eukaryota; kingdom Viridiplantae; phylum Streptophyta; class Magnoliopsida; order Rosales; family Rosaceae; genus Rosa; species Rosa chinensis. The sequence goes on from NC_037093.1 coordinate 62,052,084, forward strand.
CCATGACTGTCAGTTCTATCTGTATCAGCATTCTCTCCATGTTGTCAAGTTCCCCTGCAAAGGTTTGCGTTGAATTCAAGTTTTTGATGTATTTTTACCCCTTAATGTAATGAAGTAAAGCCATGACCATCGATTGTGCAATTCATCATTGTGCAGCAACGCCCAGCGGATAATGATCGATATGTGAAGAACTGTAGGAATGGCAGATCTCCCAAGGAGACGAGGTGGTGGTTCCATGATGACAAGGTGTAATGACATAACAAATAATCATTAACTTATGTATGAAGAAATGGGGCTTTGATTCTGAATACTATTTAATCAATGCCATTCAAAAGGGGAGCTGGCAGGGGCCATGTCTCTCCCACCCTTCTATACATCTTAGCTACCATTGCATACAATACTTAACTTTGGTGAGATGTTTAGTCAATCAGATTGCATACACATATTGCTCTAATTGAAGGAAAAAAAGAACATCAGACAGTCGCAAAAATTTGCTATACGGAAGAGCAATGCTGCAGCCATATGTGCAGTTATCGAAATTTCGTTTTTCTAGTTGGCCATCAAGGAACATCACTTGGTTGACCAAAGAAAATTATGTGTTTTGGATCTAATTCCAAATAATCTCCCATCAAAGAAGTTAATATCATAAATCGTCCTCACAGTCCCACTCTCCAAATCAATATTTTTTTTTTTTGATTTGTCAATCACACGGTGTCCTCAAAGGCTTTTTAGGCTCAGAGACTAATCCGTGCTCGGGGGATCTTGTCAGAACGTTTCCTCCCAGTCCCCCTGGCTACCAAGAATATATTGAGATTTATCTCTAATAAGCGTCAGCAGGATTCGAACCCGGGTGTGGGGGTTTCACACCTGGAGGCTCTTACCAAATCAATATTTTGAGTGTTCTAATCTTTGATAGTGAAATTTTATTCACACACCCAACATCACATTTTATGGGTAAATTAAATTACCAAAAGAGATATTTATATTAACAATAAAGAAACATAGTTGGAATTAAGAAATATATGCAGTTTTTTTTTATTTCGTTTCCAGGTCTACCGCAGATGGATATCATGAATTTGATTCTCAATAATTTAGCATGCATGTGATCGAGCCTTCTTATCAATCTAGTTTCAAAAATGTATTAACTGTCCAAATGATACGGACAAACAAGAGCAAGTGAAAACCGTTGAAAAATTCCTCAAGAACTCTTGTGATGTATTGTTTTGTTTCGCTCCAATTTCATCATTAGTAGTTCACAAATCTCAACAATTGGCATCTGAATATTGTCTTGGTCAAGTCCTCAATGACAAGCAATTCCCCATTGGCATTTGAGTATGTTCAACCCAACAAGTGAAAAGTAATTAAAACATTCTTTGGGTGCCATTGTATTAACTTTAGTGATGACCATGTGATTTACCGAAACTCTCACGTTGAACCATTGAGGAATTGATGCTGAGCCTTCTAGTGTAAAATGCCATTCTTTGGGTCTTTTTTTTTTTTTTTTTTTTTTTTTTTTCAACTGCAGCAATGCAATAAGTAGTCTCTCTTGTATAAGAAAAAAAATAGGTAGTCTCTTACCAGATATTTCAGCAAATATATATATATATATATATATATATATTTAATGAAAAAATATTGTGTATTGTGAATGAGAATAATTTAGGAAGTTTGGGGTTGTAAAATGTTAAAATAAAAAAATTAACATATATTATGTATTAAGTAAGAAATAATGTATCTATCATTTAACAATGTGTGAATAAAATTTCTCATCTTGATAATAAGCGAAAACAAAAATGCAAACGACTTTGTTTTCGGTTTAGAGCTCAAATCGTCTCCATATTCTTCGGGTATAATAATATCGAAAAACGGCCCACTCGAGTGTGTTTTTTTCCCTCCAGTCCAGTAGGAGATAGGAACAAATGCTAGCACGCCGACTTCCGTCTACGGCGGCTGCTTTCTCACGCCGGTGGGCCGGACTGCCGAACTTGGGCCGTACTCCGTCGTCTCTGCAATCACTCCCCGTTTTCCCTAATAAAATTACCCTGATTGCCTTCGGTTCCACCGCAGCGCAAATGTCCGCAGAACACACGGACTCAATCCCCCAGGCCTCGTCAAAACAAGTAACACTCCAATTCCATATTCAATTTGAAAGATTGTGTTTTCGGCCATGTGAAATGTAAATTTTGGTCAGTTTCTGACTTTCTTCTCACAGGGTGCTCTTAAACCCGGTTTATACTTGGTCGGAACTCCGATTGGAAATCTTGAAGATATCACCTTCCGGTACTCCTCACCCAAAACCTCTTCATTTTTTTACTCTGTTTTCGATCTCATGGTGTTTGGGATTTCGCAAATGCAGGGCTCTCCGTGTCCTGAAATCAGCCCATGTGATACTCTCAGAGGACACTAGGCACTCAGGGAAGTTGCTCCATCACTACAACATCAAAACTCCTCTTGTAAGTCTGGAGTTGTTTTCGGGCTTTTACTGATGATTGCTTGGCTGTTAGTTTTAGTTATGGTGATTTATGCTTTTAGATTGCAGCTGAGCTATCACAAGTTCAATGAATCCCAGAGGGAACAGACGGTGTTAATGAGGTTGAAGGAAGGTGAGATCGTTGCGCTTATAAGCGATGCTGGGATGCCAGGCATTAGTGATCCTGGTACGGAACTGGTGAGGGTCTGCCTCTACATTTTGCTTTATGTGTTTGTTAGTTTTGTTAGTAGTCCGTATCTTAAAACATCTTTAGGTAAGCTTGAATTCGTATGGTCAGTGGTGACAGTGTGATTTAGAAGTAGTTGACAAGTGTTATTACGGATAGGGATGTAGATGGTGGTACTACTTTTCATATGTTATGAAGAATGTAATTGGTGCATGTATAAATTTCAAGTCTTGATGTAGGCTAAACTCTGTGCGAATGAAAATATTCCTGTTATTCCTATCCCCGGACCGTCTGCTTTTGTGGCTGCTCTCTCTGCTTCAGGCCTGTCTACTGATGAGTTTACTTTTGGTAAGATTGTCATATTCCATGACATAGTTCTTGGTGGATATGGTGTGACTAGTGATATACTAATTATACTTCTTCAGTTGGATTCCTCTCTAAACATTCTGGAACTAGAAAAGAGAGACTAACAGTTTCTGCAAGTGAGGCAACAACACAGATATTTTATGTTCCTCCCCACAAGCTTCTTCAGTTTCTTGAAGAGACTTCTGCACTTTTCGGTGTTACAAGGTATATGTTTTTTTTTTTTGTCTTCACTAACTCATTAATATAAAGACTATTATTCTTCAAGTGACTTATCGGCTTTTCAAGTAGATCATTTGCTAACTTTATATTTAATTTGCAATGCAGACAATGCGTAATAGCTCGTGAACTGACAAAAATTCATGAAGAGGTAATATTTGTTTACCTCTCATAATGTCTCTGTTATGTTGCTTTGATAGGTTTCTAAGAACTTCAACTATGATGATCACATTTTAGTTGTGACCGAATTATTGAACATGTGCACAACTGTTATGAATCTCATGGCATCAGACCTTGTAGGGTTGTAAAATCAGTGTGTTTTCTTATCAACAACTGCACTACTATGGTTTCACAAGTAATTTGATTCTTCTTTTAAATGATACTAACTCTAAAGTTCTCAACATAATTTAAGACTAGTGGCTGATAATATGAGAGACTAACAGTAAATTTAAGACTAGTGGCTGATAATATGAGATATTACCTAATTCAAGAGTTGTCTCTGCAGTACTCTTCTGACTCTGTACTAGTGTTTCTTTTTTTGGCAGATTGCACTTCTTAGATTTAAGCAGAATCTATCCTTCTACATACAACCTCTGAAATTTTCTAACATAATTTAAGACTAGTTACTAATAATATGAGATATTATTTGGTTCAAGAGTTATCTCTCGTCTCTGTACTACTCTTCAGGGTTTGTACTTTTGTATCTCTATTTGGCAGGCTGTTCCTGCACTCTTTAGATTCGAGCATGATCTGACCTCATTAGTGCCTTAGTTATGTGATTAAAACCTCTTCAACAGAGATTTGCATAATTCGGGAATAACTGAGTAACTCAATTGGATCATCTTATGATACAGAACATGTTAGAACAGTGCTGCTTCTTTTTCTTTTCTTTTTTTCATGTTCAGGTCCAGTGATATGTATGGTGTTTATAGAAAAGCATGTTTTACAACTACAATTTGCACTGCTATTTATTTCATGTTTTACAACTACAATTTGGCTTATGACACGTGCCCTATTTTGATGTTTCATCAGTTTTGGCGGGGTACATTGGGGGAAGCAGAACAATGGTTTACAACTCACCAGCCAAGAGGTGAAATTACAGTATTGATTGAAGGAAAGGAAGATATTCCGGTTGAAACTCCATCAGAGTCTCAGCTTGAGAATGAGTTGAGAGATTTGATCTCCAATGGGCATAGTCTTTCTACGGTAATGACATCTATCTTGCATGTTTAATCTTCCTGAATACAAGTCCTTTGAAGTTGAAATCATGAGTAGTTCATTTGAAGCTGATTTGTTACACTTTTGCTAGTTGATTGGAATTACTTGCTGGTGTAGTTCAATTTGCTGGTCATAGCAATATAGGATATCTTAGAAATAAGAACTACTAGTTGGTCGAGATCCACTCACCATTTCTTACAAAATCATTAGAAGTTCTCACTTTACTTCTTCACAATATAAGCATCACAGAAATTTTGAGTGATCATTAGCAGATCGGAAGTAAATTTGCATCTTGTTTTAATTCCAGCAGACCATCTCATCATGATCCTCATCTGTATTTATAGGCTGTCAAATTAGTAGCTGATGGAACATCGGTGAAAAGGAAAATTATATATTCAATTGCATTGAGAAAATTCGGGAAGCAACAACTTGTTTCAGAGAGTGATTCTTCAGATCCATCAAAGCCACATCGAGAGTGACCTCAGATGCTTCCTGGTGTAAAAGTTCAATTTGCTGAGTGAACTAGTGACTTGTATGTCTAGTGTGCTTCACATTTTTACTCCAATCTGTATGTCTCCCGGATTACAGGTGCTTCTAAAATTAGAGCACAAGCAGAGAGATGTAGTAGAGACTAGAGACTAATAGTCACTGTTTTACTGAATGATGTCTCTAATTTATTACAAGGCTCTAGTAGTTCATATATTTTACATAGTGGACCAAATCCAAAGGGTGAAAAGGGTAGGACAGTAAATTGCCAAACCGTGATGTCCAAAGCCCAGACACACTGGGCTGTCGGCTGTCGGGTTCACGGGCACTGCATGATACAAACAACATTACATATCCAGTTGCAGAGCACCATGGTGACACCCTGAAAAAAAAAAAAAAATCCTTCTAGCTTTTCTAGTTTTAATTGTCAAAATTACCCTTCCTCATTCCTGCTATTATTATTTGTACATTGGACTAGTTAATTTAACAGGCAGTGAGATACATCCCTCCCTAAGTTTGCTGCTGCTGCTCCTACTGAGTGGTTTGTACATGATGAATCAATTCTCCGATCACAATTGATCGTGACCGGCTATAGAAACCGAGGGGCCGGCAAATATACATTGGCCGGTGGCTAAAATCTGCCGGGGATCGAACTCCATCTTTCGCTGGTAAAACTGAGGCCACTTATCCCCGAAGTGGTCCATCCACTCTTGCTGTGTTGTGTAGTGGGGAAGGTATTGCTTTATCTTGATCCCTGCTTCATCACAGAACTTGAATATCCGACGGTTCTGATCGGTCAGGTACTCCAACGTATGAGTTTCGTCCCCGGAATCCAAAGCCGATCTCAGCAATGCCACAAGGTAAAAAACATCCTCATCCGGCGTCACCACCGAGCTCTGCTGGTCCCACCTACACACAATCAAAAGTTTAGAACCATCACCAAACGCCAAAAGCAGCGGCATCGTATAAGGTGGTTGGGATTTGATGCTTCCGAGTTCCGAGTGAATCATCTCTGGGAGAGTACTCGATGACATGTCGTTATATGCCCATGCAATGCAACGTATGCATTGAGCTGTGTTTCTGGAACTGTCTACGTGAAACGACATGGATGCCATATTGCCATCGTAGATTTTATTGGTGTTTTTCATTCATGCAACTGTGTCTTTAAGCAGGAAACTTACTTGTCTTTGTTCATGGGGTAGATGAGAACCGGGCCGCTTGTTTTGTTTCCCAAAATGCCCTTGAACACTCCCTCGTCGAAGTCAGCAATCCTTGATTTGGGGACAAAAAGGTTGAGCCATGGATGGGGAACATCCCACAAGCCCTTGGACCGGAGCTTCAACTCGGCCTTGTGAACCCGGTCCAGAAAATCCACGTAGGGAAGATCAGTAGTGAACACTGATGTCGGTACAAAATCCAGTTTTTCTAACAAAGCCTCTATTTCCTGCGTGAAACAAAAAAAAAAAAAAATGAAAGAAAGAAAACGGAACTCATATCATCAGAATTCAGAACTTCGAATTCGTTGTCGTTTTGAAAAGAAGGGCAATCAAAGTACACAAAAATGACTTAAAGCTGCTACCAAACAGATGCTTTTGTCGGGATAAGTTCCATTCTAATTAGCTAGTTAACTAGAAGAATAATTCGGTGGGTGGGCGGCTTAGATTTAGTAATAATATAATTAGAACAAATTAAAGTAAGTTTGTATTCAATCTTAGGTTTTTGCATACAATAATAGATCACAGATCTTCCATGTTTTCCTGTGTATGTCGTTTACATTATTATAGTTGCAGATGAGTATATTACACACTTAAAGACTCTAATCTCAATCATAAAATCTAGCTTTAGTAGGACACTAATCTAGCTAGCAAATTAAACTATATAAGCTCTCATTGGATTAAATGTGTTCAGCAATGCCAGTTTTGGAAGCTACTCTAACCAAGCACAAAATAAAATAATGTAATGTTAGTTAATTAGTCTTTAATTAAAGTCTTGGAGCACCTAGCTACCATCCAATGGGTGTTCTTGCTTCTTTAGCATGCAGGCCAATAGTGACCAGACCCTGCTTTATTTATTTTTCCAGATGAATCACCCTATTTGTTTTTAGGGTTCTGATGGCATTATACACAATTACCCAATAACTTGCATGCCTGAAATTTCTATCTTGACCAACTAGATCCACTGAATGCTGCTTTGTCTTGAAAAAGAACAATTAAGGTGGCTAATTAAAATACTAATCATGCAAATAAACATGCATGTATATATACCTGGTCAATAGTATCAGCGGTTGAATCATCGTAGTTTTTGGTTATCTCCAAGCAATATAAAACACCTCCATTCCCATTAGAATCAATGGAGGAGATCTTGACAGGGTTGCTTGGGGAGAAGAAAGATGACCTCCAGTTGTTGATGAGGCCTTCGTCGACAATAACGAAACCCTCAACGTAATCGAATTTCTGGCTGCTGGGTTGCCCATGCAGAGAGATCAGATATTCCTGGTCTTTGGTAAAGGCCGAAAAATTTGAATACAGTACTCGGATCCACCTCACCTATTGACAATAAGAACAATAAGAACAAAATAATAATTAAATTAAGTAGCAAAAAGAAGGAAGTTGAACCAGATTATAACTAGCAGCATAAAAATGGGACACGTCAACAACATTGCCAGCTATGGAAGAGCCGTTTGAATGGGTTAAAAAAGCTTTCGAGTAAATGGACTACACATTTGATTCGATATCCCTTAAAAGTAGTACTTCAAAGGGGAAGGGAAGGGGAACCATTAGGTCATGATACCTTGCTTTTTAGGTTTTGTGGCTTTCGTCAAACATAAACAAAAACCAGGAATTACTTCCTTTCTCCAAAAGCCGTGTATGTATGTCTGTGTCCCACTAACACCGTGGAAGGTGGAACCAATTAACCAGATTTAATTTGTAATAAACAATCATATAAGTTTTGGAAAAGTAAATTATACCCTTTTGGGGGCTGGTTCAAGGGCAATTCTAGCCCTAGTGATGATTCCAAACTGGCCAAGCCCACCAAGAACAGCGTGGAACAGCTCTGAGTTTCTCTCTTCTGAACATGTCAAGAGCTCGCCTTTGCCTGCATCGCAACATTGATTCACATGTCAAAGATATTATGAACATGCTAATTAAGCATTTTGGGTAATTACGCAGTCGATTAACGACAGCAACAACTTAATAATTTGAGAATGTTGTTGTTGTGTCATCAATATATATCTGGTACATAACAAAAAGAGGCCATGTGCAGGTATATCGTGTTGTAGCAGAGAAGTGATTTCATCAACTACCCTGCTACTTTGGACACTTCCATTAATAAGCAAAAGCAAATCATTGTACTGAATTATGCTAAATGATTGAAATTAACAGAATGTCACTAAGGGAACGGACCTGTAACAACGTCAACCTCAAGAACATTACTAATCTGAGGTCCATGGTTGAAAGCTTGGCCACTGATTCCGGCGTTGGAGAGTGTACCGCCTACTGACAAGTACAAATAGTCTGTCCACGACTTGGGGGCGAGTCCATACTCCAACGTCGCCCTCAACACCTCTATCCACAGCTCCCCTCCCCACGCGTCCATGTACAAACCCTTCTCCGAAACAACCCGACCCACAGTCTCACTCCGGCCGGCGGCCGGCTTCCCCGACCCAACCCGGTTCCCTCCGCTCATTTCAACCACCACCCCATTTCTCGCCTGGGCCTGGCCGTTGATGGAGTGGCCATGCCCACGAGCTGAGACGCTGAAGCCCTTGGCGGAAGAGTACGCAGCCCGCACGAGCCGCGTTACGTCTTCCGCCGAAGCCGGGTGCATAACGGCCAACGGCTCCGCTCGGCTCATGAGACCAAAGTCCTTGGACGCCGTCTCCACGTCGGACGGATCCAGGCTGAGCTGTCCGTCCACCACGAGACGGAGCAGCTCCGCCGGTTCCATGGTCAGCCCCACCGTAATAAGCAGCCTACATATCGCGAATGTAATCAAAACAAGCTTTGTAGCCATCTTGCGCTCCTTTTCTTCTTGTTCTTCAATATTCTTGATCTTCTTCTTTATAAAAACACCGGCGGTACGATCTTCAAGAAAATTGTAGAAAGAAAGGAATGAAGCAAAATCTTGAGGCAGCGATGTTGGGTTTTGGGAGTCTGTGATCGAGCGAACGTAAGCTGTGATTTGGCTTTATTTTGGACGCAACGAACATGCACGTACAGAGAATCGATCTTTGTACTAGTACAATGGACGAGTGTGGGTTTTTTTGGACCATACACTACTGATGCATAACATTCTAATAATACTATTGGGGCTAACGAGAGAGAGAGAGGGAATTCAGATCGATTATTCGATCGAGTCGAGCCTGACTGTGTTTTTTTCTGTGCTGACAATTTCTCTGCGTTGGTGTTTAGGATATAACATGCAGGTACTCAATTTAAAGGACAGAGGGCTCCGGGGTGGGTCCGGGAACACGTGTCCGTTCACGTGAGAGGGGTGATGGACGCGTGTCGGGAGATGGAATATGGGACATGGTGGGATGATATATCCACACCCCACCCTTTGAGGAAGAGGATGCATGGGATGGGGCCTACGGGTAGATACGGAGGATCTGTGTGGGGACACGAGCAAGGTACAGTTCACGTGGGTGCAGACACTGGCGACGATGTTCGGCTGATGCTTATGCCTTATGCAACAACAATAACAACCGATAAAGATTCTCTCTCTTTCTCTTTCTCTTTCTCTTTTGCTCTTTGCTTTAGGATTTTAGGGCTTTTTTTCTTCTTTCTTTGGGGGTCAAGGCTTTAGGGCTTGTTTTCAAATCACGATCAATTCCTTATATTGATAAAGAATCAAGAGAGAGACTTGCGTGGGGCACCCGCACCACGTAAATATAGGGCTGACCAATCAACCCCCAGTAGGGGGGTCTTTTGGGTATTGTATTTTTAAAAAGTAGGGGCAGTTTCGGAACAAGGAAAAAAAACTCGGATGTCTGATTGGCTTGTTCTATATCCACGTGGTGGGGAAGCCCCTACCTAAGAATTTCTCAAGAATCAAACTACTTCGGTTACATTAGTGAGTTAATTACATATTCATACAGTCAATATTCGAACCGAGGTCCACAATGTTATCCCAACAAAACCAGATTAATGTCCCGCTACATGCCCACTAACCAGAAGGCTCTCAAACATGCTGACTACAAACTAATAGAAGCTGGGACTCGAGCGCTAAACATGAAGTTCCATATTAGAGAGCTTGACCAACCTTACCACATTAGGTAGTTAGTCTCCCATATGCTTATACTTAAACTGATATTAATAAATGGATCTAATAACTAAATAATACTCTCAATAATTAATCAAATATGAATGATCAAGTCCTTAGAAAATCACAGAATCTAAGCCTTAGATTGCAATGAGGCGCCGGCATTATGATTTGCCAAAACAAAGGTAAAATATGAAAGCTTCACAAACCAAGACAATCATACACAACAAGTGGGTACGTATGTTTGGAAATTAATTAGTCAGTTGGTTAATTAAACTAACTGAAGTCTAGGGGATATGGATACAATATAGGGAAAATGTCGATTTTGCTGCTATGAGCTCAAGTGGGTTTCAACTAAAATGGTGCCCACTTTTGGATTATCTTAGCTATACAAGTCTAAATTTTCCATTTAAGTAGTTGACTAATGACAAATGCAATAGAGATGGCATACCCATCAGGAAACCCTTGGTGATAAGAATAGAACCCTCAAACTTTAGAAAATGATAGATTCTAAAACTATTAGCTTCTTTATTCAATTACGTATTTGAAGGATTTTTCCACTTAGTTCGTAGAAAGTTGTTCCACAACCTTCCTATGACTTATGAATCCCACCATGTCCGACGTAGAAATTGGTCCAAAACTTTCACGACTCAATTTCGTGGAAATGAATCGAGTGAAAGAATAGTTACTACATAATTAGAATATGTGAGATTTGCCAAGAAAAGAAGTCAAGTAGCAAACATTATTATATAATGAAGATCGACATCTGCATATGGTCATCATAAGGCAAATGTTTGTTTCACATTGCCTAGGGCCTATCAGCCAGAATAATGAAAACGATCATCCAATCGATGAGCGCATGTCTTGAGCTTTATGCATTCATGGACCACTTAATAATTGCTTGTCTAAAATCTAAACTAAGTAGTATTCAATTAACTATAGATGTGGTTGCGCATTTTTCAAAGTTAGATTTGTTTCTTTCCCTTTCTTTTATGAGATGAAAATAAAACAAAACTCACAACTCGTATTCTAAATACCACCCGATTTAAGTCGGTCAAAATTCAAAGTCAGGATGATATATTTGTTTCAAAAAAAAAAAAAAAAAACACATACACATACACACGCATGAATTTTATAGTTCAAGATGGGTACTTGGTGTGATATTGCTTGCACTTGCGTAGTTATTGGGCGACAACCAACAACTTTAATTGGCCGGTGTTGAAAAATAGCTTTAACTACGTACAAAAACCAGATTGATATTGACTATGTAGGAAGTGATCAATCATGAACGTAGGTAGGCAAATCCTATTCTTCGAAGAAACATGCCCACATGAACTGGGCACACCTGCATTAATTTTTTATCTGTATTCTTGGTGTGAACATTAATCGAACATATCGATCGCACAGTTGAAACTTAGATATCACACAAGAGCTATAGCTAGCAGATGAAGTTGTAAAGACCTGGAAGTTCATATGTCAGATCAATGTAAACGAGGAAAACACTTTGAAATCAAGACCAATCGGTTTTTCTTAAGATTACGCTAGATTTGACAATAAAGCCTTGTCTCTGTCTGGTTAACCAAGCTAGCCAAGGACAATGATCGAGTGGCTTAGCCTGAAGTGCGTACAATAGTCAATGAATCAGAACCTAATTCTTTTAATTTGTCGATGTGACAAGAATAGGTGTGTTACATTGCCTAATGTCCTCAAGACTTGGGGATTGCAACACGAGTCTTGTATAGGGACCAAGATAACTACCAATAACTTGGATGTACTCTAGCTAACAATTCAATGCCCAATTGGTTTGGCCACAATCCATTTGTATAAACATGCATGCGTTCCATAAGGCTAAGGACTAGGACCCGCGACTAATACTAATTAGTCAGCTGCACAATGAATTATTATTTAATCTGCTTCAGATGGACACAGCGAGAAAACTCTTAGGATTATCTATTAGGGTTGTTACAGATTTGTGGTTGTATTTGGGACAAATTGAAGTTCTTTAGCAACAAAAGTTGCTTCATCCTGAAGCCAATCAATCGATTGATGTCTTCCTAGATTAATTCCATTTGAAAGCCGAAAATCGACGTCATATTATGTTAATTATGTTTTGGGTGCGGCTATTGTCATTCTAATAACTATTTTATTCACCCTACAAGTTTCTGATTTATTAAAATACTAAAATATCTTAATATGAAATTACAATAAAGGATAATATTAGATTAAAAATTACAATTCATTTTTCTTGTTATCCCTACAGAATACGTACTTAAAATTACAATTAATTTTTCTTATTACCGTCTACAGAATACGTGCTTAAACTTCATTTTTAATCTTTTCATTCATTGTTAAACCTGGTGAGATTGATTGACTAAGACCATTAAAAATTACAATTAATCTTTCTTATTACCCCTACAAAATACGTACTTCAATTTCATTCTTAATCTTTTCATTCGTGGTTGAACTCGGTGAGACTGATTGACTAAAATTCATGAGATTGACTGAGAAAGACGAGGAGGAAGCCAAAAACAACTGCGAGAGACACTGAGAAAGCCAAATAGAAAAAGATTTCGAGTTAAATCCTATATTGGAAAAGGGCATTTTTGGGTACTGCAAATGGGTGAACAAAATAAACATGAAATTTTTTAGTACTTGTAGGGTGAGAAGAGAATGTAGGGTGAACAAAATAGTTAGTAGAGTGGCAATAACCACACCCTTATGCTTTTTTTCTTGCCATTAGGAATCATTAATCATTATTTATGTAGTTCTTTCCTTAAAGAAATAAGAATTATTTATGTATGCTATAGTTTTAATTTGAAAAGTGGTTGCTGTTTAATATATTGTGAAAGTGACACAAGCTTATTGCCTTGATTTTCTATTATGCTGCCCTGCTAGAATATGATAAGTTTCAGGTACATGGAATATACCCGGCCATTTATAAACACTATATGTTTTCCCCAAACTATCATCTCCTAAATAATGATAATGCGTTGTGCATGCATCTTTTTCCTTACTTAGATTAACAAATAGTAATAAAAATTTACAACTTTTTACCAAATATACAGTTATTGTACAAGTGTCCAAAACTATATAAGGCTGCTGTTGTAACTTTTCATTAAATTCAATCAATACAATAGTATAGCCTCTCTATTTCCTCTGCATTTCTCTTCTTCTTAAAGCTTTTCTTCTTCACTGCCACTTTATCTAGTGAAGCATTATCATTTGTGGTTGGAAGCCATAATTCATGTGAAGTTTGGAAAAATTTGAGGGTGAGATATGGTGTCCATTCTAGATCAGCCGTCATGCAACTCCAAACAAACCTGTACACAATTCAAAAAGGTAATAACACTATAGACAAGTATTTTTAGCGTATCAAGGACATTACTGATCAATTAGCTTTTGTTGGCATTCATATTCCTGATGAAGAGATTATTATCATTGTTGTTAATGGCCTTCCCTCCAAGTACAAGTACATGACTATCAAAATCGTGATCAAAGCTCAGATCACAACCTTCAATCTTAGCTCGGCCGGGGATGTAGCAACCTAGATTTTTGAACAAGTCGATTGAGTTTTATATGTAATTAAACTATAATAAGCTAATTTGTACGTATACACATATTCCAACTAATTCTGTCAAGTACGACCATGACGATGACCAATTGACCCCTCGACCATATTTTAAATTATATCAATAGAAAAATATGTGCAAACCTATACTGCATGAGAGAATAAGATTGAAGGTCATGTAGATGACGATCCATCAAATCACCAATAAGTTCCCAAAAAAAAAAAAAAACAATGTCATTCTTTCTATTGTATATTGCTTTGTTCCTTTAGAATACCAAAGATTACTGCAGAAGATTAGGTTAAGAGATCATATAGATCATCGAACTATCGAAGTCCTGCTAATGTGTATAAAATCTGACCCGCCAATTGAATAGCCAACCCGATCAACTGCACTATATATCTTTTTGGCAAATTTGCTCTTTTTGTTGCATATAAATTAAACTAGTTAGCTGGAAACACATGTAATTTATATAACGAATATAAAGGAGTTTGTTTGTAAAGTGCCTGTGATCGAAAAAGAAAGACATTATTTTGTCCATTTGCTTATTGCGCGCTTTGTGATTCGCTTATGTTGCTGTCTTGCTTTTGAGTTTAAATTTAAGTTGATGCAGGCCATCTTTTAGAATCAGGAAAGAGGCAGAACGAAAGTACAAAGTGCAGCAAATCAATATATGAATATAGGCTACAAGTTAAGGACCTACAGAGCTTTGGCTTTACAGGCAAGCTGCTCAGTAAAGCAATGCACAATCTCTTTTGTGTTGCTGGAAAAGATAGCAGCTAGCTCCCACTGCCATGCATGCCCTCATTTTCCCATCCTGACACCATTATATTGCATCTTCTTTACATCAGATTCTTCTTCACTCCTTTTCTAAAGATAATGACTTCTTAATTAGTGGAAAATGGACCATAGCTAGGTCTAGGTATGTCGTATGTGTATGTGTCTATATATATATATATATATATATATATATATAGGGCTTCCACTAAGGGATCATTTTTTTGGTCTTTTATAGGGATATGCATTAGACCAACTTTTAGATCATATTTTCACATCTTAACCGTTCAGTTTTTAGGTCCTAATGTATAGATCACTTCTGCAAATTTTCAGCCAAATTGGTGATCGTTATGACATCCAAAACTGCAATTTACACGAACGGACCGAATCTGTCGAACCGGAACCGTTCGTGTTTATAATGGTAAATTGCAGTTTTGGATGCCTTAACGATCATCAAATTGGCTGAAAATTTTCAGAAGTGATCTATACATTAGGACCTAAAAACTGAACGGTTAAGATGTGAAAATATGATCGAAAAGTTGGTATAATGCCTATCCCTATAAAAGACCAAAAAAATAGATCCCTCACTAAAAGGGTCCTATATATATATATATATATATATATATATATATATATATATGCGTAATCGACTCGTGTAGGCTTTAGAAAAAGGAAACAATATAAGCGAGAAAAGTTGCTTTCCTTAGGTTAGGTTTTCCTGGTTTTTATTACATGCATTATATATATATATACACACACACACACAGAATTACAGATCATCCCCAATAAGGCCAATACCAATAGTATTCGTTTTAATTATTGGTTCTCCATTTTCATTTTACAGAAGCATCGAAAGCGCCTGATAATGCCCTAAACAAGGGATCTCCGGAGCTGTGACAGCTCAGCGTAGTCGATCAGATGAGAGAATTTGTTCTTCACCATTATTAGTTAGTCAGCTAGCTAACTAACTATTTGTTAGAGATCGAGTTAACTCCACATTGTTGCTGTTAGGGTTTTGTTAATTGGATGGAGGTTGCACATGCATAAACGACAAGTTCGAGCTATCTGAAAGCAACACAACACTCCCCGTTCATTATTTTTCTTTTCTTCGTAACGTACTTTTTTCTTTATGTATATTAGTGCGTAGATATTCCAATTTATCTTTATTTTTTTCCTTCTCTTTCGCAATTAGTGAATAACTGTGAGAGACAATCTAACTTTAGATTCAATAGATTTCCTATTGCATCCGAGTTGTGTTCTTTTAATAAATCTGAATTATAGTGTCATGATAGAAGAGTGCAACAGTTTATTTTATTTGATTTTTATCCAAAGGAGTGTGTGTGGGAGCAAATTTGGTACTGAACTAGACAAATTAGAATATAAAAACTAACTATATAAATACACACACACATATATATATATATATAGCTAATTACCATACTCACACACATATATATATATAGCTAATTACCATACTCTGTGCTATTAGGTTTTGATTTTGAAAGTCCCTATAGTTTCGACTATGGTTTCGATCTATTACACTAAACCAACATACGAATCAAGACTTAAACAGTGAATTAGAAAGCCTTTTATTTTTGTTCTTCTATTTCATTGATATAGCTTGTTGGCTCTGCTCGTTCATTTATCAATACACACACACACACAACCTTGATCAGGTGCGGATATCCGCACCTCATCAAAAAGGTATGGATTTCCATATTTGACCCACTTTTCGATCATATTTTCACATCTTAACTGTTCAGTTTTTAAGTCCTAATGTATATGTCATCTCTACAAATTTTCAGCCAAATTGATGATCGTTAAGGCATTCAAAACTGCAATTTACGCGAACGAACCGAATCTGTCGAACTTGAACCTTTCGTGTTTATAATGGTAAATTGCAGTTTTGAATACCTTAACGATCATCAATTTGGCTGAAAATTTGTAGAGATGACATATACATTATGACATAAAAATTGAACGGTTAAGATGTGAAAATATGATCAAAAAGTGGGTAAAAAACTGGAAATCTGTACCTAAGAAAAACTGCGGACGTCCGCAGTGGAGAAGCTCTATGTGTGTGTGTGTGTGTGTGTATATATATATATATATATATATATATTAGATCCTATCCGGAGCGTGCTTCGCTTTAAAATTAAAGTGCGCATTTAGAGTTTAGGATCACTTTTTGGTCTCATATCCACATCTCGACCGTTCAGTTTTTAAGTACTAATGTATAGATTATCTCTGCAAATTTTCCGCCAAATTGATGATCATTAAGGTATCCAACTCGCTTAAACCAAATAATTAATAGACGAACTGAATTTGTCAAACCTGAACCATACTAGTTTTAAGGCAGTTATCAATGCCTTAACGATCATCAATTTGGCTGAAAATTTACAGAGATGATCTATACATTAATACCTAAAAAGTAAATGGTCGAGATGTGGATATGCGATCGAAAAGTGATCTTAAACTCTAAATGCGCACTTTAATTTCAAAGCGAAGCCTCACTCTGGATAAGATCTGTGTTTGTGTGTGTGTGTGTGTGTGTGTGTGTATGTATAATATTTATCCAGAGCGAGGCCTCGCTTTGAAATTAAAGTGTGATGTTAGAGTTTATGATCACTTTTCAGTCTCATATCCACATCTCGACCGTTCAGTTATTATGTACTAATGTGTATAAATCATCTCTACAAAATTTCAGCCAAATTGATGATCTTTAAGGTAACTCGCTTAAACCAATAGACGAACTGAATCTGTCCAATATGAACCGTACTAGCTTAAGGCAATTATCAATGCCTTAACGACCATCAATTTGGCTGAAATTTTGCAGAGATGATCTATACATTAGTACCTAAAAACTTAACGGTTGAGGTGTGGACATGCGACCAAAAAGTGACCCTAAACTCTAAAAGCGCACTTTAATTTTAGAGTGAGTGTACACAGACACACACACACACTACTGTGAACCCCCTGACCTGCACTGAAAGTTATTTACAATTTTTGAATTTTATACTAGTTCAGTATATATAGACGAGTAGACTGATATGAGCGCCATAATCCCATATAAAAACTTGTTGGAAAATTTGGTCGTTGGATGCTACTTCCTTCACCAGATTTCATCTCCTACAAAATCACACAAAAACAATATATTAATAACAAATAATTATCATTATTTTATTGTCATATAGATTAAAATAACAAGAACTATAAGACTTATCTCTTGAATTTGTAGTCTTCCAAAGGACACATCATTCGAAAAGAGTTCAAGGTTGAGGCGTATAAACACTGCCTTTAAGAGTATATTTCACCCCTCGGAGATAATGTCTCGGTGTAGCAGGTTTTGGGGCCCTACCCTCAAGGGTACTACAAACTGTTAATCCTTGTAAGCGTACACTCACAATACTCAGATCCTAGAACCGCTTAATAATTTCCTTTGGCATTTAAAAGAGGAATTTGAGAACGTAGGATTAACTAGAATTTGAAAAGAGAACTCTTGAGAAGAATGTATGGTGTCATGGTGATCATAGACGTACATCCCTAATTGGAATGAACGAGGGTATATATATGGCTCAGTAAAGAAGACTAGTAATTAAGGTATGGTAATGATCATTGATATTCAAAATGTTGGCTTTTGTAACTAATATGAAAAACTTTACTAGTCAATAATGGATAATAAAGCAATTAACATGCCTCACAATTGTAACGGATGTAGTGAAAATGAAATATATACCAATTTATGCAATGAAGATTTTATTGGAAAACAAAGCACCAATTAATTGGCTATGATTAAACTCAAAAAAATATATTATATTTTAAAATATTATAACAAAAATCCCAACACAGGGCATGAGTAACTGAAATAATGAATAAGCATTAAGAGGAGATGCAGCGGAGTACCTATTAGAGAATTATGGCTTCCTAGCTAATGCAGCGGCAAAATCTTGCTTGACTGATTGGAGGGGCCCACATGCCCAGGCAGTTCGATGACCGATAATTAGCAATCCTTTTGCCCGACCACTGGTAGGGATGGCAAAAATCCCCAGCGGGGCGGAGCTCCATTGGATACCCGCCCCTAATGGGGGGAGAATTCGGGGACAAATGGGGAATGGGGATGGGGATCCCCAATCCCCGCTGTCTAAGGTTGGGGATGGAGCGGGGATGGTATTGTGATCCCCATCCCCAAACCCGCCCCAATATATTATATTTTAATTTATTTTTTATAATATAAATAATAAATATATACATTTACTACTTTACTTTAACGGTGTTTTGATTTTTGTACTCACTAAATTATGATTTATGAATTTAATCATGTTTTAAATTTATTTGTTGTAGATTTTGATTTTAAAAAAGGCAATATGAGAAAAAAATATTTTATTTATTAAATTCTTATTGGGGATTTGGGGCGGGTTTGGAAGCTTAGTCCCCAGTGGGGATGGGGACGGGGAATCCCCAATATATTTTTATTGGGGATTGGGGAGGGATGGGGTAGAGAATGACCCCGGGGATGGGGATGGTATTGTGATCCTCATCCCCAACCCGCCCCATTGCCATCCCTAACCACTGGTGGTGGGTCTATGGCACATGGGCCTGCTGCCAACAATTTTTTCTTTTTGACTGATCTTATTTGATAACAGTCACTTAATTTCAACCATTGGATCGAATGATCCAACGACTGCAATTAAATGACAACGGTAATTTTTTTCCACTCTAAAAATTAATCTAGAAGGTAAAAAAAATCTTAAATTTATTTTCAAAAATTCTATAAATACCAATTCCCTCACCTTAATTTATTACACCAAAATTTCTAAAAATTTTACCTCTCCATCAATTCATGAATAGTGGATTATTTAAATTTGAAGTGTAAATAGTGGATTGGCAGGAAAATTATCTTTTATTGGTGCATTGTGTAAGCTAGAGGCAATTGCTAATTTGGAATAAACAGTGAATTTGTAGTATTAATTTAGTTAGAAAATCAGCAATTACCCTTAATTCATGAGTGCATTTGCTCTAAGCATGTAAGCATGTAGCATTTGCATGTATGCATAAAATATATTATAATTGCGAAGTGCTTGCGTTCCCCCATGCAAAGGAAGCTACAAGAATAAAATCTAGCACAGAATCTTGGTCCATGATTTGGGGCCAACACTGTGTCTATATTGTATAGAAGTCTGCCCTAGCTATCTAGCTAGCAGTGGCAGAGATCGCCCCAGATCCATTTCATTAATTAATTTTAACAATCGTTACGGCATTCCATCTGACATCACTTGTTTCTGGAACCGCCGAAAACACTGGTGGCCGATAGTGGTAGGTATGATTATCTGGCATAACGATCAAGGCGGCAAAGTTAAGTCATATAGGCCCCCATTGTTTTCTTTCAATTTTTGAACAATTTTTTTTCTTTCCCTTGAAACAAGCACGTTCTTTTATATCAATTAGTGGCCAGTACTGCGGTAATTACAGTTAATTTTGCCATAGAATCTCAAGTATGAGATCATCTTTCATGCTTTTTAGATGTTTAATATAAGACCATTGAATTTGAGTGAGTTTGTGATCAATTAATTAGAAGCTAGCATCTATCTTTAAATTATTGAAAATTTCATATTGTTATTATTATTCATAAAAAGAAAATACATGACATGGTTTCAGCGCTCAAAAATTTCATATTGTTATTACTATTCATAAAAAGAAAATGCATGACATGTTTTCAGCGCTCAAATTAATATTTAATGTGCTGAAATTAAATATTTACGTGTCATTTTTTTTAATCTTTGATCAACATGCCATCAAATTCATAATGAAAGGAAGTGTCACAAGTAGGGGTTATATACAATACTCATTTAGGCCTACTTTGGCAACTTGGAAATGTGGACTTTTGAAATAGTCGTATCGTGCTTATTATTCACTTATATATTTATCTTCTTCCAATACTTTGGCACCAAATATTAGTCTCCAACAAGTTGTAAACGTGACTTACGTGGAAAATTCTAAACACGACTTGACAAAAGCAGAAATATATATATTGTTTTCAAAGATATGTTAAGTGATCGAGTACGATCAACCTAGCCAACTCATAACGGAGTGCATGAATTCGTTTTTGGTTCACTGTGGACAGGTACAGCATATTAAGATCTGCGCTAAGGCCTGGCATTATCACGACACTCATATAAATTATTACCTAAACGCAAATGATCATACCCGTACTGATTCTGGCCCCCAAGTTTCAATTTTCGGGTTCTTTCACTGAAACTTTCACGTTCAATAACCGTGCTATCTGCAGCAAAAGCTACTTTACTTGTAGATCCAGCCATCTGCAACATTATTGTAGAAACCACGTAAGTCCATACTGAAGAATCATCCGTCAACGACAGGAAAAAGAGAAGAGAAGATTGTGTATGAAACAAATTATCGATCGATCTTACCATCTGAACTGGAGGACTAGTGCAGACTGGACTAGTGGTCCGTGGCCAAAATAAACAAGGTTTGCTCATGATCGGTTGATCAGTAGATCGATTGCAAATAAACATTTTCCTTGAATAAGCGGGCAGCTCAGACTGCCATGAACTTTTTTTGAGGGAGGAGGACTGCATACATAATTGTACTGCAAATTAGAGACGCAGGCATAAAGCTTAAATATAAGCGCGCGCGCACACACACAAAAACATATAAAAGGACATTTCTCGCCTGGTGTTCGGTTCTTACATCACTTACTTCTTTATCATCATCTCTGAATTCTAGCCTGAAACAATTCGATAACAGCTCGTCAGCCTGTACATCCATATTATCAAGCAGAGCAACCAAAAACGGTTGGAGCTGGGAGGTTTGTACACCTTTATTGCAAACTAAATATACTCGCCATAGGAGGGGTTATATTACCGGATGTTATCATATAAAACATGGGGTGGTAGTGGATGATACATATACATGCATATATCAAAACCTGGTTCCAATCTCCAATATTGACTCAAAAATACAGAACCTAGATATCCTCGGCATGCGAAACTAACTAATTTTATCTTGCGGAAGAAGTTACATGCCTCCAGGGCCGGCCCTACTGCTAGGCAGGCTTGGCGACAGCCCAGGGCACCAGAGTAAATGGGGCACCAATTGTAAAGCGCAATGTATATTAGTATATATATGTGTGCTATGAGAGGCCATCTTTGGAAAGAAAAAACAGATCACAGAAAATGAAAAAGTCAAGGAATTTAATTATAATTAAAGTTGGGATCTCGCATAGTTGCATCTTCTCTTTCGTTGTAAAATCTTTCTAGCTTTTTTCCATAAAACAAGAAGACATACAATCAGTTGGTTTTTTTTGTTGTTGTCATTTTTGTTGCAATCTCCAGAAATTAAAGTTTATGTCTTCTACTTTTCTAGACTCCAGTACAGAATGAGAAAGAGATTGTACTTTTTTTGTTAACCTTAATACTATAATTTTGCTCAATTTTGCAGTAAAAGTTTATTTTTGTTACAGAAATTTACAGTAGAGTCTGATACTTCAATTGAAAAACTTGATGCCTCTAAGATTAAAAAAAAGAAAAGAGTTCTCTCAAAAAAACAAAAACCCTAGGCGGCGACTAGTCGTCTTGAGAAGTGTATTCCCGGTCCGACAGCACGCCCTAGTGGCGGCGGCGTCGGACGGGCCAAAATGGACATCGTGTCAGGCGGTGGCTGATACTGGTGTATGCCTAGTCGAAGTGAGGGCTGTATGGTGCTGAGTTCGCTATCCATATCTGTTGGAGGCCCCGCCGGTGAAGGGCAATGTCGGGCAGGAGACGGGCGTGCGATGCTGGAGTCGATCCTCCTAAGATCGGAGTACACACGGTGGGAGGAGAGGTTACTTGGGGATGTTGAGTGGATGGCGGATTGAGCGGTGGGTTCTTGTTATGCTCAGGCAGCATCAGCGTGTTCCGATCTAGTTTGGGTGTTTTGGAACAGCATTGGGGACGTGGGTGCTTGGGAGGGGCGGCCTTTCTTACCGACGTGGTGGGGATGATCGAGGGACGGTCAGTAGGCAACGACTGGCATGCTGCCGGTAACGGGACGACAAGTGTGGTTCCTACGAGATGGTGGCGTGGCAGCATCTTCGGCTTGCATTTTCTGCGACCTAAGGCTAGGGCTGGTTCAAAAGTGGGCTGGGCCCTAATCTGTGGCTGGAATATCCTGGCTTCATGGGTCTATGATAGGGTTTGGGCCCATTTTTTGGGTCCTGCCCAAGCTATTTTATTTCCTAAAGTTTTTTTACTTTTATGTTCTTTAGGTTGGATGCACTTTATGCGACCATTAAATTCCTACATTTATTGTGTAGGACTAATCGGGCTAGGTGCCTGTGTATGCACTCTACGTGCCTTGTCTGCTCTAGGTCGGCGGCGAGTTATTTGTTTCGTCAAATGGGCGCTGCCGCCTAGTGGCAGGGTGAGACTAAGTGTCGTCGGATTTACTTTTTGGTTGCAACATAGGAGGAAAACTATGCTAAAGCTGGTAATTATGCTATGTTGTAATCGGGTTACATATCGAGTTATCTTTCTGCTATGTCACTGCTATGTTAAAGCAAATGGAGTAGCTAATTGTGTACTCTTTGCTAGTTGGTGCTTGTTAAAATACAAGTCTCTTGCAGAGATTTCTGATATTATTTTGGAAAATATTCTAGATGCTTATTGTAATAAGGGCTTTAGGCTCAATGTCCCCTCCTTGTATTCGACAGTTTCATTAATCAAGGATTGAGGGCAGCCACACCAGCCCTTTATTCAAAAAAATAAATAAATTACGTTTTATTTAAGTGTAGCTAGATTAACCTCAATACATTTTAGAAACAGGGATTTTCATAGAATCTTGTTACACTCTTGACAAACTTAGAAACAACAATTTTTTACAAGACTTATTCGAGTTTGTTGATAAAAAAAAAATAGGCCTAAAGATAATTCTCGCCCGCTGTCTTGAAAGACTCAGGACCGGCCCTGCATGCCTCTAGTTGTGGTCTCGAATATGTTTGCATTTTCATAAGATGTTGTTCCATACAACACTCACAGATTTGATTGATATGGATAAAACTAAACAAAGATATGTTATTTCCATCTCCATCTATAAGGAGGTTTTAAAGACTACTTCCTCGAATCTGATACTTGAGGATATTTTTAAATTTAATAATTGAAGCTTTTAATTCTCTAATTTACTTCATGTGAATGAATGAAATTAAATGGGCTCTTGACCAAATGCCCAAATTTGGGCTAACATGAACCCATTTACTCCATTAAGAGATCAGCGTGCCCACTTACCCAGTTTAGAGCATCTTTAGCAATGCTTTTAAATTTGAGCTAAAGTAGCTAAAAAGTCATTTTAGCTAACCAGTTTAGAAATACGTCTGCATCAGTGCTCTCTATTCTAGCTAGTTTTGAATTTATATTATTTTTTAGGGGAAATGATCATTTACCCAATTTTAGCTTAAAATTTGCCCACTTGATCCACTAACAGTTTTTTAACCTCATGTACCCAAAACACTCTAAGAGATTATTTCCTCTTTACCCAATTAATTCTTTTTTATTCTTTTTATTTATTTTTGGGACTTTTTTGCCCTCTCCTTCTTTCTCACTTAGAGAGAAAAGTCATCCTCCACCTTGCTGTGCTCCGGTGACCAGTGGCTGGTGACCGGACTCCGGCGACCGGAATCCGGAATCCAGCCACCGTACTGTTGACCGGATTCCGGCGTCTGAATTTATTGCCCCCTAATAATACCTAATAACCATATTATTACCCCCCAGTAATCATATTATTGCCTCCCAATAATCATATTATTGCCCTCTCAATGAATTGCATAATCTCCCAAAACCAAAATGAATACACTAAAGGCACAATTGATCAATTAATATGCATATTATTGCCCCCCAAGAATCATATTATTGCATTGTTGATCAGATAGTAGATCATTGGCCTCCAATACAAAGTCCAGTGTCTCTACTGCCCCCCAATAGACCACCAAAAATGCACCATTTTGTAGGATTCACAGATAATTTGACTTTAATACACAGAAAATTACAACAGGTCATTTATCAAAACACCACACTATAGTGATCCCTGTCCCTCATTTCAAAGTCTACTGGGGGCCAATAATGTGTCTACTGCCCCCCAGTAGACCATCAAACAAACCCCACAGTTACATTGCAATGTCAGATACAGATAGTAGATCATTGGCCTCCAATCCAATAGACATTCAAAAAAAAAAAAATGCTATTCCTTGCCAAAAAAATGAACTGAACAGCAATACTTTGAGGCATCCCATCGTCCTCCTACCCACGCGGCCAGCACACCCGCGCCGGCCAACCCGCATGTACATACATGTGCATTTGCAAGCATAATTAGCTATAATGAGCCACGCTCATTGTACCGCCAGGGGTACCAACGCCCACCATATGTGTGACTGGCGTAAAGACAGCTAGCAGGGTTACCGCCTGAGCCCCGGATCAACCCCAAAGCACCGCCGACGCGCCACCACGCGCCGTGTCAAGTTAGCATCAGAAGCTACTGAAACTGGGAACTGAAGCACATCAGTCCCACATCGAAAACAAGGAGAAGATCATCCTCTTCCTCACCTATAAAAGGTCCTCTCCTCTCTCCTCATTAATTACGCATTTACTACTCATTATTGTTATGCTGCCTATATGCGTTGACTGACTTAGGCATCGGAGAGTTGAAGACCGCCCAACGCGGTCTCCCTCTAACGCCCTGTCTTGTGTTTGGTAGCTAGCAGTAATCCTCAGATCGGCAGAGTAGCGGTCCGCCCGCCGGACCAGCGTTAGACCAAAGTTTGGCTACCGCCAGACTTTTGAGCATTAACATTGGCGCCGTCTGTGGGAAACCTTGAACAAAAAGTCATCCCAGCACAATTACCATGACTAACGGTAGCGGGGGAAATGTCGAGGAGCAGGCAGACCAGTCCGCCGTTCCCCAACCCGCCCACCCAGCGGTAAGCATCAACCGCGCACTATTCAGCACCCCGGTCAACCCCGGCGGCGAAACAAATCCAAGCAGCAGCCGCCCCCCAGGTCAGGACCTCACCGCCTTGTATGAACTGGCGCTGGCGGACCTCCACAAAGCAAACAGAGAGCGCGAACAGGAACGCAAGGAAAAGGCTGAGGCCCAGGAGCAGGTGGCCACGCTGATGACGCGTTTCGACGAGCTAAAGCGGGCGCTGGACGCAAACGCCAACCCAGCACGAAGTGAGCAGTCACACAGCACCAGACACAGCCGGCCTACCGCTGGTATATGACCCATTGTGCAAATGCAGGTACCGCTAAACCCACCTGAGCTGGCAGGAATGGGACCACCCCCTGTCCCCCAACTGTTGGAGCAGGAGGCGGAGTCATCGATGCGCACCCATCGCTCGAGGACTAGAGCAAGGGCTGAGGGCAATCTACCCACTCCCGGGCGAGGATCAGTTCCGCGGAGCGCCCGAGCAGGCCCCGCTGGCAACGCAACCGCCCAAATTTTAGAGAGGATGCAGCAGTTAGAACAGAGGCTAATCCTGGCGGAGGCAGGCACCCCGGCGCCAGCCCCAAACCCACTCTTCGCGTCCAGGCCAGGACCATTCACCGCTACAATTTTGCAAGCCGTCAGACCAGCGTTTGCAAAGACCCCAAAAATGTCACAGTATAGCGGTAAGACCGATCCCTTCGTCCACATGGACACGTTCAAGAAGGTCACCAACAACAAGGGATTTGATGACGCCACCCTGTGCCACTTGTTCAGCGAAACGCTGGATAGTGAGGCAATGAGTTGGTTTTTTGAGTGTCCGCCAGGGTCCATCGGCTCATTCTAGGCGTTATCCCATGCTTTCCTCTCTCGATTCATCTTGTTGTCCGCCGGTCATCACAACACGAGCCAGTTGTTTGGCGTCCGGCAGGGAGAGGACGAATCATTGAAGGCATTCGTCACAAGATGGCGGGCGGCAGCATCTCAGTGCCGCGATCTCGACAAAACAATGGCTTCGGCAGCTTTCAAGCAGGGACTCCTCAAGGGACCATTCCTCTATCACCTCAACTACAATCATCCAAATGCGGCGTATGATCACCTTATGAGTGAGGCGGTCATTCATGCCCAGGTAGAGTTTATCACATATGGAGAAACCCCACCGCCACCAGCAACACCAACAAAATCATCTCAACCCTCCTCCAGCCATCAGGAGACCGCCAGCAAAGCCCCCACTGCACCGCCAGCTGACAAGAAGAGGGAGTGGCAACAGGGCAGTTATCAAAGCAAGAGGCAGAAAGACAACCACTTCAAGGGCAACCGCCCATCCCATGGGGACAATCGCAACAAGCAGACGGAGTCCTCTCAGCGGTATGCAGTATTCACGGTCCTCACAGCCTCGTACGAGGAAATTTACAATCAGTGCAAGGATCAGATACCACCGCCACCCTCACCGAGATTCCCCAAAAAGGGCAAGCCAAGAAACACCGGCATGTGGTGCAAATACCACGAGGACAGCGGTCACAATACCAACAGTTGCAACGCTCTCAAAACGGCCATTGAGACCCTGTACCGTGACGGCAAGATGGATCAGTTCAAGGTGCGCCAACCGCCACCTGTGATTGCCAACATTGAGCCACTGGGCCGCATCAACACCATCGATGGCGGGGCTCTAATCACCAACATGTCTCACAGGGCAAGAAAGCGTTACGCACGCGCCAATCACCCAAAGGAAGTCTGTAACATCCGCTACGAGAGATCCGCCAAACTCCCAAAGTCTGGTTGGGAGCCCATCACCTTCTCAGAAGAGGAGGAGCGCGGAGTACATCTACCCCATGACGACCCATTTCTGATCGATGCCATTCTCGACAGATGGTCAGTGGGAAGAATCCTGGTGGATAGCGGATCTGCTGTCAATGTCATATTCAGCGGTTGTTACAACAACCTTAAGCGGAATAAGAAACTACTACAAGACCATGAGCCATTGCTTAGCTTCTCCGGTGATATCACTCAACCGCTGGGTTCTGACTACATGCGGTTAACCATCGGCTCCAGTCCATATATGGCGGAGGTACATACTGAATTTATAATTGTGGATTGTTTCAGTTCGTATAACGCCATCATAGGACGGCCGGCACTCAACAAGCTCAAATGCATCATCGCCGGATACATGCTTCTCATGAAGTTCCCCACACCCAATGGCACGGGCTGTGTCAAGGGAAGTCAGCAATTGGCACGAGAGTGCTACTCAACCACCATTGCGCGGTCAACCCGCCGCCACGAAATCCTAACGGTAGGAAATCAGGCACCGCCACCAGATATCTTCGAGGATCCTAGGGATGAGGAGAAGAAATATGTGAAGAAGGAACCGGTCAATCCGGAAACATCGTTGAAGGTCATCAGCATCTCCGACGAGCACCCAGAGCGGACAGTCCTCATAGGAGCTCAGCTAGACCCAGAGGTGGCGGCAGAACTCACTCAATTCCTACGGGACAACGCCGCCGTCTTCGCATGGTCATATGCAGACATGCCAGGTATCTCTCCTGAAATCATCACACACAAGCTAACCATCAAGCCATCCTTCTATCCTATCAAGCAGAAGCGAAGGGCCTTTGACGAGGAGAAATACCGCGCCATAGGAGAGGAGGTCGCCAAGCTCCAGGGCATGGGATTCATCCGCCAGGTAGTCTATCCCCAGTGGATCTCCAACCTGGTCATGGTCAAGAAGCCTAGCGGCAGGTGGCGGATGTGTGTCGACTTCAAAAATCTCAACAAGGCGTGCCCAAAGGACAGTTTCCCTCTACCACGCATTGATCAGCTGGTTGACGCAACAGCCGGGCATGAACTCCTCAGCATGATGGACGCTTTCTCCGGCTACAATCAGATCAAGATGCATCCCAGCGATCAGGAGTGTACCACCTTCACCACCGACAAAGGCCTGTACTGCTACAATGTTATGCCTTTCGGTCTGAAGAACGCCGGTGCAACTTATCAGCGGCTGATGAATGCTATGTTCGCTGAACATTTGGGCAAGATAATCGAAGTCTACGTGGACGACATGTTGGTCAAGAGTATAAAGGCCAGCGGACATGTGGCAAACCTCAAGATCATAGTTACCATCCTCCTGGCCTATGGCATGCGCCTCAACCCAGAAAAATGCTTCTTTGGCGTCACCGCCAGCAAATTTCTGGGTTATATCGTCAGTGAACGAGGAATCGAGGCTAACCCGGACAAGGTACAGGCCATACTCGACCTGGCGGACCCTGAGTATAAGGTACATGTCCAGTGCCTCCAAGGCAAGTTAACCGCCCTTTCTCGATTCATCTCCAGGCTCACTGACAGGTGTGCCCCATTTTTCAAACTCCTCAAAACGACTCACAAGAAAGTCATCAACTGGAACCCAGAGTGTCAGACGGCGTTTCAGGGCTTGAAGGATTACCTAGCGGCAGTCCCACTACTCTCTATCCCTGTGCAAGGAGAGTCACTGTTCATATACCTAGCGGTATCGGTATCAGCGGTGAGTTGCGCCATTGTCCGGCGGGAGGGACAGGACGAGCTCCCAGTTTTCTACGCCGGCAGAGGCATGAACGGGGCAGAAACAAGATATCCACCCTTGGAGCAGCTAGCTCTCGCACTCATCGTTGCCGCCAGGCGCCTCCGCCAGTATTTTCAAGCACACACAATCCATGTGCTAACCAATCAACCGCTGAGACAGGTGATGCAGAACCCTGAACATTCAGGGCGCCTCAGCAAGTGGGCCATCGAGCTCAGTGAATTTGACATAGATTACAAGCCAAGAACCGCCATGAAGGGCCAGGCGGTAGCGGACTTCATCGCTGAGCTCACCGAGCGTCAGCCCAATCCCGGCACGGAGGCTGAGCCCGGGACAGAAATGGTAACCGCTGAGGAGCCAGCTCCCCTACAGTCAGATTGGAACCTGCATGTGGACGGCTCCGCCAGCGCCAAGGCCAGCGGCGCCGGAGTCATTCTGACAGGACCAGGGGGACTGAACGTGGAATACGCATTGAAATTCAACTTCAAGGCCTCCAACAATATGGCGGAGTACGAAGCACTCATTGCCGGCTTACTCCTTGCCATCGATTCAGGGGCTGACAGTGTCAACATCTTCAGTGATTCCCAGTTGGTCGTTAACCAGGTCAATGACAGCTTCCAGGCCAAGGACCAACAGTTAGCGGCATACTTGGGGTACGTTAAGACACTCCTCAGGAAATTCAAATTTCATAACATCACACAAATCCCCAGGGAAAAGAACGCCAAGGCTGATTCACTGGCAAGACTGGCAACCGCCCAGCCACATCAGAGTCCAGCGGACACAAGAGTGGAGTGTCTTGACAAGCCAAGTATCACAAAAACCCTGGCGGAGATCTTCAACATCGAGGTCAATACCAGCTGGATGGACGAAGTCATTGAGTACAAGCGCAACGGCACATTGCCGGAAGACAAGGTTAAGGCGCGACAACTCAAGCGGAGGGCAACCCGCTACAACATCCAGAACGGCAAGCTGTACCGCCAGGGATTCACCCATCCCAACCTCCGCTGCCTAACCCCAGAGGAGGGAAAGGTCGTTCTGGCGGCAATTCATAGCGGAGAATGCGGAAACCACTCAGGCGCCAGATCCTTAGCCAATCGCACAATGCGGCAAGGTTATTTTTGGCCTACTCTCGGCGATGATGCCCGCCAGATATCGAGATCATGCCACAAATGCCAACAATTTGCTGATCTCCCACATGCACCGGCGGAACCGCTATCGGTCATCATCGCTCCATGGATTCACTCAACTTGGGGCCTGGATCTGATGGGAAAATTTCGAACCGCCAAGGGCCAGTTCAAGTACATCATAGTTGCTATCGACTACAACAGCAAGTGGATAGAGGCGGAGCCACTAACGGCAATAACTACCGCCAAGGTAATTCACTTCCTCTGGAAGAACATCTACTGCCGTTACGGTGTCCCACACACAATAATCACGGACAACGGCACACAGTTCAACAACAAGGAGCTCATCTCTTTCACCGCCAACTTGGGTACCAAGATGAGTTTTGCATCTGTCGCCCACCCCCAGACCAACGGTCAGGTCGAAGCAGCAAACAAGATAATCAAAAAGCTGCTGAAGAAAAAACTCGACAAAGCAAAGGGTTTATGGGCGGAGAAACTCCCGGAAGTTCTATGGGCCATCAGAACAACCCCAACTTCCGCAACTGGTGAAACTCCTTTTTGCATGATGTTCGGAACGGAGGCTGTCCTGCCTATTGAGGTTACTCAACCTACCGCCAGAGTCGAGGGCTACCGCCCAGAAACCAACACCGACGGCATCAACCTGGACAAGGACCTCCTGGAGGAAAAGCGACACAAGGCCCACTTATGCAACCTGCAAAACAAGCAGCGGGTATCGCGTTTCTACAACGCCAGAGTCAAAGCCCGGAACCTCCAACTGGGGGACTGGGTAATGAAGGAAGTCATTCCACCTCCAACAAAGCTTCGCCCAACTTGGGAAGGTCCATACAAAATTGTGGAAGTCGTTAGCCCAGGCACCTTCTACTTAATGGACAAGGATGGCGTCACAACGACCCACCCTTGGAATACCGAACACCTTCGGTATTATTACAAATAGTCATGCCGCTACCCAAAGGCATCTTGACTTAGCTAAATTTTGTTCAATATTTAGCTAAGGGAAGCTACCCAACGGGTACTACCCCTCTTTTGTAAACGCTGATCAGTCAGCTATCAATGAAACGAGGAATTATTCAAACCATTGTTACCAAGTCTAGCACTGAGGGCAACTGGCAACGCCAGGAATCGTCAGCGGACCACGTCCGCTACGTTGTGCACTTGGACCAATTTTAATTCCTTTAATGTTTCATTGCTTGGCAAAAGAAAAATCTCTAAATCAAAACTCTAGCGGTACAAACATATCATGACAAACATCAAACTTTGAAATTTCATTTCAGGGCTGAGACTCCCCACCCAAAGTTGTTCATTACTTCAAAATGTCGAAACTCAGCCAACAAAAAAAAAAAAAAAAACATATAGGAGCTCAGCTCTTCGGGTTGGCTTCAACATCTCCACCTTCCGCAGGCGGCTGTGGTTGTGCGCGGCTTGTCTGGTCAGACCCTCTGGCGGTAGGACTTGGAGTCTCTATGGTGCCATCCTGCCGAGTGTGTGCCGCCAGGAAACCAGCACGGGACACCTCCGACTGGGTAGGCAGAGGAGTCTGCTGAGAACCATCCGCTGGCTGTGCACCACTTTCCCCGCTTCCCGAGCGAACACCTTCAGGCTGGACAGGAACCGCAGCTTGCACCGGCGGAGCATTTTGGACTGGCAGAACAGGTGGCTGGGACGCCTTCGCAAAGTCAATGGCGCCCCTCTGCTTCAGCATCTCCACGTTGGCTAGGGCGCCGGCCTTCGCCGATTCAGTCATTGCCTTTTTGTACTCCGCCGACTGTTTGAATTTCTCCACAGCGGCGGCAGCGGCACGGGCCCCTTCGTCCCGCAGGCGAGCTACCTCAGCCTCCAGGTTCGTCACCGCTGCTTGCTTGGCGGCAGACTCCCGCTGCAGGATATCAATCTTTTTCTCCTTAGCGGCCACCCGCTCCTGCAGCAGAGACATGTCTTGTTCCATCCTGGAGATGTCGTTGTTCCGTTCCACGTCCCGCCGGATTGCCACTTCCAACTTGCCGCGAGCATCCGCGGCGTCGCAATCCGCCTTCGTCAGGCGCCGCTCCACATCCGCCAGCCTGTCCTTGGCGTCCCCCAGTTCCCTCTCAAGACCGCTAATCTCGTCCCTGAGCTGCCGCTCAACCCCGGGCTGCTTCTGCGCCGCCATGAACATCTCATGCTGCCCAACCGAAAGGTGACCAAAAGCTGAACTGAAGGGTGACCCGTCAATCGCCGTTGGGCGGGAAATCCCCGCCAGACCACCAAACCCCAGTATCTCGCAGTGGTGGTAGAGAAATCCCCGTTCATTGTCGGTCATGAACTCGGCATAGGCGGCAAACGAGTCCAGGTCACTCGCAGGCGCCTCCTCTGCAGCGGCCACTGGCGCCTTCAGCGGAGCTTGGCGGGCCTTCTTTTGCTGGCGGACCCCGATAACCTCATCATCATCATCATCCTCCTCGTCGGAGTCATTCTGCCGACGCTTCCGCAACAACCGCGTCTGCCCAGCGGCCGCAGGCCTTGGCCCCCGTTGCTGTTGACCCACCGTAGCGGCAGCCCCCGCCGGCCGCACCACCTTCTGTGGCCCACGTCCCACGTTGGGCACTCTCTCTGTCTGCGGCGCGGCGCCAGACCCCTTCTTTCCACCCCCCACATTGGCACCCGTCTGAACAACGGGTAGGCCGTCGGCGCCAAGGTGGGAGTGCAGCGGCATTGGCAGCACCACCGGAACCTCGGATGGGCTCACCGCCAGCGTCACCGGGTCTATCACTGTCTTTTGAGCCGCATCCCCTGAGGCATACATGGCCTCCAAAAAGTTGTCAATCTCCGCGCGGTCCATGGCTTTGGCAAAGGCGTCACGGCTCCTAGCGTTACCTGGCGGCGTCTCTAAACAAACAGAAAGCAACTCAGTCAACCACAGGGCCAAATTAACTAAGTGTACAAGGTAGCGGAGATTTCTTACCAACGGCGCGAGTCAATCGTTGATCGACCAACAGCTCCCAACCGGTAAGTAGGCGAAAGTCCAACAAATTGCGATTCCGCCAGCAACCTTTGATGTGCTCCACACGGCACTCTTCTTCACGAGTCAGGTTGTAGCGCAAGCCCACTGCAAAACAAGGATAAACGTTAGCAAGGTTCAAGACTAAGCACAACGTAAACCGCCAGCATTATTCAGCGGAGACCGACAAACCACCTCGGATAGGTTGGAACTCTGACTTAATCCTAAACGCCGGTTCCCCGTCATTGGATTCCGCCTGGTATTCCCACCCCGTCGTGGCAACGCAAAATGTGTCCCGCCAATACGACATAGAATCCCTCAGGTTCTCTATCAACTTGGGGGCTCCCTGGCGGCGACTTAGGTTCACTTGGCCTCCGCAGCCCTGACGCTTCACATACGTCAGCTCATAGAAATGCAGCACCTCCGCCACGGTTGGTCCCTCACAGCCGGACAACCGCCACAGCGAAGTCATCGCCAACATCAATCGCCACATGTTGGGGCAGACTTGCCCAAAGGCTAGGCCGAACTCGTACACCAAGATCTGAAGACTGGGCACGAGCGGTAGTGTCACTCCCTGGCGGAATATTGCCTCATGCACAGCGGCAAACCCCCGGGGAAGAATTGAAGCCTTTTCATCCACCGTCGGTGGACGCAGTTTAACCGCGCCGGGCAACCGAAACATCCGCTTTATCCGGTTGACATTGGCAACGGTCATCCGCCCTCCCGCCTCGTCAACAGGAATCCCATCCGGAAGAACCCATGCCGATTCGGTATCTTCCCCTGTCGCATCTCCCCCGTCAGCGGAGCCACTGGCAGCGCTGTTACTTGCCAACCGCTCCTCACGCCTATTCTGAGCAGCGGCAGCCTCCCTGGCCCTAGAACTCTCGGGGCGCGAAGCACGACCCATTACTACTTCCCAGGGTATGGTTTGTAGCGGCTCGATGTCTAGCGGTTCTGGCAGTGAGGTTCCTGCACTGGCAGACGGACGCAACGAGTCAATAAAATTCCTATCCGCCGCGCTGAACGACACGTCAGACCCGGAATCCTCACTGCTCGAAATCTCTACGACGCTAGCCATCCCAAACCCTAAAACCCAAACCGGTCAGTTTACACAAGATCTAGCCTCTACCTATATTCGTTTAGTGCAAAAACATCAAGAACAATTACCCAGAAAAATACCAAAACAAGAACAAACGCACACTCAACCCAGATTCGACCATCTAGCAAAACCCAAAACCCCAACTCTCTGTCAAACACCATAACCTCCCTCAAATCTCTCTCTACACCCTCAGAGAACACCAAAGAAGCAAGATCACACCATTAACAGAAATAGCAAAACCCAGAAACCACCATTGCAGATTCAATGAAACAGGAAAAGGATTCGAAATACCAACCTCACGTCGAAGCTGTGGCATGCAACTCGTCTTCACTAACAGATATTTCGTCCTCTCGAGTCCGACAGCTCCACGCAAACCGGGGAATCTTCTTCGCAATTCACAGACGAACAAGACTCGAAGGAGGCGACTCAGATTTGAAGATTTTCCAGAAGTGTCGAAACTCGCTGAGTTCCCCCCCCTTTATGTCAACATCAAGCAATCCCGAGCCGTCCGCTAGAAAACGACATCACGTAGCAACCGTACACGTGTACCACGTCTTCACTAACTCCCCGGATTAACCGAGGCGTCGCCTCGGTTACGAAATCCATCATTACTCGCATTAATGAAGAGAAGACGGCTAGGCTTAGGAGACAAGCCTCAAGACGCTAACCCTCTAGGAGTTGGCCACGTGTCAACCGTCGTCTCCTTTAGCTTCCAAGGGAAGTAACCACTTGAGAAGAAAACCCCCAACCATTGGAAGTCTCCGCTGAGCGAAACCTCGCCAGCGGATCTTCACTTGTCATTCTCCAAGTGACGGAGTCTCCGCTGAGCGAAACCCCGCCAGCGGATCTTCACTTGTCATTCTCCAAGTGACGGAGTCTCCGCTGAGCGAAACCCCGCCAGCGGATCTTCACTTGTCATCCTCCAAGTGGAGTCTCCGCTGAGCGAAACCCCGCCAGCGGATCTTCACTTGTCATTCTCCAAGTGACGGAGTCTCCGCTGAGCGAAACCCCTCCAGCGGACCTTCACTTGTCATCCTCCAAGTGGAGTCTCCGTTGAGCGAAACCCCGCTAGCGGATCTTCACTTGTCATCCTCCAAGTGGAGTCTCCGCTGAGCGAAACCCCGCCAGCGGATCTTCACTTGTCATTCTCCAGGTGACGGAGTCTCCGCTGAGCGAAACCCCGCCAGCGGACCTTCACTTGTCATCCTCCAAGTGGAGTCTCCGTTGAGCGAAACCCCGCCAGCGGATCTTCACTTGTCATTCTCCAGGTGACGGAGTCT
The DNA here is from genome assembly GCF_002994745.2 of Rosa chinensis. NCBI lineage: Eukaryota > Viridiplantae > Streptophyta > Magnoliopsida > Rosales > Rosaceae > Rosa > Rosa chinensis. The sequence goes on from NC_037093.1 coordinate 62,087,651, forward strand.
CCGCTGAGCGAAACCCCGCCAGCGGATCTTCACTTGTCATCCTCCAAGTGGAAGTCTCCGCTGAGCGAAACCCCGCCGGCAGATTTTCTCACTTGTCATCTCCCAGGTGACAGTCCACTGAGCGAAACCCCGCCAGCGGAACTTCTCTTGTCACCATCGAAGTCTCCAACGGAACATTCTCTCGTCATTCGATAAACGGGGCGTCCTCCGCTACACAGCACACCGCTAGCGGACCCCCTTTCTCATCTGACAAGCTGCGTACTTTATTCAGCGCAATACCGCTCAATAAAATACCACCAAGCACGTCTACTTGACGCTGCTTCCTGCTACATCTAGCGGGGGGACTTCCGCCAGCGGCGGATCCCGAGGCCACGCCTCTGACAACGCCGCCACGCGGAGTTACGGTCAGAATGTCCCTACGGGACACGGGGACTAGTCAACAGTCTACGACGGCCCTGATCAGGTACGTTGACCCCCGTCACTTGGGTGCTAAGATTGGGCTCGCAACCCAACACCCTCTGCTCCGTGCAGCGCTGCTCCGTGCAGCGCTGCTCCGTGCAGCTCCCCCTCAACAAACAATAATAGCGACCATCCGGAGGTCCATCTTAGCCGGGGAGTGGGGGACTCCCTGGGGGCCTAGCAGGGGCCCACCCGAAACGGCACAAAGCGTTTGCTCAGTAAATCCATGGTTGACGACGCACTGACGCTAATTATGCTTCTGCAAAGTCTAGCGGGAGAAACGCTTCAAACCGCCGATCAACTCCCCAACCAAGATTGCCCTCCTTGACTGGGGATTTGGGGACTTGTACATACATGTGCATTTGCAAGCATAATTAGCTATAATGAGCCACGCTCATTGTACCGCCAGGGGTACCAACGCCCACCATATGTGTGACTGGCGTAAAGACAGCTAGCAGGGTTACCGCCTAAGCCCCGGATCAACCCCAAAGCACCGCCGACGCGCCACCACGCGCCGTGTCAAGTTAGCATCAGAAGCTACTGAAACTGGGAACTGAAGCACATCAGTCCCACATCGAAAACAAGGAGAAGATCATCCTCTTCCTCACCTATAAAAGGTCCTCTCCTCTCTCCTCATTAATTACGCATTTACTACTCATTATTGTTATGCTGCCTATATGCGTTGACTGACTTAGGCATCGGAGAGTTGAAGACCGCCCAACGCGGTCTCCCTCTAACGCCCTGTCTTGTGTTTGGTAGCTAGCAGTAATCCTCAGATCGGCAGAGTAGCGGTCCGCCCGCCGGACCAGCGTTAGACCAAAGTTTGGCTACCGCCAGACTTTTGAGCATTAACACCGCAGATCCCAACACAGATCGCTGCAGAATCCGGCAGGCCTGCCCCACCGCCTGCGCACCACGACACACCCACCTCTTGTGCAGCCCAACGCCTGCCCATCCCAGCGCCACCCCGCCTGCGCACGCCTAGTACGCTGCCACAGAGAGGGGGAGAGAGAGAGAGAGAGAGAGAGAGAGAGAGAGAGAGAGAGAGAGAGAGAGAGAGAGAGATCAGAGAATGGGGGATGAGAGAGAAAGAGCAGATCGGGGAATGGGGGATGAGAGAGACAAGGAGATGCATATGTAATTAAATAATTGAGTTAAGGGAAAAACTGTACTTAAATATTAAATTGGGTAGATGGGGTTAAAAAACTATTTGTGGAGTAAGTGGGCAATTTTGAGTCTAAAATTGGGTAAGTGGTCACAGCCCCTTTTACTAATATTAGAAAAATAAAATATAGTGAATATTATTGTCTTTGCTTGAATATTGACATATATTCTTAAATATATATATATATATATATATATATATTTGTTTTATATGGTATGAGTTGTATATATATAGTTTACTAAAACGTGTAGTTATGTGTGTATCTAAATATTTAAGCTATCTGTACGTGTGTGTCTATATATATATATATATATATATATATATGCGCCAATTATTAGGGCATCTTTTATTTTATTTTATTTTTTTATCGAAAAAGGTCATCCCAATATTGTATTTCAACAAGCAATATCAAAACGACACTTCCAAAGGGTCGTCAGAATGAGTCGTTTACAGAGTACCCTAATAACCTATTCTACGAACAGAATCAGAACTAGCATACCCCAAGTACACCCACCTTTTAAAATTACGCACTTTTATTCTAACAAAAACATAGAAACTCCGAAGCAGAAGTAAAAAATTCAACAGAGCAACTAGTCTTTGCGACCTGAAAAACTAAAATCAAACAGCATTAGGGAGAGAGGATGATGTAACACCCTCCTCCCCGTCTTATGGAACCAGTCCCTCAGTCATAGGACTAGCCTCTCCATTCGCAGCCATCTCTGTTACCTCAATTGCAGCAATGGCAACCTCAGCAAACTCTTCCTCAGTCTCTTTGTTGTGACACTTCCATTTCTTAGGGCTTTTGGTTTTCAAAGTCATAACCAACTCCCTACTAGCTTTCGATTTATTCTTACTACCCTTGGGCCTTCCCAACTTCTTCTTGGGAGAAATCAGCAGTTTCCCTTGCTTGTGTTTCAAAGCTAAGGACAAATCATCATCAACCTGAAGCACCGACTCAGGGAAGGTCAAGTAGAGTTTGCCAGACCTAGCAGATAGATTATGTGCCTTTCTTTTCCTCCCAGATAATTTCACAAACTCTCGAATATGAGCATCCTCCTGACATTTGGAGATGGTATTACTGCTAGAGGCAGTTCCACAACCTTCAAAGAATCGTCAACAGGTAGAGAAGGAAAAGGAATAACCTAATTTTTCATAAAACCACTACACTCAAACCAGCCTTGACATGTTTTGAATTTATGTGAATTCCCATAATTTTGGAGACTTACGCCGCCTGTACACCCACTGTCGCATGGGCATCCAAAACTGCACAATCATTGCGACTGTCCTCCGTTGTAGCGCCTGCTTTCTGGCCACTTTTTTGCGCACCTCCAGAAACCAAAGACCTCCAAATAGAATCTGATTCCTCTCCGCTTCCCTGTCAAATTGAAATACAAACCAATCCCTAACATCCTGGATAGTAAGACTAGATCTGATCCTCTAAATAGTTGGAATGGTGCCTTTGAAGTCGGGAAACTTTGCTTTTGGGCCTAGCAAACTCCCCACCATATACCAATTTTTATCTTGAAGTGCCGCAGCTCCTACCGGACCTAGATCAACACGAGCAGAGTCCAACAATTGGAACGCAGCTGCCAGGGTAGCTATAACATCTGCCATGATTCTTGGATTGAGTTTTGGGAGTTTTTGTCAAAGAAAGAATTCTGTACTTATATGAGCATTTGCCTAAGCATAATTAGCTACAATGAGCCAAGCTCATACTGCCGCTAGCGGCACCAACAATTGTCAAGGGTACGACCTATGGAAACACCGCCAAACAGGTTATCACCTGAGCTCCGGCTCAGCTCGAGATCACCCCTGACGTGCCGCGCCAAGATCACCTCGCTGAAGTATCAGAAGCTGGGAATTGAAGCGCATCAGTCCCACATCGAAAACAAGGAAGAGATCAGTTTCTCCCTCACCTATAAAAGGTCCACTCCTCTCTCCTCATTAACTACGCATTCATTACTTACCTAACGTTATTCTGTCAACATAAATATATTGATTGACTTAGGCATCAGAGTAGAGAAGACCACTAATCGCGGTCTCCCTCTGACGCCAGGTTACGATATCGCAACAATCTCTTCAGTAGCGGTAAAGGCTTGGACTAGCGTTAACAAGATTTGGCTACCACTAAATCTCAGACTTTAGCAAATTCCACGAGAAACCCTAGCAGAGAGCGGTTAGGTCATATGCGTCATATGTAAAAACAGTAAGACAATTAATTATTGGGGCATCTGTTTGTATTTTTAAACCCAAATTGAAAGAAAAGCCCAAGTTTAGTTGAATTATACTTTTGTTAGAGTTAAGGTTGATGTCATTTAATGACAAACTGACTTTCAAACTCAAAATTTAATTTATTGTGTGCTTGGCTACTGTTTTGCTATATGTGATTGGGTGCGGCTATTGTCACCCTATTATTTTCTTTGGTCACCTTACTTGCTCATTACACCCTGTATTGTAATATTCAATATTAAATTTACTTATCTAACTCATTTCTTTTTCCATATATATCCTTATGTGAAGAGGGTTTCAATCACTGGTATACTTCATATTTGGTCTGGATATTTAACAAAAATTCCATGCTAAAAAAGACGCTCTGTCACCAGAAACTATAGGGCGGCTAGGGTTCCTTCAGTTCTCATCGGGTGGCCTTTGTGTCGCGCTTGGCCATTAGCCTCGTTGGTGTGATGTGAGATCGTGAATTTTGAAGTTAGTCAAATCTTATTTTTGAGCTTGGAATGGAAAGTAGAGGTCGCCACGAGTTCAGAGCATTTTTCGGTGAATTTTTCCAGTTCCCGAGCTATTTTTAAGGAATTTTTGAAGTTTGGATGTAAAGCAAATTAAGTGGCAACGTGGCGCCTCATTATTGGTCGAAAGCATGACTTGGTACCACTTTGCAGCAGCCTTATAGCTGTCATCCTAAAAGGCTAAAGTCATATGCCACTTGTCAAAAAGAGACATGAACATTGTTCTATAGTTGACAAGTATTTCAAGCACCTTGGGTGGAAGTTTTATGTGTTGACACATGGCAAGCTATGATTGGTCTAGTCTCCCTATAAATAGAACTCAACCCATATCGAATTCTCCACAATTTTCAGAAAATTTTCTCTCTCTTTCAGTTTCTTTCTCTAGAACTTGTTTTTGTCATATCTTTTAAACTATAAGTCCGATTTAGGATCTGTTTTCTCCTATAGATTTGTCTCAACGCAATCTTTCTATTGGTGGAAAGAAAAGTCAGCTTTGGTAAAACTATTTTGATGATATAGGAGGCTTGGTTTTATTTTGTATTTTCCACAATTGTCGGAAATAAGGTAGGGGGATCTCGGGGAAACTTCTTATGATTGGATATTGATTTTATGTGATTCGTCTATATGTTATTCTGGTTAATATTATTTTGAATGATTTCTTTGAAGATATTTGAATTACATGTACTGAATATACGTTGATTGATATAACTATGCATGTTTCATGGAGATTGTTATTCATCAACTGTAAAGGAGTTGGGGAAAATTATGGTTATTTGATGATTATGGGAATTATCTTTTGTGTAGTTGAGTTTGAACATTGTAGAGATCAAGCTTAGGCGAGCCCGTGTGCACATTTAGATTTAGAATATCGGCGGTATAATTGTCGATATATTTAGGTGATTTGGGCTTGGAGATCAACGTTTCGGACAAGATGACTAGCAAAAAGGGTTTGGGGGATTTGATTGAGTCAGGGGGTTAATTAATTTATGTGTTTGGATATTCAAGTCACAGTTGCAAAACTGTAAAGTACACAGTATAGGACGTGTATGCTTGCTTATTCTGGTATATGGATTAACGGGTATATACATGGAGTTGGATTGCATCATTGTTTGATATGCATGTTATAATTGAAATACATGATTGTGTTATCTTTGGTCAATTATCTATGAGGAGGTTTTATGTCCCTACTGAGCTGCTAGTTGAGTGTTGAGTCACAAATTACTTATGCAATTGTGCCCCATAATTATGAAAATTGATTTGTCTTCCTTGATATTTTATCCTTTTTAATCTATTTCCTTTTATTTGTAGGAAACCTTGCATTGAGAATAAAATGACTATTTGAGGCTTGAAATGCGGAGATTTGAAGCTAGGGGAAGAAGACACGGAGATTGGAAGAAAATTGCAAATCGACTTTTCCGGCGATTTTTCCGGCAAGCCGCCACTCATGGAGGGTCTTTTCTCCAGCAAAGGAGGACCATGGCTGTGAGAATATCTCATCACTTGAAATTCAAATATCTCCCTACACCTTATCCTTTTGTCACCTTGCCAATTTGAGACCATTTGGGGGACAATGGTGTAAGAGCATCTCTTGCACACTTTGGGACCAAAGAGGACATACATAGCTGATCAAAGAGATGCCAAAGACCAATTATTCAGAATTCTTGACTCCATTCAATCATCTTCATCCTATCCAAGATCCATTTTCTCTCTAGAGAATGCACCACCATTTCCACCACTAAAACCACCATTTCCACCACTAAAACCACCATATCCACCTCTAAAACCACCATATCCACCTCTAAAACCTCCATTTCCACCACTACATCCTCCATTCCACAACTCACCTTAGAGATTCCAAATTTCACTATTCTTACCAATATCAAGAGCTTGGAGCAAGGAGAAGGAGGTGACTACCACCACATCATGTTCTTGGAGACCCATCTCCACCACCTCTTCCGGCATCATCAATAGTCACCCTTTACTCCCTATCTCTTTATGTATTTGATGTTTAATAGAATGTTGAAGCTTGTGTATCTAGCTATGTGTGAGTAGTGAACTAGTTGGGGCTAGGGTTGAAAGCCCTAGCCAAACTTGCTTGGATTGATGATTTTGTTTATAAATTGATGCAAATTCATGTTGTCATTCTCACATGCTAAGTCAATAGTTGAATGCATTACTTAGACCTAATCAATTTGAGTTATGTGTTTGCCGTGACATGAAGTTTTTCCTAGAGATTGATTACCTTTAGGCAAAAAGGGAGCATGAAAGCACACCATGTGTGCATGTGAGGGTAGTGAGCTAAAATCACCTAGAGATAGGATTGGTTTGCTTGCTTGGTTACCTAAACTCTAAGCTTTATGCATTTAGGGGCAAACGATTGAGACCTATCCAGTAATTGAATTTGTCTCTAGATAGTTAGCTCTAGACTTATCCAGTTAGAGTTAATAAAATGAAAGGGGCTTAAGCCTTAGTAGTCCTATCCGGATGCTAAGAGGGTAGTTGGACAATTAGCTTTGCATCATTCATATTCAATTGCTTTAATGCTTGCAAGGGAGGCAAAAGGTGAAACCCGATGCCCTAACTCCCATCCATTTGATAACAACTTGTTTAGTTTAGCTTAGTTTATATTACTTGCTTTCATTGTTTCAATTTGAATAGAAACCAATCTCAAAGTCAAAATCAAATCTCTACACACCATCTTGCACATACTCACCATGAACTTTGGTTCACTTGTGAGCCTTTGTTTGTGATTGTACATTTGCATATTCTTCTAGTTTTTCCATAGGTTTTCCCTAGTTAGGAAAAGATTTACCAATCCTCGTGGGTTCGACATCCCTTATTCTATAACTTGTACCTCTTGCACTTGAGGGTGGCTTCAATGCTAACATTGAGCTCACCCCTTAACATATTTTGCAGGTATGAAATCAAGATACTAAAGCAAGAAGCTCTGATATGTATATAATGTCAAATGGGCTGTGAAATTTGTGTTTTGTTTATGTTTGTTTGAAATAAAGAATGAGTACTAGTGTACTATGTGTGATAGATAGAGATTATGTAATATATATATATATATATGCTTCTGCTAGAATTTTGAGATATTGTTATCTAGTTGTTAGTTCACGATTTATTTATTTATTTTTGTCACATTTTGATTATAGAAATTTTAGTTCTATAATTAAGATGTGATTCACACCTTTACTCGAGATTAGAAAATTAGCTCGAGTCAGGGCGAGACATGTGAGTAGTGTACTGCCGGAAGGGGAGCCTTGTTGGAGTGGATTGTGGCTCCTGATGGTAAGGCTAGGCTCTGGCTTGGTCAAAGAGAGATTCTAGTTGTGCGAGATCCGATGATGCAGATCCAGGTGGATGGTTTTTGAGCTACAGCGGAGGTGATGTTTGTTCTTAGTTTTGAATTTGACAGCATTGGCGCCCGATCCTGGTCTGTTATTGCGCTAGGCTTGTGGATTGACAGCAACATGGTGGATCGAGGAGCAACACATAGATGGTGGCTTTGATGGAGGCGTAAGCAGCGGGGTTTTTAGATGGAAGGTTTAGTTAAGGGCTTCGGCTGGCCGCGTTGAGTGATGATGGTAGTGTTCCTCGTGGCGGCAGCAGGGCTGCTGTGTGCTGTTGGTGGCTTTGCATAGTGCAACATGGGCTGGTTGAGCTGCTTGCTGTTTGGCTTTAGCTAGGGCAGACTAGGTTATTGGGTTGTGCCCTCTATTTCAGTTTTAGTGTTGTTTTAGCTTAATAGTTCCCTATTTTTTTAAGGCACTATGCTTATTAGGTTACTTAATGAGCCACGAGTGTAGTTTGCTTGTCTATTTGCTATATCTTTTCTTAGCTTATAGACTCGCTTTTAAATAAACACTAAGTTCGGATATAGATGGTCTATCCCTATGTACCACTGTGGTTTCTATCACGAATCCTTGATTAGTCCATAGTTAGATAGCGGGAGGGTATGTAATGGCCTTCTTGGCTTGAGTTTTGTTGAACGAAATTATCATTCCTTCAAAAAAAAAAAAAAAAAAAATCCTTATATGACATATCCAATTAAAAAAGACATTTTTAAACACAAATCTCTCATATAATTTATACCAATAAAAAACTAAAATTTATTACAGTTTCCTAAGAAAATATAATCTGATCTTCTTTTATTTTCTTAATTTTTAGTTTCAGTTTCAGTGTTTGTCTATATCAATCTATATCAAAAAAATTATTAAGTTAACAATTGTCAGTAATGAAGAAGATAATCATTTTTTGTTTTCTTCATGTTTTAAGTTTTTACTTTTGGTGTTCGATCACGAAAGGTATTGAAAAGACTATGATGAAATTAACACTAATGATTTTGTGAATTGAATAATGAATTAACAAATCAACGATGGAGAGGGAACAAAAAGGCAAAAAATAATTATAATAAAAAAAGTTTTAAATACACACCCCTAATTACTTAATACACACTCCATACTTAATACACCACCCATTTAATTTCTTGTTCTAATATTTTACTAAATACACAACCCAAAGTACCTAAAATATCCTTAATCTCAAAAATAATGAAATATCCTATTATTTGACTATATTAAGGCTACTATTTAATATGATTAGTATATTCTAGTATATTAATTAATGTTTTAATTTGTAAATGACCATATTGATTACTTGCGTTAGTTATTGAGAAATCCATAAAGATTTATTATTGTTCACTTTAAATAGATGCATATAAATATGTTTTGTATTATTTGAGTACGTTCTCATCCACCAAACACCATGTTGATCAAGTATAAAATTATGAGCTGAACATTTAACCAAAACTATATCAGTAGTTTCTTCACAATGGCGGAACTACAAAGTTGTCATTAGAGGGGCCAAACAAATTAACAATTACAAAGTTCTTTCACCCGTGATGTTTTATATTAGAAAATAAATGGATTAATTATATCTCTTAGAAAAGAAAAAAAGGAAATTAACTAAAAAATGGGATCCGTTTTAAAAACATTTAATGTCATTGATTTTGAAATTCAAAATATTATGGTTTCTAACCTCATTTAATTACAATTTATATAAGGAAAAATTAAATTAGATAGTTTCTAACTTTATTCTTGTATTAAATTAGGAGGCCATGTATAGAAATTTGTTGTGTTTATCTAACAATTTATACATAAATAGTTTAATATAAGGAAAATATGACTATTTTTTTTTATTCTTCTAATGCATAGATGTCTGTTTTGGTCATTTAACCTACCTACAAAATCTAATTTGAAATATAAAATAATAGGGATGTGTATTAAGTGATTAGGGGTGTGTATTTAAAATTTCTCTTATAATAAATTCATATTTGGGTGAAAAAGATGAAGATTAATGTTATCCAATGAGAAATTATGTAGTATTTGAATTTAATTAATTGGTTATGTATTGAATTTTCTTCAACAAATTTAAATTTTAGAAATTGAGTGTGCTTATTAGTCATTTTGCACTTGGATAAAATTGTCTTTCAATAATTTAAATATTAGTAGGGTGATTTAAGATTATGGTAGGGTGACAATAGCCGCACCCTATGTGATTTTCCTTGTGAAACTTGACTGATGAATGAGTTATTCGGTGTTATCTGTTATTCATGAATTAGTTGATTAGCATGTTCAAGAATTCTCATAACAAAAAGAGAGATTATTTTAATAGAACAGAATGGGAAGGAAATCTATGGCCGGGAGCATCCTTTTGTGTAGTTGAGCTTAATTTGTAGGGACTAAATTTCAAGTAGGCTAATAGTAATGTACGATTTTGGTGATCGAGGTTAAGCAAGATGACCAACAAAAAGGGAATCATGGCTTGGGTTATGAGATTAATTCATATGCTATTTCATCTAGAGTCACCTCAAAAAGGTAAATTACATGGTATGGGATATGTAGGCTTTTTGTGTTTCAGCATGTAAGTTAACAGGTATATAGGTGAAAGTAGCATTGCATTCATGCATTATTATTGCTGGTCCGTGTTGTTTAAAGAGGCTTAGTCTCCTACTGAGCTATTGATACTTACCTCTACTAAACATTGCACATACTGAACATGAAGTTTAATTTTCCTTTTTGAAGAGCTTTGGGAATAATGTGAAGAAAGTGTGTGGCTTGTCTTGTTAAATTTTCTAGAATAAGATCAAAGGCTGCTAGTATGTAATTTTGCTTTTGAAATAATAGTTTAAACCTTTTGTTTTAGTTTTGTCAGAATAATGAAGTATTAAGAGAGTATCGTATTGCAATCTACATGTAACTTATGTTTGCTGCAATATAAAATGGGTGGTGCTATTCACACACCATTTTTCTTTATTCACACACCCCCTCTATTTTTCTATTACTTTAAATCAATTTTTTTTTTTACAAATAACCCTAACTACCCTCTCTTGCAATTAAGTTTTTTTTTTCTTTCCTTTTTTCTTTTTCTATTTGGCAATTCAATCATTCTCAAATCCTAAACCTTTATTTTCTTGCAGGCATAAAGGACTTCAAAACTCTTTTTGATTCTTTTTGCCATCAAAAACTTCTCTAGTATAGTCATTCTATCTCTCTAATGTGATGCTTTGAAGTTCAATCAAAGCAGAACAGGCAACTTTAGAATCATCTTCAGCGAAAATTTTACACTTGATTTGCAATGGAGACGTGTGAGAAAAATATGAGTTCAATGATCATTCGAGTCCCTTTGAATCCATCATTCTTGGTAAGATTCTAACTGAAATTATTTAGTGTATTTGAATCCATTAAGTAACTATAGCACTTTACAACAGCCTAATAATGATAGCCTTATGATTATAGACATGATTTGTTCTATATATTATGCTAGAATACGAAAGATTTTTCCATAGGAAAACTATACAAATTAATATGAGTTGAGGGGGGTTTCAGAGATAAGGAGTGGTTGTTTGTGGGGGTGGGGGTGGGTTTCAGCAAGGGTTTGTGTTTTTTATTGAGGGTTGATTGGCTTTGATGCTTCTAGTTACTCTTGTTTATTAGCTTTTATTTTTATGAAGCAATGTTGTGGATTGGTACATTGATTTTTGTTATTTTCTACCAAATTATTTGGGTAATTCATGCTCCAATATACATTATTGAAGTATTTGTGCTGTCAATTTTATCATTGCTTCTAGTTGAAAGGAATTAAATGTGTTGAGATAAGGATAGTTTGCCTTTTGCTATTGTAAGTTCATGTGCAACTTTTTACTCTCTAGTTTTGCAGCCCCAACTATGGTTTATGCATTTTATTTTTATATACGTACCAAATTTTTACAATCTATACATTTCAGTTCAATAACTATAACTACTACTCTAAATAACCAACTTGTTATTGTATTGTTCTCTTCACAATACTGAATTAGGTCCGGTACCTTTTTACCTAACAATCTGAGTGTGGAGAGCAAAACCACATTTACTGTTGAAAATTAGTGTTACTTGGAAGATCTTCATAACTAAGAAACAAAAAAAATTGATTTATTGTATATTGATGGTTGATTCATGATTGACTTGCCAAATAGAAAAAAAAAAATAAGAAAAATAAACATAATTGCAAGGGAGGGTAATTAGGATAATTTGTAAAAGAAAATTAAATTAAAGTAATAGAAAAATAGAGAGGGTGTGTGAATAGAGAAAATATGTGTGTGAATAGCACCACCCTATAAAATTTCTTTTCTTTTTTTCCAAAATCCTTGCTATGTTAATGTAATTGGTTATGTCTTTAAATTGATTATGAGTTCTTTGATTTGTATCTATTATTTTCCAGCTCTTCTATATAGGATTTGTTGATTAGACTCAAGGTAGAACAGATGTCTGCAAATCTGTAATTGTGTTTCTGAGTTTTTAACTCAGGTTCTTTTGTACTGAAAACTGTACAATTGGCTTGGGTATTTGAAGTTGATGTCTTCATAAAAGTTTTAGACATCTTGAAGATCATTTCAGAATTGGAATATCCTAAAAATGATTTTTCTAGAATTAGTTATGATTTTTTAAAGTTGCAGGTCTGCTGCGTGATTTTCTGAAAACAGCAAACTGTATAGTTCTTTCTGTTTCTTTTAATAGTTTTCTATGTTCAATCTTGCTTGAAGATACCAGTATCTCAAAACTAGACATTCCCAGATTTCAAATGAAACAAGCCTTGCTCTTCTTGGAGTTCGTACGTAGGAAGAATTTATGCCACCACAAAGTTATCTCTATGCATTAGCATTTCTGCTGCATAGGCAACTTTGTTATTTCTTTTGTACTTCAAATCTGATCCAAATAGACTGCGACGTCATTCTTTTATTATGCTTCTTTTCTATACAAGTCATGCATTTGATAAAAAAAAAAATCTGAGTTGGGGTGTGACAGTATAAACTTGTTTTTTAAAAAAGAAAAAGAAAAACCACTTTTCTCATTTTGAGCAATTTCCCTATAGGTCTAACTGTTCAGACATAGCAATATGGCATTAGAGGAGCCAGCAGAAGGCCCGACCAAGAGCAACAAATTTCAGTACCAATCCCAGAAATTTTCAGTAACAGAGACCTCAACTGAAAGAAGTGCGACGTTTAAAATCTAAACCCTACATCACAAAAACAAACACGTGCACGTACGCTATACGTTCATTGTTCACGAGATTGAGCTCATTCATCCTAAGTAGGATTATTCAGTCTTGTAAATAAGGCGCCTTCAAAGCACCGTTATAAACGCAAATGAAGTCCACCGTGCTTGCCGCCACCAATTAGCAATTTTTGGACTCTTCTAGAGAAATTTGGAAGTTTAACAACTGCGTAACGAGCTGGAACACCTTCTGTAAATGGGTGTGCATGTTTTCTGACCACTGTCACAGGTCTCACACCACTCGGTATGTGCTGATCGATGTCAACAGTTAATACGGAAATTTTTGGGCATCCAAAACCAAATTAATCAAATCGTAACGTGAATCCACAAATTAGCAGAGATTGTCTTATACGCCTTTTGTTTGCTTCTACCATCACTTACTTCTCCTGAGAGCTTGTTGGGTGCTGTAGCAGGTTTAGTAGCAGCGGCTAACTCCTCCTTGGGTCTTATAGCATATGCGATTCCATCATCCTTTGATTCTCAGAATTAGAAAACCGCCTTAAGAGCTTGTTGGGCACAGAAGCTGCAGTATTAGTAGAAATGGAGTCATGCTTGGGTCTTATAGCAAAAAACACATCACAGTTTTGGATGATCGAGTAGCCAGCAAGTTTGTCAGTACCACCAGTCATTTAAGTGTGTTGTCTCAGTACTAGTCTCTACTATGACCTTTATTTCTATGGCATGTACTCCAATAGCATCTAAGAACAAACCTGTGCTCCCACGAATTTCAACAATTTTTCCTTCTCCAAGCTTGAGTGCTGAATCGGGTTCCTTGTTCTTCTCCATATGGCCCATGCTTCTTCTTCGTCGTGTGGATGGTCAATGATTTGATCACATTAGGCCCCATCCCCATTGCAGGACCATATGTTCCTGTGATGTGAGTCAAGATTTCATACGGATAATCAAAAATTATCTGCAAGAGAATTGTAATTTGTAAAAACAGCTAGCATAAGTAGCTATGCAAGTGATACTTGAAATTGAGATACTACTCATACTGGTATTAACAGACCCTGTCACTTTTATATCCTCCAGTTCCTCCATGTGCGGCTCCCCATATAGCTTCACCATCGGAATCTGAAAGTACAAGGACATAATGTGTTTTCTGGAAAACGGGGATTGCCATGCACGGATCAATCCTTACTGGGCAACAGAAACCAAAATTAACGAACAGAACACTAGATTTTGGTTACGCAGTGAAAACCTCAAATATGAGATTAAAAACACTACGGGGCTCTTACTCTTGAGAACCCAAAATAAGAATTAACTTATGATGAATGATATGTTCTTTACAAACTTAAATAGCACTAGCTCGGCTACAATGATTAGACAAAACTAATACAAAGTTTGTCTTCCGTCTTGAACTCTTTCTTCACTTGAACGATAGCCAAATATCGCTCTCCTTTCTTCACAGCTTCTCTACTGATCTCAAGAGAATTTATGCATATGAAAAACAAGACCAAGACACTTAAGCATGGAACAAGTGCCTTTGACTCTTATGATAAAATCAATCTCAAGCATGCAAGACCTCCAAACTGATTCTTCTTTTTGCTCTCCCCCATGACCGTCCCTCTTTTTCAATATATATGAATAGGTGCCGTCCCCCAACACAAACAAACAGATTTCTACCCTAATACCATTTCTACAGGGAAACAATCTTTTGTGTTAAAGATAAACAATTAAAGACATAGGAAATCAATTACACAATTTGGCAAACAGAAAAATCAATTTTAAATGAATAAAAGATATTAAACCCATTTAACTGCAAAGATACTTTCCCATTTTCTATGAGAATACCAACACACAAAGTTGATCAAAACTTGTACCTACAGAATCATACTGAATCTTTATATATACAACTCCGATGTTCCTGGACAACTTTATTTGTCGAATACCTGAATAAACTCCATCATCAAACACAAAACCACCACTCCCTCCCCAAGGACCATATGTGACCACACCTTCAACTTTTGAAGGAATTCTCGCAATTCTTGGAATCTGAAATTAGAAACTTCATGTTATATAGTTAAAATTGAAGAAAAAATAAGAGGAAAAAAAAAAATTGATCACACAGTCTTAATTACGATGTGTCTGATTCCATCATCACTTGAGTCTCCAGAATTAGAAAACTGCCTAAAGAGCTTGTTGGGCACTGAAGCTGCAGGGTTTGTAGTAATGGGGTCATCCTTGGGTCTTATAGCGAGAAACACATCACAGTTTTGGAGTAGTGAGTAGCCAGCAGGGATGTCAGTGCCACCAGTCATATAACTGTACTGTGTGTGAGCCATAACTACGTTGTAGTGGTTTTGATCATTCTGAATCGGCTTGAGGTAAGCTCCTATTGCATCAAGATACCAGCGAGGGTGTTCATGACAAGTAGGATAAGGAATATGTAAGAGCAGAATGGGTGTTCATAAGTCGTAACAAATTAAGGTTGCTTGGAACAGTGCAGAAGAAGCTCATACTGTTTTCCACTACGGAGCAAAAGGGTTGAATGTAAAGAAATCAAATTATTTATCAAATTCTGTATGGTCACTATGGTGCATCCAGGGCATGACCTCCTTACGAAAAAGAGTTTTATCAAGAATATATTGAGATTTAACTCCAATAAGTGTCGGCTGGATTCGAACCCGGGTGTGGGGGTTCCACACCTGGAGGCTCTTACCAACTCGACCACCTGTGGTGGTTAGAAATGACACAATTAGTCAATCCTTTATTCTGATCTTCGAATATTCGGAGCGTCTGGTTATGGTATATCACAGTGATGATGATGGGGACACGCACAATTAGGTAATGTGAAAAACTGCAAGTCTTCCTACTTGATTCTACTTCATAGACATTTAGACACGTACTCGGTCAATACCTTGATCATTGCTTAAGCAGGAATGTTATTCCTTCTGGTAGTACCAGCTTGCTTTCATATAACGCGGTGCTGGTTTTCATGACAGTCATGGCCTCATATAGACTTCATAACATTCACGAACATGATTCGAAGCTCCCATATTGACCCAAAAGGAGAGAATCTAGTCTAATTTATAGAGATTCTCCAAATGCATATTCTGCAAAAGAAATTCCATATGCCTCATTGTGCCCAGGTCTTGCATATATCCAATTTCATAAAATGTTATCGCATCCGGCATCCATTTATTATAATTAATATAAACACAAACACACATATGCTTTTCATGTGCAGTTTACCTGCACATATAGGAATCACGTAAATAAAATAAATCTAGAACTAAAGTGAATATTAAAAACCAAAAGGATCAACTTGTTCTGTAAGAATAATCAATATCAATGGAAGTTCACACATTTTCACCAAGATGGCATAAACAAAATTTTCCAAAAATGAATTATCAGCCAACTTGAATGCAGTCATGAAAATAAATTAGTGTAATACAGTATAAGTGGAACAATCTTTCATAGAATTTTTGTTTAGTAGCTTTTTATTTTGCTTGGTTTTTCCATCTAAGAAATAAATTTTCAAACTACACCCTCTATCTCCAATTCTCCATTGGCTTCTAAGGACTGAACATCCACTAGAACAATCAAAGCTGTGTGACTGATATAGTCAGTTACTTTGCCGAACTACTAAACTGGACAATAAAGTACAAGCCTGCAAGAAGATAAAGGATTTTGTGCATGGGTATCAAATCTGTATAGGCCCCTGAAAAAACTATAGACTTCTAGGAGAAAACCAATTTTTTCTATGAAATACTTCCTAGTAATAGACCGAACATTGGAATAGCCGGTAGTATTAGAATTGATACAATAAAAAAGTGGCAGGAAGAAATTGCATTGTACCTGTCAACAAAATGCAGCAAGCAGGAAGGGTTAGACACAAGTCTCCTTGTCAGTACCATGTCCAAGTGCATATATTACAATCTCTGTTTTGCGTGACCCCATTTTCACTAGTAGTGGTACGTAAATACACAGAAAATAAGTTAACATCGATGTTTTCATACATAATCAATCGGGTACATTACAGAGACAAGGTTAAGTGGGGCTGAAAAAGAAAAAAATCACATAAGGTAAACTCACCTTTAGAAGTTTAGAACATGGTAAGATCACTTCAACAAAACTCCATTTCAAGTGATACGAAACTTTACAACTTCCACATTCTATTTTTCCCCTACCAATAATCGCCACAAGAACAACGCCCATTGCTAAAATGGTGTAAGGACTTTGAATCACTTAAATATATATCACATCCAAAAGCCATTGATATATATTTAGCTGTCCTGTGGCAATCTCCACACATTCTCAGATTTTTTACTATCCTGATACTTTTGGGTAAAGATGGAGAGCCAATGAGAGCAAAAGCCAGGGCAAGTTTTTCACTGTGGACCATGCTGATTCCCTCCTCTTCATCCTCAACACCAAGCGCACAACGAAAACCAGGTCCTTTTGCCTTTTCTGCTATGTCTTGTAACCACGAGTTTACATACTTTGAGCATAATTTCGACCTATCACCTGCAACAAACGTATGCACTGTGTTTTTGACTTCCATCCAGCACTGACCAAGAGATCTCTTTATTGTTGCATTCTCTTTTCCAAACCTTCTCAACTTTGAGGTATCATCCGGCTTCCCAGATAAAGCATATGCCTGTAATAAAAACTGTTGAATCAGAACATTCGCTGGTTCCAAGTCAATTAAGCGCTCCCCTGCATGAATTGCCAAGCCAAGGTTCCCATGAATCCTGCATGCTGTAAGTAAGGCAGCCCAAACAGAGGAGTCTGGTTCTATCGGCATATCTTCAATAAACCCCATTGCTGCTTGAAGCCTACCCGAACGTCCATATAGGTCTACAATAGCTGAATAATGTTCTGGACCTGGTATTATTTGATAGTCTTCACTGATGCTAGAAAGAGCTTCTGTCCCCTCGTTTACCAGTCCAGCAAGACTGTAGGCATATAGAATACTGGCAAAGGTACCTCTATTTGGTTTTAGCCCCAACTTCTTCATCTGATCAAAAAGATCAAGTGCAATATCTGGATGACCATGTAAAACATAACCAGAAATTGCTGAGTTCCAGGTAATAATATCTTTCGATGACAGTCTATCGAATATGGTTCTTGAATACTCTATGTTTCCTGATTTTGCATATGTGTCTATCAGAGAATTTGCAACAGGGACTTCAGACTCCAAATTTCTTCGAAATACACTACAATGGATCTCTTTCACCTTTTTCATGGCAACTAAACTCCCACAAGCGGGCAGGATACTCAACAAAGTAACTGAATTGGGGCTAACACTGAAGGTCTGCATCTTCCTGAATATCCTAAGTGCCTCATTTATTTCCCCAAGTTGAGCAAAACCAGCAATAAGAGAGTTCCACGAAGCTGTATTCCGCTTAACTTTCCCATCTCGTTCCATCATTTGGAAGAGATCCATTGCTTGATCAG
Organism: Rosa chinensis; assembly: GCF_002994745.2. Taxonomy (NCBI): domain Eukaryota; kingdom Viridiplantae; phylum Streptophyta; class Magnoliopsida; order Rosales; family Rosaceae; genus Rosa; species Rosa chinensis. The sequence goes on from NC_037093.1 coordinate 62,106,019, forward strand.
CATCTCCATTCTGAATGTACCCTGTGATCATCACATTATACGTGATGGCATTAGGATGTACATCTGATTCCTGCATCTTCATGAACAGTTCATAGGCCTTACCACAGTACCTAGCTTGGCAATATCCTCCTATCATGGAGTTCCAAGTGTAGACGTCTTTATCTGAGATCATAGTAAAGATTTGCTCAGCAGCTTCCAGGTCCCCACACTTTGAAAACATGTCAATGAGCGAATTTCCAATGAGTACATCATCAATGAGTCCCATCTTCACAGCAAAAGCATAAATTTCCAAACCTTTGGTCAGTGATTTCAAAGATGTGCAAGCTGAGATTGCACTAGCAATCGTAATGCCATTTGGTTGTACCCCTGACAAAAGCATCTTCTTCCACAAATCCAAAGCCTGATTCGTCCTGTTGTTCTGAGCAAACCCCGAAATCATAGAAGTCCAAGTATACACATCAGGAGTGATCCCAGAGTTCTCCATCTTCTTCATCAGTTCCATCGCAACATCACACTGCCCCGACTTATTAAAACTAGAAATCAATATATTCCAAGTGACCAACCCCGGTTCAATCCCCTGTTTGATCATTGCATCAATCAGCCTCCGAGCTTCTTCATTCTCACCATTCTGGCAATAACCAGATATAATTGTGTTCCAAGTCACCCCATCCCTCACTTCCATTTTCTCAAAAAACTTCCTCGCCCACTTCAACTTCCCACACTTGGCGTAAACCGCCAATAACGAATTGTTTATATGTATAGTACCACTCAAATTGCACCTCACCACCATGGAATGTATCATTTTCAAGGCCTCGAAATCACAACAGTTCCCACAGGCCTGCAACACCTTCGGAAACAGAAAGTAATCCGGCAAAACTCCGTCTCTCACCATCAACACAAAAAGCTCCACCACCTCATTCCACCTCCGGTCTCTGAGACACGCACCGATCATGGCCGACCAAGAGTACAAATTCCTCTCACGCATTCCGTCGAACACCTTGCGTGCATCTTCCAAGAACCCACATTTCGCGTACATGCTCACCAGCTTGGTCTCCACAAAGGGGTTCACTTCATCAACCACATCAATATTCTGATGGAGCTTCCGGCCCAGTTGAATAGAATTTGTGTCAATGCAGCACTCAAGTAAGTTCATGTAAGTAGTGGGCGGTACCTTGGACCCACTTTGGGCAAGGGAGTCGAGAACGGCCATGGCCTCCGTGAACTGGCCGTTCTTGCAGAGGAGGTTCAAATTGTCTACGGGTGGATTTGGGCGGGTTTTCCTGGAGAAAGTGATGGTGGGCTTGGTGGGTCTGGGTGAGAAGTCTGATGGGTTGCCTGGTTTGGAGGGTATTATGGGAATGAGAGGGTTTGATTTGCATGGGAGAGTGAAATTCTCCATTTTTGGAAGATGGAGCTGTAAAAGATTTGATCTTTCCCGGAGAGAGCGAAGCAAAGATTGAGGAGATTGCAGGGTGTGTGATCCCTGTGGAACTCGCTGGACAGTGAGTGGATTGTGGAAGAGCATCTGGCCAATCGTATTCATCCACGTGGACATAATCATGAGGTGTAACCGTACGCTAAGCCAATCATCGTCTATACAGAGGGTATTTTGAGCATTTCATTCTAATTAAATCCAATTAAACATGAGTAGTTTTGAAATTCAATTAAACAATAAAAATATATGATTGGCCGGGCGTACTATTTGGCTGCTACGTTTGCTCTATCTAAGAATTTCTCTGTACAAATTTGATACTAGTTACGATACATCATATCTAGTTAATGACTTACTGTTGGCATATAGGGGTTATTAATTCTGTACCACTATATTTACGTATGAAATTAATTCTACAGTCGATATTTTATTTTAAAATAAATATTAAAGTATTTATATTTATAATGCATTAGTATAACCTGAAACAATTTCAGCTTATCTGGTTTAACAATAATATTCCTAGAGCTAGTTTTATCCTTTGGTTGGCTGTTCATGGTAAGCTTGCTACTCTTGATAGAGTGATTAGAGTCACTGTTTATTCTCCTCAAATCAATCATCTCTGCCCTCTTTGTGGTCTGTTTCCTGAGAATATCAATCATCTTTTCTTTGCCTGCTCTTTCTCTCGGTATATTTGGAAGAAAGTCCTTTGTTCTTGTGGGGTGCCTTGGTTGAATCCTCCTTGGCCTTTATTTGTTGATTGGGCTTCTTCTAGGTGCGGCGGTAAATCTCTCTCATCTACCATTAAGAAGCTTGGCCTTTCGGTTTTTGTTTACTTCATCTGGAAAGAGAGAAATAATCGCATCTTTAGGAGTGAAAGATGTGCTCCCTCTGTGGTTTTGAAGCATATTATCACCACGATTAGATGCAAGCTCATATCTATCAAGTTTAAGTCCACAAGTACTAATAAAACCATTGCTAAAAAGTGGAACTTAGCTACTATTTAGCTTTTGTTCTTGCTTTGCTTCCATTTCTGGTTTGCTTTGCTTTCCTTTTGGGTGGCTTGTTTCCCTTTATTTTGTTAGTTTTTGCCGCTAGCTTTGGTTGTACTGGGCTTTGCCCTCCCCTCTTGGTTTAATATACTCATTTATTTACCAAAAAAAAGTTTGCAGCTCTTGTTGTTGTCCATGTATTTTTACTTTTTAGGTCTATCACTAATAAGGAATATCTGACAGCTAGGGTTTTGAATGTCGTAGTTTGAACATCTGCCGTATTGGTTTTCATACTAGTTATGGTCTAATAGTAATTTCTTCCCCAAACACATCACCTGTGATCATACTTGACCTTTTCCGTTTCTTATGTTATTTAGCATTGCGATGAATTCATGGGAGTCATTTCTCCATGGAGGAAAATGGCCGACACTTACTCTGCAGTCAGCAGGTCATGCCGTCCATGTCTTCATCAATGGACAGTTCTCAGGTATATGATAGCATTTGTTCCACTACAGAAAGTGAGCAGGAACTTCTTGTTCTATCTGATTCAAGGCTTCAAATTTTGCATCTGTCTTGACTCCAATCTGAACATAATTACAGGTTCGGCCTTTGGAACTAGGGAGCAGAGGGAATTTACATTTACAGGACCAGTGAACCTTCGTGCTGGAATAAACAGAATTGCACGGCTCCTCATACCTGTTGGACTACCGGTTAGTGCCCTTCCTACCTCGACTTTCAGATGGGACAGCATGAGCTGAACCAGTCTGCAACAATAAGTTTCAACACATTGTAGAAAATGAATCCCATTAGTTAACTTAGCCACTCGTGAAGTTTTCTTTTGTTGTTGAAGAATGTTGGGTTGCATTTTGAGACATGGAAAACAGGAATCCAATTAAGGTCCAGTTTTTCTGGATGGTCTTAGTCGGGGAAGGAAAGATTTAACAATGCAGAAGTGGTTCTACAAGGTCGGAAAAAGACCTGGCCTCCCCCTATATTTTTAGGCACTTGATATTGTATTCTCTTTTTCTCAGAGGTTTCAATCTCACACAAAACTCTTTCCAATCAGGTTGGCCTAAATGGAGAGGCAATGAATTTGAACTCTCCCAATGGAGCCTCATCCGTTGATTAGATCAGAGCATCACTAGCTACTTGAAACCAGCAGTTAAAATGGTACAAGCCTACAAGGTAAGGATACCAAGACATTGACGGAGAGAGGAAGAACAGGAACACATAAACAGCTATTTGTGGTAAAAATTAGTACAAGCTAAAGTAACTGTTGGCTTAATTTGTATGTGCTCGCCTATTTTAACGCACCTCTGGGAAATGAACCATTGGCTTTGGACCTGCGGAAAAGGGTCAAGTGTGGATCAACGGGCAGAGTATTAGAAGATACTGGACATACCGGCAGACAAAGTGTCTACTAGGCTGTGGTCAACCAACTCAACGATGGTAATACGTAAAACTACTGAACTCTTAAAACAAACATGAATTCTTCTCATCAAACAAAATTTGGTTTCATTTTACAGGTATCATGTCCCTCCGTCCTGGTTAAAGCCAACACAAAATTTACTCGTAGTTTTTGAAGATCTTGGTGGTGATCCATCGTAACCCTGGTCAAGAGATCCCTGACAAGATAAAAGCCTATCCATAATCATAGAACACGAAGCTAGCCCTGAAGCAAAGAATCAGGGTATATAGTTGAGTTTTATTTATCAATATCCATTAGAATGGGTCTTTGGCTTCGCAATATTCTGTGTAGTAGTTTGTTAAATTTAGGGCTTTAGGCAAGTGCTTTTGCCTCCAAGTTCAATTAGATTGGCTGCCAATTCATACACGAAAATGACTCGAAATATGATTGTTGTTTGGAAATTTAGCAAAAGATGGAATGAAAATAATGATATCTATGCTTGGTATTGAGAGTTCTTTCACAATGCATCAATGTTCAAAACTTCTCAAACCAAAGATTTGGATGCAAATTTTCATGTCAAGAAAAGAAGCTTAACTGAAATTGCTTGAAGTATGAGCAAAGGGGAGGCGACTCAATTTAATACATTGCATAGCTAGAATATCATCTTAAGATTCTGAACATCTTAAGCATTCACAGATGGTTCACATAACAAGGGAAACTATGGTAGCAATATACACACACATAAAAGAACACTAAAGCAGTAGGAGGTTCATATTCTCTCCAGATAATACCAAGCAGATGCAGTTGCAGCTGCAGCAGCATGTTGGCCTACTTTGAGCACAAGCTCAAATTTTTGTTAGCACCGACAATCTTGCCTTCTTTAAGAAACATAAAGGTAGGCATTGCCTCCACAGCCCAGTCCTCAGCAACTTTCTTCAGCTCATCAACATCCACCTTCAGGAATGTGACCTCCGGGGTCTTCCTGGCCAGCTCCGCCAAGATTGGGGCAATGAAACGGCATGGTCCACACCATGAAGCAGTGAAGTCCACCACAATCTATTGACAGAGGGCATAACACTAGAACCAGGTTTTCAAGCCATGCACACATCACAAAAGCAGTCACACCAAATACTTTCTATTTAGATAATTAATAAACCAAAGGGGTCTTGTTCTTGAATTCCAAAACTTGTCCTAAATCTGCAGCCACAAATTTCATCTACCAAAATTTATGTGGACAATAATCATGATTTAGAAACGATGTATTTGAATACCATACTCCTGCACATCATATCAGCAATTCCGTTGTAGTCTAGTTGGTCAGGATATTCGGCTCTCACCCGAAAGACCCGGGTTCAAGTCCCGGCAACGGAATTATATTTTGCTTTTTTTGGTTTCCCAGACTTAAATGTTACCAGATGCAATGGTATTATTCTGGAAACGAACTATAAAAGTGGTACAACTTCATAAGATCCAAAGCAAATTAATGTTAGGATGACTCGAGTGCTTTGTGAAGACTTTATTACACATGTTGAATTGCTGACATGACTAGAATTTCTTGAAGAGAGAAATCCTGGAGGTTTTCTGAGTGCTTCCTAGCCAATGTTGCATATGAACTCCGATGGCATCCAAATACAAGCTGCTCCTGCCATGGAAGCCAACCACCTTGCCTTCGGTGGTGGTCGAAGTGAAGAAGGTTCCAACTTCTTCTCCAAATGGACCATACTTGCCTCTACTGGTATAGAAAGTCAGTGACTTTATTATCTGAGGTCGCTCATTTTTACTAATGCAACCATAGTAGCCGGATATACAAGACAGCACTTCATGTGGATAGTCCAATTTTATCTGCAAAACATTAATCAATCACAATTACACTTCAATCAATCCTTTATTGAACAATGAAGATTAGGAGGATTGAGGAATACGGATTACGTACTCGATGTGGAGCAGTTCCTCCATTGCCTCCATGCTTAACAGACCAAATGAACTGACCACTTCGATCATACTCAATCTGCATTGAGCAGATTCCTTCTGCTGATCTTGTCAAATGTATCTGCCTAATCCCGGTGAACACTCCATCATCCCATGCTCTTCCTCCATCTCCGCCCCAAGGCCCCGGCCCACATGGGGCCGGTTCTTTTACCACCCCACAAGCAATCTGCCAGAAAAAACATAATTACTTACATAACAAGCAGTTAACCTTACTCCTCTGTCAATTAGTTTTCGGTTGAATGTGCTTACCTCTTCAACTGGTCCTTTGTTTGTGCGTAATAGTTTGCTAGACCAGTGAGGATGATCTATCTCAGTTATGGCCCCTGCAGGTTCCTTTGGGACTATAGCACCAGCAGACTCCTTTGGGACTATAGCACCTGCAGGTTCCAATGGGACCATAGCGGTGATGGCTTTATGAGGAGAATTTGTGAGGGCCAAAGGCGGTGATGTCTCAATACTAGTCTTAGTCTCTACCTTGACCTTTCCTTCTATGGCATGTACTCCAATAGCATCTAAGAACAAACCTGTCCTCCCATGAATTCCAACAATTTTTCCTTCTCTGAGCTTAGTGCTGAATTGGGTTCCTTGTTCTTCTCCATATGGCCCATGCTTCTTCTTCGTCGTCTGGAAGCTCATTGACTTGATCACATTAGGCCCCATCCCCATTGCAGGACCATATGTTCCTGTGATGTGAGTCAATATTTCGTTCGGATAATCAAAGATTATCTGCAAGAGAATTGTAACATGTAAAAACGGTATTAGTAACTATGCAAGTCATACTTGAAAAGAGATACTAGTATAAGAACTAACTGACCCTGTCACTTTTATATCCTCCAGCTCCTCCATGTTTGGCTCCCCATACAGCTTCACCATCGGAATCATACTGAACCTTTATATATACAACTCCGATGTTCCTGGACAACTTGATTTGTCGAATACCTGAATAAACTCCATCATCAAACACAGAACCACCACTTCCTCCCCAAGGACCATATGTTACCACACCTTCAACTTTTGAAGGAAGTCTCTCAATACTTGGAGTCTGAAATGAGAAACTTCATGTTATATAGTTAAAATTGAAGAAAAAATAAAAAGGCAAAAAAAAAAAAAAATTGATCTTACAGACTCACAGTGTTAATTACGTACCTTGCGTATGATTCCATCACTACTTGAGTCTCCAGAATTAGAAAACTGCCTAAAGAGCTTGTTGGGCACTGAAGCTGCAGGGTTTGTAGTAATGGGATCATCCTTGGGTCTTATAGCGAGAAACACATCACAGTTTTGGAGTAGTGAGTAGCCAGCAGGGATGTCAGCGCCACCAGTCATATAACTGTACTGTGTGTGAGCCATAACTACGCTGTAGTGGTTTTGATCATTCTGAATCGGCTTGAGGTAAGCTCCTATTGCATCAAGATACCAGCCAGACCTCCCATGAAACCCAACAATTTTGTTACCAGTTGTCACTGGAAGTGAAAAATAGTTTCCTTGTTCAATTCCAAAAGGTCCATAAGATCTTTTGTTGCTCTTGAAAGTAAGCGATCGGACTGATACTGTCCCCCATTCACTTATCTTGCCATAATACCCATGAATTGAAGTCAAAAATTCCTCTGGATAATCAAGCTTCACCTGCAGTAGTAATATACAATTAACTAGCTAGTTTGTAAAGTATTGTTAATGTGCATGTGACTAAAATGACGGCTAACCTTGTCTGTTTTCCAGCCTCCATTTCCACCATGCTTGTCTGACCAAAATGAGCACCCTTTGCTATCATACTCAATCTGGATGGAGTCAATCCCAGAGCCATGAGCTATCACTAATTGCCTTACCGTTGAGTAAACTCCGTCATCCCACATGAGCCCAGTTTGGCCTCCCCATGGTCCAACTGATACCACTTTCTTCTCCGGTTCCTCAAAAGTACTCTGCGGCAAATTTAATGTCCAAGTAGTACTGTAATTATTAGTTACTTACAAGTGAACAAGAATTTCAATAAGTAATGAATGCATTGCAGAAGACATATAGTTAGTTACCATTTCGGAATAGTGATCACTGAAAGAGATGGAAAGCTAAGTGAGGCTGTGGATGAATGAAACTAAATGCTAGCTGCATTGAAAAGAACGATGTCAATGGAATGAGGAATTTATACGAAGTATAAAGTGTGTTTATATAAAATAGGTAGCTTGGAACAGTCTAGAAGAAGCTAATTCTGTTTTCCACTATGGAGCGAGGGGCACCCAAGTTAAAGAATCGAATTATTCAAATCCTGTATTCCTGTATGGTAAAGGAATGGTATGACCTCCATATAGACAAAAAGAGTCTCATCTTTGCTTAGCTATAGCTTAGCTAGATAGCATTTGTTTTTTCTGCTTCCATCGAAACGAATTCATCGAATTGGGAAACAGAAACCGGCAACCACTCACTCATGATGAATTAATATTGGAAGCTTTTCTAATCTGCGAGTATAGGAAGCTAATTTTCTGGTTATGGCTTATTATAATGCATGAGGTAATTTAGAAACGCACACGTATGTACTCTGAAATCTCTGATATTCCTACTTGATTCTATTCCATATCATGAATCGTTCCTTTCAGAATTTCTCAAGCAGGAAATGTTCTACTTTTTGGCAGTACTGGTTTGCTTTTCAACATACCACCAAGAATCTAGTTAGTACTCCATTTCCACTTGCCAATATATTGACCACAGTTTTTGTCCACAGTCTAGTTCAAGAAATAAATCATAGCTAGCTAGCACACAATCCAGGATTTTGGTGCTAGCTAGCTATGATTTATTTCTTGATATTTCGATTTACCGCACCTGTAACATCGAGTTAATAAAAACATTTGATAACAAAGACCAGTCCGGGTTCATTGTTTCATATTCACTCTAATGCTCTATGAAAGTCAGCGTATCAATTATTCTGCAAATCAATGTCTGATCATAAATTGAAGAGAATTGATCATTGACTTCTATCCATTTATTTTAATCAGTACATTGTCTGCAATTCCATTATGTAAATCAAGCTTTTAGTTCTTACTATAGATAGATGTACAGCTTTCGTATAAAAGCTAGTTAGGATTTGTATTGTAAACAGATTATTGAATACATTCAGATCGATTCCCATATTCTTCTTCTGTTCTTTACATATATCAGAACAGAGTATTATCATTCAGTGAATAGAGAGATTATGGAATACAACTACATATAGAGAACATACTTGATGAGACAAAATAATAAAGTTTACCCTAGTAAACAAATTCTAATCTGGCTTATCTAGCTTTATGATTACCATCCGTATTTTTCTCTTTTTTTTCATCAATGAGAACTCAGAAGTATGGATATGGCCACATCCAAACATATATTATCATCCTCATCTAGCATGGACTCCAAAGAAGGATCAAAATTCTCAGGTAGTGAGGCAAGAAGAACTGCAACCTTGTCTTCCTCCGTGATCCTCACCTTCGAGTCAGACAGTTCCTTCAGCATCTTGTTGAACTCCTTAATATGGTCCTCCGTTGTTGTATTTCCACCCTTGGTGAACCTATGAAGCTTCATCTTGAGGTTGATCCGCTTTGCCGAAGTTTCTACATTACAATTTTCAAGTTTCTCCCAAACCTCCTTAGCGGACATTGTCTCACTTGTGTTAGTAGACTTGATCTCCATCGATAAATAGCACCGAATTATAGAACAAGCATAAGTATCAAGCTTACACCACTCGTCTTCCTCCATATTAGAGGGTTTTCCATCCAAAACAAATTCCAAATCGTCCTCGGCTAAGATATACCTCACTTCACGTTGCCATGTCCTCAAATTGTTCTTCCCATCATATTTATCGATTTCATCAATTTCATGCATTGTGGATTGACGTACTTCTTGTACTTTGATCTCTCCCTAAAGCCTAGATATTACCCTATAGTACTGATCTGTGGCGCAATATATATATATATATATATATATATATATATATATATATATATGTTCTTACTCTGTTTCCTAATCTTTCTTGCAATGCAAAGTCTGTACTTATAACAGGCTTAGGTAAAGAACCTTGATGAAGAAGAAAATCAGCAAACTTTTAAATTTTCTTTTACTATCCTTTTCAAAAAACGAGAAACTACACATCATCCTCTATCAAAACAAGTAACTAAATCACAGCATGGATTTGAGATACTCCAAGTAAATCATACTTTGTAATAATATATTTTTCCGTGGGAATTAAAATTCATGAAACTTATCTACCAGAAAATCAATTTGAAACCTTTGTAACAAGGGAAAGTTTGAAATTTTTAAGTATTTGTACTATTGGTCAATCAACATAACCACAATCGTCAGTGTTGATGCTAATGGTGTTGTTGCTTGGGTTGCTTGTGTCGATTTATCTAAACTAAATATTTCAAACCATTGGCCAAAAAATAAAAAAGATTTCAAACTAAATAAATAACCGACTGAAATAGTACAGTGCTGGTTTCTTTTAAAGACAGTGATGGCTTCGTAATGTACCTCACAACCTTCAGTTTGAAGTATCATGAAAACTGAAAACTTCCATCATAATGTTTGGAATACTAATAATCCGAGGACCGTAAAATATATTCATAATGCCACTGGCAATTAGCTGCCAGACGCATTCAACCTAAGTGAGCATTCTTTAGAAATTCATATTCCTCGCTTTCTTCAGCTCCAGTTTGGGACAGTGATTCAGAACATGTCCAATTTCATGACAGTAATGACACTCTACAACTTTATGATTTCTTGATTTAGAAGACCCAGAGGAACTCTTTGATCCACCACAGGAACCCTGATCTTTTGTCACCCCAGCTTTAGCTTCAGCATTCCTATTCTGGTTTCTGGCCACTGCATTCCTATTGTCATTGAAGAGGAGCATTTCTTCGACTTCATAACAGTCTACACTGTCCTTCGCATACAGCATGCCCATCACCAAATTATTATACTTCTCAGGAAGCGACGCCAGAAGAATCGAAACCTTGTCTTCCTCACTCAGCTCCACCTCAAACTCCGAGAGCTCCGTCACCCTCCTGTTAAACTCCTCAAGATGGTCCCGCAAACTGGTAGTGCTCTCATCCATCCTCATCTTGTAAAGCTGCATCTTGAGACTGATCCGCTCGATGAACGATTCCTTCTTCAAATAAAGCCTCTCAAGTTTCTCCAAAATGTCCTTGGACGACTTCTCAGCCACCACTTTGTTCTGGACCTCTTCGGACAAATAGAATCGCAGAATCGAGCAAGCTTTCTCATCAAACACCTTCCACTCGCCTTGCTTCATAGAGTCCGGCTTCCCATCCAAAGCTTCCACGACGCCCTCATATCCAAGGATATCACATACCTCTACTTCCCAAAGCCTAAAATCACCCTTGCCATTAAATTTCTGGGGCTCCCTCGATGGACCATTGATGTAATAGTCCAGGTCTGGTTCGTATTCCGGGTAGTAATGGTGGTGCCACTCAGACATTTTCACAAAACACCTATAGTGCCAAATAAACAAACGTCAAATTAAAATGTGGTGAACCCACTCAGACATTTTCACAAACACCATGAGGAGTGCACTCGATGTTGTCTAGCCATTTATTTTTTTTATCGGTGCAAATGCACGTCGGTAGTTTGACTTCTTTTCCAAATCAGCCCCTCAAATTCAAACAAGGCTTATGTGCTAATGATGATCCAATTCACTACGAAACCAACATTACAAAATTGAAGTGCTATTTCCTATATTTTCATTTTTCACACACACAAAAAATAAGAGATAGAGAAAGTCCCTTTTTTATATAAAGGGAGAATTATCATAGATACCTGAAGAAGAAGACTCCGGAAAGGTTATGTGAGTCGGCGACGGTCCTCGCAGATTGTGCTGCCGCAGCGACGCTCTAGAATTGCTTTCTCTCTGCCGCACTGCGTTAGACTGACCAGAGACCTCGGTCTTTATATGGGTAACTGAAACCTAGTGACGGTTAATTCAAGACAATTGGGCCAAGCTTGCAGGCTTAGATATTTCACTGTTGGGCCGGGCTTAGCGTATTAGTTTTTCTGCTTCTGTATTGTTTACATAACAGAATGTCAGAATCTACTCCATTCATTTCAAATACTATACTCTAATGCTTTCTAAAAAAAAATAATAATAATAAATAAATAAAATAAAAAACTATACTCTAATAATATAATCTCATCATTGATAAATCACGATTTTTAGAATTTTTTCTAAGTGAAGGTTTGCAAAAATAAAATTTTCTTATACTTTTTCCAGATTTCCAACCTCGAAAAAACGTAAAATGAAAATTTTAAGTCGAGATTTTTTAGGTTCGTTAGTTCTAAAATTGCTCAAAAACCATGCCTTACCAATGAGAAGAATTTGGTGAGGTTTAATTTTCGTCAAAAACCATGTGTAGTACACAATTTTTGATGAAAATTATGGTCTCCAACAAAAAAACATTTGGGTGATTAGTAATTTTCTATATTTTTAAGTACATTTAAGCTCGCTTGCATGGGCTCACCCTTCTCTCTCCATGATTTCAATGAAAGGCGAACGAAAAGTACTTCTTCCACTAAACATATTTACTTTAGGAAGTAAGCTCTATGATCTCTTTATCATCCTAGAATTGCTTCAGCAATTACAAGATATTGCTCGCTCTTGTTTGCTTCTCATGGTTGCTGCTGATTTTTAGAACAAACGTTCAATTGTCACAATCTAATGAAAATCAAATTCGAAATTAGCTAGCTACATACATTCAGTCTGATTGACAATTGAACATGCTTTAGAACAAATTCTTATTTCTCTTCTTCAGCTGCAGCTTGGGACAGTGATTCAGAATGTGTCAAATTTCATGACAGTAATAACACTCTTTGCCTTCATAATTTCTCGAGTTAGAAGACCTGGAACTCTTCGAACCACCACAACTCTGATCTTTTGTCACTCGAGCTTTAGCTTCAGCATTCTTACTCTCCTTATATAGAAGCAAAGATACGACATGATCAAAAACTACACTGTCCTTCCCATACATCATACCCATCACTAGATCATTATACTTTTCAGGAAGCGAGGCCAGAAGAATCGCAACCTTGTCTTCGTCGCTAAACTCCACATCATACCCTGAAAGCTCCCAGACCCTCCTGTTAAACTCATCTACATGCTCCTGCATACTAGTAGTCCTCTCATCCATCCTCAACTTGTAAAGCTGCATCTTGAGAATTCGCTCATTAAATGAGTTATTCAAATAAATTTTCCCAAGCTTTTCCAAAATCTCTTTCGCGGATTTCGCTGCCATGACTTTCTGCTTGACCTTTTTGGACATATAGAACCGAAGTATCGAACAAGCTTTCTGATCAAGCACCTTCCACTCGGCTTGCTTCATGTAACTGGGTTTCCCATCCAGAGCTTCAACTAAACCCTCAACGGCTAGGACATCACATACCTCAACTTGCCACATCTTGAAATTGTTCTTTCCATTGAACTTCTCGACTTCCCATGATGGAGCGTTTAGATTATAGTCTTGGTCGCATCCTAGTTGCGGATGCCAAATAATGCAAATATCGTCGGAGGAAACTGGTTCAGGCATTTTCACAAACACCTTGTAGACATGATAACAAAACCTAAGTTTAAATCACCACAGTCCCAATGTTTAAGGTTTAGGGTTTAGCAAAATTCACTATGAGAAATAAGCACAGAAGTGATTATAACGAATCAGAAAGAAACTTACAGATTTAGAAGAAGTCTCCACAAGGTTATGCCATGACCAGTGCTCTCTTTCTTCCTACGTAGTACTGCAACTGCAAATCCTTCGTCAAATCACAAAAAGAAATCGTCTTGGGCCTGGACTGGACCAACCTCCTACTGCGAATGGGCTCTCACCAATTGCAGTTTTGTTATTATTTCACTTTCAGCCCAACCCAAACTCTACTTCTGGCATGTTCAGTTCGGGCCTCACGCTCGTATATAAGATATAACTAAAGCCGTACAGCTGAAATGTGGATCATGCTGATTCGCACCGACGTAAACGGAACGGAGATCTGAGTCAAGTGAGGGACCCACTACAAAGTAGACTAGATACTAGAGGGAGACAGACGGCCATGAACGGTGGCCCGTTACACGTTCCTTACTCGTCGTTCAATGATATCTCAATTTTTAAACAAACATTTTTCACTTGTGCTTTAAGTTTGAACCAAGATATAGAAGAATAATTAGGTAAAATTCTTAAACTTTGTCCAGTGTTTATGTTGTATTTTCTTTCTAGTGACTCCTAATTAATTAGGACAGTTCATTAATCTTGATTTATTTACTTTAGTAAAGTCGCATTAAACACTTGAACAAAAAGAACTCATCTCGTGATAAATAAGCCAATAAGGATAGTGAGTCATCTTCCTTCTTTATTTCTTTTTATCTTTTGACTTATAAGGTTGTATCGCCTTTTGCTTTGGTGATGACAGCTTCTATCAATAATTTCTTGTGCTGCCTTTCTTTATGAAGTGGTGATGATGATTGGTCTGATTTGAATGTATCAAATCTTACTTTATATGACATGTTTACAAAATATGACCCCCATAAGTATATTATAAGTCTTGTGCATAAATACAGGTTATCTAATTGAAAAACATCAGTCATCACTGTCTTCTCCCCTCTATGATTTCATGCTTCAGATTCAAGTTATACTAGAAATAAATCTTAATCACATGGCCTTTGCGTAAAAAATACCAAACTCAAGAACAGAGTGATTGCTTCTGCTACATATTGAAATCATATATAAAAAAAACCACGAGAGAGTTTCATGGATTGCCCACATGTTACAAGGACCCCCGTGCCTCAAACATTAGGGTAGGTGCCCTCCCCGCACTAGATGAACAACAAATAGTAAGAGTGGAAATGAAGGAAACTGTCTAAAGGGAGTGGACCAGACCAGCGTCAATGACTTTGAACATTCATCATGTTCCTGCAATATTTGGGCCGCTGTCTTGGTCTCCTTCCTTCTTATCCAACCTGCTTTATTGCCTTTTCACTATTCAGGAAGATGTGAGAAAAAGAAACTAGTAATGCAAATGTAATCCCGATTTCTAATTGTTTGCCGAATACAAGTATCAAATGACGTGATATTTGATATGGTATAAGATATACTATGATGTTGGATATTACTTTGTTAGAGTTGATAACACTCCGACCGACGCTGTAGACGTCATATTATATGATGCTCAAATCTTATATAAAAGTTTTAGATCTCAAACAACAATGTTTAAAACTATAATTATTAATATTGTCAAGTTCAGAGGTGACGGTGCAGAGACGGATGAGGGTTGGTAATGAGTCATGGCCAAGTTCCAATCAGTCCACCACATTTGGATTTAAACATATTTAATTAAGCTCATCTTCTCACCAGAATGGTTGGCTTCGATAAATACTACATTTAAACGATTTGATATGCAAAGGATTTGTTATCAGACGCGTAAGGACATATCACATGGCCATCAGACATAGACAAGTCTCTCTGTCTTTGGCGTAGATATAGATATCCAGCCATGCATTATCATGTCACACAATTATAATTTGAATGGGGTTGGCACAACAAACTAACAAAGGCAAATAGCGCAATCGAATGGGCTCCATTTTCAGAACTACTATACACAAATTAACAAAAGGCAAATGCACTGTATATACGGGCATGGAAAGCACGAGAGCTTGTTTTACATGCTTTTGGGAATTGAGAGCATGTGGTTTTATCATGCCCACATGATCATCATCTTCCTAATCCATCTCACCTGCTGGGATTTGAACACTGAGCTATGATTAATCACTTTAAACTCGAGGTTTTTTACAGTGCATGTTTTGAATCGTTAGATTAGTTCAATGTGTTAGAAACACCCCGTGAGTGACTAGTAATTAATTAATCTAGCATCGATCTCACATTTCTGAAATTTCACATATATATGGTAAAACTTTTGAAGTTCAAAAGTAGAAAACCAATGCTGTCCTATAGTGTTGCTTTTTACTAGCTAGAACTTGGTATAGTTGATATTTTGTTTGACTATGGATCTAACAGTCAGTTTAAGATTTTGAACAAATTGATACTAAAATAAACAGTGTGACCAGAGTATTGTTTATAAATTTGGTAGTAGCAGTACAATAGTCAGTACAACATATTTGAAACAAGAACTCGGTGGTTGCTGTCAGCCTCTGCAGAGTTGCAGAGTTATAGATCAGAAAGCTCAGAGCTTCTTCTTCTCTCTCACTCTGCCATTCAAATACATTCCACCGTTAAAGCTCTCCCATTTCAAATTTCCCTCCACAAAATGGAAACTCACTCGGTTTCCAAGCTCTTAGCTTTGTACTTGGTGGCCGCCTTGTTTGTGGGTTCTGAGCTGATCCAATGCACCACTGTGAGCTATGACAAGAAGGCCATTCTCATCAATGGCCGGAGAAGACTACTCATCTCCGGCTCAATTCACTATCCTAGAAGCACCCCTGAAGTACACTTCACTCACTCTCTGTCTTTCTTACTTTTGTCTGGTCTTTTTGTAATTCTTGTGAAAGTTTTGGTGATTTGTTTGTGTGAATACTGAAATGGGGTGTATTAAATTGGTGCAGATGTGGGAAGGTCTTATACAGAAAGCTAAAGATGGAGGGTTGGATGTGATTGACACTTATGTTTTCTGGAATGGTCATGAACCTTCTCCTGGCAATGTACTATTCTGGGTCTCCACATTCTCTTACTTCCTTCTTATCAAGTTTCAGTCTTGAAGTTTTACTATTGGTTTCTAATTTTTATTTTGATTTTTCAGTACTATTTTGAGGGGAGATATGATCTTGTACGGTTCATAAGGACAGTACAGAAAGCAGGGCTCTACCTTCATCTGCGAATTGGACCTTATGTTTGTGCAGAATGGAATTTTGGGTACAGTACTGGTTCTTATTTTCTTTTATATATTAATTCTAGACTTTTATGTGAATTCTGTTACTGTTAGAAGAGTAAAGGGTTCATATCAGATTTATTTCTTTAGCTCAATTTTCTTTTTTCTTTTTTTGGCAAAAGAAAAATTTCTTATTTTGAGTGCTTGATTTGACACAGAGGATTTCCTGTTTGGCTAAAATATGTTCCTGGAATCAGCTTCAGAACAGACAATGGGCCATTCAAGGTACTTCTCTACTCCTTTATCTTCCCACATTTTCAAGATTTAATGTGGATTTGAAATTTATAAGATTTTCCATTTTATTTTTGTTTTGAAGATGGCAATGCAAGGGTTTACCCAGAAAATTGTCCAGATGATGAAAAATGAAAGGCTATTTGCATCACAAGGTGGCCCCATAATCCTTTCTCAGGTAAATTGATTCTTGATGTATATGCTTGTAATATATTTGAATCTTATGAATTCTTTGTGGTATATTTTTAGCACATGTTATCTAAGCTACATTTTCCCCAAAACTCATGAACTTGTTTGGTTAATTGTGTATATGCAGATTGAGAATGAATATGGGCCAGAAAGCAAGGCACTTGGAGCTGCTGGTCATAACTACATAAACTGGGCTGCCAAAATGGCCGTTGGAATGAATACCGGAGTCCCATGGGTGATGTGCAAGGAAGATGATGCCCCCGACCCTATGGTGAGCTATTTTGATAGTTTCAGTTTTCTCGAATACTTAATTAACATTTGGTTCAAGAGTTCAAATCCTGGGTTTGATCTAATTATTATATCTTGGTGACAGATAAATTCATGTAATGGTTTTTACTGTGATGGTTTCACTCCCAACAAACCTTACAAGCCTACTTTGTGGACTGAGGCTTGGAGTGGCTGGTAAGTGTGATCTTACCATTACCTCTGAAGTTGATTGATTTTCTCTGCAAATTTAGTCTTCTGATTTCTGCCAACACAACAAAAATGATTAGGTTTTCTGAGTTTGGCGGCACAGTTCACCACCGACCTGTTCAAGATTTGGCATTTGCAGTCGCTCGCTTCATACAGAAGGGTGGCTCATATGTTAATTACTACATGGTTGGTTTCCTTGTTAATCAGTTCAAATTTCAAGACTAGAATGTGCAGTGAAATTTTGAACCTCACTGTTTATAGTCTATGACAGTATCATGGAGGTACCAACTTCGGACGCACTGCTGGAGGCCCATTCATTACAACAAGCTATGACTATGATGCTCCAATTGATGAATATGGTAAAAGTCTAAAGATTTCATCTTCATTTCCAATATTCCAAGTCTTTGAATTTTTGAAATAAATTTAATTTCAGAAATCATGCATAATTCCTCAAGAATTTCTTGGCACACTGGGATTTGGTTATATATTTGAGCTCTCAGTTGGAACTATCTGCTTAACCGTTTTCAGGTTTGATCAGAGAACCTAAATATACTCATCTGAAGGAGCTTCATAGGGCTATTAAGCTATCTGAACATGCTTTAGTTTCATCTGATCCTACTGTTACTTCATTAGGAACCTATCAGCAGGTGGGACTTTTCCTATACATACTTTTTCTGTTAGTAGGAAACTTATCACTATAATGACCTTGCAGAAAAAGTTTACATGTGGTATGGTTATCTTGCAGGCTTATGTATTCAATTCAGGACCAAGAAGCTGTGCAGCTTTTCTCTCGAACTTTCATATGAAATCTGCTGCAACTGTGACTTTTAATAACATGCACTATGATCTACCTGCTTGGTCTGTCAGCATCCTTCCTGATTGCAGAAATGCAGTATTTAACACTGCAAAGGTAAGCAAAGATGTAGGGCCCATATTGCAATCTTCATTTGTTTTTAATAGCAGTTTGCAAAACTATGATGAGTAATCTTTACATCTCTCTAAAGTTACTGATACAATGCCCTCGTTTCATCAAGGTGGGAGTCCCAACTTCACGGGTGCAGATGACCCCAACCCACAATCGTTTGCTTTATTGGGAGACTTATGGTGAAGATCTTTCCTCTCTACATGATAGGTCGAGCATATCAACTATTGGACTTCTAGAGCAGATAAATGTCACTAGAGATACCAGTGACTATCTATGGTACATGACCAAGTGAGTGCTGCGCTTTCCTTTCAATGAGAAAACAATGTCGTAGTAATTTCTTCCCCAAATACATCATCTGTGATCATACTTGACCTTTCCCGTTTTTTATGTTATTTAGCATTGAGATCAATTCATGGGAGTCTTTTCTCCATGGAGGAAAATGGCCGACACTTACTCTGCAGTCAGCAGGTCATGCCATCCATGTCTTCATCAATGGACAGTTCTCAGGTATGTCAAAGCATTTTTGTTCTACCACAGAAAGTGAGCAGGAACTTATTGTTCTATCTGATTCAGGCTTCAAATTTTGCATCTATCTTGACTCCAATTTGAACATAATTACAGGTTCAGCCTTTGGAACTAGGGAGCAGAGGGAATTTACATTTACAAAACCAGTGAACCTTCATGCTGGAATAAACAGAATTGCACTGCTCAGCATAGCTGTTGGACTACCGGTTAGTGCCCTTCCTACCTCAACTTTCAGATGGGGCAGCATGAGCTGAACCAGTCTGCAACAATAAATTTCAACACATACTGTAGAAAATGAATCCCATTAGTTAACTCAGTCACTCATGAAGTTTTCTTTTGTTGTTGAAGAATGTTGGGTTGCATTTTGAGACATGGAAAACAGGAATCCAAGGTCCAGTTTTTCTGGATGGTCTTAGCCGGGGAAGGAAAGATTTAACAATACAGAAGTGGTTATACAAGGTCAGAGAAAGAGTTCCCCCTATATTTTTTGGCACTTGATATTGTATTCTCTTTTTTCTCAGAGGTTTCAATCTCACAGAAAACTCTTTCCAAACAGGTTGGCCTAAATGGAGAGACAATGAATTTGATCTCTCCCAGTGGAGCCTCATCCGTTGATTGGATCAGAGCATCACTAGCTACTCATAACCAGCAGTTAAAATGGTACAAGGTAAGGATACCAAGACAATGAGGGAGAGAGGAAGAACAGGAACACATAAACAGCTATTTGTGGTAAAAATTAGTACAAGCTAGAGTAACTGTTGGCTTTGTATGTGCAGGCCTATTTTAACGCACCTTTAGGAAATGAACCATTGGCTTTGGACATGCGGAGCATGGGAAAGGGTCAAGTGTGGATCAACGGGCAGAGTATTGGAAGATACTGGATGGCTTTTGCTAATGGCGACTGTAGTATGTGCAGTTACACCGGGACATACCGGCAGACAAAGTGTCAACTAGGCTGTGGTCAACCAACCCAACGATGGTAATGCCTAAAACTACCGAACTCTCACGACAAAACATGAATTCTTCTCCGAGTCGTCAAACAAATTTTGGTTTCATTTTACAGGTATCATGTCCCTCGGTCCTGGTTAAAGCCAACAAAAAATTTACTCGTAGTTTTTGAAGAACTTGGTGGTGATCCATCGAAGATTACCCTGGTCAAGAGATCACTGACAAGATAAAAGCCTATCATCATCATAGAAAACATTGGCTGCACACGAAGCTAGCCCTGAAGCAAAGTATCAAGGCATATAGTTGACTGTTATTTATCATTACCTATTAGAATGGGTGTTTGGATTCGCAATATGATTCTGTATAGTAGTTTGTTACGTATAGGCAAGTGCTATTGCCTCAAAGTTCAATTAGATTGGCTGCCAATTTATACACGAAAATGACTCGAAATATGATTGTTGTTTGGCAATTTAGCAAAAGATGGAATGAAAATTATGATATCGATGCTTCTTGTTGAGACTTGTTTCACAATATACTGAATTTGAGACGTTCAAAACTTCTCAGACCAAAGAGTTGTATCCAAATTTTCATGTCAAGAAAAGAAGCATGACTGAAATTGCTTAAGGTATGAGCAAAGGGGAGGTGACTCAAATTTAACACATTGGCTGCACGCGAAGCTAGCCCTGAAGCAAAGTATCAAGGCATATAGTTGACTGTTATTTATCATTACCTATTAGAATGGGTGTTTGGATTCGCAATATGATTCTGTATGGTAGTTTGTTACGTATAGGCAAGTGCTTTTGCCTCAAAGTTCAATTAAATTGGCTGCCAATTTATACACGAAAATGACTCGAAATATGATTGTTGTTTGGCAATTTAGCAAAAGATGGAATGAAAATTATGATATCGACGCTTCAAGTTAGAGACTTGTTTCACAATATACTGAATTGGAGACGTTCAAAACTTCTCAGACCAAAGAGTTGTATCCAAATTTTCATGTCAAGAAAAGAAGCATAACTGAAATTGCTTAAGGTATGAGCAAAGAGGAGGCGACTCAAATTTAACACATTGCATTGCTAGAATATCATCTTAAAGATTCTGAACATCTTAAGCATTCACAAATGCTTCACATAACAAGGCAAACAATGGTAGCAGCATACACATAGTAAAACACTAAAGCAGTAGGAGATTCATATTCTGTCCAGATAATACTAAGCAGATGCAGTTGCAGCAGCAGCAATATGCTGGCTTACTTTGAGCACAAGCTCATCTTTCTTAGCACCAACAACCTTGTCGACAATCTTGCCTTCTTTAAGGAACACAAAGGTAGGCATTGCCTCCACAGACCAGTCCTCAGCAACCGTCTTCAGCTCATCAACATCCACCTTCAGGAATGTGACCTCCGGGGTCTTCCTGGCCAGCTCTGCCAAGATTGGGGCAATGAAACGGCATGGTCCACACCATGAAGCAGTGAAGTCCACCACAATCTATTGAAACAGGCACCACAATAATGCACTTTAGTAATTAAACGGAGGTAGCTTAGGTTAAGTAAAGTATAAAATCAGAGGGCATAACACTAAAACAAGGTTTTGAAGTCATGTGCACATCACAAAAGCAGTCGCACAAAATTCTTTCTATTTAGAGAATAAACCACTTTCCTGTTCTTGAATTCCAAAACTTGTCCTACTCAATTTGTTGCCACAAAGTCCATCTACTAACATTGACAACAAAGTGAGTAGTTAATTCAATCGGCTAAGCCATATTTTTCTATTGTCGAAAACAAACCCAATTCTTGTTCTTGTTCACCGAAACTTGACCTCATTTGAAGCCACAAGTTCCATCTATTGACATCGGCTAGGTCAAATAATGTACAAAATCATTTCTAAAATATAGGAGGGGGCCAAAACCACAGCCATATAACCCAGATTTCTAAGCAACTATAGACATTACAAAGCAGCGTCAGACAAAAACTCATTGTACTAACCAAAAAAAATTCCAACCAGAAAATGCAATAAACCCAATTTTGCTCCTAATTACCAAAACTATCCTAAATCTGTAGCCAAAAATTCAACATCTTCAAATACAAGAACAGCGGAACATAGACAACAAGACAGGTATGTAAATCCAGTCAGATTAACTTTACTCTCTAAAATAAAAATTGGCAGCAGATAATCTGGATTGAAATCGAGAAATACCAGCTTCTTGGTCTCGTTTCCCTTCGTGAGCTGTTCGTCCCAAGCCTCAGTGGTGTGGCAGGCGATGACTTGTCCCTCTTCTGCGGCCATTTTCTTCTTCTCCTTTATTTTTTTCTGCGATGAATAAGAATACGGGTGTATATATATAGCCCACGGCCGACCTTAGTCGAGATGTAAAATTTAGGTGGAAGGATTGTGCCGTGACGTTAACTACTTTTCTCTCTTGGAAATCCAACAAGAAGCCCAAAACGAATAAAGTCAGGCGGTGTGGATGGGGCTCGCTCACACCGCAATAACCACGCACGCACGCATGCAAGTCACGTGTGACGTATCTGCCCCTGTACAAAGGTAGGTTCAACGTTCAATTCCAACTGCATTTTTTCTAATTAAACGTCACGTGTGACGTATCTGCCTCTATAGTCTATACAAAGGTAGGTTCAACGTTCAATTCCAAATGAATTTTTTCTAATTAAACGGGTCTTGGTATAGTTGAAAGTTGAAAGACTTTCAATTCTTTTTTTTTTTTTTTAAAGAAAAAGAAAAAAAGACAACACAACTAGACTCTAGTAGCTTCGTGCAAAATTAGTTGAAATGTAACTATAAAATTTCATTTAGATAGTCAATTGAAAATGCTTTAGCACCAAAACAACTAGACTCGACACGTTAAGTCTTGGTATAGTTGAAAGTTGAAACTCTTCTTCTCCTTTTTTTTCCTTAAAAAAGAAAAAGAAACAAGTAAAAATACTAGACTCAAGTAGTTTAGTGCAAAATTAGTTGAAATGTAACTATAAAATTTCATTTAGATAGTCAATTGAAATTGCTTTAGCACCAAAAAAGTTACACGTATTTAACAACTTGTGAACAACATAATCGAATCATAACTCAACAATAAATTAAGTTTGCATGTAAGTTAAAGAATTTCATATTGATTTCTTCCGACATTAAAGTCATAAGAGTTCCACATACTGTCTTTTAAAATCGGAAGTGCGGAAATTTTGAAGGATTCTCTCAAAAAATTTTGGTTAACTTAATAAAAATTAAATTACATTAAGAAAAATAATGTTATATACAATAATAATTTTTAATTTATCCTCATTTCACACATCTTATAATATCAGTGGGATTTGAACAGGTGTCAGTCATATATGATATAAAAGATCTTATTAAAATATGATAAATTGCATATAGAAAGACAAGACAACCAAGAAAATGATAATGATTAAATTTTGTTTAGTCCCTGTATTATCACGTTGTCATCGTTTCAGTCCCTGACATTTTCAATTAATCTAAAAAGTCTCTAACGTCACAATTTTACTCTAATCGGTACAGTTCGTCCAATTGGTCCGTTTGTAGGCTTATGTGGCAATAAAATGTTGGCCAACTCAGCGCCACGTAAGCCTTCCTAATAGCAAAATGTCCATAATGTCCATGGCCTCTATTATGGGTGTTTAGCCAGACCCCATACCCCTAATCCTCAAACAAACCCTAAAATTCAAATTCCCGTTCGTTGCTCCCAACCCCGTAATCCACAAACCCAGAAATCTGATTGCGTTCCCGTAGAAATTCAAAAACCTGAAGCTAGAAATTGAAATTTGGGTGCAATAGGGAAGAAGAATCGCAGCCTGATTTGAAATAGAGGCCGACATCTAAAGGTGGCGCCATGGTGGTGAACGACAGCGACATCTGGGTTCCTCGAGTTGTAGGAGGCGAAAAGGATGACATCCCTGATTATGGTGAGTACTGAATGCGCCCGATTGGCCGCATTTGTTATCCGATTGAGTTAGGGTTTAGGTTTCTAGGGTTTGTTCGAAAAAGTTGGGGTTTTAAAGTTCTGGGATTTCTGCTCTAAAATATCATTTTCGAGTGATTGGTTTGTGATTTTGATGATATGGGTTGAAGGAATTGATTTATAGGGTTTAAAAAAAAAAAAATTAAAATTGGGGCTTTGTGTGCTAGGTTGTTGATATTGGGGGTTTTAATATTGGGTTTTAGGGCTTAGGTTGACCAAGTTGTTGTTGTATATCCTTGTATAATCTGAGATTGAGGTTTTAATATTCAAATTTGGGTCGTAATGGTGTGAGTGGTCCCAGTAAAGAGTAATGCAAAGAGTAAATAATGATGGATGATGGGTCTTCCATGTGTGAGTGCAGTTGTGAATATATGTGTGCTGGGGACCTTTTTTTTTTTTTTGCCCTTTCTGTTTTTGCTTGTACCTCTTTATCGAGGCAAGCCAATTGGTTGTGTAGACTTTATGAGGACAGTCTTTACGTTTTATGGCTATATGTTTTCTGTTTTGGCTGCAAAAGTGTACATACCTCCATTAGCATGGAGAAATAACTATGCACCAAACATATGTAACACCCTCTTTAGGGGACCCACAAGCCATGGTGGGACCTAATCGTGATATGCATTCAGTAGC
Organism: Rosa chinensis; assembly: GCF_002994745.2. Lineage (NCBI taxonomy): Eukaryota > Viridiplantae > Streptophyta > Magnoliopsida > Rosales > Rosaceae > Rosa > Rosa chinensis. Next base: position 62,130,639 of record NC_037093.1, read on the forward strand.
CTGATGTCCAAGCTACGCCGTGGTAGTCGAAAGTACTCAAGAGCTTGCCGGAACCAACTTCCCAACCTTGCCAAGTTGTCTTCATAACATGCTTTATAGACTATAATAGTTGTTTTTACATCCCACATTGGAAAACAAATAAAGGAAGGAGCCTCCCTTCCCTATAAAAGGATACTCCTTCCCACTTACTCATCATCTCATTACAACTCTTGTAATCTATGTTGGGCCGCAAGACCCAAACACATATAACGCAATATTCAAGTGGACGTAGTCTCCCGCTAAGGTGGGAGACGAACCACTATACTTCTCGTGTCTCACTCTCTCTCTCTCTTCTCTCTAACATTAATTAGAACCTTGAGTTTCTAACATTAACATTGGCGCTGTCTTTGGAAAGCCAACACAAAAGCTTCGTCACTTTTCATACCCCTGAGTTAGGTCAACGTTAATTCAAGGTTGGTCAGCACCAACTTAGGCTGATCAACACCAATCCATGAGATCTAGTCAACACCAACTGAAAATCAGTCAACAACAACTAAAAGAAAGAAACATGTTTCTTTGGCAACTTGTTCTTCGTCAAGTTTGTATGCTGCTCTAGCATTCTTAGCGGTAAAACGCACACAAAAGGTACCTTGCAATAACACAAAGAGGAGAATTTGTTGGTGCCTTTACTTTGGACACCCAGGTATATACTCTTTGCACCCAGCTCCACTACACGCACCAGCCTTCGCTCAAACATAACTTGATGCACCAAGTCACCAACAGCGCTCGTCAGCGTCAAACTCTCAGTGCAAGCTCTTCTTGACGGAGCTTCTCATCACTATTCTTAACGAAGCTCTTCTGACACATTTATCGTGAATCACCTCCAGCAACAAACATTTCTCACTACTGTAGCTGAAGAGCTCTTCCGCCACCTGCCATCCGCCATGACTCCGCCACATACTCCAAGGCAAACTTACTGTACCTATCGGCTGCCAACAACTCTAGCTCCAACAGTAAAAACTTAATAAGATTATCGAGCTTCTTGATGGAATTTCTTGGTGGATATTCTTGACAAAGCTTCAATCTTGGCGGAGCTTCAGTCTTCTTGGTGGATATTATTGGCAGAGCTTCAATTATGACGGCGCTTCAATCTTGTTGACGGATACTCTTGACGGAACATCAAGGCCCCCGCATCTTGACAGAGCTCCTTGATGGGGGTGTCAGCGTCACTCTTCCTTGGCGGAACTTCAATCCATAGTGGAACGTCAATTGTGGCGGGGCTTCAATTGTGGTGGAGCGTCAATTGTTAGGGCTGCACACGGATTGGGTTGGTTCGGTTTTGACTCTAAACCGTCTCTATACTAAAGTGAGCGGTTTAAGCATTTTGGACGACCGATCATTAAAAAAAATAAGCTTAACCCGATCCAATCCAATCCAATTAAAGATGGTTTGGTTCGGTCGGTTAGGCGGTTTTAACCTATATTATATTAACATACTATTTATGAAAAAAAAATTATAGTAAAATTCAATCTAAATAATAAAAATTATATTAAATAAGCATAATCTAAATTTTAAATACAATAATCAAATCCAAAACTAATATTCAAAAACCAAAATCTAGAATAGATTCAAAGTGATTGAATTATTTGATGGCTTGGCTATAAATACTAACTTAATAGGGTAGTATTAAAGGTTAGAGAATGAGATGTGTGATATGAGAGAATCAAATTAATTGTAGTGATTATTTATTAGACTTCTAGGCCTTTAGGCATTAGATTTGATATGGTAGTATATCATTTGAGAATAAAGTTATAATTAGATATTTAGAACTTACTTACAATGACTGGACAAATGAATATATATATATATATATATATATATTTATTTAACACTTTTTCGTATTATATTTCAAACATACCGGTCGGTTCGGGTTTCGCGGTTTAAGAACAAGAGAAACCAAACCAACCCAATTCATAAATGGTTTGGTTCGGTATTGAAACGGCTTTCAATTTTTAAAGTTAAAAAACCTTAACCAAACCATATTTACCGGTCAGTTTTGACCGGTTTGTCCCGTGCTTTGCACACCCCTATCAATTGTGGCGCTTCTTCAATCTTCTTGGCGGATACTCTTGACGCACCGTCAAGGCCTCTGCGTCTTGACAGAGCTCTTTGACGGTGCTTCTTGATGGAGCTTTGGCATCTCCCATTCTTCACAGAGCTTCTTGGCCGAGCATCAATGTCACCCTTCTTTATTGTGCTTGCAGTCAGACAACCAAACTTGCTCTTGCACCGCGTCTGCTGCTGGGATATCTGGCACACACACTTGTTCGCTCAACGCCGACCATATATCCTCTCTTGCTCCTTCAATAATGGCTTCAAGCCTCGGCTTTTGACTTTCTCTCCAGTCAAAACAGCCCACAAGATAAGTGTCCGCCTGCTCTATACTTATCGTCTTATCCTATCTCTACTAATAAGCATGAATTAAAATTGTAGTTGCACACCACATTTTGTACTTATGAACATAAGCAAGCATGAATTCTAAGGTGACGCCACCTATCAATTACATTATATGCTTATAACATCATATGGACATACTTTTTTAACTGTCCTCTTCTGAAAACTAGTTTACATTGCTGTCATGTATATCTTTGTCTGCAGTGCACACATATAGCACAAGTATGGTCAGTCATTACACTTTGCAACACGCTCTCCATACATTGATATGGTGTGCCACAACTAAGTTTAAAATGATTCATGGTAATAATATATATATGCTGCTTTCTCAAATAAAGTTAAATATTATATTCAAATACCATGTATATATACCTCAATGCATAATCATCTTAGTCCATCTAATTGTATGTCAGCAGCTACTTTGCCACGCAAAATAATTAGCTCATTGACACACAAACACACATAGCTGTCCATAGTGCATGTGTAGCTCCCTTAGCTTAATCTTGAGGTGTCACCTAGGTGCTATGCAAACAATTGCTAAATAACGACTTGCTATGTCCCAACCATAGTGATTTTGCTGCATATACCTTTCTAATACTTGTAACTATATTATCTATGTACATCTATACATATGTCTAGACAAAGTCCCTTATCTCAAAAGCATGTCTAAAACTTCATGGTATGTATGCTCTCATCATCCATTAATACTGAGCATTTAGCATACTCTTTGACTAGCACATGTCATGCAGCAATACCTTCTGAATTGTGACGTTCTAAAAAGTATACATATATACACCTTTAAACTGCCTTGAACAAACTAGGCCATCTACCTCCGTTAGCTAAATACATCATAGCCTATTGCAAATTCATATATATTAATTTAATTAGGGCATGTTTACAAGTAAATGAACTCACTTTATACATGGTGTGATCAGTCACTTAGCATCTTACAATATATATCAATTACTAATTATTTACTTTATCTTACTTTACGGGGGCATAATCACCGATCACCTCTTCAAGCGACTAAATCATCAAACTCCCTACTAAGATATTTCGCCGGGTAATGGAGTGTCATGCTTGGATAACTCCAACATGATTTGGTACTTATGTTGATTACAATTCCAATCTACTCCAAATCGGCATAAGATAAGTAACAATATCTCATTTTTTATGCTCTTGCAATTAGAGCTATTGCCATGCCTTAACATGCTTTTAATGATTCTTAAAGCATGCTTATAACACATGTTATATGTTTTAGTAGAACACCTACTACACCTACATATTTTTACCATGCCAATGCGATGCTTTATATCTCAATGATCCATAGCATGTTTACAACAATGCAAAAGTGTTATTAGCAACTTTACTACAAGTACATGCTATACATATGCCATGCTTAAATCAATTTAATGTGACACTCACTTAAAAAACTATGCCATGCTTGAAACATCGTGACACTAATGACTTAATTAAACTTGTCCGGATTACAATTTGCTTGGGTTACGACTCACTTGGGTATCAAGTATGGCCACGACTCGCTTGGGTTACGACCCGCTTGGGTATCAAGTATGGCCACGACTTTGCTTGGGCCAAGCCCCGCATACTCGCATAGCACCTACCCACTCAACTACACCCAACTTCCTCAAACACAACCCAACTTGCTTGAACATATCCAACATGTTTCAGTTAAGCCCCAAGTTCACAATGCTTCATACTATCAACCGGGAGCTACTCCCAAAATTTTATATGGACACCCATTACACTTGCCACTATCTATTAAGCATGTTACATGACCGTAAGATCCAAATAATATTACTTGCTATGCTTACTTGTTATTGTTCATACAAATTAGCAAACTTTACATGTACTCTATGTATAAGCATATTTTGTCATGCCTCCGGGCACCTACTTTGTCAAAATCTCCCTATAAGAAAAAGACATAAACACGTCTAGACTCCACAAATCTATGGTTCACAACCAGTAGCCAAGCGGTGAGGCAACGCCTCATAATGACAATGACCACTATGCGACATTGCAGTCAAACTTTTCTCCTCCGGGAAAGAGTAAAGGGACCCGTTAACGCAGCCCATGGTAGCCATTGATCCAATAGTTAACCCTCGACGCTTGGGTATGAAAGATTAGGTTTGCTACCTAACGCTCACTGCTTATACGCAGCTCCCCTCATCAAACAAGTTTCTGACCATACGGAGGTCTATAGTCAGGAGTGGGGGGCTCCTTGGAGGACCTAGCAGGGCCCCACCCGAAAGGGCAAAAGCGTTTGCTCCAACAAAATCCTAAGTGGACAACGCATTCGCACTAATTATGCTCGATATATGGCACAAAGCCATGCTTTGGTATCAACCCTGCAAGAAAACCCTCCTTGACTGGGGACTTTGGGGACTTGTAGATACAGCCCAATATAATTAGCAACGGTTACCCTCATGCCTTATGGCATCACCTTTGAGCCACCCGTTCATGCCTCATGGCATCCTCGAGCTCTAACGCTTTTGCCTTCCTGGCAACCCCGAGTTTCAACGCTCTTGCCTTTCCGTCATCCCCAAGCTTCAACGCTTAAGCCTGCCTGTCATTCCTGAGCCTTACACTTATGTCTCCTAGACATAATGAGCATTAACGAAACATTGAATTCTTCTACCATTTGTTGTTTGCAACAATCAAATTCTTTTCGCATTCCATTAATAGGAGCGAAAATCAAACTAACACCAACGTTCGCATTTGAGTTACAAACTCTCGCATTCACGACATTCGTGCAACTTACGCCTCACGAACTCAACATTGTTCATTTTCTTGCGCACATCACGCATTTTATGCATCATATTCACTTCATATGCTCATTCTTACTATGCTTACACAATCATGTGCATTTTCGAGCTCATATGTCATAAACCGATCACATTCGGCACCATTCATATATGTACATCATCATGTATTATGCAACTCGTACATTCATACATGCCACTGCACATCGATGCAACTCACATATGTTGTCCGGTACAACAAGCATTCTACATGCGCGTGCTTCTATATTTGTTTTGTAGGTTAAAGAGTCCCTTCTTGCTTACAGAGTTCGGGAACTTGTAGGGGCTGGGCGCCTCCCGGACGTCACTTATGCTTAATGACATCATGTTTATAACTCCTCAACTAAGAAGCTCCTCTTACTTCGGGATTTGGGGACTTATACATACCTCCATTAGTATGGAGAAATAACTATGTCACCAAGCTTATGTAACACTCTCTTTAGGGGGCCCACAAGCCATGGTGGGACCCAACCGTGATATGTATCCCGTAGCCCGATGTCCAAGCTACGACGTGGTAGTTGAAAATGCTCAAGAGCTTGCTGGGAAGCCACCTTCTCAACCTTGCCAAGTTGCCTTCATAACATGCTTTATAGACTAGAATAGTTGTTTTTGTATCCCACATTGGAAAACAAGTAAAGGAATGAGTCTCCCTTCCCTATAAAAGGAGACTCCTTCCCACTTACTCATCATCCAATTACAACTCTTGTAATCTATGTTGGGCCGCAAAGCCCAAACACATATAGGGCAATATTTAAGTGGACGTAGACTATACTTCTCGTGTCTCACTCTCTCTCTCTCTCTCTCTCTCTTTCTCTCTCTCTCTTCTCTCTAACATTAATTAGAACCTTGAGTTTCTAACATTAACAAAAAGTATATTTGAATAGTGGATGTTGAACTTAGGAACTTGTATGGCTAAAGGTTATTTATTGTTAGGGTTATTAACTCACTTTTGGAACTGACTTTTGCAGCACATCCGGACTATTTCACAGTGAAGGTTTGGCATGGAGGCTGCAAAAGGGGAGAAAAATATGTTGGCGGGAAGACAGATTACTATGACAACGTCTACAAAGATCGGATGTCTCCTGTAGAGGTGGATAATATGGCGATGGGGATTAATCCAGCTTATGCTGCTCAAAGGATTGACTATTGGTATAAGGTAGACAGTGAAGATGATGAGTTCATAAAGCTGAAAATTGATCTAGATGTAGTTACAATGTGTACAACAGTGCCACATTGGAGGCTAATTATTCTATACTTGGATCACATGGAGCTGCATGAAGTATTTGGGGATGAAGATGTCTTCATGTATGAAGACTTTTTTTTCAGTCAAGGTGGAAACAGTGATGTCGTGACAGAAGAGCTGCCCCAGGAGCCCAGAAAAAAGCCAACTTGTGTAATTACATAACTTCTTGATGAGCCAAGACCTGATATGAGCAAGGGTGTAATAATTAGGGAGGTTGAGGACTGTGTTCCTACTCAAGCAAGCACTGCTTATGGCATTGGTCCAAATGACAAAGGAAAATAGAAGTTGTTAGAGTATTCTTCAAGTCCAAAGCAGAAACAAAGTGGTGTAGGTCACTCAAGTTTAGGGCAGGTTTCAAGTAGTGTAGGGCAATCAAGTTTAGGGTTGGAGTCAAGCCAAGGAAATCTTGAGTCAAGCTTAGGTCAAGGATCAAACATTATGGGAAGCAATGGTGTATATGAGGGAGGTGAGAAGATGCAAGATATTGATGTGATGGATTATTTGCAGACATTTAGAGGGGGTTGGAGTATGAATGTGAAGATTATCAAGAGCATGAAAAAGGCAGTGAGGATGAAGATCAAAGTCAGGATGATGATTACAATCCTTTGGCAGAAGATGAGGATTATGACCAGTATGGGGTAGATGATGATGAGTGGCTGGAGGATGGGGAGCAAGAAGAGCCTTCACGAAGAACTACACATGAAGCTGCAAGTATTGGTCATTCTTCATATATGCAACTGCAAGTACCAGACTTTGAGGATAATGAGGATATGTTTGCTGAAGAAGGATCAGATGAAGAGCAGCCGGATTTTTTCATTAATTCTCATGGGGAGCAGGAAGAAGTTGGTCTAGAGTTTAACCGAAAACAGATATGAAGAGGCCTGTTTTCAAATAAGGAATGAAGTTTGGTACAGTCCAGATCTTAAGGGATGCTTTAAGGGAAATGGCTATACAAGGAGGTTGGGAATATGTTTACATTAAGAATGACAAAGTAAGGTTAAGGGTTGTCTGCAAAGAGGATGATTGCCCTTTCGAGCTGTTTGCTTCTAAAATGCAACATGAGGCTACTTTGATGATTAAGGGGTATAATTCAAAGCATACTTGCACAAGAAAATTCAACAACAAAATGGTGAAGCTGAAGTACTTAACTGCAAAGTTCAAGGACCAGATAGCCATGAATGAAGCATGGAAACCAGGTATGAATTTTCTGAAAAGTTTTTATTCCATTCATGATGCTATGAGGATATTGTGTTGATGCTTGTATGATCATTTGACTGTTGTTGTAAGTTATTGCAGATTCACTAGCTAAGATAATGTTTGCTGATATTAAAGCAAGGGTATCAACTTAAATGGCTTATAAGGCCAAGATTCTGAAAATCAGGTAATTTTGAACAAGTTGATTGTTATTTTGAAGTTTGGTACATATCTCTTAATTTGTGTCATTTGATACTGTTTTTGCTTGCTGCAGTCCAAGAAAGGGAAAAAGTGTCCTTTGACTGCAAATCAGTTGAGGATGAAAGCCAAAGAAAGAGCTGAGTATCAAAGGGTAAGAATTCAATCCAAAATAAGGGGAAAAAATGTCATTTTTTAGTTCAGTTTTCACTTTGTTTGATCTACTTTGGTTGACAATGGCTTATTGCTGAAATGTGACTAGAAAAAGCTTGCTGCTACCAAGGCTTCAAAGTTGGCGGCAAACAGGTCTGCCCACACAACATCAACGTCAAGGCCTCAACAAGCTGCAAGCAAACCTACAACCTCAAGGACTCAACCAACTACAACTGCCCCAACAAGTTCCAGGCCTCCACAAGCTTCTACATCATCAACCAACAAGGCAGCAACTTCAACAAGGTCATCCCAAAGGATCAGAGAGAGAATAGGTACAGCAGATGGAAACTAGTGGTTCAATAGACCTGTTTCTTTTTTTGCAACTATGTGTTTTCTTACTTAGTTGCTAGCTCTAACCTTTTGCTAAGATGATTAGAGCTAAATTAATGTCAACCTTGAACTACTGATGACGGATGTAATTAATGCTCTAATTTTTTTTTTGGTTAATTGGATCTTTTTCAGAGCTTGCTGCACAATGCATTATTTTCAATGAAAGTGAATGCTTTTTTGTTAATGGAATGCGTTTTGATTAGATTACTGTTTGAATGAGCTTGAATGCTTTTCAGTTTATTCTATTTGATGAACTGTGATTCTTGTTGCTAGCGTTTCAATATATATGTTGTGTTTTTTGCTGCTGTAGTTGGGGATTTAGAGTGAAAAATTCACTGACTTTGGAGTTATTTTTTGTGAAGAATGAGGGAAAATGCAAGGGGGTATATTGGACAATTTACAGCTTACGTGGCATGCAAACTGCTGAGTTGGCATGGCTTTGAGTGCCACATCAGCAAGTTAACCGTCCAAATTAACGGAATGTTAAAAGAGTGTACCAATCAGATGGAAATTTTGACGTTAGGGACTTTTCAGATTAATTGAGAATGTCAGGGACTGAAACAAAAAAAGGGTCATAGTACATGGACTAAACATAATTTAATCCAAATGATAATTTAGGTTGTCCTTGAGCTGGGCCTTGGGCTAGACTTTCTTTTGGGCCTTAGGGCTGCTTTTAAGTTTAGGTTTTTTTCTTATTCAATAAATCAGGTCATGGCGAGACGAGCCGTTTATCATTACGATAGGTGTCAAGCAAGGATTGAAATATATGCGATATTTCTGATATATCCCTCGATATCTCTCTTTTTGGACGGACCGATATATCTTAGGGAGTTAATTCTTATCTTCTACCGTTTCTCCCAAAAAATTTCCGACATCATCAAATATCCCCGATATATTAGATATTTAGGATATATTCCCGATAAAGTTAAGAATTTTGGGGTATATCCCCGATAAAGTAAAGAAATATCTCTAAAATTATAGAAAAGACTCAGTAATTCTCTAAATGCAAATTTGTGTGAAGAGAGAACTCAAGGGAAATCTAAGTGAAGAGAAATCCTCTCAAGGTGAATCCAGGTGAGGAGAAATGCCCTCAAGGCGCGATTATGTATGAGAAGTAATTCTCTAAATGCAAATCTGTGTAAGGAGAGATCTCCTCAAAGCGAATATGGGAAAGCGAATTTGGATGAGGAGTATTCCTTTTGAGGAAAATCCGAGTGAGGAGTGGAATTCAAGTGAGGATAAATTCCCTAAAGATGAATCTGGACAAGGAGAATTCATGATGAAGCAATTTCAAAAAGTAACTCATTCACTTCATCTTTCTCAATTATATGGGATTGGCCTCAATTATATTAAAGTTTCATACAAAGAGAACAGACTATTGGGTTATTATACCCTTATAAAAGAAACAGTCGGCAGCTCTAAAGAGATCTATAACTATCATGTTCATCACTATAATTTGTACTATATGGGTCACATGTCTTGGTCTAATTATTACATTTTCATAGACTAGTGAGCGGTTTTTCAACCACCTTGAGTCTCTTTTTGGACGTAGAAGAAGTTTCATATGTATTTATATGTAATTCCAATAAATTGACTCTTTCAAAAACAATATATTTTCTCCTATATCCCTGATATTTATTTACAGATAAAGTGTAAAATTATTTTTTACAGATATTTCTTCACTTTATTGGGGATATATCCCAAAATTCTTCACTTTATCGGAGATATATCCAAAATATCGTAGACCAGCGAGCGGCTTTCAACCACCTAGAGTAATTTTTTTTGTTTTTATAAACCTATTATAACTTGTGGTGTATAGGTTGATTGGTTGAAGACAAAATAAAAAAATAAAAAATAAAAAAACCCAAAAAAACAGAAGAAAAAAAGAAGAAGAATTTTTAATTTTTTTTTAATTTTTTTTAATCTTGAAATGACTATTTTAGCCCTCAAAGGTCAAAGTTAACGTCCAATTTGGACGGAATAGGAGAAATTGGAAAGTTCAGGGGGTAAAAAAGTGAAATTGAGAGTTTGGAGGGTGAAATGATAACACCCCGAAACCTCAGGGGGGTAAACTGAAATTAATCATTTATAAAATACCATCTCAATTCATCCTAGTTCATCAAATATGGGATATGATCTCTGCATATTCTCGTTGTGTGTCAACGTGTTTACACTGTCTCAATTCATCTTATTTCATCAAATATGGGATATGATATTTGTATATTTTAATTGTGTGTCAACGTGTTTACACTGTCTCAATTCATCTTATTTAATCAAATATGAGATATGATATTTGCATATTTTAATTATGTGTCAACGTATTTATAAAATACCGTCTCAATTCATCCTATTTCATCAAATATGGGATATGATCTCTGCATATTCTCGTTGTGTGTCAACGTATTTACACTGTCTCAATTCATCCTATTTCATCAAATATGAGATATGATATTTGCATATTTTATTTGTTTGTCAACGTATTTATAAAATACAGTCTCAATTCATGAAATATCAAATATGGGATATGATCTATGTATTTACAAAATACTGTCTCAATTCATCCTATTTCATCAAATATGGGCTATGATATGTGTATTCTCATTGTGTGTCAACAATTGAAATTTCTTCTATCAAGTAGGAATTGAAATTCAATATTTCAAACCTTCAATTTTGACAACCTTTTCAACGTCAATGTTTCCTTATCTAAAATACTAAATGAGGGAATTTTGAGTGCGTTCATAAAATACCAAAATTTTTCTATATGAAATCATAATTTCAAATAATATACCAAAAATAATTTTTATTGACTATCTCTTTCCCGAATTTTAGGGATTGACAGCGGACAAGTTGATTTCTTTAGCCAGTATAAGAAGTAGTGAAGAGCACAGAAATCATTCACCAAAAAGAAAGAAAAAAAGAACAGCACTGAAATTAGGCTCTTATCTCAATTCAAAAAGCATGGCTGCCACCTATGATAGCGAAGGAGTGAAATCTCAGGTCAGTGTCTGCGGTCAGTGTCTGCATCCCCTACGTATTATAATATCTTTTTTTTCTTTTTTTTTCTAGTGGAGTTTTTAAATCCTCTTAATGGACCATGAACATGTTTAAATTCAAGTTCAAGTTCAAGTTCATGTGTATCTCATTAGGTGTGCGGTGTGCCCGTAACAGAAATAAAATATGAAGCGCCAACGCTTCATATTAATGCTTCCAAACATATTTTGATTTTCCGATAATTCTAATCCCAACACTCGTGTAGCCATAACCGACACCTCTCTGCCATATTTTAGGCTCTTTCAATTTTATAAAACACAAAATGAATGTCTATTTTCAATTGTATTAAGAGTATAATTGAAAAAACTGGTATAATGACTATAATCGCAACCAAACCGTAAACACTAATGTACACACATAGGAAAAGACTCAAAAGAGTATCTCTTGTGTTTTATTTATTTTTTATTTGCCAAGGTCCGAGCTTGAGTGGAACCCCGTCCAAATCAACAATCTCAAAAAGTTCCTATTTAAGAATAATCACGTTAACACTTGTGTGGTTACCATCAGAGAATACGGCGGGGCTCATGAGTCTACGAATACGCTGACAAGCAGAAGAGAGCAATACCAGGCCGCTTTTGGCCATCTGCTCATGCCTGTGGGTTCTTCAAGGTGGGAAACCTTTGGACCATCAAGGTCTGTCCATTCCCAAAATCTGCCTGCGGTCAATTGCACGATTGGAAGTTGGGTTCTTATATCGTGGGCCTTGGTGGTGGTTCAACGGAGCCATTCCCTAACCTAAACTTTATTGTTACAAAAAAAAAAATAAAGACTATAGTTTTTTACTCTTTTTTTTTTATAAGATAGTTTTTTACTCTTTTTTTAGGTCTGTAGACTAGTTTTTTTTACTTAGATTCTTTTTCATATTATTTTTCAAATATTATGTTTTATTCCAATCGCTGTGTTGACAACCTATTGTTTTGTAATCTTTTAAAATTTGCCATGTCGTTGTGTGACTTGTTTCTTCGTATCTGTATCAAAATGGGTTCCTAAAAACAAACTGGTTAATTGATTTTGGATCATGTAGCTAGTTAAAGTTGTATTGGCTTGTTCTGGTTTCTGACTGTTGATTTGATGCTGCAGCCACTGAAACCTAGAGGAGTCTATGACGGACCTCATCTCTCAAAACCCAAAATTTCACTGAGAAAGGAGGAAAACCCCCAGAACAAGAATGGTGCTGAAGAAAGAAAGCGGGTTATTAAAACAGTATGCTCAATACATGCTCCTCGTCCGAGGCTGCGATTTACGTGGGACTCCAGTATTGTAAGTGACACATGGCTTTAAAAGCATATTGTAGCACGTACTTCTAGTTATTTATGCTGATCAAACTTATGCCTCACCTCAAATGCAGTCTTAGATTTTCATATGCTAACAAAACAAAATGGAGTTTGCTTTCCCTTAATGCAGAAAAAGGCCCCGAAGAAGAAGTCAAGAACACCATCAGCTCCGAAATCTAGGTCAAGCTCACAGGTTTCTTGGAGAAAGCTCAAGCATGCCGAGGAACCTATAATTGCATCTGCTGAAGTAAGGAACGCTGCTCTCGAATCCGATGTACGTTGACTTACAATGGCTCGTTTCAAATCCAGTGTTTGATTTTCTTTCCGTTAACCCAAAATAAATTAAATTTGCTTCCCATTGGCAGGTTGAGAAAAGCGGTAATAAGGAACCAACTGCACCGGAGGTGAAGACAACATCACCTCTACCTCCAAAAACGAAGTCAGCGGCACCATCAGCTCCAAAAATCAATTCAACACCACCTATGTCTGGGAGAAAACGTGGAAACGCAATAGTCAGGGAGGAACCAAGAGATGCTTCTATTGAAGCAAGGAGTATTGCTCGTGAAGCGGCGAGAGCTCATCAAATGAGTTTAGCTTCTGGAACTCCGTCGGTCGTCATATCAATGGTCCCTTCGCATGTTTATAGAGTATTTTGGTTGGTAAGTTGCAGAAAATATGTGTTTTACCGCATTGGGTTTTTGATGTAGTAGTAGATCTATAGTAGTACTATGTGTAATATATAGCTCGAGTAGTTAATCTGTTTGTTTACTCCTTTTGCCTCATTTACAAGAACCTTCCGAGAAGATTTTGTGATGGTAATCTCCCGGAAACTAAATCGAAACTGACGTTAGAGGATGAGGAAGGCAACGAATTCACGGTTGTCTTTATTCCGGAGCGATATGGGCTGAGTGGAGGGTGGGTGAGCTTTGCGCGGGAAAAAAAGTTGCACGACGGCGACGCCGTAGTGCTTGAACAAATTGAAAAAACTAGACTCAAAGTAAGTCTCCTGGCCCTGAACACAAATATAATTGATCTTACAATGGCTCTTCCAAGCTAGTTGTCATGATGACCCCCTAGGGATATGACAAATTCTGGGGAATAATTGTGTGAAACCCTTAGGGTTTATGAAACTCTCTGTTATCCATTGTTTAAATACACTACTTCCTCATGCATCAAGGTCTTATAGCTTCATGTGTAAGAATCGGATTACCATTTACGTTTTTTTTTTTTTTTTTCAATTAATACCCATCTGAAGTTATCAAACACATTTTTACATTGAGTTGCTTATGCTTGATTGAGATTATACGCTTGTATACTTCTGTGCTTCTTCGAAAGGCCAGATATTGAATTATAAAGTTTGTATAACTGCAGGTACATATATTTAGATCAGCAGAACTGTTTCCCAATGTTCAAGCGGAGAGTGCAAGCAGCCTTGAGAAGAAGAAGAAGCAGAAGCAGATCTAACCTCATACTATTCATGCGATTTGGTTCTAAGCAACATATATGAAGATTGTTTGCTTTATAATGCAATTAATAATATGTGAGCTGACATACTTTGTTATGTTGAACTTCAAGTAGTATCTCGCTTTTACATAAAATATTTTGAGTTTCAGATTTAATAAACTCATGTTAGTTTCTCTTTCAAATAATTTTGTGCCTATCAAAAACTTTGCATGACAGCTATATCAATCTAATGAAGATTCAAAGTTGGTGTGATAACTCGTGAGTTAACTTGCTCCTGATCGAGTCTTTTGTTTTGAGTACATGATAGTCAGATACAATTTATTTATGAATTATGATGGTTCTTATCTAATTCTCCAAGAATCAATGAATTTAGACAAGTCATAAAATACAAAAAAAAATTAGAAATTTTTCTCTCATTCATGTATCCATAGATGCACTTGCACTTGTCTTTAATTTTGTTTTACTTCAAGGAAGTTCGACCTCATTCATCTGAAAAAAATTCTTGAAGATTTTTGTGTTGGGATGAAAATGATAGGCCGAACAACACACACCACCAGGCCCAACTCCCACGCGGAAAATCCAATAACCACATCCAAATAAATCAAGTCCACTAGGCCCCAATTCCCTCCATTCTCTCTCCATATTATCCACATCTCCCTCCTCAAAACCACCACATTTTTTTCCCAAAGTAATTCAAAAAAAAAAAATTAGATAACCAGAAACAGTAAAACACTCTCACTCACACTAATGGCACTCTAGATTCTTCAGAATCTCAATTCATCAATGGCTCTCCCTCAGCTCATTCCCTCCCCTTCTTCTTCTTCTTCCTCCCTCCACCATAAACCTTCCTTCAATCCCAATCCGCTCCCCTATCCCCTATCCCCAAACCCTAATTTCTTCTCTTCCCGCCTCCGCCGCCAGCGACGCCGCTCTTCCTCCCTCAAATGCTCCGCCTCCTCCTTCTCCGAGCGCCACCACACCAACTCCAAGTCCGACGACGTCGTCGAGCTCCCGCTCTTTCCCTTGCCGCTCGTCCTCTTCCCCGGCGCGATTCTGCCGCTGCAGATCTTCGAGTTCCGGTACCGAATGATGATGCACTCGCTCCTCCAGACCGATCTCCGCTTCGGCGTCATCTACAGCGACGCCGTCTCCGGCACTGCCGACGTCGGCTGCGTCGGCGAGGTCGTCAAGCACGAGCGGCTCGTCGACGACCGGTTCTTCCTGATTTGTAAAGGTCAGGAACGTTTTAGGGTTACGGACCTGGTCCGGACCAAGCCCTACCTGGTGGCGGAGGTCAAGTGGCTGGAGGACCGGCCGTCCGGCGACGGTGAGGAGGACCTGGACACATTGGCCACCGAGGTTGAGTCCTACATGAAGGACGTGATTCGGCTCTCCAACCGGCTCGGCGGCAAGCCGGAGAAGGAGGTGCAGGACCTGAGGCGGAACCTATTTCCGACGCCGTTCTCGTTCTTCGTCGGAAGCACTTTCGAAGGCGCGCCGAGGGAGCAGCAGGCCTTGCTGGAGTTGGAGGACACGGCGGCGAGGCTGAAGAGGGAGAAGGAGACGCTGAGGAACACGCTCAATTACTTGACGGCGGCGTCTGCCGTTAAGGACGTCTTTCCGTCGTCGTCGTCTTCTTGATGGGATCCAATTTCCGGTGAGGTGTGTGATTGCAATGCCCAATTTTTACACCACACAAAAGTAATGGAAGTAATGCAAAAGCTTTGTGTAAAATCTTTCAATTTTGCTCTAGATTTTTAGATATATTAGATGTTTGGCCCGTTTATACAAGTTGAATTTGCACATATTTGAAACTTTATATTGGAATATTTGTGTGTTAAACAAAAGTCGAACTGGTAAGGCCTGATTCAGGGAGTCCTATTGATACAGGGTTTCCTTATATTACTGTGATTCACGTCCTATATATAAAATTTGCCATATCTACACATACATAAATACATCGAATAAGATTGAAAATACAACAGGCTGCAATGGCTGATCAGAATTCGACTATACCGAAACCGAGTCAGTCTGACCATGAAGATGATGATGAGCCTTTACTTTTCAAACGGCATAACACTGCATCTAAAGCAAAAGGTAAGATGGCTCCATTAAGGGCAATCCCAAAAGCCTCAACTTCATCACCAGTGTCTAGTTATGATCAGTCTAAACAGTTGCCAGAACAAATCGTGCCGTCTGCATCTGCTAAACATCCTGCTCCGGCAGAAGAGAATAGTGATTATGATGATGAAAAACCGTTGTGTGCTTTCATGAAGGCTGGTTCCGATGAGGCAGGAGATTGGGATTCGGAGGATGATGATAATCAACCTCTATCGTCAAGGTATTTAAAGGGAAAAGGGAAAACTCCTAAGAGGCCTCTGGATCATCAAACCAATATTTCTGAGCAGTCTTCAGCTAAGAAGCCAAAAGTTTTAGGTTCTCTCCCTAAGAATAAGCAAGCATCATCAACAAAACATGAGCCAGAGGTAGATTATGATGACAGTAGACTTGCACATAGAATGAAGAAAGCTAGATCAGTTAACAAATCATCGCTGACGACAAAGAAAAAGGTACCAAAAATCAGTTCATCCTCCAATACGTTCAAAAAGGGCAAAAAGCCAGATAAAGTGTCCAAGGATCAACCTAGCTCTAAATCTGATAATAAGCCGAAGAAGTGGACTAGTTTAGTTCACAATGGTGTCGTTTTTCCACCACCTTACGAGCCTCATGGGGTAAAGATGCTTTACAATGGGAAGCCAATTGATTTGACAACTGAGCAGGAGGAGGTCGCAACAATGTTCGCAATGATGACAGATACAGATTATGTGAATAAACAAAGATTCAGAGACAATTTCTGGATGGATTGGAGCAAGTTGCTTGGAGAAGAGCATGTGATACAGAACTTGGATGCTTGTAATTTTCAACCAATATATGAATGGTGGTGCCAAGAGAAGGAGAAGAAGAAACAAATGAGTATGGAAGAGAAGAAGGCTGTGAAGGAGGAGAAATTAAAACAAGAGGAGAAGTATAAGTGGGCTACTATTGATGGTGTAAAAGAGGAGGTTCAGAGCTTTAGAGTTGAACCGCCTGGATTATTCCGAGGTCGTGGCGAGCAGCCACAGTCAGGAAGGTTGAAAAGGCGGATTGTTCCAAGTGATATTACAATCAATATAGGAAAGGATGCCCCAGTTCCTGAATGCCCCATTCCCGGTAAAAGTTGGAAACAAATAAGGCATGACAATACTGTTTCATGGTTAGCTTGCTGGGGTGATCCAATTTCTGAGGAGAAAACCAAGTACGTAATGCTGGGAGGTAGCAGTTCCTTGAGGGGTCAAAGTGACAAGGATAAATATGAGAAAGCAAGGGAGTTGAAGGACTACATAAATGATATCAGGTCTGCATACACTAGGGCTTTTACTATCCCTAGTAAAGAAGATGGTGCAAATTTAAAGAGACAGATAGCAGTAGCTACTTATCTCATCGATAGATTTGCTTTGAGGGCTGGGAACAAGAAGGATGTTAATGAGGAAGCCGATACTGTTGGCTGCTGCACATTAAAGGTAGAGAATGTAAAAGCAATTGCCCCCAACTTGCTGGAGTTTGACTTTCTTGGTAAAGATTCAATCAAATATCACCAAACTCATCAAGTTGAGCTTCCTGTTTACAAGGCAATCAAGCAGTTTCAGAATGGAAAGAGTAGTAGTGATAAGCTCTTTGACCAGTTGGATACGAATATATTGAATGCACATCTAAAGGAACTGATGCCCGGCCTTACAGCAAAAGTGTTCCGAACATACAATGCATCTATCACATTGGATAACATGTTGAATGAGAAGACTAAAAAAGAGGGAGATGTTTCAGCTAGAGTTGAAATTTACAAGAATGCAAACAAGAAGGTTGCTATCCTTTGCAATCATCAGCGTACTGAACCAAAGACTTTTGGGGAGCAAATATCTAAGCTAAACAAGAAGATTGAGGACTTAAAAGGCGTAATGGAAGATCTGGAAACAGATTTGGTCAAAGAAAGAAAAGGAAAGTCCCCACTGAACAGAAAACAAAAGAAGAATTTGACCCCAGATGTATTGGAGAAGAAGATGGCTCAAACGGCAAAGAAGATTGAAGCCATTGAAAGCAAAATTGCTGACAAAGAGGACAAAAAAAATGTTGCACTGGAAACATCTAAAGTGAATTATCTTGACCCTAGGATCACAGTTGCATGGTGCAAGCGACATGAAGTTCCCATTCAGAAGATTTTCAGCAAAATTCAGCTCAAAAAATTTGCTTGGGCAATGGATGTGGACCCTGACTTTAGATTCTGATATGAGATTATATTTGGAGTGATCTCCTTTATTTCTTCTATTTTTTTGTTTAGCCTTCTTTCCTTTGAGACTTTCTTGTAGTATATATGTAATCAGGGACGTATTCAGGATTTTGGAACCCAGTGAGAAACTCATCCTCACGCCTTTATTATTAAAAATATATAACGGGGGAACAAAAAACCAAATATGGAATTCAACCAAATCTGCAACTCCACAAGAGTTCAAAGAATACGAAATCGTCGGCGTCGTCACCGGGGCGGTCGAGGCGCTTCCAGGCGAAGAGGTTAGTGGCTAACAGAGGGCTTTGCTGATCTACTGCCTAGACAGAGTCTCTTCGCTACAAGCTTCTCAGATGCCTACCTGTTCGCATGGCCTGCTATGGTGTGCAGGGCCAGTCTTGAGGTTCTTGATGCCCAGGGCGAAATTTTTTTTGGTGCCTAGAGCTTGTCTGGAGAATTTTTTTTTTTTTGACGATTCTGAGATTAATTTGGCTTTGAAAAGTTACGCATTAACAAGTTTTTAGAATAATCAACAGAACCACAAAAACCAAGCAACCTAACTTCTAATATTCATAATTTCAAAATTGAAAAACACCCAATACCTATTTTGATAAATACCTCAACCTACATCATGGAATGTCAAAAAATTTGTCTAATCACCGTAGAAGAACAAAAAAATAGAAAGAAGAAAGATTGGGAGATGAAAAACAGAGAGGAGAAAGATTGGAGGCACCAATTATGAAAATGAATTGAGGGATTGAATAACCATTGAAACCCTAACTTTAAAAAGAAATTTGTTTGATTTCAACGTTTTGGAAAGAGTGAGAGACTCTGCTATAATGATGCTTGACTTTTTGCAGTTCTCAAGGACTTGAAGAGTCGAAGAAGAAGAAAAAGACAAAAAAACACACAGCTAGTGCGTCTAGAATTTGAAAATAAAAGATTTTTTTTTGTTTACATTCCGCTACATATTATTGTAGATTATATATATATATATAATATTGGTGCCCCACCTTCCCTTGGGCCCTGGGCTGTTGCCAAGGCTGCCCTTGGGCAAGGCCGGGCCTGATGGTGTGTTGAGATTTGTCATGGAAAGTGGTGCAAAGGGATGCGAGGTAATTGCGAGGATTCTTGAGGGCGAGTCGGAGAAGCGTGAGGTGGAGTGGAGGACTAGCGGCAGTGGGAGTGGTAATAGGGTTGGGGTCTTAGACTCTAAGGACAAGGACTCGAGGAGATACTGAACAAATACTTGTACAAATTTTTTTATTTTATTTGGGCTGATATACCTATATTTAACAAGTTTTTGACCTAAATTTTTCTTGAATTATAGCCCAAGCAACCATTAAAGTGGTTACGTCATAGTATGTAATTTGATTAACTAAGTTGCTGTTCATTAAATGGCATCATACTCATAGTATAAGATGTAAAAGAGAGTATAGTGATCCATCTATCTTTTTGTTAGGATCATAGGTTTTTTTTTTTTTGAATAAGTTAGATGTTTTTTTTTTTTTAGGTTTAATTACTTAGAACTAGTGAGGATATTTTTCCTCTTCTTTTGAGTCGGTATGTATATTTATACTTAATTGATGTACTTATCCAGTGCATATGTCAATTAATGCGCTTTTGTAACCTTCATTTGTTGCTTGGATTGAGATGCACCATCATGGAATGGTTGTCCCAGGTATATATCTAGTGGCGTGGCCAATTTTCTCCTCATTTAGGGAGGGTCAAATTTTTACTAGGTAACATGAGTCATCCTCTAGGAATAACGTCCACAATTTTTTTGTCAAAATAAATAACACATTTTTCAAAACATATTAGTATATATATAAAAAATTATGAATATAAGAAAATTCAAATGTAATATTTCTTGTACTAATGCGGAAATTGAAACACCCTTAAACTCATGTTGAATAAATTTTGGGATTTGAGATGAACGATAAATATAGAATAAAATTATGTGTTACTTCGTTTTAGCATATTAACAAAGAATTGTAAATATGTGCATATGGGTGGTGATACCCAAAAAAGCACAAGACATGTCATATACACATTTCAACCCTGATAAAGAAATATACAAGCAAACTACATTCAGAAAGACAAAAATTACATATTTTCTTGAATCGTAATGCCATGCGTGTGGACCCAAGCCACAACTACGCTCTTGGGGCTTGCAGAAGTGGGTGTGGTGTGGAAGGTTACGGAAACACATAATGCTCGTCTATTGATTTAGTGTCGTTGGTGATTTCAGTCTTGGGCCCGAAATCCAAGCTCAATTACTTAAATCAAGAACGAAATGGTGAACATGAGAATTGGGCCAGCCTCTCCTTTAAAACCCAAAGTCCATGTCAGAAAAGCCCAACTTCCATTTTCTTCTTCTTTGTTCCCCTCTTTCCTCCCTTCCTTGAAGCGATCTCATATCTTACATTTTCCCTGCAACAACCTAGTACACAGAGAGTTAGCCAAAATCCCTAAGTACGATTGATTCTTGTTGTTAGTCATTGAAAAGGAAATCTTGTGACCAGTTAAGAGACATTCTCTTCTTCCTTAAACGATGAGTTCACAATTCTCAAGCTTCCTCGTCCACCTCATTCCAGATTTTATGCCCCCGCAACTGTATCTGCTATCATCGTTGTCAATGGAGTAAGCTTTCTTTTCCCAAATTTTAAGGTAGAAATTATGTGTGGATTGAAGAAGAAATGATTTACCCAGAAACCGTGTGTTCCCAATGGAGTATATAAAGGAAGATTTATGATTGAGATAGGCATGAGCACAATCTAGTAAAACCTAGAAATTCAGAAACACCTAAAACAAATCAAGCCTTCAAGCATAAGTCTAGCTTTCAGCCATTTTCTCAAACACTCGTTCAAACCAATTTTCCAAAAACCCTAAATCCAAAATCCGTCCAATTCTTTCACCGCAGTGTGTTTCTAGCTCCCACACCATGCTTCATGCTGCCAAGCCTTATTTGTTTTTCATATGATATGAATCACGTACAAAGTCCTCCCAATAATCGGATTAGTGGGTTGATTTTGGCCTAGTCGATGTTTAATTCAAAAAGGACCCTCACAATGGGGCTATTATGGACATATATCTATCAATATGGTAACAAAACTTTAAAAAGATTTGTATTAATTGGATATATGTAGTGTATTAATAGTGTAAAATATCATTTCATTTCATTAAAATTCAAGAATAATTAAAACTAATTAAGATAAATTTGTATTAAATTTTGAAAACTAAGACTAATTAAGAATTTCTAAAAAATTTAGAAAGGTCAGTTTTATTTCATTCCATTAAAGGTTGATAGATAACTAAGACTAATTAAAGATTTTCTAAAAATTGAGAAGGGTCGCCTTTCCGGTTAATTTTTCATCCTCTAGTAACTCATCAATTCAAAGACATTTCAATAAAATTTGATATTCAAGTCACATAAATTAAGGAAAACCTTTCTATGCATGGCTCATGCTTTTAATGTTATATATACACCTATATGCATATATGAGATTACCCACTCAGCCCATCCTGCATGTTAGCAATGTTAGCCATTTTTCAGTCATTAGTCAAATTTTAGCCAAAGTAGCTAAAAAGTCATTTTGGCTAGCCATTTTAGAAATATGTTTGCATAAGTGCTCTCTATTATAGCTAGTTTTGAATTTATATTATTTTTTAAATGAAGATTAAATAGTTTAAATGTATTTATAAATTACATAAAGTGGCTTAAAAGGAATGTTTTAAATTATGAAGAGCATCATCTCTCTCTCTCTATATTTAGGAGCGAGATAGCTAAAAGTGATAATGGAGAGTCACTTAGGAGTCTGGTGTAGCTACTAAAATATATAAAAAGCTAAAAATGGGAATTAGTTTCGAGAAAATAAAACGATCCTAGCGCACGCGCGTGTTGATGCAGGCGTGCGTAGCGATTGTTTTTTTTCTTCAGCAGTGGGCCGGGGCCTTCTTCCCCTTCTTCTTCTTCTTCTTCTTCTTCTTCTTGCTGGGCTGCGTCACCAGGTAGGCCTCCTTTTGTTTTTTTTGTTTTCTCTCTCTCTCTCTCTCTCTCTCTCTCTCTCTCTCTCTCTCTCTCTCTCTCTCTCTCTCTCTCTCTCTCTCTCTCTCTCTCTCTCTTCTTCTTCTTTTTTCTTTTCTCTCTTCTTGTTCTTTCTTTTCTCTCTTCTTCTTCCTTCTGGTTTGCAGGTGGGAGGCTGATATCGAGCCCGGTGGAGTGCTGGTGTCGGGCGGATCGATCTGGAAGGGCAGCAGTGCGCTGGGATGCAGGCGCGGGGGCGCTGGGATGGGCAGCAAGGTGCAGCAGCTATGGGTGGAGGCGGGTGGGCTGTGCGCTGCGGTTGAGGCCGGAGAAGGGCAGGGGCCATGTGTGGATGTTGGCTGGATTTTTTATTTTATTTTATTTATTTATTTATTTATTTTTTTTGTGTTTAGGGTGGCGGCTGAAAGAAGAGAAGGTTTGTTTTCTCTTCTAGGGTTTGAGTTTTTTTTCTTTCAAAATTAGGGCTAGAGACTCGTGCTGATAACGTGTAAAAGTAAATGGAAATTGGTCTACTCATTTCATTTGATAGTCCCTTTATATAGGGAGAGAATTACAATGGAAATATCAATTACAATAATGATAGTAAATGTTGATTGAGCTATAGTCGCAATTCCTTAATTCTCTCTTCGTCAGTTATTTTGACGATGGCACATAATGTGTTTTTCCTTCAACACTCCAAAATAGCTAAGAAGCCAAAATAGAGAGTCTGCTAGAAATATGCTAAATGATATTAGTTATCCTGTTGTGCTAGAAATGTCAAAGTTTTCATTCTTCTGTCATTTCACTCTTGTCCTTGTATTGTCAAGTAAATAATCTAATTATCCGTATGCCAATATGTATTCTTCCCTTTGGTTTTATTAACTCTATACTTTGTTTGCTCAATCGATCGGCGTAGAGGTTGTTAATCTAGCATCCTTTTGAGAAAATCACACTATATGGTGATCAACGAATGTTCGATTTTCTTTTATTTTGTTTCTCAATTTAATTTATTATGGCTATCATTGAATGCCTGTTATTTTGTCAGATATTATCTGCTCACTTATATTTAGAACTTTTGTAGTTTATTTGGTGCCTCAAGTTTATGCACAAAAAAATGCCAAGAGGAATCGTACGCCAATTAGTGCACATTAGAAGACTGTGGAAAGAAGTGTTGGATTAAACACCACGATGCAGGACATCAATGCATTCCTAATGTTCACGGGACAAATTATGTTTGTTATTGCTTCTACAATTGTGGAATGATTTGAATCAATATGCTTGATAGATGGTAGAATAAGGCTGTGGAGTCGCCACTAGGAGCAAAAAATTTCCACCCTTCTATTTTTGATGGAATTTTATCAAAATGTACGCACAAAGATACAATCATAACAAGTAGAATAACATGATTACCCGATGGTAACACAATTTTCAGTTAACTTGTCTTTGCCTCAGTTATACAGAAACAACGGCATTTGCCTCATCCATTTGACTTTTGATAAAGTCGACGCCTTCGGCTTTCCTGACCATTGTCCATTTTGAAACTCAAAGCCTTGAATATATCATTCTCAAAAAAAGAAAAAGACAAAAAAAAAACCTTGAATATTTTGTATTTAGGTTATTATCATAAATGGTACCTGAACTTATCATCTATCTTATCAATGATACCTGAACTTTAATTTTGATCACAACCAGTACCTGAACTTTTCGATTTCATTTTAAATGGTATCTATCACTAACATCTTCCGTTAAAAATTGACATGTGCGAAGCACATGACCTGTATTCAAGAGTGGTTTGACGGAAATACCCATTTAAATAATCTTGTTTACTAAAGAAATTCCTAAATAATATTTTGATAAATTAATATCTTAATCAAAATAGAAGTTCAATTAAAAATAGAAGTTAAAATTAATCTCTACCTTCTTATGAAATAAAAATTTAAAAACAATATGTTAAAACTTAATTTGTTTTATAGATACATGTAAAACATTTCAAATAAAACTATAAAAAAAAATAAAAAAAAAATTTGGACAAACTATAAAATAGGCCAATAGGGGTGGGCGCGGTTCGGTGCGGGTCGTTGTTAGACCAAAACCGCAACCGAACCGCTTTATTCGGTTGTGCTATATTTAAAACCGCAACCGCATTTTTAAAACCTACACTGCTTACTTCGGTTACACCGTTTTGCGGTGCGGTGCGGATCGGTTTCGGTTTGTGTTCGACTTCCTATTTTTTCGCATATTTTCGACCAAAGTCGACAAATTTAGCTGTGGAACCATTACTATCAAAATATCAACAAAATAAACCACTCAACAAACAACAAGTAATGAACATTTCAAATAACCTGTTCATGACATCAACATCTCAAGTTCTGAACTTGACAAATAACATTAACACTGTCAAACCTGCAGATCAACTATCAAACATTCAAACATCAACAATTTGCTCCAACTGTTCAACATTTCAAACCAAAAAGCAATTTCCAAAACTAAATCAAAGTTCCGGTGCAACGTACATAAGCGGTGCAGCAGCTTCACTTGTAGCAGTTGGTGTTGTTCCGGTGCTTGACCCAGTTGGTGTCGCATTAGGAGTTTGCGATGCTCCACTTCCCTGACAATGAAATCAAACACATAAGTTAGCACTTAGCAGAAAAGAAACAAAAGGTTAACTTTCTCAGTTTTATTATGCTGAGATCGATTAGAATGTGATGGAGCTCAACCTACCAATCTCAGCAAGAAGCAAAAGCAAAAGCAAGTAAGAAGCAGCAAAAGCAAAAGCAAGTAAGAAGCAAAAGCAAACTTTAGAAGCAAAAGCAAAAGCAATTAAGAAGCAGCAAGTAAGAAATTGTCAAAATCGAAGAAGCAACACAATAAGACGTCAAGCAAGTTAAGTCTCTCATGGTCAAAATCGAAGAACCAAGCAAGTCAAGGCGTCAAGCAAGTTAAGTCTCTCATGGTCAAAATCGAAGAAGCAAGCAAGTCAAGTCTCCCAAGCAAGTCAACATCAAAACAGAATCAGAAATTGAAAATCAAACAAGAGCCTACCGATTCCATCAAGAGATGAGATCAGAAGACGTTTCCGATCTGGCGTTGCTCGGCGTCTTTGATCGAAGTTCGCAAGAGTCCTCGGTCGGCGTTGCTTGGCGTCTTCAGTCGGTGTTGCTCGGCGTATTAGGTCGGAGTTCGAAGGGGTCTTCGGTCAGCGTTGCTCGGCGTCCTCGGTCGGCAGAGAAGACGGAGTCGAGAGAGAGAGATCTGAGGGTCGAGAGAGTCAGAGAGATGAGGCGGAGTTGAAGTCTCGAAGAGTAGAAATGAGGGGCTGACTAAGTCACCTAGGTTTTCTCTCATTGAGAGTAATCAGGTGCATCAGGTTTCACATACTCCCTGATTTCAACCAATAACAATTTGACAACTATATAAAAATAATATTAATTTAAATAAAATAATATTTATTTAAATAATTATTAAATATGTGGGCGGTCTGGTTTTTTTTCGGTCGGTTCACAACCTGAACCCGGTCCCGAACCGGAAAAATCCTGTCCGGTGCGGTAAAGTGATTTTTTCCGACTGGTTTCATCCGGTTCGGTCCCCTAGCCGGTTTTAAGGGCCGGTTTGGCCGGTTTTGGCCCTCCGGTTCGGTTTCTGCCCGCCCCTACTATAAAACACTTAAAACCCAAAGCTTATCAATACTTTCGTGATTTTTTTCTCATGTCATTCATATTTTAAATAGGAGTTTCTATTCATACGTCCAAAATTGGTATTTAGACCTTCTCACTTAATAGACCTCCAATTTACTTTTACAAATAACTAATTTGCTATCTACACTCCCTAATTTTCCCACAATACCCATCGTCCAAAAAAAAAAAGCCTTTTTTTTTTGTAGTTTATTCATACCTCCAAAAATCAATAGTTGGACCTTGAAGATTTCACAATTCTATGTTATCTTAATACAATTAAGCTAAACGAAAAAAAAAAAATTGCATATCTCTCTCCTGGCTGCTTTAATTTCTATCTCTCTCTTTTACTGTCATTTGTATTTTTATAGAGGTTGTTTACAGCCTTGTATGCGTGAATTCTTTCCATGAAATTTTCAATGTTTTATAATCTTATGGTGATAGCTTATGTTTCTTTTTTGTTGAATTAATGAAATACAATGTGGCGACCCGGAGACCGGATTACCACAGCGCCGCCTCCCCAAGGAACCCTACGCCCGCCACACTTAGAGAGGAAGTGTTTTGGGCCTAGAATTCCTCAAAGAGACAAGGCCTTTGGGTTGGAGAACAAGAAATCTATAAGCCCGAAATTCTTGGGCTTGTATAGTGGGCTTGGCTCGTAATCACAAGATTACGAACTAGGCAAATAAGAGGAAAGGAAGGTGGTGTTGAGTTGAGTTTTAGAACCTATGTCAATTTTTTAGTTCTTAGCCCAAGTTTGCATTAAGTTCATTAAATGGTAATTTATGTGAGTCTTCTAAGTCTAGCCCACTAGGACCTAAACTCAAATGGAGGTTCTAACCCTAGGGTTCCACTTTGGTGGTAAGCAATCACACACATCATCAACCATACATAATGTTACAAAAATTTAGTGAAATCAAGCAAGCCAAAAAAGAAATAAACTTTAAATAGAATAAAACAAATTGTGTCCTCCAAGGATTATCCTCCGTACCCAAGCTTCGACAACAACAGCCTGCAAAACAAACTAAAGTAGGGGTTAGGCTCCTACATCCAGTCATTGCCCATGCCCGCCCCCATATCTAAGTTTAAAAACATGAGTTATCGTTTTGAATAAAAGAAGTAGATAAAAACCGGTTTGCGCTTCCACGTGATCGTCACCACGTAACTACAATCCCACGGCAATTGATCATCTTTCACACTTCCATCACAACCGTCCATCTAGCCAATCACTTTTCGTAATTCAATAATCACAAGGCTAGAGACAAAGGGGAGATAACAATAATCAAGGGCATGGTGCACACTGCCCACCACCGGTGGCTCAAGGAGGAACTGACCTCTCCTTACATCCCCATCAATTGCCAACACATCAATCCAATCCACGCAAACCATTTCAAGTTGTAAAAATAGATAATTTCCAAAACATGCAAGAGGCCTCATATAAAACATAGTATATGCAAGAAAAGCATAGATAGAGTTAAAGGCATCCCCTACCTGGAACTCGAGCTTTCTCTTGCAGCACTTGGCCTCAATGCAACCTTGTAGCAACCACCACTTCACAAGATCCTACCAAGATATCAAGCCTAGACCAAATAAGTGACATTAATCACGATAAACTAGGCTAGCTATTCACTCACATAACTCTCCGAAGAAAACATTTCCTTTAACCTAATTACTAACTAATAACCAGACCATTTGGGTTCCAATAAGGGGTTTGTTGTTAGGAAGAGGGGGTAAGAACACTTTTTAAAAGACAAGTTGCTTAAAACTGAAAACAGAGTTTTAAAGGAGCTGTCAAGGGTCACGGAATTGTTCAAAATACTTGAGGTAAACTCTTGAGAAATTTTGAAAGAAGGATGGCTTGACAATCAACTCAGTAAGATTGAAATGGTTATTGAATTTCAAGTGAAACCAAACAAAGGGTAAAGGTTTTAAAGGCTGAAGTAAAACAATGTGCAGATTCTTTCCAGAAATACAAGCTTCTGTCCCCCTATTTCAAAATTGCATAACTAATTCTAGAAAAATTATTTTGGGGTGATTCAAATTCTGGAATGTTCATATATGTGTCTAATATATTTCTCTAGAAGAAACTGACCCCAAATTCTCAACTGTTTAGCTCCAGTTTTGAAATGAATGCAACCGGGTCAGATTTTACTGAAAACTGAAAATCTGCAGAAACTGGTTCTTTTGTGTAAAGCTCTTTTGGTACCCAAAATGGCTGGTTAAGTAGACTCTAAGACACCTATAGAAAGTATCTAAAGCTTCTAAAAGCTTAAAGTCTCAGTCACCCTTCAATACTATAAGGGGAAGGTCTTGTAGCTCACTAACATGATGTTTTGAAGACATGGTGTTTGGACAACAATAACACAAATAAACTCTATGATCAAGCATGATTTCAATGTTCTAAATAACCATGTTCTAGCACAAATCCAACACACTTAAGAGGCATGTCTAATGCTCCTAATGATCTATAGCTCAGGTTACTTTCTAATAGTATATGGGCAGGTGTTGTAGCTCGATGACATAATGCATTGAAACATGATATTTGGACAGCTACAAACAACAAATAACCTTTGAACCAAATACGATTCTAATACTCAAGGGGTAGCCATGACCTAGCAGAATCCCTAGACATTAGAATGGATGACAAATCAAAATTAAGGCAGCAAGATACCAACAACAGCAGTGACAAGTTCATACTCTTCAAGAATTCGTAATAACAACCAAAAATACATAGAGTTTTATGGAAAAGATGATACTCACCAAAGACTAATAAAAAAGGGGAGTTTCTCTTGAGGATTTCAACAGGAAAGAGAGCTGAGGGAGCTGGTTGGATCGAGTCCAACCGCAGGCCAAGAAGTTCGCTCAATCTCGAACATGCAAAGTGCAACAGAAACTTCTCAATATGTGGGATAGTTGTTTTGAACGTATTGAGCCTAAAAACTGAAGAAAGAAAGGGGAACTTGATGGTTCCAGAATCTTACCAAGTGTTTGTATCAGTCTCCAGTAAGATGTGAGGGATTCGAGTGAAGCAAGAGAGGGAATTCAAGCAGAAATCCGGAACAGGCTCGTTTCAGAACAGCTTCCGCTTCGAGGGGTGTACAGGACTCAAATCGACTCCAATGGAGCTGAAATTTTGAGGCTAGATAGAGGAGACATAGATGAACAACTTTGGTGAAGAAAGTTTTTTGATCGGAGGTCTCTAACTAGGCGTTTTGGGGCTCGTAAACAGACTGATGTGTCCAGGGACGAGAGGAAAGGTGAGAAGAGAAGGGTGAATGGCGATTTATGGCCTGGGTTCTCTCTTTTGAAGGTCTGAGATGATGTTCTTGGAGGAGTTGCCCTTTGCATGATGGAAACGTGGAGGGGAAGAGCTGAACGAGGCTCCCTTTCTCTCTGCCCAACTCTGACGTGAACAAGGAAAGAGGAAAAGCTGAGCTTTGCGTGTGAAGGAGAAGGCTCAGCTTGGGCAGATAAATTTGGGGTAAAAAATAAGGTGGTAAAAACCAAAATGATGGGGAAAATAAAAGTAAAATAAGTAAATACAAGAAAACTCAAATTAAAGTGTTGACAATGCCAAATAAGTATCGGGTCTCACAAAACTTATTTTTAGATAGAAAAATGGCAAGCAAGTTTTGTCGGAGTTTTGCTCGAGTTTGAAAAACATAAGGAGTAAATAAATTGTGCTTTTGAAAGTCGGTGAGATGCTTGACGAGTAAGCTTCGGGTAAGGCGAGCAGAAATTTCGCCAATTATTAAGAAAGGTAAAATAAGAAAATCGTAAACGCACGCACAAGTATATTTCAAAATTATGCAAATATGTCATTATGAGCTACAACCATATTGGATCAAGGAAGAGGTTTGGGTCAAAGGTCGACTAACTTATTGGGCTAGGTTCACTAGCATACCAATTTGTTGGGTGTCCAGAGTAAATTTTGGACTCTAACCTTACGTTATTCTCGGGCCCAAGGCCCAAGCCCAAACTATTTCCAAAAGTCTTTGGCCAAACAAAGGTCGCGAAAAATTTTCCGGTCAAAAAGTGACGTTCGGAATT
The DNA here is from genome assembly GCF_002994745.2 of Rosa chinensis. NCBI lineage: Eukaryota > Viridiplantae > Streptophyta > Magnoliopsida > Rosales > Rosaceae > Rosa > Rosa chinensis. The sequence continues at coordinate 62,160,924 of NC_037093.1, forward strand.
TCACGGGGTCTACATACAATGACTCTTTCTAACCCCCCCCCCCCCCCCCCGCCCCCCCGCCCCCTCGTCAAATCTTCTTTCCACCATCATTCTTGGTAATGGTTTGACAATTTTTTGCTTCCTTATTTTCTATCAGTTTCATAACGGAAACTCTTTTTTCATAAGAAACTTATTTCCATTGATGGGTGATCGATCACAAAGTTCATAAAATTTTGACAACAACATAAATAACATTTGCCGATGTATATTTCAGGGTTTACGTTGGAGGAGAAAGTTTTTTCTAATTAGAGACTACTACAGTACGTAGAGGTAAGAAGTTTTTTTTTCTTTCTCTCTTTTGTGTCTTTATTGGTAATTTGACATGAGTTGACAAAGTCAACTACTACTTGAAAAACGAGGGAGGTCCGAATGACAATTTTGGAGGTATGAATAGAAACTCCCATTTTTAATTGATGTTGAAAGTTTTTCTTTTTGATAATCTAATTTTTTTATGGCCATAATATAAGTGAAAAACTGAAAATAAGTGATATTCCAAAAAAAAAAATTTACAAATTTATCCTAAAAAAAATGAATCACATGTTAGGCACATGTCAATTTTTAACAGAAGTTAGTGATAGGTACAATTTAAAATGAAATCGAAAAGTTCAGGTACTAGTTGTGATCAAAATTAAAGTTGAGCTTTTTACCAATAACTACAAAATAACACTATTATTTACCAATAGCAGACTCCAAAACCAATAGCCCATGCGGTCAGATAGCTGAAACAGGCTGTCAGCCCATTTTTAGAAAAAACACTCAAAAATTAAGAAAATTACGAAACATGCCACTGAGACTCACATAACCCATTTCTCCCAAAATCAGAACGGTTCCAAAATTGAAACCATCCCAAAATCCAAATCCTCCCTAAATCGATCTAGGGCTCCGACGAAGGTAGGGGATGAAGCAGCTGGCGGATCGAGCCGGCGAAGCAACCGGCTAAGGGAGGCTGCGAATCCGGCGAAGGGAGGCTGCGAATCCGGCGAAGGGAGGCTGCGAATCCTGCCAAGCAAGGCTCTGAATCCGGCGAGGAAGCGCGAGACCCAGGCGGAGAAGTGAAGCCTTTGACTGCCGAGCAATTGGAGCAGTACGAGTCCATTTCGGAGTCCTCCGACTCTGACTCCTCCGAAGGCCTCGAAGACGAGGAAGAGGACGGCGACGATGACGAGGATGACGACGACGACGACAGGGATGACGACGACGACGCGGATGACAACGACGATGAGAACGATGACGATGAAGATGACGACGACGATGTCCAGGAGGTCGTACAATCCTCCGGTGGCCCTCCGGTTCAGTCAATAGATGATGAGGACGATGAGGATGACGAAGAAGACGAGGAAGACGCTGAAGGAGGCGACGACGACTGCGAGGGAGATGACGACGACAGTGAGGGCGAGGATGAGATAATTAGCCGAATCTTGCCTTTATTTTCCTTATTTGTTAAAGTAGCTTTCAGTACTTTCCGGTTGAAAATTTTCAGATCTGGTCCTATTTGTTGTTTTATTTTCTATTTTACTAGTCGGATTTACGTTTCTCAGGTTACCGGAGCTCTGAGAGCTGGGGCGGTGGAGTACCCCGAGCGACTGGGCCAGCCTGTGTGCCAGGTATTTGGTTTGTGTAACTGAATTTGATGCTTAAGGTTTAGGGTGATATGAGGCAGATCACATGTATTGGGTGGAGTAATGTCTAATGTGGATCATTTCATGCTTTTATTTTTTGTTTGTTATTGCTGGGAAATTATGAATTTAGCTAGTTTGATTGTGCTTTGCTTCGTTAATTACAGTACTATATGAGGACGGGGATGAGTACACTACTCGGGGCCAGTACACTACTGCGGATCAGTACACTAATGCGAATCAGTACACTACTGAGGGTCAGTATACTACTGGGGGTCAGTATACTACTGGGGTTAGTATACTGCTGGGGGTGACATACTACTAATCCTCAGTACACTACTGCTTGTATGCAGAAGCAGCAAAGCCAGAGATAAATGATAGTGTCCAAGTTTCATATTGTAATATGTACAAATAGTTTTTGGAATTATTAAATAAATGAGTTGTTTCTAAGAAAAACAAAGATGGAATGTAGAGATATTCTTTTTTCATAATGCGATCTCTGAAATATATTTATTGTTGAGTGTTACTGAGGATCAATACACTACTGAGGGTCAGTACACTACTGAGGGTCAGTGCTACCATTAGAAATCAGTCGAGGTTATTTTTGCAATTTCTCACTAACAGAACAATTCAAAAAATTGGTAGGAAAATGACCGCATGGGTCATGAACAGTACCGCAAGGGAAATATAAAAAAAAGGCCTGTTAATGGTAAATATTGGATAAAAAGTGTAGTTAGTGGTAATTTGCTAATTAAAGTTCAAGTACCATCGATAAGATGAAGGATAAGTTCAGGTATCATTTATGATAATAATCCTTTGTATTTTAAAGAAGAGAACATGTTGAACTTTCGTTTTGCAAAGAAAACATCTTGTTTTGTATGTTAAAGAAAACAGTACTGTCTCTGAAAGAGTGGAGCTAGTACTAAGATTGTGACATGTTTGTGATTGTGAGAGCTAAGTAGCGTACTAAAACAGAAGAAGCCCTAGCTACAAATCTGCTGCCAACATGACCTGAGCTCGTGATGATGAAAACTCTGGTGCTAATGAGAACTTTGGAGGGGGAGTTCAAACTAGGTGAACAACCAAAGTTTCCTCCTTTCTGTGTTCATGAAAACTTTGATTGTTTTTCAGAAGCAAAAAGCGGGATAAAAAATCGAAGCACAACTCCGAGGGGGATGAAATGTTTGTTGGGTTTTGGAAATTGTTTGGATAGAAGTTCTAGTGTGGCTTTGGCTCCTGTACGTCTAGTGGTTTAGTTTTGGATACCAGCATTTGTTCCATATTATTCGCGTTGGTTCTCTTGGCAATTTCTTGTTCAAGGATCAATCTTTAATGAGGCATTAATAATAGTTTGACAGAATATCAGAATGAGCAAAACGTTCTCAATAATGCGCAGATTAGCAACACGTTCTAATCTTACTTAGCAAGCATGAAACTGTAGACGTAATCTGCTTCTCAGTTTTACAGTATGGTGATCTCATACTCTACACTTTACAGTAATGCTGCAAATCAACTTATTCAATTCTATTGAACAATGTGTTTCCTAACACGTCATTACATAGAGTATGAAAAATTTAAAACTGAATCGATTTGGATCGATCAGCAGAAGAATTATTCCCTGGCAAGAAGTATGACACATTGTTCGTCAGTATTACTTGAACAGGGCTAGGAGGGATCGGTATAGGCCAATCCCCAATAAAGAAAGGCTGTAGTCGTGGTTGCCATGACTTCCCAGCAACACTGCCTGTACCCAACTTCCGAGCAACATTGCTCGTACCCAACTTCCTAGCACTGCTTCTACTCTCATGCACTTTCATTGTTAAGTTCCCATAAGCCTGCAACCACATCATATCCATTATTCTATGTTAGTTTGAAACTTTAAACTCAGAAAAATAGCTCAAGACTTGAAGGAAGCAAATGTAGATGGTAGTTTCATTTTAGCAAAGGAATAAACTACACCATGGAGAATGTAAACAGTAATCTCAAAACCTCAATGACCAGCGAGTAATAGAGTTTGTATAAAAAAGCTTTGTGGACTAATTCGACTGTAATAATAGACGAATCTATGTCGTAGGGTGATTTAACACACAATGGGAATAAGATGTCACGTCAGTTTCCAGAACAAACAAAAGACTAATAGAAATCAAGCTTCATAGTTCTTTCTAACTTGAAAAAGTAACAGTTGTTACGAACCTGTAAGCACAATTTCCTTTCTGTATCACAAATTGGATACTCAGGGGGGCAACAGTGAATGAGATCCTCACAACAGACACCAAAGTTGTCACAACATGTCCAAGAACGGCATGTTCCACGAAACCACATCCAACAACAGCAGGTTTCCCCTCCATTACTATCACAATTCACAGGACCTGGCGGAGGAGGATTTGCACCAGTCTTTATTGGATATAAAGCAAACATGTTGATACCACAGAGCCCTTTGTGATTTCCATGATCACGTTGCAGATACATATAGCCATCCATTCCCCAACGTTTGCCCCATGAATTCTTTAAAATCCAATAATCCACTCCATTTTCTGAACCATAACCTACGATTAATACAGCATGATCCAACAAAGTCGAACATGAACCAGTGACAATCCCCTATCACGCATATAAATGAATGAGCTAACTTGACACATCTGATGAATATCAATAAATTTAATGTCATTTAGTTAAGACCATTAACACAAACCTTTGAGTAGAACTGAAAAGCAAAGCTACTGGCAGCGATACTTGCACTCACAGGTTGCCTTGCCACAGCTTGTAGTAGTTGTTCCTCATCATATAGGGGCACATATTTAAAAGAATCAATCGTCACAACACGCCTATTTACCTAAAATAAAAGTCAAATTAGAAAGTATAAGAAATCAAAGCATGATACTTATAAGAAACATTAAGTACAGTAATTAAGTAATTGAGGGTGGAGGCAGCTGGAAGTGAAAGAAGTAGATACCTTTTCCTGATTGCAGTCCATATCCCAAGCTTGATACGGGTAGTCCATATCTGTGTCAATTCCCTTGTTTTTCATGACAAATTGAAATGCACTGGCCACTTGTCCGCCGCTGCAGCCTCTAGTTGTGAGACCTTTGTTACAATCCATCAACTCTTGTTCAGAGAGGCTGATAAGTGACCCAGTCACAATCTTGTTGATACCTTCGATGGCACCAATAGCCGAGAATGCCCAAGAAGAACCTAGACAGTCCAAAACAAGAATTTCTCTGAATTGTTAATTAAGAGAGTAATACTCGGTTATTATACTGACACCAGTACCATGCAATGACTCAAGAAGACACTTATACTGACAATGAGCACCAAGAATGACACACAGACATTGCAAGCAATACGTTGATTGGTTAATGGTTTAATGCAACCATCTCTCCACAATAGCACAAAACTCAGATGATAAGTAAGTAACTTAAAGTGACCTGATGCAATCAAACCAGCCAGATTAGATCGAAGAAGGCAATCAAGCCTAATGCCATGGCTCACTAATTTGCCTCAACTTCTCAATTCTTGGTGCTAACATAAGCTAACTGAGCTGTGGAATGAGCCAATTATTCAAGAAAAACTGTAAAAGCTCCAAGATCATTAACAAACCCAAATTCAGGCAAACTTAAAATCACCAAGAAACAAGAAAACCAAAGCAAAACGCTAATAAAGACAGCATCTTTAGCCTCACATACAATCTACAATCAAGAACTGAAATTTGTAAAGATTGAGAAGAAGAACCAACATACCACAATCCCCTTGATCTTTAACACTAGTCACAGCCCCTTTCTCCCTCCAATCCATTGAAGAAGGAACATCACTAGCCACACTGGATTTCTTCTCTGCATTGTGCTCAATAGCGAGAAATATAGGCCTGAAGCCTAAGCGAGAGGCCCTGAACTCATTTTGGGTCATATCAGAAAACGAATTCAGGGAAAGGGTATAAGAAAAAGCCATTTCGTTGTGTTGGGTAATCAAGGCAAGGTTTTGCTCAAACACACTGCGCCTGTAAAGCTCTTCTAGTTCTGAAGAGTATGACTTGCCATACTCTTTGCACCAAGCTTCAAACACTTGGGTTGAAGAAGAAGAAGAAGATGGGTTAGAGACGAAAAGAAGAGTTAGAAGAGTCAAGAAAAGCAAGGAGGAGTTCATGCTGGAGGGTTTTGGGGGTTTTTGTGGAGATCGGAATTATGGAGAAAGAAGCAAACTTTGGATTGTATGAACAATTTCCTTGAAGGGTTTTGGGAAATGAGGGTTCTTGGTGGTTATACAGTCGGAATTAACCGGTTCCGTTATCCAAGATTTTGGGCGGGAAGATATAGAGAGAGAAGATTTATTCGACGTCGTTTTGGTTTGGGAGCAGTTTTGGATGAGGGCTGCAGGCACTGGTGGAACGGCGACGTTGTAGAAGAAGACATTGTGAATTTCACTGAATTGAGATTCCGGTGCCGGAGAGGAGTAACAGTTTTAGTCCTATTTCTTTCGGATATGAAGAGGGAGGGAGAAACAAAAGTGAAAAAAGATAACATTTATAAAACCCATCTGCCGACGAACAAATCGTTGGCTTGGTGCCTCCCAATTTTTTTGTTTTTTTTTCCATGTATAGAACATTGAAGTCGTCAGCATAAGCATACAACACATTCGCCAATGAAATGTCGTTGCCATAAGTATTATAGAACACATTTGATAACGAAAAATCGTTGTCATATGTATTAGAACACATTTTCGACGAAAAATCATTAAACAAAGGTGACCTTGCCCCTAAAAAGTCGTCGGCATAGGTATAGAATACATTTTGGCTTAGCTTCGTTTCCAAGTTTTTTGTTTTTTATTTTTTTCAAATGTTTGATTAATAAAGTAATTGAAACCAATTTAGTTGTCTATTTAAAAAATCAAAGGATAAAAATTGGGAAATGTGGGAGACTTTAGTGACGAAATGAAACAATTTTCGACTCTGAGATCAGAAAATAATACTTCTCACTACATTGGGCAATGAATGTCGTTTACAAAGCACACCAACAAGCAAAGATGGTCCTAGTTTCTTATTTCTTCTATTTTGATTGAGAAGTTGAAGCAATTTTCGACTTTCGAAATGCATTCTCTAGCTCGTAAAATAACTCTAGTCGTGACGTGGGCTGATCTTTTCTGAAGTGTAAGCCCCCGATCTTTGTAACCTTGCATAGCAACTTCTCGTAACAAAAGCGTGAATATGAAGGAGAAACTAGACTCATTCGGCATCTCACAGTCTCACTTTGCACTTCTCAGACACGAACCATTACAAGTCTTCCATGATACAAATACTTGATAGGACAGAGATACTTTTAATTTTATTCATATACGTTGAGTTGAAGACATTACATGATCAACGAAATATTTTAACATTGAATTTGGTGCGCTTACAACAGGACTATTTTGTTTCCGAGTTATATACAGAAGAATAGTCTCATCTGCTGACAACAAATATGACATACCTTTGGTCATTACCAATAGAACAACTTTGCTTTCGATCGGCTTGACTTTCCCAAACTGCCTCTACTCTCATTTGCTTTCATTGTTAAATTCCCGTTAGCCTGCAACCACATCACAGCTTTATTACCCTTACATTATACATTTTAAGGTTACAATGATAATGCAAGTGTGTATAATATGGAAAGCAAATCTCTGAGTTTGTGGATGAAGCATTGTGCAAAGATTAATTGATGAACTAAACCGAGTTCAATAAAAGAAGGACCTATAATGATATTTGAAGTGCGGTAACAAGCAATGCACTGAATGCAGTTTTCAGAAAACATCAATTTGACTCTACAACAAACAAGAAATAAAAAAAACCAAGCTTCATATTAAGTTAAATAAAAGAAAGACTCATACAAACCTGGAGGCAGAAGTTCCTCTCTGTATCACAAATAGGATAATCATGGGGGCAACAGTGAAGTCGATCCTGACAGCAAACAGCAGAGGCTAGCTCGCAGCATCTCCAAGAAAGGCATATTCCAAAAAACTTCTTTGCACAGCAGCAGGTTTCCCCAACTCCACACTTGGAAAAGATATCACATTTAGTTGGACCTGGAGGAGGGGAAGGCGGGGGAAAAGGAGGGTTTTCCCCAGTCTTTGTTGGATATGAAGCCAACATGTTGATTCCGCAGACCCCTTTGGAATTGCTATGATCACGCAGCATGTGAATATAGCCATTCATTCCCCAGTTCTTACCCCATGAATTCTTTACAATCCAATAGTTCACCCCATTTTCTGAACCATAACCTACAATTAATACAGCATGATCCAAAGAAGTTGAACAAGGACCAGCAAAAATCCCCTGTCACACAAATAAATAAACGAGTTATTAATAGACATAATGATCAACAGTTGGTGAATCTAACGTCATAGGGTTTAGATCATTGAGACAAACCTTTGAGTAGAACTGAAATTCCCTGCCACTGCCAGCTATACCTACACTCACAGGTTGCCTTGCCACAGCCTGTAGGAGTTGTTCCTCATCATTTGCGGGCACATCAGTATAGCCATCAATTGTCACAACATGCCGCTTCAACTGAAATGTGAATGTAAATTAGCAGCATAAGAAAACAGAACATAATACTAAAACGTGCTAAAGTACACAATGAAGTACATTGGATGAGATGGTCCAATATACTATATAAAGTTTACTTATACTACATTAATCGACCAAACAATATGGGACAACGATCCCCATGGAAACATGATTAGTGACATTGTCTTGTGCAATGGTAAAAGTCCTGGATTGTGAAGTTGAATACCGCACAGTTGATTGTATAGAGAGTACTATGGAGGAAGACAAAGAAGTAAATACCTTTTGCTTATTGCAAGTGCCATCCACACCTCGATACGGGTAATCCTCCTCAGTGTCAATCCCATTGTTATCTATGATAAACTGAAATGCATCGTCCATCAGTCCACCATCACAGCCGCTATTTGGATAAACTCTGTCACAATCAATCAACTCTTGTTCGGAGAGGCTGACAAGCGATCCAGTGACAATCTTGTTGATACCTTCAATGGCACCAGTTGCTGAAAAGGACCAACAAGCACCTGTACAGATATTGAAATTGTTTCAATATTCAAGGGAATACGTGCCCCTAATATAACATTACTGCAATGACCCTTAAAAAGACACTTAACAAATATGTTCCGTATTATAATTGTCCAACGTTTGCGTAATGATCCGACTGAGAATGAGCACTAGAAATGCAGTAAACGACAAAGCATCTACACTTCAAGAATTCAGAATAGATGCAATTTTGCAAACATCCTTACTTCATTAATAGCACCAACAAACACCTCCATTTAGAATTGACATACAAACAATTCGAGTTGAAAAGCTTCTTGCTTTATCATTTCTTATAGTGCAGAAACCTCAATCGACTTGATGCAATTAGATAAGCCGCAGTAGGTTGAAGCAGGCAATCAAACATTTTAACACATTAACACGGCTACCTTAGTTTCACATTTCTCGGGCCGAGTCAGTTGAGTAATGAGCCAATGATTCAGAAAAGCAATATGCAAAGTCTCCAACAAATCCCAGATTCATTAACAAAATTTAAAAGCTAATAATGAACAAAAAGACAAGATCTTCAATCTGGTAAATTATACAAAGAGAGCAGAAAAGTGTAAAGATTGAGAAGAAAAACCAACATACCACAACTGCCTTGATCTTTAACATTGCTCACAGCTCCATTCTTCCTCCAATCAATCGAAGAAGGAACATCACGAACCGCACTGGGTTTTGGGTCTGATTTCCGGTTTAGTCTGAGAAACGTAGGCGAAAATCCTAACAGAGAGGCCTTAAACTCGTGGTGGGCAAGATCAGAAAATGAATTAAGAGAAAGGGTGTAAGAAGAATTGCCCAAATCATTGTGTTGAGTAATGAAGGCAAGATTTTGCTCAAACACACTAAGCCTGTAGAGCTTTTCTTGTTCTGAAGAGTATGACTTGCCATACTGTTTGCACCAAGCTTCAAACAGTTCAGATGAAGAAGAAGAAGAAAGGCAAGGATGGGAGACAAGAAGAAGAGTTAGAAGACAAAGCAACAAAGGGTTCATTTTGTGTGGAGGGAGGTTTGGTTTTTGAGGTGGTGTTCGTTGTACTGGTGCGCCTAGAAATATAGAGGAACTGTATGATTGGCCAAGAAGGGTCTGACGCTGACCAGTAAAAACTGGACATTGAATGGTAATAGTAAGGTTGATTTTTCCTTATTTCCCCCATTTAGAAATGGGAAGCTTGTACTGAATAATGATATACTTGGACCAAGTGCAAATTTTTTAGGGAAAATGATCATTTACCCGATTTTAGGCTAAAAATTGCCCACTTGCTCCACCAACTGTTTTTTAACCCCATTTATCCAAAACACTCTAAGGGATTATTTCCCCTTTACCCAATTATTTCTTTTTTCTTTTTTTTTGAGACTTTTTTGCCCTCTCCTTCTTTCTCACTTAGAGAGAGAAGTCACCTTCCACCTTGCTGTGCTCCGGTGACTAGTGGCCGGCGCGGTCTCCGGCGACCGGAATCCGGCGACCGGTGACCGGACTTCGGCGAACGGTGACCGGATTCCGGGAACCGGTAACCGAAATCCGGCGACCGATGACTGGAATCCGGAATCCGGCTATTATTGCCCCCCAGTAATCATATTACTGCCCCCCAGTAATCATATTATTGCCTCCCAAAAATCATATTATTGCCATCCAGTGAATTGTATGAACTCCCAAAACCAAAATAAATACACTACAGGAACAATTGATCAATTTATAATCATATTACTGCCCCCCAGTAATCATATTATTGCCCCCCAATACAAAGTCCAATGTTTCTACTGCCTCCCAATAGACCACCAAAAATGCACCTTTTTGTAGGATTCACAAATAATTTGACTTTAATACACAGAAAACAACATGTAACTTATCAAAACACCACACTATAGTGATCCCTGTCCCTCGTATCAAAGTCTACTGGGGGCCAATAATGTGTCTACTGCCCCCAGTAGACCATCAAACAAACCCCACAGTTACATTGCAATGTCAGATTACTTACATTGTTGAACAGATAGTAGATCATTGGCCTCCAATCCAATAGACATTCAAAAAAAAATAAAAAATAGCCAAGACGACGTCGTGTTGGTGTATCAATTAAATACAGGGATCCCTAAATTGGTCGTCTTCCCCAAAATTTCCAAAGCAAAAGGGGCTTCTTCAATTTCAATGACGACGACGAGCAGTGAGATGAAGAAGAAAACTCAGGAGTTGCCGAACCTGACGGAGTGCCATTGCTGCCACCTCAGAGTCGACCTCGCAAAATCCTCCAAGAACAACAAGCTTCAGATTCTCTACAACGAGTGGCGGATCGTCCTCCTCTGCAACAAGTGCTTGGCCCGTGTCGAATCCACCGAGCTCTGCTCCTACTGCTTCAACGACTCGTCGTTCGGCCACTGCTTCTCTTGCCGCCAGTACAAGCGACGAGTCCACCGGGATTGCGATTCCGAGTACCGCAGCGCCGCCCTCTGGTCCGGGTCGTTGTCTGCTGCCGCCGACCAGGTCTCTGTCTGCGCCGATTGCTGGGTGTCGGAGTCGCTGGCCAGGTGGAGGAGAAGTAGAAACATCAGTAGTAGTGGTAGAAAGAATAGGGCGGATTTGAGATTGGGGAGAAGGGGAGTCCAGAGAGAGAGAGAGAGAGAGAGAGAGAGAGAGAGAGAGAGAGAGAGAGAGAGAGAGAGAGAGAGAGAGAGAGAGAGAGAGAGAGAGAGAGAGAGAGAGAGAGAGAGAGAGAGAGTGTGTGTATGAGGGCAATACTGTCACACACTGTTGGATTGGGTAGATGGGGTTAAAAAACTCTTAGTGGAGTAAGTGGGCAATTTTGAGTCTAAAATTGGGTAAGTGGTCACAGCCCCAAAGAAATTTTTTATCTCTTTTTGGGAGGACTACTGCATAGAGAGGAAAACTGTGTGATTTATTTGATTATATCCATCATGATAAGAAGTTAATAACAATGACATATTTTGGTAGTGTGAAAACAGTGAAATGAGGGTAAAGAGAGTTGTATCATGTATGTGTGATAAAGTAGTGTTCACACGATTATCAGGTAATTAAGAATTTTGTAATTACTTATTATTAGATTTAATTTTAAGAGTCAAGATTAAAATATTTAAAAATTAATATTTTAGTCTCAATTCTTAATCTTTGATTCAAAAAATGAGTGACATCAAAATCTTAAGTTATTGGTGACTGTGTAAATATGATTATTAAAACATTATGTCAATATCACGTTCAAAACAAAACAACAAAGAAGCCCTTTCAGCTTCCTTTTGCTACCCTCTCGACTTTTAATTGGGATCAATTTAATTTTAGATGCTTTAAAGGATTCTGTTTGTAATTGTTTTCTTTTTCTTCTAAAAAAAAAAGTCATTGAAGTTAGTGCTTTGTTAGTGATCTTTATGCATCAAGGAACGAATGGTTCATAACGATGTTCTTAATTGTTACCTACATTATTCATTTACTTGATTACATATCAGTATTAATTAAGCCAATAAGGCTTAAGGTTAAATTTTCAAAAACCCTGTAATTGCCCTTGGTTAATTAAAACTCCAAGACTATAAACTTTTACTAGACGTGTGAGCAATGGATCACCAATTGCTATTTACCACAAGTTCACCAACTGTATTACTCTTTATTTTTTATTGCAGTTTGAGGAAGAAAGAAATTATCTAAACCAATATTTAAAAAAAAAAAAAACGTAAAACAAAGCCAATTGACGCACGCGTAACTGCGTAAGCGTGTGTTAAGAGGCTAGTGATGATTAGACAAATAGTCAAATGTAAAAAGATAATATATAAAATGTTATTAGTATTAATGTTTTTTTGTAACTTTTGTTTAACTGCAAAATATGTGTAAATGAACAGGTTTAAGTACGGAGTGAATTATGGAGGAAAAGTATTTAATTGGACCAACATAATTTAATCTCAATAACTCAAAAACGTTTATACTTATATAAACTGAAGACTAATATTGCTAGATATTTGATACCGAGTTTTTAAGATATCAGATAATAATACATTACTAATTAATTAACGAAAGAAAAACATATGATTAATATTTAGCCCTTTATAAATAGAACCGAACCCGAAGGCACGTGTGCAAGCGCCCCCTAGAACAGCAGAGCCTCACTGGTAGCGGTTTAGAGTTGGAGTTGGAGTTGGAGTTGGATAATACAAATAGGAACCAGATCACACCCAGACAGACCAAAGCCCTCACGAACCCAGCAACCCTAAACCCATCTGTGTCTTCAAACCCAAGGTTTTTCAAAACCCTCTAGTCAATCATGGACGTCGATCCTAGTAACTACAATCAACTTGTAAGTATCCTTGTTTGTTTTCAGTTTTGGGGTATCGTAATTTTCAGGGTCAACTTCACTCCCAATCACTGTTCTTGATTACATCAGGTTTGGTCGTTGACTTGTAGAGCTGGGTGGTTTTATTGTTTATACTTCGTGATTTTCTACATAGTACTGGCCTGGTTTGATAAAGATTAAATTTTGGAGAAAAAGAATGCAGCTTTTCTTTTGCTGATTAACTTGTGTTTCTGGGCTTAATGAGTAATTAGGATTTATAGTCTTGTTTCTCACTGGAGGGGTCCAATTGGGGCATTGATTATGATATTGAGCTCGAACTATACATACTTTTCTTTCGTGATTGATATTAATGCTGTTTTCCGCGGTGCATTTATGTTTATGATGGTGATTCTGTGTTTGTGCAATGACAGGCTATCAATGAGAACGACACTCATAGTGTTGTCCTATCATATCTGGTGCACAACTGTTATATAGAAACTGTGGAGTCATTTGTTGCTTCTACGGGGATGAAGCAGCCTGCCGATTGCATTGATGATATGGAGAAAAGGAAAAGTAGGTGATCTTTTATCGAATGTCCTCACATTTGATTTTAACTTGGAGATAATGTTGTAGTGCTTGATTGATGAGGGTGCTAAGCATATGTTTTTCTTCTTCTTCTTCTTCTTAGGGATTTATCATTGTGCAGTGGAGGGGAATGCTCTTAAGGCGATTGAACTGACAGAACAGCTGGCGAATGACTTACTAGAGAAAAATAAAGACTTGCATTTTGATCTTCTCAGCCTTCACTTTGTTGAACTTGTTTGCTCTAGAAAATGGTGAGCTAAATAACAATATGCCAAAGCTTGTATTAAGCATTTTTGGCTTTTATAATTTGTTATTTCTTTGGCAGCACAGAAGCTTTGGAATTTGCCCAGACCAATTTGACCCCATTTGGGAAGGTGGAAAAATACGTTGAAAAACTCGAAGTATGCTTCAAAACCTTAACTATTTTCCCGGCTATACTTTGTAATCATGTATGTGAGTATGAAGCTGAACTTTGTTTTTGCTTTAGGACTTCATGGCTCTTCTTGCTTACGAAGAGCCGGAGAAATCCCCAATGTTTCATTTGCTTAGCAAGGATTATCGGCAGCAAGTTGCAGATAGTTTGAATCGAGCAATTCTAGGTTTGTTACCTACCCAACTCCCTTCATGCTTATATACACTGTATCTGCTCCTATGCTGCCATAGAGATATTTGTTTCCTTGGATATAGTGTAACTTGTTACTTTGTTAATTGTCATTGAAGCAATTACTAAATTAGTCCCTTTTACTCTGTTTATTGGTTTTTTAGCACATTCAAACCTTCCCAGTTATACAGCAATGGAAAGGCTAATACAACAGACAACAGCAGTTAAGCAATTTATAAGTGAAGACAATGCCAAGGTAGTATGCAGCTTGTTATTAATCTTTAGTTTTTTGCTTAACTTTTGAGGTTGGCTTTGTTTGGAGCTGAAGTATCACTTCTCATTTGCCCTTCTCTGACTTGTCAAAATTAATGTTTGCATGATTCTATAAGTGGTTGGATTATTTTGTGTAAGGCTCAAAGTGTTTAGTTGGGTGCCAGCTTGTTCACTCTGTTGTACATATGTTATGAAGAGACAAATAATGGGTCTGTCAAAACACAATGAAAGATTCATTCTACTGAGTGGTAGTCACAGTGAATTCATCAATATTTTGTTTTTATTGGGATTGAGAGGAAACATGTAGATGGTTTTATTGGCTTCTAAATTGCCAGAAGTGTAGGCACCAAAGCTATTGGGGACATGGTCACTTTTGTACCCAAAAAGTGAAGGGAAGTTGAGAATGTATGCTTAGAAAAGGATGGTGATTGGAAAAAAGTTGCTGATTCCATGAGTATAAATTGAACAGTTATATATCGATATTCATCCATTACTCTGAGTGTGCATGAGTGCTTGTGCTTGTGCTTGTGTGCATGTCAGTGCCTTTTCCATCCTTTTAGATAACTAGGACATAATTAGGAGGAGAAACTTCCTAGAAAATGCTTCCTCACTCTATTTACTGTGTGGTTTTGCAGAATGGGTCACAACCATTTTCTTTGAAGGATTTTCTTAGCAGCTAATGGAGGAATGCTTCAAGTACTACTGGCGAGGAGCTATTGCGGTTGATGAGCTTTCAAGTCTTACTGTTCAGCAAGTTTGCTTCTAAGTTGCCACAAGTTGAGCAAGTTGAGTCGGGGTCACCGATTGTTTCTTGTATAGAGAGTAGTGATCAATGGATTTTCAGATTAGCTGGCCATACAGAAAATCTACAATTGGGTTAAAGATTTGTGCCAGTGGGTTTGTTTATGTGGGGTTTTTTGGTGGATTTAATGCAAGGCTTGCATATGGTATTTTTCTTATTCTGAGACTTGAATAGTTCTGTACTCTATCTAAATTATAATGTCACATGACTTGATATGCTGTAATTTTCTCGTCATACTGGGATGTATGTAATATTTTTTTTTTTTTTTTTTTGAATAAAGGGCTAGTGCAGCTGCCTTCAAGTCTTGATTAATGAAAAGGTTCTTGACCCAAAGCACTAAAATTGGCTAAAAGTTTCCCACTTATCCCAGCAACAAATTTTTATTCCCACTTATCCCAGCAACAAGTTTGATTGAGCATTGTAGATCAATAGAAAAAAAGAAAAAATTATTGGAGGGCAATAGATAGACCTTTAATAAAGGTCTATTTGGGGGGCAATAGACGTTTTGAATTGATATAATCTTTTTTTTTTTTTTAATCAAAGTTTTATTTGTCTAAATTTAGAGAGATTAATTTCCATTCCAGAGACTGGGGGGGGGCAATAGACTTCTATTGGGGGCAATAAACATTTCCGGTGAGGTTTTCAGAAATTCCGGTGGGTGGTGGGTGGTGGCCGGTGACTGGATTCCAGCGACCGGTCACCGAAATCTGGTGAAAGTTGGCCGGATTCTGACGGCCAGTGACGGGGCTCCGGCGAAGTCCCCTATGGTTTCTCTCTCTTCCATTTTTTTTCTCTCTCTCTCTCTGAGTAACAAAGGTGTATAATGGTATTAAAAAGAAAATTAAAAAAAAAATTAATGGGGTATTAGGGAAGACCTCCTTAGAGTGTTTTGGGTAAGAGGGAATTAAAAAAACTTAATGGGATAAATGGGAAAAAAACTCTTAAAATGTGGTAAATTGATCAAAACCCTTAATGAAACTGTTGAATACAAAAGGGGGACATTGAACCTAAACTCCTGATTACAATAAGTATCTAGAGAATGTCCTGAAATTATATTAAGACTCAATAGTATGTCTTTTTTTTTTTAAAGGCATTATTGGGATGTAACTAGAACAATAATCTTAAATTAATAATCCAGTTTATAAATGCTAATTATCAATCAATGTGAAAAAAACAAAAAAAAGTAAATATTTAATTGTATTAAAATAAGGTAAAATTGAAATCCAAGTTTTAGTAAAAAATGAACCACATGGTGTGGTGTGTTGGTCGAACGGCCTATTCTGGAACCCCCAAGTCTAGCGTTCGAATCCCAGCTCCATCCTGTGGCCAGCAGATTTGAGGGACCCTTTGGGTTCGTGCGTTTGCGGTGCAGTGGATTAGTCTGGTTTTGCCTAACTTTCGCCTCAATGTCGGTGCAGGTGTCCTGGCGCTGGGATACCACTGCATGGGTGTGTTAGTTACTAACAGCTAACTATCCGATAAAAAATTGTGCTGCACTAGACTGAAATCTTAGTGCTTTTGCAACAACAAAAAAAAAATTGGTTTCATAGCATGTCTTATAACATTTTTCGAGTGCTTCTGCAAAAAAATATTCTGGTGCCAGGATTCAAACTTGGCACTAGACTGAAATCTTAGTGCTTTTGCAAAAAATAATAATAATAATAAATAAATAAAAATCAGTTTCATAGCATGTGTTATAACATTTTCCGAGTGCTTTGGCAAAAAAATATTCCGATGCCAGGATTCGAACCTGGGAGAAATAATCATTTTCCATAGCATGTGCTACACCAGATTTGTTGTCAACAATATGCTTTTAGTTATACTTAACTAACAAACTCCTACACTAGATGACTAGATTTCCGAGTGCTTGAGCCAAAAAACATTCCGGTGCCAGGATTCAAACCTGGGAGAAATAATCATTTTCCATAGCATGTGCTACACCAGATTTGTTGTCAACAATATACTTTTAGTTGTACTTAACTAACAAACTCCTACACTAGACTGAAATCTGAGTGCTTGGCCAAAAAAACATTCCGGTGCCAGGATTCGAACCTGGGAGAAATAATCATTTTCCATAGCATGTGCTACACCGGATTTGTTGTCACCAATATGCTTTTAGTTGTACTTAACTAACAAACTCCTACACTAGACTGAAATCTGAGTGCTTTTGCCAAAAAATAATTTCGGTGCCAGGATTTGAACTTGGGAGAAATAATCATTTTCCATAGCATGTGCTACACCATATTTGTTGTCAACAATATGCTTTTAGTTATTCTTAACTAATAAACTCCTACACCATACTGAAAATAATCATTTTCCATAGCATGTGCTACACCATATTTGTTGTCAACAATATGCTTTTAGTTATTCTTAACTAACAAACTCCTGCACCATACTGAAATCCGAGTGCTTTTGCCAAAAAAATATTCCGGTGCCAGGATTCGAACTTGGGAGAAATAATCATTTTCCATAGCATGTGCTACACCAGATTTGTTGTCAACAATATGTTTTTAGTTATACTTAACTAACAAACTCCTACACTAGACTGAAATCCGCAAAAGATATTCTGGTGCTAGGATTCAAACCTAGGAGAAATAATCATTTTCCATAGCACGTGCTAGACCAGATTTGTTGTTAATGTTATGCTTTTAGCATAGCTGGAGTGAATGGGCTCGGATTAGGATTATCCGTCCCGCCACACTGCTTGTCTACCTCACCCGCTCTCCTTCTGCAACTCTATTCCCCAGATATGGCGTCTCTCTTCTCCACACCAACTTCAACTTCAACTTCGTATCTCTTCCGTAAAAAATCCTCCTTATACGGCACCGTTTTCCCTCTCAGGTACTACATCTCTCTGAACGATACGGCTTTCCATTTCGAAACACCAAATTATAAACGCCGTTAAATTCACCGCTTGTTGTACACAGGTGTGACCGGAAGCCCGGCAATTTGAGAAGCACCGGTTACTTTGAAATTAGCTGCCGACTTAGCACCAGAGCCAAAGAGTCGTCGCCGTCTCCGGCTTTAAACCTGAACAAGGAGCCTCACAAGTACTTTGACCAGGTCGTCATCACGGTCCGCTCCGGCGACGGCGGCCACGGCGCGGTCCTCAACATGCCGAACCAGAAAGCTACTAAGCCGCCGCAGGGGAAGGTTGAGAAGGAGAAGGCCAGGAGGAGAGGATTGTTGAAGAGGGACTTCGGCGGGTCCCTCATTCTTCCCACAGGTGGCCATGGAGGTGATGTGGTGATATATGCTGATGAGGAGGAAGATACATTGCTGGAGTTTCACAAGAAAGGGAGGTACAACGCCAAGCGCGGCGGAAATGTGGCTGCTATGGGGGTTTTGACCTCCCAATTGAGAGATGGAGTTGCTGCCCCAACTCTGCGCATTCCTGTGCCTGTAGGTTTGTGCAACAATAGAATTCGGAAACTTTGTTTATCGAAGATCTTTGGTTTTATTCGGAGTTGATATGTTCTGTAGTGTAATTAGTAATTAGTGGGACTATGTTGATAGGATGGTGAATGTGATTAATGTGCATTTGGCTTATATATGTATCTGTGCTGATGTTAGGTACTGTCGTGAAGCGGAAACGAGGGACGCTGTTGCGTGATCTAGCCCAGCCAGGTGATGAAATCCTTGTAGCGAGGGGTGGACAAGGAGGGGTGAGGCATCATGCATCTTAATTGGACTGGAAATTTTCAGTATTTTCTGTACAGATTTAGAACTGTTTGAGTATTATCGAGACTATCTTTGCATAATACTGATTTGAATATTGATGTGCATTTGCATTTGGTTCTCTTTGGTTTTGTGCAGATTAGCTTGGTAGAAATGCCAGAGCGTAGCAAGAAAAAGTTGATGGCTTTGACCACTAATGTGATGAGAGATGATAGTGATAAGGTAAAGTGGTCATGCTTATTCTCACTTGGTATTCCGATGTGAATTATGAGTATTGAGATTCGTTGCCTTTTTAGTACCTTTTAAGCTCAGTCATGTCGGTATTTCTTTTTGTTGAGTTTAGTAATACCAGAAATCACTGTCATTCTTAAGCCTAATTCTATTAGTTTGTCCAGAAATAGAGTCCGACAATGAGATTTGTGACATTGGTGTTACTTCTCTTTTCCTCCCAATAGTTACTTTTAGACAGGGAATAACGGAAGCATAAGTAAATGTAGGTTCAACTGTAATTGTTTCAAAAAACTAGTCAAGTGCAATGGGGTGGATTTCCTGCTCAATCAGATGTTTACCCGTTACTGTACAATCAGAACAATAAACTGTATGCAATAATCATATTCTGGTCTCTATTATATGTTAGAGAAGTTTTATAGTCATATGTAGATTATTGCAGGTTTTATCACTTGGTCAACCTGGAGAGGAGTTTACTTTGGAGTTGATTCTACGAGTTGTTGCTGATGTTGGTTTGGTTGTAAGTATTCTTTCCTGTTTTCTCTATTTTTGATATTAATATGCCTTCCATGGGATGAGAAGAACCAAATCATTGAACAAGACTACTTCTCAAAGGTATTAATATGTTCTTTAGACCGTTAAAACTTACTTTCAATTGTTGTAGGGCCTCCCAAATGCTGGAAAGTCAACCCTTTTGGCAGCTACTACCCTTGCAAAACCTGATATTGCTGATTATCCTTTCACAACCTTAATGCCGAACCTAGGACGTCTTAATGGTGACCCAAGTTTAGGGGCTCAGATGTATACTTCTGAAGCAACATTGGCAGATTTACCTGGTCTTATTGAAGGTGCTCATCTTGGGAAGGTAATGGTCTAGTAGCTTATTTATCCACATGTTTGTAGCTATAAGCTGCTTAATTCAAACTGTCATCCTTTAGGGTCTAGGTCGCAACTTCTTGCGGCATCTAAGGAGGACTCGGCTATTGGTCCATGTTGTTGATGCAGCAGCCGAGGATCCTGTTAATGACTACAGAACCGTCAAAGAAGTATGTGTTCCCTTATGAATTATTTATGTGCTGTATTCACGTAATACAAAAATCTATTCCCTCTGATAGAAACTCAAATCATTCACAAAGAAATAGAATCTTGATTATAATTTTGGTTTGATATGGATAAGGCAAGAAGCAGTTCGAGTTGTTATCAATATGTTGATCTTGCACTGATTATAGGTTTCATAATTTCCAGGAATTGCGAATGTATAACCCTGATTACCTCGATCGACCATACATTGTGGTATTGAATAAAATTGATATTCCCAAGGTTTGTGAACTTTTATTTTATTTATTCTAGCAAGGACAATGCTTTTTGAAATGATCTCATTGTCACTGCTATCTCTTTTGTATATCTGTATGTCAGGTAAGTGAGAGGCTTCCATCTCTGACTGAAGAAATAATGAGACTCGGTAGTGATAGGCCATCTACTTTAGATACAGCTCAAACACTGTCAACCGAAGGTGGAAATGCAGATGTACCTTCTTCTGGAGTCCCTAGTAGAGACAGAAAGGAAAAAGGAATTGAAGACTATCCACGTCCCATTGCCATTGTAGGAGTCAGTGTTTTGTAAGTTCATCTCTACTATCACTTGGGATGCTTTGTCACGTTATTAGTTTTATACTTTTATGCTTCTGTCTTTTCTGTTTTGCAAGTGCTATCTTGATTCTCTTGGCACCTACAAAATGCACATATTTTTATTGCAGAGCCAAACAAAGGGACTTTCCACTCCCTGTAAATGATTTTACTATGCAGGAACAGATTTCCCTGTTTAGTATATTATTCATACCTTGTAGTAGTTAATCAGAACTACCCCAGCTTAGTTCTATGTACTTGTAGTACAAGAGCAGCAACCTAATAGAAAGTTGCATTATTTTGGGTTTTCAAGTGCTATCTTGATTCTCTTGGCACCTACAAAATGCACATATTTTTATTGCAGAGCCAAACAAAGGGACTTTCCACTCCCTGTAAATGATTTTACCATGCAGGAACAGATTTCCCTGTTTAGTATATTATTCATACCTTGTAGTAGTTAATCAGAACTACCCCAGCTTAGTTCTACGTACTTGTAGTACAAGAGCAGCAACCTAATAGAAAGTTGCATTATTTTGGGTTTTCAAGTGCTATCTTGATTCTCTTGGCACCTACAAAATGCACATATTTTTATTGCAGAGCCAAACAAAGGGACTTTCCACTCCCTGTAAATGATTTTACTATGCAGGAACAGATTTCCCTGTTTAGTATATTGTTCATACCTTGTAGTAGTTAATCAGAACTACCCCAGCTTAGTTCTACGTACTTGTAGTACAATAGCAGCAACCTAATAGAAAGTTGCATTATTTTGGGTTTTCAGGAAAGGCATCAGAACTAATGAGATGCTGAAGGAGATAAGGGCAGCTCTGAGAATGTGCCGCGACTGAAATGAAGCATTAGATTGAGTGTGAAACCATGAGATCTGTGTAGAACAGAGACGCCCTTTATTGCATGGTGTTCTTCTCAGATAGGTAGGTCAGACAATTTTGATTTTTATTTGTATATATGTTGAAGATGTATAGTTCATGAAGTAGACATTATAGTGAAATCATGAATATAATCCTCTTTCTTTACTGATTCAACATAGTGAATGATATCCTACTCTCGAAATTTCCATTTTGCAATGAATTTCTATTGTTTAATATTTTCCTAATAAACTTGATATCAAGGCTTTGTCAACATTTTTACAATACTCAGCCGGAAAAAAAATAATTTAAAAAAAATTTACAATACTAATACATGTTATTATATAAGACTTTAGGTTTGTCTGTGTTTTCTGATAAGTTTGTATTTCCCGTTCGATATTTCCATTTGCTTGATGCCATCGTAGTTTTCCATATGTCTCAACAATTTTGTTCGCATTTGCATACATTTTTCCTTTCGTAGTCTCATCGGTATTTGCTTTCACAGGCGGGTCGACATCTCTATTTGTGCCCACATTGATATCTATTCCGTTTATGCCAGCATTAACATCTATTCTGTTTGTGCACACATAGTTTGCGCTTGAATCACGCACACATTATGTACGCTCGAATCGCGCACACATCGTTTATGTTCGAATCCCGCACGCATCGTTCACTTTACTCACATTGCTATTCTGTTTAAGCTAGCATTGCACTCACATTGCTATTTTTGTTGACGCTTGCATCATTTTCATCCACATTGTGCTTACATCGCTCCTGCTCGCATCGTGCTTATATCGTTCTTGCTCGCATCGCTAATTTCGTTTGTGCTTACATCAATATCTATTACCTTTTCTGTTAACATCACCGCATTAGATTCATCATTCATTGTGCTTACATCGTTCCCACTTGCATCGCGCTCGCATTGTTCTCGCTCGCATTGTCAATTCTGTTGGTGCTTGTATCAATTTTCCATTTAACATTAATATCTATTACCTTTTCTGTTAACATCAATGCATTAGATTCATCATTCATCGCACTTACATCGTTCGCGCTTAAAATAATTCCCGTCCGCAGCGCGCTCGCATCGTTCTCGCTTGCATCGCCATTTCTGTTTGTGCTCCCATCAAGATTCTGTTAACATCAATATCTATTACCTTTTCTGTTAGATTCATCATTCATCATACTTTTCGGATTGTTCTATGATTTGTGCGCTAGTGAGGACTAAAATGATTAGCAGTCTCAAACATTCCACTCGGTAATAGGAAAAGATCTCTCCTTTTGCTTATTTCATGGACAAAAAAAGTGTAATAAATCCATCGCACACATCACTCGTGTCACCTATCAAATAGTCACTCCAGGGTAGAAAACTATGATTGGATAAGCACAAACAGAGCCTGCGGCCCTGCGCAATGATTATTTACTGCAAAACCAAGACGTGCACCAGTTGGGAAAAAAAAATCCCTTAAGGCCTAAGATCCATTGAATCTGCGATTCTTGTGTACGGCCTTATCGAAATTCAGGTGGGTCCCACAATACTCTCATTAAAAAAAATTGTCACCCTTGCATGGAATCCATGGATTTAGGAAACCCCACGTATCAAGCTACATTGCTAATTGTCAAGCTTTGGTTTTGGGAACTATGTCTTATCTCCAAACGTTTCAACACCGCCTCCTATAGTAAATGACGATTGTCCACAATCACTCTCTCTTCTAATCCCTTAACACTTCGATAAACAAAGAGAGATTGAAGGAGAAAATAAAAATGAGAGAGAGAATGAAAAAGGGAAACTGGAATGTTGCTCCTGGTTGTTTGACACCTGAGCAAGTATGCAAACAAAGTGTTTGGCCATGTGTGTATAAGAGAAGTAAACAGTGAGGCTGGCCGTGGACACGATCTGTCTTGTTCACCATGACAAGTATCACTGCAGCCCCAGCAGAAGCCACGTTTCAGGTGTGCCCCATTACTGCAATCTGGCTCCTACTCGTCTTATAAATTCCCCCATCCATTTGATCAGTTTTGGGCTCATCATCAGACTCTCAGAACATTTTTCCCTCGTAGTTCTCTGAAAATGTTGAAATCCGGGATAGGTAGCAGTGTTGGGGTTGGGGAGAGGAAAACGGTGAAGAAGCCGGCGCAGGCCAGCTCGAGGAAGGGGTGTATGAGAGGGAAAGGTGGGCCGGAAAATGCTACGTGCACTTACAAGGGTGTTAGGCAGAGGACTTGGGGGAAATGGGTGGCCGAGATCCGCGAACCTAATCGCGGAGCTCGTCTCTGGCTTGGGACATTCGACACGTCCCATGAGGCCGCCATGGCCTATGATGCTGCTGCCAGGAAGCTCTATGGCTCCGAGGCCAAGCTCAATTTGCCCGATCAACTTGTACCCCATTCTCCACAGCCTCCTGTGCAGAACAATAATCTCCAGATGGCTCAGATGCAGATGGCGAATACATCATCTGGTGCTGCATGTTTTCCAACGGTGACAGGAGTACTGAACAATGATGTTTCCGTACCGGTTGTGCTCCAGGACAATACTAATAGTACTTACCCGGTTCCGATTCCTTTTCCTAATCCGAGCATGCAAACCTGCTATGGTAACACATACGAGGAGAACAACAGCAACACCACTATGTCTATGGACACAAAAGAGGAGAAGAACGAAGGAATTTATCAAGGGTTCTGGGAGAACGTAAATACAAAAGTGTTGCCGGTGTTTGATGACTCCATATGGGCCGAGGCTGCCATGTCCATCGATTTTCCGGTGATCGAGAATCACGGGATTTTCGCCAGCAACTTCGTTGATGGAAATCCTTGGGAGGCATTACCTGCTTCTTGGTGCGCTTAGATACCTGGGAAGCTAGCTATAGCTCAAGTCTCAAGTTTCTTAAGTCACATGGTGGGGAAAATTAGTTGGCAACTTGGTATAATGTAAATTAGTACTTAGAATATATATATATACGTAAGTACGGTGTGTGGACTTGTGTATAT
Source organism: Rosa chinensis (assembly GCF_002994745.2). Lineage (NCBI taxonomy): Eukaryota > Viridiplantae > Streptophyta > Magnoliopsida > Rosales > Rosaceae > Rosa > Rosa chinensis. The sequence continues at coordinate 62,185,556 of NC_037093.1, forward strand.
ATACTATATCGTATATATTGTATAAATGTGTATCTATATATGGGTATGGGCGGCGGTGCCGAGTGGGTTTCTGTGGGCTTTGTCAGGCTGGATGGCTCATTCTATGGTGTATATATCAAACCAGATCGTCTGGTTTTTTACGTTTCTGTTTTGTTTATCTTGTTTTAGGGTCTACTCAGTAATTCTGAATTTCTGAGTCAGCCCTTGCAATTATATTGTTCTCTGCAGGGGCTATTGTTCTTGTTTATGTATGGAACTATGCATGGATGTAAATTACTCATGTATGAGTACACTTTCTAGTTTCTACCGTACCACTTTACATGTAGATCTACTAGTGCCAATCTGTGTGCCTCTGCTGCTGTTTCTGCTCTGCAAAGCTTTATCTTTTCGTTATTTGGCCACAGATAGATTTGGCAGAATTTTCGTCCTGTTATGAACAGTCAAATTTCCTCTTTCCGTTCTGCTTACAACTTTTATGTCATGCATGTCTCCAATTCAGGACTGTATTTTCTGAAGCGGGGGATGTACCTCTTCAGCTTTGAAGTTTAAACGTATCCATAACATAACAACAGTGAAACCAATCCATCTCTGTTTCATGCAAGTTGTCTATTTTATTGAGTATTGACCAAACTAAAAGCTTCACTCAAACGCTATCCTCTGTTGAGTGAGGAACAAGAATGAAAGCAAATGCAAGGAAGGTGCCGGAAGATCATTTTCCGGCAAGTAACTCACCGGTAATAATCAGATCAGGCCCACAATGATAAGCCATGTGCTCCCTCTGTTAATATGAAACTGCCAAATACATAGTTTGCTGAACACAACCAGTCTTGAAACTTGACAGCAGAGCCAAAACACCGGCCGAATTAATGAATCACCCCCCCTTTGTGGGAAAGCATACATATCAACTAGTTCAACCCAAAATTTGTGCCTCTGCAATTTTTATTTAGTTATTTGGCCACCAGTTCAGATAGATATAAACCAAGTGCCCTTCTAATTTCTGTGACTCCACTTTCGTCAGCTTTTGGCCGCTTGACGTTGGAATCGGTTGGAGCAGAGCGAAGTGCTGAGAGCTATTTCGTCCTGTTATCAACTTTCAGGTTTCCTTTTCCCAGTTTGCTGGCAACTTGTATTTGAACGCTTCCGTCTTATTAGATTCAGGAGTCAGTTACTCTTTGACCCTTTTGTCCTTTAGGTTTGAACTGATCCATAAAACAGCTCAGGCTTGAGTAATACTAACATGCATACAGCTCAGCAACACTATAATTTTACAATATTTGAAAGTAACTGATTTTTTATGGAGGGGGCAACTTGTTTTGGGCCAACAATTGAGCAATTACAATTTATAACGCAGTTAGGGACTTTTCCAAAGTAGTTTTCCAATATCTGTTGCGTAACCATAAAGAATCAGCTTCTACTGCATAACCATCTTGATTCCTATGCCAACTGAAGAAGGCATAGCTTCTGTTTTTGATCTCAAGAATCCCATGGCCAAAGCTAGCCTCACGAAATGCCGAGTAGCTTGGCTGCGGCTCTGTCATTCTGCATAACAAAAAAAAGCAGTCAATTCTCCGAACTTTCAATCAAGGAAAAGAAAAGATTGTTAATATGTTAACACCACATACTCGGTAACCAATCCTTCTAGATTTCCTCCATCTCCAATTGTTATGTAAACTGGCGCTGATTGGTCACTTATGGGAGTGCAAAGTCCATTTGTTATGTTGTATGCAATGTTTGATATCCTTTCCTGTGATCCAAACATACATGGTTTTAGACTAACATCACTGAAAAATCATCATTTTCATGTAAATTATTGTCTACTTACAGATCGTTCATAGGCATGAACATGACCGGCAAAGACAACATCTACTTTATAATCCACGAACCATTGCTCATACATAACCCTCATGGTTTCACCTTCCATATAATGATGCACATAGCTGCTATACATTGGACAATGCACAAGAACAATAAGCCATGGTGTCTCAGTTCTGTTCACTTTAGGCAACTCCTTTTCAAGCCACTTATACTGAGGAGTATATTTTCCTGGAAATTAAAGTGCTGTGAAATTGCTGGGACTTCGAGTAAAAGATATGAAGTGATGAAACTAAACATTCATATTACCTACCATATGCCGAGTAAGAGGACAAGACTATGATATATGCTGAAGCTCTCTTGATGGAGTACCACAGAGGAGATGTACTATCTGAAGCTTTGTATGGAACAAAAAAGCGATTTGTATATGGTTTGAATGGTATACTTTCACCCTGCATTGACATTAGTACAGTTATTTTAGTACGTCTTAACTGAGGCAAGCATTGGTGAAGCATACCTAGATGTAATATTAGGCACAATCTGACAATCCTTTGAAAAATTGTAAGCAGTAGAAGAAAGTAACACACAAAAGAGGCATACATATTGAGGAGCAAAATCAATTTCGTGATTTCCCGCAGTCCAAATCCAAGGTTGATAGGCAGCATTTCTCTCTATGAATCTCCCCCATGTATCCCATCTTCTATTGTCATGAAACGGATAAGCATCTGCATAAGAGAGGTCCCCAACGAACAACACCGTCTGTCCTTTTGCTGGGTTTAACTCATAATGAGTAAGTGTTCGATTTGAATCAGGAGTCTGACCAATATCCCCTGCTCAAAATGCTCAGCTGAGTAAGAACAAAATACAATGCACAAATATAGATTCAAAAACCTCATAAAACAAGTATGTCTATTATGCATATGTAGACATGTAGTAGATGACATGTTCATCTTAATCTGATTTAGCAGCAATGCTTAGTCAGTTAAATGATTCCAGTGTACTATCAAACCTATGCTGGCTAGCAAGCTTTCAACTACGTAGGAATTTAGGAAGACGTAATAAATTAGAAAACAGAATCTAAATTACCTATGAGGCCAAAAGTATAGGGAACATCAGGACCAACTTTAGGAGGGGTTATAAACCAAAAACGTCTCGTGGTATTCCCAATCCCAACTTGATAGTAGTATTTGGTGTCAAACTGCAGTTGTCATGCAATAAAGTATGTACCTTCAATTCGATTTGATTCAAAAACAAACAAGCTAGGAAGGGAAACTAGTACTTACTACTTACCTCCAAATTGTCAATGGTACAGTGATGAATGTAACCAGAGGTGTAATTGAAGTACTTGTAAGTAAGAACAATGCCATAAGCAGTCTTTTTCAGATTGCCACTATTGTCTGCCCAGTACACCACCGTACTTGAACCAGGTTCATTTGGAGTCACCCAAGACACAATCACTCCCTTCCCCTCATGATCCCCTTGTGTTATATGAACCTTCAACAATCAATCACTTTTCAACACCCAGAAACAAATCAAAACCCACAAACCGAAGCAACGATCTTGAACTATCCATACCTGTTGAGGGAATTATACCCAGGAGGGGATCGGAACACGTCACTGTCTAAAGGCATATCATGGACCAAGTCATCGTTCCTCAAGTAACTACTTGTGATCCCACTTTCACAAAGCTTGACAGAAAGAATCAGGACTAGTAGTATGGTACAGTAGTCCATCTCTGTCTTCTTCCTCATCCAATGCTTCGTAGAAAGACTGTAAATAGAAGATTGGAGTATACACTACTACACATAGGTTGCTATTTTTGGACAGACTAGGCAAACGGTCAGTAAAAATGGCCAATTGCTTTCCAACTTTCCACGTTTATTCATCGAATATTCTTCACTGTTGGAACCGAATATGCTATTGGTTCTGCTCCACTACTGCTCGGCAGAAATCTAGGAATTTCAAACGACAAACGACTCCGTGACACATCCAAACATACCAAATCATTTAAATCCTCTCATGTCATGAATTTATTGTTGGTAAAACATGATTTTCAAAATTGTACTTTAATTGGTCCCTTCTAATTGACAGAATTTGAAAATATCGCCAATTTCACGATTTTTTTAATTTTTGGTCTATGAAAACAGAAAATACATCCGGTTTCGAAAAGACAAAAAGATTATACAATCATTCTCATTCCATATGAATTTTTAGTTTTTGAAAGTATAAGGTTTTGAGTTCTATTTAAAAATGACCGGACCTCGATCTAAAAATGATCAACCATTGTTTAATACTAATCTAAAATAAAACAAAACAAAAAGTTCTAATAAAAAAAACAAAAACAAAAGTTTGATTGGAGGCTGGACTGTTGGAGCATTAATCGTTCCCTAGATATGGGCTTAGGTTCTCTACCAAAAAGAGAGATATATGGGCTTTAGGTTAGAAGATGTGAAATTTGAGCTTGTGTTGCAGGCTCATATTGCGCTAACTATGTTTATAATTGGGCTGGCACGGACTTTCAGCTTGAATTAGACCACTTTAATTGGGCCGGCATGTTTAATGATAAAAGTTGTGGTCGTTGGTAAAAATCTAAAACATTTTTTGTTGGCATCAACTCTTATGCTAGACATTATCTCTGTAGTTTGGAGAGGGAAGTCATGGTTCTCGGGAGTTTCTCAAAGTATACGAGTTGTTCCAACTATTGTGTTGGTTCATGAAATTATCGTGTTATCGCTATTTATTTTCGCTATTGATCGATTTACTATCTTAACAAAACTTCTATCAGCATATCCGTGTCTTAATCATTTCCACCAACCGCTATTACTATTAGTTTGACATTTTTTTAAGGGATATTTTCACATATGGTGTATGACCTTTAGACATTTCTACACTTTAGTATACCAACTTTCATAACTATCAGAATAGTGTATCAAGTTTGCTCAAATCTTTCATTTTGGTTACGCCATTAAATTTTCCGTTATCTTAGCCAAAAAAAAATAATTCGTTTATCTTTCCTTTAGCTTTGTCAGTTTTTTTTTTTTTTTTTTTTTGTAAAGATAACAGAAAATTTAACGGCGTACACCAAAATGAAAGATTGGAGCAAACTTGATACATCATTCTGAATGTTATGAAAGTTGGTACATCATAGTGTAGAAATGCCTAAAATTCATACACTATTTGTGATGTTTTCCTTTTTTTTAATCTAGTGGAATCTTTAGTTTGAGACTTTGAGTAATTGCTATTGACCTCATTATTTCAAATCTTTCCAATTGCAATGCATACGTTAAAGGTAGTAGGTTTATGCCATTTGGAGAGTTTATATAGAGTTAGATTCTTGTCCATCACGTCGACTAGTTCTCATGTAGGCGGCGGTCTGACTATTTCCTATATATAATTTTTGTATTTCTTTCATCATTGTAATGACCACCATCTTGCCTTATTCTGCAGCATTTTGCTTGTAGCCCTCAAAACTCTGGTAGACTATTAAAAATGTGCCGCCCACCACAAACACTTTTCAGTCCATACTTGTCAAATACTGCGTAAACGTCCAAGTAGTCAAACACAAAACCTTTCGTACGCAATGACAGCGATCAAGTTCCATCGTTTTAATTGGTTCTTACACCGAATGGAGCTTGAATAAATAGCTACGTGCAACTTGCATGTAGCATCATAGTCTGAAACTCAAAAATTCTGATAACTTGAGCTTCAATGGAGAAACCGGAATCTGCTGCTGCTGCTGACCTGTATGATAAGTCCTTCATTCAGCCGTCAATGGAGAAATTTGAACAAGATTTTAGTGAAGATAATAAGAAGGTGATATTACCTTTCCTTTCTCCTTTTTTCGATAATCGAAGGTATTCATCACTTGAATGAATTTTTTATTTTGTCCTACATAAACACGTAGGGAGGAAGCCCATCAACTAATTTGGTAAGCAACGGGTGCGTGGACTTTCGCGGAAATGTTGCAAACAAAGAAACAACTGGAGGGTGGAAGGCCTCTCCATTTATCATCGGTACTTAATTTTAATTGGTTACTAAAATTAGTTGCAAGTTCATCTAATTCACTGTAACGTCTCATCAATTGAATTGTTAAAAATTTGCATGATGCAGTGAATGAGGTAGCAGAGAGGCTAGCATTTTTTGCAATTGCTGTGAACATGGTGGCTTACTTGGTGTTTGAGATGCGACAATCGCTTCCGAATGCAGCGACTCATGTAACGGATTGGATTGGAGCTGCGTACCTTCTTACACTCGTTGGAGCTTTTCTTGCTGATGCTTACTTAGGCCGCTTCAAAACCATCATTATTTTCTCTTGTGTTTATGCAGCGGTAAGTAAAAAGAATTAAACTTTGTCAAACATGATCATGATGGGCCTAAAAGTACTCTTTCCATATGTAGGGGATGGTTTTGTTGACGGTGTCAGCCTCCGTGGATAGCTTACGTCCCCCTCCATGCACGGCAAGACCATGCAACAAAGCAACCGACGGCCAAACATGGTTCCTATACGCTGCACTCGGCCTCATAGCCCTCGGAACCGGTGGCATCAAACCATGTGTCTCGTCTTTTGGAGCTGATCAATTCGATGAGGCTGATACAAATGAAGTCCAAAAGAAATACTCATTCTTCAACTGGTTCTTCTTTGGCATAAACATGGGTGCACTCTTGGGCATTACACTACTCGTTTACCTACAAGAAAATCAGGGTTGGACTTGGGGCTTCGGAATCCCAACAGTTGCCATGGTTTGCTCGATTGTAATCTTGGCTGCCGGAATTCCTAAATATCGTTACCAAAAGCCAATGGGAAGCCCCTTTACTAGGTTTATTCAGGTCATCGTTGTCTCACTCAGGAACCATTCTCGACGTGTTGAAGTGGGAAGTGAAGCAGCGTTATACGAGGTCAACACGGAGGAGTCTGATATTGTGGGTGCGCGAAAGCTACCTCATACCGCACAATACAGGTTATTTTCGGATCACGTTTAGATAAATGAAACACTCACAATATATTTCATGACCAAATATACAAGACATAGTATTCTAACTTGTAAGCTAATTTAGTCAGTGTAGCTCTATCTAAAATGTCCATACATGCAGATTTCTGGACAAAGCAGCACTTGTGATAGACCTAGAGGACAACCCAAAGACTCGTTGGAGGCTATGCACAGTGACCCAAGTTGAAGAATTTAAATGCTTCATTAGGGTCCTTCCCATATGGGCATCAACCATAGCTCTCTCCCTCTCCTTCGCTCAACTTTCAACCTTCTTCATAAGCCAAGCTGCCCTCATGGACCGCAAGCTTGGTCCCGACTTCGAAATCCCTGCAGGCTCTGTCCCCGTCTTCAGCGCCGTCAACGCCCTCATTCTCGTCCCTATCTATGAAAAATGGATGGTTCCGATCATCAGTAGGAGGACCGGCCACCACCGTGGTATCACATCCTTGCAAAGAATGGGTGTCGGACTCTTTATCTCCATCTTTGCTCTGGCTTCAGCCGCTTTGGTAGAGAAGAAACGCCGAGACCACTACTCCAAGCCGTTTAGCATGAGTGTGTTTTGGTTGCTTCCACAATTCTTTCTGATTGGTGCCGCCGAGGTTTTTACTTACGTTGGACAGTTGGAGTTTTTCTACGATGAAGCTACGGATGGTACGAGAAGTATAAGTAGTGCAATGTTCCTGAGTGAGATAGGAATTGGGAGTTGGTTAAGCACTGCGCTTGTTAAGATCATAGCGGGTACAACTGGTGGAGAAACAAAAGGGTGGTTGAGGGCTACTCTTAATAAGAGCAAGCTTGATTATTTCTATTGGATATTGACAGCCATTAATGGTCTGAATTTCCTTGTGTATCTGTGGGTTTCACGGCGTTATAAAGGCAGACACGGAACCAGCACAAGTGTGAGAGACGGCCGGGAAGAGGTGGAGAACTGATCATGACTTTGAAGTATGGGCGTGAACATTTGGACTTTCATAGCATGATGAGAAGCTTTAATCTGTTTGTTGTAATTTATTTACAGTTTCCCTATATTAATGTAATTTTGAAGTATTTGCGTTCATTCATACATTGTTCATTCATGCATTGTTTCATTTATTATATCAATTGAGAAACTTCCAAACGATGACAATTCTAATGCACTGGTGGAAAGAGGGTAACACTCATAATTAACAAAAGAAACCTCAAGCAAATTTATAAATTATGCATAATCTTCTATACTACGAATTAAAAATATATAATTCATTGAAAAATGAGTCACAGCAAGGATATATGATATGCCGGACTGATAGTTACATCTTATAACTAATTGGCTTTTTAGTCAATTAAATACATAGGCATGCATGTGAGTTTATACCAGCTCTCTAGTTCTCTTAACCCTATCTAGCTATATGAACTCTCTAGTTTCGTCATGACTATAATCCCTCGTCTTTCTTTTTCCTTGCTGGAGGCCTGGAGGGACAAAATGAATACACAATGGATGCCAATCACATCATAAAAGGAAAGCAGTAACATTATATTAGCTATAAATGCATGCTTTGGCAAAAAGTTAACAATGTTATAATTATGGAGGCATATAGTACTTAACATTACTATTTGATGATGTGATCTTGGGATCCAAAATATAATCATACATAAAATCTTACCTACGATTTTGTCACCACACTTTTGTCCAAGCCGAAAAATTAGAATTGAATTCAACCTAACACTTTTTCTCATTTGTTTCAGAAGAATGTAATAGGATATAATGAACCCAAAGTTGGGAGAACCGTCAAGAAACCATTTGGGTTCTACAACATATACAAGGATGTATTTCAGTAGATCACACCCATCTCTGCGTTTTTTTTTCCCGCTTATTTTAAGAAAGATTAACACCCATCTTTATGAAACTAGAAATGCCAATTACAATCTCATGATTTTGTAATTGGTTGAGCTACCAGTGCTTGGGTCTCTTTGTAACCAATTGTTTCCTCCGATCCCGTTGTCAATAAGTCAAAGAAAAAAATTGCATGACTTGGCCGATTTCAGAAACAATACTCCTTTTTGGTAAATCAAACCATAAATTAATTAACATAATATTAAAACATACTGTGTGGTCCACATAGCTGACAATGATCACGATACTGATCCCCTGAGATCTCTCTCTTTGATTTTCCCTCCCTCCCCGACTAAGAAAGCGATTGAGTAAAAGTGAAAAAACAACAAAAAAGGAAGAACACCTTCATCACACACACAAGTTTTCTGATCATATATAAGCTACTGCAGTACTGGTGCTTCTTCTTTTAGTTCCTCCTCCTTCTTCTTGAAGGACAAAGCTGCACCTCGTCAATTAAAATATATGAAAACGACTTGGATGGATCAGACATTTTCGGTGGATGGAGGAATGAGTGGTTGAGTGAGGGACGTCTTGGTTTGGCTTTTCCTGTTGTTTGAGTGCACACTGTCACTAGGAGTCGACTGAATTGGAACTCTTGCCTGAGCAAACTTCCTTTCTTCACTTTTACCCCACAACACCGCGTACAGCCCCACTATGATCAGCACCGCTCCGATGATCCTGTACGTCCAATATTACCATCCAATATTATTAGCATCAACATGCATGTATATATGAACATTTATTCCGCAACAACAAATAATGGAGCCAAAACGTTATGCATTGAATCAGTTGATTGCATGTAAAATGGAGTGCTATGAGTGATTCACATAAAAGCGCTCGACTGTAAAAGTATTTTCAGGAAAGAAAAAAAAAACCATGATAGGTGTTTTCTCTAAAAACACTTATGGATTATGATTCATGAATGAAGCCAGGGCTACGTAGTTAGGGCTTACCCTCCCAAGTAGAACTCCTCGCCTAAAGCAACCGAGGCCATGATAGCGACAACAAGAGTCTGAACAGGTTGATATACAGCTACAAAAACAGGGCCCCCTCTGTCGATGCACCATATCTGTACAGCGAATGCAATCCCTGATGCAACCACTCCCTGCAGATCAACTTCCATTCATTTACCAAAAACAGAAACATTTAATTAAAACTGCAAGTTAGTGAATCACTGTCTATCATCATCATTTCACTTTCGACACCCACCACCCCTCTTGCATTATTGCAATTCCACAGAAACTTCTTTTTCTCTTTTCCAGTATTATTGAAAGAAAAAAAAGTACTGTAAAATTATCATAGAGCCTAGAAACTGGTTTCGCACATGAATAAGCTGCCTCATCTGTTTCTGAGAATAGACTTGACAGACTTTCTTTGTGCTCTGACAACCTCTGTTAACTAACTATGAAATTGACACAAAGGGCGTCGAGAGAGTGAAAACTGAGAGGGCTTCACTCCCAATTCGTTTTTGTGAAAAGGAAAGACAAAGGAAACAATTAGGTTGAGGGTGCTTGTCATTCAGGGAGGTCGCTGTTGGCTGAAAAATCTTCCTTGAAGTCATAGATAGGAAGACGTTAAAAATGAAAGCAATTTTAGTAGAAAAAATTAATCTTATAACATTAATTACACTAAGCTTTAAATCTAAATAGACTTTTCCAGATATAATTCTATAGTACTGAGTACTGACCGCATAGAGGATGCTGAAGGCTTCTCCACCATTGTGGAAGATCCAAGCCTGAGCGTCTCTCTCGAAAACCGCAGCGATAATGATGAACTGAATTAGACCAAAGAAACAAGTGTAGGAGGTGACAGAGAGCCGGGCCGGGTACTTCTTGAGAACCGGGCTTTGCAGGACGAGCCAGGCGGACCACGAGAGGCAATGGCCGATCAGGTAGAGGCAACCTAGAGTCCAGCTCTTACCCTTTGCATCACCAAGTACTGACATGGCGCTAGTAGTGAAACTCGACATTGATACTGATGATGAGGCACTGCTCATCATCATCGTCTGCAGTGGTGGCGTTGGGCTGTATATGGCTGGACCTTTGTATAGAGTAATCACTGATGCTCCAGCCACACAGAAAATAGTTCCGGCTACCTTTGCAATACCGTCCTTGCGGTTTAGTCTTACTTGCTCGATTCTGTATACAAGCAACGTAGTTTTGGACATGAGCACGAAACAAAAAATAAAAAAATAAAAAGAAACCAAGTAATTGTGGCTTCATTAACTTACCTGAGTATGACTGCCATGAGAAAGGTAATGGCTGGGACGGAGTTTTGTATAGCGGAAGCAAAGGTGGGTGATGTGTTGTCTAATCCCAGCAAGTAGAATCCTTGGTTTGCTGTTATTCTGTTTAATGACAAAAAATCTTGTCAGTCAATTTATTTAATTAGCAGAAACATCTTTACTCACACAAAAAGGCTTTCTGTTGTCCGAATGTGCATTTTTCTTTTCTCATACCCGATAAGCGCAAGGCAAAAGAACTGAACGAGAAAGTTGAGATTGATCGGAGGCCTGTCCTTCCTGATCACCACAGAACAAGAAGAACGTTAATTACTAATCTCATAATTGTATGAATATGCTCATTTTAATTAAGAAGATACAAAGGGGGAGTTGTGGCTATGTACTTTTCCAGAAAGTAGGCAAAGGGCAGGAGGAGAAGCAAAGCGATGATGTTCCGGTAAACGGGAAAGACAAGCTTAGAAATGCCCATATTGAGAGCAAATCTAGAGACGACATGGAAACCGGCATAGCCGAACTGCAAAGCCAACATGGCTCCATGAAGCTGAAACTTCTCCGGCACCGAGCACCAACTCCTCTTGTCAGAGCCACTTGGTTCGGCCATTTTTTCCGAATAAGTGAGAATGTGAGATCGATGAGCAGGTAAAGATGAAGAAGGGTGATGGATGATGAGTTAGGGTAAGAATTGGAGGGTATAAATACAGAGGGGAGGGAAGACTGTGGAGGAATAGTGCAGACCCCACAAGGGCCCTAAAAAGAAGTAATGTCAACTGTTGCTAGCCTTCAAATGTTTTTGGCTGTCTCCCACAACCCGCATACACAAATATTCCTACTCACTTCTTTCCATCTCAGTCACTCCCCAGCTGACAAGACAACCGTAATCGATCGCACTCCCACTACTATTAGCTTCTTTGAATTATGAAATTTGACGTACGTACAGTTTCTTCTGTATTATTGTCATAATTAGGGTAATTAGTGTAATAGTTAACAGTTTCTGTTTTGGCACCACGCTATTAATTTTTTTTTTTTTTTTGGTCGATAGCACCACGCTACTAATGATGATCATTAAGCCGCCGTTGAATGCATATTTCTTTTTAGGAAGATAGAAAGCGCGCACGAGGGGAGGTGGGAGCACCATGCGGCCTCATCTCCTATGATCAAAACCCTAAAACCCTACCACACCCACATCTCTATTCCCTACCACCCTCAATCGCAAACCACCAAGCTATATTTTCAACAATTTCTAGCTTGTATTTCATTTCTTTTAATCATATAGGTTCATCATCATGAATGTATAAATAAAATCAAGAACATTACACTTCCCTAGAGCCATATTTTTGTATGATATTTCGATTCAAAATTAGTTTTGTTTCGTGAGGGAATTGAAAACGAGTATTAATCTATATGAGTATATCGGTCGTCCAGTCATCACCACATGTATTGACACAAAGGAATATCCCTGTAATGATGTTTGCATTACCTTCCCTAGCCCATTTTATGTATGTGCTAAAAGTGGTAATTGACCAACTAAGCCAATTAGCAATTTAAGAAACTTATTAATATAGTTAAAAAAATTATTGTAATTTGGTATTGATTCAACAATACATGCACTAGGTTTTTGAAATTTTATTTATTGGACTTGTCAAACTAGTCGTTGCAATATTAATTACTTACCTTAATTCAGTTATCAGATTCAAAGGACCAGCATTCAATTTTGCATTCACACAGTGTTGGAAACATGTATGCGAATGGGATACTGCCATTTCCAAATACTGTGGATGAGTTTGTAGTACTAAATATTAAGAACTTATTATTCGTTTTAAGTTCGAATCTTCTCATGTTTTGATGATGACGTTTAGTAAAAGACGAATACTATTTCGCGGGATAAACACGACAAACCAAACTAGAGTTGAATAGTCAAGATGAAAGATCAAGGGTTCTATAAAAGTCTTCTTTTGGATTAGGGTCACCGTTGTTTGAGATTGGCCGGAAAGGGTAGGAACAAAGACTCCATTTTCTTATCTCTAGCTAGCTTAGGACCATCGATATCTGTTTTCGAAAAGAAAAAGTAGCAACCAACAAGAGGAATCCCCATCTTTTCTGTGAGCGCTTTTCTTTTGGGATATACACCAACAAATTAATAATGACCTATAGAACTTAGAAACGTTAGGTAACATTGATCAATTGAGTTAAAGCTTCTTTAACTTTGGTTTTATAAGATTGTTGATCCTCCTCCTAAGCAAACCGTAATCAATGAAATAGTGCTTCCACTAAGTCAGCACTCCCACTCCCTCAAGGACCGTGCAGGACTCCGATATTAAAATGAAATGAAGCCTCTTCACTTTAAGAGACATGTTGCCGGCCACCCTTCAATTGAGACCATCATCATTTCTAAAATTTCTAAAATTTCAAAAAAGTAAAGGAGGATAGCTAGGCCTGCCTTGCCCAGGAGAAGATCGAATATATATTTCTAGCTTTTTTGGATCGTTAAAAGGAGTTTTTTTCTGACAGAAGGAATTTGTAATAATACTTGATTATTGTTATTGGTACATAGTCAATAATAATATTAAACTGCAAAAGTTAAGAGGAAGGACACGGGGGTCTGACCCGGCCTGCATGAACCGGTCGGACAACACCCTGACCAAGCCAGTTGGGTTGCTAATTGCATTTGCTCTGTTCATATATTTCTTTCTTTCTTTCTTAATAGTAAGTACATGCCTGACAGCTAAATTTAGATTTGCTTTGCACGAGCGAATCTTCCAACCCAGTTTTTGGTCGAGACCCTTTGACTCCTTAAACACTAATTTGATTCTCCTCCATCAATAATTTTCCCAATATTGCGGTAGAATTAGGGCTGCCACTTGGTTTGGTAATTACCAAACTAACTGAATACCAACCGATGTTTTAGGTTCGGTAAACCGATTTTTTGGTAACCAAGACAGATAATACCAAAATCGAAAATTACCTAAAAAGTTTGTTTGGTTTTGGTAAATACCGAATCTACCGATTATCTAAATATTAGATTTATATACTACAGTTTTCAATACACATACATATATATTAAAAAAAAAAATTATAATAGTATGAACATTACTACAGATGCTACATTAATAGTACATGTATTTTAAGTAACCTAGTCAAAGATGGTTAAATAACCTAGTTTTATTGAAAATTGCTAAAACTTGATGTCATATATACAAAAGAAAGCTATAATTAGTAGATGAATACAAAGTTTATGACTATTAAATTCAAAAACCTAGTTTTGTTCAATCTAATTTATGTTATAAAGAATTAGTTGTTTTAAAGTTAGTAATACCGAAAACCGAAATACCGAATTTGGTAGATATAATTAAAAACCAAAAATTTTGGTTGGTAATTGGTAGCTCAGTTTTGAAACCGAAAGCTTTGGTTTTGAAGTTGGTAATACCTATAACTGATTCAAACCAACCGAGTGACAGCCCCGTAGAATACATGAAATTTACACACAGACTTAGTTAGTGATGCTTAACCAAGCTTTTCTGGATATTGGATCTCAGTATCCCACAATCTTGGATAGTGCAGATATCTAAGTTTCAAGTATGATGGACTTGAGCTTTATATATACTATGATTCTGCCTTCATATTAAAACGAATATCCTATTGGATATGTATATAACTATATATGCAGAATTTTAGAGCAGAGGAACGTACTTAGAGCTACTATTAATTTCAATGCCAAAATTTGGAGTCTGTATTGATCAAAACAGAAAAAAAGGAACCTGGAATTAACATAGTGGATGCAGCAATTATTGCTGAAGAAATAGTTTTTCCTCTTTACAATTTACAATACATATATCTTTTTGATAAGGCTGTTTGCGGTACTATATATCTTTTAACTTTTGTGTAGGGAAGCTCATTTTTTTTGTTTGGTCAAGAGTAGTAACATAAGCTCTCTAACTTACCCTACAAATTGCGTACATGGCGAGTTGGTGACACCAACATTACATGTGCATTAAGTGGCACGTTGATAGCTAGAGTTTTCATGAATATCGTATATCTCATATTGAAAACTTTGAAGCTTTAGCATGCAGTTTTGAATTGATTCATATTATTATTGCTAATGATGTTGTTAATAGACATGGTAAGTTTTATTAACGTCAGCATGGATTAAGGTAAAACCCCATGATTAAGATGTTAGAATATCTTGGGAGGCAACCATAATAACTGGTTGAATGCAACTAGAGTCGTCTTCCTCATGCCTTCAATTTCATGTTTAGCACTTTCGAGACAAGGTGTGAATCTTGTCTTATTTTTTCCCATATATAGTTAGCTAGCTATGTGCCCTTGTACCCTCGACCACAAATATAATTGATGTTAAGTCGCCTTCAGTGTTAACTAGCTAGGGTTTCCTTCAAATGAACCTCAATATATAGTTTGGTTTTGGTACATATACTCTCAAACTATGTAGTCCAATTCTAATTTTCAGCTTTATGGGCAAAACAATTGAGATTGTTCTATCTTTTCTGAGATTCATGTTTATATAGGTTTGTGGGTCATTGAGTGAATGCAACGTTACAAAGGGGTTCACTAAGCCTAGCCATGCAGCTATCACTACTATACAGCTAAAGCAAGATTAACAAACGAAATGCAGACTTAATTTAGGGGATCAAAGTTTTTCTTTATTATTATTAAAAGAATCTTCATGAACTCATAAAAGGACTACATCAAAAGGGGAAGTGATGTTTAAAGTTTAAGCCAGCCTTGATTATTGACAAAACTAAAGTTTAGTTGGCCTTTGTGGTCATATTCGAATTTTGATGGTCATAATTTATGGCCAAGTCTCATTATGGTTGGACGTTTTTCATGCTTCTTCTTAATTAGTATCTTTCCTATTGTCTCGACCTTGCTTCGAAATAGTACGCATATTAAACATGAAATTTGCCAGACTGATATTATATTTCAACCGCCGCTCAACTAAGTTTAGACCCACTTATGTAAAAGCTCTAATAAGCCAACAAAGACATGTACAAGGTTGACAAGTGGGTGTGATTGTCCCATGCACAAATATTCCCTGAAATTCCGGGTTCTGGTTAACTATTTTCTTTTGAAGTTTTAGGAATTCATACATCTCTTGCTGTACAAAAGTTTGTGCTAAAAATTTCTACGGAACATTCAGTTTATCTAAGCAGTACTTAACAAATCAAATGACGTCAGTGAGTGGTATTGATTTTTCTTTTACTACTTGACCACTGATTAAGAACGCAAGTATATAAGGATATATTGTATGTGCCGTTCTGGCTAGCTATAGATTTAATGAAATATTTTTCTCTGTTAAAAAAAAAATCAAATCAAATCAAATAATGCCACTAGGATAAAATTATTAATACTTTTTTTCTATTTATTTAGGGGTTTGAAACTCTAATGCAGTATGGCAGAGTTCATTGAATCGATCACTACAATACAAGAAGAAAAAGAACTAAACTATATCTTCATGTTTGGTAATTGAAATCAGAGTGAGATATAACGCCAAACTGATTAATCCAACCTTTGGAAATATACTTATAGCTTTATGCGGACTGGTTTTGGTTCTTTTCAAAAAATTTCACTAGCTAGTAGAGTGAGAAGCCCACTAGTGATGTCTATCTTTATTGCTTTTGTTTGGCTCTTTTGGCACATAAAGTGATTCCCACTCACCGTGAACTCTTATGTAAACATTTTAGCCTGTAAACATTTCAGACGGGCTAAAGACGCATATTGTGTGAATAACTATTTAGTACAGGGCTACTCATTTAAGAGGTAGTTTTTAAGGGACTGTGAGGAATCAGTGCATCTAAAGATTAAGGATAAATGCACAGCTTTAGCAATTAGTATAGAGAAAATAATTGAGAATGATTGTGTTTGAAGTTTGTTGGGTTCCTGCAAATTATAAAAATATAATGAGAAAAATACACGTGCATGTGAATGTGTGTGTAGTTAGTGTTGTGGTGTAGAAGTTGTTCATTTGTAAATAAATTTAAGAAAATTAATTTGGACATACGTATTTTTCAAATTCAAATTATTAATGTTATTTTTTTAATGAATTTAATTAATATTGGGAAATAAAAGTTAAGACCTATTTCCTGCAACTAATTCAATCTATTAATGCTATTTGGAAAGAAAAATTATGGGAAATAATTTAATTAAATGAAGAAAAATATTGGTGAAAGAATCTTAGACATCTCTCTTAAATTAATACATAATTAATTTTTTTTGAGAATAAATGTCAACTCCATTAATAATAAGAAAGATTACAAAAGACAGATGTAGAAACTACATCATAAATGAAAGATACAAAAATAAAAGTAATGAACATAAAACTAGGAAATTATTCTATGCACCGACGGTGCAAGTGACCCAACCCTTATAAAATAATCTTAACCCTTGATATTTATTATCAACTTTATTTTTAATAAACAAAAAGTGTATTTAATGCAATCTAATCATTTATTTATGTTGGTGCAAGTGCACGGCGGTGCTCTGAATCCTCCCCCCATAAAACCTAGCAAAGATACGATTGGATGCAAAAATACATCTGAGGACGCATCGGGTGTAAACCTTGCTATGTGAAAAGTTACTAATAGTATGACCAACCATAAAAGGGTAATCTTCTATCAAAGTAACCGGTGGTATGACCGACCAAGCAGATTCCTCGTACATCTTACGTCGAAAAGAGAACAATCTTCCACCTATGTTACCGATAGTGTGACCGTCCACGAAAGGGAAATCTTCTAACAATGTAACTGGTGATTTGACCATCCAAACATCTTCCACGTAAAAAAATACGCCAAACAGAGATCAATCTTCCACCCAAGTGACCTATGAACCAAAAAGATGAAAACCAAAAAACAATCAACCTCAAAATCCAGATCCAGGCCCAGTGCCAAGCCCAAATCCAGACCCGGCCCCTGACCCAGATCCAGGCCCAGCCCCAGATCCGACCTGGATCCCAAATCCGGATCTTCAGACCAATCTGCACCACGCCGTCGCTCAACATCTGCAGCCTGGGAAAGCTGCAACCTATCGGCTCAGCATCCGGCGCTTTGTCACCCGTCGCACGCCGTCCAACGTCGCCCATATCAACCTTCCAGACGCGAATCCAGATCCACTGTATGCGACCAAGACTCGCCTCCACCGTACGACGCTCGTCCACCACCAGATTTGGAAAGCGATTCCACCATCCGATCCTCCAATGGCCTCGAGAATCACAACAGTAACTCCGGCGCATGGAAGAGAAAAGAGTCAAGCAACCCTCGCCGCTATGCCAGATCCCTACCGCACCACCGGAGTCACCCAAATCCTCCATATTCATGGAGGAGGATTCAGAGGCAAAATGCGTGGGCGGCCGCTCTCTCCCCTAGCAGAGCGCTAGGTCTAACGAACTTCTAATGTAAATTAATACATAATTAATGGTTGCTATTAACACGTAATATTTGTTTCCGTTACCTTATTAAATTCATTAATGTCATTGATTCACCCCCTTAAAATTTAAAAGAAAATGTAAAATGGTAAATTTGGAGTTGTAAGATTATGATGTGCAAATTATATTATGTAGAATTGAAAATAAAATTTATATTTACTTACATAACATGCCACCTAAAATTTTAGGCCTCATTGAGGCCTTATCATTTCCCTTAGTATAATTATAACCAGCCAGCTCTTGCTTGGTCTTTCAGATCGATGACCCTACATGATTAGATAGGGGTTCATGTAGATTTTCGTGAACTAATTGCGGGTCTAATAATCTAAAGTAAAAAGAATTGCGGTTAATTCGCTATCCACGAAAGTCAGTTGCCTTCTTCCCTTTTTGACTGGAAATCTTTCGAGTTTTTCTATTGGAACCTCCAAATTTACTCACTTGACCTCTATGCTTTTTACACCTCTTATCAAATTTTCAAATACTAAATTTACTCACTAAATCTCACTAAACTTCCTCAAATAACCTTACTCATATAATTTGTAAACAAATTATTATCTTTAAAATAAAAAAATTTGTCATTTCAATGATTTAATCATTCTATAAATCTTAACTAAATATACATTTCTTAATCAAACTTGAGTTTCAAAAATTAATGCCATGAACTATTAGTTTTTTTTTTTTTTCTATTTTAGCTGTGCAAAAAAAAATCATTTTTTTTATTCTCAAACAAAAAAATTCATTCGTTTTTTAATGTTTATTTTTTTTTCTGTATTTTTTGTACCACATGATTAATTATTTAAATATTTTTTTTTTTTGGCAAATATAATGGATTGTTTTAGATTTAGGTCATAAATCATAAGAGGATTTATTTTGTTTTCCCTCACCAATATGTGTTCAACATATATATCATATATTTTTATGTCACATGATCTTAATCATATTTTTAATTCTTATTAAATATATATGAATGCTTTAATGAGTATGTAGTGAAATTGGAAAATGAAAATAGATAAGGAAAATAATAAGGAATACAATATAATATTATTGAATTGGAAAGTCTACATAAAATAAATATAATATTTTTTTTGGGTATAATTATTGTCCTTAATAGTCATTTTATAATAGGTTATATATGTCATTTAATAATTCATAATAGAGTGAGGTCAAGTGAGCAGATTTGGAGGTCTCAATAGAAACTCTCAAATCTTTCATGCTGATCACGATCAGGGTATTTATGAAGTATTCAGGCATAATGTACATAAAACAAAGAAGTACCTCTTGTAATTTGAATGTTTCTTAATTGGGTTGGTTTAACATTAGGACACCTCTAAAAGTCTAAGACAACGAGGGATGCTTCCTTGTATTTCCTTGTCTCTCTATTTTCGATGTAAAGAATTTGATTCGCTGAGTTTGATGCACAATGTGTGGTTAATGGGTTTTTTAATGGGGGGAAAACAAGTTTTCTCATTGATAGCTAGATAGAGATGACAAAAGGGTATCTAAATGTCACCCTAAATTATCCATTTCATTTCTCAGGAAGAAGAGAGGGAGGGAGGAAGTTGTTAAGTCGCTACAAATGATGGATCGATGTCCATTTGATGGACACCTTATATGGGTGGATGAAGTTTAAGAGTTAGTTAGGCAGTACAGTCTCATATATTTCACTTATACCAAAATCATGTGGTATATGTATAGCTTTGCATATTGTTGTTGCTAGCTTCACTACAAATGTAATTTGATTCAGTTTCATAAGAGACTCCTTTGAATTTCCAAATATAGCAAAAGCTTGATTATCAGAAGAGAAAAGCACAACCTCTAAAAGAAATTAACTAAAATTTATCACCGAAGGTACGTAACAACTAGAAGTTAACAGAAACACTACTAGATAGAGAATTTGATGACATGCCAAGATAGAAAAATAAAAATGAGGCAAGAAAGGAAAGGAAAGCAAAAACCCACAGGGAAACTTGACACAAGAACAAGAACCGCGCAGCCAAATAAAAGAAGGATTTGATGCAAATAGAGGTGGCAAACGGGCCGGCCTGGCCCGACCCGGCCCATTTTAAGCGGGCCTAGTCGTGCTTCGTGCCGGGTTTGGGCCGGCCCATTTATTATCGTGTCAGGCTCGTGCCGGCCCATTTACTTAAACATTAAGCCCGGTCCGGCCCATGGCCTGAGCCCATATTGTGGCGGGCCGTGCTCATGCCGGGTCAATAACGGGCCGTGCTCGTGCCTATCATTTATAAAGCACGATTTTAAAATCTTAATTTAAACAAATAAAAATTAATTTTATTTAACTATTTAGAAAATTAAAATAAATTAAGTTCTACAACGTTTTTCTTAATCTTAGCTTTTTAAGATTAGATTTCTAATAATTTTTTATATTCCACTATAAGAAAGAAAGAAAAACTCAAAATATATTGTTTTTAGTATATTATTGTGAGATTAATCTTTATTAATATAATGAAGATTTAGTATCTATTATTATTTCCTTCAATCTATAGTTGTATTATTATGAGATTAGTCTTTATTAATAAACATATATTTAATATTTAGAAAAAATACTTATGTCAAAACAAGGATATAGTGTTTTGTTTCATTATTTTGACAATATAAAAGAAAGCATTGGTGGAATTGTAATGAGATTTTAAATAAAAATGTCTCATATTCAAATCTCATTATTGTAGTTTTTTAATATTTTTTTTAAAAAAATGAAATTTTGTGTTTGTAACGGGCCCATAATATGTCGTGCTCGGGCCGGGCCAATGGACCAATATTTTTAGGCCCAGCCCGACCCGTTATTCTAACGTGCTCGGCTCGTGCCAGGCTCGTGCTTAGTGGCCCGTTTGTCACCTCTAGATGCAAATGTGCAATGTTTAATTTGTAAGAAACTCGATTCGAACCCTAAACCAGAACAAGAAGCTGAAAGAGGAAGACACGTTTTACCAAAAAGATCGAACTGTACGTTTCATTAGCAATTGTAGGGTTTAGATTGATCTGTGCAACACGCTGTGGCAGACCAATTAATGAACCAATCCTACCATCCCCAACACAGAACCATCTTTGAGATTTCTTTTAATCTAGCTTTTCCATCTATCTTCATTAATTGGTTTGCCACTTTTGGTATCCACGTTCATGGAAGTGACAGAGTTTCCATTATCCTTCACCTTCAATTGCACCATCGCGGAAAAGAAGAAGAAGAAGGATAGGGTCCCCGAATTAAAGGTATACATCAACAACCCACTAGTTACATGAAGTTGGCCTCATTCACTATCGATCACCATCATTCCTCAACTTGAGAATATACCTTCCTCAGTTGATCGATCATATATCGATCTTTGAGAAGATAGCATTGGAATCTTTTGGAACCAAACTAAAGTCTAAAGGAGGTGCTGCAAAATTTTTCCAAAGGTGATAGAGAAGATTCATAGTCTGTCGATTTCCGACCCCTCTTCACATGATTCTCGACATTTGACAGGCCTCATCAAGATGTTCATGCATGTTTAATCAACCCACTCACTCCCGACACTAACTAAATTCTTTACGGATCATAATCCTCAATTATCGTAGTCAGTATGAAGCTAATACGTAATTAGGGTTTATATATCACCATCATCCCCGACGAATGTGTTGGAAGAAGATTGAAGATTCTAACTATTTTGGGTAGAGATAATGCGAGCTATGATGATATTTGAGAAAGATGAATCTATGACCGATGTACGTGTATGTATCATACTAGTTTGAATGGGAGGTATACATGTTGGTGATGTTGCTTTAGTGGCGGCTGCTAAATAAAATTTCAAACAAGTATGTCTTTCAATGCAGATTCACAAAAACTCATTATAAGCTTGTTGAAAACTTGTTTAAAGGCATGCAAATATCTCAATGTGCATTTGCTTGATTGAGATGGGATATATGTAAGTGTGTACTTAGACAATACGAGGCTTCATTCCATTCCGTTCAAATTTCTCTAAGACAGGCAGGACACACACACACATGTTAACATATGTGGACTAGCCTCTTAACATGTGCTCCGCACATGTCAATTGGCTTTTATTTTTTAATTAAAAAAGTTATAGCAATTTCTATCCTAATTTTGGGGAAGTTTCTCTTTTTGTTCATGGGAGCTATTACAACGTTTTCATATTTGAATAGTCTATTGACTATTCTCCACACATGTCATGTCAAGTGGCTTTTATTTATTTATTGGGTAAAAAATACAAACAGTATCCAAACTATGGTCGACTCTGAATTTATGTACCCAAGTTTCCAAAACTATCAGTTTGGTACCTGAAGTTTGGACCCCGACCCAACTTTAGTACCTAAAACACTATTGGCCGTTACGAAGTTAGTCAACTGTCAAACTTTGAGGGGTATTCTCATCCTTTCACCAGATTTCTTCTTCTTCCTCAAACTCTCTTCATTTTCTTCTTCCTCCCAACTCTCCCATCATCTTGGGCACGGGTGGGCTGCGCAAGCGTGGGACGCAGGTACATATGTTGGGTCGGGCTAGATAACCTAGGTACCATTGTGATAGTTTTTGAAAATTTGGGTACAGAAATTCAGAGTCGGTCATAGGTTGGGTACTATTTGTATTTTTTCCTTGGAGGTAAAGATAGAGGGTCAGTTTTACCCCTAAGAAAATGCCACGTGGCATGATAGTTAACGCCGTCTATGACGGCAGGTACGAATGTTGGGTCGGGTGGGATATTTGGGGTACCATTGTGATAGTTTCGGAAGCTTGGGTATAGAAATTCGGACTGGCCCATAAGCTGGGTACTGTTTGTAATTTTTCCCCTTTTTCATGGAAGGTATTGCAAATTTTTTCAAATATAATATAATCTACTGACTATCTTATCCTCATATATAAATAATTTATTTTTTAAAATTTATATTATGTGAGGGCATATATGATAGTTCAAAAATTTAATCATTCCCACAAGAATTGGCTTAATTATATATATATATATATATATATATATATATATGAACAGACTTGCTTGATTGAGAAAGCCTTACAATTATTGAAGGAGTTTTTATCACCAACAATGTCTAAACTTTTTTGCGCCGAATAGAATGATACTCAACTTTTAAAATTGATCAAAATGATACCTAAACTTTTTAAAACATATCAACTTGATACCTTGGCTTATTTTCCATCACTTCTCTGTTAAAATTGATCATGTGCGGTGCATGTGAGGTGGTTTTTGAGGTTATAATAGTATTTTCATACAAAAATTAATTTTTTATTTTATTTTATTGATTCTCTTCTTTTTTCAAAAGGTGGGAAACATCCCAACCTTATTTGTTTCTAAGATGGTGAAATTGAAATTGAATGAAAGATTTTAATTCTATAGAAGAAGAAGATTGAGTTATAAATGGTTGATGACTCCTTTGACCACAAATCACTTCAATTTATGGGTTTGATGTTGCCTCTGTGCATCTCTGTATTTAGTTTCGGATTCCAATTCTACAAAACTTTTGAATTTGAATACAATTTTGTGGTGTCATTGGCGGCGGCAAGACCATTGTATTTTCACGTAGTTCTTTTTTTTTTTCGATAAGTTTTCATGTAGTTCTATTGCTTAATAACCATTGATCCCATCTTTCAAAAAAAAAAAAAAAAACCATTGATCCCACTACTTTCACATAAACAAGAAAAAAGAGTGAAAGGTTGTATATACTTAGTTTGAATCGAGATGTGACGGAAAATGGACGGAGGTATGAAATTGATCAATTTATAAAAGTCTAGGTACATTTTTTATCAGTTTTGAAAGTTGGGTATGAAATTGATCAATTTTTATAGGTCTATGTATCTCTTCTATCTGGTGCAAGAAAGTTTTGACTCTATTGGTGATAAAAACTATTTTTGAAGCTGACCGCTGTTTTTATCCTTTTGACATATCTTACGGTGACAGTAGCCTAAAATGTGAAATTGCAATTTGGTTTCAAGTCCGTTGGTGTTGCTTTTGATTCTGAACTACGGACCCTTCCAAGTAGCACAGTTGGTTTGTTTTGTATCGTATGTACGTGTTTTTTTCGTATTGTATGTACGTGTTTTTTTCTTGTTCTTTTTTTAATTATTATTATTATTATTTATTATTATTTTTTTTTCCTGTTAGATGGGAATTACCCAGACTACTGGTGAAACTAGGTTAAGTGTGCTGATAAATGAACTCAGAAGGAAAAAAAATAACACAAGCATTCAAATTTTCAATTTTGTATCAATATGATTGCAGTTAAAAGGGGTGTCCTAGCAAGTATTTCAGCTATTCTCAAACTAAAATACTAGGTAACCCAGTATTATGGATGTACACGCTACATCAAATTTATGCATGCTTGTCCTGTAAGTTTAAGTAAGCGTTTTATCACTGGTCAGATCAAATAAGAGAATATAACTGTGGGAGTTAAAAAGATGAAATGGGACTGCTATCTCCCATGTTTACAGTTCTCGTTGATGGTGTTACTTTCTCATACAACACCATAGGCAAACCTTTCTTCTTCAGTTGGAAACTTGCGTTTGTCAAAAACGCAAAGTGGATGATGAATAGATTGGTAGAGAATTTATTCTGCAGGTGTATCATCAACAGATTTCTTGTACTCTGGCTTAAGCTCATAAGTACCCTGGTTGGTTCCTCTTTTGTTGTACACACACAGCTCATTTAGTATCTCTTTCAAGAATTGCTGCAGATGAAATCATCAGAAAGTAGACATTAATTAGAACCAAGTTGCAAATCAGTAAGGAGTTGCAAAATCTGAGTACACTATTTAATACATAAGCAATTGGCTAGAAAGGTAAGAAGACATACCGCAGGTTGATCAGTCTCTTGCACAAGCTGCTTCAATGCCCAATTTGGTTGTCTTTCAAATAACTTGAACATTATATCCTCCAGTTCCCCACGATCCCTTCTAGTCCTTTTCACATCTGATTGTTTAACTGGTACAGGTTTCTTCTTATCCTGGCATATCGAAATTCAAGTATTATTCCTTTGCTTCTTCTAAGAATGTGGCCAAAGGAAGCATAAAACATTATCCATCATATCTGAACCCAAGATTTATATCTGCATAGGACCACATTTCGCACATCTAGACTCTACAAGGAATAAATTTCATTTTACTTGTTCTTGTAACCTCTATGACTATGGTTTTCCTTCATCCTGGAAAACATTGCGGTCACATGACCACCACAAAAAGCTAGACAATCTCTATGCTAAAAAAGAACGTATCTGTGACTTCCCAGTCCTCACAGAATGAGCTCTCAAAGGGGGTAGGAAACAACAAGCAAATAAGCAGGACACACTTCTAACATTCTCACATTAATTTGTGCAAAAAAAAAAAAAAAAAAGGATTGAAGGAAGTTGATACCTTGGCATTGGTAGAAATCAAGCCAATCATACCAGGCATGGGCCTCATATGTACTCCTCGGTCATTATCAATAACCTTTCAACCGGCAAGAGAGAAAAATAAATAAGATCTTGTATACACTTAGAAATGAGGCCATAAAAGAAACAAATGGAAGATAGGGCTACCTGTATTTGTCTATTCTTGATCATGGACTTGTTTGTCCTTTCACGACACATCTTCCCATACTCTTCAAAGTTTGTACCATGGGGCTTCATGTCAAACTTGTGCTCTACTTTTCCTTCCACGGCAATCTTGCCTAAAATGAAGGCAAATGTCAAGAACTATTTTAACAGGGCAATTACAAAAGAAAGGGGGAATGGTTGAATAGCATAATATATGACATGATTTGACGGACATATAGAACCTAGAGTACTATTTGTGCAGCCTAGCCCAGTAATGGGAGTATGGGACTCTCCATGCATGTTCATTTTCGTGATTCTAGTTGAAGAAGGAGAGTATGTCATCAACAACACAGATACAGCACGTGTCTTCAACAGACAATTTCAATAGGCCAAACAAGCAATTGTCTTATACCTATTCCAAATCCGTAGTCATTCAAATTTATTCAAATTAGCTTCTTAGTCATCTAGAAGCATTCCTGAAATTGATGAAAGACAGTCATATGCCATCAATGAATCTACTTCAACAGCTCAACAACCAGTTCTGCATTTTTCTAGTATGCACCCTTAAAATATAAAGAAACTGGCTTTCCGTAAAA
The DNA here is from genome assembly GCF_002994745.2 of Rosa chinensis. Classification (NCBI taxonomy): domain Eukaryota; kingdom Viridiplantae; phylum Streptophyta; class Magnoliopsida; order Rosales; family Rosaceae; genus Rosa; species Rosa chinensis. Next base: position 62,212,022 of record NC_037093.1, read on the forward strand.
TTGTAGCATGAAATCCACGAATAGCTGAAAACTAGTTTCAAAAGTGCACTAGTAGAAGTACTAGTTGTTGTATAATCTAATTACTGATCCTTACCTTGATTTCCCTCCGAGAAAACGCACATAGGAATAAAGTCTTTCGACATGTTCATAGAATAATTCTTCGGCTTCATCCCAGCCTCAGTGGGAGCAACCTCCATTTTGAACTGATAACAAATTTCAAAGGCGTAAGCACCAGAGAATAAAAATTGAGAACAAGTATGCACTTGGAAACCGAATTCAGTCACAAACAGAATCCCTAGGAGCTTTGCATTCTTATTTCAATGCAGCTTTCATCCTAATCATCTAAAACAACACAGAACTCCTACTGGATCAAATTGCAACACAAATTAGGGTTTTGCTGAAGAACACAGAGGCAACAAAACTGCAAACTTTCTAATACTCGCCCTAATTCAACAAAATCAGCGAAGAACTAATAGATTGCATACACTGTAAAACTCTGCGAAATTGAACTAATTAGTGAAGAACATGATCGAATTGAGAGAAGTAGCGAATACCTGCACCGCAGAGGTCTCATCGGTTTCGAGCGGATCAAGGGAGAGGACGACTTTGGCGACGGGGTGAGGATCGGAGGAAGGGTGCGAGTTCCAAGACTTGGCCACCGCCTGCGGCAGCTTCATCAGCCACACCAGCTTATCGGCTTTCGCAGTATCCAAGCTTTTTGTACCGCCATGGTCCTCCTCCGTCTTCACCTTCTTTGCCACGTGGTCTTCCTCCGACTTGACTCTCCTCGCCGACGGCTTCTCCTCCATATCTGAGCTGGCCGGAGCTTGATTTGACCGGAATTCAACTCGAGTTACCGCGAAGTCAAATTTGGCAAGAGAGTCTGCGAGACTGGGTTAGATGTTAACCGAAGCAGAAGAGGGGTGACATTCGGTGCGAGGGACACGTGTCGACAGAGGACTGGGTGGTTTTTAGAAGAGTATTGTCGGTTGTTTTGACTTTCCAAAATTTGTGACCAGCTGGAATCAGGTGTAGAATAGACCCGAGCGCGGGGTATTACTACTCGGGACTCAGAAGACTAGGGTCTTTTTGTCTCTTGTGGCTTAGCGGATCTGGGCTCTGCTAATAAAACAGTGGCTAGTCCAAAATGTCTCTAAAGCCAACCAACAGGCCCAATTTGTTCTAAGCAAGGTTTTAGTTCATAAGGGTGATTTGCTCTATGAGCTTGAAATCTTCAACCCAAAAGCCGACCAAAGTTGCTAGTCATGTAAATCAGTCCACTCGGTGGGTGTTTTGTAATTGGACTAATTTGTATTTCGGCCCACGGATTAGGCTAATCTGAGTCGCTAGTCATGTAAACCCCAATTACAATTTATCTTATCGAATTACCTCATTCGTGGTCCAAAATCATTTGATTTAGTGTTATAAGTTTTTCATTATCATTTGTAAATAGGAGGTTTTGCATTCTAGAGTCATCTTCCAATTGTTGTATAATTGAAATAATTATCTCATTTTCACTTTTATCAGCCATTGAACCAAACGTGTTTATGTCAAAACCTTTTGTATTAAAGCTCCATGCTTGTAGTTTAAGTAGAAGAAATATCAACAAGTTGGATACATATGTGTAGAGCCTATTCGAGGCTTCTACAAAACAACATATCCTGGATTTCATAGATAAGCATGTAAATGAATAACTCGTAATACCCTCATTACTTGGATCAGCTCAATAGTAGCATATTTGTGAATTGTACTCTAATATAGAACGCTAAAATGTTCTTCTTCCTTCTAAGAGGTCGATTAAGCAACTTTAGCGACCCCATGGTCATTGTAGTGCAAGATCTATTCTAGAGATGGATTCTAGTGGGCGGAGGGATAACTTTGCTTCTGGGTTCTCGAGATGGCTCCATCTTAATTATGGATCTAATCATCTCCATTAGATTGTTTGCCTCCACATTGAAGCTTTCGGCCACTACTTTTACATCAGGATACGAGTAGAAGTGAGCGCTTCAGATTCTAAAAGAAAGTGTTAACGTTTTCAACCTATTTCTTGTCATTATTAATAAATTTTTAAAAATGTGTAGTGTATATATTCTGCACTGTCGTGTAATAATAATGTTCCAAATATTTAATTATTTATAAATCAAATTCAAATTTGAAGTGACTAAAGGTGGCAAACTTTCTTTTCTTTCCATTGATCAGAGGCAAAATTTTCCTTTAAGAAACAAGGGAGTGGTCGTAGATGAAGAAATTAAAGAAGGGAATTTTGAAGATGACGAGCGACAATAATGGAGTAGCGCCCAAGCCGTCACCATTTTACATAAAGTCGTATGGAGCAAGGAACCCAACCGACCCCATCATTTTCTGCTATTTGTTACTTACCTCACCACTTGGTGACAAATACTCGTACCACAACAAACCACGTGTATACAAATTTACAAACTTCTGGGAAGCTCACCCACACAAATCCAAACCCCACAAATATCTCATCTACGAACACATAGAATCTAACGATCAATAATGAGAGACGAAGACGACTCATGGCTCGCACACCGTAGATTCTATATATATGCGATACATAAAATATGTGTACGTTAGAACGAAGTTCCTTTCATCATTTCCTTTCCCACACTCCTAACTCGCTCGCTCCACCAATGGATCATCATCATCTCGCTCTCCTCTCTCTTTTTCTCTTCCTATCCTCCGCTGCCGCGTCCGCCGTAAGCGACGGTGGCGATCCTTTCATCCGACAAGTCGTGCCGGAGGCGGAGGAGGATCCACTCCTCCGCGCGGAGCATCACTTCTCAAACTTCAAAGCCACCTTCCGAAAGACCTACGCGAGCCAGGAGGAGCACGACTACAGGTTCGGCGTCTTCAAGGCCAACCTCCGCCGAGCCAAAATACACCAGGGGCTGGACCCCACCGCCGTCCACGGTGTCACCAAGTTCTCCGATCTCACTCCCAAGGAGTTTCGCCGGAATTTTCTCGGGCTCAAGAAGGGTCTCCGGCTACCGGAGGACGCCCACACGGCTCCGATCCTTCCGACCAATGATCTTCCCACCGACTTCGACTGGCGCGAGAAAGGTGCCGTCACGCCGGTCAAGGACCAGGTACTGTAATGCGTATGTGATATTAAAAGTAATTAATTCTTGGGTTTTTTTTTATGGAGTATTGATAGTGTGTATTGGGGTGTATATTAGGGTTCGTGTGGATCATGCTGGTCGTTTAGTGCGGCCGGAGCACTGGAAGGAGCTCATTATTTGGCAACAGGGGAGCTCGTGAGTCTCAGCAGTCAGCAGCTTGTGGACTGTGATCATGAGGTTTGCTCATAATTAAACATTATAATATATCTTTTAATTTTCCATGTCTTATTTTGGTTGCTAGTACAATATAATTTGATTTCTGCTGTATACAAGTATATCCAAGTATTGAACTTTTTATCTGCAAAACCTAAAGGCTGAAGCTTCTAATTGCTTAACTGAGTTTAAGGTTTTGACACTAGTTAATTAATTTGGCAGTAGTAGAGTCTGTATAGTATGTAGCTGATGGAATATTAAGTTGATCTATGATGTATCTGTACTTCAAGATATTGAACTTTTCGCTAGATGGTTGAGTGAGTGTACATTTTAACCTTGTGGATTTCAAGTTGGTTGGAATTACTTGCTTTTTTTGAAGACTTTTATCTTTTATCTGCTTACGAAGATCGAAGAGAAAGATTTGTTTTCGTATATCCTTTTCCTTGCTAAAATTTATGAGTCTCCTCATAATCCTGTTTGTTAGGACATAGGTGCCCCAATTTTTATGTTTACTAATTGGGATCTCAAGTACGATTCACATACATCCATTTTATAATATCCGCAAAGTTCTCAGTACTGGTGGTAGAATCTGTGTTTGTATAGGCAGTTGGTTGCTTTCTTATATCTAATGGAATGGTGATGCACTTTATTTGACTTGATTGTTATGATGGCATGTCATTGTCTTATAATGAGCCTGTACATTTTGCAGTGTGATCCAGAAGAATATGGTTCATGTGACTCGGGCTGTAGTGGTGGACTGATGACCAATGCCTTTGAGTACGCACTCAAGGCTGGGGGTTTGGAGCAAGAGAAGGACTACCCTTACACTGGGACTGATCGCGGTACCTGCAAATTTGACAAGAGCAAAGTTGTCGCTACTGTCTCCAACTTCAGTGTTGTTTCCCTTGACGAAGATCAAATTGCTGCAAATTTGGTCCACAATGGCCCTCTTGCAATTGGCATCAATGCGGTGTTCATGCAAACATACGTGGGGGGAGTCTCGTGCCCTTACATCTGCGCAAAACATCGTCTGGATCACGGGGTGCTTCTGGTGGGTTACGGCTCCTCTGGGTTTGCTCCGATACGCTTCAAGGAGAAGCCTTACTGGATCATAAAGAATTCATGGGGACAGAGTTGGGGAGAGGAAGGGTATTACAAGATCTGCAGGGGTCATAATGTTTGTGGGGTGGATAGCATGGTCTCTACCGTTGCTGCTATGCACGCATGAAACCAGAACCATTAGGAAATCAAGGAGTTTATCATAGTATTTACTGTTTTAGACTTGTGGGGCTTTTGTACATATATATATATATATCCTATGATCTCCGATCGAGATGATAATTGCAGGAGGATCTGTAATAAGTCTAGTTGTCTGATTCTGAACTTGCATAGTAGAAGACTTGTTGGGATTATAATCTTATTTGTCTGGTGTTGACTTATTGGGATTATAATGTTATTTGTCTGGTGTTGTAGGCTTATGTTATGAATTTTTAGAATTTTAGAGTATTCGCCCCGTGTTGTTCCCTGAATTCTTCATCCTAGCCCTCACGAATCGAGTTATAGTGTTTGTCATTCATCTATTTTTGTAACAATTTATATATAACAAAAATAAATGAAATTTTTAACCAATTACATGCAAAGCATGTGAAGGGTTGGAGGCGCCCCGGCTATTTAAGCGACGATGAGACTCAATTTTATAATCCCGTTGCGCGTTTCCACGTCACGTCCAAATTGTCCACCGCGAGTCATTTGCTTAAATCTGATTGGTGGGTCAGACCCTGTTGGGCTTGTTAGAGCCTTGTTTTCGTTACTTTCGGCCCAGCATGCATTCTTATGGACCCGGACAAGTTTGTTTCTGGTGTAAGTTTTGGCGAGACATAATGACATTTAGGCGGCCAATAATCTGCTTTTTAATAAAGACTTAAGAGTCGGCCTCAAATCTAATCATGTCGGGGAGTGGACAACTGGAAACTACGAACTGCCAGTCATACCCCACCCCAACTTGACGTTGGACGCAACCCTAACCTACACGTATACATTTACGGGGGACCACTAGCATGCCTGTTGTACTACTGTACCAGTGCTTCATACCACCACATATACTGATATATGTACGTAGTTACAGTATTCAGGAGGTATTTCTTATTTTGGATTGTGATTGGCGACTGCAATATTTTATGTTAATTTTTCATTTTGAGACTGGAAAATAAATAATAAAATTGCAAAATATTGTCACAGTGTGTATCGATCGATCGCTAAGACATCAATTACGTTAATGAATATCTTCCTTACTAAAAAAATGCGAGATAATGACATTATAAAACATACAGAATCCCTTTCAAAAAAAAAAACGTACAGAATCATTTAAAAAAAAAAAAGTATGAAATTTTTCTTATTGTAAAATAATGCACAAATCATTTCTTTTTATATCCTAAACAAGGGATCAGCATATGTTGGTGACGAAAAATTCCGTAGAGGATCTCACCAATGTATGCGGACTAGAGCGGGAGTTGACCAAGAATGATCGAGCAGTTTTTATCGAGTGTTGACTATAGGCTCAAAGAGGAGGGGGGTACCTGCAGAAAACCATCTGATGCCTAAGTCAGTAACTTTCTTAGTTGAGTTAAGTCAAATGAGTCGAAATTAGATATAAATCATATCATACTTGGTCGTCTTGCCTGTTACTTATAGGTGTGAGGCAACTTGGGTCATAAGTCGTAAATAGACTCAGTCCTCTGAGAAGCGGGGGATCTGAAACGCTCATTTGGTCACACCTGGCCTCATTTGCTCACACACAATATGCATTGATAAATTAATCGATCTTTGTGAAAGTGACCCTATGGAGCCTCCAAAAAGGGACTGGAACCACTCTACAGATATCTCTTTCGAAATGAGCCTTAACTGACGCTGCTGCAAGTCTTGACACCAAAAATGCTACAAATTCACACGAGAATCCGTGGTGAAGAAATAAGGAGATCTTTCTATATTGAAATATCAGTTGAAAGAATCATAGGCAAATTCCTATGAAAATAGTCGTCTGCCTCCCACAACAAGTAACATAAATGAAAATGTTTCTTTTTTGGCGTATAGATACCTGGGTGGGCCCCTATTGCAGTTCAACGTCAATAATGCATTTCGACATGGCGATCTCAAAGAAGTTGAGGGTCATGCGTACGGTAAGGAGGGGGATTCGCGTCTATTGAACCTTAAAAAAGAATGAAGGCCCTGCCGAAATTCCACTTGTGGAGTAGCGAAGGAGGCCTACTATACATATACTGAATATAACTGTACTTATTTCCGAGCTTTATGATCGTCTCATTGCCACGCTTAATAGCTGTCATCATTACAGCATTTACAATCATATTTATCGCCGTAATCATGGTTATATTTACTCGTATATTCATGGCGGGATTTAATCATCATGACCGTGAGTCAAATTCGTTGACTACCCCCACAGCATAAGAACTTACACTCAAGATAAGCATATGTATTTGAGAAACTCAGTTAATTGCTCAATATATGTATCGTATGTCATACATGGAAGTTGAGGAAGAATAATATTAACGGAAGTGATGATTTTAAGCATGTAGATACGAATAAAAGTTTTGTAGTCATGATGATTGAGTTACAAAATAATAAAATCAACTCGTCACGATTAGATATAATGATGAATTAAGCACGTGTCAGAGCTATGAAATATATGTGATCTTGAACATCATCGTTTAGGTCTCATAATAATGATAGAATACACATTGAGAGTTTAGTGTTACAAATTGTTTTTTCTTAATCTTATTATTTGTTTTAATGTGCGGTACAAAACAAAAGATTTATTCTGCTGCATCCGATGGAAGAGTCTGACGGACCTAACGGTCAATGTTGGAGAAAGGCATGATAATTAAAATGAAATGCATACCGCCTTTTTTCCGATGAGGGTCAAGGATGAATGGTGTTGAGGGCTTGCCCCTTCCAGGTAAAAATGGAGCTTTAGACATAGAATTATAATAGAGAGAAGAAAGCGAGAAGGACAACAGATTGGGGTCAATAGCAAGAAGAAAGCTCTGGGCTCGAGAGCAAAAGAAAGAAAGACAGGGACACAATAATTGGAACTTCCACACAGAATATCATTCATCTCGTCTCCAATAAAAATCCCCCATATATCGTCCTTTTCTCTCTCCATCAATCTCTTTCTCTGGTCTTTTTTCCGGGAACCCTAGCTTTATTTTCTTTCTTATTCACCTTTCTGATCATCGATAAATGGCCTCGTCCGAATGTTCCCAATCCGGCATCAAAAATATATTGATAACACCAAGGAGGCCCTTATTAACTGAGCTCGATGCATGTACTTAAGATTTTAATTAAGCCAAATTAATTTGCCTTGGCCAGGGTCAGGTCTACTTTTTAGCTTTTACCCTAGTTTTGGGCGGCGGGCTGGGCCCCCGGGGGGGGGGGGGGGGGCGGGGGTGTTATTGACCAAAATTAGGTTTAAGATTAGGGTTTCTTTAAATTAACGCTTTGTTCTGTTTAAAAGTTGATCACTCACCTCTCACCTCACTCCACCAGAGTCAAGGGCAGCGTACGGCGCGACAGCGGCTAAGGCGGCCGGAGCTCGTACTTTTGCTCTTGTATATATTGAAATCCAATAATTAGTGGGATTATGGGGGATTCACGTGACTGTCTTTCATGAAAAGGCCATTTTCTCTTTACTAAAGCCTTAGCCAGCTTTTGGTCAAATGCTTTAATCTTCTACTGCTGCCTCCCCAAGCCAAGATTTGCTGAAGTACACTCCACAGCACGAACCGTATTTCCTATCAACTTAGGCCAATCATCGGAGATTAATTGGACGGGTTAATGAGCTATTAATTATGCAACCATTGATTGACAATTGCGTAAGGGAATGACCTATATTAATGACTAAAATACCGAAACTCATGAAAATATCGATAGTTCATAAAAAAGTAATTTCAATAGAAATATTGAGAAAATACTGAATATCGATGGAAATTTTACCGAGATTTTGGATAAAAGTTGTGTATAACCAACTAAAAATAAATTATCGGAAAGATATGAAAATTAATATTAGTGCTTGTAAAAAACGGAAATTTCAAACAAATATCGAAGATATAGAGGATATTTTAGTCCTTGACCTATATGAGTTGTGAAATCAATTAACATAAATTTGTTAAAAATGTACTTCATCAGGAGAAATTAGAGAAATTAAAGAAGAAAATATAAAAGATGAGGGTCAGGGCGGACCCAGCTTTGTAGGTTTAAGGGGGCTGAGATTTAAAGTAAGAAAAAAATTGTAACAATTTCAAATTGATTGACAACATTATGTATCAATTGAAACCGAACTTCTTGTTTTTGCATAATTTTGAACTCTAAAGTTGTCTATCTGTTGTAGAATTTCATTTAAGATTATGTATAGGCACATAATCACTAAATATATATAAATGTTGTAGAACTAATAGTTAATAAAGCAAATAAAATTCACAAAAGCTAAAATTGATTAAATTTTGATGATGAATACGGCGGTCGAGATAAGAAAATTGTAAAATTCAAAATCAAACTGGTTGTAAGTTGTAACGTGTCATGATATAATTAGAAAAGGGGGGCCAAACCTTTATAATTATAGAGCCAACCCCTTCAATCCTATTAACAACAAAGGAAACCTACATGTTTTCAGAAAGTTTGGGGGGTGCCAGGGCACCCTTTGGCTAATGGGTAGCTCCGCACCTGATGAGGGTTCAACTTGGGTCTACTCGATTGAAATTGAAGGTTGACATAGCCTCCGTAATAAAGGAAGGAGCATATGAAATACGCTTATCACTCATTTTGCCGATGGCTAATACAAATGTACAAAATTAATTACTCTCAACACGTTCTTAAAATAAAAGAAGATCGACACAAGAAATTAACTTGATACCGTTAAAAAACTCATGCATGAGGATTTGTTTTTCTCGGCTGTGTATATCCATATTCCATACAATTACAAATTTTGAAATGAATAGTTCCAAACTAAATAATAAATAATTGGAAACAAACCGCGTGTAATCATATTTTTTTGTGTTAAAATAAGTTTTCCAAATTCAAACAACAGCATTGGTCAAATTAATCTACAAAGTGGACAAACTTTTGAGTTACAGTGTTGAGTTCTGTTATAACACCATAACGCTCCATTTAGTTCATGACCGTGTATCATTGGAAAACAGTCTTTGTTTTTTAGATGATGGAAATAAGACAAGTTATAGTTCGATAATAATACGAAAGTAATTAGGAAATCAACAGCATTCTCAACATTCACTTTATTTTCAATCTTATTTTTTTTTAATAATATGATTTCAGTGTTTATGTATGTACGAAAAATCTCTCCGATGTTTAAATAAAAAAAAATAGTTTTTTTTTAGTTATTATCAATAGATTCCATAAAATCAAAAAATGTACAACACAAGTTTGACAAAACAATTAAATGAATTAATTGATCTTGCTGCCTGCTGGCATATAACCAACATTTGATCTAGGGTTCACGTCCTACAATGTGTACTAACACACATAGGAACAGCCCATCTAAGCCTAATTCCGTTAAATATAACCATCAAGCTTGTTGACCTTATCATCGTAAGTGATTCAACAATCTCTAGCTCATCCCCCCACTACTGTACAAAAACCAATTTTTTTGTATCGATTAGTCAATCATAAAATGATTACACGAAGAATTTATGAGTGGAATACGAGGCATTTTGTACAAGAAAACAATACCGCACAATTTCGTAAAGCTCAAATTACGTTACCCTAAGAAAATGCTGTTTATTTTATGAGAAAATTTTCTATGGATAATTAGTTTTACGCGTGGTGTGAGGATCGTTATCACAGGCGCTACTAAAACCCTCGATTTGAATACATTATTGGCTGAAAAGTACACGTGGAGTGTGGTGATAGGTTTGTGATGCATGTCCTCTTTTGGGAGGTAAGATTGCTTGGTGGATTGAAAAAAAAAAAATAATAATAATAATAATAATTCACAGGGATGGTCAGAAAAAGTAGTAGTAGCGGGTTCTCCGGTGTAATCACGAATAAGGAAAAGCTGAAGCACCGACACGTGGACGTATAGTGACCGTCCCGTGGCGCTACGACGACTGTGATTCCAAGTCGATGAGGCTCACAGAAACCGGAAGAAAGACCCAGAGGTGAATTGGCTCTTCTTTTTCCTTATTCTTTTAATCTCACTCAGTACTACTGATCGAGTCTGAGTGAGCTCTCCCAGTCACTCTCAGTCTCTTATCTCTCGCACACAGAAACCTTGTGTGTAGGTGACAGAGTTAGAGCTAGCAAAGAGAGAGTGATATAGGTTTGGTTTGGCGTAGTTGTCTTAAATGGTCGATGAGGGTTAGAGAGAGAGTGTAAAGAGCAGAGTGGGTGCAGTTTCCATGGCGGCGTTGCAGGGCTCTAATTCCGTGCCATTATTGCTTCGAACAACGACACCACCAGAATTGAAAACCCAACTCTTCATCAACAACAAAACAACTACTTAGTTTTTCCTCTGTCTTACCCTAAAATAGTCCCGAACAATAAACCCCCTCAAAAAAGCTGCCAAACAAAACCCAACCTCCCCACAACACCATAACAACGAGATCACATAGCTAGATTCACACAGTATATCTATCTATCTATCTATCTATCTATCTCACACACACACACAGAGTGAGTGAGTACCAGATCGGTCGGTTCAAAAAGCAAAGTCGAAACCCTGGAAAACCCGGGTGTTAGAATCACTGATCTGCAATCAAGATTTGGTATTCTGATATGGATTTTTACCCCAAATTGAGGTCATTTTCGTGTGCGAGAAATGGCTGGGTTCTTCGGTAATTTAGGGGGAAGAGATCAAGGGCCGAGAAACAAACAAGACGGAGACGATGAAAGAGGAGGAAATTTAAACCTGTTTTCGTACGGAAACGAAGAGATCTACAACAACAAGGGGGGTTTCGAGTTATGGCCACAGTATCATCCTCACCATCCTCATCATCATCAGCAAAGCTTGAACTACTACGCGTTTGGAGTGGATCCTAGCCGTAATAACAACCACAACAACTTGGAGGGCAACGTCTCGGATGACTCATCTTCGGGGTTGAGACTCACTGTGATGCGACAAGGAAGCGGCGGTGGCGGTGGCGGTAGTGGTCTAGGATCGGGCGGAATGAATTGTCAGGATTGCGGGAATCAAGCTAAGAAAGACTGTCCTCACTTGCGGTGCCGAACCTGTTGCAAGAGCCGAGGGTTTCAGTGCCAAACACACGTCAAGAGCACTTGGGTTCCTGCCGCGAAACGCCGCGAGAGGCAGGAACAATTCTCTGCTCTTCAGCAACAACAACAACAACAACAGCAGTTACAGTTTCCGAAAAGGCAGAGAGACAATCAAGCAGGAGGAGCTGGAGGCTCTTCTCTAGCCTGCGTTCGTATACCCACTAACACGTCAGGTAAGCTTGTAGTTTACAATACAAACAAAGATTAATTATACATGTACACATGATTTTCAGACTCCAATTTTGGACATTGGCTAGTAATTCCATGAGAGAATTTTCAAATGACTGTACAATTCTCTTATGTACAGAAAAAAAAAAAAAAAAACAGGAAGATCCTGAGGAAAATCTGGACTTAATTTCACTAGTAGTTGGATATATCCCATCAAATCCATATCCTTTGCGTGTGAAAGAAAGTCCACCTCCTCCGGACCATAGTCCATATAAGTCACACCCACTTTGCTGTTTCTCTTCTGTTTTCATTCTGTCACTGTTTGTTGGTAAAACTGACGAAAATAATTCCATGAAATTCTTTGCACTCTACACTACTAACTGCTCCCGTTACTTTCCCTTTTGTTTCTTTGATAATTCTTTTAAATATCATGAAAATACAAATTAGGGTTGGAGCTTGCACCATTTCCAGCGGAGGTGAGCTCGCCAGCCCTGTTCCGGTGTGTGAGAGTCAGTGCAATGGACGATGTGGAGGAGCAGTACGCGTACCAGACGGCGGTAAACATCGGAGGGCACGTGTTCAAGGGACTTCTCTACGATCAAGGACTGGATGGTCATTACACAAGCGCAACCACCGCCGGCGATAGCTCATCAGGCCAACAAGACGGAGGAGGCGGAGGGGGACATCATCATAATAATCAACAGCAACTTAATCTTATAAACACCACCACAAGCACAAGTGCCAACCCACCTACGGCGACGTTGCTCGACCCTACGGTGGTGTTTCCGACTCCGCTGAATGCTTTTGTGGCTGGTACGCAATACTTCCCACCTCCGAGGTCTTAGAAAATAAAAACACTAAGGGCCAGCTAGCCATTGGCTCGCTTTCGTTTTTGCAACTCAAATCTTCATGTCTCAGCTACTAGCTAGCTAGATCTAATATTGATTGTTCCTCTATTAATCGTTATGGCTTTTTATCATCATCGTGGATCAAGTTAATTTCTAGCTTTTAACATGCCCTAGGAAACTGGAGAGGATAATGATGATGAGAACGATATTGGGATGTTTGGTTTTGTTCCGAATTTCAATTCTGATTAATTAGAATTAACTTAATCATTTAGTTTTTTGTCTTAATAATTATTGTTTGTGCAGCAGTATAATATTTGTTGTTTAAGTTTCCTTGGTTGACTGGTGTATAGTATTCTAGAATTCTCTTTAATTTGTCTGGGTTTGATATTGAATGCGGTTTCTGGGTGGTGGAGAACTCGAAGCCCCGCTTTTTCCTGTTTATCCGGTGTCTTGCCGGAAATTTAAATGGGACGACAACTAGGTTTCGTGTTCGGCTAACCATACTTTTTAAATTCCTATGTCAAAACATGTCTGAAAAAGAAAGGAGGAATAATGAACGGTGCAGATATTCAGAGCCTTTAGATCTCATGCAATGCCAATTGGCAAGTAGTGAAAATTGATTAGTTACGTAAATGGGTAATTACAGAGGCATTATATGCCAACTACTTACCTGCCAAAGCTGTAAAATTTAGCAACTTGATATAGACGTGCGAGGATCGGAGTTAATGCAGCTGAAATTAACCAAGTTGATGCATGTGAACGTCTATATATATGTTGTGTATGTAATATGTATATATATAGGCTACGTAACAAATGAGATATAGGGCTGAGCGGAGGAGGTACTTATATGCATGGTAGCTACTTAATGATAGAACCCTAGAGTACTGCTAGATTTGGTAGTAAAGAAAGAAACTTACACCTTATGAAAAAATTTCCATGCTCTTGTAAATTCTGACCCTCATCATGTGCAACCTCATCTCACTCTCTCCGCCTCTCTCTTTCTGTATTCCATTTTGTGTTTCGCATTTATTTGTGTTAAATTTAATTTCTCTCCTTCTTGGGTAGACAGTGTTAGTACTCAAGGAGCTGGAATTGATATTTCCTCTCTTTTTGTAGTTGCTCTATGGATGTTAATTAGCAGCATATATAATTTGTAGGAATTATGGTTACGATTGAATAGCCTTTTTCATAGAGTATGTCAGGAGTTTGGTATGTGTGCATAGCAAATCAGAACTAGCTAGAAATTGGAAACTGGATAATTACATGGTGAGCAAATTAAGGTTTTTTACAATTGTATGGGTAATGACTGATGAGAGCAATGCTTTATGGTATTGTGTCTTTAAATTAGTGAAACAGATGAGATAAAGAAGTTGGCTTAATTATGTGGGTTGCCTTTCTCTCTATCACAGATGTTGAAAAAGTTGGCTAGGGTTTATTCCAAAAATATGCTAGCTAGATAGCTTGAGTAATTGTTCTTTTGTTAATATATGGTAAAGTATGGAAACCTGAAAGCTCATGATCATGGTTTTGGGAAGTTGCTTGCATGATAGGAACATATATATGTAGGCAATTTCTTAAAGTGAGTACTACTTCAATAAATGATACTAATTATATAATTAAAGGACAAGGATTTGAGTATTTCGCAAGGTACACATGCATTATCTGCACTAATCGCCCACAAATGGATATTGTAGGTTCATTCAAAGGAGGGGAAGATAGTAATTTACACACTGAAACTAATATATGTATACACAAATCGCCCAAAGTTCAGTAGAATTGTTTATCTGTGAATTCCAGAAGTACTTCAAAGTTCTTAACTAATATATGTGTATACACTAGTTTATGAAGCATGTTAACTCTACTTAGCTTATGATGATCGTCCACATGAATCCACTGGTTTGCGAGGTCATCTGTCTCTGTGTGTTTATGGAAGGACTTTGAGGTCAGAAAGATTGGGGGGGGGGGGGGGGGGGGGCCGAAAGAGAAAGATGCAGTATTCTAATTCGTACTGGTTTTATAGAAATTGATGATATTGCAGTTGCGAGTTACATAAAATGTCAGTCAAACAACCGTGCAAGCTAAAAAGGCTTGGTTAACTTGGAGTCTGGACATAGGCCAGCCAGACTATATAGCTATCTGATGTGACATCCACAGTATATAGGAAACTTGTGATGATCATTCAAATTCATAATGTAAAAATACTGTTTAGTCTAGACAGAAAGAGTAGACCTACTAAACACCTTTTCCGTTCTGTTCTCTCCGGTAGCAAAATTCCCAATATAATGAAGTTTTGAATAGTATATATATATATATATATATATATATATATATATGATTAGCAGTGCTATACACTAGTGTTATTTTTCTAAAACTCGAAAACTGTTTTGAGATAGACAAATACATTGGTTAGATTAGTAAAATGTTTTCTAAGTTATGAAATCACTTAGTTCAGCAATTGTTTTGGAGTAACAGTTGTCATAGTACGTACTATACTTCTGGAGAAGCTCTTGGCATTGAGAAGCAGTACTGTATTGAATTATCTATTTCATCTGGGTCCGTCATTGCGCTTGGAACATCTGTTCTGTCAGTTTTCTTTTTTGTAAGTCTGTTATGTCATTTTCAAAATATAGATGAACTAACTATGACTCTAGTCACCCAAATTAATTGGTATTAAAAACTGGGGACACATGAATGAACAAATTATACATTTTTCTGTAACCCCACAGACTTCAATCTAGACGTTAACGTTGAAGGCGCATGTACTCTTCGTCATTTTAATTCTCCGGGCATCTTCTTCTCTGACTTCAATGTAGCTTCACTGCTTGTGATGAACTTAATATATTGGTAGTATAGTGTAGACCGTAGACTATAGAGGGGTAGGAACCGTAATTAGTTTGGACACCTCTTTACATATAAGCAATCAATCACCCTAGTTTTCTGGCTTTGTTCATAATAATTAATACTTTCAAATCAACTAGCTTCTGATTTAGCTAGGTCACGAGTCAAGGAATTGTGAAGCTAGAGACAAGTTAATGCGTGTTTAATAGTGACAAGTGGACCTAGGTGGTCTCATACTACGTGCATTATGGATAATTGGACAGAGTATCTAAATCTCATATAAATAATATAAGAATCGTCCTGTCGGAGTTCGGATCAACGCATATTATCATAGCCAATATATATAGTTCATCTATATCTAATCTAAATACAATAAACAAAAACACAGTACTCTTAATCTCAAACTCAGGTGCCATCCCTTACCTGTATAAGAAGTTCGATTGTCTCCTGAATGCGCATATATCCGTTCAAACAGTAAGAAGAACACCGTCCGAACAAGATGGTGTTCTCCTTATTTGAATACAGATCACTTGATGCATGCAATATATATCAGTTTGATAAAGACTTTATTCAAAGGCAAAATAAGAGAGAGCCGCCAACAAACTGATTATGGACCCTAGAAATCATGAAGGGAAATTAATTAATTAGTCGTCTCGAGTGTGTTCTATCTCGACTGACTGACACGAAATGGGCATGATTACGAGCTGTAGCTCTCTGATCTGATGAATTGAGTGGTTGAATATCCTTTTCTAGATGGCCAAAACCCTAGCTGGCTAGGTAATATTTATGACGATATATATAATGATGGCATCGATCAGCAGTGTAATTAATGTTTAGGGTTTTCATCTAATTCGTAGGCTCTCCAGGGCTAGTGGAGCCTTTAGCAAGGTAGGGTTACGGCCAGAGCCAGACGCATGCGAGCGATGCGATTGCTCTCTGTTAGTTTATCTCTTCCTCTTTGGATCGTCTGTCTATATATCTTGCCCTTCCCTCGTTGCTAAGCTAAGCTAATCTAGGCTTACAACGTCAACGTGGTCCAAACGTGTCTGTGTCTCCTACGTAGCTTTGCCGCTATGTAAAGTCTACACACACGCACACACACACACACACATATGCATATGTATATATTTATAGTATACACGTATGTGCTGTATTTAATCCTTGTGAGTTTCTGTGTGAAAGCCGTAATGTCACAACCGGTTGGCATCACTGCCTGGCTAGCTGGTTATAGCTTCAGTGTAGGGGTTAACCACAGAAATAACAACCTGTTGGTATTTAATAGTTAAAGACCTCTTGCTGCTTAGGCCAATTCAAACAGAGACGTCTCTCAACCTACCTCATTCTCATCTACTGTCTCTCTTTTCTATGGAGAGATATGAGATAGAGGGGGGAGGTTGATGGTGACCAACCGGTGTTAATTAACTAGGTGTTTTTTGCCATTCATCAAGATATAAATTAAGACGGATAGTGTAGCCGGGTCACTTGGTTGAAAGTCATTTTTACAAAAGGCATGGACTAAAATTGGCAAATCAGACCGAGAACCATCTTCATCTGACTTTGGCATAGGATATAGCGTTTCAAAGCATTCAATCAGCGTTATCTTGTTGCCAATAAATGCAAAGAAGCTTGAAGCCAGTTTAAACACAATTGGACTAATTTTCATGTTGTCACACTTGCATGGCAACTAGGTAGCTAGTTGGTCTTGTTTGCCTGATCACAAGCTTCGAAACGGTATATTAATTGTACGCCTAAGGAAAGTCTTATGAAGAGTCAAATTTTGTATTGAGTTGTCCCCTCTTCGCTTATTAGTCTTAGTGATTTTTTTCTTCCCCACCCCGCCTATCTCACACTGCTGCAGTTGGAAATGCAGTAGCTGTGCACGTTTCAAGTGCATTTGTGTATGCTTTAGGTTTCGCATTTAGAGGTCGTGCTGCTTCTGATGATTGTTCATCTACCTAAAGAACTTCATTTATCTGAAGGATGCATGTTATGATGCGCGCTGATGCTTTGGAGTAGCTGGCTAAAAAGTTCCCAAAGATTCTTTGTGCTTGATTTTCCATAACGACGTTCAAACTGATAATTTCTGTGACAATATCATTGAAATTCTATCAAAAACAGTTTGTCTGTGGATATGATTTATTGAGTCCAATTTCTTTGCACCTTTAAGGAGGCATGATTACAGTTGATCTATTTACAAATATATGATACAAATCGTGTAGATCGAACTTTATTTATCTCTTTGGTTATTCAAATAAGAGTACTATATTCCTAGCTCTTCGTACGTATTCTTGCAATCAATCTCTGTTTAGAAGGTGGCAAAACCCTAATACCCTATACTTCATTACAAAACCATTTCAAATATTTAGACCCACAACATTTTCCGCAGATACATATCTCTCCAATCAAATAAAACAAAAAATTAGCCCACTTTGGTGGGCCTGAATCTTATAATGTTGGCGTTGATGTTGGGTTGTTGGGTTGTCACTGATATAGTGAGTTGACCCAACTCAATAGGTCCAATCACAACAAATCTCAACAATAGCGTTTTAGAATCTGTCGCCATGCCAAATCTTTTCAATACTGATTTATATAATTAGTAAAACATA
This sequence comes from Rosa chinensis, assembly GCF_002994745.2. Taxonomy (NCBI): domain Eukaryota; kingdom Viridiplantae; phylum Streptophyta; class Magnoliopsida; order Rosales; family Rosaceae; genus Rosa; species Rosa chinensis. Next base: position 62,230,073 of record NC_037093.1, read on the forward strand.
ACTTTTAACATGATTTTTAGGAGTTACTCTAAGTGACGAACAACAAAAATCTTAAAACGATAATATTTAAAAATTTTCTCTAGTTTCCCAATATGAAAAATTATAGAAAGCTCAAGATTTTTTGAGTTCCGTCAATTCGAAATTGCTTAAAAGTCATGATTTAGAGGTGAGAATTTTTTTATGAAAAAATAAAAATATTTGATTTTAGTTAAAAAAACTATGTCTATATAGTCCACACTTTTTTATGATAAATGATTGAGAATTTCTATAGGGACTTCCAAGCACTACTACAAAAGGTGCATCACACAACACCCATCAGACAAGAGATTAAAAGTTTACCGTCGTCTGATAACGTGAACTCTATTGTACAACGGTGTTAATGAAGTTTTGTTGTGGGAATGCTACCAAATTGATGACTTTGTCTTCAGAGTTCTATCACACAACACAATTATGCATGTTCTGTTGTCTAAATGACACAAAATTTAGCGGCAGATATCCCGCCATCACTGAACTCAAAATTCCCTCCCAAGACAAGTTCACCAATTTAATCACACAACATAATTATGTTTCATCTGTTGTAAGAATGCTGCATGCTACAACGGTGTAGTTGTTTCTGTTGTATGACTAGAACTTGGCGCCAAATTTTGAGCCAAATTTTGAGTGGGCGGCAATGTTGTAAAAATTTGACACCTTATACTAGGTATACCGAGTGTGTGATATAAAAAATGGCACAACAGATTGTGGGCATTCTGTTGTGTGAAGGCTCAAATATATTTGAATTGCTTCCCCCAAATTAATTTAAACTGGATTTTTGGGGTGTGGTTGCAGAGAGAGTAATTTGATGGGACTAGTTTTTGTTGGGAAGAAGTGTAAAGTTAGACCATTGGTCCTTTTACCGAGGAAGGGATTTGAAGTAGATTTGTAATGTATGTCCTTTTTGTTTAACACATAATTTATGCATATTATTTGTTTGACTAATTATTAAATGGATCATTATGTTATCCAGCAAATATAAACCTCCTTAGATGTGTCACAACAGTCTAGTATTAAAAGAATTTATCTATTTTCAGCTTATTCTTTTCTTCTTGAGTGTTTGATTAAGTGTCTTTGTGAGTTTTGGTCATTCTACGCTACTTTCATTTTGGATTTTTTCCTAAAAGATTGACAATTGGATGGTGAATTGCTGATTTGGTTGAGTAGACGAGTTTATACTTGATTAGTGATTTGAATGTCAAGTATGGGCACTTTGATATCTTTTTCTATTTGTTTTTATCTCATTTTCCATCTCTCTTGATGTACTGTTCTATCATGTGCTAACAGTTGAAAATTTGTGATTGACTAGGAAGTAGGGTAAGTAGCTACTGCAGACTTGAATGGGATCATGTTTCTTAAATCAGTGTTAGCTGCTCGTAGCATACTACTTGAAGAGCTCTAGACAATTAGCAAGGCTATTGACCAAGAAATTGATTTGACTGATTTTATATCTAAAATGGATAATAGGAATGATTCTTTCCTGCAAGAAAATTTGGTTGCAGCAAATTACAAAGTTTCAGGACAAGGCAAGCCACAAAATGATCTTGAGGTAGTAAAAAGAGTTTTGCTTTGCCTTACACACATGTAGTTTTATTCAAAACTGATCTTGGGGGAAAATTTTCAGCCAACCACCTCTTCTGAGTGCAGTGTGTTAGCAAAATAGCCACCCTCAAGTATAAGGGTCAAGTTATAGTGTAGGGGATTATGATAGGCGATATCGTACCCAAGGGATTGGAAAACTCACTCTAGCTAATTAAGCAAAACCTAAAGGGTGCTAGATGAATATGCAAATGTACAAGTCATAAGCAAGAGCTCACAAGTGAACCAAAGTTCATGGTGAATATATGCAAGACGGTGTAGTGGTTTGATTTTTGGCTTTGAAAATGGTTTCGAATCAAATTAACACAAAATGAAACTTGAAATGTAAACAGGGCTATGTTAAACTAGATGTGATAAAATGGATGGAAGTTAGAGCTTTAGGTCGTTCACCATAGCCTCCCTTGCATACATTGATGTTCAAACTATAAGAAATGCAATCCCAAATATCCAATTACCTTCTTAGCATCCGGAAAAGACTACTAAAACCTAAACTCCTTTTATTTTATCAATTTCCACAGGATAAGTGCGAAACTAACTACCCAAGAACAAGTTACATTACCGGATAAGTATCAATTCCTTGCTCCTAGATGCATAAAGATTTGAGTTTAGATAATCAAGTAATGTAGCGTTGTAATGACAAACCCTAGATCTAGGTGATTTTAACTCACTACCCTCACATACACACCTAGTGTGCTATCATGTTTTCAATGTCTAAAGCTAGCTATTCTCTAAACATTGTTCATGTAATGACAAATACAAAGTATTCAAATTAGCTAGATTCAAATACAAGCATTCACTTCTTGAATTAGCATGTGAAGATGATCATGGAAAATGCCTCAAATAAGACTCAAACATCAATTTATTACAAGTTTGGCTAGGGCTTTCAACCCTAGCCCCAACAAACTAACTACTCACTCATAACTCATAATCAAATACATAAGTTTCAACATGTTTATGAACATTAAACTAAAAAGTAGGGATAGAGAAGGGACTAGTGATAATCAAGTTGAGGATGGTGTAGATGAACTCATGTGATGCTAGACTCCTCTCCTTCTTCTTCGAAAGTTGATGATGGAATATGAGATGTAGAGATGATCAAGTGGTGAAATAGTGGAGTAGTGAAGTTTTTTGTCTATGAAATGGAATGGGTAGATGGAAAAGATGATGAAGGTTGTGGTGGTGGTAATGGAGATTTTATGAAGGAGATGAAGAGAGAAAGAAGATGTTATGGATTCAGGAATTGGTCATATATGAGTGTGATGAAGGGATGTTTATATAGAGAAGAGAAAGAGGAGTATTATAGTGGAAATAATAATGAAAGTGGAATAAATGAGATGGAATATGATAGTGGAAGTATGGAGGTGGAGTATGGATATTATGGGTTCACTTTCTTCTCCTTTATTCCTACAATTATATCTCCATCAAGAATTCGGAATGGGCCTCTGACTTCTTCATATAAAATGTTCCTCCATGAGTTGAGATAATCCTGGTAAAATTTCAGAGTTAAATTCACTGTGGTTCGGCCGTAAATGCTTCTGAAATACTTACAGGTCAGGTTTTCCAGTTTTCATTTTTCAGAAAATTGGACTGACTGTTTGAAGGCTTTCCACTCAAAACTAGCTCTGGAACTCTTCATAACCAATGATCCTTGGGATATCTAAAATGAAACTGAAAAGTTTCAACTCATTCGGAGTTCGTTTGGTCAAGCGGCTACCCCTCCTTTCTTGTCTAGCTCACTTTCTCCTAGCCGGAGTAAGAAAATGTGCTAAGGTTGACTTTTTAGTGCATTTCCATTATTCTCCATCATTTCCTAGCATGATAAGGAAAACATAATAAATATAAATAAATAAACACAAATATTAAGCAAAACTACAAGATTAGGGAAATAATGAAATTGGATTAGTCAACATTAAATTTGGACTTTAGAACAAGTAATTTCCATGTTTTAGGGGACAAATATGTATATGAATTATGATCCAACACAGTGCTTTCTAAAATCAACAAGAGGACAGGATATTTGGAGTTCAGTTGCATAAAATTATTTTTGGTATAAAGCAGCAGATGTAAGTTAGGTCACAGTATCACAACTGCTGGTATATTCTTAAGATCCTGATATTATCTTTACCAATACCACTACTCATATAGTATTGTTGCTGGGTTCTTCAAATTCTTATCTGAATATTGAAATTAAAGGTTTATTGCTAATAACATGTAGTTTGAATTTCTTGCAGGAAGCCTTCTCGTAGCTATATATCACTCTAGTTGTGGCATGCCCTTACATAGAAGTTCTATTCTGTCAAAACTCAAAATACTACTCAAAGTTGGCATCATTCAGAAGGGTGGTTTAACTTCATTATATGCTGGATGGGGGGCTGTACTCTGTAGGAATGTTCCACACTCAATCGTTAAGGTTAGTTTTTTCTAGAGGGGTTTGACAAATGCTTCTAGAGGTGTTGGCCAATCGTTAAGGTTTTAATTGGTTTGTATTACTATTAATAAGCTTTGAAATGGGCATGTCTTAAAGCTCTAAGCTTTGTTTTGGAATTAGTTGATCTTTGATAGGTAATGATGTTACGAAACTATGCTTGGTTTCAGCCAAGTTTAGAACTTGTTTAGGTAGAATGATTTTTAGTATAATGACTGAGTTGAACCAAAGTTGGGTTATTTCCTCCACTAGTTTGGACTAGGAATGTCTTAATTTGTTCATGATAGGTGTGAAGTTTTAAGCTTTCTTGCTGGATTTAGTTGATCGTGAATACATTATTGATGTTACTAGACTATACAAAGTATCTGCTGGGTTTGGAACTTAATGATGAGCTGAACCAAACTCGAGTTCTTTCCTCATTGAATGAGGGGTTTGTCTCTATATGTATGTAGCATTTTTCATGTTAGAACTAATTTTGAGCTATTTTTCAGGGATGGACCCTTTACGAGATACTGAAGTATGTACCTGAACATAATTGGATTGCCTATGAACAAGCTCGATCTCCAAGCAAACCCTGTTTTAGCCAAAATGGTGATAAGCCAGGTAGTCTATACTCTAGGATCCCTTTCTCATTATTATTACCAATTTTGTGAGGTGATGGTTTTGATTTATATTTGCTTATTTATGGCTTCTTTGGTGGGTTTCTTGAGTGGCTAATACCATACAATCATATAATCCGTTTGATTTTTTCGGACCCCAATGGAGACAAACATATAATTGGACAATCTAGTTAATCTTCTCTCATTAGAGATACAAAAATTAGAGTTCTTTATTCTATATGGTAGCCCACCTTAGATGTAATACTTACTATGCAAGTAGTACCATACGAAAGTTAGAGTTCTCTATTCTATATGAGCTAATTAATAGTATTAACTTTCTTTCTTCAGGTTGAGATTGAAGTGTAAAATTGGAGCAGCTCAAGTCAAGTAAGCTCAAAGAGATCATTCTGAAAAAGAAGTTGGAACTGGAGGACAAGCCGTTGGATGCTCCACCCGACACGGTAGGTGCTGCTGCCTTGGCACTACACTATGCAAGTATGGGAGAACGTTAGTGGCAAAGTTTCTCTCGATCACGACTATTTGATTGTATCAGCTTTTGCTATCTTTCAATGTAATTAGCTAGAATGCAGCAGCCATTAAGCTAGCTAGAATGCCTTCTAGATACATGAATGTATAGATGATTGACAAATGCTAACTTTTTTGGTACATTAGATGGTTGAATCAGAGTATTCCAATGCCTAAATCTTATATTGTGCATTATTTTTTAGCAAATATTTCAAGTAAAAAACCGAAAGTGATCAAACAACATTCAATTACATTACGTTGTATGAACACGCATATATCGTTAATCGCACAACAAATCAATTTTAATCATACAACGGTACCTATAAAATTTTTGTCGTCTCTTTAATACTCACACAACAGAATAAATAGGTATCAGTTGTCCAATGTTAAATCACACAACGGTTCCTATATTTTTCTGTTGTATGAGAAGTTAACCAATAACAGTATGGTATTACTTTCGTTGTCTAAGTGTCATTTTTCTGTTATGTGAGAAGTTAACCAACAACGGTCCATACTTATTTCTGTTGTCTGACCACCATCGAAACAACAATAGAATGCGCCGTATTCAATTTCTGGCATTGACATGCACATAATTGGTGCAACGGTAATAAGCAGTGCGTTGTATGAGTGTGCTCATCACACAACATTGAGATAGACGACAGACATGGTCCACATCACACAACAGATTTCCACCGTTGTGTGATGCAGTTTTTGTAGTAGTGAAGTTTTCTCATTTGACCTCCCTTCAATTTTTTCTCCTCAAACTCTCAAAATTACCCTTCAATTTTTCTTCAAAATTACCTTTCAATTTTTCTTTTCTTAAGAATAATAAATTAAGAAAAAAAAACAAAGGTTAACTTAAACCTGCCACTATCGGTTCCATCCAACTTAAAACTTTTCCAATACAATTGTATGCTCAAACATGTTGCTAATCAATGAATTGACTATAGTTAAGTTCTTCACATATTGGTATTTATCATCTTGGATTATAAAAAATTGCTATGTATCATCAAAAGATAATCAATGGATTTCATTTTTGTGAAAGAAAAATCTAGGGTTTTTGTCCATTTACCCCATTTTTAGATATTTTTTTCCCACTTACCCTATTAAGTTTTTATAATCCCCTCTTACCTAAAACACTCTAAGGAGGTCTTCCCTAATACCCCATTAAGATTTTTTTTTTCTTAAATAATTTTTAAAATACCATTTTACCCTCACCCCTTTGAAACTTAGAGAGAGAGAGAGAGAGAGAGAATGGAAGAGAGAGAAACCATAGGAGACTTTACCGGAGCCCTGTCATCGGCCACCAGAATCCGGCCAACTTTCGCCGAATTTCAGTCACCAGCCGTCTATTGCCCCCCAATAGACGACTATCAGTCATGTATTGCCTCTCAATAGAAGCCTATTGCCCCCCAATAGACGTCTATTGGGAGGCAATAGAGGTTTATGAAACCTCGCTAAAAAATTTTATATGTTTTCAAGGTAGCTTTTTCCTCTCCGAAACTAACCATTTTTCTTGTTCTCTTTCAGGATGAGTAACGTGAGCAAATTGGACTTTGCTCCATTGGGAACAACTGGCTCTGAATATCACAAGTGAGTTCGTGATATCCGCTAGCATCTCAAGGCCGATGGAATCCTAGATACTATTCTCGAGCCTAATCAGGACGTGCTAACTGTTGAGCAAGCTCAAGCTTTGGAAGCAAATAGAGCAGCCTTAGAGGCAAATAAGGCGAAAGCCATCATCTGAATGACTTGTCATATGGATGATTTGCTCTAGTACGAGTGTATGAATGAAGAAGATCCCAGAAGGCCGTGGGTCTCACTCGAAGAAAGATTTGGCAACGTCCATGACTCCCTGCTTCCTGACCTAGAAGTGAGAAGGCCGTGGATTTCAAGTCAGTTCTTGACTACAACTCGGAAGCACTTCGCATTAAATCCTTAATGGAATTATGTGGTAAAGAGATCACAAATGCGATGTTGATTGAGAAGACTCTCTCTACCTTCCTCGTCTCAGCATTGATGGTTGCTAAGAACTATCGAATTGTTGTTACTGCAGGACGAATCACAAGGTTTCATGAGCTCATTGGAGCTATGAATGTCGCTGAAAAGCATGACAACATCCTTATGAAGAACTATAATTCGAGATCCGTGGAAATAGAGCATATTCCGGAATCCAATTATAGTCACGCCCCTTAGAGAAGGCGCCAAGATCAAAACCCTAACCTTAGGAATACTTCTGGACTTTCTGGTCCATATAATCGCTCTACTTGGGAAGGTAATAGCCAAAATAGGCGAACACGGAACTGAAGAGGTCAACGTGGAAAGAGAGAGGGAGGCAACGCCTCTGGCCATGTTGGTGGCGCCACCAACACTAAGAGCCATTTAAATGACGCTTTCAAAGCGCCTCAATCAATGGAGTTTGAGTAAAGAGATGTATGTTCTCGATTTGGAGTGTCTGATCATTGGGCACACATTTGTAGAGCTCGTGAAGAAATTATCACCGCCTACAAAGCATATTGTGAAGCAAGAGAAGCTTGCAATGTGGAATAAGAAGATCAAAAAGATGATCTAGAGTGAAGGGTTGAAGACTACAAATCTAGCTGGGATCAATAGATCGCCAATTCTGTCTAAGTCTTTATTTTTCCAAGAGATGTAATAGGCAATTGCCATATATTTTTGGAGTAAATGCCAATGGTTTGGTCTTTCTTCAAAGTAGGCTTACCCAAAGTAAGTGTGATGTCTTGGAAGGTTCTGAGATTAGTGGTACTTAAGCGAGCCTTGCTCCACCGACATCTCTCTACTCACCTGGTCACATTTATTTTGGAATTACCGAAAGAAGTTAGGCGACTACCATTGTTTTGCATTAGCTAGCATTTTGGATTAGATTTTCTTTGGTCAAAGAGACAATGATGTAACTCCATTGGCTTATGAATAAAATTTTGAGTTCTTTTCATTATGACTCCATTTTGATTCTGAGCATATGACTTTGTGACTACGATGGCTGGGCCATCAGTATTAATTCAAGGATATGGAATAGCCCAAGTTCCACTTGCCAAATGGCACCTTAATTACTGTCACAAAAACTCTCTACGCTCCTAGGACCAATCGCACCTGTGAATAGCCAACGGATTTCATGCAAAAACGTATGTAGAGAACGGAAATGGGTTTTTTTGCAATACCTCTAATGATTGCGAACAAATGAGCATCTTAGAGAAGTTTATGTGTCTCTCTAGTGGACTCTATGTCACTATTCGAGCTATTAATCCAATAAAATTTATGAGAGAAGATCTCTTGGATATAGACACATATTGGCTTTGTCAAGACATGATAGATCATCCTAGTCATGATATGATGATCCGTCTACTAAAGACTTCACATGGACATCATTTCTTTCGAGCGAAATGAAGCATGAATCAAAAGTTGATTTCTGAACTAAGTGTGACCGACGCAGCTGCCTAGGGCACCGCCTCCGTCCATCACCAGCCTAGGGCTGGCGCAGTCCCTATCCATGACGCCATGGATGGTGTCCATCATGGTGATGGCGCCCTAGGTGATGTTGCAATCACCAACTTGCCTCAAATAGCATTTCAGACGCTCAGGCCTAACCAAAATTCTCATTGGTTGCTTCTAAAGCCTCTCACTCGTTTTACAAAGCCCGTTCCTTAGGGAAATTAGGACTGAGACCGTCCTATGCAAAGGATATGAAAATACTCATTATGTTCTTACATGGAACCCATGGGGATTCTATGGACTGATTCAACAAACTTGCGGACTTTTAAAATATCTCATGATGATTGGTTGACACGCAAACACGCTGGTTACGTGTTGTGCTATTGTCTACTTGTAATGTTGCTTATGCTACACTCCTAGCAAATATCATATGACAACGGGCTCACTCCCCAGATCATCCTATTCCGTCCATTAGACTTGACGATGCTAGAGAGTTTACATCGAAGATTTTCGATGGATATTGCAATGGGATTGATGTTGGACATCATATTCTCATGAACACACCTAAATGGTCTTGCGGAAACGACTACGATAGTAGTCCGGACTTTGGTAATGTGGATCAATCTCCTAATATCCGCTTGGGGTGATGCAATATCGCATGCAGCTATGCTAAATCATCTACGACCCACCGCCACTCAACCTACCTCTGCGTTATAGCTATTGACTGGGTACAAAAATCGTACTTATGCATATTTGAGTGTGCTATTTATATTCCAATTGCGCTGCCATAGCGCTCTATGATGGGTCCTCACAGACGAATGGGCAACTATGTTGGATTTGAGAATCCAACAATTGTCCGTCACTTCATGCCCTTGCTAGGCGATCTCCTTACCGCTAGATTTGCGGATGTCACTTTGATGAGACAGTCTTCTCATCTTTAGGGGGAGATAAGAACACAGATGTTTAGCAGGAACGACAGGAATTGTCGTGGTCTGTCCTCACTATGTCTCATCTCGATCCCTACTAAAGTGACGAGATCACAAATATGTTGCAAACATGCCTGCAAGGAAGGAAGTCCCTACAAGAGGACATAGCGCCACCCTACACGGAGGTAGGCATAACGCCAACGCCAAAGAGAGTGGCACTCTGGCGTTACACGCCATGGCCCCAGCTAGGATGCTTGAGAGGCCCGTGGGTTCAAAGGATGCTTTGACACACTCTAATCCTTTAATCATCGACACTCAAAATCCATCTCATGAGAATCTTCCGGGTTATGGTTATCGTTGGGGGACGCTTCAACATCAGAACCTATTCCTGAGAATATAAAGCTCTATGAAACTTACACTAGTCTACATGAGACGTGGGATAAAAACTCCATCATAATTGATGATGTAGTTGCGCATGAGTTTGTTGTGTCAGATGATATCGAACCACGCTCTGTTGATGAATGAATGCCAACGTAGAGAAATTTGGCCTAAATGGAAAGATGCGATCCAGGTTAAGTTGGATTCTCTAACGAAGAGGAAGGTTTTCGAGCCAGTGATGCCAACACCTCCTAACATAAAACCTATTGACTAATGGGTCTTCGTTAGAAAGCGTGATGAGAAAAAGAGATGGCAATCTTGCCTTATGGCGTAAGGCTTCTCACAAAACGCCCTGGAATCGACTACGATGAGACATATTCTCTCGTAATGGATAACATTGCACTCCACTACCCTGTCAGTTTGGTAGTTTCCAAAGAATTGAACATGCAGCTTACAAATGTGGTCACTACGTATCTATATGGGGATCTAGATATGAAATATACATGAAGGTTCATGGTGAACTTCATTTACCCAAGTCAAGTGGCTCTAGACCACGGAACGCGTTTACAATAAGGTTGAAACGCTCACTAAAGTGACTACTTGATTGAGAAGGGATATGCCCACGCTTTTCCATAATAAGTTTCGGATTCTATCGCGGTTCATGTTGAACATGATTTTCATTAGAAGCCCTTAAAGAGTTAAGGGAAACCGCTGAACACTTGAAATCTGAGTTTGAGATGAAGGATTTTGGGAGAACACGATTATGTCTCGGTTTGGAACTTGAGCATCGTGTTGATAGATGCTTAGGCATTTTGACAAGGTCAAACCTTCAAGCACCCCCATGATAGTTCGTAGTCTTGATCCTGAAAAGGATCATCTTCGTTCGAAGGATGATAATGAAGATGTGCTAAAGGCAGGAGTGCCCTACTTGAGTACAATAGGCGCATTATTGTACTTAGCTCAATGCACAAGATCGAACATCTCATTTGCCATGAACTTGTTAGCTAGATATAGCTCTGCGCCAACGTGACGCCATTGGATTGGTGTAAAAGATATCTTTCGATACTTAAGATGTATGATTGATATGAGCTTGTTCGATCCCTACAAAGAGATGATGGATTCGGACCCATCACACACCAGGAACGCTGCCAACACTGGCCTGCGTCACTATTCCCATCCCAAAACGATATGTGTTTTGGAAGGTTTTGCTGATGTTAGGTATCACTCTTACCCACACAAATGTCATTCCCAAAATGGCTAAGTGTTCACCATGGGTAAAGACCGTGATATCTTGGAGGTCTACAGAAATAGACCCTAGTCGCTATATCTTCGAACAATGCAAAGATTATTGCTCTTCACAAAGTGGTTCGTGAATGTATATGGATTGGATCCATAATTACGCATGTTAGAACAATTGTGGTTTGAAGTCTACCACAGATGAGCCTACGAGCATTTAAGATAATGCTGCTTGTTTTGAATAAAGAAGCAAATGCTACATCAAAAGCGACAACACCAAGCATAATCAACAACAACAGACTCTCCTAGGTTCGATCTGAGGACAGTGTGGCAGGCTTGCTCACTAAGTCATTGCCTAAATTCCACTTTCGAGAAACATGTTGGTAGCATCTTTTACGGAAGTTATCCGAACTCCCATGACCGTTGTCATCAGGGGGAGATGCAGACATCATGGGGAGATGTCTACATGTATGGTCTCGAAACTTGAAGGGTGTGTTGTGCTCTTTTTCCCCTTCGACCGAGGTTATTTTTGTCCCACAAGGTTTTTGTTACTCGTTAAGGTTTTTAATAAGGCAACGAGAGGAGCACCACGTTTGGGCGACACAAGGGAGAGTGTTCAAGTAAATCCAAAATATGTATCTGGCCCAAACTAGAGGTTACTTGCTCTAGTTGAAATAGAGTTTATACTAGAGATATTCTCGGATACTCTTAGGAGATATCTAATCAATGTACGATTATGTTTTCATATACAATTCTATCTTTATGCTTGTAATCCTCTAGGGGAATACGATAAGGAGATCCCCTATCCCCATATCTTTTTCTCTTTGTTTCGGAAGGGTTATCTGGTCTTTTACACAATGAGGATAGGTTGGCGTTGATCAATGGTGTGAAAGTGGCGCCTACGGCACCTCCCATTTCCCACCTGTTATTTGCTGATGACAGCCTCCTTTTTGTTAATGCATCAGTCCAAAAATGTGTTGCTTTGAAACAATGTTTGCTTCTGTATGAAAGTGCAGCAGGTCAACGTATTAATTTCCAGAAGTCAGCATTATCCTTTGGACCCAATGTATCTGAACAGGTACAGAATGATGTGAGGGCTATTCTTGATGTACCGGTTGTTGATTTCCATGAGAAGTACTTGGGATTGCCGACAACAATTGGGAAGAATAAAAAAGAGGTCTTCAAAAAACTGAATGAAAGATTGGATGTACATCTTCAAGGCTGGCAAGGGAAGTTTCTCTCCAAAGCGGGTAAGCTTGTGTTAGTGAAAGCTGTTGCTCAAGCTATTCCCACTTATTCAATGAGTGTTTTCCAGTTGCCTATTGGGGTGTGCAAAAAATTCCAATCAAAGGTTTGCAAATTTTGGTGGGGGAAGGGAGGAGACACGAGGGGTATTCATTGGTGTAATTGGGACAAACTATGTAAAAGGAAGGAAGATGGGGGCCTTGGATTTCGAGACCTGCGAGCTTTTAATCAAGCTATGTTGGCGAAGACGATTTGGAGGATCTTTTGGGGCAGAACGTCGTTAGTAAGTTCACTCCTTCAAGCCAAATATTTTCCAGGAACGTGTTTTTTGAATGCAACATTAGGGCGTACACCCTCTGCTATTTGGAGGGGTTTCATGTGGGGAAAACAAGTATTGGATGGAGGGACAAGGTGGAGGATCGGCGATGGGAGGAGAGTAAGTATTCGTTCTGATCGATGGATTCCTAGCCCGGTAAGTTTTAAAGCTGTGAGTCCGCTTCAAGTACCCGCACTGTAACGTCCCGTATCTTAATTTACCTGTTGACTAGTCATTTGGACGGTAAACAACAATTACTTTCACTTTTACTGTCGTTTCGATACTTTTAGTGGCCCTAAATTGTTGACTTTTTGTTCGGGTCAAAATTTGAGAAAATGTTCTTCATGAAAGTTGTAGAGGACGTTAAACCGAGCGCGTGGATATCTAGTACGTAAAAATCGGAGTTCGTATGCGAAAGTTATAAGTGAAAATGTGAATGTTACTGTTCATGGTAACTTTCTATATATATAGAAAGTTACTGTGGTAGATTTCCATTTCCGGAAATCTACCTTCTCTCTCCTCTCAGCCAAACTCTCTTCTTTCCCTTTCGGGTCCTTCTTCCACCCTTCGATTCCGGGCATTCCGGCCACCAACCGGCGTGCAGCCGGCCACCACAAGAGCTCCTCCCTCCCCTCTGCACCCTAGTAGCCTTAGGTTGTGGCGATTTGGCCGAGAAACCTTGAATCGAAGCAAAGTTCCTCATAGGTGCAGTTTGGCTTTTTCAGGCAAATCTTCCATTTCCGGCCGTTTCCGACCACCAAATTGGGACCGTAGGAGCGCCTTGAGCCGGCGAACGTTTCCCCTAAGGCCTCTTGCTCCGATTTGCATCGTGGAGGTCGAATCGACGAAGAACATCCTAGGGTCCGAAGCTTGATTTCTGGGTTTTCTTCATCGACTTAATCCGAGCTCTTAAAGGTAAAATTGGGACTTGTTGCAGTTGACAAGTTTGTTGGATTTGTTGTTTTGCAGCTACTGTCAATTTTTGGTGGCCATCGGAGGTGGTGGCCTCCGGCGCGTAAGTCCCACGCGCAGCCACTGTGGGTGGCGCGTGGAGGCGTGTTGGGCTGTGTTGTAATTCCAGTTTTTAGCCCATTAAATCCTATAAATATTGTGGAGCTTGTATATGAAATTTGGTGAATTTTGGAGAAGCTTGGAATTAATTATGAATTTTTGAAGTTTAGGGTTTCGATTATCGAATTACGAGAATCCGGCCGTCGGATATCTCTCGGGTCTGCCTTGGAACCTTTAAATTAACGTATTGGTATTAGTGGTATAATTTGGGTTGCATCCGAGGAGAAGTGGAGATGTAATTATGAGGAATTGATTTTAGGAATCGTATTAATTTGTTGAATAACTATTCACGGAATATAATTGTGTACAGGACGACGTACCGAGCTATTGCTCGATGACGGAAAACGAATGCGTGATCGTCGGAATAGTACTGTGAGTGGACTTTTATTTTTTTAAATATTGATGCATGCATTTATTTTCTTAAATAATGCTCTAGTTTTAATCATATTACTTATTGAGCAAATGATTTGATTTTCGGAAATTCGATCTCGGTTTATCTCGTGGATTTGCTCTCGATAATGAGTTTCAAAGGTTGATTATGATTTATAATATTATTTGACAAATTGGTTATTTCCGAGGTAATTTTCCGGAATTAAGTATATTTCTAATTGCCGATTTAAGTTCCTGGAAGATTCTCGAGATGAGTTTCGATGGAGTTGGATTTTCTCATTTATTTATTGACTGTCGGTTTTGGCATCGGGAGTGCCTAATTAAGGATTTTGGATTTGGTTGGTTTCTTGGAGATTTTGAGAGATTTTTGGAAATGGGATTTGCTTATACTAATTTCCGGTTTCGGTTACGGATTTGAGAATATTTTGGGCGTGTGGGACACGCCGTCGATTTATTCTATTTCTCACTTATTTATTTTGAGATTGAGAGTAGTCTTGGCGTGCGGGGTCACGTCGTTCAATACATGGTTTCTATCTCGTGAGAAATGTGGGGAAGCTACATGGATTTACTGGTTTTCGATGATTTTTCCTCACCATACGCGGGTCATGTGATTTGGTCTCCTCCTCACAGACTTTGTGTTTGTGAGTGGTAGTTGAGGTAGCTTATTCTCCTCCTCACTTACTTTGTGTATGTGAGTGGCAGTCGAAGTGATTTATTCTCCTCCTCTCGTGGGTGGCAGTCGAGGTCATATTCTCCTCCTCACACAATCTATGTGTGAGTGGAAGTTGAGGTTATTAGTTCTCCTCCTCGCACAATCTATGTGTGAGTGGCAGTCGAGGGTAGGTAGAGCCTGGGAGGCTCCATTACCCGTATGGTGATATTTCTTCCCCATATCCTATCATTACTTGACTAGCGGGGCCTAGTCTGATTTCCGTTTAACCAGCGGGGCTGGTCTTATTCTGTTGAGTATCGGAGTTTCCATCCTTCCTTTCAGTTGTTTGGGACTAGCGGGGCTAGTCGGATTTCTTGAGCGGAACTCCTTTTGTTTCGTTTTCCTAAATCAGTGCATGCATCGGAAGATTTTTTAATAAATTAAATGTGGGAAAGTATAAAATCTCTTTTGTTTAAAATTGCTTATTTTGTCCACTCACACTAACGTGTTTTCAATACTTTCCCCTGGGCCCTTCGGTTTCAAATGCCCAGTTTGCAGGCGAATTAGTGAGGTCGGGCGTACACAGAGTTGAGGCATAGTCAACAGCATGGCTTCCGCGTTTGCCTTTGAGTTAGGTTGTCCTTATTTACCTTTCTATTTGAATTGCTCTGATTACCTATGGGATTTATGTCTTTCAAGTTGAGGTTTGTGTTTTGTGAATTGGAGATTGATGTTGAGTTGGGGAGCAGGGTGGCTCCAGAAGTATAAGGATGATTTGATTTAGAAGTGTAAATGCTTTCTACAGGTTTTGGGTAGCCCATTTTAGGAGAAGTTCCGCTAAATTTTTGGTAGAATTTCTTCTAAGGTGGGCCCCGCAAGGCCACTTAGGATTTCAGGGTGAAATCCGGGGCAGGTCCTGTCACGCACAGCAAAAAGTTGAGTCCCTCTTCACAGCGTCGGGTGCATGGAATGTCCCCTTGATTAAAGAGGCCTTTTTGTCACATGAAGCTGATATGATACTGAGCTTGCCACTAGGTTTGAGAAACATTCCCGACAAACTTGTTTGGCATTATACCAAGAATGGGGTGTATAGTGTGAAATATGGCTACTGGGTGGCCAAGGAGTTGCAAGATCGACAAAAGGGATCTGTCGCTAGTTCCAGCTCTAATAGGAGTAAGGAGGTGTGGGGGAGAATTTGGAGTAGTAATATTCTACCCAAGGTTAGGGTTTTCATGTGGAGAGCACTGCATGGCTTTCTACCATGTGCTATAAATCTACAACACAAACGAATTATTGATGATCCAAGATGCTGGCAATGTGGTGATCCACGGGAATCAGTAATACATGCGTTGTGGGACTGCCCGAAGGCAAAGCAAGTTTGGAAGAAGACTTTCTTGAATGGGGTTTGTAAAGTTTGGCAGGAACCATCTTTCTTCGACCTTGTGCATCATGTACTATCTACTGCAATTGAGGATGAGTTTAATCACTTTTGCTCCATTGCATGGTGGATCTGGAAAAACATAAATCTCCACAGGCATGGTGAGAAGATTCTAGAACCCTCTGAGATGGTGAGTTCTGTCAGTGAGTGGTTGCAGCAATATATAAAGGTCACGCATTCCAAGCATGATGCAATCTGTAATGGAGAGCAGGTTGGCAATGTCTCCAACCGGATTGAATGGACCCCCCCCTGTAATGGGCCACCTCAAACTCAATTTCAACGGTGCATGCGACTTGAAGAATGGAATTAGAGGTATGGGAGTAATTTTCAGAGACTATAGAGGAATTATGAGAGGTGCACTGGCTGTCCCACAGGTTGGCCACCTCCCCCGAAGATCAATTGAAGCATTGGCATTATTGCATGGCCTTAGATTCGCAGCCCATGTTGGTTTCGCTCACATTGAAATCGAAGGTGATGCACTCTCAGTTATCAATAGCCAACATGATAGTTCGGAGGATTTGAGTTTTGAAGGTCATTTAATTGATGAAGTTAAGTCTTTAATTCAGTCTTTTCATTTTTGTAGTTGCCATTTTGTGAAACGGGAGGGGAACAAGGTTGCTCACCGGTTAGCAAAAGAGGCTTTAAAACTTAGTCAACCGTTACTTTGTTTGGAGTAGGGGCCTATTTGGCTCCATCAGTCTGTCAGTATGGATTTCCAGTGTGAAGTCTAGTTGGGTCGATTGTCCTGCGATAATATCCAAGTTGGTGCTCTTGCGGACTTTTGCTCCACAACTCATTGTAATTCATTCATTGTTAATGAAGTTCCTATTTGATCAAAATAGACTCCTATTATCAATTAAAGTACGACTTAATTCTTTCCTAATTCAGTTTTCCTTCAACTAAGATCTTTTATTTTATTACAAGAATGACTAAAAATTCGAAAAAAGGGAAGAAGAAGACATCTTTACGTATGATCATCCCCGCATTAAGATCGAGATGAACATGTTTTTCCAACTATTTTAATGGTGACTTTGACAATCTTCGAACCACAAGCGAAGTCCGCTTCACCCTTGAAGAGTCGGTGCAGAGGGGCAGTTACGTCATTCACACATTTGATGTTACCGTATCAGAAAACGCCACGTACCGTAGAAAATAAAGTTAAAAAGGTGAAAAATAAGGAAGAGCTCCATGAAAATGGTAGGCGTCTGGTAAACGCTACAGGAATAAATAAAAAAAGAAAAATGCAGGAAAAAATGGAGCCGCCCCAGAATCAGATTGTGATCTGGGTAAAGAATGAGGGGCGCTTGAAATAGAAAGAATAACATTCTATATTGGAAGCTGTTGTAGATCTTTTGTGTGTTTGTAAATCGGAAACAAAAAAAAAAAAAAATTGAGTGAAAAATGGTGACGGAGGATTGTTGGCCAACAATGGATCTACTGCGGTCGGAGCCAATGCAATTGGTGCACCTCATCATTCCGATCGAATCGTCTCGCCGCGCCATCTCCTACCTCGGCGACCTTGGCCTTTTTCAATTCAAAGATGTTAGTCCCTCTCTCTCTCTCTCTCTCTCATTACTACACATTTCAACTTTATGCTGTAAATTCATGTCTGCATTTCTATGTTATTTGAAGCTCAATGCGGAGAAGAGTCCTTTCCAGAGAACATATGCCGCTCAGGTACATTCATCTCCTATATAAAAAGCTTAATCAATATGGCAATTTCATGTCTATATTAGAAGATGTTCTACAACACGAGGTTCGCAATCTGTGCGCAATTGCCTTGGTTTTGGTGATTTTGTAAGTAGTTGGCGAGAAAGTTTGGTACATTGTGAAATCGTTGGGTTGAATATGAGATTGATGTGTGTGCTTGTGTAGATCAAACGATGTGGGGAAATGGCTCGAAGGTTACGTTTCTTCAGAGATCAGATGAACAAGGCTGGTTTGTCACATTCAACAATGTCTACAATGAGCGATGATGATAATGATCTTGATCGCTTGGAGGTAGTTTGAGAAGTTGAGTTGCTGTTTTGAGTTTTTGAGACTATTGTATTGATCAACTTCTCTTTTGGGGGAGTGTGGCCAGGTTAAACTCACTGAACTTGAAGCTGATCTATTAGAAATGAATTCAAACAATGAACAATTACAACGCACTTATAGTGAGCTATTAGAATACAAGCTTGTACTGCAGAAGGTACGACTTCTTTTCTAACTGCTATTGCACTGACTTATATAAGATCATTGTTTGAATTTAGGTTCATGTGATACTGAGAACCACTATGCCTCAACCATCATCACATTATTTCTGATAGCTAATCTATTCTGGAACTGAGATATTTCTTATTACATGGCTAAACCCTTTTACTCTTTTCAGGCTGGCGGGTTTTTTTGTTCAGCTCAAAGTAGTGCCACAGCTCAGCAAAGAGAAATTGAAGTGCAGCCCCTGGGTGAAAGATCCATTGACAGTCCATTATTACTCGAACAAGTGCAGCTTTGCACTTTTCTATTTCGTTTTTTTCGTTTGTGCTAAATTCTTATTCCTTTGCCCTTTAATGATGCTTAGTGTTTTATCTGCTGTAGGAAATGACAACAGATCCATCGAAGCATGTAAAGCTTGGGTCCGTGAGTGGTCTTGTTCCAAGAGAAAAGTCTTTGGCATTCGAAAGGATTTTATTTCGTGCCACCAGGGGTAATGTATTTCTGAAGCAAGCTGTGGTCAATGGCCCTGTTGTTGATCCTGTGTCAGGAGAGAAGGTGAATACTCAATTGTCATTTCAATGTTCAAGATATAGGTTTAGTTATGGTGGTGTGACAATGCATGGTGATTTACATGCATGTTTATCTTTTTTTTGTTCTTAAATTTTACTTCCACTCAAAGTTCTATTTTCGAGTAGATATGTTCCTCTTATGTATGTATAAGCCTTACTCAGACTGAACTTGATGGTTTACTTCCTGCATGCTATATATATATATATATGTATGAAAAATTTCTCATGGTGTTTTTGTACATATATATATATACGTTCTAGATTTCACTCTCTTCCCACAGGATGGTTAATCTATCACAAGTTCTTCCCTGTTTCTTTGGCGAAATTGATAAACTATTGTTTTACAGGTTGAGAAAAACGTATTTATCATCTTCTATTCTGGCGAAAGGGCAAAGAATAAAATTCTGAAAATATGTGAGGCTTTTAGAGCAAACCGTTACCCATTTACAGATGACTTGGGAAAACAATTTCAGATGATTACAGAGGTAGCCGGTGTTCTTTTCAGTAATCTTTTTCTTTGTGTATACCAAGAGCTTTAGGATACTACAAATGTTTATATCAACTTTTTCCTTGTGTGTGTATTTGAGAAAACAGAGATGATGACCTTTCCTTTTCCAATTTATTGTTGTTAAGCTTTTGATTATTGTCAGGAGTTCTGATCCAGTAGCTATGGTCTGTTCACAAGTTGCATTTAGAATTGTCCTGCAACTGACATGTCATTGGATGGTCTCATTTTCCCTCTAATACCAGCATAATAAGTAAATTTTTTATTGCTTAAACTGCATCAATTATCAATCGCAGACATGGTCTGGTTCGATATCTGGGTAGTATATGAAAATGGGCTTGTGTCTGTGCGTTAATGTATTTCTAGGTAAGTTTTTTACTATAGGGTTTAGTCTGTAAATCTGAATCTAAAATCAACAAAATCTCAAACATTTTGAGCTCATAAGAGATAATAGTAGCGTTTTGGCTGAAATAGCTTGAAGCACAGTCATGCAGAGAAATAGCGTTCTGAGGTTGGTAAATTTGCTAGAATAAACCATCACTCTGTAACAGTAATACACTCTGTTTAGTCTATATGTGGATACAACATTAAGAGCAGTCACTGTACAATCCAAATGCTATAACCACTTTAATTTCTAGGTGTCTGCAAAACTTTCAGAGCTGAAGTCTACCATAGATGCTGGACTATTGCACCGGAACAGTTTATTACAGACAATTGGCCATCAATATGAGCAATGGAACCTTCTGGTTTGTTGAGTTCTTTTTTATTTTCCAATACTCATGCATCTAGTGTTTCTCTCTTCACTGTCTGAATTTGTAGACTGATGCGTATCCTGTCGTGAATTTGGTCATAATCACCGAGTATAATTTTTGTGCACTATGTGTTATTTCTCAATTACTTGATAGGTAAAGAAGGAAAAATCCATCTACCACACCTTAAACATGCTCAGCATTGATGTGACAAAGATGTGTCTTGTTGCAGAAGGTTGGTGTCCTGTATCCGCATCAATTCAGGTCTGCTCATTTATCCTGTAAGAGTTTCCTGGTGAAACACAGAACATTATATTCATTAATAAAAATTTGAATTGAAGTATTGCCAAGTGCAATGCATTTTGAAGAAATATTTATTAATGCAAGTCTGAAATTTACAGATCCAAAACGCATTGCAGCAGGCAACCTTTGATACCAACTGTCAAGTTGGGGCCATATTCCAGGTTTTGCAGACAAAGGAATCGCCACCAACATATTTCCGTACAAACAAATTTACTTCTGCTTTTCAAGAAATTGTTGACGCATATGGGTAAGTCAGTTTTGTAGGTTATGTCTCTACAAGATGTAGGACACACGAAGGTTGTATCATTTCATGGAAGAATTTGATTAAAATACTATCATCACAGGGTTGCCAAGTATCAGGAGGCTAATCCTGGTGTATACACCATTGTCACTTTCCCTTTCCTTTTCGCTGTGATGTTTGGAGATTGGGGGCATGGTATTTGCTTGTTGCTGGCAACACTATATTTCATCATCAGGGAGAGGAAGTTTTCTAGTCAGGTAATGGTGCATGGCTTTCTGACAGAAGATTGTCGACTCTTTCCTTTAATTATTGCTGTGTTCTACAACTTCTACTTACTTAGATTTGTTGACAAACAGAAACTTGGGGACATTATTGAAATGACGTTTGGTGGCCGTTATGTTATTTTTATGATGGCGCTGTTCTCAATTTACACAGGATTGATATATAATGAATTCTTTTCAGTCCCATTTGAAATATTTGGGCCTTCTGCCTATGGGTGCCGTGACCCATCCTGCAGGTACACAATCTTTCTGAGATACTTGAACATATTTTTGGTATACCATTCCCATTTGAGTTGATTATACTAGTTTCTCTGTTTTATTGCAGGGATGCCACTACAGCAGGTTTGACTAAGGTGCGTGACACCTATCCATTTGGTGTGGATCCTAAATGGCACGGTTCCAGGTCTGAATTACCCTTTCTTAACTCGTTGAAAATGAAGATGTCAATCCTACTTGGAGTAGCCCAGATGAATCTTGGAATTGTATTAAGTTACTTCAATGCAAAATATTTTGCGGATAAGCTGAATATCTGGTAAGCTATATTGCTTAACTTGATTATGCATGTGTATGTGGTACTTAGTAGAATAGTTAGCCGAATGATCCTATCTTCAAGAAAGTTGAGATTTTGAATATGGACGTCCAACATTTGTTTGCAAATGGATGTGCACTACTCCCTTTTCCTCTTGTTTTCAGTCTTCCAAATTTCTGACTACTTCATGTTTAAGTGTTGTAAGTTGGTTTCTAAATGTTAACTATGAAGTGATTATAACTAACCATGTTTCTGTAGGTACCAATTTGTTCCTCAGATGATATTTCTAAACAGTCTGTTTGGCTACCTTTCACTCCTCATTATTGTGAAATGGTGCACTGGTTCAAAAGCTGATTTGTATCATGTAATGATATACATGTTCCTGAGTCCTTTCGAAGATCTGGGTGAAAATCAGCTCTTTTGGGGGCAAGGATTCCTTCAGGTTTTATTCTCTTTTCTTGGATTGTGCCAAAATTTTCAAAACAGTATGATATAATGGTGCTTATCTTAAAAGTTCCCTGTTTCTAATCACCAGGTTCTATTATTACTATCCGCTCTTGTTGCTGTGCCATGGATGCTGTTTCCGAAGCCTTATTTCTTGAAAAAGCAGCATGAGGAGGTAGGTACGCTTGAAACTATAATGTTTTCAATCTAGTCTAAGATATGGTTCTTGCTCCTAAAATCCCTCATTTATGCATTGGAATTCCCTTTTCTTTACATCCTATCATTGCAATCTCTTGATACCCTGTTTCGTCAGAGGCACCAAGGTCAATCATACGCGTTGCTTCTGACTGGGGAGGACCCTCTTGAAGATGACCAGGAAGACAACCACAATTCAAAAGGTCATGAGGAATTTGAATTCAGCGAGATCTTTGTACACCAACTCATACATACCATAGAGTTTGTGCTTGGAGCAGTGTCCAATACAGCTTCATATCTACGTTTATGGGCACTCAGGTGGGTGGCTAAAAACTTAAAATCCATTTCATAACATCCAAGCTTAATTGGGCATCTTAACCTTCCTGAACCTGTGTAACTGCACATCTCCAACAGTTGTTGATACTTTCAGTTTTCAATATTAGATGATGATCCTCTTGCTTGTCCTTTCTTTGCTGTGTTCAGCTTAGCACATTCAGAGTTGTCCAGTGTATTTTACGACAAGGTTCTGCTTCTAGCATGGGGGTAAGTTCTTTGTTTCACTCGTGTCATTGCTTCTGTTACAGAACCTTGAGATCTCGAAAGATCCAAGTAATTTATGATTCTCATGGGAATTACTACTGCAGGTTCAACAATGTCATTATTCTAATTATTGGCATAATCGTTTTTATAAGTGCAACTGTTGGAGTGCTACTAGTGATGGAGACCTTAAGTGCATTCTTGCATGCCTTGAGGCTTCACTGGGTGGAGTTTCAGAACAAGTTTTACGAGGGCGCTGGTTACAAATTCTGCCCGTTTTCATTTGCATTACTCAGTAGTAAGGATGAAGATTGAAACACTGCAGTTTTTGATTTGCGCAATTCTATAAATCAAGCTGTAAAATAGAAATGTATTGATGCGATTCATTATACACAGATATATACTATGTACTGTAATACGAACTGATAGAATGTATTCCTTCCACGATGTGGAGTTTTTGAGATTGAAAGAGGAAAGATGCAATACTAATGAATTTTGGGTGAGTGGGCCTTGGGCCTACTACTATACTACATTTAGGTCCAGACTTGAGGCCCATTGATATGGTATGTATCGTCTTTGTCAACAATTGATTAGACGTTTGAAAGAACTTTTCCTTGGAGGTTTGAACTTTGAACAACGTTAACAAACGTGCAAAATTCTTAAATGAGAGTACAGCTACTTGGTGCAGCTACACGAGCCCATGCTTCAATGCATTCGATGAAAAACCCGGGGAATATTAAACCTGCTAATTAACCAAAAGAACAATGATCGACATCCCTAGCTTTGACCATTGGATTTTATCTCTTCATATATTAATTAATGAACTCGATCTACATTTTCGAAAATTGTACAGTGCTTCAGAGTAATTAAATTTTAAAGTCTGAAGTTGCAAAATTACTTATTGATATACAATCACACAATGTACTAATTCAATAGAGGCTTCGAAATTTTAATAGTCGGGAACACTATAAAATGTAAGAATATCGTGTTTGTGAGAATTAAAACTCCAATAACATGACTTATTAGAGAAGACCTATGGCGGTTGATCAAATGGGCTCACAACTCTTGACTTATAATTATATGGTTGTAGACCAATTTAGTTTAGTTCCTCATTAGGGGTGACCATGGAGGAAACCAAGACTAACCTAACAAGTCTCTCCTCGATCTTCGAGTCTCTTAGATTGCCAGTTACATCAAAACGGAAACGGGGACTATTCTCAAGGTCGGCAAGTGTAGTGATCGTGGTGTATATCGGTCCCCCACGCACATCGAAATGCGAGCCAAGGAAAGGAAAGGAAAGGAAAGCAAGACTGACATATCCCCACGTTTAGCTTCCACGTCTATATGTGAATGGTCAATCCACAAACCCCCTTCCATTCTTGGTAATGCCTTTCTTCTCTAGTCCTCTACCTACACTTATATAATATGCTCCTGGTTCTTTTGAATCTAGCTAATTAAGCTAATTGTGCAACTCAGATCGGATTGGAATCGAAGCTGAAGAAAATGGCGAGAGGTAAGATCCAGATCAAGAGGATAGAGAACGTGACGAATAGGCAGGTCACCTACTCCAAGAGAAGGAACGGCCTATTCAAGAAGGCCAATGAGCTCACTGTTCTCTGTGATGCTAAGGTTTCTCTCCTCATGGTTTCCTCTTCCGGAAAGCTTCATGAATTCATCAGCCCCTCCACCACGTACGTAATTATTGAATCCATGGCTCGATCTCGTTCCGGATTGACTGCAAACCCTAGCGCTTCAATTTTAATTATGCTAGCTATTAAATTTTTGTGTATATATAGGACAAAGCAAGTGTACGATGAGTACCAGAAGCTCCTCGGAATTGACCTTTGGAAATCGCACTATGAGGTGAGATCCGATCTCTCTCTGTCCAGCTCTATTAATAGTGCAATTCTTCACTTTTTTTTTTTTAATTATATGATTGTGATAATTTGTACAGACAATGCAAGAAAATTTGAACAAGATGAAAGAGATAAATAAGAGTCTTAGGAGGCAGATCAGGTACGTACGTAATATATGCAAAAAATAATATTATTAATTAATTCTCTTACTGATTGTTTCAATCCAAGGTATAATGAGCTTGATATATATATGGTCTGTTTAATTAGTTCTTAATTTTCATAAATAGCCACAGGGTGGGCGAGTGTTTGAACGATCTGAGATTCGCTGAACTGCACAGTCTTGAGAAAGAAATGGAAAGCGCTGTAGAAGTTGTTCGTAATCGCAAGGTTGTATATATATATATATCTTTGCTCCTCTCTTGGTATCCAGTGATCTATAAATCATTATGGCTCTTATTATTTGTTTTCTAAACTAAGAAAAATATTCATTGGATGATCAAGAACTACTAAGCTATAAAGGAAGAGCTGCATACTGTGGCTTCTTTACTTATGCTTAAAGCATCTTCACTAAAACGGATTAATTACATTTCAAATGAATACAGGTACGTGCAGCAAGTTAAACAACGACATTAAGTAAATTAATTCATAGCCAAATTATATTACTGAATGAATATAGGTGCAGCAAGTTTAGGGTTTAGGTGAATAGGTGCAGCAAGTTAAACTCATGTATAGACTGTAGCGAGCTGTAAGTTCACTTTCTTTTCTTTGCCGTCTTAATTTGTTGTCAAGTTTCACTGTATAGTTTGGATCTTTTATTGTATTGATAGTATGGGGAATTGGGGATTAATTGGGTGCATCTTAAGAATAAGTGGTCTGTCTAATGTACTCCATGTATTCCATCTTTTCAATCAGATTGATAGCTTGTGTTTTGGCCACTTCAATCTTAAATCACTTTATTAAGAGCCTGTCCTCTTTTCAAGGTTTTATCAGAAATTGGGTGATTCACTGATTTGGAGATTTGATCACATGGGTTTCTTTCTATGATTCTGTCAAAGAGATAGGTGTAACTGGATATTTGTTTTTCTTCAATTGTTTATTTATAATTTTTGCGGCAAACAATCTTTCATTTCCTTCTTTATAGATCTCCTTATAAATTGTTTGAGATTTTATATGGTTTTCTATAAATGAGTATATTGCTGGCAGAGAGACCCAGCATTAACCTACCTTACCAGACTTGCTAGCTAGTTTTGTTGTCACTTCATTTTTTCTTTCTTCCTAATGTAGCTAAGTAAGCTAATATATTAACATCTGTGATGATTGACAGCTGAAGCTGATCTCCAATCAGATTGATACCAAGAGGAAAAAGGTAATCCTATTCACCGGAGTATTGGCAATCCTTTTGTCCATTAACTTTTGTTGTTGTATCCATATATGTATATTAGAGGAATCCCTCTCATTTCTCTTCATTACCTGATGACAGATTCGGAATGCAACAGAGTGCAACAGGAGACTCTATGAATATGTATGCGTTACTGTGCACTAAAGTATATTAGTCCTCGTCTACTAATTCAAACACATGTCTTTGCTTCTTTGCCATATACTTTCAGTTTTGTTTAGTCTTTTTTCTTTTTTTTCTTTTTTTCTTTTTCACATTAAGAAGCTAGATTAATGTGAGTACTTTCTTTAAACTGTATTAATCATAGGATGCAATGGAGGAACCGCACTACGGATTGGTTGACGATGGAGGAGATTATTATGATTCTGCAGTCATTGGCTACTCAGCAAATGAAGACCCTCACAATGTATTTCCTTTCAGGCTGCAACCTTCTCATCATCCTAATCTTCACCACGGAGAAGGAAGTTCAGATCTTACGACCTACTCTTTGCTTTGATCGAGTATCAAGCAAGCTGATCTCAATATCAGGTCGAAAATATAAATCTTCACCGCCAATGATGTTCAAACTGTCGTCAGTATGCATTCTATATATGTATTAAGATTAAGATGAAATTAAGCTAATTAGCTAGCATGTAGTGTACTGTACTGTGTCCAGGACATCCTGACTTGAGCCTGGCATTTTGGATCATAAAACTTTGTCCTTGATCTTTGGTTCCTGATCAGTTTGCTTATTCACTTGCATTCTTACGTACTATGTGAAAGCCAGTTGAAATGATCAGTTTCTCTAAGCCATTGTAAGCTATTTTCATTCTCTATCGAATATTCCATGTGCTTTTTTTTCCCCAAGAAAGATTGAGCTATGTCAATAATAATTAAGATGTTCAATTTTATTGAGCTGGACAGTATAACTTTCAAAATAAGAAGCATGTCTACTTGTCTTGGCTCATGTCACAAATCTAAGATAAAAGTTATTGTGAATTAATAATTTGCACGTGTGAAGGCATCGAGTTATATGTCAGTAATTATAAAGATGTTGTTTTAGAGAAACTGAATTTGAGAGGAATTTGCTGTGTATACTCATTGATAATAGGGGCCTCTTTATATAGAGGATTACAATGCATAGAATCTCAATCATACAAGGAAAGTAATTCTACATTGATTAGGATTCTAGATCCTTCTAATTAAATCCTATTACCACTAGGTCAAGTAACCTAGAGTTTGGGCTAAACACAAATTAGGTTTTCCTTGAACAGATGTTTAATTTTATTGAGGCGAACAACCTTACCTCTCAAAATAAGAAGCATGCCTACTTCTTGTTTTATCTCATGTCACAAGCTTAAGGTAAAAGTTATTGCAAATCAATAATTTGTTTGTATGAAAATAGAAAAGATAACCAATCATATAAGCGAGCTACTCATAGATAGAATAAGCAATCAGGGGTTAATACAAGGCGGCGACGTTCTTCCTTCAGGCAAGGCGGCGTCCGTGGAGCGGCGAGGTTAGGTGGCGGTGCGGAGCGGATCCTCCGCTTCGATCGTGGGTTGCGGCGAGAGGTTTCTGAATTGGAGGCCTCTCTGACCTTGTTTTTTCTGGGTTCGATCCAGCCCGTGAGTATCCTACGGTGTCGGCGTGGAGACGGTGGCTTGCGGACGACTTCGACCTCCCTGGTTTCGGCTGTTTCAGGTGCTCGAAATTGGCAGAGCTACATCGTTGTGTCATCGGAGGCATCAACGAGTCGCCGACTACTGTGCAGGTGCTAGGTTGCAGAGTGTGGGTCTGTGATCTCCGCAATGATTTGATTTGGCTGGTGGTTTTAGCTTTAGGTTGCACCGGTAGGCGAGGAAGGCCACCGGGGGTTCTGCTCGAAGTTCTGATGCAGCAGAGGATGGGCTGGCCGCCGGAGGGCCTTACGGCGGCGGAGGCGGCACGGCTGCAGTGGCCTAGGGTTTTTGCCCTATTGGCTCGGGTTTGGACTTGGGCTCTTGGGCCTGGGGTCAAGCTTGGGTGGTTGGGCACAAATCTGTGGGCTCAATTTTATGGGCTTAGGCTGATGGGGCAGGAAAACCTTCCTGTTGGACAAGATTTGATTTGGGTTGGGGCCTACGGGCTTGGACCCAGGTCGAGGCAAGCTGGGCCCTAATGTTTTAGGGTATTGAGCCTGTGTGAGGTTGGATAAACTTCTATGAGTCTTCTATGACGTTTCTAGTTTTTTGCTTGTACCACAATTGCGTGATTGGTAAGTGAGGGCTAGTTGAATGATTTCTTTCCGTAGGAGGCAAGGTTTTTTCATTCTTGTATAGGCTCGCTTAAATGTGAGCGTCCCAGTGATCTTTAATAGTGTGCTTTAGCTTAGGTAGGTTCTCCGGATTTTCTTGCCGGATTTCTTATGTAAGTTTTGGTAGACTACAGCCTTTTTGCTGTTGATCTAATGATATCAACTTCTATTTTAAAAAAAAGAATAAGCATCCACAAAAATGTGGAAGAAGCCGTTTTTAAAGCGGCCAAAGCTCAAGTCTATACTAATTTAAAAACTCATGGTTCAGATAACTGAATCGACATCAATAATCGAGTTTATCCTCCATGAATTGAGAGACTCAGTTTCACTAAATATAAATATTTGTGTAACCTAGGGGTGGAATAAAATCCCGAATTTTTTGGAGTATAATATAAAATTTCCATATTTTTCATTCGAGCTAAAAAGTAATATATATATATAAATCTTCCAAAATAAGAAAACTAAAAAGCAAAAAAAAAAGAAAAGAAAAAAGAAAGGAAGCAATATAGGACTCTCTGGTCAATGGTCAAACCCCGGGCAGTGAGGAGGAGTCCTCGCCAACCTCTGCACCTTCTGCTTCAATCCAATTCAGTTCCTCACTCTCCTCAAACGCCTCAGAGCCTTCGCCACCGCCCTGAACTCCGACGACCGCCCACGTGTCACACAACCTCTCCTATTATTTCCCTCTAAAACCCTCCCAACCCCTTTCACCTATATTTTTCGCCTCTCCCTTTTTTTTTTTTTTCCTTCAAAATTTTCTATGTGACGAAGAAGCTAGGGCGTAGACATGGCCGGGGACGCAGCTGCGGTGCGGAGCTCGGCCGTTGGTGCTTGGATTCCGGCGGACGATGTTTTGCTCAAGAACGCTGTTGAGGTGAAAATTTTGCCTATTTTCATATAATTCGTTTTGTTTGGAACAAATTAATAGAAATTTTGTTACTATAAGCTTTGAAATTATGAGTGAAGCATGAACTGTTTTGAACAAATGAGGGCATTTCAGGTTTTGTGATAGAAATATATGATAACAGTCTTAGTGTGTTTAAGAGTGGATTCAAAGCAAAAGAATCAAGAAGTTGGGATGGTTTGTCCTGTGGTAGAGTCATTGTTTCCGGTGTCTTTGGGTAATCAAGGACAATTTTGCCTGTATAAGGTTTGTCTGGTAAGGGTGGATTGTGCTGTTGTCTCCTTCAGAGATGAGTGAGAGTTTGGCATTTTTCAAAGTGATGATTTTGACCAATGATATAAGTGTTACATAGAAGCGTGATACAGCGGGAGGTAGATACAGTTGGGTTTTTCCATAGAGCAGCCTATCTGTTTAGGGCTGTGGAACTGGAACATGTGCTAAACATGTCATTGCATTTGTTATTTTGGTTTCACTAAAAAAGTTGACGTCTTGATAGGAAATCTGTATAACCGAAAATTTCAGGAGTTAGCTGCTGTTAAAATATACTATATTCTCGAAAATTTCATATGGATTTAGCAGTTCTATCTTGGAGTTAAAGGTATTCTCTTATTCTGTGTTTGCAGGCGGGTGCTTCCTTGGAATCACTTGCTAAAGGTGCGGTTCATTTTTCTCGAAGGTTTACTGTGCAAGAACTGCAAGATCGGTGGTACTCTATCCTATACGATCCCGTTGTGGCTGAAGAGGCTTCTGCTCGCATGACTGAGTTTGAGTGTTCCGCTCCAAATTCCACATCAAAGTTTAGTAGGTTAGGAAGTTCAAAAGAAAACAAATGTGTTCCTGGAAAGAGAAAAGCTGAAAGTGTTCGGAGTAGTTACTATGCTCTGCGTAAAAGGATCTGCAGTGAGCCATTTGACCCCATGGACCTCAATTTTATACTTGCACCCAGTGATAGCAACTATATTGTAAATGGAGATGAGCCTCTATCTCAACATGTCATGACTGGAGATCCAATCCCAAACCATTTTGGAGTTGAGGGATCAGATATGGACAATACTATGCATCATATGTTTCCACAAAATCTGATGCATGACAGCACTGCTATTGGTGGTATTGTTACTGTGGATACCTTTCAGATTGGAGGGTTCCAGAAGCCTGCTGAAGAAGATTTTTTAGTTGAGCAAGATAATCTACGTGAAGAATCTCCTTACATTGAAGACAATCTGCCTATCACAGGGAATGAATCTGAGGTCAAGGAATTTGGTCAACCAAAGGAATTGCCGGATTGCAGCATGTTCAGTGCTGGTGATCTAGGAATGGAACCTCCTTGTTCACTTGATCAAATTAATAATGACGAGGTAAATATGTGTTCCCCATTTGAAGGGAATCAGGTTTTTAATGTATCTGCTTCAGACAGTAGTGCATCATTTCACGACTTGGAGTATTCAACTCAACTTCCTGGCACACATATCTGGAGCACAATTCCAGCAACAACTACGCCAGTTGATGTTGGTATCAGAGAGAATGATACGTGTACCAGAGATTCTTTTGAACTTCTTGACGATATTGGTGCTAATAACACTACAATATCAGGGTATGATATTGACTTGAGGACGGAAATGGCAGTCAGTGATTTCAAGAGTCCAGCTAGTACTGAAGTTTATTTGGCAGAATTGTCCAATTCCCTTTTGAACTTTACAAGTGAGGAGGAACTTATGTTCAAAGATGAGATCGATAAGTCTTACTATGATGGCCTGAGCTCACTTTTGATGAGTTCGCCAAAGGATGATGTTGAAGAACACATGATTAATCTAATTGAGCCAGAGACATTGATGGCTCCTGTTATGTACCCTATGAATCCCTCTGGTACAGATCCTGCAGTCGCAGATGACATAAGGGTGTCCCTCCCTGGTGATGATATGAATTGCCATCCAGAGACGCTGATGCAATCATTTCCAACAGCTTTGAACTCTCAGTTTCCCGAATATAAAGATGGAGTTATCTGTTGCACGTTAAATACTGAGGAATGGGAAATTCCATGCAACGATGACGTGTTTCTTCTCAATCATATGCCATTGTCATCAACTTCCTGTAAAGTAAAAGAAGCCAGTAAGCCAAAGTCGAAATGTTCATCTGTTAAGGATCTCGCAGTTAATCAAAGAAACGGTGATATGGGCCCCTGCTTTATGCAAAAAGAACAAAGGAATCCTGGAAAATCTCTTGGATCTCAGAGTAAAGGATCACGCTGTATACCAGAAGTGAGTTCAAAATCACCTCTGTGTAATTTTGAGTTGTCCAAGACTGACCCCGTTGATGTGGCTTCTACGAGTACATGTCATGTCAGTGGTAATCGGGGTCAAATTGATTCGGCTAAAGCAATCACAAATCCTCTTCCTGGAATTTTGAAGGAAGACACTAGAGATGGTACATTGACAATGTGTCTTGGGTATGCCTCAACAGAGTCTCATATGGCAAACTCATGTGTTGATTACGATTGCGTTAGAAGCTATCCTCAGCCATATGCTACTGAGACTAATTGGGAATCTGATGCATCCGCTACAATTAGAGATCATCAATCATTACATGCAGAAGTTGTGCCAATGGATAATGCTGTCTCAGAACCAGAAGTAAACCCAGTGACATCAGATTTTGAGGGTCTTTTCGATAGTGATGATGATATACCATGTTATTCGGATATAGAGGCAATGGTGAGTCCTCAGATGCCTATTATCTAGTTGATAAGTGCTTGTTTTGCTTTTCATTGTCTGAGCTATGTTTCAATTTCCTTTATTTTTGTTCCACCTGCAGATACTTGACATGGATTTGGATCCAGATGACCAAGAAATGTATCATGGTGAGGAAGGTAATACTCAGTCGAGCTTTTATGTGTTCAGTGACCAGCTTATTACTTATATGTTTATATGAGTAATAAGCTTGTGAATCCATTCGCCTAAAAACTGGTACAGTTTAGTTTCATGTGTTAAGTATCCTGATGAAATTAGTTTCGTCTTTGGGTTGGCCGTATCTTGTATTTTACATCTAGAGAGATGTTATACACTTTCTTTAAAATGATAAAGGTCTGCTCATCTGACACATGACATCGTAAGAACTCCATGAAATGGGATTGTTCTCGGTCTACACTAGTTAGTATCACAACAGACTATCCGCATTACTCTTTTTGAAATATAGCATTGGTAGTAAAAGAAAAGGATGCATTACATATTGGATATAATCGATGCAGTTGGTGGTTCCTTATTGAATGATCATTAACTCTGAGTTCCAGACTGTACATCCTTATATATCATACACACCTTTTTGTTTCCTCCCGTTTTCCTTATTCAACTAGTATTTTTGTTTTTTGAATTAATATATGTAAAAGGCCTTGTAATTTTGAGTTCTCTATATGTAGTCTCAAGATATCAGGATGACAACACTAGGAGAGCAATCATGAGACTGGAGCAGGGTGCTTATTCGTACATGCAAAGAGCCATTGCATCTCACGGAGCATTTGCCATTTTGTATGGGCGTCATTCTAAGCATTATATTAAGAAGCCTGAGGTTTGGAATTGCTCTTAAATTCTCTTCAATCCTAATTGAGTATATGGACCTTCTTTTGCGTTTCTCTCTCTCTGGGGTTGGGTTTGGAAGAGATCCATAAATTGTGGAATGAGATTTCTCTGTATAACTTAACTACTCTTCTAAATTGTCAAAGTGATCCATCTAGGTAATATGCATTGGAGGGATCTTTCTATTATTATTACTTCTTTTTTTAAGTTGGAAAAAAAAAAAACAATAGTAATGGTTTTGATTTTTTTAGTAAATTCAACATTTGATCATAAATAGGGTTCTGGAAATTATTTTTTCAAAGGTGGTTTTAAGGGACCAGAGTAAGGTAATGAAATATGGGGTCACAGAATTACTCCAAGTTAGTCAGTCAATCAATCATGTGTTGGAGGTGTGACTGTATAATTTGTTGACCTCTGCAGGTGTTACTGGGTAGGACAACAAAAGATGTTATTGTTGACATTGACTTGGCAAGAGAAGGGCGTGGTAATAAAGTCTCTCGGCAACAGGTAGGATTATAGATACTTATTATTCATATCGTTGATACCATTACTTACCGTGTCCTTCCAACTGTTGGAAGCACAGAACTACAGATGTGTTTATATATATTTTACATTTATTTAGAACCTAGGTTTTTCCCTATTATGCTGTTTATATCTTCTTTCATATCCTAAAATGAGCATAAGTTCTGTGTTGTTTTGAAATGAGTACATTGTTCCTTTTGTATTCTTAGGCAGTATTAAAGATGGAAAAAGATGGATCTTTCCATCTCAAAAATCTTGGGAGTTGTTCAATCTCAGTAAATAGCACAGAATTAACCCCTGGACAGAGTCTATGCCTTAGTTCCAGTTGCTTGATTGAGGTATGTTCCGACAGTTCCCTTTTGCTAAATATGCTCATAGGCCTCCTTAGCTTTACCTGCATATTCTACTGCTTGTATGAATATTATCTCCTTATACGTAACTAAATGTTTGTTTTCCCCTTTTTCCACAATGGTCAAATTGCAGATAAGGGGAATGCCGTTCATATTTGAGATGAACCAAACTCGTGTAAAGCAATATCTAGATAGCATAACTCAAGGTTAGCAGAAGGCAAGAGCACAATCTACGTAGGGCGATGAAGGTGCCATGAAGGCGCTAATTTTTCTGCACCTTCTGGGTTCCCTAGTTAACCTATTTTTTTTCTCTGTTGAATGTAACTAGAAATGATTAGGTTTTTCTTTTTACCTCCTTGTAACAAAAAAGAAGACGACTATTGAAGGCGGGATTGCAATCTAAGAAGCCATTTTTGTTTCTCACGCTCAATTCTCTGAACTATTATATCTGGGAATTAATGGAATAACAGGACTGCTTTGAGTAAAAATAAAAAATAAAAGAGGTTGGGGGTGCAGGAGAGGCGAGGACAATCAAGAAGACCAGAGCTTATAAACGCACATTTATGTCTTCCAGTCATGATGTGAGAGCTTAACCCATACCATGCAACTCCTTTCGGAGCTGGTTCTGCTGCCCTATATAATGGAACCCCAATTGGCCAATTGGATCTGGGTCTGATATGTTTAACTCAGGTAGTTGTTCTATTATCTGCTAGCTAGGCGAAAACAAAGGTAACAGGCTCGAGAGAGATCGATCTGTTTGTGTTAAGTTGCCCTCTTGTATGTCCCAACACCCAACTTCTGTGAATGGTTGAATATGTAATACAAGGAGACCTTGCCATTTTATATTTCAATAGTTTTTACTTGCAAATGGTTGAAGGAGACAGCTAGCTAGTTGCAGAAATAGAATAGTCTAGTGGCCAAGTGGGAAGGAATCTTATTGTCTGCAGAATGAAGAGCATTTTGTCTTCATATAACTAGGGTAAAGCCTTATCCTAATCCGATCCTGTGTCTATATTCATTTTATTAATTACATTATATTCAAATCCCTTTTCATTTAAGTCCTGGAAACTTATATATCTCTCTGGTACGTACATCTCCCTGGCTGAGTCGTCTCCGATCCCTCTCTCGATCCCATGCCCATGCCTTGCCCATCTTAACCTTATCATGGTGCTTCTGACTTCTGAAAGCTATACATGGCAGAGTTAGTTTACTCTTATCAATCTGCATGATGCCTTTGCTAGTCTGGAAATGTCCCAGAGAAGACTGACTGACTAGCTAGAGTTTCGATCTTTCCATTTATTTGAGTCTCAACTTTCAATTTCGATCTATATAGTTGGCTTTGTTTTGCATGACTTCGATCTCGTGCCGTCTTGCCTTCTTGGTTTTATCTGCCGATCGTGAATATTACGATTTGAAAAGTTTAGATTAAATCGTGGGCATTGACAAATAGATGAACATGTTGAGACCGGCCGGTCGAACTTTGGACTTTTACCAATATGTCTTTTTACTATATCAAACAGTAAATGCTAGTGTTAGGGTCAATTACAATCATGCACGGGTTCGTTTTAAACTTCGAAGTTTTGATCAGATGCAATCAATAATCAATGTACTAGCGATGATATAATTGAAGGCTCGATCAATCACAGCTAGCGCATCTGTACAGATACAGCTTCATTATGACAATTGGAATATCAAAATTAAATTCCAGATATATAATATTAAGCTTGTTGTAATACATATTGTTAATGCATATCTGTTTTAATTTGCCGTCCATATGAGAGGTATAGAAATCAAACTTAAGCTGCAGATTCTCTCGTCGACCCTGATCATATATTCTTATATAAATAAATATATCTCAAGTCTCAGCATGCAGACTTTGCTGCACTATATTTGGATATGATACCGATCGACATGATTTCATTAATTTTGTTAAAACAGTATTTGATTTAGTCGAAAAAAGGTTGTATTTGTCGTTTAGTACGTGCTAATTTTGTAATATATTCTTTAGAACGTGATAGTTTCAAAGCTAAATATATTAGTAAAGGTGGTTGAAAAATAAAATATCTTGCATGATGAAGAATATGTAACGTTCTCCGGTAGAAAGATATAATTTTGGGGTTTTAAAGTAAAAATTAACTATATATATACAGAGTTGTTGTAAATATTATTATATGTATGGCTGTCCACGTAAATACTTATTAGTTATGTACTTTGATGTAAACCCTACCTCTATATAAAGGAGGTTAATGAGACTGAATGAGAACATTTCTACTTCCTCATAACTATTCTCTCTTCATCTTCTTTCTACTTTATAACACGTTATCAGTACGGTCTGCTATTATTTTTTGAAAACTACGAGTTTATGGTGCAACGTTGTTGCTATTAACTATAACTTATGATCTATGAGTTTATTCATGATCTATGTCATTTATGCATATCAGTTTATTTCTTAAGGTGCCATCGATTTCTGCTTTATTTCATGAGTTTATTTCATGATCTTTGATCTATGCTTTAATCTTATATATAATCATTACGGTGCCATCGATTCCTACTTTATATACTGATATACATATGTTCATTTTCTCATATATATTATATATATTGTAGTTACAGTCATATAAATATATGAATCAAGCAGATTTAATATATATTTCGTACATATATATATATATATATATAAAAGATATATGTTGTTAACATAATGGATATATGTTTGCTGTTTCATTACTTATCGCATATTTAATATTTTTTTAATTAAATTTATCTTATATGCTTTATCAAGCAGACTTAATATTCATAATACAAGTGAGCCTGAAGTTTCACTATTGTTACTTGAGCTAGAAGTTTCGAGTACATATCCATTTGAACCCGAAGTTCAAAAATACGGAATGTTAGAACCTGAAGTTCTAATCATAAGAACACGAACTTGAAACTTCGTGCATATAATTGCGATCCAATGTTCACTTTATTTTCGAACCAGAAGTTTCGATATTGATTACTTATCTGTTAAGAACCTGTAGTTCTAACACTATATATGGATCCTAACATACCTCATCAGATGATTGAATACATTTGATTATGTATATATGGGTATATTGGTGTTTGTTTTCACATGCGTTCATATATGAGTATAATTGCTGAAAGTTTTGGTTGATCACGCAAATAGAATCATACCCATTTTCCTTTCTGACAATCTCAAATTTTTTTTTTGTCAATAATCATGCCTCTCTCCTTTATTTTTGGTTTTGCAACCAAAACCCAACGTATTATCCCATAAGGTGCAATAGAGGCATTAGTTTTTACTTGTCTATTTAATAGCATTATCTGGGTTTTTTGTCAGTATACACTCATAAGATTTTTTTGTGTGTTTCCCTCAATTGTCGTTAGCCATCAATCCTAATTCGTCATATATTTCATGATTACAAGTATCAGTATATGCCTTATGTTGTCATCTGCACATGTATTTATGAATTGATTAATATGAGAAGCAATCTTGACGTGATGAGAGTGATGACCACTATCTATGTTGATTCAATTTATGGCAGGATCAGTAACTCCCAAAGGCGGATCAATATTTTTTTGATATCCAAATTATACAATGAGAAATTACGACATGGAGTTCCTCACAACTTATGCAATTAACGAGGGCCAAAAGATCCTCAACGTTATATAAACTCATCTTAATCGTTAATTATAAGAGGGCCTGAAGTTCCTCTAATTTTTTTTTTTCAATAATGGGGTTCAAACCACCTCCAGAAGCTGTAGTTTGAGGATGGAGACTAAGTCAATGCCAGAAGCCTCTTGATTATATATATATTTTTTTTAAAGAGAATTTGTCCAGAAGACAATATTGCTTTCTTGTGCAATTTGAAGACAGTAGAAGATTTTCATGAACCAGACCAGAAGTTCTGTGTATTCTCTTCATTACTGGAACCAGAAGTTTCCATTATTATTTTATTTATTTGCTCGCTATCTATTAATTTCTTTTCTTTCATTAAGTATTTTTTTTGTTACTCATATGGACCAGCAGTCCTATATCTCGAACATATGAATTTCGAGTGTAACATTTTTGAACCAGAAGTTCAAAATTCCATAGTAGAACCCAAAGTTCTAAAAGTAAAAACTTGAACCTGAAGTTTCAAGTACAAAATAAAAGTTGGTTAAAAAGTGAACTTAAAACTTCACTTTAATTACCTTGAGCCTGAAGTTTCAAGCATCAAATTTATTTAAACTTGAAGTTGAGCATACAAAATCTTAGAACCTGCAGTTCTAATAAAAAAAAAAGGACTAAATACTGTTTAGTCCTTTAGCTTTTGACCATAAAACACTTCAGTCTCTGGCCTTCTAATTTCACATGTTTAGTCCTTATACTTCAAAATTTCAGACCAATAGGTCCTTGCCGTCTAAAATCTCAGTTAAGTTGCGGCGAAATGTCTATTATGCCCTCAGTTTTTTTTTTAAATAAATTTATTCCTTTCTCTCTTTTTTATTTATTATTTTTTCTTTATTTTTTCTTTTTTTCTTTTTCTTTCTTTTTATCTCTTCTCCTCCCCCCCTACGACCTCCTTTCTTTTTATCCCTAAACAGATGCCCTTCAGTCGATTCCTCACGCCCCGGTGTCATGGCTCCTCGTGGTTCAGCTACTGCCACAACTGGAATGCGCAGCCGTCGTATCGGTGGAGGTGGCAACTCCAGCTCCGGAGGCATGGGCGGTGGCTCTAGTGCCAGAAACAACATACTCAGGTTCTACACCGACGACGCTCCTGGCTTGAAGATCTCCCCCACCGTCATGCTCGTCATGAGCCTCTGCTTCATCTGCTTCATCACTGCCCTCCATGTCTTTGGCAAGCTCTACCTCCACCGATCCATCGGCGGAGCTTAAATTTCGGATCTTAACACGGATCGTTCTGGATCCGGAGGTATTTGGAGAGTAATCGGTAATTTCAATCGATTATTTGGAGGCTTTGATCTTCTTTTTGTTGATATTTATAATTCGTTTTAGCTCTTAAAAGATCCGATTGGATTTGTGTACGGGTCGGATTTGGTGAATTGGGGATGAATTGAAGGGTGGGGTTTGGAATTTGGGGGTTTTTTAGAGTGGTGGATGTAGATGGATGAAGGTGTGAGATCTGTTGGCCCTTCTGGGGTGTTGGTGAAGAATAGGAATTCTTCGGGGTGTTTAATTTTGTGAGGAAGAAGCCTGGTTAGTGGAGGTGTTGATTCTTCGAGTTCTCAGAAGGTTTTCGATCGAAGAAGGAGAAGAAGAGGTCGAGGTTGGTGATGAGTGATTCAGGGTCGAGTGATGAGCTATTGATGCCGAGGAGGAAAGTTGGGCCAGAGACTATTCGGGTTTGTAATAGTTTGGACAAAGGCATTGTGGAAGGGGGCGGAATGGTTCCGAAGAGGGAGAGACTGGAGCATGGTAGGCGGAATGAGGATGGTATGATTGGTACAAATTATTTGGATGTGGTTGGAGGTGTTTGAGTTCAATGAGTATGATGGGATTGAGAGAGGAAGGAGGAATGATGAAGAAACAAACAGAAAGAAAGAAAGGGAAAAAAAAAAGGGTGGTTCTATTTAGACCTCCCAATTTGCTATTTGGACCCATCTAAATTTTTATCCAAATTTAATCCCTATTTTAACCATAATTATAAAAAAAAAACTGAATATATAGAATGAATACTATTGATACGCAAGAGTCATTATTCTAAAAATACTCTATTTCTTCGCAATTATTTTTAGCCCATTGACAAATATGAATCATAAATTTTTTATTTTTTATTTTTTATTCAAAATTTGTGATGCACTTCATAACTCCATAGCCATGAGAAATTAAAGACGAAAAGAAGAACGAGTAAAAAGCATATTACATCACTTGAGATATGCATGTGGTTTTAAATTATGCAAGAACCCAGAAATTTTTGTGGGTTTTTGGGTTGAGAACGTAGCCTCCAGCTTGGCCCTTCTTCTATACTCCAACACAATTGCACTTGTAGTTCTCAATTAAATACTCTACTGTATGCCTGTATTTATCCCTTTTGACGAAACTGTTGATGGCCCTACATGTCATGTATAGAGTTTAGACTTTAAAGTTGGTAGTGTGGTCATATATTAATCCTTCATCTCCTCTCTATGTATATAGTTCTTTACCGGACAAAAAAAAAAAAAAATTAATGTTCAAAGGAACTGCATGTATCATAGGAGGTATAAAAAAAAATATAAAAAAAGTAAAATACAAACAAGGACAAAATAGAAAGTTTATTGAAAAAAATGGGGATGGGAGGTCTAAAGTTTACTGAGGGCATAATAGACATTTTGTCACAACTTAACGGAGGTTTTAGACGGCAAGGACCTATTGGTCCGAAATTTTGAAGTACAAGGACGTGTGAAATTAGAAGGCCAGGAACTGAAGTGTTTTATGGTCAAAATCTCAAGGACTAAACAGTATTTAGTCCAAAAAAAAAATTTGAACCAGAAATTTCGAGTGAATTTTCGTATGTCAATTGATACATTTCTTTTTATGCTACCTAAAACTTTCTTATTGTTATCTTATAAGTGTACAAGAAGTTCACTCCACCTTAGAACTTGGAGTTCTAATTGTGCAGACTCGAGCCATAAGTCTCAAGTGAATATATAGACAATTTATCATAACGTTTTAATTGGGTCAACCTCAAACCTGAAGCTTTGAGGGGATTATTTACACACCAATTTAAAAGTAAGCAGATATTTAACCGTTGGTTTATGACGAATGAGTATGAGTATACTCCAAAAAAATTTGTGATCGTGACTTTCGTAATTAAAAGAGATCAGAACCTGTAGTTCCTTGATCCTTAATTACATGTGGACCTGAAGTTCCTCAATGATCATACTCACTAGATGACATTCTGAAGTCCCTCACTTATAAAGTATGATCGTGAAGCTAATCATCTTAGATCTTACATATCTGATTACTGGCTCCAGAAGAGCACATAATATTATTACCAATGATGTACAATCTCACACTATCATGATCTCATTGTATAGAAAGAAAGCCGATTGACATGGCTACACCATGAAATGCCACTAGAAGTGGATCATGACAAGAGAGAAATCATGAGTCAATGCAAATTCTGCCCTAACAATTACACATGTGAGGAAATTGAGAAATGGGCGTGTGTCTATGATACACTATATGGTGGATTTTTCTCAAGCCACTTTCAAAAAGGCACTGGTCAAATTAAATTGCATTGACTAATGAGCACATTGAGATTCATTTCACATGCTCGATGTCTTTTGCTTACATTAAGCAAATTGTAAGCATTATTGTGTTATTTCACAAATTTATTGTAACCTCTTGAGTTCCCATTGAAACTAAATGTTTCTTATTCTGATTATCTAGGAACCTAATGTTCCTTAAGAGGTTGTTATAAATTGAAAAAAAAATTGAAACCTCAAGATTCTTGGATCTCCAATTATATGAGGGCCTGAAGTCCCTCCTCTTTATGACTACACATTTATATGTGACACATAACTTGAGGTTTTCCACGTGATAAAGTCACTTTTTATTATGGATTGTAGTCTTTAACTCGAAATTTCGAGTATATCATTTTGGCTAGCAGTTCAAAATGAAGTTGGTCAATTCCAATTATCAGTATTTCACAATTAATGTTTACTGAAGCTAAGGTAACACCCCTATCAAGAGTTGTAGATCTTGATCTATGGCTCTGAATGAGCTACTATCATGTTACCAAATTTGAAATATTGTTGCATTAATTGCCTCCTATATGGTTGGAGATGACTTTATGTCATCGGATATATACTGTATCAAATTTTCTGCAGTAAATTAAGGCATATGATGTTATGAACATGAAGTTCCTTGAACCAAATACACTATTTTGGCATGACTGGTTACGTCATCTTTTGCCTACCATGTTGCATGGAATCACTTACAAGTTTTGATGACTGCTAACCTTATATACAAGCAAATTATTTATTTACCACATATTTGCGAGTTGTCACTTTAATGAGACTATCCTCCTGCCATGAGGGGGAGAAAGATTGTCCCTGAAGAACGACATGAATTGGTGTGAAATATTTATCCACCGTCTCATTTTGATTTTGGGAAATATCTAAGCTAGTGATTTGATAAAAGATAGTGACAAAATTATATGCTAGATGCAAAGGCATCTGCCTGGGTTAAAGTCCCAGAGACCAACCATATTAATACAAATAAAGTAGACTCCATTTGATTTGTGGGATGCAAGTGTATCCAATTGACATGATTCTCCTGAAGAGAATGTCATTAAACAATATCACAGCTCCTAATATGGCTACACATACAAAGGGTGTAGGTACGCCATTAGGAATTGATGTCTTAATGATACAATAATACATCAATATGGTTACTGCTCATGAATTAAATGTTTTTGACCTAAATCTTGTTTTGGGTTCGCCACCAACCAATAAGCATCTTCACTCCAAAGAAAGTGATAGATTTTTGAACGCATTTTTTTAGCATGGTCAAAATAAGACAGTCTTCCCGCCGTTTGGGGGAGGAAAGACTACTGTCATTTAAATAACAGCGTGAATTTGTGTGGAATGTATCCACCAGGTCTAAAGTTATAAGCTTCCAAAGAGGGAAGTTCATGCAAGCCCTATAACGCTCTACAGGAGATTATAAGTAAAATGATCCACATTCGCTACATAATTCATTTATGAGAGATGATTGTCCTAGAAGGGACAATGTATGCCCCAGAAGTGGCATGGGTATCCAATATCAATAAGCTTATTATAGCTAATGCACGCATATAAGAATGTGTGGGATCTATGATTAATGATCATTGATGATAATTTACATTTGGTAGCTACCAAAAATCATTAAGGGTTGTATTGATGTTATACCACGTTTCATTATGAATGTCGACAGAGTATATTATTTGTCAAATTGGAAAGAGGCAATTCCAATGAAATTGAATATTTAAAACGTGATGAAATACTTGGACCTTTAACCCTACAAGGTACAAAAGGGTATTTAAGTGAAGATAAATCACTATGACACAGTGTCTATTTATCGAGACATGAGATTATGAATAGCTGTTATATTGACGAGAGATTTATGGCACGTTGTCATTGTATATTATGAAGATCTTAAAGACACATTGCTAAAAGCAAAATAATCTCAAAAGTAAAGTGTCATTATAAGCGTATTGCTTATCAAATCCTTAAGAAATTCAAATACATGAATAATTCTAATGCAAGTCTATGAAAGGTTTGAAAGAGCCTGAAGCTCACTCATGGAATCAAAGAGTCTAAAGCTAGCTCATATATACTCATTCCGTTATAGTTAACGTGACCTAAATTGCCTGAATGAGTACTATGACAAGACTACGAAATCTAATTCGAATTATGATTATAGTATTGCAACATATTCCAACTTTCTCAAAGTTATGAATTACTTAAAGCTCTTGAAGAGCTTATATGAGACATATCAATACATAACGATATTGATATTTATGGCTAGGTATGCCATGGTGATTTTTCTATGTTTTAAACTATACAAAGATAAATGTATCAATTTCTTTATATTGTCTAGCTTTGTTAGTATTGCTTTAACTTTGCAGGTATGAAAATTTGTGATGAGCCCCTATATATATGCAAAGCACACATGGTCGCACCTCAGTGATAGACACATCAAACCACTATACATGGTACATGTAGCTTATCACATACATAATTGAGGCTTGCAACAATCAGGGGGAGATTTTCATCAGGGGGAGCATCCGGAAGTATGCTACATATATAGGACATATGCGCGTTGTGCTCTTTTGTCCTTCGACCAGGGTTATTTTTGTCCCACTGGGTTTTTGTTACCTGGCAAGGTTTTTAACTAGGCAACAATAAGCACGTCCAATACCATCATTCATTAGTGGACATCCAAGGGGGAGTGTTGTAAATATTATTATCTGTATGGCTGTCCACGTAAATACTCATTAGTTATGTACTTTGATGTAAACCCTACCTCTATATAAAGGAGGCTAATGAGACTGAATGAGAACACTTCTACTTCCTCCTAACTATTCTCTCTTCATCTTCTTTCTACTTTATAACAAGAGTCGTATTTGTTTTAGAACATTATCATTTCAATCATTTTCAAGAACTTATTCTCTTCAATAGAAATGGGGTAGGGTCCAATGCACCCTAGCTAATTAATTAGGGGCATGACCAAACCCTTCTGGATAGGCTACAAGCCTACAAGTGAATGCAACCTAATTTAACGCTTAAGAATTACTAGTTACTTCCCTCAAATCCTAAAGGTTGTTTGCAGACCATACCTTAATTTTAAGGTTATCTATAAGGTCATCATTTTTAGCCCTCCGGGCAAGTAAGGCTAACAGTAAGCATGATAAGTGAGGTTAGTGGTGCATATCACTACAATCATGAAAGCGAGTTTAATGAGCCCCATAGAAAAGTTAGGCCAATGATATGCATTGCAAGTGAGGCTAACAATGCTCATGACTAGTGAGGTTAACGGTATATATACATGCATCCTTCAAAAAAAAAAAACAATATGCATGCATGCTCAAAATCAATCATCCATCAAGTGAGGTTAACGATATCCATGTCTAATGAGACTAAACATGCTCATGTCCACACCAATGCAAGTTGAGTCTAAGTACACGTACATAAAAAGGCATACAAAATCTTCAACCTAGTGAGAACTAACCTTAGAACTTTCCTTAAAAAAAAAAAAATTGAGACCATGATTTTCCACTGAAAACTGTAGACAATAGCATGGTTTTTTTTTTTTTTTTTGGGTCAAAATCACATGTTCTTATTTTTTATCAAATTTTTCCACCCCTAAATCATGATTTTTAATCAATTATAAAATTGAATGAACTCATTTTTGATCAATTATAAAATTGAATGAACTCAAAAATCTTGAACTAAAGTTGGAAAACTAAGAAAATCATAAAAAAGAATTGAGTCAATATATTTGTTGTCACGCCCCTGA
The DNA here is from genome assembly GCF_002994745.2 of Rosa chinensis. Taxonomy (NCBI): domain Eukaryota; kingdom Viridiplantae; phylum Streptophyta; class Magnoliopsida; order Rosales; family Rosaceae; genus Rosa; species Rosa chinensis. The sequence goes on from NC_037093.1 coordinate 62,274,761, forward strand.
TTTTACACACATGAAAATCGATATATATAACCCCATAATTATATATGCGTGAACGTCCAGTCATCAATACAAAATACCTGAAATCTTTTTCCCTTTAACTTACACAGATATTGATGCCCTGAACCCTCAAAGTTAATATAAACTCGCTCCATAGAGTTATATATTACAATGCTTACGAAATAAATTGTCAACAACAAAATAAAACGTAAATGCAGCTCAGAGTAACTATACAACGGAAGTCCTTAACAACGGTAAAGTCACAAAGATGGCTTCCTACCATAAAGCTGCACATGCGTCACCTCAGCTTCAGCCACGATCTCCTCGACCTGCAGGATTAACCCCTACACCATTCCATTGAATAGTGCACCGGGTTCCACACAACAAACCCGGTAAGCTTATGAAGCTCGTATGAGTAACTCAAAACCAATTACACAAATTTCACAAAAGCCTTCTGCTCATAACCTCAATCCTAGCATCCAATTACACAAATTTCGGTCAAACAAGACTTCCTCAAGAAATGTTTAACGCCATCCTAACGCACTACGGCGAATTCCAACATCACACTCATTTCCCATTTCCCCCCTAGGAGTTTTTGTCATCAACATGACATCAAAGGTGAAGAACAATGAATCACCTTCCTATCCTCACTACAGAGTACAGTTCATAACCGCTATGGCTCTTAATGTAAATCAAACCATCAATCAATACAATCAAGGAGAAATCAAGGCAATCACATATCAAAACAAGCAAAACAATTCATAGTAACCCCTGCATATAATTTAGTTCAGGAGGTCACACTAAGTCAAACAACTCAAGACAAAGTAGTCATCGAAGTCCCACACTCTGACGTCTGTAGGTAGCCCCAACCATCACAGCAATCCTCTCGATCTTTGTTAACTTAATAACAATTCAGCTCCGCTACCGAGCAGTCATCACATTGATCATCGCACAGATTTCCACCGGTCATCACTTAGATTTACATCATCCTACTGATCATCACATAGATTTCAAGGATCATCACATAGATTCACAAAGATATCGCCAATCATCACACAGATAGCGATCATCACAGAGATTTTGCCGGTCATCACATAGATAGCTATCATCACATAGATTTCGCTGGTCATCACATAGATAACGATCATCACATAGATTTCGCTGGTCATCACATAGATAACGATCATCACATAGATTTCGCTGGTCATCACATAGATAACGATCATCACATAGATTTCGCTGGTCATCACATAGATAACGATCATCACATAGATTTACAACGAAGCCACTAATACATGAATATATATGTATATATATACATCCCATAATATATATATATATACACACATAGTCATCCATCCACACAGAAAACCACTAATACCAACTATAGTCATAGTTAACCTAATAACTCCAAGACGATAGGGTAGTCATGCTCATAACAAATATCAACCATATTCATAACAAATATCGATCCTACTCATAACACATATCGATCCTGCTCATAACAAATATCAATCCTACTCATAACACATATCGATCCTGCTCATAACAAATATCAATCCTACTCATAACACATATCGATCCTGCTCATAACACATATCAATCCTACTCATAACACATATCGATCCTGCTCATAACACATATCAATCCTACTCATAACACATATCGATCCTGCTCATAACAAATATCAATCCTACTCATAACACATATCGATCCTGCTCATAACAAATATCGTGAGATTTACTCACCAAACGATAAAGGTATTCCATACATCAATGAACCTTGTGAGATTACTCACCTCGAAATTCCCGCTGCGTCTTCAATTTAGAACAAGGCAACCAATCCACAAAATAGCTGTCCAAGGGTTACTACGTCACGTACCTATGGAATTACAGCTCTTATTCAGTCAATGAATCACAAGGGATAACGTTCGAAACCCTAAATCGAACCAAAATTCCCAAGGTGACGCCAAATGAGGCGAAACCATATCCGAGACCTCCCAAAGTCTCCGGAATACACCCACGATCGATGTGACCAAACCACAAGTCGATCGGACGCTCAAATCTTCACGGATCGAATAAATTCACCGATATGAAACGGCAAAAATCATAACAAATCCATTCGAACTCCAAAATTTTCATATTATATATCGAAACGCTCGTATCGACGAGTAGAAGACATATAATACCAGAAACAGTTCCATACATGGCCGGAACACCACCGGAACGCCGCCACAGGCGGTGGCGCACCGCCGCCGGCCAAAACTCAAAATCTCACAAAACTCCCAACATCAAAAAGCTTCATCTAAGCATGCTTGTGAACTTTCATAACTGGATCGAAGTCAGAAAACAAGCTTAAGGGATCGAAAACTACCTCACAAGCCGTGAACAGTAATCCAATCCGAGTTGATCAAATTTTCACGTAAACCGGTCGAAACAAACACCAAGGATCGATCAGGAAGCTTGTTCTGAACTCAACCCAAGAAGCCTGAAGCCATGAGGTCGCCGGAGTTGTGTTTTCCGGCCGGGTCCGAAAACACAAGGCTGCACCACCTTGCAGCGCCGCCGTGGAGAAGAATCGGTGATAGAGACCACCAGAGGGACGACCAGACGGAGGAGGCGACCCTGCTGGCCAAGTTTCACGGCCGGAGACCGCCGCAGTTGGCCGGAAAAGTCGGGTCGGATCGGCCGGGTTCGGGTCGGGTCAGGCGGTTTTCTTCGATACAGAAGGTATCGACCGAGAGAGAAAAAAGGAGAGAAAAAAAAATGAGTTTCCGGAAATGGAAGGAAATGAAAATAGTAAGTTTCTCCTTCGGGAAACTTCTATTTATACTAAAATGGAAATTCCTTCCAATGGCCATAACTTCCTCATACGAACTCTGATTTACGCAATCCGCATGTCCACGAACTCGTATCGACACGCTCTACAACTTTCGTGAAGGAAGTTTTCGGAGAATATCAACGAATAAAAAGTCAACCTTTGGCAACCCCCCTAAAACCATATCCTTCAATTAATTATTCGCCTGAAACACTTCCGCTCCATCCACGAGCCACGAAACCGTCCAATAGTTATAAAATTAATTCTGGAAAATCCTCAGAAAATAATTATGAATTTCCGGGGCATCACATTTCTGGTCTGTCACTTGGAGTAGCTCCTAAAATTTAAGTTTGACCAGTTGTAAGACTATGACACAAGAGAATTTCAATAAATTTTTTTTTTTGTGTTGACAGTTTTTATTGTTTTGATATATCATGACCATGAATGCCGCAATGGCATTTCTAAAAGGCGAAACCATGTCAAAGTGGTTTACCTAAAATTGATAATTTTGAATCAAAAATGTCGGATGAAGAAGACCCGTGGGTAAACCCTTCGAGACCCTCTCTCTCTAAACTGTAGAGAGAGAAAGTAGATCTGAGAAGAAACTCCTCTTTTGCCCAAATTCTGATCCATCTAGATTGAAGGCTTAAGAGTTGGGGGATGTCCCTCCTTCTTTCCTTTCAGCATCCTAAAGACTACTGTTCTTCTCTCAACTTTGTGGTGTTTTTGCTCCCTTTGTGGTTATCTTTGGCTATGTCCAGTTCTTCTCTGGTTTTGTCAAGATCGGGAGGACCTTATTCCTCATCGTTTATTTTCTTTCTTTCTCTCTGTCAATCAATCCCACATATTTCCAGATCAATGTTTACCCAACCCCTAAACCGTTCTTCCCTTTTCACTCCCAAACTCCATGAAAGCTATGGTGGCTGCGACGATAAAGTGCAAGGCACTTACCTAGGTGAGTATGGGTGCTCATGCATGGGTTCATCACCCCCCATTCTCCATGGTTCTAGTTCTCGGTCCTCCTTCGGCAACCACGACTCTTTCTTGGTATGGGTCTCAATGGTGGACAATGTGGTGTTGTTTTGAGGGATCTTTTCCCTTGGGTCATTGGATTTCATATGGTTTGTGTTCTGGGATTTGATTAGCATCGGTTATACAGTACATAACTACTTGGTGTTCTGCTTTCGGCAACACATCGGCGGCTCTGCGTGGTTGGCTGCGCGAGGTGGTCTGCAGTAGCTAGGTTTTTTGTATTAGATTGGGCTTATTCTTTTAGCCTTTTTTAGCTGTTTCACAAGGGTTAATTTCCTTATACTGACTCTTGTTGAGCCTAGTGGGAAATTAAGTTTTCTTTGCTTTATTGTCTGTTTGGGTCTGTCCATCAGACTTATTAGTAGGTACTAAATTCAGTTATTTGGACTAGCTTTGAGGCAGCTTAATTGATCCCATCTCCCAAAAAAAAATTTGATAATTTCCCTACACCTCTCATCCCAAATGTGAGAAAAAAAGTGCTTTCAAATGGGAGGCTGTCATTCTCGCTTTCTAGTTCTATTTTAAAAATTGTATTATTCTTCATGGTGGGGAAAGACTTTAAGTCGGTGGGTGGATTTGATAAAAGAAAACAATGCTTTAGCAAGAATAACCAAAGAAAGAGGAGGCCATACCGCCCACACACCGTAAATCTGAAATGGAATGATAATTGAGAGTCCTTAACATTTTATTACTATATTATTAGAATGAAATAGCTTTTATAAAGAATAACATTAGCTTTTATGAAGAGTGATAGTAGTTTTCTTAAAAATAACGGTAGTTTTTTAGACTCAATAAATTTTTATAAATAATAAAAATAAAAAATGCAAAGTTATTGTTTATAAATATTAAATATTTTAATATTTTAATAGTGTTGTTAAATGAGAAGTTATGTAAATAGTTTCAAAGAAGAGTTAATTAGTTTTAAGTTCAAGTTACTTTTATTTTGAAAGTAATCCGAATGAAATTTTTTGTTAATTGTGGTCCAGTGATTAGGCATCCACATCAGTTTACTTTCCTATGATGAGTCAATTTCAACTTTTTCACATACTGAATTTACCTATAATAATATTACTCAAAACAATCAATAATTTATGAGTCAATTAATTGAGAGGTAATGTTGTTTTTCAATTAATTTGATATTCATAAAAACCATACAAATTGTAATATATCATCAGCACAACAAACCTTTAATTGATGCATAGTCATTAAAAAGAAAATTATAACTAAAATAAAATGATCATACCTTACCATCATTTTTCTACACCCTATATCTTGTCTTTTTTCTTCTCCTTTATTCTCATTAGTTTCTTCTTGTTTTTACACCTTCATTATAGAATTGTCATGTTATTCAACTTCATTATACAATCAAATAGATATTTCAGATGGGTATTCATAAGAAGGTTTTGATTTATCTAAAGAGGTAATATTCTACATTGTGCATATCTACCTTTGCACCTTAAGATAAATTGTAAAAAAGAGAGAAATTCTGGAAAGGGAGATGCATTTTTCATATCTTAAGGGAAATGCAAGTTTCGATGGTTTTTTTTTTTTCTTCTTTCTGTACCTTTTTTTTTTTTTTTTTTTTTTAAGGTAACGGAATCAGGTTCCATTAATAATATCAACGACCTCACTCGGTCAAGCTAGAAGGATTCGAAAATCCCTCATAATACAACTCAATGTCCAGACAAACTGCTCTAAGCAGAGAAACTAAAAAAAGAAAAAACCAAGCGAACACTAAAAAGACAAAAAAACTTAAAGACTCCTAGACCTCACTAGCCCTAGAACAAAGCAATTGAATTGACCAACTTTGACGCCTAGAGACCCCTGTGGTGTACGTCGCCATTTATCAACCAGCAATAGCTAAGCCCAAGGACCAAAAGGTTAAGAGCATTATTCAAAGCAAAAAAAAACAAAAAAACCGAAAAAAGAAAACCTAAGAACCTACACTACTCGAAACAAAGCACCTGGCATGGAGGCAAAGATGCCTAAGACCCAATGGTGTACATCCCTGCAGCCATCCCAGCAACGCTTGGCGAAGAGTAGTGTAGGACTCCAGAAACCTAGCCCTCCTGGGAAGGGGACTCCTGCTCAATCGGACCAACATCACCTGACAAGAATGCAGGCTTGGGTTTGTTCCGACGACCACAAGGCCTTCCCTTCTTCTTCGGCACTTTCTCAACAAAAGCAACCGGGACATCCACAAGAGCTTCCGGTTGCACAGCCAGTGGGATAATTGCCTGCTTTAATCGCTTGCCAAACTGCACAGAGTCATCCTCTCGCAGTCTACTGATGCCCCTAGCCGATTCCCCAAAAGAATGAGGAGATAGCCCAGTTCCAACCTTAAGACCATCAGCAACAGTAAAATCTGGCCCAACTTCCGCCAGCCGAACCTGCCCATTTTCCGCCAACCCAACATGCCCTAGCCCGGTCAACTCCAGCCCAGAGGTCAGCCCTAGTTTGAAAGTAGGGTTTCCCGCAGAAAAATCTGGAATCACCGAAACAGCCACCTCCGTCGTACACACCGCAGACCTAGCCTCTGCTCCATGTTCCGAGCTCGGCCCAGTAGGCTCCGATTCTATTCCAGTAGGCTCCGACGCCATTCCAGCCATCACAGGCACCGTGACCGCCTCCGTTAACGCCGGAACATCCACCATCAAACCTTTATCACAGTTGCCACCGCCGTGCCCAAAGAAACCACACGCCTGGCAAATACCATGGCATTTTTCATATTTGAATTCCAACAAAACCGAAACCTTCGGCAAAAAGAAATAGGAGCGACGACCCCATACCCTCCCGCGGACGTCGTGGATCACACGGATCCTTTGGGTAGGATCTTTCCGCTGCAGAGCCGCCACATCAAACTGAACAAAAACCCCCAGAGCATTCCCAAGTAGGGTTAAGGCTCGCTCATTGCACATGGCAATCCTCAGCCCCTTCACTACCACCCAGAGTTCCAGAGAATTAAGGGACACTGCCTCCAAAGAATTGATGCCGTTGTAGTCCGCCAGCACCATCATCGAGCCGCTGTAGAACCTGGGACCGCCTTTAAGGACACGGTTCTTCTCCTCCTGCTTTTTGAATTGGAAGACATAAATCCCCGCTTCCTCCTCACGGATCAAAACCTTCTCCTTGAGCCCCCATACCCCGGAGATCGCCGCCTATAAAGACAAGATTCTGACGAGTCTCTTCAGAAACCGGCCACACAGGTAAAATAAGGGATCTTGAATTGCTTCGCAGCCCCCGACCAGGCTCACGACCTTTTCCGCTCCCTCCAACAACTACAGCCTCGCCGCCGCCATCACAAAGCCAAGCTCGGTCAGTTTCTCAGCCAGAGAAAACCCTAGCAGAGAGAGAAAAAGCCGACGATATAAGTTTTTTTAGTAACTAATATGCCACACTTTCTTTCTTTCTGTACCTTTTGATTAGGAACTATGTTAAAATTAAGTTTTTCTTTTTTTCATTACCTTGTGCATAGATATGTTTGCACTTTTGATACCTTATTAAGGGGAAAGACAAGCTGCAATGATTTTTTTTCCTATCTTTTTATTAGGAACCATGTTTAAACTACCTTGCTCTTTTTTCATTGAGAAATTTTATTCACACATTGCTAAATGATAGATACACATCTCTTACTTAATCCACAATCTATTAACTTTTTTATTTTAATATTTTACTAGAAACACAACCCCAAACTTCCTAAATTATCCTCATTCACAATACACAATATCTTTTCATTAAATACATATCTTTTTTCTTCTTTTTTTGAAATAAATTGAGATAAATATTTGGTAAGAGACTATCTATTTTTTTTCTTATACAAGAGAGATTACCTATTGCATTGCTGCAGTTGAAAAAAAAAAAAAAAAAAACGAGACCCAAAGAATAACATATTACACTAGAAGGCTCAGCATCAATTCCTCAATGGCTCAATGTGAGAGTTTCGGTAAATCACATGGTCATCACTAAAGTTAATACAATGGTACCCAAAGAATGTTTTAATTGCTTTTCACTTGTTGGGTTGAACATACTCAAATGCCAATGGGGAATTGCTTGTCATTGAAGACTTGACCAAGGCAATATTCATATGCCAATTGTTGAGATTTTTGAACTACTAATGATGAAATTGGAGCGAAGCAAAACAATACATCACAAGAGTTCTTGAGGAATTTTTCAACGGTTTTCACTTGCTCTTGTTTGTCCATATCATTTGGATAGTTAATACATTTTTGAAACTAGATTGATGAGAAGGCTCGATTTCATGCATGATAAATTATTGAGAATCAAATTCATGATATCCATCTGTGGTAGACTTGGAAAAAAAAAAAAAAAACTGCATATATTTCTTAATTCCAACTATGTTTCTTTATTGATAATATAAATATATCTTTTGGTAATTTAACTTACCCATAAGATGTGATGTTGGGTGTGTGAAAAAAGGAATGTGTATTTAGTATTTAGAGGTGTGTGTGAATAAAATTTCTCTTTTTCATTACCTTATGCAAATATATATATATATATATATATATATATAGAGAGAGAGAGAGAGAGAGAGAGATACAGAACCTATCCAGAGTGAGGTCTCCCTCTGAAATTAACGTGTGAGGTTGGAGTTTATGATCACTTTTCGGTTTCATATTCATATCTTGACCGTTCAGTTTTTAGGTACTAATGTATAGATCATCTCTGTAAATTTTCAGCCAATTTGATTATCTTTAAGGTATTTAACTCACTTAAACAAATGGACGAACTGAATCTGTCCACCCTGAACTGTACTATCTTTAACGCAGTTATCAATGCCTTAACGACCATCAATTTGGCTGAAATTTTGCAGAGATGATCTATAAATTAGTACCTAATAATTGAACAGTCGAGATGTGGATATGAGACCGAAAAGTGACCTTAAACTCCAACCTCACACGTTAATTTCAGAGTGAGGCCTCACTCTGGATAGGATATATATATATATATATATATATATTTTCACTTTTCATACCTATTACAAAGATAATATTCTAGAAATGGAAATCCATTTATGCATATCAATAAAAAAAGATAGAGTAGTGTTGGTTTCTTTTTTCTTACCTATTAATTAGGAATAATATTAGAACTCGACCGTGGACTAGTCTATTACTATATCTCGAAGTATTGTTGTGTCAATGACGCTACTTAGCTTGTTTTATTTTTTCTTTTTTGATTCTATGATATAGATACACTATATTGTTTGAGAATTTATTGACCTTTCATGTAGGTATATAAGATATATTTACATAGATTTAAATGCATATTATTTATTATAATTTCCTTGAGTAGATTTTAGGATTTTGAAATTCAAAATTTAAATTGAAAACAAAGTCCCGAAATTATGAGATTTTGATTTGTTTCCTTTATTTACCTCGAGAGGCAAAATTGACAACAAAAAAAGTGGTTGGACAGCAATTAAAAATAAAATAATGGCCGGACTACAATGAAAATTGATGTAGCAAATTGGACCTTGATTAAAATACCTCTTGAAAGAAACAAAGCTATTAAAAGTGATTTTATAATTATCTATAAAAAAAATGCTTAGGTTACTCTCTTTGAGAGGTAGGTGGTGGTCGTGGTGTACGTTCTGCGGCAGATCTGCAAATTGGGCTGGAGAAGATGGGTTTTCCTTCTCATCTGATCGCTGGGAGATTGAGGGCGGAAAATTTCTCCATCGTTGGTATCTCAAAACTATTATGGGAACCTGGTTCCAAATCTTTCCTTTTGTTTCCTTCTTCATAGTCGCGTGTTATGGCAGCAGTGGGGATGATCCTGGTGATTGACGTACTGCTTCATTGTATGCGGCGGCGATCTAGGGGCTCGGTCAAGTTTGATGGCTGAGGAGTTTTGGGTTCATCGCTTCGGTCTGGTTTCAGGTCTCCATGCTCGGAAGGGCAAATTGCAGACGACGGTCGAGGACTGCTGTGGTGGCACGCTCGTTGAATGGCTTGATCAGCCTGGTTCTAGGCAGTGGTTAGGATGGATGTTGGCGAATGCAGGTCTCGTTGACGGCACATGTGCTGTACCAAGGTGGCTACTCTCTTCGTCTGGCGATGTCAAGCAGTGGAGGCATGGAGGTCTGTGGCGGTTGGATTGAGTGCCGAGATGGCTGGGTGGCCTTAGCAGTCGCGGTTGGGCTTGGAACCATGCTGGGCTTTCATCGGCTAGAGTTTCCCACATATGGGGCCTTAAGGTTACGTGTTTGGGTCTAGACTTGGACTTGCTAGGCCTGACATGGTGTTGGGTTTTTTATTTTACCTTTAATTGTTCTTACGTAAGAACTTCCCCTCCTATGGGGGAGGAGTTTGTAGGTTCTCTTTGAGATATGTCGCTAAGAATGTCCATGACATCTTGACCTTTAATTTTATGGGATGTTTTACGGTAGTTTTTGCCTGAGCTTCATGATCTTTAAAAATATTGAATTGCTTAGGTAATGATTTTTTTAACAGTCCTACCAGGATGAGTCGTTATGTGTAATTTTGCTTATCAATGCAATAAGTTGATATGTTTCTTAAAAAGATAAAAATCACTAAAAGAAACCTTTTCTATAAATTAGATTAAATAATTAATTACTCGTCCGGTATATAGTTTGAATTATAGAACCACTAGCCCCTTAACATGTGCTCCGCACATGTCAATTGGCTTTTGTTTTAATTTTTTTTTAAATTAAAAAAGTTACAGCAGTTTCTCTCCTGATTTTGAGGAAGTTTCTCCATTTTTTATGGGAGGTATTACAATCTTTTGAAATATGATATAGTCAATTGACTATCTTATCCTCATATATAAATAATTTATTTATTAATATCTATATTATATGAGGGCATATATGGTAGTTCAAAAATTTAACCATTCTCTCAAGAATTGACTTAATTATATAAGATATATTATATGAGGGCATATATGGTAGTTCAAAAATTTAACCATTCTCTTAAGAATTGACTTAATTATATAAGATGTAATCCTCTACGCTTATGTGTCCTTTCTCGAAAGGGAAAATCGTCCGTACAGTACCTGACATTTTCCTCATTCTAAACTTCAGTACCTCACGTTCAGAAAATATAAGAACGGTACCTGAGGTTTCGACCCCGACCGAAGATCGGTACCTAGTGCCGTTAGTTCCGTTACAAAAACTGACGGCTGGCATATTTTGATCATCAAATGACCAATTTACCCTTTAATTTTTGTTTTCTTTAGTTTTTTTTTTTATAAAATAAATAATAATAAAAAAAACAAATATTTTTTTCTATTAGTTTAAACTATTTTTAGTTCTGAAAATTATTTAAACTTTTGGTTCATCAAAATTTATCTTTCGAGCTCGTAGGATTAAACTAGATGTTATTACGAGAAGAGAAGATTGTCTATACCAACAATTGCAGTGCGACCCGACAGCTAAAACTAAATAACCTATAAAAGACTTATTGATGAAAACCAAATAGAGAAACCAAACACTAGTAACAGCCAAGCCCACCACCAAGGCAAACCCGATCCAGACGCACCACCACCATCCCAACGCCGCCCTTGACGGACAATCTCAGTCGCCGCACCAGAAAAAAAAAAAAAAAAAAAACCTTTGGAACAAAACCAGGAGGGTCCAAGCATCGACCCCAGCCCACGACAATTTTTCACATCCAGCCCATCCACCACCATCGCACCTCTCAGACCACCGCGCCGTTGCTTGCGGACCCAGACGACTGTAGAACACCAGCAGATCAGATCGCCCACCGCCACAATCCCATCCCTCGAGAGCCCGAGCAGAACGATCGCTGCGCTGTGACTCCCTCCGCCCCCTGCTGTTATGAGATCCGAAACCACATCACACCCAAACTCCACATGATCTGTGACGTATCCAGCCGGATCCATCCACAAACCCGGAATCAGATCGAGTGCGCCCTTCAGCCACACGACGGAAAACCACCCTCTGCCACACACCTTTCTTCTGTGCAACCACCGCCGCCACCTGAAAATAATGAAAAGGAAGGCCACCCAACCCCCATCTCCGATCATCTACACACATATCCCGTTCGGCCGTACTCGACACACGCCGACCTGGCCAGAGGCCAAGGCAAGCATGGTGGCGCAGCCGGACGAGTGGACTCTCTCTCTTAGGGTTCTCTCTGGTCTCTCTCTGCTAGCTTTTGTTCTGGAACGATCTTACTTAGCCCATCATTACCTGGCTATGTAATTAAATTTCAGTTTGGAGGAGAATTGCAGAAATTGGAATTTTGAGGTGTTATGGTCACTGCGGGTTCTTTGTTTTCCCTTCCTTGTACATTCTGTTGTTGAGGTTCCTCTGATGAATCTAGGGACGAGAGAGAGAATTATGGGTTTGCTGGGTTTCAGAGAGAAAGAGAATTCTGGGTTTGAATGGGAATGAGAGAGAGAGAGAGAGAGAGAGAGAGAGAGAGAGAGAGAGAGAGAGAGAGAGAGAGAGAATTCTGGACGAGAGAGAGAGAGAGAGGAACAGTAGGGAGAGAGAAAAAAAATAGAAAAAAATGTTTTGATAGAAAAAATAAGGGATTAAGACATGAAAAGACGAAAATATCATTCAGTTATCAGTTTCCGTAACGGAGCTAACGGCTCTAGGTATCAATCTTCGGTCGGGGTCAAAAGCTCAGGTACCGTTCTGATATTTTCTGAACGTGAGGTACTGAAGTTTAGAATGGAAAAAATGTCAGGTACTGTACGGACGATTTTCCCTTCTAGAAAATGAAAAGGAAAAGCAGTGCACCCTTTTGGCCTTTTGTGTGGCATAGCCCTTAAATAAACATTTTCAATGAACAAAGTGCGCAACAAAGTTTCAAATTCCACTACATGCAAAAGCATATATTTATAGTTGTGGCTAAGTATATTGTCCTCCATAATGGGATTATGCCTAGGTAACCGAAACCCTTTTACTCATTAGCTTAGGCCTTAGGGTATAGTCAAGATCCTATTAATATATCCATAATTCCATGAACTATTAAACAAATAATTCCATGAACCATTAGAGCAATAATTATTGCTTGAACTATTAAACAAATAATTCCATGAACCATTAAACAAATAATTCCATGAACCATTAGAGCAATAATTATTGCTTGAACTATTAAACAAATAATTCCATGAACCATTAAACAAATAATTCCATGAACCATTAGAGCAATAATTATTGCTCTATTCCAAAAGACTAATTAGTTGCTTGTAATTTAATATTAATTAATCTAAGATATTTTTTAACACATTGCACGAGGAGCTAGTCAGCATTTTTAACAATAATATTTAGCATTAATACAATATCCAACTTCAACAAATTAGGCAAACACAAGCGAAATTTTACAGTATGTTTAACTCGTACTTAATTATCATTCCTAACAGTACGTGTGGTAGTATTAGATATATTCTCCTCATCCCTCTACTCTAAAGTCTATAAATGTTGTTCATCATTTTTGCCTATATGTCCTTATTGCCATGACCCAAATTGTTATGTGGTCGGAATATTTCTTCCCATGCATCAATAATTAAAGTAGGATCATCGGTGTAACTGCCCATGCTGCCATGTATCCCTGATATAAAAGGATAGCATAATTTTTATATATTTAGACATCAAATGTTGGGACATATGAAAAAGGCTCAAGGCTAGCTAGAATGCACAAAAGAAATTCTTGCTCAAATGAAGAGCATAAAATAAATAAAGCACACAATTAATTAAATAGCTTCGATTGTCTTCAGCAAAAAGGTAAGATAGCAGCAGGGAAAGGCAACATAGTGTACCTTACATTTACATCTCTAATTAGTTTTAGAGACTTGTAACAACAGGAGTTTGAACTGTACCATAATCAATTTATCTACAAAAACGAAAGTTAATCATGATTATGTAATTGTCAAATGATCAAATGCATTCCAGGTGACCAGGTTACTTCGTGTATTTAACTCAAATCACGATACATATATGTGTTAGGGAGTATATATATGACAATTTGTTGAGATGGGGTTGAACCGTTGAAGAGTCAAAACTTACCCCCACTTAAACGCATACATATAAATCTTCTACGAGACTTCAGATATATTCCATCCCACATTCCCACCTCAAAGAAAAGCGCATTAGATTTGGTCACTTTCGCAACAAGTTGTTGCCTAAATAGTATGCATGGTACCGCAAGGCAAGATGAAATAGCTAAAATATGGTCGATCTCGGGTGGTGTGATTCACTTTCCATATTTATACTAAATCATATTCCTCTATGAATTTCGAGGTTTAATTTAGTAACGTGGACTGGTCATGGCTGGTGGCCTGGGAATGAACTAGCTGTTCCAACGTTAAAAATTACCAGCATGTTCGAGGCCTTCTTGTTCCTATAAACAAGTTCTAGATTTCCCAAGTTGGCAACATGGGCAAGAAGCTAAAGGTCTCAGAAAATTGGTTTATAGTTTATACTCTAAACCTACTAGGAATAATCCAAACCGATTTACTTGGAGTACACAAATGAAACCAATTATTTAATAGGAGATAAAATTGCATGCTCGTTTCTGGTTAGGCAAATGGGGACAAAACACAGTTCATGGAGCTATCCGTACAAGTTCAGAGTGAAAATGGGGAACTGTAAATTTTGATCAGTAATATAAAACACCACCCACACCCACACCATGCTTCATTTGCTTGCTCCTCTGATAAAATATGAGAAAGGCGCATAAAATTTATAAAAAGTCCCCAAAGATTTCCCAGATATCGTTGTCAATATTTTATTACCTTTAAGTTCAGTGCTCCCTGTTTTAGTGCTTGTTTGTTTACCTTATTCCCTTCATATTTATTCTCCTCTGGTATTACCTCGATCATTTGCTTCCTTCTCTCCAAAAATAGCTCCAACCCAAATCTCCCTTTCAGTTCTATTCAGTCTAGGCCACTTCATCATCGTCACATACTGTTTCATAATCACCGGTTACATATGAAGATCCAGTGTGACGTGTGCAACAAGGACGACGCGTCGGTGTTCTGCACCGCCGACGAGGCAGCTCTCTGCGACGGCTGCGACCACCGTGTCCACCACGCCAACAAGCTCGCGTCCAAACACCAACGCTTCTCGCTCATCCACCCCTCCTCTTCTAAAGAGTCCCCTCTCTGCGACATCTGTCAGGTATTTTGATACACATCGATCTCATCTCACCCTACAAAAGATACTTAGTTTAGTTTGTGATTTGATTAATCTGCGTTGCTTTTCAATCTCTGATCTTGTGATGTGCGTTTTGTAGGAGAGACGAGCTTTCTTGTTCTGTCAGCAGGACAGAGCAATTTTATGTAGAGAGTGTGACGGTTCGATTCACTCTGCAAACGAACATACTCAGAAGCATAATCGGTATCTTTTCACAGGGGTCAAGCTCTCTGCTACGTCAACAGTTTACGCATCTTCTGATTCTGCTGCGGCGGTTACTGATCTCAAGCCTCAGCCTTTGATCAATAAGAAGCCTATTTCAGTCTCCTCTGCTATTTCAAGTCCACCTTCAGTTCCTAAGATTTCAACTAGTACTAGTAACAGCACTAAAAATGGTGGAAATTTGCTACCATACGATGGGGTTGGATCAATGAGTAGCATATCAGAGTACTTGACCGAGACTCTTCCGGGTTGGCACGTTGAAGACCTTCTTGATTTTTCGTCTAACCATCCCTTTGGTTTCTGTAAGGTTTGCATTGATTGATCGGTTTCTATCTTTTTGTTGGTTTTAGTTAAGTTTTCTTGGAATCACCAAATTTGGGTTTTCGATCATTCTTGTCTGTGGATCTGACTGGTTGATTGATGTGCAGGCTGACAATGGAGCTACCTTTTTCGATGATGATATCGAAAGCAATCTGAGCTCTTTCTCGTCAGAAAACATGGGGATTTGGGTCCCTCAAGCACCAAATCCTTCTCTGCAACATTCACAAATGGGGTTCAAAGAGACCACAAAGGAGGCTACAAATATGAACACGATCAAAGCCAACTATAACAACAATTACAGATCACTGTGGAACGACGATGGCTTCACAGTTCCTCAGATTAGTCCTCCATCTGTTGGCTCCAAGAGGTCTAGGCCTTTTTGATACAATTTTTACTTTCAACCCGGCCCCTTAGATCTTTTCTAATGTTAATTTCCAACGGTTGTAATTTTGTTTTATTCGTCTTTCGGTTTTTCCTACTTTTTGTATGAAGCCTTCTTCATCAATCCAGATGGGGTTCAGCTAGCTCTCCTTGCATGTACCAGTCATTGTAAATATCAAAGAGTTTCTGCAGCTTGCTCTTGCTTTTCAATGGGTGAAATTGCAATTTTTTTTTTTTTTTAAGGAACTCAATACTAGTTGACGTTGACTCTAATAGTAGAGGACTTGTTGTAAGCATGACAGATCGGAACGCAGACAGGAGTGAAAGTTCTGTTAGAATTCTCTGGAACTCAAGGGACGTGAGTTGTTAAATTAATCACGCTTAGAGTGCAACATATATAACTGTTCAGGTCTCCAAATTTTCACTTCAGAACCCTGGAGAACGTCTTTTCGGAGTAGATATTTGATGATGGTGGAGGATGAGCAAGAACAGAGAGGCAAAAAGGGATGGCCTTGTCTTCTAGTGACGGGAAGAACCTTTTCTTTGGTATTAAATAGAGGCAAGTGCGCCATCACTTTCATTAATAAACTAGAAAGATCGATTTGGTGCTGTAATCCTATTTATTCTCTCTAGCTAATAACCTCCTCCACCTTTTGCCAGCTACAGTTGGTTAGTATTGCGTAAGGGGGGACTCGAATTATATGCTCCGTATGAGGGATGCGAGTCCCTATGGACAGTTTTCAAAACGTCATGGCAAACGTAGGTGGTTGTTTTTCTGAGCTAAGACTCCCACGGTCCCACCTAATAATGAAAAAAGATAACTTGACCGGTAGAAGTAGAATAGACTTCCCCCAACAAAAACCAAAAAGGTTGTTGGAGAGGCACATTCGACAGTACACACGAGGCTTCGATTTAGAGACGAGGGAATGAAACACGCATTGAATCATCGAAAATGATAACTTTGGTGTGATTTGTGATGGTGCTGCTGGTATTGCACGGTCAAAGCTCTTGCTAGGGGTTTTATTTGTCCCGGCCAATTTATAGCTACGGGGCCCTATTTTTCTTTCAACATTGAGATGAATATGAAGGTCTTTTTGATATGGGTATCATGTTGCTAACGATGGGTTAGTTCGAACTTCCATTCACTTGTGGTGGTTTAACATCAGTAGGGTTGAAAGATATTAGTGGAGGCCTTGTTTTGTGCTCTTGATAATGAAGAAAGAAAAGATTTTGGTCTTCCTTTTAGTCGTCTGTAGAAAGGGATACTTCCAACGAAAAAAGAAGGTTGAAATTTGAAAATAATCCACGTGTTTGTTGAGAGGATTAAAAATTAAAATCTCACTTTTCAATTATTGGACTGGTTTGTGGCTTTGTGCCACACTTCTATGCCGTAGCACACCAGTTCTTGTACAAATTTACTTCTATAAATCAATCAATTTTTCATCTATAAACATGTTTCCGACATTGAAACATGTTTCAAATGTCTTATATAAGCATGAGAAGGTTTATTTTTAAATGAAATTATGTTTTGACTCCCACGCCAATATAGAAAATAAATAAAATGGTCCACTGGTAAACATCTTTTATATTTTCTGAAGGTAAAATTTAAATCTGCACAAGAAACTCCACGATTAGACATACTATTCCTTACACCGTAAATGAATCATCTATTGAAAAGCGCACATATAAAGCAATACAAACAACTTTGGCTCATGTAAAATGCTGATCACCAGCTGACATTGTTTTCAAATTGAATAAACAAACTTAACAACTAGGCAACTCCAGCGTAACAACACAAACAGAAGCCAAATAGTGGATTTAAAAGACTGCAGCCACCTTGCTCGCATGAACACGTTCCCGCCTTTCTATGTAGTTAAACGGGAACCAACCTGCTTTTCCCTTACATTCACCTTCAGCCCAACCATTGTTTGAAACCTGCTCAAGCACACGAGCATTTAACCTCAATATGAAAGAGGGAAAGAAGGAAAGAAAGAAAAAAGAAGTCGAGCATGCAAGAACCAACAATGGCAATACCTTTCGGACAACAACATAATCCCCGAAAGACAAACTCAACTCCACATCAGTTACACCTTGAAATGTGTACATAGCCTGTACCAATTAAAAAGGAAGAATTAGTAGAAATTAAATAGTTAAAAAGACAAAACCTCATCAACCACACAAATATCAGTACCTCTCCTAAGAAATAGTCCCTGATGTCTGTTAAATCATCATGGGTTTCAGAAGAAAAGTCATGGTTGACCTCTTCATATGAGGGTGGTGGAGGCATAGTATTCTCTGCAGCTGGACTAGGGGATGCTTCGATTCGCTGGTGTTCTGACAACATCTGTCCAATAATAATGTCTACCATCACTACTTAAAAGTAGCAGAACACTGATTTATAAATGAACTGGGACCTTAAAAAGGACGACTCCAAGATGTTTCATACCTCGCCTTCAAGCCGATCAAGTATCTGGAGGACAGTCTGATGATAATTGCGCTCTGCTTCAACCTTGAATGGGGAGGGAAAAAAAAAAGATGACATTCACAAAGTAAATTTCCTTTCTCTTTGTTGAAAAAAAAAAAAATAACAGGACTCAAGTAGGAAGGAGATGTGAATGAATTACCATGGCAATAAGTCGCTGAAGAGTCAACCTCTGTTGTTGACCTTCTACAGCTGCCATTGCTGCAGCAGCTTCTTTTCCCAATATTGCAACATTGGACTTTAGCTCCTGAAGTTTGGCTTCAGCAGCTTCTAGTTTCATGATAATATCTACATTACCTGCGGATTCCCGTACTTTGACTTGGCGTCTGGAAACATCAATAGCCTATCTGGATGCAAGTTAGAATACAGGGACAACCATGTAGGAGTAACAAAAAGACCAAGTTTCCACTTATGAATCAATTTTAACTACATATATGGGCTTGCAATTTCCACAAGACAGCAATCTAATTTTGAAAAGATGAGTTAGAAGCTTGCAATTTGAAACTGTTCCCATAAATTTTTCACAATAGACAGAAGGGGATGGCAAAAGCAGTGGTAAAAGAATAGAATACGCATATCCGGCAAAATCCGCCAACCATGTCAGCATAAATTCAATGTAATCCATATTGGCAGGAAAGGAAACAGAAGATACTGTTCATTTACCTGAGCTTCAGCTTCTTGTCGCATTCTACTGTATCGTTGAGCAAGATGTCGAGCATCCTCCAAGGGTGCACCCACTACCATCGCTCTTAAAGGCTCTGCAACCTAGAGAAACAAGTTGATAAGCTAATTACCATTGGAAAATGTAATTATAAAAGCCTGTAGGATGACACGGGCTTTTCTCTGAAAACACACACGCAACAATAAGCTTCCAGGAGACATGATCAAGCTTCACGAGTACAATTCACAGGTCTTAAATCTGATATACCCCATCAATTGCTTTCCTATTTCCACCCTTATTTAGAAAATCTCCAAGCACAGCACATCTAACTAGTAACAAGGAAAGCCAGTATCCAACCAGCTGCTACTAATGTTTCTCATGGTAATATCTAAAACTCAAGAATGTTCTCCATATAAAGATAAAAGGTGAACATTCTTAAGTTTCACATATACCATGGTTGATCTCGTGTGAACGCATGTAAAACACAGAATAACAGTCCAGTTCTTCAACCATAATATGGTCAAGGACATCATGTATTCTGTAAATTATTCCAGAGAATCAAAAGCACCAAAATATATAAAAAATAATAATCATCTTGTGTGAGTTTATATTCTATCTACTGACCCTGGAATGTAATTCATTTGATTTTTCTTAATGACCATAGTATTAACTTTTGTTATACCTGTGTGCCAAGGGCTTTCAATAGAATTCCACACTCCTTTTCCATCTGGGCACGAGCTCTTCCAAAACTCAGTGCAGCGCGGGATAATGTGTTACCAGTGGTGCAAGTTTTTTCAGCACCATATTTCCTGCTATCTTCTGATAACTTGGTACCTATTGACAATATTATATTCACAAAATACATCAAAAAACCTGAAATTGGCATTCAGATGCCGAAAAAAGGACAACAAACACATTTTATGAAACTCACCTATTTCAACTAGCTTTGAACCAGTTACAATATAACTTTCCACACCACGCACAATATCCCTTTGGTAATGCTGTTAAAGAGAAAACAAGATAAGGTAAAGAAGTAATGTCATCTGATAATTACTCCTAAGCTAGAAAAGTGTAGCAACCTTGCCGGCACGAGTTGATATGAACAACTTCTCGAGTTTCTGATGCTGTTGGAGTTCTGTTTCGTCCCCGACAACATTATCCGAACTCCCATATATGCCACCAGCAAATTGTTTGAAGACAGCCTGAAATCATTGTCTTTAAATCACAACAACATACCACTGAGCTTCTATTATCTAAGCATTAAGATTCAAGGAACATCTGATATAAACATATAAATGTTCGGAAACCAAAATGTAACCACAAAACTTGGCCATTTTTTAGCTAATTAAGTCTCCTTCAGCCAGACATGGCCTCCAATATTCTGTGCTTCACTATCTCATTAACTCAGTACAGTACAGTTTATACCAACAATAAATAAATAAATAACACCTGGTTATGAAATACAATACCAACGCCGCCCTAATCAGCTCAGAAATAGTAACAATATTATTCGATCCAGTTCTGAGTTTGAGCTGAATCAACTCACAGCTCGCTTATAAAACAAGAAAGCCCATTATCAATCCCCCATCGACGCCGATTATCATATAAATTGACCCACAACAGATTCGATTACGGAAAACCAGAGTGTTTCGAATCACAAAAAACAAGTGTTCTTCTTCGTTAAATCTGTTTCCGAAGAGAAATGGAAGCGAGAGAAAGAGTACCTGTTGCTGTTTAGCGACCTGATCTCTTATCTTCCTGATTGCTTCCATGGCTGCTGGGAACAATGGACCTTAGCTTTGGAGAAGACGATTGGGTTTTCGTTCTGGTTCAACTTTCAAATTCTGCTTCAAAATTTTACTGATTATTGTCCTTGTTATTTTTATTTCTGGGTATTTTGAAATTTGATTTTGATTCCATATTAAGTTCCCTGAAATTGACCGCCACGTCATTGTCGTCGTGCTATTAGTTTTCTCTGACTTGAATTTAACGTCAACTTTGTGTTCATTTCATCGAGTGCTTCTTTTTCTTTACAACTGTTCACGATCTCATTGGCTTTATAAATACAAAATTGTGTTTTCCAGCCAACGCATTAAATAAGTTCACCCGTCGCGTCTTTTAATCAGAACTTTTAGAGTTTCAAGTCTCTGCGGTGAAACACTATTCAGTGCACAGTCATATAGTTGCACTAACAAAAATTGGCATATATCTTTCCCGTTATTAAAAAACAATTGCTTATAAATATCAGCGACTCAGCTCTACTAGAATTGCTGGTTCATTTTCATAGCCGATGCATAGAATAATTTTTTTTTTTTTCTATGTTTTGGGTGTTAGGAGTTGGGACTCACTGCATCTCCCAAATTATTGAAAAATAATGGATAATCTTCGTGTGAATTTTTTTTTTTTTTTTTTTGTCAACTAAAATTAACTTTTACTGTAGCTCATTTTAATTCTTATGGACCGTAATGATAAGACTGATTCATATTAATACATTAATCTGAAGTAGGTTTTTTGGCCCATTCCACATATTGGCCCATCCAATCAAACGTTCTTGGGCCCATTCATTTTTTTGGCCATTATAACTACTTTTGTTTGATCTAAAGAGAAAAAAACACCAATGGTCACTGAGTTATGACTTATTCAACGCTTAACTCACTGTATTTTCAACAATATCACTTAACTCACTCAGTTTTACATCCGTCTTTCACTTAACTCACTGTTGTTAATTCTGCCGTTAAAAGCTATTAAAATTGAGGGTATATTTGTCTAAATACTAAAAAAATGCATTTCTAACTTAAAAAAAAAAAAAAAAAAAAAAATTTCAAATTATATTTAAGTTTAAAAAATACTTTTTTATTAGAAATCTCAGAAATTTAAAAAATTGAAAAAAGTCTAATAAATGTAAATTGATGGTATATTTGTCTAAAAACTAAAAATTACATTTCTAACTTTTAAAAAAAAAAACAAGACAATTTTTTTTTCAAATTATATTTAAGTTAAAAAAATCATTTTTTATTAGAAATTTCAGAAATTTAAAAAAATTGAAAAAAAATCTAATAAAAAAGTATTTTTTAAAGTTAAAAATGATTTTTAAGTGTTTTGACTAATATACCCTCAATTTTAACGGCTTCTAACAGTAGAATTAACAGCAGTGAGTTAAGTGAAAGACAGATGTAAAACTGAGTGAGTTAAATGATATTGTTGAAAATACAGTGAATTAAGTGTCGAATAAGTCATAACTCAGTGACCATTGGTGATATTTCCCATGATCTAAATGATAAGGAGAATCGAACTTCACTTCTGCTGACATTTCTCCAACAAATGCTAGTTAGCACCCATTCTAGCTTTTGATTGTTCGAACAGTGGAACTCTTTCTGCTTTAACAAAAAGTTTAGCATACTTGGATACATCACATTAAGACATAAATGTCGATCAATTTCATGAAGTAACTTGTTGTATTTCAAGAAGCATGGTAGCACTTCTACATGTATTTATTTTATTTTTCATCAGGATGTGGGAGAATTTGAATTTTGAACATACATTGATGTATCATTCGAGCCAGATAATAGTCTAAAACCTTGAAATTAATTCTCAAACACGCAAACGATGCGACAAAATAAGTTCAATAGAATTGCAAATGAATGCATAGCAAGCCTAGTAGACATGACCTAGGGTTTTATGGAACTGAATATTAACCAATACTCCACTCATGGAAGGGACGATGATCATCGACGTCGACAGTGAGCCTTGCACATATCTTGGCAGTCATAGTAGCAAGGTCCTCCACAGTGAAGAGGGCAGTCCAATCTCATCCCTTTGCACCGCCCTTTACGCATGCATTGTGCAAACTCTCCTAGCTTGTAATGATCCTCACTGAACCTCCCTGTCCCCCGATACACACGATGATGATGCCTTTTACCTCCTCCGTTTCCGCCGCCTTGGCCTCCGCAACCCCACTTCCACCACCCACCCCCACCTCCTCCTCCACCCCATCCCCAACCACTACCTCCACCACCGCCACCTCGCCCACCGCCTCCACCTCCACCTCCACCTCCACCTCCACCTCCACCACCCCAACTCCACGAGTAACCTCCTCCTCCTCCTCCACCGCCTCCGCCACCCCCACTACCACTACCACGGCCACGGCCACCTCCTCCTCCCCTCCTCCACCACCGCCGCCACCTCCTCTTCCTCTATTCATCCAAGAGTGTTTGTTTTTGCTGTTGATAACAACTTCAGTAGTGTAAGAAGCGCTCTTGTTTCTAGCTTCTGTTTTGTTGCCTTGATCGAAAGCAAGAGCTAGAGAACTAGCATTGCCTACTTGACTATTAGCAGTAACATTCTCCACCTTACCGCCATCACCTTGCAAACCAACAATGGCTATCGAAATAAACAAGATAGCCCATAAGTTTCTCAGTGTATCCATGACTAGCTAGAACGTACGAAGTCGGAAATGAGATGCAAACTGTATGCTGGGTGACCATAGCATAGTGCCAGTTATATAAGCAACTGATGCTAGTACCAAGGTGAAGAAGATACGAGTCGTGTACTTGACAACTTAGACTTTTGTCCCCACGTACTTGTCACAAATCTCTAAGGAAACCCAGTCCCGCTCTCTCAATTTCAAGCTCACCGGCCAAAAGACAGAGATGCCTTGCGTCCTACTTTTGTCCCCACCTGTGATTTGCAGAGACCAATACAGCTAGGCTGGAAGCTTGGCCTCGCCCACTGTGAGGCACGCGCACAGCTAGCAAGACCATATCAGACTACTAACCTCTAGCCAGTAATTTCGACATAGTTGCAGTTTCATCTATCAGTGGACCTCTTCCATTTTGAGTAACAGAAAGTAATCGAGTTCTTTTGGTTATATTAGAGGTTCAGTTTGAATAACAGAGAAGGATCCGGTTCTTCTAAAGTTAAACTAACTGAATTCTACTTTGTCTCGATTGATGGCTTCCTACATATTCCTCTCCGTAAGTACGGTTCTAATGACAAATTACCGATCAGTAATACCATGCCCTACAATGTGAGTACGTACTGCTGTACTCATTGCATTTCGCTTGGCCTTTAAGCCTGCTGGAAAATGAAGGAAGTATGTAACAATACCAAGCAACAGTATGGTGGGGTCACGGTACTTGCATACAAGCTACAATTACAAGTGTATTGCCATCATCTGCATGTTAAATATTAAGCACCTAGCTAATCGCATGATAATCACCCGTCTCTGGAAATTATTGCCTCCTTGGCTCGGTTTAGGGCGAAATATGTACTCCCTAAACCAAAGCCAAGTTACTATACTGTGTAACTGTAAGTGTTTGAAAGTTGAAAACGAAGCCGAGTTACCATACTAACATAAGAGTGTTTGAAAGTTGAAAACGTAGCCAAGTTACCATACTAACTAAAGTGTTTGAAAGTTGAAATGTAACTGGATATAATTGAACCTTTTTTCTGAAGTGTCCAGCTATGGAATCGGAAATGATCATTTGAACCGAGGGACCAAATGCTCAGCCACTCAGGACCGCAGCAAAGTGCATGTGACTGTTGCCTTCCATCATGGCCACATAGAGATCAACAGAGTGATGCTAAAATATTATTGCAACAGAAATGTAATGATGCTGAGCTCAAAACCAGAAGCTATAATGTATCAGAATTTGGTGGTCACTAGGCTTGGTCTCCAAGACTCGTCCTATTTCCTTAAAACTAATACAAAGTATGCCAAAATTTGTTTGAGAAGACTTGATCACTTGCCATAAAAAATAACAAACAGGTGAGGTGGGGGTGTCGTTTGTCATCATCACCCACAAAATAGACCTTCCACCAGTGCCATTTCTATACCTCAATTAATTTCAATACAGAAATTAAACAGTTAATTCCTATACAGATGAAGGAAAAGAAATCAAATTAGAACACAAAAGAACTAGGAAGAAGGGATGGAACTGGAAATGGTAACATGGCGAAAACTATGTGCCAGCCGAGCTGTTTTGTTCCTGGGGTGTTTTATCTTCTGTATTTTCTTTTCTGAAAACAGGGTAGTAAGACTCAAGTTCAAGCAGCTCCAAGATCTGTTTCGTCTTCCAAAGATAGGATGAGTGGCCTTCTACAAATTGCGTTACATCAACCTGCAAAGCCAATGGGAAAGTAATGATCAGTTTAAGAGTAAAAATACAAAACCACAATTGCAAATATAAAAAGGGATTTGGAATTAGAGGACTTGCATTTTCGATGCCAGGAACATTGACAGCTTGAATTCCAGCCAAACCTTGAGATAGCAAACTGTACATGGTAAACCACTTAGTTCTATCCGATTCATATCTGGCTTAATCATTTTATAGCCATAAGTAGCAACCTGATTACATATCTTTAATGCAGAACATTTTATGAATCAATAACGTTAATACCTTGCACGAAAGGCAACTCCTAGTGTCCAATCATTTGTAGAAAAAGCATTCACAAATCTCCCTGCCACCATCTGTGAATAAACCTTTAGTTACTTGTAAAAGTAGTACCAAAGAAGATTTGCATAGAAAACCAATCAAAAGTTGGAAAAGAATACAAAAAGTGAAACAGAAATAGGTATAATGGTATTTGTAAGAATAGTACTACAGTATCAGCACAGACACAACTTACAGCAGAAACCAACTAAAATCTGGAAACATAAAAACAGATGAGTCTACCTTCCGTGCATCTTCCCAATTTTCATCTTCAATTGACACTGGTGCTCCAAGCAGGACAACCCTTTCTACCAGACCAGCTGCCGAAGTGCAGAATCAAAAGTATATTTAAATACACACCAACTAAAATTGCACACAGTAACATGAAGTCATGAAACAGATGGTGATGGTTACCATTGTTCCCTTCTGATTCAGCTAAACATTCTAGACATTTAAAAATCACTCTGCCCCCAAGTGAGAATCCTATGAGCGTCACAGGCCTGGACCAACAATGGAGAATCTAAGTGAAATGATACATATAATGTCACAATGTGAGATGGGACATATCTTTTACCTGTTGCCTTGCAGTCCCTTCAACAATACTTCAGCAAGCATCTTCCCAGCTTTATCTGATCTGGCCAGAAAAAAGGAAACAAAAATTTAATATTTTTGTCTCCGGCTCCAAGTACTAAAAGCTCAAATTGACAATTTCAAGTGCATGATATGAATCCCACGGTCTCACCTTGGAAGCTGATTATATAAGAAACACAAGCTAACTATAACAACTTAAGCTAAACAAAAATTTGCAAAGGGACGGATAGCACCAGGAAGAATTTGGCACTTAAATTTATTGTGAAACTGAAACTGGAAAAGGAAAAATTACCTGTCAACTGCAATCGCCCATTTGCTATCTATAAGATCAGATGCAGTAACCAAGGTTGCTGGCATAGCAAACGCTGCTACTAGTGTGTTTAATACAGTCAGCATGGCACCTTCTTTCATCAACTCGAGGGCAATCCCTGCAACAGGATGCAATAGTATTGGTGGTGGATATGCCGATAGTCAGTTAAAAAAGGTACAGATATGAGGTTATGGAAGTACTTGAAGTAAGCCAGTCTTGAATTGCAGTGCTCAATGCAACCAAATTCTTAGACTCCCACCACAGTGCATACCTAAAAGTTCGCTACATCAATACCAATTACTTAGCCAGCGATGATAACTCAGATCCTAAGGCTTCAAAAGGACAAGACACTTTCAAGTGAAAAATCAGCTAATTAATAGAAGGGCCAATTATAGCATTGGCCGTCAACCTTCCAATAGTCAGCTAGAAAAGATGACTTTTATAAGGTTATGAAAGTACATGAGGTAAGCCAGTCTTGCATTGCAGTGCCCAGTGCAACAATACTCTTACACATCGACCATATAAATACCTATATATTCACTACATTAATGTCAATGACACTGTGCACACTGTCTAAGCCATCCCAAAAGCATCCACTTTAAAGTACAACAGATAAAGGTTGGACTAAGAATGATTTAATGTATACGCCTCACTGGTATGAGCATGTCCAGTATATCAAGTTGCATTATTGAGAGTCTAAACATTACCAAGCATTAGACTTGAGAAGAGACCACTATATAGACTAAAAAGAGCTCACTTAAAATATAGTTTCAACTGAAAAGCACAAGCCAAAACCTACTTCTGGATACACGATTCACAGTCTCCTTGAGGAATGAAAGATACAGAAAAATAACTATACTAAGGTTTATCATGGTCCTTGATGCTCATAATATGATACATTTCTTACCTCTCCAAGTGGTCATTGTAGCCTTCCCAAGGCCTCATAAAATCTTCATCCTCAAAAACAAGTCCTGAAACCACTATTCCCACTGCTAGCCGCTGAACAGGTTTACTGAAATCAGTAAGCATTTCATTCATAGAAGAAGAGGTTACGCCGTATAAAACTCTCAATTTATTTTTACAATATCATACGAATCCCTCACAACTCCCTGGCCCCCAAAAATTTCAAATTAACTGATAAAATGACTTGAACTCACTCCTTGGTTATAAGTTCCTTCAACTGCTTTGAACTCAAATTCTTCAATGTTGCCGATTCTTCTAGCCATTTTAGTTCCCGTAAGTCCAGCCCCAGCAGCTGAGATTACCAAAAAAAAAAAAAGTAAGGTAAGTATCAATTCCATGCCTTTTCTTTTTATTTTTATTTTTTTAGATGAAAGATATAGAATCTCTCCATTGCCGGCCCAAAAGCTTGAATCATGTGTAAAAAAGACCAAGCTTTATACAAACATCAAAACCTAAGACAAAAGGTACTCGCTAACACAAACGTTGAGATAACATATCCATAACCTGCCAATCTTCAAAGGGCTGATTGCTCTAACAATGGACAGGAATTTTCTAATCTGAAATTTAGTGTAGAGTGTCCCTATGCCTAGCTTGCATTTCAGGTAGACACAACTCACTAAGACAAGCTAGAAAAAAAATATCCAAGATCTTCCAATAAAGTTAAAAAAAAAAATTAAAAAAATCACTTTTGCACCTCCAAATGATGCAGCAACAGCAAGAGAACCAGTAACAGACCCCGTGGCAGTTGCTGCAGCAGCAAAGCCAGTTGCTCCTATTGCAGGAACAATGCCACCCAATACAGGAGCTAGAGCACTCAATCCCTGCGCAATTGCAGGAGCAGCTAGACCTGTGAAATGATCAAAGACAAAAACAGAATAAGTCTACTGCTTCTGTCCTAAGATTGGATCGCAAGAGAGCTCTGAGATCAATACAGATTGACAGATCTCATACCACCAGTGATAGCCATCAAAGTTCCTCCTGTTAAAGCAGCTGCACCAATTAGACCTCCCCGTTTCCATTTTTCCACTGAGGTATCATCATTTTGTTTTTTCTCTCCATCAACACCTTCTGTCTTCTCTTTATTAGCAACCTCCTTTAAGGAAGCCATGAAAGAACAAGCAACCATCGTCTCCATAACTTCCTGCAAAATAAAAATATTCATCATAAATGACTCAATTCACACAGAAATTAATGAGCACTAAAAAAGAAGAAGAAGAAGAAGATAACTAGCTTGTTATAGAGACGCACCACTTTCAGCCATTCAACCCCAAGCCAAGTTGCCAGCAACCTCAATGCGACGCGGTGTCGAGCATCATAACCGTTCCTTACTTTATCGCCACTTTCACTATTGTCTGCCACACAGGCTGACAGAATTGCATAAAGAACTGTTATTTTCTTCTCATAACTGAGCCGCGTCCCCTCTTCAACAGGCACCTCAAGGCGTTTAGATTCATTTGGATCTTTTATTTCAGTGGATATCACAGAAACTGTCCTCTTTGGGGCCTCATAAGCCTTGTCAGAGACCTCAGACGCTATTTCCGTTTCAGTATTGGAAAATTTTTCACGACATTTAGCTTCATATTCATAATTCTCACTCCTATCCACTGCATGAGCATCGGCGCTTTCCTCACTACGAACCATGGTATCCACGGTTTTAGTCAGAGCAACTTCCTTCTCAGTTTTCTCAGCAGAAGCCACCTCATCAGCTCCCTCCTTTAGTAAGGTCAAGAACTGAACAAAAATAGCTAAATTAATACAACACCACATAAAAGTGGTGAGCGGTGGGGAAGAAAAAATGAAACTTGTGAGCCAAAAAAGTCAATAAAATCCGTATATTCCTCTTGCAAGAAAACAATTGAAATCAGATAAATAGCGGCAACCTTCAAGCTGCAATACAATTGAAATCATACTAATGCCAACAATATTAATGCTTCCAATATAAGACATTTACCAGTTTCAACAGTTGGAAATTCAAAGAAAAAAAACGAGGAGGGAAGAAGAAAACTCACCGCTCCTACATGATGCCTAACTTGTGAAGAAGATCCTGCAGTTTCCTTCAGCCCCTTCCACGATTTGTCCTCCACTCCTAGAAACCTAAAATTCAACCGAAACAAGTAGGAAATCAAAACTGTCCAATCCGCATTAACTAAAACCAAATACAAGCGTAACTAAACTTGTTAGTTTTAAATACCTGAGAACAGGATAAAGCAAACCAGAACTCTCGTGGATCCAAATGCCGGGATCATCCGAAACCGAAATGGTCCTGCCAGCACCGGCACCATCCCCGATAGTCTCCTCCTCAAGGGGGAGCAAAGCATTGAACGGCTGAGTCTGGTGGATCTGAGTCTGGTGAAGCGCCAGCGCAAACAGAGCTCCGGCGGCGTATCTCTGAGTCTGTGTGAGTACTACCTTGGCCTCCATAACCGGCGCTGCTTCGGGTTTAATGCTCACAGAGCATCGAAAACGCAAGAGGTTAGAATTCGGTAACGCAAGTAGGGGTTTCAATTTAGCGAACCTATAGATTTTCATTCAGAATTGAAGTGACATGAACTCGAGTAGTTTACCCAAAACGAAGTCTCATGTAACTAATTCTCGCGCCTATATTTGTGAGCCTGCCTAATAAAGTAATAAGAGCTTGAGACTCGTTGAGCGCTTATAAGGCGGCCTTTACCTTTTCAACCAGACACCCCCATTCGCCACGTGGCATTAAATAGTAACTACGTACATAGAAGTCCAAACGAGTTGAGCCGATCCGAGCATTTAATAAGTGTTTAAATCTGGCTTTTTTTTTTCTTTTTTTTTTTGAACAATAAAGTTTAGGTTCAGAAAGAAAGTTGCTCCCTAACTAAGGTCTTATTGAATCACCACTTGGCACACGATATGTAAGGCTATCTCCAATAGAAGGTTCAAAGTCTATATTTTAGACCATGGTTGAGCAAAAATCATTTCCAATCATGGATTAGGTCTATTACAAAGATGTTTCATGGTGGTCTAAAGTCCGTTTCTTGGTCTAAATATAGACCACCAAAGTTTGCCCACTTCAAGTTGCATGATTGCATAATTAATCCAAAAATTTTTTTGAATAAATTTGATTTTATGAAATCTTTAATTTTATGAAATAAATTTGACCTAATAGTTTATTATAATAATAATAATTATTATTATTATTTATTAGTGGTATGATACATCAACTAAATATAATTATGAAGTATAATACAAAATGAACCGTTACAATAATACTTTACTGCATTTATTCATTACAATAATTGAAAAAAAAAACAAAATAACTGTAAAAACGAAGACAATGCAAAGACAGACTCAAACATAACAATAAATTGTCAATTATTACAACCACAAATATATAAACTGAAAACAAGCCACATCCATATCACCGGGGTCTTCTTTGTCCTCGTCACCAAACATGTGTTGATAAGGTCTTGTTGCAAATCATTGTTTGCGTAACGTGAGCGTATCATCCTATAACGAAACATGTATTCCTCCATTGAATTTTAAAGTATACAAAATAAAAATATATTAAAATCTATAATTTAGACCTCAAACGATTGGAGTTGGAAAAATTATAGACATCACTATTTGGATGAATAGTACCATTCAAAGGTCTAAAATTTTAGATCATGGTCTATTTTAGACCTCCACGATTGGAGATGGCCTAAGAGTCTAACTTCCAATCGCACTTAATACATTAGAGTTGACAGGCTCCGTTGGTCCCGAGATTTTCCCCCTCTTGAAGAACTTGTAATGCATCCACCGATGACCGCTTTATGGATTGTATTGCTCCATTATGCTTATCAATCCATGGATCCTACCGTATTCCCGACAGTGGCTGCACAAATATTGACTCAATTATCTATTAGGGAAAAATTTGGTAAGTGGACCTGACCTGAACTATGTACCACTACGAATTTCAGTATAACAAATTTCAAAACATAAACTTTGGTACATCAGATTTCAAGTCCGATCCAGTAAACATACACGACGTCAATGACGTCGTTAGTTTAGTGACAAGTGTCATAATTTAAAGGGTAATTTGGTCTCTTCAAGTTTTTTACTCTCAGCACTCAGCCTTCTCTCTTTTCTTACTGTGGGCACCCAACTCTATATCTTTTTTACTCTGAGCACCCAACCCTCTCTCTTCTCTTCACACACCGTGACGGTGCCGCCGAGTGTGCTCTGAAACATCTCCGGCCTGAAATCAGCTCTCGCCCTCTTTGAAGGCATGTAGTTGTCCTCATCAGTATCTGCCAATGTTCTAAAATCGGCCTAGGCGGCTGGCAACCGACTCGATTTCTTCATAATCGGGTGAAGTAGTCGGTCAGTATATAGGCGGGAATTCGGCGGGATTGGGCGGTCCTAGGCGGGCCTGGGAGTTCCTAGTCGGGTTTGGCGGGCTAGGCGCTTGTCTTCTCTCTCTGTCTTCGCCTCTCTGGGTCGCAACCTGACCCTCTCTTCTCGGCAACCTCTCTCTCTTCGTCAGCCCTCTCTCTTCTCTTAAGTTTTTAGACTAGGTTATGAAGCAGAAGCACAAAGTCTTCAAGATCTGTACTCTGTAATAATGGCTAGAAAGAGAAAAACTGGGCAGGTGATGAAGAAGATGAATAGTGCGGCTGCCTTAGTTTTTAGATTTCAATGATGTGGTTATCAAGAGTCATTGCTGCAATGACAGCTTGGTATAAATAATAGAGTCCCACTCTCTCTCATTCTCTTTTGTATATTCGTAGCTATTGGTTTTTGTCTTTCACTGGGCAAAAGGAGAGTGGTTCTCTCCTATTATTTTTTGTTTTACCGGTCACTCGACAAAAGGGAGTGGGAGACCTTTTATTGTATAGCCACTTCAATTGATCAACAAAGAGATTAATTGTGTAGCAAAAAAAAAAAAAGAGATTAATTGTCTCCGTTTATAATTGTCATTTAATTATAAAAAAACAATAACATCTTATTTCTAAATCACTTAAAGATATATAAATTTAATAAAAATTAATAAAAATAAAAACTGCCTAGGCGCTAGGCCCCGGGTTACCGCCCGACTAGCGCCTAGCATTTTTTAGAACCTTGGTATCTACAATAGAACAACAACCTCATCACCACCACCATCGTCTAACACATTTTTATTCAATCCATATTTCCTAATTGTATCTACAAAATTACATGAACATCATCACCGCCACCGCCATCATCTAATAAAGATGCATTCTATTCCTATTTTATAATTACAATCCATTCCTAATTCCTAATTGTATTGAACCCCAAATTAACTGCAACAAGAGTTTATTGAGAGTACCTCGGTCGGAAAAGGATTGGTGCTTGGTTTTTGCAACTGCGTCATCTCCAAAAAGTAAGCATCTTGGAGGTGTGAAGTGGGTTTGGGTTGAAGAATTGGGTTTTGGAAAGGGGTTTTGAAGGAGGGAGTGAGAATTGGGTATCTCCGGCCTCTTGAACCCGTACTTCTCGTCGTCAGAGGCGGCAGACACTGTGGAGAGGTCGTCAGAGGCCATTGCTTGGCTTGGGGGTAGCAGAGTCGGTGAGCGAGGTTTAGAGAGAGAGAGAGAGATAGTAATCACTATCCCAAATCGAAAATCGCAAATTCACCAATAGATCATAGACTTGATGGCCATGAGCAAAGGCTTGTTAGGATCAAAGCCATCGTACTGTTTCAGCTCCTCGGCGGTGATCTCGCCTAGCTGGACCTGCGGCAGCAGAGGCTGCATCTCCTCCAAGTTCCTGGGGAGGTGATGGGTCTCGGACGGCCCAAAAATCCCAGAAAAGACATGGTAAGTGGCAAAGATCATAGCCAGAAGTGTGAAGAAGGTCGCTAGAGATAAGCCCGTGTAGACCATGATTGCCTCCTTCAGTTGTGTTCCTAGAGTTGCAGAGCCATTTCTAGAGAGAGACAGAGACAGAGAAAGAGTCAGAGAGTGTGAGAGAGAGGAAAGCCATTGACCAATGAAAAACCAATTATGCCCTTCATTATGTGCGTAATGGCATGCGGATTGACAGAGTCATTGATGTCGTGTATGAATATTGGTCGGTTTTCATATTTGATGTACCAAAGTTTATGTTTTGGAATTTGGTGTATTGAAATTAGTAGTGAGCCTTACTTCGGGTACTATTCATGAATTTTTCCTTATCTATTAATATGGACTTTTTGAAATTGTTAGGACTTTTTAGCTGATGTTAGTTGGTGGCCTTTATACTTCGTTTGATTCAGCTTGTTTTCTTAAATTTTCTAATGTCGCATTCCCTTATCTTCCGTAACTATAAAAATAAAAGGGAAATTTTTAAGAACGGTACATGAACTTAAGGCCACTCTGAATTAAGGTGGCCAACTTTTATATAACCCAACATAAGTACATGGACTATGAAACCCGACACACTTTGTGTACATGCCGTTATCTCCTCTATTACGGAGGGTGCCACCTGTCATATTTACAAGGGCAATTTGGTCTCTTCAAGTTTGATTGAAAAAAAAAAAAAACTGGTATGTAACACCAGCAATTGCTATGGACATTACACCCAATTCTCTCTCTCCTCACCATCTTCCTTCAGTACATCCCAGCACAAAATCAAGAATTGTCGTGGCTTTGGGTTTGGTGGTGGCGGTGGCTTCCGACTCAACCTCACAAGCTTTCCCGCAAAACCAAATCAAACCCAACTGTGAATTTTGTTATCGATGGCCTCAATTGAACACCGCAACTGCCAAAAGCGTCGGAGCACCAAAAGCGTGAGATTTGCCCCAATTTCAGATTCGTATCCAAACCCAACTCGTCACCGATCTCGTCCACTCCACACTCCAAACCCACCCTAAGAGCAAATGCACCCATGAACCAAGGGCAATTGCTAATTTGCCAATCGAATTGCTATTCATCTCAAATTAGCAATTGCCTCCAGCTTATACAATGCACCAGTGAAAGGCAATTTGCCTGCCAATCCACTATTCACACTTCAAATTTGAATAATTCATTAAACTAATAATTTAATTAACTAATTAATTAACAATTAAATTAATCATCCAATGTTAATGTAATAAAAAATTAATGAATAAATTTTAAAAACAAATAAAATTGTATATCATGTATAAATATTGTTCCTGATAAAAAAGGATTGAAAAAAAAAAAAACATAGATATCATTATCATAAAAATAAAAAAATTTATCTATGACAATTGATAAGATTACCGACCAATCTCCATTTGCCATGTGTCGACTTTAGATACATTTATCTTACAAAAAATATATATAATTTCTGATAAGATAATCGCCCAATCATCATTGGACACGTGTCAATTACAGATATCGTTATCTTCTGAAAATATATTTAGGATATGTGATAAGATTTTCAACCTATACATACGTGACATGTGTACTTATCCTAACTTTTTATCTTTCAATATTGGTAATAAATAAGCTTCAGACTCCATTCTTTGCTCACACATTCCTCTCATTCTACACCTACATCTCTTTCCAAATTTATCATACATCTCTTTTCTCCTCTTTCCGATGGAAGAATTGAACAAATGGTTGTTAGACAGGGAACGTGAAAATATGGAAGAGCTCGAGCGGATTCAAGCAACAAACTCTCAAGCGGCTGCGATGGTGGCGCAATATCAATTATCGGATGCACCTAGAGGGCGTGGTTCACGACCTGGCCGTGCCCCAAATGTCGAAAGACATAGAGAAGTTCGAGGTCATTTTCTCCTGAAGGATTACTTTGTCGAACGTCCGGTGTACGACGAAGTAGGTTTTCGGAGGCTGTACAGAATGCAAAAACATGTCTTCCAACGCATAATGGAAGACCTATGCAACTTCGATAGTTTTTGGGGACAAAAAGCAGATGCCACTGGAAAAATGGGACTGCTTCCCGAACAAAAAATGACAGGTGCCCTAAGAATGCTTGCGTACGGTGCAGCTGCAGATCAATGTGATGAGATCACTAGGATGGGGGCTTCTACAGCGCTGGAATGTCTCAAGAAATTTTGTAGACAAGTCGAGTTTCTTTATGGTGGGTGGTTTCTTCGTCCTCTAAATCCCGCTGATCTATATAGGCTTCTCAACAGAGGACAACGCCGTGGGTTTCCAGGCATGATTGAGAGCATCGATTGCATGCATTGGGAGTGGAAGAATTGCCCAACCGGCTGGGCTGGAGCTTTCTCGGGTCGAAAGGGTAGACCAACTATTATTCTTGAAGCAGTGGCGTCTTACGACACGCGTATATGGCACGCCTTCTTCGGAACCCCTGGAGCTCAAAATGACCTAAATGTTCTGGGTGCGTCTAATGTGTTCGAGCGTGTCATAGGTGGAACTGCTCCTCTGGTTGAGTTTGAAGTCAATAACAAAAGGTACACCAATGGTTACTATCTTGCTGATGGAATATATCTGAGGTGGTCCACTTTTGTCAAAACAATATCAAACCCTAGAACAGAAGAGGAGAAACACTTTTGTAAAAAACAAGAGGCTTATCGCAAAGATGTGGAGAGGTGTTTTGGTATCCTTCAATCTCGATGGGCCATACTGCGTCACGGTGCTAGGTTGTTTAAATTGGAGGATCTTCGAGCCATTATGATAAGTTGTATCATTCTTCATAACATGATTGTGGATGATGAGTTTGTTGAGGAAGAATTTGTGGAGTCTCAAGAAGCTGATCTAATGAATCCAGCAATGGCAACCGTCTATGACCGGCCTGTGCATCCCTATATTGGAGCACCTATTCCTTTCGAACCAGTAGGGAGAGATGGACAGAATCTTCCTGCATTCATGGATCGTGAATTTCAGGTAGAGTCAGCCTACCTCCACAAGTGCCTACAAGATGATTTGGTGATGCACAATTGGAACATGGATGGTAACTGAGTATGAACCACCACAATTTGGGATTTAGATTTGAATAAATGGTGGTTTGTAATTTTAATCAATGTTTTCTATGTTTGTGTGCTTTCCTGATATGTTTGGTTTTATTTGTATTTTTAATCGATGTTTATCTATGTTTGAGAATAAAATTTGTTTAACATTAATAAAACTATTGTCATTTGGAGTTACATACTTCTTATTATTGTTAGGTTCATTCATCAATTTATTCAAAGCATAAAAATTTTATTTCATAAAATTAAAATTACATAAGTGAAATTAAAATTAAAAAATAAAACTTGATTTCCTAGACAACATTTTATTATCTCTTACATAATAAAATTAGTCGAATTGAGGTATGTAGCAACCGCTGCTACCACCATCGGACATTGTTTTTGCTACGATATCACCCTTTTTCTTTTTCCATCAAGCCTTTGATTGTGGTGTCATGGAATTAGTATCCATGGCCATAATTCTTGCATCTTCTTTCGCCTCTTCAAATTCAAATATCTTCTTTGTGTGAGCAGCCATTTTTTCGTTTCTTTTCTTCATTAGCTCAACAGAAGCTTGAGTTGATTCTGCCATGGCTTGAATAGCAAGAGCCATACTTTCTGCTGCATCTTGCGCCTTCTTTCCTTTTTTCTTTGCTTCCTTGGCTCTCTTTTGTCCCATTGGTCTCGGCATGGAGCTTGATGGTGTCTCCAAAACTATTTCATCATCCAAGTCAATTGGAGACTCGTTTTCGGAGAAACTAGCTGTCGAATATGATGCCGGTGGTTGAGAATTAGATGGTGGATCCACAAAATACGGGTGATACTTAACTTTCTCCCAACATTCAAATTTATCAAACTTCTTGGGATGTTTTTTCATGAAGATATCGTGAGTTTGATTTTCCTAAACAAGAAGAATGAAGCAATAAAAATCAACCGAAAAATTAATATAACATTTGTATGGGGCAAATTTTACTTAAAAACATAAATAATAATAATAATAATAATATAACATAATAGGATCGGGAGAAAAATCAATACCTCGTCCATTTTATTGGTTCCGCTCATTATACGATTACGAGAAGTCATTTGTGCATTGTGCCAATCTTTGAGAATTCTTTTCAATGTTCGAAACTGAGATTGGAGAGCTTGAGGAGTTCGGCTTGTTGGTGGACCTTGCCAATTTTGCACATAATCGGCATGAACTTTTTCCCATAACTTTGAGGAAGTTATTTGTTTGCTGGTGATCGGGCACACGGTCTTACGCGCCCATGAATCGCACAATTGAACTTGCTCGTCGGTAGACCAATTGGTACCCGAATCTCCCATTGTTGGATGATAATTGAAAGAAATGAAGAGAATATTGATGGAGGAAGAAGATGGAGAGGTAAAATTATTGAAAATTTTGATGTGAGAAATTAAGGTAAGGGAGTAGGTATTTATAGAATTTTAAAAAATCAATTTATGATTTTTTTTTACATTTCAGATTATTTTTTTAAGATAAAAAAATTGAAGTTACCGTTGAAAAGTAACTGACCGTTGTGAATTAATTATAGCTATTGAATCTTTGATCCAACGGTTGAGATTAAATAACCGTTGCACAGAAGGATTGGTGAGAAAAAAAAAAAAAAAAAAAAAGGCTGCTGGCAGCAGCGCATGTGCAGTGGAGCCCACCACCAACGGTTGGGCGATTCATTTGCTAATTTTCAGTCATTCCATTGCCCGGGCGAGTGGTCCCCAGGTGGCCCCCTCCAATCAGTCGGGCAATTATATACCGCTGCATCAGCCAAACCATCTCCTTTCTCCAATTGGTCAGTCAACCGGTCTGCCGCTGCATTTGCTCTAACAAGTAACAACCACCATCTCTTACCAATTTTTGTTGTCGAACCAATGGGAAATAGAAACTCCACACTTCTCCACTCCAATATCAAACTGCCGAAATATACCCTCAACCAATCCTGCCGTTATTTTTGAACCGCAACAACTCCATATACCCTTCAATCCACATAAACCATTCCAACAATCTCACTCATTCAGTCACTCAAATCCAATACACAAAACCAACATCAACCCTCAACCCATATTTTCTAATCAAAATACCAAACCATCACGAACTAATTAGACTAAAAATACAATCCCAATTGGCCTTTGAGCCTAGAAAAGAAATTTCTCCGGCGTCCTGTCAAATATTTACATAGCCGGCCTCACTGGTGCATATCCTCCGCCTTCAATTGATGCCGGTGACGTGCCCTGAAACCTACTGGAACCTAGCCATGCATTGTCGTCACGGACACCATATCGCTACGACACCCAACTCGTCTCGATCTCGTTAGGAGGTAGATGGGTTTTTGGTTCAATCCAACTTTGAAGATGGGTTTTGGTTTGTGTTGGCATCAGAAACAGAGAGAGAGAGAGAGAGAAGATATAGGTTTTTAGTTTGCGTTGGCATCAGAGAGAGAGAGAGAGAGAGGGGATATGGGTTTTGGTTTGTGTTGGCATCAAAAAGAGAGAGACAGTGAGAGGATATGGGTTTTGGTTTGTGTTGGCATCAGAGAGAGAGGGAGAGACGAAAGTACTAAATTATCCCTTGAAAAATAAATAATGGCATGAGGGTTAATGGAGGAGATAACGGCATGTACACAAAGTGTGTCGGGTTTCATAGTCCATGTACTTATGTTGGGTTATATAAAAGTTGGCCACCTTAATTCGGAGTGGCTTTAAGTTCATGTACCGTTCTTAAAAATTTCCCAAAATTAAATCTAAAATTTAGGTATAGTAAACGAGTTGCATGGAACAAGCCAATTTTCAATGAATCAAATCGAGATCAAGTTAAATTCAAGCAATTTCATGACTAAATACTAGCTGAACTTTACGAGCTGAACATACGAGAGTTTAAATTTAACTTGTTTTATTTATGTACCAAACTGAAACAAGCTAAAATCAAACCGATCTTAGTACAAACTCGAGTTGCATCCCTAAATCTAATTACAACAGTATCAATATAGATACAAAGTTATGAACTCAGGGGCACTTGTGTTGCGGTTAAGCCAAACTAAATGGGTTTTTTTTTTTTTTTGGCGTGGATTGGGGTTAGTTAGCAAGCTAATTCGATTTTTTTAGAGAGTTAATAACATACTCAGTCAGTATTTCTAATCGAGGTATTTTAATAAAATCAGACTAATTCCCTATTACAAGTGCACACTGCATGAGCCTAAAGACTCTTCAAAATTGCTAGCGACAAACTGATGGGAGTTGAGACTCGAACACTAGACATGGAAGTTTCGTGTCAGACCGTTCGATCAACCTTATCACACCGGGCGGTTCATTGATTTGAAGAAATAAATAAAAAATAAAAAATATTCGTTCGACGACGCCGTTTCGAACGCTAAGGCTACAATTGTAGGGTTTTGTGGGCAAAGGGTTCTGTAGCGATCCTTCATCTTTTGCAGTTCTACTCTTCTTCATCTCTGGTTTTCTCCATCCTCAATAGATATTAGCACCTATTCACAGTTTCCTAGGAAACCTTCTCTGATTCATTATGGGGAGAAAGAAGAAGTTCATTGACAAGAAAAAGTCGTCCACTTTCCAATTAGTCGCCCGAGACTCCTCAGACCCCAACTACGACGACTCACCCGGCGGCGACCGTGTCTTCATCCAAGTCTCCGGCCGACCTAACGACGATCCCGATTCTATCTTCGCCGACGCGCCTGAGGACGAAGAAGGTGACCACTATTACGACCAGGCTTTCGGAAACTCTGAGGCGGCGGCTCAGCCCCTGCCGGAGAAACTGAGGAAGGAGATTCTGGACCTCGGGTTTCCCGACGACGGTTACAACTATTTGAACCATTTGAGGGAGATTAAGAACACCGGCGGTGGCTCCGCCTATTACTCCAACCCCAAGGCTAAGCTCGAGCAGCTTCCGCATGACGTCAAGGTGAGCTCATATTCTGTTTGCAAAAATTTTGTCAGTTATAACAAACTCGTTGTAGAGTTTAATTAATCGAGTTTTCAGGCATATGATGCTTCAAGATTGCGAATTTCGGAGAATGAGGCTCCGGATGAGAATGCTATTTACAATGTGGCGTCTAAGACGGTCAATGTGAGGGTTAAGAAAGCTGTTGATCCGGAAGTTTCTGCATTGCTTGATGCTGAAAGCGATGCTTCGCTGTTCGGTTCTGATGGTGAGGATTTGGAAGAGGATTTTGTGGTTAAGGCTAACCTTGCTGATGGAGATGAAGAGGAGGATGTGTGCATAGGTGATGGGCCAAGTTTTGTTGAGCAATCGGAGAACAACAATGCAAGAAATGAAGTTGGTGTGGTTGGAAGAAATTGCGTGGAGAGAGGAAAGGGTGACTTTGTGGTAGATGATCCACGAACTCGTCGGGATGTGGATGCAGAATTTGATATGGTGAGTTGTTTTTCCTGTTATCTTTTCAGTTATGTCGTCTATTTAAGCTCTACAGTTTTGAGTTTTATCAAGATATATTTGGGTTAATGTATGTATTATCTCACGTTTTGTTTATATAAAACACAGGTTTTAAGTCGGGAATATGACAATGACGATGATGATGACGACTATGAAGGTGGTGATCATGACGATGATTATTTTTATGGGGATGAAGTGGATGAATCCATTGAGGAGAAGCTCAAGAACGTCAAACTTAATGACTGCGTGAAGGATGACTTTGAGCTTAATGAATATGAGGTTCCGGGAGATGATGAGGAGAAACAGAAAACGAAGCAGCTTGGGAAGATATATGAGGATGAAGATCAAGAAGACAAGGTGGTAATTGTAGAGGAATCTAGTGATGAATCAGAAAAATGGGACTGTGAGACTGTTATTACTACATATTCAAATCTTGAGAATCATCCTGCGAAAATCGGAGCTCCAGAGCTAAGTAGAAAGAAGAAGCAGCTTTCAGAAACCGTTTTTGGAGGCTTGGATGCCTCCAATAATTTGATAAAGCTTGGGGGAAGACAGAGGCTGCCTGTGGACTTCTTGCCTCGTAATAGAAGACCTGCTGCTACAGAGAGGGCGACAGAGAAGGTGGAAGATATAGGTAGCTTGAAAACTGAGCAGCAGAAAAGGAAGCAACATGGTCAGGAGTCAAAGGAGGAGAAGAAAGAGCGGAAGGTATGGGTCTGCTATTTGTTTTAGCTCATCTTGGAGATGATATTTCATTCATCTTGCCTTACCATGAAAGATTAATATGCCCGCTTATGATAATGAAAATCCAGAAACTGTCATTGTAAGAGTAAACTGGGAGCATATAACTTGCATTCAAATATCTCATAGCTTGAGATTTTGGGTAAATTTCTGCTGGTTCTTCATTGATAACTTGAATATATCTGAGTGCAGGTGGCTGTCAAGGAGGAAAGACGTGAGGCACGGCGCGCTAAAAAGGAATTGAAGGAACTTTACAAGGGTGAAGCGCAGCATGCTCAGAGAGTAGCTGCTATATCTGGTCCTTCTTCCAAACGTCTGATGTGATTGTGCTGATCATCAAATGGTAATTGGAATAGATACACCGTTGCTTTAAAATCAGATTGGTAATTGAATATGCTTAGTATGCTTTATATTGATTGGCTTATTTACATGTTTTCTTCTAGGTGAGACTTAAGAATGCACTGGATTTTTGTCAAGAAGTGTGGCATCCCCTCAGCTTTCATGGTTTGAAGCACGTATATGTCATCGGTTTTGAGAGAATGGATGCTAGTTGGTTTAAAACAACATATCATCGAGTCATATCTACGTTTCTGATGTTGTGGACATGTCATAATATATAGGATATGAGTTGAGGTTCTTTGGAATCACATGTTATGTGACTGGAGCTTGAAGATAATAACCTGTCTCCAAGTTTCCGACATATTTCATTTCTTTTTGTCTGGAAATTTCTAATGTATTCATCAGGTTTTTTTGTTCTTTTTTTGTTTTCACAATGATACTAGTTAAATGATAGTTGGACTTCTATATCTTTACTCCTGCACTTCTATTCTGTGTATTTGCCTCCTCCGTCAAAGTATTGGTGTTTCCTCAGCTTGGATGCTTACCTTGGTATAAGAAAAGTAGCAACTCCCCGACCATTCCAATATCTATGCTACATGGATATGCATGATGAACCAAAACAAACATTCATTGATGATGTGAAACAACTGGTTGTATTTATTTGTTTCCAAGACACCATATTAGAAAGTAATTACAAGAATATTCTGCCTAATGAGGAATTGGAGCCATATTGCCTCTACCAAAACAGGGTGTGGGATTCCAGAGGCCATAGTCTTCCAGAGCTATTTCCGACGGCTGTGTCTTGTAGTCTTCCTTCCGTAACTGTACCTGGTTTTTCAGCTGGTGGGAGGGAAGAGATGCTGGTGCTGGTGCTGGGGCTGGGGCTGGTGATATCAACGACGGAGGTAAAGTTGTCGCTCTTGGCATAATCCCCAATATAGACATTATCATCATCATGGCGCATAAAATGTGCTTCGCTGAGATTACTGCTGTTGGCATGATGATTCTGCAGTAGCTATGGTTATGGTTTGAATATCTAATCTCAGAGATGCATTTGGCATTGTCAGCAACAAATCCTTATATTATATATGAAGTACTATTAAGTATGGAAGGAAGGAATTCTTTCTCTCTCATACCTGATGGATGACTTACCATGTTTCTTGCATGCGTCAAGTGCTTTCAACAGAATGGATGCTCTGCTCCAAGATTCTCGCCCAAAAATGAATGCCGTTCTTTACCAAAGACGATATCTAAACTTACCAGCAAGAGCGCTTCAATGCATTTCAACTCCTGTTTATTTATCTTTTAGTATGGGCGGCTTTTCGCGACAAAGGTATTTATACCGACGGAGTTTCGAGGGTAAATGTGTTTATGCTGACGGAATTTCGTTGACAAGTGTGTTTACATTGATGAAATTTTATCAGCAATTGTGTATTCACCAACGAAATTTTGTCAGTTATTGTGTTTTTATTTTTATTTATCTTTTAATATGGATGGTTCTTATCGACGAATTATTCATTCGTAAAAGTGTTTTTACTGACGAAATTTTGTAACAAGTATATTTTTCATTTTATTTATTGTTGAATATGAGTGAATTTTTACGACGGATAATTCATTGATAAAAGTGTGTTCCTTTATTTTATTTCCTTGTACTTCTATGGGAAGTTTTTGCTGACAACTTAATATGCATGCTGCTAACAATCATGTCCTTTTGTAAAATAATGACATGATTGTGATGTGTAACTAGAGTGAATAAAGATGAACAATAACCAACGCCCTCTTGTCCCAATCAGCAATCATATGGTTTAGTAACGAGCATCCTGTAACACAAGGTCTACAATAGTCATAATTGTAAATACCGAAAACTGAAAGCAGAAATTCACATCTCCAATTCTCCACAAAACACTGATAAACTTCAATCTACAAGAACATGCATCTGGATTAAGCAATGAAAGATCCTCCCAGAAAGTGTTACAAAAGAAAAAGCATCTCCATACAAGTTTGAATTGTACAGATGATATCAGTAGAGAAGGACAACTGAGGCGCAGACGGAATCCATGGAAACAAATGTATTATACAAGGGCATGATGCCCACATAACACATTCATGACATGAGCTATATATTTCACACTGAACAGCTAGAACATCAAGAAGGATTATACAGAATAAACAGAAACAGAAAACTGAATCTAGCTACGGGTCATTATGGGCTTGCAATGTAAAGCACTTGCACTTGTCTTTCATGGCTTCGCCCTCAGTTCCATATTCTCTGAACTTGTACTCTTCCTGCTTATAGGCAGGAGGAACTTTTCCCTCGCTGTAGCATTGATTGCACAAACTGAAATGAGATTTTATCTCCTTAAAGCGAGACCCAATAATTGGATAGCGGCAAACTGAACAGACATGATTACCATGGCGATTCCTGTCCCCAGTTTCAAGCTTCAACAGCGTGGACATGATACCAAAACCCCAATCAGGGTCGTTAAACATGACAAGAAACTCTGTGTAAGACATTGTTGAAGGATCTGTTTCTCCATGGACTTCCAGCATCTCACTAATCCCATGGGAAGGGACATATATAGCTCTCAACAGTTTGATATATTTAGTGGCGTCATCTTTTCTTATCTGAGAACCACCACCTTCATTCAGAGGGCGCCACAAGAGCGCATCAAAAGCAA
This sequence comes from Rosa chinensis, assembly GCF_002994745.2. Taxonomy (NCBI): domain Eukaryota; kingdom Viridiplantae; phylum Streptophyta; class Magnoliopsida; order Rosales; family Rosaceae; genus Rosa; species Rosa chinensis. Next base: position 62,319,144 of record NC_037093.1, read on the forward strand.
TTCGCTTGCGCTTTTCTGGCGGGCCACTGCAAATAGGGGCTAGAACAGCTAAAAACATGCCCAAGTCCACCCTACCTGCACCTGTATCATCAAAAACAGAGAGTATTCTCTCGTTTATGGCTTTCACAGCTCCTTGAAAAGTCTCAGGCTTTAGGAAATTAAGCAACCTGCGGAGAATTTCTTCCAAGTTAGGCTTGCGTATGGACCTCTGCGGGACACCAGTACCTGAATACGACACTGGTACATCACCATCACTCATCTCCCTTTTAAGGAGATCCACATCACAACGACTCAACCTGGTAATCCTCTGAAAAGCCCTAATCTCAAGTGCAGTGGCTAAGTCTTGCCTCAATGTTGTTTTCTCCCCAACGGCCTTAAATTTTGTAGCGTCGACAGTGACAAAGGAACCTTCCCCATTGGCACCCCCCCCATTTGCCTTCACCTTCTTCTTCTTCTGCAGCTGCTTCAGATGTGCAATGGCATCATGCAATTCAACCCTGTTGGTCATTTTCAATGCTTCCTTCAAAGCTTTCTTAGCATCCTCAGTTTCCCTAGCTCCCAACAAGGACACAGCCCTGTTAAGCTGAGCACGCCAATGGTTTGGCCACACAGCTAAAACCCTAGTATACATCTCAGAAGCTCTCTGGAACCTTCCCAAGTCCATATAGAGGCCACCCAAATTGTACAAGGCATCAACATGGCCGGGTTTCAAATCAATGGCTTTCTGAAAAACCTCGATTGCCCTCTCATCCTCACCCAGAGCATGCAAAGCCGAAGCCAAATCACAATGTGCATCGGCATAGTCTGGTTTCATGAAAATGGACTCTTCCAAGGCCTTAACAGCTGCCCTATATTCCCCAACCCCAAACAAGGCACTCCCCAAAAGTTTCAAGGCTCTAAAATGAGTGGGACAAAGTATAGCAGCTTCCCTATAATACTCGCAAGCACTTAAAACCATACCTTCACCTTCAACAGCAATCCCGAGATTCACATAAATCTGTGGAAGCAAATAGGCCCACTGATTCCCACCGGCCTCGGCGGCCTCAAGAGCCAGCAGAAACTCCTCTTTAGACTCTTTGTACCTGCCAAGAACATACAAGCAATTCCCAGCCCTGAAATGAGGCCTAACATCCACCGGTTGCAACTCACAGGCTCGCTTGAAACTAACCAAAGCTTCCTTAAACAGCTGGTGCTCATACAAAACCCTCCCGATCGCCATGTGTCCATCGAAAGCTTGCTCCCTCGACCTTGCTCCGTCGGCACGGCTCCTGAGCACCCCCAAGTCCTTCACAAACAGAGCATAATCATGCCCAGACTCTTCCCAAAACACCCTCTTGTCCGAAATCTCCGAAGAAGGCCCCAATTCTCTAGACCACCCAGCCTCCGAATACGAGTCCAGATTCTCACCCTTGACCTTGCCATTATTATTCCCCGCCTGCTTCACCTTCAACCTCTTGACCAGAATCTCCAAATCGTCCACAATCTTCCACGTGTCGTCGAACACGATCCCGTGGTTCGGCGACACCGCCCAGGCCGCCGTCCGCTGCTTCTTCTGCGACTCCGCGATGCGCTCGTCCACTATCGACGACGACGACGACGCCTCGGCCGCCATGGAAGCCCCTTTGGCCTCATCCAGGCTCAGCTCCAACCCAAGCGCGTCGAAGTCACGGTCCACGTCGCCGGCTCCGTCGTCATACGTCCGCAACAGGCCCTCATACGTCAGCCCCTTGTCCCCGTCGATGAAGTCGCCGTAGGTCCGAAACACCTCGTCCAAAATGGCATTGATCTGCTCGTCGCTGAACTTGACCCTAGGGTTTACCGCCACCACGAGCGCCGCCATTTCCTCCCGGTTAAGCCCTCCGTCATGGTTGGCGTCAAATTGGTAGAAAATCCTCTTGACCTTCTCTGATCTGCTCCCTCTCGTCGCCATTAATTAATCTCTTCAATTCTTGGTAGGGTTTGAAAGCTCCAAGCCTCCAAGAAGAAGAAGAGGAAATTGGGACAGGCTGTAATGTGATTGGTATAAATGGGAAAAAAAAAAAAAAAAAAAAACGGGAGTGAGGGACCGAAAAAGGGAAATCTAATTCATGTTTAAATGTCTTTGAATGTGAAAATTACAGAGGGAGTTGGGGTTTTTTCTCATTCCATTATCCATTGGATCTGGGCCATCTGGCTTTCTGGATAAGCCAAAAGGGAACCAGATTATAAAAAAAAAAAACAAAGAGACTCTGACTATTGTTTTCTCTCGTTCTTTTTCTCAGTCTCTCTGTCGCTTTATAATTCTTTTTTCAATTTTTTTATATTTATTATCTTGTTCGTTGTTACTTCTGGTGAATGAAATGAGTGAAAGTGATGATGTCGGCAGGTGGCACAGTGAGAGGCTGTCATTTTTTCTTTATTGTTTATGTTTATGTGCTGTACTTTGCCGATCCTCTGGGCTGTCGAAGAGCTCTAGGTTTTGCGTACAAGGGGTAATTTTGTAAAAAACTTATGCTGCCGACGGATGATCCAAAATCGAGAAATAGTTCCAAAATTCCAAAATCATCGGTAAAAGACTTGATCAAGGTCTATGAAAGTGAAAATAAGTAATGATTTTTGTGTTTCCAGCATAGTAAAGCAACACATACATTATAACTCGAACATAAATGAGAGAGAAATTTTAAATACACACTCTAAATTACTTAATATACATCCCTATTATTTAAAATTTCAAATCAGATTTTATAGATAGATTAAATAATCAAAATAGACATCTATGTATTAAAAGAAAAATAATAATAATCATATGTTCCTTATATTATTCTATAATTATAAACACAATTAATTTCTATACATGACATCCTCATTTAAAACAATGATAAAGTTAGAAACCATCTAATTTAAATTTTCCTTAAATGAATTGTAATTAAATGGGGTGAGAGACCATGTAATTTAGAATTTTGAAATCAATAGCATTAAATGTTTTTAAAACATATCGCTTTAGTCCCACTTTTTAGCTCATTTTTTTATTTATCTAAAAGTGATTATTAGACAATTTATTATCTAATATAAAACATCACATGTATAAAACTTTGTAATTGTTAATGTGTTTGACCATCCAATGACAACTTCATAGTTCCGCCATTGTGGAGAAACTACTGATACAATTTTGGGTGAATGTTCGACTCAAAATTTTATACCTGATCAAAAGGATGTTTAGTGGATGAGAACTCAAATAATATAAAACATATTTCTAAGCATCTATTTGAACTTTGAAGTATAATGAATCCTTATGGATTTCCCAATAACTAACACAAGTAATTAACATGGTCAATTATATATACTAATCAAATGTTAAATAATAGTGTATTTCATGATTTTTAAGTTTAAGGATATTTTAGGTAATTTGGGTTGTGTATTTAGTAAAATGTTAGAATGAGAAATTAAATGATAGGTGTATTGAGTAAGAAGTGTGAATTAAGTAATTAGAGGTGTGTATTTAAAACTTCTCTAAATGAAATGAAAATAAAATGAAGAATTTTCGCGCTAGCGCGAACTAGGATGAATATTGGCGGGTGCCGGAATACAGAAGGCGGCATGTGGCTCATTTGCTAATGTTGGCAGTGTCCAAAATGGAAATCAAGAACTGTGGTGGTGTGGGAACGCGGTAACCTAATGCCGTAAGTTTTGATGTTATTTCTAAAGATTTTTTTGTGTAACTTCTGAAAAGTCCTTGATATGAATAAATTTGATATCTTCTATAAAAGAAAATTTATTTATTTACTTGTGTAATTTAATATCTTACAGTAACAAAATAGTATAAAGTAGTCGATATTAATTTGTCCAAGCTCTAAAATAATCTTTCTAAATAATAACAAGTTATAACTCACAATATAATCACATGTATACATTAATTTTTAAAAAGCTCTAACAAACCTTCTAAAAAACCTTCTAGTTATTAGGTCACACATGAAAGATGTCCTAAACTGAAAATCTTTCATCCAAAAAGTGACAATAGAATCTACAATATATAAGTTAGTCCTAATTAAATCACTTAATGCACCAGGACATGTTTAATAAAACCCTAAATGACTGTTCCTATACGTTGCAAACAATACCAATTTATGTTAGACTACGCTTTTTCTTATCCGATGCGCTTATCGTTGTTTAATAATAAAATTAGATCATGATAAAAGATTTAGTTAACCTTCACTAGGGATGAGTGACTCGCGTGAATTGGGCTTTCTTCAGAGCCCAACGACTGAAGGGGGCATCTACTTCAGTTGTAGCCCACATCTTTAGACATACAACTGTACTGTAGATGCTACCCGAATTGGCGAGCTGGACGTTAAAATAGTAAGTTCGATTTTGGTTTTGGACTTTTTTGTTAGCTTTAGGCGGTTGGTTGTATATCTGGGGTTGTTAGTAACTCAAAACTCAAATAGGAGCGTGAGACAGGGAAGCAAAACGGTTATCGGCCACCGTTGCTATTCCTCCTCTCGTTGCCTTCATTTTCAGGCCGGCAGCAACCCCTCTGGTCTTCACGGTTCGGCCAAAACCAACATCTTGCTCTCATTTCCTGATTCCGAGTTTCGTTCTAGAGCGTGTTTTGGCCGTTCCGTCCAGAAACGAAAAGCAAGGATAAAATCAAAGGGGTTCTGTTCTGATACATATCATTTTGTTTTTGTTAGTCTAATCTGCGTGGCTTCGCCGTTAAAAGGCGCTTGACATTCTGTTCCAAACTGCATAGCCTATTTTCAATCTCAAGATGCTTTTATTTTGAAGTTAATTGATCACACAACAAGGAAAGCCTGGAAAATAGAAGAAAAAGAAAAAGAAAAAAAAGAAGAAACTAGAAGACGATCAGATAAGGATTTCGAATGCGAATTGAAAGTAGAGAACCTGCGCATTGGGAGAAGATCATCTGTTTGAGCATCAGGGAGAGGAAAACTGGGAAATCTGAAGCTGCTAGGGCTTTATATACTGCTTCTTGTTTGTTCCGAAAGAAGAACCGGAGAGACAATGGCGACGGAGGAGGCTGTGAATGAAGAGAAGATTCTTGTTTCGGTTAGGGTGAGACCATTGAATGACAAGGAAAAGGCAAAGAATGACGTTTCCGATTGGGAATGCTTCAACAACACAGTCATGTACAACAGCAACCAACCTGATCGGGCCTCCTCTCCCTCTGCTTATTCCTTTGGTAATTATACACATGCACTTTCTTCCTCATCTGCATTTTGTGAAAGTAATTTTTTTTTTTTCATTAACGTACACTGTTTTTCATGTCCCTTCATAGATAGAGTATTTGGTTTCGACTCTTCTACGAAGCATGTGTATGAAGAGGCAGCTAAGGAGGTTGCTCTTTCAGTCGTCAACGGCATCAACTGTAAGTGATCATCTTCTAATCCTTGTTTTCTGATGATACTAAAGTGTAACCAAGCAGGATCTATATAGTTTGACTGAAATATCATCATCTGCAGCAACCATTTTCGCCTATGGACAAACAAGCAGCGGAAAGACGTATACCATGAATGGGGTGACCGAATTTGCTGTTACAGATATATATGATCACATGGGGGGAGTAAGTATACTGTTTACTAACATTTTAATTGCGTCATATCATCTAACTATGTTTCTAGGACCTGGCATAATTTGAACATCTGTGTTTCAGCAAAGTGACCGTGAATTCGTGTTGAAGTTCTCTGCCATGGAGATATATAATGAAGCTGTCAGAGATCTCCTCAGCTCCGAGAATGTTCAACTTAGGCTGCTAGATGATCCAGAGGTGAGTCATTTATACCTTTGAGTAGACGTAATTCATTGAATGAAAAATTCTTTTACTAATACTACTTCAACGTACAGAAAGGTACAGTTGTCGAGAAGCTTTCAGAGGAGGTACTGAGAGACCGGAACCACCTGGAGGAGCTTCTTTCCCTCTGCGCAGGTAAAGTCACTTGTGTTAGTTTAGTCTCACTGGATTAAATGGAGTGCATGTTAACCAAGTGAACTCTTAATATGGTAACTTATTCATGCAGCACAAAGGAAGATAGGAGAGACCTCTTTGAATGAAACTAGTTCAAGATCTCATCAAATTTTGCGACTGGTATGCTTGGCTTGTCATTTCTTCAAATAGTTACTTTCGTATTTGGCATGAGAACTTTGTTTTGAAGTCTTTTGTTGGAATTAACAGACAATTGAAAGTACTTCCAAACAATTAGAAGGCCTTCAAAGTTCAGGCACTCTCGCTGCCACTGTGGTATGGAAGTACTTATCTTGCTTCACTAGGAAACTTAATACGAAATTGTTCATATTTATAGGAATGAAAATGAAATTCTTTGTGCAGAATTTTGTTGATCTTGCGGGCAGCGAGCGTGTCGCTCAGGCATTATCAGCTGGTGCAAGATTGAAAGAAGGTTGTCACATAAATAGAAGTTTACTGACCCTGGGAACTGTAATACGCAAATTAAGGTTTAGTTGTTCTTCCATTTACTCAACAAAGTTCTTGGTTCATTTAATAAAATCTCTACACGTTTTAACATGCATCATAATGAATTTAATTTCATTAATGGATGCAGCACGGGAAGAAATGGACACATACCTTACAGAGATTCCAAGCTAACACGCATACTGCAAAATTCTTTGGGAGGTAACGCTAGGACAGCCATCATTTGCACCATGAGCCCTGCACGAAGTCATGTTGAGCAATCAAAAAACACCCTGTTCTTTGCAAGTTGTGCAAAAGAGGTTACTACAAATGCAAAGGTCAATGTGGTAAGGTCAGATAAGGCACTGGTAAAGCAATTGCAGCAACAATTGGCTAAAATGGAAAACGCATTGAAGAGCTTAGCAACAAATTCTATGAAAGAGAAGGAACTTTTGTTGCAACAGGTGAGGGGATGACTTCTGTGACTAATTTTATACATGTACTTCTGTTAGTACCCAGAAAAACTTCAATGTGTATTCTGATAGAGTTTTAAACTTACGACGAGTTTGCTGTTGCGTTGTACTTTCTTCTTTTGGATGCTAATGCTTTCGTCGTTTTTTTTTCAATGTCACATTATGCAGATGGATAAAGAAATAAAAGAATTGACTAAGCAACGTGATTTTGCTCAATCTCGGGTTCAAAATTTGCTACAATCAGTTGAAGAAGGCCAGGCTAGAATAGTTGAAAATTCAGGATTGGAGTCATCAGACAAGGGTGTAAAAGCATGCACTCCACTAGATAGTACTGACAGACCTAGTTGTTCCTCGAATTCCAGCAAGCACTTCCAACGGATTTCTGAGATTTCTGAGGAAAATTTTCTGCTGGATGGTAGCGCTCCAAAGTTTGAAGCTTGGGAGGATATTGCAGAAAGATCTCAAGCAGAAGACAAAGATATTGCACAAAGCTCTCATGCAGAACCTGAAGACAATGCACGAAGATCTCACGTAAAAGCTCAAGATATTGCTTTGTGCAATGACACTGCACAAGAGCATCTTACAGAACCTGAAGATGTCTGCAAGGAGATTAGATGCATTGATCAAATGGAAGAACCAAGCATGGACAAGAGTAAAATATTCGTGGATGAAGAAGCAGGTTCATCATCGCAGCAGAAGGAAGATGCCGAGTTGAGAAATGCTAGTGAAGAGTATGAAGCGTTGCAGAGGAAAATACATGATTTGCAAATGACAATTAACACTCTTGTGACTCTTAATGGCCCTCTGGATCAATCTCCTTGTTCCACTGAATCCAGCCCTGTAAGCTTAAGCTTCTCCAGAAGTAGAAGTGCCAGGGCAGTTCTCCTAAGTTCTCTATCTCCAGGTAAGGAGACGGTACAAAACGAGCCTGCAACGCCTACGTTCAAATCAAAGCATGGTATCAACATTGAAAGGTTACACAAAGAAGATGTTCAAGCTCCTGTCGTGAGAGCTACCACGAATACAGATGAAACTAGAGAACCTGAGGCAGAGGAGGACTTACCTGATAAAACACAAGAAGTCTCTCAGCACAAGGTGTCTAGACCGAAGCATGGAATGCTTACCCAAAAAGATTCTGTGGTGAGAGCTATCACAAATACAGATGAAACTAGAAAGCCTGAGGTAGAGGACTTACCTGATAAAAGACAAGAAGTCTCTCAGCGCAAGGTGTCTAAACTGAAGCATAGAAAGCTTACCCGAAGAGATTCTGGTCGAGAATCTCTTTTGAGTGTTCAAGTGGAGGCAGAGGACCGAGAGCCTGATGAGGAGGATGTTGTGGAGGAGTTACCTAGAGGTTCAAAAGGCTTGCGATGGATGCTCTTCAAATCAAAGCAGCCTGGTTCTAAATCAGTGATGAGTTCATCTGTGATGAGTTCTAAATCAGCTTCTGTTTTGAGTGCTCCGGTGGCTTGGAAAGTTATCCAGAACTATTCGGAGTCAGATTTGGAGGATAATGTCAGTGTTCTCAATTTTGATGAGGAACATAAGAAAGACAGATATGAAAAGCACGGACGATCATCGAGGAGGCCTGGCAGTCTGGATACATCAGTACAACGAGCATTGAGAAACAACTCTGACTGGCGGTCTGAATTTGAAAGACAGAGGGGATTAATAATCGAACTCTGGGATGCTTGCTATGTGCCACTGGTCCACAGATCCCATTTCTTCCTCCTTTACAAAGGAGATCCATCTGACTTTCTGTACTTGGAGGTAGAGCTTAGAAGAATGACCGCTCTAAAGGAAACATTCTCCGATGGAAGTAATCGAAGTACTGTGAGTGATCGTCAGGCTCTCACGCCAGCTTCAAGGTAAACTTTCAGATCTCAACAAACAAACCCACAAGGAACTTAAACTTTAGAACACAACACTTCACACGCGAGAGCGCGCGCGCACACAGACATCCATATTTGAATTTTTATACTCTGAGCTTAACCCTTTTCGATATAGACCGTATTCTCGAACTTTGACAGCTAATCTCATCTTTTTTCTTATATGAAATGGGAAACAGTATGAAGGCTCTTAAGAAAGAGAGGGAAATGTTAAGTAAGAAAGTGCATAAGAGATTCCCAAGAAAAGATAGAGAGAGGCTTTACCAGAAGTGGGGGATTAGACTGAACACGAAGGAAAGGAGCCTACAGTTGACAAACTACCTATGGACGAGCACAATGGACATGAGACACATAAGGGAGAGTGCTGCACTTGTTGCAAAGTTGATTGACCTTGCAGAGCCACTTCAGGCTCCCAAGGAGATACTTGGACTCAGCTTCTTATCCCGACCGGTTCCCAAGAAATCTTCTTTCTGGGACTCCATGTCTACCCTATAGAACTATTTGCTCCACGTAGAACAAGATGACTGTAGACATAGCTCAGCTCGAACAGAGACTCTGATTGTAAACTACATGGCAATCTATAATTTTACTATGATTATTTGATACCTCAACCTCCCAATGTTTGATGTATCTATGCTGCTACATTGGACAAAAAAGACGTGACCAGAGGCGTATGTTTATGCGATATGCCTATGGACATGCATTAGTGAACTCCATATAGAAGCAAAGAGAGGAGTCAGGGGTCTCTCCGGGCAATGTGGTAAGCTGTATACAAGCGTACAGTTATCTCCACTTATTGCAGACCTAGAAAGAACGGTCAATTTCTAGGTGGGTGCCTTGCCGTTTAAAAATAATTATAATAAAAACCAAGAAAAAGAGAGTGGATAAATTGTTGCAATATTTTGACTGATATTCATAATAATTTACTGGTAATTCTTATGTTCTTCCTTTGTCATCTCTACATATTCCCTTCCGAACTACTGTATACAGAAAAAAAAAAAAAAAAGGAGGGAAAGTGAGGGGGAGAAGGGATGGAGTGAATATTTATTTATATGTATCTTGATACTGACAACGACTCAAATTTTTGACTAAATTACACCTTAGATATATAAACATGTTCAAAACAAAAGATACCATTTACATTAAGCATATCAAATCTTACATCATTGTTCATGATTGGAGGACAGCTCCTTCAGTGATTTTCCATCCTGAGCTTGAACAAGACATCTCATATCTTGTAGTGTATGTTCTGCTATTCGAGGCATCATGCTCTGGATGGAGCACATCAGTTAATTGGGCTAATTCTTCAAGAGTTGCTTCCACCACAGCACGCTGCCCATCTAGCGACACTGTTACACTGTCAATGCTCAAGTTCAAAAGGGTGTAATCATAGGACCAATTTAGCTGTGCAATTTCAGTTGCACGATCTGTCCATATCTTCAACATCTCACCATCCAATACCTGCCAGGTTTTTGCAACGTCAGGACAAGCATAAAGACATTGAAACATTTTTTTGCTGATACATCATGATTAATTGGAATTTCATTAGATGTAATTAACAGGCCTTAAATACAGCAAATTAAATCAACAATTGAACTAACAAGTTATCTACATCCTCAGACTCCTGTCTCCCAAACAGCTGTATATAGAAGTAAGTATTGATAGTGTGATGTAGATTGTATGATCAAGAGATTCAGACTTTGATGTGCAATATATAGAACTATGTAGTGATATACCAAATCACCAGATGTTTATAAGAAATCAAAAGAAGTTTTCTGATGAGGCCTTAAATGATTTAAAGATATGGTATTTCATCCACAAAAACCAAGGAATTCTCACCTCTGACAATTTATCCACGGAATGCCCAGGTCCAAAAGCCTGAGATTTTATGTTCTGCCATTTCCGAACTAGACCTTCGGCAATTTGTGCGTCCATTTTGGGTAATTCCTCTGCAGACTTAACATCTACTGGTAACCCTGCATAATTATACAGTAGCTTCTACAGTGAGCTTTTACTTCATATAAATTGGCATATGAAACACCATATGGATCTTAAATGCCATAAACATAAAAAATATACCAAACATCTTTTATCATGTTGGAATTAGGAATAAGGAATTCTGGGTGCATTCACATTGCTGTGAAAAAGAGGGGTTACAAGGTGTAATTTGAATATGAATAGCTAGTCAGAGAACCAATGGTCAAGGTGTAGGTGTTTATGATTTGAAGGAGAATTCATCAGCTGTGAAACTGTTTGCTTATGGTGTGAACAGATAGCCCAATCAGAAATCAGCCCTTACTGCTAGCTAGTGTCTATCAAAAGATTCATGTGGATGCTTGTTTTTATCAGTTGGCTGAAATAGCGTGTTTCATTAACTAAATGGAAGCAGAAAGAGTCAAGAGACCAAAAGTATTTATGTTTCAGACCTTAGTAGGTGAAAGGAAGGCTTTGTTAATGGTTTGATTATGCTATAACGCATGGTTATAATCATACCTGAACTAGTGACATCAGATGCAGTCACTGAACCAAGTTTTTTACGTAGATTGGATGAGCTATTCCTGCCGGGTAAATACTTCAATCCAACAAAAGTCAGTAGTCCAATTACCACACCAGCACACATAATCTTCACACTTGCATCTTTGATTTGCTCAGTAATTGATTCTTCTTTAAGTGTATCAACAGAACCATCTCTTCCAGAAACCTCAGCAACACGAATAGAATCATCTTCATAGGATTCTTCCAAAGGGTCTCCACTGTCTTCAGGAAGAAGAGAATAATTCATCTCATGATCTTCTTGAGGTGTCATATTCTTATCTCTTTGACCCAGAGGAAAGACCTTCCACAGGGCCTGAATTGCACTGGCCTTGACATTATCAAGAACTGCAGTAGCTTCAGCACCGATCCTTACTATGGCTGCTGCTGCAGCTAAGGGTGAGCCATTAGTTCCATCCAGCCTTTCTAAGTATCTCAAGACTGTAGGATCATCATAATAATCACCAAGGCTGAACTCAATATCTTTGGTGTCTCTAAATCTGGGGAATACCACCTCCATCAACCATGTCTCCAACAGCTTACAAAGTCCGGGAAGATCATTGTCATCATCATCCTTAGCATTCTCCAAGACAAAATCGACTACAGATGGATTTCTATACGGTGAATTATTATTGTCTAGGCCCAACCATGAGCGACACTCATCAAGATCCCCCAGAAGAAGTGAACAGAGTCCCCTCTCCAAAGCAAAGTCTATCTCACTATTTTCATTGGTTATATAGGCGTTAACAGAGTGTCCTACAGCTGATACCTTATTCTGCTGAAGTTCCCAGAACAGGTTATCAGCATCTTGAATGTGATTAGGTTTTTTACCAACAAAGGCTTGAGCAACAAGCGCAAGCGCCACTCCATAAACTTCAAAGCTTTCGGCTGGGATGTTTTTTGGTGTTGATACATATAGTTCCACCTTTCAACAACAACAACAATAAATGGAAACAAAGATACAAAAAAAAAGATTAGACAATTTAGCAAGAAGCATATAGATCATGGGAAGAAATTAACAGAGGGAATGAGGCTACCTGTTCAGCTGCAGTCATTCGTAAAAAGACCTCGTTCAGGAAACTGTCACGGGTGAATCCCCCAGCAAGAGCAACTGCTCCGCCTCCTCCAACAGACCACAATATGTTTCGGACACCACGGAGGCCCTCTTCCCTTCTTGATTGGCAGTCCTCATCAAGAGGTAAACCTAGAAGTTCCAAAATGCAACGTGGGGTGATCTCTTCCAGTGTCTCGTCAATTTGTGATTGAAGATCAGGTGCAAGGCTGCTAGCAGCTTCCTCCTACATGTTGAATGCAAGTGTTAATCAAGCATCAGACTACGCAAAACTAGCGAAAGATAACATTATCATGCACATAAACAAAAAATCAGAGACTTGCAAATGAGGGCTTTACCTGCAAGAGCTTCAAAGCCCTCTCGAGCACTTCACAACCCTGAATAAAATCCGGTGGGGACAATGCCATTGCGTCCCTCGACATGTCAACATAAGCAAGTGCCATCACCAAAACCACATCTTGCTTGAACGATTTCGGCAGCCTCTCTCTCAGCAAACTCTGCCCAATTTGAAGAACCAGCTCCGTCTTTCCAGCTTCTTGCAGCACACAAAGAGCTCCAGGAACCTACAAATTAACACCACATTGTCTCATCTCATTCAGCCAACAATTTCTTCATCAATTTCACACCAATCAAATGTAACTGAGAGAGTCTGAGACGAGAGTGCAATTTACCTTATCAAAAGGAACGTCGGTGAGAATTGTTCCGTCTCCGTCTTCAACGAGGGACTGATTGTACTCTCTCCTGGAGGTAGGGTCGGCTAGGGTTTCGCAGGCGGCCTGGAGAATCTGTCTCCGGCTGACCAAAGCGTCTTGGGTGAAGCCGTACTGAGGCGGCTTCGAAGCCCTAGCCTCGTAAGCTCGCCTAATCCCGTCGCCGAGGAAATGCGACTGGGTGCCGAGCACCTGGTAGAAGTCGAGGGGGATGGACACGTGGCGCTCGGGAGGAGCGAGTGGGGGAGGCAGGTTGGGAGGAGGAGCGAGAGTGGCGGTGGTGGAATGGTGGTCTGAGGAGGAGGAGGAGGAGTCGCCGAGGAATTGGAAGTCGGCGAGGAGGCGGTCGGCCCATTTGCTGGCGGAGCATAATGCCGGCCTGAGCTTTTGGGGTTTTCTTGAGTGTGGGAAAGGGGCGGAGAGTCTTGGGGTGTAGAAGCCAATGGCCAAGTGTGTCAAGGTCTCCATTGGTCACTTCCAACACTGTGCCTCCCTCCGCCTTGGTTTTCTTTCTGGGTTTGACACTATCATTTCCTCTTGGCTTTTCAATTTTTACTCTTCACATTCGTCAATGAGTCACAGTATACTATGACCTATAATCCTAAACATTAGTTGTTGTATTATTTGTTATCCGACTTGATCAATAATCCGTTGTAGTCTAGTTGGTCAGGATATTCGGCTCTCACCCGAAAGACCCGGGTTCAAGTCCCGGCAACGGAATTGTTTTTCTATGCCACTTTTTTCAACACATGAATTGGGCTGTCGCTGCTCAGCCCAATTAACTTTGAAAACGATTTCAATCAAAAGGCTCAGCCTATTTTCTTTTAGCAGATGAATTCCAGTTGTACCGCTGCTCAGCCCAATTAACTGAAAATGGTTTCAATCAATAGGCTCCCCCAATTATTATTTTTCTTCAATAGGCTCCCTAATTATTTTCCAATCGAACGGCTAGCCTCTAGGTTCATAGATATTATTTAGTGGGTTCAGAGATATTATTTAGACTTGATAGTGCATAATTGGTCTATGTATCTTCTTTTATTACTCTAAGCATGTTTGTATCATCATTTTTGTAACCGGGTTACAAGATCTCTGCGTGTATGTATCAGCATATTAATAATTGGGTTACGAATGTGTGATAATTTCATACCACTTAATAATTACTTTAAAATTTGAGATGACTTGAGATTATCAAAATGAAGATGATACGAATCAATAGATCATGAAGCCTCATATTTCCAACATTTCTTCATCAATCAAGTCTCATTTTTTATTTTTCCATCATTTCTTCATCAACAAGGTATAAAAGTCTCATATTTTCAGGAAACTCATTATTTTCAGCGAATTTCATACCAATCTGCTAATAAAATACAACTACATAATTCTCAAAAAAAAAAAAAAAAAAAAACAACTACGTAAGAAATGGGAGAGATGAGATAGCAAATTGCTCTTTTGTCCACTACTTATTGGATAGGTTAACTAGATCTTGCCATCTTGCGGCACTATAAGCGGGGATTGAAGCCTTTGACCTGGTTTAATGTCTGCTGCTTAATTTCGAATGTCAATTCTACTTTGTAATTCCCATCTTAGGAGTCTGAAGCCTTTGTTTTTTAAGTCTTCTGGTGCTCTCGTTGGCCTGCTTTTTTTTTTTTTTTTTTTGCTCTTTTTGACCATTGAGTTATGTTTTTGTTTAAGCCAGACACAATTTGTTTTATGATTTGGATTTAGTCCTCGATTATCTACACACTTGAAAATTATTCTTGATATTTTATCTAATGAATTTATTTCACATTAACGTATCAATATATTAAATTTAAATCAACTATCTATAACAGTATGTCAGCTCTGTACAGTTGTAGATTAATCCGTGATCATATCAATATACTCTAATACTTATATATCGAGCTAATTTACTTAATATATAATTATATTAATATTAATATATAGTAGAATTTCATCATGAAATAGTCTTCGAGAACATCATGCATGAAGATATGAAGAATTTTTCTTTTTTTTCTTCTTCTGTACTGTCTCTCCCTCGGTTGGGCCATTTCTAAGAAGTTGAGGCGTAAGCGCCGAAAGAAAGTGACCGTCTCATTATCACAGGCACACTGAAACGTCCTTTCTCTCTTTCTGTCAAAACAAATACAAAAAAAACAAAAAGAGAGGTTTAAATACAAACTTTTTGGGAAGAGGGAAGCCAAAACCAAAGCCAGAGCTTAACCCAGCCACTTACTTGGGTCGCCCACCCGCGGCGTCGTTTCTCTCTAACCGCTCCTCTTTCCGGTCCCTTCTCTCCTTCTTCCCCAGAAAACCCCACCTCTGTTTCCACCACCACACAAATACCAAAACCCCATTTTCAGTCTCACGCTCCCTAATGGCAACGGCTAGTTTCTTCTTTCTGATCATCCCAATGCTGTACTTCACCGCCGCATTGACCGCCGGTCAACTATTACTCTCCGAGATCCAAGCCTTAACCACCTTCAAGCTCAACCTCCACGACCCGCTCGGCGCCCTCAACGGCTGGGACTCCTCCACGCCATCCGCCCCATGCGACTGGCGCGGCGTCGTTTGCTTCAACAACCGAGTCCGGGAACTCAGCCTGCCTCGCCTCCACCTCGCGGGTCGACTCGGCGACCAACTCGCCAGCCTCCGTGACCTCCGCAAGCTCAACCTCCACACCAACAACTTCAACGGCTCCATTCCTCCCTCCCTCTCCCAATGCGCCTTGCTACGCACCGTTTACTTGCATGGCAACTCACTCTCCGGCGACCTCCCGCCGGCGCTTCTCAACCTCACCAACCTCCAAATCCTCAACCTCGCTCACAACTCCCTCTCCGGCAGAATCTCCGGCGACATTCCGGCCAGCCTCCGATACCTTGATCTTTCCTCCAATGCATTCACCGGGGACATTCCGGTGAACTTCTCCGCCAACTCGCAGCTCCAGCTCGTCAATTTTTCCTTCAATCAGTTCACCGGCGGCGTTCCGCCGACAATCGGACGGCTCCAGATGCTTGAGTATCTCTGGCTGGACTCGAACCAGCTGACGGGCACGCTTCCTTCGGCTATTTCCAACTGCTCCTCCCTCATACATTTCAGCGCCGACGACAACGCGCTCCGAGGACTAATTCCGGCGACTATCGGCGCCATTCCGAAGCTTCAGGTGGTTTCTTTAGCTCGGAACAGCTTATCAGGCTCAGTCCCGATAGCTTTATTGTGCAATGGGAATGTTGACTCTTCTTCACTGAGGATAGTAGATCTAGGGTTCAATGCGCTCACGGGAATTGTGCAGCCGCAAAATGGAAGGTGTTCGAGTATTCTGGAGGTTCTGGTTCTTAAAAGCAATCGCATTGGCGGCGCGTTCCCAAATTGGTTGAGTAATGTGACTACGCTGAGGGTTTTCGATGTCGCTGGAAACTCGTTTTCGGGGGATTGCCGACCGAAATCGGCAATCTTTTCCGGTTGGAAGAACTCCGGGTGGGTAATAATTCCCTGAGCGGTGAAATTCCTACTGAGATTGCAAAATGCAGTTTGTTACAGGCTCTTGATCTTGAAGGGAACCGCTTTGAGGGCCAGTTTCCGTTGTTTCTGGGAGGAATGAGGAGCTTAAAGGTGTTGTCCTTGGGTGGGAATTTAATCTCGGGTACCATCCCGTCGAGTTTGGGAGCACTGTCGGGGCTAGAATCCTTGAACCTGAGCGGTAATAATCTGACAGGGGAAGTTCCAGTTGAGCTCATGCAGCTAAGCAACTTGACTAGCCTGAACCTCAGTAATAACAAGTTTTCCGGTGAGGTTCTTGGGAATGTAGGAGCATTGAGGAGCTTGCAGGGTTTGAATTTGAGCAATTGTGGGCTTTCAGGTAGCGTCCCTGCGAGTGTTGGAAGTTTGATGAGGCTCGCTACACTGGATTTGAGTAAACAAAAGCTCTCTGGTGAGTTGCCTACTGAGATTTTTGGGCTGCCAAATTTACAAGTGGTTGCTTTGCAAGAGAATCAGTTGTCTGGGGCTGTCCCTCAAGGTTTTAGTAGCTTGACTGGTTTAGTGTACCTAAATCTCTCCTCCAATGCCTTTACTGGTGTTATTCCAGCCACGTATGGGTATCTACGGTCACTAACTGTTCTATCTTTGTCAAAGAATCGCATTTCCGGTGTGATCCCACCAGAGCTTGGAGATTGTTTGAACCTTCAAGTACTTGAGCTTAGTTCTAATCAATTGGGGGACAAAATTCCAGTTGATATCTCTCGGCTATCTAGTTTGGAAGAGCTGGATTTGGGTCATAACAAATTGACAGGTGAAATACCAGAGGAAATTTCCAAATGCTCTGCTCTGACTTCATTATTGTTAGAGGAAAATCAACTTTCAGGGCCAATACCAAACTCCTTGCCTTTGTTAGTGAACCTTGTGGTGTTAGATCTTTCCTCAAACCAGTTGATTGGAGCAATCCCGGCAAATATTTCACTCATTCCTCACTTGAAGTCCTTGAATTTGTCTAACAACAACCTATCTGGTAAGATTCCAGAGCTACTGGGTTCTCAATTCAATGGGTCTGTCTTTGCAATGAACCCGAAATTATGTGGGAAACCATTGGACAGAGAATGTGGAGATGCGAAAAGGAGAAGAAGAAACAGGTTGCTTTTATTAATTGGGGTGGCTGCTGGTGGAGCTTTGCTTCTGTTAATGTGTTGTTGTGGCTATGTCTACAGCCTCTTCCGCTGGCGTAAGAAGCTTAGAGAAATGGTAACTGGGGAGAAGAAGGGTCCCAGTCCAGGCCGTGCAAGCTCAGGCGGAGAGAGATCTGGTCGTGGAAGTGGAGACAATGGAGGGCCAAAGCTTGTTATGTTCAATACTAAGATTACATATGCAGAAGCATTAGAAGCAACAAGACAATTTGATGAGGAAAATGTGTTAAGCAGGGGAAAGTACGGACTGGTATTCAAGGCTTCATTCCCAGATGGAATGGTGCTCTCAATTCGACGCCTTCCTGCTTCTTCTCTTGGTGTGCTCGATGAAGAGACGTTCCACAAAGAAGCCGAAGCTCTTGGCAAGGTGAAGCATCGGAATTTAACAGTTCTGCGTGGCTACTATGCCGGTCCTGATGTGAGGCTACTTGTATACGACTACATGCCTAATGGAAACTTAGCCACTCTGCTCCAAGAGGCTTCTCACCAAGATGGTCATGTACTAAATTGGCCAATGCGGCATCTCATTGCACTTGGCATTGCTAGAGGCATAGCTTTCCTGCACTCAGTCTCAATGGTTCATGGTGATGTGAAGCCGCAAAATGTTCTCTTCGACGCTGATTTTGAAGCCCACTTATCGGAATTTGGATTAGACCGGTTAACCATAGTCTCACCAAAAGCCTCCTCATCATCATCTGCCGCAATTGGTACATTAGGCTATGTGTCACCCGAAGCAGCACTAACCGGGCAGGCAACAAAAGAAGCCGATGTGTATAGTTTCGGAAT
Organism: Rosa chinensis; assembly: GCF_002994745.2. Classification (NCBI taxonomy): domain Eukaryota; kingdom Viridiplantae; phylum Streptophyta; class Magnoliopsida; order Rosales; family Rosaceae; genus Rosa; species Rosa chinensis. The sequence continues at coordinate 62,337,685 of NC_037093.1, forward strand.
TGTCCTGTTGGAGATCCTAACCGGAAGGAAGCCAGTGATGTTTACTGAAGAGGAAGACATAGTGAAATGGGTGAAGAAGCAACTACAAAGAGGTCAAATCACAGAGCTGCTAGAGCCTGGACTACTTGAGCTAGACCCGGAGTCATCAGAATCAGAAGAGTTCTTATTGGGAGTAAAAGTTGGACTACTCTGCACCGCACCTGATCCACTTGATAGACCCCTCATGGCTGACATTGTGTTCATGCTTGAAGGTTGCCGCGTCGGACCGGACATACCATCGTCGGCTGATCCAACTTCACTACCTTCACCGGCCTAATTTTTTATTTTTTATTTTTATTTTTTTTCCTTCTGTTTTTCTATCAAGAAAAACGTGAAATCATTGATCATTGTACTAGTAGGTGTTTTCAAATCTTGTGATTAATTATTAATTCCATTTTCTTCCATTGACCCCGGTTTCATTCCTGCTTTTGCTCAACTACATTATATATTAATTTTAAGTTGTCATGTCATGGTTATGGCGTCACCCCGGTCTTGATACCTTTGAGACAGTGGAAGAATTTCCAGTCATTTGTGCGGTTGATTATTAGAGTTTGGTACCTGTAAAAGAGTATACGAGTATATTTTATGTTAGTAGTCTTGGTATTACGGTTATAGTCGAGCCTCTATCAGCTCATGCTACGCTACGTAAATGCTTTCTCTTAAGATTTTGGTCACTATCCCCTGAGGCCTGAAATGTATGATTTCAGATTGAATAAAATTTCGTCTCTCTAAAGAAAAAAATATAATGACCTGACGGCGCCGGAGGACCACTCAATCTCTACGGTCTTTTTATTTTATTTTTATTGGTCTGACAATCTCTACGGTCACGTTCAAAGATTTTCCGTTATTCTCGTAGTCGTAAGGAAGAAAGGGACCCGAAAAGGGTCTTCTCCCTTTAATACTATTTTCCCGCCAAATAAGTGGCACTTAATCCGTGCCACGTGGCAGGTTTGGGAGGAGAGCGGAGAAAGTAGCCGTTAATGTGACAGAGGCGCCCTTATCGGAAAAGGTAATGGGGTCCTCCTTATTTCATCGGGAAAGTGTTGACCGTCACGTGGTCCCTGACCGGACCTACGTAAAGCCATTGCCACTTTATACGTGAAGCAATTATACGAGACCCATCTTAGCCCCACTGTATCAGAGTAGCTGAGTAGAGAGGACAGATTTTTATGAGTAAGAAAATCCTTGTGATTTGAATAGAACAAGAACTGAAACAGAGCAACTCACATTCATTTCTGAGTCACGAAGATGACCAGAGCAGCATCACTATGGTACAATTCAACTGTCCACGACATGTCGTTCTCAGTTGTCACCTTCACTCTGGCGGCCCTACTCTACTGGCCTCTGATTCCAACATGGCATTGAGTTGGGGGCTGACACCCGGTCGTTATGGTAGCTCATCAGTAATTACACACAGGCACACAGCATGTGTCAATTTAAATATTTCACCTGCCAATCTGCCATAGTGAAACATGAAACTCTTCCCGACTTCTACCATGTTTGGAGTATCTCATGCTCCGGGTTTTGAATCGTCACAACTCGTTTATAACTGATGAATCTAAGCTCGGAGCATCACAAGCTCTCAAGAACCGTAGTTTTCAGCAGTTCTTGTTTAGTGAATTCGCTAACACGGCTAATGGATTTCAGATGCGGATGAGAGCCATGCCGGGTGCCAGACCCGGCATATTTGCTCTAACGCAGTTGCAAAGGATTTACTAATCGTCAGCGAGATTAAATCATGACAGCGAACAAAATAGTCCTTGAAAATGAAACAGAATGGATGCTTTAAATTACAACTGCCGCTTGTTTTTCCTTGATAAATATCATAGATGTAGAGACACCAAACAATCCATTGTTGGTTGGTATTTATGCATAATGAGTGTAGCAAATACAGATACTCAAAGAATATAAAGATTTAATCAGTGGAATTTGAATGAATCTTCTTAAATAAGGAGATTGTTTAATATATATACAGAGGAAATGAGAAAGCAACTAAGTATTCATTTCAAGCAGCTGTCAAACTTTCAGGCAAAGATTCATTGTCTGGGTTAGGTGACAGAAATCTACGGCAAGCGTACAAAACAGCTGAATGGAAACCCTCGGGATTGTCTATGAATACGAAGTGTCCCGCCTGCAATTATTTATGGGAAAACTTTTATTGATACAAACCAATCCATCATATACACTAATTATTGAGAAGCAATATAAGCATACACAATGGAGGGAGGGAGAGAGACTGACCTCAGGAACTCTAATAATCTCACATGGGACCTTCATATCCTTGCGAGCTTCTTGAGCCCCTTGATAATTCATCCAATCTTGATAGCCATAAATAAAAGTAGTTGGCACTTTCCACTCTGATGCACTGTACATAAAAAGGGTAAATGTAAACACAGATTGACCCCCCAGAAACATACCAAGACAAGAAAAAAAATCAGTAGAATCAACAGACCTCTGAAGAAGAGGCTTCCGAGCAAACGCTCCGAAAGAAAATATATATTTCAAGCACAATTCTCCACTTGCTTTGGCAGCTAAAGTATGGTACACGTAATCTTCAATTGAAAAAGCAACTATTAGAGATCTTAAAACTGTGATAAGTGCTATACCGAAATAACTTAATATATATCAACCTGTTAGCAGTCGTGATTCATGTTCATTTAGGGTGGTCCCTGCTGCACGAGCGCCAAATCTAGTATTTGTGTAACCCCGAACAATCTTTGGACCCCAAGGCCCTAACCCTCTGCAAAATAAATAAACAGCTGAATAAGATAACCACATCTTTCTCTGTTACACCACTAAATGCAGTAGATTCCAACTTGCACCAAGACCAAAAGCATAATGAGAAGAAGTACCATATGCTCAAACTAGCAATTTGGGACAAGAAGCAACACATTAATCGAGAATGCAAAAGTAAGATTGAAAAGAAAGGTAGATGCAACTAGTCCTCCATACTTAATAAAAGATCAGTGTGAATGCCTCCATACTGAATCGCAGCCCACATAAGGGAAGGGGACTGGAAGGATTGGATGGTGGAATCATGGGAAAGCACTATGAGTGGAAGAGAGAAGCTAAAAGTTGTTTCCAGTAAATGCCAGAGAAAATTCTTTGGATAACCAAGGATACCAATAACCAGAGAGGAATCAAATGATCCCCCAGACAAATATGGTAAAAGGTTCAAAGAAAATAGACAATATGAAATGGTATCCAGAATCATAAGCAGAGAGAAACACTACAAACTAGCTGCAAATGTAATGATTATCTCAAGACATGAAACTCTGAGATGCCTTTAGACCACCCAAAGTAAGCCAGGCATGCATACGAGTGTGACTTCGTGCTGTGTAATGCAATTATGCATGCACCATAGGCACATGTAATTGCTAAGAAACCTAAACAACACAAAATGAAATGTATAGCTTAAATCATGGAAATGGATATATCACCATGCTTAAATCATGTTAGTTACCTGATTAGCTTCTGAGGAGTAAAATTAGACTCCCATAAATGGTTAATAATTGCTCCTTTCCATGTTGTTTTAAACTGCATAATCCACTCATTCCTTGCATCTTCCGCTGACGAGAACCCAGCAGAACCCACTAAAACTAAATGCTTAATGTGCTCTGGATGCTATTAATTACATAAAATCAACATCAGTGACAAAAAATGCCAGGTGGTGCCTAGATTCAAAAACCAATCTGGAATGACAAATACCTTTAGCGCATACTTAGCTGCAACATACCCACCAAATGAATGTCCAAGTAATATAAAGTTGCTGAGATTTTTGGCTTTCCGCCATTCTTCCAAAGAATCAATAAACCATGCTTCAGTTTCTGCATTGCCAATTCCAAATTTAAATAAAAGACAAAGATACTTTATTCTTATTGTCAACATTTGTCAAGAATTACATCACTCATCCATATACAGTGATATTGAAAGTTCAGTTTTTTTTTTTTGACATAGTAGACCTACCTTCAGTGCTTTTGCATGTAAAATCAGGTCTGCTTGATCCACCCCAGCTGCAAAGAAGACCAAAACAAGAATTTGAGCACACAATGTCTCATAAAGAAAGACCCCTAATAGCACTACCCACATTGAGAATCCAAAAGTCAAAAGATTTCACCATAAATTAGGGAACTAATGCTTCCAACATCAGTTGTAAAAGAAAAGTTTCAATGTTTCAGTACTTTTGTAGTAGAAACTCCAAAATAAAAGTCTCTGAAAGGGTGTATATTCAACTTGGCAACCTAATGTCTCACACAACTATAGACTTGCAACAAGTAATTAAGAAACAATTTTAGTTCAGGAGAACGAGGAGGGTCACAAACAATTTTAGTGAATCAAGGTTTGCTGCATATTGTATATTACGGAATCAAATTGAAGCATGTGAACATTGCATTGAAGCCGAAAAATAGCTCTCACCCAAGTTGATCAATAGCAATGACCCTGAACCGACTTGCAAGGGCATCAAAATTTCTAAAGAAGAAACCTTGAGAAGCACCGTAGCCGTGAACCATTACAAGAGTAGGAGAATCCTCTTTGCTGTCAAAAGTAACCGTGTTGATAAACCTTTCCTCATTGCTTGCCGACCGAAACCACCTCACCTTCGACCCGGGCGGGCCGGATCCAATATTCACCCGCTCCTGAACATATGGAGTCCTGCAAAACCCAACCAATTCACAATTCATTCATAAGAAATTCACCCTTCAATTACGATTCTTCATTAGGAAATGAAATTCGTAACACGCAAAAAGGTGGATTGGATTAGTTACGCGACAAGAGAGAGGAGGCGCTTCTCCGCGGCGATGATGTCATCGGTGGAGGTCGGGATCCAACGGAGGAGGGAGGGCCAGCGCGATTTTGACTTTGTGGCTGTGGCGGTGGAAGCAGAGGGTCGGAGCTCGGCGGCGGCGGCGGACCTACTGATTTCTTCGGCCATTCTGGACGAGAGTCTACGCAGGTTCATACGCTTTTCAAAGCTTCGTAAGTGGTTTGGAATAATCGACGCGCTTGAGTTTATAGACGACGACGACGCTTCACCGCCGATGTGCGCGCCTTTTTGACTAGGACCGGGATGAGCTTCGAATCTAAGGCGACTATTCTGGCCACGTGCGAAATTGTGGATCGTGTGGTGTGGGGAGCACATAATCCCCTCGCTTACGTGATCAGTGACTGCTAACGTTGAGCTTTGGCGACAAATAAAAAGCGTTGGCAATGACGTAACAAGAAAAACCTTATTTATGGTTATGCTTGGAACGCAGTATAATCTCAACTCAATTCTCTAATCGTTTAACTTCAATCACCCCCTCCCATCTCTATCTACTTCTGTGACTTGAAAACTTTTACTATGTTTATGTTTTGGAACATATTGATAACTTGTAGGGTCCATGTAGAAAACTTGAAGCGACACTTGCTTTCGAATGTGTAGAATTTTGACAGTAGTTTTCCACATTTTGCGTTCTATAGACCAAAATAAATGCTTTGCAACCCTTTACTTGGAGAGGAAGAAATAAAAACCGAGAGAGTGGCCGATTTGCGGAGAATGGTTTCTTTTGCCCTTTTCCACTTTGTTTCTTTTTGAAACGCATTGGTTTAATATCCAATCATTTCAAACGCATGCATGAGAAACTGAGAACCGGTTAAAGTGATTGGGATGCTTTTAAATCTCATGATTGGGTTAGTTGTTCTTGTTTCACTCACCCTGCAGATTATGGAGACTGTTACTAAGACAATCTGGGATAAAAAAAAATAAAGTGATTCATATGTGAAATTACTCCATTACTCATACTAGATTAGCAACATTGAGCTGCATGTTGGTTTAGATCCCAAATGGATTGAGATTTGAAATATATTAGTCATTCTGAGACCTCGTATCATGTTCCAAAGTATTTCCTTTTTCCATAGATCTGCCATATCACTGGATCCAACAGTACAGAAACCAGAATATATACCATATGCTCCAGACTATCCTTTTCTTTTCGAGTCTGTTTGATTTACCCAACTCGAGATATTCAATCTTATCATGGCAAGTCCATCACTTGGAATTATTATATAATATAACTGACATGACAATATTCCATCTATGGCCAGCCAACCAATTGAAAGGTAGAATATGAAGAATATAGCTAACATAATACTACGAGAAATAATTTTAGACAAAGTAGTGTTAATTTCAATTCTCAATACAGCCCGGTCTAATGAAAAGAAAATTGAAAAAGGATGCAAATTTATTCAGAAGTAAAACTAATTGCTAATTCTATTTTCTACCTTTGGCACATAAATACTACCAATCCATCTGGCAGACATCGATCACAACAAACAAGAATCTGCAGTACACTTCCAAAACGAAACTAGAACTTATACCAAAACATAGAGCTTGTTTAATAGCAGCAATCGAGAAATCCACCCAGCACAGCTTTCTAGTCGGCTCTTGACTGACCTGCTCGGGAGGAAAGAATGATGCCAACAATGAGACCATACAGAGCAAGGGCTTCAGCAAAAATGAGAATGAGGATCATCCCAACAAAAAGCTTTGGCTGTTGGGCATTAGCTCTGCAAAGTAAGAAAAATACAATCAGAGGAGATTTTAAACCAAGTGCAATAAGACACTACAACTAGTAATTACGATCTTTCATATACATTATGAAGTCACAACCAGATATGAAAGAAAGCAGTGAATGATTTAGTACTTCTTTAATGGTGTTAACAAATGCTGCAGATGTACTGTATACTACAAATTTGGAAAACAGTTATATGAAAGAATATAGTTTCTGACATATTCAAGCTAAACTAAAAACTTATAATGTGCATTTCCAAGATCACTTAAAAAACTAAACCATGTGCAAAACCAGCTCAACAAACTCAATAAGACAAAATCTATTTATTAAATTGTCATCCAATGAGTTACAGTTTGCTCTATTGTTAGTTTGTTACCCATAGCTAGAACTCAGATTGTAATCTCAAATGTTTATGTGGTTAAACTTAAACAAGCACAGATTAAAATCACAACTACGATATTGTAACCTGTACAAACCCCCTCAAGAAACAAATCAATCAAACAGATACATAACAGCATAATTGCAAAGAGTTTATACGCGGCAAGTATGTAGAGCTAAGAAGCCATACCTAACACCAGCATCACCAACAATGCCAATAGCCATACCAGCTGAGAGCCCAGCAAGGCCACAGGCCAGACCAGACGAGAGATGAGCATAACCATCAAACAGGTAATAGGATTTGGCCTTAGGGTTGATACCGGTACTAATGATGACGGCGATAATAAGGCCGTAAATTCCCAACACTCCCGCCATGACCACCGGAACGATCGACTTCATGACCAGCTCCGGCCGCATCACTCCCATCGACGCCACTCCTACTCCACTCTTCGCCGTTCCGTACGCAGCTCCCATACCTGTGACAACAAACAAAAACCGATCAAAATCCCTAATCGAAGAAACGGCGTCTTCTAGCTTAGATCTGAAACCGAACAGAAACGTACAGGAGAAGACGAGGGCCGCGGCGGCGCCGAGAAAGCCGAAGAACGGTGCCGTTTCGTCGCCGCTGAACGTTGAAGAAGCCATTCTTCTCGATGTTACGGACAAGATCTGAATTCTTAGGGATTTTTCTGACTCTCTCCACGAGTGTGCTTAGAAGAGCTTTATGCTTCTGTGTTTCGATCTCAGCCTCAAACGGGATGGTCCTAATTTTACGATTATGCCCCCGATTTTAGAGGAGTCACGGGCGACGTGGTGCACGTGGGGAGATTAGTATCATGGGCTACGTTCCAAATGGGGCCATTTCTTAGGCCTTGTCCAATTTCTTGTGAAAGAGACCCGACCCGAAACGTCAAAACTTAGACCATATCTCATATTTTCTACTTCTATATCTATCGAGCTAGTATACTCTCTGTATCAAACTAGTCTACTTAATGTATTGATATATATTAAGAGCATCTCCAATAGTGATACTTATTTTCCTAGCTAAAAGTGAAATATAACTAGTTAGCTATTAAGTTATGCTCCAGCAGAATACATAAATCCCAAACTAAATTTAGGTTTTAGTTAAATTGTCTCCATCTCTAGCTAAATATAGCTAGAAAATTTAACAAAAGTTAAATTTAACTTTTGTTTAAGTATTCTGTTATAGTAGAATTTTAGCCTAAAATTAGCTAAATATTAAATTTATTTTGAAATAAGTATTCTCTTAGAGATCCCTAATACAGTGGATAAACCAATTCTAAAGGAGAAAAAAGAGCTTTTAACATTCTTTTTGTAGAGTGAATTTTTGCAGATACACATTCAACACCTTCAATTTTTTTTTTTTCAAACATTCATATTTAAGAAAGCTACATTTCCTTTTTTTTTTTTTTGGCAAGTTGCGGTCGTTTTGCAAGATGATTCCTCTATATTACAAGGCTATTGTAAGACTCCACAAAATCAGCCATCCATTAGCGGAGAGCAGCACAGCTTGTGATACGCGGAAAAGAGCAAGGAATTTATGACTTCAAAATTAACAGTAAACCATTTAAAGATTTTGGCATGATTTCCAGCATATGTGAATTTTGGACACTTCTTTTGTAGCCAAAAGCTTCTTGGGTTACATTCACCAAAAAAAGAAAACGCAGGAAAGAATAAGTAGCAAGGTAAAACACACAAGCATGTCTCACCGGCAGCCAGTGGTATGAGATTACATAACACAATACCGCATAGATCTCTCTTTTCAAATGACAGCATACATCTTCAAATCCTATAACATCTTTGTGCAAAAGAATGACAAATTTCAAATGCCTAGACAAGCATTTAAACCTGTAGAGCGGTAGCAAATGCAAGGGGAAAAAACATACCTGAAATTGATAACAACAAATAAATTAAACGTAAAACCTGGGGCGTATTGCTCAAATCAATTTAGGGATAAGCACGTAAATTAAAAGTAAAATGAACACATATTTTCCAACTCCAGTAAAGAATCATCTGAACAGCTAGCTATGTCAAATATGAGCCACAACACAAACGCAGTTTTAAAAAACAGTTGTCTAAGATATACATACCTCCTGCCCTCAGAACAGCCAAAAATAGCTTTCCCAGCCTAGCAACAATAAAAAAGAAGGATGATCAGAGAGCTGGACAGTAAAACGGATCAAGGAGAAAGGATGATCAATTAGCTTCTGATTGTGACATGTTCAAGCAAAAGATCAAGTCCTGCATTTCATTCTGCAACCCCAACCTAAATACACAGTTTCAGATGTATAAGATGAACATCAATTACAACAGATCTACATATTCACTTTCTGGATCAAAATATACAATATCACACACACACAAAAATTCATTAGTGGTTGGAAGCTGGACATGGTTGAAACTAATAGAGCAAGACAAGCCTCCTCACCCAAGGCATGCACTCAAATAGGACAAAATCCAGTAAGCAGAAACTGCAGCCCTCACACGGCTGCTAATAATGCGAGATGGAAATTTAACTTTGGGGAACAAAAGTAAATTAGTGACTGATGTTAAATAAAAAAAAAGTAAACATGACATATTACTTTGGCCATCGAAAACTGTTCTGTATTCTTCTTGTTACCAGTCACTAACACAATCCTACTCTGTACACATTGAAGACCATCATAAAAAGTCAATGATTATTAGTTTCTCCTCCATGAGGATCCCTGAATAAAAATTAGGGTCTGATGTCTTAATTTTTCACCGGTACATCCTTGATGGATGACAAGCCAATTTCTTAGAGCAATCCGCCATCATTCCCATACCCTGTTGATGCCTGTAATTGGAATGAGAAAGCAACTTGTTTTGCGCGTACTCCCGCTTGCATCTGGAAATGCTCATTCCTGGCGCTTACTCGACCAGTTCTAATTGCAGTTCAAGATGCCCACCAAATATGAATCAACCGATGGCAGCAAACCATGCCCTTTGTTCCACAGCACCTTCACAGTCATTAAGAGCTTATTGGCAGTTTAACCAAGAATCCGATGTGATATATCTGTACCCCAACACCGCCAGCTTAAGCTGTGAATTCATCCCCGAACAACATGTCCACTTCTGTGCAGTGCTGTACAGTAGTGCATGGGAAACCCAGATCAATGATCCAGTATCAAGATTTCACAACAGGCTTCACTGCCATGTGCTTCTCAATCAATTTATCCACAAAGGCACGAATCTGCAAATTAGAAGAACTTGGTAAGATGAAATGAAACATCACAGCATAACATGAAAGTATAATAACAATAACACTGCTCATGGAAAATTCAAGATAGCAAATACAAAATTCCAATGAACATTTAAGGTGCCAACAATTTATTATCTGTTCTTTTATAAGTACTCAAGCAAGCCAATTTCAGTCGATAAGAAATGAAATAAGTGCAGATATTTCACATATACATAGATAGATCTCATGAAAGAATACCTTGTTCTTGCGCTTGAAATCAAGAAACTCGGATACAGCCATTGCTTTCTCTGCATCAGTGGCTAGCTCCATGACCTGACAATTGAATTACCAAAGAAAAACTGAGACTAATAGATTAAGGGGAACAATTGTAGACACCAGTTCAACAAAATTGCAACAAATCGTTACCTGCAAGTCAGTTTTCTAATTACTACACAGGAAGGAAAGGGATGCGATAGAAAATAACTAACCTTGGTAGCACTTTTCTTCATGATTGACTTGTATCCCTCTCTATCAATCTTTTTAGCTTTATAGAGGGGCATAAGCAATGATGCCACATAATCAACAACTGCATGTTTAATTTGGTCTGCTCCTCGACGATGATTTTTCGATGACCCCCTGTTTACAGTAACTTGTGAAACAGAGCTCTCATTTACTAGTCCTTCATGCTTCCAGCTTAGTCCTTTAGAAGTTGTATTTGAATCTTCCTCATCCTTTACATACGGATCAGGATGGAAGAAATCAGGGTCAGCTGCTGCTGCTTGAGATTGCCACATCTCAATGGCATGATAGTCTTTTACCCCAACACTACCAGCTGTATCAACCCATGCTTTTGTATAGATACTACTGTCAACAGCAGCACTCTCCCCTGAGTGCTCTCGGAAATTCAACTGACTAGCGATCTCATTGGGATGGCTCCGCTCTGAGAGGTTATCAACTGACCTTCTTGAACTGTCAAGATTGACACAAGCAGCGGAGAAATCAACAGACCAGTTCCTTACTTTGCAGTTCCTAGAGTCAATTTCAGATATGCAATCTTCTCTACCCAAAACACCACCAGACCACTTCCTCCTAAAATCATACTCATCCATTTGAGCGTACTGCTCCCGTCGAGCAAATTTATGAAACGAGGGAATCTTAGGAAGCTGAAGCAACGAACTGCTCTTGGCTTCTGAAGATGCATATGCCTACAAAATACAACAATAAGAAAAATGAGAGAGAGAGAAGGGGGTGGAGGGGGCAGATGACAACGGAAAGCAGTAGTATATCCCATTACATTGAGTTGAGTAACAAGAAAACAAACCTTAGCAGCTGCAAGTGCTGCAGCTCGCGCTGCTTCAGCAGCAGCAATGGCAGCTCTTTCTTCTTCAGTCATAGCAAAGTCATCATTATGTGGTCTGCCTGTTGAACCTCCAAATCTTGAGGAATTTGCTGTTTCAAGTTTAATGGCTTTGCCATTCAATTTCTTCACATTTGGATTTGGAGGCAATTGGCTTCCCGTGGATGCAGAATCCTGTAAACTTCCTTTATGCTCAAAAGCACCATGATACATGTGTAGTGGCGGCTTTCCAGAAGATGGGTCTCTGACTGTTTTTCTCTTCAATGAATCTACACCATTGGCTTGCCTTGACAATTTCAATCCTCCATTAGAAGCTTTTTCTCTTCGGAAGACTTCAAGCCACACACTAACTAGCTGACTTGCAATGGCACGTATATCACGGCTAGTATGTACACAAACTTTCTCTCTTACAGTTTTCCCAATGCCTACACCACACAAACAGAGAGATTAACTAACTTGAAAGAAACACATTTTACTCATAACGATTTTAAACCTCCCATTCAACAAGATAAAAGTTGGGAAAAATATCTATATGCAAATGATTATGAGTTCCATATGTCATTAAACTTCAAGAACACTAGAAAGAGATTCCGCAGTTTAAAAATGAAGTGCAAACAATTAAAAGAAAAACAAATCAGTTGAAACAGCTAAGAAATACACAGTTCATAAGCATAAAGAGGATGAAAATAATTTTCATTATTATTTTCAATACCCACATCTCTGTACACATACATTCCATACATTTACACTAAACATAAATCACAGGAAAGATAACAACATAAAAGGAGACAATACCAGACAAGCGCACAGCCAGTAGGTCTGTTGACACAAGAACAAGAAGACGAACACAATGCCGCAAGAGTTGAGTCCCCGCTTTCCCCATTGAGTCCTGTTAAAATTACAAAATATATATACCTTCAGAAATTTATCTAAGAAACAGAAAATCCTGTCAAAAGTCAAAACCCAAATCAATATGCATGAACAAAGTTTCAATCCGATAATGATTGAACAAAAGATAATATGCGTGCAAATTACCAGTATCCATGAGTTAAGTGTGGTTAGCCCCTCTTTGGTGCCAGCAAAGGACTTCAACGTTTCAGCAGGAAGACTCAATAACTCTTTGGCCAGATGCAACCTTCCTTTGGTGGTTTTTGCACTAAAGAACAAGTCCTGGAGTAAGGCTTCCCTGTTCTTGTAAAGGACATCGGAAAGTTCAACTGCATCAAGTCTCCTTGTTATGTCCCAAACTTCATCCTTTTCAGAGGCTGACTGTCTCTGTATCGACTCCATTGCTTCTGCTTCTGCTGTGTAATCATTTCCAGTTGTCAGTATGTCAATTATACGCACTGACTCTCGAAGCCCACTCATCATTGCACCACCAACAGTGTCGGGATGCTCCTTGCAGGTAGCTTCACCAGCGAAAAATAGGCAGTTATCAACAGGTCTCCCTAGTATGTCATAGTCTTTTCCAGAAGCTCCGACAGCAACGTATGAGTATGCACCATAGCTGAAAGGATCCCTGCCCCAATCTGTCACAACTGATGCAACTGGATCAGGTACTGACGCCTCTCCAAACAATTTACGGAGAGCCACTAATGCATGGTTAACATGATCAGAAGAGCTCATATTTTGGCCTTCTATAGCTGCCTTACCAACCACTAAAGCTATAAGAACGGGAGCCCCAACAGTTTTCTTGATATTCCAGAACATAAAGCACTGACCCCTCAGGTCCGTTTCTTCAGCAGTTGCTCCAAAGTAGTCCACGGTGTCATCCCAAAAGACATCTGGAAATTCCAAAACTACTTTATTAAGAACGCCAAATCCAAGCCGCGTGATAGAAGAATGTTTCCACTGGGGCAATGGTGGAGAAAACTTTATGGTTTCTGCTTTTAAGCACCCAAGAGGCACTGTAATCAAGACTGCATCTCCACAAAAGATACTCCCATTTGATGTGGAAACTTTGACTTTGTTACACTGGTTATTATTCAATTCACCATCCTCAGCGCCATACGAAATATCAGTGACAACATGATTCAAGTGAATGCGCAGTCCTTCTCCAAGAGACTCAACAACAGTGCTGTAACCCCCTTTAATCATACAATGAGCTCCCCCAAAGCCACCATATACATCATCTTGGTTCCAATGGGGTAGAGATACCTCCTTAAGCGGAGCTGCACAACCATACTCCAAATTAGCAAAATGCCAATCCATAACCCTCCTCTCAAGAGGACTCAAGAGCTCTTGCTTACAATAACTTTTATCAGCAACTCTACCATCAATATTTGTCCTAGCATTAATCAAACCATCCCTTGAACCATGCAATTCTTTTTCTTTAGCACTCCCTGATTGTGCCATACGTCGCCTCTTAAGGACATATTCAAAACCTTCCTCAAGAGACATTCTTGCTGCACGTTCTCCCTTCTGTGCTACAAGCAATACCATGTCATCAAGGAGGCTGTTGAACTCTGCTTCCAATGCCTCATCCAGATCTGCAGGAACTTTTTGACCTGTTTCAATATCATAAAGAGGGCAATCACTGTTTAATACAGTCAACTCAAGGCCCAACTGAGCACAAACCAATGAGGAGGGATCAGGTCTTCTTTCAGTTGCCCAATCAGCCTCGACACCAGTGATAATGCTAGCACCAAGATCCACTGCAACTGATAGAGATGACCGGTCTGTATAAACACGACCTCCTATTCGACTCCTAGCTTCAAGTACATTGACTGAAAACCCCTGACGCTGCAAGTGGCGTGCAGCAGTTAAGCCAGCAGGACCAGCACCTATGACAATGATTTCCTTTCTGACTTCTGGACCACATTGCAGGGTATCATTACTCGGTACATGATCATGTGGCGTTGACAGAATACTCTGTGATTCATTCTTTATCTCTGGAGTTACAACAGGGATGACTCCACCATCCAATGTCTCACCAGAGGGATCACTACTAGAAACATCCATATTGTCCAATCGACTTTGGAACCTTGCATCAGCACTACAGTTTTCCAGGTAATCAGCTTGGCATTCTTCAGGATGTTTCGCATCAAACAATTCCAATGCCACTGCCTCAACATGCCCATTGTCTTTTGTGGCTCCCTCAGTCAAGTTTTCGCTATTAAATGTAATTCCATTCTTAGCATCGGTGGATATTTTTGAATTCTTAACCTGGCCAATGATGAAGGAAACCCCATCCTCTGAGTCAGCAATTGAAACCCCAGAAATTTCCTCAAAAGGTTTTTCTCTGACTATTTTATAGTCATGCTTAGAACCAGGTTCTGCTTTATCCTTCTCGGCAGCAATTCCAACATTTATATAACCCTGTAAAATTGTTTTACATTAATTCAAAAAAGAATGAAGATGCAGCCCTTCCCTCAGAACTGCAAGAGTTACAAGTTATGGGAAAAGGACTAGGGAAAGAATAAGTAGACTGATCAATCTTGGTAAGGAACAAGTAAGAAAAGACACTGATTACTTTACTTACACTGAGATCTAGAAATGCATAAATATCCCTAATTAGGGAGGCACGCCCAGGTTCATTCACACAAGCCGGCTCTGTGACCCCACAGTCGGTGAGAGGCAAAATTCGACTAACATCTTTGCTCCACAGAGCTAAGATCTGATTCCTGGATTGCACCCAAGCAAATTAACTTTACTGAACATGGTACAGCTCATCCAGGCAGACAAATAAACCACAGAAAATAAATTGACAGCTTCAAGAAAAGTCTCAAAGATGTTCATTCAAAGAGAACAGACAACCAGAACTTGCAAACTGGACGAGTCACAAGACCACTTAAAGAGGGAACAAAATCAATAAAAGAGAAATCAGACATCGAAGGTGAAACAGGATTTTAGCATTTGTAGTGATAAAATATCATCTAGCATTGGTATACTTGCAGAAAGATGCAATGCATGCCAGAAAGCTTATCACAAATTCACATATTTCAACGGGTTTCAGAATTAATAACAAACCTGCATTCCAAGTAATCCTGAAGCCCGCCTCTTCGCTTCAAGATCTCCTTGAATTTAATCTTCTCAACAGGACCAACTGCGTGAGCTTTTAGACCAGCAGACACTGCTGCAGCCCCACCACTTTCAGCTTCTGTGCCAATACTTGAAGAGGAATCAAACTTCACTCTTGCTCTAATTGAATTGTCACTATCCAATCCTTGATCAGTTACTGAGATCTCCCAATCAACATCCCCCTCATAAGCCATGTCTCCATGCCTGCGTTTCCTAGCATTCCGTGGTATGCGCTGGAGAGCGGAGAGCTTACCATCTCTGTTTTCAATATCAGGTAGAGATACTGTGTCTTCTGGGAAACTCTCATTCTCATCTACTGTTGCATATAAAGGAGGAGAAGCTCCATCAACCTCCTCATTACTAGTAATATAATCATGTTTAGGAATAATTCTCTCTTTTGATGCTTCATCAGAAGATAAATCTTCACAATAGCTCCCCTTCTGAACTGAGGCAGTTTGCAAGGCTTTCGCTTGATGACTCACCTGGATTGAAGATATCTGACAATCAGTTATCATGGCATTCTCTTCATGCAAAGGACTGGAAGCAAGATCTTGCCCCTCAGTGTAAGCAATTACACGATTACAAGGAGTTTCTTCCCTCTTTAGTGTATCCGGGGCAAAGTTAGATTTGTTCAGTAACTCATCATTATAATGAGGCATCGGAATTTCTTTTCCAGTTGAAGAAGATATTTCACAGTCTGCACCTGATGTACATCTAGCTAGAACATCCGTGGACTGAATGGACAAAGCATCAGGAAAGCCCCCTTTGGAGTCACTGGTACCGACCTCAAGCATTTCCCCCTTCTGTTCACAAATCGTTAGAGTGTTTGAGTTTATCACAGAGCGGTGCCTCAGTCGGTTCTCAACAGTTTGAATTTTCTGTAAGTGCTGGCTATCTCCGCCATTAGATCTGTCCAAGCTACATAGTTCCTCTTGAAGATTTAAACCAGAATAATCCACTGTGGGTTCATTCTTTCTATCCTCAAGTCTCGTCATGTCATCTGGAATAGAATAAAGTCCTTGAGATCTCTCTTGATTCTGTCTGTTGCAGTCAGAATCTTGGCAAAATCTGTTTTGTTCCTCTATCTTATACTGATTGTTGACTGAATCCAACGAATTAAAACCAGAATCGAAGAGCAAACTATCTTCAAATCTTGGATTTTCCTGGTTCAGTTTTGAAACAGAACTATGTCTCTGCACAGTCACAGGCATGCTATTTCCTCCAACACCTTCTGAACTAGGGCTCAGTCCATCCTCCAAATCCAGAGAACCACTCTTCTCTCTAAGACTCGAAGAGGGATGAGACTTCTTAGTAACACCAGACTGTGCCTTCTGAAAAAATGCCGATAATGAATCTTGCGAATGATGATCCAAAGAGCTATTAGAACCCTCTGCAGATACCAGACCTGAAACCTTGGGTCTCTTTCCCTTTCCCTTAAGCCTGTTTTCCACCTCTACATCCAAAATCACATCGGTTCCATCATCATCAATGACCGGTCCTTTCTCCATACTCCTCGACACTGATTTTGCATCCGACCCCCCATCCTGATCCGAAGACTGCACAACATCCAAACTAGAACTCCTTCCCCTCCCGGTTCCGGCCCCAGAATCCCTCTTAGGACCCTTGAGCTTCTTCCTAAAACTTGCCAAGGTATCATCCAGTCCCCCCAAATCCTCCTCTCCAGCCTCAACCTTCTTGCCCCTTTCGCCCTCCAACCCCAGCTTAACCTTCTTAGGGTTTCGCTGCCTCTTCTTCAGCAGTGACCCAATCGGCTCATCGTCATCCGAATTGTGATTAACCTCCATTAACTTCGATCTCTTCTTAAACCCCGACCTCTTCTCGTCTCCATCCATCTTGTCAACCCCAAGTTTCAAGAGAATACACCCTCTCTTAACCCTAACCAAGCTTCAGTGCCCAAATCAGGAAAGCCAAGCATCACCTTCCACTTCTCTATTCTCAGAAAATCAAACCACATGTTTAATCCAGCTACAATATCAAAAATCGGAACCCGCACCAAGAAATCCCAACACCCATGGAATCGCAGATATTCACAAACACAATACACAACCAAATCCTTGACGAACTTTATCAATTTCTCTCTGAAATTCGTAAACCCTGGCCTGCCTCTAGCTTAATCGAGAAAATCTAACATTGAAAAAAAAAAAAAAAAAACCAAAACGAAAAACGAATTAAGAACACAAAGTCTGCCTAGGGTTTATGATTCAGTTACTAAGCCCTAAGGAATGGAAGAGAGAGATGAGGTTGGGAGGTCTGACCTGTACGTGCGAGCTGAAAAGCTCCGGTACGGCGGCGGCGGTGGGTTTGCCGGAGAGAGTGAGGAGGTGCGCACGTTAGCGTCGGGGTGTGGAATTGAGAAGGGGGAGTGTATAAAGTGCGCCGCGAGTAGAAATTAAAAAAAGGGAAATAAAAAGAAGGGGAAATAATAGAAAGGAGGGAACGTAGAGTGATGAGGGATTTTTGGCCCGACACGATTTGTGCGTGTGAACTGTGAAGGGAAGAGACGAAATCCGGAGACCGCGTTTGGACTTGGGAACAAAACCTGTTCTGTGACAATTTATGCCGTAATAGTAATTGGTCATTATCGGATCGGATAATTAACCGATTATACCGTGATAATAATAATTCAAAGTCGAAACTACACAATGTTACAGTAGCTTTCATCGAACCAAACCAAATATGAGCGCTCGCCTACTATAGCACAGTAACACTGTTATTTGCATCGATGTTATAATAAGCACTACATATAGCAGAAATTTATATGATAATATGATATTAGTTCTTGTGTTGCATGTGATTTATTTACTGGTGTGTAATAAAATGTGTTTATCTTGTAGATGGTATGTGTGTTATTATTTTTCTTTAGTTTTATGATCTCGTTAATGACGGTATTTTTTTTTTCGTTTTATGATCTCGTTAATGACAAATCTTTCATTTTTTTTTTATACGAGTTATAGTCCTCTACTTCATCTAACAAAATTTCTAACAATTATATAACTGTGGACCTCCTTTTTAAAGATTTGGAATTATTAATTATGAGAATATGTCGCCAAGAATGTCCGTAGCATCTGTGCCCCTTTGATTCTCATGGGTGCTTTAGGGCAGTTTTGGCTGAGCGTCATGATCTTTAAAAAGGTTGAATTACTTAGGTAGTGACTCTTTTGATAGTCCCACAGGGATGGATCATTATGTGTAATTTCGCTGATCAATGGAATGAGTTGACAATTCTCTAAAAAAAATTATGGGAAAGATATCAAGTTCTACTATTCCCTCTCTCAACGAATAAAATATATCAGTCTCATAAAAACTTGTCCTGCTAGTGTTCCCGAAGCTACTAAATCTTTAATTTTTAATATTTTGAAATTATGACCATTAAAAAAACAACGTAGCTCCAAACTCGATCCGCTCCAACTCCCAGCTCCTTTTAAAGCATTAACTCATTCTCTCTCTCTCTCTCTCTCTCTCTCTCTCTCTCTCTCTCTCTCTCTCTCTCTCTCTCTCTCTCTCTCTCTCTCTCTCTCTCTCTCTCTCTCCATTTCAATCAACTTCCATTGTTCCTCTTCACAATTCCACATCTTCAACACCACTATGTTCCTTCCCATGTACAATAGTTTTATCCGCCTTCATAGTAGGTTAATCTTCAATCTCTCATTGAATTTTCAGTCTTCATTTTCGAATCATTCTCTCTGATGATGATGATTATGTTTCTCTGTTGCGATCGGTGTTAGTGGAAGCTTAGATCTCTCAAATTGTGTTGAATTGCTTCAACCCTGGTGTTTCTGTTTCTCTACTGGATTTAGAGGTGCCCCCTCTTTTCTTTCATGTTCTGTCAGATTTGCATTGTCTTTGATTGCTTAAGAAGATTTGGGGAAAATTAAATTGACCGGAAAAGTTTGAAGTGGTTGGGATGAAGCTTGATAATGCTCATTTTAGTTGCTCACATTCCGCAAAGAATAGGAATGAAATTGGGAGTTACAATTTTTTTTGTTCTACATAGAAGAAGATAAAAGGTCAGCTCATAAATGTAGCATTGCATTTGTTAATTTGTTTTGGAGTGTTGAGTCTGATTTTTTTAGATTTCATTTAAACTTGAAAGCAAGAAGTTTCATTTAAACTTGAAAGCAAGAAGTAGCATACGTAGATTTGAAAGCAAAAAGTAGCATATTTTTTCGCATATAAGTTCTTTGTTGGATACAAAACAAAATGTTTTTGAAGGTTTGAGTTATTCATTATTTGCTGTATAGTTCACTACTGTGGCCATCTTGTTATGTTTTTGGTTAAATTGACCGATTTTGACCCTGTCATTGGATAATTTGACATGTCAATCTTTTCTCTCTTGAGTGAGTATAAATATATAATTACTTATATTTTTGTTGGAATGAACTTTACTTTTATCAAAAGGTTTTTTTTTTTTTTGAAGGGTTTGGAGTTTAACAAAACTATTGTAATTATTATAAAAGAATTAACAAAAGAAAAATCCCTCGACTCCTTTGTAAGAGCAAGTTCACCCGTTGGGTCACCAAGTCACCTACTATTCACTACTTTTTAGTGTTAATTTCACCCTCTGGGTCACGGGCACAGTGTATTTCATGCTCTGGGTCACCACCGTGACCTGCAAAGTGACCTGATGACCCAGGTCATCATGAAAACTGTGCCCATGACCCAGAGGGTGGAAATTAACACTAAAAAGCATTGAATAGTGGGTGACCTAGTGACCTAACGGGTGAACTTGCTCTAAGGGGAAAAGGTAAGATCCAAACAGTCCTTTGACTCCCTTGTAAGTCACAAAGAATCGTGGTAAGCTCGGTACGAATATTACGGCGAGACTTTCAACCCCACTCGAGTGCTAAGTGACATAACGCCGGAAAGGCGCCCCCACTTTACGGTCATCGCAAAAGCAATGAACAAACAGGCCACCGCCGGACCTAGTGGATGTGCTTAGAGGTCACCGTGCCTCTGTCACCGACCTCTGTTTCCATCCGTCTCAACCTCTCCTATACACTGGGTACCATTTTAATCGATTCCAACCTTATCATTATTATTCTTCTGCTCCAAATTGTTACCTATTTGATCTTTTTTTTTTCAGTTCCGCAGACGGTGGGTTGCAGATTTGGGACACTCTGCAGAATCGGACGATAGTATCAGCAGGGTATTGATATAGTGGCATTTTGTTTCATGATGTCATGCTATTAGTTTTCGAGAATTATAGAATGAGATTTGTATATGTAGGGTGCATGGGGTTGCTTCTGTTGCTTGTAGCTCGTCGATTGGAGCTGACAAAGTTATCAAGTGCTTTTTGTTTTCCTATGTGTGTTCATTCATTTACTGGCTGTTGATAGTAGTTTTAGAGCAAGAAATGAAATTTGAGAATGTTTGTGTAGCCAGGGTAGGGATGGAACTGTTAAGTGCTGGGATATTAGAGATGGAGGTCTATCCAGGTTGGTAGCTAATTCTCGTGGTTTTCGTCTATAGCTATTGAAAATTGTTGTCTTCTATTAAAAATATTTGATTGTTTTACACGCTTTGTTTGCCTTGCAGGACTCCCTCTGTGACGATCCCGACGAATGCTTACCACTTCTGTAAGCTTTCGTTGGTGAAGAGACCTCATTATTGTTCTACAAAAGTTGACGGGCCAAAGCATCATGACGGAGGTGAGCGGGAGACTACTGGTGCAGATACTCTGGATGATAATGAAGAAAATGTCCAAGGGTATCTGTCTGAACAGTCTAGAACCAATGAAGGCTTGTTAAGATTAGTAGTCTGCTAGAACAAGTTGTAAGTGCACTTTAGTAGTTTTTTCCAGGGTGCGAGAGCTTAGGCTTGTATATACATATGCACGCATATATATAATGCATATCTATTAGAATTGAAGTTTGTACCTGTGGATTATAGTATTATACATTTATTGTTTCATTGCCCTTAGACGGTTAGAAGCTTGAACAATAACGGACAATATTTCTTGAAACAAAAAATACTAAAGTTGGAGGATCTAAATACATTGCTATAGCAAGAGAGCAGTCTTCTGAGGTTTATATGCAACCTTGTTTATGTATACTTTTTTCCTCATTCCTTAGGCTCAATTGTTCATAATCTTCATGTGGTTGATGTGCCAAGGTTGAGATTTGGGATCTTAATACTGCAGAAAGGTGTATGCGACTACCTCAAAGCTGTTCTGCTGGCTCATTAGCTATTTCTACCAAGGAAAGAGGTCAGTTACTGATTCCATTGACATTTGACTAACTAATGACTGGGTAGAAATGGACTTAAATCAACAAAGATAGGGCCATCATATGTTTACCTTCATAAATCAAATCATTTAAGTTGAAAGGATTATTGGTTCAGAAACATGTTTCTTTAAAGTGTCTGGCATGCACAATTTATTGTCTCTTATAAAGGTCATATGTTAGTCTTATATAAAGGTCTCTAAACGGTCATTTTAGTGGGAGGATTTTCCTTGTTCAAGTAGTCCAATTTGTTAGTTTTGTATGTGTACAGTAAGCAGGTGGTTCAACTATGATCATATGTTTAATGGATCCAACAATCGTTTCAAGTGATGCATCATTGTTAAACACAAATTATGTTTAATTGTTGAAGACTACCTTGGACTATCACTTTTCTGTTATGTCTTTCCTGTTATTTCATCCTACTTTTGACATTGTAGTCATTGTTTCTTGGTAGGAATGCAGTTCAAGTATTTTTACTATTGGAATCACAGGGATTCCTAAATGTCATGGCTAGGTATATTCTTCTATTCTCATTAGCAATCTAGTATGTCTGACTGCGGTGGAGATAGTACAATGTCATAGTATGCAAAGCTCTATCAGTATATTGTAATAATGACATTGATACTAATTTGATATATTGGATCTCTGAGTGTGGTACCAGTAGATTTGTGATGTCTCATATTTTTTTCACGTGCATCCATATGCAAAAGAACTATAATCAATATAGCAGTAACATTCTGCTTCTGGTTTTGGGACTTGAAATTCGTGGCAAATTTTGAGTTTGATTTATGAAATGTGATTGTGTTTGCTTATTCTAGAATTTAAGTGATATTATTGTGGTTTTTTTTCTACATAATGCAGTTATAAGGATGGCTCCATGCTTTGGTGGGATATTAGAAATCCAGGTGTTCCAGTTACATCAATCGAGTTTCATTCAGAGCCAGGTATGGGAATCAGAATCCAAAGAACTCGATCGCACCTTCTCCTTTTATTCTTCATATATCTTTTTCTGCAGTTTTAAGCCTTTGCATTGATGGTTCATGCAATGGTGGTATCTCAGGAGCTGCAGATGAAAAAAATTGTGCTCTACAGTTTGGATAATTCCATGGTAACTTTCCCATCTTTGTAAGTTTGTAGTACTAGATTTATTGCATCTCAAGCCTCTTAACTTTTTAGATGGGTAGCAGATGTTTAACTTGAACAAACAGATAGAATATCACACTTTCATACGTAAATCTGATGTCATTCTTTCCATTTCCTGTTGTGTCTTCTCCAACCTAGGGTACATGTGTGATAAAAAAAGAAATTGATTTGGAGCGACCTGGCATATCAAGCACCTCTATTCGACCTGATGGTAAAATATTTTCAACAGCTGGCTGGGATCACAGGTCATGAATTAATCTTTCTCTGTTTGAGTTATGAATGATATATTGTAGTCATGTAATTAAATGTCGTAATTTTCAAGGACATGCAATTCAGTTATAGACACTGCCAAATATAACATTAAATAAAGAACATACAAAACGAAAACAAAAAATTCAGAATTCCTGTTATTCTTGCAAAGAAAGCCCTAACAGTGATTCTTTTTAGTCACCTTTATTGCGTTAAGGCCATATTATCTCCCATTTTCTGAATTCTTGTTAGCATTTAAGCCACCCTCAAGTGCAAGAGGTACAAGTTATAGAATAGGGGATTAAGTAAGGATGTCGAATCCATGAGGATTGGTAAATCCTTTCAGGGAGAACCTAAGGAAAAACTAGAAGAATATGCAAATGTACAATCACAAACAAAGGCTCACAAGTGTACCAAAGTTCATAGTGAGTATGTGCAAGATAGTGTGTAGAGATTTGATTTTGATTTTGAGATTGGTTTCTATTCAAATTGAAATAATGAAAACAAGTAATATAAACTAAGCTAAACTAAACAAGCTGTTATCAAATGGATGGGAGTTAGGGCATTGGGTTTCACCTTTTGCCTCCCTTGCAAGCATTAAAGCAATTGAATATGAATGATGCAAAGCTAATTGTCCAACTACCTTCTTAGCATCCGGATAGGACTATTAAGGCTTAAACCCCTTTCATTTTATTAACTCTAACCAGATAAGTTTAGAGCTAACTACCTAGAGACAAATTCAATTACCAGATAGGTCTCAATCCTTTGCCCCTAAATGCATAAAGCTTAGAGTTTAGGTAACCAAGCAAGCAAACCAATCCTATCTCTAGGTGATTTTAGCTCACTACCCTCACATGCACACATGGTGTGCTTTCATGCTCCAATTTTGCCTAAAGGTAATCAATCTCTAGGAAAAACTTCATGTCATGGCAAACACATAACTCAAATTGATTAGGTCTAAGTAATGCATTCAACTATTGACTTAGCATGTGAGAATGACAACATGAATTTGCATCAATTTATAAATAAAAGCATCAATCCAAGCAAGTTTGGCTAGGGCTTTCAACCTTAGCCCCAATTAGTTCACTACTCACACATAGCTAGATACACAAGCTTCAACATTCTATTAAACATCAAATACATAAAGCAATAGGGAGTAAAGGGTGACTATTGATGATGTCGGAAGAGGTGGTGAAGATGGGTCTCCAAGAACATGATGTGGTGGTAGTCACCTCCTTCTCCTTGCTCCAAGCTCTTGATATTGGTAAGAAAAGTGAAATTTGGGATCTCTAAAGTGAGTTGTGGTGTTGAATGATGGAGGAAATGGAGGTTGTAGTGGTGGAAATAGAGGTTTTAGAGGTGGAGATGGTGGTTTTAGTGGTGGAAATGGTGGTGTCTTCTCTAAAGAGAAAATGGATCTTGGGTAGGATGAAGATGATTGAATGGAGTCAAGAATGCTGAATAATTGCTCTTTGACCTCTTTGATAAGCTATGTGTGTCCTCTCTGGTCCCAAAGTGTGCAAGAGATGCTCTTACACCATTGTCCCCTAAATGGTCCCAAGTTGGCAAGGTGACAAAATGACAAGGTGTAGAGAGATATTTGAATTTCAAGTGATGGGAGATTCTCACAACCATGGTCCTCCTTTGCTGGAGAAAAGACCCTCCATGAGTGGCTGCTCGCCGAAAAAGTCGCCGGAAAAGTTTGCCGAAAAAAATCACCGGAAAAGTCAATTTATAATTTTCTTCCAATCTCCGTGTCTTCTTCCCCTAGCTTCAAATCTCCGCATTTCAAGCCTCAAATAGTCATTTTATTCTCAATGCAAGGTTTCCTACAAATAAAAGGAAATGGATTAAAAAGGGTAAAATAGCATGGAAGACAAATCAATTTTCATAATTATGGGGAATAATTGCATAAGTAATTTGTGACTCAACAAATACCCCCAAACTTGAATATTGCTTGTCCTTGTTGTAAATATTTGTGGATAATCATGTAAATAGATGATGAGTAATAGGTGCCTATCCCTATAGATTGGTGATTGATAGGTTGTAATTGTAGGAGTGATTGGATTGTAATTAAGCATTACCCTTTTGTGTACACCATGTAGTCCTATATAAGGCTCCTTATGGTGAGATGAATAAGACACACAATCTGATTCTCTGTGTCCAAACTCTCTCTCTCTCTCTCTCTCTCTCAAAATTTTTTCTGTTTTACAACATGTTATCAGCACGAAGCTCTAACCCAAGCCTTAGCCAGAAGAAAAAAAAACCTCTGCTGTAGCCTGTTTGCATGCCCCGAAACCTCTTGATCGGGATCTCAGATCAAAATATTTCCTTCATCAAAGTTGTTCGTCTCTGCCTTTTCTATCTGACCTCCAAATTTTAGCCCTATTGGAGTCGTTTTGTGACCTGTACACCATTCGAAGTGGGAGCTGTCCAGAAGAGGAGAATAGCTCTTGGATTGGCTGAGAAGACAACCTTCTCAGTTCTGCACACATAAGCTGAAGATTTAGCCGTCCTTCATCAAGTAATGTTTTCCAAAACCTAATTTTATATTCATGCTTCTTGCTTATTGAGCCTATTGATTGAATATGAAAAATCACCATAATGCATGAACCCTAGCAAATCCTACATGATTTATTTACTTGGTATACGTATTTGTATATATTTGTTCATGTGTTTGGGATTGTTTGATTGGAAAAGAAAAGAGAAAAATTTATGGACTGCAACTATATATCTGTAGTACTTGGTCCAGTAGTACCAAATCAATATCAGTAACATAAATTCAACAAGAAAGAAAAAAAACAGATTATGTAGTTGCTGGGATTCGAACCCAGCTAAAATAGGTACCAACTCAACATGTTGTCCGCTGTACCACTATGGCAAGTTAGTATGTGATAACACTAGTTAGTATTAATTTTGCCAGAAGCAGATTTGAGGCCAATTAATTGGTGATTGATCAACCCGTGATTTGATTTTGATTGATTTTATCCAAAGCAATTACCATTGTAATTTATGCTCATTACCACAATCACTTCATTATCACATTGAGACAATTCTGAATTATTGCGTGAATTATGATAGAAGAATTATGGGCTTAATTTTTTGTTACACAAATTTGAATCTGCCATTATAATTCTTTATGCTAGAAGCATTATGGGCTAAATTATTACGCGATTATTACATAAACATTGTGCCAGAAGCATTTGCCAAATTTATTACCTGTACATAATGCCAGAAGCATTAATGGGATTTGAACCTATTTCCTTAGGTACATAACCGCTGCATAAATTTATTTACATTATGATTTAATAACATATATTGAATTTGGTTATGTTATAATTGTGAATATTAAATGTGGCTGAGTCAGAAGCTCAAATCAAGCCCAAAGTCACAACAACAAATCCGAGCCAGAAGTTTAGGCCCAAGTTGCAAGGCTAGAACAGAAGCTCGCCACGTGTTGCCATAACAAAGGTTATGAATCTTCTCAAAGTAGGCTCATCCAATTGGATGCGATGTCTAGGCAAGGTTCAGATGAGGCTGTGTACTTAAGAGAGCCTCGCTCCACCTAAACCTCATCTTTCCTTACCTGGTCGTATTCAATTGGAGTTACCGAAAGGGTTGAGTAATAGTTTTTCATTCCTTGGCAGACCAGCCTGAGCCTAGCAGGCCCACTCTCTCTCCGTGGGACCAAGCAGCCCAGCAGGCCTCACACACCATTTGACTTACGCATGAAAGCCCGGGTCACAAGCCCGCAGACTAAGCCTGATAGGCTTCACTATCAAACCCACTCCTTCTTTGGTCCAGCAGAATCAAAAATAAAAGGAAAAATGATTTGATATTGTAAATAGATTCACCATATCTAATATGTGTAATTAATTGCCAGAAGCATTTATTCACATAATTGTGTGATAGTTAATATGTTAAATTAGTAGCATGCAATTAATATCTCAATTGATTTGTGACTTTTATTTATCCAAATTTGTGAGATTATTTCAATTTGCTCAATTCAATATTATTGTGTTACTTGTCTAAATTTTCGCACTAGAATATATGTGTAGAAAATGCAGGTACCTAATGAACTAGAAGTTCCAAATGAACCAGTAGTTCATACATATATCGAACTTGTAGTTTCAATAATGCCATTTAAGAAACTTGAAGTTTCCTTCATAAATTCACCACACATGATAAAACCAGTAGATTTTACATGTCTAATCCGATTTTTCATACCATGTTATAGAACCTGAAGTTCTCATTACTTGCTTATGGATGATATTACCCAAAGCACTAATATTATTTGTTCCTTTCCTGTAAGAAATGTCAAATCTCAACATGTTTGACTTTGTTGCTTTGGAGGTCTCCAGAAGAAACTATCTAAAGTGAACTCAAGATGTGAAAATTCATCTGACTGCAAAGAAGATGAGATCAACAATCGATATTGACAATGTCGTCACTGAGGCTTTTAAGGCGAGTGCCATAATGTTCATAAAGAAACATATGGAGAGAGCACTCCAAGTTAAGTATCTGATTAAGAGGATACACAGACTCTTTGAGTTGCTCTGGAAGAGCACTTTCACCATCAGATGACCATTTCTTGCTTGAAGCAAGACATGATTGGCAGAACGAAATTAACCCATATGACCGTCTGCCACTTGGCCAAAGTCCAAGAGGCCACGTAATTAGGCTCCACGTGGTAGGAACCATGATGCCATAACTCAGCAAGCCCAAGTTGAAAGGAACACTGGTCCGGCTTGTCACTACCAGAATCAGCATGATCTTTGCTATCGATGTGGAGGAATTAACTGCTGGTCCCGCACCTGTTGTGCGATAGCCGAAGCAGTAGATGAGTATTACGCCGGTCGCAGAACTCGAAATACCAACTTTATTGAAGGGTAATTTTCTATCGATTCCACACTAGAGATCATGGATTTTCAGGCAATTATTGAACATAACGAGGATTAGAACTCAACGACATGGGTATAATTGGTCCCTTGTGTCATATCTATTTCATCTTAATGAATGAAACATCTTCGGATTATTGTTGGTGATTTATGTTTTCGATCATTTTGGATTATGAAGATGTGGTTATGTTCGAATGTATTTAATTCAATAAACTTATTTATACATGTGATCCATTGAATTAAATAAATGAATAGACATATTCTGTGGGGAAGTTTGTTGTCTGGTTAAAAGTGCTATTACACACACCATACTCCCAGATCGGAGATGTTTTTCAAACTTATTGTCTATTCATACCTCTGTGACAACCGTATCAGGGCAATCCAACCTGATAGAGGGCTATGGCAAAACCTACTATATGTTGTCCAATGGTACTGAACCTACCATTAATGAGGCCTTATAATCTCCACGTTCCAGAAGAACGTTATTGAGTATTAAGGATATTCGAACCAACGGTTATCATGCTGAAACCACTGAGAAAAATGCATGGAATATCTTTGTATAACCTCCGAGTGCGCGGCCAGAAGTGTACATTGGAGAAATTGAAATCTGTTAGCTAGAAGCTAACTAATTCAAGCAACTACTTGCTATGACATGACCTTTTGGGACACCCAGGTCAAAGTATGATGCACCGTATCCTCAATTCATCGCAGGTGCACCCCCTTCTGAATAAGGGTCTTGTATATAATGACACGCTATGCCATACTAGACCATCATATGCAAAGACTAGTACATACACCACCATTTTTCTGCACAGAATGCAAGGGAAATTTGTGGACATATCTAACCACCATGTGGACCAGTTAAATATTAATGGTTTTGGTTGATGTATCGACAAAGTGATCACATGTTACACTATTGTCCACAAGAAAACGTTGCTTTTGCTCAACTCTCACCCAGATCATGAAATTCAGGGTTCACCACTCGGATTATCCCATAAAGTCTATAAGACTTGATAATACCGGAGAGTTTACATCGAAGTCTTTCGATGATTATTGCATATCCCTTAGGATTGATGCTGAACATATAGTTCCCTATGTTCACACACAAGATGGTCTCGCAAATAGAATCTTGGTAATGCGCACTAAGCTATTAGTTTTTGTGTGGGGCTATGCAATCTTGCATGCAGCTATGTTGGTCCCGTTGAGGCCCACTGCTACCCAACCTTACTCCGCGTTACAGTTGGTGACTGGGTATGAACCTGATGTTTCGCACTTACGCTCATTTGGGTATGCAGTCCTCGTGCCAATTGTGCCGTCACAACTTACAAAATTGGGTCCTCAACAAAGGATGGGCATACATGTCGATTATGAATCCCATCCATTATGTGCTCTTTCGAGCCCTTGATAGGCGATCTTTTTACCGCTAAATTTGCGGATTGTCACTTTGATGAGACAGTCTTCCCGCCGTTAGGGGGAGATAAGAACGTTACAGTTCCTGATGAACAACGTGAATTGACGTGGAATGTCCCCACTATGTCTCATCTTGATCCCCGAACCGTACAATGTGATAATGAAGTGCGGAGAATTCTAGATCTACAGAGTGTAGCCCAAAATATACCAGACGCTTTCTCTGATCTAGCTAAAGTGACTAGATCATATATACCTGCTGCAAATGTGCCTGCAAGGATAGACGTCCCTGTAGGATGTGTCGTCCCAGATGGACGAGGTACAACCATGGCGGCTAACCAGTCATATGTCCCTGCCCTGAAGTGAGGTAGATCATTAGGTTCAAAGGATTCTTATCCCTAGAAGAGGGTAAACTTGGCACAAACGAATCCTCTTGACATCGCAATCTCAAACTGATTCATCTCACGAGATAAATCCGGATTATGGGTATGTCCTAGAAGAGACTATGTTGGGGGACGCTCCAACATTTGAACCCACTCCCGAGAATAGAGAAATCTCGGTAAATTTAGTGAGATTTGGAATCGGGTTGAGATTATCATCGATGATATATTAGTATTTGTGGTGGCCACCAAAACTATAATATGCGATGACCTTGAACCTTGCTTTGTTGATAAAATTCAACGAAGAGACGACTGGCCAAAAAGGAAATAAGCAATTCAGGTCAAATTAGATTCCTTGATAAAGAGAAAGGTGTTTGGACCTATTGTTCCTACACCTCCCCATGTTAAACCCGTAGAATTTAAATGGGTATTTGTAAGGAAGCGTAATGAGAAAAACGAGATTGTGATACACAAGGCTCGTCTAGTGGCGTAAGAATTTTCTCAACGCCCTGTGATTGATTACGAGGAGGTGTATTCTCCCGTAATGGACGTCATAACGTTCTGCTACCTTATCAGTTTGGTAATTTCCGAAAAACTGAATATGAAGCTTATGAATGTGGTCACAGCTTATCTATATGGGGATCACGATACAGAGATATACATAAAAGTTCCAGAAGGACTTAATATACCCGATGCAAATAGTTCTAGACCACGGAACACGCTCTTCATTAGTTTTGAGGCGTTCACTTTATGGATTGAAACAATCCAGACGGAGGTGGTATAACCGTCTAAGTGAATATTTAATCGGGATGAGATATGTGAATAATAAACTATGCACATGCGTGTTTATTAAGGAAACAAGTTCCTAGTTTGGAATTGTGGCAGTCTATATCAATGACATGAATTTGATCGATACTCCTGAAGAGATCAAGGAAACCGCAAAGCACCTGAAGTTGGAATTTGAGATGAAAGGCCTTGGGAGAACAAATTATTGTCTCGACCTGGAGCCCGAGCACAGTGCAGATGAAATTTTGGTCCATCAACCAAATTACATCCAGAAGATGTTAAGATGCTTTAATGAGGATAAAAGCAAGCACACCCATGGTCGTCTGAAGTCTAGAGAGAATCGTATCATCCTGCAGATGATAACGAAGAGATATTGGTGCCAGAAGTCCCATATCTAAGTGTAATAGGTGCATTATTGTACTTGGCTTAATGCCCTAGACAGGACATCTCATTCGATGTGAACTTATTAGCTAGATATAGCTCTGCGCCAACACGCCACCACTAGAATGGCATAAAAGACATTTTACGCTACCTTAGAGGTACGGCAGATATGGGCTTATTCTATCCCTAACGCATCAAGGAATGGATCAAACCCCCTTGATCCTCAGAATGATGCTTGCCTTGTTGGATATGCTGATATAGACTATCTATCAGACCCGCACAAGGCATGTTCCTAGACTGGTTATGTCTTTACCATTGGGAATACTGCAATTTCTTGGAGGTCTATGAAATAGACACTTGTTGCTACCTCTTCGAATCATGCTGAGATACTAGCTCTTCACGAAGCAGAATGTGAATGTACATGGTTAAAAGCCGTTACAAAGCATGTTCGAAGCACATGTGGATTGCATTCCACCACTGATGAACCAACCATTATCTACGAGGATAATGTTGCTTACATAGAGCAGATAAAGATGAGTTTCATCAAAGGAGACAACACCAAACATATTGTATCGAAGTTCTCCTTCAAGTAGCAACAACAGGAGCATCAGAAGATTGAAGTTAAGCATATTTGATTTAAAGACAATCGTGCAGACCTCTTTACCAAGTCACTACCAAAGTCTACATTCCAGAAGCATGTTCAAGGTATTTGTCTACGTAAACTATCTGAATTACCTAACATGTAATTTTCAGGGGGAGTCGAAATCAGGGGGAGTATCTTGAAGCATACCCACTTGACCATCGTGTACTCTTTTTGTCCTTCGTCCAGGGTTATTTTGTCCCACTGGGTTTTGTTCCCTGGCAAGGTTTTAACGAGGCACATCTTTAGCATGGTCACCCCACTTATACTACATCCTGAAGATGCCTTGATTTGACATATACATGCATTTGCTCATCTTTTCCCTTCGACCACGGGTTTCTCCCACTGGGTTTACCGGGCAAGGTTTTGGTGTAGCAACTCTAATGCATCCCTCTCGTAGACATACTACCTACTTATGGTGCTGATAAGAAGACTTCACCTATCTCTAAAGCTGTGATACTGCTACTCCACACTCAAGCGCGTTGTGCTCTTTTTCTCCTTCGACCAAGATTGTTTTTTTTCCCACAAGGTTTTTATTACTTGGCAAGGTTTTTGACCAGGCAACTTAGAAGCGCTCAGCCTATGCAACACTATTGACATGGAATATCCAAGGGGGAGTGTTGTAAATATTTGTGGATAATCATGTAAATAGATGATGAGTAATAGGTGCCTATCCCTATAGATTGGTGATTGATAGGTTGTAATTGTAGGAGTGATTGGATTGTAATTAAGCATTACCCTTTTGTGTACACCATGTAGTCCTATATAAGGCTCCTCATGGTGAGATGAATAAGACACACAATCTGATTCTCTGTGTCCAAACTCTCTCTCTCTCTCAAAATTTTTTCTGTTTTACAACAGTCCTCAAGCAAAAGCATTAACCCAAATCTGAAACATAACAAAACTAACACAACCTAATCCTTCCAACATTATCCTCAAAGAACACAATTTGCTCAAGGCAAGAAAATCAAGTCATGTCTCAAAGTTTATGAAGCTATGGGACAAATGCTAGAGTAAAATATATGTCATGCTATGGGACAAATGTTAGAGTAAAATATATGTCATGCCGTGATTGTCACTTTGATGCACTAAAACCAAGCTTGCACAACAAAACCGTGCTAACCATAAACTCACTAGATTTTCATTCTGATTTTCACACAAGTGTTTAAAGGTTAGCTACACTATCACTCAAACAATCTCATGCAAATGCCGCCATATGCTTGCTTTTCAATCTCATCTCCACTGGTCATGCACAAACCATCTTGGATCAAAAAGGACTTTTATTAGGTTATAATGAGGCTTAGGGCGAGGGGTTAGAGAAATGAAGTGGATAGGAAATCACAAATTCCAAGCAACTTAGCAAGCAACTCCCTTATTGAGATTTTACGAACTTAAGGCCTTAAGATGCTTTATATGATTCACTCTCTTAACCATTCCCTCAAACTTTAAACTAAAAACTATTTATTGAATTAGAGAAACTTTCTTTCTTTCTTTTTTTCCTTTTTTTTTTTTTTTTTTGACTTTCTTGAAATGTAAAGACAAATTACAACTGCACAACAAACATAATACTCCCCCACACTTATTTCTTTTCAAGTACTCTCAAACTTTGTTTCTTGAAGCATCTTGACATTTACAATCTCACATTGCTCACTAAGAAAACTTAGAAAGGGTAAGGCTAGTGTTTAAGCTAGAAGGTAAGACATTTGTGGTGCAAAGAATGAAAGGCTAACAAAAGGCACAAATTGGCAATCTAAGGATAATCATCTTTTTAGGACAAGAGCTTATTTGGCCATGGTGGAATTCCTATTGCCTCAATCATTTCCGCGATGTGTCCATGCTTGAAAAAAGTTTTGAGAGATATAGAGCAAGTTCTAGAGATACAAATCACAAAAGATTGATCACACATGAAGAATAAAGTTCTAAGAGCTATTAGATGCACTTTCGTTAGGCTCAAAACTCACATTTGTGGTGCAAATAGTTCTCACAAATCTCATCATGCCAACCATATCTCAATGCATCAACTTGACAATCAAAGGTAAATTTGAAGTTAAACATAAGTCCCATAACCTTTATTATAAAAATTGAGTTCACAAGACATAAACATGCTTTCTAGCCCTTTACAAATCAAGTTCAAGTTTCATCATAGGAGTTGGTGATTGGAGCATAAAATGCGACAAATATAATGTGCAACCTTTATACTTTTCTTAGCTATTTCCTTTAAAAAGTCGGTTTTTAACTTTGTTTTCTTTTTAGGTAGTTCGTGAAGTAGTTCAAGAGAAATAGGAGCTGGAAGGGAGCAATGGAGCCATGGATCATGAACTACTGATGCAGAGGACTAAGTTTGATCAACCTTTTAGCTAGAAATTACAATGGAAGTCCACGGAAAAAGTTGTGCAAAATAGTTGCTGCAAAGCAGAAAACTGCAGTTTCAGAATCAGCTTTCTGGGAACGGTTTTGAGGAGCAATTCTTTCATTCTTCCAACTGCATCTTTGCAGAAAGGGCCATGATCCTTCAATACATGATGTCATACTTCAATAATAGCCAAAGAACTGGTAAAAATCGTCGACGAGGCAGTAGGAAATCAAAGTCAAAGTAGGCTTCTCGATAAGGTAGAAATTGTCAGCTTTTCACGAAGCTTTTTGAGAGATTGTTTTGGGCAACTTTCTTGGAGTTTTTCCAGAAGTTTATTGATCAATCTAGAATATATGATGTCATAGAGCACGTAGGAGTCAAGAACCATCCAGAAAATTGGCAAAACGAAGTCGTTCCTTGTCCAAGAAGGAAGCTTCAGAGACAGAAATTGAATCCTAGTCAAAACAGGGTATTTTGGCTGAGACTCTTCTTTGGACGGATTTCTTGGGCATTTTTGGAAGGTTATTGATGCTGAAAATATCAAGAAGAGTCCTAGAATGATTCCTCAAGATTGTGGGAAGATTATTAGGGCTTGAAAATCATTTAATTGTGCACCAATTAGAGGAATCCTCAAGCAACTAGGGGAGGCTTTCAAAGCAGAATTGGAAAAGGAAACTTGGGTTGTGTATTCCATATATATAGAGACTCTGAACACGTTGAAAAGAACCAACCTACAACGCCATCTTCTGCTCACAAACCCTAGTACACAAAGCCTTGAATTTCCCAAGTCTTTAAGAGCAAAAACCGTGCACACCATCATCCATCTTCCATCAAGCTTAGCCGTGAACCATCTTGAAGGAGTTCTTGCGTCCAAGGCTGCCTAAAAGTGAACTCGTGGCTCTCATACTCTCCCTTTTACGGTTTTTATCCTCTTGTAATTTAATACTCATGTTTTTATTTATGGAATCTAAGACGATGTGTGGCTAGTTATTTTTGTTAGGGGTGAGGTTTGAAGCCCCAATTATGTAGAACATATGTTTGTTTAAATCTAGGTTCTTGATCTTTGGTGTGAATTGGTTGTTTATTTCTACTTGATTGAAAACTTTTATGTGTTTATGTTCTTTGGGTTGACACGTAGGATATATGCATGTAATTGGAGCTAGGTTTATAAAATAATTCACCTAATCGTCTTGTTTTCTAATCCACAAGTATGCAAGGCTTTGGACAAAAGCTGATGTTTTAAACAACTAGAAGAGCATGCTAGGTAGGCGTTCCACACTAGATTGCAACTCTATAATCAATCGTTTCCATGAGATCTTAATGCTTCGAATGTGTTGACACTATATGTGTTGTTGATATGATAGCGTTCTATACCTTGATTGCATGTTTGATAGGCATAGCTATTGTGCGTTCACGTAGACTAAGTAATTAGGGAAACATTAATAAGGGACATGACCTGCTCCGACTTGTTTCTTGGTTGGTTTCTGCTCACATCATAGTAATTGAAACTAGGTTAACTTAACATTGTTCGAAAATAATTGGTGGTGGATTTCCGAGTCTCTAACGTTTTCTCCATCTTATCTTTCTCAAACTTAAAATCGAAATTACTTTCTTTGTTTTCCTTTTATTTTCATAAAACCTAAAAACCCCCAAAACATTTATTTTTCTTTTCTTTTTCTATTTCGTTGCTTCCTCTCCCCTCTCCCTATTCTGCATTTTTCTTCTTCTTTTAGTTAGTTTCTTTGTTTGTTTGATTTGTGTTCTTTGTTAGTTAGTTTGTTTTTGTTTTTGTGTGATTAATTTGTTACCCTCAATCTCTGGCATCGAACAATCCTTGCTTATCCTTTACTACTGACGACTACATTTTGCAGGGTTAAGTTGAGCGCTTAATTTTAGCGTATCAGTTGGAAAGAACTAAACACAAACAAAACACACAAAAACTAGAAACAACTAAAAGCTAAAAACAACTTCTTTTTTTCTATTTTTTTTCTAACAATTTGAATTTATTGAATTTAAACTAGACCTTCCCCCCACACTTGAACTTAACATTGTCCTCAATGTTAAAAAAATATTTTCTTGAAAGCTTTGCAATGAAAGAGTCAAGCATGGTAAGAAGGAGCATGCAAACTATCACAAAAACAAAGAAGTGACCGGAATTTAAACACAATGAAGTACATAAAGCAAGAAAAAGGTTTAGGAATGCTCCCCCTTGTAGACCATGAAGTTCATTCAATTCACCAACAATCACCAACATGCAAGGCTTTAAGCCCTTGCATTCTAAGCTAAACTTTAATGGTGTCATTTCTTCAAGAATGGTTCCAAGGGTTTTCCTCCTCCTTCACTTGCATTATGAGCTTGGCTATCTCCAAGTAGGGCTTTGCTTTAAGGACATCTTGCTGGTCTATTGATTCTTCATTCACTCAAGGGGGCTTCTTGAGACAACTATCTCCCTTGTTTACCTTATTTGAACTTCCAAGGCAAGCTCCCATGTCAACAAGTGCTCCCTTGAGCAATCCTCCAATTTGTTTCTTCTTCATGATGGGGGTGAGGAGTGACTAAAGCCTTGTGACCATGGTAAGACCAGAA
Source organism: Rosa chinensis (assembly GCF_002994745.2). NCBI lineage: Eukaryota > Viridiplantae > Streptophyta > Magnoliopsida > Rosales > Rosaceae > Rosa > Rosa chinensis. Next base: position 62,374,315 of record NC_037093.1, read on the forward strand.
GAGGTGCCCAAACTTCTTTCTTATTTTTCTCATCTCCCCTTACTCTTGCCTCTTCACAGTAACCCAAAAAGTAGCATTCATTCATGTCATCCAGAATTTGAAGGGGAGGAAAGATTTGGAACTTGATTTTGTCTCCAAGTACCTTCATGCTCATGGTGCCTTTCTTCACATTAATCTTGACACCAGCAGTGACCATAAAAGCTCTTCCAAAGATGATAGGAAGCTCATTGTCAACCATGGGGGCTTCCTCCATGTCTAGGACTATAAAATCCACCGGTATCACAAACCTTGCAACATTGACAAGCACATTCTCCAAGATTCCTGTAGGATACCTCACGCTTCTATCCGCCAATTGGAGATTGATTTAAGTTAGTTTCAAAGCTCCTTCAAGACCAAGCTTCTTTATAGCAGAACAAGGCATTAAATTGATACTTGCCCCAAGATCCATCAAGCAATTGTCAAAAGTAGTTTCTCCAATCTTAGTTGGAATAGTGAAGCTTCCCGGATCTTTGAGCTTTGGTGGAAGCTTTCTTTGAATGATTGCACTCACTTCTTCACAAAGAGCCACTTGCTCATGTTCTTTGAACTTTTTCTTCTTCTTCATGCACATATCCTTCAAGAACTTAGCATAAGATGGGATTGTCTTCACGGCTTCAAGGAGTGGAATGTTTATATGAACCTTCTTGAACAAATCAATCATCTCCCTCAATTGGCTCTCTTTCTTGAGTATTTTCTCTTGTTGCCATATAGCTTGAGGGTAAGGGAGAGACACTTCTTCTTCTTGCACAATCTTCAAAGGAGGATTGAAAGTGATACCTCTTTGGAATGGTCTATCAATTAGTTGATCATTGGACACTTCTTTTTCATGGTTGGCCTTGGAATTTGAGTTGTTTTTCAAGACCTCATCTTGTCCTTCATTGTAATCCAACATAACTTGCTCATGCTTTAATCTCCTTTCAAAACCCGGTAGCTCTCTTAGAGTTACAACTTCTTTATAAGTGGACATGTACACATTGTTTTCAACTTGCCTTCCACTTCTCAAAATGGTGATGGCCTTGGCTTCATGCCTTGGATTGTTGACCACTGGACTTAGAAACACTCCTTGCTTCCTTTGGCTCAACTCATGGGCTAGTTGCCCCATTTGTACCTCAAGCTTGCTCACACTTTGTTGGATGACATTGATCTTCTCATCTTGCTTTGCTTGATTGTTCACAAAGGCCGCCATCATTTCTTTAAAGGTAAGTTTCTTTCTTGCTTCTCGTATTGGTACTTGGGGTTGTTGTAGAGGTAGAGGTTGTTGAAATGGTGCTTGATAAGGTGGTCTAGGAGCATGATAAGCATTGTTTGCTCCTTGATTATTGAAATGTGAGCTACTTGCACCTTGATATCCACCTCCTTACCTTTGGTAACCTTGACCTTGTTCACAATTTTGACTCCCACCCCAACCAAAATTAGGGTGATTCCTCCACCCGGGATTATAAGTGTTGCTATAAGGATCATTCTTTGGCTTTGTTTGGTAGTCAAGGAGATTGCATTGCTCTATCAAGCCCGGATACATATCGCTTTGTGAACACTCCGTTGTGCTATGATACACACTTTCACAAATCAAACAAGCTTGCTCCATGGCTTTGACTCCCAAACTTGGCTCCCGAATTCGGCTTGGTGATGCCATTTGATTGAGGGGTCTTCCTTGAGCTTGTAGAATCATGTCAAGCTTCTTTTGCATGTTTCCTTCTATCCGCTTCAACTCTTGTTGCATTTGAACACTTGAAATGTCAATATTATACATGCCTCTCCTTTGCTCTTGCTCCCTCATAGGTACTTGTGCACTCTTCATCATCATTGGCTTTCTATCCGAGGCACCATCATAGAGTTGAGAAGATTCACACATTTCATCTAGGATCTTCATCGCTTCATCTTCGGTCTTGTTCATGAAACATCCTCCACAAGCATTGTCAACTCTCCTCCTTGTGTCTTGTGAAAGGCCGGTGTAGAAGGCACTCAGAATCACTACCTTAGAGAGGCCATGATTGGGAACACCATCTTCTATATCTTTGAATCTCTCCCATGTCTCATAGAATGACTCATTTGGTAGCTCTCGGAAGTTCATCAACTCATTCCTCAATGAATTGGATTTGTGAGGAGGGAAATAGAATTTGAGGAATACCCTTTGCATCTCTTCCCAAGTGTGGATACTTTTTGGGGGGAACTTGTACAACCATTTCTTAGCTTTGTCCTTCAATGAAAAAGGAAAGAGCCGAAGACGCAAGTTGCCTTCATCAATACCCAAAAGTTGAACGGTTGAGCATGCTTTATTGAACTTTTGGAGGTGCAAGTTTGGCTCATTACTTGGTAAGCCAAAGAAAAGGGGTAAGTTTGCAATAGTCCTTGGCTTTATGTCAAAAGCAACGACACATGGTGGAAGCACGATGCAACTTGGATGATTGGAGATTGTTGGCAAAGTGTACTCCTTCATAGGGCATGGTTCAACCATTGTGGGTATCCGGGTTATTTTTTCTTGCAACTCTTCTGCCAATTTCTTTATGAGATCAAGATTTTATTGCGGTATCTGAGTTTCTTCACCACTATCTTCAAGGATTTGATTAATAGATATGTTGTCTCCACTTGGTGTGCTTGGAGATGATGGAGTAGAATATGTTGAATTGATCCTTGGGATACTTGTTGGTGATTCGTGAGACATAAACACCTATAATATTTCAAAACAAAGGTAAGAACATAAGTTAAGATACAAAATGAAACCAAAAACACGAAATTGAAAAATTGCAGAAAACAGGGGAAACGACCGATCGGCGACACTTGCCGACTGGACGGTGAGCTTCTGACCCTAAAACAACACTTGCCGATTGGTCGGAAATTTTTGACGACTGGTCGGCGAAACAAAAATCACCCGAAATGAACACAAACGACTGGTCGGTAAACAAAGATAAAATAAAAACAAGGAAAATTTCTAGCTAATCCCTAAGGCTACCCAAGCTAGGGATTGGCTTTCACACCAATCCCCGACAACGGCGCCAAAAACTTGCTAACATTTAAGCCACCCTCAAGTGCAAGAGGTACAAGTTATAGAATTGGGGATTAAGTGAGGATGTCGAACCCACGAGGATTGGTAAATCCTTTCCTAGCTAGGGAAAACCTAAGGAAAAACTAAAAGAATATGCAAATGTACAATCACAAACAAAGGCTTACAAGTGTACCAAAGTTCATGGTGAGTATGTGCAAGATGGTGTGTAGATATTTGATTTTGATTTTGAGATTAGTGATACGCTAAAAGCAAGCGTATAATTTAACCCTGCAAAATGTAGTTGTTAGTATAGAATAAGTAGGGATCGTTCTAGCCGGGGATTAAGGGTACACCTGTAATTGCAAAAACAAATAAGTAATTAATAAAAGTAAAAAATATTATTTACAAAAATAAAACAAAGAATAAAAATATATACAAGTAAACATAAAGAGGGGGTTTAGGATTAATAAATTGAAAATTAAAATAAAGAAAATGTAAAACTTATATACAAGGGTGGAACGCAAGTAACAAAGATCAAAACCACAATCATATGCAAGAAATCTAATCACAATTCCTATAGTTGATTATCTATGTCATGAGAAAGAAGTTGACCATGTGAAACGTTAGAAAGCAAACGATTTCCTATTTTTTACTTTCCTTTAATAATTAATCTAAGTGAAAGCACCTAAATCAATCCTATTGAACATGAATCATAGTCTAGAAAGCTAACTAATCAAGAACACATTCAACTCATGAAGAACAAAGAAAGGATGTCAACCAAAGTGCACAACCTAGTCATGAATAAGTTCACCTATTTGCAATCCTCCTTAATTGATTTCGACTTTTGTCCAAAGCCTTCACTACTTAAATTAGCTCCAATTACATGCATATATCCTAAGTTGGCCACCAAAGAACATAAACATGCAAAAGTTTTCTGTAAAACAAAATCAATCAAGCAATCTCACATAAGCAACATATAAATCAACATAATGAAATCACAATTTTATTTCAAAACATATAAATGGGCTTTAAACTTTGCCCTTAACGTCATGTTAACTAGAATTCATAGCTCTACGAATCAAACAAAGGAAAACAAAAGAAAGTATGAAATACACCGTGAAAGATGGATGACATGGCCTTGAGACGAAGAACTCGAAGATCCTTGAAAGCAAACAGTCTTCTAGGGACGACACAAGGGTGGATGGTGGATAGGATCTTGATGTATGACATGACTTCTTCTCCTCCTTGGTTGAGACGCAGAGCTTCTGAAGACTAGAGAATGGAGAGAATTTTTCTGATGTTTATTTACCGAGGGAGAGAGGTGTTGTGGTGTGGTGTGTTGTGGTGGTGTGGTCTAGAGAGGAGGGTATATATAGGGGAAAGCAAGGCTTCATGAATTTAATTTCCAAGGAATTTTCTGGTTGCACCACACAACTCCAACTAATGAATTAATGCCACGTCAGCTCTGCCATGTCACTCAACCAATCAGGAAGCTCCAAAATAACTCCATAATCTTTCCAAATATATTATTGCTGATTTTCCCAAGATTTTATCTGATTTTTCTCTTAATTTTTGGCCAAAATAATCTTGAGTGAAAATAGGAATGAATCTGGACTTGTTTTGGACCTTTTCTCCCTTAAATCTCTCCATGGCATTATTATCCTTGATCCTCTCTTGATTTTTGACATTAACTCCATAATTTCCCATGGCAAAATCAGATTTAATTCCCCAATAATATCTCCAACGTAATCTTCTTATGACTCTCCCTTGATTTTCACGTTGTCTCCATAATCTTCTCTTGATAATTCAAGGCAATTAAAGATTTATTCTCCCAAAATATCTCCAACGTCATCTTCAAGCCCTGTGGTCTCCTAATGCCTTCAGGTTTCCTAGCCTTATCAGGATTCCTACGTTGACTGGGATTCCTAGTCGAACCAGGAAAACTCCATTTCTTCATTTCAGCTCATTTCCTTGTCATTTATTCCAATGTACCTAAAAAAATAGAAACTAAATTAAAAATGATTAAGTAAAGGAAATAACTAAGCAAAATACAGGGAAATAATTATTAAAATGTTGCATAAAAATGCTCCTATCAAATAGTTTCTATTCAAATTGAAACAATGAAAACAAGTAATATAAACTAAGCTAAACTAAACAAGTTGTTATCAAATGGATGGGAGTTAGGGCATCGGGTTTCACCTTTTGCCTCCCTTGCAAGCATTAAAGTAATTGAATATGAATGATGCAAAGCTAATTGTCCAACTACCCTCTTAGCATCCGGAGAGGACTACTAAGGCTTAAACCCCTTTCATTTTATTAACTCTAACCGGATAAGTCTAGAGCTAACTACCTAGAGACAAATTCAATTACCGGATAGGTCTCAATCATTTGCCCCTAAATGCATAAAGCTTAGAGTTTAGGTAACCAAGCAAGCAAACCAATCCTATCTCTAGGTGATTTTAGCTCACTACCCTCACATGCACACATGGTGTGCTTTCATGCTCCCTTTTTGCCTAAAGGTAATCAATCTCTAGGAAAAACTTCATGTCATAGAAAACACATAACTCAAATTGATTAGGTCTAAGTAATGCATTCAACTATTGACTTAGCCTGTGAGAATGACAACATGAATTTGCATCAATTTATAAACAAAAGCATCAATCCAAGCAAGTTTGGCTAGGGCTTTCAACCTTAGCCCCAACTAGTTCACTACTCACACATAGCTAGATACACAAACTTCAACATTCTATTAAACATCAAATACATAAAGAGATAGGGAGTAAAGGGTGACTATTGATGATGTCAGAAGAGGTGGTGGAGATGGGTCTCCAAGAACATGATGTGGTGGTAGTCACCTCCTTCTCCTTGCTCCAAGCTCTTGATATTGGTAAGAAAAGTGAAATTTGAAATCTCTAAGGTGAGTTGTGGTGTTGAATGGTGGAGGAAATGGAGTTGTAGTGGTGGAAATGGAGGTTTTAGAGGTGGAGATGATGATTTTAGTGGTGGAAATGGTGGTGTCTTCTCTAGAGAGAAAATGGATCTTGGATAGGATGAAGATGATTGAATGGAGTCAAGAATGCTGAATAATTGCTCTTTGACCTCTCTTTGATCAGCTATGTGTGTCAAAGTGTGCAAGAGATACTCTTACACCATTGTCCCCCAAATGGTCCCAAATTGGCAAGGTGACAAAATGACAAGGTGTAAAGAGATATTTGAATTCAAGTGATGGGAGATTCTCACAACCATGGTCCTCCTTTGCTGGAGAAAAGACCCTCCATGAGTGGCGGCTTGCCGGAAAAGTTTGCAGGAAAAGTCGCCGAAAAGTTTGCCGGAAAAATCGCCGGAAAAGTCAATATGCAATTTTCTTCCAATCTCCGTGTCTTCTTCCCCTAGCTTCAAATCTCCGCATTTCAAGCCTCAAATAGTCATTTTATTCTCAATGCAAGGTTTCCTACAAATAAAAGGAAATGGATTAAAAAGGGTAAAATAGCATGGAAGACAAATCAATTTTCATAATTATGGGGCACAATTGCATAAGTAATTTGTGACTCAACAATTCTCACGTCTCTTTTTCCTTTTTACCTCTTGATGGCAGAGCGAGAGTATATAACTATCGCAAAGGAAATGCTTTGGCAATATTGAAGTATCACCATGCAACGGTATAGTATTACTCTTGGCAGATGATATATATCGAAAGATTCTCAGTTCAAGCATTTTTGCATTTCTATTTCTCTCATTTGAGTTATTTTATGTTCTCAAAAATAAGTGTCCATTTGTTCTTTTCTTCAAATAACTAGAAAAAGTAACCCAAGAAAGAAAAGTTCTTATTGGACTGTCTATATAACCAAGGCTGCTTCAACATTCTAACGCCTAACACCTGATTTTGTGTATATTATATGGGATACTCTCTGATTTCAGCGCTTTACAGACTATTGAGGGCCTGATTATTGCATATTCTTTGGTCTTTTGCAGTGTCATGCAGTCTCTTATTCAACAGATTGTAAGCTAATGGCCTCTGCATCAGAGGACATAGTGGTGGCACTTTGGAAACTCTATACTCCTCAAACCTGAGAGTGTATTAGAATCACATCGAGAATCAGTAAATGTTTCTGTTTCTGTACATATATTTTAGCCAATATGTCAAATATTGTTAGAGCCTATTCTACATCCGTATATGACATCTAGAAGATACCCCGACATTTACATAACGATCCCATTCTATGTATCAAACTTTTTACTTGTGTGACTAACATTACTCTTCAAACATCTTTTGATATTACTAAATGGGAGTAATTACAGTCAGGGAAGAAGTAGTTCCACACTTGCACATAATCTTTATATTTCATAACCATAGACTTCGATGATTTATGGCAAGATTAGGTTTCCGTTTCTTTCAATATTTCATTGAGGGAAGTGTTTATACTACTTATTACAATAGAATACTAATAGTAATAAGCCTATCTAGTGGGTCTACTAAATGTATGCAATCTATTCGGTCGTGACTTGTGAGTTGTGACAGCTTGTTGTGTAATATGAATTATGCTGCTCAACAGCATATATGAACTAGACTTATATACTGTGTATATCGAGTAACAGCAGATAAACCTTTTGGACTTGATTTCAATGTATTGCAGTTAACATATATATATATATATATATATATATTAATTGATCGAGTTAAGCATATATATATGACATTATCTGTTTAGAATTAAAATTCAAAAGTAATGATGATTCAAACAAATTGGATTTAGATAGGAAGTTATTTTGACAGTTCCTTGATGGAAGGAACTGTCATGTAACTGCTAAATATCAATTAATAAAACTGAGGCCTTCACCGATTTTGATCCCTGCTAGAACACATCACCATTCTCATACTGATTTGTCCCATCAAGCAAAGCTGAGAAGATACAGTGTGGATCTAGGAGAAGATCAAGATGGATTCCAACACCAGCCAACCAAGTTAGTTTACTAAGTTAACTATCCAGTTCATATCAACATTTGATTTATTTTTTGAGATAGCTTTCTTGGTTTACAAGATGTTTCAGTTTATGTTTTCTAACAATTGGTATCAGAGCATCTATACTTGGATTTAAATCAATATTTGTTTAAGTTATGATAAGTTAAATGATCTGGGACATTGTTTTGAAATACTGTTCATAAATATTAACATGCATATCAGTAGCACTGTAGAAATTCATCAAACCATGTTGATAATTCTGTATTGTATTTACATTGAATTCAATAATATAACTGTCATTTATTTGATTTATAAACAAAATATATGTGCTTCTGATAAAAACATATATGAATTCAAGATAAATCTGCATATTTCAATACAAGACATAATGCTGCCACAGTAGAAATGTTTATATTGATACATGCAGTAAATTAATTGGCATTCTTTCACATATGTTCTGATATATGCATGTACAATACTAACAAATTAGTTGATATATATATATACACACACACACTTAAACATACATTTCAGAAAGAATCATGAAGAAAACTTGAAAGTTTAGAATAAAATCTAACTTCCAAAGCAGTAGACATCCTGAAACCAAATTTTCTAGTTAAACATATATGACAGATAACAGATCTCCATGCATTTCATTAGAGATATGTGTATCACTGATACGCCCAAAATAGACGCTCAACTTAACCCTGCAAAATGTAGTCGTCAGCAATATAGAGTAAGCAGGGATCGTTCAAGCCGGGGATTGAGGGTAACTATTTAATCACAAAGAAAATTAAAAATAAACTAATCTAAACTAATCAAAGAACACAAATCAAACAACCAAAGAAACTAACTAAAAGAAAAGAAAACAAACGTAGAATAAGGAGAAGAAGAGAAGAAGCAACGAAATAAAAGAAGAAAAGAAAAATAAATGTTTTTGAGGGTTTTTAGGTTTTACGAAAATTAAAGGAAAACAAAGAAAGCAATTTCGAATTTTAAGTTGAAAAACAATATGGAGAAGACGTTAGAGACTCGGAAATCCACCACCAATTATTTTCGAACAATGTTAAATTAACCTAGTTTCAATTACTAAGGTGTGAACAGAAACCAACCAAGAAACAAGTCGGAGCAGATCATGTCCCTTATTAATGTTTCCCTAATTACTTAGTCTACGTGAACGCACAATAGCTAAGCCTATCAAACATGCAATCAAGGTATAGAACGCTATCCTATCAACAACACATATAGTGTCAACATATTTGAAGCATTAAGATCTCATGGAAACGATTGATTATAGAGTTGCAGTCTAGTGTGGAACGCTTACCTAGCATGCTCTTCTAGTTGTTTAAAACATCAACTTTTGTTCAAAGCCTTGCATACTTGTGGATTAGAAAACAAGACGATTAGGTGAATTATTTTCTAAACCTAGCTCCAATTACATGCATATATCCTAAGTGTCGACCCAAAGAACATAAACACATAAAAGTTTTCAATCAAGCAGAAATAAACAACCAATTCACACCAAAGATCAAGAAACTAGATTTAAACAAACATATGTTCTACATAATTGGGGCTTCAAACCTCGCCCCTAACAAAAAGAGAGTTAGTTACACATTGTTTTGAAAACCAAAATAAAACAAATAGAGAAAAAGAAGAAAAAGATGATGGCGGATGAATGAGAAAGAGAGATAGAAGAGAAGGTGAAAGGCGTGGTCCTCTTCAACATGTTCAGAAGCTCAATATATATAGGATAAGTGCAGCCCTAGTTTCCTTCTTCAACAATGCTTTTAAAACCTTCCCTTGTTGCTTGAGGATTACTCTACTTGGTGCATAATTAAATGATTTTCAAGCCTTGGTAATCTTGTTGTAATCTTGTAGAATTATTCTAGGACTCTCCTTAATATTTGCAGCAGCAATAACCTTCCAAAAATGCCCTGGAAATCCGTCCAAAGAAGAATCTCGGCCAAAATGCCCTGTTTTGACTAGGATTCAATTTCTGTCTCTGAAGCTTCCTTCTTGGACAAGGCACGACTTCGTCTTGACAAGTTTCTGGATAGTTCTTGACTCCCACGTGTTCTATGACATCATATCATCTATAATGATCAATAACCTTCTGGAAAAACTCCAAGAAAATCTCCGGAAAAGATCTCCCAAAAAGATTCGTGAAAAGCTGACAGTTTCTGCCTTATCGGGAACCTTACTTTGAATTTGATTTCCTGCTGCCTCGTTGGTTCTTCTGACCAGTTCTTTGGCTCTAGTTAAAGTATAACATCATGTGCTCAGGGTTCGCTGGCCCTTTCTGCATAGATGCAGCTGCAATGATGCAAGAATTGCTCCTCAAAACCGTTCCCAGAAAGCTGATTCTGAAACTGTAGTTTTCTGCTTTGCAGCAACTGTATTGCACAACGATTTCCGTTGACTTCCCTTGTAATTTCCAGCCAAAAGGTTGATCAAACTTAGTCCTCTGCATCAGTACTTCATGTTCCATGGCTTAGTTTCTCCCTTTAAGCTCCTATTTCTCTTGAATCAATTCACGAACAACCTAAAAAGAAAACAAAGTTAAAACTGACTTTTACAAGGAATTAACTAAGAAAAGTGTAAGGGATTTCACACTATATTTGTCGCATTTATGCTCCTATCAATCACAAATGATACCAACATCTTGAAAATGATACATGCACATTTATCTGCTTATATGACATTCATTAAATGTTTTTTCATGAGAATTAACATTGGGATGTGCATATATAAAAAATTTCTGGTATAAAGTGAAATTGGAACTGTATGTATATATATATATATATATTATATATGCAAATATAGATATGAATGACTAACTTAAGTTAAAATTCATTCCAGCAATGCATTTTCCCATGAGCATCAATCAAATACTGAACTTCAAGAAATGGAAGGGAGACATAGAACTCAATCTAGGCATTCTAGACTTTGACCATGTGCTTAAGGAAGATCCACCTACTGAGTTGCCTACAACAGCAACCAAGGAAGTAAGAGACAGGTATCAACAATGGCACAAGCACAACAGGATGGCACTGATTTGCATCAAGAAGAGTATGACTGATACAGTTAAGGGAGGCATACCAGATTCTGAATTTGCCAAAGTCTACTTCAACTTAATTGCTAAAAAGTATAGAGTTTCTGACAAGGCTGAAATCAGCACACTCATGAATGCACTGACTGGGATGAAATACAATGGACATGGAAGCATAAGAGAGTACATTATGAAAGGAATTGACATTGCAGGAAAGCTGAAGGGCCTAAACATGAATATTGATGATCCTTTTCTAGTACATATGTTGCTGAATTCTTTCCCTGATCAATATAGCCATCTGAAGAGCCTCTATAACACACAGAAAGAAAAATGGAGTCTTAATGAACTGATTTCCATTTGTGTACAGGAAGAAGATGAAATGATCAAAAGGGGAAAGGTAGTGAGCATAAACTACATTGCCAAGCCAAAGAATAAGAAAAACTTTGGCAACAAGAACTTTAAGGCTAGTTCTTCAAAATCTGGTGTGAAGAATGATCTGAACAAAAATAAGTCTCAACAAAAATGGTCCAATGAAATGTTTCTTTTGCAAGAAAACTGGTCATTTCAAGAAGGACTGTGTTTCAAAAATTGGCTGAACAAGAAAGGTACTTTTTTGTTAAAATCAATTTTCACTTTGGAGTCTCATGCATCTGTTAGTAAAAATTCATGGTGGTTTGACACTGGTTCACCCATACATATTGTTAATTCTTTGCAGGGATTATCAAGTCAAACAATCCCAAAGAAGAATGAAACAAGGGTCTGCACTGCAAGTGGCCAAAGGGTGGCAGTTCAAGTTGTAGGAAATGTCAAATTAGTATTTAAGAATAAGTATGTTCTGGTATTAGATAATGTGTATTGTACTCTGTTAATGTTAGAAACCGAAGGCTCTAATTAACGTAGAGAATGAGAGAGAGAGAGAGAGAGAGAGAGAGAGATGGACACACGATGTATAGTGGTTCGTCTCCCGCCTTAGCGGGAAACTACGTGCACTTCAATATTGTACTATATGTATTGGGGCCTTGCGGCCCAACATGATTACAAGAGATGTTGTAATGGAATGTTGAGTAAGTGGGAAGGAGTCTCCTTTATAGGAGAGGGAGGCTCTTTCCTCTACATGTTTTCCAATGTGGGACAAGAAATCTCTATTCTAGTGTAGAAAGCTTATCATGGAGGCATCTTGGCAAGGCCGGGAAGGTGGCTTCCAGGTAAGCTCTTGGCTGCTTCCGACTACCACGGGGTAGCCCAGTGTCGAGGTACAAGATGTATATCATTGTCGGGTCCCACCATGGCTTGTGGGCCCACTAAGAGGGTGTTACTTATGCTTGTTGATGTAGCAAATCTTCCATATTATTGGAGTTATGTACAAATCCCTGAAGTCCCCAAGTAAGAGGAGCTTCTTGATTAGGGAGTTATACACATGATGTCATCAAGCATAAGTAACGTCCAAGAGGCGCCTAGCCCCTACAAGTCCCCGAACTCGGTAAGCAAGAATGGACTCGTTAACCTGCACAACAAAGACAAAAGCATGCACATGTAGAATGCTTGTTGTACTAGGCAACGTATGTGAGTTGCTCCGATATGCATTGGCATATATGAATGTACGAGGTGCATGATACATGTTGATGAATACATGTGAATGTCGTCGAGTATAATCAGTTATGACGTATAAACTCGAGAATGCATATGGTTGTGTGAGCAAACGGATTGCATATGATAAATGCGTGATGCGCGCAAGAAAACGAACGAGGTCGAATTTGACGAGGTTACGCTCGTGAGGTAAGTTGCATGAGCGCCGTGAAGGCAAGAGTTTGTGACTCATGAACAATGAATATGCAAACGTTTGTGTTTGTTTGGTTTTCGCTCGTATTAATGGAACATGAAAAGAATTCAATTTGTGACAAATGACAAATGGTAGAAGAATTCAATGTTCCATTTAATGTGTATTATGTCGAGGCGATGTGATTGTAAAGCTTGGGAATGCCGGAAGGCAAGAGAGTGAAAGCTCAGGGGTACCGGAAAGGCTTGAGGGGAAGCTTGGGGTTGCCGAGAAGACGTGAGTGGGAAGCTCGGGGTGCCGGGAAGGAGTGAGAGGAAGCTCGTGATGCCGGGAAGGCGTGAGCTGAAGCTTGGGGTGCTGGGAAGGCTTGAGCGGGAAGCTAGGGGTGCCGGGAAGGCGTGAGGGTGAAGCTCGAGGTGCCGGGAAGGCCTGAGAGGAAGCTCGGGGTGCCGGGAAGGCATGAGAGGAAGCTCGAGGTGCCGGGAAGGCATGAGAGGAAGCTCGGGGTGCCGGGAAGGCTTGAGCTAGAAGCTCAGGGGTGCTGGGAAGGCGTGAGCTGGAAGCTCAAGGGTGCCGGGAAGGAGTGAGCGTGAGAGCTCGTGAGCAGGAAGCTCAAGGGTGCCGGGTAGGCGTGAGCGTTAGAGCTCGTGAGAGGGAAGCTCGAGGGTATCGGGTAGGCGTGAGCGTTAGAGCTCGTGAGCAGGAAGCTCAAGGGTGCCGTGGAGGCATGAGCTTTAGAGCTCGTGAGCGGGAAGATCGGGGATGCCGTGAAGGCGTGAGCGAGGAGATCAGGGGTGCCGGGTAGGCGTGAGCGTTAGAGCTCGTGAGAAGGAAGCTCGAGGGTGCCGCGGAGGCATGAGCGTTAGAGCTCGTGAGCTGGAAGCTCGATGGGTTGCCGGGAAGGCATGAGCGCGAAGCTCGGGGGTGCCGCAAAAGCGTGAGCGTTAGGTAGCAAACCTAATCTTTGATACCCAAGCTTCGGGGGTTAACCGCAGGATCAATGGCTGCCGTAGGCTGTATTAACCGATCCCTTTACTCTTTCCCGGATGAGAAAAGCTTGACTGTAATGCCACGTGCGGTCATTGTCATTATGAGGCATTGCCTTACCGCTTGGCGGTTGGTCGTAGACCATAGACTCGTGGAGTCTAGACCCGTTTAAGTCTCTTTCTCGTGGGGAAGGTTTGAAAAAAAATATGGTGGCCAAGAGGCTAGACAAAATATTTGCATATAGTGTACATGTAAATCTTGCTAATTGTATGAACAACGAATAAGTCTGGCATAGTTTGTTTGATTGTCACATGTTTATTTAATTGAATTGCAATTAAATAGAAGCATGAAATATGTGTATAACATGTACTTGTAATGAAGTTGCTAAAAACATTTTGCATTTTTGTAAACATGCTTAAGGATCATTGAGACCGGAATGTGAAGCATGGCATATCTAGCATGTAAGGCCTAGAAAGTGTTGCCAAATCGATGAAATGTTGTAGGCATGCTCAAAACTTATGAAAGCATGGCATGGCAATAGCTCAAATTGAAAGAGCGTAAAAGAGAAGATATAATTACTTATCTTATGCCGATTTGGAGTGAGTTTGAATTGGAATAATTGTAAGTACCCAAATCATGTTGGAGTTGTCCAAGCATGACGCTTCATTGCTCTGGCAAAGCTCCTTAGTAGAGGGCTAATGATCTCGTTGATTGAAACGGTGCTTATGCCTCGTCAACATAAGATAAGGTAAATGATTAGCACTTTTGTCCATATGATTAAATTGATTAAATATGTGTACTGAAGTGAAGGTCCGCTGGGATTGAAGTCTCCGCGGGGAGTGATGGTCCGTTGGGATTACTGCTGAAATTTGTCGTTGGGCTACTGGCGGGTTTTTTGCTGAAGGGCGAGGATTGCCGTTGGGCTACTAGCAGGTTTGTCGCTGAAGACCGAGGATTGCGGCTGAAATTTGCCATTGGGCAACTAGTGGGTTTGCCGCTGAAATTTGCCGCGAGGCTACTAGCGGGTTTGCCGCTGAAGGCCAAGGATTGCCGCTGAAATTTGCCGTTGGGCAACTAGCAGGTTTGCCGCTGAAGGCCAAGGATTGTCGCTGAAATTTGCTGCGGGCTACTAGCGGGTTGATCAAACGCTTGATGCGTTAAGTGGCTGCTGTTGTGATTTGATCGTTGACGCAGTGAATAGTATTGGTAGATAAATGTTGGCGGAGCGCGTTGATCTTGCCGCTATGGAGGAATGAAGTTGTGGCAGACAAACTCTCTGGGTGTCCAGAGTAAAATTTTTTTTTTTTTTTTTGATATGCTTGCTTTTAGGCAAGGCTTGCACTGGGCACCAGGGCCGATGATTATCTAAGGAGATTAATAATCAAAGAAGATTTGAGTAGTTCAAAGAAGAAATAGAAATATTTTCTTTGAGCTCCATTAGCATGGAAAATGACGAAGCCTTTGTGTTGGCTTCCCACAGACGACGTCAATGTTAATGTTAGAAACCGAAGACTCTAATTAACGTAGAGAATGAGAGAGAGAAAGAGGGACACACGATGTATAGTGGTTCGTCTCCCGCCTTAGCGGAAAACTACGTCCACTTCAATATTTTACTATATGTGTTTGGGCCTTGCGGCCCAACATGATTACAAGAGATGTTGTAATGGGATGTTGAGTAAGTGGGAAGGAGTCTCCTTTATAGGGGAGAGAGGCTCCTTCCTCTACATGTTTTCCAATGTGGGACAAGAAACTTCTATTCTAGTGTAGAAAGCTTATCATGGAGGCATCTTGCAAGGCCTGGAAGGTGGCTTTCCGGTAAGCTCTTGGCGGCTTCTGACTACCACGAGGTAGCCCGAGTGTCGAGGTATAAGATGTATATCGTGGTCGGGTTCCACCATGGCTTGTGGGCCCACTAAGAAGGTGTTACTTATGCTTGTTGATGTAGCAAATCCTCCATATTAGTGGAGGTATGTTCCCTCAATAAAGAGAAACCTAATATCTGGTTCTCAATTTGTAATGGATGATGTTTTCAGCTTTTCAAGTAATAATAGGGCTATGTATTTCTATGAAAATTCATCTTGTTTTGGTGAAGCTACTTTGATAGATGGTTACTGGCATGTCAATTGCATAAATGCAGCTTTTGAAAATCATCAAGTTTTCAATATTTCAAAAACTGTTGGTGTTAAAAGAAAGCACAAACAGCATGTACCTTCATTCCTGTGGCATAAGAGGCTAGGACATATTTCAAAATAAAGATTGCATGATTTAGTGAAACAAGAAATTTTACCTGCATTAGACTTTAGTGATTTTGAAACTTGTGTGGACTGTTTAAAAGGAAAGATGACAAGTCAAAGAAATTTCAGTTCCAAAAGGTCTGCAAACTTGCTTGAACTAATCCACACAGATGTTTGTGGTCCATTTCTTGTCAATACCATTTATAGAAATTCATATTTTGTGACTTTCATTGATGATTTTTCAAGATATTGCTTTGTGTATTTAATTTCTGAAAAATCACAAGTGCTTGATGTTTTCAAAATCTTCAAAACTGAAGTAGAGAGACAGACAGAAAGACTTATTAAAGTCATAACTTCAGATCAAGGAGGTGAGTACTATGGAAAATATTCAGAAAAAGGGCAACATAAAGGACCTTTTGCTGCATATATATCTAGAACAATGTGGCATTGTTGCTCAATATACCACCCCATATACACCACACCAGAATGGTGTATCTGAAAGAAGGAATAGAACACTAATGAACATGGTTAGAAGCAGGTTCTGCAGATCAGGATTACCAAGGTTCTTATAGGGAGAGGCTTTGAAAACAGCAAACTACATCTGCAATAGAACACCTAGCAAGGCAGTCAACAATACCCCATTTGAAAATTGGTGTGGATACAAACCGAGCCTCAATCACTTTCATGTATGGCGCTGCAAGGCAGAAGCAAGAATTTACAATGGAGAAAATGACAAGCTTGAATCAAAATCAATAAGTGCATACTTTATTGGTTATTCAGAAAAGTCTAAGGGATTCAAGTTTTACTGTCATTCAAGGCACAATAGAATATTTGAAACACATAGAGCAACATTCTTTGATGAAGTCTTTGATGAAAATGAAGCTGTGGTTGCTGTAGAAAATGAGGATCAGCAGTATCATAACATGGAAGAATGGTTTGTATTTCCAGAAATAATGCAGACAGAAAATAATTCAAGTGCAGCAACTATGTTTCAAGAGCCAATCATTGAAAATCAAACTCAAGCAGTTGCAGATCCAATCATTGAAGATAATTAGCCACAACAGAATATGGATGTGCAAGAACCAGTTATTCAAGAACAACAAGTCCTGAGGAGATCAGAAAGAGCAAGGAAGTCTGCAATACCAAGTGATTATCATCTATTTTTTACTGCTGTTGACTTTGATTTGGGGGAAGAAAATGATCCAACCTCATTAAAAGAGGCTATGCAATCTAATAATAGTCACAAATAGAAGCTTGCTATGGAGGATGAACTTAAAAGCATGTCACAAAATGGGGTTTGGACACTAGTCGACAAAACTGCATATTTAAAGCCAATTGAATGCAAATGGGTTTACAAGACCAAAAGAGATGCAAATGGCAGAATAGAGAGGTACAAGGTGTGATGATCTAAAATTTTTAACATTTTCCGAAAAATAAGTTTAATTTTAATTATTGTGCTAAACTATTTGTTTAAATATTGTTTATATATATATATATATAAATATATATTTAGAGCTGCTTTTACTTGTTTGGGTTTAAATAAATAGAGTGTAGCCCAAAGTATTTTGGCCCAAAACTTAAACCCAAATGGATTAACAGTTATAGAAAACATTCCACGACCAAAACTAGATCAACAACGCCTAAACTCAAAGTTTTGTCCCTTCTCTTCATCGTCTTCCTCACCTCCAGATTCTCCTCCATCTGATACACCAAGCCACCGCCTTAGGAAAGTACAAAGGACATAGCCGCCGCCATGGGTAAGTAGGAGGTGTCAACAGCCTTGGAAATCAAGTTTCAGATTGGTGATTCCCCAAAGCTATGAAGCTAGAGCTGGAACCCTAGAATCAAGAGCTGGAACTCTAGCAATCTGGAGGTGGCGAGTCTAGTACCTATATGGGTAAGATTTCAATTAGAATATCCAATTTTCCTTCTGTTAGACCAATCTTGCTTTCTACGTTTACACCTCCTTTCCAGACACTATAAATAGGCTAAACCATCTATGCTTTCCATACAGTTCCTTGAGTTGCTAGATACATAGATAAATAAGGGAGAAAGAGAAAAAGAGGGTTTTGGTATCCTCGAAGTGGTGGAGTAAAAACTCAAGTGTGATTCTTTTTACTGATTTGATAGTTCTTTGTTGGTTCTGATGGTTAATTCAATTTGAAAATTGGGTTATGTTCATAGGCTATTATAAGACCTGGGGATTCATGATGATAGAAGAAGTTACAATAGAAATGAAGTTCAGTTAGGAATAAAGTTGTTGTTACTAGAACAAAACTAATTATTTTCTCATCTTCTATTTGATTTTACTAGTTTTCTGGAAAAAAAGTTTATATCTTTGGTCTTTGAATTTATCCAAATTAGAATTTGAAATCACATTGTATTTAGTTTGTTGTTTTCCTTTAGTCATTAGAGTTTTTGGAAGACATAGATTTTTTTTCCTTTTTTTTGACTTTGTCAAAGGGAACCCAAAGGCTTCCTAGGCCCAAGATAAACCCCTTCGGCGCATGTGAAATGCTCCAACTGTGCATTGCAGCACAGTGTCTGACCACTTTGACAGCTTTGGGATTCGAACCTAAGTTGGGGAGCACACCCAACTAGACAAGAACCACTAGGCTACTTGCAGTGGTTGGAAGACATAGATTAATAGAATCTGACTTGAGATGAGTCCAGAACCAAGTAGGAAACATATGCAGTTTTAAAGTTGAATTTAGAAAACCTTCACTCATCCTTTAAAGCCTTGTTGAAAGTGTGATTTCTTTTATTTAACACTTTAGAAAGTCTATTTTCAGTATTGTACATACCTCCAACAATATGGAGTATTTACTACATCACCAAGCATAAGTAACACCCTCTTTGGGACACCCACAAGCCATGGTAAGGCCCAACCGCTACTTGCATCTTGTAGCCCTATGTTCAAGCTACGCTACGGTATCCGGAAGTCGCAAATCCGTCGCAGGGAAGCCACCTTTCCGGCCTTGCCAACATGCCCTCACAAATAGGCTTTCTAGACTAGAAATGGTGGTTGCTTGTCCCACATCGAAAACAATGTAAAGGAAGAGCATTCCTTCACCTATAAAAGGAACTCTCCTCCCACTTAAACATGATTCATTCCATCCAATCCCATTACATCTCTTGTAATCTTGTTAGGCCGCAAGGCTCGACACACTAGTGCACATTCAAGTGGACGTAGTTTCCCGCTAAGGTGGGAAACGAACCACTATACATCTCGTGTCACTCTCTCTCTCTCTCTCTCTCTCTCTCTCTCTCTCTCTCTCTCTCTCTCTCTCTCTCTTTACGTTAATTAGATCCCCACGGATCCAAACGTTAACAAGTATTGAAAGTTTTACACAAATTGGTAGAAGGTACATTAAAACTGAAGAGGTTAGCACACAGTAGCAGTTTCTGCAGAAAAACGTGGGACTGTAGCTGAACTTTAAAAATTCATAACTAATTCTAGAAAAAAAAATTCAGGTGATTCAAATTCCGAGTGTTTCTTTAGGATGTCAGCTACAAATCGTTAGAAGACCATGAAAGCAGATTTTAAACAGATTTGTACAGTTTTTAACATTAAGGTGACTGGGTCAGAAAACTACAGTATTTCAGTTTGTCAAGTAAAAACCTGTTTTGGTCAAAATAACTCACTGCTAAGATTTTCATAGTTTGTTAGCTGAGTTATGCTTTAATTCTTTGTGTGTGGAACTAATAAATTCTATTCTTGCAATAGGAACTTGTTTTCATCCGGATACTTAACGTGAAAATCAATCGAGGTAGGGGAAAAACTTGGGGAGCCTCTATGTTTGCATTGGATGGTTGTTTACATGATTGTATTGGATGGTTGTGTACATGATAAATATGCTTTTATGTCCTCTGTTTCTGTTTGTTTGGTATGGCTGAATAGTGAATACACGTACATATTCAAAGTATTTGTGCATCAATAAGACATGAAGTATAAGGGTGGTGATGATAATGTGAATATGCTATTGGAATAAGTATGTTGGTTTATCTTTTGCGTAGTTGAGTCTATAACCTCAGCAGGTACCAGATCTCAGGTATGCCCACTTGTTAATGTGCACTTACTATAGGATATTGAAAGGGTAATTCGGGACTGGCGAAAGGGGAACGGACAAGATCGATGACTAGCAAAAGAGGGTTAGGGGGATTGACTTTGGATGGGGGTTAGTTCACATTGTTGAATACTCTGAGTCACCTTCGTGGTAAAATACATGGTATGGGACATGTAGGCTCGGTTTATTTTGCAATATGGATTATCGGGAATAGATAGTAGTTGCATCCATTCATTATTACTATTCTAACTATGATTTTCAAAGAGGTTTATTTCTCCTACTGGGCAATGTATGCTCACCCCTTTTATCATTTTTGCAGGTGACAATTAAATGAGTTTGAAGTTAGAGTTTGAAGTTATTTTACTACAAGGGTGTTTTTTTTTTTTTTTTAATAATGTAATATACATGTGTGTTATTGCTAATCATGATGCTTGGGTTCCTAGACAAGAACTTGGAATATAGTTGTCCTTTTATTGTAACTGTTGGTGTAAACCCCTCTTGTAATAAAGGTTGTGTTTCAATTTCGGAAACTTGTCTAGTATCGTTCTTTTCCAATTATTCGTATTTCAATTTTGGAAATTTATTTCCATGATTGGAATATAAGTCGCATAAAATAATAATAATAATAATAAATTGGATGTGACACAAGGCTAGACTTGTGGCAAAAGGATACAATTAGAAAGAAGGGATAGACAACGATGAGACTTTTTCACCAGTCTCAACCAAAGATGCCTTTAGAGTGATAATGGCATTGGTAGCACATTTCGACCTAGAATTGCATCAAATGGATGTTAAAACTGCTTTTCTGAATGGAAATTTACAAGAGGATATCTACATGCTTCAACCAGAAGGCTTTATAGAAGATGAGAAAAAAGTCTGCAAGCTTAACAAGTCAATTTATGGATTGAAGCAAGCATCCAGGCAATGGTATTTAAAATTTGATGCTGCGATTTCAAATTTTGGTTTTGAAGAAAACCAGTTGGATGAATGTGTATACTGCAAGGTTAGTGGGAGTGATTTCATATTCTTAATTTTATATGTAGATGACATCCTGTTAGCTAGTAGCAAAGTTGGTTTACTTAAAGCAACAAAAGAATTTCTGATGGAAAACTTTGATATGAAAGATATGGGGGAAGCTCACTATGTGCTTGGAATAGAAATTAGCAGAAATAGAAATCAATGCATGCTGGGATTGTCGCAAAAGAATTACATAGATAAAATTATGCAGAGATTTTGCATGGAGAAATGCAGGTTAGGAAATGTACCTATTTCTAAAGGTGATAAACTGCATAAAGGGCAGTGTCCTCAAAATGTGTTAGAAAGAAAAAGTATGGAGAAGGTACCATACGCCAGATTGGTTGGAAGCTTAATGTATGCACATGTTTGCACAAGGCCAGATATAAGCTTTGCAGTGAATATGTTATCTAGATATCAATCAAATGCTGGTCATGAGCACTGGGTTGCAGGGAAGAAAGTGTTGAGGTACTTGAAAAATACTAGAGATCACATGCTGGTGTACAGAAGGATGGAAAATCAAGAATTAAAGGTGGAGTGTTATACAGATGCCTCATACAAACAAGATTTGGATGATTAAAATCAACATTAGGCTACATTTTCATGCTTGCAAGAGGAGCAGTTTCATGGAAAACAAGTAAGCAATCACTAACTGCTACTTCAACCTTTCAAGCAGAGTATATTGCCATATATGAAGCAACTGCCCATGCTTTTTGGTTAAGAAATTTCATTCTAGAATGAAAGTAGTAGACTTAATTGAAAGGCCATTGGTGATATACTGTGACAATGCAGCAGCTGTATTTTTCTCCAAGAACAATAGGAAGACTTCTGGCTCAAGGAACATCGATGTGAAATATTTCTCAGTAAGAGAGTGTGAGAGACAATGAGATAGAAGTGGCTAAGATTGGCACAAGAGATCAACTTGCAGATCCATTAACAAGGGCACTTCCAGTCTCAGTGTTTACTGACCATGTAGGAAATATGGGAGTTTTAAGTAGTTTTGATAATTAACAATGCAATCTGCTATGAAACTATTATGTGATGCAGTGAATTAGTATTGCAAATTGTTAGTTATTTCAGTCTTCATTAAATGCTTCATATAATTTTGAATGAAATTATTTTATTCAAGTTTAGTTACTGCATATTTCATCATGTATATACATCCATATAATGCTGGTTTCATATCAGCAAACATGCAGTTTCAAGAACTCCATCAGGATCACTCTTGCTTGTAGAATTGATTATTGCATAACAAGCACAATCATACATGTGGTAATCCATGTAATCCAGTTTACTGTATTGTGATTATAAAAGACTAATGATTTATTAATTCATTATACTCTTTTATAATTCAATATAGTGGAACTTAATTGACAGGGTTTTGAAAACATATGGTGAAATCGAGTTCAAGTGCACAATGAAGAAAATGACTGTTTGTAGAGTACACAGTATATAATTCTCGTTCAGTGGGAGATTGTAATATGAATTATGCTGCTCAACAGCATATATGAACTAGACTTATATACTGTGTATATCGAGTAACAACAGATAAACCTTTTGGACTTGATTTCAATGTATTGCAGTTAACATATATATATATATATATATATTGATCGAGTTAAGCATATATATATATATATGACATTATCCGTTTAGAATTAAAATTCAAAAGTAATGATGATTCAGACAAATTGGATTTAGATAGGAAGTTATTTTGAGTAACTGCTAAATATCAGTTTATAAAACTGAGGCCTTTACCGATTTTGATCCCTGCTAGAACACATCACCATTCTCATACTGATTTGTCCCATCAAGCAAAGATGAGAAGATACAGTGTGGATCTAGGAGAAGATCAAGATGGATTCCAACACCAGCCAACCAAGTTAGTTTACTAACACTACTGCAAAAAGTTAATCACACAACACTAATCATACAACAGAACAGAAATCATCTGTTGTGTGTTTAAGTAAGCTCGATTGTACAACGGTATTATAGATATTTTGTTGTGTGAATATCAACAAAGTGATAACTTTTTTATCAAAACTACATTGCACAACGGAATAAAGTATTGTCCATCGTCTGAGTGTTAAAAAATTTAGCGGCAGATTTCCCTCCATTTTGGAGTCTTGGTTGGCTCTTGAAACACTAAAATTTGGTCTACTAGATACAACGGGTTTCGTTATTTCCATTGTGTGATTGAAAAACTAAGCACCAAAGTTTGAGTAAGCTTGCTTGAATGTCTTCCCCTAGATAGGCCTAGTGTAAGCTGTGGTCATTAGACAACATATTTAAATTTTTTTGTTGTGTGAACTTGAAACTGGGCGGCAAAATTTTGAGCCAAAATATTGTAGGCGCCATGTTTCCCTCCATGTTTTGGCATTTTGATTTTATGTAGTGCACTCATACGACAGTTGATGAAGTTTCTGTTGTGTGAGCGACTTCAGAATTTATTGAAGTTTAATTGTGCCCTCACCCAGTCCTTGCCACATCGTGTCCGAAAGAAATGAAAAAAATAAAACAAAACGAAACCTAACCTCTCTCGAGCTCTCTCAGTCGCGAATTCCTCCCTTCTCTATCTCTCTCTTTCCCCGCAAAACCCCTCTCTCTCTCTCCTGAAACCTCTCTTAGTCTCTCGATCTCCTTGCTTCTATTCTTTATCCCCCGAAATCCAAATCCTCTTCAGTGATGGAGGAGATAGAGTGTCCCAGATCCACTTGGCTCTATCTCTATCTCCTCGTCGTCCTAGATGCAGAAGAGGTTTTAGGTCGCGGACGCTTCTTTAGTCAAGGTTGATTTCAAGCGCGGTGACTCCATCGATCACCCTCACCCTTGGCCCTTCCAGGTTCATTCCAATATCATTGAATTTCCTTTCCAATTTCATTGAACGGGGCTCAACATTGAAATTCTAATTGAGTTTTCCTGTAGTTTTGGCAAGAGACGGATAAAGCAGCTTATCTTGTGAGACAAACTCTGCAACTTGATCTGGTATATGACACTAGCGAGCTCAATTGACTACACTGATCGATTTGCGGCATCTGCTATTTCTCCCAAGACAAGAACCATCCCACCACATAGGTACCTTTCTCTATTTTTCTTCTATCTCATTCTGGGTTTCGTTAGTTGATCGGCTTTTGATATTGGGTTCATGTTTGTTTATTCATTCCTTGCTGCTTTGATTCTGGGACTTTTGCCAACTGTTGATTTGAAAATTTGATAATGAATGATGCTCAATTAAATCTATCACACTATTGGAATCACCAAATATGAATCTGGTTCCTTAGTGTTGCTGCTATTACGGTTTGAAAAAAAATGATGGGAAACAACAAATATCAACTGATTCTTGACTTCTGAATAATAAAAAGTGAAAGTGATTGATTATATATGGTGTGGCTTAAGAATCAGGTTGGTTGTAGGTGATTAGATATGACAGGATTGATAACCCAGTTAAAAAGTGAAAAGGAAGCAGAATCTTTTTTTTTTCTTTCTTTTTTCCTTTTCTATTGCGTAAGACACCAAACTGGAGCTGGAGTTTAAATTTGTGCAAGTTTTCTGCAGCAAAAATGACTGTTTTTGTTCATGGGCGCGATATTTTGGGGTCCCTAATGATGCACTGTGACTTGTATTTAGTGCAAGTTAAGTAGATTCTGAACCCACAAAATAATCAAAGTGAGAAGTCTAGTTTATGGAGTTTCAGTGGAGGAACCAATCATTTGTGATTTTTCTGTTATTTATCTATTTTTTCCTAGGGAGGATGATTACTCAGTCTGTCTGTTGTAATCAACTATTTTGGTTCATTTCATGAGGAACTTACTTGTAGAATTGGTTGTTTCATTTTTTGCTGGTACTGCAGTTTCTGTATCAAGTTAATCTCAACTATAAGCTTACACCAGAGGGTTCTACTTTTAGCTTCCCACATGCCCAAGTGCAATATCTTCCAGGTACGATGTCGTTTCAGTGGTGAATAAGGTTTCCAAATTCCAATATTGAAATCAAAATCAGAAATTGGGTGTTTTTTTGTTTTGGCTTAGCAGAAGGCGGTTGGGTTTTAGGGGTCATGTACATTCCCTTTTATGTTTTTTTTTCCTTTACCCTTCAATTTTTGGTCCATTAGGAGATTGGGAGCTTTTGTTTCCATGTTGGTTACTGATGGATTGACAACAAATTGTGGTTTGTATCGACAGCTATTGCTAGTTGTTATCATTGCTGAGATTCTGAAGAACAAGATTGGTTGTTGAGAAGTGTATGTTCTTATGCTTTGCTGATAATTGTTTTTTTTTTGGGCATGTGTTGATGCTTTGATGAGGGAGGATGCAAGAGGGCAGCCAATTCAGAAAGCAAATGTACATAAACTTATAAAGTTTTAATTTTTAGATGTTGTAGAATAAGTTTTAATTTTGGTAATGAATCAGGGATTTATAAGCAAAGGAAATCATTGTCAATGATGAACTAATTTCCTTTCAATGTTTGTTTGGTTTTCAATTATTTCATCTTCTTATCAGAAGCAACATATTTGTAATTTTTTAAACATTGTTTATTTCTTAAGAGGTGGAGATGAAGAACGTGGTACCGAGATCAATTAAGGCATGAAAGAGATGTATTAAAGCAGGAGCGAGGTTCTGCTCATGAGGTACAGTCAATGCTCATTGAACTGTGGAATTGTTGCTTATATGTATCTATCTCATATACACTATTTTTTATTTTCTTTCAGATGGTTGATTTATCTGCTTAAGAAACAAGCACAAGATTTGAAGAGCACAAGACAGTTGATGCAGGGCAAAAGTATCACTTTACATTTGACAAAGTATTTGATCATGTGGCATCACTACATGATGTTTTTGTGGAAATATCGCAACTTTTCCAAAGTGCACTTGACGGCTACAAGTGGATCTTTTTTCTGCATTTTATTTTGTGCAGCTGATTGAGACTGAACAAGTACTGCATTTTGGAACTGAACAAGTTTGCTTCTTTCCTCCTCTGTTTGTTAATACTATCCAATTTTATCTTAGTAATTGTTATATCTCTGCCAATTTATCTTATATTTTGTGATTTGATGCTATAATTTTATTCATCAGTGAGGGTTATAGTCTTTAATCTTTGAGCTTATGTGCATGTCAGGATGAAGATCATTGTCCTTTCCATTTGAAAACTGGCCGGAGCTTGTCGGTTTGGTCGGCATTGCAGCAGAGTCCTTTCGACCCAGATAAATCATCCACACTGCTTATCAAGAACATGTACAATGGTCCTGGCCTTACTTGGGAGCAGGATGAGGGGCTTGAGGTCTGTTAATGCTACCATGCCTTCATGTGATTCTTGTATCTTGATAATAACTTTGGAGACCTTACTTTCTGAATATACGAATCTGTGTATTTGTGTGGTGTCACTGCATAATGATTGAAAGCAGCTCATAGAGTTCCTTATTAAAAAATGAAAATTTATACTTCAAAAGATATACTACCCATTAAATGTACTTTGTTGAGCAGGCATATCTAACATAAAATAAACTCTTCTTTCTATGTGGCATGTTGATGTATTGAGGAGTCATGGACTGGTTTATCATTCTTTTCGACATGATATCTTTTTGGATTTGTATTTGATTGCATACCATGTGTCTTAGTTCAATGTTGTAGTTTAGTTCAGTTTTCCTTCTTTTCATATAAGGATTGACACTCTTCTTCTTTGACTTAAGCAATCAGATTCATTGCAAGTTCACTTTGGTGGAGATTCAGGTTTTCAGCCTTGATTGTACTGAATTAAAGATATTATGCATAGTATATCCTTCTTGCTATCTTTAAACTTGCTATGGTGTATCGATTAGTTTCCTTAGTCTTATTGCCATCTTCGTTATAAGCTTCACTTCCTTGTTTATTTCTTCTTTTCACTTTTGTTGTACATAAACAACTGTGTGCATTTATGCATGTATCTACCAATGGTTGTAATCTCCATACAAACCATTGGTAGATATAATTGATGTATAATTGATTGTATGGATTATGCATGCATGTATAATTAATTGTAATAGTTATACATATATGGCTACATATTGTTGCCCGATTGCAATCATGAAATTTTTGTTTTTCTTTGATATGCTGTTGAGGTTAGAAACCATGTATAGTAGTATTCTAAATTTTGCACTTCTAATATATGGATCTGGAGATTTAGAGCCCACTTGTGGGAGGGACTGAGTTCTGCCAATCTCATTTGGGAGAGCTGAGATTTCACAGTTATGAGATTCTGCCAAACTTTTACTAGGACTGTCTTTGAGAGTTTTGTTGATAATATAACCAATTAAAAAATTAAAAAAATATGAATTAATTGTCTGACGCTATAAGTTTCTCCTCTAAACATATAAATTTAGAGTCTTTCCTTCAATTATCATTTACTTTTAGTTTGATTTGGAGTGTGATCCTTGCCAATTAAAGGGTATCAGTCACCCCAATGAACCCAGAGCCAAGCTTTTAGTTGATCACTCTTGCAGGCATGCTTGTGAGTGATTGATGCTAGGGAAAAGTCTTTGTCCAAATCGAAAAACCTGACTCCGCTATGCATGTAGTCTGATGAAGTTACCTTTTCTCTTTGGTTTTACTCAGGCGACGCAGGGCATTACATTTATATAGGAGTGGTCTACTTGGTGATGATCATAGCATTGCCCAATCTAGAGGTTCATGAGCTGGATGAGCTCCCGGAGCAGTGGCGGAGGTTCAAGCTGGCTTGGCTTTGTAAGGAGCTGCCGTCGCATAATTCCGGGGCTTTGATTCGGATTCTCAATGCCCAGAAGAAGTGGATGAGGCAAGAGGACACCAAGAACTCTGGTATTGTTAACTATAGGTCTCATTGTGAAATTATAATCATTTTCCTTCCATCAGTTTAAGGATTATGATACCAAGAACTCTGGTATTTTGAAAGAAATCTGTAGAAACTGTCCTGCAGTACAGCATTCTTTGGTATTTCTTTTTCCTGACTTATTGAACTCCAAATGACCTGAATTTTTGATGTGTTTTACTTCTGTTAGTTAGAAAAGGATCTGGAAAGTTTCATCTTATTTTGACATAAAGTGAATGTTCTGTGAATTTTCCAAGTTTGGTCTGTAATTGAGAAAGTTCCAGAATTTTAAATGTTCCTCTGATTTTCTGTTGAGATTTGAACTTCTACTTGAATCATTTAAGTTCTGGTTTTTCTGTATATTGAACTAGACATCCCAATGCTTGTTTGAAAACTGATTCCTTGTCATTTGGATTTGCAATGAATTTTTGGTGAATTTTCTAAGTTGACCATGTTGCTGAGAAAGTACATGTGGAGGTGTTCATAGACTGTTAACATAGTAATTTATATGTGATCAAATTCAAAAGATTGTACACCTTGCAACTAAAAGCTTCAGTTTATTTGTATGTGATTCGAGTGGTGATTTAAAGTATGTTGATAGAAGCTGCTTGTTTCTAGTTGACAGGTTAGATGAAAGCTCAATGCTAGCTATCAGTTGAGTGACGAGCCCAGATTTCTCTGTTGTAGTTAGGTACCTTCAAATATGTTTAGGGTTTAGGGATAGGGTTTAGGGTTTTGGTGTAGTGTATGAACATCGTCAATTATTTGGCTCTTTATGCATTCTTCTGTTCTTGCTTTCCCTTCACTATTCAAATTATTTGTGATGCTTATTTCTTTCTTTTCAAGAATTTAGGCATGTAGAAAGTACAACACTCATCTGAAAGCTCTGTTTGCCCCCCTTGTTAGAGATTATCAAACTTAAATCTAGCTATTAGAGTTTTTCTCATTGAATTTCTGTTTTGTACATTTTCATTTAGATGAGTTTAGTTTTCTATTGTAGGTACTGTATGTATCATGCTCTTCTGCTGCAGTATGTGCTACTTGCGAAGCTTCACAATAACCTTGGAGGTCATGCAAGTCAGAATATAGTGCACAAGATGCTTGATAAAATGGCACATGAAGGTTTTGTTGATGTCAAAGGATATTGTATCAGCTTTTTATTCATGTATAGCTACTTCAACATGATGAATTTCTACTTGTGCTGATAGATATGACATACAACAATTATCAGCTTTGATTCATGCCTGCATGGGTCTAGCTAGACTAGGAATGCTTTCTTTGTTTGTTTGATAGTTTAATTATCTAGTTTGGATGTTTGGTTGTACTTGACAAACGCAACTCATATAGTTACACTAATTATATGGATCAATTGGCTTTATATGTACTGTTCATTCGGTAATATATATTGTTCATTTGATGAGGCAATCTCAGTTGTCCAAGGTTTAGTCATACAACACAATGCAGAATAATATGTTGTCTAATTGTAAAACGATTCAAAATTAAGGCTTCTCGTTCAACAGTTACTAGATGTTAGCCAATCCGATTACAATATTCACACCACAGTTAAAACAATATAGCTGTTGTGTGAACTAACAACCAACAACAGAAAATAACAAAATTCTGTTGTGTGAGATTCATAACACACAACAGAAATAAAATTATCTCTGTTGTCTGAATCAATTAACAGACAACAGATAATTTCATTGTAGTTGTCTATTACTTATCTCAGACAACAAAGAACAAATTATATCTGTTGTGTGTTATGAATCTTAGACAACAAATAAACAATATAGCTGTTGTGTGTTATGAATCTCAGACAACAAAGAAATCACAACTGTTGTGTGTTATGAATCTCAGACAACAGCTAAATTTCATTTTCTGTTGTCTGAATGGCCATGTCAATGCCGAGGCATCCCCGCGCATGCTATGCCAGGCACATGCCTGCGCAGAATTCACACAACAGAAATAATTATCTGTTGAGGAAATGAATATTGCACAACGGTGAAATCACCGTTGTGTGATTTTTCAATCACACAACACTCGTTTAGACCACAGTGAGGCTGGTCATCACACAATACAAAATGTCTGTCGTCTGATTAACTTACTGTAGTAGTGTAAGTTAACTATCCAGTTTATATCAACATTTGATTTATTTTCTGAGATTGCTTTCTTGGTTTACAAGATGTTTCAGTTTATGTTTTCTAACATGTTGAGTCTGAATCATGCATTTCCTTTCAAAATGAATCAGCAATGGCTGAGGACTAAGGTCACAAAGCAGTTGTCATTCAAAGGTGTCATTCCACAAGGCACCCAAAAATCCAAGAGCTGCCTCTTCCTTTCACTCAAAGCACATAGTCCATGTTTAATGCTTGTATTCAAGGTCCCCGTAGAATGTGTTTGGCTGGTTTTGTTGCTTTGTAACATCGATAGTAGATTGGTCAAACAGATGGTTTATTAGCGTAATAAAACTTGCCTCATCAATAGTACGCAGTGGCTGAACTAGAATGTCACAATTGGGGTGGCCATTAATGTAGAGTACATGATTTAGAGGGGCCAATCATCAGTTTTTTTGACAAATTATATATAAAAAATGGAAAATTTTAGCCAATTATATACAATCATGTAGAAGCTTGGAGGGGCCATGGCCATCTCAATCAACTATGAGGCTCCGCCATTGATAGTACGTTGATCGAACAGATGGTTCACTGGCGTAATAAAACTTGCCTCGCTATCAGGTTTGGTACTCCTACGAATTGCATTGATGTTAGTGGGGTTGATACGCTAGCCCTTCTCATTCCCATGTGATCCTCTAATATAATTCTTCTAGGCCTCCAGCCATAGCTTATTATGATTGAAAACCCCAACTATGTCTTCGTGGGCCAAAAGAGAAGAAACTTAGAGCAAGTGCACCGGTGCTCTTTTGCCCGGGCACCACCTCAGCATTCCATGAATTTGACTGGGCAAGCTCTATTTCTCCCCTCCACCGGGTCTGTTTTGCCTGGGCAGCTTTTGCCTTTGTTTGACCAAGGGCAAGAAAAATGTCAAGCAGCTGCCTTTTTCTTTGCCCAGGCATGGCCTACAGCCACCTCTGCCCACCACTGATCATGGCTGACGTCACATGGGCCAGCAAGAGAGAGACGCGCCAGAGCAAGGCCGTGAAGAGCACGGACCAATTAATGTGAGGAACTGGGCAAGCTCGATGAACAGTAAAATGAACAGTAAATTTTAAACAATGAATTTTTGGTGAACAGTAGGGTGAACAGTGAAAATGGTGAACCGTGTTGACCGGGCAAGAAAAACAACGGGTGCAAACCCATGTCCAGTGGCAGTGAATAGTAACTTAACCGGTCGAATTCTTGACTTCTCGACTTTGCCTTTTCTTGACTACGGGTGGACTTGCTCTTATGGAGTAAAAATAATTTTAAACCCCGGATCGTTTTCAATCGTTTTGCTTCTAGGCATCATGATGTTCTTTGGTAGTTCTTTATTTGTTTGTTTTCACAAGGTTTTACGACACATGATTGGCATGGAGAAGAGCTTTTGTACACATGCTGGAGTATTATTGTGTGTCAGATTAACTTTATGAAAAGTGAGTAATAACGTTTTTAGAGTGTTAATAACATTTCTCCACTTTCAGTATTAACGCAATTTAGTTTAATAGTAGCCTTAATTCATGTATATTTTGCGAGATTAAGAGCACTCATGTACGTTTTTCCTTCTTTAAGTCTATTTTGATTGAGAAGTAAATGATTTTAACCAAGCAATTACTTCAACTTTAATCGGTCATAGATCGTTTCAATATATTTCAATGTACCGTCACAAAAGGCCTTTACTCCAACACAACAACTTTCAAACAAACACCAGTTGAACTAGTCATGCATATCCATGTAGAATTCAAATAGAGTTTTTCTATTGAAAACTCCAAATTTACTTATTGGACCTCCTATACTTTTTACTATTGAAACCTCCAAATTTACTCATTGGACCTCCTCACCCAAGTTCCTTAAATAACCTCACTTATATAATTTGCAAACAAACTATTATTTTTAAAATAAAATAAAAATTAGTCATTTCAATGATTTAATTACTCTATAAATTTTAATTACATATCCATTCCTTAATCAGACAACATAAATCTCTTATCCAATAAAAAAAAATATCAAACACAAGTTATTGGGTTTCAAAAATTAATTTCTAATCAAGAAGAATTGTTTTTTCTCTCTCTCTTTTAGATGTGCAAAAAAAAAAGTAATAATTTTTCTTAATGTTTATTTTTTCTCTATTTTCTGTACCTCATGATTAATTATGCAATAGTTTTTTAGTTTTTATTTTTATTTAATTGCTAGCTCTTTGTTTTTTTTTTTTTTTCAAATATAATGGATAGACTTAGATTTAGGTCATAATAGGTTTTCTTTGGTTCTCCCTCATCAATATGCGTTCATCATGTATGATGATAGAAATTTTTATGTCACATGATCTTAATCATAGTTTCAATTCTTGTTAAATATATATAAATGCTTTAATCAATATGTAGTGAAATTGAAAAATTAAAATAGATAAGAAATATAAAGAATGCAATCTAATATTATGGAATTGGAAAGTCTAGAGAAAGTAAATAAAATATTTTTTTGGTATATTATTGTCCTTATTCGTCATTTTATTTGAGGCTATATATGTAATTTAATAATTTATAATAAAGTGAGGTCAAGTGAGCAGATTTGGAGGTACTAATAGAAACATTCATTCACATAAGATACGCTAGAGCTAAAGGTAAGATGATAATCATCCAACAAATAATAATTATATTCTTAATTTCTTCATTAAGTTGAGCATCCAATGGTTGGGCGGAAATATTGTGCAGACCTAACCAATTCTAGTTCTAGCTAATCCCCAAAACATACTAATCCTCCTGAAGCGCCAATTTTTCAAAGCGAAAAGTAAAGAGAACTAAACAGAAAAAGAAATACACACCCCTAATTACTTAATACACATCCCTATTATTTAATATTTCAAATCAAATTTTATAGGTAGGTTAAATGTCCAAAACAGACATCTATATATTAGCCTATATTCTTTTTTACGTATCCTCTTCTAAACCCTAGACGTTGTAATACATCTTTCTTCTCCACACTTCATCATATCAATTTCGACCATTGACATGGATTCTTAAGACCTCGCTCAACAATCTTCAATTATGTCGTGTTTGGATGAAATAATTATAAATTCTTGAGAAATTTTAAAAGGATGGAATCTACCACTCCAACAATTAGAATTCCATAAATTGCAATTTTCATTATTTGGTTGTATTTATTCAAAATTTGGAATGTGTAATAAATTAAGAAGATTTAAAACAAGTTAAAATATTGAAAACAAAAATGACCTTGTTTTGGAAACTAATAAAGTAAGAAGAGTAAACTTTTGTAAGGAAATTCGAAATGATACATATTTTGATGGAAATTGAAGTGAAGAATTCGGACAATCAATTCATTCATTTCTTTTTTTTTGAGAATAATCAATTCATTCATTTCTTTCTATAGAGAAATTCATAATTTCTAAGTATAGAATGTCAAACGAGATAATTCATGTTAAGAAGTTATGAACTGCTTATTTTCATTTTAAATATCATCTCTTTTTTCTTCATCCAAACTAGGGCTGTCAATGGGTCGTGTCGAGTTGGGTTCGTGTCGGGTCAAGGTATTTATCGTGTTATGGGAGACAAACCCAAACCCGACCCATTTAATAATCGTGTCAAAAATTTAAACCCAAACCCAACCTGTTTATTAAACGGGTTACCCGTTTCCAACCCGTTTAACCCATTTAATAAATAGGTCGTGTCGTGTTAGATAAAATGACCCATTAACATTGTGACCCATTTAACTAAAAAAATGCATGACTTAATCAAATTCACTAAAAACTCCACAAGACAAAGAGTATAAATAATTATATATAATTCATGAATAATCAAATCCAAGTTGTCCAATCCTACAATCAAATACTCTGAGCTTCTAATATTACAAGAACAAATAGAGCATAATCCATAATTAAATTTGAAGTTTAAAATTGAATGTAGAGCATCGATCAAATCCTAACTTCCAAAGTCTTCTTCACTTTATTCAAAAAGAAAAGCAAGTGATCACCACCTACAATTGGAAGCAAATCAAAATCAGTAGATTAAACTAGCATCAAACTCATACAAAACGTAATTAGGACACTAAAGGGAAGATCTACTTCCTCATAGTAAATGTACATACCTCCAATAATATGGAGTATTTACTACATCACCAAGCATAAGTAACACCTACTTTGGGACATCCACAAGACATGGCAAAGCCCAACCGAGACATGCATCGTGTAGCCCTATGTTCGGGCTACGCGGCGGTATCCGGAAGTCGCAAATCCGCCACCGGGAAGCCACCTTTCCGCCCTTGCCAAGATGCCCCCATAACATAGCTTTCTACATGTTAAATAGACTAGAATAGTAACTTTGCTTGTCCCACATCGAAGAACAAGTAAATGAGAAGCATTCCTTCATCTATAAAAGGAATGCCTCCTCCCACAACTCAACACATTCATTACATCTCTTGTAATCTTGTTAGGCCGCAAGGCTCGACACACTAGTATAGCTTTCAAGTGGACGTAGTCTCCCGCTCATGCGGAGGCGAACCACTATACTTCGCTTGTGTCGTTCTCTCTCTCTCTCTATCTCTTTATTTATAGCTAACTAGAGTCCCCTCGGATTCTAACGTTAACATTGGCGCCGTCTGTGGGAAGCCAACACAAAGGCTTCGTCACCTACCACGAACTTTGACCCGAAAATGTCGAGTCGACGCTCATTCAACATCAAAAGGGGTCCGGTCAACGCCCGGCGGGTCCGGTCAACGCCCAGCGGAGTCGGTCAACGCCCGGCAGGGTCGGTCAACGCCCAGCGGGTCCGGTCAACGCCCGGCGGGGTCGGTCAACGCCCAACATGGCTGGTCAACGCCCGGCGGAGTCGGTCAACGCCCATCAGGGGCCGGTCAACGTCTGGTCAACGCTGAGGGAGGAAAAAGTCAACGCTGGCTGAAAAAAAAAAAAAAATAAAAAATAAAAAAAATAAAAAAAAATTCTGGTACAAATTTGCTCTAGACACCCAGAAAAACTCTCTGGGCACCCAGAACCATTTTCAAAGTCTTCAGCGCTAGCTTTTCCCGCCAAACTTCCATCTCCTTGTCGCACCCACTACCTGCAACTGCTCCGCCAGGCTTCGCATGCACGCTGGCGCTTCACAGCTCGCAGCCCACTCCCCAACGCTCCGCTAGCACCTCTGCTAGCTGCTGCAGACTACCCGGCTCTCTTCCGCCCAACCCGCCGGCAAAGCTTCTTCCGCTGCACAGCGCTCCGCTCCGCTGAGTTCCAAAGCTCCGCCACACTTTGACCATCCGCCGAACTCTTCAGCCACCGCCGGACTCTTCGGTCTCCGCCGGACTCTTGAGCACCAGCGGAAAAACCTCCGCCCACCAAGACAATCTCCGCTTGGCAACCTCCGACCAAGCTCCTCCGCCGAACTTCTCCTTTGAGTTTCACCGCCAGGCCTGGCAGCTCTGCCAAGTCCGACAACAGCTTCCGCCAGGAAATCCTCCGCTGACCCGAGCTTCCTCCGCTAAGCACCATCAGCGGCACTTTCCTCCGCTAATCCCCGTCAGCGGCAACTCTCCCGCTAGGCTCGATGGCTTCTTGTGCTCATTCTCGTTCACTCATCATCATCGACCTCGATGTCTGCAGTTCCAGAATGTGCAGCGGCCACCCAGCGGCACCAGCCACCTCCGCTGAACCTTGCCTCCGCTGGGCTGCACACCTCCGCCGAGCTTCGGGCCTCCTTCGAGCTCTACGTCCCCGCTGACCTCCAGGTCTGGACACCCAGAGATCCACTGTGGACACCCACTCTTCAATCATCATCGGCGGCAACAATCACCGCCAAGTTTCTTCCGCTCAACTCCGGCAACAATCAGCGGCAACCTCAAAGCTTCCTCCGCTGAGTTTTTCCGTTAAACAAAACCTCCGCCAAGAACCCATGATCTTCAAGCACCGCCGGCCAAATGCTCCGCTCCGCTGAGCATCACCGCCGGCCAGGCCTCCGCAAAACTGCAGCTCCACTAGGCAAAGCTCTGAGAACCGCCAGAACGTTGTCTGCTGCATACCAAAATCTCCTCACCTAAACGTTGATCAACGCCTGGAGCTGGAAAACTGGAAAGTCTTCTTTCTGCAAAGCTGCAAAACAGATGAGTTTTCTCTCGGTTCTGCAAAGCTAAAGCATATAAACATATATATGCATACTATATTCGTCCAAGGCATATATAATATTATATATATGTTTGATATATGCTACACGTGGCACTTGACCGACAATACCCAAATAACGCAGCCACATAATTGATATGCACATGCTCCTTGAAAAATCTTGGCGGTGTACCTACGACATGCATGATGCCTCTGGGCAAAGCATGCTTGGTTTTCATTCATAGGCTCCCATACTTGTAATAATATAATATCATGTCCCAACTGCTATTGACACATACAAATAGCACTCAGCTTACCTTTTTAAATATTATATCCCAATTAATATATGCATGCCTACATACACGTACCTTCTATATATGTACAAGCATATTGATTGACCATGCATGCTCTCAATCAACTCTACCATAGTAGAACTAACTTATCAACATGTTCGAATGTGTCAAGGCATTGAAATTACGCTTCTGCACATGCATCCTTCCTAATTTATGAGCTACCAGTTAGATGGTCACACGTTTAACAAATATGTGCTATGATACCCATGCTCTTATCTAAGCTCAGTATGCCATGATCACACGGTAGATCAATTTTCATCTTTCTACCTCACCTAAATTCAAACATAATGCAAACTTGCATCTGTACATGCTCATGAAATTCAGGTCTTTCATGTCAAGTAGTACCATACATATTTATGATGCAACATGATTCAAACATGCGTACAAGATTATATGTTAATCATCTACACTTCATCTTGTATTAGGGAAGCATAATCACCGATCACCCCTCTAATTAGCAAAATCATTATCCTTCTACTATGGTGCTTCGCCGATGCAATGGAGCGTCATGCTCGGACAACTCCGCTAGCCTCCAAATCAGCATAAGATAAGTAACTATATCTTATCTTTTACGCTCTTACAATTAGAGCTACTACCATGCTACTACCATGCCAATACCATGCTTTTACTACTTCTAAGCATGCCTACAATATATCACACTTGATATGCTTTTACATGCTTCCATAAACTTTTAAGCATGCCTACAACATTTCGTAGATTTGGCAACACTTTCTAGGTCTCACATGCTAGATATGCCATGCTTCGTATACCGATCTCAAACGATCTCTAAGCAAGTTTACAATAATACAATGTTATTAGCATCCACATTACAAGTACATGCTATACACATATGCCATGCTTCTATTTTAAATTGCAAAATTAAATAAGTATGGGACACTCAAACAAAATTTTATTACTTGCTCTATGTGTTTATCATTTTTCATTCAACAGCCAAGCGGTAAGGCAACGCCTCATCATGACAATGACCGCTACGCGGCATTGCAGTCAAGTTTCTCTTTCGAGAAAACAGCTAGGGACTAGTTAACACAGCCCACGGCAGCCATTGATCCGGCAGTTAACCCCGACGCTTGGGTATCTAAGATTGGGCTCGCTACCCAACACCCTCTGCTCCGCGCAGCTCCCCTCATCAAACAATTTTCCGACCATACGGAGGTCTATAGCCAGGAGTGGGGGACTCCCTGGCGGGCCTAGCAGGGGCCCACCCGAAAGGGCAAAAGCGTTCGCTCCAACCAATTCTAGATGGACGACGCACTCGCACTAATTATGCTTGATATACGGCACGAAGCTACGCTTTGGTATCAACCCGCGAGCACACCCTCCTTGACTGGGGACTTCGGGGACTTATACATACAGCCCAGCATAATTAGCAACGGCAACGCTCATGCCTCAGGGCATCACCATCGAGCTACCCGTTAGTGCCTCAGCGGCACCGCCGAGCTTCCGCTCGTGCCTCAGCGGCACCGCCGGGCTTTCGGGCTCATGCTTCAGCGGCACCGCCGAGCTTCCGCTCATGCCTTCCCGGCACCCCGAGCTTCCGCTCATGCCTTCCCGGCACCCCGAGCTTCCGCTCATGCCTTCCCGGCACCCCGAGCTTCCGCTCATGCCTTCCCGGCAACCCTTGAGCTTCCGCTCACGAGCTTCCGCTCATGCCTTCCCGGCAACCCTTGAGCTTCCGCTCACGAGCTTTCCGCTCATGCCTTCCCGGCACCCCGAGCTTCCGCTCATGCCTTCCCGGCAACCCTTGAGCTTCCGCTCATGCCTTCCCGGCAACCCTTGAGCTTCCGCTCACGAGCTTTCCGCTCATGCCTTCCCGGCACCCCGAGCTTCCGCTCATGCCTTCCCGGCAACCCTTGAGCTTCCGCTCACGAGCTTTCCGCTCATGCCTTCCCGGCACCCCGAGCTTCCGCTCATGCCTTCCCGGCACCCCGAGCTTCCGCTCATGCCTTCCCGGCAACCCTTGAGCTTCCGCTCACGAGCTTTCCGCTCATGCCTTCCCGGCACCCTTGAGCTTCCGCTCACGAGCTTTCCGCTCATGCCTTCCCGGCACCCACGAGCTTCCGCTCACGAGCTTCCGCTCATGCCTTCCCGGCAACCCCCGAGCTTCCCGCTCATGCCTTCCCGGCAACCCTGACTTTTCTGCTCATGCCTTCCCGGCACCCCGAGCTTCCGCTCATGCCTTCCCGGCACCCCGAGCTTCCGCTCATGCCTTCCCGGCAACCCTTGAGCTTCCGCTCACGAGCTTTCCGCTCATGCCTTCCCGGCACCCTTGAGCTTCCGCTCACGAGCTTTCCGCTCATGCCTTCCCGGCACCCACGAGCTTCCGCTCACGAGCTTCCGCTCATGCCTTCCCGGCAACCCCCGAGCTTCCCGCTCATGCCTTCCCGGCAACCCTGACTTTTCCGCTCATGCCTGCCCGGCAATCCTCGAGCTTTACACTCATGTCTACTCGACACACAACACGTTAATGGAACATTGAATTCTTCTACCATCTGTCGCCCGTGACAAATTGAATTCTTTTCGCGTTCCATTAACACGAGCGACAACCAAAACAAACTTAAGCGTTCACGTATTCATCATTCACGAATTACAAACGTTTACCTTCGCAGCGCTCATACAACTTACATTTATCATATGCTCACACGACCATACGCGCTCTCGAGTTTGTACGTCATATTTGATCGTACTCGGCGCCATTCGCATGTATACATCAACATGTATCACGCACCCCATACGTTCATATATGCCAACGCATATCATTGCAACTCACATTTGTTGCCCAATGCAACGAGCATTCTACATATGCCTGTTTTTTGTCTTTGTTGTGCAGGTTGACGAGTCCCTTCTTGCTTACGGAGTTCGGGGACTTGTGGGCTCCGTACCGCCCGGTTACTTATGCTTGATGACTTCATGATTTGAACTCCCCAACCAAGAAGCTACTCTTACTCGGGGACTTCGGGGACTTGTACATACCTCCAATAATATGGAGTATTTACTACATCACCAAGCATAAGTAACACCTACTTTGGGACATCCACAAGACATGGCAAAGCCCAACCGAGACATGCATCGTGTAGCCCTATGTTCGGGCTACGCGGCGGTATCCGGAAGTCGCAAATCCGCCACCGGGAAGCCACCTTTCCGCCCTTGCCAAGATGCCCCCATAACATAGCTTTCTACATGTTAAATAGACTAGAATAGTAACTTTGCTTGTCCCACATCGAAGAACAAGTAAATGAGAAGCATTCCTTCATCTATAAAAGGAATGCCTCCTCCCACAACTCAACACATTCATTACATCTCTTGTAATCTTGTTAGGCCGCAAGGCTCGACACACTAGTATAGCTTTCAAGTGGACGTAGTCTCCCGCTCATGCGGAGGCGAACCACTATACTTCGCTTGTGTCGTTCTCTCTCTCTCTCTATCTCTTTATTTATAGCTAACTAGAGTCCCCTCGGATTCTAACGTTAACAGTAAAAGAGTAAAGAAACGCTGCACAAGTAATTAACGTCACTTACCAAGAAAAAATTGTCACATGCTAATGAGTTTGGCACTATTTCTCTTAGCTTGGATGAGTTTCATATTTCCTGTCCCATACCTGCTAGAACACAAGTAAGTTATACCGCATCTTAGGCACTTAGCCCTTTGTTTATTATCCGGACCCAATGGAAGCACTTCAAACTTAGAACATACATTTGATGTGAGCTTTCTTCGCCTCTTATCAAACTTTGGAGATGCAGTATTTGCATCATGCATCACATTCTCATTATTTTCAACAAGATCACCTTGAGCATTTTGAACATCTAGAGCATTGTCAATGACAGGGTGATCCATCTGCCATACATAATACGATATTAATAAGTAAACAAATTATATGCAAAATAGAGAAAATAACAAGATGGATATGCTATATACTAATATACCTTTGCAGTTTGCAGAGAATCAATATAGAAGAAAATTTGATGCAGATGACCCGTGAGTGTTAGGGTTTGTGTGTTGATACAAGACCCAAATAAGAGAATTTATAGTGTTAACGGTAACCCTAGCTTAAAGTGAGAAAAAGACTTATTCAACTTTTATATGCATATATTATTATTTTTTTAAATGGGTCGTGTATGCGGGTTATATATATAATATAACCCAACCCATTTAATAAACGGGTTATATGGATTCACTTCGTGTTGGCGGGTTGACCCGTGACCGACCCGTTCATTAAATGGGTCATGACGGGTTGACCCGCCGCTGACCCACTTTTTAATCGTGCGGGTTCAACCCGCTTTATTTCGTGCGGGTTTCGTGTCGTGTTGGCGGGTCGTGTCGGAATTGACAGCCCTAATCCAAACACACTGAGGTGTGTGTTTTTCATCTTGTTTATTATTCTCATGTTTAAAGATTTGAAGGGAACAATAATAAATCTTTAAGGATTTCCCAATATTTAACACAAGTATTCAATATAGTAGCCTTAATATAGTCAAATAATATAATATTTCATGATCTTTTAGATTAAGGGTATTTTAGGTACTTTGGGTTGTGTATTTAGTAAAATATTAGAATGGTAAATAAAATGAGTGGTGTATTGAAAATGGGGTGTGTATTAAGTAATTGGGGGTGTGTATTTAAAATTTCTCAAGCAGAAAACCTAAACAAGGAAAAAAAAAATATTTGACTTTTCTTTATTTTATTATTTTCTTTTGGTTTTATGGAAAATTGTTAACTTGTACATTTTGTGAAAATGATGCACTTGATTGAGATGTTATATAATAACTCGATCAAATTGAGTAGAAAGATAAGCTTTATCATCTAGGAAACGTGTTACATCTATATTTGAAATTAAGAAATCAAACGTTTATGGGTCCTCGAATCCTCATATAAAATACATATTAGTTTGTTGCAGTAGTATTTAGCTATTTCGTTTCAACATTGGTTTGTAGTTTCCTCATCCAAATGGTTAAGTGCCCATAGGTTCATGAATCATATGTTTTGACTTGCACGTATGGTTTAGCATATTACAACACCAATAAGAACAATGATTAGCAAAAAATTAAAAGAGGTAGGTAGCTAGTGATGAAGTCATCAAAGAAAGAATTTTGAGACGACGAAGTCATGGACTAATAATTTCATGGATCGCCTATCAACAAATAATATGCGTGTATACTATATATGTGTGTGTGTATATGTGTGTGTATATATATGTGTATATATATCCTATCCAGAGCGAGGCCTCGCTCTAAAATTAAAGTGCGTGGTTGGAGTTTATGGTCATTTTTCGGTCACATATCCACATCTCAACCGTTCAGTTTTTAGGTATTAATGTATAGATCATCTCTGCAAAATTTCAGCTAAATTGATAGTCATTCAGGCATTGATAACTGCCTTAAAGCTAGTACGGTTCAAGTTTGACAGATTCAGTTCGTCCATTGGTTTAAGTGAGTTAGATACCTTAACGACTATCAATTTGGCTGAAATTTTACAGAGATGATCTATATATATTTTGGTTACATGAGTCGCATCAATATTTTCAAATCAGTTTACAATCATTTATATCTTCCTTTTCTTTCAGATCTTATTCTTGCAATCATAAACAGTCGATATGGCTAATTATGTCAAAATTTTGAGGCGTGGAAATAAAACCTGCACGTCTTCTGGATAATATTATACAGTGTATATAACTCTTCTGGTCAATTTAATATATATATATATGTAGATCTCATCCAGAGCGAGGCCTCGCTCTGAAATTAAAGTGCGAGGTTGGAGTTTATGGTCACTTTTCGGTTGCATATCCACATCTCGACCGTTCAGTTTTTAAGTACTAATATATAGATAATCTCTGCAAAATTTCAGCCAAATTGATAGTCGTTAAGGTATCTAACTCGCTTAAACCAAATTGTATATATATATATATATATATATATATATATATATGGAAGATCAAGAGATAATGTCCTTAAACTCTTAAAGTGAGGATGTTTTTATTTTTAGAATGTATTTTAATAATCACAACCATTCATTCTTTAGTTACCTACACACATATGAATCCTACAAAAAAACTAGCCAAATCGGCCAAATCGGAAAATGTTTAACCATTTGAGTAACACAGCTTGTTTAAATTTTATTTAACGATTACATTTGTTTACACAATTTTGAATGACCAAATGACTATGGATTTGGTTGATTTTTTATAGACATCATTCTTGCATAGAAATCTAAAGGATCAACCGTTGAGATCATTGAATTAGGTTACATAATTGTGTAAAATAACAAAAATCCTCAAATTTTTAAAGTAAGGACATCCTCTCTTGATCCTTTCTCTCTCTCTCATATATATATATATATATATATATATATATATATATATATTGATGTGACTCACCAACAAGATCAAAGATCGAACACACTGATTCAGCCTCCTGAAACATGAAGTCGTTTAATACTAATTATAATATTGACTATGGATTAAGCACGCCTCAGTCTCATTCTGTTAGGTATTTAATTAAATTGTTAATTTGCATTTAATCTTTTGTGTACTTCTATTATCCCCATAATTAAACCCTAATATCTGAAGATATATTAATCTTGGAAGTTCCCATAATCAAACCCTAAGATGGATCTAGTATATAATTATATATGCTTACGTACTTATCGCAGATGCTTTGTCAAGACCCAAACCGCCCGTTGGTGTAAGAAAAACAGATTCTTTCCGGTTCGTCAGCGCCGAAAGGGACGTAAATTGAACTAACATGCATTGTTCATCTTTTTGCATAATGCAAACGATCTCCAAGCAATTCTGATCCCTTCGTAGACAAGCAATAAGCTTTATTTGCCAGAATGGGCAAACATAAATGAGGCCAGCAGGGTGCCCCAATTGCTTGAGCAAAACCAAGCTCGAGGCTTTGGAATTGACAGCCACAGATGCCTAACATATTAAGCAACTAATTGAGGTAATCAAACTTGTGGCGTGGTGTATGGAAATGACAATAAAACTAGTTTGTGATTAATGCATGTTGTAATGAGTCGGCTTCGAAGTCGTTTTTTTTTTTTTTTTTTTGAGAAAAGTAAAGTATTCCATCAATAAACCAGACAACCATACAGGTTGCACATCCATGTAACTACAGTTATGGGACCGTCAACAACGTGACTTACACAAGCCTAAAAGGCCCGACCCCTAACCAAACTTAACCCTTAACCAAACCTAACTATATCGATGCAATCCTGCCATCAACATTAAGATGAACTGTTTCCACCCGT
The DNA here is from genome assembly GCF_002994745.2 of Rosa chinensis. Taxonomy (NCBI): domain Eukaryota; kingdom Viridiplantae; phylum Streptophyta; class Magnoliopsida; order Rosales; family Rosaceae; genus Rosa; species Rosa chinensis. Next base: position 62,418,116 of record NC_037093.1, read on the forward strand.
TCGGACACCGTGTCTAAAACAGCCAGACCACGTGTAGGGGCGATTCACCATCACGTTAATAACCAGAAAGCAACGACCCTACCCAGAAACACCCAAACCCTCACTCACAAGAGGAGGGACTTATTCTCAGTAAGACAATCACCGAAAACAAACAACAAGTAACTAAACACCATGACACCATACAAAACCAGAGAAGCCCAAGAACAAAAGCCCAGCCCAAAGACCACCATCCCAAGCAGAGAGCCAGCACGTCAGGCAACCCCTCCTACTGCCGGCGAGCCCCAAAGCCACCACCTCGCATCAAGACAGCAACACGTCGAATCCCTTCGCCGCAGCACCACCCTGAAGACACCCCCGCACCACTCTGACGACGATAAGCAGATCCAAAGCAGAGACCGAGACAGATCCCTTCGGGATCGGCACCGCCACATTCAGATCTGACCATCCCAGCCCAGAGAAGTAGGGACGACGACATTGGAACCCACCGCCAGAACTCCGGATTCCGACGCTGCACCTCCGCTTCCATTGCCCACGAACGGAGAGAGACAGATCGAAACCGATCCGTCCAAACCGGAGACGCCGACACAGTCCCCCTCCCAGAGCCGCGCCGCTGCCTTAGGAGCCCCCACAACTCAGAAAACACCCGCCTCTCCCGGACCGAGACGCAGCGGCGGTGAAGCCAGCGACGCTCGGCAGGGAGAAGCACACTCACCTTCGGTTTTCTGCCTTCTCTCCTTCACGCGCGGAGCGCGTTCTATAAAGATAGTGCTTCGAAGTCGTTTTTGACTCTGTTAATTAGTAGTGATGGGTCAGCAAACTACTTGATTAGTTTTCTTAAGAATGAATACGTCCTTTTTGAATATATCCCAAGTTAATTCTTGTCGTCTGCTATTTGTCTTACATCCCCTTCAGAAATTCTCATGAATCATTTGAGTAATAAACACATCATCCTTAATTAACACTTGACTTTGTGAAACTTTAAACATTTTGTGATTTTGTGATTAGTCACAATGGTGTAAGATTGTAAGATATATAGTAACTGAGTTAGGTAAAGAGAAATTGCAAAGCCCTTATGAGCAACAACGTACACGCGCAAACAATTAAAAATCCTAACTATAAGTGTCTCATAATTAATCTTATAAACACATATGCGCAGACAATTAAAAATTCGCTACAGGTGTCTATGCACAGGATTGAAAACCCTAATTTCATACCTATACACAAACAATTAAAAACCCTGATCACATGTACTTATTTGTGGAATTCAAAATCCTAATCACAAACGTATACGCACAGACAACTAACAACTCTAACTGCGCGCAGGTGTTTATACATGGAATTGGAACCTTAACCACATTCCTAGATTATTAGATTTTCTCGACTTAAATATGTTCTAATAAATCAATTGCATTCAATCCCCCTTTTTGTAGGCTAGGGTTGGGAATCTTGGGCTCAAGGAACCACTCGACAGACTATTGGTGTGACCTAACGATTAGTTAGTTAGGTTCAACATTCTTAAATCAAGTAGACAAAACACATCCAATATAAAAAGAGAGCAATAGCAGAGGAATATTCAGGTCCAAAAGTCCATATTATACCATAAAAATATGCATTAAGATCGAAATCAATTAAGACACACAAGAATAATGCATGATTACCAACAAAATACAATGGCTAATAAAGTACGTACCCATGCACAGAAACATCTCTAACGGTGCCATGAAGCTTCACCGCCTAACCAGTAGAAGGATAACGACTGAGAGGAAAAAACAAATTATTGAGATATGATCGAGCTAGATAGGTTGAGTATTTCAGTTGAAGCTAGCCTCTTTCTTACACGTGTGTTCAAGCTATAGGTTGAGAAAGCTTTCATAGTTTGCATGAAGATATCTATCAATAATGTTAAGCCGCTGAGGTCCACCTGCAGAAGTATAGAACAACTCGATCCTTCGTCTAGAAATAGCTCTCGATGACAACGTCTCCATATGACAGAGGATATAACGTAGATCGATCAAAAGTTTTATAGTATTTTGGGTTATTTAAATTTCAAAATCAGAAGTCTTATATATATTAGTCATTATTGACCATATATTTCACTAGGAGCTAATCTAATTACTCTGTAGAAAGCATCTGTACCATAAAAATTAGTTGCAACATATTATAGAAAGTCATTTTTGTTGGAGAAATATGTACTCAATTCAAATTAAGGAATCTAACACTCTATTTTAATTCGATGAAAAATAGATTTAACAGTTGAAAAACATATTTTTAAATTCATAAAACAAATAAACTCGTGAATATTCTTAATTCGTGAAGAAAAAAAGTCCAATTAGTTGATCAAAAACGTGTGTTTATCCATCCATTCTATTGTAAACTCTATGTTATTTACAAATTACAACATAAAAGTCGTCAATGTCAAGGATGAAAAGATCATGAACAAAGTAAAAGGCAAAAAAAAAAGGACAGAAAGAAATTCGGAGGTAATCAAAAAGGACGAAAAGAAAACTCTAAGAGCGAGTGTAATCAAACAAAAAAAAGCCCTTCCCAAAACAACAATGTCAAACGAGTCCCGTCTCTCCTTTCAACCCAGCCTTGCAGCTTAAGCTATAGCAAAAGAAACTAAAATGAACATCAAGTAATCCAGACGCGTACGTCTAAAGGAAATATTATACAGCTAGCACTAGTTCACTGTTTCGTCCGTTTCAGTTTCTTAACTTTCTTTGACCATTGCAGCGAGTTATTATCAATGCACTCGATCATTCAAGAATCAATAGTAATGACCATTTCCACATTTACCAACCAGAAAAAAACGAAATAAATATCATCACCAGTTAAAGAAAAAATAAAAACAAAACCGATGATGGAATATAAAGCAGCTAAGGCTAGCTAGCATTCCTACTGAGAATTTGTATTTGCATTTACAAACCCAGAACAAGGTCATTATATTTTCAAACCGATACAAAACAACGGTCTGTCGTTTTCATCAATCCGGTCCCACACGTTTACATATATGCATGTGGGCGGTGGCCCGATCTGTCTCTCTGTGTAATCGTCTCTTCCAGATCACAAGCTCACTAGTATATAAAGGCGACAATCTCAGACACACAGCAAAGCAGAGCTGCATGGACCAATTATTCTGAGACCAATAACAGACCAAAACACGAACAAGCCAAATAGAAAATCAAATCGGATCCCCCCATTATGAAGACGTGCCCAACTTCCCATCTCATTCTCTCATTCCTCTTCATATCCACTTTTCTCTTCCCCCTGACCCACGCCGCCGGCGGCAAATGGCAGCTGCTTGTGAAAAGCGTCGGCATTTCCGCCATGCACATGCAGCTGCTCCACAACGACCGTGTCGTCATGTTCGACCGCACCGACTTCGGAAAATCCAACCTCCCCCTCCCCAACGGCGTCTGCCGCAACAACCCCAACGACACGGCCCTTAAAGTAGACTGCACGGCCCACTCCGCCGAGTACGACGTGGCGTCCAACAAAGTCCGTCCTCTGTTTGTGTACTCCGACGTGTGGTGCTCCTCGGGGTCAGTAAACCCCAGCGGAAGTCTAGTCCAGACGGGAGGTTTCAACGATGGAGAGAGAAGGGTGAGGGTTTTTGACCCTTGTCCTACTTGTGACTGGAAAGAAATCGAGTTCGGGCTAGTCAACCGGAGATGGTATGCCACCAATCATATTCTGCCAGATGGACGGCAGATAATCATCGGCGGACGGCGGCAGTTCAACTACGAGTTTTATCCCAAAAGTGGAGGCTCAATGAATGCGCACAGTCTACCTTTTCTTGTTGAGACAAGTGACGGCAACTCCATAGAGAACAATCTCTACCCTTTTGTCTTTCTCAACCTTGACGGCAATCTTTTTATCTTTGCCAACAATAGAGCTATATTGTACGACTATGTTGCTGGTAAAATAGTGAAGACGTACCCCACAATACCCGGTGGGGACCCAAGGTCGTATCCGAGCACCGGTTCAGCGGTGTTGCTACCTCTCAAGACTTCAAAAGGTCAGGCAGTGGCAGCTGAGGTTCTGGTTTGCGGTGGAGCTCCCAAAGGGTCTTATGTTAAGGCCGAAAGTGGGACTTTTGTGCCAGCATTGAAGACATGCGCTCGGATCAAGATAACCGACCCGAACCCGCAGTGGGTTGTGGAAAACATGCCTCTAGCTAGAGTCATGGGTGACATGACGTTACTAGCCAACGGTGACGTTTTGATTATCAACGGTGCAGGATCAGGTACCGCGGGGTGGGAGTTCGGGCGGAACCCGGTACTGAACCCGGTTGCTTACAAGCCCGATAATGCGGTCGGGTCACGGTTCGAGCAACAAAACCCGAGCACCATACCACGCATGTACCATTCCACTGCAGTACTGCTACGTGATGGTAGAGTGCTTGTTGGAGGTAGTAATCCTCATATTCGTTACGAGTTCACAAACGTGCTTTTCCCAACCGAACTTGCCTTAGAAGCATTCTCTCCTAATTACTTGGACTCGCAATTCGCAAGTATACGTCCGAGCATCTATTCACCTCAGTCACAAGTGACGGTTGGTTATGGACAGAAGCTAGCCGTTCGAATTTCGATAACGGGGAGAATACAACTGAATTCGGTGTATGTTACGATGGTGTCACCTTCATTTACTACGCATTCGTTCTCGATGAACCAGAGGCTAGTGGTTCTTGTTTCCGAGAATGCTAGAGCAGTGGGGAACTTGAAGTTTGAAATTCAGGTTACGACGCCGGCTTCCGGTAATCTTGCACCGTCCGGATATTATCTTGTATATGTGGTTCATCAGCAGATTCCAAGTGAGGGTATTTGGGTCAAGATCCAGTAATATATTACTTTTAAGTTAAGAGATATAGGCGTAGGTACAGCTGCTTTCTCAGTTTTTTGTCATCGTATACAGTATATACTATATAGTTATTCGATTCTTATAGTAATTACAAGTTGTATTAACTGTATCAAAGATTTGGATACAGTATACAGCACGTGAATCTGAATAAAGTCGGCAGGATTAATTCGTTTCCTTAACAATTCTGTCAATAATTTCATGGTTTGATCTAAATCAAATATATATGTAGACACGCACGTCTGAATAACTTCAATGATTTCGTGAGATGCATGCAAGTTTTTCTATACCAATAATTCAATACTGTCGATCTTGACACGTATGTCAACTCCAAATTTGGATTCGGAAAATACGCCTTAGAAATAACCTACGGATTATTTAATGGGTATTGAATTATAAATTAAAAAGCCTACGCTCGTAGAACGTACATGTAAGCATAGTAAAAAAACTGCAATGTAAGAGGTTGCTAATCACAAAATGCAATCAGTATCAAGCGTTAGTGTTGTTCGTTATTAGTTTAACTTTCTTTCTCTTTTACTATCAAAATTAACTGATATTATCGTTGTTACATAAGTTTATAGACGATCAATCAAGATCCTTGACATATAATTTTCACTCTTTGACCTTGTTATAGAAGTAAACTTTATATATGCCAAATGGTGCAGGTATAGATAGCGCAGTTAAAGAAGAATTAGTTTTCATTAATTTTGACCTAGTTCATGCATTTTACTAGCTTCGACTTTTTGGGTAAATTCCTTTTTTTTGCATTGAATATTTCATTAGTCATGAACAATTGGCTCACCGTCAAAACTAATGCAACTTTTTTCTCTGATATTTTGGCCGTCTAGTATTTGTTAGGAAGATGAAGGCGAAGGACTGCAATAAGAGTCACTTTCCCAGTCACGTTTGGCTCCTATTGATCAATATGTCACATTCAAAATTTGTGTACACCCAAAACTATTACGACTTTAATCTCAAAAAAAAAAAAAAAATCGTAATAGTTTGATCAGCTCTATTCTACGCGAAGTGTACGCATCATTACGTATGTCCAAAAGGAAATAAATACTATCCCTTCAACCTCAACTGGCTTCTTTGTTCACATGGAAAAACCAGTTCCTATTTCCTATTATGCCTCAACTTTTGTACATACGTACCATGAATCCTTCACAAGATATTATCACCGGAAAAAACCATGTACTCGAGTCTTTTTCGGACTAATTCGCCATATGGTAGACAAAACTGTTTCAATTGTTAGTGGAGAAGTGTGACGCTAGCGTACACTGGTTACCGCTACATGAAACTTATCTGCTAATACTTGGAGCCAGTTTATATATGTACATTTATCCGATAACTAAAAAGAATAAATTTTGAATAATTTTTAATTTATGTCTTTATGACATTCATGTGAATAATAAGAAACTAATTAAGACTTAGTTTGTGATTGCTTTTGAAACTGCTTTTGAGAGCTTTTGATCTGAAAAACGCTTCTGAAATTATTTGGTGGTGTTTGGTAAACCATGGAGAATCAGCTTCTGACCCGAAGCACTTCTCCCAACCACGGAATTGAAGAAGCTACAATTCGTAGCTTTTGATTTCAGCTTCTGCGGGAATCAACCCTCGACGCGGAAGATTAAATGAAATTCACCAAAATCCAAATTGTCCTCATGCTTTTCTCAATTTTACATCTTTCTCTCTCGCACTCTTCTCTCTGCAAAGATCTCGACAGCCTCATCTACAACACCTCTGCCTCTTCCTCTTCTCTCAAATTCAAGAGAGCAACATCCCACAATTTTGAAGAGGTAAAACATCTCACCCATAATCCCAAGCTCTCAAAATCAATCAGCAAAGTAGACTCAGACCCATCTCCGATCCATATCTCAAGAGATCATCAACATCAAATTGAAACCCAAAAAAATCAACTCAAAATTCCCAGAAAAGAAACTCAGAATGGAACCTGGAAGATTGATAGCCGACTCAAAATCCCCTTCCCATCTGGAAACAAACTCGACATAATTAATCATCACAGCATCTCACCATGGTTAAATTTCAGAGCCCAAAACAAAGCATAGATCCAGAATTCATGAGTGAAGAGAGAGAGAGAGTGAAAAAAAGAGGGGAAACGAATATGGGTAAATGAAATTGAGCGAAGAAACGGAGTGGAAAGTGAAGAAAAATGTAGATCAGGAGAAAAAATGAACAAGATCAAGATGAAATTGGCTATTTGGTTTTGCTTCCTTGAGTTCCTTCTGCCCAGATCGTTGTGGATTAGATGGGGAATGAGTGATAATGGTCTTCTCTTTTTGTTTACTGTTCGTGTCTTGTTTCTAAGCTTTTGTTTTATTATTAATTTTTTTTGTTTTGTTAACTCATTTGTTTAAATTATCATCAAAGGTATCTATCTAGATTGTACAATTATAATAATACGTTAGGTTATATTTAGGGTTTAGGTGACATTGAACCTTATATTTTATGAACTAGAAAGATTGTCTTGTTCGAAGGGTCTAGACACCTTTCCAAATCAATAGAAAAATGCACTCCAAAAAAATAAAAGTAAAAAATCAATAGAAAATATAAGAAGAATCAGATGAACATAGTTTTATTAATTTATTTAGTGGTATTTATTTTGGTATTTTTAATATTTATGTCATTTTTAGTAATTATAAATCGTCACAACACTTTTTATTCACAGTTTACCAAACACTCTGAAATTGCTTTTCATTCTCACAGCACTTTTAAAAACAGTTTACCAAACACTCAGCTGCTTCTTCTCACAGCAAAATCAGAAGTGCTTCCTCTCACAGCAAATTTAAAAGTGCTTCCGCTCACAGCACAACAATCCCAAAATAAGCCTAAATCTGTCTTCAATTTCCCAGAGCTGATAGATCATAGAAGGAGGGGATTTGGCTTATTAGAGTGGAGATGGTTAATAAAGAATAGTGCAGCCGTTTTATAACATGCATGATTAATTTGTCAATTAACGGACTTGGCTTCTCTGCTAGAACTATAATTTGCTTGGGTTTCAATATCAGCCGTTCATTACAAGTAAAGGGTAAATAAGTCGCCACCTCATCAAATGGGTATTAGATAAATAAATTGAGGTGTTTTCCGTTAACGCCGTTTGTCATCTCCTCTTTCCTTCTTCTTCTTCAGCTTTCCTTCTCGTCAAGTCCATGACAGAGTTCAGTTGAAGAAAATCTCATATACCCATTCAAAAGGAAAGAGTCCCACCTTAGATTGGTGACCCACGTCGGAACCATCTTGAAACGCGAAACTTGGGCCAAGTGGGTATTGAATCTGGTGACTGTCGGGTGGATTGGAAACCCAATATGGTATTGATTTTTTCTTTCCCATGTCGAGATTCAATCGGTCGAATGAAGTAAAAGGAATTTTGGGTGTAGAAGAAACCCAGATTGCCATTCGGGATTACAAGAAAAGAAGCAGATCGCTAAGAATTAGGAAGAAGACGTAAAGGGATGGAGTTAAAGTGACTTGTTGATGTGGGCCTGTGGCATCATCTTGACCTTAAAATTATATTTGACGGCTGTGAATAAAATCCAAACACATTTATAGCATTTCATATTCAAGCAGAGAACCCAGGTCCATTACAAAAACTAAAAGGGAGCAGATAGAGATAGTTTTGGTGTGCTGGGTGGGATGGCTTCTAGTGTGTCACGGACTCACGGGTTGTGCTGATTGAGTTTAGTTGAGGCCTTGTCAATCAAGATCCAAAAGATCACGGGTCTCTGTGAGAATTTAGGCCAGGTTAACCCCTTCCTACTTCCTAGTGCTTTTTTTTTTTTTTGGTGAAAGGGCGGTGCACAGCCCTCAAGCCTGGGTGGCTTAAATTGAAGAAACTGTCGAATACAAGGGGGGGACATTTGGCCTGAACCCCTGATTACAATAGATAACTAGAGAACCTCCTGACATATTATCCTGAGTCTCTACTAAATACATGTACTCAACAATGCACCAACTAGCGAAGATCGCACTATTGGCGAATCTATTCACTTTAACTGCTATAAAGCAGCGGTGACACAACGGAAAGATTACTTGATCTGTAACCCGACTACAGCAAAGCATGAATATCATACGCACAGCTTTCCCATTATGATGCCCCTGAAAAACACATTCAGTGACACATAGTTTCTCCCGACCACTAGGAGGCAGCGACCATTTGACGAAGCAAGGAACTCGCCGCCTACCTAGGGCAGACACATTACCTCCACTGGAAGGCAGCGACCATTTGCAGAAGCAAGGAACTCGCCGCCAAACCAAGGCAGACCAGGCACACAGGGTGCACAAACAGGCACCAAGCCCAACAACCCCGACTAAGCTACAATATGGACATAACTCCTGTGAAAAACACAAACAAACTAAACAAAGCAGAAACAAAAACAACCAACTGTGAATAAACCGACTAGACCACAAAAACAACCAGCAAGGCCCAACAGCAAGAGCCCGGCCCAACCACCATCTCACCCAAGGACCCAACCCAATAGCCCACCACGCCAGCAGCCAGCGACCAGCTCCGGCATCAGACCGCCTCCGTCGACTAGAACCCAGAAGTCCAAGCTCCGCCAGAACAGACCGCCGCCGACGACCAGAACCCAGCAGCCCAGCATCCCAGTGCTGCACCATGACCGCCAAACGCCCCGAGCCCAGAAGAGGAGATCGAGACCGATCAGCCCACTTCGAGGTCGAGCCACCACCATCAGCCCTGGAACGCACCACCGTCACCTCCCAGATCGCCGAAACGGTGCCGCCAGAACCCACCGCTGCCGTCGACCGCAAATCGGGAAGCCCAGATCTAGATCTAGATCTGTCCACCCCATCTGAGCTCGAAGGCCTCCCCCCTTCCCTGGACCGCTCCTCTGCCATGAAGGCCCGCCCCTAGTCACCATCGGAATCCCCTCCCGGGCCAGAACACAGCGGCGAAACGCCGTCCGCGTTCGGCCGGGAGAGAACCACACACTCGGAGTTTTTCTCTTTTTTTTTTTCGCGCGTGGGGCGCGTTCCCTATGTGCTTACTTCCTAGTGCTTTATGGTACCCGATTAAGCACCTCCCATTTTCCCCAATAGGTGACATCTAAATGTTCCCTACTTTGGTTAAGGTTTGGCTATTTAAGGCTGCAATAGCTTAGCTTTTCGTCACAAGTTCACGTTGAGACAAGATTCTACTCTTCTTTTTCGATATTAAAACAGACAAACAAACAAAGAGAATTACAAAAAAAAATTCCGGGGCCATCCCTCCCGGCTGTTTCGATCGATCTATCAGCTACAGAGATAGAGAATGAACCCAACACCTATCAGAGAATACAAATGACTCGGAGAAGCAATGTGATCTGTTACAAAATTTGTTTCTCTATACATGAGAGAAGGAAATTTGAGCAAACTATCTTGATAGAAGTTGAATATCTTGAACAATGGCATGAATGCGCCAAGAGTACTTGAACAAGATTCTATTTTGGTAATATTATCGTCTCATACTAGTTAGTTTGAAAGTAATGGTGAGGAGGTTGGGAATTGATAAGGACTAATCGAACCCCTTTTAAATATAACCAAAAAAAGAAGAAGAAAGAAGCCTAGTCTGAAATTCTTAAAGCTAGCAAACGTCTTGGACAAGAGTTTCCAATTTAGTTGGTTAATCTATATTTACTTTGGTAACTTCCACTTTGGTTAACACCATTATTAGAGGGATAGACGGTCCAACAGTGAATAGAATAAGTATTCAAAGATAGCTAATATGTTGGGCTTCTCATGACAATCCAACATGGTTGGGTACTTGGGTATGTGTCACATATTTTGGACTGGGCTATTCAATTTACTCATACATGGTTGGGTCGTGCCCTCATAATGGGCTAAGTATATGAACATAAATGGGTTTCCAAAACAAGAAGACTTTCTTTCTATTCTTTGGGTCCGTCAGACCACCTTCTTCATCAAGACGTCAACAGAATCGTCTCTTTTATCTCCAAGCAGCTAGCCCTAGCTCATTGAACATTTAAACATAAAATCTCCATGCAAAACACAAGCTGGTGAAGTCCTTGTCGCCTTTCTTCTGTCCTCCATCCATCACAGTCTCAATTCATTGTCGACCACTAGGTAAACCGCCTGAATGATTCTTTGTATCACTCACTTGACTTTCCCCAATTCGATAAAGTTCGGAAGATCGAACTTTATGAACACACATTACTATGTTAGTTACATAGAAAATGAGCATCACAGTATTATCAGTGCCATGCAACTATCAATCACATGGGGAGGGAGGTCGATTTATAATTTCTGATCTATAGACTATAGCATGTGTAGACCAGCAAAGAAATGATGTAACTCATAGGCTATCTAGCCCGCCGCGCGTATGATATCAGATCCGAATTTAAAACAATGGTGATTTTTGGTAACCAAAAACCTTTCGATCGATCCTATGCGGCCTGCCAATTTGCCATGCACGTGAAGTGGTTGTGAAGCAGCGGCGGAGGCAGTTCAGGACGAGTGGGGGCCACTGCCCCCATTGAGATTATAACACTTGGCTCACAAGGATACAATTTGCCCCCATCAAGTGGCCAGATATAAACAACATCTATGATATATGTATATATATTGTGTTCGGTGTTCCCACAATGGCATAATTCGAAGCCCACAACTATGATAGTCCAAACCGTCTAAACACATCAATAGGCCCACAACACACAACTCCCACAAACCAACGGAAAAAACAAGAAAAAGGGGAGCATGAAGCTTCTTGTGCAACCCCATTCAGCATATATATTCACCAAAGCCAGCACTCTGCACTCAAAGTCAATAAACTGATATTGCTGGCTTCCTAGTTGCTGCGATGACTTCATTTCTCAAATCCCAGATATCAATATCTCTTTGTTAATCAAACTCAACTACCAAAGCCAGCACTCAGGTTGATTTATTTGTTTGTTTCTTTTTTACTGTTTTTCTTCTCCTCTGTGGCTCTGTTCTTGTGTATTTCCTATTGACTTATTGAGAACAATGTGAAATGATGACTTGATGTTCTATCATCAGTATCATGTATTCATGTTCTACAGGGGATGTATTTTGGTTCATCAATGGTCTTTTGGTGTTTGGTTAATTTTTTTGGCCCCCATACATATATATTCCTCCCTCTGCCACTGTTGTGAAGTATTGTTCGTAGCTCTCTCCCTGGATTTAAAGAGCTGGATATGCTCAGCTTTAGAGACCAATCCACAGACCACACAAAACAAGCAACTAATAATGCAACCAACACTAGTCCTTGCTTTCCTTTTCTCATCACATTTCCTTCTGAGCGAAGCAGCCGGTGGCCAATGGCAACTGCTGCAAGAGAGCATTGGCATTTCGGCAATGCACATGCAACTACTCCACACTGACCACGTCGTCATTTTCGACCGCACCAACTTCGGCGTATCCAAACTCTCACTCCCCGATGGGAAATGTCGCTTCGACCCCGACGACACTGCGCTCATAATTGACTGCAGCACACATTCAGCTGAATACGACGTTGCTAACAATTCCATTCGACCTCTTATGGTGCAAACTGATGTCTGGTGCTCCTCTGAGTCGGCAATGCTGGACAGTCGTCTAGTCTAGACTGGTGGTTATAATGACGGAGAACGTAGGGTCAAGTTTTTCGAGTCTTGTCCGAATTGTGATTGGCATGAGATTGAGTACAGTTTAGCCGCTCCGCGATGGTACTCAACCAATCACATTCTGCCAGATGGCCAAGAGATCATTATCGGCGACCGGGGACAGTTCAACTACGAGTTCTATCCCAAAACTGAATCTACTCAGAACGTGTACAATTTTCCAACAACATTGTTAAAACGTACCCTCAGATACCTGGTGGCAATTCGAGGTCTTATCTGAGCACCGGTTCAGCGGTTTTGCTGCCATTGAAGAACTTGCAGGCTCAACTTATTGAAGCTGAGGTTTTGATATGTGGTGGCCGGAGCTCCTAAATGGTCTTATATCCAGGCAATGAATGGGACTTTTGTAGGAGCTTTAAGAACTTGTGCTCGGATCAAAATAACCAACCCGAATCCAGAATGGGTTGTGGAGACTATGCCACTGGCTAGAGTCATGAGTGATATGACCAAAGGCGTAGCTACACATGGGCTCTGTTGGTCTACAGCCCACCCTAAATTTTGAAAAAAACATAAATTTATTGCTTAATTATGGTTTAAAATATTAAATATTAAAAATAAGCCCACCACAAATTTCTAAACTTAGCCTGATATGTTATTAAACTTAGCCCATATGTTATTTCTTTTCTTACTTTAGTCATACATATGTTATACTTCAAGCATAACAAAAAAACTATGATCTAGAATAGCCAAAAATCTTTGAAATTGTCTACTTCTTCGGCCTCTCTAAGAATCACTTTATAGTTCCACTAATGAAAGTACATCAAAGATGTAGGCAGCTCTCTCACAAAATTCTTCATGGATGAATTGATAGAGATAAAAAAAAAAACAACAAATTGTTGAAAATACAATTTTAATTGTTCAAGGATATTTTGGTAAAATTAACGAGGTGTACTTAACTATTTAAGTAATCAAAAAAGTGAATTTGAGGTTTAATAAGTAGGCAAGGTCCAAATATCAAATACTTCAAGCATAATAGAACCATCCTTTATTTTATTTTCTATTATGCTTTAAGAGACATAGTCACATAAAAAGTTTTTTTTTTTTTTTTTTTGTAAATTAGGTCTGAAAAAAAGCTGGTTGAGAATTATAATACATATTCAATAATTAAAGATTTTTGCTTCTATTCGAGGGTGCGGGGTACAATTTGAGTAGGTGTGTTATTTTGTCTTAAACTTTTGTTATCGAATTTCTATCACATGTTATAATGTTGATTTTTTGGATGAGTTAGCTATTTGATTATTTAATATATAATGTGGTTTAATTTAAGAAAAGAATAAAAATATTACTTGTAAAACTTAAGAAAAAAAATAATTTAAAAGTATTAGTAAAATTTTAAGAAAATATTTTTTTTTTAACCCACCCTGTTATCCTAGCTCCGCCATTAGATATGACATTGCTCCCAAATGGTGAAGTGTTGATTATCAACGGTGGAGCTGCAGGGACAGCGGGATGGGAAATCGGCCGTAAACCTATTTTGAATCCAGTTCTTCACAGACCTGAAAATGTAATTGGGTCACGTTTTAAAGTACAAAATCCAAGCACAGTACCACGGATGTACCATTCTAGGGCATTATTGCTAAGGGATAGTAGAGTACTTGTTGGGGGTAGCAATCCACATAAGTATTATAGGTTCATAAATGTGCTTTATCTAACTGAGCTAAGCTTAGAGGCATTTCACCCTTCTTACTTGGACGCAAAATACACATATTTACGTCCGACAATCATAGGACTCGGATCTCAATTAAGCTACACTCGAGTATGGAGAAAAGATAGCAACTGAGTTTTCCATCATTGGAGAAATTGCAAAAGATTATGTGTCAGTCACCATGGTGGCACCCTCGTTTGCTACACATTCATTTTTAATGAATCAAAGGTTGTTGGTACTTGATTCGGAGAATGTGACAAGTACAGGGGACTCAATGTTTCAGACTTTCAGATTCAGGTAACAACACCAACTTCAGCTAATCTTGCACCCACTGGATATCATCTTTTATTTGTGGTTCATCAAAATATCCCAAGTGAAGGAATTTGGGTCCAAATTGTTGAAGGACGAGTTGGAAATCTTGTAAACGAAAGGTTCACCAAGTCTGTGAACCAGTATTGAAACATGATACTCTAAATTCCATTCTAAATGAATTCCAAGTGATGATGTACACGAGTTGTCCCAAAGTCCCAACTTCATCAAGTAATTTTGGACATATGGTCCCCAAGAAATCTAGTTGAAACAAACAAATTCATTAACTATTTGATAAGCAATGAAAGATGAGAAAGATTGAGAAAAGCCAGCAATGAATCAGAGGTTGTTCTCGTTGGTACTCGATTCAGAGGATGTGACAAATACAGGGGGGCATAAACCTTTCAGATTTAGGAAACAACACCAAACTCTGGTAATCTTGCACCTTCTGGTTATGATCTCCTACGTGTTGTTCGCAAAATATCCGAAGTGAGGGAATCTGGGTCCGTATTGTTGGAACATTAAATAAGATAGTCAAGGAACAGGTCACAATTTGCATATTGAGAGGTTCACCAACCGTGTGGATCAGTCATGAACCATGTAATTTGATTTGAAAACAATTCTAAGTAATTATACGAATCAGTTAGGCAAAAACTCAAAGCGATTAGGTGCCCAAGATTCAACAATGACACTCATTAACAAATTTGATAGCAAGAGTAGATGAAATTCCATTACTCCAATATCCCAAAAAGGAACACGTTCCAATTGAAGGTTCTAACGAAAAGTCGAAAACATAAGAAATTACTGCTACACTATGCCAATCCTAAAAAGTTCATGTACGCATACTTTTATACAAAAAGTATAAAATTGCTTTGCCTAAATCAACACCTAAGAAATTAATAAGAAGACGAGCAATTTAAGCACGTTCGCCGCGAATCCTCCGAGCTAGTTGAATGTCCTTGGGCATGATGGTGACCCTCTTGGCATGAATCGCGCACAGGTTGGTGTCCTCAAACAGACCCACCAAGTAAGCCTCAGCAGCTTCCTGAAGAGCAAGAACAGCATGGCTCTGAAACCTGAGGTCCGTCTTGAAATCCTGGGCGATTTCACGAACGAGGCGCTGGAAAGGTAGCTTGCGGATCAAAAGCTCAGTGCTCTTCTGGTACTTTCGGATTTCACGAAGGGCGACGGTTCCGGGGCGGTAGCGATGGGGCTTCTTGACTCCACCGGTGGTCGGAGCTGACTTCCGAGCAGCCTTGGTGGCGAGTTGCTTCCTCGGAGCTTTGCCGCCGGTGGATTTGCGAGCAGTCTGCTTAGTACGAGCCATTTCTTCAGAGACGAATTAGGGTTTCAGAAATTTGGGATTTGATCGATGTGAGGAGAGAGAGAAAATGGAGTTGTGGGTATTTATAAGCAGTTTGAGGCGGTTAAAATGTTGAACAACGATTCCGATTCGGAAAGGAAAAAGGTCTTGATCCGCGTGAAATTGCATGTGATTGGCTGGTTTGGCGATTCTGTATGAGGTGCGGATTGCCAGCGCGGACGAGTTGTGTTTCTTTTGTGAAACGAGTCTGGGTTAAGAATACTCGGCCGAGTCAGTTAGAGAGGCGACTTGTCGTGATTCCGATTGGGCTTCCAACAACGTATACGTCATCCCAGAGTTGCGGATTTGTTTCATGATTCCTGTGGCGGACGCATATTTTTATGTTCCTGAGGGCGGAGACAAAACTTAAACCACTACAAAATAAAATTTTAATTAATGAAATAAGATTTCAATTAGCCTTTCAAAAAAAAAAAAAGGTTTCAATTTAGAAATCGATTTCTAGCAAATAAAAAGATAGATTTTCAATAATGCATTTCCCAACCGGCAAAACTTTTACAATCAGTTATAAGAAACCAAAAATAAATTCCCAAAGGAAAACAAGCGTCAAGCGAAAGCAAATTACAAAATCTACAAATATCTTCAAATTCAGTATGTCAATTTTTTAGCAAAATAAGTAACTAATTAAATAACTGATTAAAAGAAGATTAGAATTTAGAACCCTATTAGTTGATAATTGAATCATATGTTGTTCTAAGAAAGGTAGAAAAAATATAGGAAAATGTTTGAGATCTCAAAAAATTATACCAAAACTCATTACTAAATGATGCGGCATGTGCCACATCATTGATTACATGGAGTTTTTGCCTTAGTGGATTCATTATTTGTTTATCTTTTCTAATAAAATAAAACTAAAGTGATAAATAGAAAATAAATTCAAGATAAATAAATGAACTTTTCCAGAAAGAAGCATTCCATTGCTGCTGTGATATGTATCCTGATTAATTCCATGCATCAATAATTCATTTGCTACTGTGACTCAGATATTTTGAACTTTGATCCTAGATGGGTTCCAACTAGAGGTGGCAAACGGGCCGCTAAGCACGAGCACGACACGGGCCCGACACGCTTAAAAGAGGCCCGGCACTGCCCAAACCCGTTAGTGGCCCGGCACTACCCGACCACGTTAGAATAACGGGTCGGATTGGGCCTAGGAATATTAGCCCATTGGCCTGACCCGACACGGCCCAAGCACGACATATTGTGGGCCGACCCGTTACAAACAAAAAATTTCATTTTGTTTTTAAAAATATTAAAAAACCACAATGATGAGATTTGAATATTAGACTTTTTTATTGAAAATCTCAAGACAATTCCACCAATGCTATTTCTTTTATGTTATCAAAATAGTGAAATAAAACATTATATTACTGTTTTGACATAAAATATTTTTTCTAAATATTAAATATATGTTTATTAATAAAGACCAATCTCATAATAATACAACTATAGAATGAAGGAAAGAATAATATGATACTAAATCTTCATTATATTAATAAAGATTAATCTCACAATAATATACTAAAAGCAATATATTTTGAGTTATTTTTTTCTTTCTTTCTTTCTTTCTTTCTTGTAGTGGAATATAAAAAATTATTAGAAAACTAATCTTAAAAAGCTAAGATTGAGAAAAACATTATAGAACTTAATTTATCTGAATTTTCTAAATAATTAAATAAAATTATTTTTTATTTATTCAAATTAAGATTTTAAAATCGTGCTTTATAGTGGGTAGGCACGAGCACGGCCCGGCACGATATGGGCTTGGGCCATGGGCAGGACCGGGCTTAATGTTTAAGTAAATGGGCTGGCACGAGCCTGACACGATAATAAATGGGCTGGCCCAAGCACGACACGAAGCACGACTAGACCCGCTTAAAATGGGCCGGGTAGGGCCGAGCAGGCCCGTTTGCCACCTCTAGTTCCAACTTTTCAATTGTGTAAGATAAGTTTAGAATCTTGCAAGATAGGGCTGCATGGCTTCAAAGAATCATATATATGATGCTGGAATTTCTGATATTCTTCCGAGTTCCAAGGTGATTTTGGGGTCAAATTCCTCTTGAATTAGATATACTCTCTTGCAACCGAATTGAAGGAACATTGTTTCTAAATTTGATACTAGAAGGATTTTGAGATTTTAATCTTGTCAGATACCTGTATTTCAAGCGATAATTAAAGAACTTACAAATAAGGTTTTAGAAGAAACTCATAGAGGCCAGTGAGTTAGGGTTTCTGTTTTTTTTTAAATATTTATAAGAAAATAATTGTATTTCGTAATTATTTTTAGGAATCCATGTCATTAAGATTTGTAAAAAAGAGTGTTGATGTGGCGATTTTGTATTCATATTTGGTAAAAGAATTTGTGATACATAGCACTACTCAAAAATATAATACATCATGAATTCGCCTTTTCAAATCCTATATTTCTAGCTGATTAACAACTTACATATAAGCAACAAGCCCAACTAACTAAGTATGAATATTCTTATAAAAAAAAACTAAGTATGAATATTGTCCAATTTTATAAATTTACAGACTTGGACTTGTACTTTTTTTTTAATGCAGACTTGGACTTGTACTTGGAATATGTGAAGATTGAACATTTCATCAACAGAAGTTTCATGTGATTGTCAAGAATCAATGCTGCAAAATAAAGAAAGATATATAAGTGTCGTTTGGTGCATGCGTCTGGGGGCAAAACAATAAAATAGTGTATCAAGATGAGAAAAACAAACATTTGACTGGGGGCCACTGCCCCACTTGTCCCAACGTGCGTCCGCCAGTGGGTATACTGTTAGTTTTCGAGAATAAAAGAATGAAATTTGTGTATGCCCGTGGGGTTGCTTATGTTCTTGTAGCTCTTCAACTGGAGCTGACAAAGTTATCAGGTGTTTTTTGTTTTTGTTTTCCTATGTGTGTTCATTCATTTACTGGCTGTTGTTGTAGTTTTAGAGTAAGAAATGAAATTTGAGAATGTTTGTGTAGGTACAAGTTTTGACCAACTTGGTGTATTGGCATTCTCATATAAAACAGTGAAGTATTTTCCAAGCTGATCCAAGAGAATCTCAAGTAAATGCATCCATGCATACATGGTAGATTAGTGGTTGGTTTAGGAAAGTATCTTTTAGGGTTTAATATTCCTTATTTAAAAATATTTTTCTGTTTGCCAAATTGTGTTATTGATTTCCTAAGTATTTTAGGATTTAGTGGATATTTTGTATTAAAAGTTCCTTTCCTAATTAAAGTCTAATTAGGATAGAATCCTGGGCATTGAGTATTGGCGTTGGTCTTTTGATATATTCAGAAAGAGGGACAGCCTCCTTTGGATATATTGAGAAAAGAGACGTTGATAGAGGGAGAGACCTTGAACGCAAGAATGTTCGGTGAGTCTTGCTTGTTTATCTAAGATTGAGTCTTCACAAGAGTCAAAACACTTGTTCCATGCTTAAGTGTTGTTGGTAGTGTTCCTCATATGCATAGATTCTCTTGAGATCAGTAGAGAGGCTGTGAAGAAAGAAGAGCGATATTTGGCGATCGTTCAAGTAAAGAAGGAGTTCAAGAAGGAGCTTCCGTATTAGTTTTTGTCTAATCATTGTAGCCAAGGTAGTGCTATTTGAGTTTGTAAAGAACATATCCTTCATCATAAGTGAATTCTTATTTTGGGTTCTCAAGAGTAAGAGCCCCGCAGTGTTTTTAATCTCAGAAGTTGAGGTTTTCACTGCGTAACCAAAAATCTGGTGTTCTGTTGGTTATTTTTAGTTTCTGCCCAGTAAGGATTGATACGTGCCTTGCAATCCTCATTTTCCAGAAAACACATTCTGTCCTTATATTTTCAGTTTGTGTAGGAACTGTTAAAAAAGTGTTGGGATATTGGAGATAGGAGGTCTATCCTGGTTGATAGATAATTCTCGTGGTTTTCGTCTATAGATATTGGAAATTTTTGTCTTCTGTTAAAAATATTTGATTGCTTTATACGCCTCGTTTGCCTTGCAGGAGACGATCGCAACGAATGCTTACCACTTCTGTAGGCTTTCGTTGGTGAAGAGACCACATTCTTGTTCTACACAAGTTGACAGGCCAAAGCATCATGAAGGAGGTGAGAGGGAAACTACTGATGCAGATACTCTGGATGACAGTGAAGAATAAGGTCCAAAGGTATCTGTCTGAGCAGTCTAGAACCAATGAAGGTTTGTTAAGATTGGTAGTCTGATAGAACAATTTGTAAATGCACTTTAGTAGTTTCTTCCAGGGTACGAGGGCTTAGGCTGGTATATACACATATGCGCACACACACATAATGCATATCTATTAGAATTGAAGTTTGTACCTGTGGATTATAGTATTATACATTTATTGTCTTCATTGCCCTTAGACGGTTAGAAGCTTGAAACATAACGGACAATATTTCTTGAAACAAAAAATACTGAAGTTGGAGGATCTAAATACATTGCTATAGTAGGAGAGCAGTCTTCTGATGAGGTTTATACGCAACCTTGATTATGTTTACTTTTTTCGTCATTCCTTAGGCTCTATTGTTCATACTCTTCATATGGTTGATGTGCCAAGGTTGAGATTTGGGATCTTAGTACTGCAGAAAGGGGCGTGCGACTACCTCAAAGCTGTTCTGCTGGCTCCTCAGCTATTTCTACCAAGGAAAAAGGTCAGTTACTAATTCCATTGACATTTGACTAACTAATGACTGGGTAGAAATGGACTTAAATCAACAAAGATAGGGCCATCATATGTTTACCTTTATAAATCAAATCATTTAAGTTGAAAGGATTATTGGTTTCAGAAACACGTTTATTTAAAGTGTTGCTACTAATGCCTGCTGGTATGCACAATTTATTGTCTCTTATAAAGGTCATATGTTAGTTTTGTATAAAGGTCTCTAACAGGTCTTTTTAGTGGGAGGATTTTCCTTGTTCAAGTAGCCCAATTTGTTAGTTTTCTATGTGTACAGTAGGCAGGTGGTTCAACTATGATCATATGTTTAATCGATCCAACAATTGTTTCAAGTGATGCATCATTGTTAAACACAAATTATGTTTAATTGTTGAAGACTACCATGAACTATCACCTTTCTGTTATGTGTTTCCTGTCATTTCATCCCGCCTTTGACATTGTAGTCATTGTTTCTTGGAAGGAATGTGCATGGAAGTTCAAGCATTTTTACCATCCGAATCACAGGGATTCCTAAAGGTCGTGGCATTCTCATTAGCAATCTAGTGTGTCTATGACTGCAGTGGAGACATTACAATATCATACTATGGAAAGCTATATCAGTATATTGTAATAATGACATTGATACTAATTTGTATACATCACCTCTGAGTGTGGTACCAGTAGATTTGTGATGTCTCATATTTTTGTCATGTGCATCCATATGCATAAGAATTATAATCAATATAGCAGTAACATTCTGCTTCTGGTTTTGGGACTTGAAATTCGTGGCAAATTTTGTGTTTGATTTATGAAATGTGATTGTGTTTGCTTATTCTAGAATTTAAGTGATATTATTGTGGTTTTTTTTTTTTCTACATAATGCAGTTATAAGGATGGCTCCATGCTTTGGTGGGATATTAGAAATCCAGGTGTTCCAGTTACATCTGTCAAGTTTCATTCAGAGCCAGGTGTCGGAATCAGAATCCAAAGAACTCGATCGTACCTTCTCCTTTTATTCTTCTCATGCTCTTCATATATCTTTTTCTGCAGTTTTAAGCCTATGCATTGATGGTTCATGCAATGGTGGTATCTCAGGAACTGCAGATGAAAAAATTGTGCCCTACAGTTTGGACACTTCCATAGTAAGTTTCCCATCTTTGTAAGTTTGTCTTGCTAGATATTGCATCTCAGGCCTCTTAGCTTTTTAGATGGGTGGCAGATGTTTAACTTGAACAAACAGATATAATATCACACTTTCAACCTAGAATATCAGATGTTTAAATCTGATGTCATTCTTTCCATTTCCTGTTGTGTCTTCTCCAACCTAGGGTACATGTGCGATAGAATTAAGAAGAAATTGATTTGGAGCGACCTGGCATATCAAGAACCTCTATTCGACCTAATGGTAAAATCTTTGCAACAGCTGGCTGGGATCACAGGTTATGAATTAATTTCTCTGTTTGAGTTCTGAATGATATATTGTAGTCATGTAATTAATTGTCGTAATTTTCAAGGACATGCAATTCAGTTATAGACACTGCCAAAAAAACATTAAATAAAGAATATACAAAACAAAAACAAAAAATTTAAAATTCCTAGCCTGTTTTATATTTTCTTGCAAAGAAAGGCCTAACAGTGATTCTTTATTAGTCACCTTTGTTTCATTCACTACAACAAATTTCCCCATTAGCACCTTTTTTTTAGCCACCAAAAAGTCATCAGTCCCAAAATGAATAGTTTAACACTGATATAAAACATTAGTGGGAGATTTTTCCCTCTCACTGATCATCAGTGTGTATTATGAACAGTATATAGAACATATTAATTGTTTAATCTCAATAACACTGTTAACAGTGTAAACAGAAATGGAATAGTTTTGTTTTGTGATTTTGGGAGCAACCAATCAAAAGATCAGTGTGAATTTTTTTCATCACACTGATGATCAGTGCCCAGGGTTAATTGAGGTTGGGCCAATAGACTGTATCGGTGCGCAGGGTTAACTGGTGTCCATCAACTTGGGGGTTTCTCTGTTTTTGATATTCAGTGGTAACCGTTGGATCAATGGAGGTCTTAACTAACTGTAGATACAAAAATCCCCCTCTCTCCCCATCAGATCTCTTTATTTAGTTCTTCTAGATCTGTCTCTCGGACTTTCAGTTTAACCCTATGTCCCTATATCTCTCACTCTCTCAGGTTCATCTAGATCCAGCTCTCACACTTCTCACTAACACACACTCTCTCTCTATCTCCAACACGGAGAACCCACACACCTACAGTGCGGTCTTAACACTGTCAATCACTTTACCAAAATTTATAATTACTTTGCTCTCTCGAAACGAGATTGAAGGCTGAATCTTCTCAGAGACGTCGTGCATGTTTGGCCTCTATAACCTCGCTCACCTTGGATTGCTTCATCTTCTCCTCTATATCTATATGTAGCCTTCAAGGAGGAGATCAAGGAATTCGAGATCCGATACGCTCTACTGGGGGTTTCGACATCGATCAATCATTAGATGCTGTTGGGGCTTCGATTAGGTGCATTCGACACCCTTCTCTGACTTCTTGCTGGACTGCACAGGACGCGCCGCCTTAAACGAGCTCTCATCTCAAGACCGTGAGAATTTCACCTTAATTTTTATTTTATTTTTAAATTCTTCTAGCTTCTTCGAATTTCTCCATAAATCTCATTTATCAATGCTCAAATATGTGTGTGGATCCAGGAACGATTTATGCATGTTTGATTAATTTATGCTTTTGCATATCTCATGCTATCTAATTTACTCTGTTGACCCCATGTCATGAATATCACTATAGCATCAGCACATACATTATCTAAAGTGGCGAAGATAAGGACCAAACTTGAAAGTAACTTTGTTTTCCCAGCTTGTCAATTATAAAATGTCTCTCTTTTGGATATTGGAGTTCAGTGGTTGTAATAATTTGTTTATGCTGCAACTACTGGAGAAAACAATCAAAGAGAAGATAATACTTAAAGAAGTAGTCCCACCATGCTGCAACTAGTGGAGAAAACAATCAAAGAGAAGATAAGCAATTGCCTTCTTTTGAAGGTAGTAGTTCCGCCATTTTGTTCTTTTGCAGAGAATGGAGGCTCTCAACTTGCAGTATCTTGTTCTTTCCTAGAGAGACGAGGCTTTTTTAGCTGCACAGTATTTTGTTCTGTCATGGAGGTGCTAAAATTATTGATCTTTTTGTTGTTGTAAGTACGAATATTCAGACGCATGAACGAGGTTGCGATTCAGCTGGTGAGTGTTGCTGTTGCAATTGAGCTCCTGATGTTGACTTTTGTTTTGATGCTTACTCCGTTCTGTTTGATGCCAATTTGTAGCTGAAAATTGAGTTAATCTGTGCTCTGAAAAGGCTTATGAGTTTATGATATGCTTGGTACACATGCTTCAGCTTTCGGTTTATTATTAATGCCATTAAACAATAGATATGGGGAACAAATAGTTCTTAGATCAATGGAATCTCTGGTTTTGTCAATTGATTGGTGATATAAGCTTGATTTGCCATGTACTCTTCCCGTTCTGGTTTGTAATGCATCACAATCACCTTGAGGCTATGAATTTTAGGTTAATAAGAAGAATCAGTACCACTGGGCCAAATCATCTAATTTCCTTGTTTCTTTCCGTCTTGTTATGCAGAGGCTTTGGTTCAAGATAAATTGTAAGCTTTGCAAAATTTGGTTTGATATGGGCGAATATGGGAGAATGAGTTAGTACTATATGTTTATCTTATTACCTATGATGGTTGTGAATCTGTGATCTTGAAAGGCTGAGAGTAACCTGTGTTGCACTATTAGATTCTTAAGAAACTGCATAAGTCTTGTCAAAAAGAAAATGGTACAGATGATCAAAAGAAAGGAAGTCAACATTTGGAAGTTCATTTAACTGAGATTCAAATGCACACTGAGACTAAAAATAACAAAAAGCTCAAAGTAAGAATCATATGTCTTATTAAACTACCTTTCTGTTTCAATGTGCATAGGCCCGCAGCTTTGGTCAGGTTACATCGTATGATGCTTGAAGATTTGTCGAATGGTATTATGGATGAGGTATTTTTCTACACATTATTTTGTAAATGTCATGTTTGGATTTCTTACATAATTGAATGCATAGGTTGGTACTTGCTAGACAATACTTCACAGTGCAAAATTTAATCATTCTTTTCTTGAACTTCAGGTACTGTGAGCACGTTGCCATTTGCTTTGAAAGAGTTTGTCCATATCAAAGAAGGGTTGCAGTTGTGGAGAAGAAATTTTGTTGTCTCTGGATGTAATGAATTATTTTTAGTTCGCGAATTGGTTGTATGATGCATTTTTTAATATAGTATACAGTACATGAAATGTAGAGGTGCCAAATACTAGTATTTGCTAGTATTTGGCACCTATTTTTTTTATTCTAGTTTAATGATTTTGCCACTGATATCAGTGGAATTCCGAAGCCACTGATATTTGGATCAGTTGCTTTGGCACTGATTTGGATGCAATTTTGCTTTGGTTGAAGGCATCACACTGTTAAATTATCAGTGTGTTTAGTCCCATTAGCACTTGCAATAGAGGGGACTGATATCTCATTAGTGGCTGCATAGTGGCTAATGCCATTAGCCACTCTTATCAGTGTGCTTTGTCCCAATAGGGACTAATTCAAATCAGTGTGCTTTGGGGAAATTTGTAGTAGTGATTAATGCCATATTATCTCCTATTTTCTGCATTCTCATGTCTCTTTTTCCTTTTTACCTATTGGCAAAGTGATAGTATCTAACTGTCGCAATGGAAATGCTTTGGCAATATTGAAGTATCACCATGCAACGGTATAGTATTACTTTTCGCAGATGATATCTATCGAAAGATTCTCAGTTCGGGCATTTTTTTCATTTCTTTTTCTCTCATTTAACTTATTATATGTTCTAAAAAATAAGTATTTGTTCTTTCCTCAAATAACTAGAAAAAGTAACCCAAGAAAGAAGAGTTCTTATTGCATTGTCTATATGACCAAAGTTGCTTCAACATTCTAACACCTAATTTTGTGTATATTATATTGTTAATGTTAGTGACCGAGAGATCTAATTAACGTAAAAGAGAGAGAGACACACACAATAAGTATAATGATTCGTCCCCCGCCTTAGCGGGATACTACATCCACTTGAAAGCTTAACTAGTGTGTTTGGGGCCCAAAGGGGATTACAAGAGATGCAATGGGATGGATTCTAAGTTTGAGGAGGGCTTCCTTTTATAGGTAAGTGAACCCCTCTCAATTACATTTTCTTAGATGTGGGATGCAATCAACACTATTCTAGTGCATAAAGGCCTATTATGGAGGCAACTTGGCAAGGCCAGGAAGGTAGCTTTCCGGCGAGGTATCGGCCGCTTCCGACTACCGAGGTGTAGCTTGGACATCGGGCTAAAAGACGTATGTCTCGGTTGGGCCCCACCATGGCCTGTGGGCCCCCCACGACGGTGTTGCTTATACTTGGTGACATAGAAAATAGCCTTGCTAGTAGAGGTATCTACATATATAGGATACTCTCTGATTTTGGTGCTTTACACACTATTGAGGGCCTGATTATTGCATATTCTTTGGTCTTTTGCAGTGTAATGCAGTCTCTTATTCAACAGATTGTAAGCTAATGGCCACTGCATAAGAGGACACCGTAGTGGCACTTTGGAAACTCCATACTACTCAAACCTGAGAGTGATATTAGAATCACATCGAGAATCAGTAAATGTTTCTGTTTCTGTATATTATTTTTCCAATATGTCAAATATTCCTATTGTACATCTGTATATATATGACATCTAGAAGATACCCCGACATTTGCATAACGATCCCATTCTCTGTATCAAACTTTTTACTAGTGTGACTAACATTAGTCTTCGAACATCTTTCGATATTACTGAATGGGAGTAATTACAGCCAGGGAAGAAGTAGTTGCACATAATCTTTGAATTTAATAGTGTGGGGGGCATTTTGATCGGAGTTGGACGGCAGTGAAAATTCATGGGTAAGGACCCAAGACTTTGCCCCTTCGTCTGAATAAGCAGCAACTAGGCCCAGCAAACCTCAAATGATAATAAATCCTAAGAAGAATGCTGTTGATTTCTTCCCAGCAGCTCCTCTCCATGTTCACGGCAGTGAATTAGTGTGCAATTTTAGTAAAGGCTTGGCAAGATGTGTGTGGCGTGGGAGCTAAAAAAGCATGAGTTTCGGAAGAAGAGATTCCGGCCATGGTATGATTTTCTGGGTTTTTGGGTTAAGGTTGATTGGGAGGAATTGATGGCTAGGGATTCAAAGATAGGGCTTGATCTCTTGCTTGGGTTGTTGTGGCTTCTGTCCTCCTCATGGGAGAGGTGCTTGGGCTGTTTAGTAGTTAGCTTGTGCCTCCCTCCCTCTCCTTCACAGCAGCTATCACCATCGATTTATAGAGTGGTGGTGTCTTAGGTCTGCTGCTGTTCCCAGGAATCCTGCTGCTGTGTTTCCAGGATTCCCGCTCAAGATCTCATTGCTAATTCCAAGAATCCTGCTGCTGTGATCCCAGGATTCCCGTTGTTGCTGTGATTCTAAGGTTTTGCTGTTGGGATAAGAGAGGTCATTGTTTTGTCTCGGTTCAAAGGTATAGTTTTGGTAATTGTGTAAAAGAATGCAGTATGGTATTTGAGATGTATGGTTATTAAGTAAAATGGTTTGGTATTGGGTAAAAGAAGTGTTGCTGTGATTAGGGATTTTTGGGTTCTTTCTTCTTCACTTACCCATAATCAGAATTGGGCTGTTGGGCTTGAATTTCTGTCCCTAAGTCTGAAATTACTAACAAGCCTAAAACTAATAATGGGCCTCATGCATTTCCATTACCTTCCACACCACACCCGTTCTTGCAAGCCCCAAATGAGTGAATGTGGCTGGGGTCCACATGCATGGCATGATGATTGTCGGTATAATTTGCTTATTGGGCTCGAGAAATGAATTGGGCCTGATAGGTGGATTTTTGGGCATCAACATTAGCCCCCTTGATTATGTAGGCTATGCAATGACTATGAAATAGGCTACATAATCAATAAGAAAGTAATCTAAGGTAAGCATGAAAACCAAGTGTATAGAAGCATGGAATCTGAGAGAGTTAGCCGCATGAGAATTTGAAGTATTTGGTGATTTGCATTAAAGAAGAGTGCATGTGTTTACGAGGACAATGAATAAAATAAGTAAGCATAAGATAATGAGGATGAGTTAAGTAAAGTTGATAATGAATTAGAGTAAAATGAGAGTGAACTTGAACTCGAAAAACGGAATGAACAATACGGTTAGAAGCCGCGTATATGTTTTGTAAAGCATGAGCATAATTGACTTAATGAATTGAAGATTTTGAAATTAAGCGAATAAGTATATGCATGAAACAAACATGGATTGTGAAGAAGAACATGTGTGTATGCTAAGAGTGAATTTGAAAGTAAAGCATGTCCATGATTCAACACAGAGTAGAAATAATATTGTAAAGGCTTGTAGACATGAGGGAATGAGAAAATTTTAGACATAATGAAAAAAATGCATGAATGGTCAAGCATAGTTTGTGGATTTAAGTAAGCAATGAGCAAGCGAGGATAATCATGAGATTTAGAAAATAAGTTGTTCTTTCGAAAATGAAGAACATGAGTATGAGTAGATGAATGAGTAATTTGGCAAGTGAAAATAATAAGCTAAAAATGCGAAGAGTAGAAATGATTTTTGACTTCAAAGTTGATGACAAAGAGCATAACAATAAAAGTATTTGCAAAATAATTGACAAATGAAAAGAAAGTTAAAACAAAATAGGTAAGTGTGTGTTAAATATGATACATGGCAAGAGTAAAGTAGGGAGTGCAAAATGAAAGTAGCGAGCATATAAAGTATTTAAAAGATAGAATAGGCATTTGAATTTGGCTTATGGATATGCTTGATGGTTTGCGTCGCATGATGTATAAAAAGATTTATTTTCTGTGCTTGGCTTATACATGCTTGATTATGTGTTTGGCATGTGTAGAATGAGAGTTTGTTTTATGCTTTACTTAAATTTGCTTGAGCTTGTGGCAACTATGCTTAGGCATGTGTTTAGGCATGTACATTGATGGTTTCGGCTTGAAGTTGCCTTAATCATTTGACGAACCAAGGGAGAGTGCGAGGAATTTGAAATGTATATGCTTATGCTTGGCATGACTCCCATATGGTTCCGGATATATGCATGACCTTGACAAAGAGGGGCTTGGCATTGCTTGGCATGAGCTTGTGTAAGGCTCGACATGCCTCTTTTGATCATGAATCTGCTTGGCATTGTGTTTAGCTTGGTGTGGGCTTGACTATGGATTAGCTTGTTGCATATACGACTTAGCATATGAAGTGGTGATATGCATGAAAGTGTGATAAGTGTTCTCTTAAATATATTGAATGATTAAGAGAGAGTGCATGAGCATAAGTTTCAAGAGGTAAGTTGAGTACTCATGGCAAGTGAGGGCTTGAATTTTGAGTAATTGCTTGTTGCATCATGTAATTTTAAACAGATTGCTCATATTTATGACTTCCATTAGATTCTGGTTTATGATTGTATATGAATTATGAATATATTTATGACTTCCATTGGATTCATAAAGCATGATTCAATTAAGTGCATGACTGAGGCATGCAAATTTCAATTGACAAGCAAGTAGCTTCAATGTATGTGTGGATCTTCACTGATTGCGGTGATCATTGCGGCAACTGGCCGCCTCGCATAGCCCCCAAGTGTCAAAGCATATTATTCTGATATACTGATTGTTTCCGAGTATGATGATGAATATTGCCTTTTGCTTGGAATTGGCTTGACTGAGCATTGATTGCTTGTTCAAATGGTTTTGGCTTGATTGAGTATTGCTTGCTGCTTGATGCATGCATTAATCGTTTATTGAGAAATGTGTTATGTATGTGAAATCAACATTGGTAACTAGCACGTATGCATTGATAAAATAGACAAATAATTTGAATATATGTATCAATGAATATGCATGGGCTCGTAGATGTGAATGATGGTTGGTGACAAGCCAAAGAAATCTTGTTGTGATATTGCTAACATGTGATATACCAATTATGAAAAGTTTTGCAGCGAAAACAGTAGGTTTAATGTGATCATGCTATGGGTCATATATGCCCGGCCTATATGCCCACTTGAATATGACATCAATTATGAGCCAAAATGTAGCTTTGTAACAAGTATAAGCAGAGAGGATATAGTGGTTGCAGGCCATTGAAACTTGTTGTAGTTTATTTTATTTTATTTTATTTAAAAGCAAAACATGGTGGCTGTCAGCTAGCAATGAGATGACTATGAGCATGTGAGATTAGCATTTGAACAAGTGTCTATGTGTGCTTGTGCATGTTAGTATATACGATTCACCTGTTAGCTATCATAATGTGTTTGTATATGCACGATAGAAAACCTATCACAGTTTATTGTATATGTTGTAATGTGAGATATCGACTAGTGTGTAGAAGGCAAAGACTCATGGTGCCCATGTTAATTTGCTCGGCTCGCGTTAACTAGTATTGCACATGCATCTTTTTGAGAACATATATTCACTTATACCAATCATAACTGCAAGATATGTGAGTAAGGAAAAATGTGAAGATATATAGGATTAGGATGTGGCATCCATGTTGAAAATATATTATATATGGGGAATCTCACGTGCCAAGTTTCTGCATACTAAGAAGACACACACACACATATATATATATATAGTATATTAAGAAGACAAGTACACTCATGGCATTGTATGATGTATCTTTAGCTAGTGAATAACAGTCATTCGTTTAGTAACCGGGGCAAAATAAGCTGCCATGCAAGCATATAGCAGTAGCAAGAAGAAGACAGATTGATGCATGTTGACCCGTGTTGTGTGAGTATACCTACGAGAAATAAATAAGTGATTAGTAACTTATTCATGTGAATGTATATAATCGAGATATCGTGGAAATGTATTGAGCTGTAGTATGACTTTATGCCATTAATTGAATTATGTGAAGTAAAAAGTGGAACTGATCAATCTTTTGGTCATGGCATACTGAGCTTAAAAAAAAAAAATTAAAATGACATAAGGAGACACTCTGTGTGACTATGTGAAATATATGTGTGATTGGGCATGTGATCATCAATTATAAAGGGTACATTTCTCACAGCAAAGCTATTTGGGGTTTGGTATTAATGCTTAAATGTGGGTATGAATGTTTGGAGGTAGCAAATGATTGGCAAGGGAGCTAGTTTGTATGTGAGATAGCTATTTGACAATTAATGTAGCAATGAATTGCAGCCTATAGAATATCATGTATATTGATCATAGAACATGTACTAAGGAGCTATATATGTGTGCTAATTGAGAGAGAAATAAGCCCAGATCCAATTTGGACGTGCCACTGATACTTATAAACATGATAACCTGCCATGTTGAATTGTTCATGGCCATTAGTTAATCATTGGCCGTAACATGCATATGTGTAGCAATAACCATGAGGATATATGTAATATGAGCATATTGAATATGTGCCTCTGATTTGAATTTCAAATAGGCCGCTAATATGCATCGTAGTTTACTATGCTCAGAAATTGTGTAGTACCATTTATCAAGAGCATGCGGTGCAGGCACACATGCGGTACAGGCACACAATAGGCAATTGAAATGAAACAACTAGGTGTCTATCAGGGGATATAGTGCACGTATCAAACAAGTTCTTAAATGAACACACAGCATCAGAACAGATTAGTGTATGTATGCATAGCAACAATTATGCTATTTGGTGGACACGTGCTGGCACATATATAATATATTTGACTGGCAATGACTCTGATACATAAGTATGATTGCAGATAGGAAATGAACTTAGCTTTTCTTCTTCCTTCTCAAGGTGGTCTGTTGCCGGGAGGGGAAAGTGCTGTCGGGGAGCGAAGTTGATACCAAAAAGCAAAGCTGCCGGCAAGAGGAGCTGCTGAGATGGAGCATGGGTACCGGGATGTGAAGGTGCCCGGAATTGGGTCACCTAGATGGCTGAGCTCCATGGGGGAGTTGCCGCTGAGAGACGAGGGCACCAGTGAAGATCTGGGTGTCCAGATCAATTTTGGGTGACCTTGGCTTGTCTCTAGTGCGTAGATTGCAGGCTTTGTGTCCTGGTGGCTGCTACCTTGTGCTATCGAGTCACTTCTGATGATAGGCAAGAGAGACCCGACGGGTCAGAATAGAGAAAGTCGACCCGGTAACTATAATTTTGTCGGGATGGGATTAGCACCGGGATGGGCCACCAGGAGATTGGGTCGCTGCTGGGAGTTGAGTCACCGGGAGAAGATGACGACTTGTTGCCGGGACAAGTGACCGCTGCCGGGAAGTCAAATTGCTACTAATACATGTAATTGTGGCCGGGACGAGTGTCCAAAATGCCATGACGAGCGACTGCAGCCGGTACGTCGAACTACCGCCAGTAATACAAAGGCAGCCAGCATACTAAAATATTGCCTAGAGACAGTGTTCACCTAGAGTTGTTTGACCGGAGAGAGACAGTGTTTGCCTAGACTTTGCATCACGGAGGACTAGATGGCACTGTCCCGAGCGAGGAAGGAGAGAATTGGGTGTTCAGATTCGGGTGTCCGAATCAGATTTTGGTGTCGTCGGCGTCGACGCGTAAGGCGCCTACAAGCTTCGGTGGTCGATGTGGAAGCTGGCCTTGACTCATCTGAGACCGGTGGGCATGGTGGAGGAGAGAGAAAACTCTGGGTGTCCAGAGAGGATTTCTAGGTAATACGTGTTGGCGCGTGACCTCACCCTCGACATCATCGGACATCGCGGAGGCTGAGATGGACTCGCCGGAGGCCTGTGAGCACGGTGGTAGTGGAGGTTAGTTGCGGTGGTGACCGGAAGTAGGTGATGGAGGAGAGAGAAAAAAGGCCCATATCCACTTTCTCTCTCCTCAAACTCTCTGTAAATTGCAACATTGATTACAACTTGCACAGGGTGTTTATAACTTGCTCCCAACATTGATTACCAAGATCAGAGATTAGCTTGGCATGCGTCCAGCAAGGAAGAAGTTAGCTGCCGGAATAAGAAGTTAGCTGCTGGAATAATGGCCTAGTCCCCAGTGGAGTCGCCAAAAATGAGGGGGGCATTTTGATCGAAGTTGTACGGCAGTGAAAATTCATGGGTAAGGACCCAAGACTTTGCCCCTTCATCTGAATAAGCAGCAACTAGGCCCAGCAAACCTCAAAGGATAATAAATCCTAAGAAGAATGTTGTTGATTTCTTCCCAGCAGCTCCTCTCCATGTTCACGGCAGCGAATTAGTGTGCAATTTTAGTAAAGGCTTGGCAAGATGTGCGTGGCGTGGGAGCTAGAAAAGCATGAGTTTCGGAATAAGAGATTCCGGCCATGGTATGATTTTCTGGGTTTTTGGGTTAAGGTTGATTGGGAGGAATTGATGGCTAGGGATTCAAAGATAGGGCTTGATCTTTTGCTTGGGTTGTTGTGGCTTCTGTCCTCCTCGTGGGAGAGTTGCTTGGGCTGTTTAGTAGTTAGCTTGTGCCTCCCTCCCTCTCCTTCACAGCAGCTATCACCATCGATTTATAGAGTGGTGGTGTCTTAGGTCTGCTGCTGTTCCCAGGAATCCTGCTGCTGTGTTTCCAGGATTCCCGCTCAAGATCTCATTGCTAATTCCAAGAATCCTGCTGCTGTGATCCCAGGATTCCCGCTGTTGCTGTGATTCCAAGGTTTTGCTGTTGGGATAAGAGAGGTCATTGTTTTGTCTCGGTTCAAAGGTATAGTTTTGGTAATTGTGTAAAAGAATGCAGTATGGTATTTGAGATGTATGGTTATTAAGTAAAATGGTTTGGTGTTGGGTAAAAGAAGTGTTGCTGTGATTAGGGATTTTTGGGTTCTTTCTTCTTCACTTACCCATAATCAGAATTGGGCTGTTGGGCTTGAATTTTGGTCCCCAAGTCCGAAATTACTAACAAGCCTAAAACTAATAATGAGCCTCATGCATTTCCGTTACCTTCCACACCACACCCGTTCTTGCAAGCCCCAAATGCGTGAATGTGGCTGGGGTCCACATACGTGGCATGATGATTGTCGGTATAATTTGCTTATTGGGCTCGAGAAATGAATTGGGCCTGATAGGTGGATTTTTGGGCATCAACACATAGCCATAGACTTCGATGATTTACAACAAGATTAGGTTTCCGTTTCTTTCAATATTTCATTGTGGAAAGTGTTTATACTACTGATTACAATTGAATACTAATAAGCCTATCTAGTGGGTCTACTAAATGTATGCAATCTATTAGGTCGTGACTTGTGAGTTGTGACAGCTTGTTCAGTCTGAAACTCTGAATCATGCGTTCCCTTTCGAAATGAATCAGCAATGCCTGAGGACTAGGTCAGAAAGCAGCTAAGTGATTTAATGGTCCACAAGGCACCCAAAAATCCAAGAGCTGCCTCTTCCTTTCACTCAAAGCAAATAGTCCAAGTTAATGCTTGTGTTCAAGGTCCCGGTACAATGTCTGGCTGGTTTTGTTGCTTTGGTCGAACAGATGGTTTATTAGCGTAATAAAACTTGCTTCATCAATAGTACGTTGATCGAACAGATGGTTCATTGGCGTAATAAAACTTGCCTCGCTATAGATTGGGTACTTCTACAAATTGCATTGATGTTGGTGGGGTTGATTTGCTAGTCCTTCTCATTCCCATGTGCTCCTCTTATATGATTCCTCTAGGCTTCGAGCCATAGCTTTCAAATTATGATTGAAAACCCCTACTTTGTCTTCGTGGGCCAAGGGCGAAGAAACTTATGAAGCACAAGTAATTTTAAACCTTGGATCATTTTCAATCGTTTTGCTTCCTAGCATTATATGTTCATTGGTAGTTCTTTATTTGTTTGCTTTCACAAGGTTTTACGACACGAGATCGACATGGAGAAGAGCTTTTCTACACACGCTGGAGTATTATTGTGTGAGATCAACAGTATGAAAAGTGCGTAATAGTGTCAATAACATTTCTCGATTTTTAGTATGATCGCAATTCAGCTTAATGGTAGCCTTAATTCATGTATATCTTTTGCGAGATTAAGAGCACGTACTCATGTACGTTTTTCCTTACTTCAACTTTAAGTCTATTTTGATTAAGAAGTAAATGATTCTAACCAAGTGATTACTTCTACTTTAATCCGTCATAGGTCGTTTCAATATATTTTAATGTACTATGACAAAAAGCCTTTACTCCAACACATGACAACTTTCAAACAAACACCAATTGAACAAGTCATGCACATCCATGCAGAATTCAAATAAGATACGCTTGAGCTAAAGATAAGATGATAATCATCAACAAATAATAATTATATTCTTAATTTCCTCATCAAGTCGGGCATTCAATGGTTGAACGGAAATATTGTGCATACCTAACCAATTCTAGTTCTAGCTAATCCCTAAAACATACTAATCCTCCTGAACTACTGAAGCACCAACTTTTCAAAGCGAAAAGTAAAGAGAACCAAGCGGAACATCTAAACAAAGAAAATATATAAAAAAAGCCGATTTTTCTTTATTTTATTAATTTCTTTTGGTTTTATGGAAAATTGTTAACTTGTACATTTTGTGAAAATGATGCACTTGATCGAGATGTTATATAATAACTTGATCAAATTGAATTGAGTAGAAAGATAAGCTTTATCATCTAGGAAACGTGTTGCATCTATATTTGAAATTAAGATCTGTACCAAACGTTTCATGGTCCTCTAATATAAAAGTACATATTAGTTTCTTGCAGTCGTAATTTCGTTTCAACATTGGTTTGTATTTTCCTCATCCAAATAATGGTCAAGTTTCCCTGGGCTTCTAGGTTCATGAATCATATGTTTTAACTTGCACATGTGGTTTAGAATACTACAACACCAACAAGAACAATGATTAGCAAAAAA
Organism: Rosa chinensis; assembly: GCF_002994745.2. NCBI lineage: Eukaryota > Viridiplantae > Streptophyta > Magnoliopsida > Rosales > Rosaceae > Rosa > Rosa chinensis. Next base: position 62,453,593 of record NC_037093.1, read on the forward strand.
TTAAAAGAGGTAGCTAGAGATGAGGTCATCAAACAAGAATAACGAGACGAAGTCATGGATTAATAATGTCATAGATCGTCTATCAACAAATAATATGCATGTGTAAAATAATCCCATATATTTACTGTATTAAAATTGACAAGAAGAGTTATATATACCGTATATAATACGCAGAAGACGTGCAAATTTAATTTCCATGCCTCAAAAAGTTGACATAATTAGCCAGATCGACTGTTCATGATTGCAAGAATAAGATCAGAAAGAAAGAAAAAAAAGAGATCCAAATTGGAAACTGATTCGAAAATATTGATGTGACTCACCTACAAGATCAAAGATCGAACACACTGATTCAGCCTCCTGAAACATGTAGACTTCGTTTAATACTAAATATAATATTGACTATGGATTAAGCACGCCTCAGTCTCATCTGTTAGGTTTTTGATCAAATAGTTAATTTGCATTAATCTTGTGTGTACTTCTATTATCCCCATAATTAAACCCTATTTAGTCTTGGATCTGAAGATTAATCTTGGAGTTCCAAATCAAACCCTAAGATGGATCTAGTATATATGCTTTACGTACTAATCGCAAATGCTTTGTCAAAGAAGACCTAAACCGCCCGTTGGTGTAGAATCTGTTTTTCTTTCCAGTTCGTCAGCGCCGAAAGGGACGTAAATTGAACTGACATGCATTATTCATCTTTGCATAATATAAACGGTCTCCAAGCAATTCTGATCCCTTCGTAGACAAGCAATAAGCTTTCTTTGCCAAAATGGGCAAACATAAATGAGGCCAGGGTGCACAACTGCTTGAGCAAAACCAAGCTCGAGGCTTTAGAATATGACAGCCACAGATGCCTAACATATTAAGCAACTAATTAAAGCAATCAAACTTGAGGCGTGGTGTATGGAAATGACAATAAAACTAGTTTGTGATCAGTGCATGTTGTAATGATCGAGTCGGCTTCGAAGTCGTTTTTGATTCTGTTAATTAGTAGTAATGGGTCAGCAAACTACTTGGTTGAATCATTAATTTTCTTAAGAATGAATATACGTACTTTTTGAATATATCCTAAGCTTTTTGAATATATCCTAAGTTAATTCCTGTCGGCTGCTATTTGTCTTACATCCCCTTCAGAAATTCTCATGAATCATTTGAGTAACAAACACGTCGTCCTTAATTAACACTTGATCGAGATTGTGAAACTTTATACATTTTGTGATTAGTCACAATGGTGTAAGAGTGTAAGATATAAAGTAAATGAGTTGGGTAAAGAGGAATTGAAAATCTTAACTAGCAACGACGTACATGCGTAGATAATTAAAACCATAACTATAATTGTCTCACAGTTAATTATATAGGCATATACGCAGTCAATTAAAAATTCGCTACAGATGTCTATCCACAGAATTAAAAACCCTAATTTCATACCTAACACACAAACAATTAAAAACCCTAATCACATTAATTTATTTGTGGAATTAAAAATTAATCACAAACGTATACATACAGACAAATAAAAACTCTAACCGCAAGTGTTTATACGTGGAATTGGAACCTTAACCACACTGCTAGATTATAAGATTTTCTCGACTTAAATATGTTCTAATAAAGCAATTGCATTCATCCCCATTTTTGTAGGCTAGGGTAGGGATTCTTGGGCTCAAGGAACTACCTGACAGACTATTGGTGTGACCTGACGATTACTTAGTTAGGTTTAACATTCTTAAATCAAGTAGACAAAACACGTCCAATATAAAAAAAGTGCAATAGCAGAGGAATATATCTAGCCAAAAGCCCATATTATACCATAAACATATGCATTAAGATCGAAATCAATTAAGACACAAGAATAATCCATGATTACCCACAAAATGCAATCGCTAATAACATACGCACAGAAACATCTCTAACGGCGCCACTAGATCGAGAAGTTGAAGAAGTAAAAGCTTCACCGCCTAACCAGTAGAAGGATAACGACTGAGAGGAAAAAACAAATGATTGAGATATGATTCGAGCTAGATAGGCTGAGTGTTTCAGCTGAAGCTAGCCTCTTTCTTACACGTGCGTTCAAGCGAGTTTCAGAAAGCTTTTCAGAGTTTGCATGAAGATCTCTGTCAATAATGTTAAAGTCGCTGAGGTCCACCTGTGGAGGTATAGAACTACTTTATCCTTCGTCTGGAAATAGCTCTCGATCACTTTTCAATCGCATATATATATCTCTATCGTTCAATTTTTAGGTATATATGAGTAGATCATCTCTGCAAATTTTCAGCAAAATTAATAATCATTAAGGCTGCGCATTCAAAACTGCAATTTACAATTATGAACACGAACGGTTCAGGTTGGACAGATTTGGTTCGTTAATTGATTTAATCTAGTGCGATACCTTAACGATCATCAATTTGACTGAAAATTTGCATAAGTGATCTATACATTAGGACCTACAAACTAAATGGTTGAGATGTGGATATGCAATCGAAAAGTGAGTATATTCAAGGAAATTCTTAGATTTTAAAATCTAAGGAGGTCCTTAGCATAGAAATAATATATATATATATATATATATATATATATATATTAGTCCTTATTATAATGAACTCATCTAATTGTTCTGACTTTTGAGTTTCAACACTGTGAATACTAAGAGCATCTCCAATGGCAATGTCAAAATGCTTGTGTCAAATTCGAATCTGAAGGATGATGTGTCAAATGTCATTTTAACAAAATTTTACTCTCGTAGATATGTCAAATTTAAATATTATTTTACTATTTTTCAAGAGTATATTATATAAGAAAAATGAAGAGAGCTTTTTCTCTATCTTCTTGTTCTCCCTCTCTATCCTCATCCACAGATCGGCATATCCCATTCTGTTTCTACTTTCTTCCTCCATCTTCCTTCCCTTCTTTTTCATCTTCCCGTCATCTTCCTCTATCTTCTTCTCCTTCTGGTTCTCTTCTTTGTCTCCTCCTTTTTCTACTCTTTTGTCTAAATTTCTATCTTGCCCTTTCTATCCATATATTCACAACCATGAATAGAGTTCTACTAGGATGAACTGTTCTTATACTCATTGAGATTGATTGCTTTTTTCCTGCTAGGATGTGAATGATGAATCTAGGTGTTCTAAGATAGTTGTTGTAAGTGGTGATTGTATTTGCTTGGGTTTAAGCAATTGGGTCAAAGAGTTGGTTTGAGCAGCTGCAAAGAACTGGGTTTTCGAAACTTGAATGTATTGTACAAGTTAAGAAGCTTATTGAGATTGGGGAAGTTTGACTTGGCATGGGTTTTCTAAGAACAAAGAGCTTATTGTGTTTAGGGTTGCCACTTGGTTTGGTAATTAATTACCAAACCGATCGAATACCAACCGATGTTTTCGGTTTGGTAAATCGACTTTTTGGTAATCAAGACCGATAAAACTGAAATAAAAAATTACCGAAAAAGTTTGTTTGGGTTTAGTAGATATTGAATCTACCGATTATCTAACTACTCATACATGAATATTAAGAAATAAATATAAAAAATTTCATAATAGTATGAACATTACTACATTAATAGTACATGTATTTTAAGTAATCTGGTCAAAGATTGTTAAATAACTTAGTTTTATTAAAAATGGTTAAAACTTGATGTTATATGTAAAAAAGAAAGCTATAATAAGTAGATCAGTACAAAGTTTATGACTATAAAATTGAAAAACCTAATATTGTTCATTGTAATTTATATTACAAAGAATTAGTTGTTCTTAAGTTGGTAATACCGAATTTGGTAGATATGACTAAAAACTGAAAATTTTGGTTGGTAATTGATAGCTCAATTTTGAAACCGAAAGCTTTGATTTTGAAGTTGGTAATACCTATAACCGATTCGAACAGACAGAGTGACAGCCCTAATTGTGTTTGTTATAATTTCTCACTATAAAGCACAAAGCACCGGGATTGCAAGTGGTCATTGCATTTGAAGGCTGAACTTAGCCTTGCAGATCACACGGGAAGTTTTTCTTTGGTTTGGTTCTGGGTACGAATAGAGAGAGAGAAAGAGAGAGAGAATGAGGGAGAAGGAGAGAGAGAATAAAAAAAGAAAAGACAGAAGAGTTTGGGTTTGTTAATTTTGACAGTAAGAATTAACCAAATTCACGTAGGATTTGACATATCTGCTGGAGTGAATTCTTCTTTCATTTGTTACCGTTGGATATTCCACATAGCAAATGACCAACCATTGGAGATGGTCTAAAAATTGCAATTATTGGAGAAAAATTGCAATTATTTCCGTCGAGAAATACTCAATTCAAATTGCAACTAATATTCTATTCTTAATTCAGTGAAATATAAATCAATTGAAAAATCCGGTAGGTCATTATATTTTCAAACCTATACAAAACAACGGTCTGTCGTGTTTACCAATTCGGTCCCACATACATGCATGCATGTGGGCGGTGGCTCGATCTTTCTCTCTGTGTAATCGTCTCTCCCGGATCACAAGCTGACTACTATATAAAGGTGACAATCTCAGACACACCGCAAAGCAGATAGCAGCAAAGCTTCACAGATGGACCAATCATTCTGAGACCAACAACAGACCAGAACACGAACAAGCCAAGTAGAGAAACAAATCGGATCCCCCATTATGAAGACGTGCCCAACTTCCCATCTCATTCTCTCATTCCTCTTCATATGCACTTTTCTATTCCCCATGACCCACGCCGCCGGCGGCAAATGGCAGCTGCTTGTGAAAAGCGTCGGCATTTCCGCCATGCACATGCAGCTGCTCCACAACGACCGTGTCGTCATGTTCGACCGCACCGACTTCGGAAAATCCAACCTCCCCCTCCCCAACGGAGTCTGCCGCAAGAACCCCAACGACACGGCACTTAAAGTCGACTGCACGGCCCACTCCGCCGAGTACGACGTGGCGTCCAACAAAATCCGTCCTCTGTTTGTGTACTCCGACGTGTGGTGCTCTTCGGGGTCAGTAAACCCCAGCGGAAGTCTAGTCCAGACGGGAGGTTTCAACGACGGAGAGAGACGGGTGAGGGTTTTTGACCCTTGTCCTACTTGTGACTGGAAAGAAATCGAGTTCGGGTTAGTCAACCGGAGATGGTATGCCACCAATCATATTCTGCCAGATGGACGGCAGATAATCATCGGCGGACGGGGGGAGTTCAACTACGAGTTTTACCCCAAAAGTGGAGGCTCAATGAAAGCGCACAGTTTACCTTTTCTTGCTGAGACAAGTGACGGCAGCGCCTTAGAGAACAATCTCTACCCTTTTGTCTTTCTCAACCTTGACGGCAATCTTTTTATTTTTGCCAACAATAGAGCCATATTGTACGACTATGTTGCTGGTAAAACAGTGAAGACGTACCCCACAATACCCGGTGGAGACCCAAGGTCGTATCCGAGCAGCGGTTCAGCGGTGTTGCTACCTCTCAAGACTTCAAAAGGTCAGGCTGTGGCAGCTGAGGTTCTGGTTTGCGGTGGAGCTCCCAAAGGCTCTTATGTTAAAGCCGAAAGCGAAACTTTCGTCCCAGCGTTGAAGACATGCGCTCGGATCAAGATAACCGACCCGAAGCCGCAGTGGGTTGTGGAGAACATGCCTCTAGCTAGAGTCATGGGTGACATGACGTTACTAGCCAACGGTGACGTTCTAATTATCAACGGTGCCGGATCAGGTACGGCGGGGTGGGAGCTCGGGAGGAACCCGGTACTGAATCCGGTTGTTTACAAACCCGATAATGCGGTCGGGTCACGGTTCGAGCAACAAAACCCGAGCACCATACCACGCATGTACCATTCCACTGCAATACTGCTACGTGATGGTAGAGTGCTTGTTGGAGGTAGTAACCCTCATATTCGTTACGAGTTCTCAAACGTGCTTTTTCCAACCGAACTTGCTCTAGAAGCATTCTCTCCTAATTACTTGGACTCGCAATTTGCAAGTATACGTCCGAGCATCTATTCACCTCAGTCAAAAGTTACGGTCGGTTACGGCCAGAAGCTAGCCGTTCGATTTTCGATAACGGGGAGAATATTACTGAACTCGGTGTCTGTTACAATGGTGTCACCTTCATTTACTACGCATTCGTTCTCGATGAACCAGAGGCTAGTGGTTCTTGCTTCCGAGAATGTTAGAGCATTGGGGAACTCGAAGTTTGAAGTTCAGGTTACGACGCCGGCTTCAGTTAATCTTGCACCGTCCGGATATTATCTTGTATATGTGGTTCATCAGCAGATTCCAAGTGACGGTATCTGGGTCAAGATCCAGTAATATATTACTATAAGTTATATCTCTTTAGGTACAGTTGCTTTCTCAGTTTTTTGTCATCGCATTCAGTATATAGTCATTCGATTCTTACAGTAATTACAAGTTGTATTAACTGTACGTATCAAAGATTTGGATACAGTATACAGCACGTGAATCTGAATAAAGTGGGCAGGATTAATTCGTTTCCTTCATAATTCTTGTCAATAATTTCATGGTTTGATCTAAAAAAAATATATATATATATATATATATATATATATATATATATACAGATCCTATCCATAGCGGAGCTCCGCTTTAAAAATTAACGTGTGAAGTTCGAGTTTTGGGTCACTTTTCGGTCGCATATCCACATCTCGACCGTTCAGTTTTTAGGTACTAGTGTATGGATCATCTCTGCAAATTTTCAGCCAAATTGATGATCGTTAAGGTATCTAACTCGCTTAAATCAATGGACGGACTGAATCTGTCAACCTGAACCGTACTAGCTTTAAGGAAGTTATCAATGCCTTAACGATCATCATTTTGGCTGAAAATTTGCAGAGATGATCTATACACTAGTATCTAAAAACTGAACGGTCGAGATGTGGATATGCGACCGAAAAGTGACCCAAAACTTGAACTTCACACGTTAATTTCAAAGCGGAGCTCCGCTCTGGATAGGATCTGTATATATATATATATATATATATATATATATATAATATAGACACATACGTCTGAATAACTATTATCCCTAACTTGAATGATTTCGTGAGGTTTTTAAATAATACATGCAAGTTTTACTATACCAATATATAGTTCAATATCTTGGCACTAGTGACACATACACCAACTCCAAATTTGGATTCGGAAAATACGCTTTAAAAATAACCTACTGATTACTAAATGGGTATTGAATTTATAAATTAAAAAACCCACGCTTTTAGAACATGTAATCATAAAGAACCACGATGTAAGAGGTTGCTAATCACAAATTGCAATCAGTATGAAGTGTTAATGTACGTTATTAGTTTAACTTTCCTTCTCTTTTACCATTAAAATTAACTGGTATTGTTGTTGTTGCATAAGTTTATAGACGATTAATCAATCAAGATCCTCGACATGCATATAATTTTAACTTGTTATAAAACTAAACATTATATATGCCAAATGGTGCACGTATAGATAGCGCAGTTAAAGAAGAATATGTCCATGTCCAGGGAAGCTTCTTCGATGGTGAAATATATGGTTTTCATAATTTTTGACCTAGTTCATGCATTAACTTTTTGGGTACGTAATTCCCTTTTTTTGCATTGAATATTTCATTAGTCATGAACAACTGGCTCACCATCAAAACCAATGTAACTTTTTTCTCTGATATTATGGCCGTCTAGTATTTGTTAGAAAGATGAAGGCTAAGACTGCAATAAGAGTCACTTTCCTAGTCAGTTTTGGCTCCTATTGATCAATATGTCACTTTCAAAATTTGTTAACACCCTAAACTGTTACGACTTGATCAGCTCTCTATTCTACGCGAAGTGTACGCATCATTACGTATGTCCAAAAGGAAATAAATACTATCCCCTCAACCTCAAGTGGCATGGGAATGGATAACCAGTTCCTAGTTCCTATTATGCCTGCACTTTTGTACATACGTAAGATGAATCGTTCACAAGATATTATCGCCGGAAACAACCATGTACTCGAGTCTTTTTGGGACTACATCCGTCATATGGTAGACAAAACTGTTTTATTTGTTAGTGGACAAGTGTGACGCTACTGTATGCTGGTTACCACTACACATGACTTTCATGTGAATAATAAGAAACTAAATAAGTCTGTCTTCAATTTGCCAGAGCTGATAGATAATAGAGGGAGGGGATTTGGCTTATTAGAGTGGAGATGGTTAATAAAGAATACGGCGGCCATTTTAGAACATGCATGATTAAGTTGTCAATTTCGAAAAGTAGAAGGGAGCAGATAGAGCTTTGGTGTGCTGGGAAGGATGGCTTCTTGTGTGTCACTGACTCACGGGTTGTGCTTATTGAGTTGAGGCCTTGTCAATCAAGATCCAAAAGATCACGGGTCTCTCTGTGAGCATTTGGGCCAGGCTAACCCCTTCATAAAGTACTACCCGATTAAACCACCTCTCATCTTCCCCAATAGGTGACATCTAAATGTTCCCTACTTGGTTAAAGTTTGGCTATTTAAGGCTGCAATAGCTTAGCTTTTCGTCACAAGTTCACGTTGAGATAAGATTCTACTCTTCTTTTTCGATATTAAAACAAACAAACCAAAGAAAACTATAAACAAAAATTCCCGGGCATCCCTCCCGGCTCCCCTTGTTGATCTATCAGCTACACGTCCGGGAAGAGAATGTACCCAACACTTATCAGAAGAACACAAATGATTCTGATAAGTAATTTGATCTACTACAAAATCTGCTTTCTAAATACATGCGAGAAAGAAATTTGAGTAAACTATCTTGGTAGAAGGTGAATATTTTGAACAATGACATAAATGCGCTAAGAAGTTAAATAAGTGCGAGAAAGAAATTTGAGTAACCTATTTTGATAGAAGGTGAATATCTTGAACAATGACATAAATGTGCCAAGAAGTTGAACAAGATTTTAATTTGGTAATATTATTGTCTTAGACTAGTTAGTTTGAAAATAACGTGAGGAGTTGGGGATTTTGATTAGGACTAATCAAACCCCTTTAAATATGAGCTTTTTACCAATAACTACAAAATGACACTATTATTTACCAATAGCAGACTCCAAAATTAATGGCCCGTGCGGCCAACAACTGTAGCAGCCTGTTAGCCCATAGTAAAGAAAAACACTCCAAGATTGATAAAATTACGAAACATGCCACTCAGACTCTAACAAACCATTTCTCCCAAAATCAATCAGATCCAAAATTGAAACCGTCCCAAAATCAAAATCTTCTGGCGAATCCAGGCGGCGAAGCTAGCTACGAAGAGGAACTGCTGAGGGTTAGTAGTATACTGACCACCAAAACGAAACCCCAGGTCTCTTCCGACGAGGCCCTATCCAATTCCGAGGAGGAGGAGCCGATTGAAGACGAAGAGGACGAGGAAGAACTCGAGGCCGTCGCTTGCTCCGCCGACTCCGAGGACAAGACTATTGGGGCCAGTACGAATCAAAGGTATTTTTTCGTCTTAACATAATCAGAGCACCACAACCTTCTTCTCCATCTCTCTCTTCCACACACAGACACTTCCCACCTCTACATCTCCTCCTCCTGAATCAGTTGGACGAGTTCTAAGTTTTTACAGACGATTATTCCTTTTTTGATGCTGCTGTTCTTTTGTTGATGAGGCAAAGAAGACCTTTGCTTCAATTTTAAGGCTTGGTGAGTATTTGTGGTTTGAGAGCAGGAAGTGGTGAGTATTTGAATTGATTTTATGGTTGAATTAGTTGAATGTATTTCGAATGCGATTGTTTAGCCTAGAATGTGCCCATTGAGTTTGTTGTTAATTTCGATTGTTTTGGTGTTAGTTGATATCTGTGGAATATATGATTCGGTTTATGCTTAGCTTTGGTTTATGCAAATAGAGAGCAATGCATGTAATTGGATTTTCTCTTTTAATCTGCAATGACATCAGTTATTCATTTTTTTTTTTCGTTTAGTTCACAAGCCTACTGGGGGTCAGTATACTACTGGGGGTCGGTATTCTACTGAGAGTCAGTATACTACTAGGGGTCAGTATGCTACTGAGGGTCAGACCTCCACTAGAATCAGAGCTCCGATGTGCTCTTGCGGCTTCAATGACGCAGAGGTTGAACCAGTTTTGAAAATCACGATAGCCTTGTGGTCTGAAGCCTTCTATCTATTTAGAAGTCAGTTGAGGTTACTTTGGTAATTTTCTCATGAACAGAACAATTAAAAAAAAGCATGAAAATGGCCGCATGGGCTTGGACCTTGCCCAAGGTTCAGCTACAGTACCGCAAGGGAACTAGCAAAAAACAGGCCTTCTATTGGTAATAAATGGGATGAGATTGTAGCTATTGGTAATTTGTTTTTTAAATATAACAAAAAAAGAAGAAGAAAGAAGCCTAGTTTGAAATTCTTAAAGCTAGCAAACGTCTTGGGCAAGAACTTCCAATTTATTTGGTTAATCTATATTTACTTTGGTAACTTTCACTTTGGTTAACACCATTATTAGAGACGGTTTAACGGTGAATATGTTGGGTAGGTGTCACATATTTTGGACTGGGCGATTCCAAGTGAACGTTTGGTTGACCGTCTCATTACAATCCAACATGGTTGGGTAGGTGTCACGTATATTGGCTTGGGCTATTCAATTTAGTCATACATGGTTGGGTTGTGTCCCCATAATGGGCTCAGTATATGAACGCAAATGGGTTTCCAAAACAAGTTTTTTTTTTTTTTTTTTGTGAGAATAAAACATTTCTTTTTTCTTTTTGTCTTTTTGAAAGGAGAACGCTTGATTTATATTCTTTGGGTCCGTCAGACGGTATTTTCATCAAGACGTCAACAGAATCGTCTCCTGTATCTCCAAGCAGCTAGCCCTAGCTTATCGAACATTCAGACATAAAATCTCCATGCAAAACACTAGCTGGTGAAGTCCTTGTCGCCTTTCTTCTGTCCTTTATCCATCAAAGTCTCAATTCGTTCTCGACCACTAGCTAAACCACCTGAATCATTGTTTGTATCACTCATAACTTTCCCCAATTCGATCAAGAAACAAAACAAACAACAAAGTCTGGAATATCGAACTTTATAAACATGCGTTACTTTGTTAGTTACATAGAAAATAAGCATCACAGTATTATTAGTGCCATGCAACTATCAATCACAAGGGGATGGAGGTCAATCTATAATTTCTGATCTATAGACGGTAGCATGTGCAGACCAGCAAAGAAATGATGTAACTCAGAGGCTATCTAGCTCGGGCGCGCGTATGGTATTTAATTGTCTCTAGCAGTTATCCTATCCGAATTTAAAACAATGATGATTTTTTTATAAACAAAAACCTTTCGATCCAATATATGAGGCCTACCAATTTGCCATGCACGTTGTTAGACCATAATTTACATATATATATATATGTGTGTGTGTGTGTGTGTGTGTGAATGTTTAGAATCGGTGACTCTAATTAACGATAAATAGAGAGAGAGAGACACACACACACACACGAGAAGTATAGTGGTTCGTCTCCGCCTTAGCAGGAGACTACGTCCACTTGAATATTGTACTATGTGTGTTTGGGCCTTGCGGCTCAAGAGGATTACAAAGTGTGTAATGGGGTGGATGTTTAAGTGGGAGGAGGCATTCCTTTTATAGGTGAAGGAAGCCATCTCCTTTACATTTTCTTAGATGTGGGATGTAATAATCACTATTCTAGTCTAGGAAGCCTAGTTGTGAGGGCATGTTGGCAAGGCCGTATTTGCTGCTTCAGGATACCGTAGCGTAGCTTGAACATAGGGCTACAAGATGCAAGTAGTGGTTGGATCCCATGAGGGTGTTGTTTATGCTTGGTGAGATAGCAAACTATCCATGCATAGTGAGAGGTATCTACAATATGCATTTCTCTAAATGTTAAATTTAACTTGTTTTTGAGTCTATTTTAGTTTTCACTAAATCATTTTCTTATTTATCTAGGAATATTGCAAGAGTGAAGAAAATATCAATTTTGGGCTTTGATTGAGGTTGAGAATTGGAGCTAGGAAGAATGACGGTCAAATGTAGAGAAAAATGTTAAATTTCAAATTCAGGCAAACCACCACAAGTAGCGGTGCACCACCACTCACTGTGATGCCATGTATTTTTCAGTCATATTCATGGAGGAGCAAAGATGATGAGTACCATAGCATCTATTCAATTACATTTATTTACCATCATTCTATCTTAACCAAATTCCAAATTACCTTTTGGTTCCAATTACTCCTTAATACCCAAAAGTCCATTATCTTCATTACTTCCACTATCATACTCCACCTTCATACTACTACCATCATCATTACTTATAGAGAAAAATTCAGCTACCGTCCCTAAACTATGCTGCCAAGGCCAATTTGATACCTGAACTCTCAAAAGTATCAATGTGATACCCAAAGATGTATTTTGACATCAACGTGATACTTCCATCAAAAATCTCTGACGGAGCCGTCTGTTTGCTGACGTGGCAAGCACGTGGGTCCCATGTAATATTTTTATCAAGGGTAAAATTGTCTTTCTTTACTAATTAATTAAAAAAATAAAAAAAATTAAATAAAAATAAAAATAAAAACAGATCGATCTCCTCTCTCTCTCTCTCTCTCTCTCTTCCTCCGTCTTCTCCTTTTTCTTCCCTTTCTCTCTCTGAATCCACGGCCGCCATGGGTTTACTCATCTGTGCCTCCTCTTCTTCGCCGGAACCTGATTCGCAATGCCGGAATATCCTCAGAAGCCCTCCTCTTCATCCTCCTCGGCGTCCACCGCTTAGATCAACTCCGATCTGGACGAGCTTGTCGAGAAGGCCCTGCTCTTGCAGACTCTCGAAGAGGTCGTCGGCCGCCACAACATCACCATCTTCGCTCCCCGAAACGACGCCGTCAACCGCGACCTCGAACTCGGCAACCTGAAAGCTCTACTTGCTTGAACCGGCGAACCTCAAATTGCTCCAGAAGCTCCGTCCGCCGGGAGTTGAGTTCGAGGGACATGGATTTGTAGAAGGAATTGGAGAGGATGACGACAGCGTTGGTGATGGTTTGGGCGAAGGAGAAGGAGAGGAGAGGGAGCTTGGTGATTTCTGGGATTGATTTTGGGTTGGATTTCTGGGTTCAAGGCTTCAAGCTCGGTTATTCTTCAACCTCAAAGCTTGGTGATTCTTCATTCTTCAAGCTCGATTTCTGGGTTCAATTGGTGATTCTTCAAGCTCGATTTCTGGGTTTTGGATTCGGTGTTTCTGCAAGCTCGGTGAGTCTTGGTAAGTTGCTGGGCATTGAGTGATTTCACTGATTTGAGTCATAATTGAAGTGATTTTGGCATTCTGCAAGCTCGGTGAATGTTATAAACTTAATTGAATTGTAGTTGTGTATCTCATACTCAAGTTTTGGATTTTGGACTGTGGTGTTTCTGATTCATGATTGTTGGAGCTGTTTTGGACTTTGCTTACTGCATTATTTTGAGATGATGATATTTGGTCTCTGTATCTATTTTGGATGGGAATTGAATTAGTTGATTAATTGAATTGCATCTGTTTTGGGCTCTGTGAATGGGAATTGAATCAATTGATTCATCTATTTTGCATGATTAGTGATTGATTACTGCCTATACTCAGTTCTTAATTATGCTATGTTATGGACTTTTTGAGTTTTTGGTAATTCATTTAAGTTTTGAATTAGGCTCAGTTTTGGTAAACTGAATTGCATATATAGGAGGCCCTTGAAGAAGAAGCAGAAGCCATTTTTGTTTGATTTCTTGCGCGGAGGAGAAGGAGCGGAGCTTGCGGTGGTTTGGCTAGAATAAAATCCAAGAAGAAAAAAAAGAAATGAAAAAAAAAAAATGAATTAACAAAAAAAAGGGTAAATTGGTCATTTCACTTTTTTGGGGGCCCATGTGTTTGCCACGTCAGCAAACAGACGGCTCCGTTATATATTTTTGACGGAAGTATCACATTGATGCCAATATAGATCTTTGGGTATCACATTGATACTTTTGAGAGTTCGGGGTATCAAATTGGCCTTGGCAGCATAGTTTAGGGATGTGGACTGAAATTTTCTCTTACTTATACTATCATACTCCATCTCCATACTACCACTATAATCATTATTTCCACTATCATAATTACTTTCACTATGATACTCCGCCTCCATATTACCACTATATATCATTATTACTTCTATATTCATAATTACTTCCACTATTATACTCTACCTCCATACTACCACTATCATCATTTTACTCATTTTTCTCTTCTCTATATAAGCATCCATTCATTACACTCTAAACTATCACCATACCACACCATTACATCTTCTTTCTCTCCATCTCCTCCACAAAACCTTCATTTTCACCTCCCAAAATCCAAAATCCAAACTCATAATACTCATATTATACTACTCTATCTCCTCCATCACCACCATCATTTCTTATCCTTTACCTCCATTAACACCACCACTACTACATCATTTCTCCACTCTCTTTTCTATCATCATTTTCTCCATCAACTCCACCTATTCACACAATACATAATACAAGCTTCACTATCTTTTATCATCAAGTCTTCAAGAGCAAGAAGGAGAGGGAATCACTACCACCACCATCACCACCAAAACGTGAGCTTGGGGACCATCCGACACACCACTAAGCCAACTCTATCCCTTTTACTCTAGATTATATTTTGGTGTTTAATTTGATTATGAAGTTAGTATATGTAATCATGAGTGAGTAGTACTTTTTCTTGTATGAATTGATGTTATAATATGATGTGATGCAATTTTCTTTAACTGGCCTACATGCTAGTTCAAGAGTTGAATGCATATACTTAGACTTTATCACTTTGAGTATGTGTGTTTTGTTATGTCATGATATAATTTTTAGAGATTGGTAACCTTTGAATGTTAAAGCATGAAAGCACACTACGTGTGCATGTAGGGGTTGTGAATTACAATCACTTAGAGATAAACTTGGTTGGTTTGCATGATTTCTTCATCTCAAAACTTTATGCACTTAGGGTAATGCACTAGATACCTAACCGGATTGAAATGCATCACTTAAGTAGTTAAGTACTACACCCGAGAGGGGTTGCTTGATATCACAAAAGGAGCATGTCCCTTGTTATACCCGAGAGGGATGCAAGGAGAGAAATTGGTTAATTGATTTAACATCATTCATATTGAAATGCATTAATACTTCCAAGGGAGGTTAGTGGTAGACAATCTAAATCATAACTTTCATCCATTTGATCACTAGTTTAGTTTAGAGTAATTTAATTTAGGGCTAATTACTGTTTAGTACCTTGTGGTTTTAGTCCAACATCAATTCAGTCCCTCGACTTTCAATTTCATCAAAAACACCCCTGTAATATCATTTTCTCGTCCAATAGGTCCCTCCGTCGGGATTCCGTCAATTTCAGCCGTTAACTGCTGACGTGGCAGTCCAACTCAGCAAAAGTGGGACCCACATGAAAGTCAAATACCGAAAATCACCCTGACCGACAAGATATGAAAAAATCTAAAATAAACTCCAAATTTTGGGGTTAGGGAGATTCGAACCCAAACCCCCTTGCATGCAAAGCAAAAGTCCCAACCACCATGCCACTTGCACGACATTAATACATATCAAACAACATAATATATATATCTGTATACCCAACAAGATATGAAAATATCCAAAATAAACCCCAAATTTTTGAGTTAGGGAGATTCGAACCCAGACCACTATGCATGCAAAGCAAAGCCCCAACCACCATGCCACTTGCACAACATTGATACATTGATATATGGCAAACAACATAATATATATATCTGTATATGTCAACAAAATCTGGGATTTATTTGATATATTATGTCAACATGTATATATATATATATATATTATTGTATATTATATATATATATATATTATATTATAATATATATATTGACATAATATATAATATAATTTATTTTATATATTATGTCAACATGTATATATATATATATATATATATATATATATTATGTTGACATAATATATAAAATAAATCTTAGATTTTGTTGACATATACAGATATATATATATTATGTTGTTTGTCATATATCAATGTTGTGCAAGTGGCATGGTGGTTGGGCCTTGGCTTTGCATGCATGGTGGTCTGGGTTCGAATCTCCCTAACCCCAAAATTTGGGGCTTATTTTGGATATTTCCATATCTTGTTGGGTATACAGATATATATATTATGTTATTTGATATGTATTAATGTCGTGCAAGTGGCATGGTGTGATGGTGGTTGGGACTTTTGCTTTGCATGCAAGGGGTTTGGGTTCGAATCTCCCTTGGCCAGGGTCATTTTTGGTATTTGACTTTCATGTGGGTCCCACTTTTGCTGAGTTGGACTGCCACGTCAGCAGTTAACGATTGAAATTGACGGAATCCCGACGGAGGGACCTATTGGACGAGAAAATGATATTACAGGGGTGTTTTTGATGAAATTGAAAGTCGAGGGACTGAATTGATGTTGGACTAAAACCACAGGGTACTAAACAGTAATTAGCCCTTTAATTTACATTTGAGCATCTAGTTATTTTCAACTCAAAACTACATTCAAAAACCTAAATCAAATCTGTTAACATGTGTGACCGAGGGGTCTTGTTAATGTTAGAATAAGAAAGGTTAGTGTTAGCTTGAACATGAGAAATATAGTGGTTCACCTCCCGCCTTAGCGGGAGATTACGTCCACTTGAAAGCTTTAACTAGTGTTTGGGCCTTGAGGCCCAACAAGATTACAAGATGTTGTAATGGGATGGTCTCTAAGTGGGAGGAGGGGTCCCTTTTATAGGTAAGGGAGCCCCTTTCCTTTACATTTTCTTCTGTGTGGGACTAAGAGTCCTTAGTCTAATGTAGAAAGCATGTTGTGGAGGCATATTGGCAAGATCGGGAAGGTTGCTTCCCAGCGAGGTCTTGCCTCTTCCGACTACCACGAGGTAGGTTGTATGTCGGGCTACGGTGTCATGTCATGGTTGGGCCCCACCATGGCTTGTGGGCCCCCTAGGAGGGTGTTACTTATGCTTGGTGAGATAGCAAATTAGTCATACTAGTGAGAGGTATCTACAAGTCCCCGAAGTCCCCAAGTAAGAGAAGCTTCTTGATTGGGGAGTTATACACATGATGTCATCAAGCATAAGTGACGTCCAGGCGGTGACGAGCCCCTACAAGTCCCCAAACTCCGTAAGTAAGAAGGGAGTCTTCAACTTGTAAAACAAATATAGGAACATGCGCATATAGAATGCTTGTTGTTTTGGGCAACGTATGTCAGTTGCATTGATATGCATTGACATATACGAATGTACAAGGTGCATGATACATATTGATGTATATGTGTGAATGACGCCGAGTATGATCGATTATGACGTATAAACTTGAGAATGCGTATGGTTGTGTGAATATATCACGAATAAGCACATGAATTGCATATGATGCGCGCAGTGCTCGCAAGAGAATGAACGAGGTCGAGTTGACGAGGTTACGCTGGGTGTAAGTTGCATGAGTGCCATGAAGGCAAGCGTTTGAAACTCATGAACGATGAATACGCGAACGCTTGTGTTTTTTTTTGTTTTCGCTCGTATTAATGGAATGCGAAAAGAATTCGATTTGTTGCAAACGTCAAATGGTAGAAGAGTTCAATATTCCATTAATATGTATTATGTTGGGAAATCGTGAGTGTGAAGCTCGGGATTGCCTGGAAGGCAAAAGCGTGAAAGTTCGAGGGTGCCGGGGAGGCGTGAAAGTGAAAGCTCGGGGATGCCGGGAAGGCATGAGCGTGAAGTTCGGGGATGTCGGGAAGGCATGAGCATTAGATCTCGGGGATGTCGGGAGGCATGAGCATGAGAGCTCAGGGAAAGCATGAGCGTTAGAGCTCGGGGATGTTGGGAAGGCAAGATCGTGAGATCTC
This sequence comes from Rosa chinensis, assembly GCF_002994745.2. Classification (NCBI taxonomy): domain Eukaryota; kingdom Viridiplantae; phylum Streptophyta; class Magnoliopsida; order Rosales; family Rosaceae; genus Rosa; species Rosa chinensis. Next base: position 62,471,463 of record NC_037093.1, read on the forward strand.
GGGGATGCCGGGAAGGCATGAGCATTAGAGCTTGGGGATGTCAGGAAGGCAAGAACGTGAAGCTCGAGGATGCCATGAGGCATTAACAGGTAGCTTGAAGGTGATGCCCTAAGGCATGAGCGTAATCGTTGCTAACTATGTTGGGCTGTATGTGCAAGTTCCTGAAGTCCCCAGTCAAAGAAGGCTTTCTTGTGGGGTTGATACCAAATCAAGTATAATTACTGCAAGTGCAATGTCCATCTAGAATTTATCGGAGCGAAAGCTTATGCCCTTTCGGGTGGGCCCCTACTAGGCCCTCCAAGGAGTCCCCCACTCCTGGCTATAGACCTCCGTATGGTCGGAGGCGAACCTAATCTTTGATACCCAAGTGTTGGGGGTTAACAATGGCTGCAGTGGGCTGCGTTAACCGGTCTCTTTACTCTTTCTCGGAGGAGAAAAACTTGACTGCAAGCCGCGTAGCGGTCATTGTCATCATGAGGCATTGCCTTACACCTTGGCGGTTGGTCATCGACCATAGACTCGTGGAGTCTGAGACCAGTTTAGGTCTCTTTCCCGTGGGGAGAGTTTGACAAAGTATGGTGCCCGGAGGCTAGGCCATATGTTTACATATAGAGTACATGTAAAGTTTGTAATTGTATGAACAATGACAAATAAGTATAGCAATATATGGATCTTATGGCCATGTAACATGCATATTAGATAGTTGCAAGTGTGATGGGTGTCCATATAAGATTTTAGGCATAGCTCCCGATGAATGCTATTAAGCATTGTGAACCTAGAGCTTAACTAAAGCATGTTGGATATGTTTGAGTGAGTTAAATTGTGTTTGAGCAAGTTGGGTGTAGTTGAGCGGGTAGACGCTGTGCGAGCATGCGGGGCGTGGCCATGCTCAATACCCAAGCGAGTCGTAACCCAAGCAAGTCGTTATCTGAGCATGTTTAATTAAGTCATAAGTGTCACAAGCTTCTAGATGTGGCATAGTTTGTTTAAGTGAGTGTCACATTAAATTGATTTAAGCATGACATATGTATAGCATGTACTTGTAGTAAAGTTACTAATAATATTTTTGCATTGTTGTAAACATGCTTAAGGATTATGGAGACATTTGAAGCATGGCTTTGAGCATAGTAGATGTACTACTTAAATTAATATATGGTGTAAGCATACTTTAAAAGTCATTTGAAATATATGGAGCATGACATTGGCATGACAATAGCTCTAATGCAAGAGCGTAAAGAAGGAGATATGGTTACTTATCTTATGTTGATTTGGAGTGGGTTGGAGTTGGAGTTGGAATTGATATAAGTACCCAAATCATGTTGGAGTTATCCAAGCATGACGCTCCATTGCTCCGGCGAAGCACCTTAGTAGAAGGATGATGATTTCGTTATTTGGAGAGGTGATTGATGATTCTATCTATTTCAAACAAGATAGGTGATTAGTACATGGGTATGTAAAATCAACACTAGTATCTTGCATATGTACTTTGATAAAATAGATTTTTTTTTTTTTTGAATATATGTATCAAGTAAGCGAAGTGTACAACTGGTACAAGCAATGTACTGATGTTGTATCTGATATAGTGGTTGTGTGCGTAGCAGAGTCTGTATGCATGACACAGTAGCTATGTTTAATAAATGTACATGCCCGTGACAGAATAACCATGTGCCAATTAAGGAAATATATAGGAAATAGACATGCTGATGATGACGAACACGTACATCCCATTTGAACATTAATGTGTCAATGAAACATGGAGGTTTCAGTGAGCTACCATGCTTGACAAAATGAAAAAGCCTGTACATATAAATGTTTATTTGTATGGCATGCAGCAAATTATGGCTTGCAGTAATATATGGGACAAAGTATGAGTACAGCTAGCAGATTATGCATGAGGGACATGTGTAAAGCATAGATATATGTGGCCCTTGCATAGATGGACTAAGCATCAGGGTGTATTATGCTACTAATAAGTGATAAGCTCTTGCCCCATTCCCAATTAGATGGACATGCATCCAATGAAAGCGTGCGATACATATATATTTATGTGTGTGTTTGCATATTAATGTAGCAATTCCAACACTTAATTAAGACATAGCACATGTTATGGTTAGATGGTTGCACCTAGCAATTTCAACACTTAATTGAAACATGGTCACATGTGCCTAGAGTCTCAATAGATAGCTTGCGCTGCGTCTCTACTCTATATACAAGTGGCCATCATAATTTAGTCATGCTTTGGTTTGATAAACTTGCTATGTGGCGCAAACCATGGCCAAGTGATACTTGGATTAAATAAGAAGTAAGAGGTGACATAGTTCTTGAATTAGCATATTTGACTGTTGTAGGAGCTCGAAGCCATGGTTAAAGAACGGTGCGAGAATGATCTACATTTCAGTGTTTTGACAGAGGCAACTTGGTGGTTCGATTTGGATCGACTTCTCAACACCCAGAGTAAAGTGAGTTCCTCAACATCTGAGATGGTTGGGTCTGAGTAATGCATAAGCTGATCATGGTGTCCAGATCAGATTTGGATTGTGTCCGTCAACTGGGCTTGTCGTTGGCGGTGGCACTTGGCAGATGGTGCTTGCCTGATGATTGCTGACGGATGATTTTCCAGCAAAGGTTGTCCAGCGGAGGATGGCTAGCAGAGTTTTGGAACTCAGCAGGGGCTTGGAGCTTAGCGGAGGGTCAGTGCCCAACAGAGGCTTAGTGCTCAGCGGAGACTCGGCAGCTGCGGTGATGATTAGCGGAGGCTACCCAACGGTTGATTACTAGTGTCTAGCGGTCGCGGGGCTTGAGTTGGCCATTGGCGCTAACGGTTGGCGCTGACCAAAGGTTTGTGTTCGACGCTTTGAAGCTTCAAAAAATTTTGCCGTTTGACGCTGTTGTGCTCGCGCTTGTTGACGGTGACGACCTCATTAAGGATGTAGCCAATTCTAATGATGATAAAAGGGCGTTGTGGCGGATTATTTCTCTGGGTGCCCAGAGTAATCTTTTGGGTGCTGATGATGGCTGAGCGGTTATGAACTCTCTTGGGTGCCCGGTGATTTGACTCGTTCAAGAGATTGATAGAATGGGTCTTGGAGGTGCTTTGTTGAACCGACGCTTGGCTCTAATTGTCATTCGATTGAGTTTCTTGACTTGATGTTGGTGCTGACGCTAAACGAAAAGATGCGTCAAGGTTCTGATGATGATCGAAAAAAGATGGGCGCAGCTTTGCTTGGTTTGGCGAAAGCTAGTGATCTGGCGGTCGCTGGCTCTAGTGGGCGCTGGTTTGTGTTATACGAGCTCTGGCTGCTAGCCTCGCTTGGCACTTGCGGTGGTGTTGGCCTCTAGGCGCACTGGTGGTTGACGATGATCATACTTTCCTTGGCGATTGACGCTGATTGAGAGTTGCTATGGTGCCCAGACAAAGTTTATGGGTCTAGAGAGAAATCGCAATCAAGGGAGATTGGTGCATTAGCTTTGTTTTCTGGGTGTGCACAAGGTTGGATTGCAGGTCAGTGGTGCATCATTGTGCTTGGTGCAAGAGTTGGCGTCTCTAGCGCTCGCTAGGCGGAGGCATGTGAGGCGTTAGCCTCGCTAGGAGTCGAGCAAAGCAATGAGTTGGTGCTGACGAGCGTTAGCTTCATGTGATCGAAGCTTGGCAATGGCGCCTAGTGGGTGGTGTTTGGCAGAGAGGGTTGCCTGGTGCTGGTTTTGCTTGGCTTGCAGCTAAACGATAGCCTCGCTAGTGAGAATTTTTTTTTTTTTAAGTGGTGCATCGTTGACTAGCCTTGATTGGAGTTGACCAGCCCTTAGTTGGCGTTGACTAGCCTTGACTTGGGGCTTGACGCCTTGCACTGGGAGCCAAAGATGATCCGAGAAGATTGAGAATGCGTTAATCAAAGAAGAGGATGCCCAATGATCAATTTTGACAACTCAAAGAAGAAAAGAAAAAAATTCTTGAACTCTGTTAAGCTGACTTAACGCATGGTAAGTGACGAATCCATTATATCGGCTTTCCACAGACGGCGCCAATGTTAACATGTGTGACCGAGGGGTCTTGTTAACATTAGAGAAAGAAAGGTTATTGTTCGCTTGAACACGAGAAATATAGTGGTTCACCTCCCGCCTTAGCGAGAGACTACGTCCACTTGAAAGCTTTAACTAGTGTTTGGGCCTTGCGGCCAAGATGTTGTAATGGGATGGTCTCTACGTGGGAGGAGGGGTCCCTTTTATAGGTAAGAGAGCCCCTCTCCTTTACATTTTCTTCTATGCGGGACTAAGAGTTCTTATTCTAATGTAGAAAGCATGTTGTAGAGGCATATTGACAAGGCCAAGAAGGTTGCTTCCCGAGGAGGTCTTGGCGGCTTCCGACTACCACGAGGTAGGTTGTATGTCGGGCTACGGTGTGCATGTCGTGGTTGGACCCCACCATGTCTTGTGGGCCCCCTAGGAGGGTGTTACTTATGCTTTGTGAGATAGAAAATTAGTAATGCTAGTGAGAGGTATCTACAAAATCACTACTCCATTTTGCACATACTCACCATGAGCCTAAATTTTCTTGTGCTTCTAGGTTCGTAATTGTACATTTGCATATTTGATTTGAGCGTTTTTTCGTTCGCCTATCGCGTAACAATCAACACGGTCATCAAATATGGGAAGTATTTACGTCTCGGTTTATCGTACCTCGGGGATTACTAGCCAGCTAAGAATCCTATGGTTCTATGTCACCGAAAATCACTTGCACAAACAAATAAAAATAGAAAAAATGCTAAACAAGGCACCGAGCCTCATTCAAGCATGACTTTGCATCACACAAAGTCACATAGACGGCTTTGCACCAAGCAAGGCCTAGATAGGGCCGTGAAACACACAAAAATGCTTGTAATGTTCACGCCTACATGGATTTACAAATGAATGGTAGTGGGAAAGTCACAATGTTTTCGGATTTTCATAAATGATAAATAAACTAACTAACTACGACATAAAAATAAGATAGATAGAAGGATGGGATGCATCGCATCAAGGATCACCATGGAATTCAAGGTTCTCCACACAAATCTAAAATCACATGGAATGATGATAATTAATTCAAATGATGCTTCAAATGTTTTGTCGAATTTTCATTTAGCATTTAGAGGTCGAAAAGAAAGCTAAATTGATTGTCATAAAATAGTAGTCAAACCCTAAGCAAAAACAAGAAGAAGAAAGAATACTTAGGTTTTGGCTACCCTATACTAGTCTCAAACCTTATGCCTTGTTAGGGCCATAAGTGCTCAAAACTAAATGCTTTATGTTTTGACAATCGATTGTAACACACTCTAGCAACCATCACCACAAATAATAAGGTCGAAAAGAGTACTTGTGATAATGATTACCCTACCCAACAATTCCGAATACTATTCCGACAATCAAGGGTAATAATACTCAAAATTGGGTGATTTGAGAACCACAATCTAAGAAATCCAAATGGAAATAGAGATATGCAATGGGAAAATTAATTCCACCATACTCATGCCATAATCTAAATTGAAATATAAATTCCCCAATTTAATGTTCCAATTCCAACACACCAAACATAGATTAAGGAGGGGAAAACCTAAACCATACATCTAGAGTGAAGAAATTAAAGCAAGAGTACACAAATCATATGAATAAACATCAATTTTATTAATTCCTCAACAAAACCATACAAAACTAAATTTGAGTTTCAAAACCCTAAAACCATGAGAGGTCACACACAAATATATATCACTACACATCAAACAACACCATAAGCAAGAAATAAGAGAGAGAAAGAAGAGGGAAAGAGAGGAGAAATCCATGAAAGTTAAGGCAAAGCTTGTCACTAGCTATTGCCATAACTTCATGGCTTCTCTTGCTACCCTTATGAAGCCATGGTGTAGAGATGGTGGCCTAGATACCGGAGATGTGTGTGCCTCCTCCTTGTGCAATCCTACATGTGAAGAATGGGGGATGAAGAAGAGAAGAAGAGGTAAGAAGGGAGAGAAGTCCCCAAATTGGGCCAAAAGGCCTAGGGTGAACAAAAATGGGTCTTAAGCTTGTGCAATGTGTGTGCAAAGGTGTTTAAATACCTCATTGGGTTCTAGGGTCAAGATTAGACTTGTACCCTAGATCCAAGGGCTCAAAAACAAGTAGAAAATGGGTAAAATGTAAAGATTAAAACAACCTAATAAAAATGTAGAGAATTAGAAAATTAGAAAACATTTTGGAAAATAAAAAGAAAACCGGAGTGTAAAAGTGTAAGTGAGTGTGTGTCTAGTGTGAACGAACACAAATAAATATCTCCATCCACATGTGTGATGTATGTGAGGTGTGTGGTCCACTAATTATTATGTTACTATATCAATTTTGAATTTGAAATTTGAATACAAAGATGTAATACAAATGGGCTTGGGTCTTCACTTGTGTGCTTCTTTGGTTTTGGGCCTCAGACTTCTTGCTATTGGGCCAAGTTGACTTGGTTGACTTGATCGTCAACTAGTTGACTTTTTGTCATTTAGTCAGAAGTTGACTTTTTGCTCAAATTCGCTACTTCTTTCGTCTTTTTCTTCTCTTGACCATAATTTCCTACAAATGAAGAAAACAAAGTAATACTACAAAATAATGCTTGAGTATTCGCTAATTTCAAGGTAGTTAGGGCTAGAAACACACGTAAATTGCGTGTGAACCAATATTCTAGCTCTCCTTAGGTTCACACCATAGCTAGTGAAAGAAATCTAATCCTCGTGGGTTCGACAACCTTCATTAAATCCCTATACTATTACTTGTACCCCTTATACTTGAGGGTGGCTACTTGGCTAACACACGTGAATTGGTTATGAAATACTGTTCGTAGCTCTCTAGCTCCCTAAATTTAAAAAGCTGGATATGCTCAGATTTCGACACCAATCCACAGACCACACAGAAAAAGCTAGCAAATAATATTAATGCATCCAACTCTAGTCCTTGCTTTCCTTTTCTCATCACATTTCCTCCTAAGCGAACCAGCCGGTGGCTAGTGGCAACTGCTGCAAGAGAGAGCATTGACATTTTGGCAATGCGCATGCAACTACTCCACACTGATCACGTCTTTATTTTCGATCGCTTCGACTTCGGGGTATCCAACCTCTCACTCCCCGATGGGAAATGCCGCTTGGACCCCGACGACATTGCGCTCATATTTCGACAGCAGCTTATATTCAACTAAATACAACGTTGCTAACAATTCCATTCGACCTCTTATGGTGCAAACCAATGCCTGGCTTTACAACGTCGAACGATTGTCTAGTTCAGATTGGTGGTTACAATGACGAAGAACGTAGGGTCAGGTTTTTCGAGTTCTGTCCGGATTGTGATTGGAATGAGATTGAGTACGGTTTAGCCGTTCTGCTATGGTACTCAGCCAATGACATTCTGGCAGATGGTCGAGAGATCATTATCGGCGACCGGGGACAGTTCAACTACGAGTTTTATCTCAAAACTGAATCTACTCAAAACGTGTACAATTTTCCATTCCTTCTCAAGACCTATGACCCTTACGTGGAAAACAATCTATATCCATTTGCTTTCCTCAACGTCAATGGAAACCTATTCATTTTTGCCAATAATCGAGATATATTGCTTGATTATATTACCAACAACGTTGTTAAAATGTACCCTCAGATACTTGTAGGGAACCAAGGTCTTATCTACGAACCGGTTCAGAGGTTTTGCTGCCATTAAAGAACTTACAAGCTCAACTTATGGAAGCCGAGGTTTTGATATGTGGTGGAGCTCACAAAGGGTCTTATATCCAAGCAGTGAATGACACTTTTGTAGGAGCTTTAAGGACTTGTGCTCGGATCAACATAACTGACCCGAATCCAGAGTGGGTTGTGTGGAGACTATGCCACTGGCTAGAGTCATGGGTCATATGACATGCTCCCAAATGGTGAAGTGCTGATTATTAACTGTGGAACTGCAGGGATAGCGGGCTGGGAAATCGGCAGTGAACCTGTTTTGAATCCAGTTCTTTATAGACTTGACATTGTAATCGGCTCACGTTTTGAAGTACAAAATCCGAGCACCGTACCACAGATGTACCATTCCACGACATTATTGCTAAGGCATGGTAGAGTACTTATTGGGAGTAGCAATCCACACAAGTATTATAGGTTCATAAACGTGCTTTACCCAATTGACCTAAGCTTAGAGGCATTTCACCCTTCTTCTTTTTTTTAAAATTTTAATTTTTTTTTTTTTTTTTTTTTATAAACTAACGAGGATTAGGCGATATTAGCCCATATGCAGCGATCTGAAAGGGGTGCCTAAGCACCCACACAACCCCGAAAGGGACCACTACAACCGTGGACCTACCGCCCATCCCTCGCTAGAAAATTTATTAATAATAGGTGGCCGAAAGGCCAAAGTACATGAGGTAGGGGACTAGGCCAAAACCACCTCCAAAAAAGAAAGCTACATAAAACAGGGTACTGCACTAGTGGACTCGCAAACTTGAACAAAAAAACAAACCGTTTAAGCAAACCGGTAATCTGTACTAGCTGTAAAGTCATGACCAAAAGAACTAATTAGAAATTGTGGAATTGAACTCCACCAGGTTGTACCAATATTCATGGCACCATAATTTGCAAGCTTATCAGCCACACGATTACCTTCCCTATATATATGAGAGATATGAACCTGCTGTTGGTTAAAAGACTTCATGCAGTTCTTTGAACGGGTGTGGAGACCCCTGGGACCATGCTAGGATGCCTGAAATAATGCAATACTAACATGGAATCTGTCTCAATCCACAAAGGAAACTAGTTCTTCTCACGAGCCACCTTAATTACCTCAATAACTGCCAGGATCTCAGCATCAATACCCCAAGCGACTGTTACTTTACAAGAGAAGCACCTAAGAATGTGGCCTCGCTGTTTCTAAAAACTCCACCATATCCAGCATGGTCACTGTCATGAAAGGAACCATCTGAGTTCGCTTTGAACCAGCCAATTGGTGGGGGATTCCAGACCTCTGGGATGTACCGAGGCGCAGAATATAGAAAATGAGATAGGCCCAAGAGTGCAAAGATGGGCAGTATCGACGAGGTGCCGGAATAAGATGCAAAAGCCAGGCCTGCAGATTCTTTTAGAGATATTACAAAGAATTGCTTTAAACGGGCAGGACAAATTTCACCATTATCAAACTTCCTTTGGTTCCTTTCTTGCCAGAGGGACCATATCAAATTACACACTGATATGTACCATAGTAACTTTGAGGACCTATTAAGAGAAGAAAGGAAATTATCTTGGAATAGATCATGTAGGGACGCACCTGGAGAAGGATGAAGTCTAAATAATTGCAAAAGCCAATCCCAAAGTGCCGCAACAATATCACATGTAAGAAAAAGGTGTTGTGTGGTTTGTTGACTTTTATTACAAAGTAAGCACCTTGAACAAAGACTGGTCCCACGTTTTTGAATGAAATCATCAATTGGAATCTTGTGTAGTAGAATTTTTCACGTTGTAATACTTTTCCTAGGTTGAATTGCAGCATGCCAAATGTACTTGCACCACAAGGGCCCAGGTAAATGAGGAGCAAGGGTGTTGTAAGCTTCTCTAGTTGTTAGAGAGCCTGATGCCATGGCTGACCAGATAACTTGGTCCACCGTGGGTTCTGTTGGGATTTCCACCAAATGAATTGAGTGGGCTACTTCTGGAAAGGTGTGACAGAAGCTTGCAGGAAGACACCATTGCCCATTAGTAATAAAATCACAAACTTTGTCGTTGAGCAGCTCTTGGACCTCCAGAGCATAATTGGCAGAATTTGCTAGAACTTCCCCTGTTAATGTTAGTGACCGATGGGTCTAATTAACGTAAAAGAAAGAGAGAGAGAGGGAGAACGAGACACAAGAAGTATAGTGGTTCGTCTCCTGCCTTAGCGGGAGACTATGTCCACTTGAATATTGTACTATGTGTGTTTGGGCCTTGCGGCCCAAAGGGGATTACAAAGTGTGTATTGGGATGTGTTGAGTTATGGGAGGAGGCATTCCTTTTATAGGTGAAGGAAGCCATCTCCTTTACATGGTTTTCAATGTGGGACAAGCAACCACCATTTCTAGTCTAAAAAGCCTAGTTGTGAGGACATGTTGACAAGGCCGGGAAGGTGGCTTCCCGGCGACGTGTTTGCCACTTCCAGATACCGTAGCGTAGCTTGAACATAATGCTACGGGATGCATGTCTCGGTTGGGCCTCACCATGGCTTGTGGGTGTCCCAAAGAGGGTGTTACTGATGCTTAGTGATGTAGTAAATCCTCCATGCATAATGAGAGGTATCTACAAGTCCCCGAAGTCCCCAAGTAAGAGGAGCTTCTTGGTTGGGGAGTTATAAACATGAAGTCATCAAGCATAAGTGATGTCCGAGAGGCGCCTAGCCCCTACAAGTCCCCGAACTCCTTAAGCAAGAAGGGACTCGTCTAACCTGCACAATGAGACAAAAAACGCGCATATGTAGAATGCTTTGTTGTATTGGGCAACAAATGTGAGTTGCATTGATATGCGTTGGCATATACGAATGTACGAGGTACGAGGTGCATGATACATGTTGATGTATACATGCGAATGGCGTCGAGTATGATCGATTATGACGTATAAACTCGAGGTTACGTGGTTGTGTGAACATATGAATTGCCTATGATAAATGCATGATGCGAGTAAGAAAAACGAACGAGGTCGAGTTGACGAGGTTACACTCGGTTTAAGTTGCATGAGTGCCATGAAGGCAAGCGTTTGTAATTCGTGAACGATGAATACGTGAACGCTTGTGTTTGTTTGGTTTTCTCTCGTATTAATGGAAAGCGAAAAGAATTCAATTTGTTGCAAAGGACAAATGGTAGAAGAATTCAATGTTCCATTAATGTGTATTATGTCGGGGGGATATGAGTATAACACTTGGGAATGCCGAGAGGCAAGAGCATGGAAGATCGGGGGTGCCGGGAAGGCATGAGTGGAAGCTCGGGGGTTACCAGGAAGGCATGAGCAGAAAGCTCGAGGGTTACCGGGAAGGCATGAGCGTAAAGCTCGGGGGTGAGCGGAAGCTCGGGGGGGCTGCGAAGGAGTGAGCGGGAAGCTCGGGTTGCCGGGAAGGCGTGAGAGGGAAGCTTGGGGTTATCGGGGAGGCATAAACGGAGAGCTAGGGGTTGCCTGGGAGGCATGAGGAAAAGCTCGTGGGTGCCGAGAAGGCGTGAGTGGGAAGCTCGGGGTTGCCAGGGAGGCATGAGCGGGAAGCTCGAGGGTACCAGGAAGGCATGAGCGTAAAGCTCGGGGGTGCCACGAAGGCGTGAGAGGAAGCTCGGGGTGCCGTGAAGGATTGAGCGCGAAGCTCGTGGATGCCGTGAAGGCATGAATGCGAAGCTCGGGGTTGCCGCGAAAGCGTGAGCGCGAAGTTCGGGGTGTCGTGAAGGCGTGAGCGAGAAGCTCGTGGATGCCGTGAAGGCATGAGAGCGAAGCTCGGGATTGCCGCGAAGGCGTGAGCGGAAGCTCGGGATTGCAGCGAAGGCGTGAGCGGAAGCTCGGGGTGCCGTGAAGGCGTGAGCAAGAAGCTTGGAGTGCTGAAGGCGTGAGCGTGAAGCTCGGGGTACCGTGAAGGCGTGAGCGCGAAGCTCGGGATTGCATGAGAGGAAAGCTCATGAGCGGGAAGCTCGGGGGTGCCGCGAAGTAGTGAGCAGAAGCTCGTGGGTGCCACGAAGGCATGAGCAGGAAGCTCGGGGGTGCCACGAAGGCGTGAGCGGGAAGCTCGAGGTTGCCGCTGAGGCGCGATTTTGAAAACTCGAAGTTGCCGCTGAGGCGAGAGCGTGAAAACTCGAAGTTGCCGCTGAGGCGGGAGCGTGAAAGCTCGGCGGTGCCGCTGAAGTGAGAGTGTGAAAACTAGAAGTTGCCGCAGAGGCGAGAGCGTGAAAGCTCGGGGTTGCCATGAGGCATTAACGGGTAGCTCGCAAGTGATGTCCTGAGGCATGAGCGTAACCATTGTTAATTATGCTGGGCTGTATGTACAAGTGCCCGAAGTCCCCGATCAAGGAGGGTTTTCAACAGGGTTGATACCAAAGCGTGGCTTTGTGCTGTATTGCGAGCATAATTAGTGCAAGTGCGTCGTCCATTGGTCAAAGCGAGAGCTTATGCCCTTTTGGGTGGACCCCTGATAGGCCCTCCAAGGGGTCCCCTACTCCTGGCTATAGATCTCCGTATGGTCGGAAAATTGTTTGATGAGGGGAGCTGCGTTTAAGCAGTGGGTGTTAGGTAGCGAACCTAATCTTTGATACCCAAGTGTCGAGGGTTAACTGCCGGATCAATGGCTGCCGTGGGCTACGTTAACCGATCCCTTTACTAGTTCCCGGAGGAGAAAAGCTTGACTACAATGCCGCGTAGCGGTCATTTGTCACCTATGAGGCGTTGCCTTACCGCTTGGTAGTTGGTCGTGGACCATAGACTCGTGGAGTCTTTAGACCCGTTTTAGGTCTCTTTCCCATGGGGAGAGTTTGACAAAGTATGGTGGCCAAGAGGCCAGACAAAATATTTTACATATAGTGTACATGTAAATCTTGCTAATTGTATGAACAACAAATAAGCATGGCATATGTGTATGGCATGTACGAGTAGCATAGTGCAAGCATGCTTAAGCGTCGTGAAGACATTTGAAGTATTACACTAGGATGTGTGCATAGTAGGTGTGCTACTAAGACATATAACATGTGTTATAAGCATGATTAGTTTATCATGGAAGCATGTAAATGCCTATCAAGTGTGATATATTATAAGCATGCTTAAAGTAGTGAAAGCATGTAATGGCTGTAATTGCCAGAGCATAAAAGATAAGATAATGTTACTTATCTTATGCCGATTTGGAGCGAGTTGGAATTGGAATTGATATAAGTACCCAAATCATGTTGGAGTTGTCCAAGCATGACGCTCCATTGCTTTGGCAGATAAAGTGTTCCGATAATGTGTGTCAACTCGTCGTTGCGGTTGAATGCTCGATATAAATAACTAAATTTCCTTGAAACAAAATAGATGATTAATATGTGGATTTGTAAAATCAACATCAATAATTTGCATATGTATTTTGATAAAATTTTAAGCAGTGTATAAGCAAATATAGTGTTTGATGACAAATAACATGCATATATATCTATTTTGAATGTCCAATTTGTGGGGAACATACAAACTCTCATTATGTGTGATGTCAATTGAAACATGGTAGTGATGGTACAAATGCATCATTTATATGTGAGTGTACTAATCACATGACATAAGTGAGATAACCATTTGCTATACATAGATGATTATATACATAGTGGCAATGTGTACGCTTGCGTTGATATGTAATTTAAGTAGTTGAATATGCTCATGACTACGATATGGGCCATGTTGCTTGTGCAGCAGACTAATTGAGGCATGCCAAATTTGATAATGATGGAGGCAAGTGAATTAAGCACCAATTAAATGCGGACACGAAAGTTTGCAATGAGCAATACATATGTGTAGCTGAGTAGCTAGAGGGTTAGTGCCCGTGGTATAGCCTAGATTGTTTAGGCAAAATGTATATGCATACTTCTAGGTCAAATATATGCCAAGGCTCAGTATTGCTGCATAAACTGACAACATAAATGCAGCAACTTATATTTATCTACATATGCCTAAGCCCATAAAATATATGGTTAGAAGCATGAGTATCTTTCAAATTACAAAAGCTTGAAATGCACAGCAATCTTGATGACACCATGTACATAAGCCAAAGACATATATACATATCACATATGAGGATATGCGAAAGCATGTCTAGCAGGTCATTGATAAGAGAATACTGGGCACATGGTGTCCATAGCTTCATATACATGTTAGTGAGTAGATAAATTAAGAGGTGAGAAGAGCTTAATAGACAAGTGTATTATGTTATTGATACGTGGTATCATACTAGTAAACCAGCAAATTATGCCTGAAAAAGCATGTATAAAGCATTGCCATAGATAGATGTGGAATTTGCACACTTAGTCTATCTGTCAATGTGTATTGATTATGTAGCATGTACATAATAGCTCTATATGTGCTGAAATAAAGAGAAATAAATCAAGTCCAATTATATGTGCCCATGATATTATGTATGTGCAGCAAGTGGAATTGGATGTGAGCATCGATCAATTATTCCACTTATCAATAGACAACGTAGCTTCTGTGAGCTAGCTAGGTGTCCAGTTGGTGTATTTGCATGTGGTACATAATTAAGGTGATTGATATTTGGAGCATAAACAAGACACTGTGCACGGATACATATATAGGTAAGTCAAGTTCTACGACAAGCAGCTGATACTTTAGCTATGTGCGGCACTTGCTGTGATTTCTATATATAAACGAATAAGAACGAGTCAAAGAAGTTTCTCTTTGGACTAGAGATTTGCACAGGCAGTGAGTTGTATATGGAATAAGAAGACGTAGAGCTAGATGAGAAAATTTAGCTTTATTTTAGCTGCTGTTTCTGGTGTCCGAGCATGGTCGAGTCCTGCTGGTTTACCACTGCTATCAATTACTCAGAGAATAATGCGAAGCACAATTCTTACTGCCCAGCGTAAATAAGAGTCCGAGATAGAGACCCATGGGTGTCCAAAGTAGATAAATAGGTGACCAAGGTTCTTCTTGGGTGCATAGAGCACATGTTTTGTTTAGGCTGCTTAGCGCCTAAGCTGTGAGGTTCGTCTGACGGTGCCGCCAGGCCGTTTTGAGTGTTCCTGTTGTCGCTGGTGGTAAAATTGGGCCTCTATCGGTGGCGGTTGTTTGGACTGATATGCTTATGCCAGCGGTACCTTGCGATAAAGAGTGGTGTCTGCTAGCGGTGGTGCCTAGCGGGAAGGGTCGGCGGAGTTTGTCGGCGGTGCCCGACCGTGGAGATGTTATCTGGTGGATTGGCCAGCAGTGTTGCCTGGCAGAGCAAGTTGGGCAGTGGTGCCTAGCGGAGCATGGTCAGCGGAGTGGAGCTTTGGGACATCAGCGGATCATGGACGGCGGAGCCTTTGTCCAGCGAAGCGGAGCCTTTGACCAGCTATGAAGCTCGGCGGAGAAGCCCAGCGGAGGCTGTCCGTCGGTGAAGCCCAGCGGAGGCTGCCCGGTGGTGCAGTCCAGCCGTGAAGGCTTTGTCCAGCGGTGGTGGAAGCCTTGGTCGGCGGAAGTTGTGGCCAGCGGAGCTTTGGCGGAGAACTCTCGGCGTCGACTCCTTGGCAGAGATGGGATGATGAGTAGCAGAGTTCACTGGCCTGCCGGCGGTGGTGCCCACCGGAGGTGTGCCGCTGATGATAATTGAAGAATGGCCATGGGTGCCCAGAAAAGTCTTCTGGGTGTCCAGAGTGACTCATCACCAAAAAAAATTTTCTTTGCTTACCGCCAAAGGATGGGTTTTGATGCTGATCAAACTTGGGCAAACTGTTTTTTTTTTTTTTTTGAGTAGGTCAGCGTTGACTTTTCTTGAGTTGGCGTTGATCAGCTCAGAACGTTAACCAGCCATGATGGGCGTTGACTGGCCCTAATGGGCATTAACCGAGCGTTGACTTGGCCGATGGCACAAGTTGCTGCTAAGAATATGTTAAGATGACTTAACTCAGTGGTAAGTGACGAAGCCCTTGTGTTGGCTTCCCACAGACGGCGCCAATGTTAATGTTAGTGACCGATGGGTCTAATTAACGTAAAAGAAAGAGAGAGAGAAGGAGAGCGAGACACAAGAAGTATAGTGGTTCATCTCCCGTCTTAGCGGCAGACTACGTCCACTTGAATATTGTACTATGTGTGTTTGGGCCTTGCGGCCCAAGGGGATTACAAAGTGTGTAATGGGATGTGTTGAGTTGTGGGAGGAGGCATTCCTTTTATAGGTGAAGGAAGCCATCTCCTTTACATGGTTTTCGATGTGGGACAAGCAACCACCATTTCTAGTCTAAAAAGCCTAGTTGTGAGGGCATGTTGGCAAGGTCGGGAAGGTGGCTTCCCGGCGACATGTTTGCCACTTCCGGATACCATAGCGTAGCTTGAACATAGGGCTACGGGATGCATGTCTCGCTTGGGCCTCACCATGGCTTGTGGGTGTCCCAAAGAGGATATTACTTATGTTTGGTGATGTAGTAAATCCTCCATGCATAGTGAGAGGTATCTACATCCCCTAACCAGTTATCTCTCCAAAATCGAATTGAAGTGCCATCCCCCACTAGCCACTAAACTCAGTCGAGAAGTGGTGGCCACAGCTTCTTGAGCCCTAACCAAATTGAAGATTTTTTATAATAAGAACATGGCTGCAGACCCCCTTTTACAAATCTCTCATGGAGAAGCTTGGCTGAGCTTGATGTGCACGACACCACATCCCAACATCTCTTCAATAATAAAGCTTTATTCAAGGTAAAAATATTTTTTAGGCCTAACCCCCTTGCTCTTTTGGGGTGCAGACTTTGCTCTATGCAAGAAGTGCAGAGCCATCCTTGAGAGGATCCCCATTCCAGAAGAAATTTCGAATCCATCGTTGGACTCTCTGAAAAAATGATTTGGGCCACTTGTACACTTGAAAACTGTAGGTCAAAATACCATGAATCGCCGAAGAAATAAGCTGCAATCTACCAGCTTGAGATAGTTGTTTCCCCTTCCAAGAGCTTAATTTACACCGCACTTTGTCTGCAATCGAAATTAGGTGCCCAGAGAAGATTGGAACCCCCATATACATAAAAGGCAGATGGTGCACTTGGATCCCCAAAACTCTGCAGATTATATTCTGCCTCATCACAGCATACTTCCCCAAGAATAGGTGGGACTTCGCCTTGTTTATCACCTGACCTGAATTCAAGGCATATTCGTCCATGAAAGAAAGTAAATTACGCAAGTGAGAAACTTTACCTTGTAGAAACACCATGACGTCGTCTGTGAAAAGCACATGAGAGGGTGGTGAGATGGCCGATGGTGATGCAATATTCCTTATCTTTTTTCTAACGATCAAAGATGAAAGACCACGACTCAGAACTTCCTGAGCAAGGCAAAATAATAATGGGGATAGCGGGTCTCCCTGTCTAACCGCTCTAGAACAAGTGAAATAGCCACATTCTTGCCCATTGACATTAACCAAGATGTGTGCAGATTTTAGAATATTATGAATGTAAGTTACAAAGTTCTCTCTAAACCCAAAAGCCACTAGAACCCGAAGAAGGAATTGCTAATCCAGTGTGTCGAAAGCCTTGCGTACGTCAAATTTAATTGCCAAATTCCCATACGTGCACTTGTGGTCCAAAAGGTTGACGCACTCTGAGGTAAGAACAATAAGATCAATAATTGACCGTCCTCTGACAAACGCACTTTGACTAGGTGAGATGATCCGCGAGGCAATGAGGCCAAGTCTATCTGCCATAATTCTTGTGATGATTTTAAATACAAAATTTGCAAGAGCAATTGGGCGGAAATCTGAAATGCTCTCTGAATCTTGCAGCTTGGGGATAAGGACCAGAACATTTGAATTGAAGTGCAGCATTATAAACCCATTAGTAAAGAAACTTTGAACTGTAAGGATCACGTCATGCGCCACCACTGACCAACAAGAAGTGAAAAAGTCACCCCAAAACCGTCTGGCCCAGGAGCACTCTTCCCATCCATACTTCGTACCGCAGAGAAGAGTTCCTCAGGAGAAGGGATAGCTAAAAGTGATGCATTATCCTCAGCAGTGACTAAGGTAGGGATAACCCTCTCAACTAAACCAATGTCTGTGATATGTGGGTCACAAGTGAAGCAATTTTGAAATGTTGCACAGCATGGGCAGCGATAGCGGATTGATCAGTGAGTACCACATTGTCCACCAACAAAGAAGAGATGGAATTATGAAGTCGCCGAATCTTAATCATGTTATGAAGGAAAGCAGTATTGCTATCCCCATCCTTTAACCAACGAATTCTAGACTTGTCCCGCAGCATAGATGCCTGAAGGGATAAATCCAATAGATACTTGGTGTGAGCAGCATTTTCGATAGTAGACCTCTCAACCAATTGACCATGTAAAGATATTTCAGCCTGAATAGTATCCAGAGCTGCCCTGGAGTTAGCTACTTGAATATTCACATCACCAACCTGCACCTTGTTCCAGGATTTCAACATGCCTTTGAGAGCCCGTAACTTTGCCTCCAAAACAAATTGCGGGCAACCATAATAATGCAGAGAACTCCAAAATGCCCGGATTAAACTAAGGAAGTCCAGTTTTTATAGCCAGAAGATTTGGAATCTAAAGGGAGGCCGTGGAACAGCAGCTAGTTTTGAGCATGATAGTAAAATAGGGCAGTGGTCTGATGTAGCTTTCGTGAGAGTGCAACAGTCCATTGAATGCCAAGAATTCAGCCACTCAAGATTGCCTAAAGCACGGTCTAGCCTTACCTCAGTGAACTTGTTGGACCAGGTGTAAGCAAGGCTTTTTGTAGGAATTTCTATGAGGTCACACGAGGCACATATCTAACTAAAATCTCGACAAGAGACCGCATTTGGAGGACAACCCCCGAGCTTTTCATGGGCTTCCCAACACACAATTAAAATCCCCAATCACTGTCCATGGACCCTGACCATGTTGAGAGTGAATATGTTTAAATCCTGCCACAGCTGACGTCTACCCGCAATTGTAGTTTTGGCATAAACTACAGTGATGACGCAAGAAATTTCGTCCAAGGTGCATGACACTGTAATATGTTGATCAGAACTCGAAAGTACCTGTAACATGAGAGCCTCATGGCACAAAATCCACAGGTTGGGGTCTTGCAGACCTCGGTTATTAGTAGCAACAAGTTTGAGGCTCAAAGACCTCCAAAAAGAGAAAGGAACTTAATCAAAAGTAACGAAAGGTTCTGAAATGCAAACTATAAGAGCTTTGTGAGACTTTACCATGTTAGCTGATGCTCGTTATGTGTCATCATTAGCGATGCCACTAGCTTTCCAATACAGAACTCTCATCTGAAATTGATGTGCTTTGCACTCTTCTGGACAATAGCACGGTTACCCGGCTTTAGTTTAACTTTCATCTTTTCTGACTTTTTTTGTTCTTTCCTTTCTCGCTTGGTGACAACGGGAGTGAATTCACCTCCTCTAGCAGAGTATTAGGAGGAGCAGGCTCAATAACTTGGGCAATTATTGGAGGATTTGCTACGTTGCAGGGACTGTGGGCCATTTCAAGATCATTATGAGGCTTGTCAAACGCCGGTGGAACACTTGCAGAAGAGGAACAATCCTGGGGACCTGCTTCTGCCATAGCCGGAGCCATTTGCTGGGCCATTGGACTCTCATGAAAGGGCAAAGGTGATGTAGCCGTTGTATGGGGATGATTTTCTCCCACAACCTGCCCCTCCTGTGAGGGTGGAGGTAATGTAGCAACTGCATGGGGATGATTTTCGCTCCCAACATTCTCCAACCCCGCCATTCTGGCAGAGGTACTCTCCCGGAAGCGGCGTTTCTGGGCGGGTTTAGCACGGGTAGAAGAGCGTCCTCTAGTCGGTGAAGTCTCGGAGAGGACCCTAACCCTACAGCTTGAGGCAACATGGCCGACAGTGTTGCATGAAACTCAGAAACTGGGCATGGTTTAATGCTCAATCCCAACTGAAATTGATGCTCCATTTGCACGGCAAACCTGAAGATGAGTAACAGGTGGCCTAGACAGGTCCACATCGACCAATATTCTGGCATAAAGGCCAACATAGTGGCTGGCAGTCCTAGGGTCCAGTGTCACGGGCAGACTAACTCCACTCGCAATCTTAAATAGCGTTTGTGGTTCCCAGAAGTCAAAACCTAAATCCCAGAGGCGCACCCAGACCTGAGCATAGGTATTCTTGTATGCTGATGGTGAGAAACCAGGAGTCCATTTGATTAGGCGTACGATTCCAGGTTTTAGGTTAATGGAACCCATAGACCAAACTCTTTGCATGTCCTCCGGGGATTGAAATTGTAGCATGAAAAAGCCACATCCCAGAGGCGCCACAGTCCAGTTTGATAAAGAGGACCAGCATGATTTCAAGCGCGTAGCCAATTCATGTGATTTGGGCGTGACACCATTCAGGGGGGGGGGTTAGCAAATGACCTACCAAATAAGACTTGCAGCGCTCCAAACCACGTAGATAAGGCTCTTCTGAAATTTGTATGGTGGTCTTCCCATTGTCAAATGAGGGAGAAGGGAGGGTATCTAGGGAGAAATTAAGGGGAGGGTCAGACGAAAGGATGGAGGCAAAGGAAGGCTTGGGTTTTTGGGCCTGACTGGCGTTGGCGGTGGAGTTTCCAGGCGGGATTTCTGTCATGGCTGCAGGGGTTAGGGTTTCATTGTCACTATAAGCACAAGTTCGACGCCAATCAAACCCTTCTTACTTAGACGCAAAATACACATATTTACATCCCACAATCATAGCACCCGAATCTCAAGCTACACTCGAGTATGGAAAGAAGATAGCAATTGATTTTTCCATCATTAGAGAAACTGTAAATGTAAACTACAACAATTAAGGATCAATGACAAATACTTCAGATACAATTACATGCTAATATTTATGCCAGACATATTAGATAAGAAGACTAACCTTGAAAGTTCATGTTGTCCATGAAATTAGGGCTGAGATCTTCTGCTTTTCACTAAGATTGAGTTCCTCTCTATTGGTCAAGGTTCTGTATTCTCGGTGATAGTGAAAGCAGGGACCAGAGCCTTTATATAGAGAACCTGCAAAGATGATATAGAGAGAATATCACAAATGGACACTAAACTTTGACTTGTTCAACACTTTGATCACTGACTTTTCAAATATATCACTGTACCTACATGTGCCAGCACGAGCATAATTAGCTATAATGAGCCACGCTCATTGTACCGCCAGAGGTACCGACTCCCGCCAAAGGGATGACCTGCGAAGGCACGGCCAGGCAGGCTACCGCGTAAGCCCTGGACCGCACCCAGATCACCGCTGACGCGCCGCCACGCGCCGCGTCAATATAGCATCAGAAGCTCCAGATGCTGGGAATCGAAGCACATAAGTCCCACATCGGAAACAAGAAGAAGATCAACCTCTTCCTCAACTATAAAATGTTCTCTCCTCTCTCCTCATTAATTACGCAATTACTACTCATTTATTGTTATGCTGCGCATATACAGTGACTGACTTAGGCATCGGAGAAGTGAAGACCGCCCAACGCGGTCTCCCTCTGACGCCCTGTCTATCGTGTTGCAGCAAACAGGAATCACCTAATCCTAGGAGTAGTGGTCCGCCTACCGGACCACGCGTTAAGCAAGGAATCGGCTACCGCCGGACTTGAGCATTAACATTGACGCCGTCTGTGGGAAGCCTTGAACAAGAGGTCATCCCGCCACAATCACCATGACTAACGACAGCGGGGGGAACGCTGAAGAGCAGGCAGATCAATCCACCATTCCCCAACCCACCAACCCAGCGGTAGGCATCAACCGCGCGTTATTCACCACCCCGGTCAACCCCGGCGGTGCGACAAACCCAAGTAGCAGCCTCCCGCCAGGCCAAGACCTCGCCTCCCTATACGAGCTGGCACTGGTGGATCTTCACAAGGCGAACAGAGAACGTGAACAAGAGCGCAAGGAAAAGGCCGAAGCCCAGAGGCAGGTGGCCACGCTGGTGTCCCGCTTCGATGAGCTAAAGAAAACACTGAAGGCAACCGCCAACCCGGCACGAAGTGAGCAGTCACGAAGCACCAGGCATAGCCGACCCGGCACGGGAGCATTGATACCAGCACCGGTCGTACACATGCAGGTCCCGTTGCACCCACCAGAGCTAGCGGGAATGGGACCACCCCCTGCACCTCAGCTAATGTTGGAACAGGAAGCGGAGTCATCACTGCACACCCACCGCTCGAGACCTAGGGCGAGAATAGAGGGAAACCTGCCCGCTCCCAGGCGAGGATCAGTTCAGCGAAGTACCCGCCTAGACCCCGCAGGCGACGCAACCGCTCAAATACTGGAAAGGATGCAGCAGCTGGAACAAAGGTTAATCCGGGCGGAATCAGGCACCCCGGCACCAGCTTCAAACCCACTTTTCGCGGCCAGGCCAGGACCATTTACCGCTGCAATTTTGCTGGCCGTCAGACCGGCGTATGCAAAGACCCTGTGCCACTTGTTCAGTGAAACGCTGGACAATGAGGCAATGAATTGGTTCTTCGAATGCCCACCGGGATCCATTGACTCATTTCAGGCATTATCGCATGCTTTCCTTTCTCGGTTCATCCTACTGTCCGCCGGGCACCACAACACAAGCCAACTGTTCAACGTCAAACAGGGTACGGAGGAGACACTGAAGGCGTTCGTCACAAGGTGGCGAGCGGTAGCATCTCAGTGTCGTGATCTCGATAAAACAATGGCTTCGGCGGCTTTTAAGCAGGGACTCCTCAAAGGGCCATTTCTCTATCACCTCAACTACAATCATCCAAATGCGGTATACGACCACCTCATGAGTGAGGCGGTCATTCATGCCCAAGCAGAATTCATCACATATGGGGAGGCCCCACCGCCACCAGCGGCATTGGCAAAGTCGACACAACCCTCCTCCAGTCAGCAGGGGACCGCTAATAAAACTTCTACACCGCCAACTGACAAGAAGAGGGAGTGGCAGCAGGGTCAGTACCAAAACAAGCGGCAAAAGGATCAGCACTACAAGGGAAACCGCCCATCCCATGGGGACAACCGCAACAAACATGCGGAGTCTTCCCAACGGTATGCAGTGTTTACAGTCCTCACGGCTTCACATGAAGAAATATACAATCATTGCAAGGATCAGATCCCACCGCCGCCCCCGGGAAAATACCCAAAAACAGGAAAGCCAAGGAACACCTGCAGGTGGTGCAAATACCACGAGGACAGCGGTCACAATACCAACAGCTGCAACGCCCTCAAAACGGCCATTGAGACCTTGTACCTGGACGGCAAGCTTGAGCAGTTCAAGGTACGCCAACCGCCACCTGTGATCGCCGATATTGAGCCCATGGGCCGCATCAACACAATCGACGGAGGTGCTCCAATCACCAGCATGTCTCACAGAGCTAGAAAGCGTTATGCGCGAGCTAACCACCCAAAGGAATTCTGCAACATCCGCTACGAAAGATCCGCCAAACTCCCAAGGTCTAGCTGGGAACCCATTACCTTCTCAGAGGAGGAGGAACGCGGAGTACATCTGCCCCACGACGATCCTTTCTTGATTGACGCTATTCTAGGCAAAATGTCAGTGGGAAGAATCCTGGATGTTATATTCAGTGGTTGTTACAACAACCTTAAGAGGAACAGAAAATTGCTCCAAGATCATGAACCACTGCTCAGCTTCTCCGGTGACATCACGCAACCGCTGGGCTCTGACTATATGCGGCTCGTTATGGGTACTAGTCCATATATGGCTGAAATACATACGGAGTTCATAGTTATCGATTGTTTCAGTTCATACAACGCCATCATTGGTCGGCCAACGCTCAACAAACTCAAGTGCATCATCGCCGGGTACATGCTGCTCATGAAATTCCCCACACCCAACGGCACAGGATGTGTCAGGGGAAGTCAACAATTGGTACGCGAGTGTTATTCTACTACCATAGCACAATCGGCCCGCCGCCACGAGATCCTAGCGGTAGGCAGTCAGGCACCGCCACAAAACATTTTTGAGGACCCCAGGGAGGATGAAAAGAAGTACGTAAGGAAGGAGCCGGTCAACCCAGAAACATCACTGAGGGTTGTCAGCATCTCGGACGAGCACCCTGAGCGGACGGTCCGCATAGGCGCTCAATTGGACCCAGAGCTGGCGGCGGAGCTCACTCAGTTCCTACGTGACAACGCTACAGTCTTTGCCTGGTCATATGCAGACATGCCAGGTATCTCCCCTGAAATCATCTCACACAAGTTGAGCATCAAACCATCCTTCTACCCTATCAAACAGAAACGCAGAGCCTTCGACGAAGAAAAGTACCGCGCTATCAGAGAGGAGGTTGCCAAGCTCCAGGGCATTGGGTTCATCCGCCAGGTCATCTATCCCCAGTGGATTTCCAACCTGGTTATGGTCAAAAAGGCTAGCGGCAGGTGGAGGATGTGCGTCGACTTCAAAAACCTTAACAAGGCATGCCCGAAAGACAGCTTCCCATTACCCCGCATCGATCAACTCGTCGACGCAACCGCTGGACACGAGCTTCTCAGCATGATGGATGCTTTTTCCTGTTATAACCAGATCAGGATGCATCCCGACGACCAGGAATGCACCACCTTCACCACCGACAAAGGCCTGTATTGTTACAATGTGATGCCTTTCGGTTTGAAAAACGCAGGGGCAACTTATCAGCGGCTGATGTACGCCATGTTCGCGGAACATCTGGGCAAGATAATCGAGGTCTACGTAGACGACATGTTGGTCAAGAGTATAAAGGCCAACGGACATGTGGCAAATCTGAAAATCATAATAACCATCCTCTTGGCCTACGGCATGCGCCTCAACCCGGAGAAATGTTTCTTTGGCGTCACCGCCAGCAAATTTCTGGGATATATTGTCAGTGAGCGGGGCATCGAGGCCAACCCTGACAAGGTACAGGCCATCCTCAACCTGAAGGACCCAGAATGGAAGGTGCACGTCCAATGCCTCCAGGGCAAGCTAACCGCCTTGTCTCGATTCATCTCCAGACTGACCGACAGGTGTGCCCCATTTTTTAAAGTTCTCAAAACAACCCACAAGAAGGTCATCGATTGGAACCCAGAGTGCCAGGCGGCATTCCAAGGCCTGAAGGAATACCTGGCGGCAGTTCCACTCCTCTCCATTCCTGTCCAAGGAGAAACATTGTACATTTATCTAGCGGTGTCTCAGTCAGCGGTGAATTGCGCTGTCGTCCGGCGGGAAGGCCAGGACGAGCTCCCAGTGCACTGTCGTCCGGCGGTGAGTTGCTCTTTCCTTCCGCGGCGCCGCCTCGCTCGCCGCGCCAGTCCCCGCCTGAACAGCTGGCAGCCCGTCACCACCAAGATGAGAGTGGTGCGGCATTGGCAGCACCACTGGAACCTTTGATGGACTCAGCGCCAGCGTGTCGGGGTCCACCACCGTTTTCTGCGCTGCCAGCCTGGAAGCATACATGGCCTCCAGGAAGTTGTCTATTTCAGCGCGGTCCATCGCTTTCTTGAAGGCGTCACGGCTGGCCTTGTTGCCCGGAGGAGTCTCTACAAAGGTACATAATGGCAAGCCGGTCAATATGAGGCAACGTCACAAAACGTGCAGTTCAGCGGAGAGTACTTACCAACAGCACGCGTCAGTTGTTGCGCTACCAGCAGCTCCCACCCGGTAAGGAGACGGAAGTCCAGTAAGTTGTGATTCCGCCAACAACCCCAGATGCGTGCTACGCGGCACTCTTCCTCACGAGTCAGGTTGTACTGCAACCCCGCTGCACAAAAAAGGTCATTATCAGTAAAAAAAAAAAGAAAAAAAAAAAGGGAAAAACAGAAACCCTGCCAGTCATGTTCAGCGGAAACGACAAACAACCTCGGACGGGCTGAAACTCTGAATTAATTCTAAATGACGGCTCCCCCTCGTTAGACCCCGCTTGGTACTCCCACCCCGCTGTGGCGATGCAAAACGAACCCCGCCAGTACGACATTGAGTCCCGCAGGTTCTTGATCAGCTTGGGCGCTCCTTGGCGACGACTGAGGTTTACCTGCCCTCTACAACCCTGGCGCTTCACGTACACCAGTTCGTAGAAGTGTAATACCTCCGCCACGGTCGGTCCTTCGCAACCAGACAACCTCCACAGTGAGTTCAACGCCAGCAACAACCGCCACATGTTAGGGCACACTTGCCCAAAGGCGATGCCGAACTCACACACCAGGATCTGTAGGTTGGGCACCAGCGGCAGGGTCACTCCCTCGCGGAATATAGCCTCATGTACCGCGGCGTGGCCCACTGGCAGAATCGAAGCCTTCTCCTCTACCGTCGGGGGACGCAGCTTCACCACGCCGGGCAACCGGAACACCCGCTTCAGCCTGTTAACGGCAACCGCTGTCATCCTACCTCCCTCCTCGTCAACGGGGGTGCCGTCCTCGAACACCCACGCCGACTCGGTGTCCTCTCCCGCTGCACCCCCTCCGCCAGCGGAACCGCTGGCGGCACTATTACTTTCTAGCCGCTCTTCATGCAGAGTATGTGCAGCAGCAGCCTCCCCCGCCCTAGAACTCTCCTGACGAGATGAACGATTCATATCTACGTCCCACGGAATGGTCTGTAGCGGTTCGACCTCTAGCGGTTCTGGCAGTGAGGTTCCTGCACGGGCAGACGAACGCAACGAGTCAATAAAATTTCTATCCGCCACGCTGAACGATACTTCAGATCCGGAATCCTCACTGCTCGAAATCTCTATGACATCGGCCATCCCAAAACCCTAAAACCCAAATCAGTTAGCTCACACAAAGATCTAACCTACCCCTATATCAGTCAGTGCCCAAGAACATTAAGAACACTCAAACCCAGAAAATGCCAAAACAAGAACAAACGCACTCAAACCCAGATTCGACCATCTAGAAAAGCCCTAACAACCCCAATTCTGTCAATCACAACCACCTTTTCCCCAAACACACCCTCACAGTACGTCGACAAATAGCATATCACAGAAACACCCAAAACCCAGAAATTCACCGACGCAGACACCCAATGAAACAGGGAAATAGGCCATAATACCAACCTTAACAGTGGAAGCCTCTGACAGCAGTGTGTACACTAGGCTTCGAAGCCGGAGATGGTCGGTTTTTCCACGCACGAAAACTCGCCAATATCACCTCACCTTTCTTCTCCGATCTCAGACACAGAACACTTGAAGACGACGAAGGCACAGTTCAAAGTTTAGAGCAGTGCCAAATATGCTACCTTCCCCCCCTTTTATGTCAACGTCAAACAATCCCACGCCGTCCGTTTGAGAAACGACATTGAATGCCAGCCGCACACGTGTCCCACAGCTGCAGTTACTCTCCGGATTAACCGAGGCGTTGCCTCGGTTACGAAATCCATCATTACTCGACATTACTGGCGAGGAGACGGCTCGGCGAAGGAGGCACGCCTCCGCACGCTAACCCTTTAGGGGTTCGCCACGTGTCCACCACCATCGGGCGAAGCGTCCAGTAGAAGCCACAACTTTTGGGGGAAAGGCGCCAAGTATCGAAGTCCGCTGAGCGAAACCCCGCTAGCGGAACTTCTCACTTGTCACCTTCCAAGTATCGAAGTCCGCTGAGCGAAACTCCGCTAGCGGAACTTCTCACTTGTCAGCTTCCAAGTATCGAAGTCCGCTGAGCGGAACCCCGCTAGCGGAACTTCTCACTTGTCAGCTTCCAAGTATCGAAGTCCGCTGGGCGAAACCCCGCTAGCGGAACTTCTCACTTGTCATCTTCCAAGTATCGAAGTCCGCTGAGCGAATTCCCGCTAGAGACTTCCACTTGACAATTTGCAAGGGGCAGCCTCGGCTATACATGGCACTGCCGGCAGAACCCCCTCCATCTTGCAAACCCCGTGCGTTGCTGAGCGCAGTTCCGCTCAGTAACCACCGCCGAACACGTCTACCCGACGCTGTTTCTTGCTACGTCCAGCGGGGGGTATCCGCCAGCGGCGAATCCCGAGGCTATGCCTCATTCTGATAACGACCGCCATGCGGCGTTACGGTTAGATCGTCCCTACGGGACACAGGGACTTGTCAACAGTCTACGACGACCCTGATCAGGTATGTTGACCCCCGCCACTTGGGTACTAAGATTGGGCTCGCTACCCAACACCTTCTGCTCCGCGCAGTTTCCCCTCAACAAACAATTTGCCGACCATCCGGAGGTCCGTCTTGGCTAGGGAGTGGGGAATCCCTGGCGGGCCTGGCAGGGGCCCACCCGAAAGGGTATAAAGCGTTTGCTCAGTAAAGCCATGGTTGACAACGCACTGACGCTAATTATGCTGTTGCAAGTCTAGCGGAAGTAACGCTTCACACCGCCGATCAACTTCCCAACCAAGATTGCCCTCCTTGACTGGGGACTTGGGGGACTTGTACCTACATGTGCCAGCACGAGCATAATTAGCTATAATGAGCCACGCTCATTGTACCGCCAGAGGTACCGACTCCCGCCAAAGGGATGACCTGCGAAGGCACGGCCAGGCAGGCTACCGCGTAAGCCCTGGACCGCACCCAGATCACCGCTGACGCGCCGCCACGCGCCGCGTCAATATAGCATCAGAAGCTCCAGACGCTGGGAATCGAAGCACATTATGGGAATTTGCGATTATGGATCAGACATTTTTTTATTATTATTATTGAGAAACCTCCATTGATAGAAACCCAAAGAGGAGATAATTACATCAAGTGATCAAGAAGACTAAATAAAAAATACATCTAGCTCAATATGAAGACCTGAAGGGTTGAGCAGAATATGCTGTTCGAAGTAATGCTCTTTGGAGTCAAAAACATCTCCTCTGTTTCTTCTAGTCCTAGATCTTACCTAAACACTAATCGACCTTGCCTTCTAAAAACCATTAGATTCGAGGGAAGAGAAAGTCTTGAGAATTGTTGGTTTTGATGAAAATGCCCTCAGATGATGTTCTAATTAGGTGGCTTCTCCCTTTTCATTTTGCAAGCGAGACAGTCTCCGCTAAGCGCAACACCGCTAGCGGAACTTCTCCATTTTCATCTTGCAAGCGCGGAACTTCTCCCTTTTCATCTTGCAAGCGGGACAGTCTCCGCTAAGCGCAACACCGCTAGCGGAACTTCTCCATTTTCATCTTGCAAGCGGGACAGTCTCCGCTAAGCGCAACACCGCTAGTGGAACTTCTCCCTTTTCATCTTGCAAGTGAGACAGTCTCCGCTAAGCGCAACACCGCTAGCGGAACTTCTCCCTGTCGTCCATTAGGCAGAATACTCTCCGCTGACCTCAACACCGCACGTAGAGTTCACAAAGAGATCCCCGTGATGCTTCTAACAGCTCTCAATCGGCGGAGGCATATTCGCCAACGGCGCTTCCCGAGGCAACACATCACTCTAACAATGACTGCCACGTGGCGTTGCAGTCAAGCAATGTCCCTCCGAGACCAGTAAGGGGACATGTCAACAGTCTTCGACATCCCTGATCAGGCACGTTGACTCCCGACACTAGGGTACCAAGATTGGGCTCGCTACCCAACACCCTCTACTCAGCGCAGCTTCCCCTCAACAAACAATGTACCGGCCAAAACGGAGGTCTATCTTAGCCAGGGAGTGGGGGACTCCCTGGGGGGGCCTAGCTGGAGCCCATTCGAAGGGTTATAAAGCGTTCGCTTAGTGAATCCATGGTTGACAACACACTTACGCTAATTATGCTTTTGCAAGTCTAGCTGAAGTAACGCTTCAACCTCTAGGCAACTCCCTAACCAAGATTGCCCTCCTTGACTGGGGACTTGTACTTACACGAGCATTTGCCAAGCATATTTAGCTATAATAAGCCACGCTTATGCTACCGCCAGCGGTACTAATTCCCGCCAGCGGGGTGACCTAAGAAACACAGCCAAGCAGGCTACCGCCTGAGCCCTGGCTCACCCCCAGATCACCGCAGACGCGCCTAGTCAAGATGGCATCAGAAGCTCCAGAAGATGGGAACTGAAGCTCCAGAAGATGGGAACTGAAGCACATCAGTCCCACATCGAAAACATGGAAGAGATCAACCTCTTCCCCATCTATAAAAGGTTTTCTCCTCTCTCCTCATTAATTACGTATTTACTACTCACCTATTGTTACTCTGTCAATATAAATACATTGACTAACTTAGGCATCGGAGGAGAGAAGACCGCCCAACGCGGTCTCCCTCTGACGCCCTTTGTACTTCACTTGACAGGTAGCGGAAGTCATCACGTCATTTGAGTAGTGGTCCGCCCATCGGACCAGCGTTAGTAAAGATTAGGCTACCACCCAATCTTAAACATTAACACACAATAATGATTAAAAAGTAACTTGCTTGTTGTGTGTATTGGGCCTGACATTCATACAGAGGCTAATTGCTGCTTCTTGTTCTTGAAAAATATGGGGTTGGTGCATGGTCATGATTCATGAGCTTATAATTAAATCGATTCACACAGGATGGCAAATTTCAGTGTTTTATTAGCATTACCATGAACTATATTATTTTTGAGCTATTTTGTTTCTTTTTTATTACGATGCTACCTGGGTTTTTGTTCTGTTCTGAAACCGTGCTTAATGAGAACCTTGTGTATAGGTTAGAAGACATGTTGACACGTTAAGGACAACCGCGCAATTTAACCCTGCAAAATGTAGTTGTCAGTATAGAATAAGTAGGGATCATTCTAGCCGGGGATTGAGAGTACACCTGTAATTGCAAAAACAGATAAATAATTAATAAAAGTAGAAAGTATAATTTACAAAAATAAAACAAAGAATAGAAATATATACAAGTTAATGTAAAAAGGGGGTTTTAGGACTTTTAAATAAAAAATTAAAAGAAACAAAAATAAAAATGTAAAATACATATACAAGGGGTGAAACGCAAGGAACAAAGATCAAAACCACAATCATATGAAAGATATCCGATTACTATTCCTATAGTTGATTATCTATGTCATGAGAAAGAAGTTGACCATGTGAAACGTTAGAAAGCAAACGATTTCCCATATTTTACTTTCCTTCAATATTTAATCTAAGTGAAAGCACCTAAATTAAACCTATTGAACATGCAATCATAGTCTAGAAAGCTAGCTAATCAAGAACACATTCAACGCATGAAGAACAAAGAAAGGATGTCAACCAAAGTGCACAACCTAGTATGAAAAAGTTCATCTATTTGCAATCCTCCTTAATTGATTTCGACTTTTGTCCAAAATCTTTACTACTTATGAAATAGGTTCACAAAACTATTAGGTGAATTGTTTACCTAAATCTAGCTCCAATTACATGCATATATCCTAAGTTGGCCACCAAAGAACACATACATATAAAAGTTTTCTGTAATCCAAAATCAATCAAGTAATCTCACATAAGCAACATAGAAATCAACATATAGAAATCACAACTTTATTTCAAAACATATAAACGGGTTTTAAACTTTGCCCTTAACGTCATGTTAACTAGAATTCATAACTCTACGAATCAAATAAAGGAAACAAAAGAAAGTATAAAATACACCATGAAAGATGAATGACAAAGCCTTGAGACGAAGAACTTAAAGATCTTTGAAAGCAAGCAATCTTCTAGGGACGACACAAGGGTGGATGGCGGGTAGGATCTTGACGTATTGCATGCCATCTTCTCCTC
This sequence comes from Rosa chinensis, assembly GCF_002994745.2. NCBI lineage: Eukaryota > Viridiplantae > Streptophyta > Magnoliopsida > Rosales > Rosaceae > Rosa > Rosa chinensis. Next base: position 62,502,739 of record NC_037093.1, read on the forward strand.
CTTGGTTGAGACGCAAAGCTTCTGAAAACTAGAGAATGGAGAGAATTTTTGGTGTTTAGAATTTTCTGAGGGGAAGAGATGTGTGAAGTGGTCTAGAGAGGGGGGTATATATAGGGGAATGGCAAAGTCTTCTCCAAGTTTCATGAATCTTCTTTTAATTTCCAAGAAATTTTTTGGTTGCTCCACACAGCTTCAACCAATCAATTAGAGCCATGTCAGCCCTACTATGTCATCCAACCAATTAAAAAGCTCCAAAATAAGTCCATAATCTTTTAAAATATATTATTTCCAAAATTCCCAAGATTTTATCTGATTTTTCTCTAAATTTTAGGCCAAAATACTCTTGAGTGAAAGTAGGAATGAATCTGGACTTGTTTTAGACCTTTTCTTCCTTAAATCTCTCTGTGGCTTCATTATCCTTGATCCTCTCTTAATTTTTGACTTTAACTCCATGATTTCCATCCATTTTTCACGGCAAAATATATATTCTCCCCAAAAATATCTCTTTTACGTCCAAAATCCCTAAATCAATTGGGCTTTTTCCTATTTTGCCGAAATCCACATTTAATCTAGAAGGATCTTGGGCTTTCTTGAGTCTTCTTCAAGCCATGTGGTCTTCTAGTGCCTTTAGGACTCCTCTCTCAACACCATTTTTCTTTATTTTTCCGACAATGCTTCCTAGTAGGGCTTAGGAGTCTTGCTTTGACAAAGTTTTCTCTTTTGAACAGGAATCAGGATTTCCTGGCTGGACCAGGAAAACTTCATTTATTTATTTCAGCTCATTTTTGCAACCCTTGTGCCTTGCCTTAGCCCTTCCCAACATTCACTAGCTTTTCTTTCTCCTTTAGGCTCATTTCAGCTCCATTTGCTCCATGAGACCTAAAAATAGAAACTTTTATTAAAATTACTAAAAATAGAAACTTCCTAAAGATAGAAAATTTCCTAAAGAAGAATAAGGAAATAATTAAGTAAATATGAGGAAATAACAATTAAAACGTCGCATTAAAATGCTTCTATCACATGTGGCTTAATGACAACCAGATAGAGTCAATTGAAGGCGTTGCTGAAGCTGTTGTTGGTTTAAGAGAGAAGCTGGCTACTATAGTTGCAATACAAGTGCCTTTCATGACTCCTTAATATTCGCCAATATCAAAGTAGTGAATATCTCTCCGAAAAGTGAAATTATTTGTATGTTGTGTTCTCATGGATGATATTTGCAGGCCAATGTCCAGGATTCTTGCTTCATATGACTAATTCGATGGACGGCCAGTATCAAGAGGATATGCTCTATAAAGTGGTTGCTAGAGTTTATAATGTTGGCTGAATTTTCATGTTATTTAGACCACTTGCTAGTCTTACGATACTCCTTTTCCTTTCTTACTAATTTTATGAGGTGATGTTGAGATTTTAGATTTTCGTATATGACTCTCTGATTGTATTCTCTTGTAATTGTGAGATCTCGAATTTTCAACTTATCAACGTATCAAAGCTTTCACTTCTTCCCTTGGGATGTGAAGAATTTGCATTACAGTTGATTCGCCTAATAGGCCTGTTGAATGAACATTTCTCATGTAAGCGTCAAACTATAAGGTGCACTTTTCTTTACAAGGCAGAGTATCAAGTGAAACAACCTTGATCAAATTTATTGTTATAACAGTACTGTACAATGGATTAAACACTGGGTGAACGAAACCAATGGGAGCCATTTCACTAATTTGTAGGATTGCATTGGTGCTATCGGTGATGTTCATGTTCAAGCTTCGATATCTTCATGTGATCAAGTGTCATACGTTGGAAGAAAAGGGATACCCACCCAAAATGTAATGGCTATATGCAACTTCGACATGCAATTCACATTTGCATGTGCAGGGTAGGAAGACACCGCCCATGCAATTCTCATTTTGATATGGTTACATAATCAAAAAATAAAATTATGTATTTTAGTAGCATATCTTAGCATGTATGACCATTTTTGTAATTATACCCAGCCAAAGTACTTTTTCTTTGCAACTTACCAAACACCTAGAAATTGCTTTTCGTCCCCGTGGTAGGCTCAAATTAAATATAGATGGGCCTTCAAGGCCAACAATGAGAAGGGGGGTATTGGAGTAATGGTGCGGGACGACAAAGGGCTGTTTCGTGGGGCTTGGTCTAAATCGATATCACATTTGGGGTCTGCTTACCACGGTGAGGTTGAGGCCTGTAGAGCGGCGTTGTTATTGGCAATGCACTAGTGATGGCAGGAGATCGAGATTGAAAGCGATTGCTCAATGTTGGTTACTGCCCTTAACCAACAAGTGGAGGACAACTTTGAAGTTAGTCGGATTCTTGACGATTGTAGAGAACACATGCAAACTTTTGTTTTTATTCGAATTCGACACATTTATCGTGAAGCAAATATATTGGTTCACTTTGCTAGTTTAGATCCTGTTGTGGATCTTTCTTTAGTTGAGGCTCATGATTTATTACAGGATGTACTCTATGAGGATATGTGTAACACAACTAGGCATGCTTGGGGTATAGGTATTACGTCACCCCCCCCCCCCCCTCCCCCGGGGTGTCAAAATAGTAATAATAATGATATGGGCGTGGGGCTGAGCCTCCCAGCTTGACTGGGTTCCAAACCCCATTATTCAAAAAAAAAAATTGCTTTTCGTTCTCACAGCACTTTTAAAAACAGTTTACCAAACACCTCAGCTGCTTCTTCTCACAGCAAGTTCTGAAGTGTTTTTTTCTCACAGCAAGTTCGGAAGTGCTTCTTCTCACAGCACAACAATCCGAAACTAAGTCTTAATGTTCTACGAGTGGAGGGTACAGAGTGCAGCAACAACACATTGCATACATTGCGCCAAGGTGTGAATTCAACTTTTTTTTTTTTAATCTGTTATGTTCAATTCATAATTCATTTTTCTTTTCTTTTTAATTTAACACAGAATGGTCGCAAAGTGGAATTAATTAGGCAAAGGTTAACATATTGTATATTTTCTTTAAATTTTGTTCTTTTATTGATGGAATTTTGATTTGTCTCCACTATATTTGCTAAGCCTATAGGAATTTTAATGAGTAAAGTTGGATCAGTTGCTCTTAATTAACTATTTATGAGTTGCTTGATTGTGGCTCAAGTATCTTGGAATTTCAGTAATTATTAAATATATACTTAGTTGATTCTGGTTCTAGTAATCTGTAGTCATTAACACTATAATACATCAGGAAGAAATGGAAGCAAGTATTGAAGCTGCTCCAAATGGAGCCATAGAAAATCAGTACGTTGTATTAGAAACTTCACTGATGGAGGAGTTGGATATGTTGTGTACTTACATAAGCATTTGCAAGCATAATTAGCTATAATGAGCCAATAATGAGTCACGCTCATGATACAGCCAGCGGTATCAACCACCGCCAACTGTGTGACCTACGGAAACACAGCCAAACAGGCTACCGCCTGAGCCCCGGCTCACCACCAGATCATCGCTGACAAGCCGCCACCCGCCGCGCCAAGTTAGCATCAAAAGCTCCAGAAGCTGGGAGCTGAAGCACATCAGTCCCACATCGAAAACATGGAAGAGCTCAGCCTCTTCCCCACCTATAAAAGGTTCTCTCATCTCTCCTTATTAATTACGCATTCACTACTTACCTATTGTTATTCTGTTAATATAAATACATTGACTAACTTAGGCATCGGAGAAGAGAAGACCGCCATACTCGGTCTCCCTCTGACGCCTCTTTATATTTCACCTGACAAGTAGCAGAAGCTCTGAAAACACTGCAAGTAGCGGTCCGCCCATCGGACCAGCGTTAACAAAGACTTAGGCCACCGCTCAATCTTAAACATTAACATTGGCGCCATCTGTGGGAACCCTTGAACAAAAGGCCATCCCACCACAACAATCACCATGACTAACGGTAGCGGGGGAAACGCTGAGGAGCAAGCGGATCAATCTGCCAACCCCCATCCCACCAACCCCGCGGCTAACGTTAACCCAGCGGTTAACGTTAACCGAGCACTATTTAACACTCTGGTCAACCCTAGCGTGGAACCCCAGGGCTCATCCCAGGTCCCGCTGACCCAGACTGCAGCGGAGTCACGACCAAGCAGCAGTCGCCCACCAGGCCGGGATCTCACCGCTATGTATGAGGTGGCATTGGCAGACCTCCACAAGGCGAATAGGGAGCACGAACAAGAGCGCATAGAGAAGGCTGAGGCCCATAAGCAGGTGGCCACGCTGATGTCAAAATTAGACAAGCTGAAAAGGGCGCTGGAGGCAAATGCTAACCCAGCGCAGAGCGAGCAATCACGGAGCACCAGACGTAGTCGACCCAATACCAGCGGATTGGTACCCATACCAATCATACAAATGTAGGTACCGCCGAACCCACTAGAACTATTGGGAATGGGCCCACCTCCCCTGCCCCGCCTAATGATGGAACATGAAGCGGAGGCACAGCCGCACACCAACAGCTCGGCAACTAGGGCCAGGAACGAGGGCAATCCACCTATCCCCAGGCGGGAGCTGGTTCAGCGGAATCTCCAGGCAAGGCCCACTGGAGACACAACAGCCCTAATCCTAGAGAGAATGCAGCAATTAGAGCAAAGGCTAATCCGGGCAGAGGCAGGCGCCCCAACGCTAATCCCAAATCCGCTCTTTGCGTCCAGACCAGGACTATTCACCGCCAGGATCTTGCAGGCAGTCAGACCAGCATATGCAAAGACGTCAAAGATGTCACACTACAGCGGTATGACTGACCCCTTCGTCCACATGGACACCTTCAAAAAGGTCACTAACAACAAGGGATTTGATGACGCCACCCTCTGCCACTTGTTCAGTGAAACATTGGATAGTGAGGCGATGAGTTGGTTCTTTAAGTGCCCACCGAGATCCATCGACTCATTCCAGGCACTATCAAATGCTTTCCTCTCTCGGTTCATCCTCCTAGCCGTCGGACATCACAACACAAGTCAGTTGTTCAACGTAAAACAGGGCGCCGAGGAGGCGTTGAAGGCATTTGTCACTAGGTGGCGGGCGGCAGCATCTCAGTGCCGCGATCTTGACAAAACAATGGCGTTGGCAGCCTTCAAGCAAGGACTCCTCAAGGAGCCATTTCTCTACCACCTCAATTACAATCACCTAAATGCCACGTATGACCACGTCATGGGCGAGGCAGTCATCCATGCACAGGCAGAATTCATTACATACGGAGAAACCCCACCATCGCCGCCAACACCGGCAAAGTTCGCTCAGCCCTCCTTGAGCCAGTAGGAAACCGCTAACAAAACCTTTGTTACACCGCCAACTGATAAGAAGAGAGAGTGGCAACAGGGCAACTACTAGAGCAAGCAGCAGAAGGACCAACATTACAACAAGGGCAACCGCTCATCCCATGGGGATAACCGTAAAAAACCGACGGAGTCCTCTCAGCGGTATGCAGTGTTTACAGTCCTCACAACCTCATATGAGGAGATATACGACCAGTGCGAGGACTAGATTCTGCCACCACCACCAAGAAAATACCCAAGGGTGGGGAAGCCCAAGAACACCGACAGGTGGTGCAAATACCACGAGGACAGCGGTCACAACACCAACAATTGCAATGCTCTCAAAACAGCTATTGAGACTCTGTACTGTGATGGTAAGCTGGAACAATTCAAAGTGCGCTAACCGACACCTATGGTTGCCAACATCGAACCCATGCGCTGAATCAACACCATCGACGACGGAGCTCCAATCACCAACATGTCTCATAGGGCAAGAAAGCGTTATGCACGCGCTAACCACCCCAAAGAAGTTTGCAACATCCGCTATAAGAGATCCGCTAAACTCCTAAGATCTGGCTGGGAATCCATCACCTTCTCGGAGGAGGAAGAGCACGGAGTATATCTGCCCCACGACGATCCATTCTTGATCGACGCCATACTCGACAAATGGTCAGTGGGAAGAGTCCTTGTTGACAGCGGATCCGTTGTCAATGTCATCTTCAATGGCTGCTACAAACAACTCCAGTGGAACATAAAATTGCTCCAGGACCACGAGCCACTGCTCAGCTTCTCTGGTGACGTCACACAACCATTGGGTTCTGACTACATGCTACTAGTTATTTGCGGTAGTCCATGTACGGCTGAGATACATACAGAGTTCATCGTGGTCGATTGCTTCAGTTCATATAACGCCATCATCGGTCGACTGGCACTGTTAACGTTAGAGTCCGCGGGGGTTTCTAGTTAGCTTTAGAGAGAGACACACACACACACACGAGAAGTATAGTGGTTCGTCTCCGCCTTAGCGGGAGACTACGTCCACTTGAATATTGTACTATGTGTGTTTGGGCCTTGCAGCCTAAAGGGGATTACAAAGTGTGTAATGGGATGTCGTGGAATGTGGGAGGAGAGTTCCTTTTATAGGTGAAGAAAGTCATCTCCTTTACATTTTCTTAGATGTTGGATGTAGAAATCACTATTCTAGTCTAGAAAGTATGTTTGTGAAGGCAACTTTGCAAGGCCGGAAAGGTGGCTTCCCGGCGAAGTATTTACCACTTCCGGATACCGTGGCGTAGCTTGAACATAGGGCTACGGATGCATGTCTTGGTTAGGTCTCACCATGGCTTGTGGGTGTCCCAAAGAGGGTGTTACTTATTCTTGGTGATGTAGCAAAGTAGCTTGCTAGTAGAGGTATCTACAAGTCCCTGAAGTCCCCAAGTAACAGGAGCTTCTTGGTTGGGGAGTTATAATCATGAAGTCATCAAGCATAAGTAACCGGGCGGCACGGAGCCCCTACAAGTCTCCAAACTCCGTAAGCAAGAAGGGACTCATTTAACCTGCACGATGAGACAAAAAACACGCATATGTAGAATGCTTTGTTGTATTGGTTACCGCTCGTATTAATGGAATGCGAAAAGAATTCGATTTGTAGCGAACAAAAAATGGTAGAAGAATTCAATATTCCATTAATGTGTATGAACATGTAAAATATTGGTAGTTGTATATGTGGATCTTATGGCCATATAACACGCACAATAGATAGTGGCAAGTGTAATGGGTGTCCATATAAAATTGTGGGAATAGTCCCAGTGACATTGTATGAAGCGTTTGTGAACTTGGGGCTTTAAGTAAGGCATGTTGGACATGATTGAGCAAGTTAAGTGTAGTTGAGTGTATAGGCGTTGTGCGAGCATGCGGGGCGTGGCCTAAGTGCAAGTCGTGACCATACTCGATACCCAAGCGAGTCGTAACCCGAGCAAGTCGTTTATCCGAGCATGTTTACTTAAGTCGTAAGTTCACAAACTTCTAGATGAATGTCACATGTTTATTTAATTGAATTGCAATTAAAATAGAAGCATGACATATGTGTATAGCATGTCCTTGTAGTAAAGTTGCTAATAACATTTTGTAAGCATGCTTAAGGGTCATGGAGACATGTATAGTCATGGCAAAGGCTCTATTTTCAAGAGCATAAAAGATAAGGTATAGTGACTTATCTTATGCTGATTTGGAGTAAGTTGGAGTTGAAATTAGCATAGGTACCCAAATCATGTTGGAGTTGTCCAAGCATGACGCTCCATTGTTTTGGCAGAAAGTGTTCCGATAATGTATGTCAACTCGTAGTTGAGGTTGAATGCTCGATAGAAATAATTGAATTTCCTTGAAACAAAATAGGTGATTAATATGCGGATTTGTAAAATCAACATCACTAATTTGCATATGTACTTTGCTAAAATTGTAAGTAAAGTGTATAAGCAAATGTAGTGTTTGAAGACAAAATGACATATTTAATTGTGTGCCACGAATATGAATTTCAAAGTGACAATGAAATGTTAAAGAAACATTTTGAATAATTCATCCAGTAAGTACTAGGCCTTGGAGCCTATATATAGATATTAAGCTGGACTAGATTGGGTTTGGACAAAGATTATTGCTATTCTTATTGTCAGCATGTGCAATTCTAATGCCAAGAAGCATATATGCTTCATATTATATGTCCATGTTGGTTGTTGATAAATTCTATTTAATCAAGAACTGAGCATGTTATATATGCATGGCAAAACAACATAGAGCCATTGTGCATGTTACGTAGCAACTCACATAAGACTTGTGCACTCCTTACTTGTGTATGTACGTGTACATATGAATCATAGATAGTTCAATTGGATGCATGTGCCAATTAATGCATAAGCATGTGAGCATGTGGGGGTCTGTTGATAGCCTTCTGATTGTTAAGTCACAATAATTACTATATCTATGAGGTGTCTAACTTAGGGCTCATGTGTATGGCATAGTGTTAATGTGTTGGACACGTGCAGTAAGACTACGTATAAAGAACATGTATGTGTGTACGAGCCACACATGTATGAGCATGTGCACTTGACAGATAGCGTACTAGGCCATTAATTATATAAGTAGGCATTGATCTATTTCAAGAAGACGAGCGAGAATTCTGAGAACTTAGCTTTTGGTGGAGCAACAGAATGAGCATGTCAACTCGATAGCTGCAAGTGGCCATGACCGGATCAAGTACGAAGGTGAGATGGAAACTTCATTACGGTCATTTGCCAAGGAAGTGGTTGTAGCCGTGAGCAAGACCAGTTAAGTTCAGTTGGCGGATGCAACTCCATTAAGCCCAGTTGACGGTAACGCGCCTCGTAGCAGAGTTTGAAGCAGCTGAGTTGGTGGTAGGATGCTCTTGCCTAGCGGAGGTGGGTAGCGGAAGCAGTTCAGGTCAGCGGTGGTGACAGGCGAAGGTTGCCAACGGAGGTGGCTAGCGAGGATTGGCCTTGGATGGGTGAGCCTGCAAATTGTTGCTGTGCGTATACTGGCGGTGCAGTGTCGGCGGTGGTTTAAGAACATCAGCAGAGACTTGACAAAGAAGATGATTGTTGATCATGGGTGCCCAAATCAAGTGGAGGCTGCTCAGCGGTGAATCTTTCCAGCAGTAAAGTTTGGAGGAGCGGGTTTAGCAGTTGGTGCTCAACGGAGGTTTAGCCGCTGGTTGTGGTCAGCGGTGAGGCTTGGTTAGCGGTGGTTCTCGGAGGAGGCTCCTAGCGGTAGTGTCTTGCTTAGAGGGAGATGGAGTTCAGCGGTGCTTGGCTAGCGGTAATGCTCGGCGGTGGCCCTCAGCGGTGCATCTCGGTGGTGAAGTTCCAGCTGCAATGGTAGCGGAACGGAGCTCCCAGCCAGCGGTGTACAGTTCAATGGGGATTTTGCTTGGGTCAGCAGTAGTGCTAGGGAGGCTGCTGCTGGTTGTTGGAGTGGAGCAAAGGTTGGCTAGCGGAGTTGTGCCACTGAGGGTGATGAGGCTGGCATTGATGATGATTGAAGAATGGTGATGGGTGTCCAGAGTGAATCGGCAGGATTTTTTTTTTTTTTGGCCTTTGACCACAGGTGCTGGGCGTTGACCACTTTTGGGTCAGTAAGGCTAGAGTTGACTTTATTGTTGTTGGCGTTGACCAGCCCTTTAAGTTGGCGGGGGACCTCATCTTGACCTGGAATTAAGCAACGAGCCCAAGTTGCACTTGATGCAAAATTTGCTTTTTGTTTTACCGCTAAGATAGGTAGTGGCGGATGTAAGGCTTGATTGAGAATACAAGGCAAGGAAGGTCGAGTCCTTCTAGCGCCAATGTTGACATTAGAGTCCGCGGGGGTCTCTAGTTAGCTTTAGAGAGAGAGACACACACACACACGAGAAGTATAGTGGTTCGTCTCCGCCTTAGAGGGAGACTACGTCCACTTGAATATTGTACTATGTGTGTTTGGGCCTTGCGACCCAAAGGGGATTACAAAGTGTGTAATGGGATGTCGTGGAATGTGGGAGGAGAGTTCCTTTTATAGGTGAAGAAAGTCATATCCTTTACATTTTCTTAGATGTGAGATGTAGAAATCACTATTCTAGTCTAGAAAGTATGTTTGTGAAGGCAACTTTGCAAGGCCGGAAAGGTGGCTTCCCGGCGACTATTTGCCACTTCCGGATACCATGGCGTAGCTTGAACATAGGGTTACAGGATGCATGTCTCGGTTAGGTCTCACCATAGCTTGTGGGTATCCCAAAGAGGGTGTTACTTATGCTTGGTGATGTAGCAAAGTAGCTTGTTAGTAGAGGTATCTACATGCACTTAACAAGCTCAAGTGCATCATAGCCGGGTACATGCTTCTCATGAAGTTCCCCACACCCAACGGGACAGAATGTGTGAAAGGAAGCCAACAGCTGACACGAGAATGTTACTCAACAACGGTCGCACGATCAGCACGCCCCCATGAGATCCTAACAGTAGGAAACCATATACCAGCGGCCAATATCTTTGAAGACCCTAGAGATGACGAGAAGAAATATGTCAAAAAGGAACCTGTCAACCCAGAAACATCCCTGAGAGTTGTCAGCATCTCCGATGAACACCCTGAGCGGACAGTCTGAATCCGCGCCCAGCTAGACCGAGAGGTAGCGGCTGAACTCACCCAGTTTCTACGTGACAATGTCGATGTCTTTGTGTAGTCCTACGCTGACATTCCAGGGATCTCCCCTGAGATCATCACACACAAGTTGAGGATCAAACCATCCTTCTATCCTGTCAAGCAACGGCGAAGGGCCTTTGATGAAGAGAGGTATCGGGCACTAGGAGAGGAAGTTGCCAAACTCCAGAACATCGGGTTGATCCGCCAAGTCAATTACCCTTAGTGGATTTCCAACCTGGTCATGGTCAAGAAACCTAGCGGAAAGTGGCGGATGTGTGTCGACTTCAAGGGCCTCAACAAGGCATGCCCCAAGGACAGCTTCCCGCTACCCCGCATAGATCAGTTGGTCGATGCAACCGCTGGACACGAGCTATTCAGCATGATAGACGCCTTCTCCGGCTATAATCAGATCAAGGTGCACCCCGAGGACCAAGAGTGCACTGCCTTCACCACCGACAAGGGCCTATACTGTTACAATGTCATACCCTTCGGTTTGAAGAACTCCGGTGCAACCTATCAGCAGTTGATGAATGCCATATTTGCTGAGCACCTCGGCAAGATAATAAAGGTCTACGTGGACGACGTGTTGGTAAAAAGCATCAAGGCCAGCGGACACGTGGCAAACCTCAGAATCATATTCGCCATTCTCTTAGCTTATGGTATGTGCCTCAACCCAGAAAAATATTTCTTTGGCGTCACCGCCAGCAAATTTCTGGGCAACATAGTCAGCGAACGGGGCATAGAGGCCAATCCTGAATAGGTGCAAGCCATCCTCAACATGAAGGCCCCGGAGTGGAAGGTACACGTTCATAGCCTCCAAGGAAAGCTAACCGCTTTCTCTCGGTTCATCTCAAGACTCACCTACAGATGTCTCCCATTTTTCAAAGTGCTGAAAAACACACACAAGAAAGTAATTAACTGGACCCCAGAGTGTGAGGCGGCATTCCAGAGCTTCAGGAATACTTGGCAGCCGTCCCACTTCTTTCCATTCCTGTACAGGGTGAGACATTATACATCTACCTAGCGGTATCCCTATCAGCGGTAAGCTGCGCCATCGTACGACTAGAGGGCCAGGAGGAGCTCCTAGTATTATACTCCGGCAGGGACATGAACGGGGCGGAGACGAGATATCCCCCTCTAGAGAAGCTCGCTCTTGCACTCATTTTCGCCGTTAGGCGCCTCCGCCAATACTTTCAGGCTCACACAATTCATGTCCTAACAAACCAACCGCTGAAGCAAATAATGCAGAACCTTGAGCACTCCGGGCGCCTCAGCAAGTGGGCCATCGAGCTCAGCGAGTTCGACATTGACTACAAGCCAAGGACCGCCATGAAAGGCCAGGCAGTGGCAGATTTCATCGCTAAACTCACCGAGCGTCAGGATGAACCCAACCTAGGGGCACAAGAGGCCAACACAGAAATGGTCACCGCTGGGGAACCAGCCCCCTAGCAGCGACTGGAACCTCCACCTAGAAGGCTCCGCCTGCGCCAAGGCCTACGGCGCTGGAGTCATCTTGACAGGACCAGGGGGACTAAATGTGGAATACGCATTAAAATTCAATTTCAAAGCCTCAAACAACATGGCGGAGTATGAAGCTCTCATTTCCGGCTTACTCCTCGCCATCGATTCAAGGGCTAACAGTGTCAACATATTTAGTGACTCTCAACTAGTCGTTAACCAGGTCAACGACAGCTTCCAGGCCAAAGACCAGCAGTTAGCGGCATACTTGGGGTACGTCAAGACACTACTCAAAAAATTCAAATTTCACACCATCACACAGATTCCCAGGAAAAGAATGCCAAGGCTGATTCACTGGCAAGACTAGCAACCGCTCAACCACACCAAAGTCCAGCGAACACAAGGGTGAAGTGCCTTGACAAGCCAAGCATCACCAAAACCCTGGCAGAAATCTTCAACATTGAGGTCAATCCCAACTGGAAGTACAAGCACAATGGAACACTACCCACCGACAAGGTCGAAGTAAGACAGCTTAAGCGGAGGGCAACCCGCTATAACATCCAGAATGGCAAGCTTTACCGCCAAGGGTTCACCCATCCCAACCTCCGGTGTCTGACCCCAGAAGAGGGAAAGGCAGTTCTGGTAATGATACACGTTGGGGAATGTGGAAACCACTCGGGCGCCATGTCTTTGGTCAATCGCACAATGCGACAAGGTTACTTTTGGCCCACGCTCGGCGACGACACCAGGAAGGTCCCCAGGTCCTGCTACAAGTGTCAACAATATGCTGACCTTCCCCATGCCCTGGTGGAGCCCCTGTCGATCATAATTGGTCCATGGATCCACTCCATGTGGGGCCTGGACTTGCTTGGGAAACTCCCAACGGCCAAGGGCCAATTCAAGTACATCATCGTCGCCATCGACTACAACAGTAAGTGGATAGAGGCGGAGCTGCTAACGGCCATAACTACCGCCAAGGTAACCTACTTCCTCTGGAAGAACATCTACTGCCGCTACGACATCCCCCATACAATCATCACAGACAACGGCACACAGTTCAACAACAAGGAACTCATATCTTTCACCGCTAACCTAGGCACCAAGTTGAGTTTTGCATCTGTCGCTCACCCCCAAACCAATGGCCAAGTCGAAGTAGCAAACAAGATAATCAAGAAGCTGCTAAAAAAGAAGCTCGACGACGCCAAGGGATTATGGGCGGAGAAACTCCCGGAATTACTTTGGGCCATTAGGACTACCCCCACTTCCGCCACTGGTGAAACACCATTCTGCATGATGTTCGACACTGAAGCCGTCCTACCAGTTGAGGTCACCCAACCTACCGCTAGGGTCGAGGGCTACTATTTCGAGACCAACGGCGAAGGCGTCAACCTCGACAAGGACCTCCTCGAAGAAGGACGCCACAAGGCCCATTTGCACAACTTGCAAAACAAGCAGCGGGTATCACGTTTCTACAACGCTAGAGTCAAAGCCCACAACCTCTAACTGGGGGACTGGGTAATGAAGGAAGTCATTCCACCGCCAATGGCACTCCGCCCAACTTGGGAAGGACTGTACAAAATAGTAGAAGTCGTTAGCCCTAGCACCTTCTACTTAATGGACAAGGATGGCGTCACAACGACCCACCCTTGGAATACCGAGCACCTTCGGCATTACTACAAATAGTCATGCCACTACCCAATAGCATCTTGACCTAGCTAAATTTTTGTTCAATATTTAGCTAAGGACCGGTACAACCCCGCTTTTGTAAACGCTGACCTATCAGCTAGCAATGAAACAATGAATTATTCAAACCATTGTCTCAAAGTCCAAGCACAAGAGTCAATTGGCAACGCCAACAATATTCGGTGGACCACGTCTGCTACATCGTGCACTTGGAACAATTTTAATCCCTTTAATGTTTCGTTGATTAGTAAAAGTACAAGTCAAAACTCTAGCGGTAAAACAACATTCAAACAATAGTCATCGAAAGGAATCCCACACTTCGAATATTTCAAAAGAAAATACTTCGTATATTCAGGGTCGGGACTCCCCGCCCAAAAGTAGTCACATTACAAAAATAAACAAGCCTCAGGGACATTACAAAAGCTACAGAGTATTCGTCACTAATGCTCGGGAGCAGCGGCAACCTCTTCACCCTCCAGCTGTAGGGGTGGCCCAGCCAGGCGGCTCGTCTGATCAGATCCAAGAGCGGTAGGGCTCGGCGTCACCATGGTGCCATCCGCGCAGGTATTGGCGGCCATGAAGTTAGCACGGGAGATGTCGGATTGAGTGGGAGGTGGAGTCCACTGAGAATCGTCTACCGGATGCTCACCACTCTCTCCGCTACCTGAGCGGGCACCCTCAGCTAGGGTAGGAACCGCACTGCTCGCAGGCTCCGACTGACCAGATGACCCGGCGAGTTGGGACGCTTTCATTCAGTCGATGGTGCCCTACTGCTTCAGCATGTCCAAGTTGGCGGCAGCACCAGCCTTCACCGCCTCCATCATAGCTAGCTTATATTCCGCAGATTGTTTAAACGCCTCCACGGCGGCAGCCTCAGAGCTGCTCTTCTCAGCCTCCAGCCAGGCAACCTCGCCCTCCAACCTTTTCACCTCCGCAGATTTGGCGGCAGACTCCCGCTGAAGAATCTCAACTTTCTTGGCCTTTACTGCGACTTGATCCTTCAGTAGAGCTACGTCCTGCTCTAGTTTGGAGATGTGGTCTTTCCGCTCGAGGTCCCGCTCAATGGACACATTCAGCTTGCCGCGGGCATCCATAGCGTCGCACTCTGCCTTAGTGTCGCACTCTGCCTTGGTCAGGCGCCGCTCCACATCCTCCAGCTTATCTTTGGTCTCCTACAGCTCCCTCTGGAGACCTTCGATTTCCTCCTTCAGTTGCTGCTCAACTTCAGGTTGGCGTGACACCGCCAAGAACAACTCATGGAGCCTTACTGACAGATGCCGGAAGGCCGAGCTGAAGGCCGATTATTGGACGGCAGTCGGACAAACGGTCCCATCCAGCCCGCAGAACCCAAGCCTTTCGCAGAGGTGGAACAGGAAATCCCGCTCAGAGTCAATCAGAAACTCCGCGTAGGACGCGAAAGAGTCTAGACCGCCCTACTGGACTGCCCCAGCCACAGCCACCGTGTGTGAAGCTTGCTTAGCTCTCTTCTGTTGGCGAGCCCCAGTAGGCTCCGCATCATCTGCTTCCTCCTCCTCCTCGTTGTCATTCTGACGCCGCTTCCTTTGCAGAACCGCCAGTGTAGTACCAGTGGCAACAGACCTCAGCGACGCCTGAGGTTCCAGGCCAACAATGGTAACGGGCTCTCTCTGCGGCACCGTTTTCTCTGTCTGCGACCCTCGCCGCTGGGAGGCAACCTTCATGGTCTTGGCTGGAGCGACAGTAGCTTGGCTCCCACCGACGGCCCCTTGCTCGGCACCACCTCCGAGAGGCCCCTCTGGCTGGCCAGCCGGGGGGCGGTGTGAATGATAGGGCATTGGTAGCACCACCGGAGTCTCCGACGGACTCACCGCTAAAGTCTGCGGATCAACGGTGGTCTGCTGCACGGCCAGCCCAACAGCCTACATGCCTTCCAAAAAATTTGCGAGCTGGGCGCGGTCCATAGCTTTATCAAAAGCCTCCCGGCTAGGTTTGTTTCCCGACGGTGAATCTGAACAACCATAGCACTAATCAACGTTGAACACAAAAAAAAAAAAAAAAGACTAGCCGACATAAATGGCTTACCAATGGCGCGTGTCAGCCTCAGGTCGACCAACAACTCCCACCCGATAAGCAGGCGAAGATTGAGCAGGTTGCGGTTCTGCCAGTAGCCTTTTATCCTCGCCATGAGACACTGCTCTTAGCGCATCAAATTGAAACGAAGACCCGCTACAAAAAGAAAAATGAAGAACGGTTAGAAAAAAAAAAATATATATATATATATATATATATAAATATGCACACTACTGGCATGTCATACAAGCAATATCTGCCAACTTGGGTCAGCGGTGACTATCAACAACCTCGAATTGGCTGAAACTCTGACTTAATTCTATACGTTGGCACCCCATCATTTGCTCCGGCGTCATACTCCTACCCCGAGGTCGCCACGTAAAAGGTCACCCGCCAGGGAGACATCGAATCTTTCAGATTCTCGAGCAACTTGTGTGCCCCCTGTCGGCTAGTGAGGTTCACTTGTCCGCTACACCCTTGTCGCCTCACTTAGACAAGCTCGTAGAAATGAAGTACCTCCACCACAGTTGGCCCTTCACACCCAGATAGACGCCACAGCGAGTTCAACGCTAGTAGCAACAGCCATATGTTGGGGCAAATTTGCCCAAAGGCGAGGTCAAACTCGCATACCAGGATCTGAAGGTTGGGGAGTAGTGGAAAGGTGACTGCCTAGCGGAAGATGGCTTCGTGAACAGCAGTACACCCCGATGGAAAAATGGAGGCCCTCTCATCAGCGGCGGGAGGACGCAATTTAACCACGCCAGGTAGACGGAAGACCTGCTTCACACGATTGATGGCAACTACCGTCATCGGTCCTCCAGCCTCGTCAACGGCAATGCCGTCGCGAAGAACCCAGGCCGACTCTACCTCTTCTCCGCCAGTCTCACCCGACCAGCGGAACCGCTAGCGGCGCTATTGCTCGCTAGCCTCTCCTCACGCCTTTTGCGGGCGACAATGTCCTCCCTTGCCCTAGAACCTTCTGGACGACCGGCACAACCCATTGCAACTTCCCAAGGTATGGTCTGCAGCGGCTCGATGTCTAGCGGTTCGGACAGTGAGGTTCCTGCAAGGGCAGATGGATGCAACGAATCAATAAACATCCTATCCGCCACGCTGAGGGACAAGTTAGACCCGGAATCCTCACAGCTCGAGATCTCTACGACGCTAGCCATCATAAACCCTAAAACCCAGGTCAGTTAGTTCCAAAACTGATCTAAACTACCCCTATGTCAGATTTTAGCCAAGAACATCAAGAACAACCAAACCCAGAAAACCCAGAAAGTGCCAAAACAAGAACACAGCGCATATATATCCAAAACACAGATTCGACAATTTTGCTAATCCATAAACCCCAACCCCCAGTCAAACAGTCACACCCATCCCCAAAACCCATTCTAGACCCTCAAACACACTAGAGAATAACATAACTAGCCCCAAATACCAAAAAAAAAAAAACATAAACAAACAAAAACCAAATAAAGCAAGGACGAGATTCGGATTACCCACCTCAAAGATGGGAACTTTGATGCAGCATGCGCTTAGGGGTGCTCGTCTACGCTTCAGAGGGTATTCATCCTCCAAAGAAGGATAACTTCACAGAATTACAGAATCTTCTTCTCGGCTCTCATAAACAAAGCTCGAACACGACGACTCAGAGTTTGAAGTGAAGAAGATATCAAAACCATTATGGTTTCCCTCTCTTTTATGTCAACATCAAACCAATCCAGGCCATCCGCTAAAAAAACGACATCGCACGACAGCCATACACGTGCCCCACGACAGCACTTACTCTCCGGATTAACCTAGGCATCACCTCAGTTACAAAATCAATAATCACTCGCATTAATGGCGAGGAGATGGGCGTGCTGCAGAGATGTTATTCCACAAGCTAACCCAGTACATGTCGGCCACGTGTCAAACGTTGTCAGACGAAGCAACCATCGAAGAGGCAGGTCACAAATAATCAGGCAGTCTCCGCTAAGCGCAACTCCGCTAGCGGAACTTCTCCCTTTTCATCTTGTAAGTGAGGCAGTCTCAGTTAAGCTCAACTCCGCTAGCGGAACTTCTCTCTTTTCATCTTGCAAGTGAGGCAGTCTCCGCTAAGAGCAACTTTGCTAGCGAAACTTCTCCCTTTTCATCTTGCAAGCGAGGCAGTCTCCGCTAAGCTCAACTCGCTAGCAGAACTTCTCCCTTTTCATCTTGCAAGTGAGGCAGTCTCTGCTAAGTGCAACTCTGCTTGCGGAAATTCTCCCTTTTCATCTTGCAAATGACGCAGTCTCCGCTAAGCGCAACTCCGCTAGCGGAACTCCCTTTTCATCTTGCAAGCGAGGCAGTCTTCGCTAAGCTCAACTCCGCTAGCGGAACTTCTCCCTTTTCATCTTGCAACGAAGCGCAACTCCGCTCACTGGACCACCACCAAGGTGGTCCCAGTGACACTGCTTGCCTCTTACTATCAACTGAGGGACTGTCGCCAACGGCGATTCCCGAGGCAACGCCTCGTCTTGACGATTACTGCTACGCGGCATTACAGTCAGGCTACATCCCTCCGGGACACGTCAACAGTCTACGACAGCTCTGATCAGGCACGTTGACCCCCGCCACTCGGGTACCAAAGTTTGGGCTCGCTACCCAACACCCTCTGCTCAGTGCTGCTCCCCTCAACAAACAATATACTGATCAAACGAAGGTCTATCTTAGCCGGGGAGTGGGGGGCCTAGCAGGGGCCCACCCAAAAGGGTACAAAGCTTTTGCTTAGTAAGTCCATGGTTGACAACGCACTGACGCTAATTATGCTTTTGCAAGTCTAGCGGAGGTAACACTTCGAACCGCTAGGCAACTCTCCAACCAAGATTGCCCTCCTTGACTGGGGACTTGGGGGACTTGTACTTACATAAGCATTTGCAAGCATAATTAGCTATAATGAGCCACGCTCATGATACGGCCACTCGGCCAGCGGTACCAACCACCGCCAACTGTGTGAACTATGGAAACACAGCCAAACAGGCTACCGCCTGGGCTCCAGCTCACCCCCATATCACCGCTGACGCGCTACCACGCGCCGCGCTAAGTTAGCATCAGAAGCTGGGAACTGAAGCACATCAATCCCACGTCGAAAACATGGAAGAGCTCAGCCTCTTCCCCGCCTATACAAGGTTCTCTTCTCTCTCCTCATTAATTACGCATTCACTACTTACCTACTGTTATTCTGTCAACATAAATACATTGACTAACTTAGGCATCGGAGAAGAGAAGACCGCCCAGCGCGGTCTCCCTCTGACGCCGCTTTGTATTTCACTTGACAGGTAGCGGAAGCTCTGAAAACACTGCAAGTAGCGGTCCGCCCATCGGACCAACGTTAACAAAGACTTGGGCCACCACTCAGTCTTAAACATTAACACGTTGTCCCCCATGACCAATTCGCGTTGTATCTTCCGGGTTCCTCCTCGACTACAGCTTGTATGTGAAAAGGCCTACGCACCCCAGATAGTCTCGATAGGCCCACTTCATCATCATGGGAAAGAAGCCTTGAAAGCCATGGAAGAACACAAAAGGAGGTACTTAAAATATTTTTTGGGTCGAACCAATTTAAGCCTGATGCAATATATAGAAAAAATAAAGAATATTCGAGAAGCAAAATTGCGTAGTTGTTACTTGGAGACCATTGAGCTTAAAAGCGATGAATTTGTAAAAATCATTCTAGTGGATGCCATCTTCGTCATTCATGAGTTCTTATTTAGATATTGGCACCCTAAATTGCTAGATGAAAGTGACTGCATATTTGGAGAACCAATGATGACATATGATATATGGATGGACTTGCTGGTGCTTGAAAATCAACTGCCATTCTTCATTCTCGAGGATCTATTTTATCTAGATATATTTCCGATCTCATCTGAGTATTCTAACAGATTTGATGGTGTTGAGAGGCTTTCAATAATGTTTCTTTCTCGTTGTTTTTTGGCTGATTCTGGAATTATAGGGGGAACGATAGCCAAGTTGGAAACAATGTGTTGTTCCAAAGAAAAAGTACAAAATTTCGTTGATCTGTTATGAAGGTTGTATATAGCACCAATATTGAAAGCGGAAGCTACAAGAGGACCCATAGCTGTAACTACACCCAGTATTAATTGAAGAGCTACACCAGGCAGGAGTCCAGTTTAAGTTGGGTTCCAACAACAACTTGTTTGACATACGATTCAAAGATGGGATTATGGAAATTCCAAATCTGGTGATAGAGGATTCAGCAGAGCCTATATATACTTGGGAATTTAATTGCCTTTGAACAATGTCTTAACGAAGAAGAAGGTAAATACATGAGTGATTATGTTTCCTTGATGGATAACTTAGTTGACACCCCCAAAGATGTTGGATTGCTTGTTGAGAATGGAATTATTAACATGTTCGGAGGTGACAACAATGAGATATCTACTATGGTACGGTTAACTCCATTGGGACTGCGGTTCAAATTAACCCAAGGAAATTCTATTATGGTACTCTTTGTGAAGACTTGAACAAGTTCTGCAGTTCAACATGGCACAAAAGGATGGCAAATTTGAGGCAGAACTATTTCAACACACCTTGGGCAATTATTTCTTTCATTGCAGCGGTGTTTCTCCTCATACTGTTATTCAAACGATCTGCCCGATTATCTCTCTTCCTTGAGCGTCAACAACAATGTGATGTCTCAGATATCTCACTGTTATATAACTGTGTATGAGGAGGCGGCTTAGCTTTTGTTGAAGTGAAATACAGATCGAGAGTGCATGGGCTTTGTGGGTGGAAGTGTACAATTAGCCCCGGTGAGAGTATAATTGTTGCATTAATATAACCAACCGGAGTGCTTGTTTAGTTCGTTAGTTTTTTTTATTTTTATGTGGCGGTGACATTCATATTTGTATTAATAAAATTAGTATGCAAGTTAATTTGTTGTAATAAGGGAACTGTAACAGAGGATTCTCTCCCTCTTTGGTTTTTTTTTGTTTTACTTTTTTGGGCAAAAGATAATGCAAGTTGCAGTCCCAACGGAGGTAGCTTTACAACGATGATTGTCTCGTCCTTGATGTTACTAAAGCAGCTTGGTGACATTTTACACACTTTTTATCCCAATCATATATTGTGTTAGTGCCATTAGTAAGACAGAAATCCATTTCTAGCTAGCTACCTTACCGTTCTACAAATGGAGAGTGGAGAACGCAGCAAAGGCAACAACACATTTGCATACATTGCGCCAAGGTGTGAATTCAACTTGTTTCTTTAATTGTTTTGTCCAATTCATAATCCATCTTTCTTTTCTTCTTCAATTTAATGCAAAATGGTCGAAAAGTGGAATTAATTAAGCAAAGGTTACTATATATATTGTATATTTTCTTTAAATTTTGTTCTTTTATTGATGGAATTTTGAAATTATTTTTACCATAGAATTTTTTGATTTGTCTCATTATATATTGCATTTGATCATCACTTGCTAAGCCAGTGGGAATTTTAATAAGTAAAGTCGGATCAGTTGCTCTTAATTAACTATTTATGAGTTGCTTGATTGTGGCTCGAGTATCTAGGAATTTCAGTAATTAATTACATATATAAATCAGTTGGTTCTGGTTCTAGTAATCTGTAATCATTAACACTATGGGCACGTTTACTTACTTGGAATGAGAGAGAATGATTACGGGGTAAAAACATTCCTGCGTTTACTAACACATGAAGAAATCAGAATGATTCCGGGTAAAAGAATTTCTGCGTTTACTAACACATGAAGGAATCGGAATAGATGTAGGTTCCACCTTCTTATCAGGAATCGATTCCTGAATACTCAGGAATTTGATTACTAAGGGGGGAGATGAGTTTAGGAATCAATCCTTCGGAATCAATACCGATTCCTTTCTTCTCTCCTCAACAATCTGCTCTCCTCTATCTCCTCTCCTCAACAATCTGCTCTCATCTCTCAACCTTGTTCACGTAATACACTTTAACTTCTCTTCTATAATAATTTTTTTTGACGAAATTAGAATGTAATTTAGGTTAGAATTTGGGTATTTCTAGATTTCTTGATGTAATTAATCAAATCTATTGATTCCTAGAAAAAGATATTGAATTTCTATTATCAATACCCAATTGCCCATGATAGTGGCAATTTCTTTATTGTGTTAATTGTTTGAGAGTTGAGTTTATTATAATTTTGATTGGGTGTTTTTTAGCTTTTTTTTTTTTTTTTTTTTTGACTTTGTCAAGGGGAACCCAAAGGGTTCCTAGGCCCAAGATAAACCCCTTCGGCGCATGTGAAATGCTCCAACTGTGCATTGCAGCACAGTTCCTAACCACTTTGACAGCTTCGGGGTTCGAACCTAGGTTGGGGAGCACACCCAACTAGGCAAGAACCACCAGGCCACTAGGGTGTTTTTTAGCTTTTGAGTAAGTTAAATTTATTTTCCCTTGTGGTGGGGAGGGGTGTGGTGGCCTGGTGGGGTGACAAAATGCATTTTGTGGATGATATTTTGATAAGTGCTATGCAATTGAGATATTCCATCAAAACAAAATAGACTCTGCCAAATTTTTTAGAATAATTTTTCTTGCCAGCATAAGGTAAATTTAGCCCACCTTAAATTTAATTCCTGGTTCCGTGCCTGAAAGGACGTACCTAAAATATTTTTTGGGTCTAACCAATTTAAGCCTGATGCATTATGTAGAAAAGATAGAGAATCAAGAAGTAGAATTGCATAGTTGTTTCTCGGAGACCATTGAGCTTAAAAGCGATGAATTTGTAAAAATCATTATAGTGGATGCCATCTTCGTCATTGAGTTCTTATTTAGAAACTAGTACCCTCAATTGCTAGATGAAAATGACTGTTTTATATGGAAAACCGATGATGGGAAATGATGTATGGTCTGACTTGCTTATCCTTGAAAATCAGCGGTCATTCTTCATTCTTGAGGGCCTATTCGATTCAGACAGATTTCCAAGTGATGGAAGTACACGAGTGACATATGGTCCCCAATAACTCCAGTTGAAACAAACTAAGTTAACTACCATATTTCATCAACTATTAGATAAGCAATGAAAGATGAGAAAGACTGAGAAAAGCTCGCAATCCAAATTTCGATCAGTCGAAAAATTGAGAAAGATTCTGTGCTAGGAACAATGGTTGCACCCTCGTTATTCATTCTCAATGAATCAGAGGTTGTTGGCACTCGATTCAGTTAACACCACCAAAATCTGGTCATCTTGCACCCTCCGGTTGTCATCTCTTATATGTTGTTCATTAAAAGATCCCAAGCAAGGGAATCTGGGTCCATATTGTTGGAACATTAAACAAAAATAGTCGAAGAACAGGTCACAGATTGTGTAAACCAAAGGTTCACCGACTGTGAATCAGTCTTGATACATACGAAATAAATTCTTAAGCAAATCTGCAAGATAGAGCCCGAGAAATCAAATTTAAACAGACTTCCATCAACAATTTGATATGCAACAAAAGATGAACACCCTACGAAAACAAAAGCGCAATTACTGGCAATCCTAAAAGTTCATATACCCATATTTTTCTACAGAAACACATAAAATTTGCTTTGCGTAAATCACACCTAAGAAATTTAGACTAACATCTTAAGCACGTTCGCCCCGAATCCTCCGAGCTAGTTGAATGTCCTTGGGCATGATGGTGACCCTCTTGGCATGAATCGCGCACAGGTTGGTGTCCTCGAACAGACCCACCAAGTAAGCCTCAGCAGCTTCCTGAAGAGCAAGAACAGCATGGCTCTGAAACCTGAGGTCCGTCTTGAAATCCTGGGCGATTTCACGAACGAGGCGCTGGAAAGGTAGCTTGCGGATCAAAAGCTCAGTGCTCTTCTGGTACTTTCGGATTTCACGGAGGGCGACGGTTCCGGGGCGGTAGCGATGGGGCTTCTTGACTCCACCGGTGGTCGGAGCTGACTTCCGAGCAGCCTTGGTGGCCAGTTGCTTCCTCGGAGCTTTGCCGCCGGTGGATTTGCGAGCAGTCTGCTTCGTACGAGCCATTTCTTCGGAGACGAATTAGGGTTTCAGAAATTTGGGATTTGATCGAGATGAGGAGAGAGAGAATGGAGGTGGTGGGTATTTATATGCGGTTTGAGGCGGTTAAAATGTTGAACAACAATTCCGATTCGGAAAGGGCAAAGGTCTTGATCCGCGTGAAATTGCATGTGA
Organism: Rosa chinensis; assembly: GCF_002994745.2. Classification (NCBI taxonomy): domain Eukaryota; kingdom Viridiplantae; phylum Streptophyta; class Magnoliopsida; order Rosales; family Rosaceae; genus Rosa; species Rosa chinensis. Next base: position 62,526,543 of record NC_037093.1, read on the forward strand.
TTGGCTGGTTTGGCGATTCTGTTTGAGGTGCGGATTGCCAGCGCGGACGAGTTGTGTTTCTTTTGTGAAACGAGTCTGGGTTAAGAAAACTCGGCCAAGTCAGCTAGAGAGGCGACTTGTGCTGATTCCGATTGGAGATGGAGATAGGAGGTCTATCCAGGTTGGTAGCTAATTCTCGTGGTTTTCGTCTATAGATATTGGAAATTGTTGTCTTCTGTTCAAAATATTTGATTGCTTTGTACGCCCGCCTCGTTTGCCTTGCATGAGACGATCGCGCCGAATGCTTACCACTTCTGTAAGCTTTCGTTCACATTCTTGTTCTACACAAGTTGACTGGCCAAAGCATCATGAAGGAGGTGAGAGGGAAACTACTGATGCAGATACTCTGGATGATAGTGAAGAAAAGGTCCAAGGTTATCTGTCTGAGCAGTCTAGAACCAATGAAGGTTTGTTAAGATTGGTAGTCTGATAGAACAATTTGTAAATGCACTTTAGTAGTTTCTTCCATGGTGCGAGGGCATAGGCTTGTATATACATATGCGCGCACACACACACATAATGCATATCTATTAGAATTGAGGTTTGAACCTATGGATTATAGTATTATACATTTATTGTCTTCATTGCCCTTGGACGGTTAGAAGCTTGAAACATAACGGACAATATTTCTTGAAACAAACAATACTGAAGTTGGAGGATCTAAGTGCAACTTAAACAACTTCCCTATAATTTATGTATAATAAGGAAGCAAAAGTCAAAGGTTTAACATCTTTTTCTTCTCCAACTCCAACAGATTCTCTATTTTACAGGAATCTCTAAAATCTCCATATAACCATATTCTTCCTTAAATTCTTTGCTGTAAATATAAAGAATTTGGTTTTCTCTTTTTTCACTTTCTCTAAAATATGGATAATTATAGGGAATCTGTTGGAGCAAAAGAGATTCATTTTTCCCTAAAATAGAGAAAAATCAAAATTTAGGGAAGCTGTTGGAGTTGCTCTAAATATATTGCTATAGCAGGAGATCCGTCTTCTGATGAGGTTTATACGCAAGCTAGCTTGATTATGTTTACTTTTTTCCTCATTCCTCAGGCTCCATTGTTCATAATCTTCATGTGGTTGATGTGCCAAGGTTGAGATTTGGGATCTTAGTACTGCAGAAAGGGGTGTGCAACTACCTCAAAGTTGTTATGCTGGCTCCTCAGCTATTTCTACCAAGGAAAAAGGTCAATTACTAATTCCATTGACATTTGACTAACTAATGACTGGGTAGAAATTGACTTAAAGTAACAAAGATAGGTCATCATATGTTTACCTTCATAAATCAAATCATTTAAGTTGAAAGGATTATTGGTTCAGAAACATGCTTATTTAAAGTGGTGCTACTAATGCCTGCTGGTATGCACAATTTATTGTCTCTTATAAAGGTCATATGTTAGTTTTGTATAAAGGTCTCTACAAGGTCTTTTTAGCGGGAGGATTTTCCTTGTTCAAGTAGCCCAATTTGTTAGTTTTCTATGTGTACAGTAGGCAGGTGGTTCAACTATGATCATATGTTTAATCGATCCAACAATTGTTTCAAGTGATGCATCATTGTTAAGCACAAATTATGTTTAATTGTTGAAGACTACCTTGAACTATCACCTTTCTGTTCATCCCACCTTTTACATTGTAGTCATTGTTTCTTAGTAGGAATGTGCATGGCAGTTCAAGCTTTTTTACCGTCGGAATCACAGGGATTCCTAAAGGTCGTGGCTGGGTATATTCTTCTATTCTCATTAGCAATCTAGTATGTCTATGACTGCGGTGGAGACAGTACAATATCATAGTATGCAAAGCTATATTAGTATATTGTAATAATGACATTGATACTAATTTGTATACATCACCTCTGAGTGTGGTACCAGTAGATTTGTGATGTCTCATATTTTTGTCATGTGCATCCATATGCATAAGAACTATAATTAATATAGCAGTAACATTCTGTATTTGGTTTTGGGACTTGAAATTCGTGGCAACGTTTGTGTTTGATATATGAAATGTGATTGTGTTTGTTTATTCTAGAATTTATGTGATATTATTGTGGTTTTTTTCTACATAATGCAGTCATGGGGATGGCATGGTTTAGTGGGGTATTAGAAATCCAGGTGTTCCAGTTACATCTGTCAAGTTTTATTCAGAGCCAGGTGTCGGAATTAGAATCCAAAGAACTCGATCGCACCTTCTCCTTTTATTCTTCTCATGCTCTTCATATATATATATATATATATATATATATATATATATATATATATCTTTTTCTGCAGTTTTAAGCCTATGCATTGATGGTTCATGCAATGGTGGTATCTCAGGAGCTGCAGATGAAAAAATTGTGCCCTACAGTTTGGACACTTCCATAGTAACTTTCCCATCTTTGTAAGTTTGTATTACTAGATATTGCATCTCAGGCCTCTTACCTTTTTAGATGGGTGGCAAATGTTTAACTTGAACAAACAGATATAATATCACACTTTCAACCTAGAATATCATATGTATAAATCTGATGTCATTCTTTCCATTTCCTATTGTGTCTTCTCCAACCTAGGGTACATGTGTGATAAAAGAAGAAATTGATTTGGAGCGACCTGACATATCAAGAACCTCTATTCTACCTGATGGTAAAATCTTTGCAACAGCTGGCTAGGATCACAGGTTGTGAATTAATCTTTCTTTGTTTGAGTTCTGAATGATATATTGTAGTCATGTAATTAATTGTCGTAATTTTCAAGGACATGCAATTCAGTTATAGACACTGCCAAAAAAAACATTAAATAAAGAATATACAAAACAAAAACAAAAAATTCAAAATTCCTAGCCTGTTTTATATTTTCTTGCAAAGAAAGGCCTAACAGCGATTCTTTATTAGTCACCTTTGTTGCATTAACGCCATATTATCTCCCATTTTCTGCATTCTCATGTCTCTTTTTCCTTTTTACCTTTGATGGCAGAGTGAGAGTATCTAACTGTCGCAAAGGAAATGCTTTGGCAATATTGAAGTATCACCTTGCAACGGTATAGTATTATCACCTTGCAATGGTATAGTATTACTCTTGGCAGATGATATCTATCGAAAGATTCTCAGTTCAGGCATTTTTTTCATTTCTATTTCTCTCATTTGAGTTATTATATGTTCTAAAAATTAAGTATTTGTTCTTTCCTCAAATAACTAGAAAAAGTAACCCAAGAAAGAAGAGTTCTTATTGCACTGTCTCTATGACCAAAGCTGCTTCAACATTCTAACGCCTGATTTTGTGTATATTATATAGGATACTCTCTGATTTCGGTGCTTTACACACTATTGAGGGCCTGATTATTGCATATTCTTTGGTCTTTTGCAGTGTAATGCAGTCTCTTATTCAACAGATTGTAAGCTAATGGCCTTTGCATCAGAGGACACCGTGGTGGCACTTTGGAAACTCTATACTCCTCAAACCTGAGAGTGATATTAGAAGCACATCGAGAATCAGTAAATATTTCTGTTTCTGCATATATATTTTAGCCAATATGTCAAATATTGTTAGAGCCTATTATACATCCGTATATGTTAACGTTTGGATCCGTTGGGGATCTAATTAACGTAAAGAGAGAGAGAGAGAGAGAGAGATTGACATAAGGTGTATAGTGGTTCGCTTCCCGTCTTAGCGAGAAACTACGTCCACTTGAATGTGTACTAGTGTGTCGAGCCTTGCGGCCTAACAAGATTACAAGAGATGTAATGGGATTGGATTGTGTTTAAGTGGGAGGAGGCATTCCTTTTATAGGTGAAGGAATGCTTCTCCTTTACATTGTTTTCGATGTGGGACAAGCAACCACCATTCTAGTATAGAAATGCATGTTTGTGGAGGCAACTTGGCAAGGCCGGAAAGGTGGCTTCCCGGCGGCGGATTTGCGACTTCCGGATACCGTAGCGTAGCTTGAATATAGGGCTACAAGATGCAAGTAGCGGTTGGGCCTCACCATGGCTTGTGGGTGTCCCAAAGAAGGTGTTACTTATGCTTGGTGATGTAGTAAATACTCCATATTGTTGGAGGTATGTACAAGTCCCCGAAGTCCCCAAGTAAGAGGAGCTTCTTGGTTGGGGAGTTATAACCACGAAGTCATCAAGCATAAGTAACCGGGCGGCACGGAGCCCCTACAAGTCCCCGAACTCCGTAAGCAAGAAGGGACTCGTGAACCTGCAAAACAAAGACAAAAAACAGGCATATGTAGGATTCTCGTTGCATTGGGCAACAAATGTGAGTTGCACTTGTATGCGTTGGCATATACGAACGTACGGGGTGCATGATACATGTTGATGTATACACTCGAATGGCGCCGAGTATGATCGCTTATGACGTACAAACTCGAGAACGCGTATGGTCGTGTGAGCATATGGATTGCATACGATAAATGTAAGTTGTATGAGCGTTGCGGAGGTAAGCGTTTGTAATTCGTGAGTGTTGAATGCTTGAACGCTTGTGTTTGCTTGGTTGTCGCTCGTATTAATGGAACGCGAAAAGAATTCAATTTGTCATAAGTGACAAATGGTAGAAGAATTCAATGTTCCATTAACGTGTGGTGTGTCGAGTAGACATGAGCGTAAAGCTGGAGGATTGCCGAGAAGGCATGAGCGGAAAGCTTGTGAGCGGGAAACTCGGGGTTGCCGGGAAGGCATGAGCGGAGGCTCGTGGGTTGCCGGGGAGGCATGAGCGGAAGCTAGGGGTGCCGGGAAGGCATGAGCGGGAAGCTCGTGAGCGGAAGCTCGTGGGTGCCCGGAAGGCATGAGCTGAAGCTCGGGGTGCCGGGAAGGCATGAGCGGGAAGCTCGTGAGCGGAAGCTCGTGGGTGCCGGGAAGGCATGAACGGAAGCTCGGGGTGCCGGGAAAGCATGAGCGGGAAGCTTGTGAGCGGAAGCCCGTGGGTGCCGGGAAGGCATGAGCGGAAGCTCGGGGTGCCGGGAAGGCATGAGCGGGAAGCTCGTGAGCGGAAGCTCGTGAGCGGAAGCTCGTGGGTGCCGGGAAGGCATGAGCGGGAGCTCGGGGTGCCGGGAAAGCATGAGCGGGAGGCTCGTGAGCGGAAGCTCGTGGGTGCCGGGAAGGCATGAGCGGAAGCTCGGGGTGCCGGGAAAGCATGAGCGGGAAGCTCGTGAGTGGAAGCTCGTGGGTGCCGGGAAGGCATGAGCGGAAGCTCGGGGTGCCGGGAAGGCATGAGCGGGAAGCTCGTGGATGCCGGGAAGGCATGAGCGGGAAGCTCGTGGATGCCGGGAAGGCATGAGCGGGAAGCTCGTGGATGCCGGGAAGGCATGAGCGGGAAGCTCGTGAGCGGAAGCTCGTGGGTGCCGGGAAGGCATGAGCGAAAGCTCGGGGTGCCGGGAAAGCATGAGCGGGAAGCTCGTGAGCGGAAGCTCGTGAGCGGAAGCTCGTGGGTGCCGGGAAGGCATGAGCGGAAGCTCGGGGATGCCGCTGAGGCTTTAACGGGTAGCTCGTGGGTGATGCCCTGAGGCATGAGCGTGACCGTTGCTAATTATGCTGGGCTGTATGTACAAGTCCCCGAAGTCCCCAGTCAAGGAGGGTGTGCTCGCGGGTTGATACCAAAGCGTAGCTTTGGGCCGTATATCAAGCATAATTAGTGCGAGTGCGTCGTCCATCTAGAATTGGTTGGAGCGAACGCTTTTGCCCTTTCGGGTGGGCCCCTGCTAGGCCCTGCGAGGAGTCCCCACTCCTGGCTATAGACCTCCGGATGGTCGAAAAATTGTTTGATGAGGGGAGCTGCGCGGAGCAGAGGGTGCTGGGTAGCGAGCCCAATCTTAGATACCCAAGCGTCGGGGTTAACTGCCGGATCAATGGCTGCCGTGGGCTGTGTTAACTAGTCCCTTGCTGTTTTCTCGAAGGAGAAAAGTTTGACTGCAATGCCGCGTAGCGGTCATTGTCATTATGAGGCGTTGCCTTACCGCTTGGCGGTGACCATAGACTCATACAGTGTGTATTTGTATGAAATATGGCAAACAAAATAGAGCAAGTAATAAAATTTTGTTTGAGTGTCTCACATTTATTTAATTTTGCAATTAAATAGAAGCATGTCATGTGCAGGCAGTACTTGTAGTGTGGATGCTAATGACATTTTGTATTTTTGTAGGAATGCTTAGAGATCGTTGAGATCGGTATGTGAAGCATGGCATATCTAGTATGTGAGATCTAGAAAGTGTTGCCAAATCTACGAAATGTTGTAGGCATGCTTAAAAGTTTATGGAAGCATGTATAGTCATGGCAAAGGCTCTAATTGCAAAAGCGTAAGAGATAAGAGGAAGGCACTTATCTTATGCCGATTTGAGGTTAGTGGAGTTGGCCGAGCGTGACGGTCCATTGCTTCGACAAAGTACCTTAGTCGAAAGGTGGTGATTTTGCTAATTGGAAATGTGATCGGTGATTATATCTCCTTGAAACAAAATAGGCGATTAGTACATGAGTATGTAAAATCGACACAAGTATCTTGCATGTATATTTTGCATATATATTTTGATGAAATTTCAAGTATAGTGTAAATGCAAAATTGTAGTCGACAACAAATGGCATTCTTGATTGTGTGCCGCTAATATGAATTTCAATATGGCAATGAAATATTAAAGAAGCATGTCACCGTGTGCGATTCTAACACCAATAAAATTAGGGGTGAGCATGTTATATATGCATGGTAGTTCGCGATTTGGACCTAGCCAAACATGCATGGTTGACTTCCATAACCAATTCATACGTGGGCATGTTCTGTTAATCAACTTGGATCATAGGAATATAGATATAGCTATATATACATATAGCTCATGCTATCACTTGCAATTGTGGATAGGACTAGTCATGAGATTTAAGACTTTATGACGCACTAGATGTCAAGTGGAAGCATGCATGCACAGTTCACATTTCTCTAGGAGATAAATAGCAAATGAGTTAAACATATAATTGTTAACTTGAAACTTAGCTTAACAGGAATCAAATGCATCCACAGCTGATGGGAGCGGCATAAGTGGGCCATACATAAACATTTATATATGTGAACTGTATGTGCAGCAGTACAGGCAGGTGTCGCCCAAACCATGCAAAGAGCAGAATCACGTGATGCTTGCATTAGTAAGGAGATAAGTATATATCGAGGGAAACTTAGCTCTGCCATAAAGACTCGAAGCCTGAAGCCTGACACCCCAAATTGAAGGCTGTCCCCCGGAGGACATCGTTTGGCGCTGCAGTGAGTGCTGCCGGCGTTGGGGTGATAGCGTCGGCTTGGGCCCTGCGTTGCCTATGACTGCAAGCGAAGAGGGTGTCTTCAAGGATTGCAGCGGAGGATTACAAGGGCTGGCGGTGGCTTTTGGGGGGTTAACGAGCTGGCGGAGCGGAGTATTCGACCGGCGGTGCTGGGCCTTGTCCACTGGTTGCAGGTTGGTGCTTAGCGAAGAAAGCGGAGACTCGGGGTTCAGAGGCGACTTGGAGTTCAGCGGAGACACAGATCTCAGCAGAGACTCGGAGCTCGGCTGAGAGGCTGCTCGAAGATGGAATGGGTGCCCAGAGTAATTTCTGGGTGTCCAGAGCTTGGCGGAGGATTCCAACGGCGGCTGTTTGGCGGTGAGTTTCCCAGTGGGGCGTGGTGGCCAGTGGAGGAGCATGGTCAGCTGAAGAGTTCAGCGGAGGCCGTGACGATGGCTAGCGGAGCTTTTGAATGGCGGAGCCTTGGCTGGCGGAGCCCCTTGTCCGCTGGGTTACCGCTGCACATTCTGGAACTGCAGACATCGAGGTCGATGATGATGAGTGAACGAGAATGAGCACGAGAAGCCATCGAGCCTAGCGGGAGAGTTGCCGCTGACGGGGATTAGCGGAGGAAAGTGCCGCTGATGGTGCTTAGCGGAGGAAGCTCGGGTCAGCGGAGGATTTCCTGGCGGAAGCTGTTGTCGGACTTGGCAGAGCTGTCAGGCCTGGCGGTGAAACTCAAAGGAGAAGCTCGGCGGAGGAGCTTGGTCGGAGGTTGCCAAGCGGAGATTGTCTTGGTGGGCGGAGGTTTTGCCGCTGGTGCTCAAGGGTCCGGCGGAGACCGAAGAGTCCGGCGGAGACCGACGAGTCCGGCGGTGGCTGAAGAGTTCGACGGATGCTCAAAGTGTGGCGGAGATTTGGAACTCAGCGGAGCGGAGCGCTGTGTAGCGGAAGAAGCTTTGCCGGCGGTATTTTTAGCGGAGCGGTGAATCCTTAACTGGCGGAGATCGTAGGAGCTGCGGTCGCTGGCGGGTCCTCGGAGCTACAGTTGGGCGGAGGAGCGCAGCGGAGGTTGTCTGGCGGAGCGGAGAACAGCGAAGAAGTGGGGTGTCCAGATGAAATCGCTGGGTGTCCAGAGAGGTTTTGCCGCCAAGTTTTTTTTTTTTTTTTTTTGAAGGTTCAGCGTTGACCTTTTTTTGACAAGCCTTGATGGGCGTTGACCAGACGTTGACCGGACCCGCCGGGCGTTGACTTTGCCTACGGGCGTTGACCGACCCCGCCAGGCGTTGACCAGCCATGCTGGGCGCTGACCGGCCCTAATTTGATGTTGAATGAGCGTCGACTCGACATTTTCGGGTCAAAGTTCGTGGTAGGTGACGAAGCCTTTGTGTTGGCTTCCCACAGACGGCGCCAATGTTAACGTTTGGATCCGTTGGGGATCTAATTAACGTAAAGAGAGAGAGAGAGAGAGAGAGATTGACACAAGGTGTATAGTGGTTCGCTTCCCGTCTTAGCGGGAAACTACGTCCACTTGAATGTGTACTAGTGTGTCGAGCCTTGCGGCCTAACAAGATTACAAGAGATGTAATGGGATTGGATTGTGTTTAAGTGGGAGGAGGCATTCCTTTTATAGGTGAAGGAATGCTTCTCCTTTACATTGTTTTCGATGTGGGACAAGCAACCACCATTCTAGTATAGAAATGCATGTTTGTGGAGGCAACTTGGCAAGGCCGGAAAGGTGGCTTCCCGGCGGCGGATTTGCGACTTCCGGATACCGTAGCGTAGCTTGAATATAGGGCTACAAGATGCAAGTAGCGGTTGGGCCTCACCATGGCTTGTGGGTGTCCCAAAGAAGGTGTTACTTATGCTTGGTGATGTAGTAAATACTCCATATTGTTGGAGGTATGTACAGTATATGACATCTAGAAGATACCCCGACATTTGCATAACTATCCCATTCTCTGTATCAAACTTTTTACTAGTGTGAGTGTGTGACTAACATTAGTCTTCGAACATCTTTTGATATTACTGAACGGGAGTAATTACAGCCAGGGAAGAAGTGGTTGCACATAATCTTTGAATTTCATAACCATAGACTTCGATGATTTACAGCAAGATTAGGTTTCCGTTTCTTTCAATATTTCATTGTGGAAAGTGTTTATGTTACTGATTACAATTGAATACTAATAAGCCCATCTAGTGGGTCTACTAAATGTATGCAATCTATTTAGAAACGGGGAGCACGGAGTTGACGATGGTGGCTCCGGTGCCGAGATCGAAAGCGGCGCGTGCAAGGTTGGTGAGGAAGGAGACGGCAGCTTGGTTACTTCCAATCTTGCTCCCCATTGTAGTTCTCATTAGTTTTGGAGAGAACCCATAGCCAGCGAGTTTGGTATCTTTTTTTTTTTTTTTTTTTTTTTAGTTTTAGGTAGAAATTGAGTGAAATGTTGAATTTACCCCTTTCTCTTGGCCCACTCACTAAGTTTGTAGCTGCTAGGTCACCACTTGTCGTCCGATTTGGATGTCTCATAAAAATTTTGGCACGGCTGATTGAAATTAAAAGCATTGGGGTGTTGCTGATCAAATTGAAAGGGGAAGGACTACCATAAGGTAGTAAACTGAAATTTTTTCTTTTTTCTATTGTTTAGATCCACAACATAATATTTCTTGCTTTTGTCACGAGCAAACTTTCCCATTGAAAATATAGTATTGTAAAAAAATTCAGCTAAACATCCACTATGAAATCGCAGATTAATTTCGAATTATTTGCAGGATTTACGTGTCTTATCCGTGTTTGAATGTGGCCGATCACATACAACTATTTCGTTCTTCACTTTTTATGGTATCAAGCTACCTCTCATGCACAAATTGTTAACTTAATTTTTCCGAACACTGGAGTTAAAAATATAAATGATTGGTGTCATCTTCAAAGTGGTTAGGTTAGAGTTGCTCCCGTAAAGTGAAATGCCTAATATGTGTTTATTGTTACTCAAGTTAAGGTAAGTCTGGAAGTCACGATCCAGTGTATCGGTGCCTACAGTGGTAATCCATGGAGCTGTATTTGATACACTATGCAAGAGCCACTATATTCGGTCCAACACGAGATGAAGATATCCTTGTCTATTGCCTAGAAAGTTTCAATTGACATGTCATCGGTATATAGGTTACGTTTGTTTGCCCACATTAGTTACATAATAGGACCAAAAAATATCTAAGCTGGTGTTTAGTGGTTTAGATTACTCTAGGATTGAAAATTTAAATCTTGTTAGGGTAGGATATCAACTCTTGTTGGAGAGGTGGGATATGCATAGCAATACGTGATTATAACTACGACCATCCTTATATATTGACCAAATGACCACCATCCTTCTTCAACCAAAACACAACCACCAACCTTGTATCCTCCTCCCATATCCAGCAACCAATCCTAATCAAATCCAGCTGTTTCCGACAAACCCTAGACTTCTACGACTAATTTATAACAACATTTTCCTCCTGTCAAAATCACCCATCACCTCCTCATTGTTGACCATATCATGGTTGTTGACGGGTGAATTTGATCTTGATCTAGTTTTGTTTTCCTTAAGCTAGTGATGGATTTGAAATTGTAATTCTCTTTAGCAGTTTTTGCCGTTGCTAATCACTCTGTTCATATACCTTTAGATCTTGATGATTTTTTTCCCTTCTTTTTTTCTGCATATGTATCGTTTTACTCATCCATCCAGTTCTAATCCTCTCATACCAAACACGTGAAAAGAGTAAAACAAATCCAATCTTATTATAATCCAACCCAATTATGTATCATAATCCATTCCTATATCCTAGTTGCCAAATGTGGCCTGGCCATAATGGAACATGCTATCTCGTCGAACTCATGAGTTACACAGTCGGACAAGACACAGTTATGTTTGGGGGCCCATATAAATTTGGGCCCTCATCTAGGCCTTCATCAAATACAACCACCCGCGACCTCTCATCGGAGCTTCTTCGTCTTCTACCATCATCTTCTTAACCTCGATCGTCATATCAGCTACGTCACAAATGGTTATAATTGGCGCAACGACTTGTCGTGGTTAGAAGCAAATGGCTGGGTATATTCACGTAAGCTAAAACGACATCCTCTTCTCTCCACAGTCGATCTCTCTGATCCAATTTCTTTCTGGAAATTTGATGGAGGGTAAGAAGAAAGGCTACGCTTGGGCGGTCTCCGCCGGACTAAACGCAGCTCTGGCTGCCGTTTCGGCGAAGCTGATTACTCCTCAGGTGATTTTCTCACATCCAGTTCATGAATTCACGACCGTTGGATTTTATATCTGAAAATCCTCTACTTGAGATTTTGTAATGGAGGTGAATAATTGTTGCTGATCAGATTTTGAGGTATGGAATGGTGGTTTTATTCAACGTGACAATGTGGGGGTGTTATGTGAACAGCCTTAAAGCTCTTTCATCTCTACAAGCTACGGTTACTAATTTTGCTGCGAATTTCCTCTCTTCTGGTTTAGCTGGTTACTTCTTGTTCCAAGAGCCCTTGTCCTTGAAGGTATGAATGTGATATGCCCACTTCTCTAATCTCTGTTACTTGTTTAAAGCTCAAGGCTTTTTTGTTTTTGTTTTTGTTTTTTGGGTGTGATTTCTCTGCTGATTAAAATGGTTTAGTTATTAAGTTCAACAACTTTACAAGGCATTGATTGTGTGAATGTGCTTGAAGAATGAATATTAACAGAAAATGATGGGAAATGTGTGACCTTTGATTAGTATAGGCTTTGTTGATAAGTTGATTGGTGATGGTGGTTTCAGTAAAAGAACAACTTTTGTATGCTTCATGAGCTTTATTCTTCATACAACTCATTCTTGGAAATGTGCGAACAGTGAGAGCTAACAAAAGAGCGTTATACTGTATCGATGATGAGTTAGTTGGCCTTAGTATTTAGGCCTGAGATTTGATGGAAAGGTTTGGCATTGCTTAGTTTAGAACTTATAATATGCTCATTCTGATACTGGTTTCAGTAAAAGGAGATTCGACTGTTATGTAATAGTAAAATGATCAAAACCATAAAGTCCCAGTCTTTTCTTTTTTGATTAAAATGGCCAAATTTGCTGACTCTGTCATGTTACTTATACAAGGTCATAAGGCCTTCAATTTGAGCAAGTGTATGCTGAGTGGACATTAACAAAGGAGTTACCTTGTTGGCATCTAGATGGTAGTGTTTGGGCCTCCAAAATTGTGAGAAAAATTTGACTTTGTTTCAGTAAGGATATACTGAAGCAATTTTTCCTTTGCAGATGATGAACTTGTATACTCTGTGGGTTTTATTGTTGCAATTTGAAATGCTTACAACTGTAAAAGGTTATGGTACTATAGCTTGTTTGTGGTCACTGTTATGTTCAAAATTACACAAAATGGTGATAAACAGTACTTTTGCCCAAAATTATTTGGTTTCTGGAGTCAGACACCACACTTGGCAGAACTTTATACTAAATGCTTGCACATTATTGGAATAATAGAGTATCACATGCAATAGACACAAAATCTGACTGCTAATTTGTAATTTTGTTTCTGCATTTCCTGGTTCATTGCAATAAACTGTCGACATGTGTCTGTAGGCTTTCATGCTAGTTTCATTTGCATATCTGATGAGAAGCGTTGTTTGACAGCGGTTTGTAGGTGCCATGCTCATTGTAGTTGGTTCACTCGTACTTAGTAAGTCAAGTATTGAGAAGAAGACACGAACGGATTAGCAGCTATGAATTCCACTTTGCTCATCTAAGATAACAGATAATAGTAGATTTTCATTTCTGTCCGGCTACAGATGAAAGCAGGAGGATGTAGATGTAGTTAAAATAGAACAAGACTGGATTTTGTTTTTATGTAAGTTTATGCTTAATGTCATTCTCCTTTGAGGATATTTCTATATGAAAAGATCTTCTCTGATAGTACTATTGTCAAAGTCGTGTATTGTAGCAGCTTTGCTGTCAAATGGTGTATTTCTATATGAAACGTATAAAACAGTTTTGGTTTAGCAGCTCATAACCAGTTTTCATTAAAATTCTCTCAACTCAGTTTCATGAGCCTACGCTGAAGATAGTGTCATTTTCTTCTTGACTACTCAGCTTCTACATACCAACACATTGTTTTGATTAACAAAACTGAAAAGACTAGGGTTTGCAATTTGCAATCCACCAGTAAAATCGGATGGTTAAAGCACAGTAAATCCATACACCGAAATACAGTAAAAAAAACTCTCTTCGAACTCTCCTCCTCCTAGATCTCTAAACTGAAGTATTACTTTGCTTCTGTATGGTGGTAAGAATACAGATTCAGCCAACAGATCATAACCACAATAGCTTCTTCCTCTTTGGCTCTTTGCCCATGTCACATTGCCCCTCCTACAACAGACCACAGTATATCCCTAATCATGCTAGTTTGCGCAGAAAATTGGGATTTTCTACCGTACACTCATGTATGACATACACAATAATCTAACGGCATGTAAATCACATTATTTTCTCATCATTGACCGTCAGATTCCGTGTGCATAACATACATAACATGTATAGTAGAATTTTAGATGAAAATTATTGAAGTTGCACGCATTTCTAGGTGACGAGACATTCCGTCGTCGTGAAGTAAAAGCCCGCCCAGTAACTAGTTCAATTTAACCACCAGATCAAAGAGGGCAGTGGAGTATAAAAAACGGGAAAGAATAGTAACGAGGAAAAAAAGATGTCAAAGACAGAGACAGGTAAAACCCCACCCACACACCACTACAAGTCTACATCTACATCATCCTCCTCCTCAGGTCTGATATGAGAAGAGCACAAAAAGTAGAAAATTCTTCTTCTTCTTCTTCTACCCGACCGGTACTCTTCCACGGCGTTTCCTCGTCTTCTCAAATCAGGGTTTCCCTCAGCTCTCTGGTAAGTGTTCCGATTTCCTTCTACCTCCCTCTTCTTCCATGGCGGACTCCGAGCATTTCTTGATTACGTATCAGTCTCTCGATTATATGACCACAATCGGTCTTGGTTTGTATGTGGTTTTAGGGGTTGGTTTTGGAATTGGTTTGGTGTTGGTCAAAATTTGAGTTTGGTGGCGGTTGTTGCTTTAGTGTTACTGTGGACGGGATTGGAGATTTTGGATTTTAGGGTTTAGTTGTGCTTGTTTTGAAGCTTATGTGGCTTTTATGGATTTTGATTGTTTGATCTTAGCTCCCTAGTAAGAATCTGTTTTATGTTCAGAACTGGTTTTTGTGTTTGACCGACCATACACGAAGAAGTCAAATTTTAAGTCCTGTCTTCGGGATAGTTAAAGCCATGCTTTGGGAGAACTGGTTTAGTACATTTATACGTAAATGATAAGAGTGTGTGTGATTCATTAAGATATAAGTGATTATTAGTTTTGAAGAACAGAGGATATTGATTTGTACTTGATTCTCTGGCTGTTAGATCAGAATAGGTTCAGTTTTGTTGTCGATTTATGTAATGTGATTTATGTAATGTAACTATAGTCCGTTAGCTTATGTCAAGTTTACAGATCACAGAATTTACCATGTTTTGTAAATTTGTAATGCAACTATAGTCTTTCTTTGATCAGGGTATAGTCTCACTTCTGAGTCTCCTGTATATTGTTTATTTGCGACCATTGCTCTACTACCGCCTGAAATCTGAACCTTTTTCTTTTTCCCCTCGATGGATACTGCAAGATGTGCAGCCCGAATATCAGTTTGATGTTTAACCAGCTGAGCAATTATATTTCGGTGGAGGTGTGACGTAATTATCTGCAATTGTTGTTCTTTGCTGATCTCAGATGGATGATGGTGGGCATCGTGAAAATGGAAGACTCAAAGCAGAACAGCAGTATAAAGCAGCTCAGGGTCAGGTATGTAGAAGCAATTTTCAATAGACGTGAACTACTCTTTCAATACCCCTGTGAAATCTAACACTTCCTCTCATTTTTTGTTTAAGTGGTTGATGCAACATCAACCACATCAACCATCGATGAAACAGATAATGGCCATAATGGCCGAGAGAGATGCAGCCATTCAAGAAAGAAATTTGGCCTTCTCTGAGAAGAAGACTGCCCTTGCAGAGCGAGACATGGCATTCCTGCAGCGAGATGCAGCAATTGCAGAACGAAATAATGCCATAATTGAACGAGACAATGCCATTGCAACACTTCAGTACCGGGAAAACTCCTCCTTAACCAGTGGCAATGTATCTTCATGTCCACCAGGATGCCAAATTTCACGTGGGATCAAACATATGCACAACCCGCAGCAGCATGTACATCACCTACCCCACATGAATGAAGCTTCATATGGTACAAGGGAGATGCACACAAACGATTCCCTGCCACTACCACCAGATCCTCCCACAGCTCCCAAGTCTAGGCAGACCAAACGACCCAAGGAGCCCAAGACAATGCCCCCAAACAAAAAACCTGTGAAATCTCCAAGGAAGGTCAAGAGGGAGAGCGAGGACTTGAACAAGATGACGTTTGACAGATTGCATGAGTGGAAGGGTGGTCAGGAAATGTGCGGTGGTGCTGAAGATCTTAACAAACAGTTAGTTGTGTCAAAGTCTGATTGGAAATGTCAGGACCTGGGCTTGAACCAGGTTGCATACGATGACTCCACCATGCCAGCACCGGTGTGCTCCTGCACTGGTGTTCTGAGGCAATGCTACAAGTGGGGAAACGGGGGTTGGCAATCCTCGTGTTGCACTACTACAATGTCAATATACCCACTGCCAGCAGTGCCCAATAAACGACATGCAAGAGTGGGTGGCCGGAAGATGAGCGGAAGTGCTTTCAACAAGTTAATTAGTCGACTGGCAGCTGAAGGCCATGATCTGTCGAATCCAGTTGACCTCAAGGACAACTGGGCCAAGCATGGAACAAATCGCTACATTACGATCAAGTAGACTTGGGAGCGGTTTTAAACTGGGTAGAGATACAGACAGGTAGGAGAAGGGCACATAGGTGTTCATGCAATTCAAAATTTGTTTTCAGCTTGGTTGTTGGGGCGGTAAGGAATTGATAAAGAGGCAGTTGAAGTTGTTGGGTTTGGGAATTCCAATGTACTTGGGGATATATCATAATCCAAGTTCAAATGCAGCTATAAACAGGCTGCTTCTCTTGGTCCTTTTTCTGGTACATTAGTAGGTGGATGCTTAATGTGAAATTTCTGTAATTCCATCCGGGTAGGCTCAAATCATCTCAGGCTATAGAACTTCATGTATTTGTATCAGGAACATAATCCACAACTGTAAGTTCAATAGTATAAATTTCTTTCACCTTAGTGAGAACTTCTTGTCATTGTTTCATTGAACTAAAAAACCAGGGAGGTTGTATCATCTTGCCAGCACAGATGTCAATCAATTTCATCCTTCCAAGTAAGTAAACTTCTTTTTATCTTTGATTTCTGTTGCTGTAAATTATAAGTTTAATTTGAAGTTCAGAATGTGATGATCGAAT
The DNA here is from genome assembly GCF_002994745.2 of Rosa chinensis. Lineage (NCBI taxonomy): Eukaryota > Viridiplantae > Streptophyta > Magnoliopsida > Rosales > Rosaceae > Rosa > Rosa chinensis. Next base: position 62,543,263 of record NC_037093.1, read on the forward strand.
TCTTCACATTGATTACCGATTCGCCCGATTATTGCCGCAGTACTCATAAAATGCTTATGCAGTTATGCATCATCTCCTTCATTTCCACAAAAAGCAAGAGAAAATACGCAAAGCAATTTTAGACTAGAAAACCAATGCAAAGCTTGTTGAATGCGGATGGATCAGAAACACCTGGCTTGGTATCTCTGTGTAACACAGAGATGTAAATAGCACAGTTTGTTCAGCTTCGATCATCTGGGGAAATAGTCAACACTTCCATCTCTCACATTGAAATTCAAACTTTGAATAAAAAAAATTGAAAAACCTTTAAAACAAAAAAAGAAAGAAAGAGCTGTAATTTGAGAGTTGGGTCAGATAACAAATTTTCAGCATCCATAGATCAGACAGGGATAACTGTTAATAAAATTGTCTCATCACTCCCAAGGAAGAGAACAGAAATCTAAAATAAAAAAATATAAAAAAAGGGTTAAAGCAGAGCCTCAGACCGTCCTAGTTCATGATAATTTTTTTCAACACAGATACACAGATTCTGTGCTTCTGTTAAGATTTACATAGTCATCACCGGCAAAATCATGAGAAAACATAGAGGAAAAAGCAGATAAAGAATGAGGCATCAGATCTTCCTATCAAACGCATAGAATGAATCACATGCCCGAATCGAAATCCAGGCACTCATCACTAGAAAGTGTTCATCCGTTGGCCTCTATCAACTGGTATAAGTGAAAACCATGAGTGAAATAACAAAGAAAACGAAGAAAACAGAGAAAGATCGAATTGCCAGAGTCGGTATCCTGGCCGGATAGAACGGCGGAGAGTCGACTAGGGTTTTACAGTGCTGCTTTAGTCCAGCTCTTCGGCTTCCTTTTATAGGGTTGGGAGCTTTGATTGGACGGCTGAGATTTACGACTTTCTTTTAAGTGATGGGCTTCGATGAACACTCACTGTATGATTGGGCCTCCAGTTATCAATCCAATCCCTTTGTTTGAAAGGAGATATTCTAGTATTTATACTAAAAAATCACACACGGTGATATGTGTTGCTGTGGTGTAGTGGTTATCACGTTTGCCTTACACGCAAAAGGTCTCCAGTTCGATCCTGGGCAGCAACATTGTTCTTGGTACTTTTTTGTAACAAAAATTATTCTACACATAGCTTTCAGTATTGCACTTTTTTGTGACTTCTTTAGTACGCTTGTTTCCGTTTCAAAAAAAAAGTATGGGTAAACTTGCTTTGAAAGTTTGAACATATACAACCTCTCTTGGCACATGACACCAATAAAAACCTCCAAACACGCAAGGAGTTGTTATTGGGGAAATAAGAACCTACACCAACAACTAGCCACAATCCAAAAAGGTCTGCAAAACCATATCCATCTATATGAAACTGTTTGCTCACTATAATCGATGCACAATGTTTAACTATCGAGGGATATAACATGAGTTTTAGGTGGTTTAGCTATTAGCACAACCTTCAAATTGGCTATCGGTGGTTTTCAAAGTGTCGGAGACAACAAAATAACAAAAGCAAGGCGACCTAAAGGCAAGTGCTCAATGTAGAAATATCGCCAACAAATGTCATGAGCTACGCATACTCTAACATCACCACGATCTCTACCATCAGAACAAGCTTCGAGAGTCGATGTTTAGGATGCCTATGTAAGATCTCAATACACACCATAACTACAAAATACTTATGTCCATTATGTACTCTAACCTTACCACTATGACTACCGTTGGAATAAATTTCCAGAGTCGATGTTGAAAATGCCTTTGTAACATCTCCGTACGCACCAAAACTATAAAATACTTTTACCATTATCATTGTTTATGTTAATGACAATTGAGTTGAACCCCAAATAATAAAAATAACAACGTACACGTAAGTAGAAATTTTGTATTTGAAAATGACTAAACAACATTTTCCGATATGTGGTATGGCAGAATATTCAACTTTAATATCTTAATACAATCACTTGTCCGGAATACAAGCCGGTGATACTGCAAAGAAAAAGACCTGAAAAAACCGCGTATTTTGCAATAATTTCACCAGCCTTGTCTCAACTTCTTCTACTATGCTTTTACTGTCCCTCTGCCAACATTGTATTTGTAGTCAACAACAACTATATTTTTATGACAACCCACCGTGAAATCACCGCCTTTGACAATATTCTGATTACCAATCTTCATTTGACCTTCCACCCCGAGATGCTCCCTTTGATTATATAACCCCCCAGGTACACAACCCCCCTCTCCAAACCCTAAATCTTTCTTGCCCATCTCGGATTCTCTAGGATTTGATTTTGGATTTTGGGGTTTTTGGGTTCAGGGGTTTTGATTCACATTTGCCATGGTTGTAGTGTAGGTTAAAGCTCAGCTATTAGCTAATGGAGGGCAGTGACGAGACGGGTAGGGTTGCGAGACCACAACATCATTTAGACATTCCCAATTTCAGTTCAGGTCAGATAGGTTTACCCATGAGGCAGTTATCGCCGAGCCCGAGTTCCGAGAATTCCAAAAGACTTGGTATCCCTCCTTCCCACCCTAACAACCCCATGAGGCCTCAATTGCCTTCATGGCAAATGGGTTCTCAGAATTTGAGCTCAGGAGGTTCGGCTCATTCAAGGTCTTTGTCTCAGCCATCTTTTTTCTCACTTGATAGTCTGCCTCCTTTGAGTCCTTTGACCTCGTACCGGGAGCCCTCGGCTTCTTCGCTTTCGGACCCGAATTCGGTGGATGTTTCCATGGAGGAGTCTGTGGTGAACTCTCATGCTCAGTCGCTTCGGTCGCCGGTGACTGACAGCAATCCTTTTTGGGCCGGCGACGGGCTTCCTCCGAGGAGGGGACACAGGAGGTCCAACAGTGATGTGCCGTTGGGATTCTCGGCTGTGATTCAGTCGTCGCCGCAGTTGATTCCGATTGGGCGCAGGGCTAGCTTTGATGGGAAGGAGAGTTTGGGGATTGCGAAGCCGGGCCAGCTGGTGAGGCAAGGATCAAATGGGGATGGGAGCAACAATGGTGAAGTAATGGGGGATAGAAAATCGGGCGGGGAGGTTGTGGATGATTTGTTTAGTGCTTATATGAATTTAGAGAACATTGATAAAATGAACGAGGATAAGGATTTGGATAGTAGGGCAAGTGGCTCCAAGACAAATGGGGGTGAGAGTAGTGATAATGAGGTGGAGAGTGGGCTAAATGGGAAGTGGTCAGGTTCTGGTTTTTTGAATGAGAAGAGGGAAGGGGTGAAGAGGACTGCTGGTGGTGATGTTGCGCGCACCGTCCGACACTGTAGGAGTGTTTCAATGGATAGTTACATGGACAATTTGAATTTCGATGAAGAACTGCTGAAGCCTCTACCGCTGGGAAGTCAAGTGGGTCAGCAGTCACCTAGTGCTTCGGTAGATGGGAACTCAGCAAAGTTCAGCATGGAGTTTGGAAGTGGTGAGTTCAATGCAATTGAGCTGAAAAAGATTATGGAAAGTGAAAAGCTTTCGGAGATAGCTGTATCAGATCCTAAACGTGCAAAGAGGTATTGTGTTCTTTTGACTTTTACATGATCTTATTTGCAATGAATGCATGTTTCTGTGAATTTCTCATATCTGATTTGTGCATCCAGGATTTTAGCTAACCGTCAGTCAGCTGCTCGTTCCAAGGAGCGGAAGATGCGATACATTGTAGAATTGGAACACAAAGTGCAAACTCTGCAGACTGAGGCAACCACTTTATCTGCCCAGGTTACTAAGTTGCAGGTTGGTAATAGGGGTTTTTCAGATGCTAAACTATACCTCTTCACTTTTTCAAATTAATCTTCATTGTATGAGAAACTGACTCTACTTTAATGCATTGTTGTGCAGAGGGACTCTATGGGTCTTACAAGTGAGAACAATGAGTTGAAATTTCGTCTTCAAGCCTTGGAGCAACAGGCGCAACTTAAAGATGGTACTATGCCTTTTCTTGAACCCTGCATTTGTCTGTTTATAACAATAATGATTATCTCTGCCATATAAACTATAATATCTTCGTTGAATGATGGTCAACCAACTGTTTCAAGTTCAGAATTCATACAGAGCTATATTCTGAACCATATTTCTAGTTTGGTCGCATCTAGTGCTAGGTTTGGCTAAAGTGAGGTTCCTTTGTGCTTATCCCTAGCTTTAATGATGATGTTTGGAAAGTGAAAACCATTAAACTTTAGAGTTTACCTAACAATAGATGTGCTTGATTGACAACTCTTCTTGTTGTATCTTTACATATAAAATTGACCTTGTCCAAGCCTTCTATGATTTCTACCCCTCGTGTCATGATGGTTCACTTCCTTGATTATAGATTCTATCGGTTCAGGAAAAACCTATCCTCTCAGTCAGTTTTAGCATTTACAACTGTGCTGCTGTATGTTGTGGAAAAAAAGAGGTGCAGCTGGAACCCATCTGTCCTTTGCTTTTCATTATTTAAACATACATATACCGATTTGAATTAATTGAGTAGGCTTTTATTCCCCAAGCATGATCAACTAAAAGTCTTCGTATCCTGTGGACACCTTAACTGACTAGGACTTTTTTGGCCAAAAGAAAGGACAAAAAGGACTGCAGAAACTTCTATACTCCGTCAAAAACAAGTTGAAGAAAACAGTATAATCCTTATACCAAGATAGTCTTTGACAATTCTAAATAAAGGTGCTGCATTTACATACTAATATTCCCCCATGCTTACCATGAATTTTCTAGGATATAGTAAGAGCAATTTCCTCTTAGACATTAAATGAATAAATTCACTTTAAGACAGTAAGTCCAAGAGATTTTTCACTTACTCGATATATCCTTTCAATCATGTAGTCATAAAGTTGAAGTTTTTATGGTAAAATAATGTCCAAATGATTTGAAGGTATTGACCTTGATCAACACTTTCAGACCAAAAGAAGAGACCTGATCCCTCCCTCCTCCAGTTTCAAAGACATTGATTTTTCGTTGTCATATTTTGCTCCATGATTTTCTTATTGTTGAGTTGCCTATATGTAAAAATCTGTGGAGTACTGAAGTTAGATTAATAATTGGGTCCTCTGTATCAATATTTATACGAATATCTGGTGCTGAATATCCTGGCACATATGGAGATCGATTCCCATATCCTTGCTAAAGAATTATATCTGAATTAACTCTGTCTGCCTCTTTTGGTCTTGATGTTGCAGCTTTAAACGAGGCCTTGACTGGAGAGGTCCAGCGACTTAGAATTTCTGCTGCGGAACTCGGAGGAGAAGGCAACCTGTCAAACCGCATGTCCCAGCAGCTTTCAATTAATCAACAAATGCTCCAACTACAGCAACTCAACCTCTACCAGATGCAGCAGCAGCCGCAGCAGCAAACTCAACAACAGATAATGCAGCAGCCACAGCAAAATCAACTACCTTCCCATCAGCAGAATGGCAATGCTGCTAAGCATGAGTCAATGCAATAGCCGGGTTCAGATGTCGGCATGTGTCATTCGAAGGTTAATGATGGCTAAATTCGTTTCTAATATCAGTAGTATGAGTCAATATAATTGTCCAAATTTATCGACATATTTATGTATTGTAATTAAATTTACTTGAAAGGTAAGAACATTTTTTGGTTTATTGGGTTGGCTATTGTGTTGAAAGTTTTACAAGGGAAAACATCAAGCCATGGAGAAGTGTCATGTAGATTTTGTTTGGGGATTTCCGATTGACTGTTTTTATTATCAATGTTCTTGACAGATACTATGGAGGATTTAGATTGAACTTTAAACATGGCCTCATGTTCATGTCAAGCTTCACTTAATCCAGCCACAGAAACCATCCTTTAAAAAGTAAAATCGCATACTTTGTGCTCTTATCATATCAGTGGGAAAATATACATTGAATTCAAACCAGCGGTTCATATAAACGTCGACCGAAGTAAAAACCACAACGGGTAGGCGCATTCAGTAATGGCATTCGTGGCTTTTCTTTGTAATATTCTTATAATTTTATTTGCTCAGTAAAATATTTTACAGAAAAATAAAAAAGTTAAAAATGGAAAATCCTTACCCGATGTAGCCATATCACTTTATAATATTCGTGTGATTATTGCTTTACCAAATAGTGACAAGCTCGCAGGAGACTTTTTGAAAGTAAAAAGTAGAGAAAATAGCTGGACTATATTTGACCAAAAATCTAGAAAAGCCAGAAAGAGAAGGAGAGATGGGGAAATAAAGCAGCAAAAATGTATTGATTTATCTACATGGCGTTTTCGTTTCCTTTTTCTTTTCATTATCCCACTTTATAATTTCCCTTTTATTAGTTTATATTTAATTCGGTCCCTGTTCTCGTGAAACCCAACCAAATCCGTCCTTTTAATATTTCATTTTCCCACTTGAATTTTAGGGTTTCATTTCATTCTCTCCCATCTTCATCGTTTTCGTCCAGACTCCGAAACCCTAATTCGCTCCCGATCTCTCTCTCTCTCTCTTCAAACTAGCCGTTACCTTCTTTTCCCGCCAATCCCATTCCCATCCAAACCGTTCACTGGGCCCGCTTTTGAAAACTAGCCGTTAGATCCGCCGCTCCGGTGTCTGTAAAATTGAGTTTGACCGTCGGCCTTGCCGGAGTTTGACCTGCAATGTCTGCGGTCGAGGCGGAGAAGAAGGTGGAGGACGGGACTAACAAGGCTGAGAAATCGGGAGAGCTTTTGTTCTGCGGCGGCACTTCTTGGGATATACTTGGCCGCCGCAAAGGCGCCGTGGAAGGGAACCTGGTCTCTCCGACTCGCCTCCGGCCTCTAGTCGGCATTAGTATCCGGTACATCGCCTCCGGTTGCGGTAACGATCTCTGTCACTGTGGTGGTTTTGGTTGGTGGTTGATTTTGGATTGGATATGATGATTGTGTTGATTTTGGTTGTTTGAATGTGGTTTTAGCTTCGTGTCATTGTGTGGCATTGGATGTGGAAGGGCGGTGCTATACTTGGGGACGAAATGAGGCATGATTGAATTTCAATTTGGATTCATTTGTTTGATGAGTGTAGTACATTTCTCGATTTCGTAGCTTTTAGTGGTGTTTATATTCATGCATGAAGTTATGGTGTGCAGAAGGGGCAGCTGGGTCATGGAGATAAACTTCAGCGTGATAGGCCGACTGTAGTGTCTGAACTTTCAAAGTATGTTTCTGGTGAAATGAATTGGAATGACTGGTCCCAAGTTTGTTTTGTGGGTTATAGTAATAGGACGCTTTGATATATACTGCTCTATTGTGAATTGTGATTATTTTGCTTGGAGAATCTTCAGTAATTCTTGATATTTATGTGTAGGTACAAAATTGTTGGAGCTGGATCAGGGAAGAGTCATACTGTAGTGGTTACGGAGGACGGCCATTCTCTGGCCTTTGGCTGGAATAAGCACGGACAGCTGGGTTCAGGCTCGGTAAAAAATGGTATGTTCTTCTCTGTAAAGTTGGTTTGATGAAATCTTATGATCTTGCAACAAGAATCTGATGATAATTTGTTTGCTGCACTTGGATGAATATAATGTGTCAGAAGATGAACAACAGAGTGACCCTTATAACAGGATAAATGCTTGAACACGCTTTTATTTTCATGGCTCTTAAGTGTACTTAACATAACCTTTTCGATTATTGACAATTTATTTGTCCGTAACTAACAACCTTTGTGGTTACATGTTTCCTTTGTCTTATGTAGAAATTGAGGCATCCCCTGTTCGCTGTCAAGTTTCTGATGTTAAAACGGCTACCTGTGGCGGTGACTTCACTGTTTGGTTATCTTCTGTTGAAGGAGCTTCTATCCTGTATGGTGATGCACTTGAGTTTCTTAATATGTCAATTAATTGGTCGGTCTCAATCTAGTATGATTACTGGCTGAATCACAAACTGTATCTTGGTTTCCAGAACTGCAGGTCTTCCACAGTATGGGCAACTCGGCCATGGAACAGATAATGAGGTATTTTTATTGTGTTGTGCTCTTTACATATCTATTCTATACTCCGTATTATCTTTGGACAATGCTGCCTTTCATGGATATACCCTGCCTTTTGTTTTATTAAGTTAACTGGCGACAAAGTTATTAACTGTATAGCCCTTCTCCGTTAGTGTTATTAATTTAACAGATGATATGCTTTTGATGTTAAGTTTGAGATAAATGCTGGATTTTCTTGCAGTATAACACTAAAGACAGCTCAGTGAGGCTTGCTTATGAAGCTCAACCACGCCCTAAAGCAATAGCTTCTCTAGCTGGGGAAACCATTGTGAAAGTCGCTTGTGGAACAAACCATACAGGTCATTATGATGCCTGCCCTATTGCTCTGTTTGCTCCTCTGTGATTTTGTTATTGTGCATTCCTTGTTTAATTATTTAGTTTGTTTGTTAATACAGTGGCAGTGGATGAAAAGGGCTATGTATATACGTAAGTGTTTCTATATGGCATGACCTTTTACTCCAAATTTGAAGCATTATGATACTATCATGGATCTCTAACTTGCAATTATTTATGTTCTTACTTTAGGTGGGGCTTTGGTGGTTATGGAAGGTTGGTACTTAATATAGCAGATTGGCCATTCTGATGATAAGTGTTGTTGACTACCATCATCACAATTTGTAATTAAAATATGATGAATTGGACTATGCCTATATCATCACTTCTTTGTTGTCAATTGTTTTTTTTTTTTTGCTCTTATAGGCTTGGACATAGAGAGCAGAAGGATGAGTGGGCTCCTCGTCGTGTTGATGTTTTCCAGAGGCAAAATATTCTGCCTCCTAATGCAGTTATATCAGCTGGCTCAATGAACTCGGCATGTACTGCAGGTACCCAATTACTGTTGGACCAAGTCTCTTTTACTCATCGGTTCTTGTTTGCTTAAAAATGAAGCCTTCCTTATTCTGTGAAGTGTCTTTGGATCCAGCACTTGGGGTGAAATCATTTGTTCATACATAGTTATTGATTTTCTCTTATCAATTCTCCACACTTGTATGCAACGGTTCTTCTTTGTGTCAATTGCTTGCATAACTTTGTTCCTATGTTAATCATAGTTTTAATAGTGTCTTAGCTAACTTGAGGGTAAGCTTATAACCATCAAGCAAATGCTTTTCACCTAGAATAGTCACATTTTACAAGGTCATAACACCTTTACCTCATGTCAAACAGAAAATTACCTTCGTAGGAGTACCTCTCTTTTTTTTTAGTGCACAAATCTTTAATTGATGATTTATCTTTTTGACGAGAATCAATTTCATTAACTGCTATGAACTCAGACAACCTATCACTTTTACAATATGGTTCTCATGGGTTGAGCATATAATATCTTTGTTTTCCAGGTGGAGGACAGTTGTATATGTGGGGTAAAATTAAAAGCACAGGTGATGACTGGATGTATCCTAAACCACTCATGGATTTAAGGTTCTGCTCTGCTTCTTAGTTATTTCTAAATCAGTAATGCTTTCCCGCTTGCTTTAGTTTGTCATACTGTTTTTTAGAAAAGTTTGTCATACTGTTTTTTCATTGTTTTTCTACTGTGGGTAAGAGATAGACTATTTTGAATTAGCCTAGAAGTTGTTTCTTGCTTGTGATACTGTTTCCAGTGGGGACCCTCTTATCATCTTAGCTTGGATTTTCTTATCCACGAATTGCTAAATTAAGATGTTAAATGCTGTGGCATAATTGCTGAGAAAAATTTCCTCATCTTTGTTGGCAGTGGTTGGAATTTGCGTTGCATGGATTCTGGCGGCATGCACCATTTTGTTGGTGCTGATTCTTCCTGCATAAGTTGGGGCCACGCTCAGTATGGAGAGCTGGGATATGGCCCCAATGGACAGAAGTATGTGATCTCATTTTATGGTACTCTGTTTCTTTAGGTCACTTTTCCCTTCTTAACTCGGGGTTTTAATTTTGGGTTCTTAGGTCTTCTGCGGTACCCAAAAAAGTAGACATTCTTGAGGGTATGCATGTTATTAGGTATGTATTTGGTTTCACGGTATCTTGTCTACATGCCTATTATGTCATACCATAAGCTTCAATTATAACTGCTGGTCATGCTGATGGAGGATTCTTCTCTTTAGTGTTGCATGTGGTCAGAACCATTCCATGGTTATTGTTGACAGGACTAATATTGGGGACCAACTTGATCAGGTAATCTTCTAGTCTCCAAAAAAGTCCTGTTAATTGAGGTCATTTGTTTTTTTTTTGTGCAGCTACTGGAACTTATTATAGATTGTTTATAGCAAAGCTGCTTTCTAACTTTACTTTCTGGCAGCTTGATGTTTATGATGGCAAAGCTTCCTCTGAAGGTATGCTTATTACAATTTTACTCAACCATGGGTGTCTTGTAGTATTCTTGGTATTTTGATGTCGTTGAAGAGTAGAGTTTGTTGCTACAGTTATGGGGTTTTCAAGCTTTGATGTTTGTGGAGTTCATTTTTGCCAAAGAAGAGGAGGTTCAAACTCAGTGAAAGAGTTTAACCTGGTTTCTTATTTTTTGTATTGCTCTTGGTACAGGGAGTGAGGAGCCAGAGAACGAGACTCCAGTAACTAAGCAAGCTCCTAAAAAGAGTGCTGCTAAGGCGTCTAGTAATTCCAAGAGGAAGAAGTCAAAAGAGTCTTCCGAGTCAGAAGATGAAGATGAAGACGAAGACGAAGATGACAATGACAGTGAGGAGAGTGATGATGAACAGGTCAATGGCAAGTATTCTAGGCAACGAGGTGGGAAGGCTTCTGGTAGGGGGCGAGGTAATGGTGCTAAACGTGGACGTGGCCGCCCTCCTTCAGCAAGTAAAAGCCCAAAGCCTGCAGCAGGGAAGGCCGGTAAGAGAGGAAGGCCTCGCAAGTCATAAGCTGCAATTTTTCCAGTCCACAAATCGGAAATTTTGTTCTCTGAATGTAGAGAAGTGTACTCTATTACATTGTGGCTGCTCTATATGCGCCCTTTTCAATTGTTTGCGTTTCATGTACTTTTCAATTGACGATTACAATACTGGACTACACTCCATTTTTTAAAATCCGGCTGAAGCGAAAGAATGTGAGTGTTAGCTTGTACCAAATTTTCAGTAAATTAATTCTCATTTTTCATGTTCCGACGAAATGGCAGTTTTGATTTTGACACCATAGAACACAGGGACCAGGGAATGAATGGTTTCAGCTTGAGATTTACGTTCTGGTCTAGAATTTTCTGTCAGAGGGACCAGAAAGCACTCGTATTTGCTTCTAAAGTCAAGGAAAGTTGTGAGGGTGTGTGTGTGACCATGCTAGCATCAATAGCTTTCAACGTGTTACTGAATACTGTCCTCACCTTACTCCATAGTCCATACAAGCATGCTTGTTGGAATAAGATTAAAGCCAGACGAGCCTAACAGGCCCCATCTTTTATGATCATTGCAACTTTGTGTCCATATGAGAGGAAACATAAAATGAAATAGTTGTGACCGGAAGAGGAGGAGCTGTGAAATATTCTTCATGTCCAAACTAGCATCTCGTAAAGCTCTTTGCTTCCCTAATTTTTTTTTTGAGTCTTCCATAATTTTTGCTAAATAGACAAAATGAAATAAAATAATTATGCATCATTCTCCAGTCGATGACAGCTTTAGATATATCCAACTATCTTCATATAGAAATATGGAAAAACGAGTTTGTGCACCATATATACCATAAATTAGAATAATGACATCACATTATAAGAGGATACTTCAACGTTACAATTATGAAAATGAACGATTGATTATAAAAGTGTCATTTATATTGATACTTTCAGAACAGCCTACTTTCTTTTTAGAGTATATTTTTGGTGAAGTTTTACTAGCAAATTAGAAAAATGACATTTGAATACTAGTATTTGGGATGGTAATTAAACATCAGAAATACGTACGTGAATAATTTAGTAAGTTTTAGTGAAAAATACTTTGAAAAATTCTGCCATAAAATACGGAAACAGCAAATTATAAAATTCAATACGTACGTATTTAAAACAAAATGTAATGAAAAATAAGGACGTATAATACTTGGTTTATATTTGTCATTTCCAGTACTTATATGTAGTTACATGACTTCTAAAACATAAATTTTAAAGAAATTTTAAGGTGAATCATAGTTTTTTTTCAAATATTACCATTTGGATATACAAAATTTCAACCCGTCTAAGTTATTTAATAAATGAAAAGTGTAAATAATAATTTTTTTAAATGTTTATTACTATTAATTGTATGATCTTTTAATTATAAAAGTTTAAAATGGAAAATTAAACTTGAAGTTGACTTTTTGTTAAAAATAAAATCAAATTTGGTTTTTTTTTAATTAAAAAATTAAAAAATAATACATATTCGTGAATAATTTTGCTGACTTTTTTTTTTAGAATAAATGTCAACTCCATTAATAATAAGAAAGATTACAAAAGACAGATGTAGAAACTACATCATAAATGAAAGATACGAAAATAAAGCAATGAACATAAAACCTAACAAAGATACGATTGGATACAAAAATGCATCTGAGGACGCATCGTGTGTAAACCGTGCTATGTGAAAAGTTACTAATAGTATGACCAACCATAACAGGGTAATCTTCTATCAAAGTAACCGGTGGTATGACCGACCAAGCAGATTCCTCGTACATCTTACGTCGAAAATAGAACAATTTTGCACCTATGTTACTGATAGTGTGATTGCCCACGAAAGGGCAATCTTCTAACAATGTAACTGGTGATGTGACCATCCAAACATCTTCCAAGTAAAAAATACGCCAAACAGAGATCAATCTTCCACTAAAGTGACCTATGAACCAAAAAGATGAAAACCAAAAGACAATCAACCTCAAAACCCATATCCAGGCCCAGTGCCAAGCCCAAATCCAGACCCGGCCCCTGACCCAGATCCAGGCCCAGCCCCAGATCCGACCCGGATCCCAAATCCGGATCTTCAGACCAATCTGCACCACGCCGTCGCTCAGCATCTTCAGCCTAGGAAAGTTGCGGCCTATCTGCTCAGCATCCGGCGCTCTGTCGCCCGTCCCACGCCGTACGTCGCCCAACGTCACCCATATCAACCTTCCAAACGCGAATCCAGATCCGCCATACGCCACCAAGACTCGCCTCCATCGTACGACACTCGTCCACCACCAGAACTGAAAAGCGATTCCACCATCCGATCCTCCAATGGCCTCGAGAATCACGATAGTAACTTCGGCGCATGGAAGAGAAACGAGGCAAGCAACCATCGCCGCTACGCCAGATCCCTACCGCACCACCGGAGTCACCCAAATCCTCCATATTCATGGAGGAAGATTCAGAAGCAAACCGCATGGGCAGCCACTCTCTCCCCTAGCAGAGCGCTAGGTGACCTTATGTTTTTGCTGCAAAGTTCTCTTTATGTAATAATGTACGTTAGTTGTTGGTTCATATAGGGTTAGAATCTTTAAGAATAATTTTAAAAGGGGTGTTCTTTTTTAGAAATTCGTTAGTTCGATTAGCAAATTAACTAATTAGAATATTGTGTTCGCAAAACGGTACTTCAACATTACAGTTACAAAAGTAAACGATTGATTATATTGATATTTTAAGAACAACGTGCTTTCTTTTGGTTTATTTTTAGGAGAAGTTTTAAATACACGCCCCTAATTACTTAATACACACTTCTTACTCAATACACCTACCATTTAATTACCGGTGCGGCTATTGTCACCCTACAATTTTCTTAGTTTACCCTACAAACATTTGAATTATGAAAGACTATATTACCCAACTGCAAAATCACTAATGAGTACACTAATTTTCTAAAATACAAATCTGTAGGGAAAACGAAGTACATAACTAATTAATTGCATACAGAGACTACTTTTGTGCATCTAGCAAATCTTCTGGAGTAGTATTGATGGAGGATTCAAGCTATTTCGATGTATTTAATGTCAAATGAGTGACCTAGTTCTATGTACCGCTGTGGGTACTAACACATCTTCTTGTCTGTCTCGATGGCAGCGGAAGGGTATGCAATGACCATTCTGGCTTTTGATCAATATATTGGCTCTGCCTTCCTTCAAAAAAAAAATTTCTCATTGGATAACATCAATCTTCATCTTCTCCACCCAAATTAAAATTTATTACTATTTTTTTGTCTTTTTGTTGCTTCCTCAACATTAATTCGTTATTCAATTCACAAAACTATTAGTGTTAATTTCATCAAAATTTTTGCAATACCCTTTGTGAACACTGAAAGTGTAAATTTAAAACACAAAAAAAAAAAATCAATCCCTTCTTCATTGCTCATAGTTGTTAACTTACTCATCTTTTGACATTGATTGAAATAGACGAACATTGAAATTGAAAAAAAAAATTAAAAAAATGGAAGTAAATCAAATTATGATTTCATTAGGAAACTTTAATATATTTTAGTTTTTCTATTGGTATAAATTAAATGAGAGATTTTCGTTAATTTATTTATATATGTCATATAAGGATATTTCTGGAAATAGAAATGGGTTAGATAAGTAAATTTAATAATCAAAATTAATATGTAGGGTGTAATGAGCATGTAAGGTGAACAAAGAAAATGGTATGTGGAAATAGCCGCACCCTTTAATTACTCATTCTAATATTTTACTAAATACACAACCCAAATTACATAAAATATCTTTAACCTAAAAAACCATGAAATACACTATTATTTAGCTACATTAAGGCTACTATTTAATTTGATTAGTATATATTAACATATTAGTATTTTATAATTGACCATAATTACTTGTGTTAGTTATTGAGAAATCCATAAGGAATTATTATTGTTCCCTTCAAATAGATGCTTAGAAATAGGTTTTGTATTATTTAAGTTCTCAGCCACTAAACACCATATTGATCAAATATAAAATTTTGAGTCGAACATTCAACTAAGACTGTATCAGTAGTTTCTCTACAATGGCAGAACTACGAAATTGTCATTGGAAACAAATTAACAATTACAAAGTTTTATACCTGTAATTTTTTATATTAGATAATAAATTGACTAATCATAACTTTTAGGAAAAAAAGAAAGAGTGGGAGTAAAGCAATTTGTTTTAAAAAACATTTAATGTCATTGATTTTGAAATTCTAAATGATATGGTTTCTCACCCCATTTAATTACAATTTATTTAAGAAAAATTTAAATTAGATGGTTTCTAACTTTATTTTTGTTTTAAATGAGGATGCATGTATAGAAAATTATTGTGTTTTTAATTATAGAATCATATAAGGAAGATATGATTATTATTATTTTTTTTCTTCTAATATATATATGTCTATTTTGGTCATTTAATCTACCTATAAAATCTGATTTGAAATATAAAATAATAGGAATGTGTATTAAGTAGTTTGAGATGTGTATTTAAAATTTCTCTATTTTTAAGTGAAATCTTACTGGCAAATGGCTCGTTATACGAGAGTCTCACCGATCATCCTATGATTGATTTTCAATCATGGCCTTGGAAAAGAGCATTGCATCATTGATATCCTCTTCCTCTCATCGGCGAATAAGCTCTCTCCCTCACACACTCCCATGTGATAGGGCTCCACCAGCCTTTCCCTAAAGAAGACCGTGAGGTAGATAGTCATATGCCGTTGTACCTAAATGGTTATATGCCCACCTCATTTTACCAGCCAATAGTAAACATGTCTAAATGCTATGTGTCTCCTTCGCCTCTCTGATTGTGATCGCTTCTTTTAAGTTTTAATGACCTCCTCCATACCTACTCTAAAGCTAAATCTATGGGGGGAAAACGCAGTTGCGCTATCAAAATTACTCTCAAGGACAGAGACCTCACAACTAATACAAAACTAGTACAGTAATTACAGAATAATTACCTAATGTAAAACTGTAATCTGCAGGATAAGACAGTCCTACATACTACCTGGAGTGTCAGGTACATACCCAGTAATATTCGACGGAAGCTGACTTCACTGTACGGCGAGTCGTTGAAACAGTTTGGAATCCTATCAATTGTTGGGTCCCACACGACAGGGTTCAGGGCAACCCATTTGCAAATGGAGTTGCTCAAACATAACATGGCACGGACACGAATCCTCTCATGAGCATCTTTTTCTCTTAAGCTTTCCTCTAGATTTCGACACGTGGATTAAATGAATCTAATGGTTTACAATTTTTGGTTTATCTTTTCTTTTTTTTTTCTGTCCCCCTGTTTCTTCCTTTCATTCACGACTGCCGAAGTCTCTCTCTCTCTCTCTCTCTCTCTCTCTCTATAGAAACCCATCTTAGATTCAACTCAAACCCATCTCAGCCATGGTCTCGTAATCCATTTTCATCCACTTAGCTGCTTTGGCTCTGCTCTTAATTTTCATCTAAAGACTTTAGGGTTGAGGATTCCCTAGTTTCGACCTTCAAGTCAATATCCCTAAAGCAGGTTTACTAGATTTTTGGGTATAATATATAAAAAGATGAAAACTGAAAATGACCGAGTGAGTTTGAGTTCTTTGATTAATTAACCCCTAGACCCTATGCTATTCTGTATTTGCAAACACATAATTTATTCAGTTCTTTGCCATTGTTCAAATACCATACTTGAGAGTTAACAAACAGTGGCTAGTAATGGGTTAAATCCTTAGAGCCTCAGCTGCAGACTCAGAGTCCTCATTTTCTTTCACTAAGTTTGAGTCCAATATTCCTCTGTATGGAGATACCATGATTGTTAATGGTGTGAGTGAAGAACAGAAGGAAAAGAATTTTGTGTCTAGGTTGTATGATATTCCACCAAAAAGCTTGATCTTCTAAGTTGGTTTAAGCTTTAAGTTGTACCAACATGAGGTCATGAGTAATCATCAATCAACCTGCCAATTTTTTCACTCGATTTTAGAGAGAGGGTAAAGAATTCGAAGCTGTATCTGACATTGAACACCACCAAGCTTTCAAGAAACGCAGAATCTCTAAGGTTGGGTCAGACTAAATGATCCCGAGAGGAGATATAAGTGGTTGCATTACAAGACCATTAGATTGTGCAAAAACTTCAAATGGGGTTGTAGACCATTAGATCAGGGAAGGGAAGGAAAACTGGAAAAGAAGAACAGAAAGTTCAAGAGGAGAGAAAGGGAAGGAAAAGATTAAGGGGAATAAATGGAGGAATCGTATACCATTAGATCTAAAAATTGACACATGTCGTCATCTGGTATAAAGCTTAGGAAGCTCAGGTGCTTAGCTTGGTCAGGAGAGGATCCTCTCCCGACATAACATGACATATGCCTCTTTTCCTTGTGCAAGCAAAATCATTGTGGATTACAGGCTATAGAGTATGGACTCAGAATCCCATGTGCTCACGTGTCGAGATCGCTGGGCACCCACATCGCAAGTCAAGACAAAAGAGGTTCAAGGGTTGGTGACTGGATATTGGCTGGAAAGGAGAAGGTCTTCAGTCGGACGGACGGACGGATTTAGGCTAGGCTTCTCCGACTGACTTATCTTATAGAAAATGTGATTAAATTAAATTTTAATCAGTTGGTTTGATAATAAGCTGTAGATAACTCTCATTTTAAACTTATAAGTATTAAGAATAGCAAGTCTTGCGAATCTATTATTTAATCTATCAATAATAACATACTAAGTTACCATCTCACAAAAAAAATATTAATATTTTATCTGCCGATGTACGTTGATTGTTTGTTATCAATGATAATTCCACATTCTCAAAAAAAAAAAAAAAAAAAAAACATCTATCCGATGTAACATTTTCTTCTAATAACGCCAACGTTACTTACCAAAAGGAAATTAGTCCGTTGTTGTTCTTCCTTCCCCTCCAACCTCTTTAAGTTAAGACACCGTTTTCATTTATTCCCCATTCTAAAAACCTCTCACAAGAAAAAGCCATGGTTGGGTCCCCACAACCCCACCGTTGGATTTATCGTTCTTATATCTCAAGGACGACGTTATTCTCGTGATAATACCACATGAGATTCTTGTCGGGGACCATATATGTTAGGTTCTAATTTTTTAACAATAAAACTTGAGTAATTTGCCTAATCAAAGCTTATCTAAAATGTTTGCTAAGCATCAGGACCTGGATCCAGTCCAACTCACATGCATGCTATGGTGAGGGACCAGTTCCATGTAATGCTGTCCAGCTGATCAAACATATCAAAACCATTTTTTCCAACAAATTTCATAAAATACACAAAAACCCATCAATTTTTTTATTTTTTTTTAACTGAATGATTTATAACATTAAATTAAATGTGACATTAATAATAGGTTAGAATAATAGACGACTACTCCATGAAACAAGATGAGCACTGAGTAATCTATACTAAAACAAAAGACACTTTGCCTTATAAGTAATTTGTTTACTTGTCCTCATATGAAGAAGCCAAACACATCTACAAATGTTCATAGAAGAGCTCTCGTTAGCATAGACATAACAAAAGACAAACCTAAGCAATAAATGAGTTACTACTAATCCACAAGTAAATGAGTTGCTCATAATAATAAACTGCAAATGAGTTAAAGAGAGATAATAAAAATATCAAGTTGAAGTTGGAAAATGTGAACAAGAGTCAAATAGTAATAATTTGATCATCTTTATAAATAAATATATATAAAAAATTAAAAAAAGTTCCATTAAAAGTTATGCACAAGAAGTGTGCAACTATTTTGAACTTCGAAGATGATTAGATGATTTTTCAGATTCAAAAGAAAAACTATAATAAATTTTACATAAAGTTTTCCGTATGTTTGGCGTTGACTTCTCTAAATAAATAAATAAAATCATCTATTTCGTTCTCTCAAAGAAAAATCATCTATTTCGTATTAACAATTTATTTGGCATTTAAACACTATCTAAGATTTTTAATGAGTCAAGGCAGCCGCACTCTCTTTCTCTAACCACGTCTAGGGTTAGGGTTTTTTGCTGTCTGCAACATTCTCTCTCCAACATCAATGCCAATTGATGTAATGGCCGCGCGCCTAGCTGCCTCTCTCACCCTTGCTGAAGGGAAGAGGCCTGTGGATTTGCGTTTATCCAAGGGATTGAGACAACAGGAGACTTTCATGGTGGGAAAGCTACTCACAGCGAGAGACTATACTCGCCGCTCTTTCATGGGGATGTTCTGATCTGCATGGAGGGTGAATGGCACTCTTAGGGTTGAGGAAACAGGTGAAGATGATCGGGTTCTCTTCTCCTTTTCGGATCCGGCTGATAGATCTAGGGTTTGGAAGGGAGGACCATGGGGCTTTAACAGGGCTCCAATTGCAATTGTAGACTATGATGGCGTTGGGCAAATCTCGACTGTACCATTGAAGACGTCGTCTTACTGGATGACGTTATTGGGTGTTCCCCCTGCCTTTCGATCTGAAAGGATTATGCGACTCATAGGTAGTACCTTGGGTGATTTCAAAGAGTATGACAGAACAGCTTTCCGGCAAAGGGTAATGCGTATTAGGGTTGAGATCGAGTATGCTAAGCCTCTATTGTTCAAGCAAAGATTCTGGGTTGAAGATGATGTTCAGTTCCTCGTAAAGTTCAAGTATGACAAAGTTTTTGGGCAGTGTGGGCGTTGTGGATTCGTTACCCATGTCGACCTCCGGTGTTCCGGCTCGGAGTTGGAAGAGGATGAAGAGGAGAGTGCAGGTGTGGTGGCGCAACCGTCTGCACTAGCAGTATTGCGAGATGTGCCAGGGACGAGTTCTACTGCACCTAGGGTTTTGGATACTGGTCAAACCCTAGTTTCAATGCTAAGCTACCTAACACCGTCCTGGAATTCTGTCTTCCTCCAGCAGTGGCAGCAACGCGGAGTGGGAAGCTGCAGGTGCAGATTAGGGAGATCATAGAACCACGACAGCAGGTCGAATCTATTCTTGGCCAACGTCGGGTTAGGACTGATGATGAGGTAACTTTTTCTCCCAAAAAATTGAGATTGAGTTTAGCTATTGGCAAACAGAACTTGGATGCCGTGACTATGTGGCTTTTGGAGGGGCCATCTGAACATGGTAAGCAACAGAAAAGAAAGAGAGGCCGGCCTCTGGGAAGTTTGAATAAATTGCGTTATGGCATGGCGGGAAAAGGAAAAAAGGACAAGAATGAGGGTGACTCGGGAAAGAAGGTTCCAAGCAAGAGAAGGAAGACCAACCTGATGCCGCGGTTGTTAGTTGCTGAGGGGACTGAAGATGGTACCACCTCCAACCCTAAGGGGAAGGAGATGGTGCTTTCTTAGATCTCTATGGTGCCTAGACATCTGGATGCAAGTCTTTTACAGTAGGGATTTTCTCTATGAGCTTTTCTAAGATGTTTCTAGTCTTTGTTTGTACCACAATTGAGTGTTGGCAAATTAGGCTAGATGAATTGATTTTTCCTTAGGAAGCGAGATGTTCTTGCTTAGTTAGGCTTGCTTTCCAGCGAGCGGCCATTTAGACTTTAATGAGTTTAGTATAGGCTTAGATAGGACACCTGGTGTTTGTACCAGGTCTCTTGTGTAAGTGCTTGTTAGACTCTGGCCTGTTTTTCATGGCTTTGATTTCTAATAATATCAAATCCAATTAAAAAAAAAAACAAAAATATTTGGCATTTAATGCTTTATTAACTTGATGTATTTTTTTTTTGATTGGGGATCAACTTGATGTATTGACTTTCAAATTATAAATACACAAATGCGTTATCTCTACTACTATAATTGGAGGCCTTCTTTTGGTGTCAAAGGCTTCACCAAATTTTGAAAGTGCCTATAATACCCTTCAATAACATAATTATCAAATTAAGTTAATAAAATATACATAAATAAAAGAGTAAATTGAAAAAATACCCAAACCATTACTATTTTATGTCTAAAAAATAAATAGTCGATCTATTTTCCATTAACACCACACTATCACCCGCGAGAAACGCGGGCACCTTGCTAGTTATCATAAAACAAGATATATTAACATTATCAAAAAAAAAAAAATACCGTTTCATAATTTGTTATATAAAAAAAATTGAACCTCCAGACATGGTCCATTGTAACGCTGCATGATAGATATCTTACAGGAAGATTGCTTAGAGTTGTAATCTGATGGCGGAAAACTCAATCATTCATGATCATCGTGTTTAGAGGTGATTTGCAATAGAAAAAAACATCATTAGAGGTTGGTCAACTAGCATAAGCTCTATTATTTCCGACCCACCTCTAATCATAATGCTTCCAAGTTCAACTCAACCCCAAATATATGTCAATCATTGCGTAAAAGAACTTAATTAGGAAAGGATTGACGAACCAAGTTATTTGGTTACAGACCAAATGAACTAATAAACCAATCCAATAATCTAACAAACCCAATCAATCCAACGGCAACTTAATGCCAATTTCTCGTGATCAGCGGGTGACGATATTTTCAATTCCAGTCCTTTTCTTCAGAAATAAAAAAAGGTTAGAGAGATCTGACACAACTTTTCTTTTACTTTTCATTTTCCAATAAATATTTTTCAGTGCTTCCACAACGAACAGAGAGCAGAAGTCCGTAGGGCGCAACGGACCTTATAACTGGCGGACTCCAGATGAAAGACTTAGCTAGATTTAAGGAGCGTGTTGGGGTCCGTGCTCCTTAAGCTCCCTGCTGCATTGCCAGTCGCCACATTCCCACTACATAACATAAGGCGGTTTTGTCTCTTAGAGAGAGAGAGAGAGAGAGAGAGAGAGAGTGTGAGAGTTTTTAGAGTGAGAAGAAGTGAGAGAGAGAGAAACAATGGGGAAATCTAACTCCTGCTTCAAAATTATCACATGCGGCAACGATTCAGCGGACAAAGACGGTCTCGAAGTTTCTGAGGTATCTGATTGGCTCAGTCGACTTTGACTTCGTATTGTTCGGTTTTTGTTCTCTTTGATTCGATTGGTAGGGTTTTGTTTTGGTCTTGTGTTCTTAGTTTCTGATATGCATTTCGTTAATTCGAGACTGTAAAATCCGAGTTAGGGAGGTTTTGTGACTTCGAGTGTATTAAGATTAATGCAAGTTTGAGATGCGGTGAAAATTTGAGAGTTGGGAGGTCATTCAAGAGTTGCTATAGTAAGATCTATGAACTTGGATCTGCAATTGACTGGTGTATGACTTTGCTGATTTGATATGAGTAGGAAAACTATCCCTGCTCAATTTCTGTTTGTTGTGATAATTTGTATAACAGGTATGAATGATGGAAGGAAATTCGGCTGGTCGTAACTGCCGTGTGGAATTAATAATGGCAATTTAGCAGAATAGCTGATTATATTTGTATAACTGAAAATTCGTTGACAGATTTGTTGCTATGATCATGAGACATTGGTGCGTGTTAATACGACAAGATTAGATATGAATGTCGGGGTGTTTAAGGCTTTTGGCCTTGTACAATGTCTGTTCTGAAGTGATATGGTCATAAGTGATCGTGTGTCCTGTTTTATGAAACTTTCTTACTCTTTCAACTTGCGAGGGAGGTTCCATGAAGTTATTGTTCTAAGGCAAATTGATCAGGCAAATAGCTTTTGTAATTTTACCTAGTATATTGACAAGTTATGTTGTAATAATGGCAGAGATTTTGGGATCTTATGATTGTGACTCATTTTGGTACCTTCAGGTCCCATGCTTTTGTTGGTAATTTCTGTGAAGTGTATTGATCAATGCTCTTTTGGTTTCATTCTAGAGCAAGGGTTCAGGTGACAAACGTGGCTGGAGTTTCCGTAAGAGGTCTGCACGGCATCGAGTGCTAAGCAACACTGTGATCACCGAAACCCCCACTTCAGGGAATAAGGAGAGCCCAGAATCTGCCCCTCTTACTTTCCAATCACCGGCAAGCACGACTGTTCCAGAGAAAGTATCTGTAATACAATGCACTGATGAGAAACCACAGTTGGTGACTCCTGAGAACCCAAAAGTTTCTACAACTGAAGATGCCTCCGAAGAACAAAGTAAGGTTGAGGACAAACTGGATGAGTCTGCTGTTGTTGTTGTCCAGACTGCTGTCAGAGGATTATTGGTAATTTTTCTTTCAGGTGTAAATGGGTTTTAAGTTTCTAGTTATTAGCACTCCAACTAAACTCTTTTTTCAAATTATTCTCACAGGCTCAAAGATCATTGCTGGAGCTGAAAAATGTAGTCAAGTTGCAAGCTGCTGTCCGTGGCCATTTGGTGCGTAGGCATGCTGTTGGAACTTTGCGTTGTTTTCAAGCCATTGTCAAAATGCAAGCTCTTGTTCGTGCTCGTCAATCTCTTCAGAAGGATAACCATAGTTCAAAAACCTCGGTAATACTACTCGATTCAAACTAGTATAATCTGATCTGCAAGGGGTTGTTGTCCAAATATTTTGTTGCCTTTAATGATCTTGTTATGATAGTTGGCGGTAATTTATTTATATACTGCTCATAATCTCTGTCAACCGTCCATGGTCAAGCTGATAGGAACAACTCAAGTAACGGCATTTCAGGATTTATCACCCCCACTTAGGAAAAGCAAGACGCTATAGTGATTTATTTAATCAAAAATTTTAGGGCACCATGTAAGAAAGATATATTTGTCTCCCGTATCACACTTGCATTCAACTTCTGAAAGAAAGGCTGTAGGGATTGCGTGAACTTTGATATGTAAAAGGATAAACTCATAACTGAAATCTGTCATGATTCTTAAAGTTCGTCAACATTTAGTGGTTAGTCAATTAAATTGAATATTTCCCCAACATTTAATATTTACATACCATTTGAGTTGATTTGCTAAATTTATTTAGTATCTTATTTTTATTGCCATTAGTTATTACTTTCATAATAGATAATTAGCTGTTGAAATGTACTTTGTAGACAATTTGTTAGTGGTGTTTCTGACTCTACTTTTTTTGTTTGCATGTTTCAGAAGAAGGCAAATGTAACCTACATTTCCATTGAAAAGCTACTTAGCAATAGCTTTGCCCGCCAGGTATGCTTGGCATCTCTTTGTCATGTGTTTTGCATTTGTGTTTCAGGCTTTTCCATCGTACCTTTAATTGTCACAACTAATTTGATATTTTTTCTTTCAACTAAAGCTCTTAGAATCAACACCGAAGAACCAACCTATTCATGTTAAGTGTGATCCTTCTAAGCCTGATTCTGCTTGGAAATGGTTGGAAATGTGGATGTCAGTCTCAACGAAGGATACTCCACATTTAAACGAAGCAGTATCAGTGGTAGAGCAATTGGAAACAGAAAAGGAAGAAATTTCCGAGTCTCCACGTGAATCTAAAACTCAATATTGTGAGATGGAAGAATCAAATTCCAGCATAAGGGAGATTGCGCTTTCTGAAAGTGAAGAAAGTCTGATTACTTATGATGCCGACAACTTGAACTTTCAGGCAAGCCATTCTACCTCTTATACAGTGAGAGACAATAATGAGCAGCCTCAGTTGGAGAACACCAGTACATCTGCTGTGAAAGAGACCCCAGTAGAAATAAATTTATCAGATGCAGATTCTAACATGGAGTTCAAAGCTTTATCTGGGAAACCTGTAACTGAAACTGAACAACCTAAACGTTCTATGAAAAGATCTGCCACAGAACAACTGGAAACTGATGGAAAGAAATCTGTATTTGGATCCAGGAATGTGACTAATCCTGCATTTATTGCTGCTCAGTCAAAATTTGCAGAGCTGACTTCAACAACCAATTCAGCTAGGTCGATCAGTTCATCTCCTCAAGATGTTTCTGGAGTTGAAACACAAAGGGACACATTCTCATCTGAGGTGGATACTGAAGTCAGAGCAAAGGAGCTAAGTGTAGCAGAGAATCCAGTCCCCCATGGATCACAAGTTCAAGTGGGTGGTTCTGAGTGTGGCACCGAAATCTCTATTTCTTCCACTCTTGATTCGCCTGATAGATCTGATTTTGGAGCCATGGAGCGTGACCATGATCATGATGCGAAAGTTTCGGAGGAAAAGATTTGCAGTCCAAAAAATACAAGAGACATTGATGTTGAAACTAAGGATTTCCCGGAAACCCCAGTCTCCAACTTATGTAACGCTGTCACAGAACCCGAGAAAATTGGTGCTGTCAATGGCGAAACTGTCAATGGTGAAACCATAAATTCTGAGGTTGCTATGGTCTCCCCACAAACAGAGTCAAAGCCAGAGAGAACCACATCTGATGTACAGAGAGAACAGGACACTGAAGCAAGTATGCAAGCATATGGTTCATCCCCAGAAGCCTCACCAAGAAGCCATTTGACTGTCCCTGAATCACAGCAAGGGACACCTTCTAGTCTGGTATCAGTGAAAGCCAAAAGGAACAAAGGTGACAAGAATGGATCCAATAAAAAACGTATGTCCCAGTCTGCAGGAAAGAAATCACCCTCTAATCCAAATCATGATTCTGGCTCAAGTAAAGATAATAAAAATGGGAAGAGACGCAATTCATTTGGTTCGACTAAACCTGATCAGGCTGATCAAGAACCAAGAGATAGCAGCAGCAGTAGTTCTATTCCTCATTTCATGCAAGCCACAGAGTCTGCTAGAGCAAAGCTTCAAGCAACTACCTCTCCCAGATCGAGTCCAGATGTGCAAGACAGGGAGATTTACATCAAGAAGAGACATTCCTTACCTGGTGTGAATGGAAGGCAGGGATCTCCTCGCGTCCAGCGGTCCATGTCTCAGGCTCAGACACAGCAGGGTGCAAAGGGCACTGGTATGCTTACTTCACATAGTAATCCCTGAGCAAAGTGTGTGTAAATTCAAATTTAATGTTGTTAGGTTACTTTATTTCTTACCACTTTATTTCTGTTATTTTCAGAGAGAAAATGGCAAAGGTGAAGAACTGAAGTGATGAGACATCTGAAAGAGAATGGTGGCAGATGACCAACTCCGTTAACTGGAAATTTGGAGTCCGTCGATTACGTGACTGGTAGCTAGTTTTTCCCTGCTTGGATAGCGCCTTAGTTAACCCACGCTAGTTACTGGAGTTCTATAAATATATGAAACTGAGCGAGGTTTTCATGTACATTTTCTTTTCTATTATCACTGCTGCTATTGTTCATTATTGTTTTCTGTAACTTCTTCCAAATGGTATAAATCTGCGTGTGATATTGTTTGGGTTTGGTACAGATGCTTAAGCTTGGTTGTGGCCATAGTTTGAGGCAACTACATATAAGATGAAGAGCTTTTGAAAGCTTTTTGCCAGGTGTTATTGTAATAAAATTGAATCTCTCTATTTTTTGGTGTTACTTATGAAATCCTTGGTGTTATTTCATTTGTTTTCTCAGCATTCCGTCATATTCCTTTACGACACGATGATTTACCGATTTGCTTCACAATTTACCAGTAGCTAATAAATTCACCATCAAATTCTATTGTGTTGTTCAACACCATCACCATGTGAAGATTTTAACCACGCCATGACATGTATCAAAACAATTTCGTGGTATATTATGGACAAATACAACATTGTAAATTTTAAAACTTTCATGTAACCCTACTGTACCAAGTAAAGATCAGAAACAAGTAACCTGATCGATGCATGCTTTTCAACGTGCTGTTCATTTTCGTTTACTTAAACGAAAAAAACCAGAGCCTAGCTCAGATTTATTTATTTATTTATTTATTTTTAATCAGATGTTTTTCTATTTTTAACTCATTTTGTTTTTGATAAGTTTCAGCTTGAGAGAAACTAGAAGAGGAAGAAAGTTGTTGACTTATTGGTAAACGACTCCTGAAACCTGTGAAAGGGCCGGTGATTCATACCTACAATTAATGAAAGTTATTTTTCATATTTGCCATTTTGACAAAATTTAATTTTACCAAAAACTAACTAACGAACCACCCACCACTTATATAAGCGAAATATTTATTTTTGGGCCAACCCAGGTGACGTGACAGTCGGCCGCAGTAACCGGTAAATAGTAATATTTGGGAGGACAGTCAACAGTGTCATTCTCGTACCAAAAAGGCTGTGGTCAAAAATCGTAAGCCCACTCCTGAGCCCGTTACGTAATTAAGATCACCCACTCGCACCGCCATCGCGTGCATCACATCTCCGCTACCGCCAAAAACACCCGCAGCTCCACGCGCCCATTCCATAAAACCAAAACCGAAAGGTGGTAAAAAAAACCCAAAAATTAGAATAACGATAATAGAAAAGAGAGAGCGATTTATGTAGGTTACGGCGAAAGCCATAGCCATAGCCAGAACCAGAGGATTGGATTTTGTGTCGAATTAGGGTTTGCTAGTGGCCAACCCGATTGGGAAACAGTGAGCTTGTTCGATTTGGATCGCCCGCCTTGAATCGGCTCTGTTAGTTTAGATTCAACTTGCGGCTGTGATGATCCAGACTCAGTAAAGACTAGGGTTTCGAATCTGAGCGTAGATTGGGGTTTTACGATTTGAATTGAAACTCTTAACTAAAGACTTGGGGGATTGGAGCAGGAAAAAAAAGAAGGGTTTGTTGGGATTATACATAATATGCGGGGATTGCAGAAACGGGTTTCTTGGGCTTCAGATGTTAATCTTTCACAGGTAAAAAGTTGCATTTCAGTGACCAAATTGAAATTGATTATTCCGTTGAGTGGTTTTGGGGTTGTTGCAACTGAAAATGAACCCCACCGATCAGTTATCTGAACTCGCATCTTTTTTTTTTTTTTTTTTTTTTTTTTGTTGATTTTGTTCTTGTATTGATTGGTTTGGTATGATGTGTTCTTTGGTATCTATTGAGTTTGATTTCTCATTTCGATGATGTCCAGCATGGTTTCTTTGGTCTCACAAATGAATTGGGGCTTCTTAATTTGAGGCATTTCTGGGAAACATTTTGCATCATTTGTATAGACAGAATTTGGTAACTGAAGAAGAAGTACTCTTTTTTGGCTCATTATTATTGTCCAATTGAAATGGTACAGTTTGAATTGCTTTGCATGTGAATCCGTAAGTTTTTCAAGAGCTGAGCTGAGATTGTCAAGTGTGTAGACGTATTTTCTGATTGAGGCCATAATTTTAAGTTCAGAAGACAATGAACATAAATTCTTTCAATAACACTCAATTCACTCTGGAGCTCAGATCTCATGTATCATTTGACTTGGTACTTGCTTATTTTGAAGTTTTTACATGAGGCGACAAAACATCTCGCTTCCATCTTTCTTAAAATTGAAACAAGTTTGTCTTAAACCGGGCGCTATTTTTGATGAATTAGTCAATTGTTACAGTGATAAAGGCAATTGGATTAGAGGGATGATGAACATTGGAAACAAAGTGCCTTAAAGGTCTAGAAATATTTAGTAACTCATGAAGAAGAATCTGACTATAAGTGAGACCGGATACAACTTCATTCTTATATGCAAAATGTCAGCGGTGAAAACCATTTCTGGAGACTTTTTGAAGATAGCAGTTCAATGTTATTTCAAACAGAGAGGATATGCAATGGAGATTATAATCCAACATGTAATAAATGTAAATTACAAACTAATGTTATGAAATTTGAAGGAGCTTTGACAATGTTGGAATGATATGCAGAGGAAAAAGGTATAATAATGATATAAATGCGAGTTAGACGTTATCAAGAAGATAACGTGGTCTTATGCAATGAAACTGGGGAAGTGTTCTCTTTGAGAAGTATTCTCATTTCCTGTGGAAAAGATTCTACAAGAACAAGAAGATGGCATGATGTGTTTTCTCATTTCCTACTTTGTTGTTGAATACCTTCATTGATAAGTGGCTAATTCTTGTTCTATTTTAAGTTTCTTTTGCAAGTGGCATTCCGTTTGAGTGTGGCACCAAAAGTAGTGGATTGTAAACTGGTTTTATTGTGATAATTTCTTTTCTCACATATCTATATGTCATGATTTCTGCATTTCTCTTTTCATATGGCTTGTGTTAGTCTGTGCTGTAGTTGCTTCCTTGAATGGTTCACTGCCTTTCTGTCTTGAACTTTAGTGAGTTTCAATTCTATCAAATGTTTGAGAATGCCATAACTTTTCAGAAGAAACACATTATAGAAAAAAATCGTGTGCTTGGGAAAGGTGAAAATCCATAAAGGGTTTTTCTATTTAAAATTTCTTTGGGTTTGTTTTGTTACACAAGTTTAATGTGCCATTCATTAGCATGGATTGAATTTAACTCGGAAGTGCTTTATTTCTGAAATTGTTTCTTTTCTTTTTTGTTGAAGAGGAGAATAAGTCCAAGACTTGAGCCGCTTCCAACGTGGGAGGGCCAAATCATAGTGTTAACTTCCACATTCACCGCTGAGGCATGCAAAATTAAGAAAGCAAAAGGTCATTTGGATCTTGGTCGGCCATCCAATTAGCGTGAATATAACCTTCCCAGAACGCGTAACACTCGATGCATCTCTACTCTTGAGTGGATTCGAGTATTTTTTGCACCCATTAGTTAATTGAAGTTGTACATGAGAGATGCAGGGTCTGGATTGAGGTTTTAAAAGAATAGTTTGGATGTAAGGTATAATTATCGGTAATGGATAAAGCTAAATGAGCCATTAAGCCCCATTTTCCAAGTGAACTTCTCACAGCATGTCCATTGATCCTTTTCCTTAACCTCACCTATCCACCATTGGCCTGGTGGTAGAGACCTCTGGCTCTTCTATATCATTATAGTTTTGCTTCTTTTATTTCTCTCATGAATGAAAGGGTTTTTTTTATTTTTGAACGTTGTTAGGTGTGAGATCTTTAGATCTTTACTTCTGTGGAAGAGATCTGAATTATGTTGGTTTGAAGTGTGAAACTCGAAATATAGATTCATTTTTGGCTTTTCTGTTTTGAGACACCAAATTTCATGAGGGAAGTTGAGAATGCAACATCTAGCTTATAACCTTGTCCTGTTGTTTAGGAGTCGGCCACTTCTTTCCTGCTAAGTAGCTGGTCACTGGTTGCTTTTTCACTAAACTATCTCATACTAGAGTTAGTTTAAGTTGGCTATCTCTTGTATATGGGAAGTCGTGGTGTCTGGTTTATTGGCCTATATTAGTTTTGCAAATCTCCATCCAAAAATTAATTGCAGGTGAAATCAATAAGAATCGAATTCATATGCAAATCTTTTTCACAAGTAATGAGTTAAGAGTGGGTATGTTAGGAATGAATTTCCCCTTCTTTTTTTTCTTCTTGTTTTTTTGGAAAATTTGAGAACTACTTGAGTGATGTGGATGTTTACAGTTTCCTTTGAACTTTTAGTCCTCAGGTCAGTTTACCTGTGCATATTATGAAGGAGTTAATAGAGAATGATGCCTAGGCATGATGATTTATAGTATAGTAAACAGTTATACTGTACTAAGCTTCTTTTCAATTTGTTATACAGGTTAAGCTGTTTCTGTTGGAGGACTCTCCGTCACAAGTTGGGTTGAGTGCTCAAGATCACCTCCAAGCAAAGACATCATGGTTGTCACATTCATCTGGAACAGGCTCTGATGACAATCTGCCCCCTGGTTTTGAAAGTGCTCATCCAGCAAATCAGCTGCAGATAGACTTATCTCAAATTCCTTTAATTAGATGGAAATCTCCTCCGAGGGTAAATATGAACTTTTGCATTGAGATTTTAATCTTGATCATGTACCTTGCGGTGTCGATAATAATTATGGCATTGACTTCATTTTGAAGTTTTTGATGCATATTACTAATTTTTCACAGGTTGTACTGAACTTGGCTTGGCAAGTTGTTGCTGGGGAAGAAAGCAAAGAGGTAGAGAGTGAAAATCAGAGAGAGTTACGAGTACTGGAAGCAGTTTATCCACGACCATCTGCTATTCCTCTAAAGTTCGATTCTTTCTTTTTTATCTTCTTATGGCATGGATCTTGGATTTACCTACCGTTGAACTAAACCACTTGTCATTTTTCTCCATGCAGCCCCTTTGTAGATGTGGAGGAGTCTAGTCACAATGATGTACAACCTCTTTCGATACCTATTACTCCTATTGAAGAGGAAGATGTAGCAATTAGTACATCATCTGAATTCATGGTGCCATTTAAGATTCCCACAAGTTCACAATCCTTCCTATCAATGCATGGAACTCCAGCTCAATCTCAAAGCAGTGCAGCTAATAATAGAAATCTCATTGCCTCTAGTAAGCCAACAGCTGGGACTCCTATTGGGGTAGAACCGAATGTTGTAGCTGCTGCCTCTGCTGCCCTTGGTGCAATCATGAATGGCAATAATGAACATGGAAATATGATTGACCATGAATTGCTGATTCAGATTTTGAGCAACCCAAAGATGATTGAGAAATTGGTTACAGATCCACAGGCAGTGACTAGATCACCATCCATGACTTCATCAGATCCATTCCCGCTTCACATTAATAACACAGAAAGTATTGCACCTTTGTCAACCGCTCCATCAAGTGGACATTTCTATCCTCAGGCAAATATGGGTGGAATGGGACATCTTTCTGATCAATCTTTGTTATCAAGCATTCCAGTTTCCTCCTCGCCTTCTGTCGGACCACCACCAGCAAAGGATATCAACTATTATAAAAGCTTGATTCAACAACATGGAGGGGATAGGCACGACTCCTTCCCACCATTTGGCAATCGTCCTAGCCACCATTCGGCAAACCAAGAATCCTATAATGGTTACAAATCAAGGGAATCAAAGCCTAAGATTATGAAGCCTTGCATATACTTCAATAGTTCAAGGGGGTGCCGCCATGGAGCAAATTGTTCATTCCAACATGATGCATCTTTCCAACAGCAGGGTAGTCGTGTGCCCGAGGTCCAGAATGCTAAGAGAATGAAAGTTGATAGGGAGATAAGTAGTTAATGTAGTTCTTGTATGTACATTTTTCATTTCAAATGAAGAGCCTTAGTGTGGCTCAAGTTTCTTTGGAGTTGATTTTGTCAACATTTGTTTAATTTATTACCATAATCACTCTTGTTAGAGCATAAAGATTTCTCTTTTGAATGAAGCCTTCATGTCATTATCATTTGCGGCAACAATGCAATTGTTCTTTCCAAAATATGGTTTGTTCACATGTGGCATGGGTTCTGGTCTTCCATCTCTCCAGTTCTTCCTTCTATTTACAGTTTTATATCCTGATTAACGTTAGGGCTGTCAATGGGTCGTGTCGGGTCAAGCTATTTGTCGTGTCGCAAGATACAAACTCAAATCCAACTCATTTAATAATCGTGTCAAACATTTAAACCCAAGCTATTTATTAAACGGGTTATCCGTTTCCAACCCACTTAACCCATTTAATAAATAGGTTGTGTCATGTTTGACAAAATGACTTATTTAAGAGTTAACAATGCGATCCATTTAACTAAAAAAATGCATAAATTGATTAAATTCACTAAAAACTCCACAAGACGAAGAAAATAAATAATTATATATAATTCATAAATAATTAAATCCAATAATTATAAAGCAAAATATTTCAAATTGTCTAATCTTATGATCAAATACTCCCAATGTCTAAAATTTCAAGATGAAGTATAGCATAATTCGGTTATACGGGTTCATTTCGTGTTGGCGGGTTGACCCGTGGCCGACCCATTTATTAAATGGGTCATGGTGGGTTAACCCACGACCGACTCGCTTTTTAATCGTGCGGGTTCAACCTGCTTTATTTCGTGCTGATTTCGAGTCGTGTTATCTGGTCGTGCCGGAATTGACAGCCCTAATTAACGTTATGGTTTTACTGCTCTAATGAAACAGTTAACCATCATTACGCTGAGTAGCCATAGGGTGATTGCAGACGGACATGCCATCCCTGCAGTACCTCTCTAAACAGTGATCATGGCTTCAATCAAAGGCTCGCCAACTCCATCTTGACGACAATGGTGGTTCATCTTAGACCTCGTTTGTTTCATGGAAAGGAAAGCAATTCCTTTGTCTTTCCCATGGGAAGAGAAATGAAATTTCCCAACAACTTTCCATGCCTACGTTTGGTAACGTAAAGAAAGTTATTATGAAAGTTGTTAAAATTTTTGTAAATAATGTAATAAAATAATATGTTGTGAGTGATAAATGCAAGTAAAGAGGGAGGAAAGTGATTCTTATTTTCCCTTCCTTCAGGAAACGATTTTTTTTCCTTTTGCATCCCAAACACAAGAATGCTTCCTTTCCGCGAACTAAGGGTTACACTGATATTCTGAGTCTGTTCAGGTCAGTAAGGCTTGCAAAATATGCCACAGGTTTTCTTTATAAATCAGCCCAAAGTCGGCAACACATACGTTTTTTTTTTTTTTGCTACATTGGCAGCACGAGGCCCAGAAAAAAAAAGAAAAAACTAACCAGCCGTAGCTGTTACAAAAGATCTAGGCCTAACAAGGCATCAATGTCGTTCTGAACTATCTGGTTGACAAAGATAGGAGGATTTGGTAAATGCAAAAGGCCAAAATCCATCTCTGTGCTTCTCTTTGCTAAGCAATCAGCCACCATGTTCCTCTCCCTATGAACATGATAGATAGAGTTGTTGGAGAGGAAAGATCCCACATTGGAAAAGTGACAAATAAAATATAACTTATAAGTGGGTGGATCTCACCCAATTGTACCGAGGCCTTTTGTGATTAAAACCCAACACCTAATGAGTGGTTAAGTTGGGACAGTATCGGTACAATGGTGGGCCACGGGTCACGCTTGTCGCTGTTTAACATGGTATCAGAGCGGGTCCTTCTCCAATTGCGTCTCCACGTAGGCACGTATCATGAACCTAAATTGGGGTTCCCTGTATTGCCATTGAAATTACCAAGTGTCCAATGTGGGCCTTGGATTGTATCGACCAAGTCTCCGATATGAGACTTGTGTCCAAATTTCTAATGATTTCTAATGTGGAAATTGGATTAATTAATTTCACGTGCAGACCTAGAGTTAGGTTGCACGTGAGGGGGCGTGTTGGAGAGGAAAGATCCCACATTGGAAAAGTGACAAATAAAATATAACTTATAAGTGGGTGGATCTCACCCAATTGTACCGAGGCCTTTTGTGATTAAAACCCAACACCTAATGAGTGGTTAAGTTGGGACAGTATCGGTACAATGGTGGGCCACGGGTCACGCTTGTCGCTGTTTAACAAGAGTAGGAATCAAAAGACAATAGAAGAGTTTTGCAGGTTGAAAATAAGGTATCAAGAGGATGTAAACCAGTATCATTGCTATTGAGGAGGTTGACCAGCACTTCAGAATCAAATTCGATCATAATATGCTTAATGTGAAGGTCACTAGCTAAGTGAAGACCAGTAGAAATTAAGCCCCCAAGCTTCTGCTTGCAACACTTCACCATGAGTCCATGACCAATGCATCTCATAAAACCTACAACCCACTCTCCAGAACCATCCCTAATAACACCACCAGCACCAATCATACCAGCTGAATTTTTAGAGCCATCCACATTGAGTTTGAAATAGTTAGGAGGAGGTTTTAGCCAACATAACAGCTCAATTCTAAAAACAGCAGCAACCTTTGATTTAGAAGTAGCTCTAGCCCATTTAGATAGGTAAGTCAAGAACTCAAGATAGAATTAACTGCATCATAGGGACCTAGAAAAGTATTGTCGAAAACATACTTGTTTCTCCATTTCCATATAAACCAACAAACAAAAATGAATAATTTGTACCAATGAAAACCATGAAACCTGCATTTTTGTTGAAACAAATTCGCAGCGACCCAGTCATCCCACTGAAGTGTACGTGAAAGTTCTAGTCATGGAGATAGGGACGCCAATAGCATTCCATATAGCAGCTGCTTTAGGAGAATCTCGGAATAGATGGGTCGAAGATTCTTTATCACCTGGACAATGTATACAGCTTGGATCAGTAGTCAAATGTCTAATAAATCTGTTAACATTAGTCAAGAGTCTGCCTTTGAGAAGTAGCCAAGCGAAAATCTTCAATGTGGGAGGAATGTTTAAATTCCAAATATGCTTCTATTTAGGATCGGGACGCTGGTCAAGATCAGCAATGCTGCAATAAGCACTCTTTACAGAGAATTGTCCATTTGGAGTATGCCTCCATATTAACTTATCATTCATTTGACCCAGGTAAGAAATAGGGATGCATAAAATCTTTTCAACCAACAATTGGAGGGCAAGCAAAGAGCAAAGCAGCATCCCATTCTCTGTTTTCCAAGGAATCATAAACCATGATACTATCATCCACCATAGAAGGGTCATTTGCAAAATCACAGAGTAAACCACAACCTGACCAATGATCAGTCCAAAAGTGCACCTCCTTACCATTACCAATTCTCCATATCTTTGTCTAATGATAAAGCTACCAAAACAAACACTATTCCATGTACTTGAACAATTACTAAGCAGGCTATCACGTTTAAGATATTTCTCTTTCAAAATCCTACACCATAAGCCATCATCATGAGCCGTAATTCTCCAGCTAAGTTTAGCCAACATAGCCTTATTCATGTCAATTGTTCTTTTAATTCCAAGGCCACCTGCATACTTTAGTTGACAAACAGTGTCCCAATTAACGAGATGAACCTTCCTCTTTCCCTCATAATCCCCCCCAAAGAAAATCACGATTCAGTTTATCCAAGGAATCACAAATAAAAACAGGAAGTTTGGTGGTTTAAATAGGAGTAGAAGCAGTGACAGCCTGAATTAGTGTCAACCTACCAGCCATGCTTAAAGTCTTACTTTTCCAGCCAGCAAGTCTAGTCTACACTTTATCAATCAGAGAAGAGTAAGTAGCTTTAGTCACTCTAGTATGAATTAAAGGCATCCCAAGGTATTTACCCAAGTCCCTTTTGGCGCCCCACATATTCTCACGCTGGCTTTCTCAGCTAGAGGCACTCAAATTTCAGTTAGAGGTTCTCAAACTGAATGGATGGATGGTTAGTATGTGTAACAGTTATGAGTTGGTTTTGTACTTTGCATTGTATTAGTGCCTCAACCCTTGTTTGGTTTCCAGCTCTATGACCAGAAATCTGTGTTTCCTACATTCACAAATCTCAAGCATTTGGAATTACAATTTGTACATGATGATGATTGTTGTCCTCTGCATTTGGCCTCTTTCATTGAGGCTTCTTCTTGCTTGCACAAACTTCTGTTGAAGGTATATAATCTTCTATCTTTTTTGATAGTCCTTATTGTTTTGACCATGGTGCCATGTGATGCATCTTTCTTACTGGTTTGTCTTATAATGTCATGTCATTCGTTTTCTTCTTCTGTTACTTGTAAAATCATGTTTAACAATTGTACTGAAACGATAGAGAAAGATAATATATCTATAATCGAATTCAAAATCAATTGGGATTTGCAGTTATGTTGTTGACTTGGTTTGCTATTTGGTTTATTTTTCAGTTCTGCCATTCTGTGTTTGATCCTGTAATAGTAGATGACTTTTACTTCTGAGAGGTCGCACTTCTGTACTAAATGTTTCAATAAGAATTGTCGATGATTCCGGCTTAATGAGTTCTGTTTGAATATGATCCATTCATTGATGAACACTATAGTTCATTTGTTCTGAGAACCTTAATTTCAACAAGATAGAATACAATATCTACAATTTCAATTAGATTGAATAAATGTTTCCTTGATGCAGTTGCCAGGGATTATCTCTACATGTGATGGCAGAGAAAAGCAAATTAAGCAAGCTCCGAAATGCTTCCATCAATACCTTAGGGTAGTGGAAGTGGCAGGGTATCGTGGTCATACAAGTGATTTTGAACTTGTCATGTACTTGATCAAAACTTGTTATCCGTCCTGTTCAAGAGGGGTATCAGCTGAAGAAGCAGTCTGGTGTAAATGCGGAGAGGGAAGAAAAAGAGGAAAGAAAACATGCTAGGAACCAGCTTGAAGAAAAATGCCTTCTTCTGTAGAATTTGTGTGCCAGCTCTAGCACTGCCTTAAGTATTAGTGAGTACAATGAGATGGCCGGAGTTGTTAATGGAACTATTCTGTTCGAGTTGTTATGAAAAGTAAATGGAACTATTATGTTCAAATTTCAGGATGAGGAAAACAAAACCAAAAATAATTGTCTTGGCATCTTGCACTTTCAAGAATTTGGAATATTTGGAACTTTTAAACATTCCTTCTAGCTTTCACGTAATAGGGATTAGCTTCCATGAGTTCCATCATCACATGCATAAAAGGGAAAGGGAACTCTAGTTGTATAGAATTGAATAGGAATAGTGTATAGTTTAAACTCTGAAGTATAACAACTAATTCAAAAATGAAAAGCACATACGCTTGTTTTTTTCCTTTTTTTTTTTTTTGAATTAAAGAAACTTTCACCCTATTATTAAGTACGTAGTTTGGAACTCCAACCACATGAGAAAAAGAGCTACTCATATTCCAACATAAGCATACCGACAAAAAAAAAAAAATTCCAACATAATTATCTAGGGATATTTTCACAAACAGTGTATGAAGTATGGATGATTCTACACTTTGGTGTATGAACTTTGAAAACTATCAGATTGGTGTATGAACTTTGCATTTCAACATCATTTTGGTATATCAGGTTAACACCATTAAGTTTTTGCATGCAAAAGTTAACGGAAAAGTTTTTTTTTTTTTTTTATTTTTTTTTATAACTGTTCTAGGAGATATTTAACGGAAAAGTTAACGATGTACACTAAAATAAAAGATTTGAGCAAACTTGGTACCATTGTGATATATATGAAAGTTGGTATACCAAAATATAGAAATGCCAATAGTTGGTGCATGGTTTGTGATGTTTTCCCTAATTATCTATCAAAGGCATATCACAACCGCAGTGGACATGAGTCAAAGAAACGCATTTTCTGCCTATCAAAATTGTTATTCTAATGAGAAAAAAACAAAAGTTTGAGGATATGCACCACTGAAATAGAGGTGGAAAACGGGCCTAGTCGTGCTTCGTGCGGTGCTTGGGCCGGCCCATTTATTATCGTGCCTGGCTCGTGCTGGCCCATTTACTTAAACATTAAGCCCGGCCGGGCCCATGGCCCGAGCCCATATCGTTCCGGGCCGTGCTCGTGCCGGGTCAATAACGGGCCGTGCTCGTGCCTACCCACTATAAAGCACGATTTTAAAATCTTAATTTGAACAAATAAAAATAAAATTTATTTAACTATTTAGAAAATTAAAATAAATTAAGTTCTACAACATTTTTCTTAATCTTAGCTTTTTAAGATTGAGAGTTTTAAATACACACCCCTAATTACTTAATACACACTCCATACTTAATACACCACCCATTTAATTTCTCATTATAATAT
Organism: Rosa chinensis; assembly: GCF_002994745.2. Lineage (NCBI taxonomy): Eukaryota > Viridiplantae > Streptophyta > Magnoliopsida > Rosales > Rosaceae > Rosa > Rosa chinensis. Next base: position 62,581,300 of record NC_037093.1, read on the forward strand.
TTTACTAAATATACAACCCAAAGTACCTAAAATATCCTTAATCTAAAAAATCATGAAATATCCTACTTTTTTACTATATTAGGATTACTATTTAATACGATTAGTATATTCTATTATATTGACGTTTTGTAAATGACAATATTGATTACTTGTGTTTGTTATTGAGAAATCCATAAAGATTTATTATTGTTCCCTTTAAATAGATGCATATAAATAGGTTTTGTGTTATTTGAGCTCACAACCACCAAACACCATGTTAATCAAGTATAAAATTATGAGTTGAACATTCAACCAAAACCATATCAATAGTTTCTCACTTTCTCCACAGTAGTGGAACTAAAAAGTTGTCATTAGAGGGATCAAACAAATTAACAGTTACAAAGTTTTTTCACATGTGATGTTTTATATTAGAAAATAAATTGATTAATCATAACTCTTAGAACAAAAAAGGAAATTAACTAAAAAATGGGAGTAAAGTGATATGTTTTAAAAATATTTAATGTCATTGATTTTGAAATTCTAAATATTATGGTTTCTAACCTCATTTAATTACAATTTATTTAAGGAAAAATTAAATTAGATAGTTTCTAACTTTATTCTTGTATTAAATTGGGAGGCCGTGTATAGAAATTTTTTGTGTTTATCTAACTATTTATACATAAATATTTAAATAGAATAATATAAGGAAAATATGATGATTTTTTTTTCTTCTAGAATGCATAGATGTCTGTTTTTGTCATTTAACCTACCTCCAACATCTAATTTGAAATATAAAATAATAGGGATGTGTATTAAGTGATTAGGGGTGTGTATTTAAAATTTCTCTTTAAGATTAGATTTCTAATAATTTTTTATATTCCACTATAAGAAAGAAAGAAAGAAAAAACTCAAAATATATTGTTTTTGGTATATTATTGTGAGATTAATCTTTATTAATATAATGAAGATTTAGTATCTATTATTTTTTCCTTCATTCTATAGTTGTATTATTATGAGATTAGTCTTTATTAATAAACATATATTTAATATTTAGAAAAAAATACTTAAAAAATACTTATGTCAAAACAAGGATATAATGTTTTGTTTCATTATTTTGACAATATAAAAGAAAGCATTGGTGGAATTGTCATGAGATTTTAAATAAAAATGTCTCATATTCAAATCTCATCATTGTAGTTTTTTAATATTTTTAAAAACAAAATGAAATTTTGTGTTTGTAACGAGCCGGCCCACAATATGTCGTGCTCGGACCGTGCCGGGCCTGGCCAATGGGCCAATATTCTTAGGCCCAGCCCGACCCGTTATTTTAACGTGCTCGGATCGTGCCGGGCCACTAACGGGCTTGGGCCGTGCCGGGCCGCTTTTAAGCGTGCCGGGCCCGTGCCGTGCTCGTGCTTTGTGGCCCGTTTGCCACCTCTACACTGAAATGAAAATTAATAAACGACTCATCAGGCCCAAAGGCGAGCCCACTCATCAGCTTCTTACTCTCTTACATCGGCCCGTCCACGAACTCAAACCCTCAAATAGTCGCTCCTTTTCCTTCTGTCGACGGAAGCGGAGAGTGAAGTAGGAGACATAAACCTCGCCATAACGGCGTATGTGATCGCGAGAGTAGCGACGGCTGTAAGACTCCATGTCGTATAGAGCTTCTCATGTCGCTCAGGCCGAGAAGGTAAACCCTAGCCCTATATATCAAAGTTGCATGGTATTGTTCTATTTCAGACTGGTTGGATTTCTGATTTGTTCATTTTGATTCTTTTATGCTTTATTCAAGGGTGTGCAAAACTTGGTGGTGGTGGACAGAATCAGTGCATTGCCGAATGAGCTTATAGTTAGTATAGTATCTCTGTTGCCCCTGAAGGAAGCAGCAGCTACTAGTATCCTATCTACTCGATGGCGCCATTTCTGGACCTTCATTACCACTCTCGATTTTCACCATGATGTTCTTTTTCATCTGCGTTCATACACACGAGAAAGAATAGAGTCGGGATTGATAGGTACTTGAATTGGGTGAACAGTGTAGTGAAACAACACAGAGGCGCAACTATCCAACTGCTTAGGGTTTATGCCGATATAAATGATCCCAAGTATGAAAGTTCCATTTATACATGGGTCCGATTCGCCTTGGAAAAGAGAGTCCAAAACTTTGATTTGCTCCTTTCGAAAAACAGATTTTTCCCATCCAAAGGAGAAACGAGATTAAGGCGGTCTTTAGTACTTTTCCCCATTCGGACCAACTTTTAAACGTGGATAGTGGGTCTGCTTTAAAGCACCTGTGCTCTAAACCTGATATTCCAAGTCTACACCCTTGTGCATACAGTTGTTTTAGTGCATTCAGTTGCTTGAAGTACCTCAAAGCTCTTGATTTCGGGTCTGTAGGACTAACTGGACAAGTTCTGGAGTGCTTCTTGTCTAACTGTCCAGTTCTTGAGCGATTAAAAGTGGTTCGCCCTAACAGGTTGGCTAACTTTAGAGTTATCGGTCCATTGATTGCATTAAAATACTTACACATACTTAAACATACTGGTCTCTTAAGCATTGAGATTTGTGATGTAAACCAGCTTGTTTCATTCATTTATGTTGGAGATGAGATAAACTTGCTGCTTAAGAATGTACCACAGCTTGTTGAGGTGTCCATTTCATTTAAAGAGTGTCATTCTCAGCGAGAGGTTCTAAAATCTCAGCTAGAGGTTCTCAGTCTGAACAATTTTGTGGTTAGTGTATAACTGTATATATATAACAGTTAGTTATATGTAGGTTTTGATTTCCTTTTGTTGCATTATGTTAGTGCCTTATCCCTTGTTTGGTTTTCAGTTCTACAATGGGAAAGATGTATTTCCTGCATTTGTAAATCTGAAGCATTTGGAAGTAGGATTCAAAGAAGTTGACGATTGCTGTCTACTTCAATTGGCTTCTTCAATGAGGGCATCTCCTTTTTTGCACAACCTTGTGTTGAAGGTATATAATAATCTTACTAAAACTTCTTTGATATTCCTTAACCGGTTTTGATTAGTAGCATGGTGACATATGTGATGCATCTTTCAATCTTTTTTATTTTGTCGATCATGTCATGTTATTTTCTTGTTAATTGTAAAATCATGTAAGCAATTGTACCAAAACGAGATCATATCTATAACTCACTCGATGTTAAAAGAAAAACATATTATGTGCCTTCGTCAAAGCGACTGACGGAGAGGGAATCAAGGAATCAGCGATTACCATCAATCAGCACAATTATAGATCAATCAGCATTCAATGTATTTAATGTAATTAATATTTCCGTTGTAATTCTATCCCTATATAAAGGGACTATGAAATGAAATGAGTAGACCAATTCCAATTGTCATTTTACTTTAACACTCGACATTTTTTTCTCGATCCAAGTCCTTTTTGTTATATAAAAGTTGGATGTAGTCCGTGCATTTTTTTCTTGTTAATTGCGGTCCATTTGCTTTTTTTAATAGTCTATACCCTTAGAACCAAATAAGGTAAATAATTTCAAATTCACTGATTAAATCACAATTTTAGCTCAATTTTAAATTTCAAATTCAAATTCCAAAATCTAGAATTCATCAATGAATAATTTTCAAACATATAAGATTAAATGCATTCCTATGAAATCAATATACCTAAGATGTAGGTATCAAATACTTATATACCTACATTATAGGATGAAAACATTAGAACAAAAATTCAAACATTATTACTTCAATTATATCTATATAGTAGGTATTTAAAGTTGTATAGTAGAGATTTGACCTACCTAGATGAAGCAATGAAAACATAGAATATATTACCAATCTAATCAAAAGGTACAAATATGTACATATAAAACCTATACCTAATTAAAAGAGAAAGTGAGAGATAAGGAGATAACCTTAGATATAGAGATATAGAGAAACTTGGAAATTTTTTAAACTTGTGAAATCTTACCTATAAATAAGGCATGTAAATGTGAAATAAAAATGTCTGATCAAATTTTATGACAAATGTTACATATAACACCATAATCGATTCTATATCAAATGTAAACGAAAACTTCTTACCAAGTTTATAGTAAAGGTAGCTGCAAATTGAATAAATCACGTTAGTAAGACCTAAAAACGAATTAAGAAGGGAGAAGCCACACAAAAAATGCAAATATGAGAGAAAAACAAATAAAAGAAAAAATGAGAAGTATATGTTAGAAAGAAGATATGCATGCATGGAAGAAGGAGATGAAAAAAGAGATGATTCGGTAGAAAAGAAGAAGAAGGAGAAGGAGACAACATGTAATAGGCAATAGCAAGGAAAAATAATGTCTTAATATATAATGATTCCTCTTTTGAATTCAATCAAGGATCTCATAATGTTAATTAAAATCAATATATTAAAATTGCTAATTTTACATTAACAAGATTGCAATAATTTAGAATTACAATTAATATATTGATTTTTACTGTTTATTGTGTAGAATATATTAAATAAGGGTATGTTAGGAATGGAAAATTTAGGTGTTGAATTAGTAAGATTTGTTCCAACGTGGCAGTTGGGTCATAGGACCGCGACTACATCCAATATGGGATGTGAATTAAGTCCAAAATTAACTCTATTATTTTCAGCATATGCCACATGCCTAAAAAACAGAGAGAAAGATAAAGCTAGCTCATAAAAACTGAATGTTTGAGTGGATTGACTTGTATTAATTTCTCTCGTGCCTATTGCGTTTGATGTAACTGTCCATTCAGATGATGTAGTTTTGGTGCGTTTATTGTTTGGTAGCTAGCATATTCTTGGTTCTCGTTGCATGCGCACTAAATTGTTTCCCTTGATGCAGTTGGCAAAGGTAATCTCTATATATTATAGCAGAGAAATGCAGATTAAGCAAGCTCCCAAATGCTCCCATGAATACCTTAGGGTAGTAGAAGTGGCAGAGTATCATGGTCGTACAAGTGATTTTGAACTTGTCATGTATTTGATAGAGAATGCTGTTGAACTAGAAAAACTTGTTATCCGTCCTGTCGGCACATGGTATTCTTATGACCGGAGGATGCAGTATGACGGAAATGCGGAGAGGGAAGAAAAGGCGGAAAGAAAACAAGCTACTCAGCAGCTTAAAGAACAAATGCCTTCAACTCTAGATTTCATATGCCGGCTGTAGCAACCGCTTTCGATATCAGTGACCAGGGACGTAGCCAAGAATGACAGACGGGTTGGGCTAATTTTATACATACAAAACATACAATGGGGGGGGGGGACATAAAACCAAAACCCCGTAAATTAAAAATTACAAGCATAAATCTATTTGATGATCATATAGCAATTGGAGTTCTCGCACAGGTAGCAGAGTTTCAATGCATTTGGATGATCATATAGCAACTTCATGCTTTAATATATATACATTTTGCAACAAATTACCATTCTACTCGTTGTTTAGTATTTGGTTTAATTTGGACCGTTAATTAAAGAACACAAGCCAGAAATTAAAAAAAGAAAAAAAAGAAAAGGATAATATGATTGTGATCTTTCTGTACTCTTTTTCGCAGCTTACTGAGTTATTTCTAACCTTAATCATTGACTCATTGTAACAGCAACAACCCGATACAAAGATCTATTCCCAATTATCAACCCATCATCAACAACCCATTACCCATCAGCAATGACAATCAATCATCAAACATTCAACAAGACAACAACCCATTCCCACTACAGCAATGACAATCAATCAACCAAAAATCCAAAACATTCCCAATTATCAACCCATCATCAACAACTCATCAGCAATGACAATCAATCAACCAAAAATCTAATACCTGGGATCTGGATTAAAGCTTTGAAACTGCGACTGTCGCAGACTCGCAGTGGAGCCGTGGACGTGGTTCAGGCGTGGAGCAGTGGAGGTGGCTCGACGGACTGCCGGGACTCGCTAATCGAACCTGGAAGGCTAGAAGGTGGAAGCAAAATGGGGACAGCACGGCGCCACAGGGGGAGAAGGGGAGAGTCTGAGACTTTGAGAGTCGACCTACATCAGTATATTTTTTTTTTTATTTTTTTTTTATTGGGCTATACCCATACTTGGTCAATTTTGGGCCAAATTTTCCCTTAGGCTGTAGCCCTTGTCTTGGCTACGTCCCTGCCAGTGACTGCGATCAGATCGGCAGAGTGGTTTAAATGCCAATGGGACTATTACTCTCAAATCTTGAGGATCAGGATAGCAAGTGAAGAACCAAAAAATTTGGCTTCGCATTTAGCCATTTTGAGAATTTGGAATGGTTGGGACTATTAGACATTTTGCTCAGTGATGTCTTTGAACTGAATCTAATTACATGCATAAGGGTATTTTCAAATTTTTATGTCCAAATTTTTTACTTTGCAGTTGTCCTATTTAAGAATTAAGACAAATACTCTAGCAAACATTTCATGTGTTTATGTTTTCTAAATGAATCTGATTATCTCCTACTATTAAGATTTTTCAGCTTCCTATATCGTTGAGTGTCGCCTTCAGTCTTTGCTCGTGATTTTTGTTTGCAATTCAGTCTTTGTTCAATCAAAAAGAAAAAGAAAAAATCAAGAATTAACCATAACTAATCGTTTAGAAGTCGAATTCAAGAATTTAGACGTACAAAAACCGGATATTAATTTGGAGCTGCCACTACATGGTTGAGCATTGAGAGAACCCAAAATATACCCTAAATTATATGGGTTGTCCTTGTCCCAATAAGCATTCTCCCTTCTTGTTGGGCCGTCATGGGTTTGAGGCTTCCTTAAAACCCATCACTATCACTTTCTTCTCCTCGACCTCACTCTCATCAACCTCGGTACTCATTTCAGCAAAACCCAAATTCTTAGAGAATGTTGAAGTTCCTCTCCCGAGTGAGGATCGAGTTCAACGCGTTGGACCCACGCACAGCTTCGTGCTTGGAGTTCTTGGCGCAGTGCAACGCCACCAAGGCCAAGGAGTCCAATCCCGGCTGCGCCGTCCAAGTCAAGCGCCGCACCGACGACGAGCCCCCGAAGATCACCGTCACCTTCGTCAACGGAGTCGAGGAGGTCTTCGACGCCACTGCCACGCCCGCCCAGAGCATAAGGACCATGATTCTCGAAAAGGGTCAGATGCTCGAGACCGAGCAGATGTTCCGCGACGCCGGCGAGGCCTGGCCGGTTCTTATTCCGGCCGAGGAGCTCACCCAACCCTCGCCTGGTACCAAGGTGCGTGTTTCTATTGTCCTCCGCTCTCCTTTTTGGTTTTGATTTAGAGGCTGTTGGCTCACTGTGGCATTTCGTCGAACATGTTGTGTGCATTGATGAATGAATGAATGGAAGTTGGGTCCGATATATGCATTTGATTTGTTTTTGAAAATTTGAGGTTGAATACATTTTTAAGGTAACTTTAGGCTTTGAGCTGTAGCAATCCACTAGCTAAACAAGGTGAATATTTGTGACTATGAGGCCCTGATCACTTGTGCACCAAATTTCTTTGGTTTTTATGATCACCGAGTGTTTTTCTCCTTCAAATTGTGATATTTAAGCAATTTTCGAATTGACGGAACTCAAAAATCTCGACCCTATTTTTTTTTTAGTGAATTTCCAAAGTCGGGAAACAAGAAGATCTTATGAAATTTAGTCTGCAGATGCTATTCAGTGAAAGCAAGAAGTTTAGGATGTCGCATTTTAGTGTTTAGAAAGAATCTTAATCATCAGTATGCCTGTCACTGCTTCAGAGACCTATTCGTGGCTGGAATTGTTGCAGTTGTCTCATCTATGATCTATCCCATAGTTTTGTGGATCATTTAACTTGAGGTCATAGGATGTATGACTAGTCATTAAATGCCTGTCATGCTGCATTTATACATTGTATGATTAGAGGAGGGAACTTCTCTTTGCGTGTTGTGGACGCATGTATTGAAAGACCATTCCACAACCTTATTCTAATGCTGTTAGGGGCGCTGAAGGCCTTTATTTTGGTTATCTTCTGGCCTAAAAGAAACTTTCTGCTATGTATTCTTTGTCTCACAGTGCCATGTGTTGTTTCTTTTCAGCCAAGGAAAGCAGAAGAGAAGAAGCAGTAACCTCTATGTTGTTTGATCTACATCTTATGTGGGAGCAATTTCATGGTCAACTCTGCTAGACTTCAGTTCTTGTTTCCTTTTGGTAAAGGGAACAATTATAGACGATTCTATGTTTCAATCGGTTTTTGTTGTGGAAGCATTTCATAATATGTGGTTGTTAAAGTCATCAGAGTATGAGATTGTTTTGACCCTAAAAGACAGTGTTTGGCATTATGTAAGTTAGCTGGGAAGAATCTATGAACTAGAAACCACTCATTCTTACTCCATTGTTTGCAATGCATGAACTATGATAATTGTATTTCCAGTCCTCGTCATGAGTACCATTGAATATGAAAGGGTTAATACTATCGTGAAACTACTGTATTTTGAGGTCTGCTTGGGTGCTAATCAATTGAGAACAGTAAATTGGGTTTGGTTAGTAGCATCGTGTGATTTCAGAGGATTGTAAGAGGCAGATCAAATGGAGCAGTTTTTATCGCCTAATGATTTGTAATTTTGTATGTCGTGCATCAATTCATTAATCTTGCTCCGTAACAAATTCGGATTTATTGGATGAATATCTCAATTATCCGTCCTTTAGCACTCAATTTACTCTATTCTATGGATTCTAACTCTTAAGAGGAGCACCATTCAATATAGCTGATCAGCTTTCTGCACTGTTTAAGGAAATCACTGCGAATGAACTTAATGGCTTCGTCCTAATGATATGATTACTGCATTTCATAAGGTAATTAGATTATTGCTAACAATTCAAAGCACTTATAAATCTAAGAGAAAATGACGGGAACGGATAGTCGACTTAGAATCCAACAACAATCTGCCCAAAATGTAAGGTACGGCCTGAGATGTGAATTGATAAATTCAGTGAGCTGTGTAAAAGCATACAAGCTGTAAACTAATGCGACATACAACTGTTTCACACACTTCATTTTGAGTTTCTTTACACACATTATCTAGTGATACACAAAGCTATCATCATTTGCCCAACAGACTGATCTCCTTGTTGTAAATACAATTACATTTTGACCAGCCAGAAAGTAAAATACAGTTCACAGACATGGTGTCTTTACCGGTCTTCACGTCGAACTGCATTGGGGTTGGAGACCATGTCCATCATCATCTTTTCAGGTGAATCCTCCCAGTTTGCAAATGTTTTCAAGTCAACCTGGAAAAGGCCGCAAGCAAATAAAGTTAAATTGTCGACCAAGAAAAAAGAGTGAGCAAATCTCTGAAGATGCAATATATTGACCAAGTCTGATGTAGGTTGATTACCTTTCGTCTTTGCTCAGTGAAAAGTTGTTCCCTATTCTTATATGAATCCTGCACATCCTTTGCGCCCCTTCCACCAAGTCCCCAAATTTCAACTTCTGTGATCAAAGCTTCAACAGGTAGAAAGCCCTGAGTTGTACCAATTAAAGTTTGAATATTATAATGTGCTAACCTACAATTCATTCTTTCTGGTCACAGCATCAAATAATCCAAGGACTAGATAGTTATGTCTATACTCATTGCAACATTTCGATTATACCTGATCAGGAAAGAGGGAGCCAGACTGATAAGTTTTGTCAGCTGCATGATGGCGAATGGTAACCTTAGAAAAATCTTCATCCACATAAATTCTCTCATTTCCCAGAGTTCCACCAAATCCTATTCCAACAGGCTTCGGTTTCACCTCATACACCTTGCCAGTGGGATGGAGATGGCTATACACAAAGTTCCTTTCCTTTCCTGTCATTGATCATAGTTCTTTACATGGTTAGTTTCACAGACCTACTCAGCAATTTCTATGAAATGAAATGCAGCGCCTTTCCAAACACTTTGCATACCAGTAGGTGGATACACATGAAAGACTGGACTTATAGCGTACAGACTTCCTGAACTTCCATAGAAGAGATCCCTATTCTCAAAACCTTGATGTGTGAGAACACCTACAATCCAATTTCTTTTATTGGCACTACCATCTTCTGAGGTTGCAGAAATCAGAACAAGCAGTGGACCTTGGTAACCTTGAACATTAGACCAGAATCTATTCAACCCTCTCCCATGAAGATGTGACCTACACATTATACCATAGATGCTAAATAGACAATACTCAAACTGAAAGGTATGGAACACAATTAGTCAAAATGTTACTGAAGAAATATATATGCATAGCCTCATTGAAGTTTTATCCCAATGGTTTTAATATGTAATTGTGGAAAAGGGTTCTAAAAGTTTTTATCTCTTGTTGACTACTTGACTCCGATAATTTGCAACCTCCTTGTAACTGATTGAAAGATAATTATCATAGTTAGCTGACTCTGAAACTAATACCTTGGTTGCAACTGTGTTACATCAAACATGCATAAGAGTTAGAGTAATGTGCAGGCAATTGATACAATAAAATATCAAGAAACAAACCTGTAAAGTAGGTCATTATTTATTCCATTAGCATCTGAAGGGAAGCATGCCCTTGAGATCTCTTCACTTAGAGGGCCTGTTAGTGTGAGGGAAACAGCCCAGGCTATTCCAGGGGTCAAAAGATTAGAACTGCATGCCATAGTTGACGAAGTAACTGCAGCTGAAGAAGTCGAACATTCCAGTCCAGCCTGCCAACAAAAGCCGTTTCCAATCAGATAATATAAACATCCAAGTTGATGAAGGAGGACAACAAACCAAAACCTCCTACGTGCTCTAAACAGTTACTCATTGACCAAATGCATAAAAGGCAGCCACTGCCATGAGTGCAGTTGCAACTTATGTCATAACAAAGTTTTAATCAATGAGCTGAAAGACATGATATTATTGGAAAAGCATCACGATAATGAAGTACAAGAGAAACGGAAACATGAAGACCTGTAAATGTGTCAAACTGAGAAGATTAGATACCTCTTGAGAAGCAGAATGTTTGAGTACTGCATACACAAACTCGGCAAAGCAACCAGGGAGAGTAGACACTGTCTTCAAAACCCAAGTAAGAAACTTCCCCACAGGAAGTTGAACTTCCAAACCCGAAAGCTCACAGTCCCAAACATTCAGTCCACTTTCAGCTTCGGCACATGATTCAATAGCCGACAACACAATATGCTTAACATCCGGCAGACACAACTTGCCTTTCTCTCTCGGAAATTCTCTAGTCCTAGAATACCAAGACATGGCCCAACACATCCAAAGAAGCATAAGCACATCCACAGGCATAAGCCACCCGCTAATCTTACAATCATCATCACCAGTTTCAAATTCCAAATTACAAGGCAAACCGGCTTTCTTAAGTGCCACACTAAACACTCTCAGCAAACTAGTGACAGACATGGACAAAGTCTTTCTTGCACAACACCTATTGTAACCTCTAACGAACTCAATCCAACTCACTCCCCCTTTTTCCGTCACGAAGAACAGCTCCGCTATGCAGCATCCAACATGATCCAGCACTCCCGGAAATGATACCGGAATTGCAAGACCTTCGCATACCGGATTCTCGTAACTTAACCGAAAGCATTGCTGAAGGAGAAAAAAAAAAAAATTACCGTAATAAACCATCGTTAAATAGAATTAAGGCACATTGAAACTGAAAATACAATCAATTTTCGAACGGACCTGAAGAGAGTCGTAGGGAATAGCACCGGAGTGAGGATCGGCGAGGTTAGAGAAACACTTCTGAAGCGTAGAAAGAGCTCCGGTGGAGGCTGCTAGGGTTTCGGCCTCTCGTTGCTCAATCGGAACCGTCGTCTGCTCTGACGAAGATGACGCTCCCATTGTGGCGCTGGATTTTCTCCGCTTTCGTTCTTCCGCAAGGCAGATGTCTGTTTTTGGTAATCCGGAAAACGACGTCGCAGCAGTGTCCACCTGTCACGAGACGACGCCAAACCGTGCCACGTTTTGGGTAGGGTGGCTATAATTCGGATCCGACCCGAGAAGTTGGAGAAGAAGTATTTTACCGGATCCGAGTTGTTATAAAAACAAAACAAAACAGACTCCACCGTCTGCAAAATTTGATTGGGGATTCGAAGATTTGAGCTCAGAAGAAATCTGCTTTCTTCATCTTAAAATTCAATGGCGCCGCCTCCAGGTCCTTACTCCGGCACGAGCACTCTTGCTCTGGTAACACTCATATTTTTTTACCTCTGATTTTTTAGTCATTCGTTAATATTTATTTTAGCCTCCGTTTGGTTTCTGGAGAAATGTGGACAGTGTTTGAATTTCTGAACGATTTGTAGGTTGCTCGTGCGTCGGCCTTCACTCTCGGTGTGGTTTACGGAAGCGTGAAGCATAAAGTTTTGAAGGTAAGTATTGGTCCTTGCTTCATTGTCACTCGTTTTTATTCAGATCTGCTTCTTGTTATGCGACCATATTCCTCTTGAAATTTCACTGCTCTGCGATTGGGATATACTATAGTGCTTCAATTTGTTATTACTTATGCCAAATCCCTCATTTTCGGAACTGATGCTCAGCTAACTGCGTTGTTTGAATGTGGAGATTTCGAAAGTGTTTCTGTAATTGATCTCGCCACGGTTAATTAGTAACTAACAGGGAGACCTGTTTGCTCTTCTGGATTATTTGGTTGGTTTTCTCATGGTTCTAGTCCTGATTTTGGGTCAGATCCAACAGGAATGGGAATACTTTTGAAATCTTCTTATTAATCTTTCATCAACTGGTTTTCTTTGTATACTAAAGTGTTGGACTTGAGCATATAAGCATTGAACAACCAGTTATGGTCCAATGAGAGTCTCGTAATTGAAGTCGACACACAAATGCAGCATTTCGTGCAAGTGAAGTTCTCATATATTTAGTTAGAAAACTCAGCAAACCCTCTTGAAGACCATATCTGAGTGGAACTTACTATGGAAGCAATGTTATGGAACTAAAATATCTCTCTTTGTTTTGGTCTGCCTTGGGAAGAAATAAGAGATTGAGAGAGAGAGAGGGAGATGGAATTTTTCCCTGTGTACATAATACATATTTTACTGGTTTTACGTATTGATTATACTACAACTAGATGTATAAATGCTCACTTACGTTTTCTTTGTGATTACTAGGCGAAGGCCAGGTCTCTTGCGAAGGCTCAAGCCAAGGCTCATCATTGACGTGCTAAAGGGGCTATGGCAGTGCTTGATCCTCGTTACATATTCTTGCCGGAAGAACGTTTTTCTGTCCATGTTTTAGTCGGTGTTTATTTTGCTGATTCCACCTTTTTGGAGCTTTTAAAATATTTGGTATAAACCCAGCCTATTGGGAGCTTCAAACAATTTATTGAAACCTGGCCTTTTCTAGAATGTTGTTTTGTAGGTTGCATAATTGTTCTCCAGTAACGGTGCTCCTTCATACTGTCTTACTACTTATTAGTTCAATCGGCATTAAAAAAAATTAATTAAAAAATATTAAAGTAAAAATATATTCCGCTGCCAGGAGTCGACCTGGAGAATTACAAATACCGGTTTAAGTTGTGCTACAGAAGATTGGTTGGCAACTTGGAAGAGCAGTAGGTATATAGATTGTATATTAAAAAATATAAAAAATAAAAAAGTATTCCGCTGCCGGGAGTCGAACCCGGAGATTGACAAATACCAGTTTAAGTTGTGCTACAGCGAATTGGTTAGCAACTTAGAAGAGCAGTAGGTATATAAACTGTATATTAAAAAAAGAAAAAGGTATAAACTGAATATTAGAAAAAAGAAAGTATCCCGCTGCCGGGAGTCAAACCCAGAGAATCACGTCTACCAATTTAAGTTAGGCTACAGCGTACTGGTTTGCAACTTAGAAGAGCAGTAGGTATATAAACTGTATAGTAGAAAACAAAAACAAAAAATACTGCTTATAAACTGTATATTAAAAAAAAAAAAAATATTCCGCTGCCTGGAGTCGAACCTGGAGATTGACAAACATCAGTTTAAGTTAATGGTTGGCAACTTAAAAGAGCAGTAGGTATATAAACTGTGTATTAAAGAAAAATATTATTCCGCTTAGAGCATCTCCAACAATGGAGTCAAAAGCCAAAGTCATTTGCAAAATTTGACTCCCCTAATGTCATCACTATTCATTCATATTTTGCATCTCCAACCCTCTTTAGTCAAAAGCCAAAATCATTTCATAAATTAATCATTTTAAACAATTATTTAACTACAATATGAATTTATATATCATACGTAATTATTTTATATAATATATCGTCATTAACTTATTATTAGAAATTTTTTTCTTATTTTTTAGAAAATTTTCTTTTATTTTTTGAAGGTTTTTTTTAGTTTAAAACACAATTACTTTATATTAACCGTTGATTTTAATCCAGGGCATTTTTTCCACCGTCAGATTAGAAATTAGTAAATATATATTTATTTTTTTATTTTTAGAACGAATTAATCTGTGCCTTTCATTTTAAATAGAATAATTGAAGACTGAATCTGAGCCGTTGATTTTATGACAAGTTGGTTTTAATGCCATGTGCAGCTGGGGCCCACGTCTCCCCCATGTGAAGCCAAAATGGCTTTCGTTCTTCAATCTTTAGTCATTTTGGCTAAAGTTTTGACTCATAAGTCAAAATGACTAAACATGGGGATTGGTTGGAGATGCTCACCACAAAAGCCAAAGCCAAAATGGCTTATGACTCCACCCGTTGGAGATGCCCTTATAAACTATACATTAGAAGAAGAAAAAAGTATTTCGCTACCGGGAGTCAAACCCGAAAAATCAAATCTAAGTTGTGCTACAACAAATTGGTTGGTAACTTAGGGCTAGTTTGAGATTGCTGTTACTTTGAAAAAAAACTACAACGGCTGTGTTGTGAGAATAATCAGCTGTGAATTAAAACAATTTCATGTTTAGTACAGAGCCTTAGAAAGCAGTAAACTGTATATTAAAAAACAAAAAAAGTATTCTATTTATAAATTGTATGTAAAAAAAGAGATTGACTTGTGCTACAGCGGATTGGTTGGCAACTTATAAGAGCAATAGGTATATAAACTGTATTTTAAAGAAAAAAAGTATTTTGCTTATAAACGGTAGAAAAAGATAGTATTTCGCTGCATTGAGTCAAACTCAGAGAATCACATCTACTAGTTTAAGTTGTGCTGCAGCAGATTGGTTGGCAACTTAAGGGCATCTCTAACAGAATACCTATTTTTTTAAAAAAAATTGAAATTTAACAAATTTTGGGATAAGTTTTATCTCCAGCAGAATACCTATTTAAAAGCTAAATTTAGCTTTAGCTAAAAACTCTAGCTAAATATAGCTAGAGAGGAGAGAGAAAATAACTTCACGTAAAATCTTCAACGTTCCAATTCTTCAGTTCCAACATTCCAATTTTTGAGTTCCAACGTTCTAATTTATGGGCTTGAGTTCTCTCTAATTTCCGGCCAAATCGTGGCGGCTTTCCGGTTTCAAAAGCTTCCTCTAGTCCTCGTGGACTTATCCATGGTGTTCGTTTGTCTAGATAACAAGTTTTGAGGGAGAATCGAAGAAGATGGTTTTTTCTTAATTTTCTGGCGAGTTGCCGGTGACGTTAGGCTTCGAACCAGGTATCAAACTTGATCTTCTTACCGAGCTCTGCCTCTTTGTGTACTTAAAATTGAATTTGGTTGAGATTGAAAGATATTGAGTTTTGGGTAGTGGTTTGGCCACCGTCTCTTTACTGTTCACGACGGCGGTTTGTTATTCATTGGTCAATTTTCGACCATAATTAATCCAATCTATTGGATTGAGCTTTACACAGTGATATACTTGAATTCAAATTTGGAGGAGGTTTGAAGAAATTGGAATTTGGGAGGTGTTCTATTTGTTTCGGGTTCACTGTTGTTTATGGTGGTTCTGCGTTTAGGTCAGCATGGAGTCATTTTGATCTTGACATAAATTTCAAAATAGGAATTAGACGGTGGTTCTACTTGAATTTTAGAAAGAAGAAGACTTGGAGTGATGGTTAGTTTCAACTGTTGAGAGCAAGGATTGATTACCTACAATGAAGAAACTGAAAAATTATATGGAAGCCTAGAGAATTGAGCAGCGTAGCATAAGATAAATCCAGAGAGAACAATCCTTTTGAAATTAACTCAACAATAGCTATCCTTGTTGGAGGACAACTCTCAAATTGGATAGTTATATTTAACTTTTAGCAAATTTTAGCTATATTTATAACAAACATTATTGGAGATGCTCTAAAGAGTAGTAGGTATATAAACTTTATATTTGTATATTTATATAAACTGTATATTTATATATTAAAAAGAATAATATTTGGCTGACCACATTCCTAACCAACTAGGATATGTCTCTCTATTATTTTTTTTTTGCCCCCCACATCTTAAGGAACTTTCTCTTCCTCCACCCATGTAAATCCGAACCATACCCAACAGTCTCTCCCTCCTCTTCTTCCTCTACCCAGATCACTCTACCATCAATCTCTGTTTTCAACCTTGCCAATCGTGGGCGCCGGGAGTATCTGGATGAAAGATGAAGATGTTGACGAGGACCAATAGTTCCTGTTTTTGATAAGGATGTCCATTGAAGTTGAGGAGCTCGAGCAATTAGTTTGGTGTTGGGTCATTAGGGCTTTGAGTCTCTGTGCTGAGAGCTTGGATTAGCGAGAAGATTGAGGCACTGATTCTTCTCTAACCCATAACCAAGAGTTGAAGAACTGTGAGAGGAAGAAGAGAAAGACCTGAAGAAGAACCGTAAGAGGAGGAAGAGAAGGACCTGAATGAGATATAATAAAAAAAATTAAAAAAAAGAGGACATGTGTTCAATTTTATTTGATACACGTTGGGTTTGGTTAGGGATGTGGTCAGCCAAGTATTGTTCTATTAAGAGGAGAAAGAGAAGGACCTGAATGAGATATAATAAAAAATAAATAAAAAAAAGGACATGTATTCAATTTTAGTTGATACACGTTGGGTTTGGTTAGGGATATGGTCAGCCACGTATTGTTCTATTAAGAGGAGAAAGAGAAGGACCTGAATGAGATATAATAAAAAATAAATAAATAAAAGGACATGTGTTCAATTTTAGTTGATACACGTTGGGTTTGGTTAGGGATGTGGTCACTGGTCAGCCAAGTATTGTCCTATTAAGTGCAAGTTCACCCGTTAGGTCACCGGGTCACTCATTATTCACTGTTTTTTAGTGTTTATTTCCACCATCTGGGTCACCGGCACAGTTTCTAAACTAACCTGGGTTACTGAGTCAATTTGCAGGTCACGGAACTGACCCAGAAAGTGATTTTGGTGACTCAGGTCTGGGTCAGTTTGAAAACTATACCCATGACCTAAAGGGTGAAAATAAACACTAAAAATCAATGAATAGTAGGTGACCCGGTGACCCAACAAGTGAACTTGCTTTAAAAAACAAAACAAAATTTATTCTATTTATGTGTAAAAAAAATAAAAAAGCATTTCGCTACCGAGAGTCAAACCCGGAGATTGACAAATACAAGTTTAAGTTGTGGTACAACAAATTAGTTGGCAACTTAGAACTGCAATAGGATAAACTGTATATTAAAAAAAAAAGTACTCCTCTTATAAAGAATATATTAAAAAAATTTAAAAAAAGTACTCTGCTACCGGGAGTAGAACCCGGAGAACCACAAATACCAGTTTAAGTTGTGTTACAACAGATTGATTGGCAACTTCGATGAGTAGTATGTATATAAAGTGTCTATTAGAAAGAAAAAAAAAATATTCCGCTGCAGGAGAAAAACACAGAGAATCACAAATACCAATTTAAGTTGGGCTATAGTGTATTGGTTTGCAACTTAGAAGAGCAGGAGATATATAAACTATATGGAAGAAAACATTAAAAAAATATCGCTTATAAACTGTATATTAGAAAGAAAAAAAATATTCCGCTGCCGGAGAAAAACACAAAGAATCACAAATACCAATTTAAGTTGTGCTACATCAGATTAGTTGGCAACTTAGTAGTTTTTATGTATTTTGGATATTTGAATTTGCAGCTTGAACTTTGGATCTTGATATTGTGTTTTGATTCAAATCTGAATAGGTTGAAATGAATGAAATCTGAGTACATTGCAAAGTAGATATATATCCTACTAAGCAAAGGTAAAATACAGGTTTTTGGGATCGAAAGCCCGCAAGCCCGGCCTGAAATGAAACAGGCTGGTTCCGGGCCGGTCCCTGTTTGTGTCAAAACGGGCTGGGTCCGAGCTCAGTGAAATTATAGTTGGACCCGACCCGTGCCCAGCCCTAAAATCACCCACTGAACTCTTTCAAGACATTACATAGTAATCCAAATTAACAAAATTATCGTTTCAAAAAAAAGAAAAAGAAAAACTATCAAAATTATTTGAATTTTAGGTGCAAACCAACTCAAATTAGGGCACGTTTATTTACTTGGAATAGAAGAGAATGATTACGAGGTAAAACTATTTCTATGTTTACTAACACATCAAAATGATTCCGGACAAAAGTATTCTTGCGTTTACTAACACATAAAGGAATCGAAATGGGTGTAGGTCTCACCTCTTTATAAGGAATCGATTCTTGAATACTCAATAATTTGATTACGAAGGAGGGAGATGAGTTTAGGAATCAACTCCTCCGGAATCAATACCGATTTCTTTCTTCTCCCATTCCAGTTGTCTCCAATTTATGATTATTTTTCATTTCAAACAAGTAAACATGTCATAAATGTATACATGATTTGTGTCCTCTTGGAAACATAGTTAGCAGATTTATTTATTTTTAACCGTGTCAGGGATCTCAAAGACTTTTTTAAGTCTAAAGACTAATTCCTAAACGCATGTAAAGAGCAGCATAGTACTTGACCACCGTAGTGAGGGAATCGAATGAGGATGGGGAACATATTTGAGTGTGCCATACAGAGCCGTCCCTTGACCAAGGCAACCAAGGCAGTGGCCTTGGGCCTCAGTTTGGGGGAAGGCCTCCATCTCAAGAAAAAATATATATATATATATATATGTGTGTGTGTGTGTGTGTGTGTTTAAAAAAAAATAGTAAAAGAAAAAAGACGCAGAGATGCAGTTTGTAGAAGATGACGTTGAGGCCAATGAAATCAAACCCATGACTCCATGAGTCCTCAAAATTTCTTCTTTTTCTTTTGTATTTGTAAGTTAAACACCCCAAGCTTTCCTCTTTCTCCATCACTTTGGGATTAGAAAAGAAGATAACCAAAATTTTTGCTCTTACTTTTACTAATTTGGGCAAAAATGAAACATTGGCTGCTGAAATATGAATTTTGGATTCCCCTCTTATTCTTTCAAAGACAAACGGTAACATTTCTTCCTTTTATGTCTATTTAAGCCATTGACAGACTCTCATAGACACATAGAAACAATCCTTCTCTTCCTCTTACTCAATTCTGAATTTCACCCTCTGTTCTAATTTCGTAATTATAATTCAGATAGTTGATACAATTTTAACAAACCGTCAAGTCCTAAAGTCCAAAATTTTGTGGTTAGAAAATCAGGTTCTAATGTTTTTTATCTGCATTGTTACTTTTTATTTTGTTTATATAATCTACTATGTTTTAGTTTGAACTTTACTTTGCTAACTTTTTTTTTTTCAATGGACAAAATTATTAGGAAGGTCTCTCTAAATTTTGCCTCATGCCTCACTTTGTCATGGGACGGCCCTGGTGCCATATGGGAAGAAGGATCAAGAGTGGAGCCACGCTCTGTGTTGGTCATTTTCCTTTCTGAGAGATTATTCAGTGCACCGCCGTGCACTTGCACCAACATAAATGAATGGTTAGATTGCATTAAATACACTTTTTGTTTATTAAAAATAAAGTTGATAATAAATATCAATGGTTGAGATTATTTTATAAGGGTTGGGTCACTTACACCGTCGGTGCATAGAATAATTTCCATTCCTTTCTCACAAAGCCACGTTAATTACAACCGCAGCCGACACAAAGCCGTGACAAAAGCCAAGGAAGTCTTAAATTCACTAACTAGTCTAATAAATCCTACTTACCAACTCTCTAATCCTCTCCCCAGTCCCCACTACCCTCTCCACTACTGACTACTCCACTCCCACTTGCCTAGCTAGTTGACTCAAATCCGCAGGCTCCAAGATGGGCTCCGTGTCTCTGAAGATCGGCGACGGCACCGCCAGATTCCGACGCGCCACCCTGTGCTCCTCGGCCGTCAACATTCTGATGCTGTTCTCCGTCCTCACCACGAACCTCTTCGCCCTCTACGCCTTCACATCATCCCCAAAAGACCAGCAACACGCCCAGCACCTGCTCCACCACACCCAGAAGAACATGTCCCTCATCTCCGAGCAGGTCTCCCTCATCCTCCGCGAGATCGACTCCTCCCAGAAGAAGCTCGCCCAGATGGAGAAGGACCTCTTGGGCTACCAAACCATCGATCTTTCCCGCCCCAATACACCTAATGAGCTCAAGACATTCCTCCAGCATCACACCCTTCCTCTCGGCAAAGACTCGAGAACCGGGATCACCGAGATGGTGGCCTCCGTGGGACATTCCTGCGAGAAATCCGCGGATTTGTTGTCCCAGTACATGAACTACAAGGTCTCTGGGCCCTGCCCCGACGACTGGAGCCTGGCCCAGAGGCTGATTCTTCGCGGATGCGAGCCTCTGCCGAGGAGGAGGTGCTTTGCCAAGACCGTGCCCAAGGTTGGTTTAACTACTTTTCCGCTTTCGCTTTGGAAAAATGTTAGTGCTAAGAGTGTTACTTGGAGCGGTCTAGGGTGTAAGAATTTCGAGTGCTTGAGTAGTAAGAAATTGAGTAGGGAGTGCGTTGGTTGCTTTGATTTCAGTAATGGGGGGGATGAGAAACACAGATTTGTTAAGGCTAGGAGCAAGAATGATTTCGTGATTGATGATGTGCTGGCTTTGGGAGGTGGGGGAATGAGAGTAGGGTTTGATATTGGAGGTGGGTCTGGTACATTTGCTGCTAGAATGGCGGAGAGGAATGTGACTGTGATCACCAACACTTTGAACATTGATGCCCCCTATAGCGAGTTCATAGCTGCTAGGGGGCTGTTTCCGCTGTTTTTGAGCTTGGATCATAGATTTCCTTTCTATGATAATGTCTTTGATTTGGTTCATGCCGCGAGTGGATTGGATGTTGGTGGAAAACCGGACAAGTTTGAGTTCTTGATGTTTGATATCGATCGGATCTTGAGGCCTGGAGGTTTGTTTTGGTTAGACAACTTTCATTGTGCCAATGAAGACAGGAAAAAGGACTTAACCAGGTTAATTGAGAGGTTTGGATATAAAAAGCTGAAATGGGTTGTTGCAGTAGATGCTGCATCAGGGTCAAGCAAATTTGAGGTTTACTTGTCCGCCGTTCTGCAAAAACCAGTAAGAGTATGATGTTGATCAGGTCCTTGTCACAAGAAACTGCAATAGGTACAAACCTCTGATGCTCTTAACATCAATTGCTTGTTCCGCACAGATATACACTGCTTTTTAACATGGTCGTGAAATTCCTTCAAAATCGCAATAAGGGCATCAATTGCTTATTTTCCCTACTGCAAACTGGTGGAGAGGATGAAATCTATTCTCTAATTGAAAAGCTATATTAATGCTTTGTTCTGTACTGGTGATAGGGATATTTTGTTCTGTGGACAATGAGTTGTTAGCACATGATAGAATTAATATTTTGGTGCATTTTTTGCATCTATTAAGGTATTCAATATATGTTGTATTCTTTGGTTATCATGGTCTGAGTTTTCCTTAAAAATTTGAAGAATCAGCTACACTAAGCATTTTCAATTCTGCAGTTGTGGCCAATAAACTAGTCACTATTACATTGTAGAGGATGAATTCTATAATCTTAATTGAAAAGCTATATTATTGCTTCTTCTGTACTGGTGATAGGGATATTTTGTTATGTGGGTAACGAGTTGTTAGGAAATGTCAGAATTAATATTTCATGCATTCTTAGTATTCGATATGTTGTATTCTTTGGTTATCATGGTCTGAGTTTTCCCTAACAACTTGAAGAATCAGCTACACTTGGCATTTTCAATTCTGTGGTTGTAACAATAAACTAGTCACTATTACATTGTAGAGGATGAAATTTATTCTGTAATTGAGAAGCTTTATTATTGCTTCTTCTGTACTGGTGATAGGGATATTTTGTTTTGTGGACAACGAGTTGTTAGAAAATGATAGAATATGCATTCTTGAATCTATTAAGGTATTCAATATGTTGTATTCTTTGGTTATCAATATCATGGTCTGAGTTTTCCCTAAAAACTTGAAGAATCAGCTACACTAGGCATTTTCAATTTTGGGGTTCTAGCCAATAATCTAGTCACTATTTACATTCAATCGCTAGCTGTTGTTTGGCCTCCTCAAAGTTGCTAAAATACAACTGAAGTACTTGAATCCTCGTCTGTGGATTTAACTCTATATTGTTCTACCAATCATTGTGCTACCTTCTTTTCCTGTGAGCAGTTTTCCTGTATCATACTCAACTTGCGACATCTCATCTATTCATTCAAAAATAAAAATAAAAGACTAGCTACTTTCGTGTTTGGTATAGATGAAAGTTTGTGGAGCACATGATGAGGTTTTTTGCATCACAAACTGTAATTTAGAGCTGCTTTTAACGTCAATTATTTGAATGATTGACTAAATAGCTAAAATTGGAGAAAGATCATTGTTTAAATGTCTAGTCAACCATAAGCTTCTACAATTTTCTCGTCTAGTTTTGAATATAGATTCAATACTAAAACTGACCTTGCTTCTGTATGTATAATATGATCAATCAAGCTGAGACCACCTGCAAAAATTACACGACACAGAAATGTTATGACGTGCCAAACAAAACCACCACCTAGAGCCTCAGATGATAGTAACAGCAATGCATCACAAAGAACAGGCCCTGTTTGTCCCAGCTACGTATGGTTCCTGGCCACCTTCTGGTTCCTTCCTTTTCCCACCAACTGTAGAAGAACCAGAATTGGCCACCTTTTTCGCGGCCATGTATGGTTCTAAGCCACCTTCTGGTTCCTTCCTTTTCAAGCCACTAGTAGAACTTGAACAAAAAAGGGGCAACAGCTGAGGCTCATCAACAGCCGTTGGAGAGCAAGTGGCCCCTGCAGCCGTTCCACCAAGCCTGCGCCCAAACAGAATAGGAGCCTCGCCATTGCTCGGCGGAGGTAGAGTTGTTGGAACACCACCTTTGTTTCTTTCAGGACTAATCACCACGTTGGCTCCCATGATACGAAAAACTAAAACATCAGGTGCGCCCCCCTGAAGTAGAGAATCATTATGAATATGTAGCTCCTCCGTGCCATTCTTATCAAAGTGTTCCTCCATAGAAGGCTGTGGCACTGATGACGATGACGAGGATGGTGATGGTGAGGCAGGAGGAGATGGGATGCAATGGTTTAAATCC
Source organism: Rosa chinensis (assembly GCF_002994745.2). Taxonomy (NCBI): domain Eukaryota; kingdom Viridiplantae; phylum Streptophyta; class Magnoliopsida; order Rosales; family Rosaceae; genus Rosa; species Rosa chinensis. The sequence continues at coordinate 62,604,670 of NC_037093.1, forward strand.
CATGCTAGAGCATCATCTTCATCATTCCAATGGTTTAAGTCCAAATTCAGCCTCCCATAATTCACTTCCCTTCGAGATTCATGGAGATCAGATGGCGGCAAATTTTGGTTTTCCAAACCCTCTCCATCTACCACATTCAGATCAAACAGCAGTTTGGCTACAGGTAAACCAGCCCCTGCTGCTGGTGTTGAAGCAGATCCAACACAAGTTCCTTCTTGATTCAAATCGAAACCGCCTAGGCCCTTTTCTTCTTGCTTTGGTTCCTGAGCTGCTTCAATTATTTGAGAAGGTTCTGGTTCTTGAGAGGCCTCAATCACTTGAGAAGGTTCTGGTTTTTGAGCTGCTTCAATCACTATAGAAGGTTTTGTCTCTTGAGTTCCTTCAAGTGCTTGAGAAGGTTTTGGTTCTTGAGCTGCTTCAGTCACTTGAGGAGGTTTCGAATTGATCATACTCTCCTTGTCGAGATTTACGTCAACAGAATGACTTTGTTCACAAGTAGCTTCCTTTGGTGAAACCTCAACTGGGTGACCTTCTGTTGAGATTTTTTCAGAAGATGCTTCATCGTTGCTTCTCTCACCTTTTTTCTGGTCTCCCTTCTCCAAAGCCTGCACGTGAATGTTCTTCTCAGCCATGGCCAAAGCCTAGTGCAATTTGAAGAACAGAAAATCTGATTAATAGGTTGTGGAGGAAGAGAAAACAAGGAGATAGAGGGAGAGGAAGTCGTGCAAGACGAATTCTTTAACTAGAATTCAGATTCCTCTCTAATAAGGAGATCAATCTTTTCCTACAAAGAGGATCTGTTTTTCCCACAAAGAAAAGAAGTTTTAGTTTATTTCTTATTCATCAAGCAACACACCTTGAAAAAGGGTTGAAGAAACACCTAATTGGGATTTTGAGGCCCTAAAGGTTTATGTGAGATTGTTCCGTCGAAAAGGGTTTTGGATTAGTTTTCTCTCAATCTAATCGTCCAAAACTACTGCTTGTATTTGTGTTTCTATGGCGTGTAGTAAAGAACATGTGAGAAATCTTATAAGGAAAAGCATGATTTTGTACCTATTTGCAGTTGGTATTGTGATATTATTTTCCTGATTTGAAAAGCACAATTATAGAGATCTAATTTGGTTATTCCTATAAGGAAACAGTTTCCGGATTACCTTATACATTACCTAAACTACCTATATCTAATTTGGTAATAATCCCTAATGTTTTGAAGCTGCAGCGTTTAATGGAAAAATCTAATTGACTTGATTAAGGTTCTAAATATCAGCAGATGTATCGATATTGCGATCTAATATCTCCTTTTTTTCAAAGAGTGAAAATGCTAGAGATCCCAAAAATTTATACCAAAATAGGATCCTAAATGACATGGCACATGCCATATCATCACCCTATAATTTCCACATGGGTATATGTTTTTTTTGCAAAATTACATTTCTCTTAAGATAAAATAAAGAGTACCCTCTTTTCTTAATACACACCTCTTGACATTTTTTTGCCAAGTTTTACCCTTTCTCTTCCTCTTTCTCTATACACAACTGCAATCCCTTTCTTCCTTCCCGATTTATACAATAGCTATTACAACAACCTACTGTCTTCTTGTTTTTTTTTTTTCAGCGCTATTTTCTATTTTTTTATATTTATTAATGATTAATTACGGAATTTCTTCTGATTCAATATTTTTATTTTGGTCGTTTGATCAAACCTTCTTGCAATGCTCAAGTCCCTAGTGCATGGCTTTTGTTTATTTGACACTATTCTAAATGACATGATGAATAAAAAGAGTTTGTTCTTGTACGTCCTGTAATAGAAAGAGTTTTTAGGGTTTGAGCTGTAGTTGAAGTTTGTTGATAAATAAGACAACACCATATTCAACTCTTCAAGATAGATATTGTTGCATTGCATAGGGAAACTAGCAAAAATCTTTTGAATTTCTATTAGGTGCTAATACTTCGATACTTAATTTGCAAAATTCATCTTTGCCAACGATGACCTGTGAATTTTGGCAATGTCAATGGATGTCACAGCGAGCAGAACCCTAACTATATATATAATACAATATTATAACCATTGTTACCGCTTATCATCCAGCAAGCATGATTGTTTGTCGGTGTTTTTGTTCTTATTAGTTAGAAAAAGGGAAAACTGGGGATTTAAAATTGTACAGAAAACTTGGATGTGTATTTAACAAATAAGGATGTGTATTAAAAAATAAATAAATAAACAGTGTTTTGATCAAAACAATAAATCATTGTTCAATAAGTAGCTGCAAATCCCAAAACTTCCTCCAGTGCATCCCATTGGAAATTACACATTGGAAAGTAGTAAGTCAAAAGAGATTACGGGGTCTCTAGTTTCTTGTTCCAACGAATGCACTATATGTCGATAAATTCTAATATTTGAGTGTCAATATATCTGTGATGACCAATTTTTTGAACCTTGGACTTGAAACAATGAACTGTGTGCTCTTTTCCCCACGATTACTAGAATACAACAGCAATAGGGTCTCTTGCATACTTGCACTGTTAACTGTCCTTTGCTAGAGTTACATGCTCTAGTTGCTAACTTAGGACCGTGTGAGTTCTCAGTCAAACATAAGCTGGATCCATTGAAAGTATTAGGCAGTTCCAAACGGCGGCAACAGATATATACCAGGCACATTTTGATTGATTTATTGCAGCATAGTTAGAATGAAACAGATCAAACCAAGTTATCACATGGTTTAAGTTTATACGACATAGAACCACAAGGAAATTGAGAGATACATCCTACCGGAGATGTGTCAGCATCTCTAGACATTCGATAACTAGCTAAATTCTCAATCAGATGATAGTACTACTGAATACTGAAATAACAGGAAGCATAGAAAATGACGAGGTAATAGCAACATAAACTAGCTAGTCTCCACCTCCGAGAGGCCATTCTCCAGGGCTGTAACCAGCTTCTTAAAATAAGTACCGGTCACATTTGTCAATTGTATGAGCTTTAGACGGAAGTCCGGGAACTTTTCCAACGGGGCCCAATCCTTGACAAACCCTATCACTTCAGTCTCGGCACATTGGTGAAGCCTCTCCAGGCTGTGCTCTGCTTGGCCCTGCAAGTACTCAAACAGCTGCCGCTTCTTGTCATATTTAGTTTCCTCGGGTATGTAATAACCATATGCATAGGTCCATTTGATCACCTGCCTACATTCAATTATCTGTTTCCATGCCTCTATAATGAACTCGAAATCATTAGTCTTGGTAAGAAAGGGAATTGGTTTGCTAGCAAGTTTCACGATGTACACTGTTTGCGCCTTATGCAATGACTCAACTGCCTTTTTCTTTGAAGCTTGATTGTTTGCCCAGCGCACATAATAATGATTGTATCTCTCTAAACTCATCTTTAGCCTCTTCCTCTCCCTTTCACTCTGACTCTCCTCCTTCTTTGCATTTTGGTTTGCAGCTCGATTGAAACTATTGCACTTGCAACCAAGTGGCCCGAGGCATAACCAGCAAAAGTGATGCCCACAAGGCGGACTGCACCTCATGTGATTACACCCATTGTTCTTCTCAATCGGTGTTTTGCACTTGGGACAGGGCTTAGTATTAACCACTATCCATTGTGCATTCTGGGAATCATCCTTGTTCTTCAAGATCCACTTTCCCACAGTGTCGCACTGAACAGGACTATGAACCTCCTCAACACAATTCCAGCAGAAGCTATTTGAGCAGCTGCAAGAAACATCATAACAGCTTCCATTTCCAGTCAAATCTTCATCAAACACTTTGACAGCATACTCACAGTCAGGAGCAGGGCACCACTTCATCTGCTTATGCTTTTCGACATAAGATCTCAAAAGGTAGCGCTTATACCTCTCAATCTCGTGATCATGTTGGTTTTTCAACACATTTCGGATCAAATCCAGATCAACTGCTGCAGTACAAGATGGTTCAGGACATCTCAGCATCAAACATCCTGGACCATCGTTAATCGATGTGCTAATATAACCTGTCCAACAATCTTTACAAAAAGGATGACCACAAGCAGCTGAGAAAATGGTACCACCGGCTAATTCATCGCATGAATAGTCATAGTCATCAAAACATATTCCGCAATTGACACTACCTAATCGATGCAGGAACACCGGCTTCCTCAACAAGCCTGCTGTTTCCCGGACTTTGTCTTCATCAGAAAACCATTCGTCCTTCAGTCTATTGACCCTCCAACTAAAGTGACATAGTAGGAAGCATGCAGCGGATTTCGATATGGACAGGACAGTAGACACTCCTACAATATCATCCTCCTGAAGTTGGCCAATTTCTTCTTCTCTCAGTAAAGTATAACCCTGCCGTGGAGACTGACCCTCCCCAGAGAACACATTGGCATCCGAGTTTCCTCCTTCAAGATAATTTGAGTCGTCGTCAGAGTCCACATTTACTTCTTCTTTAAGATAACTGGAGTCCTCGCTAGCACTACTTCCACTGCTGCTCTCCCTTTTCATTATGCAGATCTCTTTCTCGTCACCTATAGAAGTCCCAGTTTAGATTGCAATCTTATAGCAATAACAAGTGGGAGTCTATCAGGAAGCCTACATAGCACACTATCACAATCACAAAGTATCAAATTTATATGTGAATCTTCCTAAAGTAGTGATTTTTATCCTCGTGGTTAATAAATTTTCACCTCACAATCAAAACCATCACCACAGTTAAATTAAAAGATATCAAATTTGACAAATTCTTGCAAACACAGAGCAAATTCGAACTCAAAAATAGAACCACAGGTAAAATCTACAAAAAAAAAAATAAAAAAATTACGGTCACCCTACTGAACTGAAAATCTATAATCACAATCACCAAGAAGACAAAACCAGAAAATAATAAAAGAATAAATAGCAGAGATAAAATAATCCGTACACGACCAAACCGACCATGATGATCACAACAAGAACCAACCGAAGAATCGAGAAAAACCAACCTCAGAATCCGTACCTTAAAAGAAGGAAACCAATTACCTAGAACCAGCGATCAGTTGTATCTACAGCTTCATCTTCTTCATGCAACCCAGGAATCGCAACAAAACAAAAACAGAGGACTCACCGTGGCTCAAAATCCAACGTTGGGTTTGTACGGTTGGATTGGTACGGGATCAGGCTTGGAGAATTAGTAGAGTTTGGGATGTGAATCTGAAGCAAAAAGGGTTAGGGGTGGAAGAGACTTTGAGGAACACAGAGACGGACGAAGGAAGCGAGAGTCATTTGGGCTTGGGTTTAGGATGGTCTAATTGGAATTTATCCTACTACTGTATATTAAACACATTTAAATATTCTAATTTAGGAATTAGAATATTGTTTTGTTTTACAAAAAAAGTGAAAACGATTCATTCATTAAAAGACAAGGGACTCAACTAGGTTTTTGGAAATGTCATAAAAAAAAAAAAAAAACCAGGTTTTTGGAAATTCTTTCCGGTTAAAATTTTTTACAGTGTGGTAATTTTTTTTAATTTTGTTTTGTTGTTCCTTTAGAAACCACAAAGCTCTATATATTACACTAGTAAAGGTAAACTTTACTTCAGATCATTGTGAATTACTGATTAAAGCGATCGAGTTATTAATACATCATCAACTCCACCTAAAGCACATCAGTGGCCACATGAACTGGCCGCGCTTGCTTGAGTTTGAATAGATAGTAAGTTCAAAATATATATATTATATATATATCAGGCTTGGATTACAGGTCAATCAAGCCGGCCGAGAGCACCTCAACCATGCATAGCAGTCTAGCTAGTGACAAGTCTTTACGACACGGTGGTGTTCATCCCTATCCCTTGCAAAGCAGCAGCGCTGTTGAGAAGCTTCATTCCCTCTTCACTCATCTGCTGAACTTCTGTTGGCGAAAGGATTCTGATGCAGCGCACACACCCCACAAATTCCCTGCATTATTTTTTTTGTTGTACGTTGTTGTAAAGTAAATTAAGTAAGAGCGAGCCATCAGATAGAAGCTGCTTGTCGAAATGTCAAATGTTAACAAGAGAAGGTTTTACTTTACTTACTCCCAAGGATCATCCCCGACAAGTAGAACATCGTTCTCATAGTCCACATAAACCAGTTTCCACCCTGAACCTCTTGGGTCGTTAAGCAGCCCTTCCAGTCCAAACATGCACTCAATTGCAGAACATAGTTCCTCATAGTTTGTGTAACTAGTAACATCAATTGATCTACCAACAGATCCCGCCTTTTGAACCTGTCAGTCAGAAATTTGTGGAGCTCAGCCAATTAATTACAATTTTATGATGGTAGAAGCTAGGACTGAATAAATTGCATACCTTGGTGTAAGTTCGCACGGGTGGGACCACTTGGTGCCAGCTATTCTGCAGTAGACTGCTCTCATCAAGATCAACATTGCTTGAGGATGTACCGCCGGAGTTGTCTGCCAGTTCTTGCCTGGAGAAAGCGTGAGAATCCCCTAGGCTTGCAGACGTAATCTGGGACTGCAGATCCTGACTCGAGCTCAAGTTGCCAACCAAACATTCGGAAGGATTCTGGAAGTCGGCATGCTTTAGTTTAGAGAACTCATCCATTATGGTGCTTGTAACAGAAGGGTCAGCAACAATATTACTCACACCAGTACAAACATCAACAGAGGGGCAACCATAAACCCCACTTTGGTTGTTGCTCTCATCGGACAAATCTCTCAGACTCCCCGAGTTGGGAATAGAATTAAAGGTAGATGGGTCTTGATGGGATGAAGTGAGCTGATCAACTTGCGGCAAAAGCCTACTGAGGCTATTATCCCACATTTCCTGACCCATTGAAGTTGGGGAGAAATTATTTGCTTCAGTTAAAACAGATGGACAGTCCTGCAACCCATATGCAGACAAAGGCCCTGGTGATCTCAGTATCCCAGCAAAGGGTTGGTAGAACATGCATTCATCATTGTCTAAGGATGGAAGTGAACCATTTGCACTATTAAAATCTGACTGAGGTAGATCAGTTTGTTGGGAGTGGTAGAGTAATGATTCCATAGGTTGCTGCATAGGCCGTGGGCTAGCTTGTAATTGGCCCTGGTTCTGGTTGACGCATGCATTGTTATAAGGGCTACCAGCAATCCCAGAAGCCAATTTTTCCTCATTGCCCTGTCCTGAAGAGCTCAACTGGCTTAACCGATCAGTTGAAAGATCAGGTTCTAACTTCGTTTTCTCAGTGTTAACTCCAACTGGTGTCTGACTTCCAAACTTAGCTGTGGTGTTCAACTGGGAAGGGTTTTGACTCTGCAGAGACATACCTTCAGAACAGTAAACCAGATTCTTTTGGTTCATTTTCGCCTGCATGACCTGCATATCTTCTAGTTGACCTCCATTAGCAGCCGATTCCTGTTGTAGAGCAGACAATGTTCCAGCCTGGCTAACTTGAGGTTTTAGTAGCATATTAACTAGCTGTTCTGAACATAGATTTGACATCGGATAAGGAAAAGAGTTCATGTTTCCAATCTCAGGAACCCGGATAAAAGGTCTTTTAATCATATTGGCCCACTCAGTTTCTGCACCTGATAGCAAGAGAAAGTCATAAGAAAAACATTTAACAAACTTAGCTGCTGGAAAACAAACCAAAGAACACTTACCCAAGTATCCAGAGTGAAATGGACGTTTAAGACTCGAAGTCAGGGAAGGAAATATGAAAAGACTTTCAGGAGTCTCAACTTCCCATGAGCTGACCCTATTCTGTTTATCGCAACACCCCGGCTCGTCCCACTCTACCTGTTAATAACGAAAGCCTTTAAGAATCAACTGTAGAACTAGCAAAGCCCAGAAACAAAACCATTATTCTACTGTTCATACTTGATAAGAACACAAAAGCAAAAGGAGTTGGCAAAATCCAAAATTGTTTCAATCTACCTGAAGATTTCGCCACTTGGAACCAGGCCATCTCAGTGGATCGAAATCACTAATATTAACTATTGTACCCATGTATCTGCACAATTTAAAGAAGGTTAACCACTGGCTTTTGCATAATCAAGCAAATGAGCACTCCACTATAACATTTATAATGATGTATCAAGCAGAAAAAATTGATTAAATGTAGACCTTACCTACGCTTGCCAGACTCCTCTGTCTCAAACATCATTCCAAACCTCATGCCAACAGACAGTTGGGTCCCATATAGAGCCTTTTGGAATTTGACCAAAGGTATAACAAATTCTGAAGGGCATGCCCTACATTTGAGTAGAAATGGTAGTGCAATCAAGTAAAGATACCCAAAAGAATACTATAACTATAACTAGATGAAAGAACACCCATGATCCAAACCTTGGATTGTAGAATATAGTGAATGGACTTCGATTAGCAGCAGCATGAGCTGCAGCAGCAAGGACACCGATGTGCATGCTATCAGCAGATAGAACTGAGGATGGTAATGTGGTCTGCTGACGATTTGCTCGCCTTACGCCAACCAATAGCTGTGACTTCTCATCCCTAGTAATAGTAACAATAATATATACAATAAAGAACAGGAGTAACTCATTGCATCATAATCCAACGCATGATGTGTTGTTTATCAGGCATTCTAAAGAAAAACTTGGTCATGAAAAAAGTAGAGATTCTAAACATATTGAAAAAGACTACATCTCATATTATTTAGCAAGCTTAAACCAAGATTAGGATGAACTTCATGTTACTCAGATTTGTAACTTTAAAGCATTATGACTAAGAACCTTCTCACAGCTGAGTCGATTTATCTTGCTCGAAAGCTAGTGAATTTTATAGCTATATTGATTCCTCCTCAAATTTAGCAACAGACTCCAAAAGAAAGCTTTTTTAGTAAACTCTGTGAGAAGCTCTTAGAGCATGCTGTTCGCATAAGCAGGCATTTTACCCTGTCATGCTAATGGTTTTATGCCAGGCTCTTTTTGTCCATAAAACGTTGAGGCCAACTTAGTTCACAACAATACTGCAAGCATGTCACTACTATATACCTGATAAATAGCACAGAATCGCCAGCTCTAAGCCTCTTTGTGCCAACAAACAAACTCCAACCAGTTGTGAGAAGGTGGCGCTTCGGTTGGCCTACGTGCAAGGACAGAAATAGGATACGCTCAAGAAAAATGTAATAATAATCTGGCAGATGCATTCCACCAACTAAGTTGAAATCTAATTGTTAATGAAATCAAAAGATGAAAGCAACTATCTAAAGCATTCTCACCGCGGTAAATGTGGCGAAATGTCCAGGTATTATCATGCAAGTCTCGGACAACAAGTTCTTGGGTTGGCGGTTGCATTGTGAAATCCTGGCAAAAGTTACGACCAAAATGTAAAATACACATGATCCTCTGTTTCAATAGAGCATGAAAAGGTGACCTATTGGCAAAAAGAGAGGGGAAGAAAGAAAAAAAAAAGGAACTCACCAAGGGAGGAAAGAGCTTTTCTGCTGCCCTCCGCGGCACAGAGAAACCACCATGTGTGCTTGTATCACTTGCAGTCAAAATTTTGCAGAAAAACTCACTTGGATGCTTGCTAGGCTTCAGTCCAAAGTCTGGTACAGGGAAAACATCTTTTTCCTGATCCAATGATGAAGTAGTAGTTGGAAGATGCTCAATCAAACATTTGCACAACCAAATCGCTAACAATAGCGTGAAATGTAATAAGTTCAAGGCACGTATAATAGTAACAAAGCTTACAGAATTGACTGGTTTAAGACACATTTGTGTGAAGATCTCATCGGTTTCTTTGTCCGCCTATAAAAACATAAACGGACGGTTAAACACAGAAGCTCATACAGAAGTTGATGATGGCATGTTCATCCCGAAAACAAGTGTGAATTGACCAAAGACAACGTACGTGTAGCGTAACATTTTGAACTTGGCATAGCAACTGAGACGGGAGATTCGGATAGTTGGGAATTTGCGAGGTTGCCATTCTCTTTGTGGATACTGCCACCTGCATTTTCATGAGAAGCAATCATCAGTTTTCTCAAACATGATGGAATGAACAGAAGCAGATCAACTTCGACACTGCGAAAAATATGAAGAATACTCCCACAGAACTGGAAAGTACAAAGAACACTACTAATACTACTTCTCTGTTGCTTCTTTTATTATGTCTTCACATAACCCCTCTACGGATTCACTTGGAACACCTCTAACTTAATTCAACACTCATCTGCTGAGACAAAACTGATGATGAATCTAACCTGCTCGCTGTGGCCCTGAGGGAAGTAATAAGCAAGACTCCCCACTTGAGGCAAACAAACAAGGGGGCCGGCGCAGGCATGCCATAACTCGGAATTTATGGCCTTCCGGGACCCTGAAAATAAATAAGACCATATAGAATGAGGCACAATATTTAATAACTTGTGCTAAAAATTAACAAACACACACCTTAATTAACAACATCGGCTTCAATATTCAATTCTCATCAACCTCAAACAATACCACCCAAATTCAAAAATTGAAGTAAGAAGGAGAGAAAAAAGCAACGTAGGAAGGGAACAAATTAACAAACCAGAATGATCCTGCAGTTCTTTTAACAACTTCATCTCCTCAAGTATACTAGACTGTGCTCCACTAAGCAACCCTCCTCCAATTCTCATCTTCTCTTCCATTATGACGTGTTCTGAACCAAAAGAACTCACCTTTCACATCTTCAATGCAAAACACAGAACCCAAATAAAAAAAAGGCGGTCACTTGCGACCAAGAAACCTCTTATTATTTTTTTCCCCCTAGAAACTCCAAAACCTCCTCTGACTGACCCAGCTCAGCTTGTCTCATATTCCTTCAAATTTTACAACTGACCAATTTCTGAGAATCCTATAAAACAAACAATCCAATCCAATCCAAATCTAACAACACAATGCAGCAGGGGGAGGACACAAAAAGCAGAAGCCCTTAGAGTCCAACCAGGACCAAAGAACAAAACCTGCACAAAGGCTCTTTTTTTCCCAAGTAGGGTTGCTTCACCTTCAGCTTTGGCTCTCCTCTGGCTTTGGCTCTGCCCATCAGTGATTTGCATCAAAGGCACGCGGACCAAAGCATGAGTTCTCAATCGAGTACTTGCTTTTACTCTTGAAAAGAACCAGACCTTTCGATGAACCCCCCACCTTTTTTTTTTTTTTTTACACAATGAACCAGAACTCTAACTCTCTCTCCTCCCTTCTCTCTCTCTATCTAACAAAGTGTAGTCTCTCTCTGTCTCTCTCTGCGCTTTGAAACTGGAAAAAAAGAGTGTGCATGCTCCAATCCTACGCACACACTTTCTGTATAGGGGGTTGATTCCGTTGCAGCTTTAAACTGTTTCGGAATATTATTTATGACAAAATTGTTTTTTTTCCTTCTTCTTTTTTTTCAACAATGTAATAAAGAAATCTGAAAGCAAAAAGCAGAGCAGAACCAACTGAACACGAAAACAGTCCAGTACAGTAGTGAGCTGCCTCCAAGAAAATGAATCAAATAAAAACTAAATAACAAATTTTCATGACAAAAGATCCATGAGAGATTTTAATACACATAGTATTAAATAACAAAACAACTTGGGCGATACGAGAATTGAAATATGTGTGTAAAATTTAAAGCCAGATGTTGGATATCTTGAAAAAATAGCAAAAATCTGTAAACAAAAAAAAAAAAGCAGAGAGATTTTTAAAGAATGTCATGCATTTAAAATTTGCACGTGGATTACGAGGATTTGCAGCAGGGTCCTATTCTCAGTCAGCTTTCGTGCTTTTCTACCATCTTCACCTATCTCCTTAATATAAAAATATTATTTATTTATTTAGGAGAATAAAGAAAAGCTACTTTCCGAGGCTACTGTTATTGCGTCCGGTGTTTTGACTGATCGTCCACGCGTGCCGTTCACGACAAAAATGAAGCAGGAGGAGGCGCACGTTAACGGGTTTGACACGTGTCGGATTCTTGTCTGATCCGTCGCGGCGCCGTTTCTCCGTTTCACACGTCTATTCTTCCATTTTCACGGCTTTAAGTCTCATCCGGATCCTCCCTAAGATTTCCGCGAGTATTGATTTTGATAAACAAATACATCACACACTCTTAATATGGAAATCTTATAATAAATCAATAAAATCTTATAAAAGAATACACTTGATATGAAAATTTTATAAATTTAAATACAAAGACTTATCTTAGTTACAGTCACATACAAAGATTAGATAATAAAGATAAATAATCGTATTGATTAATTTAATCATACCGAACATTTTACATGAAAGATGATAGTCATAGTTTGATTATCGTGATAAACTGTTTATGTGTACAATATTTTGTTGCATGGAGTTCAGATATTTGTAATTGATAAGCATGTGGGAGAACATTATAATAAAATATATATTCTAATCTATACTTAGAGAACAAAGATTCTAACGAACCGTAATACGGTTAAGATCTATAAAATGAATATAATGTCTTAACAAATTATTCGCATGAAGTTTAAGAAGTTCATGTCATCTCTTTATAAATTGAGTCTTGGGTAGCAAGTAAGAGTGGGGAAAATCATTTTTAAGTAGTTTGAACGTGATACTATAAATTAAAAATGAACATTTCCAAATATAAAATTTTTATATCTACTTATCACTTAAAACAACTCAATTAAAAATTTACGTTTTAAACATGCCCTATGTTAATATTTTTGGCTTCCCTCATTAAATGAATTTATTAACTTACCCCAAGAGGAAGCCATAAGTTGGAAGATGGCACCGTCACTAATCCATTGATCCCAAAATGCATGTATATTTGTACATTCTGGTACATCCCGTTTTATATAGAGTCGAGTTTACTTTGGATTTTATGATTATAAAGGGGGATTGGTCCACATCACTTATAATTTTATCTTTATGAGTATCAGACTTTAAAATGGCAATTGATATGTATATTTGGACAGACTTATACTACATACTTTGGACTTTTGGAGGATCCACTAAGAAAAAGGGCGTGTCACGTTTCCATATTAGGTGGCTCATGCCAAATACATGATCATGATTTAAGACCTATAATATCCACCCGTTATTTTTTTTTTTTTTTTTTTTTTGAATAAATGGCTGGTGCGGCTGTCCTCAAGCCTTTATTAATGAAACTGTCAATACAAGGGGGGGATAGTGAGCCTAAACCCTTGATTACAATAGGCACCTAGAGAACATCATGAAATAATATTATGAATCTATACTAAACAATTGTATTCAGTTACGCACCAACTAGCAAAGAGCGCTCTACAGGCGACTCTATTTGCTTTACAGTGGTGACCCAACAGAAATATAACTCGATCTGCAACTCGATTACAGCATAGCATAATTTCCATACTCACAGTTTTCCCATCATGTTGCCACTGGAAAATACATCCAGTGACACTAAGTTTCACCCTGCCACTAGGAGGCAGCGACCATTTGACCAAACAAGGAACTCGCCGCCTACCTAGAGCAGACATATTACTGCCATTAAGAGGCAGCGACCATTTGACTACAAGGAACTCGCTGCCTACCTAGAGCAGACATATTACTGCCACTAAGAGGTTGCGACCATTTGCCAATGCAAGGAACTTGCCACCAACTTAGAGCAGACCAGGCACACATAGTGCACATATCGGGACCAAGGCCACATACTCCTACCAGTACGCGATATGGACTTATTGAAAATAAAAAGCAATACAAGAAAACAGAAAAGTAACACTAGACCAGGGCCAAAGACCAGCTAGCCTAGGCCCAGGCCCAACTACCAACGAGCCCAAATCCAAATGGCCGTGATACCAGCATCCTGTCTGCAAATCCGACACCGTCCCACCACCGGCTGCCTCACCTTCGTCCTTGGTCGTGCACTGAGTGAACGCATGCCATCTCTCCCTCCTGCCATCATTCTCCAAATGCCAGCAAGGAATATAAATTTAAAAAGAAAAAATTCTATAAAAATGTAAACTTACTTAAATGAAACTATTGTTAATACCTAAAAGGGAAACAATTCAAACAAATAATTACAGACTAAATATCATAACTTAGAGCTGTAATGAAATCAACTACAAAATTAGCCTTTTGATAAAGAGAAATTCTTACATGGAGAAAACGTACAATGTGGCGGTGGGGCAGCCCAATCAAAACTTAGAAAATTTTAAGTGTGTTTTGAATTTATCCTTACTTATTAAAATAATATATCCAAAGCACCTCCTTACATGCAAGGTTTCAAATTTCGGTTTCGATTTCGATTTCGATATTTCAAATTTAAGGAAATTTCGGAGAAAGTTTCGATTTCGGTGGAAATTTCGGTTAAAAATAAAGAAATCAAATTAATTGCATTTATAAAATGATATTTTTGAATGAAACTTTTACATAGACTAAACTAACTTATAATAAACCTATTTACAATGTAACATCTCTAAAATTATACATTTATAATAGAATTATGATATTTTATATGGATGAGTAATTAACTAGTACTGTAGTAGGTTGCTAAACTAGTATTTTTATCTATGTGTATTGATAATGTGTTGTATATTGATAATGTAAATATGATTTACTTTTTTTAATAATTAGAAAATTACAAGGGAGTGGGGCGGGGCACATAAAACCAAAACCCCGTGAATGAAAATGAACAGTACAACAAAAGGAATATAAAAGCTACTATGATGTGGTTCAATGTAGCTGGTTGAACTGCTTTCATTTAGTATCATATAATACTGCTCCCAAGTACATGAATTTTGGAGTGTATGAAGCATACAATATTTGAGACGAAGCAAAAAGGAAATCATGTTATGGTTGGAGCATTCAACTTTGTAGCAGATAAAAACAAAAAGGTTTTTTGTTGTATTCAACTTGATTGCAAAAAAAAAAAAATCAAAATCAAAATTTCATATTTTCTCTATAAAATTATGAAGTAAAAATTCATTATAGGTGACATAAAAATTTAACAGAAATTTTAGAGAAATTTCGGTGTGAATTTTTAAATATATATTGTGTGTGTAGATATTTTGGAAATTAAGAATTTCATGGAAATGTACGGAAAATTTCGGGAAACTTCTGACGGAAATGATATAGCATATGAATTTCGTTTCGGTACTTCAAAATTACGGACAGTTTCAGAGAAATTTAAAATCTTGCTTACATGTTCACTGATTAGGCAACACTACCAGCTACGTAATACGTTTACCCTACGTAAGAATCTCTCATCAATAAATATGTTACAGTCTCCATGACCCGCATTAGTTGAGATGTTATGATGATATCTTTTAACAAAATCTTTACTTCTTTATCCACTCTTCTATTATTATTTGGTGCATGGCATGGCATCATATGCATGGGCAAAATCGTCATACCAATTTATACAAAAGCTTTAGTGGAACCCGACCTAACACAATAGATTTCATGGCCCCGCAAAATTAGAATATCCAAGCCGTTGAAATTGTGAGACATGGACCCACCACTATTCGGTGGGATTGGTTCGATCACCGTTGGGGCGATGCGACGTCGTTATATGATCGAACGGTTTGACACAGAACTCGAGTAACAGTTATTGGACGGAATAGCACTGTGTTCAACGGCGTTGGAACTTAAACTCACCCTATTCTCGGCTTATCATATCCCAAACACCTCTTGATCTTTGACGCGTGTCATACATGCATTGGACCCATCTGTGAGACCCAGCTCAAATTTTCATTTCCTTTTGTTTTCTTTTTTTTGCTGTGACACATTATGTCAATCTTTGATAAAAAATAGTGGTATCATCTAAGAGCAAGTTCATCAGTAGGTCATCAGGTCACTTACTATTCACTACTTTTTATGTGTATTTTCACTCTCTGAGTCACGGGCACAGTGTATTTCGTGCCCTGGGTCGCTCTGTGTCACCCTGGTGATCTGCAAGCTGACCTGGTGACCCAGATCTTATTGGAAACTGTGTCCGTGACTCAGAGAGTGAAAATAAACATGAAAAAGCAGTGAATAGTAGATGACTTAGTGATCCAACATGTGAACTTGCTCTAATGTCTAATCCACTTCTTGATCTTCAATATGTATCGCCCTCTCTTTGGTCTCAATTCATCCGATGCGTTTATTATTCAATATATCTAGATTATTTTAACCTGATGATCGATGAATACTGATAAATATAACTATGTAAGATTAAAGTTTCAAAATAGTTAAAAAGATAGCGCAAAACATGGAGATGATTGTATGCACCGACAGTGCAAGTGCACTGTAGGTTATTTTAATATCTAAAAAAATAACAGCCACTTATCTAATCCACTCCTTGCAAGTATCCATTCACTGACGGTGCATGAAATACACTCCCCGCAAAGCATAGTAAAGTTCACTATCCCACATGACCATGCTTGCAATTATTTGACCGAGAATTAGCTATTGGATTATTGGAGTAGTAGTTTAGTGGTAAATACTCTAACAAATTAATAATAGAATACTTCTTGTCATATGATTACTTCGACATGCCACTGCAGTAAATTTTTAAGCCTCAAATCAATTAAAAAAGAAGAAGTGGTGTTAAGGTAATTACCACAGCATACCAAGTTGATAAAGCATCATAGATGATTAAGGTTTTGGTCGAATGAGGGTGTGAACTTTAGAAAAGAAGCAAATGATTAAGGTTGTTATTGACATTATAACCTATCATTATGACCCAAAACAAGAGAATTAATTAGAGCATTTAACCATAGTAAAATTAATAAAGAGAGTACGCCCAAATAATACATGATGTGGTTGGGTTGGGTGGGCCGGTTGTGGGGGTCCGCACCCGTGAATTGGAGTGTGATAATTGAGAGCGAAGGAACCCAAAAACGAGCGTGGAATGAAGGGGACATAGAAGCAGTATTGTGTGTAGGGATGCAAGGAGACATTTGGCTCTGAAATATTATGATGAAATATTTTGTCTTATAGTCTTGTCTATACCCTATTTTCATTTTATTTTTTTGGGGATACTTTATGGGTTTGTGGGCCGAGATTCTAGGCAGCTTTAAGGGCTTTTCAGATTGAAAAAAGAAGAGAAAAAAGGGCCTTTATTTTGCATTTGGTCCTCATTCTACTCATTGATCTAACCCACTATGGTTGGATCCATGCCGGTTTGTTCTGTTTTGATTAACGAACTCAAGACCTCAAACTTATGTAGGGATAATATATGTCACTCGATCAAATAGTTTTAAATTAAAATATTTATCATAACTAAATCAAATATCAATCTTCTTAACCAAGGGTATATCCATTTACATCTAATTAACTGTCAATGTGGCACAGAGAATCTATATGGACTACTCTGGCATTCTTTTCTCTGGTATGGAAATCATTTCCTTGAAGATAAGTGCATGCCATGGGGACAAATTTTAATTTTGTAACAATTTAAGTTTTAATATTGGGCTTGAAGAGTCATTTAAAAGTGTAAACCCAATTTTCTTTTCTTATGCGGGCTCAAAATTACTACCTCAGAGCCCATGTACATAATTAGCCAAAAGTAGCCCATGTATGATTCAAACAGAAGACCCACCCAACAAATTCACACAAAAAGACCATGCTTCTCTGTACAGAGCTTATTGCTGAAACGTTTGGTGTTTGCTTCGTAAACCCTAGCTACGGTTGACTTAAGCGCCAAGTACAAGAGTTGAAGGTTTCAGCTGCTAACTGGGTACTGGTATTCAGATCCTCTGGAGTCTGAACTCTAAAAGAAAATGCCTATACTGCTTCTTCTTGATTTGCTTTCTGAAAATTGAAGCATTTTGGTCTCTAGGTTTACTTTCCTGTATGGTCATGATGTTTGACACTATGAAATTGAACACTGTTAGGAAGGTTAAGTCTACAAATTGATGCTGTTGTTGCTGTTCAATTGGATATTTGACCCAGTCATCATTAGTTGCTGGTAAAAAATTCAACATCTTAGATGAGAAAGCAGGCCAGGAATGCATTTCTGGAATTCAATCCTCATTCCACTGTGAGACTAAAAACAAAGTCATTAGGTACCTTTCCTTGTCCTTCAAGTTAAGCAATACATAATAATCTTAATACTTTTAGTGATTAAGTGCAAATTAGTTGGTATATACAATTGTCAAGCATAAGCCTTTGTCAGCATCTTGTTATTGAATGCTGCAGGCATATGCATGTGGTGCACTGTACTTACTATTTGACTGGTCTTTAATGGTGGCCGTTTGTGATATGCTGTTACGAAACGTTTATTGTAGCTTGAGAAGTATTGCGAAACATTAGGAACTCTGAGCTGGAGTTAAATGGTAACGTATCATCAAAATCTGAACTGAAAAAGCAGAAAGAAGTGATGGGATGGTAATAATTAAAGAGGGGAGTCGTCTCAGCTTAGATCAACACCTCAGTGGCTTAGCCTTAGAGTAGGTTTGAATTTTTTAGGACAGACTGCATCCTCTATCCTGGAACCAAGCTCACCCAAGCATTAATTCATTGAATAACTAATAAGCTACATCAAACCCTGGTGACAGAAGTTCTAGAGCACATCTGGGAATGGAAGGACTCTGCATGTGGATTTTTTTTCCTTATCAATCAACTAACAACTACTGGGAGATGTAAAATTTTGTGCATTAGTAATATGATAGAGGGTGGTTCTTTGATAGAGTCAGGAGGCTGCTGTCATAAGACAATAACATACAAAAGCTAAAACAAGTAAACAACACTAAGAATAAAGTTTTTAGGGGCAGTCAGTCCCTATAGTATGGTTTCTTTGAAAATTTTGCTCCTATTAAGTTATCCTATCTTCAAGTAATGAGGCTAAACATCAGACATTTTAGTATGGATGGGAATTAATGATACAAGATCCCAGATTATTTATATTAAGAACTGCTACCAAGAAATTGCTTAGGTTTGCTGAAATTTTGCCATATGACATGTTTTCTTTTGTTGTCTATATAAAATCGGTTCCTAATTCACAGGAAAAGAACAGTTCAATTTGGCACCGAGCTTCTTTTGTTGTTTTCTTATCATGTTCTTCAGGATCTATGAACCTTATTTGCTGCTACAGAAGTCATTTATGCCAAGAGGCAACAGCTAGGCAATCTTCATCTTAATGGCATTTTGAAATCCCCTTTTGAGAGTTACGTATATATGCTGCACACGCATCTCTGTTTTACACTGTTCTTTATCTCTATCTAAGGTCTTGCACATTAAATGCCTTCCTCTGTTTCTCTTTTGTTTTCATGTTTACATTAATGCATGGATTTGATTTCTTCTTCCCAAAGAGTGATAGGTTCAATTCACATAAGCACATTACCAGAAGGCAAGCCATGTTAGTACTCTTCTCTGGCTTTGTTCTGTATGATCTTTATCTAATATCTACCGTTTATTATGTCTTAAAAGTACATCTTTCGTTGGATTCTTTGTGGGGTTGTATCCCATTTGAATTCAATGAATTTGTAGTTGCTACAGCTAGATCAAACAGATGTCAAATACCTAGTCATTTGGACTTGAAATTTAGACCATTTTATTTTGCTTGTAAGCTGTAAGCATATTAGAAAATATGGAAGACACCTACAGTTGGGTTTCTCAATCATTTTCATGGGGATGTGGGTGTTTAAAAGTACATTCCATTTGCACCATGTACTTATGATTGGCATTGCATCTTCAAGTATGGGTAGCTAATAAAAAAAAGAAATACAAGACCACCATAGGTAGAATCATAATCGGATCACCATCATTGTCTGGTATGGGGCTTCTATCAAAACAGCCCACACTAGTTATAGGCGCTGTTGTTCATCCACAAAAACATTCTAGTAGGTTTAGGCCCTCTTACTCATCCAGTCAAAATTTTGGTAACTTTTTCTTATGATTTGCAAGTGATATATGAATATATATTCCAAACTAGCTTATGAGTACTAACATATATCGGTACTTTCCTATATTCCAACTAGTACTTCTCGCCATTCCCTACTTATAGGTTATTGATATAGCTGCACCTATGTTTAAAACCTACTTTTTATCAACAACAAAAATAAATAGATTATTAGATTTACAAGTATTGTATATGTGAAAGGGCAAAGGTGGTGGGAGAAGATGGGGTTTTCAGGTTGGTGAATGATTCTCAGCTCCATCCAACTCCCATGTGAGCCGTTGTTTTTTCTAAATGTAGAAGACAGAAAGGATCGTGACAAATTCTCCCACATATTCCGGCAATTGTAACATGCTCTTCCCTAATATGAAACTTTTATTTTCTTTCTCCTTTCTTCTTTCTTCATGAGGTTGGCCGCTAGTTAGTTAGTTAGTCCCTTCATGTATATATATTACACCATGTGTGCAGCTACATTCGGACATTAACTTAGAATCTTTGTGTTTGTTAACCTTTCATGATCTGACTTCTAATCTTCTTCCACGTTACAAATTGGGTTACAAAGATTTTGTTCAAGATTCAATTGGCAGATGTTGCGTATTTGTAGTTCATTTGAGGTACTCAACCTAGATAGATCAAGAACCCGAATCCATATTAATTTGATATTGGATATGATCTATTAGGTTGATTTGATCATAATTTTTTGATACTAATCAACTGTAGTAAGGCACTAACAACCAAATCTTATTGCTAAAGCTTGCTAATCATTTTCAATCATTTGTTGTATTTAGAAGTTAACTAGAAATGATTAAAGGTGGGTTTGAGTAATCGCTTGTGCCTAACACCTCACCCACCACATTTTGTTCCTCACTAATTAATCTGCGTCCTATAATGGGAACGAGGCCCTAATCTTGTCAAAGGGTCACTAGAAGCATGTCCTTAGTTTTCAATTTATGATGAGTCTATGACCATCTTAGCTCGTTATGTCAAAGACAGTTAGACCAAAGTTCTAAGACAGCTAGCAATCCTTGTTTTTTCAAAGCCTCTTGAATATTAGCGGGTATTCCATTTTCATATTTAGAAAAGTTTCTACCTCCTCGATCTACTAGTGTATATTATCAGAAATGTCATCTTCTATAGTAATCTGACACAGTAGCTAGGTAGGTAGGTTATCAGTTACTCAGTTAGTTACAAACTTATATTCTATATTATTTTTTGCTCGGGCTCCGGCGGATGCCCTACGGTGGTCTAGAGAATTGAAGTTTTCTACTCTCATCGATCATTTATTAGTTTTATGCATGTTGAACAAATCTAATGGTTTGGAGATAAAAATTAAGCATCAAACCTCTAGAGCATTATAAACTTTCCGGATTAGACTGCTTTTGTCAAAGTAAAGCTGCACATTGATCAATGAAACTATGAAAGTCGCATGAGGATCGAGCTTGGAGTTATAGGGATGGGTCAAGAGGGATTGATCTCTTGGGAAATAATGAATGAATGAGCATGATAAAATTAAAGAGGGGTTTTGTAGTTTTGTTTTGTTGGTTACAGTCTTGCAGATAAGCTGCATGGGCTGGCCACTATTACAAATTTACAATTTGCCTATTTCCATGTGCTTCTCAGGATCTGACGTTATGAGATAGATTCAGAATTCCTCATTCTTCTTCATTCGTGTAATACCCCCTTAAGAATCTATGGGCTGATTATAGTAGTTGTACTTACCTATCCATCAATCCATTGAAATTTAGAGGAAGATAGATTCTTCTTCACCGTCCAAAATGAATAATGATGATGGTGTGGTCTGAAAAGCTGAGAATTCATTTAAGCTCTTCTGTTCTGGCGCGCGTTTTGGCTTTTTAGAGCCTGAGCGTGCGTCTTCATATAATTACAACAGCTAGCTATTAGTTAAGCTTTTAGCTTTTGAATTGTTACGTAAGAGTAGGAATGGGTATCTCCTATTTTATAAATAAGTTTTTGCATTGCAGTACGTATTTATGCAGATAGTGCACTTCTATCTGTACTGTTCTCCTTTCGGTTACACGGAATTGATGAAATGGCTCATCCTCTGCGTCAGATATGCAGAAAAACTTTGACACTCAAATTGTGTCCTGCACACACCGCACTATATAAATTTCTTATTTATTCTTCTTTTGTCCTCATATTTACAATGTTGATTGTTATATGAGGGGCGGGTTCTGAAGGGGACGGGGACGTCCACAACTCAGAAAAAGTGCAGAGGTCCCTCCTCCTGCGTCGAGAATGCGGCAATGGCTGCGCTGCGGTTGCCGGACGAACCCTCTGGACCTTCCAGACCAGTTTGCAGTCGGGTGGACTCGCCGGCTACCACTTTCCAGTCGATCTTGATCGGACTACTATTTTGCAGTCGACCACGCTGCCTAGACCTCCGACCTCGATCTCTTGGCCTTCGTCTTCACTACAAATTGGTCTGGGATGCCCTTGGCCTCCGTCCGGCAAGAGGCGCGCCGTCGTCGAACCTTGATCGCGGAGCAATCCCGGACGTCCGCACTTTTTCTGGGTTGCGGACGTCCTCTTCAGAACGCCTTGCTATATATATATATATATATATTATAAGGGACTGTGAGAGATAAGTGAATCTGACGGCTGAAAATAAATGCACAGTTTTAAATTGTTATAATTTCTGTTTTTATATTTAATACATGTGGTTGAGATACATTCGTCCCTCACAGTCCCTTAAAGCTGTCATTTAAGTGAGCAAACCTGTATATATATAATTTTTTTTTTTTGGCGGTAAAACAATGTTCGTGGAGGCAAATAGGACTAGCTGTGAAAAGCAAAACGGAAAGAAACAGAGCGACCGAACCCATATCCCAAAACAAGACCTGATGCCACAAGACAAACAGTACTTGATATAAGTTTATGCAAGTGTATATGTAATGAAGTAGACGCCGCAAAACAAGTGGTGGCTCAAGACATACCCTAACGTGGTAGATATATGCACTCATATGGCCACTTGTATGGTAACTCCAAAGACCCGATCATCTAATAAGCTCTAAAATCAAGTCAGTCTGGCCAAGGGTCCATTAATGTACCAAATATCTGGATCGACGCATACGGCAGGCACGATATGCATATCCATGTTACTAGTTAGTAGTACTAGTAGTGTCAAAAATATATATATATGCAACTCAATCACGCGAGTCTTCGAAAACAAAACATTGACTCTCAGAAGAAGATTGATGATCAAGCACCGGCTTACATTTCAACACGCGTATCTGCTTAGTTCTACAGTGGCGCATAGTACAACTGTACATTTAATGTACCGTAGCTCAAGTCATCCTCAACCCCAGCTTCCAGTTGCAGATATACCACATTTTTTCTATGATAAATATGTCCTTTTTTTTCTAGGTCACTTGAGTGTGGAACCAATGTTTGATGTTGACTTGCTTCCCTTATATTCTGAATTTCTGTTTTCATAATTTATATAAATAGATGATCGATGAAGGAAGAGAAAATTTACGTCCAAGAATTCTCCGAATCAGATGAGCTGGTGTTTTCAAATATAGAGAATACCGAGTGTGTGAACTCCTTAGTAGTTGTGATTGTGTTTGTATTCGTAATTATTCCAATCAGTGAGATGATATTCTTAATTATATAACGAGCTCGCTGCAAACTAGCATTCTAGCAATGACTGTTATGACAATGACAAGTGCGCAAACATACGAAAACCAAATCAAAACTCTGATAAAAATTGTAAAGGAGCAATGCACTGACAAGGACGGTAATTAAGCCTGTCGTTAATCCAAGTTAATCGGTGACAATTATATTCATAGTTACTGTGTCTGGTTCTCATGCAAACTCTGAACCATCTAAGAATTTGCTCGTACCTGGTTTCCAGTACGAGCCACAGTTTGTTTCACATCGTGTATTAATCTCAATTACCCTGATTATCGGATGTCCCCAATATGACAGGCTTAATCTTTGATTAAGAATTTAGTTAACGACAAAGTTAACCACAAAGAATTAGATTAAGCAAACCCGTCACCGTTCTGGTACGTGGCAGCCTATGAAAACTGTACTCTGCTGTACGCAAAAAAAATAAGAACTTTACCGCGCAACACCGAAAGTGGGTGGTGCCCTCCTCCAATATAAATCCAAAGCACGTTAGAGTATAAATCTAAATAGGATTAGACTTAAGTAAGTCCATCAGCGTATTAAAGGGAGTGTTAAGAATAAAGAATTAATTTCAAGTACGTACGTCACTGGACTAGATTAGGGCATTTGGCTTGTGCCAGCTACAAGATAATATTACTCTAAGTGCTTTGTCGCCGTTGATGAGACTTAATTGCCTTTCTTCGTGGATTAAAAACGATAAGACATTCTCCAAAGCAAACATTACCAATTTACTTAAATCTGCAGCTAGCTAGCAACAAAACTTGTGTTTAACAAAAGTTTTTTTTGTTAATTTTAAACAAAGTTACAAACAACAGTCAGCACACGTCCTCAATCCACCATCTAAAACAGAAAAGCGACTCAGAGCTTTGTTGCTATGTCCGAGTGCTTTTTGTTGTTCATTAACCTTTTTCTTAACTTATAACCAGATGTCATTAAGACCACTCCCACTGCCCATTGGTTGGTTCATATTTAACATTATCACCCTTAACAATCATATGGACGTAACTAGTATAATGCTTTTGCATAAATATTTTACAAGGACGAATTGTACTCCACGGAACGAATTGTACTCCACGGAGTACAACCAATTCAGAGTGTAGGCGAAGGTCTGAAAAATTTGATAATGCAGATATTCTGGCTTTTTAATTATATTGTAATGTAATTCTAAAAATTGTTGAAGATAATTTCGTATGAATAATACCATATAAACATTCACTTTTTCGTATAACTTCTTGATTTGGTATATATCGCCGTGTGCACAGTTTACATGCATAACTAGTGAGGAAACAAAAACAAATTTCTACTGACATTGAAATGCTATAAAGTTAAATTTAATCGTGCTTATTAGTTTAAATTAGAACTACGTTCACTGATTTTAAAGAACATACGACAGTCTGTATGGAAGTGAACGACGTAGCCCTCCCGGATTTTGTGAGTCCGTGAAGGAGTTCTGTACAACTCCGAACCTGGACCCCCTTATTTTAAAGTTTCCGACCTCTTATTACAGAGCTACCACATAACCTATAAAGCCCCGTTGGACTCTTTGGAGCAGTAGGTCCTACGGCTCCTACCCAATACCTTTCTCTTCTCTTATTGGCTGATTGACCCAATTGTCATGCCTCCCAAGACCCGTGGCGGTGCCACATCAGCCCTAACAATGACGTGTGATAACGGTATTCCTAGAGAACTGTGCACTTGGATATGGACTTCAGTATCCCGAACCAGACTCCCTGAATGATAGAGATGAAGCAATGACACCAGAAATTCTGAAAAATTGGAATGAAAAGTGCATTAGAAAATAACCTCGCATGCGACGACTAATTTCCGAAGCTGCCCTTTAGATAACTCATGCATATATTCTTAGAAATCTTTCTGAAAGTTTTGTCTCAAATAAAAACAAAGAGGGAGGGGAAATGAAAAGGAGGATGCAAACAAACTTGGGAAAATTTTAAAATTGTAGCAAACATAATTGATGGTCTCGGGGATATATTATAGGTCTATGACTATGTTGCCAAGATTTGATGGTTAAAAAAAAACGAAAAAGAAAAAACATTGTGTCTTGTGTCTTGAAATATGAATTAGTGCCATGATATTCCTTAAAATCCTAACAAGTACTAACCATGCAGATTAATGTGACGTTCGGGGGGATGCACCCTACCTCCCATAACATGCACGTGGACCCATTGGATCTTATGCACTGCCTCACATTGACCATATTTCTTTTTCTTTTAGTGCATACTGCATAGTTCTAAATTTGTATATATAGAGACTTTAGGTTTCTTAATTAAACTATATATTAAGGCCAAGATAATGGAAAATGATTGATGTTAATGGTCGCTTAAGTGCCAGATGTCGCAGTTCGATCCCTGCGATTAGAGAAAGTAAACTGGAATTTGATAGGGTGGGATGCTCCAAAAGAGTGATTAGGAGGGGACATTTTGGCTCTTTGTTTTGGGGTTTTTGTTTTTTAGGTAAAGAAACGAAAGCTGGGGCATCCTTGCACATGGGGGCTTGGTCAGATTTGGAGAATACAAAATCGTTGCCTTTGGAATTGCTTAGCTTAGGTGATTATAGTATTAGAACGTAGATTTAAAAATTTGTCAAGCCAAAAAAGGAAGAAGCATCTTCCGTAGGTAATAGGTTCAACAACTTACAGAGAAGAGTTGTTTTGTTTCTTGCTCAAGTCTCTCTGCAACTTTATGCATGTGGATGCGGCGGGTTCGGAGTTTCGGGCATCTTAAATTTGCAAGGGCTGTTAAACGTTTCTATATTGTTTTTCATTTTGTTCATTTCTCCTGCGACACCGGCGGCTTCGAGTTTGTTTTGGGTTTTGATCATTACTCGGATCACTCAGATTGTTTAGGACTTGTACTCTGGTGCATCGACCTGTACTTTGCTTCTTGTTTAAAACTGGATAACTTGTAACCTCGTAAATGTAAACACGAAGCTTGACCTCTAATCCCTGGAAATTAAAAATCAGTTTGCAAGTTATCCAATGTACTGACAAAAATCTTTCCACTCACTCAAAACAGTAAGTTAATGACAATAACGTTACAATTTTACCAAATAAATGTCAATAAAAATTTAGCAACTATTTCGATTGATCAAATATTGATTATGCTCGTATTTTTAGCTCTCCCCGCGTAAAAATAAAGTCCGTATTCAATTTCATCACCTCTCTTTAGTAAGTAATCCACGTTTCCTTTGATTCAGATTTTTGTGTAGTTTTTTTTTTTTTTTTGAGGGAAAGATAGAAAATACATTCAATCAATCGAAAGCAGACATTTGGGGGGGGAGGGGGGACATAGACCGAAACCCCAAGAAACTGCGGTTACAAATACCATCAAGCCAATGAGCCCAAACTCTAACCACAATACACCTCCTACCAAGGCTACTTTGAACCGATAATCCTGAATGTCCCAGTAGTACCTCGTAGTCGACAGCCAAATGACAGCGTCCTCTTCAACACCGTGTCTAAAAAGTACCAGACCACATGTAAAGGATCGCTTGTCAGCAGATTGACCACTACAGTAAACCAAATTTGATCATCCTTGGGAATGACACCATTGACATGGCATAACACAGACCTAATCTTAGCTCCAAAGAGTAGGAACACAACCCTAACTCAAGTGAGTAGGGACTTTATTAACCCTAACCAAAACCCTAACTGAAGAAACAAAATCGTAACATAAACAAAAAGGAAAACATTGCAACCCACAATCCGCCGCCAAGCTACAGTCATCGGACCAATAACAGCCGCCGTCGCTAGATTGGTGTTGGCATTGTTGCTCCACCCTGCTGCAGATCTGAACTGTGGAGGGCCCAAAAGTCAAAAAATTTAACAGAGAAAAATAAGAGATTATTATTGAAAAATATCTACTTGGGTAACTATAACTAATGCTAAAATCAAATGAACCACAAATTCATTTGAAATTTCGAACTCTATGGCAATATCTTGTGTGTTTCAATTCAAGGATCAAATGACACCATAGCAATCTTGGTGGTGGTTAATCCAAATTGTATTTTCTCATCCAATATTTTAAGATTTTTATTTTTATTTTTGTTTGGTGAATTTGAACATTATTATGGTACAACGTACAATATCTATCACCCTGACAGCAACATAAATCTACTTGCAATCACCAAAATCACTGCCTTAAAAAATGCTGCGAAAACAGCAGACAGTGACCATGTAATTATCTCGAGAAACCAAGGCCATTTCCCAAATCTCGTTTCTATAAGACCCGCCACCCTCCCAAAAGCTCAGACCCTCAAAATTTCCACCAACTCATCTACAGCAAACCAAAACAAACCTCTCACCGAAACGCACAGCACACCGTCGTTTCACACCAAAAAAAAATGTCAACCGGAGCCACAAAATGCAGCAAGATCCGCCACATTGTGAAGCTCCGCCAGTTGCTGCGGCGGTGGCGCTGCAAGGCCCGCATGTCGTCAGCTAGCCGCACACCGTCGGATGTCCCAGCGGGACACGTGGCGATCTGCGTCGGCCCCTACTGCACCAGATACGTCATGCCCGCGTCGTACCTTAACCACCCCGTGTTCAAGAAGCTCCTCGTACAAGCCGAGGAGGAGTACGGCTTCACTAACCAAGGCCCGCTGGCGATCCCATGCGACGAGTCACTCTTTGAAGAGGTGGTCCGGTACATTTCCGGATCGGAGTCCGGCGGGTCGGCCCGGTACTGCCACGTGGACGTGAGGAGTAACTTCGATTTCTTGGCCGATTCCCGACCGTTGCTTCGTGGCTTTTCCGAGAAAACAATCTGGTAAAAAAGAACCAGCTGCTTTCGTAGTTGGTCTGTTCTTTGGTTTCTGAAACAAATAAAGATTGTACAAACGCTGCATCGTCTCTGACCCGGGTGGTGACTCAGTCCGAGTTAACCCAGTTAGGTTGGGTTATGGGGAGGTTTTTGCTTGCTGCAAAATTTTTTATTTTTATTTTTTATTCGAAATATTGGGGAATTTGGGGTAGTGAGTTACTGAGCGAGTGACCGAGTTCAAACTCCGAAGAATGCTATGGAGATGGCAAAAAAGGGTGGGGATTTATATACACCGAGTCGTCCCGGGTTCGAATCGGAATTGAGGCCAGGCAGGGTTTGTGATTTTTGATCGAAGACGAAGATCAAAGCTATTATGACTCTATGAGAAACAGAGTCGATGATTAGGGGGCTCTTTTCTTTTAAACTATTGTAAATTCTGTGATTTATTGATTGATTAATGAAAAAATTGTAGAGGGTTCCAGCATGATCGTAATCCATTATGGATATTATACCTTGTTTGACAACTAATGCCTACAACATTTTCGTGCGACTTTAAATTGTTATATGCATTTGAAGTTTTCAATCATGGCAGCGGTTGTGGAAGTTATAATGGCACCAGCCCACGTGAATGCAGCTGCAGAGCATGAGCTCCTCTAGCTAGCTGCTCTGTTTCACCTGATTTGGTTTTGTCTTTTTAACCTAGATATAATAGGATTCGAAATCTTTTATAACTAAAATTATGGATTTGTTGTAGAGAAACTGAATTTGAGAGGAATTTGCTGTGTGTTCTCATTGATAATAGGGGCCTCTTTATATAGAGGATTACAATGCATAGAATCTCAATCATACAAGGAAAGTAATTCTACATTGATTAGGATTCTAGATCCCTCTAATTAAATCATATTACTACTAAGTCAAGTAACCTAGAGTTTGGGCTAAACACAAATTAGGTTTTCCTTCAACACTCCCCCTTGTGTTGCCCAAACGCGGTGCTTCTCTCGTTGCCTCGTTAAAAACCTTGCCGAGTAACAAAAACCCAGTGGGACAAAAATAACCTCGGTCGAAGGGGAAAAAGAACACAACACACCCTTCACGATTCGAGACGAACATGTAGACATCTCCCCCTGATGTCTGCACCTCCCCCTGATGACTACGATCATGGGAGTTCAGATAATTTCCGCAAGCCAATTCTTGCCACATGTTCCTCGAACATGGTATTGGGCAATGACTTAGTAAACAAGTCTGCCTCACTGTCCTCAGATCGAACCAAGATCTCGAGGAGTGTCTGTTGTTGCTGATTATGCTTGGTGTTATCGCTTTTGATGTAGTCTTGCCTCATTTGTTCAAAACAAGTAGCATTATCCTAAATGCTCGTAGGCTCATCTGTGGTAGACTTCAAATCACAATTGTTCGAACATGCGTAATTATGGATCCAATCCATTTACATTCACGAACCACTTCGTGAAGAGCAATGATCTCTGCATTGTTCGAAGATATAGCGACTACTGTATGTTCTGTAGACCTCCAAGATATCACGGTCTTTTCCCATGGTGAACACTTAACCAGTTTGGGAATGACCATTGTGTAGGTCAGAGAGATACCAAACTTCAGCAAAACCTTCCAAAACACATGTCATTTTGGAATAGGGATAGAGAACGCAGGCCAGCGTTGGCGGCGTTTCTGGTGTGTGATGGGTCCGAATCCATCATCTCTTTGTAGGGATAGAACAAGCCCATATCATTCATACATCTCAAGTATCGAAAGATATCTTTTACACCAATCCAATGGCGTCGAGTTGGCGCAGGGTTATATCTAGCTAACAAGTTCACAACATATGAGATGTCCGGTCTTGTGCATTGGGATAAGTACAATAATGCACCTATTGTACTAAGTAAGGCACTTCTGCCTCTAGCACATCTTCGTCATCATCCTTTCGACGAAGAGGATCATCCTTTTCAGGATCAAGATTACAGACGATCATGGGGGTGCTTGAAGGCTTGACCTTGTCAAAATGACTAAGCATCTATCGACACGATGCTCAAGTTCCAAACCGAGACATAATCGTGTTCTCACAAAATCCTTCATCTCAAACTCAGATTTCAAGTGTTCAGCGGTTTCCTTTAACTCTTTAAGGGCTTCTAATGAAGATCATGTCCAACATGAACCGCGATAGAATCCGAAACTTGTTATAGAAACGCGTGGGCATATCCCTTCCCAATCAAGTAGTCACTTTAGTGAGCATTTCGACCTTATTGTAAACGCGCTCCGTGGTCTAGAACCTCTTGACTTGGGTAAATAAAGTTCGCCATGAACCTTCATGTATATTCTGTATCTAGATCCCTATAGAGATACGTAGTGACCACATTTGTAAGCTGCATGTTCAGTTATTCGGAAACTAACAAACTGACAGGGTAGTGGAGTGCAATGACATCTATTACGAGAGAATATGTCTCATCGTAGTCGATTCCAGGGCGTTTTGTGAGAAGCCTTGCGCCATAAGGCGAGATTACCATCTCTTTTTCTCACTACGCTTTCTAACGAAGACCCATTAGTTAACAGGTTTTATGTTAGCAGGTGTTAGCATCTCTAGCTCGAAAACCTTCCTCTTCGTTAGAGAATCCATCTTAACCTGGATCGCATTTTTCCATTTAGGCCAAATTTCTCTCTACGTTGGCATTCATTCATCAACGGAGCGTGGTTCGATATCATCTAACTCAAAGACTCATGCGCAACAAAATACGCAACTACATCATCAATTCTGATGGAGTTTCTATCCCACGTCTCATGTACACTAGTGTAAGTTTCATAGAGCTCTATATTCTCCGGAATAGGTTCTGACGTTGAGGCGTCCCCCAACGATAACCATAACCCGGAAGATTCTCATGAGACGGATTTTGAGTCTTGATGATCAAAGGATTGGAATGTGCCAAAGTATCCTTCGAACCCACGGGCCTCTCCACGCATTCTAGCTGGGGCCATGGCCTGTAACGCCAGAGTGCCACTCTCATTGGCGTTGGCGTCATGCCTACCTCCGTGTAGGGTGGCGCTACATCCTCTCGTAGGGACGTCCTTCCTTGCAGGCATGTTTGCAGCATATTTGTGTGATCTCGTCACTTTAACAGGGATCAAGATGAGACATAGTGGGGACAGACTACGACAATTCCTGTCGTTCCTGTTGAACATTCGTGTTCTTATCTCCCCCTAACGACATGAAGATTATCTCATCAAAGTGACATCCGCAAATCTAGCGGTGAGGAGATCGCCTAGCAAGGGCATTTAAGTGGCGGACGATTGTTGGAAGCTCAAATCCAACGTAGTTGCCCATTCGTCTTATAAGGACCCATCATAGGGCGCTGTGGCGGCGCAATTGGCACATAAATGGCTCACTCAAATGTGCGGAAGTACAAAAGACGTGTACCCTGTCACTAGCTGTAACACAGAGGTACGTTGAGTGGCGGTAGGTCGTAGACGAATTAGCATCGCTGCATGCGATATCGCATCACCCCAAGCGGATGTAAGAAGATTGGTGCGCATTACCAATGTTCGGACTACCATCGTAGTCGTTTCCGCGAGACCAATTGGGTGTGTACATGGGAATGTGATGTCCAACATCAAGCCCATTGCAATATCCATCGAAAGTCTTCAATGTAAACTCACTAGCATAGTCAAATCCAATTGACTGAGTAGGATGATTTGGGGAGTGAGCCCATTGTCATATGATATGTGCTAGGAGTGTAGCGTAAGCAGTATCAATAGGTGGACAATGGCACAACACGTGACCAGCGTGTTTGCGTGTCAACCAACATCATGAAATATTTAAGCGTCCGCTAGTTGGTTGAATCAATCCACAAAATCCCTACGGATTCTTTGTAAGAACAGAATGAGTATTGTCATATCCTTTGCATAGGACTGTCTCAGTCCTAATTTCCCTAAGAAACAGGCTTAGTAAAACGAGCGAGAGGCTTTAGAAGCAACCAATGAGAATTTTGGTTAGGCCTGAGCGTCTGAAACACTATTTTGAAGCAAGTTGGTGATTACAACATCACCTAGGGCGCCATCACCATGATGGACGCCATCCATGGAGTCATGGATAGGGACTACGCCAGCCCTAGGCTGGTGGTGGACGGAGGCGGTGCCCTAGGCAGCAACGTCGGTCACACTTAGTCTAAGAATCAACTTTTGATTCATGCTTCATTTCGCTTGAGAGAAAAGATGTCCGTGTGAAGTCTTTTTGTAGACGGATCATCATATCATGACTAGGATGACCTATCCTGTCGTGACAAAGTCAATATGTGTCTAAATCCAAGAGATCTTCTCTCATAGCTGTATTGGATTTAATAGCTCGAATAGTGACATAAAGTCCACTAGAGAGACACATAAACTTCTCTAAGATGCGTCTTTGCTCGCAATCATTAGAGGTAATGCAAAGGAACTCATTTCCGTTCTCTACATGCATTTTCGCATGGAATTCGTTGGCTATTCATAGGGTACTATTTACCCTAAGAGCGTAGAGAGTTTCTGTGACAACTGTAATCAAGGTGCCATTTGGCAAGTGGAACTTGGGTTATTCCATGTCCTTGAATTAATACTGATGGTCGAGCCATCGTAGTCACAAAGTCATATGCTCAGAATCAAAATTGAGTCATAATGAAAAGAACTCGAAATTTTATTCATAAGCCAAAGGAATACATCATTGTTTCTATGATCAAAGAAAATTTAATCCAATAAAAAGTAATATGGCAATCGCCTACATCTCTTGGAAAATAAAAAGACTTAATCAAAATCGCCAATTTCTGGGTCTTGATCCTTGTAGTCTTCCACCCTTAGATCTAAATCACCATCTTGATCTTCTTGTGCCATGTAATTTGCTTCCCTTGCTTCACGATACGTCTTGTATGCGTTTGCAACATTCTGGGGTGCGGTACATGTTTTGGCCCAATGTTCAGTTGATCCACATCGAAAACAAACATCATTATGGTCAGGCTCCCTTGATCGAGGCGCCATTTGGACGACCTATCCTCTTGGTGGCGTTACCACCATGGTCGGAGGCTCCGCCTCTCTCTCTCTTCACACGTTGACCTCCACGGTTCCGTGCACGCCTCTCTTAGCGATTTCCTTCCTCTTTAGGGCGAACATATGGACCAGAACGTCTAGAATTATCCCTATCCTTAGGGTTTCGCTCCTTGCATCCTCCATTGGGGGCGCGACTATAGTTAGACTCTGGAATAGGCTTAGTTCCCACGGGTCTAGCATTATAGTTATTCACAAGGATATTATCGTGCTTTTCAGCTACGTTCATGGCGCCAATGAGCTCATGAAACCTTGTGATACGTCCTGCATTTACATCAATCCGATAATTCTTTGAAATCATCAATGCAGAGACGGGGAAGGTATAGAGAGTCTTCTCGATCAACATCGTATCAGTTATGGCTTGGCCACAATACTCCATCAGAGACTTGATACGAAGAGCTTCCGAGTTATAATCAAGCACAGACTTAAAATCACAAAAGCGGAGGCTATGCCATCGCACTTCTAAATTAGGAAGCAGGGAGTCACGAACGTTGCCAAATCGCTGCTCAAGTTCTACCCATAGCTTTCTTGGGTCTTCCTCATTGAGGTATTCATTTTGGAGCGCGTCATTCATGTGCCTTGTCATGGGAATTATGGCTTTAGCTTGTTTTGCTTCAAAAGCAGTAGCTTGCTCAATAGAGAGCACGTTCTGACTAGGCTCTTGGATGGTTTCCAGAATTCCATCAGCCTTAAGATGTTGGCGCACATCTCGGACCCACCTATGGTATCCTGCTCCAGTTGTCTCGAGTGGAACAAAGTTCAACTTGTTCAGGTAACTTATCCTGAAAAACAATACAAGATTAGGGTTAGTTTCGGAGCGAAAAGACTACCACGAAAAACTATTAAATTTCTGAGCGTAGTCGCTTCCAAGAAATTAGGAATTTTCTGAGCGTAGTCGCTTCTAAGAAAATCCGATTCCAAGAGGGATTTTGGATTAGATCGAAACAACGATATATGTGGTCGATCGTTTTCTTCTCAACAAACTCTAAGTTTGGAGGACTCTACAAGCTCCAAGCTTGGAGTGAGCACGAACCCCCACAGTTCGGCTATTGGTCTCCCTTATGAAGAAGAAAGGGGGGTAGAAGAAGGGATGTTGGAAGTCCCCGAGAAAAGAAGAAGAAATAAAAAAAAACTTCAAAAACAGGAATTTTTAGAAAAGTTTACCTTAAAAGATGGCCGGAAAGTACTGTAGCTGCCGGAAAAGTACTGTAGCTGGCAGGAAGTTACTGTAGCTGACCGGAAAAGGGTTGACCGGAATGTTGACCGTTGACCAATGCTGACGTGGCAGTGGGTCCCTGTTGCTGACGTGGTAGTGGGTCCCTGTGATGACGTGATAGTGGGTCAGGGTGCTGACGTGGCCGTGGGGTCTGCGTCAGTGGGCTTGGGCTTGGGCTTCTGTCCTTCTGGGCTTCTTTTGCTTTCTCTTTTTCTTTTCTTTTCTTTTCTTTTCTGCCGGTTCAAGATGCAGCAGCTCAAGTGGCCGGTTCACGCTTTTTTAGGCCGGTTTTTGCAAATTTTCTTCCGGTTCCTGAAACTTCATATCAATGGGCTTCTGGTATCAAAATTTGGTGAAATTTGAAGGTTCGGAAGATGGTGAACCAGTGGAATATTTGCTGCGAGTTGTATGGAGCTTCTGGTGGCCGGTTCGGTAAGTTTCCGGCCGGTTCTTGGGGTGGGGCCGCCGGTTCTGGACTCCTGAGATCGATTCCTTTAAGGTGTGAGGTGGAGGCAGAAAAGGCTTCAACGATTTGTATTCGGATTCAAGGTTTTTAGCTTCTTGAATCAGGGTTTGGCTATTTGTTTCAGGGTTAGGGCTCATGCTGATAACGTGTTGTAGAGAAACTGAATTTGAGAGGAATTTGCTGTGTGTTCTCATTGATAATAGGGGCCTCTTTATATAGAGGATTACAATGCATAGAATCTCAATCATACAAGGAAAGTAATTCTACATTGATTAGGATTCTAGATCCTTCTAATTAAATCCTATTACCACTAGGTCAAGTAACCTAGAGTTTGGGCTAAACACAAATTAGGTTTTCCTTCAACAAGATTCGATTTTCAACAGGATTATGCAGTTATATTCTACATAACATGGTTAGCATCGTAAGATTGAAATTTTAGATACAAGACTGATTACGTCATTGTGCTAATCTACGAAACTTCAATATTCTAAACATCTATAAAACGTTTGGATCAATATTTAAAAAAGTATGTGCTTGTAAAATCATTAAAGAAAACGAGTAAATTGAATCAAATTATTTTCGGAAGATTTATTACCATTGCAGGTTAGATTCATGATTAAACTATATATCCATTGCACCATTGAACATCTCTCAATTTATATTAGGTAACAACTCGTTTGATGGTCCAAGCACAAGGAAGAACTATAAAACCCATTTATTTGTTATAGATACCTTGGAATAATATTCCATTCCATTGTTGAACAAGTCCTAGGTACAAATATGGGCCAATAGTTTCACCCTATTTAGGCACATAAGCTGTTTAGAGAAAAGTTTGCAAGATATTAAAGGCTAACAAACTAACTCTATAATCTCAGAGGTGTGATTAATTAGTTCATTTAGGGTTTAGGAACGCACCCCACGGGTGGAGAAAAAGAAAAAAGCTCTAAGGTTTGTTCTTTCCCGGCTGAACGCTACCGGCACCTCTGCCACCGCGTTCCAGCCCGGGAGGGGAAGTTGATAATGAATAGCGGTGGGTTGTCTGAGAAGATGAGCGGTCTGGGAAAGAAGGCTGGGTTTTCGACCTTGGGTTGGTCAGACGGATTCCGTTCTGTCCCTCTCGGATCGGGGATGAAGGCAGCTGTGGAGCAGCGACCCGATGGCCCTCTCCGATGGTGGGATCTAACGCCACCATTCTGGCATTCTATGATGCGGCGGACGAGATCGAATCGAGGCCAACATCGGTTGAGGTTTTGGATCTGGTTGCAGTCGGATGCAGGTAGTCGGATCTGTCTGCTACGTGGCCAGGTGGCACGGTGGCGTAGGGATGCGGTAACGTGGCATGGTGGTGCGTGGCAGCGGAGTGGTGACATCGGAGCTCGCCGGCGGTGGGAATGACTGTCTGGGGCGTTTGCTCTCTAGTGGCCGGGAAAAGGGTATTTGGGCTGGGCTTCTTTTCATGGGCCTCACTTGGTTTGTGTTGTTTTCAGTTTCTTTTGGTTTTGGATTTTCTGTCCGGTTGTTGTTTTGTTGAAAATAAGTCCCTCCTCTTATGAGCGAGGGGTTAGGTGTTTCTTGGTAGGGTCGATGCCATTGTTATGGTGCCATTGTCGTTCTGCTGTGTCATGGTCTGGTCTTTTGTCGGTGCTTTTTAGTTATCAACGTGATGGTGAATCACCCTTACACGTGGCCTAGCGGTTTTGGGTTGCGGTCTCTGAATGGGTGAAAACAGTTCATCTTAATGTTGGTGGCTGGGTTGTATCGGTACAGGTTTGGTTGGTACTCATTGTAGCTCGCAGGTATGAGCGTAAAATTTAGTTAGGGGTTGGGTCTTTTTGGCTTATGGAAGTCACTTATGTTGACGGTCCCGTAACGATGGATCCAATGCTATGTAATCTGTTTGGTTATTAATGAAATTTTCATTTTCTCAAAAAAAAAAAAAAAAACTAACTAACTCTATAACCTTAATAGTAGAGACCTAGAAATCATGGTTGTAGATTCAAACTCTATGCAATAGATTCAAACTACAAACTTACAAAGTCTTATAAACTTACAAACTACAAACTTATATTAGGTAACAACTCGTTTGATGGTCCAAGCACAAGGAAGAACTATAAAACCCATTTATTTGTTATAGATACCTTGGAATAATATTCCATTCCATTGTTGAACAAGTCCTAGGTACAAATATGGGCCAATAGTTTCACCCTATTTAGGCACATAAGCTGTTTAGAGAAAAGTTTGCAAGATATTAAAGGCTAACAAACTAACTCTATAATCTCAGAGGTGTGATTAATTAGTTCATTTAGGGTTTAGGAACGCACCCCACGGGTGGAGAAAAAGAAAAAAGCTCTAAGGTTTGTTCTTTCCCGGCTGAACGCTACCGGCACCTCTGCCACCGCGTTCCAGCCCGGGAGGGGAAGTTGATAATGAATAGCGGTGGGTTGTCTGAGAAGATGAGCGGTCTGGGAAAGAAGGCTGGGTTTTCGACCTTGGGTTGGTCAGACGGATTCCGTTCTGTCCCTCTCGGATCGGGGATGAAGGCAGCTGTGGAGCAGCGACCCGATGGCCCTCTCCGATGGTGGGATCTAACGCCACCATTCTGGCATTCTATGATGCGGCGGACGAGATCGAATCGAGGCCAACATCGGTTGAGGTTTTGGATCTGGTTGCAGTCGGATGCAGGTAGTCGGATCTGTCTGCTACGTGGCCAGGTGGCACGGTGGCGTAGGGATGCGGTAACGTGGCATGGTGGTGCGTGGCAGCGGAGTGGTGACATCGGAGCTCGCCGGCGGTGGGAATGACTGTCTGGGGCGTTTGCTCTCTAGTGGCCGGGAAAAGGGTATTTGGGCTGGGCTTCTTTTCATGGGCCTCACTTGGTTTGTGTTGTTTTCAGTTTCTTTTGGTTTTGGATTTTCTGTCCGGTTGTTGTTTTGTTGAAAATAAGTCCCTCCTCTTATGAGCGAGGGGTTAGGTGTTTCTTGGTAGGGTCGATGCCATTGTTATGGTGCCATTGTCGTTCTGCTGTGTCATGGTCTGGTCTTTTGTCGGTGCTTTTTAGTTATCAACGTGATGGTGAATCACCCTTACACGTGGCCTAGCGGTTTTGGGTTGCGGTCTCTGAATGGGTGAAAACAGTTCATCTTAATGTTGGTGGCTGGGTTGTATCGGTACAGGTTTGGTTGGTACTCATTGTAGCTCGCAGGTATGAGCGTAAAATTTAGTTAGGGGTTGGGTCTTTTTGGCTTATGGAAGTCACTTATGTTGACGGTCCCGTAACGATGGATCCAATGCTATGTAATCTGTTTGGTTATTAATGAAATTTTCATTTTCTCAAAAAAAAAAAAAAAAACTAACTAACTCTATAACCTTAATAGTAGAGACCTAGAAATCATGGTTGTAGATTCAAACTCTATGCAATAGATTCAAACTACAAACTTACAAAGTCTTATAAACTTACAAACTACAAACTTATATTAGGTAACAACTCGTTTGATGGTCCAAGCACAAGGAAGAACTATAAAACCCATTTATTTGTTATAGATACCTTGGAATAATATTCCATTCCATTGTTGAACAAGTCCTAGGTACAAATATGGGCCAATAGTTTCACCCTATTTAGGCACATAAGCTGTTTAGAGAAAAGTTTGCAAGATATTAAAGGCTAACAAACTAACTCTATAATCTCAGAGGTGTGATTAATTAGTTCATTTAGGGTTTAGGAACGCACCCCACGGGTGGAGAAAAAGAAAAAAGCTCTAAGGTTTGTTCTTTCCCGGCTGAACGCTACCGGCACCTCTGCCACCGCGTTCCAGCCCGGGAGGGGAAGTTGATAATGAATAGCGGTGGGTTGTCTGAGAAGATGAGCGGTCTGGGAAAGAAGGCTGGGTTTTCGACCTTGGGTTGGTCAGACGGATTCCGTTCTGTCCCTCTCGGATCGGGGATGAAGGCAG
Source organism: Rosa chinensis (assembly GCF_002994745.2). NCBI lineage: Eukaryota > Viridiplantae > Streptophyta > Magnoliopsida > Rosales > Rosaceae > Rosa > Rosa chinensis. The sequence goes on from NC_037093.1 coordinate 62,643,547, forward strand.
CTGTGGAGCAGCGACCCGATGGCCCTCTCCGATGGTGGGATCTAACGCCACCATTCTGGCATTCTATGATGCGGCGGACGAGATCGAATCGAGGCCAACATCGGTTGAGGTTTTGGATCTGGTTGCAGTCGGATGCAGGTAGTCGGATCTGTCTGCTACGTGGCCAGGTGGCACGGTGGCGTAGGGATGCGGTAACGTGGCATGGTGGTGCGTGGCAGCGGAGTGGTGACATCGGAGCTCGCCGGCGGTGGGAATGACTGTCTGGGGCGTTTGCTCTCTAGTGGCCGGGAAAAGGGTATTTGGGCTGGGCTTCTTTTCATGGGCCTCACTTGGTTTGTGTTGTTTTCAGTTTCTTTTGGTTTTGGATTTTCTGTCCGGTTGTTGTTTTGTTGAAAATAAGTCCCTCCTCTTATGAGCGAGGGGTTAGGTGTTTCTTGGTAGGGTCGATGCCATTGTTATGGTGCCATTGTCGTTCTGCTGTGTCATGGTCTGGTCTTTTGTCGGTGCTTTTTAGTTATCAACGTGATGGTGAATCACCCTTACACGTGGCCTAGCGGTTTTGGGTTGCGGTCTCTGAATGGGTGAAAACAGTTCATCTTAATGTTGGTGGCTGGGTTGTATCGGTACAGGTTTGGTTGGTACTCATTGTAGCTCGCAGGTATGAGCGTAAAATTTAGTTAGGGGTTGGGTCTTTTTGGCTTATGGAAGTCACTTATGTTGACGGTCCCGTAACGATGGATCCAATGCTATGTAATCTGTTTGGTTATTAATGAAATTTTCATTTTCTCAAAAAAAAAAAAAAAAAACTAACTAACTCTATAACCTTAATAGTAGAGACCTAGAAATCATGGTTGTAGATTCAAACTCTATGCAATAGTAGACCAAATGTGATGCCCCGGAAATTCACAATTATTTTCCGAGGATTTTCGAGAATTAATTTTATAACTATTGGACAGTTTCGTGGCTCGTGGATGGAGCGGAAGTGTTTCGGGCGAATAATTAATTGAAGAATATGGTTTTAGGGGGTTGCCAAAGGTTGACTTTTTATTCGTAGGGATTCTCCGAAAACTTCCTTCACGAAAGTTGTAGAGCGTGTCGATACGAGTTCGTGGATATGTGGAACGCGAGAATCGGAGTTCGTATGAGGAAGTTATGGCTATTGGAAAAGTTTCCGTTTTAGTATATAATGGAAAAATCAGATTTTTTTCATTATTCCTCATTTCCTTTTCCGGAAACTGCATTCCCTCTCTCTCTTCTCTCTCGTCCGCTCCCTCAGTATCGAAGAAAACCGCCTGACCCGACCCGAACCCGGCCGACCCGACCCGGCTTTTCTGGCCAACTGCGGCGGTCTCTGGCCGTGAAACTTGGTCAGCAGGGTCGTCTCCTTCGTCTGGTCGTCCCTCTGGTGTTCTCTTACGGCGATTCTCCGTCTCGGTGGCAGTTCAAGGCGGTGCAGACTGGAGAAATCGGACCCGACCGGAAAACACAGTTCCGACGTCGGCACGGCTTCGATTTTCTTGGGTTGAGTTCAGAACAAGCTCGCTGATCGATCCTTGGTGGTTGTTTGGATCGATTCACGTGAAACTTCGATCAACTCAGTTGGGATTACTGTTCACGGCTTGTGAGGTAGTTTTCGATCCCTTAAGCTTGTTTTCTGACTTCGAGCTAGTTATGAGAATTCACAAGCATGCTTAGATGAAGCTTTTTGATGTTGGGAGTTTTGTGAAATAATGAGTTTTTGGCCGGCGGCGGTGCACCACCGTCTGTGGCGGTGTTCTGGCGGTGTTCCGGCCACTTAAGGAACTGTTTTTGGTATTATATATGTTCTACTCGTTGATACGAGCGTTTCGATATATAATATGCAAATTTTGGAGTTCGTATGGAATTGTTATGATTTTTGCAATTTCATACCGATCGATTATTCTATCCGTGAGGATTTGAGCGTCCGATCGACTTGTGGTTTGGTCACATCGATCGTGGACGTATTCCAGAGACTTCGGGAGGTCTCGGATGTGGTTTTGCCTCGATTGGCGCCACTTTAGGGATTTTAGTTCAAAACAAGGGTTTCGGACTTAAATCAAATGTGAATCGTTACTGATTGTGATCATTGGTGATTAGGTGCTTCTAAAGGTGAATTGGACGAGTTGTTGGTGATAGTGTTAGTTCGGTTCTGTATAGAAGACGCAGCGGGATTCTGAGGTGAGTAATCTCACGAAGTTCATTTCACGAACGGGAATACCCTTATTGTTTTGAGAGTTATTTAGTTAACTGCAAACTATAGATGGTATTAGTGGCACTTTAGAGTAGATGATTACGTGTGTGTGTATATATATTATGGGATGTATATATATACATACGTATTCATGTATTAGTAGATATATGTTTACGTGAAATATATATGTTTTGGTGGTTTGTGGATTTATGAAAACAATATGCATGAAATGATGCTTTTTATTGTTTTGGGGTGTGGCTTTTGGAAAACAAATGATTTGTGGAAATGATTGATTTCGATTTGTTTTGAAAAGCGTTGAGATTTGAGAAAAGTGTTGAGATTTGGGTATGAAAACAATGGGCATGAATTGATGCTTTTTATTGTTTTGTGTTATGGCTTTTTCGGAAAACAATGATTATGGAAATGTTGATTTCGATTGTTTTCAAAAGCGTTGCGATTTGTGTAACATTTTGGGTCAGATGCGACTCCTTTAATGTTTTGCTCCAAGGGACATTGCGGCCCGAGGATCGAAGGTCTGAGACCTTGGGCAGAATACCAAGTGACCACGTCTTTGGCCGGACGAGTGGTTACGTTTTTCAGTTAGAGCTCTAATCTGTCTGCCATATAGGTAATTCATGGGGTAACGGGAATTGGTTATTTACAACTCATGACATTACGTATTTTTAGGGAACAAGGTGTGAGTTGCTTCCTTATTAATGGTTTTTAAGGGGACAAGGTGTGAGTTGTTTTCCTTATTAACGTTTTGATAGAAATCAAGGTGTGAGTTGCTTTCTATGGTACGCTTATGGTACAACTGATAGAATTTAAGGTGTGAGTTGTTTTCTATGTTTTATTGATAGAAATCAAGGTGTGAGTTGCTTTCTATGTTTTATTGATAGAAATCAAGTGTGGGTTGTTTTCTATGTTTCGTTTTAAAAGGAAACAAGGTGTGAGTTGCTTTCTTTTATTTCGATTTGAAAGGAAATTAAAGTGTGAGTTATTCTCCTTTATTTCGTGTTTTAAGGAATCAAAGCGTGAGTTGTTTTCCTTATTTTTGGCGTGAGTTGTGTGTGGTTTGAGTTACTCATACGGGCTTGCAAAAGCTTACCGGGTTTGTTGTGTGGCAACCCGGTACACTATTCAAACGGTGTAGGGGTTAATCCTGCAGGTTAGGATAATCGGGGCTGAAGCGGAGGTAGCGCCTTGCGGCTTTACGGTAGGAAGCCATTTTTGTAACTTTACCGTTGATTAAGGACTTCCGTTGTATAGTTACTCTGAGCTGCATTTACGTTTTATTTTGTTGTTGACAATCTATTTCGTAAGCATTGTAATATATAACTCTATGGAGCGAGTTTATATTAACTTTGAGGGTTCAGGGCATCAATATCTGTGTAAGTTAAAGGGAAAAAGATTCCAGGTATTTTGTATTGATGACTGGACATTCACGCATATATAATTATGGGGTTATATATATCGATTTTCATGTGCGTAAAATCAGGGGCGTGACACCAAATTATGCACGATTCTATATTAATTTTCTATCACTGCATCGAGCTAGTTAACAAGTGAAAAGTATAAAACTAGTGATCTTAAATATCCAAAATCTCATTATTTATTTATTTTGGTTGGTCAAGGTTCTCATCAAATGGCCATGGTTTTTCTTTATTATTCCAATTTCCAATTCCAAACGTGCGTGGTCAAAGTTAGTCGTTCAGTTTTGAAGAGGATGAATATTAGTTCAAAGCTCCAAGTTCCAACTCATGGAGATAGCAAGTCAATAGTTGACATGCACGTTTGATGACTGAGACATGCATAATTGAAGCTGCATAAGCGACCATGGAGACGAGCCACAGCCCACAGCTTCCTGAGAAAAGTGGAGCACATTAAAATAGTCATATTATATAATGGATGGATGGATGGATGTACAGTGCCGTGCCACAGCGTACAGTCTGAATCTGGGATCGGAAAATGACGTCCGTGATAATATCAAGTACGAAAAGAACACAACAGTTCACTTCAACAGAGAACAAAACCATGTGAAAAACTTGACTTAGTTGGAAAATGGGTGTCGTAATCAATTAATTATGTAACGTGCGATCTCAATTCTCAACATTTTATGTGATAGTCTATATGTCTAATATTGGAAAACATTTTGAACTTATCATTATCTAAATGTATTGAGATATATAATAGTTTTGATTTAATGTGAAACTAATTTACAGAAATACATATCTAGAACTCTATCCTGTTATCAAATTGAAGTCTATGTCTCTCAATTTGAAGTAGCTTATGGAGTTCGTGGCTTCTGGAATTGCTGTGCAGACAAGGGACGTTTGTGGTGTTAAAGTGCAGCGGGGTTTTGTCAAGTCATTGCTGGGAACATCTTTGTTACTGAAGCTATGAAGCTACAAAGAGATGGCTGGACAACATGTTGAACCTCAGAACAATGATAATCCTCATGTCCAACTATGAAACTTATATCTTTCAGTTATGCATATTATCATTTGTGTTATTGCGTGATTCAGATTTTGTATTATTGCGTGATTCAGATTTGATGTATTGCTTTTGTTTCATTACATCTTTTGGTCCTACATCTAAGTCCTACCACCTTCAACATTCAGTTCCAAAACCACACAGAGATTCGAAAGGGATGGTTCGAATATATCGTAGTCATGACACATGAACTGAAAGCAAAACCAGTGGGTAATTATTCAATGTAAAATAGGAAGTGGAGGTCAATTCAGTGTTGGGGCTTGATCAAAGAAGCTTGAAGGTTGAACTTTGAGTTTCAACTTTCATTCCGTTTTGGTGAATGGATGGAAATCAGAAATGACTAGTGTTGTAGGAGGGTATAGTGCCTGTCAAATGAGTTTGATTCGGTTTGGTATAGGATGAGATTAGGCTGTTGGATCTTGATCTATCGCTTTCTAAAATATATGGACGGTTTAATAAGGTTAGGGGGTGGGTATCTCGGATTCTTTAGGTCAGTCCTTCTTCCACTTAAAAAAGAAAAGGAAAAGGATAGAGCAAGAGACTCCACTAACTTTGGGACAGTGGCCGGTGATGTTCTGCGAGATTTTATATATGAAAATGGCTAACGAATTCGAGGAATTTCTTGCATAAGTATTCAATCAGTTCGGACCTATTTAATCTTGAACGGGGACCAAAACTAACCAAGTTCTATTAAAGAGGCTCACGCTTCCTTTGTCGAAGTAACTGCAAATGGTTTTGATTCAAGATATTTCCTCATAACTAACTTGGTGAAATCTCATTTTTGCATATCCGGAAAGGGATACGTAGGGGTTAGGGTACGTATGGGCGTATTGCAGTTCCTTGTCAACCAGTCCTGGGCCTAAGTAGGAACAACATAAGTTGAAGCCATCTACCCAGGCCTGTTGTATCATTGTATGGATCAGTTCTGTTAATTTCATGAATGGCCTGCTATCTTGGGCCGTAAATATTGACCCAAAACGAATCTTGATTAGCCTAGCAGGAGAGAAATTACTGTAGACTATACCGTGGTCCAGCTGCCCAAGTGTGTCACAATGAGTCAACAAGTGCATGGGGACATCCAGGATGCATAGGCCCAAATCCGGAGAGTTGGAGCAAAACAAGCTATGACATCAGCGACAAAATTCTTCAGGAGATATATGGATTGTTAGAGCAGCTTTGATCATCGTGTAGTAATGCTCGGCATCCTTAAGTTAAAGATTAAATTAACACATCAAATTCAAATACGTCTTTTGGTCTCAAAACAATGTTTTATCTGTAAACCTGGAAATGTGAAGAGTTATTTCTTGGTTTATAATGAGTAAAACCACGAGTAATGTGGCGTCTCAGGTATCTGAAGTGAGGGAACTGCCGGAAACGAGTGAGGGATCCTTTAATGCTTCTGCAGTTCTGCGTAATATTACCTAAATTTGTAGCAAGAAAATTCTTGAGAAAAAGGATGCAGTCAAGAAAGATCATCAAAATGAAGACCTGTGGTTTGGACCTCCAAGGCTCTAACATTAATTTGGGCCTTTGGGGCTGAATTTCTTTTGGGCCTTGAGTTTGTGCACTTACTCTAAAATTGGGACTTTGTTTGCAAAGCTTAGATGTGTGTTCTTGCTTTGTAGGAGCCTAGGATGTAGAACGCTCTAAATGAGACAAACAAAATGATGCACAATACGGATGACACATTAATCGCTTTGCCGGTTGTTGGAGACCTACAATATCTATAAGTTGTTTCTTCTGGCTTAATGCAGATCCTACTACCATGGCAAACCAAATAATGCTCGCTTCTTGACCAGGCATACGTATATCAATAATACACCCTTGCCTAATCTACCTGTCAGCGTTTATGATTTATCATGACCATATGGACTAGAGCGGAGTGTTTTATAGTACTCCGAAATCGAGAGCCGTCAGTTTAGTTGATTGTGTAGGATACATCGCAAACAGTGACTAATCTAAAGTACCATGCATGCACTAAAATGAGTTCCACACCTTGGGTCCAAGAAAACCAGAAACCATATTTTACTGAAACTTAACGCTGAAAAACTAGAACCGTCTTCATGTGAGGCAGTTCTCTAGTGGGACGCATGTGAACCCAGAAACGTGCAATTATAGAACCCGAGACTGCAAGTCAGGCCCTATCAGCTCAAAGCCTAAGGAGGAGGACCATCAACCCCATGAAGGCATGAATGATGATACATGCAAAAACCAAACAGTAACTGATCGAGAAGGGTGACAAAACATTGTGAATGGAGATCGACGATTTTAGATCCTCTTTTTTTCGATCCTAGCTAGATGGACCACACTTTGTTTTCATGCCTTAAATGATTACTGTTTTGGATTTTAATTACCTGTAATTTTTATCTTCTCATCGTCAACTTATACGTGGTAGCAGTTGCACACAGACACAGAGAGAGAGTCAGAAAGAGAGAGAGAGAGAGAGAGTACGTAGAAAACAAGGATGGCAGTTCTAACTTTTGAGTGTCACTGTGTATGTAAAAGGAAATTTAACGAACTGTGAGAATTTACAGTCATGGGTGACGTAAATGGGGGCGGGCTGCCTGTAAAATGAACAAAGTTGCGTGGTGATGATAGCTTCATTCCCAGGACACCATCAACAACCAAAGTTGCCAGAAAAGGAAAAAGCATGATGAAACTGGTACTGTAATAATGTGTAACATACTTTTCTGGATTTTCACTTTGCTCTTTGTTTTTTTTCTTTCCTTTTTTTTTCTTGGTTAATTTGTTTTTATGTTTAGGATGCATGTATGGACTTGTAATAGAGTTCAAGATTAGTCTGATGGATTACCGAAAGAAAAAGTGAAAAGCAGATAGTTTGGTTCTGAATCTGTGATCACTAACATGTAATTATGACTAAGATCTACCTATTATTATTTTTATTGAAAACGATAAGCACTTTTAGAGCAAAAGTACTTCGTTAATTATGATTCTAATGAACACCCATCCAGCACAAAATGCCAAACTCACGTTCTTTACTCATGAAACTACAACTAAGAGGTAAAATTATGTTTATTACACCACTGAAATATATATGGAGGTATCCGTTGAACCGACAATGGACTGATGTGAATTTGGCCTATATTAATGATGGTATAAGCACCATTATGAGAATTTGTCTTTAATTTTGTTTTGGGTCCTGGAATTTAAAGATAAACACCATCACCACTGCTGCTGTTACCACCACCATAATCAGACTTATATATCTAGTTTGTGTGCCAAAGCCCTAACCAAAAAGCCGGAAAGAACACTAGAATTTACCCTTCACTCTTTTGGATAGAAGAATGAAGGGTGAATTTCGGTTTTCTCAATCTTCTGTCCAAAAGAATGAAGGGTAACTGTTTGGGACCCCTTAGAATAAACCTAACATAGAGAGGGAATACTTTAGGTATACTTGTGACTTGGGTGACGGACAAACTATAGAATGAAACGATGTTACATCAGTACGTAGTAATAGGAAGACAGTAATATCATCACGGGCCCCCAAGCATACATCCAGTTTGTTTCATTAATTTCGTCCCTTTTTATTTATGTCAAAATCCAAACCCTACAATATTCTCACCTCAACCTGTAATCTTAAGGCAAGAAATTACAACACCCCTCAATATAATTTTAGTAGAGACTCACGCACTCTTACGATACTGATAAAATTATTTTTCAACCTGGAGATATAACGCAACAAGATACCTCATGATTTAGCTAAGTTGAAGCTATATCAATATATTAGACTCTATTATATAGAGAAAGGGGATGACAAATGAAGTCGATCCAATCCAACTCACTCAATTGTAACTTCTATTCACATCAATTAATAACATAGGAAACAACATCCGAAGCCTACCTTCAGATGTGAATAACATAGAAAACAACCTACCTTCTTTCTTCTCCTACATTTAACCTGTTAAATAGAAACATAGGAGCTAAGATATTATGCTTACTTCATTCCACTCTAGAATCAACTAGTACCATCTGTAATATAATATCAATCACTTTTGTTTTTCCTTCAAAGCAAATCGAATGAGACTACTCTGGTTCTTAATCTTCTATTCACGCTAGCTAGTTCTAGCTAGCTAGGTGCAAATCAAGCTAGAAAAAAACAATAAGGATTATGATATTTGTTTTCCAAGTGAATGATGGTGTTGATAATGATAATGATGATGATCTCTGTGGGCAAAAGCAAAAGAGAAAGAACAAAAGTATGAGAGAGGAGGGTGACTTGGAGAAGTACCAAAGGCATCGAATCCAAGGAAAGAAAAAACTGTATTACTTTTTGTTTGCAAAATTAAATTGATCCAAAAGTTATGGGTATTGGAAGAGGTGGACTAAAGCTGTCTTGTGTAAGGGTATGGGGTCCTTGGAATTAACATGCCTATAGTTTTTTTGATTTGCATCTATATTCATACAAAAGTGACTCCTAACCCATTCACAAAATTCTTTCGTACGAACAAAGCAAAGCTAGAGCGCTGGGTTGAAAAAACTCCAGAAAAGATGAAACTCCACTCTATGAAGTCTCCATTTTAGTAATCATTCTCACCACCTCAAGGACCACCATGCCCGGATAATAAATAAAAATATATTGTTCTCGTCTATTTTTTTTTTCCAATTTAGGAGCCGTAAATACAAATTAATACAAGATTTTAAATACTTTCAAAATAACTTAAATGTATATAAACCTAAATTTATCACTATTTGACTGATACTTGATATATCAAAAAAACTATATATCTCGATATTCTGATCAGGATTTGATATTTTAATCGATGCTGTGAATATAAGTTATTGATATAAATCTTGAGAGAGGATTAAGTAGAGTACGGAGTGCTACAGTGTTGTATTGGGATACGTGTGTATTGTCCAAAAAAAAAATACGTATGTGTGTGCAATGCTTGCGTAGGCGCGCGCGGTGCATGTGCGTTGCCAACTTAAAAGAAGCGCAAATGAGATGTTCCCCATATTGTAATGTCTGGCTTCTCTTCCTCCTCCGTTTACACGTCTTTTTACGTTTTTTATGTGACTTGTATATATTTAATATTGCACGCAACTATTTTTTCATGCTTGTGCCCTGTAAACCAATGTACAATCAACCACTTCTCGCTCAGAAGTCAGAACCACCAAGACCCACTAGATTGTTTTCCTTTCTACTTATTTTTCTTTATCCTTGTTGCATTCGAGATTGGAGTATTCGAAATCAAGCACCTCCAATATGACTAATTATAGAAAATAATGAGTGTTTAAGAAGGGGGAGATGCAATTCATTGGATATGACAAATATTCTTACAGAGCGGTAAAAGTTTTTAAATAAGTTATGCTGTCACTACCGATCATAATACAAAGTTATAAAACTTTATATCTAATAAGATAAAAATATCCTTATTTTTTCTTATATTACACCCATGACAAGATACCTTTGAGCCGTCTAATCATTTCTAATCCATAATCTCCGCTAATACCACACCAATTTTTTCGTTGAAGTCTGGCTTTAGGATTTCATATGAGAAAGCCCTACATCTATACTCTAAACAAACCAAATATCGGGATGCATTTTAACGCGTACTCTCTTACGCATTATGTACCCGTAATATGTATTTACAAATTGTTGTATTGAACTATTAAATAATGTATGGCAGATGATATCAGAATATAATCCATCGTCATGATCCAGGCAAATCACAATGGCACGAAAATTTCTAAATCAGAAGCAAGGGAGTATTATATGCTATCATTGTAGCTGGCAAATTGGAATTGGAATGGAATTTCACAATCCAGTATGGTTGGCACTTGGCACCGAGGAAGCATCTCCCTCTTTCTCTCATCCACTTTATCTTCTTGCAAAGCCATCACGAGCATAATGTCTTATTGTCTTGTATTGTACAATACATACATGCTACTACACACTCCAAAAACAAACAGATCGAACGGATTGGATTAGCATAATAATAATATCGTAAACATTTGATCACTTGCTAAAAGGACAGCTAGCTAAACCACTATTACAACACTATTTATACCATCACTTGCGTCAAGGCCCTAATTTTTATTTTTTTTGTTCATTTATGGATGTTTAACTGTTGGGGCATCAATTAGTTAATAGTCAATACCATGCAAGAGAAGAAGTGTCATTATCTGTATTGATAAAATGCATTATCATAGCCAGGTTGATTAATACATGGGTTACTTTCACACTCACATTTTTGATTGATGTTAATGTTTTATGATGGTTCCCCAATGTACGTACTTTACCAACTTCCACTTCCATTGGTAGAAAGAGTTTATATATGTGTCCTTGCTCTCAATCGAGAAATAGAATGGACTAATCGATTTTAAGACAAAACATTGAGAAACTCAATACCCACTATCCTAATGCAATAACTTTGTGATTTTGAACCACTAACAAACCAAAACATAAAGAGCCACTATACAAGTGCTAGTTAAACTATCAATATGTAATAGTTGTTGGAATATCGAGAAAAAAATGTCGATTATTAGCAATTAACAAAACCTCTAAGCATTCAATTCAATCAAGTCAAGAAAATAATTTGACAAATTATCACCAACTAAATTCACATCCAATGCGTTGAACTATTACGAGTGTTTAGTTTAATTCATTGAAATTGAAACTAACTAGCATTCGGGTTGGTAGTAAAACACGTTTCTCAAAGAAAATGTTCTTCAACTATATCAAGTTTTGACAAAAAAAAAAAAAACTATATCAAGTTTGATTTTTGTTTGAATAAAAGAAAATTTTCAATTGAAACAGTAAAAGGGACATGTTCATTCGACTTGACTTTAACATCCTAAATTTAAAATTTGTGCGCATGCATAAAATAAGCAGGTTCAAATTACCGGCGACAATATGAAATCCAAAGGGAGACATGAAGTGAGGAGATAGGAAATAAAATAAGTCAAGAAATTAGCAGACCCATAATTCAGTAGTTTTGTCAATGAGTTGAGGACAGAAGAAAGGAAAATGTGGGTCGGATTGCTGACAAATGAAGAGGCATGACACGACTATGGATATCACTCATTTTGATTTCTAGTGAATCAAATTAGGCCGTGCTTCATTGATTAAGATTAAGTCTTAGAACATATCATGAAAATGTCTCGATTAATTATGACTATGAATCAAGCTGTTTTGTTGATTAGCTGTGGATTTTGGACACGGTTGTTAACTGGTTGATTAATTGACGTTGGCATCCATGCATGCATGCATCTTACTTAATCCGAAAGATATATTAGCCGTATTATTTTTGATCGAATGCTAGAAAGAATAACATTAATACCCAAATATTATTCTAAATCATGAGTATTTCGCATATCACTTTTAGGATTAAGTGGTTAATATCCTAATTAGTTTTAGTTTGTTTAAATTTTATGCCTCGGATAACTGGTACTTAAACTTTTTAATAGATGATGGTCAAACTCTTAAAATACACACATCAACTTTGTACTAGAGCTAATCGATCAGCTACACCTCAATTTTCCAGGGTATTATAAATAAGTTACTGCATATTTGATTATACTGTAAAGATTGGCCATATAGTGAAGTTCCAAACTATGAAAATGTGCAGTCAAAAATTCATTAAGGAACATAACAAGACGCTATTCAACACTACTCTATTATATTCACGATCAAAACGCATAAAACTATGCACGAGACTACTTGGAGGCATTCAAGGGAGTTGTCAAGTTTTGGGAGTTAGCAAAGTTAAATTTTTTATATATTATAGATTGTCGTCATCGCAAGCAACTTAATTCTTGTATTAATTATTTAATAAAAATAAAAAATAAAGAGCCATCATATTATACTGAGATAGCCGACATCTATTTTTTTTCTTTTTTTTCTTCAAAATTTATGTAAATAAAATAATTTAGCTACCTACAGGCTACATCAATAATAATAAGTACATAAAAAAGTTATTGTAATCAACTCATTTTTCAATTTTTACCCAAACTTAAAATACACGAAATTGACGAAACAGAAGCTGCCGACGCTTGTCAGCTTCGGTGATCATGGCCTTAAGCACAACCAGAGGTCCCGGGTTATATGAAACATGGTCGTTTTCTTCCATTTTCCTCAAATTTTGTCAACACGTGTCCTCTATAGCTATCTGGATGTGAGGTGCAAGGTAGGGATCAGTGGTGGTCCTCACCCCCGATAAAAAGCCTCTCTCTATCTGACAAAACTGACTCACTGGACCTGAAACGTGTGCGAGGTACGTGGGGACCGCGCGTCCCTCACCTCTCTTCCATTGGATGCTGCTCGCCTCCTCCGCTCTACTCCACTACACAAGAATACTGTTGAGCCTGTTTTACGGGACGCGCCTCGGTTTGCGTTTGGGGGCCACTCGCTTGGGATTTCGGGAAGGTACGGGACCCCGTTGTGACTTATTGAGCGACGTTACATCACCACATACGGGGATTTATGGAGCAAAAACACTGTTGAGTCTACTTATCCTAATCACGTAATTATTGGTCCTAATCCATGATTAGTAATTCTTATCCATACGAAAAGGAATCAATTACGAGCCACGAATGAAGTTGGAACCTTTCTATGATCAATTACGAGGAATACTTGTCATTCTATATGTTCTTAGTGGTAATATAAATATAATGTGTGATAAAGACAAGTCGATATGATTCTTCGTACGTATAATCTAATAAACAAACTTGCAAAGTTAAGTTATAGTAGATAAATTAACAAACTAAAGTAAATATTTATTGAAATGATATAAATAAATTCGAATATGTAACATCCGGAATAATGATTTTATAAATAACTAATATTGCCTTATAATTCATAATTAGCAGCTACTTTTTCGAACCTTGGGGGCGGCACTTTGTAATTGTTGGATTATCAAACGTGGCCAGATACTATGCTGCAATGGATGGTTGGAGCCTTTCATAGGCGTTGGGGGGGATTAGTCATTGGGTCTAGGAAGCCTTTGGAATACCCTCCTTAGGGGGTCTTTCCGATAGTAAGGAAGGCTGATTCAAAATAATAATAATAATAAAAATAAATGTACTCCAATCTCAAAACTTAGTTAAAAGAAATTTTGGTTGATGTATCTCTGACATTATGAAGGGCATTATACATGGTACTTAATTAAGTTGACTTAATAACCATTGAAATGTAGTAACTCACAATGCATTTTTATTTTGTAAGAATCATTTGCATCAAAAGCATTGTTTACATAACGTGGTGACTGAAATAAAAAGCAAAAAGTTGCTAATGTGTCTTTTTTGCTCAAGCATACGATGTTTCTTGATACGATGTTTCTCCATACTACATTACCGCATACGGGGATGTATGGAGCAAGAACCCTGTTGAGTCTACTAGAATATTGGTCCTAATCCATGATTATATATTCTAATCCATACTAAAAGGAATCATTTAAGAGCCATGATTGAAGTTGGAACCTTCATATAAGAATCAATTACAGGGGAATACTCTTCATTCTATATGTTCTAAGTAGTAATATAATGTGTGATCGAGACAAGTCGATGAGAACAACAATTTGTATGTATAATTAAATATGCAAACTTGCAAAGTCAGTTATAGTTGATAAATTAACAAATTATAGTAATTATTCAATAAAATAATAGAAATAAATTTGAATATGTGACATCCGTGATAACGACGTTAAAAAAACTAATCAGTTACAATTTGTAAGTAGTGGCAAGTAGCAACTCTATCAAATTTAAATTAGTTAATATGTAAAAATAAACGTATTCTATCTCAAAATTAAATTAAAGAAACTTTTGTCGATGTATCTCTGACATTATAAAAACATTATGCATGGTACTTCATTAAGTTGACTACACATTCAATCATTTTTATTTTGTAAGAATCATTAGCATCATCATCATTGTTTACATAGTTCAGTGACCCTTCTAACCACCAAGAGCGTAGCTACACAAGGCCTCCAGTATTCTAGTGGGCTATAACCCACTCTAAATTTTGGAAAACATTAATTTGTAGCTTAATTTTAGTTTAAAATATTATAAATTAAAAAGTAATTCACCATAAATTTCTACACTAGTCCGTTTGTTATTTCTTTTATTTTTTTGGTCAGCTATATGTTATTTCTTTTGAGAAGCAAGTTGATATTTTATGCATGAGTCTGATGTACCTCATCATGATGTGCTAAAGAATGTAAATACTCTTTAAGAGTTATGTTGCGGATTTTTTAAAACAAAAAGATCATAGAGATATTATATGATTGATCAGTTGATTCGTCTTGTTTTGACATTGCTGATTTCTTCAACAACTACAAAAAGCATTTTCAGCTATGAAATATACCAAAACAACATTGCGCAACAAGATAGATAATGACTTTTTGGCTAATAACATGATTGTCCACATTAAAAAATAGTTGTCTGAGAATTATGATACATATTCAAGAATTAAAGATTTCGCTTCTAATCAAGAGTCATGATACAATTTGAGTATGTATGTTCTTTTGTTATTGAATTTCTATCTAACATTATAATGTTGATTTTTTTTCTTTTCAGTTAACTATTTGATTATTTGATATGTGTTTAATGTATGATGTGGTTTAATTTAAGAAGAGAATTAATAAAACAGGTTACTTGTAAAACTTAAAAAAAAAAAATTTGTAATTTTTTATTTTTTAGCCCACCCCATTCTAAAATCCTAGCTCACCATTGATAACCTAGAAATGTCTTGAAACAAAAAGCAAGAAGCTTGTTCCATTAAATATATGATCGATGTTCATCCATACGTTATTGAATAATGTCTTTAACTCTTTAAGTTTAAATTTCATGTTCAAATGAAAAAAAAAAAAATATATATATATATATATATTTTAAAGAATAAATGAATAAGAACATTATCAACAGTAAGACTCACTAATTACCGCTTACTGTTAATTTTCTTTTCAATTAAGATCAACAGGAGGACTCTGGTTGGTGAGTTTAGTGTCGACACAAGTGAGTTGTCTAGTTTTAAAGTTCTTATTGGCTGGACGAGAGGTGAGATGTCAAGGATTCACTGCTCCTGCGCCTTTTGTCTTTGTCATACAGTTATAGTGCAAATTTAGAGTCAGTATATTGAGTTCCAGTGGGAAGTCTAGAGACCATTTCTGGATAAGAGATGTCGCCTAAAACTCGTTGTAAGCAGTTCATTATTAATGAAGTTCTTATTTGATAAAAAAAAAAAAGATCAACAGAATTTAAACCATGCATGGAGAAGAAGGGAAGTGCTTGGTTCAGTTGCTCACCGTCTCATGACTCTAATCAGACAGTTCGCTGTATATGTTCGTGCCTTCCGATCAGTCGCCGTTCGGTTACAGTGGCATGCAGCTTTTCTGCAATAACTAAAATGCCCATCTGACCTCAGTGGTGTTTCGTCTTCGTTATTACGGTGACTGTTGAATTGTAGTCTACGAGGTCAGTGAAGCAATGTCAGTGTCACAGGGTTGGCTTAGATTGGTAGGTGCAGAAACCCCAGCTAGCTAGCTACTTAATGAAGCTATTCTGAGATCCTAAACAATTGTAGTGATTAAAATGGACCCCTGGCCCTGCTGAAAACGACACTAGGATTGCTGCGTTAGATATTCGCAATCTAACGTCGAAATTTATCGATCTCCCCAAAATATAGCCACACTCCAAACCTACTGTTTGTTTCTTTGCCTACTTGATTATTATGCCTTGCTTTGGTTTCAAGAATGGGATCGTATTCTATTTGACTGCATTTTACTGGTCACTGTGTTTCAGTGATTGGTGTAATACTGTAATGGGCTGCCAATCATCCAACTGTCCAAGTAAATAAGAGGAAGATTGCTTTTTTGTTTGTTTCTTGTGATAAAATATTCTTCTAACATAAATTGATGGTTGAATAACATTAAATGTACTTTTTTGTTATTAAACTTTTTTTACTACAAATATTAAGAGCTGAGATCACCTAATAAGTGTTAAATCGTTTGTACTACTGATGCATAGAAGAATTTTTTGATTTTATTTTTACTATGTAGACTTGACCTAAAGAATGATTCAAGGGAAGAGCATATCTAAGTTCTAAGAGACCAGGATGCAACATGCTTTATTATTATTATTATTCTTATTATTTTTATGCAACATGTTTGTATGCTTTTAAGTTAAAATGGAGGTGGAATGTACAAAATCATCTCTGCCAATTAACCTCCCCCACTATATTTCATGTCATGGTAGATTAAAGGGTCTCACGAAATTAAAACATTAGTGAACCAAGTACTTCAAGCATTAGTAGGTCGCAGCACTTCACTAACATTCATAAATTGCAACTTGAAGATCTGACATCGAGTTATCATTTTTCCATACCTCGATAAATTAAATTAGAAACTGACGAATGTTCAATTAGTGTCTTAAAGTAAGTTTTACAATTCATTTAAATTGTTAATGACTAAATATTATTTTATTACATTAATGGTTACATATTTCCATGTATATACCATGGTCAGATGGTCTTTGCCATTATAAAAAAATAAAAATTAAAAAACCATGATTTGCAGATATTTGTACAATTTAAATTCTAAAATTCTATGAACAAAAGTCATAAATATACAAAATATCCTATTTTTCGAATCCACAACTATCCCTTACAAATATTTCCAAGGAATTAGGTTTTTTTTTAGAATCTTTCCAAGGAATTAGGTTAAAGGCAGATCACCTGAAGATTTTGTCCCCGCAATTGAAGGGTAAAACCATTATTACCGCAGTTGATATTTTAGGAAACCAAGATCTACAAGAAACCAAATATCCGCTGAGAACATTAAAACCTCATAATTCTGATGCTAAATTTGGGATAGGAAAGCAAAACCCCACATTACAAGGTGGGTCCAACTAACGGCCCGGATGTTCCAACTCTACGGCAGTCCGCCAGTCCACACACAATATCAAGTAGTCACGGCTCACATCCAGTAAAGAGCTTAAATTTTTTCAAAACTAGAGATTATTCAGAGCACCGCCGTGCACTTGCATCAACATCAATGAATGGTTAGATTGCATTAAATACACTTTTTGTTTATTAAAAATAAAGTTGATAATAAATATCAAGGGTTGAGAGTATTTTATAAGGGTTGGGTCACTTACACCGTCGGTGCATAAAATAATTTCTATTTCAAAACCAACAAAATTTTTGTCATTATACTGAACCAATTATTCAAGTAATACTTGAAAGTTATTCATTTTTTTTTGTCTACATCAATATTTGCCGATGTCTATCAATATTTCAGTCGACAAATTTCCGCCAATCTTAACATGCTCAATTGAAGTAAATCTCCTCATGGTGTTTACAAGTTAAATGTTGATGGCACAAGAAATGGTATTTATGAAAAGATTTGTGCTGGCGGTATTATAAGAAATTCTAAACGTGATATCGAAGAATTAGTCCTTAAGCCTAAAATTTTCTTTTTTTGATTACAAGGGCTAAAAGTTTTTAAAAATACCCTGACATTGTCAAACAAAAAATACTGAAATTTTCATGAAACTAATTGTATGATTGTATCCAACACAATAGAATACAGTGATGATGAGCTGGAGTGTAGTGACGGTGGTCCAAAGCCGTAATTACTCATATCTAGATATAAATTTGTATACGTAACAATAATAACACACACTCACTCCTTCCAACAGTCCAACAGAACTTTCTAAATATCGGTTACAGCTCACCCACTTTGGCTCTTGCTTCCCGCACAAGCGTGAAGGAGGAGTGCAGGGGCATTTTCGTCAAACCTCCCACGGACCCAACTTGGCTCCTCCCCATTAATAAATACAGCAGATTTAAAACAAAAGGAAAGGAAAAAACCATTCCCCAACGCTTTATTAAATTATTATTATTATTATCTTTTAAAATTGAAAATGGTTTTTGGAGGGTCTTGCCTTTTAAGTGACACCTAAGTCCGAATATTTCACTCTCTCTGGTCTCTACTACGCTCGGTCACTCGCAACCACAACCACCACCACCACCTCTCTCTAGCTTTCTCTCTCTCTCTCTCTCTCTCTCTCCTCTTCCAGAACCTGCAACTCCGTCGGTCAGTTTCTCTCTCCGATTACCAAAACGAGCCGGAGCAACTGATTCTGACTTCGGATCTCCATTCCGGATTGTCGGTGAGTGCTCCGACTCTGATACTCGCTATCCGAAGCTGCATTTGCTCCGGTAAGCCGATTTCGCTGTCATTTGGTCGTCGCCGACTTGTTTACTAGAAGATTCTGAAATTAGAGAATGAAAAAGAAAAAAAAATTCAAAAAGAAGAAATGCGGTTTTTGTGCTTTGAAAATTCGTTTGGTTTCTGTTTTCTGAAAGCAAACTCTGGATTTATTTGAGTTTTTTTCTTTATCGAATTGGAATTTTATTATTCTATCTTTTTCTGTCGGTGAGGTTTTGCTGCTAAAATTAGTGGATTCTTATTCCCTAGCTGTTCATCCTTGCTTTTGCTTCTGTGCTAATTTTTGCCAATTTGGCTAGCTATTTGAGGAAATAAACAGCTATAGGTTTTGTTGAGCTTTTCAGTGTCAGACTATTGCTTGTTGGTTAGCAGAATTTTGATGAAATTGGATCGAATGTGGCTCTAGAAATTTTCTTTTATGGATGTTTATTTAGTTTTTCGTTATTTAATGACTGGTGTACTGTACCGGCGGTTTTCAAATCTATAGGATCTCCAGAAAACAATAGCTCCGGGCGAGATCTCAATTGCATTAGTTGACATGTCGTTTTTTTTTATATGATTTGTATGTGTGATTATGATGGTACTATAATTTTCCTTGATTATGATATTAGTGGTCATTAAGTTCCTTGTAATTTGGTTTCCTAATCAGTGTTTTGTGTCAATAAAATTCCTTTGTTTTAGTGTTTTCTCTCAACTGATCATCTCATTGTGGATTTTTGCAGAGCTTTTAGAGTCTAAATATGGACCGACGGAGTTGGCCGTGGAAGAAAAAATCATCATCAGACAAAGCTGCAACCGAGAAGGCCTTAGCAGTAGCAGAGTCTGTGCCGACGCCTCAGGCAGAGAAAGTATGTTCAGTAAAATAATTGAATCCTGGTTCTCTATTCCCTTTTGATAAATGCTGCATTTGCGTTAATTTGATGGAATTATCTGTTATGTAGTATACGTGTTAGTGGGGAAAAGATTTTTTTAGCTAGATGTTTGGCATTATTTTTGTCATCGAGCTTTCTAGTTTGTTGTAACTTTGGTGCAGTATATGTAGTAATCTTGTTTCTGGTTTTCCTCTTGTTAAATCAGGATAACTACAAGAAACCAAATTATGTTCAACTTTCGGTGGAGCAATATTCGCATCTCACTGGTTTGGAGGATCAAGTGAAGAATTATGAGAGTCAAGTGAAGAATTATGAGAATCAAGTGAATGCATATGAGGATCAAGTGAAGACGTACGAGGACCAATTTCAGACATTGGAGGATCAAATTACAGATTTGAACGAACAGCTCTCCACAGCCCACTCAGAGATCAGTACCCAGGAGGGCCTCGTTAAACAGCATGCTAAAGTTGCCGAAGAAGCTGTGTCAGGTACGACTGTGATGTAATCCTACTACGTGGAAGAATATAAGGCTCTTGATCAAATGCTGATTGAAAGTTTCTTGACTTGAGACCTTTTAATTTAAGATACATTTTTTACGCAGGTTGGGAAAAGGCTGAAGCCGAAGCTCTTGCGTTAAAAACTCATTTAGAATCTGTGACACTTTTGAAGCTGACTGCTGAAGATCGGGCATCCCATTTAGATGGTGCTCTCAAAGAGTGCATGCGACAGATTAGAAATCTTAAGGAAGATCATGAACAGAAATTGCAAGAAGTTGTTTTCACCAAAACGAAGCAATGTGACAAAATCAAGCATGAGCTCGAAACAAGGATAGGTAATTTAGACCAAGAGCTCCTAAGGTCTGCTGCTGAAAATGCTGCTATTTCAAGGTCTTTACAAGAGCGGTCAAACATGCTATACAAGATCAATGAAGAAAAGTCACAAGCTGAGGCAGAAATTGAGCGTTTCAAGAGCAACATTGAATCTTGTGAAAGGGAAATAAACTCTCTGAAATATGAACTTCATATTGCTTCCAAGGAGCTGGAAATTCGTACAGAGGAAAAGAACATGAGCGTGAGGTCTGCAGATGCGGCCAACAAGCAGCATATGGAGGGTGTGAAAAAAATAACTAAGCTAGAAGCAGAGTGCCAAAGACTACGTGGTCTTGTGCGGAAGAAGTTGCCTGGTCCTGCTGCACTTGCCCAAATGAAGCTTGAGGTTGAGAGTTTAGGCCGAGATTATGGAGAAACTCGGTTGAAGAGATCTCCTGTTAAGGCTTCTAGTCCACATATGTCCCAGGTGACTGAGTTTTCCCTTGACAATGTACAGAAGTTTCAGAAGGAGAATGAATTTCTGACAGAACGGTTATTAGCAATGGAAGAAGAAACAAAAATGCTTAAAGAAGCTTTGTCAAAACGTAACAGCGAATTGCAGGTTTCTAGGAGTATTTGTGCGAAGACAGTCAGCAAGCTTCAAGCATTAGAAGCACAGCTTCAAATCAGTGGTCAACAGAAAGGTTCCCCAACATCTGTTGTTCACATCACCACTGAAGGTTCCTTGAGTCAGAATGAAAGCAATCCACCAAGTTTCACCTCCATGTCTGAAGATGGAAATGATGATGACAGAAGCTGTGCTGAGTCTTGGGGCACAACATTGAACTCTGATGTCTCACACATCAAGAAGGAGAAGAACAATGAAAAGTCGAGCAAAGCTGAAAATCAAAATCATTTGAATCTTATGGATGACTTTCTGGAGATGGAGAAGTTGGCTTGCTTGCCTAATGACTCAAATGGAGATCTCTCTGTTTCAGATAGTCCAAACAATAAGACATCTGAAATAGAGACCAATGACACATCAGGAGAAGTCACTGCCGCAAAAGATATACAATCTGAGCAGCAGCATGATTCAAGTCCACTGGCAAAGCATCAAGCATCTTCCAATGGGAACCTGACAGTGCTCAGTCCTGGAGCTAATGAAAACAAGCTGCCTCTGGTGAAGCTCCGATCAAGAATCTCGGTGCTGTTAGAGTTATTATCCAAGGACACTGATTTTGGTAAAGTTATTGAGGATATCAAGCATGTGGTTCAGGAAGCACAAGATACTCTGTACCCTCACACTGTAAACTGTGTTTCTGAAGAAATTCACAGCTCTGATGCCATATGTGATAGGCAGGCACACCCTGAGGGCTCTGTTCTAACTACAGAAAAGGAAATCACAGCCAAAGAGACCATGACTGCAATAACTGAAGAACTGGCATCTGCCATATCCTTGATCCATGACTTTGTGCTGCTCTTAGGAAAAAAAATGGTGGGAGTGCATGACACATTTCCTGATGGCAATGAATTAAGTCAGAAGATTGAAGAATTTTCTGGCACATATAGTAAAGTTATTCATGGGAACTTGAGTTTGGTTGATTTGGTTCTTGACCTTTCTCATGTGTTAGCAAATGCCAGTGAACTCAAGTTTAATGTTATAGGTTTCCAGGGTGTTGAAGCAGGAAGGAATAGTCCTGATTGTATTGACAAGGTAGCCTTACCAGAGAATAAGGTAGTTGAGAAGGATTCATCAGAAAGATATCAAAATCATTGTGCCGACATTTCTAATCATTCTAACCCTGAAGTTCCTGATGATGGAAATCTAGTCTCCAGCTTTGGGTCAAATGCCACCCCATGCAAAATCTCAGTGGAGGAGTTTGAGCAATTGAAATCAGAGAAAGATAACCTGTCTATAGATTTGGCAAGATGCGCGGAAAATCTGGAGATGACTACGTCCAAGTTACAGGAAACCGAGCAGCTTCTTGCAGAAGCTAAAACACAATTTGCTTCTGCTCAAAATTCAAACAGCTTAAATGAGACGCAGCTGAAATGTATGGCAGAATCATACAGGTCACTGGAATCACGAGCCCATGAGTTAGAAACTGAACTGAAGCTACTACAAGTCAGAACTGAAACTCTGGAAACGGAGCTGCAAGAAGAACAGAGGAATCATCAAGATGCTTTGGCTAGATGCACAGAACTTCAAGAAGAGTTGAAAAGGTTAGTTGCATTTTTTGTTTAATAAGGTGGCATCTGCCATATGTCCTCTTGAAACTGATGAATCAGTCTAACATGCTATTGCCTTGCCTCTCGCATCAAAATTAGTAGTTTCAGGAATATTTTAGTTATTTCGTGGACTTTGCATGAAACTGTTTCTTGAAAGCGACTGAAAAACATGCTATTGCATTACCTCTAACTTCTGCATCTCTCAATAATATTTCAGGCAGGAGACCTTAGCAGCCGAGACAGCAGCCGAGACGGAATTCAAGACCAAACAGGTTAGGCTACATTCACTTTGTCTAACATCCCATATTTTGAATAGGAAAATAAAAATAATAAGTCTTCCACCAAGGAATTAAAGGTTCCTTGTGACTTCAACTAGATGTTGTGTTCAAAGTTCAAATGAACATATCTTTATTCCTAACTCCCAACTACTTTAAGTAAGCTGCGATGATCTACCCTGACGTACTCCTAATAGTTGAACGTTTCTTGTGTCATCCCAGGACATGGAATTGGCGGATGCAGCAGAGAAGCTTGCCGAGTGTCAAGAAACCATATTTCTTCTCGGCAAGCAGTTGAAATCTTTGCATCCTCAACCAGAGACCATGGGATCTCCATACAGTGAGAGGAGTCAAAAGTTTGAAGGGTTCACTGAGGATGAACCCACCACTACCAAAGCCATGAATTTGCATGACTCGGATCAAGCTGAGATTGAAGGTGCTGCTTCTCCCAATGTTCTTAGAGCGGGTGGCGAGTCACCCATCTATCTGTACAATGCCCCATGCAGCCCATCTGATACAGATGGGAACAATCTCTTGAAATCTCCTGGCAATGCCAAAACCTCAAAACACAGGCCCACAAAGTCGAGTTCCTCATCTGGCGGCTCTTCTAACCCAACACCGGAGAAACATCCACGCGGATTCAGCAGGTTTTTCTCCTCCAAAGGAAAGAATGGTTACTAGGCTTGCAGCTCGAGAGCCTGGATCAATGTGAAAGACTGGTGAAAGTAATAATTAGAAGAAGCACCAAAGATGGAGACCTCCTTCATTCGTGTTATAGACATCATTTCTGGGAATTCCCAGGTGTGAAGAAGCTTTAATATGAGGGGGATGGATACTTGTGGAGAAGGTTAGGTGGTAATTTTGTAACTAGTGGCTGTATATGATATCCATATCTGTTAATTTGTTATTCTCTTCTGTATTTTGTTCAATTGAGAACGATGGCATAGTTTATGAAGTGTTTCGAAACAGCTTGAATACAATGTGTGTCACCGTTTTTTTATAAATGAACGTTTCCTTCTTCTCGGCAGGTTGTCTCCCGGTTATATATATTGAACCTCAGTTGTGATGGGCCTCAGTTGTGATGGGTCTTCATGTATATGAGGGAAGCCCAAGCTCACGTCATCTTTTTATTTTTTTATTTTTTAAATTCAAGACAGGTGTTTGGGAATTTGGGCGCGATGCAATTGCAACATCCCAATTCATGGGCCTTTCGATACAATCATATAGAAAGCTTCAAGGGCATCATATTCTAGGAGTCCAAACTATGTGATTGAATAAATCCTCCCTATCTATTGCAGGTCGAGGACTCCTCCTTCCTCTTCTTCAAACTCAAACTTCGATTCGTATCGTTCATATAAAAATCTCTGATTAACGATAGAACAAGACCCATTTTACATCATATCTAGGGTATTCCTTGGTTCGGGCTGAATAAGCAATGTCACTTGATCATTATTGGTTTTGCTCAGTTTGTACTATGTGAAAGAGGTGATTTTATTTTAAATTATTATTATAATTTATAACAAACAACTAAATCCGTGAGTCTAGCTTCGGTTGTGACTTGGATAAAATAGGATTATGCCTGCTAGACCCTTTGGGTGTCATATTTTAGCCGTGTTTACCGTATCTCTGGCCCCCAATGTTACTGGACTGAAGTATTTTGTTATGTTCCACCACTTTTATGCAGGAAGTAAAAGTGTTCTACATGAGCTCCGGATGCCCTTCCTCATCTTAGAATGTTTCAAAATTCTCTGCGAAATTGGAGGCTAATGCCATTAGAACAAATAATACTCGGCTCTTCCTTTAGCCTCCGACTACATAACTGTTTTATGGGCTGGGCTTTAGTTTGTCTAATCACCTGTGTAAGCCCATGTTTTGTATGGCCGAACTGCCTTATTTTATGTTTGGTTATGGAACTTCCATGAAAATGGCTCTTCGATTTGCAGTACTATATATATATATACA
Organism: Rosa chinensis; assembly: GCF_002994745.2. Classification (NCBI taxonomy): domain Eukaryota; kingdom Viridiplantae; phylum Streptophyta; class Magnoliopsida; order Rosales; family Rosaceae; genus Rosa; species Rosa chinensis. Next base: position 62,668,585 of record NC_037093.1, read on the forward strand.
CACACAGTACAATACTACTCGCAGGTCTGAATTAGATATTAGCTTAATTAGCTCAAACAAGCAGATTAGACTCCTACTAGCTACCTATCTCAGCACTCAGATTCTTTCATGATTAATCTCCACTCTGGTTTCGTACGTGTTGACTCTTCAAGAAATTAACATGTACGTCGGATTGAACAATTAGCTGCAAGAAGAAAAATTTGAGGTTTAAGATGGATGGATAATATATAGAAACGTGAATGTTTGGCAGGAACGCAGAAAATGAAGTTGAAATTGTGGATGGATCGAATCGATGATATTATCCAACATGCCTGCCCTACTGCTTCGCCCACCTCCCAACATAGATGGCTCTCCTTGTCCAGCACCCACTGCGTCTATCAACCTCTCTCTGGATCGATCTGACTCTTCCAATGGAAAACAATTAATCGAAATGTGTTCATGTGAAGTCAATGACAGATATAAAGAGATCGACCGGCCACGTATTGATCACACAAGGTGCAAGCTAAAATCGATCAATCATTATCATGAATACTATTAGCCATGCACATTTATGATCGTGTACGTACTTGTTCAGTTCTGCCTTATCATGTTGGGAGGAAGAGCATCTTCTTCATGTCAACTCCATTCAGCTTTGGACTCTGAGGGAAAATATCAGTAAATTAAAGAAAAAGATTTAAACAAAGAAAATATGTTTCTAGTAGACTTTGCTAGTGGAGTGGACCTTTCTTTAATTATCATTGTCTCCTTTTTTCTTTCCTTTCAGAAGTGAAAAACATCTGAATCTGGGAAAAATGAGTACTGGAGTAAAATCTTTTACCTTTCAATGTCTTCACGCGAAAGATATCGCCTTTTCGAAGGCATGAAATTTATTTTTTAGCAAAAAAGTTCCTTGTCAATTCCAATCCATAATTGAATTATTAATCCCCTGATTAAAGAAAGTTTCTTTTTCCATTTGTTCAATCAATTATGAATTATGCTATGCATTAGCATGCTTGCTGGCTTCTGATGATGATCGATGCAATGCGTAATAATGCGACTTGATAACTACTTTGATTTGATCATGCTCACATGGATCATAATGGAGTATTAGACCGAAGCTAGGAATATTAATTTTGGCTATAATCTAGTTCAAAAGAGTACATGAAGACATGCATAATGCAAAAATCTAAAGACTAGCTAATAATAGAAACGGATAGATTATCACCATCAAATAGCCAATTGGAACTTGGAATGGATCTAGTATGGTCGGTTCTGGTTGCAGATAAGGACTGGTTCATATTGCTCAACAGTGGACCTTGTGAACTACTTGGGTTAGAGAAAGATTCAGTTCTCATGCAGATTATGTAACTGGCCGCAAATTTTTACTCTTAATTTATTTCTAATCCTACTCTTTCCCAGATCATCCTCTCCTATTGCACATGTGAACTTTGTCGGCTTTTCAACACAAGGTTAGGGTCTCGATTAAGCTAGCTAGCCAATAAACTTCTCTTAATTTGGCTTTAGTACCGAATGATTAATTAAATCCGCAATCTATGGCTACCATGTTTTGCTAATGATCAGAGAAATTACTTGTTAGAGTAAAATTCACATCTTGATAAGGTCAGAAAGTCATGCATGTACTGCTGCTTGCTGACTCCTCCTCTTAAGCTGAAGAATATAGAACAAGCTAGGTCCGGATTCGTGGTTGAGATTAGTAGAATTAAAGGTAGCTTCTTAACTAATTAATTAAAAGTAGTTATGATACTATATGATAAAATTCATGTATGATTGGAATTGGATACAGCAGAAAACTTTGTGGATTCAGTGAATTAAGTCTATTCTTAATTCTTATGTTGGCTCAACTTGTTCATGCTTTCCTAGTAAACCTACTTCTCAGAAGAGTAGTCAGAGTCAGTCCTATTCCACTAGCCCAAGTAGCCATGTTCTTCACTGCTTAACATTGGAAGTTCTGCTGATTGAACAGTATGTATATATAATAATTAGAGCTCCCTCCAGGTCAAAGATTTAAGAAGATCTTAGTTGGGGCCTGCGTTATATATCAGAGATTATGAAATTCAAATCCTTCCGGGACTTCTAGGCTTTGACCTTTTGTATTTTGTGTTTGAATAGTTTACTCTTTTTAAGACTGGTTATAGCCAAACCATGAGAATGATAATGTTCATAGAATATGTGTTTCCGTTCTCTAGTTGAGTTTTGTTGAACTTGAGATATGAATTGAGATAGCTCATTACTAATTAGTTAATGTATTTGCGACTCTTATTTTGTATATATTTTTGTATTTCAAAAATGAAATTTAGTTAATGTATTTGCGACTCTTATTTTGTATATATTTTTGTATTTCAAAAATGAAATTCCAACACCAAACCTCATTTAACATTAATGAACTGGACTAATAAAACGGCTATAAAATATGAAAAATTAAAACGAGGGTTGTTGGATAATTTACTCATTGCTTTGACTTTGTAGCCTAACCTAGCACTAGACCAGTTTTTGGATTTCCTGTACTTTCTATGTGGAGATGGAATCTTATCAATAGTATATTCCATTACCATCATCGGTCATCCTTCATCCATCTTTCTCGCATCAGAACTTATTTACCATATGAGAAGTAATGGACAATGGATTCCTGGAAGATAAAATGAGTGACCCTCAGCTTTGAAGGAACTAAATTACCAACCATTCCCCTTCTCTTTAGTGAGATTTCTAAATATGGAGTGAAATAGTGAGTGACTTCATTTCTAGCATGAACTCGGTAAACCTTTGTATGAATGACTATGACGTGTTTATATTTTTATTTTGCGTAAAATACTGTCTTTTACTTCCCGTAAAATACTATCTTTTACTTCATTTTTTGCTCTGCAAAAGCCAAAAATGAAAAGGATCAAAGAAACGTCTGATTTTTTAAGATATTACAACAAAAAAGCAAACTTTTAATATCCAACAACTAGCAACATTCAGTTAGTTCAAGGGCACAAAAACTATATACTATCCATGTAAAAACATACCAAGCATCTTTATAATTCTGGTCCTAGCACTAGGCAATGATAAGAAATCAGTATTTATTTGAGACTGACTTGTGGGTCTCAACTCTCAAACCATGAACCATCCAATTGGTGGGTCAGCAATTTAGGGTGCTATAATACAACTTACTTTTTGGACCAATATACAGCATGCTGATTGACCAGGGGGTAGTGTTCAGTAATTTGAAGACCCCATTGAATCTAAAACAGTGGAAGTAATTTATACCAAGAGCAAGAGTACTAATGCTTATTGAAATTTGTATAAATTAAGCTCCCAAAAGTGGCTTTTCTGGATGGTGCTTGTTGCAAAAGTACTGCAAAATTAGTATGTGGCTTTGGCTGCTTTGGAAAAAGGAAGTAATTTTCTTAAAAAATGAAGAAGAAAACAAGAGAATGATATATTTCTTTTATCACCGTTAACATTGTGCAATTGTTAGTAGATTTTTGGAATAGTCGCAGCATTAAAATTTCAAAAATATGAATCGCTAGATTAATTTGTAATAATATATGGCAAGCACAACACATATAGTGAATAGACCAACGACTCCCGTACTCAAGTACTCTACAAAGTACTACAGAACATTACCCTAGAAGAAATGTATCTTCTGCAACCATAGAATCAAGACTAAAACATAAGTAGATCTGCTTCATTACAGAGGAGGAATTGCTCGCTCATCAGAATATTCCGTATACAACAGCTGTCCCGTCCGTTAAAGAATCTCTGTTGGTATACAACAGTTTTAACCGTTAAACTGTTTGAGGAGTTATAATAATACCTTAACCAGAGAGTCAGAGATTACCAGAAAATTATATATATATAGATTGAATATATACACAGGCACACCAGACAAAACCCAGAAAACAAGAAGAAAGTTAGAGAGCAGAGAAAAAAAAAGTGTGACACTGATAATAATAATTTTAAGACAAGCTCAGATATATTATAAATATGATATTAGTTTCTTCCACAGGGTTACATTGGTACTACAAATCCCCACAACCACCACCGTGAGATGAAAATTCCTCAAACTTTGATATAAGATATACATTTCCAAACCCAGATAGCAATAGAATCATGGTATCCATCTGGGTTTTTGAATTTGTTCTCTGGTCAGAGTCAATTTTTGAATTCGCAAAGAGAAAATCTGAAAAAAGAAACAGAGAAGCAAGTAAAGCAGCTTCATCTTGTTCTTGAGCTATTTTCTCACAAAAAGGGTAGTAGATCAATCATGAAAAGCCTTCCTAAGCGCTGAGCATGGACGTTAGCGACTGAAAAACTTCTTCCTCGCAAGGAATGGTAAGGCCCATGTCGTGATCGAACCCGAACTCCTCCTCGGCTTGGTGAAGCAGGCTCTGGAACTCAGGTCGGGTCAGGAAAGAGATGGGTACTATGTACCTGCTTCTGTTTTCCCCAACATAAACCACAAAATGTCCCTTTGGCACGTCCAAAGGGTGCCCCTGTTCGTCATACTGCTGCTTCTTCCCCAAGCTGGAGCACCTCTTCAAAATCTGCTTCAGCACTGCAGTTTGCGTAAGCCGGTTGGCTTTTCTGATCGCCATTCCTCTCTAAGATTTGTGGGTGGGTTGAGAACTAAAAGCTATAGAGAAATGAAGAGGCTGTGAAGTGAAAAATGAGGAGGTTAATTCTGTGGGAGGATTGAGGGGGGTTTGATGAGGTATATAAGGAGGGTGAGGAACAGAGTCATGTGGGGTTGTGGGGACAAAACGACAGGCGTAGGGTGTGTTTTGAGGTCTGAAACAAGTGAGAGGAGGAGCCACAGCCTTGGGGTTTACATCCGCTTGTTCCACTCATAAAAGACAACTTGGTCCCTCTCTCTGCACTTCGTCATGTTTCAAACCCTAAATTTTTTTATTCTCAAAAAAAAAAAAAAAAATACCTTAAATTTTTTTTTTTCATCAATTTTCAAGTAAGGGCTTTTGGTCTTCATGGTTATTGTACACTATGAACCTTGGATATTGAGAAACATCCCACCACTTTCCTACTATGCTTACGTAGTACTTTAGCTTCCTCCATTCAAATTTTCCCCAACAGGGTATAAAGGATTTAGTGAAATTTTTCAAGAAAATTGGTTGCAGTGGAATTTCCTGTCCATTGTTTACAAGAAATGAATGTAATATTTTTTTCGGTTTAGCCAACATTGTAAAGGCTTTGTTTTCATTCATGAGATCTTTTTGGCGGTACATATCACGTACAAGGATAAGTTATGTGTATATTTTTCCTTCAATTTCAACTACAAACACACATATTTTTTTTGTTCTTATGTTATATCCGATCAGTGAGATTTTACACTTATCTTATATGAAATCTGACACTAAACATATGGAAATAACTATAATATTTATTTTCAAAGGTAAAAAAAAAATAAAAATAAAAAACTAAGTTGGACGATAAGGTAATTAACCCAATTTCTGACTTTGTGACTGGCAGTTTAATTTTTGACTATAAAAGAGGGCTGAATTTAATTTTGACTGCCTGCTCTATATTGCAATGACTTTTGGCAGTTTACTACTTTACTAGCTAGGAGGCTATTGTCTAGCAACAGCTTTTTTCATATGCACTGTTGAACAACTTGAACTCAACTCAACTGGTCTGTTTGGAGCTCTTCAAAAAAAAAAAAAAACTGGTCTGCTTGGAGTACTATAAAAATTGGAGTAGAAAGGTAAGATGCAGATTTTGGTTTGTCTCCTCTTTTTGGGTTGTTTGACACATTCTTCCATCTCTTTGTTTCATAATTGAGGCGTTTTTATTCTCAAAAAAAAATAATTGAGGCGTTTTTGGCTTTGGAATCCCCCAAAACCAGAAGAAGACTAGACTAGACTACTTATAGCTTTACTTTTTCCACATTTCGCAATAAGAAAATCCTCAACATCTTTATATATAATCCATCCACATTATATATCCGGACTATTGATTTAGGGAAAGTGCTTAATTAGCTGCTAAATTGTAGTTGTGTTAGATACCGAACATTTTTGTATGCACTAGTAGTGCAAGTGATACTGAACCTATTATGTGATATCAGTTTTGATATTTATAGTCAACATTTTTTTAATAACAAAAAAATACATTTGATATTATCTAGTCGTATATTTATACTGGTGCAAGTGCATATCGGTGTTTTGAATGTCTTCTCGTTATATATTTTACTGTCTTAATTTGGCGGTCAATAAACAGTAAAATTAGTAACTACGTAAAATTAGACATTTGCAAGGTATTAAAACTCAATATTAATAAAGATGCAGTCGATGTAAAAATACAAAACTATGAAAAATTATTAACTAAACTCTGCATTATAATTATACTACTTTTTCGCATATGCACATGGCATTATCATCCTATGTAAAAATCACATGCGCCCACTTTTCCCCCGTGACATTACTTACCGGCTATTCCAACAAATTCAATATTTTGAACAATGATATTGAGGTTGGGCCAGGGGTAAGCTTAATAAACATAGCTACCCACTCCTTAAAATTATCTTATAGAAACATAGACCAGATATGTAGTCTTAGAGCTACGTACCGAGCTAGCTAGAAATGTGGTAATTGTTCCGGATCGGAGTAGTTTCGTTGGTAAGCATCCGGTGTTTTTAGCTAACAGAATTAATAGGATCGAAAAGGACGGTGTCTTTTTCTTTAAGATATCTCATGGATATTAGTTGCTGGATCTATTAATTCTTCCTTGGAAATGATATATGCATGTGTTGAAGTGGTCCTTGTGCTGGTACGAACTCGTTGCAGCTGTACGTACAGAGTGATCGAATAGGGAGGAGCATAGTCTTAATCACAAATAAATTCAAAAATTGAATGAAAGCCCCGGCCACCACCGCTAGCCTGGCATGGCTCTATCTATTATATACGAGCCCCCCATGTTCTGAGGCCAAGAAAACAAACGCTGTCGAGTGTGGACGTGCTTCTTCTTCTAAATATTTATCTCTACCAGAAGTCCAGATCGAACAACATCAATGCCCTATTTTCGCTTCTTCGTTCATTCACACCTACATTAATTCATTAATGCACGCTCGGGAAACATACGGCGCGCTCTGTCCGGCAAACACGATCGACCTCTCGGAACATACATGCATATTGGTTCGAGTTCGACCATGGAGCGGCATCGCGTGCGGCCGTGCGGGTGAACATGTATGGCCATAATAGTCGAATTATGATGTTCTTATGTTACCCTGTACTTAACACACAACACGCAGTTGATTGGATTTGCTTTTGGATTTTGAGCCATATATATTTTGCTACAAACCGCCTTCATATTATCTGTCGAAGACTAGAAAGACTCCAAAGTTTAGGCAGCTTAGCTGGTCCTTTTGGTGTTGATCCATCTGAATCAAGATGCTAACATTGCCGTGTTAGGGCCGGGAGAAGCTAGCTCAAGCTGGCCGGTGAGAAAATAAATTCAAGGCTATGGAGTATTGGTCAGTACAGCTTTATTTAACTGGGGCCAAATGATTACAGCTAGTCTTCAAAAGACTGTAAGGTACGGGGTACACCCATGTTCTACGATTCAAAATAAAGCTAAGGTTTACTGTTCTTAGCTTCTTCCTCTTCGAATTTGACCCGACTTCTGCACATGGCTTTGCCCCCATGAATTCAAATTCAGGACCTCTTTTTCTGTAATGGCAGCACTGCACGCTTTCGACCTCTTTGAGTAAACTGGTACAGACATAACCCCAAGTACGTAAAGATCAAATTTATGTACGTAAGAGTTAGTGGAGATCATGAGAAATGAGATGGTGGTCGGTGCAGTGGAGTATGCCTCTTATGGGTGTGATAGAAAAAGTTTGAGAAAATCGAGCATAATCAAGCTTTTGCTGTTTTGCTCTCTTTTTACAAATTTGTTGAGGCATTTCATTCAATACATGGTTTCTCTCTTTGTATAACGTGAGCTTCATCCAGAGCATAGTGTGTGTCAACAAGCTAGAAAGTTGGGCATAGGCATGCCGTAGGCACACGTGCTATAACGTTCTCTTAGTTGAGACGTTTTCTTAAAGACTTTATCATTTTTTCTTGAATATTTTGTCAATCATTAAATAACTTGGCTTAAAATATCCAATCATCATATTTGCCTTAACTTTATCTTAGCTGTGACATTTCATTAAATACATAAGCTTTAGAGCTAATTACTGATTACTACCCTATGGTTTAGATCAAAAATTAATTCAGTCTCTAAACTTCTAATTTCATCAAAAATACCCATGTATTTTTAATTTTAATCTAATAGGTCCAAGCATTAATCTTCCCTCAAGTGAGTCCGTTAACTTGCTGCCGTGATTCATGTGGGGCCATTTTTTGTTGGATTATTTGTTGAAAAACATTTTATATGATAGATTTCTAAAAGTGAGACTCACTCCTAAGCTGACTATACATGCTACCTCAACACGACATCATAAAATATAGGCCCTATATAAGCCACGACATCAAGTTAGCGAACTCACTTAACAGAAGACTAACTGATTGGACTTATTAGGTCAAAATTAAGAATGTAGAGATATTTTTGATGAAATTAGAAATTCAGGAACCGAATTAATTTTGAACCTAAACTACAGGGTTTTAATAAGTCTTTAGCCCTAAGCTTTATTTCCGTCTTAGAGAAAAAGTATCATTTCACTAACACATTCCTCATTTCCTTTGAAAGTAAAATTCTGTATCATTGCTTAATGGAAGACAAAAGCAGTAACTAGCTAGGGTTCATATACCCATTAATTGACCCCATGGCAGCTCCGCCATCCTAACTGCAACTTTAATTGAGGGCCTTGCCTAAGATGACCTATGAATCTATATATGGTCAAGAACTTCGTTGATGCAGATTGAATGGAAAACGATCTATCACAAAAAGTGAGTTATTATGCTCCAGACTAGTCCCAAGAAAATTGACTTTCAATCGGTGCCAGTAGCTTGCCATCTATTTCCCTTGAACACGAATAATCACACATAACTGAAAATAAAAAGAATAATCACACATCAATTAGCATCTACAAAAGTCATAACAACCCTAAACTTCAAAACGGACCCATCACAGCTAAGCTCGGAAGGTCGAGAAGCAAAGGACGACCATTGATGTACCTGAACCATATGAAGGCGCACATGTACTGTATTTCTCATGGGGGGAAATTCTCCGGAGCTCAAATCAGTCTGAAACATAAGCGACCCACCACAACAACAGGGACAACATTGTTCTATTTTCAGGGGGTCCAAGCCAGGTTGGAGAATTATTTGGAGGCTCAATATATGGGAGCAATGAAATATAATGAAGAACCTTATTTTTTTAGGGAGCATGATTATGAAGTTGGGCAAAGTTTCATGGCCTAGCTAGGTAGATTTCAATGGGGACTACCCGTTTAAGTTGGGGTTTAAATAGATGTGTCAACCACTTTTTGATTGAGGCAGGAAAGAAACAAAGGAAAAAGGAAAATATTTAAACGCTTTTACAGTGGGATAATAGCTTCGGGTACACCAATAATGTACAAAATGGGAGTTTGTGATATGGTTTCTAGATCTGAAAACTGCGTAGGTAATGTTATCAACATGAACATGTGATAGGATTAACATGTTTTTGGAAAAATATGCTACTTTTGTATCTTTGTTTCTCTTGTAATATAACAAATATTTCCAGTGTTCAATAATATCTCACGGTGGGAATATATAATGTCTACTCACCTTGCACCAGAGTAATTCTGAGGACTTTTCAGTGAAACAATAGCCATCCAATATTTGTTCATGTTGATGAAATTTTATATTAACTTGGGCAAATAAAAGTGAAACAAGTAATTAAGCAACCGCCTTGTTTTCTAATTCCGAGTCCATAAAGAAATTCAATTTGGTCTAATCCGTTTTGGAAGAATATTAAGGGCGTGTTTTTGGAAAGATTTAATCTTTTGGGCCCTTCATTGATTCCTTTAAGAGCCCAAAATCCCTACCATTTCTTTCATTCCTTTCAAGTCATCCTGTTCATATAATCTCATAATCAGACCCCAAAAAAAAAAAACATGTAAAAAAATTGGATGACCAAAAATTACAAGCATCAGCAGATACAATGCGGTTACCGGAATGAAAAACAGAGACCCTTGTGCTGGATCGGTTAAAATTTGCCTAGTGACTAAGCTTTTCCCTGCTAGACCTCAATGACCTTAACCGAAGAGAATGCTCTGCAACTCATCATATACATCTAAGTAGATAAAACAGCTTGGTGCTGCGATGACTCTTCTGTTTGCAAGCTCTCGTAGTAGTTCACTAGAACCTTCCATCCTCCGGGACACATAAAACCATCAGGAGGGTTTTCGCCGGTCTTTGCATAAGTCCGCATCTGAAACACCAAGTGAGGTGTGAAACTATAGTAACAGGAAATGCGTAACCAATATGGTCGATTACTTATCAACCTATAGCAATTTCAATGAAGCAGGATACACTACTGACATTGAATTGAAATTCAGTTCCTACCTTGGTCCCAGAGATGAAGAGGAAATCTTTTGCACGTGAAGGATCAAAAAATGCCATCTTCTTCTCCACAGTGTCATAAGCAGCCACCTGCCATTTATAAGTAAATCAAAGATTAATCAGCATGCAGAGCGGAGGATATTACAGTATCTGATATCAATTGTTGATTCCAGCAACCACTACTAAAAGTACTAAGTCATATTGGAAAAGATACAACAGTCTCAAGGGTCAAATCTACTTAACATGTAACTAAGTCTTGCAAGACAAACAACCAAAGTAAGAATTCATCAAATGTGAGTAAGTAGAACTGTAGAAGTCTGATGTAACGCAATCATAGAAATTGCAGCAGAGATTAGAAATTGTGACAATTTCACCTACCCTGAATGGCAAAATATTGAGCTTCTCAAGGCCAGGTGCCATGCTCAACACCTTTTTCCCATGATCAGGGTCATACAAGTCTCTCTTCTCTGTTGGGTGTCCCATACCAGCAGGATCACGCCCCACAATGTAAAAATTTGCGCCTGCATTTATCCGTGCTTTTGCATGCCATTGTACCTCAGTTGGACCTGCATAGTGCATAGGTGATGGGAATATGCCCACAATGGTAGTTTCAGGGTCGAGAACTCCATCCTCTAGTACCTGAGCAGAAGCAAAACATTTAGTAACAAACACCCAAGTTGGAGTTTGGACATCTACAGCTGCAATGATTTCAACAAAAATATGGTTACTTGAGAGCAGAGGTGAAACAACGTAAACAGATACTTTGTAGGGTACAGAAAAAAGACAGTTATATTCTATACTGATAGCTTGGCAGGTCATTTTGCTATTATAGCTTGGTCACCTTAGATCAAACTCACAAGTTATTAAATGACATATATGTCACTGACCTTGCTATGCTGCTCCATCCGAACATCCAAGGGCACATCATCCGGCTTTGTGAAACCTCCTAAAGGATGAAGCAATAGAATTGGATTCTTGTAACCCATTTCCAAGAGTCGCCGGCGTGTATCATTCATCAACAGAGCATGACCATTATGTACAGGATTTCTCAACTGAAACGCAAAAACTGCGTCCGCCTGGCGCTTATCAAATTCGTTTCGGAGTTGTTGAGGAGAGAGTCTGTAGTTATCGAGCCCATCATTGTATTTGATACGCTCTAGTACTTCTAAATCTCCGCCAATAAGCCAGTTTCCAGCTGGAGTGATGGCCTCTTCAACGTACGGCAATCCTGGTGCAGTTGACCCCCAAGTCCTCGCAATCCTTTCTTCTTTGTTATGCTTGTATATCTCAATGCTGCCACAAATAAGAAAAGCTCAAAGGTGAAGAAAATAATAAAGCTGATGAGCTTTTACGCCAAATGAAAATCTGGTTCCCATGAACGTGTAGAGTTTAGTCTTTAGAAGTACAGATACACAGTCAACCAAAGATTCAACACAGACTAGCATGAGCATTGCACATTATGTGCGAGTCATGAAGTCGACAATCCGAAACTGAACATGATTAGTTCTGTTGCATAATATAAAATACAAGTAGAATTTCCACTGCGCTAATACATGTTATGAAATAAAATAAACCAGTTGACTTTCTATATAAAATCAGAATCCAAGTCTATATCTTCCATTCTGCTAAACTAACAGTAACTGTGACAGTAATGAGTGATTACAAAATCATCTTTAAAAAATAAAAAGCATATAATAAATTTAATCCAAACACTATAAATTTCCATGTGCAGGTTTTCAGAAGTAGCACTGGGATTTCATTCGAATCAAGTGTAATATAGGAATCAAACATTTCAAACAGTGATTAAACTACATTATCGAGTTTTTATCATTGACTGACCTCCTTAATATCCCAATCAAATCTCCATTAGGTCCAACCAACCCCACATTCGGCGACGTCCCGATTCTCTCCTTGGTCTCGTCGTCAATGGCCAACACAATGGGAAGCGACATGTTGACCACAGACCCGTCCTTGACTCTCAACGAATTGAAGTGCAAGCTCTGCAAGTACTGGTCCTCCCTCATGAACCCTCTTAAAGGGCTAGCCCATCCCTCGCTGATCACATGCACCCACTCCAGATCAATCTTGGTCAGGCTCAACTTCGGCAGCGACTCGGCCTCGAGGGCCTTGCTCCCGCGCTCGCTTTCCGGCACCACGAGATCGACCAAGGACCCGCCGTCCGGCTCGATCAGCGAGCTCTTGATGGTGGATCGAGCCGGCTCATGCATTGTTGTGGGTTTCTGTTTATACACGAGGCACAATAATGCGTCAGAATGGTAAATGGGTTTGGTGGTTCTTAACCTGGGGAGGGTTGGTCTTTTGATTGCGGTGATGTTGAGGTGGGAGGTGGTAACGTGAAGCTTAATAGTCAGAGACATGGTTTTGGGGAGTTGGGTTTTTGCTGGAAGTGGGTTCGGGAGATCCGGTTAATCTGGGAAACTCTAGTGTGGCTTCTACATTTGGCGAACATCTTGGTTGGCTATGGTGGTGTCATGGGAGTGTGAACTGTGAAGCAACGACAGCCTAGTTTTTGTTTGGACCGAGAGAGACCACACGTTAAAGCTTAGCCTTCGAGTCTGTGATGCGAGCTTGCTGCGTTATGGCCGGTGGTTCACAAGTGGTCCGGGGATTTAATATGGGCCTGGAGTTGAAAAAGCAAGGGTGACTGACAGTGAAATGAAGCCCAACCATCCACACAGGGATCAGAAAAGCTTTTGACTTCATATTGGTCACTTTCTACTTGATTCTCTTACTGTTCCAGTGTAGTTTGTGCAAACGAATTGAGACCGCATTGTTGTACATGTTCATTCTATTCATGTTCTGATTAGTTTTGTAGATAGTCGTGATTCCTTGGTCTTGTAGTGGCAATTGGTGGTGGTGGGGGTGCGGAATGACGATGATTAATCAAAGGAAGAATGTATGATTAGAAAAAAAGGAAGAAGGTACACCATTGTCATACAAGTTGTAAATGTCTCTAGAAATTTCAAATTTGATGGATCTGATTAATTTTTTTGTTTTGTTCACTTCATGTCCAAACAACGCGTAATTAGTCTCATCGCAAAATCGCTAGAAAAAATACATCATATTACGAACAACTATCTCCACATGATCATCATTATTGTAGAAACTAAAGTATAAGGATTCAAAATCTATCATAGATTTAATGACAATCATCACTATAGATTAAAACTCTACTGTTGATGATCAGTTGAACGTTTAGAAAATAAAATAATGTTCACTATTAAAAAGGCTGCTCACCTAATAGATAAATTTTAAGGTATTGTGAACGTATATGACAGTTAAAAACAAAATACACTGTTTTAAATTGTTATAATTTTCAGCTTTTAAATTTAATAAATGTGGTTGAAATGCATTTGTCTCCCATAGTCCCTTTAAACCCTCCCTTAAGTGAGCAAGACTGCCAATATTAATGGTTCAATAAATCAGGTCACATAACTACGTATTTATCTATACTATTATTAAGAGAAGAGAGATTGCTCTCCAAAACATAAGGTGGCGTTCGGTAACGTTTTCAAGTCATCTTTTTCATTTTATAAAATGAAAATAGCTTGAAAATGCGTTCGTTGTTCTGTTTTCAAAAATGTAGAAAATAATTTTTGAAAATAATTTTTTATTTTACTCGTAAAACAGGAAAACGACAAATAGACGTTTTCACCTTTTCATTCTCATATTTTAGAAAACACGGAGATATATTTTCCAAAACAAAGAAAAAAAAGAATGTGCTCTCTTCTTCCATATTCTCAAGTCGCTATCTTCTGCTCAGGTCTCTCTCTCATCTCTAGTCGCAATATTCTCTCGTTTTTGAAAATTGTTTTGGAATAAGCTACCGGACACATTTTCGGATCTCAAAAATCTAATCATGTTTTCTTGTTTTTATTTTCAAAATCAGTTTTTGAAAAATCATTTTTAAAAACATTACAGGACAAGCCCTAATTGTTTTACCAATTTAACTACAAAGTATATAACCACAATACCTTAAGGCTTGAATTTTTAACAAACTCATAACCGCACAAATTGTGCTAGAGAGTGACATCCAAAATCCTAACGACCTCGTCCGATGGTGATCAACGACTTATGGGCATTGGTCTTATTGCTGTTGTGTTGTTGCCATACAGAAATTGTGCTATTGCTCCTAGTCTAGGATAGGTGGACTTGAAGTTGAGAGGGATTGATCAACAATGTTTATGGTGTAAAGTACCTCGGTGGCAAGGTTTTCGTTTAGCAGTAGTGCAAGACCTATGACTGGCGGCATGTTGGGTTTTGGGTATGTTCCAACTTTACCAGACGACGGTGGAGGCAATGGTGGGATGGTGGGAGCAATTTATGGGTTGGTGCGTCGAGGTCCGAATCTGTTTATGGATTTGTGACTGTTGCACTAATTATGCGGCGGTTCTTAGGTGATGGCATCGATGCAACATGGCGGCGGGTTTTGTGAGATCGTGGTGGAGTGACAAGCCGTAATGATGGTGGAGCAGCGCATGTGAAGGCCTAGCGCTAGGGAGTGGAAGCTGGAATGGAATTGGGTTGAGCCAATCCTGCTAGACTTTGGGCTCTATCATTTCCTTCAGGCCTTGGGCTCCTATTTTAATTCAGTTTAGATTAATTCTCTAATAATTCCCTGCTTTTTCAATGACCTATACTTGTTAGTTCTCAGTGAGCACTAATGAGTATAGTTTTGACCATAAAGAATTTAGGAGGTAGGTTCCGATGATGAAATCCATTCACAAGAACCCAACCAAGTCAAATATCTCCACCAATTCACCAGAGATTTCCACTCTCAGCCAAATAAAACCTCCAACAAAAGAACCCAAGCACTTTAGACAGACGCCAACAACAACCTCAACAAGTCTTACGAGGCGGCCACGAAACCTTAGAAGCTATGTCTCTTACCACGCTCGTTGCCAAACCCTATTGGAACTTTTGCAACTTTTTATTCAAAATTCTTCCTACACTTTACAATAAAATATCAAATATTTGACTAGGCAGTAACAGAGTTTTTAATAACCTGATTAGCGCGCGAATAAAATTTGTGTAAACATTGTCTCTAACTAATGTCAGAAAAATAAATTTTCTCTAGACACATAAAATCAGTTCAGGGCCGATGGACATGCCCAAGTCCAAACCTATAGATATGTGCGTGCGAAGTTACGAAATATGAAGTGAACATTCCCCCGCGGCAAAACACTTGAGCTTCTCATGTATTGTCCGTTACATTCAGATATTTTGCTGTCGACCAAAGAAAAGATAAAAAAAGAGACTTATTCCAAACAACAATATCCCTAACCGACCTTATTTCCGTGGTGTAAATACATGAACACCCCCATCTCCATACGCCAAAGATCCACACTTCTCCTTATTCACCGGGGACAGTACCGTCATTCCCTACCTTCTTACCCTAGTTCGGAGCGAACCATTTTGCTAAGCTGCCAAACAAAATCACACTCGGCGCGCGGTTTGTTCCTTCTCCTATTCAATTCAGAGTTTCAGTCTCAGCCTAGGGTTGCGATTCGGCCTCCGATTTCGTTCTGCCTTTTCCGATAGAGAAACAGGGAGATCTGCTGGGCTCGGAGCTTAGCGCGATCGGCGATGGGAGTTCCAGCTTTCTACAGATGGCTAGCGGAGAAGTATCCACTCGTCGTCGTCGATGTGGTGGAAGAAGAACCGGTTGTAATCGACGAAGTTTCGATTCCGGTCGACACCAGTAAGCCAAACCCTAACGGCGAGTATGACAATCTGTACCTCGACATGAATGGGATTATTCACCCCTGTTTTCACCCTGAGGATAGGGTACGCTTCTCTAATTTTCCTTGCTGTTCATCTTATAGATATAACAATTGTGGTGCTTTCGAGGTTGTGAAATTTGATCAGGTGTTACTGGATTCGCTTCGTGTGTGGAATTTAGTTTGTGAAATTTTAATCAGCTTTTACTGTATTCTATGAAGAAATCAATATGAGCTGCTCTGTTTGTTTCTGGTCAGAAATGGCATACCATGTATTATTGATTGTTTTCCCCTTGATTTGATGGACATTATGTATTGAGTCGGTCGGTATCGCATTCCTGTGATTAATTTTTGCTTGGACCTGTAAATTATCTATGTTATTCATGAATGTGGTTCTGCAAGTGTTATGCCTTTAACATTTTGTTTTACTTTTGCAGCCTTCTCCAACTACCTTTGATGAGGTATTTCAGTGCATGTTTGACTACATAGATAGGCTTTTTGTGATGGTGCGGCCTCGGAAGCTACTGTACATGGCAATTGGTGAGTGTTGGAATTGGCACCAAAATTTCGATTAAACTGCCATTTATGACTGAATTCAATGTTTTATGTAGTTTTTGCAATACTAATTGTTGGATTCAATTGATAGATGGTGTTGCCCCTAGGGCGAAAATGAATCAACAGAGATCCCGGCGGTTTAGAGCTGCTAAAGATGCAGCAGATGCGGTACGTCCTTTTGTGGATACTAGGTGGGTCCTCCATGTGTTTGCACGTGAAGGGCTTTTGTGTTATTGTTCTCCAAGTATTATAACTTTAACTTCGCATTCTTCTGCAAAATGAACTTCAACCTGTGGATGAATAAATTTGCTTTTGTGTGTGTGCGTATGTGCGCGCGCGAAATGCATGTGTGTGATATGAATATATTTTCGGGAATACACAGTAATTAAAACCATTTATGGGACTCCGGGACACTATTCTCCATCTTATCATATCTATCTGTTTGATTGATTTGCCAAGTCCTTGCTTGCTGCACATGTCAAGTAATGTTTGCCTGCCTCCAAATTAAATAGAAAATAACCAATTTTTTCCATTATTGATTTTGCAGGCAGCTGAAGAAGAAAGGCTGCGTGAGGAGTTTGAAATAGAGGGAAGAAAGCTTCCACCTAAACTGCATTCGCAAACTTTTGATTCCAATGTCATTACTCCTGGAACTCCATTTATGGCTGTTTTGTCAATTGCATTGCAGTACTATATTCATCTTAGATTAAATAACGATCCTGGATGGAAAAATGTTAAGGTATTTTTCTTTTTGTTCATTTGTCTTTTTCTAATTGCATTATGACTATTTTGCAGTTAGAGATTTTAGATATACTCCTTGGTTAAATTCTTAATGCTGATAAGTGTTTGTTACTAAATGTTTCAATTTTTGAAGGTCATTCTTTCCGATGCAAATGTTCCGGGTGAAGGGGAGCACAAGGTTATGTCATACATTCGTCTTCAAAGAAATCTTCCTGGTTATGATCCAAATACACGTCATTGCCTGTATGGTTTGGTATATATCTTTCCTTTCATTTATAAGTGAATGTTATTCTTACCCCTTTCTGCATTGCCTTGAGACCACCCTGATTGTGGTATAAATTTATCTTCTCAATGACAGGATGCCGATTTAATTATGCTTGCCTTGGCCACCCATGAAGTTCATTTCTCCATTCTTCGAGAGGTTTGTATTTATGGTTTTGTATTTATTAATAAAAACAATTTTGCTTCTTTACAGTTACATTTTGTTAGAAGATACTGATTTGAAGAATTGTGTGGATTGCATGTTGCTTCTCTACCGCAATACGTTTATTTTTTGTCAATTTGTTGTGTGGTTTCCTTGTTTCCAACTAATGATTTTGGCCTTTGGCAATACAATATTTCAGGTTGTTTTCGTCGCTGGACAGCAGGACAAGTGCTTCCTGTGTGGTCAGGTGGGTCATTTAGCTGCCAGTTGTGAAGGAAAGGCAAAACGGAAGGCTGGAGAGCTTGATGAGAAAGGTGATGCCGAGGCTGTGGCCAAGAAGCCGTACCAGGTTAGAATTTTTGCAATACATTTTTGGTAGCATATCGAGAGGTTTATAAAAGAATCTTTGAAATTTATATATTTTCCAAAAGCCTCAGTTTGAAGGCTTTTCATTTTTGTGATCAATACAATTACTATATTTAATAATTGTTGATCTTTATATGTATATCTCATTATATATATTGGATGATTTATGAAAAATAATATATGAAATATATATATTTTTTTGAGATCTTACATGTTGCACTTTTCGGCAGTTTCTCAATATTTGGACCCTTAGAGAATATTTGGAATATGAGATGCGGATTCCAGGTGCCCCATTTGAGATTGATATTGAGCGCATTGTGGATGACTTTATATTCCTTTGTTTCTTTGTCGGAAATGATTTCTTACCTCATATGCCTACACTGGAGATTCGGGAGGTATGTTGATTAAGCATAGCAAATATGACATTCCTGGACACCTTTTTTTTTTCCTTTCCCTTTTATAGAGAGAAATGAGAATTTATTTATTTTATCTTCCAATGCACAAAAGTGTTTGCATTACTCTTGGGGTTTTCTCCAAGAATGATCGTTAAAATATAGTTGCAGAGGTAAATATGCTCAATTGTTGATTTTTCAGGGTGCAATCAACTTGCTTTTGGCTGTATATAAAAAGGAATTTAGGGGAATGGGGGGATATCTGACTAATGCAAGCAAGGTAATTATTGTTCTCTTGTTTACTTTGCTAGGATAATTTTGGCAGGTTTCTTTTAGAATATTGTTAGTGACTTCTTTTTGTTTCTTAGCCAAATTTGAGGCGGGTGGAGCATTTCATTCAGGCAGTTGGAAGTTATGAAGATAAAATATTCCAGAAAAGAGCTCAACTGCATCTGGTTTGTTCTCTTTTTTTAATAGACATTGTAAATCATTAAAAATCATTGTATGTTCTTTCCACTTGCCAAAATATAGAGATGATTTGTTTCATCATTTGCAGCTTTCATGATGGTGCCATCTTTTCTTCTTCTTGTTTTTTTTTTTTTTTTTTTTTTTTGCTGGAAAGGAACTTAGTTTCCAAAAAAATTGTTTGCTTATTTTTCCAGTTAAATGGTCATTTACTATCTTTATCTGTGTTTTGGTGTGGGAGGTATTGTCTTTTTTAACTTTACTATAGTATGAAACATTTATATTTACTCAATTTTCTTCTATCTTCAGAAGCAAGCAGAAAGAATAAAGCGTCAAAAGGCACAAGCTCGAAGAGGAGATGACGCAGAGCCCCAAGTGCAACCAGATTCTTTAGTTGCAGTTAATCGGTTTCATGGTTCTCGTCTTGCTTCAGGTCCTTCACCTGTGCCGTTTCACCAATCTGGATCTGGTAGAGGAAATCCTCGAAAGGTTGCACGCTTGTCTTCAGAGGCATCAACTGTCGGTGCTGCTATTGTTGAAGCTGAGAACATTCTTGAAGATGTATGTTTTTATATATATTTTTCCTACCGACTGATTTGTGACAGCTTTAAATATGAATAATTTATTGTACTATATGTTTGAGAGTTGCCTTAATAATTAACATTTAATTATGTGAGCTCTCTCTTTTTTTTTTTTGGTCTCAAAGGTTCATGAAAACAAAGAAGATTTGAAAATAAAGCTCAAGGAGGTTCTTCGTGAGAAATCTGATGCTTTTAACTCTAAAAATCCTGAAGAAGACAAGGTTTGTGATATGTGATGCTCAAGGCATTTTTTTTTTATTTGAATCGGTAGATAACATACTCATACCATATAAAGCATTTGAATGCAATTCTTGAGATATTATTGATTATTAATGTGGTCTTTATTGACATAAGGTCATGTTACTATTATTTTTTTAAGTGAATCTGATATGTTCAAATCATATTAATGCATATTGGAAGGAATGTCTTTGATACAAATGGCTAAAAGTAAATGAAAAAACTGTGCTGCACTGAATGTTCACTTTCTTGTGTGACTAATGTTAGGTAGCTAAGGTTGTATTGATGATATGAGTGCTTTCAGTTTTACTATGGTGTTCATAGTACTATTCAGTTGCATCATATTGGGTATGTTGAGAATTGGATATGTAGGGTTATTCTAAAGGTGTTGGTCTGTTCTTTATTTCATGACTTTCTGTTGGGTGTTTTCCATTCTGTTATTATTTTAAAACACTGCATGCAAGTCCTTATACTATCATTAATTGCATTACTTATCATGCAGCCTTGATATCTTAATTTTGCTAGGTTAAATTGGGTGAACCTGGATGGAGAGAGAGGTATTATGAAGAGAAGTTTAATGCAAAAACTCCCGAAGAACGTGAAGCAATTCGAAGAGATGTTGTAAGTTAATGACTATTACTGCTATTAGTTATTGCAGAACCATTTTTTCTGTCTTATAGTTTGTGCTTTGTGGTTAGGTTTTGCGTTACACTGAAGGTCTGTGTTGGGTGATGCACTATTATTATGAAGGGGTTTGTTCATGGCAGTGGTGTGTATTTTGTTCAACCTTCCTTGACCATCTTGCTTATACTTTATTACGGCTAAAAGTTTCTGATTTTAATTGTGCTTTGAATTCTTTGTACGATCAGTAGGCACATGTTGGGTACATGTGATGGTTGTCCAACCATATAGCCTTTATATTGCAACCTTTTGTTGACTCCCAATTTTAAATTGGGCGTGCTTAAGTTGTTGTGCTCTATAAGGATTGGTATATGCATGTTCAGGGTCTGCTTAGCCTAGCAAAAAAAGAGGAAATTTTAGCATATTGACTGGATTGACTTTGTTCATTTTTCTTGTATAATGTTGTCTCGAATTACTAAGACGATAGCGTTCATATTTTGATCCCTTATGTTTGTTGTGCCACTGAATCGTCTTTTCAGGTTTTACCCTTACCATTATGCGCCCTTTGCTTCTGATCTCAAGGACCTCGGTCAACTAGATATAAGTTTTGAATTGGGCAGTCCCTTTAAACCGTTCAATCAGCTGTTAGGGGTTTTTCCTGCTGCAAGGTATTCTGAAGAATAATTTTTTATGTGTAAATTGTCAAGCTACTAAGGTAGTAAGGTACTAATAAAAGTTCCTTTGCAGTGCCCATGCCCTTCCTGAGGCATACAGGAAGCTGATGACTGATCCAAACTCACCTCTTATTGATTTTTACCCTACTGGTATGCTCTCTGTCTACTTGTTTTGGTGATCTAGATCTTATTTCGTTTCAACTTAGTGAGCTGCTATTCTAAACCTTTCTTTTTGTCAGACTTTGAAGTGGATATGAATGGGAAACGATTTGCATGGCAGGTGGGTTTCTATAATTTTCCATCTTGATGATGATGATGATGATGATGATGTATTTGTGATCATATAATGTGGATTCTTTGACATCATCTTTCTGTTCTTTAGGGTATTGCAAAACTCCCTTTCATTGATGAAGTCCGTCTTCTTTCTGAGGTTGAAAAACTTGAACATACATTAACGGTACGGTATTTTTTTTTTAGTTTGCATTACATGAGAACACCTCCAATTTGACCTTTATACCCTCTCAATGTCTATGTCTTCCTTTAATGAAAATTCAATTTCTGGGTGCAGGAGGAGGAATCACGCAGAAACAGTGTGATGTTTGAGATGCTCTTTGTTACATCTTCTCATCCTCTCTCTGTGTGCATATATTCTCTTGACAATCGCTGTAAACAATTGACAGACAAAGAGCGTGTTGAGTTTAAGGAACAAATTGATCCCAAATACAGGTTTGTGCAGTAATTCATTAGATTTACTCTTAGCTTTGGAGCAACAATGGACGTTTATTCTCTTTAAGCTTTTGTTATAACAGAGGGGTCCCTTCCAAAATGTAATTTGACTTTTGCTCCATTTTAACGTGGGTGAATTCTCTTCCATCAAATTTGCACCCCAGAACTGTTCACTGCTAAAGCTTGTGCTTATCATGATCTATTTGGGGCACTCTACTGTGTTTAAATATCAGTATTTATAATAAATCAAATATTTGGAATATGATGAACAAGTTTCTTTTGTCTTTATTTCTTATGTTGACCATAATTTTAAGAACTTGTTGGACTATTTTCTGATTTTATTTAGGGATACATGCAGTGAAGGGATGAACGGCTATCTATCTCCATGTGCTGGAGAGCCGTGTCCTCCCGTTTTCCGATCTCCTGTTGAAAGCATGGAGGATATAATGGACAACCAAGTCATGTATGTTTTTCAAAAGTTCATCTGCTTTATCTATATATATTTGTTGGGCACATTTTATTTTGCATCCCCAAGTAATTCCAGGATCATCATTGTTTTAGCTGATAATGAAACAAGAATTTTGCTTTCTTTTAGAAAATGCATATAAGGGAATTGTTATACACACCCTAAATTGTTACAAACAGAAGCCTTGAAAAAAAAAGGGGGAAATATTATTCTTATCTTTTAATTGCAAGGATGTCATCTTTTAATTGCAAGGATGTCATGTAATGTATTAGAAATAGGAGAACCTGATTTGTGTTGTCTAATCTATGTTCCATGTTTGATATTCAGATGTGCAATATACAGACTACCAGATGTACACGAGCATATAACTCGACCACCAGCAGGGGTCATTTTCCCTAAGAAGGTATTTTTGTGACTACTAAGCTCTCTCTGCTTGTTGATTCTTTTATTTTTTTTTCACTTGAGCTTAACCTGCTTAATCAGGGTTTTGCTATGTAAAAATAGTAAAATACACTTGCAATGGCCAATTCATCATTGAGGTCCAGTGGATATTATATAGCAATGGCCAGTTACTATTGTTTATTTCGTATGTAGTTTTGCTGTTGATGGTTATAGCCATTTTATGGAAAAGTGTTATGTGGTTCTGGAAGTCTAATGTTCTTGTAACAATTCGATTTACATCAAATTGTTATTTTCAGATTGTGTCATCGGGGGATATGAAGCCTGCACCTGTTTTGTGGCATGAGGATTCAGGGAGGAAGCCATGGCATGACAATTCGGGGAGGAGGCCATATGAAAGTTCTAGGTAAATCCTCTTTCTTTGTCCATATTCACTTTATCCAATTTCCTGTGCTTGTTCTTACATCTCTTCCTTTCTGCCCTCTGCATTCAGACAGCACCCTCCTGGAGCCATTTCTGGAAGACAGCTTGGCGATGCCGCTCATCGACTTGTTGTCAATAGTTTACATGTTAAGGCAAACAGCAATGGGTATGGCAATCAGATGCCTGCCCATCAACCATATGCCGAACCTCCATATTACCCACCACGGGCTTCGTACGCAAGTAATGGAAGCTATGATCAGGGACACCACAGTATGGCACCACCTAGAACATTCCAGCATCCTCAAGTGCAACACCAAAATTCCTACCACCCTCCGAATAGACCTCATTCTCAACATTATGAAAGAAATTCTGGTCACTCATACTATCAGTCGGCCCGTCATCAGAATGGTGGAATTGCTTACCCCCAGAGACCAATTACACCAGCTCCACCAGGGGTCAATCCAGGTCCTTATCCAGTTGGTTATAACAACTATCAGAGTTACCAACAAGCAGGGCCGCCTGGTTATCAAGGCATTGATGCCTGGGTTCCACCGCCCCAAAATATGGGCAGAGGATATGGTCGTCCTCAGCAATCTGGAAACCCGTACTCTGGATTGGACAGGAGAGGAAATAGGAGACCACCTCCATCCCAGCATGGCCGCAAGTAGAAGAGTGAGCTGCTTGTATAATATTGTTGTATTATAGTTGGGTCTTCATTCCTTAATGCCCTTGTATTCTTTATTGGTAAGTTGAGAGCGGATCGTTCAAGGGGATCTCCTCAACTTGTATCAGTCACATAAAAGAGGCGACGCAGAAGACTCCAGGATAAACGTTTCGAGCTTCAGGTTTCCAGGAGTAGTTTTCATGTTTTCAATTGTACTGTAATTCAGTTTTGATTGACAGACTCATATTTATTTTCTTGTTGTAATAAAAACATATCAAGTTCTATTTACTGTTTCCAATTCTCTTGCACAAAATGTGGTCCACATAAAAATACAACCTAAACAACCAACCAAACGGTAACCAATTTTTTCTTGTTTTTAATTTTTATTTTTTTTTATATCGTTTGAGGAAAAATGAAATGGAGACAACAAAAGCCAGGTATAAAAGGAAAAAGAGCAAAAAAAAATAAAAATAAAAATAAAAACAGAGCATACCATTATTGTTATAATTTCTAGATTCTTCTGTATTTGTTTATATATTTTATTGTCTTATATATGGTGCGTCATAGTTACGCAAAAGTCTGTGAAAGAAGAACTAATCCAGTATTAGAGGCCCAGCTTAATTTTACCCCAGAGCTGTCAGATCTACTTGTTCTGGAATGCTCTGGTCTTCCCCCGAGAGTCCATGTCTATCTGGTAAGGCCTTCTCTATGCCTCCGCCATACCCGACTTCCGGCAATTTTCTCCGATCATCAACTCCAAGATAACAACACAACACGATCGTCTCGTGGTAAAGGCTCAGCGAGGAGAAGGCTAGGCGGTCATAGCATAGGCTTAAACGACCTGAACCGGTTACAAAATCGCCGCTAAAGATCTCGGTGGTGACTCTGGGAAAAAGGAGGTTTGATTGATTAAGTGAGTACTGATTTTTTATTAGTTTCTGGTGTTGAAGCTTTCTGTATTTGGAGAAAATGTTTTATTCCTTTGTACATGTAAGTAGCATTTTTACTGTCTTGATAGGTAATGGTAATCCCGAATTTTGGTCAGAGATCCATAACAACATACATGATGTTATCTCATCTCATTCATATTTGAATTGAATTGAATATCAGTGTACAGATTCCGCATCGGATGTACCTCTTATTTGTTATTCATTGTTAGCATAAAGCTTGAATTTGAATGTCAATTTTTCGCCCCCCATCCCCACTGTTTTCAGGTACCGGCCTCTACAACATTGCTATTTCTGGTCTCAATGATGCCTTGTGGGAAAAAATTCATTGCCTGGTAAGCTTTAGTTAGTTAATATTGATTGTATTAGCTAGTGTGAGTTGTTTCTGTTCTATCTTTAGCTTAGTATCTTGTAATGCTTACATTCAGGTTGGTTATCATGGTGTGAAGAAATCCCCAATTTGTTTGTTGGATACCTCTTACTTCATATCTAAGCAGAGAACGTTGTATTTTGGTGCTTAAGATTCTGTAGATGTATTTGTGCCTCAAGTTTGAAGTTTTCACTACAAAGTGAAACTGCTTCATTGATAAAAAAAAAATGTAGGTTAGGTTTATTTTCGACGAGTAGAACATATGAATGTGGTATTGGAATATCTAAAAATTGTTTAAATTTACTCACCAAATTCAAATGTTTTTTATATAATTTGTCTCGTTTTCTTGATGGAACTACTGAGAGTGATATGATTGCTGCAGTATGTTTGTTCTCATTGTTTGCTTCTTTGTTTGTTGTTTTTGTTTTGGTGTGGACAGTGCTTCTGCATAAGCTGTCATTGATAATCCTGACAATTGAAGAGTTGAGGGACAAAACTTCTTGTTTGTACCATATTAGTTTGGAATAGGAGACCATGTCAAGCGGTCGAAACACCCATTGGTGTTACGAATGCAGGCGGCCAACTCAGTTGCAAGGGCGAGATGCAGTTTGCCGAAACTGCAGTGGAGGATTTGTTCAAGAACTTGATGACATGGTTCATATCAGCCCACTGGCTGATGAGGATCGTGATAGGAGGTTTGGATTCATGGATGCTTTCTCAGCTTGGCAGCAGTTAACAGACAGAAGAGGTAGCGAAAATATAAGGGGTAGATCAGATTTAGTTCCTGAACATTCCCCGGCGTTTTCTCCTTTGTTGATTTTTGGTGGCCAAATTCCTGTTCGATTTGGGAATGGTGCATTTGAAGCTCTGTTCAATGGGTCTCCTGGAATAGGTGTAACGCGGGGTAATGTGGGTGATTATTTTGTTGGTCCTGGCTTGGAAGAATTGTTTGAGCAGCTTTCAGCAAATGATAGGAGGGGCCCTCCCCCTGCATCGAGGCTTTCAATCGATGCAATGCCAACTATTAAGATCACGAATAAGCATCTTCGTTCTGATTCGCATTGCCCTGTTTGCCAAGACAAATTTGAGCTGGGATCTGAAGCAAGGCAAATGCCATGTAAGCATGTATATCACTCAGATTGTATTGTACCATGGCTAGTCCAGCACAACTCATGCCCTGTTTGCCGCCAAGAACTGCATCCACAGGGATCTGGAAGTGGTCATAGCTCAAACATTAGAAGTGGTGGTTTTGGTAGTAATACCGGTGGAAGGGAAGGCCAAGGAAGACGAAATCTTTTCTCTTCTCTGTGGCCGTTTCGCTCGTCTAGTTCTAGCTCTAGTTCTAACCGTAACCCACCACATGAAAGCAGCCCGCCAACTACGCGTGAAAATAGCAATCAAATGGGGTATTCAGGATGGCCCTTTGACTAAGATTACAATGTTGCTATGTTGCTTGCTTTCCTTGGATCAGAATCTAAAGCTTTGCAGTTATACTGCAACAAAGTTTGGTTTTAGACTCCATTATGATGTTTTTTTTTTTTCCTCTCTCTCTCTCTCTTTCGTTTTTCGTTTCCGAAAGGGTGTATAATGGTCGTTTGGTGTTTAAACATACCTCTTTCCATGTGAATAACTATTTTTCTTCTACTATGTATGTGTATGCTTCTAAGATATATGATATACATATATTTTCCTCTTGTAAATGCTTGAATTTACTGTACAATTTTATTTCTGGAGATAGCCTCGGTGGTTATAAATCATTCACAAACGCGGCCCCAATATATGTGCCGGTGACTAGGTGGGTCATTAGTTTCTGTTAAAGTGAATGAATTTAGCATAACTGGGTTTGATTTGCTGTTTAACAGATTTGCTGGATAACAAAATTATCCAAAACAATAGGATTGCCAACTTTATGAAGCAAGTGGAACTCGTTTAAGAAAGTAGCATCTTGTTGTTGGAAAATAATTTGAACTTGTCATTATCTAAATATATTCAGATAATAGTTTTGATTTAATGAGAAACTAATTAACAGAAATACATATCTAAAACTCTATTATGTTATCAATTTGAAATTATGTCTCATTTGAAGTAGGAGACTTATCTGTTAATGAACCTGATTAACATTAAGGATATATACATGATAAACATCAAGTATCTGCATTAAATCTTTAGGAAATCTTGGACTCCTTATGGGATGAGCACAAGATTGATACTGGCCTCTATATATAGCAGATTAAGTCCCTGTGTTAACTACACGTTTTTAGCATTGAGTTCAGTCCCATTTTGAAAGCGTAAAGTAGTATAACATAGAAGGCTTTTTCCTCGTTTGTTTCTGGTTCTGTGTTGGTGCATTGGGTGCAGACAAGGGACGTTTGTGGTTGTCAAGCTGTTGCTGGGATCTTTGTTATTGAAGAACAGAAGATGGCTGGACAATATGTTGAACCCGTGAACAATGGTAATTCTCATATCCCACTGTGAAACTTATATCCCATGGTTATTGTCTTTTGTGTTCTTACATGATTCAGATATGATGTATTACTTTCGTTTTCTTTACATCATTTGGTCTTACAAAATGGTATCAGAGCATGGCTTATAAAAGGACACAAAGCTTTTATCTACCTTTATCTATATATTGCAGCTCTTGTACGTTATGTAAAGGCTTGACTGCTAGTTGGTTGACTTTGGTTCTAATTCTAGTCTATTTGTTTAAATACATGAAATCTTGATGCCTTAAATGCTGTCCTTCTTCTGATTATAATCAATGCACTATCACTGCACTAGCCTTGCATCAATTAAGCACAATTCTGCACGTTTCATGATTAAAGTAATTGAAGTACTAGTAGCCTTACTAGTCTGTGCGTCTATTTAGAAGAGACTTCAGTACTGTTTTGTTTCATGCCTAGCACAGCCTGGTTTACCGTTAATAAAGCTTCTGGTCCTTCCTGAGTTAAGAATTAAGGAGCATTCAGAAATTTTTTTTAGTTACCTTCATGTTTTCAAAACAGTAAACTGCAATTAATCATGCGTCTGTGTTTCTCTTTCGATTTTACTTCCGCTAATATTTTCTGCAGCTGATGATGGAGAGACTCAGGTGTGTTTATATTTCATCAGAAATTTTGCAATGATTTATATATGATGATTATCTGGTTATGCTACTGTGAATTTTGACAAGAATTAAGTATAAATGTCTCCCATTTTTAAAGTTGCAGTCTTGTTGATATCTTCGCAGTAGAACTTAGTTTTAACTTATGGTCTTATGATGAAAACAGTGATTATTTTGTGTATCTACAAGAGACTGATGATATTCTTGCAGAGGATAATGATCCAACAACCTACAAGCAAGCTGTTGAAAGTCTAAATTCAGAACAATGGCAGTTGGCTATGGAAGATGAGCTAGATTCCATGAGTCAAAATTCAGTGTGGGAGTTGGTTAATCCATATCCAAAACACAAAGCTATAGGTTGTAAGTGGGTGTTCAAGACCAAAAGAGATAAAAATGGAAACATTGAAAGACATAAAGCTAGGCTTGTAGCTAAAGGTTTCACACAAAAGGAAGGAATAGATTATACAGAAACCTTCTCTCCAGTTTCCACTAAAGACTCATTCAGAATCATAATGGCCTTAGTAGCACATTTTGATATGGAACTACATCAAATGGATGTAAAAACTGCATTCCTGAATGGAGAACTAGAAGAAACAATCTATATGAAACAACCTGAAGGATTTGTGAAAATTGAGACAACTGGAGGTATGCCAATGAATGCCCAAACAAGAGAGAGGCTAAGGACACGATATGTTTTTCCAACACCGTGTGTACCAATCCTAGATTTTCTTTTAAAAAAGAACTTTGTTTTTTGCCGAAAATTGTGGATTACACACACGGTTTTTAGGCAATATCATGTATTTTTATTTTCTTACCAAAATTTGTTCACCCCAACATAAAAGCTATTGTAAGACTGACAGAACTCATAAATTTTTATCTAAATTTATTTTCAAAATTTCAAAGTCTGCAAACTCAGAAAATCGTAAATAGTATTTGAGTCGATAATTTTGCAGTCTGTCACTTGGAGGCTTGGAGCAGCTCTTAAAAATGATGTTCGACCTATAGTAAGATTGTGACAAAGGAGAATTTCAATAAGAAAAATGTATTGATGAGGTTTGACATATGTTGGCATGCCACGATCGATACATTTAAACTTGTCAAACCATGCCAAGACCTCTTTTGTTCAAATAGTTTGATGTTATAATCTCACTCTTGGTATAACCTGATTTTTAGGACATGTTCTAAGTGATAAAACTCACAAAATCAACGTTTCGACTTTAGAAAATAAAAATAAACATTGTCAGGAGTTTGTAAATTTTGATCAAGTCATCTCTTAGGACATGTTGATATATCACCCTGCCTTATAAAAGAGTGTCGCTTGCTTGATTTTTGTGCCCTATATGAAATGAATACAGAGCACCGACGTGTATTTGCGCCCATATGAACAGACGGCTAAATAACATTGAGTGCACTTATTGGTTATTAAAAAAAAAAAAATTGACTACAAATATCAAGGACTGAGATCACCTAATAGGTTCTGGGTCACTTGCACTACCGGTACGTAGAATAATTTTTAAAATTGTATTTATGAGGAAGATATAAGTCAACGACTCTTTCATCGGTAAATGTACTGTTTCTTTTTCTATTTTTCTTTATGGAGTATATATCTATCTCTACTAAATACATGACCAATTTAGTTCCCATAGTTCATTTAAAAGCCCGAGCCACTAATATATGAGAATTAAAATTGTTTAACAAAGTTATTAAATTTATGGATGAGTAATGAAATTATGTATTCTTAAAAAGAAAAAGAAAAAATTATTAAATTAAAAAATATAATAATGATTAAGTTATGACCCCATTATAACTTTTGGTCCATGTTGATGTTTCAGAATTTCAGCTTTGCCGAGTGAGAGTTAGTAGATATATCCTAATACTTGCTTGGTTTCTACCCTCCTTGGTTGCAAGCTATTTGTCCAAATGGCATGGGTTCACTTGGGAAGGGCCTTGATTAGCAATACTTTCCTATATATGTAGATGAAGGAATCTGATCGAGCAGCATGCAGACTACTGGAAATTGATCGGTGGATCATGCATGGGTCATCCTGAAGTCATGTATGACGCATTTACGGTATAGTAACGGCCTGTGACTTGCACTACACGTAATAGAGAATCGACTAGACTGATCACATCACAAATTATAATAAAGAGACATCACAGTAATCGTGACCATTATACAAATGTCTCTATTATCTTTCAGAATTCTGAATCTACAACACTCTATATATCTCATCGAATAAACTATCTTTATGCAAACTGGTGGCTGAAACTTCTTTATTGCCCAGTTCCCACTCACCAGCTCCTAAAGCTTAGACTAACATGGGGGGAAAGAAATTTACATGTCACTCTCTAATCTCTCTTTCTTAGTAGGACTACTTTCCATTGCTACGTGGATCGTGGTTTAATAGTCTGATAGTCATAAAAGTCGGCGGTCGGCGGTCGGCGGTCGGCGGTCGGCGGTCGGCGGTCGGCGGTCGACGACAACTCCATCGATCGATCTCTAATTCTCCATCAGTTCTCTCAGAGTAGAGAGATCTGACTTGCCAACTAAAACCGGAAAGTAAAAGAACTTGGCATTATATATATGAACTGATTGATACAGTTGAGATTAGACTCGAAAAGGTCATACAAATCCAAAAGAAGCAAGCACGTCATTGACTCCCATAACCTAACCAGAATAATTATATAGTTTCGATATTTCCAGATGCATGCATGAATGTTATTAGGTCATTCCTTTTCATTCTTTATACGTAAGAGAGGAGGCAGGTCCCTTCGTCTTGCCACTTTTTTCAGATCAAACCCCCTTAATTTGGAGATGTGTTCATCTCTAAACCGTACGATTATATATATATATATATATATATATATATATATATATAAACCACCTACCGAACCCTAGGAAAGCCGGTTGTTAGTCAAAAGACGCCAAAAATAACCTTTTTGTGCAGACTAAATGATTAAAAACAACACGTAGAAATAAACAATGAAACTTGTCTCGTATAGTCAACTAAGCAATGTTCCATTCAAGATAATGAGCCGGAGTTGCAGAGACAGGTATATATGTAGACATAATATGGCCGTTATATGCAATTTGCAGTTCTTTTAAGCTTAAGAAATAGGCAACTGGGGTTGCGAAGAAATGAAGGGAAGAATATTATAAATCATCTGATTGGAGAAATAAGAACCCTAACACGAGGCCACCAATATATTTGAGACAGATTAGATTAGCTAGCTTGTGGGAAACCTCTTTGATTGGAGTAGAGCCTTTAAATATTCGTCTGCAAGATTCATAATATCTTTTGTTATATATGTGGATGTTCCCTTGTGTTCAAGATTCATATTTGTATGCCTTTTTTTTTTCCTATTAATTAATTAAGTCTAATTTTATCTTAGAAGATAGATCAGAGGGTTCTTTTCGTTTTTTTTTTTTTTTATAATTATTTTGGTCAAAAAGAGAAAGAGCAAAGGGTTAAAAAATGTGCGACTTATTGGGAGAGAGATGGCACCAACATAACACATCATACGTAAGCACAAATCTTTCTCCTTTTGTATGTGGAGCATGATCCACATGGCATATAATTATTCCGTTAAATAAATGAAGATAATGAATGACTTGCTACTTATTATAATGCTTTCTTAAACCGGCTGTTAATTTGCTATTTGACCAAGTTATGCTTTCCGACTTGTTATTTTTGACCTGTGAAAGTTGTGAGAGTTTTGTAAGCTGGTGTTCACACAAATCGGTGACAAATTTGTTAGGGAGAAACTAAACAAATTCGAGTACAACATATTATGGTTCCTTATATCATTGTTACCGTTCAAGTAGACCAACTGTAAATAAAAAATTACTATCAATAACTTGACATTCATTGTTAAAATGTATCATTTTACTCTAAACAAAAGTTGAAAGGTTATACTGATAAAAAAAATTTAGAACTTCCTATACGTAATAGTGACATATAAACAACACTTACTTATATAGTGTAAAATGTAATTAGCCTTGATATATACTAAATTAGTTCTTTTAGGAATTAAGAAGCAAAATGGAATGGAATTGAGATAAAGTCACAGCAGGTGTTAAAAATGTTAATTAGAGAGAAACCAAGAAGAGCCATTTACGGCCCAAAATTAAAGGAAATCATCACTTTTTCAGTTTTCTTTGCTTAAACTTCAAAAGTTACTTTGGAACTTTCATCGTCAAAAGATCAAAACGAAACTTTGGAACATTCTAAAGACAAAGCAATCGAAGGTCCCTCAATGTGTCTTTCACATTGAAGTTGGATTGATTGATTGTGAAGGAATATTCTAAATAGAAGTCCTTGCATTGCATTGAAAAATTGTTCTAAGCTGGTATAAGGTAATAAGGTATTGATCATGTTATAAGGCATTCTATGGGAAAAAGACATGGCAGCTAATCTGCTAATTCACATTCACAAACATGACAATTCTAGTCATTTCATGTATTGTGCTTTGTCTAAAAGAATGTTTTCATTGAAAACTCTAACAACTTTGTTGCTTTAATTTGTCGGTAATATTTTTCAAATGATTGATCGAACAATTTATCTAAATGAGTAAAACCTACTGAAATACTTAAAACTGAACATATATTCTAATCTAATGTAAGTGATTGTCTCTGCATAGTGCATAGATACATACATATATCTGTGACTTACATGGACTTTTTTTATTTTGTCACAACTTACAACAGATGAATTAAAAACAATTCACGTGGTTGAACAATGATACATGACTTGTATGACATGACTCACATGAGTTATATATAGTAGAATATATGGAATGCATGATAAACCTATGGAATGGACAGGATTCGTCCACTACATCAATTTATTGCCACCTAATGAATTCCTATTATTAAAAGTGTCAAAACCATCACGAAATTAAATAAATGATCGAACATAATGGCTCCTATTGAGTAAAATATAATTCACACGTATAACATAATTATTTCTATCAACACCATTGAAGGTTTGGAAGGATCTTGGAAACCGTACTCTTAGGGTTTCATGTTAATGAATACCTAGCTACATATATAATTATATAGATCTAGGATTCAATATTAATAGGCAGGCTTACTACTCACATTCTACTACTTGTAGTTACATCTCTAGCAGATCCCTTTTTTAATTTGCAAGTGGAAGAACAACATTGCACGAAAAACCATCTGGCTACTATAGCATACTAGTATTTTTTTCTAATTACATGATTAACAAATGGGTTATGTCATAATTAATAATAAGCAATAAGTCACTTCCTAATGTACTAAGAGAATCTTCCAAGCAGATTGCATGTCCTCGTGACTGTATACTATAACATTATTAACATAGTTGATGTGGCCTAACAAATTGCTATACATGGAGCTCAACTATTTGCCAAGTGGATTCTTATTATAACCTTTTATTATCATTATTGTCAGCTAAATTTAAAACATAAAGAGATTTATTTAGAATTTAAACCATGCAGGCCATGATGTGTATGAGGTAAAGGGAAGGGAAGGTCTACCTGGGGAGCTTTCATCAAGAACTGCAAGTTGACGGTTTCGGCCGTGATTTATATTGAAATGAGCGATGGCTAGTCATAATTAAGCATGTGAATCAATAATAAATTTTGATTTCAAATCCGATACTAACTAAGCTTAGATACAACTATGATTTTCGTACTAGTTTTTTTATAAGAGCCTCAATAATATCGATAGTTTTGTGTTGGTTAGTTGAAGGAAGTCACAAGATTTACCCTAAAGAGACTAACCACGATTAAGGGCCGGATATTTTGGTTCTGAGATTTATAGAGGAAAGGTGGATTATGGACATGGTAGGAATTCGATTTGGTGCCGAGGTGAGTTAACGTGTGGGTGTGGGTGTGGGTGTGGGTTGCAAGTAAATGGGAAGACAAATAACCTACAAAGTAATCGATGACAATTTCAGAAATTGAAACATTAAGTTTCAATAGTTTTTTGCTCTGTTATGTTTTTATTTTTATTTTAATAAATGATTATTTCATTGATAAAACTCGTGCTAAGAAGGTCATTACATACCTTCCTGTTGTCTCGCAATAGACAGAACAATGATTCGCGGTGAATACCACAGTGGTATATATAGGATAGACAAACTATGTTCGAACTTATCGCTTAATTATTTAAAGCTAGCCTATAACTATGACATTATCTATTAGACTAATACATAGTTCATAGGCATAAAAACATAAAAGAGACTACATCTTCTCTTTGCCCTTCAAGCTAGGGCTATGAGGTTTTCCTGAGTACAACATGCTCAAGACTTCATCAACAGGTATCTTTTTGGATTTAGGCAAACTTGACTGTAATCGAGGGTCATTGTGCAATTCTT
The DNA here is from genome assembly GCF_002994745.2 of Rosa chinensis. Classification (NCBI taxonomy): domain Eukaryota; kingdom Viridiplantae; phylum Streptophyta; class Magnoliopsida; order Rosales; family Rosaceae; genus Rosa; species Rosa chinensis. The sequence continues at coordinate 62,703,320 of NC_037093.1, forward strand.
GGGAGTACCAAAGTGCTGCCTCTCCACCGTAGAGCCGACTCCTAGTAGCGCCGCCTAAACAGCGTTACCAATCACCAAATCTGATCGAAATCAAATTGACGAGGAGAACCTTGTTTTGGGGATGATCGTTCTTGATCCATCCACAGCGTGCCTTCTGCGACACCAAACACATAGAATTCAGACCAAAACATCGTCGCTGGAGCGACTGAAGGCTTAAAAACAGTATTTTGGGAGCGCAAGACGTTGTATTGCTCCATGGAGAATATGTTGTTGATGATGGAGAACCAGAGCAAGGAATTGAAGCGATAGCCAAAGATGGACATCGCGATTGGGGAGATATAGGGGAGATGAACGAAGGCTGAAGCCGTCGTCGGGAGGTTGAGGACTAGGAAACCCTAGTAGACGCATCCTTTTTTTCTTGTGCATGTTGATATGACTTTTCTGCTTCATTATGTAAGAATATTTTATAATTTTGAATCGAGTTATCATTTTTTATACCGAGTGATATATCAAAATATGCGTATTTAAATCATCATAATTGTGTAATACTTTAAAAATTATTTCCAACATATATGTACTTATTTTTATATTATCCTTTTCTTTGTTCTGCTTAAATAAATCGGTCATTAAAGCAGAAATTGGTTGCTCAAAAATAAAAATAAGAAGAAAGAGAGATTGGAAAAAAATCCCACACACCGCCATTCGGTTCCAAAAATTAAGGAGCAAACAACACAATAACTCGACGTCAATTTCAATGTCAAATCCATTGTGGAATTATCACGAGACGAAAAATTGAAAGAGATGTGAAGTGTCACTTGTGGTGTGGGTCATTCGATATTTTTTAAATTCATTTCTTCTATATAAAACAGGATCCAATAGGACCAATTTTTACTCCCTCATCTTTTGCCCCAGGCAAAATCCTTTTTGGTAATGGCTTTCCTAGCCATGGCTCGTTTCTGAGTGTTGAGCATAACATACATATTCACTCTCTCTCTTTCTCTTTCAAGCTTAGAACGATTCCCAGTTTGAAGCAAACCATATTGGTCCACTCCAGGCCTCAATTTCCTCTAATGGAGATGATTCAAGAACAACAACAACAAGAGGGTGTAATGAAATCTTCAAGATTCAAGCGTATCTGTGTTTTCTGTGGTAGCAGTGCTGGAAAGAACCCAAGTTATCAGCTTGCTGCTGTTCAACTTGGAAAACAACTGGTACTACACCTACTCTCTCACTTAATCTCACTCTTTCATTTGTAAAGCTTCCATCTTTATTTGCAAAAGCTTCCATCTTTAGTTCCCCTCTTCATTTTCAATGAAGCCCAACATGTGAATATCAAGATTTATGTGTCATTCTTCAAGTTTGTTAGGTTTACTATTCTAGGATTCACTTATCCAGTGACACCCAAAAGCATTTTCACTTGTGACCCCAAAAAGAAAGCATCTTTCACTGAGGTATTATTGTTGGTATGAAAGTTCAGTAGTTCAATGGATAAGCCATTTGTCTTTGAGTAGTACTACCATTCCATGATTCTGATCCCAAATTCAAGTAGTATTACTAAATTTTGGATCAGGGTCTGGTTAAAGACCTGTTTATCATGCTTGTTTCAAAATTGCGGGGATGAACGGATGATGAATAATTGAGTAAAGTAATGATTGAAATTTGGTCAGAAAGAATTATTGAATAAAGTAGCGTGATTATAGTGTTCTTTGATGGCGTAGATGTTGGGTTTTTATAATGTTATTATGCAATGTTTGAACTAAGCACGTCAGGTACCTAATATAAAAAAGGTTTACAGGTTGAAAGGAACATTGACTTGGTTTATGGAGGAGGGAGCATTGGTTTGATGGGTCAGGTCTCCCAAGCTGTTTATGATGGTGGTCGCCACGTGTTGGGGTAACTCATATACTTTCCCTTGCTCTGTTTCAAGCTCTCATCATCATCAGCAAGATTTGTTTATTAATCTCTTTTTGTTTCACTATGCAGAGTAATTCCCAGAACTCTCATGCCAAGAGAGGTACTTTTAGTGTCCTACTTTTATTTACAGTTACTAGTTACTGATAGATTCATAGTTCCTCAAACTCATAAAGTTCATTGTGTAATTAATGTAATCTCAGATCACTGGAGAGCCTGTGGGAGAAGTAAGAGCTGTGTCTGGTATGCACCAGCGCAAAGCGGAAATGGCTCGCCAAGCTGATGCCTTTGTTGCCTTGCCAGGTACCCAATTTCCCCTACTAATAGCAACGTACAAGCACCTTATTCATCGAAAAGTAGCTATATATGATTATGTCGTAACAAGCACTTTCCGGTTAAGCTAAACGCCATTTTTGGTCTTACTGCAGGTGGCTATGGTACCTTAGAAGAACTCTTGGAAGTGATCACTTGGGCTCAGTTGGGAATTCATGAGAAACCAGTGAGTTACAGTCTTTAGTTTCAGACAGGAAACTATTCAACTTTGTGCTTAATAGGAGTATTACCAGCATAATAATTAGGGGTTGTTACTGAAAGTTAGTACATTTTCTGTTGCAGGTGGGGTTGTTAAATGTTGATGGGTACTACAACTCACTTTTAACCTTCATAGACAACGCTGTGGATGAAGGTTTCATTGACCCTGCAGCTAGGCACATTATTGTGTCTGCCCCAACTGCTCAAGAACTCATGTGCAAACTAGAGGTAAATTACATTCCCCTCTTTACATGGTATAATGATGATCAATGAGATCTTAGCCGTCGATTAATCGATGATGGGTTTGAACAGGAATATACTCCTAAGCATTCTGGGCTAAGTTGGGAGAAAGAGCAACAACTGGAATACACTGCAAAGTCAGACATTGCTCGTTGACAGAGAAAAGGATCCAACCGTTCATTATCAAGTTGAAGTTGAACTGTATACATAAAACACGGCAATGCCAATGTCGTGGAGGATTTATAACCCTAGATTACAACAGGTTTCTCTAAAATACACTAAACCAGTCAACCCTTGTAGATCAGATGTGAGCCCCATTAAACAAAGTAGTAGTGCCTACCTATACGGTTGTTTTAATTAGCTGTGAAATCATGCTTCATTTTAATTCTCTTTCTTTTATTAATTTTCCCCTTTGTTTAGTTTGTCAATTTAGAATCTGACCTGGATCACTATGGCGGTGATTTCATTAACTAGTTCCTCGTGTGTCGGTGATTTATCATCCTGTATATTTTATCAAACTTGTTCCATATAGTTTCTTCAACAAATTGATGGGCTGTTGCAAGTTGTTTTCACGATAAGAAGACTGATAGTGATGGAGAGAATCCAAGTACATAAACAAGAAAAACAAGGTGTAAATTTTGATTTCTTGCTTCAATGTTATGTCAGTAAAAAAAAAAAAATTTATTTTACTCGCAAAGTATTTAATAAAAATATACTTGGTAAAAATTGCTAAGGAGCAAAAAAGACTGATAGAGACTAACCTAATATAATTTATGTATTTTAAAATATTCTCTAGAAGTTAGTAAGAGACAGTTTTTATGAGATAAACATCGTAAAACTCTATTATTCAAATACGAGGTTGCACTGTTTGGTTGACAATGAAGATTGAATAGAACGAAATTTTTGCACGAGATAGTGCTATTTCATTTGATTGAACACTTCTGAGGGATTAGGACTCCAGGGTTGGAGTGGTAGGTTGGTTGGAGGGGTGACTAAAGAGAGTCTAATAATGTCTAAATTGATGATTATCGATCACTAACGTATACAAAAGGACATGTGTCCTGCACCGTACAATTTACAGACTGCCATTGGGAGGTGGCAGTGAACAAAAGGAATGAGAGAGAGAAGTCCACGGTCGAAACCGAGTGGAGGTGGCCCCTGGTTTTTGAACTTTTGATGGTCTTATTGGCCATTGTGAGGTTGAAGAAGATGAGATGATAGAGAGGCTAGCTCGCTAGCCATAGGCCATAGGCCATAGGGACAATGTCACCGTTTGAGCCCACGTGGCCATCGCATTCTGCAGCTAAACCCTAAAGGCAGTTGATTGAGACCTACAAGTAGGAACTAGGAAAGTTGCATTGAGCTTCCTTTTGGTTGTTGGCTTTGCTTGACTCCTTTGTGTGGTTATGTCTAAATCTGGATAAGCATAACCCTGTTATCATGTGACTCCCTATTTTTTTTATGACAATGTGACGCTCCCTATTTGTGATCCCTGTCTTTTGTGATAATGCAGTGCTGCCCCCGTCACCAATCACCCTCAACTCGGACTCTATACCCTCTCCACTTGACATTTTCCTCACGCAAGAACTAGGAGTCTAAAACCAAAACGCCTTTACCCCAGATATCTAATTCCGACTAGGTACATTTTCATTAAGATGCCTTTAGTGTCTTAAGTTACATTTGGATTAAGTTATGAAAGACTTTTAGGGAGGGCTTTGAATGAGGGCCATTAAAATGAAATTTTTTTTTTGAGAGAAAATACGACAAATTATATTAAATGAAAATTGAGGAGTACATGAAGCAATTCATAAGCATTGAAAGAAAACAAAAAAGTATAACAAGATGCACAAACGCATCTATAATGAAGAAAAAACAATAAAAGATAACAAGATGCACATACGCATTTAGAATGGAAGGTAACCAGGATGTGACTTGATAACTTTATAATCAAAGGTTTGAGAGACTAATTTTTCGATTACATTAATGCAAATCAACCGTTAGATGTTTATGTATGCATGAATATATCATTTCTGAAAATTTTCTTCCACATTGCTAATCATTAAGTTATCGAACTACATCAAATCAATGGACAAACCAAATCTGTCAAACTTGAACCGTTTATGTTCATTAATGATAAATCACGATTATGAATGCCTTAACAATTTTTAATTTAATTGAAAAATTGCATAAATGATCTACACATGAATATCTAAACATCTAACGGTTGATTTGCGAAAATGTGATCGAAAATGAGTCTCACAAGAAATTTCTCTTTTTAATGGTTCTCATTAGAAACTCTCCCTCGTTAGAAGCTCTCCCTTACATTATCGGCATGTTTGTTTCTCAGAACTGTCATTGCCCACCTTAATTTCTATAAGAGTTATGGACTCCTCTAGCCTGACTTATGCTATTCTAATACTTGACTCATGTTTGGTGCTGACAGGACTGTCATTGATACTTCCTCTTCAATGCTGCAAACTTCTTCGAGACCTTAATCATCTCTAGATGAGCGTTCCTGTGAAGTTTCTCAAAATCTCGGGGAAGTTCTGCTCCGGAAGCTAAGAAAGCCTCTCTGACTCCATCGAAACCCTTCCCTAGGATCGCAATCATCTCTAAAACGGTCTGAATCTGGGCTTCATCTTCATCTTCCTCAGTGCTCCCAGCCCATATTTTGAGGCCTATCGATTGATTTGCCAGAATAGCATTGGTCTCAGTCGACGTTGAGGTGTTGAGGATTTGAATCTGACGCCTGGAAATGTAGAGGCAATGGAGTGAGGAGGAAGAAGAGGACTCTGGTTTTGGGGTTAAGGTTTGGTGAGGAAAGTGATAACTAAGAAATGAGGGATTCTTAGGTCGCGTAGAATCATCCTAGTGTTGGGTGTTCTTCTGTTGTGCGATCTGCCTAGTGGCTTATCCGAAATGAAATGAAATTGGAGAGAGAGAGAGAAATAAATAGTGAAGAGTAGAAGGAGGCTTCCACAATCCCATGGTTTTTGGTGTCATTATGGTAGAAGGTGTTGAGGAGATTTTTGGACTCTATAGTCTCATTTAAAAGAGTCCATATTGTTGCCAAATATGGAATAACTTGTGTTACACTAGATAAGAATGTACAATCTCATCCAATCCCATGTAACAAACACCCGCCATATGTTTTCAGTGCAGTTATGCAGGTAAAGTGTTACTAAAGGTGTCTCAAATGACCATGTAACGGTAAAAGTAAGGGATGCACGGTGATCTAGGGAATTCGCAATAGTTGTGAATTTCATTAAAGCGGACCGAGCAGTATGTCTCATGCTCTATCAGTATTACAGGTTTCTGAGTTGATTAATTTTCTAAATATCAAATTCTTTGGCTACATGGATGAAGAGAATTGCACCTGTCCCATCCAGAGCTGCAGGGGATCAAGTTTTTTTCGGCTCAGAAAATATCTCCATGCTGAACTTTCAAGGAATCAGAGAAAATGTTCCGTAGCACTGACATTTACAGAAAACAAGTAACGCAAAATTACAAAGATAATTTCTGAGCGAAGAACCCAAATCAGAAATCAGGCATTCACTTTGTAAAGCAGTACTACAGCACTAAATTTTCTATTGAAACATACAGGTCGCGCACACAGGTACATCAATATATAATACAAACGTGTTTTGAATGGTAGTATTACATAGGACTAAATCTAGGAGGTGAATGATTCAACTACTGAAGAGGTGGTGACCAAACTTGATAGAAGGCCAACTATAAGGGCGCTATTATATGTGGTTGGCTCCCCTTGCATGGCATTGTCGCGGACATCGTTGTAAGTTCCATTTAGGAATGGCCCCCCTACAAGTGCTCCAGTAGCTACATTAGGATTGGGGTCACTTGATTTGAAGTATTTGAAGCCGTCACTGCAGCTAGGCTTTGCATCAGCTGGGATTGAAGCTCCTCTATGGTGGACATATTTTGGATATTTATCCCCATACCCAACAAGAAAGCTCATTTTCATAGGATTGTCGCCCAAGACATATTCAACCTATAAAAAGTAGAGATACATTAGGACGGAACGGCAGTTGGTGGCTAACATCTATTGCTATTGCATCTATGCAAATTGCAACATACTGCAAGTAAAACTAACCAGAGAGCATACCTGAGATACAGCAAATTTCCGAATATCAGCTGGCTTAAAGGAATCTCCGTTACAAGTTATTTTGGCTGTCCTAGAGGAGAGCATATAGTCACTGTAAACAACAGCCAGGAATGCAGAAGCAACGGGATGCTGCAGAGCATTCCATTCACTGATAAATATCATACCATCTGCATTGTGGAGATCAGAATGGTAAATGAAGGAGAACGAGAGACACCAGAAACAGAACTGAAAAATCCAACTCAAAATCATCCAGATAGCCCAAGTGATCTGAGCGTGGTGTGCATATAGGTTAACAAGATTGAAAAGAAAACAAATGTTTTCAACCTCGGACATGCACTTGATAGCTTGGAAATGTTTAAAATCGTAGTGTTCATAGCTACTGTGCAAGTCTGAGAACAATATCATTATCTTCTGTAATATGAAGTAATTTATTAATTCCCCTATTCACTTTAAAGTTTAAAGCAGCAATCAATTATTGTGTAACACGGCAACTGGTTGTAGAATTCGTTTAGGAGGCTCAAAAACATTAGGATTTAGAAGAAGACTTGATATGGTTCTGTGTTCTGTGTCAACATCAAACCGGAATATTGACTTTCTTTTGGTATTAAGAACTAATCTTGAGGCAGGGCTTCAGGAGGAAATCTATTGCCTTAATCTATAATAAGACAGTCAAGAAGAAGCCTACTCTTTGTTCTGCTGCTGGTGGCAGTTGGAGACTTTGGCAGGAGGCCACATATAACAGCCTCAGCTGTTTTCTTGTACTTTTGAAGGACAGAATTGTCTTTGCTTCCACCAAAGAAGGTCAACCTGGATAGCAAAACCTGCAGGAAAATTGCAAATTGCTCACATAACTAAGCAAAGAATTTCACTAGCAGCAATGACAATGTATCTGGCACATGTAAATCCCCACGAGTATAGGTATTCTAAATGGTTCAGGAAGAAGAACACATGTTAAATCAAACGCTGATTCCATTAGAATGGCACAAATTAAAAAGGAGGATTATGCATACCTGGGCTCCTGCAAGCTTGTTATCCCAACTGAACCACGATGGCTTATCAAATTCAGCAAACTCTTGTCCATCATCCCCTGTCACGAAGTCGAGGTAAGTCTTATCCCCAGTTGCATGATAAAGCCATCCAGCTGCCCACAGAAGCTCATCTCCATACCCTGTGGAATTGTAAAACTTCTGAACATCGGGGATGCTCTCACTGTAAGACCCTCTATTTTCGTTGGCAAAAGTAAATAACTGCTTGGCATGCTTAAGAAGACTGTCTGAATACGTGGGATTGCTCTTCTTAAACACCAGAGATGCCGAAGCCATAGCAGCAGCGGTTTCGGCAGCAACCTCAGTCCCCGGAGCAGATGTGTTCACCTGGGTGAGTGGCCTCTTCTCAGTCATGTCTTCAGGCCTATTCCAACACTTGTGGTCCGCATTAGGGTCACCCACCTGCCCCATAATTCAGATTTCAGTAACTAACACACATCCTATAAACATAGCTTGTAGTTCAATACTAAGTCACATTTCAATACCAACATTCCCATAACAAACAGTAAATCAAATTCAAACTCGTTTGAACAGCAAGTAACTAACGAACCTGAATGTAGAGCACATTGTCCTTAGGATGAGCATTGACAAGAAAGTCAGTGATCCACTTAAGCGAATCTTGAGCCTCTTCTAACTGATCCACCTTATCCAGATGATCACCATACTCGAGAATCGACCAAGACAACACCGAGGCAGTGAACGCCATCGGAAGACCAAACTTCATGTGATCTCCGGCGTCGTACATTCCTTTTGACAAGTCCAATTTCGCATCGCTCCCATCATTCAAACCCGAATCGCCTCGCCACGAAATCTTGTTATCCACCAACTTACCCGCTACCAAAAACAACTAATTAATTCTTCACATATCTAAATAAATAGACGAAAATTTAGTTGAAGTGCATTGAGTAATTACATTTTTGGATGTCGAAGAATTGCATAGCGGTTTTGAGGGCGTCCGAGTATTTCTCGGTGACGGGGCCGGGAGGGCCCGGGACCGGAGCCGGCTCGTTGTCGGACTCGTTTTGCTTCTTTTTGATGAGGACGAGAGCGACGGCGCCGGCGATGATGGCCAAGACGACGAAGACGATGAACCAACTCAACCATTTGCAACCCTTGGAGTCCGATTTGGCTCCCATTTCGATGACCTTAAACGACCACCGACAGATCCAAGTTGTTGCAGATCTACCACATTAAGGTTCTGAGGCTTTAGAGGGGAAATGTGGTTCTGAGGTTTTTATTGGCGGGTAAAACCAGATCGGAAACACTCCCGCTGTGTTTCTTTTTTCAAGCACCGACAGCGAAATAAGGTCTTTCTTTTTTTCTCTTCTCTTTGTTTTTGAGTGTGGTTGGGGTTGTTGTGGTTGAAATGACGGAAGTGCCCTTCTCCAGGCTGCCAACTGAGGCTGGGAATTGACTGCGTGACGGATGATATTGACCGTTGAACTAGGCACCGACAGAAGGGTGAAAACAAATTGACTGTGGATCTTTGATTGGTAAAGCTAGGGCCTGGTTGTTGGGTTTTTAGGGCTTTAAAATAAGGTGAGGGCATCTGTCAGCCATCTAACATGGGCCAAATTTCTGGTGGGAAGATCCAGTTTCGGTTAGAGTGTTGTGTCAGATACATTTTGTATGTATAAAGAAAGAGTGTTTCTACTGAGACCTCTAAATCTGCTCAATTGACCTCACTCTATTATGAATTATTAAATGACATATATAACCTCTTATAAAATGACTATTAAGGACAATAATTATACCCAAAAAAAATTATATTTAATTTCTCTAGACTTTCCAATTCAATAATATTATATCGCATTCTTATTATTTTCCTTATCTATTTTCATTTTCCAATTTCACTACATACTCATTAAAGATTTTATATATATTTAATAAGAATTAAAACTATAATCAAGATCATGTGACATAAAAATTCCTATCATCATATATGTTGAACGCATATTGGTTCGGGATAACAAAAGAAATCATATTATGACCTAAATCCCAGTCTATCCATTATATTTGCAAAAAAAAGAAAAGAAAAAAAGAAAAAAAAAGAAGAGCTAGCAGTAAAAAAAAACCTAAAAACTATTAAATAATTAATCATGATGTACAGAAAATAGAGAAAATAATTAAACATTAAGAAAAACTACTCTTCATTTTTTTTTGAACATCTACAAGAGAAAAAAAGTTAAAAAAAAAACAATTCTTTTTTATTAGAAATTAATTTTTTAACACCTAGTGGCCAGTTTGTGGTGGATTTGTCCCTATAGACGGTGCAGTGGATTAGTCTGGCTCTGCTAGGAAACTCTGCATGGGTGCGTGTGTCGCTAACTTATTAACGCTGACCTCCCCGAATCAAAAAAAAAATATTAATTTTTAAAGCCCAATACCTTGTGTTTGAGTTTCTCTTTTATTGGATAAAAGATTTATGTAATTTGATTAAGGAATGAATATGTAATTAATAATTTGTTTGCAAATTATATGAGCGAGGTTATTTCAGGAACTTAAGCGAGGTTTAGTGAGTAAATTTAGTATTGAAAAATTTGATAGGAGGTGTAAAAAGTAAGAAGGTCAAGTGAGTAAATTTGGAGATTCCAATAGAAAAACTCTAAAAATAAATAAATAAATTCTTTTTTATTAGAAATTAATTTTTAAAGCCCAATACCTTGTGTTTGAGTTTCTTTTTTATTGGATAAGAGATTTATTTAATCTGGTTAAGGAATGAATATGTAATTAATAGTTTGTTTGCAAATTATATGAGTGAGGTTATTTCAGGAACTTAAGTGAGGTTTAATGAGTAAATTTAGTATTTGAAAATTTGATAGGAGGTGTAAAAAGCAAGGAGGTCAAGTGAGTAAATTTGGAGGTTCCAATAGAAAAACTCATAAAGAAATATCTTGGCATGAAATTTTAGTAAATTTTATGTTTTTTTTTTTAATAATGGTTAAAAAAAAATAACATTTACTGATCAGGTGAATATTATTTTAGATTAAAAATAACTAAATTTAATTTCAAAGTATCAACGATAAAGTATAGTCAAGGTTTTATTTTTAGCTGTCCATTTTAACGTTTTCTTTTTCATTTTTTTTTAGGAAAATAAAATTAAGTTTCATTAATAATATCAAATGACCTCACTCTATCAAACTAGAGGGATTCAGAAATTTATGATATTACAAATTTATGCTCAATTATTCAAAGATAGAAAGAAAAAAGCAAAAATTAAAATTCAAAAAAAAATTGCAGAAAAGTAAAATAGAATCAACCCAAAGTTTTGGTTGTTTCTTTAATACATAGAAAATGATATCTTTCTAGCACTTGATGTAAGAGAATTCGATTCCTTAGGGCTTAGTCCATGATTTATATTCATTTTTCATGATAATTATCATGGATTTACCTCAACGTTTTAATTTTTTGTGAAATTAATGGACGAGTCATATTGACTATAGTATCATACTTCAATAGTATTGTACAAATTAGTATAAGATACAATGTTCTTTTATTTCATCAAATGAGAACACATTTATCTCGTATTAATAAAGCGAGATTCGTCTTATTTTCTCATAGTTGAATCGAAACCTTTATCAACTTTTTATTGAAAAAAAAATCCCATTACTACACTGGATGCTAATTGAATCTGTATATTTCAAGATGCAAGTTTACTTTTTGACTCTTTTTTGAGGATGATTTATGCTTTTGAATAATTGTTTAAATAAAAAAACACCGAAACCGCTTACGAAGAAAACACAAAAAAAGTCCGGCTGAGTCGTGTTAAAAAGACTTTGCCCAAGAAACCGCGGCCTCCCAGAAAACTGTTCGTTTAATTGTAAACGCTTCAAGCATCAAACAAACCGGTTGATCGTTTATCAGTTGCCCAAGTTATTTTCACACTCTCTTCCACTCTTGACTCTCTGTTTCTGAAGTCTTCTACTACAGTGTTCTTGTGCTCGGAATCAAGAACAGCTTTTGATTCTGATCAGGTATGTTCTTCCCTCAAGTTTTCTACTTTTGAACTCCGATCATGTAATCAATGCCAATGCACCATGTTTTTTTTGCTCAAAGAAATAGACCAACTATTAATTTTCTGCTTCAAGATTTATTTCATTTTTAAGGGTTTAAAGCTAGCATGATTGTGTTGATTGTCAAGAGTTTTAGTTAAGATGTTATGTACTGAGTTTAGTTAAGTGTGATATTAAGTTGAGGTTCTGAAGCTGAAGTTGCTTTTGAATCTGAGTAGGGTGTTTTATCAAATCCAATGGTTGAGTGTGTGTCAGATCAAGATCAATCAAGGGCCAAATGGACTACATTTTCGACCAAGATATTTGCGGATTTGCTGGTTGAGCAAATCCGCAAAGGAAATAGGGGCAGTGGTGCTTTTTCAAAGTTGGCTTGGAAGATTATAAGAGATGAGTTCAATAAGCAGACTGGTCTCAATTTTGACAAGCAGCAATTGAAGAACCACCTTGATGTTCTTAGGAAGAGGTATAATTCGGTGAAGGCGATTCTCAATCACACTGGTTTTAGTTGGGATGTTGATCAGTATACGGTGCTAGCTGAAGATGATGTATGGCAAGAGTACATTGAGGTATAGTTTCTAGATGCTTCTGACTTTGATGTTAGTTTTATTAATTCTATTAGGCTACTAATTAAGTTTGCAATAATATATATATATATATATAGGCACATCCTGAGGCTGACATTATCAGAAAAAGGGGCTGTGATATATATGAACAGCTTTGCATTATATTCTCATCAGATTTCGGAATCAATGAGAAACATGCCATTGCTGTTTCAGGAACAGCCTCACATCAGGTAATTAATTGTGTTTGATTTCATGGGTTTTAGAAGGTCTACATTACATCCTTCACTTTTTTCTGACCAAATAGAGTTAGTGTTTAGACGAATGAGGAGCAATCCAGAGCTAAGTGGACTATGCCGCTGGAGAAGGTATTTGCAGATTTGATGCTTGAGCAGGTTGCTCAAGGGAATAGGTTGAACCATGCTTTTAGTAATAAAGCATGGAAGTATATACACCGTGAGTTTAATAGACAAACAGGGTTAAATTACGATAAGCAGCAGTTGAAAAATCATCACGGAGTGTTGAGAAGGTCTTACCTTAGTGTAAAGTCACTGCTTGATCAGGATGGCTTTAGCTGGGACAAGTCTCGGTGCATGGTAATTGCAGAGAGCGATGTGTGGGCAAATTACATCGAGGTTAGATTCTCTCCATTTAACTCATACCTTTGTTCACTGTTCCTTCTATTTGCATATTATGATTCTAAAGAATTTTAATTAACAGAAGCATCCTGAAATTGAGGCAGTAAGAGTCAAAGGCTGCCCACTGTACGAACAGTTGGACAGCATATTTTCCGAGCCAGGCAGTGCTGGAAATTGTGCAGCGCCTCAAGTCCCTCAACCACAAATAGCTGCTTTCCAGGTAGCTTTGTGCTGTCATTCATTTTTAGTTATTGGTGGCTTGGTGACATGACCTGTCCATGTTTTAGCTTACTCACTTTGCTTATTTCAATATATTTTAGATGGATACTCTTCCTGGTGAAGATCAATCCAAGCAAGATCAATCAAGAGCAAAGTGGACTGTGGCACTGGATAAAATACTCTTAAACTTGTTGATGGAGCAAACTCGACAGAATAAGATGTCTAATAAGAAGGCATGGAAACATATACAAAATGAATTCAATTACAGAACTGGTTTAACGTTTGATGGTGAACAGTTGAGGAATCACCAAAATGTTCTGAGAAGGGTGTATAATAGCATAAAGACGGTTATTGATCAAGGCGGTTTTAGTTGGGATGACTGTCGCCATGTGGTAGTGGCTGATGATGAAGTGTGGGAGAAGTACATCATGGTAAGTCCTCTATATATCTGAAGTTAATCTGCACTACATCTTTGCTGCAGTGTTGATACTCTTATTGGATTCTACTTGCAGGCACATCCCGAGGCTGAAACAGTCAGAAACAAGGAGTGTCCGATTTTTAAAGATTTATGCACATTATTTTCAGATCCAAGAGCAGAGGGAAGATACGTTCAATCAAGTCATGATGTGAAGTTGGATCAACAAAAAGTGGAAATGGATGACACTCCTGAAACTGCTAGTGTATCTGCTGAACCTGCAGTAGACGAGGCAACGTCGCGCCTATCCGAGGAAGTGAATATGTCCAGTGGAAGGAACAAGCGCCGGAGTTTGATAAAACCACTAATAAGTTCAACTCGCCAGAGGAGGCGAGTGTGTAGGGAAACTAGTCAGACTGGCGTCAATGATGTTTCCCGGCATGAGGAGGGAAACAAGACAGCAGCTGCAGCAGTAGTAGCAGCACAAAGTGGTGACCGATTCTCGATATCTAGTTGCATTGAAGTGTTGAATGAGATGGGAGGGGTGGATCAAGAGGTTTATTTGGCTGCTTTGGATTTGTTCCAGGATCCTGACCGCAGAGAAACATTCATATGTATCAAAAGTGATATCAAATTGGCATGGCTCAAGGCCAAGTGTAAATCTCTTGTATAAGTGTAGTTTTCCTTCCATCATAGGTTGTATTATGATGGTCAATGTATAAGATAATTGCTGACTTTCTGCAATTTGTCAACATTGAATTACCCTGTACTATTTCAACTTGTATACAAAATGAAAATGCTGTCCAAAATTGATTTTACATATTCAGGTCAAGGTTTAGAATTTATGTGCTCCAATTTTTTTATTTTAACTAATAGACGAAATAGTCCCAACTCGTAAGATTTCCCAAAATTAAGAAGAAAGGGAGATGCTTCATATTTCTGGGTGAAACGGCACCGTTTGATTGAGCCACTATGTAAACACGGGCCAATAACGTCCCGCCACGTTGCCGCTCTTCTTCACTTTGAGCATTGACCAGACCCAGGCCAAGAGCATAAACCCCTCCACATTTTCTCCAACGAAAATTAAGAGACTCTGCTACTCTCTCTCCGGCGATATCTGACTCCGGTGAACCTCTCTTCTTTCACTATTTGCTTTCCTCCTCATTATCTATCATATAATCTTCCCTTTGCACTCTTACCCTTATTTCGCTTTCTCATTTTTTTGTTCGAATGGTTATCGCTGAATTCTCCAATTTCTTAGTGTTGTATAAATATGTAATCAGATTGTTTTGAAGGGTGGTTATTATCGATAATAGCAAATTGGGTTTTGTTTTCTTTAGGCTGGATTGTTTATCTTTCTTTTAGTGTTTTAATTTGCAGCCATTTTGATTGAATATGGGGAATTTGATCAAATTACAGACGAAGAGATAGGAAAGGTTTAATCTTTAGCTAAAAAGGCATAAAATTTCACTAATTTCGGTGCTGAATGTGAGATTTCTATATTACAATGATGAATTTATGTTCTTGTTCGGTATCAAATACGTTCATACTAAGTGGAATAGTATTGATTCAATGTAATGTTTGAATAACAAAGGTTTAAGCTTTACCTAAAAGGCATATAATTTCATTAATTTTGGTGCTGAATGTGAGATTTCTATATTACGATGATGAATTTCTGTTCTTGTTTAGTATCAAATACATTGATACTGAGTGGAATAGTATTGATTCAATGTAATGTTTGAATCGTGTTATTGCAGATAGGATTGGTAGTTGTAGATGGATAATGAAGGTAGTGTTCAACCTAAGCAAGAACGTTCGAGGACTAGGTGGACACCGGCCCTTGACAAGACATTTGCAGACTTGGTTATTAAGCAGATTCAATTGGGGAACAGGCCAAACAATGTTTTTGACAAGAAAACGTGGAATAGTATCCGCGATGAGTTTAACAAGCAAACAGATCTCAACTTCAACAACAATCAATTGAGGAAGCACCTGGATGTTCTAAGGACGCGCTTCTACAATCTCAAGTCGGCTTATGATCAAACTAATGACTATGCTTTGGAAGATCCGTGTTGTATCGAGTTTGATCATCTATGGGCAGACCTAGGGGTATAGTTTGTTTCTTCTGGAGGTTATCTTTTTTGGGGGTCACTTGTCCATCTTCTAGCATTTATATGTTGAGTTCTTGATAGAGTTCTTTTTGCAGGTACAGCAGCCGAGGCCTGAAACTACTAAAGTGAAGGATTGCCCCATATATGATCAGCTGTGCACAATATTCACAGACTCAGCAGCCGATGGGAAATATGCTGAATCTAGTCATTATGAAGGGTTGGACAAATCTGCAGGAACGGACAATGTATTTCTGAGTTCCTGTCCTGACAGTGGAGCCCCTCGGTCTGAAAACTCACCATCCTCAAGACCTGTGCAAGGAAATGCATTATTAGCAGAGAAGGTGGCCAAGGTTGTAGTAGAGAGAAAAAGGAAGCGAACATCTGATACACAGTCTTCTGAGGGTCAAAGCAGAAGGGATCAAGAAACATGTGATGCCATGGCAAAAGCCCTACAAGATATGATTGCAGCCTCAAAGCTGAGGACAGCGGCAACAATGCCTAGAGACGACAAGTTTAGCATAACTAATTGTATAAGAGCACTGGATGAGATAAAAGACATTGACGAACATATTTACTTTGCTGCAGTTGACCTGTTTGATAACCCTAATTTAAGGGAGACATTCATCTCTCTAAAAGGTGATCAAATACGGTTGAGATGGTTGCAAGGGAAGTGCAGTAAAGCTGCCTACAGCTAGGTTAGGGCATGAACTTTCAGAAATTTTTGGTAGTATAGAACTTATCTTCACGGCCAATTTTGTTTTGGACGTACAGTTAACTAACTTGTTCATAATATGGCTTGGTTCAGGAGAAAGAAATAGTGAAACTACTTTGTTCATAGATATTTTCTTCACTGGCTTACCTTTGTATTTGCAATTTGGAATCACCAGCATTGAAAACATGGATGTACTATCAATGTAAGGCCGTTTCGCTTGTCTTCAGGAAGACCATGGGACCGAAAAAAATCAAAAATTAGGAGACAAAAACCAGTAGGCTGCTGTGGCCTTTTAAGATGAAAGTCTCAGCATGTTTGTGCTTTATATCCCAGATAGTTCTATATCGACTGGTCTTACGAAGTTGGATCCAACCATTTACTTTAATTTACACTTTGGCTAGTCAATGTTAAACAGACGAATAATATACCATCAAATATCCGAGAGAATTCTACAGAAAAAGTGTACAACAGAACAGAACATGAAATGTACTGAATCAACTGATCAACTTCCATTGGCAAACTTAAACGGATTGTAACATTATACAACATGCTTTCATCATCGACATCAAATCTGGAGATTATAAAGTATGGTATTGTTGCTGGTGCCTCTTCAGTTGCACCCCAAAAGAAAAGAAAAGAAATCCAATATATCTTCTGAACTTTCTTCAATGCTAGTAAAGAATAACTCCTCTTCTGTCTCTGCTACACTTAGTTCAAGCACTTCACTGTAGAAAGATAGATCAGGTGAAAGTCCATTTAGTAATTGAATAACCAGAAGATGCACAATAATGGACAAAAACTTATATCCAAACACTTGCCTGCATATAAAAGTAGAGCTGCTCCTATCAAAGATATAGATAATTAATCATACAGTTCTGTAGAAGTCCAGCATTTCTTCTTCCACTGGGTGGGTCTTGCCTACTATGACAAGGCAATGAAGAGGTGCTCCAAAATCAACCGACTCCAGTTGCCTCATTGTGCCAGCAACTATCTTCTGATCCTCACTTCCAAGCCGAGCAAACCCAACACACATGGTGTCTTCGCTGTAGGCTGCAACACAATCAAAGAATCAAATTACAGTGATTGTAAGTAGTCTTAAGTAGTATACAAGCCAGAAAGGAGAGAACATTTATGCCTTACCAGATTCTCCTCGGTTTTGCTCAACCTCCAAAAGCTGTTCAATTGCAGTGTTTACTGACATATATCTAGGTGGTTCATACTGCTTCTTTCCTCTGAAAGGTTTAAGGGAGGGGGAGAAGCAATAATTAGTCTATGCGATGTCCGAAGCACACAAAAACTAGAAAAAGAAAACACCAGAGTAAACCTGTAGCTGATGAAATGAAAGAGAAGCTAATCAATTATTTAGATACATACCTGCATAAGGATTCCAGGGTGGGTTCTTTCACGCGTATATCTACAATGAAAGGTAACATTTAATGAGTTTATTAGTAAGATAAGCATCAGTTAGGCAACACTTTGAATCAGAAAGTTTCTAAAACCAAACCTAACAAGCAGAGAGTATGTAGTCCAAGCCCACGATTTTTCTGAATCTTCTCATAAAAGCTATCAGGTCTCCATGTATCGGTAAAGAATGGTATCGAAACTGTCTCTCCATAGTGGTAGAGCTGTAAGCCACAGACTCCAACAGCATTCATAACCGACGCATTATGCACCACTTTGACATCAATCCCCAACTTCTTAGCACGAACTACAAGATCAGTGTGAGTTGTAGCTCTGCATTCCACATCAACTTAAGTAAGGAAACTCTCAATTATCCAAGATTTATACTAAACGGGCATTATTTCAATCATAATTCACATATTCTACTTCAAAGTAATCTTCCTTACAATTTACAATAACCATATTGAACAAAGCCAATGTTAGATTGTGACATACCCAAAAGGATCCCCAACTACAAGAAAAGCCACGTCAGAATCAGCAGCTGCACTTAAAATTTCATCGGCCTTTTCCTCCACGGTTTCTCTATCTGCAAGTATAACCGGTTTCCCATACAACTTTTCCTGCAATGAATATATATATTTTTTTTCAGAAACTAAACTAGCTCTGCAAACAAAGAAATACCCAAACACATGAAAATGGAGATTTACCAGTGTGGAAAGGCCATCGGAAGAGAGACCAAAAGAGAGGAGGGAAGTGTAGGCTTCAATGAAAACCTTGTCACATTTCTGAACTGCTTCTAAACCTCTCAAAGTGATGTCTTTCTCGTTCCCCAATCCAAGTCCTACTATGTACAACATCTTAGAGTCAGCTTTCGATTACAAGTTGGAAGTCTGCAAAACCCTAGTTGTAAACCCAGTTGCCACCAACTCACTTGCTCTGAAGTCTGAACACGCAGAGCCGACCGCGGTTCCAACTTTCAATGGGTTGGGCTGGGCTGGGTTATTTAAGTTTCAGGAGGATGGTGTTTGATGGAGGCCCAACCCATATTTTTTTCTGAATCATTTTCTAATAGGAAACCGAAAAGGACACGGATATACACGCCTTTCCGGTTCTTCTTCTAATTCCTATAGGAATAAGGACACCGCTTTCCGTTTCTTTTTCTATTTCGTATAGGAGTAGGATTCCCGTACGTTTAGTATATAAACATGATGAGACCATACCACTTTCCACTCAAATTCGTACACAACACTCTCCCCTCATAAACAGTACTGTTGCTGATCTCTCCATATATAGGACCAACCATGGCTCAACTGAATCTTGCAATTGTTGGACATGTCGATTCGGGAAAATCGACACTTTCAGGTAGACTGCTTCATCTATTGGGAAGGATATCCAAAAAAGAAATGCACAAAAATGAGAAAGAGGCAAAGTCACAGGGCAAGGGGTCATTTGCATATGCGTGGGCATTGGATGAGAGCGTAGAAGAAAGAGAAAGAGGAATAACTATGAGTGTAGCTGTTGCATATTTTGACTCCAAAAATTACAAGGTTGTTGTGCTGGACTCTCCTGGCCACAGAGACTTTGTCCCGAACATGATCTCCGGCGCAACACAAGCCGATGCTGCAGTACTTGTTGTTGATGGTTCACATGGTGCATTTGAAGCCGGTATGAAGGGAGGACAGACTAAGGAGCATGCACAGATCATCAAAAGCTTCGGCGTCAAGCAGATTATAGTTGCTGTTAACAAGATGGATGTTGTTGGCTACTCCAAGGATAGATTTGATGAAATCAAACACACACTAGGAACATTTCTCTGGCGTTCCTGTCGTTTCGAAAATTCTTCGGTGTGTTGGGTTCCATTGAGTGCCATGGAGAATCAGAACTTGGTGTCAGCTCCTTCTGATGACCGTTTGTTGTCTTGGTATAGCGGACTTTGCTTCTTGGATGCAGTTGATTCCCTTCAACCTCCGAAGAGAGAGTCTGACAAGTTACTGCTCATGCCTATATGTGATGTCATTAAATCTTCTAAAGGGCAGGTTTCTGCTTGTGGTAAATTGCAAGCTGGAGCTCTTCAAAATGGACTTAAGGTTCGGGTTATGCCTTCGGGAGAATTAGGGACTGTCCGGTCTTTAGAACGTGACGGCTCTCAGTCATGCTCAACTGCCACAGCTGGTGACAATGTGGCTGTTACTCTACAAGGGATTGATGATCGTCATGTGATGGCAGGAGGCGTGCTATGTGACCCTGATGTTCCAGTTGCATTTGCGAAACATTTGGAATTGAATGTGCAACTTTTGGACGGGGCAAAGCCTTTGTTGGTTGGCTCTCAGCTGGAGTTTCACATACACCACGCAAAGGAGGCAGCAAGAGTCGTGAAAATAGCTTCATTACTTGATCCGAAGACTCTTAAAGTGGCGAAAAGGTCTCCTCGCTGTCTTCTGGCAAAGCAGGTAGCTGTTATAGAGGTAGTTCTGCAAGGACCAGTTTGTGTGGTGGAGTACTCCATGTGTAGAGCTCTAGGGAACGTTTCTTTGAGAGCGTTAGGAAACACTGTGGCCCTCGGCAAGGTAACACGAATAATCGAGAAGCAGAAGTAGTTCCGAGCAGGCTCACCAATTGTTTTGGGGTTTAGGCCAGTCTTGGCTGAGTGGTGGTTTGTTTTGGGTTTTATACTATCATTGTTGTATGTAAATTAAGTAGTTCATCCTTTTAATAAAGCTGTTCATCCTTTTAAGCCAATATTTCTCTGTACAGGGCCAATATTTAAGTAATAAATAGTCTGCTCAATTAAAACTAAGCACCAGTCTGTAATTTTCCTCAATATAAAAAATTGAACAATTCTTTTTATGTTTATTGAAATACAACAAACACCATGAGAAGAAGGAGAAGATGAATAAGAAAACAGGTTAGACCGTTCCTTCATATGTGGGTTTGGAAGAAGGCATGAAAGCAATTTGACAAATGTAGTAAAGGTGTGTACAAAAGAGAACCAAAAAAAGTGAAAATTTCTTAACATTAACTCCTCTTTTAAGTTGAGCAGCCTCGACGCGAAGAGAGTCCAATATTCCAGCTACTCGTTCCAGCACATAGACTTCAGTCATCGTCTTTGAATTCTCTGTTCAAAACAAAGCACAAGCATCCTGTCAATTCAACACTTTTCAATCTTTCAATCCCTTCTAGTACTCTAATGTGTTCCTATCTAATCAACTAAATGCACATATACTTGCCATTTTGTAAGAACACTATACATAAAACCTACACTTGTATCTTCCAATAAGAACCTAATTTCCCAATACATTTTTAGTTGCTGCAAGACAATGACATTTCCCAATACATACCTGCGATCAAGGTATCGAGGTTGAATCCCAGAACCTTGACATGTGGTGCATGTAAATGATCCGACCCCTTCACAGTTAATGCATTTAGACACTTCTTTCTCATCCCCACCAAGATCTACCGTGACCGTGCCACTTCCAGTGCAAAATCGGCATCTTTCTGGGACAAAAAAGGTCCTCCATTTTCATCAAAATAGCCAAAGACTAAACAGCATGAGCATAAACATGAATATGAATGGTCTAATATAAACAGGAACATGAATGCTTCCATGATTTTCCTTACAAGCTACTATGAATCTAGCTTTTACTATATCAATTCCAAACCATTTGATAAAAACAAAGCTGTAATATTGCTAAATAGTATATACAAGTTACTAGTTACTTACGTGCGCCGGTTCCATTGCAAGGGAAGCAGGGCTGAGTATTGTCTCGCTTGGACTGCATTTAACATTTTCCTCAATAACATTAAACTAGCACCAAATATAAATCTTATAAGATAATTGACTAGAGGGAGATAACTAACAGCATTATCGATTTGAGATTCGTAGAAAACCGGAATGCCTATCCCAACCGCAACACTCACCAGCCCTACTGAGATTGCCACTACCTGATCAAATTTTAATGCTCAATTAATACCAACTTCATGCACATCAAACCACACAAAAAGAACTAAGACTGCTGAAGATTTAGAAGGAAGAATAACCGTGTTTTGATCAAGATCAACAGCTCTGATGCATGGATATAACTTGGGCGAGCGTTGAGCCAACTTGTGGGAAAGACAAGGAGAGGTAGAAGAAAGCTTGAGCGGGCAACATAGGAAAGGAGAGTGTAGACGAGGGAGTGAGGGTGCTATTGACATTTCCACAGCTTGAACTCCTTCCTACCCAGAAGGCCAAGAGAATTGTAGCAGCATTTTTAGTGAAGAAGAATATGGATATGTTTGTGGGGTTGGCAGTATCAACAACCAGACAGTTTGATAGATTGCTTCTCTCCCATTACAGACTCGGTCTTCTGCCACGTAGCTCCCTCACTGTGCCTATCAATTGGTTTGGCCAAGTGGAGAGGTTTATTGGGATTTTTACGACGGATTAAAGATTCAGATGGGCTCCTTTCAAAAAAAAAAAAGATTCAGATGGGCTCATGTTCACCAGCCCAATCATGAAGATGTGATAACTATCGTCTAGATTTGGATTAAATGAAGGCCCAAAAGACTTGATAGGTCCAACTTGGAGGATTGCTTCATGCAAGCAACACCAACAAAAGTGTCTTCTGAAATGAATGAACATCTTATGCAGCCTTACTCTGATGAAGAAATTAAAGTTGCCCTCTTTCAAATGCACCCCTCGAAAAACCCTGGCCCTGACGGTATGTCCCCGTTCTTTTTTCAAAAGTATTGGAATATTGTGGGGGTTGATGCCTGTATGGCAATACGTAGCTTCTTGGAAACATGTGACATGAGGAGAGCTACCAATTTCACTTATCTTTGCTTAATACCAAAAATAAAGAGCCCTAAAGAAGCTGCACAGTTTCGTCCAATTGCTTTAAGCAATGTCATTTGCAGGATTTTTTTCCAAAGTTGTTGCCAATAGACTCAAGGTGTGGCTACCTCATATTATATCTCCACTGTAGAGTGCATATGTGCCAGGAAGAATAATCTCTGATAATACCTTGGTGGCCAATGAAGCAGCACATTTCATGCATAAGCTTAGTCAACAAGAAACTGGCTTTTTCTCCTTGAAGTTAGACATTAGCAAGGCATATGACAGGTTAGAGTGGCCCTATCTGCTAGCTATCCTAACCAAGCTAGGGTTTCATCCGAATTGGATAGCCATGGTCATGAACAATGTGACCACAGTCAGCTACTCAATATTGGTGCACAGAGAACCAACTCCACATATTCTACATTTCTACCTACTAGAGGAATCCGGCAGGGCGATCCCTTATCACCCTACTTGTTCATTCTCTATGCAGAAGGCCCATCAGCTCTAATCACAAAGGCTATGCCAACTAATATGATTCAAGGACTTAAAATGTGCCCACAAGCTCATATTCTCCATAATTTATTTTTTGCATATGACTCCTTATTATTTGGAACAGCTACTATTGAGGAATGTCATGCATTTAAGTATGTTCTCAATGTCTATGAACAAGCTTCTGGACAAAGAGTGAAGTTCCAAAAAAGCAGTGTTGTCTTCAACAAGAATGTTAATACTGATATCCAAGCCAGCCTAGCATCCATCCTTGAAGTAGAAAGAAAAGAAGAGCATGACAAGTACCTTGGTTTACCATTGAGGGTGGGGAAATCCAAGACAGCAAATTTTGCTTACATTAAGGAGAAGTTGTCCAAGAAGTTGATTAACTGGAAATCCAAGATTCTAAGTTGTGCAGGCAAGGTCTCATCAAGGCAGTAGCTTAGACAATGCCTCTTTATGCTATGAATTGTTATCTACTACCAAAAAGCATGTGTGATGATATTCATCAGCTATGCACCTCATTTTTTTTGGGGAGACACATATGAGAAAAATAAAATCCATTGGAGAAGTTAGGAGAGACTTTGTTTAACCAAGCAAGAGGGAGGTATGGGTTTTAAAAACATCTATGCTTACAATATTGCTATGCTTGCTAAACAAGGATGGAAGATTCTCTCCAATCCACACTCTTTGATTGCTAGGTATAGAAAGCTATGTACTTTCCTCAGTACTCCTTTTGGCATAGGAGGCTGCAGTTGGTGACTCTCCTTCCTTCTCTTGGAGAAGTATACAACAAGGTAGAGATGTTCTTAAAGCGGGCATACAATGGAAAATTGGAGATGGTGAACAAGTTGATATTTGGAGTGATCGATGGATTCCGGTTCAAGCCTCTTATCGACCTATTAGACCTCAACACACCTCTTTTAACAAAGTCGCAGATCTAATTGAGAGCACAACTAGGCAGTGGAAAGCAGATGCAGTTCAAAGTTTATTTCATAATGACATTGCCTCACACATTCTTTGTATTCCTCTGAATCGTAATCACTGCCCAGACCTGTTAATTTGGAGCTTGGAGAAGAGAGGACATTATTCTATCAAGTCAGCATATTGGATTGCAAGAGTGGAAGTCATGCATAACACTCTTACCTCAACATCAAGTGGAGATCCATACAAAGACCTTTGGAAGAATCTATGGAAAGCCAAAGTGCCTGGAAACGTGAGTATTTGTGTGTGGCGGGCTTGTAATAATCTGCTTCCCACTCGAGAAAGGCTGCTCACTAAAGGGTATAAGGGAGACACCAAATGCCTTCTATGTGATCATCGAGTAGAAGATGTGGTTCATTTGTTCTGCAAATGTCCGATAGCGTCCACCATACTCTCAAATGCTCCTTTTAATTTGCAGGCTACCATATTACCATCACTTAACTTCAAAGAGTGGATGCTGGAAAGGGCAGTAACATTGAGTTCTGACAGCTTTGCAAGATTAATGATGGTAATCTGGGCTCTTTGGAAGAATAGGAATAATATGTTGTGGTTTGGTACACAACAAACAGCTCAAGATGTGTTATTGAGCAGCTTCTCATGGCTTGATGAGTTTTAGAAAGCTCGAGGAGGTGTGAAAAAACCTAAGGTGTAATCACAACCTAAGTGGAAACCTGATGAGCATAGAGCTTTAAAACTGAACGTGGATGCTGCGTTCTTATCATCGATAACTAAGGGAGGAGTAGGAGGAGTCTTACGTGATGCCTCAGGAAGATTTGTAGCAGCATTTGCTAGTCTAGTTGGACATGCTGTATCTCCGAAGCAATGTGAGCTCATGGCCATTCGAGCTGGTCTTGATTTACTTGTCTCCCTTCAAATACAACATGTGGTGGTTGAAAGTGAAAACACAATGGCTATTGCTGAAGCTCTCTGCTTTGATCACACTCTATTAGCTAATGGAGGATTGATTGATGACATAGAAGATGCCATGCAGAACATCTTAAGTATCCAACTCTATTATCAGCCACGGTCCACCAACATGGTAGCACACAGACTTGCCGGAATAGGTTTTGAAGCAATCAACAGTTGTGTATGGATAGGTCTAGCACCTGCATGTATTCGTGATGCTCTCAATCATGATTATCAGTACCTCAATTGAGGTCTTCTTTGATGATAATTCTTTACTGATTTAAAAAAAATACGGTTTATCAGTAGCAAAATGGAAGGCATACAGATACAAGTATCTAGTAGGTAATATAAATTGGACTAAATACTGTTTAGTCCTTGAGCTTTTGACCATAAAACACTTCAGTCCCTGATCTTCTAATTTCACTCGTTTAGTCCATGTACTTCAAAATTTCAGACCAATAGGTCCTTGCCATCTAAAAGTCACGACGAAATGTCTATTATGCCCTCAATTCTTTTTTTTATAATAAATTTATTCCTTTCTCTCTTTTTTTATTTATTCTTTTTTCTTTATTTTATTTAATTTTTTTTTTTCAAACAGAAAGAAAGAAAGGGAAAAAAAACAGAAAAAAAAGGGAAAAAAAATTTATTTTCCAAAAAAAATAAAATAACTAATTAATTTAAAAAAAATTGAGGGCATAAAAGACATTTCACGGTGACTTTTAGACAGCAATGACCTATTGGTCAAAATTTTGAAGTACAGGGACTAAACGTGTGAAATTAGAAGGTCAGAGACAGAAGTGTTTTATGGTCAAAAGCTCGAGGACTAAACAGTATTTAGTCCATATAAATTTGATATACCCGCTTTGCCCTTTATTTTGCTACATTTATCCGTGACAATCAAACAAATGAAACAGAATATATAAAAGTTTAAAACAGTGAGTTGATATATAAAGGGCACTCTTTTTAAACTGTGCGCAATAGTGGCGTGGCCTATGGCCATTTTTCTAGTAGTGGCTGATTTAATTACACCACCAGTGCATAGAAGAATTTCTAAAAGAACTAAGCGAATAAAATTCCTAGTGTAGAATATGTAGCCTATGTTGAATTGAATTGGCATGCCCAACACACGTCCATTTGTTACTTGGTATTATGAGTACAACCGAGGTCTTTAATTATCTAAAATTCCAACAATTTATCTGAAACTATTGAATTTATTTAGAGTATTAATTCATACTATGAGTTGAGTTCTCGTAAGATTGTTATTTGTTTATGAGGTATTGCTTTTAGTAATGAGGGATTCCTAACAACAAAATAGTCCATCCCATGCATATTGAAAATTCACCACATAACTCCGAGAGAATGCCAAATTTTGGGGGCAGCTGTTTATGATAATCTAGTACCCACCTTCATTTATTTATATGCTTATAGTTGCAGTCAATATTGCCTTTCAACAGAAAGTTGGAGAAAATCAGCCATCATGAAGTACGATCTCAAGGCTATTTGTATTACCTCAACGTTCCATGTGAATAAGCTCAAGTTATGTCATTGTAGAGCCATTTGGAAAAAAAGTTTTTCTAAATGTACCTAACAAATATTTTACACCCAGCAAAATCATGAAATCTCTAGCTATACCCAGAAAGCTTTCCGATAATACCCTTATAATTAAACCCAGCAAAACTCATACACTCAGCAAAACTTTATCGAGATGAAGAATAACACCTAGCAAAACTCCTTTGTTCTTATGAGATGAAATTCATAACGACATTTTTAATACTGATCTGGTAACATAGATTTAATTTAATTAATGGGATTGATCGGTCCGATCCGGTGTTTTCTTTTTCGATCAAGCTAGAATACAGAGAAAAGAGATGACAATGATGGATAAACTGTCCTGAATCCATTCTCATTCACTTGGCTATCATCGATCGATCCAACACTCAATTTGCTCGAATTAGTTCACTTCCCCCACTCTCGAGTCTCGATCTCTTTCCCTTTCTCTGCCCCAAGTCTCAACGCGAAGGTTATTATTTTTGATTGGGTTAAAACTCAAAACTCAGAGTTAACGAGGTCGATCAGGTTAGTTAATTTTTGCGCATTCTAAAGCAGTGTCAATATGGACTAGGATAATTAACAAACTCAGATATATACTATGGATCCTAGGTCCTAAGTTTCCAATTGATTTAAGTGATATGAAGCTTTGGTACCCTTGAAATGAAGGTCAGTAATTTAATCCATTCTTTTCAACTTATTGCACGAACTAGAGATGTATTTCATTATGGAAGATAGAAGAGACTTGAGAAATTGTATAATGGTGCCAAAAGAGGCTCACGAGGTACAAAGAACGTATGGCACGTTTACTTACTTGGAATGGAAAATAATCATGAATCGGAGACAACTGGAATGGGAGAAGAAAGGAATCGATATTGATTCCGGAAGAGTTGATTCCTAAACCAATCTCCCCCCTTCGTAATCAAATTCCTGAGTATTCAGGAATCGATTCCTTATAAGGAGGTGGGACCTACACACATTCTAATTCCTTCATGTATTAGTAAACGTCGGAATACTTTTACCCGGAATCATTCCGATTCCTTTATGTGTTAGTAAACGCAGGAATAAATTTACCCCGTAATCATTCCCTCTATTTTCATTCCCATTCCAAGTAAGTAAACGTGCCAGTAGTGATACAAACGCGAATCTGCAAGCATGGCACCCAGAATCACAAAACCCAACAACACTTGAAAAAGGTATTTTCTTCAATCTATTTAATTAGCAGCAAAGTCTTTTATGTTGAATGAAAAGAAGAGAAAATGAACATACTTTATTAGAAGTCTCCAAAATCATGAATGTACTCACAATTTTTTTAATACCATGTGTATCAAACCTAAGAGATGAAGCAATTATAATGAAAAGTGAACCTTAATTTTTGCTGGAAGAAAACGATGTTGTTTCGGAAATACAGTATTGCTGGATACAAATAGAAAACACAATTTCAACTTTTATGGTTCTAGAAAACACAATTTCAACTTTTATGGTTCTTTCGTTATTATCTTAGTTTATCATGGCTTTTAAAGTCATTTCCTTTTTCATGCAAAATTGATTTATACTTAGATATTTGTTGAGTACATTCAGAAAGACCCAAGAAACGTTACTGTAGCGCCCACGTTAGATAGTTTGAATATTCATTTAATTAAATTGTAATTTCTTTCCTAAACTTTATGTACGTAATTATATAAATACGACCCTCTAACTCATTTTAAAAGGGTCCCCAACCAACACAACTCAATTTCAATACATCAAATTATCTACAATATCATTTCATTCTTGCTCTAACCTAGTTATATTTCTATCACTTTCTTTACATTCTGCAATTTACTTTCAGCACTTTACTCTTCAACCCCTTTAAATTTCATGCAATTTATATTCTCGCATTTAGATTCTTGCTCTTTTATTTACACACATTTACATTCTCACAAACTTATATAAAAAACCCACATAAATAAGCAACGTTGGTGAAAATACTGAAACTTGAAAGTCCTTACAACAAAGGCTAGAGAACCTAACGGCCCATACGATTCATTTCTCGGCCTTCAATCACCTGAAAGACGTCAGATCACGTGCAAAAATTAATCAAAACCTCGCGTTAATTGGCCACGAGTTGGCACGCCCACGCAATCAAGAAGGACAATTGGACTCGATTTTGAGGCAAACATCTTTTCGCACGCCCAGTGGGATGCTAATGTATTAAATTTTTTCACAAATGAATTTATACGACCCGAATTTAAATGACTCAAGTGGTAAATACACTTATGCGGCGTACAAAAACCTCAGTATGGTTGTGAACATTATTATGGTGGCCAACACAATGATAGTCATTACAATAATGGTTTTAATGGCCTCAGTGGAGTATATAGTAATTATAACGGTTATAATATTCAATGTTTATGAGATTACCAAACAGCTTCAACCTGGTCTCCACAATCTGAAAGCCGAGCCCAAGAGAAAACTCATCGGCATCTCGAGCAGTCATCTGACTATAAATCTTGCAATTTGGATAACAACGGCTTAAGCGAAATAGCCGATGAAGAATACAATTTTATGTCTTTATTAGCCAACATGCAAGAGATTGTGCTTATGATGGTCAGGTTTGGGGATATCAAGAAGATGGGATAAAATCAATTGAAAGATGTCAAGAACATGAAGCTAATTGGAATACTTATTTATCATCATTTTCTCTTGTGAAGGAAACGAGGCCACCGTCAACCCCAATCCTTGAGAAAGAAGTAAATTCTAAAAGGGATGGAGAAGAGAACATGGTTGAACATGAAGATGTAGACAATCTTAAAAGAGATGTGCCTATATTTGATCAAGAAATATTTGGAGTGGAATCGGCTCATGAAAAAAAAAAGGATTGATTATTCTCTAGATGGTGAGCCCAAATTTGATTTTGACATTAAGCCTATTTATGATACATATGAAGACGACGATGACTTTGACATGTTTGGGAAGCTAGAAGACTATCAAGAGGTTTCTAGTGAAGAACTTCCACATTTTGACATTATCTAATAATCAAGCCGATTTAGAAGAGTCTCTATCGACTAATTTTGACATAAAAATTCAAGTTGGTGAGTCAAATACACTAGAGAAGCTTGGCAATTCAGCTTACTTAATGACATAAGAACAAATTATTTTTAATAAGCACCCAAATTCGACGATGCATGACCTTAAAACAAATGAAATTGACCATAACGATTGCGTTTTATTTTCTTATTTAAGTTTCTTAAACAAATAAAAGGAAAGAAAGTGTGCTCTAACTTATCGGCCCCATTTGGCTGAAAGGTTCTTGAGTTCATTTAGATTACTGCTGCATGTTTTGAAAGCAAGATGACATCAAATTTTAAGGAAGAAATCGGCTAGATAGTAAAAAGTATGGCCGTGTGGTGCAATCGGAAAGCAGCAACGCAGTGGCTTTTAACCACAATCACTCTTGCTGCCGTCGTTTACCGGGGCTTCCATTCAAAGTTTATAACACTTCTCCTTCCGACTTCCAGCACGGGGCAGGTGTCAGACTCTATATATCGTATTACCACTTAGCAGAGACAACAGAAGCAAAGTACGTGAGCACGGTGAAAGAAAAGAAGAAGAAGCTATTTGATGTGCATTTACAACTCTGTGTTGTCAGTACTCAGTACCTCAGCGGCTAATGGTCTATTTTGACTTAGTATTATTGAGCTCAAAGAGACAAGCAGACAGAAGGAGGTTAGTGGCTTAACAAGGAAGCAAGGCAATAGGTAGGGGTGGGCGCGGTGCGGTTCGGTTCGGTTTGAGGCCCAAACCGCAATCAAACCGCTTTTTTCGGTTGGCCTATATATCAAACCGCAACCGCATTACAAAAGGGTTGAACCGATTATTTCGGTTACACCATTTTTCGGTGCGGTGCGGGTCGGTTTCGGTTTGGAGCAATTTATTAATTTCAACTAGAAAGAGAGAGCCAAAATCAGGCTTATTTTTACTTAACAATTTCAGTAAGGCATAAATAAATTTTGAATGTATTTAGAGTCCACACAAATCGGCAAATATCATTCAAATATCAAGCAACTTGCAGAAAGACCATAGGAACTTATTACACACACACACACACATATATATATATATATATAATTATATATCAATGATCAAGCAAACATAGCAACTTATTACAAACTGAAAACCTAATCAAAAATGGATTTCATATATATTGAAAACCAACATTTCCATCAATAGAGAAATAATAAATAAATAAATTGTAATTAAAATAAATTCGGTGTGGGTCGGTTTAAATCGAGCGGTTTATGACCCGAAACCGCAACCGAACCGCTTTTATACGGTTCGGTGCAGTGTGATCATAAAACGACACCGTTTTAGTTCGGTGCGGTTACCGAACCGTTTTTTCAGTGCGGTTCGGGTCGGTAACCGCATTTTCGGTACAAAATGCCCACCCCTAGCAATAAGGTCAGAAGCATGAAAGAAAAAATATAATTGTTCAAGATGCATGCATGCGAGTATCAAGGTGAGTAAAGAAAGGTAGCCATGAAAACATATTGATTTGAGAGCCCATTTGAATTTTCATGACATGAGTCAGGTGACAATGAGCTATTGTACGTTGTATTGGCTAGCTAGCTTTGGTACTTTCATCCATGCAAGCGCTTTCCTTTATCGTAGTGAAAAAATTTAGCAGTTATTTAATTGCAGATTGTAGTGGCCGAAGTCCAAAAATCATAATGACGGGTAAAGAATTTAAAGATAGAAATTTTTACATTTTCTTAACCATTCGGCTAAATGGCCGAGGCTCGAGGGCTATGTTTGTAACTATTTTTGCACATCGGCTTGCTAAGCCATATCCGTTAGATGAGAGAGAGATCATGACATTTAATGATAATTCTGGTGATTAAGTGAGATAATATGATAATTATCTCATTGAGAGTCGCCGAGATTCATTATTTTATATTTAACACCAATAAATGACATTACATATCAAATATAGGAGCAACGGCGTTACATGGTAACAAATCAACATTTATAGAGTAATTGGAAGCATTAATTGAAGGGCGATATTTCATATTTAAAGCTATCATAAATAGCAAATCAAGGAGAATGAAGCCGCAAATAGCAAGAAATTATTAGTGTTTTTTCGATTATTAAGACCGAGTTTTGAATTGTATTTTCTTTCCTAAATGTTATGTTTGCCTCTAGCTCATTAGAAAAGGTCCCCAACCAACACATGCAACTCAATTCAACATATCTACAACCCTTTCTGCAATTTATTTTCTCTCAAGCTAGCCTAGTTATATTTTATCGCTTTCTTTACCTTCCGCACTTTATCTTTCTTGAATTTACTCTTCAGTCCATTTAAGTTTTATGCTATTTATATTTTCACATTTAGATTCTTGCTATTTTATTTTTTGCACTTTATTTTCTGCAACTTATATCAAAACATAAAAAAGAAGCAACATAAACTTTGGTGAAAATGCCGAAAATCCTTGCAACAAAAGCAAGAGAATCTAGCGGCCGAGAATGTTCATTCCTTGGCTCACAATCACCTGAAAGAAGTCAAATCACCCGCAAAAATTAATCAAAACCTGGCCTGGTCAATCGGCCGCTAGTTTGCACACCCGCGCAATCGAGAAAGACAATTGGACTTAAAATCCCTCGGTCTCTCATTTGGGCTGAGACCCGAATGGTTAAATAGTTTAAAAGTTATAATGAAGAGCTACTTAAGAGTCTGGTGCAGCTGTTAAATATATATAAAAAGCTAAACATGCTCTCCAAAATAGCTAAGGAGCCAAAATAGAGAGTGCTAAAGATGCTCTAAATTACTAACAAGTTAAAAGATACTTGGGAGTCCTTTCTTGCTCTCGAGTTAGGGTTTCAGGACGCTAGATTTCTTGGTGTCGGTTTCTTCAGTAGTTCCGTTAGATCTCAACTGCTTGAGTCAAGCTTGACGCATGTGGGGGAAGGTTTTGGGCTTGAGAAAGGCTATTGAATATCGTTTACTCTCTATGGTTGTTCATGGAGGAAGTGGTCGATGGACTTGCTTCTAAGTTGGTGATTTCGGAAACGGAAGATCTTAAGGTATCAAACTTGATGATATTGAGCAACTAGCGCTTAAGAAATTTTGGCTAGTTGGAAGATTGTTGACGACAGAGGATTATAACAGTGATGCTTTGAGTTTTACGATGAAGAGGATTTGGAAGATTCAAGCAGGAGAAGTTGCAATTTCAAGGTGGGGAGGCTCTGATCGTTTGCTTTTTTCCTTTCAATGTGACTATGATAGAAGAAGGGTTATGAAAGGAAGTCCTTGGACTTTTGATAATGCTCTGCTTTTGCTCTCTACCATGGATGGAAGAACAGATCTGATGAAGGTGCCGCTCGAGTTCCGCACTTATGGATATGAGGTGGAGGTCTTCCGCCGGATTTGATGTCACAGAAAATGAGAAGACGGACCGGTAACATTCTGGAAAAGTTTGTGGATAATGATCAAGGGGCAAATGAAAATTGTACTAACACGAAGCAGTGTTTGAAGATTTACATCTCTGTTTCATTTCCATTCAAGTGATTAACATAATATTTCAAAAAAAAAAATATTAACATAAATCAAATTTCAACGTTTGGACGAATAAATGGATGTTAATCACCCGATAAAGATATAGGCTCACATTTTACTAGTACAACCATTAAACTGACTCATCCTAATTACGTTAACGTCTGAGATTCAGCGGTAGCTAAACCTTGGTTAACACTGGCTCGCGAGGCGAACCACTACTTGTGATGTTTTTGCTGTTCCAGCTATCTGTCAAATAAAATACACAAGGCGTCAGAGGGAGACCGCGGTTGGTGGTCTTCTCTACTCCGATGCCTAAGTTAGTCAATGTATTTACGTTGACAGAATAACGTTAGGTAAGTAGTAAATGCGTAATTAATAAGGAGAGATGAATGGACCTTTTATAGGTGAGGGAGAGAGTGATCTCTTTCTTGTTTTTGATGTGGGACTGATACACTTCAGTTCCCAGCTTCTGATACTTCAGCGAGGTGACCTTGGAAGGGCGCGTGGCGGCGCGTCAACGGTAGTCTCGGGCTGAGCCAGCGCCCGGATGATAGCTTGCTTGGTGGTGTTTCCGTAGGCTACTCATTTGCTGGGTTGTTGGTATCGCTGGCGGTGGTATGAGCGTAGCTCATTATAGCTAATTATGATTAACCAAATACTTATGTAAGTACAAATTCCAATAAATTGAAATCCTAAAATTTGCGAGTCATTGATATTGTTCTTCCGATGCCCCAACTACAAATCAATTTAGTTTCACCAATACTGAACGTGTTGGCTAAATGTAGTTGTACCATTGTAGTAATTGGGATATGGTAACTAGGTAGCTAGGACGGTGACGGAATAAGGCATTGGGGGTGTAAATATGATGTGAACGAGTCTCTTGATTAGTCAAAACTACGCACATTTAGGGGTTGAGGCCCAAACTTGGAGCTAGGGAGGTGCAATACCATCATGATGCACCAAAATAGTAAGTGGCAACCTTGGTGGTAGAGGTAGTTTCATAATTTCATTACACAATTCCGTAAGAAAAAGGTAGGCAGATAGATAGAAAAAGAGTGAAAATGAATGGTGGGTGACCTCGGCTTAATATTGAGAATGACAGGCCAACAAACAGTTATTATTACAAGCGCACATGATTTGTTCGATCGATATGAGTAAGTGAGCAACCAAGCAGGGGAGGGACTCTGGTCCTTCCATAGTGTCCCTTCAAAAACGTGGACCATTTTCAAGTACTAGTTCGACCTTTTTCGTAACAGAGAAAAGAGAAAACGTGGAATCCAAGGCAAGATACATAGGTTTATTGGAACCTCCATCAATCCCACTTCCACATGCGACTTGGCTAATTAGGCTTATTGGATCCATTGCTTCATTTCCTCTTTCTGCATTATCCTATATATTTGGGCGTGCCAGGGTCCATTGTGGTTTCCAAAACAGAGCCTACTCACCACTACTCTCCACTAGCTTTTCTCAGTTTGTCTTTCTTTTCTTCTTTAGGTTGTTTCTAATCCTGTTTCAGCCTTCTTCTTGTTGACGAAAACACGTGTAAACACTTATTTGTAATTTGCTAATTACTTAAAGATGATTTTTGTTACTCGATTCTTAATTATGTACACACTCTGACTTGTTAATCGTTGAGATCAAATAAAAAGGTAAAAGTGAGCCTAAACTCAGAATCTCATTTATCTGCAGATTTACACTTTATAGCTTTAATAATTGGTCGGATTGCAACTTCTTCTCTACGTCAGGGAACACCATAAAGCTAGCTCGAAGCATGCTCCTTTTCTCATTATTAATGATCATCATGGATCATAGACAATATGGTGGCCTCTAGCTACCAACTCAAGGCCCCCCATATATCTTGAGCCCACT